>NC_091631.1:51191974-53691974 GCF_027580195.1 Bos mutus
ACCGACTCAATGACTTGAGTTTGAGCAAACTCTGGGAGACAGTGAAGGACAGGGAAGCCTGGGGTGCTGCAGTTCATTGGGTCGCAGAGTTGGACACGACTTAGTGACTGGACAATTACAACAACAAAGAACCTCTGCATACTCTTTCATTTATATCCATTTTCAGTATCTCTCATTATATTACATAATTTTTACATTATCATTCTTTTTTTTTTTTTGGTGGCACCCCATGACTTATGGGATCTTGGTTCCCGGACCAGGGATCGAACTCGGGCCCTTGTCACTGAAAGCTCAGGGTCCTAACCACTGGACTGCCAGGGAATTCCTTCATTATCTTTGCTTACCTTCTCTTTCAACAATTTTGTCATATATTTAATATACATTTTTAAAGATCTCTTTCATTTTCACCAGTTTCCAGGAAAAACTGTTCATTTCCCTTTACAGCTTTACAAGTCAACAACATACAGCTGAAGCCAACACAACACTGTAAAGCAATTATCCTCCAATTAAAAATTTAAAAAAACAAAGTCAATGTCAGCTACCTATGCCTGGAATACCATACACCTGGTACGTTAAACTGTTTATGTATGATCTCGTTTAAACCTCCCAACATCCCCACGAGGAATTATTATTCCCATTTTATAGATGAGGAAACGGGGACTTAGTAAGGAATTTGCCCAAGGTCACAGGCAACAAACGGTAACATGAGGAACTAGACCTGATTTGAGCGTTGAGTTCTCAGTCTTGGTGCCTTAAAGCGACATCACACATCTTATTCATTTTCATCCTTGATCATCAATAACTTGACACTTCTACCAGCCACTGTGTCATCGATATCTGACTGATGTCACACATCCTATTCATTATCATCCTTGATCATCAATAACCTCATGCCTCTACCAGCCACTGTGTCATCAGACATCTGACTGGTTTTCTGAGATTCCTGTGATCCCAATAATTTATTGGAAGAAAAAACATACATCAACTCATTAACAGAGCCTTGTGTTTCAAGCCACATTCGCACTCATGTTTTCAGTGGAACCTTATAAACAAAACAAGTCAGGCAACATTTTCTGGTTTCACAGATCAGGAAAGGTGACTTTCCCAAGGTCACATGGCTAGGAACAGTGAAGTCAGAATGAGAACTACTAGGCTCTTGAAATGCCCAGAACTCTTTCCCTGTACCATGCTGCCTTTTCAATAAATAAACTAAATAAATAAACCCTCCAAGGAAATGCTGAGAAACCCTCCCTCAGACCTGTTTCTAGAGGGAATTATTATCGGACTGGCATCTATGAGCTTTCTGGCGGAGTGGAGGAGCTCTGGCTGGATTCACTGGGCCTGATGCTTATTCCAAGAGTGGCACGGAGAAGGCAGGGCCAAGGATGACCCGGGGGGCATACAGCTTCCCTGCTCACAGGTGCAGACAGATCCCAAACTGACTGTGGGGAAGCAGAGCCTACACCTGCCCCCTCCCTGGGCCCAGGGTCTGGTCATTGTCTCAGCACAATCCCATCCACTCCTGCTACGTGGATGAGCCCTCAGCGTGGGGCTGTCCCTCGGCCCTCAGCTCTGTGTGGACACGGCTTCCTCCCAGCCCAGCATCATGTGGGGTTGGAGGTGTCACCCCAGAAGCCAGGCTGGCCAACATCCCAGCATGAGACTGAGTCTTTATTTTACAAATGGAATAACCACGGCCCTTTGATAAGTGGCTCAGATGGTAAAGAATCTGCCTGTCATGCAGGAGACACAGGTTCGATCCCTGAGTCAGGAAGATCCCCTGGAGAAGGGAATGACTAGCCTGTCCAATATTCTTGCTTGGAGAATCCCATGGACAGAGGAGCCTGGCAGGTTACAGTCTCCATGGGGTCGCACAGAGTCGGACACAACTGAGCGACATCCACTTCTGAGAAGTGGCTGCTGGTCCAAGCTCACCACATCTGATCACTGAGAGGACAGAGGTCTCAGCCCAGTGCCCTGTCCTATAGCTGGACATCAGCAGCAACACAAGTACAGGTCCTAACCCTGACCTTCCTGGGCAGATAAGGTGATGTCCAAGCCCAGAGAGCCACTGAAGGGCTGTGTTTGGACCAGGACAAACACCCATGGTTTCTCTGGTTCTGTCAGCAAGGTGGTGGGAGCAGCAGGATGAGGGCAGTGTGTGACATGGCCACTCCGAGTGCCCCAGGGGGCTACTGCTCTATTTGCTCGAAAGAGGGCACTGTCTGCAGATGGACGCAACATCCCCAGGGTTCTGAGTCAGAAGCCCCCTTTTGGATCTCAGCTCCCTTTGGCTCCTGTTTCCTCCTTCCTCCCCTGGAAGTGGCCCCTGTATTGGCAGCCCTGACGCCTCTATCCTCCCAGCCCTCCATCCTACTGGAGGCTCTCCTGACACATGGACGGCCTAAGTGGGGAGGCCTGGCTCACTGAGCTGCCTTTAGCCTGGTGGCTTCATGATCCCCCTGAGCAAAGAGTCCTTTAAAGCACAGGACGTGTCCTGAGGAGAGGGGAGGTCTCTACCCTGCTCTTCTCAGCTCTGCCAGAGTCTGCAGGGCCCTGTCTGCAGAGCAGGCCGATGCCACCTATGTATCCTGTGTTAGTCTAGCTTCCTCCTGGACACCTACTGGGCCTGCAGCAAAGTGCTCAGACTGGCATTGTGCTTCACTTCTGGCCCCTGGATCCTCTGGGTCCAGGCAGCGTGCAGCTGAAATCAAAAGCAAGCCCTTAGCCTGCCTCACTCATTTGACTGCAGGCTGGTGATCAGTGGCAGGGTGACCAGGTCTGAGTCAAAACTGCCCAGGAGACCGCCCGGGGCCGGCACACAATCCAGAGGGGCAAGGTCATGGGCAAAGCTCCAGTCAGATGTGCCAAGGTCGCCACAGCTGGTCAAGCCCAGAAATGACCAGTCCTCAGTTGGTCGGTCCCACTGTTCTTCAGGGGTCTGCAAAGGAGCAAGAATCATTTCTGGGGGGTCCTGTTGCACATAGCCCTTGGCCAGGGCTGGTAGAGGCCAGCCCGCCTCAGTATCCAGGCACGTCCTGAATTGGGGGTCAAGGTCCTCTGTTGAGGAAGACTCTTCTTCCAGGCCGCCTGCCTGGGCTGCCTTCTCCTCTGGGCACTGGGTCTGCTTCAGGTAGCCCTGGAAGGCCCCTGCCACTGAGTCTTCTTCCACAGGCTCCTCAGGTCCCAGGGGACTCACATGGCCTGAAGCTGAGCCACCCTGAGCATCCTCAGGCTGTCCCCTAGAGTTCTGGACCAGGCCAATGCCACTGTCCTCCCGGTCCCGGCTGTCGCTCCCCACCTGTGGCTCCCAGCTGGGCTCCGTGCCGGGACACAGGCGGGGATCTGGCAAGCAGATCCCGCTGTCTGCACTGTTGCTACTACCTGCACTACCACAGCTGTTCTCCAACTCCTGGGGCATCCCCTTTTCCAGAGTCCCCCCGGCCTGGGGGTCGGAGGCAGGGAGGAGGAACTGGGGCTCCTCGGTCTGCAGTGACGGCTTGGCACTGCCGAAGCCACTGTCGGTGCTGCCGTGCATGTCTGAGTTCCTCAGCTCCGGAGTCACCTTGGGGAAGGCCTCCTCGTCCAGGGTGTGGACGGTATCTTGGGTCTCTGGGTGGGAAAACTGGCTGATGAGGTTGAAGGGACTGGGCTTCTTGAAGACCTGGGGAGGAGAACGCAGAGTGAGAGGGGCGGGAGAGTCACCAGCAGGAACCCACCCCAGTGCAGCCAGGAGAGGTGAGGGGTTCAGGAGACACTGCTCCAACAGACGGGGCACACAAATATAGTATTCATATACAACTGAAATCAGTTTCACAAAATAATACTTATTGTTACTGCCTGTGCATCGTGATCTATTGTATTCTGTCCCGTCCTATTCCATGCTATTTGTTTCATCTTTTAAAATGCTGGAGGTGAGATACCAAGATCATTTCTCCACTCCGAGTGTGACTCTCATAAACACAGCCTGGCTTCAGTGTGGGTCAGTGAACAGGCACAGAACTAGGAGCTGAGGAGGCTCTGCTGCTGCTGCTGCTGCTGCTAAGTCGCTTCAGTTGTGTCAGACTCTGTGCGACCCCACAGACGGCAGGCCACCAGGCTCCCCCATCCCCAGGATTCTCCAGGCAGGAACACTGGAGTGGGTTGCCATTTTCCTCTCCAATGCATGAAAGTGAAAAGTGAAAGTGAAGTCGCTTAGTCCCCATTAATTGCTAATAGTCCCAGGAAGTCACTTAACCCTTCTCCCCCTAGCTCTTCTGCCCCAGTTGCACTGGGGTTCCTTCTGCTCCAGACAGTGCTGCCTCAGGGCCTTTGGCTACTCCTGCTCGGAATACTCTTCCCCAAACATTTTGTATGACTGTATCCTTCTTATCATTCAGGTCTTGGCTCAGAGGTCATCTCCTCAGAGAGACTTTTCCAATCTCCCCTCTTCCTATCAACCTTGTTTATTTATTCTTAGCACTTAGTTTCTGGAGTTAATTCTTGTTTTCTGTGCTCCCACATGCATATACACAGATACGCTCACTCCCTATACCCAACAAAATGTTCACAAGCTCCTGAGGGTGGAAGTTGTCTGTTCTTATTGGCCACTCTATTCCCAGAGCTGCTTAAACTGAGCTGGCACATAGTAGGCACTCCTAAGGTTTATAGACTGACTTACTGACTCACGGTTGCACATCTAGATCCCTTTGTATGTGATGACTCTAATTCAACTCTTATTGGCTGGATCCCTATTAATATCATATGACTAAGGATGTATATTCTGGAGCCAGACTTTCCAGGTTCAAATTCCAGCTTTGCCTCTTATCAGCTGTGTCATTTAGGCCAAGGTTTGTATTAAAGTTAATAGCTGATTTAAGTCTCTGATCCAAATGTTCAGAAGGAACAAAAAACTACAGATTGCTTGTCATCTCCTTTGGCATTTTTGCATCTACATCTATGTCTATTTCACTGGTTTGCATTAAAGTTAATAGTTGATTCATTGGCTGTCCCTCCAGACCTAATCAAGCCTCTTGGGCCCACTTACTCAGTTGCTTTCCGTACAACACTTAGCATGTTGTGGATGCTTGGTAACTGTAGCTCCACTGCCCACTCCCTCTTACTGGAAGTCTTTCCTCAAGCTCAACTAAGACACTTCTATCCAGTGGTCCTCTCCCACTGCTCTGCTTTCTAGTTACCCATCCTTGAGGGCAGGCCCCACGGTGCGCTCACCAGGCAGCTTCACTCCCCTTCTCCCCACTCCATGCCCATCCCGGAATTCTTACTCAAGATCATTTCAGAGGGCCTTTGCCACTTGCCTTATCTTCCCTAGAGATCCTGGGAACCCTGCAGAAGGTCCCCTTCCATCTGTGAGCTTCCCCGGGCTCCTGTCTCCCTGACAGAGCCCATCCTTATAGCTGAGTCCTTGATCATCCCAATAATGTCAGTTTTGGGGACCATCTTTGGTCCAGTCTGAATCCCAGGCCAGAGATGGGCTGAGGTCTGGAGATGCTGCTCAATGGGACAAGTTGAATTTCAGAGGCTGACTGACTACAAACCAGCATCTGTCAGCACTGTGTAGTCAGAGGAGACCTGCCCCGCCCCCGCCCCCGCCCCTCCCAGGAAGGGCTGGAGATGCTGCTTCCTCCAGGAAGCCCTCCTCTCAGCATCCTCTCCAGGCTGCTCTCTCCACCCTGACCACAGCCCCTTGTCTTCCTCTTCCAGAGCACTCAGCACAGCCTCTAGGGATGGGCAAGGCTGGGCTCTGGCCTTGACTCTTGCTGGCTGTGGGGCTCTCTGCACGTAACGATCTCTTTCTGCCTCAGTTCCCTCAGTTGTAAAGTCAGGCTTATAACTGCCTGTCTCCAAGGTACTAATGCCCAGGGGCTGGTCTGCAGCCAGTCATTAGCAAATAGTAACAAAACGGCGTGAGGTGGGTTGGCATTACTGTGTTTTTTCTGGGCCACGATAAGGCAACATTCTCTGTACTGGGCTTGGCATTCAAGTTCTCCCTCCCACCCCATGGTGCTTGATGAAGGTGCCTCTGATAACATCAGGACTGAGGTTACGGACTGCCTGGGAGGGTGTGCCCTGCCTCTAGGAGTCCTGGTAGGGCTGGGAAGGAAGGATGGGGCGGTAGCCTCTGTGCAAGACTCACCAGGACAGCAGGCAGCTTCCCCCGGCGCCGCACATACAGCTGGAAGGTCAGACAGAAGGCCAGGGCTCCATAGAGCAGCAGGACGAAGGTGAGAAAGATGCTGATGTTGGTCACTGTGAAATCTGTGGGGTCCAGAGAGATGGGTTTGTAGGCCGTGGGATGTGGAGGGGCGTCCCCGTGGCCCCTCTCAGGGGCCTCTCGGTGAGTGGCCGAGTAACCACCCCTCCGGCCCCTCAGGCTACCTCTAGGCCACAGCTCCCGAGGCCACAGCTACATTCTTGTTTTCACTGTGGCATGCAGAACCTAGTTTCCTGACCACGGACTGAACCTAGGCCCCCTGCACTGGGAGTGGTCCCTGGATTCTTGGGAATCCCTGCCTGGCTTTCCACCCTCCACGCTGAAGGATCCCTCACTAAACACATGGACCCTGCCGCCAGTCTTTGCAGAGAACTCACACGATGGCACACAGAGCTGAGGCGCAGGATGGTGCAACAGGTAAGAAGGGGGGCTCTGGGAGCGGCCAGACCTGGGTTCCGATCCCAGGTCTATCACTTACTAGCTGTGAGGCCGTGGACAAATTACTCAGTCTCCCTGAGCCTTAGTTTCACCATCTATAAATGGCACAATAAGAGTGCCTCCCTCACAGGTGGCTGTGAAGTTCCAAGCCCTTGAAAACAGCACCCCCCGCCCCAATCTGTGGTTTCAGTGACCTGTGGTCCAAAAACATTACATGGACGATTTCCAGAAATAAATAATTGATAAATTAAATCATGTGCCATTCTGAGTAACTTGAAATCTCATGCTGTCCCACTCTATCACTCTGTCCCACCTGGGACATGAATCCTCCCTCTGTCCAGAAGATCCTGCCTGTGTCACTTAGGGACTGCCTCAGTTATCAGATGGGCGGTTGTGGTATTCAGTGCTTTTGTCTAAGAAACCCTTATTTTACTCAATCATGGCCCCAAAGTGCAAGAGTAATGATGCTGGCAATTTGGACATTCTTTTAACTTAAAATTATCTTCGATTTAATTGATAAATTAAACTCTGTCATATGCATGTATGTACAGGAAAAATTAGTATACATCCATGATTTCAGGGCCACCACTGGGGGTCTTGGAACGTATGCCCTGGGAATAAGGGGGGACTACGATACTTATGTTATCTGATTCTTACTCTTAAGAGGTAAATACTATTACCGTCCCTATTTTTATAGACTAGCATCCTGAGGTCCGCAGAGATTAAGTTGCCCAAAGTGATATATTTCCTAAGTGGTGAGGCTGAGATTTGAACCCAGACCTATACACAAAACTATTTCTGTATTAGTGAGTGGATGTTGAAAAAGTGTGTAAGGCCACGTGGCACAGAGATGGTGCCTTGCTCTGCTTCAGTGAGAGTGGGGCTTAAATAACAACCAGCTTCTAAGTGTCTGTCATAAATTGAAATGTGTATAGAAAAGCAAGGAGTCCTTCTGGTCACTGCTGGATGCTGCCCCCACTGGACCAGGCACTCTCCCAGCCCACTGACTGTTGACATCACCCGCTAGGCATTCAACATCTACTATCCCAAGTAGCTAGATGCAGCCTCCTCTTGCCATGCCCTGTCTTCCCAGGCAGACCATAGGATCCTTGTGGGCAGAACCACGAACTTCACACCCTTCACACGTTCCCTTGCCTGCCACCCACCCTCCACACCCCCAGCACTTGGTTGGGAGCCTGGCACAGTGTCTGCTGACTTTTGCAGCTGCGGAGAAGAGCTAGCTCAGTTCTGCTTCCTCTGAGGGGGAGGAGGGAAAGTTCTGAGATGCCCTTGGGGTCCCTAGCTCCATTCAGCCGAGGAATGTGACAAACAGGAACCATCACAGCTGACTAAGCGGGGCTGGGAAGGGCTCCTGGGAGCTTAGCTGGGCTCTGGTGGGAGACCTGGCACTGTGGCCACAGCCTGGAAGTCACTTATAGGTACTGAGCCTCAGTTCCCATCTCTCTAAAATCGGGACAACAGGAGCTCTTTCACAGGGGCTGGGTTAGGATGGAGGGCTGTGCTGGCGGGTGGGGGGCCAGCACAGTGCCCCTCAGCGGCAGCCCTGCTTCCTTCCCTCCTGCCTCCCTCCTGCCCGGACAGCAGCCCCAACCAACTCACACTGCGAGGTGAGCAGGATGCACTCCTCCTTGGACCAGACCTCCTTGTTTACTCGGGAGCCCACAGACGGTTTCACCCTGATGCAGAACTCTCCCACCCCTCTCGGGATTGGGAGTTTGAAGCTTTCGTTTTTGACCTTGCCATGGGACTGAAATGAAAACAACCAGAGCAATAAACACGATATCCTTGTTCCATGGCACATGAGAGCCAGAGGGGCAGTTAGAGATACTCTAAAGCACTGCAAGTCAACCTTCTTCAGTGTTCTTTTTTCTAAGGTGACAAACCCTGCTTTATCAATGCAGCCCAAGGTCTCTGTGATTACCATGATTTATTTTGTACTAAAAGAGAAAAGGAAGTGTTTTATAGATACTGAGGACCTTCCCAGAAGGGGCTGGAGTCAACTGTGGTGGAAAGGGATGCATGCATGCATGCTAAGTTGATTTAGTCATGTCCGACTCTTTGTGACGCCATGGACTATAGCCCACCAGACTCCTCTGTTCATGGGATTCTCCAGGCAAGGAGACTGGAGTGGTTTGCCATGCCCTCCTCCAGGGGATCGTCCCGACTCAGGGATTGAACCCGTGTCTCTTATATCTCCTCATTGGCAGGAGGGTTCTTTATGACTGGGCACCACCTGGGAAGCCCATGGTGGATAGGAAAGAAGATGGATTTTGTGGTTCCAGGTCCCTCATTTATGGGCGTGTGCTTACAGGGCCTCCTGGAGCCTCATTTCCCCAGCTATAAAACAAAATAAAGTCTCCGCCTACAAGAGGATTGGAAACCATAGCTATACAATGTCCCCTGTAGTTATACAATGTCCTGCAGACACCTAGCAGGCACTGCCTTCCCTGCCATCTGGCAGAAGCACATACTTGAGGACTGAGGCCATCTCAACCCTCCCTCTCCACCCCCATCCACCTCACAACCTCCCTGACTCTGCAGGTAAAGTTCCCAAGGGGAGGACAAAAGGCACTTCCGGCCCCAGGAGACAGGTGAGTCTGACCGTGGAGAACCCCATACCTCATAGTGTCCTGGTGCCTTGCGAACCTCAATCTGGTACTCCCGGAAATTGTGGAAGATGTTTTCATACGTGTCGCCTTCAGGGGCCACCTCGGGCCTGGGGAGCTGGATGGCCCCAACGATGTTACCGTTGTGCACCTCGAGCTTCACGCTGGCAACCGTCAGAGTCACTGGGTGGGGAGACAGAACCATGAGGCCGCTGGGCCGGGGAGGGCCTGGGCACCCCATCCCTGGCCTCCAAGGTCAAGTTCTTCCCACTCTAAAACCTGTATTACAGGTCTCCCAACCTGGCAGCACATAAGGAATTTCTGGGGTAGAGGGCTAAAAACAGATGCCTGGACCCACCCAAGACACAGTGAATCTGAATTTTGGAAGCGGGGCCCTGGCAACATCTATTTTAAACATACTCCTCAGTCATATTTCTGCAGCTAGTGAAGTACTGGCCTGTGAACAGGCATTTGGGAGACAATGACCTCCAAGAGTATCATTCTGACTTCTGCAGAGCAGGCTTGCCATACACATAAGAGCACAGTCAATCCCAATCTGAAGAATGAAAGAATCCTATCACATTTGGGGCTTATCATCCTTTTCACTGCTCTCTGCAGAGAGAAACTCCCAACTTGATTTCAGTAGCAGTTCACTGCTTCAAATGGACTGCCCTGGTGGCTCAGACAGTAAAGCGTCTGTCTACAATACGGGAGACCTGAGTTCAATCCCTGAGTCAGGAAGATTCCCTGGAGAAAGAAACGGCAACCCACTCCAGTACTCTTGAAAATCCCATGGACGGAGGAGCCTGGTGTCCATGGGGTCACAAAGAGTTGGATGTGAATGAGCGACTTCACTTCACTTTCACTTTCACTGCTTCAAAGCCCCACACCCTGATCTCAGGGAATTCTTCCCTAAAGGCAGCAGGACCAGATTCAAATTCTGCCTGTTGCTTGTGGCCCGATGCTGAGTATTTATGGATTCACTTCCTCTCCCAGAACCCTACAAGTATACCAATCTGGCCCTCATGACTCAGCTGTTCCAGCTCACCCCAAGACTTCTCTTCTGTAGGATAAACAACTCCAGTTCCCTTTTAAATCTTGAACAACTTGGCTATTTTCATCTAAACTTTCTCCAAAGTCCTGACTCAGGTTTCTTTGAGCAACTAAATCCCTGACTAGAAAGCCAGGTGGATGTGGCAAGCCATGGGAACAGAGAGCAAAAGTCTAGACAAGAGCTTCTGGCGGGAAAGGAGCCTGAAAGCCGTGCTCTAGGCCCAGGGGAGGAGAAGCACCTTCATCCATGGAGAAGCGGGTGTTAGGAGAGGTCCAGTTGGAACGCTGGCTTCCGTCCACTGCCCGGACTCTGGCCCGGTAACCATTGCTGCGATACAGGTCCAGGGTCTCCACAGTGACATCACAGGACATCATCAGCATCTGGCTACACCTCTGGATGGACTTCCAGGAGGTGGGCTCTACTCCATACCTGCGAGACAGCAGGGTAGGCATGGGGAGAGGAACTTATGCTTCACCCTACCTCCTTTAGGAGGGAAGCAAGGGGCCAGGGGAGAGCTCACACGACAATACAGCCCTCAGGGTATTCCCTCTAGTGTGGGCATCCAGTTGCAAGGGGATCTCCCTTGGTTCTGGGGCTCTGAGCCAGTTTCTCTGTGGTCCAGAAGACTCTCAGATTGGAATATGAGTAGCTCAAATGCCAACTCCTCCAGGAAGACTTCCTACTACTCTCTGCAACACAGCTCACTTTCTTCCTCCTCCCAATTTCATCTGCAGTCCTTAGGGCTTCCTTGTTCTCCAACTGTCTTATGGATGCTTTTCCTATTTTTACAATAAGATGGACAAGTCTTGACGGTAAAGGCTTGGCTTTCTCATCCCAAGCTCCCAGCATACTGCTCAGTGCACATGAGACTTGATCGGTACTTGTCAACTGATAGATATGTGCCAGGGTCCCTCCTGGTGTCATTTCAGTAACAAGGCAGGTATCTTCCCATGCCAGGGGTGGGTAGAAGGGGCTGCACTCTCCCACTTGCTCACTCATCTCCCTCCTTTCTCCACCCTCCTTTTTGCTTACCTCAGGAGTTCCACTTCATAATAGGTACTTTCAGACTGATTTGGAATGGGTGTCCAGTAGAGGACGTGGTGGAAAAACTCTGCTTCAAACCACGCAGATGGAGGTCTGGGCAGTTCTATCAGAAGAAAGGAGAGTGTCAGTACCAGAGGTAGCAGAGCCTCCCACCACCCACCCCGGGGAAGAGATGCTACTGCAGATGGCTGCAAGCATTCTGCCTGCCTGCTAAGTCGCTTCAGTCGTGTCCGACTCTCTGGGACTCTATGGGCTGTATCCTGCCAGGCTCCTCTGTCCATGGGATTCTCCAGGCAAGAATACTGGGGTGGGTTGCCATGCCCTCCTCCAGGGGATCTTCCTGACCCAGGGATTGAACCCATGTCTCTTAAGTCTCCTGCATTGCAGGCGGATTCTTTACTGCTGAGCCCCCAGGGAAGCCTATTTATTGAGCACTCAGCTAAGTACTTTACATATACTGTGTCTCATTTAATTACCACGGTAGTCATACAAGGTAGGCATCTATTACCCCAAGTTTACTAGAGAAGCAATGAAGGTTCAGAGATTTTAAGTGACTTGCCCAAGGTCAGTGGGGATAGTAAGGGGTAGAATGGGCCCTTGAATCCAGATGGATCTTATCCCAGAGCTAATGTGTCCTTAAATCACCATCCTGTGCTATCTGGGATCAGAAGCAGAAGTGAGAAGAGACAAGCTGGGTGTGATGCATTCCAGGCAAGAAGGCAGGGGAAGAGGGTTAATCTGTGCCCATAATGAGCTCTCAGATGAGCTGGTCCCTGGCTGTGCCCAATCCCTGTGCCTGCTCCAGCCCTATCCCAAGGTCTGCTTCCCATCCCCACATCTGGTTCCCACTCTGGCCCCAGTTCTGGCCTTAACCCAAGGCCCCCCTCTCTGGAGTTCTTTGGTACACAGATATCCTCCTCATTGGCATCTACCTGTTTCTCTTCACAGAAGCCCAAGTTGAGTGGTTGCCCCATTCCCCAGCTTCCAGGAGAGCTTTACTACAGCCAGATATCCAGGCTCAGCCTGAGTACAACAAATAGTCCTGGTCCTAGACTGGGCTGAGGACATTTCCACAAAAAACTGGCACCCTTGGCTCCAAGGTGAGATGTGTGTGTGTTAGTCCCTCAGCCATGTTGGACTTTTTGAGACCCCATAGACTGTAGCTTGCCAGGTTCCTCTGTCCATGGAATTCTCCAGGCAAGAATACTGGAGTGGGTTGCCATTTCCTCCTCCAGGGGATCTTCCCGACCCATGGATCGAACCCTCATCTGCACTGCAGGCAGATTCTTTACCACCTGAGCCACCAGGGAAGATACTAAATACCAAAGCCTCTCTCCACCTCCTGTCTTCCCCTCCCTCCTCCACACACCATTCATCAAGGGCAAATCATTTAACCTAGCAGAAATCTTCTCATTTGTAAGAATGCAATAAATACACCTACTTTAAGAGTCTTGCAATGAAGATTTGCCCATTAAGTGCAATGAAGCATATCAAGGCCAATGCCAACATCCAGTTCTTCTCTCCCCAGTCCCTTAATATCTCTGCATCTGACACTGACTCCTAGGCTGCCCTAGTTCTCCAACTTCTAATCATCTCTCTGATAATGCCTTTTTTTTTTTTTCCTGACGGTCATTCTCACTTAGAAAGCACATCTTGCTTGCTTTCTCATACTGTCTTTGATCCTCAAGTCTGTTTCTCTATTTCAGAAGAGTACATGGAAAGTGAAAAGTACAGTGGGTCTCTGTGGTGTTTGGGCTGCACATCCCCAGCTCAGCTCTCGATCATGTGAATGGTGACCTCATGTTTTACTTCATATTCTGGTTCTCTCCCTGCTCTCTCTGCCTCTGTTCCTGGGACTCCCCGCCCTTTCATTCTCTCCCTTCAGGATTTAGCTTTTCAATTGCAGAAACTTTCCAGGACATCTGGCTGGGTTAGGAGAGCTAAAGGGTAACAGTAGGAAAGAAGAGGCAGGTGGCAGTGGGAATGCTTTGGGGGCTAAAGGAGGAGAACGGATGATATGATGGGGGTGACAGGTGATGGTGGAGGAAAAGAGTTGAGGGGTGACATGGCACGGGGGAAGAAACAGGTTAATTGGAGAGCTAAGGGAAAGTAGAGTCAGACTGAGATCAAAGTAATTTCCCAGAGGGACCACCAGTCCCATAATTTGAACTAGAACAACAAAAGAGTCAGGGCTGAATTTATGACTCACCGGGACGTGGGTGGGCAGTGAGTTGAACGGGGGGTGGTCATTTAACTTCTCTATCCACACTTCCCCACTACCCCAGTCAATCTCAGCCTGTTAGACGTCTACAACGCGTGAGACTGAGATTCAGGCTTGCCAGAATGCGGGAGATTCGGGAAGGGGGGAGATGATGGGTGCCTCTTTCCACAGAGGGCCGGTCAGTCAGACGGGGTTCTCCGTGGGAGGCAGAACTTTAATGCACAGTTGACAACCAGTGGGAGAGGGAGCAGGATGGGCGCGGAGAGGGCGAGGCTAGACCCAGATCCTTACCGTGCGCGCGAGAGCCGAGGAGCAGGCTGAGGAGCGCCACCAGCTTCACTATCTGGTGCGACAGCATCCTGGGCGCACCGCATTCTCCCGTGCCGGGGCCAAAGCCGGAGCCGAGAAGCTCGCCTCCGGCAGCGGCTCTACTCGGCTGCGACTGAAACCTCAGCCTGACGAGTCCGCTCACGCCCGGCGAGGCTGACGCCAGAAGGGCGGGGCCTCGAGGCGCCCCGCCCACACGCCGTTGCGTCAGGAAGTCGAGCCCGCCGCCGGTTGCGCGGACTGCCCAAGCTCGTGGACAGGAAGCTGGGGAGCGCCTGGGCGGTGGCTTGGTGTCCCGCCGGGATTGGTCAGCTCTCACCTTCCTTACCTCCCGGGGCCTCCAGTGCGATCGAGTGAAAACAGTCTGGGTAGCCTGGAGGGGTGTGTGTGTGTGTGTGTGTGTGTGTGTGTGTTTGTGTTTTCGGGCACAGGTTCGGGGAACCGGGGAGATTGCCCACAGAGGCAACGCGAGGGGCAGTCTTGCCTCGTGGGCGCGGAAGGTGGGGTGAGGGTGTCAGAGCAAATTGTACGGAGGTACGAGTTGGGGAGGGAGATTGTGCTCAGGGAATGTGTAAGAGGAAGGGTACGAGTGTGAGCCTTGGCATTGCCAGGGACCTTGGTGTAGGGCTCTGAGCTAAACTTAGAGTAAAATAGGCAGTCTCCTACCTGCTTAATGTTTCGAAGGTGTGCTCATGACGTCTTCCAGACTTTTTTGGTTTCCCTCACCTGCCTGAAATCTCGTGTTACCCGCCCCCCCCACCACACACACACACACACACACACACACACACTCCAAAGTCACTGCAGATGGTGACTGCAGCCATGAAATTAAAAAGACGCTTGCTCCTTGGAAGGAAAGCTAGACAGTGTATTAAATACACTAGACAGTGTATTAAAAAGCAGATACATCATTTTGCTAACAAAGGTCTATATACTCAAAGCTGTGGTTTTTCCAGTAGTCATGTGCAGATGTGAGAGTTGGATCATAACGAAGGCAAAGCATGGAAGAATTGATGCTTTCAAACTTTGGTGCTGGAGAAGACTCTTGAGAGTCCCTTGGACAGCAAGATCAAACCAGTCAATCCTAAAGGAAATCAACCCTGAATATTCATTGGAAGGACTGATGGTGAAGCTGAAGCTCCGATATTTTGGCCACCTGATATGAAGAGCTGATTCATTGGAAAAGACCCTGATGCTGGGAGAGATTGAAGGCCAAAGGAGAAGGGGGCAGCAGAGGACAAGAACCTGGTTCGATAGCATAACTGACTTAATGGGCATGAATTTCAGCAAACTCCTGGAGATAGTGAAGGACAGAGAAGCCTAGCATGCTGCAGTCCATGGGGTCACAAAGAGTCAGGCACGACTTGGTGACTGAAGAATAGTGCTCTGGGAGAACTGGGTAAACATCGTCAGTCACTCATATCTCTGTCAATTGGCTCATCTGAGACTTTGCTCTAGGTGCATAGAAGATAGCAGAGTATGGGGGACAAATGTCTGCTTCACCTCTCTGGTTCAGACTCTGTGTGTGTGTGTGTGTGTGTGTGTGTGTGAGAGACGGGTGAAGGTGGGGCGGGCATGGAAGTCCAGTCCTGCATCTAAGGGTCTATCTTGGGACTAGAAAGACATCATTTTTTGATAGTGGTCATTGAAGGTCAGGGATGCACCAGCCACATAGATAGTGGAGAGTGGTATATGCAAGCCCAGC
This sequence comes from Bos mutus, assembly GCF_027580195.1. Classification (NCBI taxonomy): domain Eukaryota; kingdom Metazoa; phylum Chordata; class Mammalia; order Artiodactyla; family Bovidae; genus Bos; species Bos mutus. Next base: position 51,207,605 of record NC_091631.1, read on the forward strand.
AGGACATATGGTCAGTCAAGGTCACCTTAAGTGGACAGCTCTTGTCACACTTTCACATCAGCACAGAGGAAAAGAGTCCCAGGATTTTTAACGCATGAGGATATTTTTTGCACCCTCCGCTGCTCAACTGAGAGATTGAAAGATGGCTGGTTGCTCACAAGTACCAAGGCATGACCCAAGGGTGTGGCTACTGTCTGAAATGACTTGTTAGTTCCCTTTGACCTTTATAAGGAGGCATATGCCACACAGTGTCTTTCTAAACTTGTCTTTACTTTTAGTTTTGTGTTAGGTTGTAAAAGTTTACAAGTCTATACTCCCCTCAGCATTTTAAGAAGGATCAGGATTCTTAATTCATTCTTTTTTTTCTTAATACATTCTTATGAAATACATTTACTTCAAATCATTATGTGCTTGGGGATATTATGTGCCTGCACATTGTTGAGGCTGAGGATAAAATGGTGATGAAAACAAGGTCCCTTCCCCCAAGAAATGAACACTCAGCTAGAGACAGAAAGTAAACAGAGATTTTTAAAATGCTGTGGTAAGTGTTCTGGGAAGGGAAGTACAGACTCACGTGGGGACACAGGAAACAGACATTCTACCACGACTGTGGTTGAGGATAAGGAAGGCTTCCTGGAGGAGGTGACATCTATGCTGAGACCCGAGGAATCAGTAGAAGGTGGCTGGGTGAAGAAGAGACAGGGAGAGTTATCAGACAGAGGGAAGTATTTGCTTAGATAAGAGGGAATGTGGCATTTTAAAAAAGCATCCTGTAAAGTGAGTAAATTAGCATTCCTAATTCAAAAAGAGGAAACCACCATGACTGACATAGTTTAATGTTTTGTTTGGGGCAGAGTCAGCAGTTAAATGTTTAGACTATTCCAGTGTATCCTGGTGCCTCAAAGAAAGCACCTAGAACAGGAATTGTGCCAGATGTATGATTGCAATATAGTTTTCTTTTAAGAAATTCAGTGTTTATTCTGGTTTGTATTCAGTTTTCAATCTCAATGTTGTGAACAGTCCAGCTAAGGTTCAGTGATTTCTGGTATTCATATCAGTACCAATAGAAAGTAATTATAATAGTATCTTTTATGTACGGAGGTCTTACTGTGTATCAGTCCTTCTGCTAAATACTTAATATATTGTATCAGAGACTGGCTAGATGGTTAGCAATCCCATTTCCTCTTCCTGGATACACATGACAACTAAATCTCCTAGCTTGCCTTGCAATTAGGTGGAACATGTAACTGGGTTTTAACCAATGTAGAGTCGAATTGATGGGAGCTATTTCCTGGCCTGGCCTCTTAACTCTGTCTTTGCTATTCTGTCAGCCAGTGGAGGGGGCTGATTGGAGGACTTCAAGAGAATGGAAGGAACTGGGGTCCTTGAATCACCTCACCTCTTGGAGAGGAGCTATACAGGAAAGACACCCAATCTACCTCAGCCTGTGACTTGAGTGAGTAGTGACCTCTTACTGTATCTAGCCACAGGTTTTGGAATTTTTGTTATAGCAGCTAACGTTAACTACCCTGATTGAGGCTCAAATATTGTCTCATTTGATCCTGATTACTACCCTGCCAGGTTGACATAATTATTAATGTTTTACAGGTGGGGAAGGATGCATCCCTTGTCTGCATCACTAAGCCAGCGAGTGGCAGAGCTAAGATTACAGCCCAGGTCTGTTTGACTTCAGCGGTTATGCTTTCACCACTATATAAACAATGCCCTTCCTAATTTTGGAAGAGTTCTTGGAAAAGACAAGTGTCTAGTGAGTTGAGAGAGAGAGAGAAGAGAGGGTGAGTGTGAGGGAGGAAGAAGAGCTCAGGGCCAAGTGTGATGGGGAGAGGGAATGTGAGGAGCCCCAGAGAACATGTGGGCAGAGCTGGGTAGAGACCTTGCCCCCATAGTCACACAGGGAAAATTTTAGGACAAGTTTTGGTCTCTGGATGGTTCTGTTGTCTCATTTTTACTCTGCTTCATCTTGATCTTCCAGTTGGTGCTTCTTCATGGGCACCGCTGCAGGGCAGTGAAACAGGAGGGAAGGGGGTAGGGCACAACCTTTGGAAGAATGACATAGCCCAAGGACACGACATAAACAGACTAGAACCAAAGAGTACAAGATGGCGGGCAAGCTGACTTCCACTAGACCTTGTGCTTCATTATATACTCATTGTAACACATCAGCATAACTTTCATGGGGTTCTCAAGGTAAGAATACTGAAGGCGTTTGCCATTCCCTTCTCTGGCGGACCACGTTTTGTCAGAACTCTGCATCATGACCCATCCATCTTGGGTGGCCCTACATGGCATGGCTCATAGTTTCCTTGAGTTAGACCAGGCTGCGATCCATGTGATCAGTTTGGTTAGTTTTCTGTGATTGTGGTTTCATTCTGTCTGCCCTCTGATGGATGAGGATAAGAGGCTTGTGGAAGCTTCCTGGTGGGAGGGACTGGCTGTGGGGGAAACTGGGTCTTGCTCTGGCAAGCAAGGCCATGCTCAATAAGTCTTTAATCCAATTTTCTGCTGGTGGGTGGGGCTGTGTTCCCTCCCTGTAGATTGGCCTGACTCCAGCACACTCACAGGAAAGTCTGGGTCAGGATTTTGTGGGGTCACTGCTCCTTTCTCCTAGGTCCTTGTGTGCACAAGGTTTTGTTGTGCCCTCTAAGAGTCAGTATTGCATACGAACCTGGCATGTTAGGTTCATAAGTCAAGGTAAATTGGAAGTGGTCAAACAAGAGATGGCAAGAATGACCATCAACATTTTAGGAATCAGTGAACTAAAATGGACTGGCATGGATGAATTTAACTCAGATGACCATTATATCTACTACTGTGGGCAAGAATCCCTTAGAAGAAATGGAGTAGCCCTCATAGTCAACAAAAGAGTCCAAAATGCGGTACATGGGTGCAATCTCAAAAACAACAGAATGGTCTCTGTTCATTTCCAAGGCAAACTATTCAATATCACAGTAATCCAAGTCTATGCCCTGAGCATTAATGCTGAAGAAGCTGAAGTTGAACGGTTCTATGAAGACCTACAAGACCTTCTAGAACTAACACCCCCAAAAATATGTCCTTTTAATTATAGGGGACTGGAATGCAAAAGGAGGAAGTCAAGAGATACCTGGAATAACAGGCAAATTTGGCTTGGAGTACAAAATGAAGCAGGGCAAAGGCTAACGCAGTTTTGCCAAGAGAATGCACTGGTCATAGCAAACCAACAAGAGAAAACTCTGCCAACAACACAAGAGAAGACTCTACACATGGACATCACCAGATGGTCAACACCGAAATCAGATTGATTATATTCTTTGCAGCCAAAGATGGAGAAGCTCTATACAGTCAGCAGAAACAAGACTGGGAGCTGACTGTGTCTCAGATCATGAACTCCTTATTGCCAAATTCAGACTTAAATTGAAGAAAGTAGGTAAAACCACTAGACCATTCAGGTACAACCTAAATCAAATCCCTTATGATTATACAGTGGAAGTGACAAATACATTCAAGGGATTAGATCTGACAGACAGACTGCCTGAAGTACTATGGACGGAGGTTCGTAACACTGTACAGGAGGCGGTGATCAAAACCATCTCCAAGAAAAACAAATGCAAAAAGGTGAAATGGTTGTCTGAGGAGGCCTTACAAATTGCTGTGGAAAGAAGAGAAGCAAAAGGCAAAGGAGGAAAGGAAAGATATACCCGTCTGAATGCAGAGTTCCAAAGAATAGCAAGGAGAGATAAGAAAGCCTTCCTCAGTGATCAATGCAAAGAAATAGAGGAAAACAATGGAATGGGAGGGACTAGAGATCTCTTCAAGAAAATTAGAGATACCAAGGGAACTTTTCATGCAAAATGGGCACAATAAAGGACAGAAATGGTATAGACCTAACAGAAGCAGAAGATATTAAGAAGAGGTGGCAAGAATACACAGAAGAACTATACGAAAAAGATCTTCATGACCCAGATAACCATGATGGTGTGATCACTCACCTCAAGCCAGACATCTTGGAGTGCGAAGTCAAGTGGGCCTTAGGAAGCATGACTATGAACAAAACTAGCAGAGGTGATGGAATTCCAGTTGAGTTATGTCAAATCCTAAAAGATGATGCTGTGAATGTGGTGCACTCAATATGCCAGCAAATTTGGAAAACTCAGCAGTGGCTACAGGACTGGAAAAGGTCAGTTTTCATTCCAATCCCAAAGAAAGGCAATGCCAAAGAATGCTCAAGGTGCTGTACAATTGTACCCGTTTTACATGCTAGCAAAGCTTCAACAGTATGTGAACTGAGAACTTCCAGATGTTCAAGCTGGGTTTAGAAAAGGCAGAGGAGCCAGAGATCAAATTGCCAACATCTGTTGGACCATAGAAAAAACATGAGAATTCCACAAAAACATTTACTTCTGCTTCGTTGACTATTCTAAAGCCTTTGACTGTGTGGATCACGACAAACTGTGGAAAATTCTTAAAGAGATAGGAATACCAGACCACCTGACCTGCCTCCTGAGAAATCTGTATGCAGGTCAAGAAGCAACAGTTAGAACCAGATATGGAACAACAGACTGGTTCCAAACTGGGAAAGGAGTATGTCAAGGCTGTGTATTGTCATCCTGCTTGTTTAACTTATATGCAGAGTACATCACGCAAAATGCCAGGCTGGATGAAACACAAGCTGGAATCAAGATTGCTGAGAGAAATAGCAATAACCTCAGATATGCAGATGACACCACCCTTATGGCAGAAAGCAAAGAGGAACTAAAGAGCCTTTTTATGAAAATGAAAGAGCAGAGTGAAAAAGTTGCCTTAAAACTCAACATTCAGAAAACTAAGATCATGGTATCAGGTCCCATCACTTCATGGTAAATAGATGGGGGGAAACACTGAAAACAGTGAGAGACTTTATTTTCTTGGGCTCCAAAATCACTGCAGTTGGTGACTGCAACCATGAAATTAAAAGATGTTTGCTCCTTGTTATGGAGAAGGCAATGGCACCCCACTCCAGTACTCTTGCCTGGAAAATCCCATGGACGGGGGAGCCTGGTGGGCTGCAGTCCATGGGGTTGCTAAGAGTCGGACACAACTGAGCGACTTCACTCTCACTTTTCACTTTCATGCATTGGAGAAGGAAATGGCAACCCACTCCAGTGTTCTTGCCTGGAGAATCCCAGGGATGGGGGAGCCTGGTGGGCTGCCGTCTGTGGGGTTGCACAGAGTCGGACATGACTGAAGTGACTTAGCAGCAGCAGCAGCTCCTTGTTAGAAAAACTATGACCAACCTAGACAGCATATTAAAAAGCAGAGACATTACTTTGCCAACAAATGTCCGCCTAGTCAAAGCTATGGTTTTTCCAGTAGTCATGTATGGATATGAAAGTCAGACCATAAAGAAGGCCGACCATCAAAGAACTGATGCTTTTGAACTGTGGGGTTGGAGAAGACTCTTGAGAGTCTCTTGGACTGCAAGGTGGTCCAACCAGTCCATCCTAAAGGAAATCAGTCCTGAGTATTCATTGGGAGGACTGATGCTGAAGCTGAAGCTCTAATACTTTGGCCACCTGATGGAAAGAGCCAACTCATTAGAAAAGACCCTTATTCTGGGAAAGATTGAGGGCAGGAGGAAAAGGGGATGACAGAGGATGAGATGGTTGAATGGCATCACAGACTGAATGGAAATAACTTTGAGTATAAGCTCTGGAAGATAGTGAAGGATAGTGAGGCCTGGCGTGCTCCTGGGGTCTCAGAGAGTTGGGCATGATGGAGCGACTGCACAATAACACGACAGCAAGCAAAATGACATACCCACAGGTGCCAGGACAGGTGCCAGGACAGTTCCAAGGCTGACCATCAAAGACCAAAAAGTAGGCGGTGGCCCAATTCCTGGACATCTCCGCCCCTTCCCCAAAATAGTTGGAGTAATCTTCCCATCATTAGCCTATGAAATTACCCAGCCTATAAAAGCTAACCGTACCATGTGTTGAGGCCACTCTCACCTTCTGAGAGGGCCCACACTTGTCTGTGGAGTGTGTTTCTCTCTAAATCCTGTCACTTTGTCTCTCAATGAATTCTTTCTGAGACAAGACATCAAGAACCTAAGCTTCTTTAAGTCCTGAAACCAGATGTGTGACCTCAGTTGGAAGACCATGGGGTTTTGGCCGGGGTTGTGTCCTGGCCATGTGGGTTCGAGTCCTAAAACAAGGGTGCAGGTTCCAACCAGAGGTGAACTGTTTCAGCAGGGTGGGCATCTGAGCAGTAGTAAGTCCAGCTTGAGTGTGGTAACAGACACAACTCCCACTTTCTGTCCCTGGGCTGGTGATTAGGGAAGATCACTGTGTCAGAGCTACACATAACAGGGAGAGAGATCTCAAAAGAACCAACCCTGAGAATAAATCAAAGAAAAGGAAGCTGCCTGGGGATACTTGGTAGTCCTTGGGTCAAGTAGAATGACAGATGTGAGGGGGAAGGGACCACCAAGGGCCAGCCCAGCCCCGGGAGAAGCCTTCTTGCTGTTGGTTACAAAACCTAATTAACGGGTATATTCCTTCACCGTCTGCTCAACTCTTCTGGCTGAGAATAGAACAGATAAGAAGGGACAGAACCCCCTTTTGATTGTCCTTCTCTCTTCTGTTCAGATGGTGGCTCAGACCTGAATGGGGAGTTGCTTGAATTTTAGTTGGATGGGTGATAGTCCTCCTTAAACGACACAAGAGAAGACTCTACACATGGACATCACCAGATGGTCAATACCAAAATCAGATTGATTATATTCTTTGCAGCCAAAGATGGAGAAGCTCTATACAATCAGCAAAAACAAGACCGGAAGCTGACTGTGGCTCAGATCATGAGTTCCTTATTGCCAGATTCAGACTTAAATTGAAGAAAGTAGGGAAAACCACTAGACCATTCAGGTATGACCTAAATCAAATCCCTTACAATTATACAGTGGAAGTGAGAAATAGATTTAAGGGACTAGATTTGATAGATAGAGTCCCTGATGAACTATGGACAGAGGTTCGTGACATTGTACAGGAGACAGGGATCAAGACCATCCCCATGGAAAAGAAATGCAAAAAGCAAAATGGCTGTCTGGGGAGGCCTTACAAATAGCTGTGAAAAGAAGAGAAGTGAAAAGCAAAAGAAAAAAGGAAAGATATAAGCATTTGAATGCAGAGTTCCAAAGAATAGCAAGAAGAGATAAGAAAGCCTTCCTCACGATCAATGCAAAGAAATAGAGGAAAACAACAAAATGGGAAAGATGGCAACCCACTCCAGTGTTCGTGCCTGGAGAATCCCAGGGACAGGGGAGCCTGTTGGGCTGCTGTCTATGGGGTCGCACAGAGTCGGATACGACTGAAGCGACTTGGCAGCAGCAGCGGCAGAGATCTCTTCGAGAAAATTAGAGATACCAAGGGAATATTTCATGCAAAGATGGGCTCGATAAAGGACAGAAATGGTATGGACCTAACAGAAGCAGAAGATATTAAGAAGAGGTGGCAAGAATACACAGAAGAACTATACAAAAAAGATCTTCATGACCAAGATAATCACGATGGTATGATCACTCACCTAGAGCCAGACATCCTGGAATGTGAAGTCAAGTGGGCCTTAGAAAGCATCACTACAAACAAAGCTAGTGGAGGTGATGGAATTCCAGTTGAGCTATTTCAAATCCTGAAAGACAATGCTGTGAAAGTGCTCCACTCAATATGCCAGCAAATTTGGAAAACTCAGCAGTGGCCACAGGACTGGAAAAGGTTAGTTTTCATTCCAATCCTAAAGAAAGGCAATGCCAAGGAATGCTCAAACTACCGCACAATTGCATTCATCTCACACGCTAGGAAAGTCATGCTCAAAATTCTCCAAGCCAGGCTTCAGCAATACGTGAACCGTGAACTTCCTGATGTTCCAGCTGGTTTTAGAAAAGGCAGAGGAACCAGAGATAAAATTGCTAACATCCGCTGGATCATCGAAAAAGCAAGAGAGTTCCAGAAAAACATCTCTTTCTGCTTTATCAACTATGCCAAAGCCTTTGACTGTGTGGATCACAATAAACTGTGGAAAATTCTGAAAGAGATGGGAATACCAGACCACCTGACCTGCCTCTTGAGAAAGCTATATGCAGGTCAGGAAGCAACAGTTAGAACTGGACATGGAACAACAGACTGGTTCCAAATAGGAAAAGGAGTCTGTCAAGGCTGTATACTGTCACCCTGTTTATTTAACTTCTATGCAGAGTACATCATGAGAAATACTGGGCTGGAAGAAGCACAAGCTGGAATCAAGATTGCCGGGAGAAATATCATTAACCTCAGATATGCAGATGACACCACCCTTATGGCAGAAAGTGAAGAGGAACTAAAAAGCCTGTTGATGAAAGTGAAAGAGGAGAGTGAAAAGGTTGGCTTAAAGCTCAACATTCAGAAAACAAAGATTATGGCATCTGGTCCCATCACTTCATGGGAAATAGATAGGGAAACAGTGGAAACAGTGTCGGACTTTATTTTTGGGGGCTCCAAAATCACTGCAGATGGTGACTACAGCCATGAAATTAAAAGACACTTACTCCTTGGAAGGAAAGTTATGACCAACCTAGATAGCATATTCAAAAGCAGAGACATTACTTTGCCAACAAAGGTCCATCTAGTCAAGGCTATGGTTTTTCCAGTGGTCATGTATGGATGTGAGAGTTGGACTGTGAAGAAAGCTGAGCGCCGAAGAATTGATGCTTTTGAACTGTGGTGTTGGAGAAGACTCTTGAGAGTCCCTTGGACTGAAAAGAGATCCAACCAGTCCATTCTAAAGAAGATCAGCCCTGGGATTTCTTTGGAAGGAATGATGCTAAAGCTGAAACTCCAGTACTTTGGCCACCTCATGTGAAGAGTTGACTCATTGGAAAAGACTCTGATGTTGGGAGGGATTGGGCACAGGAGGAAAAGGGGATGACAGAGGATGAGATGGCTGGATGGCATCACCAACTCGATGGACATGCGTTTGAGTGAACTCCGGGAGTTGGTGATGGACAGGGAGGCCTGGCATGCTGCGATTCATGGGGTTGCAAAGAGTAGGACCTGACTGAGTGACTCAACTGAACTGAAAGGGTTTTGGGCAGGAGAGATACATGCCAGATTTGCATTTTAATTAGAAGAGGAAACCCAGAGCCCAGAGATAACGAACTAAGGTGACTCAGCTTGTTAGTGGCAGAGTCAAAACCCTGGTCTCCTGATTGAAGTTCAGCTCTTTGCCTGACATGCCCCACCAACTAAGCTTGTGGAACTATGAAGACCATGTGAGTCTCATGTCTTGTGCCTGTTGACAAAGAGACAAGAGGAAGAAATACTGGTATCCCAGGTTAGGGACCTCCCCTGCTAATTCCCTTGAATCAGCAGAGCTGGGGCCAAGAGCTGTGTCAAGTCTGCAGTCTACCCTGGGGATATCATTCTAGATCAGTGGTCAAGACTCACAAGGCTGCTGGGAGGAACCTGTGGGCCTCAGAAACAGATACCTTATTCTCACTTAAGTGGACACTGCCAGGTGTATGCCCTTGGACCAGTCTCTTTACCTCTATTAGCTGATGACAAGGTTGGAAGAACTGTAACCTTCCTGGGCTCTTGTCAAGCCAGATGCAGAAGTGTTCTGACAACTGAGAAAGGCTTCCCAAATAAATGGCTAGTAGAAATGTTCAGCAGAAAGGCCTCATATTGGCTAGAGGGAGCCAGTGCCCTTTCTCATTGTCCTCATTCACTTGTCCTTTCTCCTGACTGTATTCATTCTGAGCCCCGCCCACCCCAGTAAGAGTGGGGCCTTTGACCATACTTGGACTCCTCCCCACTTCCAACCATCTTATCAGGAAGGGTGAGGACCTAGTTTATTGGCATTACTCTCATGAACCTGGATTTGAGATGTTGAGAACATTGACAAAAATATCGCCTTCATTTCAAGAAACAGATGTGTTTTCCTTCTGGAGTCTTGATGACTTTGATTTCTCCAGTTTTTAGGGATTTTATTTCCCTTTAATTCTAAACTTAGCAGCAGTCTGAACTTCCATCCTATAAATGGTGGAAATTCATCTGCTCTTGGGTTTCCATCCCCAGAGGACTTGTGGGGTGCTCCGAGAAGACTCCCATGCCCAGGGCTGTCCTGGCAGCCTCATACCTCACCTCCTAGGGTCTCTGGGCTGCAGCTAGCTGCTCACTTCAAGGGTGGACACAGGGTCTATTACATTTTGACTTTCTGTTGGAGGCTTGCAAATAGCAGAAGTACCAAAGAAATAATTTTCAACTAATTCTAGACTTAGCCACTCAGAGCTCCCACCAACTTTCCTTAGGCTTCCGGCAGTCATTGTGGCAGAAGAAATCAGTTAGCTTCCCATCACCTAGCTTTCCCATGGAAATTTCCAGGCCTTTCTGAACAACCTTCTTGCCCCCAGAGAGAGGAGAGGACTCCTTTTTGCTGCTCAAAGCCCACTTCTTCTTTTTTGCTTGAAGATGATTCACAGGAAGCACCTCAGTATCCTTCAAGGGAAATTCCTAGTCCTGCCTCCAAGGTATAGCCTGGCTCCATTGGCCCACAAAATGGCTAGTTTCTGGCAAGTTTCCTTAAGTCTGCCTTGGTGTTAGATAACAGGGCAGGTGGAACAGCTGCTGTGTGGCCCAGACATTGGCATGTCAAGCCCAATCCAGGGCTTGCACAGCCATTCCTCCATGGAGGGGAAGAGACCAGGTCTGCCTGCTCCTCCTGCATGTATCTGGGTTCCTGGTCTTCTATGAGAAAGACCAGGACAAAGAACAGTGATTTTCAGGTGTGGGATGTGACAGCCTAAATTCAGACTGGGGGAAACATTTCTCTTACTTCTCCAGGAGATCTGCTAAGGAGATGCTCAGTTGACATTGTGGAACAAAACCTCTAGACCTTGGTCTGAGGCACCTACCTGGGGTCCACCACTGAGGTCCAGGGCCTTGCCCAAAATAATGGGCATGTGCTTACTTTCTATTGACATGAGTAAGAAGGTTCGCCCAAGACAGAGGGAGGTTCCCACCTAAAGACAAATCCTAAGTACTACTCTCTGATGTAGAAATTGCTTGTAACCCTTTGAATTATAATTTTTCAGTTTCAAGAGTTTAAAGGTTTCCATTCTGCTGTACCTCCAGTGGCAGCTGGAGTGCCGGGTGGAAGACCTAAGACTGGGGTTCCAGCCCCCGGTTGTCAGTTGCCATCTGTGACTTTGGACAGATCACAAATTCCCCAGGTCTCAGGTTTCTTAGCTATAAAATAAAGACGATACCTCTTCTTGCATCCTATTAGAGTTGTCAAGAGGTTTATCGTAAGCAAACAATTGTTAAGTACACTTAACTAGATAATGTGGGATACAAAAATTAGTCAGACACTGGCCTGATCAGGAACATGTACTTTCAGTACATGCTTACTTTAATAAACAACTTATCAGAAGGACCAGCTTAGGTGTAAAGTGTTTTGTAAATCCTAAGATATAATACATATGCAGGGCTTCCCTGGTGGCTCAGTGGTAATCTGCCTGTTAGGAAGGAGACATGGGTTTGATCCCTGGATTGGGAAGATCCGCTGGAGAAGGAAATGGTAACCCACTCTAGTATTCTTGCCTGGAAAATCTCATGGACAGAGAAGCCTGGCGGGCTACAATCCATGGGGAACAAACAGTCAGACATGACTGCAACTAAACAACAAGGGTATTAGTACTGCTGGTAATTTTCCTATGGGTTGGGTCTCCTTCCTGGTCAATGCCAGGCCAAGCATATCTTGCCCAGGTCACAACCCCAACCTGTATGCCCCACCACTTTTGGCTCCAGAAGATCTTGCCATCCCGTGAAATCCTGGAGTCCTTATGTGAAGCTCGATTTATCTGTGCCCGATTCTCTTCTAGCACTTTCCCCAGGACATATTGGAAATAAGGCCTTTCCTCTTTCACAGAATTAATGGCAAGTACAGGAAATGATAACTGGACGCCAGCTGGGCATGGTGTACAGAAAGCACGCACATGTGCCCAGCGGATGGGTGCGTGGGAGGGGGACAGAGAAGAGGGAAGCGCTACAGTTCAAGGGTGCAGCTGAATATAATTTATAGGAAAATGAAAGTCAGAGAAGAGGACTTAGATAAAGGCAAGTTCACACCTCACCCCCAGATTCATTCTGTGGCCATCTGACCTTTGGGGACAAAATAACGAGTGAGTTGTTGCCCTTCTCACCTTCTTCCAAACTCTTTTTCACAAGCCAGTGGCTGGGTGACTGATACTGGGAAGTCCTGCTGGTTTCTCTGGTGGCCGGTAGCCCCTCCTTTCTGCCTGTACTAACTTACCCTTATCTCCTCCCCCAGCCCCTCTTCCCAGGACACCAAAATAATCCAAGTGTAAAATTCTCAGGCTGTGTGAGAGAAAAATGAGCATTTTTTCCTGAAGCTTTTTAGAGTTACTGCATACGGTGAGATTTTTTTTTTTTACACTTCTTAAAACTTTGGTTTGGGACTTCCCTGGTGGTCCAGGGCTTCCCCTACAGGGGGCGCAGTTTGTTTCTGGTGAGGGAACTGGGATCCTGAATGCCACACAGGACCACCAAAAACAAAACAAAACAAAACCCCCACAAATTTGGTAAATACATTTTTTAACACCTAAAAATTCTTTGATTAAGTAATAAGTGTTCAGAAATATATACCATTTATCAACTCTTTGGGCTTCCCTGGTGGCTCAGCTGGTAAAGAATCCGCCTGCAATGTAGGAGACCTGGGTTTGATCCCTGGGTTGGAAAGATCTCTTGGAGAAGGGAAAGGCTACCCACTCCAGTATTCTGGCCTGGAGAATTCCATGGACTGTGTAGTCCATGGGGTCACAAAGAGTCAGACACGACTGAGCAACTTTCACGTCACTTTCTATCCACACTTTGATGCACGGTTGTTATTATTTAGTCTCCCAGTTGTGTCTGACTCTCTTGAGACCCTGTGGACTATAGCCCACCAGGCTCCTGTGTCCATGGGATTTTTCAGGCAAGAATATTTGAGTGGGTCGCCATTTCCTTCTCCAGGGGATCTCCTGCATTGGCAGGTGGATTCTTTACCTCTGAGCCACCAGAGAAGCCCTTGATGCATGGTATGAAGCCCCAAATAGGTGACTTATATTTAATGTCGTGTGTGTGTGTACTAAGTCGCTTCTGTTGTGTCTTTTTGCAACCCAATGGACTGTAGCCCTCCAGGCTCCTCTGTCCATGGGATTCTCTAGGCAAGACTACTGGAATGGGTTGCCATGCCCTCCTCCAGGGGATCTTCCCAGTCCAGGGATCATCCAACCCTAGTCTCCTGAATTGCAGGCGAATTCTTTACCACTGAGCCCCTTGTGACCAACTGTAGAAATTTTAAGCCTAATTTCAGAAAGCTGAAGTAAATATTAATAGATTCTCTGATATTTATGAAATTCTCATAAGTGGTCATGACTTGTGTCCACAGTTATAAATTAACAAGAGAGTTTCCACGAGATGCTTGCCCATCCATTGCTCCCAGGAGATGCTCCCTGTACAACCATATATGAAATTTTTTTTTCTGGCTCCTCTGTTTATTACACATATTTTCTTGAGAATATATTTATTACACATATATTCTTGAGTTCTGGACTCAATTCTTTTCCCTTCTCCATTTAGTTTTCCTCCCCACCAGAGTTGTGATGACACCAACTCTGGTCATCACATACTAAAGCATAAGTGAGTAACTCAGCTCCTCTGAGGATCTGCTTTGATGACAAAGTCCATATTGCCACATCTTCCTCATGACCCTTCTCCCTCTTAGGTCAACAACTCAAAACTGCTAATATTCATTGAGCAATTGCATTCATCTCACACACTAGCAAAGTAATGCTCAAAATTCTCCAGGCCAGGCTTCAACAGTATGTGAACCATGAACTTCCAGATGTTCAAGCTGGTTTTAGAAAAGGAAGAGAAACCAGAGATCAAATTGCCAACATCTGTTGGGCTATAGAAAAAGCAAGAGAGTTCCAGAAAAACATCTACTTCTGCTTTATTGACTATGCCAAAGCCTTTGACTTTGTGGATCACAACAAACTGTGGAAAATTCTGAAAGAGATGGAAATACCAGACCACCTGACCTGCCTCCTGAGAAATCTGTATGCAGGTCAAGAAGCAACAGTTAGAACTGGGCATAGAACAACAGATTGGTTCCAAATCAGGAAAGGAGTATGTCAAGGCTGTATATTGTCACCCTACTTGTTTAACTTATATGCAGAGTACATCATGAGAAACGCTGGACTGGATGAACACAAGCTGGAATCAAGGTTGCCGGGAGAAATATCAATAACCTCAGATATGCAGATGACACCACCCTTAAGGCAGAAATTGAAGAAGAACTAAAGAGCCTGTTGATGAAAGTGAAAGAGGAGAGTGAAAAAGTTGGCTTAAAACCCAACATTCAGAAAACTAAGATCATGGCATCCAGTCCCATCACTTCATGGAAAATATATGGGGAAACAGTAGAAACAGTGACATACTTTAATTTTTTGGGCTCCAAAATCACTGCAGATGGTGACTGCAGCCATGAAATTAAAAGACACTTGCTCCTTGGAAGAAAAGTTATGACCAACCTAGACAGCATATTAAAAAGCAGAGGCATTACTTTGCCAACAAAGGTCCATCTAGTCAAGGCTATGGTTTTTCCAGTGGTCATGTGTGGATATGAGAGTTGGACTATAAAGAAACTCTTTATAGTTGAGAGTTTTGACTCCCAAACTCTTGAGAGTCATTTGGACAGCAAAGAGATCCAACCAGTCCATCCTAAAGGAAATCAGTCCTGAATATTCATTGGAAGGACTGATGCTGAAGCTGAAACTCCAATACTTTGGCCACTTGATGTGAAGAGCTGACTCATTTGAAAAGACCCCAATGTTGGGAAAGATTGAAGGCGGGAGGAGAAGGGGACGACGGAAGATGAGATGGTTGGATGGCATCACTTACTCAATAGACATGAGTTTGAGTAAAATTCAGGAGTTGGTGATGGACAGAGAGGCCTGGCGTGCTGCAGTCCATGGGGTCACAAAGAGTCGGACATGACTGAGCGAGTGAACTGAACTGAATTGCCCCGTATCAGCCACTGTGATTAGCACCAGGAGACTAATGAAAAGGAGACTGTGTTTGCCTTGGAGGATGTTTAGTTTAAAAGCAAGGGGAAATTTTTGGAAACCTAGCATTGATTACTGTGCTGGGTAATGTGCTATCATTGGGCTTCCCTGGTGGCTCAGTGGTCAAAAATCCGCCTGCCAATTCAGGAGACGTGGATTTGATCCCTGGGTAGGTAACACCGTGTCAAAAATCCGCCTGCCAATTCAGGAGACGTGGATTTGATCCCTGGGTAGGTAACACCGTGTGGAGAAGGAAATGGCAACCCATTGCAGTATTCTTGCCTGGGAAATTCCATGGGCAGAAGAGGCTGGCATGCTTCATGCAGTTCATGGGGTCTCAAAGAGTCAGACGTGACTTAGCAACTAAACAACCAAAAAATGTGCTATTATTACTTCAACTTATCCTATTTGAGATATTCTTTCCTTATTTTACAGACAAGGAAGCTGAGAGGTTATATGACTTTCCCAAGGTTGCTCAGAAAATGGTTCAGTCCAGGTCTGTCTGACTACACCCCCGTGTTCCTCTTCTTCATGCCTATTCCCACCAGCCACACACAAAAGGCAGCAGATGGGACATTCCAGCCGTAGGCCAGTTGGGAGGCTGCCAGACAAAGAACTAGGCTGAGGTCTGCTGTAGGCGTTTGGGTACAACTGTGAGAGACCCAGGACCCAAGGCAGTCAGGGTGAGGTGTGTATGTCAAAGCTCCCTGTCTATTTACAAACATTTCTCAGGAACCTAAATATGAATGCATGTAGGACTCATTCTGATGACCCTTAATTTAATTACATCTGCAAAGACTCTGTTTCCATATGAGAGACCATTCATAGCTTCCAGGGATCAGGACATGGATAACTTCTGGGGAGCCATTTTCATCATACCAGAGTGATGCGTTTCAACGTTCATTTCCATATTCATTCAATCATACCTGGATTATATATAAATATATATATTGTTGTTTTTCAGTCGTTCAGTCATGTCCAACTCTTTGCGACCTCATAGACTGCAGCATGCCAGGCTTCCCTGTCTTTCACCATCCTTTACTATATATATACGGTGTCCTTCATCTTATATATGCGGCTTCCCTTGTGGCTCAGCTGGTAAAGAATCTGCCTGCAATGAGGGAGACCTGGGTTTGATCCCTGGGTTGGGAAGATCCCCTGGAGAAGGGAAAGGCTACCCACTCCAGTATTCTGGCCTGGAGAATTCCATGAACTGTATAGTCCTTGGGGTCACAAATAGTCCGACGTGACTGAGCGACTTTCACTTTCACCATATATATAGGTCTTCCCAGGTGGTGCTAGTGGGAAGAAACTGCCAGCCAATGGAGGAGACATAAGAGACATGGGTTCGATCCCTGGATCAGGAAGATCTCCTGGAGGAGGGCACAGCATCCACTCCAGCATTCTTGCCTGGAGAATCCTGTAGACAGAGGAGACTGTACAGTCCATAGGTCGCAGAGTCAGACACAACTGAAGCAACTTAGTATATGTATAATATTGAGCATTTACTCAATACTGGACCCTGCAGGACACTGGAGGACATGGTAAGCAAATCAGAACTCTGTCGGAGTTTAGAGTTTATTTATTTATTTATTTATGAACACATGTTTAAAAGTATTGAATTTGTTACAGGATTGCTATATTCTGGTTTTTGGCAGAGAGGCATGTGGGATCTCAGCCCCCCAACTAGGGATTGATCCTGCTCCCCTTGTATTGGAAGGCAAACTGTTAATCACCAGACTACCAAGGAAATCCCAAGCTTATTGTTTAGAAGGAGAGATGGGCGTTAATCAAATAATCACCCAAATAATATGCAAAATTGCAGCCATGATAAGAGCTCTGAGAGTCTGTGATTGAGACTTGACCTGGTGAGAAAGCCCCAAGAGAGCTTCCATGAGGAGGTGCAGCTTTGGTAATCTGGGGCACAAGTTGGGGTCACCAGCTTAAGAGGGGAGGGAAGAGTGTTGCAGGAAGAGGGAACAGAGGGCAGAACCAGGGCATGACCAGCGCCAGCAGGATATGCAGGGCTTGTTGTGGACCCCTAGGGAGGGGGTGTGGGTTTCAGGGACTCTGTGGGGGTCGGTCTGTTGTGCCTCCTCCCCATCCTTTACCCCTAATCCTAACTAGTGGCTGCTGCCTCATGTCCTGGGACCTTTCCTCCCTGTTCCTCCCTTAGGCCTCATCCTTTCACTTCCTGCCCAGTGTGTATGTGGTTTAGCAAGGAAACCCCCATGTGCAGTGTTAAGGGCAGACCTCTAAGGTTTGATCAACAAAAATTTAAAAATTTAAAAAGTGCCTACTGCATGGCAGACACTGTGTCAGGAGTTACAGAAATTAAGACAAGAAAGTGACATTTTTCTGGCCCTCGAGGAAAGAGACTGTAGGGTGGAGGGGAAAGCAAGAGGGTTGAATGCTGAACAGGCTGTTGTCCTGCATTGAATCTCATTCCTGCTACTTACTGCTGTGTGGTCTTAGGATACTGACTTTACCTCTCTGTGCCTCAGTCCCTTTAAGGAGCACTTAAGCCAACCAACAATTAATGTGGCCCCACTCTGCTGTAGGCGGTAGGCCAAGGGCTGTCAACCTTCAGAGACCTGTCTGACTGGGAGCAGAACACTGGGGCTGATTGCTTCCTTTTCTGGAACTTCAGCTCTGGTTCTGCTGCCTGCAGTGCTTGATCCAAATAGGTTTCCAGGGAAGATCTCACCAACTGGCATAGTGGCTACTTTGCCCACACTATTCCCAGGCATAGTGCTCCAGGAGATATGGCCCACGATGACCGGGCCGAGGAGAGTGAGTGTTCTAGGAGTGTGGAGCCACCTTTCTGCCTCCCCTTCCCTCGTTCTGCAGAATATTGGATACTGTCTACAGAGAACCCTCCTTGATGAACACTAGTCATTCTAATGACCCCCAACTTTGCAGAGTACTCTTCTGGCCAAGGATTTTCATCTACATCTTTGTTTTTCGGCCACGATGACCAGATGCCTCTGCTTGAATTTTTGGTAATGACACTGGCCCTAGTCCTTTCCATCAAACCATCTGTGTGGAAAGGCCGATACGGGGTCAGACAACCTGCCAACTCTACTGAGTTTGGCTACTCTGATGGCTCAGTGGTAAAGCCAATGTTTCAGACACAGGTTCGATCCCTGGTCTGGGAAGACACCTGGAGAGAAAAATGGCAACCCACTCCAGTATTCTTGCCTGGAGAACCCCATGAACAGAGGAGCCTGGCGGGCTACAGTCCATGGGGTCACAAAAGAGTCAGACATGACTTAGCAACAGAATAATAACAACAACTGAGTCTGGCCAATGGCTTTATGTCTTTAAGCCTCCAATTCTGTGAATATTAAGTGATATCCTGCCCCTGTGTCTTGTTTTCACTCCATTGTGGTCCCCAAGATAAGGTTTAGGGTGGGGTGAAGAAGAGCAAAACCTTGAGCAGCAAGTGGTTGAACTCTCTAAACCTGGCTGAGCCTTTTTGTTCACTGATATTCATGATTACTCCTCCAAGGGCTGTTGTGGGGGCAGGTGGCTTACTGCCTAGAAATTTTCTCGTTGGGTTTCTTTTCCAACCATAGTGGCTTTTGCGTCTTCTTCT
The DNA here is from genome assembly GCF_027580195.1 of Bos mutus. Lineage (NCBI taxonomy): Eukaryota > Metazoa > Chordata > Mammalia > Artiodactyla > Bovidae > Bos > Bos mutus. The sequence continues at coordinate 51,226,339 of NC_091631.1, forward strand.
CCCTCCCTGCTCTCTCACCATTTAACGTCTAGGTGGGGGATTTTGTTTAGAGTGTGAAACAGTCTTCTAGATCATTCAGGTCTTCAGAGGTGTGAGGAGTTGTTTTTGTCCTTTGGCGGGGAGGGCATTTTCCATGTGAGCAGAGGCATGGGGCTGTGACCCCTCATACCCTGGGGCTACTGTGGTAGCCAGGGTCTGACCCGAGAGTCCAGGAACCCATGGGAAACTTGGAACTGGATTCTAGGGTGGGTTCTGGGGCAAGCTGCAGAGCCAGCCTAGTTGCTACACAGCCAGGCCCAGCAAGGACGGGAGGATAGGCAGTCTCAAAGATAGGCTGAGAAATGTGTGAAGGAGAGAGCTCAGAGCAGAGTCTACCCAGCAGCACAAAATCTGGGTGGACAAAGAATCTATGGAAATTCACTCCAATTTTTAGGGTGTGGTGTGCAAAGCATAGCCATGCACACCTTGCAAACATGGAGTTTGCAAGTAGAGTAACTCTGAGTCTCAGTTTCTTTCTCAATGAAATGGGGATAATAGTAGTTATTGCATTAGGCTTTTGCAAGGATTAAATGAATTAGATACATAAAAAATGTTTAGTACAGTGCATGGTGCAATGGTGCATATAATATACATATATTATGTATATATATATATAGCACAATTTCTTCATTCATTGTTGGACATTTAGGTTATTATTTTCATTTTTGAATATTGTAAATAATTGTGCAGTGACTATGAGGGTGCAGATATCTCTTCAACATAGTGATTTTGTTTTCTTTGGATATATACCCAAAGTGGAATTGATAGATAGTAGTTCTGTTTTGAATTTTTTTAGAGACCACCAAACTGCTTTCCATAGTGACTATACCAATTTACATTCTCACAGCAATGCACAAGGAAGGGTCCCTTTACTCCATACCCTTGCCAGTATTTGTCTCTTATTTTTTAAAAAATAATAGCCATTCTGCAAAACTGTGGTTTTGATTTGCATTTCTCTAGTAGTCAGTGATGTTGAGCATCTTTTCAGGCACCTGTTGGCCATTTGAATGTCTTCTTTGGGAAAATGTCTATTCAAGTCCTTTGCCCATTTTTAAATTGGATTATTTGTTTTCCTGCTAATGAGTACATTATTTATATACTTTGGATATTAATCCCTTATCAGATGTGTGACTTGAAAATATTTTCTCCCATTCTGTAGGTTACCTTTTCATTTTGTTGATTGCTTCTTTGGCTGTGTAGAAGCTTTTTAGTAGGATATAGCCCTATTTATTTATAGGGCTAAATATATATAGCCCTATATATTTAATTTGTTGCCTTTGCTTTGGGTGTCATATCAAAAAATTGTGGTCAAGGCCCATTTCAAATCATTTTTTCCCTCTGATTTCTTTTAGGAGTTTTATGATTTCAGGTCTTAAATCTACAATACAATTTTAGTCAATTTTTGTGAGTAGTGTGAGATAGAGATCTAGTTTTATTTTTCTACATGTGAACATCCAATTTTTCCAGGATCCTTTATTGAAGAGACTGTCTTTTCTTCATTGGGTATTCTTGGCTTTCTTGTCAAATGTTAGTTGACTGTATAGCCATGGCTTTATTTCTGGGCTCTTGGATCTGCTCTGTTGGTCACTGTGTCTGTTTTTATGACACAGCCATACTGTTTTGATTATTAAAGCTTTATAATGTAGCATGATATCAGGAAATGTGATCCCTTCCACTTTGTTCTTTCTCAGCAAAGAATGCTTTGGCTAGTCAGGATCTTTTGTGGTGTCATATAAATATTAGGATTGACTTTTCTACTTCTATAAAATATGCCATTGGAATCCTGACAGGAATTACATTGAATCTATATGTGGCTTTGAGTAGTACATTCATTTTAATAACATTAATTCCTCCAGTCCATGAAAACAGGATAACTTTCCATTTATTTGTGTCTTATTTGATTTCTTTCATCAGTGTCTTACAGATTTCAGTGTAGGAAATTTTCATCTCCTTGGTTAAATTTATTCCTAGATATTCTATTGTTTTTGATGTTGTTGTAAGATTGTTGTCTTCATTTTTCAGATAATTTATTGATAGTGTATAGAAACACTACTGATTTTTGTATATTAATTTTATGTCCTACAACTTACTGAATTCATCTATTAGATGTAATATTTGGTGGTGTGTTTGTGGGTGTGTGTCTGGAGTCTTTAGGATTTTCTATATAGAAAATCATGTCACCTGCAAATAGAGACAATTTTACCTCTTCCTTTCCAATTTGAATGTTGTTTATTTCTTTTTCTTGCCTGACTGCCCTGGCTAGGACTTCCAGTACTATGTTGAACAGGGGTGGTGAGTGTGGGCAACCTTGTTTCTGATCTTAGAGGAAAAGCTTTCAGACTTTTAACACTGAGTATGATGTTAGCTGTGGGCTTAGTGTATATGGCCTTTATTTGTGGCGAGGTATGTTCCTCCCATATCTAATTTGTTGACAGTTTTTGTAATGAACAGATGTTGAATTTTGTTGATACTTTTTCTGCTATCAAGATGATCATGTGATTTATTTTATTCTATTAGTGCTATATATATGGCATTTATTGATTTGCATATGTTGAACTATTCTTGCATCCCAGGGATAAATCCCACTTGATCATGGTAAATAATCTTTTTAGTGTGATGCTGAATTCAGTTGCTACTATTTTACTGAGAATTTTTGCACTTACATTCATCAGGGATATTGGCTCGTATTTTCTTTTCTTTCAGTGTCCATGTCGGGCTTTGATTTTTGGCTGGCTTCATCAAATGAGTTTGGGAGTATTCCCTCCGCTTTGATTTTTGGAAGAATTTGAGAAGGGTCAGCATTAATTCTTATTTAAATATTTGGTAAAATTCACCAGTGAGGCCATCTGGATGTGGGCTTTTCTTTGTTGGGAGATATTTGATTACTGAATCAATCTCCTTCATAGGAATTGAACTGTTCAGACTTTCAATTTCTTCATGGTTCAGTCTTGGTAGGTTGTATGTTTCCAAATATTTATCTGTTTCTTCTAGGTTGTCCAGTTTGTTAATATATAGTTGTTAATAGAAGCTTACTTTAATCCTTTGTGTTTCTGGGGTATCAGTTACAATGTCTCCTCTTTCATTAACAATTTTGTTGATTTGAGTCTTCCCTCTTTTTTTCCTTGGTTAGTTAAGCTAAAGTTTTGTCAGTTTTGTTTGTCTTTTCAAAGAACCAACTCTCAACATTGTTAATTTTTTCTACTGTTTTCCTATTCTCTATTTCATTTATTTCTGCTCTAATCTTTATTATTTCCTTCTTTCTGCCAATTTTGGGATTAGTTTGTTCTTTTTTAGTTTCCTAAGGTGTAAAATGATTGGGTTGTTTATCTGAGATCTTTCCATTTTCTTAATGTATGCATTTATAACTATAAACTTCCTTCATAGAATTGTTTTTGTTGTATCACATAAGTTTTGGCATGTTGTGTTTCTGTTTTCATTTGTCCCAAGATATTTTTCTATTTCGACTTTAGTCTCTTCTTTCATCCTTTGGTTGTTCAGGAGAGTGCTGTTTAATTTCCATATATTTTTTATTTTTCCAGTCTTTCTCCTGTTATTGATTTCTAGTTTCATACCACTATAGTCAGAGAAGATATTTGGTATGATTTCAATCTTGAATTTGCTAAGACTTGTTTTGTGGTCATACATGTGGTATATCCTAGAAAATGTTTCATCTGTACTTAAGAAGAATATATATTCTGCTCTTGTTAGATAGAATGCACTGTATGTGACTATTAGGTACATTAGGTCTAGAGCATTCCTCAAATCTGCTGTTTCATTATTGATTCTCTGGATAATCTATCCATTTGTTGAGAGTGGGATATTTAAAGTCTCCAACTATTATTGTATTGCTGTTTATTTCTCCTTTTAGTTCTGTTAGTATTTGCTTTGTATATTTAGGTGCTCTTATGTTTGGTGCATAAATATTTATACTCATTATATCTTCTTGATGAATTGACCCCTTTATCATTATATAATGACCTTTTTTTTGGTCTCCTTTTACCATTTTTAAAGTCTGTTTTTTCTGATCTAAGTATAGCTACCTTCTACTACTCCTTTTTTTTTTTTTTGGTTTTGTTACCGTTTGCTTATAGTATCTTTTTCCATCACTTCATTCTCAGTCTACATGTGTCTTTATTAAAGCTAGTCTTTTGTAGACAGCATATTGTTGGATCTTGTTTTCTCTCTCTTTTTTAAATCTATTCAGCCATTCTATGTCTTTTGATTGGAGAATTTAATTTGTTTACATTTAAAGTAATTATCGATAGGTTAACTACCTATGCCATTTCGTTTATTGTTTTCTGACTGTTTTATAGATCCACAGTTCCTTGTTTTTTATCCTCTTACCTTCTTTTGTGATTTGATGTCTCGTGGTATCAGAGTGCTCTGACATCTTTATTATGTTCTTTTGTGTAACTGGTACATGTTTTCCCCTGTGGTTACCACGTGTATGCATCCACAGTCGCTCACTCGTGTCTGACTCTGAGACCTCATGGACTATAGCCTGCCAGGCGCCTCTGTCTGTGTTTTCCAGGCAAGAGTGCTGGATTGGGTTGCCATTTCCTACTCTGCTTGGGGAATCTTCCCAACCCAGAGATCAAACCCATGTTTCTTGCGTCTCCTGCATTGGCAGGCAGATTCTTTACCACTGTGCCGCCTGGGAAACCTGTGGTTGCCATGAGGCTTATATACGTGTGTACATGATCAGTTGCTCAGTCAAGTCCAACTCTTTGTGATGCCATGGACTGTAGCCCACCAGGCTCCTCCGTCCAGGCAAGAATACTGGAGTGGAGCCATTTCCTTCTGCAGGGGATCTTCCTGACCCAGGCATTGAACCCAGGTGCCCTGCATTGTAGGCAGATTCTTTACTGTCTGAGCCACCAGGGAAGCCCAAGGCTTACATAAAATATCTTAAAATTTTAACATCCTGTTTTAAACTGATATCTTAACTTCAATAGCATTCCTAAACTTTGCATTTTTATTTCTCTTCCTTGTCGCATTTTATGTTATTGATAGTACAGTTTACAAAATTTTTTAATTTATTTTTTAATTGGAGGAAAATTGCTTTACAGTGTTGTATTGGTTTCTGCCGTACAACAGAGCAAATCAGCCATAACGATGCCTATATCCTTTCCCTCTTGAGTCTCCCTCCCTCCACTCCCCCATTCCACTCCTCTGGGTCATCACAGAGCACCAGGCTCTGTCCCTGTGTTAACAGACTTCTAATATTGTATATCCAGTAACAGATTATTGTAGTTACAGTTATTTTTCAATACATTTACTTTTAAACTTTAAAACTAGAGTTATATTAATAAGTAAATTACAGACCACCATTACCACAATAGAAAACTGACTTTGACTATGTATTTACCATTACCAGTGATTTTTACACGACTTTCATATGTTTTTATGATGTTAATTAGCGTCCTTTTACTTCCATTCAAAGAACTTCCTTTACCATTTCTTGTAAAGCAGGTTTAGTGGTGATGAACACCCTCAGCTTTTATTTATTTGGGAACATCTTTATCTTGCCTTTATTTCTGAAGGATAGCTTTGCCAAGTATAGTATTTGTGGCTGACAGTTCTTTTCTTTCAATGTTTTGAATATATCATCCCAGCTCTCCTGGCCTAAAAAGTTTCTGTTGAGAAATCTGCCAATTATCCTGTGGGGGATCCTTTGTATGTGACTTACTGTCTTTTTTTCTTGCTACCTTCCAAATTCTTTCTTTGTCTTTGACTTTTGACAATTTAATTATAATGTGTCTTGGTGTCACCCTACTTGGGTTCAGCTTACTGGGAGTTCTTTAGGCCTCATGGATCTGATATTCATTTCTCCCAGTTTTGGGAAGTCTTCTGCCATTATTGCTTTAAATATACTTTGTGCCTTTTTTCTTTCTCTTCTACTGGGATTCCCATAATGCAAATATTGTTTTGATAGTGTCCCGTAAGTCCTATCAGTTCAGTTCAGTTCAGTTCAGTCCTATAGGTTTTATTAATTCTTTTTCATTGGTTTCTCTTTTTGCTCCTCTGATTGGATAATTTCAAATGTCCTGCCTTCAAGGTCGCTGATTCTTTCTTCCACATGGTTGAATCTGCTGTTGGGGTTCACTGTTGAATTATTCAGTTCAATCAGTTTAGTCGTTTTGTTTGTCAGCTCTAGGATTTCTGTTTTTTTCTTTTTGTGTGTGATGTATTTGTTGTGGAACTTTTCATTTTGTTCATATATTGTTTTGCTAATTTCATTTTGTTCTCTATTTGTGTGTTCTTGTAGCTTCTGAACTTCTTTAAGAGGATTATTCAGATTTCCATTTCCCTAGGGTCGGTTATTGGAGCTTTATTCGTTCCTTTGGTAGTATTATGTGTACTTGATTTCCACAATCTTTGCTTCCCTTACTTTGGTATTCACACATTTCAGTAAGCAGTCTTCTTTTCCACGCTTTATAGGTTCATTTTGTCAAAGACACTGGTTCACTAGACTTCTCAGGTAGGAGATCTAGATGTGTCAGCTGGTAACATCCTTGGACAGGTGAAATTTACTATGGGATCTATTTTTGGATGAGTCCACTGCCCAAGCTCTGACACTGAGGAACTCCAGTGTCTGAGGACAATTAGATAGGACTGCTGGCTTGGTTCCCTGCGCATGCAAGGCTATAGGATGGGTTCTCTGGGTTATCTGGGTTCAATGATCAGGCTTCCTAGATTGTTGGTACTGGGTACCATACTCAGCAGTAGATGGGGATATGAATTAGCTTCCTTGCACTAGCAGGGCCTGCATGACTTGTTTGGGGACCCAAATCAGACAAGAAAGTGCACTGACTTTCCTGGAAGATGGGTGAACTGGTTTTGCACTGCAGACAGGAAAAGCTATAGGATATGCTCTCTGAATGCCACTGGAAGGAGGGTTATAGGATGGGCTACACAGCTTCCTGTTTGCTTTGGTTAGGTTCCCTGGCTGGACAGGCTGAAGACTGTATTCAGCAGTGGGTGGGGCTCTGAGTTAGATTTCCTGTTAGGGTAGGTCCTGCAAAGCTATTATTTAGGGATCAAACTTCGCTAGCCTGATGGGCCACCATCATAGTTCTGCAGATGGGTAGGGCTACTGGCCAGGTTCTTCATTCAAGTGCTGCTCTAACCAGATTTACAAGATAGCTCTGATTAGGTTTCTTCTTCAGGTCAGCCCAGGGTCTGTGTTCAGCTTTGGGCAGTGGTATAAATTAGTTTCCCTGCCAGTTGGGGCTGCAGAATGGGCACCGGGGCTGGCAAGGTTCTTTCTTGGGTGATCAAATCAGACAGACCTGCATGCTAAGCTCCCTGGACAGACATGGTCACTGAGTGGGCTCTGCAGATTCAGAGCCACTGGCTGGGTTCTCCAGTCAAGTGCCACTGTAATCAGGGCTGTGGGATGGGTTACTGAGATTCCCAGGAGCTCCTTTTGGGTTTCCTGGCTAGCAGTATTTAGGGTTGTGAGTTGGCTTCCCAGTCCGTGTGAGGGCCAAACCAGGCTCTAGGACTGACAAGGCCTTTTGTTTAAGCTTCCAAATTGGGTAGGCCTGTACCCTGCCTTGTTCCCTGATCAGATTGCACCAACATCTTTGCTCTACAGATGAGCAAAGTTCCTGATTGAGGCTACCACTTAAGTACAGGTATAGGAACTTGGCCTGCCAAAATCCAAGCTCTGGTTTCTATGAGCCCTCCTCTCTTCTCCATCCAGTTTGATTCCCAGTGGTCAAGCTCTGCAGATTCCCCTGTGATCCCCCTGAGGCAAGACTGGAGTAGGACTCCCAAGATACTGGGGGAGCTGGACGTCCACATTGGGCTCCTTTTTCCCTCTGGAGGCACCATCGTCTCAGGGACAACTGCTCGGTGTGGGGCTGTGCCAGTCTAGGGGAGGGGCAATGTGGTCAGCGTGTAGCTGTTCTTCATAACCCCCTTATACAGTCTGCTGGGTCTCTGTGGTACAGGAGATGTTTCAGCCTCACCTCCATGCTTTTGGATTTTTACGGTGATGTCTTGTCCACGAATAGTTGTTCATTGCTCTTGTGAAGTGGGGTGAAGTCAATGACCTATGTCATCATTTTGGTGACATCGCTCCATCCTTTTCTCTGTATAATGCAAAGGTTAAAATATATTAAAATTATATTAATTTTATTAATTATAAAATCACATATAATTTATATATAAATATAATAATTTATATTAAATAAAATAAAAATAATTTATATATAATATACAATCATATAATAAAATTATATTGATTATATTAATTAAATTTAAAAATATATATGGTTTTAATCATATTGCAGATATAGTTTTATATTTGGCTTTTCTATTTCTTGTTGTATCATGTGTATATATGATATATGTATGACATGTTTGTACATGATTATGTCTATGTATATGATGCATATGTATATCATATGTGTTATGATATATCATACATATTTTTCATATTAACATTTATTGAGCAGTTACAAAGTTTTGAGCATTGTGTTGATGTTTTTTCATTAATCGTCTTGCTTAATCTCACAACAATACTATGAGGTAAAAACTATCAGTATCCTCACTTTATAGATAGGTAGTTGAGACTTAGGAAAGGAATTGGTGAAATTGGTATTTCCAACCCAGATCCATTTGAGGCCAGAATACAGAGTTTTAACCACTACCCTATCCCATAATACTTTTTTAAAAGTGTGATATAATTACATGCAGTAAAATCCACAGATCTTAAGTGTATAAACTTGGGAGTCTTGACAAATGTATATACGTGTAATCACAATCTTTTAAAAAATTCTCTTTATTTGCTTGGCTGTGCCACGTCTTAGTTGCAGCACGTGGGATCTTAGATCTCTGTTGCAGCATGCAGGATCCTTTAGTCATGGCATGAGAACGGTTAGTTGTGACATGTGGGATCTAGTTCCCCAACCAGGGATCGAACCTGGGCCCCCTGCTTTGGGAACTTGGAGTCTCAGCCCCTGGACCACCAGGGAAGTTCCCACAATCATTTTTAATGACTTCATAACTCTCCTGAATCTAATTTGAATTTTTAGCTTGGTAAGTAAGAGGCTAGCCAATGGTACCCTGCCCTGTCTTCCCTTCCAGGCTGCCCTGGATTCCCCTCCCCAGTCTTTGCACAGTCTGGCAACTAGAAGCCTGGCATACTAGGGGCCTTCAGGACCCTTATTTGTACTGGTAGTTTAAGGTTTTGGCTATTATTTCCTACCTAGCCAATTCCTCTCTTGTGTGACATTAGACTAAAAAATTTTCCTTAACACACTGCAGTGAACAAACTGTACACCTCACACTCTTCGTGTGACTCTATTATTATTTCCTTAGAATAGATTTCTGGAAGTGAAATTACTAGATTAAAGGGCACGGACTTTTTTTTAAAACATCTTTTGATATATCATTTTTGCGTGTAAGGGTTTTCTCATTTTAAAATCATTTCCTTAGAGGAAATGTCAAGAACTGGGATTATTAGGGCATAAATATACCAAAGGTCTTTGATGTGCATTCAGGCAAGAGTTTTGCACCCTGATCAGCTTTCACTCCCTAGCTCACCTAGTGAATTTGAGTTTTGCTGGAGGTTAGCTTTCCTTGGCCCATGTCTTTTCCATGGCCAACCCTGTGATGGGATGAATGGGTCTCAGTGGGCCACTCCCCAACCTCTGAATGTGTAGGAAAAGATTATGTGGGGAAGGGAAGGTACTCATATTTCTAGGAAGCCACCTTGCCTCTCTGGTTTTTCTTCTGTCTTGTAGTGAGCTGTTACCTGCCTGCTCCCGCGACTGGAGGACGTCTTGTAGAAAGGCAGCTCCCTGAATTCATCTTCATGCCTCCAAAGCTAACACAGAGCCTGGTTCACACTGAAAATGAAAGCTGCTCGGTCATGTCTGACTCTTTGTGACCCCATGGACTGTATAGTCCGTGGAATTCTCTAGGCCAGAATACTGGAGTACTTCCCTGGAGAAGGTAGCTGCTCCCTTCTCCAGGGGATCTTTCCAACCCAGGGATCAAACCCAGGTCTCCCACATTGCAGGCAGATTCTTTATCAGCTGAACCACCAGGGAAGCCCACCTGGTTGAAACTGGTTTCTGATAAATAGTGGTTAAATAAACAAAGTTAGTCCCACTATGAAGGAGGTTCTGCTCTGTTTGGTTCATTTACAGTATCAAAATTTGCTTTATTTTTATTTATTTTTAAAATTTTTATTTTATTTATGTTTTCTTCTAAAAGCTTATTTTTAATTGGAAAATGATTTCTTTACAATGTTGTGTTGGTTTCTGCCATGTAACAACATGAATCAACCATAAGTATACATATGTCCCCTCCCTCCTGAACCTCCCTCCCACCTCCCACCCCATCCCACCCCTCTAGGTTGTCACAGAGCACCAGACTGAGCTCCCTGTGTTATATAGCAACTTCCCACTAGCTAGCTATTTTACATGTGGTAATATATATGTTTCTATTGATAAAGTAGCATTGTAACAGCATCCAATTTAATGGATCTCAACAGATTGGCTTCTTTGTCTCTATTTATAGATGAGTAAATTGCTCAAAGAGGAAGAAAACTTGCCTGAAATCACACAGCTAATAAGTCTCAAAGTTAACAGATTTGACTCCAGACATGGTATTTCTTTCCACTGTCTTTGGAATGTAATATGTGAGTCACACTGTTTTTATTTTTTAAAAGATATTTTCAATGTGGACCATTTTTAAGTTATTTATTTTTATTCTGGCTACACTGGGTCTTCGTTGCGGTACAGGGGGTCTTCTCTAACTGTGGCAGGCAGGCTTCTCTAGTTGCAGTGGGTGGGCTTGGTTGCTCTGCAGTCTGTGGGATCTTGCCCCATGGTATGTGGGCTCTTGGTTCCCCCACTAGAGATCAAACCTGTGTCTCCTGCATTGGAAGGAGGATTCTCAACCACTGGACCACCAGGGAAGTCTCACAGCATTTTAAAGTAACTGTGAAGGGTGTTGTCTGTGCTCAGGTTGAAGGCTGACACTGAGCTTCCAAGGAGAGGACCGTGGGTCAGAGACTCAGAGAGCAGAAAGGCTGTCTCCCCTTAGCTCCCTCACTCTCACCATCACTGTCTCTAGCTTTGCGTCTGTAGATATCAGTGAACTGCAAAGAGAATTGCCACCCTCACATTAATAGGATTTCTCAGAGTGGGCTACAGACCATAGGGCATCAGAATCTCCTGTGGCACGCAGATTCCTGGGTGTCTTCACAGCTATTCAATCAGACGTTCAGAGTCAAACCCAGTCAAATCTGCAGTGTAACCATTTCAGCGGGTGAATCTCATAAGCACACCCTCAAGTTTGAGAACCACTGCCTTAGAAAGCAGAGAAGGCAATGGCACCCCACTCCAGTACTCTTGCCTAGAATATCCCATGGATGGAGGAGCCTGGTGGGCTGCAGTCCATGAGGTCACTATGAGTCGGACTCGACTGAGTGACTTCACTTTCACTTTTCACTTTCACGCATTGGAGAAGGAAATAGCAACCCACTCCAGTGTTCTTGCCTGGAGAATCCCAGGGACAGGGAAGCCTGATGGGCTGCCATCTATGGGGTCACACAGAGTCGGACACGACTGAAGCGACTTAGTAGCAGCAACAGCAGCCTTAGAAAGAAGTGTCCACAGTTGGAGCTGCAGGCCTGGCAGGAGGGGTCGTCATAAGGGACAAGCATTCTCTTGTTCAAATTTGAGTGGCCAAGGCACACTGCGACTGCCAGCATGCCTGAGAGAAGGCCCCGGGCTTGTCCCGTGTGGGGGTGTCACGTCTCTGACACACGGAGCTGTGATATGACCAAATCAACGGTCCCATCTCAACTGACATTTGATGGAAGTAAGATGTCATGTTGATTACTGACCAGACTGTCGCTGGATAGCGGACCAGAGCACTATTGCCTTGAAGCATAAGTCTGTTTTTTAGCTTTTTCTTCGTTTTCTTAGGAATGTTCTTTGACCTACCCTTTGCTTCTCTTCAGGGGCCAGAGACTTCAAAGGCCAATGCGGGTGTGGAGCCGGGAGAGGCATTTTAGAACATAAAGAGAGGAACTAGGTGGGGCCTCAAGTTTTATTGAGAAACCACTGCAGAAAAATATCATCTGTGGTTGTTCTGGGTAGAAAAGACTCTGGGGTTAATTTCTTCCAATCTTTCTGTATTTTTAGATTTTCTCTAACAAACATGGAACAATAATACCTACTATTATGAAACTACGTGCCAGACTCTGTTCTAAGCACTTACAGGGGTTATCTCATTTCATCCTCACAACTAGCCCATGGTGGAGGGCCTATTTTTACTCCCCTCCTACAGATGAGTAAATTGAGGCCCAGAGATGTTAAGTAACTTACCCAGAGCTTCACAGCTGGTAAGCGGCAGGGGGAGGATCGAACCAAGGCAATTTGACTTCAGATACTATGGGTTTAGCTGCTATTCTCTCCTGCACGCTGTGTTTATAACATAAGAAGGTGGGCATTAAAAAAGATCTTGACACAAAAGTATTCAGAGGCTCCTTGTGTGCTGTCCATTTCAAGCGGTAAAGTAACAACACCAATATTTACCCCGCACTTACTTGGGACTGACTAATTTATTTCCATCAACTCGTTCAATTTTTTAGAACTTCCTAGAACTGCACTGCCCAGTGTGGCTGCTGCTGCTACTGCTGCTAAGTTGCTTCAGTCGTGTCCGACTCTGTGAGACCCCATAGACAGCAGCCCACCAGGCTCCGCCGTCCCTGGGATTCTCCAGGCAAGAACACTGGAGTGGGTTGCCATTTCCTTCTCCAATGTAGGAAAGTGAAAAGTGAAAGTGAAGTCGTTCAGTTGTATCTGACTTTTCTTGACCCCATGGACTGCAGCCTACCAGGCTCCTCCGTCCATGGGATTTTCCAGGCAAGAGTACTGGAGTGGGGTGTCATTGCCTTCTCCGTGGCAGCTACCCCTTTATGTGAGACCACTGGGTACCTGAAATCTGGTTAGTCTTAATTGAGATGTGCTGTGGATATAAAATACATGTTAGATTTCAAAGATTTAACATTAAAAAAATTAACTGGGTTAAATAAAATATGTGAAGATCAATTTTGTCTGTTTCCTTTTACTCTATATCATATAGGTGGTTGTTGTTAAGTCACTAAGTCGTGTCTGACTCTTGGTGACCACATGGACTGCAGCACACCAGGCTTCCCTGTCCTTCACCATCTCCCAGAGTTTGCTCAAATTCATGTCTATTGAGTCAGTGATGCCCTCCAACCATCTCGTCCTCTGTCGTCCCCTTCTCCTCCTGCCCTCAATCTCGTTGCACAGAGTCAGACACAACTGAAGTGACTTAGCAGCAGCAGCAACTCTTCACATCAGGTGGTCAAAGTATTGGAGATTCTCTTTATCTATAGGTATTAACTTTTTAAAAATTGCATCTGAGTGGTTGCATTTTGGGCTCATCTTTTATTTCGCTTGGCTAGTGCTGGTCTGAAGGGAGCTGTGTGTTGCCATTGCCTCATTTTCCAGACAAAGAAACTGAGGTGTTAAGGAGCCACCGGGATGATCCAGGAGGAGGCAGGATTGACATCCAGGCCTTGGGCTCCACCTTGCCTGCTGCACGGCACTGCTTTCCTCTCTGTCTTCCCAGAGTCTATAATCCATGCTGATCAGACAATCATGTATGCCTGAAATCAGTAATGGACAAGGAGTCCCACCAGATTCCCCGAGTCACAAACACATGCTGGGCACAGGTTGCGTGAGAAGCATGGTGCCACTACCCTCGCTGGATTCTGTACAAAGTGGCAGCTACGATGATTGCTGATGTTCCTTGAGTCCCTTTGCCAGGCACTGTGCCAGGCACTTCATCCCTATCCCTTCATTTAGTCCTCACACCTCCCCATGAGATTGCCCTTTGTAACCCCAATTTACAGATGAGAGGACTGAGATTTGGCAAAGTTAAAACCGTCGTCCAGGGTCACACAGTCAGAGTGGGCTGCATCTGGGACTCAGTCTCGACTTTGCCCACATTGAGAGTTTGCACTGTTGAACTTGCCTTGCCAACCGCAGACTAGGGGTTGGGAGGTAATATACATACCCAGGGGACTGTTACAGTGCAGGAAGTAACAGGGCAGCCAGCATAGAGCAGCAGCGCAGGGCACAGGGGCCCCTGTGAGTTGGCACTGGTGAACGAGGGACACGAGAGAGCCTTTTGAGTGCTGAGCTAGAAAATCAACACATCCCACATCAAATCAAGAGACCTGTTCGCTACTGGCTAAGAAAGACTCACTATGACCTAGACAACATGTCTGCAGGAAAAGATGTGTGCGTGAGAAGGGAGGTTGGCAGAGGAACCCAGGTCTCCCTAGGACTGAGAAGCTTGAAGGTCATCTGTACTCAGGACTAGAATCTTTTTGGAAGGGTCTGGCTTGATCAGTCCTGGGGTGAGGAAGGCACTTTCAAAGGAGACTATCAAGTTCATTCCTCTGGGAACTCTCTCCAAATTGAATGAGCAGTTGGCTTTCTGAGGGTTTGCTTCTGGGGAGAATTTATTTCTGTGCCTATGAAAAAATTCTAGACTTGTTTAGACCCTTGTTTCTCTGTGATCAGCTTTGGGGAACGCGCTGGTCTCCTTGGGGTGGGGTTAGTCCTCCCTTTGGCTTTGTACCTGTGGATCTCAGACTATCTCCAAGTCTGGATCTTTCTAGAAGGGCTGCTTCTGGCGTCTGTTCCCAAGTGCCAGTGGAGCAGCCCTGGATGAGTGGTACCCAGCTGTGGGTAAGTGCCCTGGGCTCTTCCTGCCCTACCTGCTGGGGAAAGAGGTCTGATACCCCAGGACTTTAATGAACTTGAGGCTTTCTTTCACTTTTTTGGTTTTTCTAGGGTTTAGTGCAATAGCATCTATGAATAGGGGGGAGAGTTCTTGTTTTAGTTTGGTTTGGGGGGTCCACCTTCAAAAATTTATTGTTTTTAATTTATTTTTTAACTGGAGGAAAATTGCTTTACAATGTTATGTTGCTTTCTGCTGAACAACAATGCAAATCAGCCATAACTGTACGTATATCACTTCCATCTTGAGCTTTCTTGACTCCACCCCTCTAGGTCATCACAGAGCACCAGGCTGGGCTCCCTGTGTTGTACAGCAGCTTCTCACCAGCTATCTGTCTTACGCACAGTAGTGTACATATTGGAGAAGGAAACACCAATCCACTCCAGTATTCTTGCCTGGGAAGCCCATGGGCAGAGGAGACTGGCAGCCTACCATCCATGGGTAATAGAATCACACACGACTGAGTGACGGAACCACCAGCCACCAGCAGCAGCAGCAGTGTCTAGATGTCAAGGCTACTTTCTCTGTGCATCCCACCCTTTCCTTCCCCCTCTGTGTCCACAAGTCCGTTTGGCTTGAGATGAATCATTTCGTGAGGACTTTATCATCTCAGAGAATTCAGAAAGCCTAGGTTCTGGGTTCTGCTAGCTGAGAAACAGCCCCTGACTGAGATTAAGTCATCAAGATAATGTCGAGTTGACCGGCTAGTGGCTTTCTTTGATGACATCTTCCACATCAGAGCCTCTCAACCTCAGTATGAGTGACATTTTGGTCTGAATACTGCTTTGTTGTGGGTCCAATGCTTTGCAAGGCGTTTAGCAGCATCATGGCCTCTACCCACTAGGTGCACGCCACCACCAAAAACAACCAAAAATGTCTCCAGACAAGGACAAATGTCCCTGGGTGAGAACCACGGCTCTGCACAGTCTAGGCCTCTTTCAAATTTCAACAGGCCAGCTACTTAGGGTGAGTCAAAGGAGTGAGGAATTGATCATGTGTGTGGCTGTTTGAGTGTTGGGGTGAGAGGGAAGGAGAAATATTCATTAAAAATTCCATCTGTGTTTGCCATCCGTGGGCTTCCCCAGTGGTAAAGAATCTGCCTGCCAAAGCAAGAGACTTGGGTTTGATCCCTGAGTCAGGCAGATCCCTGGAGAAGGGAATGGCAACCCACTCCAGTATTCTTGCCTGGAGAATTCCATGGACAGAGGAGTCTGGTGCGCTATGTCCATGGGGTCGCAAAGAATGGGACATGACTTAGTGAATAAGCAATGACGATGCCATCTATAGAGTCTGACTCAGGGCACAAGATTAGAGTCAGAATTGAATTCTAATCCTCCACTTAGGAGTTATGTCATCTTCAGCAAGTTACTTAACCTCTCTTACCTTGACGTACCTAGGAGCAAGGCTAAAATGAGATGTCGGGAAAAGTGCAACGATGCAATAAGCATTGCAAATTCTCTCCCTGCTCCTTGGGATCTAAGGTGGGTTTGAGCTCCAAGTCCCAGACTGGCTGTGCTCTGAAGCCTGCACAAGAGGAATTCCCGGGTGACCCGTGAGCTCACGCTTGTCTTTTCTGTGTGTTTCTGTTTCCACATCATGTTTTCTCTTCTGTTCCGTGGTGACGATTGCACTTCTTCCCTTGATTTCCATCAAAACCAAAACAGAAACAAAAGTAAAAACTCCCTTGCAAAAAAAAAAAAAAAAAAATCCATGAGTATCATCAGTTTACTGAAAATGGGTGACCACACTGTACCTGTCAATGAATGCAGAATTTTGAATTTGTGTGTTGAAATTCCTGTCCTTTAAATTCAAATTGATTACCTAGCTTTGGGGGTCCCTTTCTGACCCTTCAGCTCAAAGGTGAAAGGCTATTACTCTGACTCCTTTCTCCCTCTCTTCCTCACAGTTTGCTCCCCCCTCCCCCTTGCTTCATCTCCTCACCATTCAGATCTTAGCTCACCTCTCACCTTCTTAGAGAAGTCATCCCTGACATCATTTTTATGCAGCTCCCTCTCTTCTTTCCCACCAATCACTCCTTATCACCTTGTTTTCTTTGTAACACTTACTACTATGGAAGTCATCTAGTCATTTACTAGTCCCGCTGCTTTTTGCCCATCTCTCTCCACAAGGTGTAAGCTTCATGAGGGCAGGGCCATCATCTGCTCACGCAGAACTCCTGTCCAGAACTGACCTGAGCTATCTTGGAGACTCTCTTCCCGCAATAAGGTTAGGGTTAGGGTATTTGGTGCAGAAAAAGAGGAGCATGTGAATAGGATGTAAAACCCAGAGCAGTGAGCAAAAGTTCCAGCACCAGCAGAAGAAAGAATGCAGATATAAAGGGAACTCTGGGAGACAGGAGTCCCACTCCGTCATCCTTGGAGGTGTGGGAGTGACCCTGGCTCCCCACAAGTTTGGGCTGGGGAACAGAGGGTAAAATCTTCAGACAACTGAAATGTGTTAGGGACATATAAAAAACCGATATACTGGGGACATTTTCCCTTAAGAAGATGATCAAAACCAAGGCCACACAAGAGGATTATAGGAGGAGTTTTGAAAAAGTTGATACTGTTCTTTTGGTGTCCTGAGTTCCCAGCCTGGAGGACTCTGAGGCTGGCCCAGGTGGGTAAGGCGGTGGTGAACTGGAGAGCCTTTCCTAGAAGTGTCAGCAGGCGGCGCCCTAAGCCAAGTGTGTCCTGTAAGGCTCCGCGAGCAAAGTGGGAGGTGGTTCTTCAGGCCCTTTGCTGGGAAATGACTCTCCAGGATGACTTCATCAGTGGGCTGTTCATCTACCAGGTTCAGTGGGGTGAAACCCAGGAGGACTGCATCACTTTGTTATATCTGAGGTGAGGGTGCAGCTGGAGGTTCCCTTCTTGACTTATTCATTCAACATTCATCAACATTCTAATTAGTGCCTGGTCTAGAGGGACACGGCAAGCATTTCCACAAGATACCTCTGTCCTGCTTTCTTTTGAGTTTGGGAAGTGGAGTGGAGGATGGGGGAGTGAAAGCCAAAGACTGGTGTCTGAACATGGAAAATGGGGGGTGTGGATGGCAAAGTGGAGAGCACCCCAGCCCAGCCCAACCCGTGGTTCTTTCTTGCACTCTCTCTCCTTTGAAACTGCGCACTTCTTGACTCTACTACGTCTCTGGCATTTAGTGCAAACTGCCCTAGAGTCTGATAAGTTTTTTCTAAGTACGTATCTTATCTCTCCAACCAGCTGAATGGAAAAAGATGCTAGGTCAGGAATTATGTCTCATTCATTAATACTATCTTAGGAACTCCCACCCCAGCTACCTCTTTGCCAGTATTCAGTACAGTGGCTAGAACATAGGGATGGATGTTCAATAAAGATATGATAATAATGATAATGGTGATGATGTTGATGATAAATCCATGGGCCATCTGTATTAACGTACTAGGAATGCTACAGAGGCCCTGCTGAAGCAAGCCCTGAATGTCACAGATACTAATAAAGATGTCAAAGGTTACTGAGGCAGGGTGGTGCGTGGTTTGGATTTGAGGATAACCAGCACCTCTGCTTTCGGAAGTAGTCATATCTCAGGAAGCAGATAGCAAAGATAGCACACCCTTCATTATCACCCAGAATATTTCAGCTGATGATGAATTACATTTATCATAATAGCGTAGGACCCACTAGGCAAGCACTTAACCCTTAGCTCCTACTGGTTTGAAACCTCCCAGTGATAGAAAGATGTGGGGCAGTGTTACTCCCTGGGCACAATTATAGGTAGTGATATTCATGATTCATTCATTCACCTGTGCCTGCATTTACTCATTTCTTGAGCACCTACTATGTGCCAGATGCTGCACTAGATGCTGAGACGCAATAGTGAGCTGAAACAGACATGGGCCCTGTCCTCAATGAACTTAAAATCTTGACAGAGGTCCATCCAATTATCACACAAATACAGAATGACTACTGTGATAAGCACACGCCCACACACTGATACAGAGGAGAGGTTCATGGTGAAATGAAAGCTTGTTTTAGGAGAATTTAGCCAGGAAAGGAACCCCTCTGTCACCCACAGGCAGGAAACCAGCATGGTAACACGTCTGAGCAAAGCTAGATGTGGCTTCTACTGAGATCACCTGACTTCTGTCCTCTCAGAGGCGAATTGGCTGCTTTGTATTTGAATTTCAGGGATGTCATGTTCTGAGGGGCAGCTAGAAACTAAAACTCTGCCACATTAGGGGTTTGATCAAACAACAAGACACCCAGTAGGTTGTCAGGATTCACTGATCATCTAATCTATCATTTTAAGTGGAAAGAGCTACTGAAAATAGGGAGGTACACTTTTTAGTTCAGATGATCAACTCATCCTGGTTAACCGGGGGCTTACCCAGTTTGGGCACTGAAAGTCCCATGTTCTGGGATTGTCCTGCTTTTAGAGCTGAGAGCACCACATCCTGGGAACCCCAGAGTCCTGGGCAAACCAAGATGGTTAGTTATTCTAGTGCAAGCCTTCACTCAACTCTGCCTCTTGGTTTCCTCTTCTGTAAGATAAAGCAGCTGGATGAGAACAGGGGTTCTCAGCCCTGGCTGCTCATTATAATTACTAGGGAAGCGTCTCAAAAATACAAGTGGCCAGCTTCTCTTCCACAGCTTTGACTGGGGTGAGGCCCAGGCGTCAGTGATGCAGAAATTCATCCCCAGGCTCAAGTGCTGGCCCATGTGGCCACTGGTGTTCCTTCCCCCTCCCCAACTTCTCCATCTCCCTTTGTGGCTCTCGTGGTCTTTCTTGGATGCTAATTCTACCCAGCTATGCCCACTAGGCCTAGACCAATCAACAACATCCCTCCTACTGTCCATCCTCTGTCTTGGCCTTCCCCTTCCCTAGCCTCGCTCACGCCTCACTAGAGAAGCTGAAGAGATCTCTAAGTTCAGATGACCCCTCTGTTGGGACCAGAGCCAGGCACCGTGCCCTGGGAGTCTTTCCCTTTTCGTCTTCACAGTGGAGAACAATCCCTGTGTGTGCCTCCTCCCAGGTGGGTCCTGGGCATCCCTCGGCCCAGGGGTCATGTGGCTGCCCAGTGACCCTAATTTCATTCCTACTCTGGGGTCAGAGACTGATACGTAGCTCCCTGCTTCAGACACCAATGTGCTCTGTGGGTACAGAAATAGACAAACATATAGTCAGCTGAATTTTTGGCAAAGATACCAAGATAACTCAATAAGGAAAAGTTAGATTTGTCAATAAAGGGTACTGGGATAACTGGATGTTCAAAATGAAAAAAAAAAATGGATCTTGACCTCTACCTCGCAACACACAAAAATTTTAACTTTAAAAGGATTATAGATCCAAATGTAAAAGCTGAAACCATAAAAATTATAGAGAAAAATAGGAGAAAAATCCCTTGGGTTCAGAAATAATTTCTATCTACTTTTTTATTAAGAAAAAAATTTTTCTGGCCACATTGTGGCTTGTGGGATCTTGGCTCACAACAAGGAATTGAATCAGGGCCTGGTCACGAAAGTGCCAAGTTCTAACCACTTGACTGCCAGGGAATTCCTCAAGAAATGACTTTTAGATAAGTTATGAGAAACACAAACTATGAAGGAAAAAATTGATATGTTGAATTCCATCAAAAATAAAAACTTCTCTTTAAAAGACACTGTTAAGAAGATAAAAAGATAAGCTGCAGAATGGAGAAAATATATGAAAACATATATACAGAGAGTGCAAAACATATTTAGAATATAAGGAGAACTCCTAGAGCTCAATAATAAAGAGAGAAACAACTAGATAAAGAGGGGAGGGGACAAAAATCTGAATAAACACTTAAGTAAAGGAGATATTAGTTCAGTTCAGTTCAGTTGCTCAGTGGTGTCCTACTCTTTGCGACCCCATGGACTGCAGCACGCCAGGCTTCGCTGTCCATCACCAACTCCCAGAGCTTGCTCAAACTCATGTCCCTCAAGTCAGTAATGCCATCCAACCATCTCATCCTCCATCGTCCTCTTCTCCTGCCTTCAATCTTGCCCAGCATCAGGGTCTTTTCCAATGGGTCAGTTGTTCATATCAGGTGGCCAAAGTACTGGAGCTTCAGCTTCAGCCCAAGAATACTGGAGTGGGTAGCCTATCCCTTCTCCAGCAGATCTTCCCAACCCAGGAATCTAACCAGGGTCTCCTGCATTGCAGGTGGATTCTTTACCAGCTGAGCTACTAGGCAAACCCAAGGAAAATATGGAAATGACCAGTAAGCACAAGGGCTTCCCTGGTGGCTCAGATGGTAAAGAGTCTGCATAGTGGGAGACCCGGGTTCAATCCGTGGTTGGGAAGTTCCCCTGGAGAAGGAAGTGGCAGCCCACTCCAGTATTCTTGCCTGGAGAACCCCATGGACAGAGGATCCTGGCAGACTACAGTCCATGGGGTCGCAAAGAGTTGGACACGACTGAGCAACTTCACTTACTTACCTTATCTTAATTAGCACAAGAAAGAATGCTCAATGTCATTAGATATCAGAGAAATGCACACTGAAACCACGTTGAAATACTATTACATACTCATTAGAATAGCTGAAATTCAAAAGACCAACAATAGCAAGCATGAGTGAGGACACAGAGCAGCTAGAACTGTCATATGTTGCTGGTGGGGATGCAAAAAATGGTACAACCACTTTGGAAAGCAATTTAGTTTTTCTTACAAAGCTAAGCATAAACTTACCATATGACCCAGAAATTCCACTCCTAAATGTTTTATACTCAAGAGAAATGAAAACATGTCCATACAAAGATATACGTGAATATTCATAGAAGCTTTATTTATAATTTCCAAATTGGAAGCAATCCAAATGTCAACCAACTCGTAAAGGGCCAAGTTATATGGATTGCAATTATATGGATTGCAGTATATCCATATAATGGAATAGCACCAGCAGTAAAAAAAAAAAAAAAAAAAAAACAGACTACTGCTATATGCCAAAACATGATGTTGACTGAAAGAAGTTACACATTTAAAGAGTGCATACTTATGATTACAATTTATATGACATTCTAAAAAGGCACAAAAAAGTGAATCCGTGGTTGTCAGGGCCTGGGAGTGTGGACAGAGGACTGATTGAGAAAAAGCGTAAGAGAAACTTTTGGGAAGATGGAAATAATTGTTTATTTTGAATGCAGTAGCAGCTATGCAACTGTAATATTTTTCAAACTCATCAAATTTCAAACTTTAGAAAGTTGAAGTTTACGGTACATAAATTACACTTCATGATATCTGTTTTTAAAAAAACGACTCAGATCATGCCACTACACTCCCCCTACCCACTCCACTTACTTAAAAGAACACGATGGCTTTTCATTCTTCTTCAAATAAAATTTAGACCCCTGTCTGGACTAGATCTGACAGACAGAGTGCCTGATGGACTGTGGATGGAGGTTCGTGACATTGTACAGGAGACAGGAATCAAGACCATCCCCAAGAAAAAGAAATTCAAAAAAGCAAAATAGCTGTCTGAGGAGGCCTTACAAATAGGTGTGAAAAGAAGAGAAACGAAAAGCAAAGGAGAAAAGGAAAGATAAACCTATTTGAATGCAGAGTTCCAAAGAATAGCAAGGAGAGATAAGAAAGCCTCCCTCAGTGATCAATGGAGAGAAATAGAGGAAAACAATAGAATGGGAAAGACTAGAGATCTCTTCAAGATAATTAGAGATACCAAGGGAACATTTCATGCAAAGATGGGCTCAATAAAGGACAGAAATGGTATGGACCTAACAGAAGCAGAAGATATTAAGAAGAGGTGATGAGAATACACAGAAGAACTGTACAAAAGAGATTTTCACAACCCAGATAATCACGATGGTGTGATCACTCACCTAGACCCAGACGTTCTGGAATGTGAAGTCAAGTGGGCCTTAGAAAGCATCACTACAAACAAAGCTAGTGGAGGTGATGGAATTCCAGTTGAGCTACTTCAAATCCTGGAAGATGATGCTGTGAAAGTGCTCCACTCTATATGCCAGCAAATTTGGAAAACTCAGCAGTGGCCACAGGACTGGAAAAGGTCAGTTTTCATTCCAATCCCAAAGAAAGGCAATGCCAAAGAATGCTCAAACTACCGCACAACTGCACTCATCTCACACACTAGTAAAGTAATGCTCAAAATTCTCCAAGCCAGGCTTCAGCAATATGTGAACCGTGAACTTTCAGATGTTCCAGCTGGTTTTAGAAAAGGCAGAGGAACCGGAGATCAAATTGCCAACATCGAAAAAACAGGAGAGTTCCAGAAAACATCTATTTCTGCTTTAGTGACTATGTCACAGTCTTTGACTGTGTGGATCACAATAAACTGGAAAATTCTGAAAGAGATGGGAATACCAGACCACGTGACCTGCCTCTTGAGAAACCTGTATGCAGGTCAGGAAGCAACAGTTAGAACTGGACATGGAACAACAGACTGGTTCCAAGTAGGAAAAGGAGTCTGTCAAGGCTGTATATTGTCACCCTGCTTATTTAACTTATATGCAGAGTACATCATGAGAAATACTGGGCTGGAAGAAGCACAAGCTGGAATCAAGATTGCAGGAAGAAACATCAATAACCTCAGATATGCAGATGACACCACTCTTAAGGCAGAAAGTGAAGAAGAACTAAAGAGCCTCTTGATGAAAGTGAAAGAGGAGAGTGAAAATGTTGGCTTAAAGCTCAACATTCAGAAAACTAAGATCATGGCATCCAGTCCCATCACTTCATGGCAAATAGATGGGGAAACAGTGGAAACAGTAGCTGACTTTATTTTTCCAGGCTCCAAAATCACTGCAGATGGTGACTGCAGCCATGAAATTAAAAGATGCTTACTCCTTGGAAAGAAAGTTATGACCAACCTAGACAGCATATTAAAAAGCAGAGACATTACTTTGCCAACAAAGGTCCATCTAGTCAAGGCTATGGTTTTTCCAGAGGTCATGTATGGATATGAGAGTTGGACTGTGAAGAAAGCTGAGAGCCAAAGAATTGATGCTTTTGAACTGTGTTGTTGGAGAAGACTCTTGAGAGTCTCTTGGACTTCAAGGAGATCCAATCAGTCCATCCTAAAGGAGATCAGTCCTGGGTGTTCATTGGTAGGACTGATTTTGAAGCTGAAAATCTAATACTTTGGCCATCTGATGCAAAGAGTTGACTCATTTGAAAAGACCCTGATACTGGGAAAGATTGAGGGCAGGAGGAGAAGGGGACGACAGAGGATGAAATGGTTGGATGGCATCACCAACTCAATGGACAGGGGTTTGGGTAGACTCCGGGAGTTGGTGGAGTTGGTGGGAGGCCTGGCGTGCTGCAATTCATGGGGTCGCAAAGAGTCGGACACGACTGAGCGACTGAACTGAACTGAACTGTGGCCTATGGGACTCCAGGACCACTCTTTCCCTTGTTCTTTCTGCTTCCACGATGCTGCTCTTTCCACGAAGCTCTTCCTTCTACCTAGAGTACCGCCTCCGATTCTTTCTCATTATCCAGGACCTTCCCTGACTCCATCGCCCAAAGCAACCCCTTCATTCTGCTCCATTTTACCAATTTTCTTTCCATTGCTACGTGAAACGGTTGTGCTTGTTTACTTTTTCTTGCTTACTGTTTGTCTTCCTTTTTAGAACTCGAGCTCCATAAGGACAAGAACCTCGTTTGTTTTCTTCACTAGAATTTGTTCAGATTTTTTCACCAGATTTGTTCAGAATCCTCAGTACCCAGCCCAGGCCTAACACACAGGAAGCTCTCAAAATTATTTGTGAAAAAGTTTTTTTTTTAAAGGTTAAACACAGAGTTATCATATGACTCACCAATTCCAATCTTGCGTATATACCTGAGAGAACTGTAAACATGTGTCCGCACAAAACCTTGTACATAAATGTTTGTGGTAGCATTATTCATAATAGCCACAAAATAAAAATAACCCAAAAGCCCATCAACTGATGAATGGATCATTGAAAGGTGAAATAAACATGCAACAGAATATTGCACGTGTGCATGCTAAGTCGCTTCAGTCATGTCCAACCCTTTGCAATCCTATGGATTATAGCCCACCGGGCTCCTCTGTCCATGGGATTCTCCAGATAAGAATACTGGAGTGGGTTGCCATGCCTCCTCCAGGGGCTCTTCCCAACCCAGGGATCGAATCTGCATCTCCTGTGGTCCTGCATTGCAGGTGAATTCTTAGCCTCTGAGCCACTGGGGAAGCCCTGCAACTGAATATCATTTCACAAGAAAAAGGAATGAAGTACTGATACAAGCTACAGCATGAATGAACCTTGAAAATATTATGATGAATGAAAGGAGCCAGTCACAGAAGATCACATGCTCTGTGAATCCATTTATATGAAAAGTCCAGAACAGACAAATCTGTTGAGACAGAAAGGATATTAGTGGTTGCCTATGGGGTTGCAAGAGGTAAGCTGAGGAGAAATAGAGAGTGACTGCTAATGAGGGGCGATGAGTGTTAGAATTCATTGTGGTGATAGTTGCATAACTCTATACACTGTAAGCAGGCAAATTATTAGGGATGTGAATTCTATCTCAAAGCTGCAATTTTGTGTGTGTGTGGCGGGGGGGGTGCGGGGCAGGGGGATGAATTCATGAATCTGCTTCTTCTGATCACTTCCTAGGTCTTAGGGGAGACAAGTAAGACATGCCCCCATGAGCTGGTCTGTGTGCCAAGAGCTGGTCTATGTGTGCTAAGTCACTTCAGTCATGTCCGACTTTTTGCAATCATATTGACTGTAGCCTACTAGGCTCCTTTGTCCATGGGATTCTCCAGGCAAGAATACTGGAGTGGGTTGTGGTCCATCCTCCAGAGGAACTTCCTGACCCAGGAATCAAACCCGTGTCTCTTATATCTCCTGCATCGGCAGGTGGGTTCTTTACCCACACCACCTGGGAAGCCCATGAGCTGGTCTACCCTGCTCTATTCTAGAAACGCACAGTGATGCAAGAAATGTGCACACACATGTCCCGTTCCCCTCTGGGATTCCATCCCCATGGAGCATCCCTGGATGCTATGGGAGACCTCCCGGAAAGGGTATCCTGGAGGGCCGCACAGGATCCAGGCCCAGGTGAGACTGCTGGAATTTTCTCTCCAGGTCTCTGTGCTAGAGCAAAGCATTCTCTTAGTCACTGGGCTCCGTCACCCCGCCCGGGGTTAATTGCCCCTCAACCTCTGTGTGTGTGTCATCCACACATGTGGACGATTACGCTAAACTTGGGGCTGATGACTTGGCCCACGTTGCATCACACCAGTCTTGGCCCAGTGAAGACTGGGAGAACTGGCTCTCCCAGGTGCTCGGGGTGAGTGGAAAGCCAGGGCACTCAGCACTTAGAGGGAGAGGGGACAGTGGTGGCACAGAGGGCTCTCTGGTCTTCCTCACTCCTCACCCCAAAACTGGAACCCAGAGTGGGTGGAGCCATGGTGGCTCAGGCCAGAGCTGAGGATGGCTGGGTGGTTGGCCTTGTATTTGGCCTTGAAGCATTGAACTTAGTATAGGAAGGTCTATGGTTTGGTGTTGAACCACAGAAGCCTTGGGCAGCCTTCAGGCTCCAAGATGTGGGCAGAGGCCTGGGAAGAAAGGTCAAGGACAGGAAGTAGGTCTTTAGAATCCTGGCCTCTCAAAGCTCTGCCATAAGATGTCAGAGAGTTACCCTGCAGTAGTTTAAGAGAATGATTCAGAAGAGAGGATCCCTGAGGTTCTTTCAGTTCGGACATTCTGAAAGCCTGATTGTGAACACCCACTGAGCACTTAGCCTGTGCCGTGGCTGTGTATGTCCTGTCTTCATTCATCTTCACATAACCCTATGAGGTGTAGCCTAGTCACAGTAATTTTTCTTTGTGATAGGGAGATCAGTGGAGGAAATTTAGTTATTAAGCAACTCCTGATAGACACATAGTAGAGAGTCAATAAGGACTTGTTGAGACTTCCAGAACAAACTTATGGTTGCTGGGGGAAAGGACAGGGGGAAGGGAGTTAGGGGGTTGGGATGGATATGTACACATTGCTGTATTTAAAATGCATAACCATCAAGGATCTACTGTTTAGCACGGGGAATTCTGCTCAATGTTACATGGCAGTCTGGATGGGAAGGGAGTTTGGGGGAGAACGGATACGTGTATATGGGTGGCTGAGTCCCTTCGCTGTCCACCTGAAACTATCACAACATTGTTTGTTAATTAGCTATATCCCAATACAAAATCTGGAGAAGGAAATGGCAACCCACTCCAGTATTCTTGCCTGAAGAATTCCATGGACAGAGGAGCCAGGCGGGCTCCGGTCCATGGGGTCACAAAGAGTCGGACACGACTGAGTGACTCTCACTCAATACAAAATAAAAAGTTTTCTTTAAAAAATAAAGACTTGTTGACTGACTGGTTGCTTAGATTTATCCTAGACATTGCGAGGGGATGCAAAAGAATTACATGTCAATTAGTGAGTACTAATTGTGTGTATTCTTCTGGAAAGTATTGTCCAGTCTTGGAAGAGAGACTAAACTTCTACGGGTTTATTAATGTTGGCAATTAATTCAGGTAAAAGTAATAGTGTCCAAATTCAAGAAAATATATTGTGAAATAAGAAGAAATATATGTATTGGTCTCTGCTCCCTCCAGTTCCTGTCACAGGGCTCCTGCATCCCTTGTAAATAGAATGTTAGGAGAATCTTTTGTTTTAGTGTTTTAGTCTTTGACCCTGGTTCTTGACCCAGAGTTCCTAAAGTTCTTTTAATCTCCTGGGTGATCCGAGTGTCTTTTGTTCTAATGAGGCAACTCTGGGTGGACACTTGAGCCTTCCTGGATGGGGGCTGGCCACCAGAAAGACCGAGCCATGATGAGAAGCTTAGACATTTCGGCCCCACCCCCTCATTCCCTAGAAAGGGCAGAGAGGCTGGAAACAGGGTTGACAATTGATCATGCCTATCTAAGACAGCCACCATAAAATCCCAATAGTCTGGGGCACAGGGAGCTTCCAGGTTAGTGAGCGCTGGGAGGGTGAATGTGGAGAAACTCCTGCCCTTCCAGACCTCACCTGTGTTATCTCTTCATCCGGCTGCTCATCTGTGTCCTTTATCATACCCTTTAATAAAAGGTAAGTGTGAGTAAACATTTCCCTGAGTTTGGTGACTTGTTTTAGTCAGTAACTGAATCCAAGGGGGAGGAGGTCATGAGATCCTCCAGTTTGCAGTTTAAGTTGAACAAAAGTTGTAGGTAAGCGAAGACCTTATTACCTGCAATGGTATCTGAAGTTGGGAGCAGTCTCATGGGACAGAGCCCTTAACCCATGGGATGTGTCAGAACTGAGTTAAATCATAGCACATTCATCTCATGTCACAAATTGCTTGGTGTGGGGAAAAACCCACCTTCTGGTGTCAGTGTTGTGAGTAAGGTAGGAATGGGGAAACACAAGATGAACACCGAGTTTTTCCCATCACAAACACCTTAACCCAACTAGAGAGAAGCTAGTTTTCAATATTTGTTTTAGATTTTCTAAAGATGGTGAAAAGTTCCAATATTCAAGGTTATTGAAAAAGTTGTGCTTAAGAGGAATGTTGTATGATATAATATAATACCATTGTATTGAGTGTTGTCTCATTTAATCTTTGAAACTCCATGGGATAGTAATGGGGTATCATTATTCTCTTTTGCAGATAGATAAACAGATCCAGATAGTAAACTTATAAGTAATATAACCTGAATTTCACTTTAGGGTATATATATTTTAAGCCATAGTCTGGTTTACATCCTTAACCATTATAGATAAAATAGTAGCCTCACTCAGAAAACCAACCATAGAGAAAATTGGAAACTTCTCTATACAAAGAATTGTCAAGTCACAGTTGTTTTCAGACACATTTCCAGCACTTACTAGCTATGTGTTCTTGGGCAAATTACTTATCCTTTTTGAGCCTTGATTGCATCTTTGTCTGTAAAATGGGGGTAAAAGTATCCATTCATAAGTTTGATGTGGCAATTGACTGAGACACTGCCCATAAAGAGGATTCAATACACATTAGCTACTCTTCTGGCAGCAAAGTCCTGAGATGCGGAGTGTGAGGATGGAAGAGAATGAGGCTTCCATGAAAGGGCAAGTGTCATGAGGACAGACACCATGCTGGGCTGCTCCTGCTGTTTTAGTGGCCAGAGCAGTATTTGGTACATGATAGGTGCGCAGCAAATTATTGTTTACAGATGTATAATAGTTAAGCAAGATTTCGGGGGCTGAGTGGTAAATGGAAGGGAACATATTTCAGCAAAATGATCCAGGCACTGGGATCAAACCAGGCCATCCTAAAGGAAATCAACCCTGAATATTCATTGGAAGGACTGACGCTGAAGCTGAAGTTCCAATACTTTGGCCACCTGATGTGAAGAGCCAACTCATTGAAAAAGACCCTGATGCTGGGAAAGGTTGACATCAGGAGGAGAAGAGGGCAACAGAGGATGAGACGGTTGGATGGCATCATCTATTCAATGGACATGAGTTTGAGCAAACTCCGAGAGATTGTGAAGGATAGGGAAGCCTGGTATACTGTAGGCCATGGGGTGGCAAAGAGTAGGACACAACGTAGCAACTGAACAGCAACAACAGCAACAATTACCTTCAATGCAGTGGGTCCTGAGCCTTCTGCTCTGACTCAAGAAAGGGAACCAAAAGGTGCTACAAATAGTTTTGGATACTGCTTACTAGCGGGTGGTTCAGAGGGTAGTCACAGCACCCGAGGTCCATGGAATCTGGATGTTTTGGGGGAGAATTTTGGAAACTAGCTGGAAATCTGGTCTTGCTCTGTGTAATGCTCACCATTCAGTGCTTCAAGGGTCTCCATCAGAAACCCCTAAACCCCTTTAGTTTTCCCTCATTGTGGGAAATTTAAAGCTAAAAAGAAAACCCCAATATGAACTTATAAAACTTGGAAGGCTGAACTGAATTCTGGGCACATTTTAGCAGTCAAAAGCATTGAGTGAAGACAAATTGTAGGCAGATGTGTTTATACATAGTTTCAAGCTGATGGGAATAACGTCTTATGCCCTAAAAGTTTACTTCAGTGTTTCCCATGAGCCATCTCACACTATTACTTGATCTCAAAGGGGAAGGCAGAGAAGACCTTATCTTTGCTAGGTCACAGCTGACAGAACTCAAGTGGAGTGATCTGGCCAAATTTCCACTTCTGGGGAAGGAACTGAGCCAGGGCTGGACCTGGGTCAAGGCATATTGTCCCTAAGCAGTGTTCTGGGTTGGATATACAGACAGTTTCAAGGGAAGTTTTGCCTTCATGAACTTTTATGTTGATCACAGTTATTAGGGGCATGAGTGTGAAGTGCACAGTCTTGCAGGCACTTTGGCTGAAGCCGGGCTCAGCCAAGCCACCAGCCTGGGGACCTAGAGACCCTCTGGGCTTTCCTGAGATTGTTACCTCTCCCGTCCATGTAGGAGTGCTGTCCTAAGGGCTAGAGGAGGTAAACAAAGAGAAAGGGCTTTGCAAATGTGGTTTTTAATGTGTTAATATCCATGAGGAATAATATCTATAGTAATATCCATAAAGGAAAAAACTCATATTCCTATAGATTAATTTGATCTAAACTGAGAAATCTTTTGAAAGCCGAAAAAGCAGAAAGGCTCATGCTTTCTTTCCAAACTCTGAATAACCTATTGGAGAAAAGGAATAACATAGTTGCGTGCTTGAATATCTAAAGTTCCTCAAAAACAGAGATAACAAATTTATGTTTACAAAAGGGGGAAGGAAGGGAGGGGATAGTTAAATTAGGAGTTTGGGGTTAGCAGATACAAACTACTATGTGTAATAGATACACAGTGAAAATTTACTGTGTAGCACAGAGAACTGTTTTTAATATCTTGTAATAAACTATAATGGAAAAAATCGGAAAAGTATATATATACACATATATATAAAACTTCCTCATTTTCTATATACCAGAAGCTAACACAATATTGTAAATTAACTATACCCCCAAAAAATATCTAAAGTTTCTCACATTGTCTAGATTTAAAGTCTGGATAACTTTGTATCTTTTTAAAAATAATTCATATTAGAAAAGCCAAAAGTTCAAAATGCACAATGTTTCCCTTTCACTGGGGAAACGATATAAATGTCTATCTTTTGGTGGCAGTTGGCGAAACGCAGCATGATTAATCTGGGGACCTGCAGGGCTTCACCTTCAACGACTTCACACTTTTCATCTGCTGTGATAAAAACACATCTGAAGCAGCTGAAAAAACGAAGCTAGGAAAAGAGTTATTTACATCCAAATAAAGTCATCCTTTTAAAATACTCTGAGTTGTAAAGAATAAAGGTTCTAACAAGCATGTACATATTTAATACTTTAAACTTTATTATCAAAACAGCATATTGATACTTAAGAAAATTTAAAAATATGACGGCCCATTACACTGGTCTATTACAACCGACACCATCATGGTAAGAACATAGATGTGAGGCAGAAAATCTGGATTTGAGCATTAGCTCCATCCTGCATAAATTTTTGACAGTGGCAGGGTTATTGACTCTCTGCTTCCTTGTTGCAAAATGAGATTGTGTTCTGAAGACAGAATGAAGTCATATTCACGCAAGTGCTTTGCAAATGTGAGTTATTATTTCTTGGTGCTCCTTTTATACTTAACCATGAAATATATATATATGTGTATATATATATATATAATTTTCCGTTCAAATTCTTATTTACTGCACATTGCACCTGTTTTTCTTTCTTTCTGGGTTCTGACCACCCTTCTGTTCTTGTCTTTCTGGGCAAACTTTGGCGGCATTTTCTTCTTTCTTGAACTGTGATTCTATTTCTCTCTGTGAGATTTTCTGTTCCTCAGCTCTTCTGCAGTAATCTCCACACTGCCTGCTCCCCTTCACTGACTCCCTTCTCTTGTGCCCAATCTCTCTGCTTAGAGATTCGGTTCTCCAGAGTTGAAAAGGACCTCACTTTTTAGAGGTAAGGAAGCCGAGACCAGGGGCCCCTGGGAAGAAGTTGCTTAAGAGTAACAGAGCAGCAACAGAAGTCCAGTCCTGAGTCTTAGCCCAGGGCTTCCCTCCACCACACTTCCAGTAAGGATCCTTCTCTCTGGGCTTCGGATTCAAAGCATGGATCTTAACCCTCTCTATACATGCTCAATGGAGAAGGAAATGGCAACCCACTCCAGTGTTCTTGCCTGGAGAATCCCATGGACAGAGAAGCCTGGTAGGCTGCAGTCCATGGGGTCGCACAGAGTCGGACACGACTGAAGTGACTTAGCAGCAGCAGCATACCTGCTCAAAGCAGTATTTGCTGTTCAACCAAATTTAGAAATGATATCACAATGGATACTATTTATTGGCGGGTACTATGTACCAAAGCCTGTGCCAAGTGTTTTATACAAATGATTTCAGTGAGTGGGGGCATAAATACTTTATTTGAGAGGAACTGTTATCCCCATCTGAGGAGACTGAGGCTCTGAGATGAGGAGTAACTTGCCCGAGGACACAGAGGTAGTACCCGAAGAGCTGAGATTCTATTTGCTGTTGTTCAGTCTCGAAGCTGTGTCTGACTCTTTGCAGCCCCATGGGCTGTAGCACGCTGGGCTTCTCTGTCCTTCACTATCTCCTGGAGTTTGCTCAAATTCAAGTCCATTGAGTTGGTGATGCCATCCAACCATCTCATCCTCTGTCATTCCCTTCTTCTGCCTTCAGTATTTCCCAGCATCAGGGGCTTTTCCAGTGAGTCGCCTCTTCACATCAAGTGGCCAAAGTATTGGAGCATCAGCTTCTGCATCAGTCCCTCCAATAAATATTCAGGTTGATTTTTTTTAGGATTGACTGGTTTGATCAAGGGACTCTCAAGAGTCTTCTCCAGCACCACAGCTTGAAAGCATCAATTCTTCGCTTCTATGCCAGATCTCAAAGCCTGTTGTACAAACCACTCAACACTCCCTGCTCTGAATGTTCCTTTAAGGCCTCTCACATTCCCCTTGGCGGCCCCAAGGTGCCAGCCTGTCTTACTGCCTGTCTCTCACACCTCCTGGAATCTCACCTCCTCCTCCTTAAAGCCTTCTCAGATGGATCAGAGAGGAGTAGAGGCGTTGCTGCTGATGTGGGAGTCTCGTGGTCACAGCAGTGTCTCACTTGTTCTCACACTCTGTAAGCATTGGACTAGCTGTGCCCAGATGGACCCAGGTTGCCTCTGCAGGGCATACCCTCCACCTGCCTGTCAGCGCCACCAGTCTGTTTGCAGATGCCTCAGTCCTGTGGAAAAATTAGCAGCAGTCGGTGGGTGGTCCTGGTGAACCACTGTGTGTGGTCAACCGCCCAGTCACGTCCTACTCTTTCTGACCTCATGGACTGTAGCCCGCCAGGCTCCTCTGTCCATGGGATTCTCCAGGCAAGAATACTGGGGCGGGTAGCCATTCCCTTCCCCAGGATATCTTCCCAACCCAGGCATTGAACCTGGGTCTCCTGCATTGCCAGTGGATTCTTTATCACCTGTGCCACCTGATTTTTTCTCAAGGAGGAGCCCACGTCAATATGACTGTGGGGGCCCTGGCTCCGGGCCCACATTTCAGGGGGGCCATAGCAGCCATGGGCCTGATCTTAGAGAAATTCGTGAAGGGAAGAAGACCTTGACATCCCTTCACACCAGGAGCAAGCAAAGTGCCGGCTCAGAGGGTCACCAAACCATTCCGCCGAGTGTGAGAGGGGTGGTTGTGCTGAAGCAGGACTTGACTTCTGCTGGGAGGGGGACTGGGAATTCGGAGAGACGGGTGTGGGCGAATCATGAGGAAGAGCAGCTGCGCCAAATCCTTCTTTGGAAACAGGTGGCACCAAGGACTGTCTCCAGATGGTGCATCTTCCGCTCCCATCTGGGCACAGCTGGGTGGCTTCCAGGGAGGGGCATCACAGAGGGTCCATCTGAGAGGGCTTGGCTGCTGTGGCCTGGGACATCCTGAGAACAGGCCTAGCCTTCCTCACTGCCCACTGTTAGAGGGGGCGGGGGCCAGAATATGCCAAGGTAGCCCAGGGTTCTGCCAGAGGCTTCTTACCTAGTTTATCCCGTCTAATCGTGGATTTGGGGTGATGCTAACCACCCCAGACAGTGATGGCAACTGTGATGGTCATGGGGAGAAGGCCCGTAGTACCTCTCTGCCTCCTGTTGATCCTGCACCAGATCCAGGGGGTAGCAAACTCCACGACTAAGGGGAACGCTGGCTCCTGGGTTGAGGGTTCCAGACCCTTTGAGGCACTCAGCTGTGGGGTCATTAGGTGGTCCTTTGGCCATGCTCAGGCTTCCTGCCCACCTTTCTTTTCTAGGTATGCCTGGCCTTCCTCCCTCTGCTCTATCCATTACTCAAGCCAAGAGGCCCCTTATCTGTAGGACATGGGAAGCCTCAGCCGTGCCCCACCAGCCAAGTCCCCTACCAGTCTTCCTCAGTCTTCTGGCCCCCGAGGGGCCAGCTGGGACCAGGAACATCATTTAGGCACATGGGTTATTTCTTCTCGGTTTGGAAAAAAGTACCACCACTCTACTCAGCCTCCCCTTATACTATCTGGGAACATCCTTAGCCAAGTACCTGGTGTTGATCTGGGCCAGTGGCCCTGCTGGTCTGGACTCAGGGAGAGTGCTGGACTCAGGGATGGGGGAAGCAGGGGCTGAGGGGGGAAGTACAGACTCTGGGGTGGGGCAGGTGTCTTGACCCAAGGGGTCTCTCCTGGTGACTTACTCCCTTGAGGGTGGGCTTGGTGTCTCCTCTCTGCCTGGCCTCTAAGTATGTGGTCTGTGTGTCCTGGCTTCCCTTAGACCTGAAGGGAAACCCCTCTGCAGAGCTCTGAGTGATGGAGAAGCTCAGAAGTGGGGTGCCTAGGAGGGAGGGCACTCAGAGTTTCCACGGAGGAAGCAAGGTAGAAATTCAGGAATGAGGCTGCTGAAGGATTCAGGAGCCAGGACCATTGGCAACCAGGTGCAAATAGCATGGCTAAGAGCCTCGATTCCCAGACTGTAGCCCTAGGAAGGAGCTCGCAAGGACCTGGGTAGTGGCAACTGGAGCAGCCGTGAAAGTGGAGTGCCAAGAGTTTAGTCTCAAAATAGTGAGATTTCTGTCACTCTTCACGCTCTTGGGGTTGCCTTGAGGCACTTGCTTGTTTGCATGGATGATATGTTTTATGTGAAACTCCCTCCACCCTGAAGGAAAATGACCCAGAGGCAGGAAAGGACGAGGCTACGGATGGCCTGGGGTCCCCACTGCAGCAGAGATGAACGGTAGAGCAAGTGAACACCTGGGTCCATTGCACTGCTTGCCTCTGGGTGGGAAGTGGTCAAGGTCAGGTCCCTGGTCAGAGAGAACTGAGGATGGTGTGACCAGGTGTCTTCCTTCTATGGAGACAAGCAAGTGCAGAAGCCGAGGGCAGAGAGAGGTCTTCCCCAAGGCCAGTTCTGTTGGGGGAGAGTTCAGACCTTAGGCCAGCCCAGCACCTACCCCTCTGGAAAGAGGAGAACTACCAGCAAAGAATTTCAAGCCTCAGTGTCCCTCAGCCCCGCCTCGCAGCCCCAGCACATGTACTGCGTGTTCCCCTCGACCCCGGGTAGGGTCCCGCCCTCCTGTTCTTTGCCACCCTCACCCCAGCAGCTACTGCAGGGCCTGGTGCTGAGCCGTCAGCACTGATTGAACTGAACCAATGGCTGGTGGAGCTTTCCACGTGGGTCCTCAGGCTTGGTCAG
This sequence comes from Bos mutus, assembly GCF_027580195.1. Classification (NCBI taxonomy): domain Eukaryota; kingdom Metazoa; phylum Chordata; class Mammalia; order Artiodactyla; family Bovidae; genus Bos; species Bos mutus. The sequence goes on from NC_091631.1 coordinate 51,261,884, forward strand.
CAAGGATGCTGAGACAACCTGTGTCCCTGATGGACCCAAAGAACAGAGCAAGAAATACAACCAACATCTCTCCAGAGCCTCACAGTGCCGGACATATTCTCTGGGGGTGGACGTGTCACCACCGTCTTCCAGAGAGTGAATCTGAAGACCTCCAAGTTCACATAGCTGGCCTTTATCTCCGAGGTGGGGTTCTCATCCCCCCAGGCTGGCCCAGAACCCCAATCCTGAGCTCTTACCAGAGGCCGGTGGGACCTTCAGGGAATGACATGAAGTTAAGGGTGACCCTGGGAGGCCAGTGGTCTGCCAGGGGGACAGAGTGGGGGTCTGCAAGTCTGGTGCATGGAAGGAAAAGCCCAATGCCAGTCTCCAGCCTTAGTCCCTGGTGGCCTGAGTCGGGGTGGGTGCCTCCCTAGGAAAGAGGGAAGACAAGGCACAGTTTGGCATCTCCTTGGGAATGGCATGCTGCGATTCATGGGGTCGCAAAGAGTCGGACATGACTGAGCGACTGAACTGAACTGAACTGGGAATGGATAATCGAATGGGAGGAGTCCCTCTACCATGGAAGGCTGGTAGAGGGAGGAAGAAGGGAATGGGGCCAAAGCTGAGTTCTTTTGGAGAGCCAGGGCAGTGACACCCCAAATCACCCAAATCTGGAGATCCCTGGGGTCTCTGCCTGGGCCCTCCGGAATGCCTCTCCTCCATCCTTCTGCCTCTGAATTAGATTTCCCTCAAAGCACCTTTGGAGCCAATGGTTTCCAATCTGATCTAGAACTTTCCATTTTCCTATATGTAAATGGAGAGATAGTAGTCACATCCGTTGTTGTTGCTTGAGTGTCCCCTCAATGAGGCCCTCCCTGACCTTCCTGTTTCGAATTGTAATTTTGCCTCCCCAGCCCCCTCAGTCTCCTTCCCTGCCTGGTTTTGCTCTATGACCCTCTCCCCTTTCTAACACACTGTATCTTCTATCTATCACCATCATTATGATCTATCTGTTTATTTTTTTAATTATTTTTGTCTGCCCCACCCCCCAAATGCCAGTGCCATAGGGCAGGGGCCTTCACTTATTTTGTTTATGGGTCCCCAGCACTTAAAACGGTGCCAGGAACATAAGAAGCCCTTAACACATATTTGTTCAATGAATGAGTGAAGGATGGGTGAATAGGATTGTTGCAGGGATTAAATGCATCGTTGTATGTGAAGCATTTGGTAGGATACCCAGCACCTTATTATTTCTGCTGTTGCTATTGTTTGTTAGATGTGACTAGTACAGATTCCTCAGGCTCTTGGCTCTCTGGTTGTCCATCTGTAAAGTGAGGAGATTGAATCACTAGATGAACTCTCGGCTTCCTTCAGGCTCTAAAAGATCTGCAGTTCTATGATCTTTGTGCTCCAAATACTCAGAGTCTGGAAGGTTCTTCCTGAAGCTCGCCTTCTGCTGTTCTCAGCAGCTCAGCTGGGTGTGGAGGTGCTAAGTAACCCTTCCCGGCTCCTCTTGCTGTTTCTTTAGACTCGACTTCTTTTGACAGTATAGGGCAGAGGTATGGAACCATGAGTCACCCTAGGATTTCTTGGAACCTTTTCCCTTCAAAACATTTGTATGTTTTATTTGCACTGGTTTTGATGTCGTTTCATAACATTTTATCGTTTTCAATAGGGGCAATTCATTATGTGCATAATTAGAAGCCATTTGATTTTAATTTCCTTTAGCGTTTTTATAGAAATAAGCCAAAAAAAAAAAAAATTCTTTTTGCCAGACCACATGTCCTGATTTGAGATGTGGATATGCGGTCCTTGCAGATAAAGGTTCACACTGTCCTGCCGTGGGTGGGCCTCTGAGCTTGACCGATCCCCATGGGGACAGGATCATACCTCAGAGGGCTCAGAAGCACCTGTTTTAGGAGCCGAGGTTGGCAGGGCTAAGATCATCCTCACAGGCGCTGTGAGGACATTTTGGGCCATTATATCTCCCCAGAATCCCCTTCTGAAAGAGGCAATCTGGAACCCCTGTTCTTCCCCACAGCTGACTTTGTGGGGGCAGCTTTAGGAATAAAGGTAGCTTAATCCTCCGGGTATTTGGCATTTGCTGAGTAACTGGGGAGGCCTCGGAGGAGGGGCAGGGGACAGGTCTGGCTAGTTCTGCGCTGTTGTTCATACATGGGATTACTTCACATGTCCCAACCAGCTTCCCCGCCCAGCTGCGGGGGGGGCGGGGTGGGGGGCGGCACTCAGTTCCAGCCCCCTTTTTCCCTACATGCCTGGGACGCCAGAGGCCAACATGGATCTTCCCTTCGACACCAGCTGAGTCCGGAGGCTTCAGCCCTTGGGAGACCATGGAAAGGGACAGCCGCCGGGTGAGTGCGTCTGGGGACCTCGGGCCAGAACCTCCTAGCACTGGGAAAGCAGGGATGGTTCTGGCAGCTAGGTGTGGCATGGGCACCCGTGTGCGCCTTGGGTTTCAGAGGAAATTGAAGGTGCCTTTTCTAGGAGCTACTTGGCAGTTACTCGGGCAGCCTGCTTTATCACAATTCGTAGAAGTGGCCACATGGGAGGAGAAGCTGATGGGATTTGGAGAGTGGTCAGGAAGCACCCCCTGGGTTCTGTGGCTGGATCCCGGGTTCCCACTCTGTGGTCCCTGAGAACCCCAGCCAGTGTGTGTGCTCTTGGGAAGTCTTTGCTGGTTTGAGAATCACAAAAAAATTATTAATAGCATTCTAACCAAGCTTCAAGGTTATCTTGGGTAACTCCCTCACTAAACCATCCTGGAAAAGGTGACTTTCTATGTGCATTTAAGATCCTCGAGGGGCTTTTTCAACTTCCCTTGGTCATTATTTTGAGCCTCCATAATTGTCATGCTTGGAAAGTGTTCCTTATGTCTAACCATGATTCCTTCTGCTACAACCAAGGTGACTTTCCTTTTCTGCTTTTGGTGGTAGAGAGCAGCCAACTGTCCTCTGCTGAAAAGCCAGCCATGTCCAAAGCTTTTGTTCAACGATTCCTCAGCTCAGCTTTCTTTTCTTGAGGGACATTCCTCTTGTGCTCTAACTTCTCCTCGGGTCTTATTTTCTGCTCATCTCCACCTTCTTCTGTTCTCTGTTGATGTGGTGGAATCTAGGACTTGGGGAAGGATGGGCCACCTCTGGAACGGAAGCCTATGTTCTGGTCGACAGTGGGCTTGTGGTTCATTCTGAACCCTAGAAGTGTTTCTGCACAGTTTACCATCATCTCTCCCGCCATTTTTTTCCAGCTCTTTCTTGACTTTTCTGTGCCAGGTTTTCTCTCCTGCCCTCTGCTCTGGACTTCTTGGCTCATGTCTCTGCCTCACCAAAGTCATTTGACCCTAGGATTCTGGGGATCATTGGAGCCTCTGGTGAGCAGTAAGGGTAATGCAGAGGGAGTTTTGTCTGAAATGTTGGGAAAGTGAACCCGTGGTCTCAGCCGTGGGTCATGTTCTTTGATAACTTGCTGGGAACGTAAACTTCATGGCTCCTAGACAAGAGGGGTGAGAACAGAAGCTATCTGAAGGGTCAGTCCCTGGGACAGGGTGATGGGTGGGGGGTGATACCTGCTAGGAAGCTCACCTCTCCAGAGTTAGGGACCAACATGGAAGGTCACGGGAGGGGCATAGGATGGAGGGCAGGCTTTTCATTATTGATGGAATAAATGACACACGTATGGCAGGTGCCATGTTGACTCTGGGAGGCTGTCCTAACTTACCTTGGAATGAAAGAACTGAACAACTGCTTCCTTATTAGGGTTCTTAGGTTCGTCCCCTTATTTAAGGTGGAACCTCCAAGATTGTGAGCCTGAGGAGGGGACAGAGAGAGCTTCCTGAGGGTTTTAATCTCATCTGCAGTGGGTTTCTTAATACAAATGAAATTGAATAAGAGCAAAGTGGGAGCAATTGATCATCCAAGGCTGTGCCTTCTCCCTGAGGACTCCTTTGTAGAAAGATGCATTGTACTTTTTGACCATCAGCTCCATAGAGTAGTGAGAAAGAAGGTGGCCAATGGACTTTAGCCTGATGAAGCTTCTCTGTGAGCTGGTTGGGACTTCAGGGGAATCTCGGAAAGAAGGCAGAAAAGGCTCAGAGCTTCTTTGTATTCAAAGGAGAAGCTGTAGGGTGCGGTGGACAGAACACTGACCAGGTTCCTGGTCAGCTGTGACTTTGAACCAATTACTTAACCTTTCTGCACCTTAGTTTCTTCATCTGTGAAATGGAACAAATGTAGTATCTACTTCAACAAGTCTTAGAACACTGTCTTTCACCTAATAAGTCTCTTTGACGAGAATGTCTAGCATAGTTAGATAGATATATAGAGGTAGACATATATTCATAGCTAAGATTTATTGTCATCGTCATCATCATTGTCTAGGGTCTAGTCCTAGTTCCTCTAAATTTGGACAAATATCTTCTGTTCTCTGTTCCTAAGTTTCCCCACTTACAAAACGAGAGGGTTGGACAAATTGCCCCTAGGCCCTTTCCTGGTTCCATGACAGTCTCTGGAATCACATAGAGTGGAATTACAGATGTGCCACAATGGAGATGCACATTTATTCTTAAAAAACAGTGTGTATTTTGTGTTTTTTCATAAGGCATCACATTCTTAATCCTTAAAGAAGTGTCACATTTATTAAAGAAAGACAGAAATAGACCCACTGATAGAGCAACAATTCTCTGTAGAGTGGATTTTCCCCTCCTGGGTCTACTTAAAGTGGAGCAGGTTTTCCAAGACCACGGATGCCATGGACTTGAGAATGGCTGGAGATCCCAAGTCTGGTCCGGGATGAGGCAGCCTCTCTGCAGAAGGCTTGTCAGGTTCCCAAGACGGCAGACAGTAGGCTCAGGTGGCTCTGCCATTCCCTAGACCCTAAAGTGTAGGCACCCCCTAGGACCTCCGGCACCTGCCCTTCGTCCCTGCAGGTATGCAGCCCTCACCTGAGACCTCTGGGTTCCGTGTTGGCATTGGCGCTGAGCAGCCTTCCACCAAGCCCATCCTGCCTTGCCTCCCCGTGTTGTCCCTGTGATCTGGCAAATGTGAGCGTGAATGTTGTGGGGGGTGTGTATGGGGCTCCAGGCTGGGTGCTGGGCAGGAAGACCGAATGATGTAACAATAGCCACTTAGCTTAAGTGTCTTGGGTAAGTGTTTTGGCAAAACAGCTTCCTCTTGGTACGGCAACAATGGGGGTGGATGGTGCCCAGCCAGGCAGGGAGGGTGCTGAATTGGGGCATGAGAGAAGCTAGCACAGGGAACCCCGGGCTTTGTCAGCTAAGTGGAGGCCTTAGTAATGCCAGGTAGAGTCTGTGATAGGGTAGCAATTCCCAGGACTGCCCACGGGGCTCCCATTCATACCAACCCTGAACTGTGTCAACAACCCAGCATTGGCAAAGAGAGGACATAAGGAGAAACTGAGGAACCAAGTTTCTGGGAAACCAAACATTGTTTGCTTGGCAATAGGGAGTACTCAATACTCTTTGAACTATTTGATTAATGAATTAATGAATGAATAGGAAGGTGTTTTGATTCTGGCCTAATAGGGATCCCCAGCTTTTTCACACGTTTAAGAGGCATCATAAACTAGAAGGAACTTTAGCTCCCAATCATGCTGGCAATTTTCAAGTTCTTTGTAGCAACAGCCTCTTTCATTCAGATGAAATCTTATCTGGAACCCATTGTTTCAAACTGAAAAGTTAATCTGTTCTGTTTGAAGTGGGATAAAGGACTTGAAGACTTTTACTTACTAAGCTGGATTCCAAGGCATCTCCACGGAACTTCAAATGCTCTGTAGAAACTTGTCTGAAAATGGCTGGTTGTTTTTTTAATGTATTTTTAAATTTTTTATTTTGCATTGGGGTATACCAGCCCAGTAACAAACAACATTGTGATAGTTTCGGGTGAACAGGGAAGGGACTCAGCCATACATATACATGTATCCATTCTCCCCCAAACTGCCATCCCATCCAGGCTGCCACATAACATTGAGCAGAGTTCTCTGTGCTAGACAGTAGGTCCTTATTGGTTATCCTTTTAAAATATGGCAGTGTGTACATGTCCATCCCAAACTCCCTGACTATCCCTTCCTGCCTTCCCCCTGCCCCACACGCCCCAGAAACCATAAGCTCAGTCTCAGAATCTGTGAGTCTGTCTCTGGAAAACAGCTGATTGTTCAATCCCTTCATTGTGTAAAGTCGCCAGCTCCAGAAAGGAATGCCGTTATCCCTCAGGTCACAGAGCTGGTTCAGAGCAGAAGCAAGATTCCCTGGTGCCTTCGGTGCATGGGCCGACTCCTTGTTCTGGAGCCCAGTTTAATTCCAGGCTGCCTCGGGCCCCTGAGGCTAACATTGCTTGTGTGTGTGGGGGATGGGGGGCAGGGCGGGGAGCAGGTGTTGGGGGCTGGGTGGGAGGAGATGCTGGGGAATCTGCCCATGCTCTGAGGGCCCTGTATTTGTGGGGTTTCTCTGGGTCCAGGGAAGGGAGGGGAGGAGTCAGCCCTGTGTACTGGAGATGCGACGAAGCCTAGCTTGGGCAGTGGGAATGGAAAGAAGCCTGAACCTCTCTAATCCAGTCCAGTTCATGCTGGAGGGTGTTCGGGCTCCCCAGCCGTGGCCCAGGGGCTCCCCAGGCTCCCAATAAGCCAGGGAGCTTTTTGGGTGTTGTTAAAGGGCTCCTGATCTTTCTTGGTATCCCGGCTTCTGCAGGGCTTGGGGACCACCTCTTCCTGCCTAGTCTGGAGTGCTGGGGTGCCCACCCCTAGAACCTCCTCGATGCTCAGGATCCCTGGAAGACTGACACTGCCACAGGGGCCTCAAGCTAGTGAAGAGTCCTTCCTTTTCTGAGCTTGTTAAGGGGCGGGCAGTAGGGGGAGCCTGGAGGTGGGCAGCAGCCTGAGGACAGGAGTCAGAAGGTCCGGATTCTGATCCTGGCGCTGCCCCCACCGGCTGTGTGACCTTCAGCAAGTCACACTGCCTTTCTGGGCCTTAATGACCTCAGCAGTAGGAAAATGGGTTGGACTAGGGGGATTTCAAGATGCTTCTAGTCTGTAGGCAGCCTACAGCACAGCCCAGGGCTAAGGAGGGAGGCCCAGTCAGTCCAGGCTGGACTTGAAGGGCTCTAATGGACCTGCCCTTGGCCCTGAAGACATGTTCAAGTTGCTGCAGGTGGACCTTCTTTTTTTTTTAAATAAAAATTAAATTTAGTTTTAAAAATTGGAGTATAATTGCTTCACAATGTTGTGTTAGTGTCTGCCATACAGCAATCTGAATTAGTTATTTGTATACATATATCCCCCCTCCACCTGCCCCCGGCATGCTGCAGTGCATGGGGGTCGCAAAAAGTCAGACCTGACTGGGCAACTGAGCAACAACAAATCCCCTCCCTCTAAGCCTCTCTGCCACCCGACTGCCACCCCACCTCTCCAGGTCATCACAGATCACCTGGCTGAGCTCCCTGCGTTATGTACACGGCTGTGAATATATGCCAGTGCTGCCCTCTCGGGGCTTCTCAGGTGGCACTAGTGGTAAAGAACCCACTGCCAACCCAGGAGACGTGAGAGATGCAGGTCGGGAGGATCCTCTGGAGGAGGGCATGGCAACCCACTCCAGTATCCTTGCCTGAAGAATGCTATGGACAGAGGGGTCTATGGGCCACGGTCCATGAGGTCGCAAAAAGTCAGATACGACTGAAGCGACTTAGCACCCATCAACGTGACTCTCTCAGTTCGTCCCACCCTCTTCTTCCCCTCCTGTGCCCACAAGTCCGTTCTCCACGTCTGCATCTCTATTGCAGGCGGACATTCTCAAGTCTAGCATGAGACGTTATTAAAGGGTACTTTTCCCTGTGCTGCCCGGGGCTCTGAGTGACGCACAGAGTGCAGGCTGCCGTCTGTGGGTAAATAACTGTCGCTGCAGAAAGCCCAGGGCACAGTCCACGGCGGCAGCCACATAACTGCTGAGATGAAGCAATCTGAGAGTGACTGTGACATCACTCAGCACAGCCAGAGGCCCCTGCCTCCCTGGCACCTCTGGCTGGGCCTGCAGGAGATGCAGAGAGGCCAAGGGTAGGACATACCCGGGGGCTTGTTAGCTCACTCCCATCCCCACCAGGTAAGGGGCCAGGGCAGAGCTGCAGCAGGAAACCCTAACCCTGACCCAGGAGCCATGGTGACTCTACCCCAGACGCAGTTGGTACAGAGGGCAGGTCTCTAGTTTTAGTCCCTGTTCTGCGATTAGACAAGACGTACCTGAGCAACTTTGAGCAAAGCATACAAATAATTAGGGCCTCTACTTTCTTGTCTGTAAAATGGGCATAATAATCCTCAGCAACTCCTGGCCAGGAAAGTGCTTGGAAAGAGCCCCAGGGCTCAGGGCCGGGCCTGCTCTTGTCAGCCCTCTCCCTGGCCCATCCCCGCTGCCTTCCTGCGGACCCTGGCCCTGCCTCCCTCCTCCTGCCCCAGAACATCTTGAGGGGACTGGATGAGTTTTGAGTAGGGGTCCCTGGGAGCTGCAGAGACACAGGCAGGTGGCAGCAGTGGCCACCTGGGGTGTAGGCCTGGTCCATAAAGGGGTGAGGGTTCACAGCTCCATTTGCTCCATTTGTAAACCCAGAGACCACGCCAGGGGTGGATAGGGTTAGATAGGAAGAAATGCCTTAGGATTGGCAATGCTAAGCCAGGGAAACGGCCCTGAGTCACCCAGGCTTCGGCTCTGCCCTGTCCCCCTCCCTCCCAGGGAAGGCAGAGGAGCCTCTGGTCTGCAGGTAGGTTGTACAGAGCCTGGGCCTTGGTCCTCTAAGTTCCATTCCTGGGTCTGCTGCTCACCTGCCAAGGCCAGGAATCAGGCCGGTTCAGGTCCAGGCTCTGCCCCTTGCGTCCAGGACCAGGGGCAGGAAGTCTCCCGCCCTGTTCCCCACCTGCTCAAGGCATCTGCCCTGAGGGTGAGGTCAGGCCTCCAGGAGGGATGCTGGAACCTCAGCAACTGCTCTCCAAGAATTGAGGAAAGGAAATAAGTTAGTGCTCTAGTAGGCTAGACATCAGGAAGGACTTCCGGGAAGGTGGAGTGGCAGGCAGTCAGCGGCCGTGGAACCGCCTGTTCTGGGGGTCCCGGAAAATGAGAATACCTAGCATGTCCTATGACGTCTGGAGTCAGGAAGACGGAGTCAACGGCCTGTCTCTGACGCTGTGTTCCTCTGGTCTTGGGGCCGCGCTAGGGGGACACACTTGGGTGGCTCCCCACATGGGCCACTCTGTCTGGCACCTGGAGGTCCCTGGTCCGCGGGCTCAGAAACTCTCCGCCTGCCTCCTACCCTGTCCGACACTAGAGCGCTTGTGCTCCTGGGGCCTCCAGCCCCTGCTGGGGTATCACTGTTTCTCCCCTTCCCCCAGCTTCTCCTCCACCCCCAGCCCCCACCTCCCAACCCTGGGAAGTCTTTGTGCTGGGCCACAGAGGCCCAGAGTCAACAGTTTGAAAGAGTCTGACTGGAGACGACTCACCCTTCCACCTGGCTCCTTGGGCACCGAGCCCCCGGGTTGGTTCCATCTTACAGGTCCCACCTCCCTCTAGACTCAGAGAAGAGGGACCCACGTAGGTCTCCTGCCAGGACCCCAGGGCTCAGCTCATCTCTGCTTCCTGCTGGTCAAGGCCTAGGGTGGGCAAGTTGGGACCTACCTGTGAGTGAAGCCAACGTTGGGGACAGGGACCCTGCCTCCCATGGCTGCTCTCAGGCTCCTGCTCTGCCTCCCTGGTCCCTGCTCCCTCCAGCCTCCCCCAGGTCTATGCACCCCCATCTTCCTCTGGGCCTTCGCCACTGCAGGCCCCTCAGCTCTTTCTCTCTTACGCAGCCCCTGCCCGTCATGATGGGGTAACAGGATCAGAAGCTTGTGATCAAATCCCAAGACCACTAATCCTTTTAGAGGTTTTAGGCATGCTCTTGAGTCCCTCTGAACCCCAGTTTCCTCATGTATAAACTGGAGATAAAATTTTCTGTCCAGCTTGTTAACTAAGAGCCTTGTTTAAAATGGAATAAAAGGTATAAAAGCTCTTTGCAAATTGTAAACCCTGAAGAAATGCAGGAAGTTACTGTGGGCCTTCTTGATATTCTGGGGCCAGATTCTACTTGCTCTGAGGGGGCCTGGTGAGACTCCAAGCCCATCAATTAACTGAGATGTCAATTTGGGCATATTCTCAACCACGTTGACGCTCAGTTTGAAATCTGCAAAATGGAGTTAATAATACCAACCACGAAAGCTGTTATGAGGTTGAAATGGGATCAAGTAAGACGTCTGATGGGCTGTTAAATTTGTTACAGTGATGAGCATTTATAAACCGGGCTCTGTCATATTGATTCCTTGCTTATCTGGGGGAAGGAGATAAGATCAGTCCCATTTCGCACGTGGGGAGACAGGTTCTGAAGGGTTAACTCACCTGCCCGAGCCAGTTAGGCATGGATGTCATCATATTTGAACACAGATTTTTCCATCTGAAGGCCAGTATCTTTAACAAACAAACAGACACCTACCCACCCGCCATCACCAAGCGTGATGGTCACCAAGCGCTTACTCTACATTCATCACCCATCACTGCAATGCTATGAGGCAGGGTGACCAGCTCACTGTACAGATGAGGAAACCAAGATGTACAGAAGTTAAGTCACTTTCCCAGAATTACCACCTGGCTTCGAGAGTACTGGAGGGCTCCTGACTACCAGGTTCCACCCGAGATCCTGACAGACCACTGGGACCAATGCTGTTTCCCACCAGAAAGTTCCACAAGGTCGAGATCCCTGTAGAAACCCCTGGCCGCACCCCCAGATCCCCTCTGGTGCTCCCAGCCCTGCAAGGCCCCAGCCCTGATTCTCAGGCCACGTCACAGATGCAGAACAAGCAGCCCATGCACAGGGTTCAGAGAGAAGATGTGCCAGGAGCCTCTGGCTGATGACTCAAGGAGGCGGGGGACTCAGATGCACGCAGGTGTGTGGCAGTTCCGGACTATGGGGTTCTGGGCAATCTGTGCTCTGAGCCTTGGATTCCTCATCTACAAAATGGGCTTCTAAATGTGTCAACCTCCCAGGGATGGAGTGAGGACCCCAGGAGGCCACAGATACGCAGGTTTATTGTAAACCCTAAAGTACCACTCACTGAGAGCTATTATCATATTATTGTCTTGAGTTATGGGAATTTCCCCTGAGGTGGGGGTAAACTTATATTATGAGCATCACAGACGGAGGCCTGGTAGATCAGTGGGGATGCCGCCATGCCAAGGTCCCGAGCAGGTGCTGAGGCTTGGGTGACTGGTGGGAAGGAAGGACGGGACCCTGCCCAGCCTGAGCTTGTCCCTCTCATGATAGGACCTTGGTCTGGTCTTTGTCCAGTTCCCTCTTTCTCCAAAGATGAGCTCACCCCACCTTATAGCCCTCTATGCCCCAGGGCTGTTAAATCTCAGCACGGTGGGTGCTGGGTGCGCCAGTGCAAAGGGGGCGAGGAATGACCGTTTCCTGCTGGACACAGGGCAGAGATTTCCTATTTTATCTCAGTGAATCCTCAGGATGATTAGTCCTATTCTACAAATTAAGAAAAAGGAAAGTTGAGGGGCTTGTCCAAAGTCACACCTCGGGTGAGACCTAGGATTGGGGCCCAGGTCTGCCTGACACCAAAGCCAGTGCTGTGAATAGAGGCATTGTACATTCACACATATTCTCACCTCCTCTCCCTGCTCCGACTCCTGTCCTGTTGCCCTTGAGGCTTCCGGGGCATAACCCGTCTTTGTTCTGTGGAGCTCTAGCGTCTAGACAACGGGGGTAGGAGGGAAATTTGAGCTCTGGTTCACCTGGGTCAGCAGCTGCTGCAGGTGCTCTTCACGTCCCTAAACACACACGCGTGTGTCGCTGCTCTGCTGGCTGGGGCATCTGGACCACGTGTACTTACCCACATCTGTCAGTGAACCCCAGTGACTGGTGACTCCTGGGATAGTCACTCCTGGTCCCTGCCCCTGGGAAGCTGAGTACAGTCAGGGACGTGACATCCCTTCTTGGATTCATCTCACAGCCTCCAGAAAAACAAAGAAGTAACTAAATCCGCTACCTCTGACTCTTAGAAGATGGAGTTTAAAAAAAACTAACCCTGTCTGGTAGGCTTGATAGTGTTGACTTGAGTCTGATGTTCTGATAAGCAGAACTTTTTAGTAACTGGGCTGCTTACTAGTAATGTCAAATGCATTTAAGCACAGCGGTCGGTGAAAGATGAAAAGGAGGTGCCTGAGGTCCAGAGCCCATCCCCTCCTCACAGCCCTGCTGACTGTACCCCCAGCACAGGGACCCTGAGCACAGGTCCCGGCTCCCTTTCTTCCTGCTGCTCCCCCGTTCCCTCCTTGGTGTTCAAAGTTCAGCAAAAATGAGAATGAGGGGCAGATGTGACCCCCTAGGCCAGGCTAGCCCCCAGCTCCCCCTGCTGTGCTGGGGACTCCTACAGGGGCTTAGAAGGCAGAGGTGGTGCGAAGGAGGGCAGAGACCTCTGTAAGGGGCCAGGGAGAGGAGAGAGGAGGCCTAATCTGGTGATAGGGCCTGGGCATTCTACAGACCAGGGCGTGGCTGCCACCAGAGGCTGCTCGAAGACTTTCCATCAGCCCTGGCTGCTCACCAACTCCCAGTCCCAAATTGAGTACACCCAAAGTCCTAGGCTCTCCACGGAGGAACAGCGCTGGTGTTCGTGGATCACCTGCTCTAGCCGCAGCTGCTTTAATGCTCACCTCCCTCCTGAGAGAGGCTGCAAAGCCTCCTGGTTGAACGTGACCTTCAGAGCCCAACTTTCTGGGCTCACATCCTGGCTCTGGCTCTCAAACACGAGAGTTTGACCAAGTTTGATCAATCTCTCTGCTTCTGTTTCCCTGGCTGCACAATAGGGATAATCAGAGTTCCCTCCTCATAGGGTTGTTTCTCAAGATCAAGTGAGTAAATAAATGTAAAGCATGTTAAGTCCTCTGAAACTACAGATTAAAGTGCTAAATCTAAATGAATGAATCACTTCTCCTATAGCTGAATAAGGTTAAGGACCTTGGTCACCTTCTTCCCCTGCATTCTACCTCTCCTGTTGTATTGTTGTGTGTGTGTGTATGTGTTTGTGTGTGTGAGTGTGCATGAGTTCCCTTGTTACTGAGAAAAGGGGAGAACGAGGCAGGTCAAGGCTTTTCTTAAGCAATGTGTCTCACACTTTTTGATGACAGCTCAAAGTAAGAATGATGTTTTATAATCTAAGGATGGGATGCCAGGGAGTGAAGAGGGAAGAAAGGGTGGTAACTCCCAGCTCAGAGTGAGGTCTGGTCCAGCAGCCTCTTTTTTGAGGGTACCTAGACACATGTCGCCCCTGGAGGAGGGCATGGCAACTCACTCCAGTATTCTTGTCTGGAGAATCCCATGGACAGAGCAGCCTGGTGGGCTACAGTCCATAGGATCACACAGAGGTGGACTGAAGTGACAGCACAGCACAGCACAGACACATACAGCCAAAGCAGATGCCCCATGCTCTAGGCAGATGGCCTAGTGCCCTCTGCCCACCTCTCTATAAGGGGAGAGACCACAGGGAGTTGGGGACAGCAGGCTCTAAGCTTTCATTCCATCCTCAGACACTCTCTTCCCTGTTTGGGGGCTCTGCTCACCCCTTAGCCACCTGCCCCAGGACCTCTGTCTGCTGGGTCAGCAGGGCTGACTGCTGGATGAGTTAATAGAGGAGTAGCCTGAGGGACAGCCTTCCATCTGCTTTCAGAATGCCTCCCCGGCAGGGACGCCTCCACCCCGGGCATCCCCGGGCCGAGCACCTGCAGCCCGGGCATCACCTTCGAGGTCATCGTCTGGCAGGTCCTCGTCTACCATGTCACCACTCACAACATCATCTCCAACTCGAGTGTACCTTGTCAGAGCCACGCCAGTGGGGACTGTCCCTGTCCATGCATCTCCTGCCGGGCCCACGCCAGCTGCCAGGGCCGCCAGGGAGAGCCCAGGTAAGGGGGACTCCTGCAGGGAAGGCAAGAGGGACAGGGAAGCCGCCCGAAGGCGGAGGGGGTTTAGTGGGGGTGAATCTCCAAGTTGGGCCCTCTCTGCTTCTCCTCTGTTCTTGGATGACAATGTCTGGGGAGGAGAGGGGATGGTCTGGATGGGCAGTGGGGGACCTGGGGAGGTGGGGGCAGAAAGGAACCATGACACACAAACCCAAGACAGTGGGAAACTGGGGTGAATGTGGTAAAGCATAAGATATCAGGACCAACAAAGCAGGTATGACTTGGGAGGCTGCACATACTGGGTCAAGGTGCAGATTTTGGGAGCCAGAGCTCCTGGTTAGAAACCAGGCCTCTTTCCTAGAGCTGCCCTGGAGGGTCTGCCAGGGAAGCTGGGGTCAACATGGGAGTACAGCGATGATCAAGGGCCTATCTGTGGGTGGAGGAACAAAGGGAGAGATTCTGATCAAGCAGGCACTCCCCACCCCCAACTTCCCAAGCTGGCCATTATGATTCAGCCCATAGGGGGACATGCCAAATGGGCCTCAGGGACTGGCTCTGCCCTTAATAAAGCAGCCCTTTTGCCCCCATCCCAAATTTGCCCTCCTCTTGCCCTCGAGTTCAGTCTGCCCCAGTACAAACAGGCCTGGAGAAGGATCTCAGATCTGGGGCTCATCTTGCCCTCTGAAGAGTCAATGAGGCACTTTGGTATAGAAACCTTTGGCATCAAACACATTTCATTTGAATCCCTGTTCTGCCACTCACTAACCAAGTAACCCTGAGCAAGTCATTTAACTTCCTTGAACCTCAGCTTCCCCATCTATAAAATGGGTATAATAATGCCCAGTTCACACAGTTGCTGTCAGAATTAAATAAGATACCACACACAAATGCCTAACAGGCCCATAATACATGCTAAGTAAAAGGGAACTTGGTATCAGGCAGGGATGTACCATATGCTGGGTGGAGAGGGCCTAACTGGGTCCTCCTGGACCAGCCTTCTTTCCCTACCCCGGCTCCTCTCTGCTGGACTCCCCTCTCACAGTCTCACCCTCCCCTGCTGCTGGCCTGATCCTAGGTATCACCTTGCCCAAGTTCACCTGGCAGGAGGGCCAGAAGCGGCTGCCGCTCATCGGATGTGTCCTCCTTCTCATCGCCCTCGTGGTGTCGCTCATCATCCTATGTGAGTTTAACGGAGGGAGCAAGCCTGGCCCCTGGTCATTGCAGGGTAGAGTGGGGCTGGGGGATGCGGGCACCCAGCAGGGAGACAAGAGTGGGGAACACACACCGGCTGCCGTGTCCACAGAGGGATGCTCCTACAAGTGGCCTTGAACCCTGGCACCTCCAGGCCCCTTGGAGGTGGGTGGGTTGAGAGGGTGGAAAGTCAGAGGAACGAGGAGTGGGTCCCTTCTGTAGTAGTTCACCAGTCTGAGCTCAGTTTCTGTGTCTTCAAACGGGATTAAATCCATTCATTCATTCAAGTTAACATGTGCTTAGTAAAATATCCTGAAGATTCTCTGGGTTATGAGGAATAAATGAGCTAATGGCACAGTGCCTGACACAAAATCCCACTCTAAAAATGTGAATTATTTAAAAAACAAGCATTAAAAACATTGATGAGGTAAAGGCCCCTTGGGCATTTTTGGTCAATGAGATCAAGTGTTCAGGGGTCCAATCTCCCTGAAATCCACACCCTCTTCTTGAAAAGACACTCAGGACCTGTGCCAGGACTCCCTGCTGGGATGTCTGCTCTGAGCTCAGCACAGTGGCAAACCTTAGCGGGAAGCAAAGGGGAGTACCCACTGTACCCCCCAGTCCTCGGGGCGAGTACAGTCCCCTGGGAGACAGAGATGGAAATGATTAAGGCCAAGTGGATTTGAGTACTACCATCAGGAAGAGAGTACAGCTGTGTGGGTACGGAGGCAGGGGACAGCTCCTGAAGATGAGGACCCAGAAGATGGCAGGGAGGGGAGGATCTCCTGACAGGGCATCTAAGCGGGGTGAGCGGCTGCAGGAAGTGTGTGGGGGGGCCAATGGGCAAGTTGGCATGGGGAAGGACCCGATTCGCCAGGGTGAATACTCATCTGGGGACCTGCAGGCTGTCCTTGGGTTGGGCACGGCTGGGCCACATTGTAGAGAGCTTGAAGTGCCAGGCGGAGGGGTGAGGATTCTGTTACAGAGGCTGCTCAGGGCGGTGAAGGGCGGGCTGGGCGACTGCAGGGAAACACCCAGCTGGCAGGGCTGTTTGAGGAAGAGAATCACGTGAAAGAAGTAGCTGGTTACAAGTACAGCTTTAGGACCAGATAGACCTGCTGCAGCATCTCGGCTCAGCCACTTAAGTTAATGAACTTCCTGAGCCTCAGTTTCCCCACCTGCCTGACAATGCCCATGAAGGTGTCAGCACAGAGCCTGCCTCGTGGCCTCCATGTGAACCTCCCACCAGGATGCTCGACCCTAATCCCTCCCTTCCCCACACAGGGCACACGCTCCAGGGGAGGCCCCTGGCAGTGCACAGAGAGCAGCAGGAAATAATCCTGCAGGAGGTGAGAGGGCAAGCTGGGCAGGGGGGCTCTCAACATGATTTCACAGGATTTCCTGAAGTCCCCTGACCTCTGGACTTCCCAGGGAGGTGGTCACTGAGTAGCTCAGCAATGCGGTCAGGACTAGAGCCCCCGCCTCCTGAGAGCTCTCTGCTACACATCAAGGCGATCCCAGGAGCCTCGGTGCCCGGGGTGGGCGTGGGTAGAAAGACCAGGGCACAGGAGGAGGAGAAGTCCAGCAGGTTAAGGGGACTGGTGTCTGAACCAGGGAGGAGCAGTCACACAGGGTGACCTCCAGCTGGTGAGACAGCATAGTGGGGCCAGTGACAGAGGCGGGGGTCAGGGCTGAGAAACAGGTTGCAGACAAGAGGCAGGGTAAGGGGTCAGACCCTGGGCTTCCTCAGGCGTCCAAGGTGAGGAGTTTCCAGGCAGGAGGCATGACAACTCCCCATATGGAAAGAGCTCTTAGGAAGTCGCGGAGCTGATGCTCACATATGGTTTGTAAAGCTGTCGGCTTTTCAACCCAACTTGTGCATTCGGGAATCAGCCACCTAGAGTTGCTCGCTGAGTGGGAAGACACTTTTTTATTTATTTTTGGCTGCGCTGGGTCTTTGTTTCCATGTGTGGGCTTTCTCTAGTTGAGACAAGCGGCGGGCTGCTCTCTGGCTGCGGCGCACAGGCGTCTCATTGCCGTGGCTTCTCTTGGTCTGGAGCATGGGCTCTAGGGTGTGCAGGCTCAGTAGTTGTGGCTCGCAGGCTTAGTTACCCTGAGGCAGGTGGGATCTTCCTGGACCAGGGATCGAACCTGTGTCCCTGCATTGGCAGGTGGATTCCCAACTGCTGGACCACCAGGGAAGTCCCTGGGAAGACAGTTAAAGGCCTTGAGACAAGCAGTGGGGCAAGAACTGAGCCTAGGGGATAGCTCTTGCTTATAGAAGAGGGAGGTGGAAGAAAATCTAGGAGCTTTCTAAGCTGGAAGGACAACCTCTGAGAAGATGGGGCAGGCAGTGGCTGCGGATGTGTGTGCTACAACCTGCAGCGCATAGAGATGCTGGGGATGCTGGACTGGGTCTGAGAAGGGGCCTCCGGGATACTGAAAAGGAGGATTTCTCTGAACAACTCTCTGGCCAGCATGTAGGGCAGGAGAGCTTCCGGAGTACTACCCATCTCCATACCTCCCTCCCTTACTCTCTCTCTCTCTCTCTGAGTGGCTGCTTTTGAGTTTGCCTGGTGCTGTCCTGCTTGCAGGAGCTTTCTGGAACATTCCAGAGCATTCCTGAGCAGCCTTTCTCTCCATACAGATGGGGGACGAGAACCCCAGAGCCCAAGAGGGATTGCAGGTCGGTGTCTGAGAACCCCCAGGGCCTTGGGCTGCATTGTGTCATGTCTCTCTGGGGCTAGCAATGACCCAGCTTCTGCTTTATGTTTTTTTTTTTTTTTCCAGTTTACTTTTGGCGGGGCCACACAGGGGTCAATTACAAAGAGCCAAGAGAGAGCTGTCCTAGTCACGCTGTGCGCTGTGATGGAGTTGAGGACTGTAAGCTGAAGAGTGATGAGCTGGGCTGTGGTAAGGAGGTTGGATGTGTGCGTGTGTTCATGCGTGCACTCTGGGGGCTGCAAACTGGGTTTCAGCTCAAATGGGAGGTGATGGACAGAGACCTGGAGGATCTGGGTTCTAGTCCTAATAGACTGGGGTCTGGAACCTGGCTTTGAGTGTGACTTGGGCGAATCACTTACCTTCTCTGGGCTTCAGTTTCTTAATTTGCAAAATGTGTGGATTGGACAAGATAAGTGCTTCTCAAATAAAATCTGACAGCTCCCAGCAAAGCAGAGCTGCTCTGCAGCTGGAGACAAGTGTGGGGTCTGAAGCCCTGTCCGTGTACCCCTTCTCTTTGCCCAGCAGGTAACCTCTGACCTGCCACATCTGTGGTTTCATGAAGGTCAGTTTGTAAATGAAGCCGCAGATGAGACAAAGACCTCTTTAAGTGGTGTCCTCAGTGGTTTTTACAAGCGTCGTCTATGTACAGCCCTGATGTGGGTGTCTGTGGGTACATAACCTGCCCCTTCCACCCGTGTGCATTCATGTGTCCTTGCCCACAACCACATCCATCTGTGACTGCGCAGGTCTAGTGAGCACTCAGTTGGATCAAGGTTCCCTTTGTCACACTCTTATTTGGGCACGTCACTGCCCTCTTGGGGTGATGCCTCCTGGCAGCGCTCACCCCTTCTCCCAGCAAAGGCTCCTGGGTCCTGTTGGACAGAGAGCTCTCTGCTCTGCTCCAACCCCTTGCTTTGGCTCTGCCCTCACCGAGCATCTTGGGCTCTGAGCATGGCTGATGGCCATCCTGTCCCCGGCCAAGCTCCCAGATGTTTGCAAGGCCTCAGCAAGAAGCCTGGGGAAGGAGCATCTCAGAGCCTCACTCGGTTCATTCCTCAAGAGCTTGGAGCCTCCTGGTGTTGAGGACCCCCCTTGCCCTTTTCTTGACCGGCAGTGAGGTTTGACTGGGACAAGTCTCTGCTTAAAGTCTACTCTGGATCCTCCCATCAGTGGCTTCCTGTCTGCAGTGACAGCTGGAATGACTCCTATTCGCAGAAGACCTGCCAGCAGCTGGGTTTCGAGAGGTACACCTTCCCCACCAGTCCCCGCTTCAGGGACGTCTCAGACTTTTCACACGGGCATCTCAGGCTTATTGAGGGTCACTCATACCAAGAAGACTCTTGGGGACCAGGGCTGAGGTCACGAGCTCATAGTGCCCTCAAGTTATTCAAAGGAACAGTAGCCTGGGGAGCCCAGGTCTGGGGGCAAGCTGTTTACAGGAGGCCAAAGTAGTTATTTGCATATATGGAGCAGGATGGCACTCCTATACGGTTCTTTGCATCAAAGCACCCTCATGCCCACGAGCACATTCAATGGTCGCGGTGGCCTTGTGAGGTGGGTGTGCATTTGGGCAGGTCTTGTCTTCTCCTCACATCTGATAACTAGAAGCTCAGGCTGGGCAAACCCTTCAGTGGACTCTGAGCAGCTGCAGCTCAAGCTAGGACTCATCAAACGAAGAGTGAGATGGGCAGATGTGGCCAGGTAAAGTCCTTAGCATCTTTGGCTCTAAAGATCTGAAACAGGAAGCTGGTACTAGTAGGGGGAGTAGGGAATGGGGTTTACCATGACCTTCCAGCTTAAAGGAGCCCTCCATTTCTGGCCACATAGTCACCTCCATACTCCCTCTTGGTCTGGGTTTCAAACCAAGTAGTTTGAGGGGTTCACTAATGTGTGTGAAGTTCTGGGGAGAGGGTTTATTAAGGATCTCACTGTGGGTTCTCTGTAGAAGAAGCACCTGGAAAACTAGGGCTTGGGGGCTAGGACTGAAAACCAGTTCTCTGCCCCCATCTCAGAGTTCCCATCTGTGAAAGATGACCTGGGTGATCTAGTTGGAAGATGACAGACATGGTTTATCATTGAGTTGTGTGACCTTATGCAAATGTGAACTTCCCTTGGACTTCCATAGACAGCGTCATTTATGCAAAGAATATTCATTGAGTTTTTATTATGTGCCAGACACCCAGACAAGATCCCTATTGTTGGACAATCTCTGGTATGGTGTGGGCGAGAGAGGCTTTAACCAATAATCACAGCACTCTGTGATGTGTAATGGAAAGAATACGTGGAAAGCATTATGTACACACAACAGAGAGGGTGCGTGACTGCACTTGGACGTCAGCAGAGCAATGGAGGAAGAGCACCCGCAAAGGGAAGCTTGCGTGTAAGGGTGTCCCATGTCCTAGAAACGCACCAAAGTGCCACACAGATAGCAGTCCATGGATCACGCAGAGCAGGATCACCTGGGGTGCTCGTTAAAATGCACCCTGAAATCAAAATCTCTGGAATTAGGATTTCAAACCCTTAACGACACCCCAGGGTGGTTCTTAGGCACATTCTGGTCTAAGGAGCCAAACGGTTCTCAGGCTTTAATGTGCAAACCCATAACATGGAGATTATTAAAATGAAGAGCATGGCTCAGCAGGTCGGGGGCAGGCGTGGGGCGTGGGGTGGGGATGCTGCTGCTGTGGGTCCATGGATCACAGTACGGATAGGAAAGGGCTCAGTCCATGTTTCTCAAACTTCAGAGTGCAGCGGGATCACCTGGAGAGCCTATTAAAACTCAGAACCAGAACTGTTGATTCAGCAGGTCTGAGACAGGGCCCCCAGATTTGCATTTGTAACAAATTCCCAGGCAGTGCTAACATTGTCCCCAGAGATGGGACCATATTTTCAAAACGACTAAGTTAGTGTGTAAGGCTAGTGGGGGGAGTAGTGGAATATGTGGGTGGGGTCTGAGATCATTGGATTTTAACTGCCTCTGGCCTCTGTAGCAGGGCTGGCTGGGACTCTCATGCAGGCCCGGGGACCAGGGGTGGGCGCTTTCTCAAGGTGGTTCATTCCTTTCCCCTCTCCTCCCTTGCAGTGCTTACTGGACAACCAAAGTGGACAATAGGAATGTTGACAGCAGTTTCTCAGTCTCCGAATTTAACTCCACCATCCAGCAGAGCACCTATAGGTATGTGGGGTGGGCATGGCTGTCTGCTGCCTCCAGGAGTCTTTGGTAAATGTCCAGAGCATCTCAGAAACAGCTTCGTTCACTACCTGCCTCCTGACTTGGAAGTCATCAAAACTTGGTGCACAGAGCACCTCGAAGTCAGGGGCACCCAAAGAATTTACCTAGTTGCCAAAGATAGTGAATAAACTTTGGGGCCACTGATCAGCCTGATGTTGGGACTGAAAGCCACTGCAGTGAGGGCGTTCAGGGTGGAGAGGGAGAAGCATCCCTGGGGTGGCAGTGGGGAGGGGGAGTGCCAGGTGCAGGGAGTCAGGGGCAGGGAGGCCCATCTGGGGAGCATCACCCTCTCTCCCCGCCAGGCCTCACCACCTGTCACTCTGCACTGCAGCTGCTCTCGTCCTGATGCCACTGGGTGGAGGGGGCTGGGGGGGTGTTGCTCCACCAGCTAGCAGTGTTTACCCTGGGGAGAGGAGAGAAGAAACCAGGCTGTGAGAGAAGAAGGCGTGGGGAGGGAAGGAAGGCAAATGAGCTGCCTCCTGGATTCCTGCTTTGTGCTGGGTGGTTCACGTGCTGCATTGCTGGTAGGGCATTGAGCAAGTGTCAGAGGAGAGTTGGGCCACATGTTTAGCTGCAGAAAGATGCTGAGACAGTGAAGTCATGAGTTCAGAAGACATGACCTAGCCCGTATGTGCAACCTGCCACAGAAAAACTGGGAGGTGGGGAGAAGGGTGGGGCTGGTTTGCATTAAGCCATCCCTGTCTCTAGAGAAAGCACGGGAAGGGTCTGTCCTACTGGGAGGGAGAAAGGTCAGAATCTCCATCTTCTTGTGCAAAGGGGATAGGATAGAACTTAGCAGGAGCCAATCATGGAAGGCTTCCTGGAGGCGGTGGCTGATGTGCCCTTTTCTCAACTTTTGTATCTCCTCCTGCAGGTCTGATTGCCCTTCCCAGCAGTATGTCGCTCTACAGTGTTCCCGTAAGAAGATGCTCTTCCTCCTGGATTGTGGCCAGTGTGGGGTGGGAGTCGGGGGACAGAGGGATGGAGTCCCTGTGGAAGAGGGCTAACCCTGGGGATCAGAGCCAGGAAGAGGGGCTTGAGCAGCAGGCCTGTTTCAGGGCCAGGGTGCCTGTAAGTCATCTGGATAGACACTCTCAGGGCAGCATTTCCTCTTCTGACTCTGCTCAGCCCAGCAACCTCACTATTCAAGTGTCCTGGATTCTGGGCAGGGGGCAAAGGATTGAGACAGCATGTCAGAGCTCATGGTAGGTGAAGAGCTGGTATTGAATCTTGGGTCTGACCACAGGGCCAAAACCGTTAACCAGTCCACGAGTGCTGTGTTCTCATGATGACCAGGTGGGGTGCCCCCCTGAGCAAGTGGGCACAGTGCTATGGACAGAGCCCCTCAGACCACCGCTGGCTCTACACTCTCTCCTCCTTCAAAGGAGAAAGGAAACTCTGTGCATGATTTCAGGGGATGACTCACTCTGGAACACGTTTGGAAATGTTCCCCTGGGGCACAGGGCCCCCAACAGCACTAAATGACCCCCTGAGAAACCATGTGAGCACCAACTACTTGTGCCTCATGGGAAGGACTTTTCTCCTTCATTCTGAAACCATCCAAATCACATTGCTCATCAATTCAGGGTTGTGTTAGACTTGGTCTGCTTTCCAAAGCTCTTGACAGCAGCCCTCAGGTTCACCATTGTGACCCTAACGCCTGGCACATCACCCAAAGCAGGGGGTACTTAGGAAGCATTTGTTGAATTATTGGAACAACAAATGAGTGGGAAGAAAGAGGATTTCCTAGGATCAGACTTTCTACTGGATGATCCCAGAAAGCCAACCTACCATGTGGGAGCTCTGTGTTGGCAGGAAATAGCTGTGCTGAATCAGATTAAGTGGGCAAAGCAGCCTCCGTGGGTGGGTGGTGCCCTCATGCCTGAGCTTCTCTGGGCCTAGGAGCATGGTAGCAGCTCTAAGAAAAGCAGACTTCATAGTTCATCTCTTCTGCTTCTCTCCAGACTGTGGCCTGAGGGCCATGACCGGGCGGATCGTGGGAGGGGCGCGGGCCCCAGAAAGCAAGTGGCCATGGCAAGTCAGCCTGCAGTTCTCCCGTACCCACATTTGTGGGGGCACGCTGATCGATGCCCAGTGGATTCTCACCGCCGCCCACTGCTTCTTTATGTAAGTGCCCGAGGGTGCCGTGATGTGACACGGCTGAGGGTCTGGACGCCAGGAAGGGCTGAGGGCAGACTGACTTCTCTCTGTGGAGGGGGACTTTGGTTGTAAGCCTAGCCCCGAGGACTGGGAGGCACATGTGTGGTGAGGACCATGATTCGGTCCTGGGAGTGTGAGTTGGGGTTACTTATGCTGAGCCAGTGCAGAGAGAGAAAATACCATTGCTGGCTTCAGGGGAGAGAGAGGGGAAGGTAGACGGGAGGAATTGGGAGCCTGCCCTAAAGAACAGGGTGAAATAAAGAGGTTTGGGGCTTGTGGCTGCTTTCAAAACCTGGACGTTACAGGAGAGGAGCTGGAGACATCGGGAATGCTGTCCCAGGAACTGAGGGACTGGGGCTGTGGGCAGGGCAGTGCAGTCAGCTTTCAACAGTCACCAGCCAGGCTTGTCCTTCGAGTTGGTGGACAGGAAAGGGCTGGGAGACGAGGCCTCAAGGGCACCGGCTTCCCCAGCAGTGAGTCTTCAGTGGGTCACTTTGTCCTGTCGAAAGCCCCATTTCCGCTGAGAATACTACCACTGAGATGTGTCCTGTCCACTTCATTGAATCCTTGGTGGCATCCAGAGGAGACAGTGGGGCCAGTGGGGCCAGTGTTCCCAGAAGTCTTACTCATCTCCTCCCATTTTCTATTTTTAAAATGTTATCTATTTATTCATTTATGGCTCTGCTGGGTCTTCATTGCTGCATGTGGGCTTTCTCTAGTTTCCGCAAGTCGGGGCTACTCTCTAGTTGCGATGCATGGGCTTCTCATTGAGGTGGCTTCTCTTGTTGAGGAGCAGTGTTGGGGCTTCAATAGTTGTGGTGTGTGGAGTTGTGGTTCCCAGGCTCTAAAGCGCAGGCTCAACGGATATGGCACATGGGCTTAATTGTTCCTCGGCATGTGGGATCTTCCCGGACCAGGGATTGAACCTGTGTCTCCTGCATTGGTGGCTTTACCACTGAGCCACCAAGGAAGCCCCCATTTTCTATTGTAAGGTACAGAACCACCAGTTCAGAGCAGCTGTTTGAAAGTAGAGGATTGTTCTAGACCCCTGGGCTAAGATAGAGTGCCCCCTCCAGAGGTCATTTCATCCATCCTCCTGCCTCCAAGCTGGTGCTCTGGTTGAAGCTCCTTGTGTGCAGCAGATGTTGCCAAGACCTCTGCCAGATGGTAACTGGCCCATGCTCTCTGTGGCTTTGGCAGTACCCGGGAGAAGATCCTGGAGGGCTGGAAGGTGTACGTGGGCACCAACGACTTGCACCACCTGCCCGAGTCAGCCTCCGTCGCCCAGATCATCATCAACAGCAACTACTCAGATGACCAGGACGACTATGACATCGCCCTCATGCGGCTCTCCAAGCCCCTGACCCTGTCCGGTGAGTGAGCCCCTGCTCAGCCAGCACCCCTCGGTGCCGAACCTCTGCACTTCGTAGCATCCACAAACCCATCCCAGGGTCCAGAGCTTCCGCATGGCAGATGTCAGTCTTCGAGATCATTCAGTGGAACTCTATCTTATAATTGAGGGGACTGAGACCCAGAGATTGGAAATAAACTTGCCCCAATGACTCCTCTTCTATTTCAAGTTGGTGACAGAGCCAGGGTTTAGGCTCTGGGCTTCATTAAGATAAACAAATCGAATTGTTTCACTGGTACAGCCAGCACTTGACAGAGGCCAGACACCATGGTAAGTGTTTTACATCTACAATTTCATATAGTCTTCATTACCAGATCCTGTGAAGCAGGTACTATTATTAGCTTCATTTTCCCTTTGAGGAGAAGACCTTTAGAGAGAAGAGAATTCCCTGAGGCCATGAAGTAATAAGGAGCAGCTTCAGGACTGGGTCCAGGTGGGTCTGCTTCGCAGGCCAACGTTCTTCCCACACTGCTCTGTACTGGCACATTGCCAACACCGAAGTTGCGAACACAATCAACATACCTATGCAACCAAACAGCCAACTGCTGCAAAGTTGGAGCTGAGACCTTGAGAACTAAATGGGGCTACAGAAAGGAAATGCTACCGAAATTCTCAGGAGATCAGTTTTCATTCATTACTTCATCTGCCCATTTGTTCACGTATCAAATACAGTGAATCTACTACCTAACGGCTCTGCAGCTCCCCAGCAAAGAGAACAAGACTGATGGCACGCATAAACAGCCGCTTAGAAGCTAGTGATGTGATGTCAGGGGCCACCGGGGGAGAGGGGCACGATGGCACAGATGTGAGCAGCTAAACAGTCTTGGCAGGCTAGACAGACGTCTTTTCAGAAGCCTTGGAGGGCTTCCTGGTTAGTCTAGCCTTTCTGGCGCTCTGGGCCTGTGAGCTGGCCTTTCCTGGCACATTAATTGCGGAGGCGGGGTTGGTCCTGAGTCAGAGCAGTTAGCTCATCAGAGTGGTGGGGGGAGGAGGAGTCCAATCCCCAACGCAAGATTCGGTTGGGTGGGGCCAACCCAGAGCCACGCCCACCTCCGGCCACGCGCACGCTGTGAGCCCTCTCTGTGAGCGGAGGGGTGCCCTACTGCCGGTGCCTTGCCCCTTATGCACACATAAAAGGGGGTAGGCATTCTGCAGGACCAAAATAGGCCTTTCCAATCTTGTCAAACACAGACTCCATTTGGCTAACCGTCCGGACCTCGCTTGGCATCAACCCAAACCCCTATTAATATTATCTGATATTCCAAATCCAATTAAATAACTTGTAAAATGAAATTTAAGTTATTATAGCATTACATGTGCTTTTCAGACTACAGCAGTCCCTCCCTAGACTCTGATAGCCACCCCTTCCTGCTCCCCACTTCTGGTCAAGAAGCATCTTTGTAGCATTATAAATCATAGCTAGGGTTTATGTTGGAGAAGGCAATGGCTCCCCACCCCAGTACTCTTGCCTGGAAAATCCCATGGACCGAGGAGCCTGGTAGGCTGCAGTCCATGGGGTCGCACAGAGTCGGACACGACTGAAGCAACTTAGCAGCAGCAGCCCCAGCAGCAGCAGGGTTTATGTAGTCCTATGGTCAGACCATGTGCCCTGATTTTTGGTTTAGAAATCAGAGCAGATTTTCTTAAACTGCCTGGTAGGCTGAGCACTTTGAAGTTACTGTACTAGCTGAGAAAGCTTGTGAAAACTCACTGATAAATTTAATTACCCCTTAAAAAACTCAAGTAGATATATACTAGTGTTACATGTTTTTAAGGCTGTATGTCTCAAAAATAGGTATAGACTAATTTTTTTTTGCGATACAGTAGGTTCTTATTTATTTTTTTAATTAATTTATTTTTTTTATTGAAGGATAATTGCTTTACAGAATTTTGTTGTTTTCTGTCAAACCTCAACATGAATCAGCTATAGGTATACGTATATCTCCTTCCTTTTGAACTTCCCTTCCATCTCCCTCCCCATCCCACCCCTCTAGGTTGTTACAGAGCCCCTGTTTGAGTTTCCTGAGCCATACAGCAAATCCCTGTTGGCTATCTATTTTACATATGGTAGTAAGTTTCCATGTTACTCTCTCCATGCATCTCACCCTCTCCTTCCCTCTCCCCATGTCCATAAATCTATTCTCTATGTCTGTTTCTCCATTGCTGTCCTGTAAGTAAATTCTTGAGTGCCATTTTTCTAGATTCCGTATATATGTGTTAGAACATGATATTTCTCTTTCTCTTTCTGACTCACTTCACTCTGTATAATAGGTTCTAGGTTCATCCACCTCATCAGAACGGACTCAAAGGCATTCCTTTTTATGGCTGAGTAATATTCTATTGTGTATATGTACCACAACTTCTTTATCCACTCATCTGTTGATGGTCATCTAGGTTGCTTCCATGTTCTAGCTATTGTAAATAGTGCTGTAATGAACAATGGGATACATGTGTCTTTTTCAATTTTGGTTTCCTCAGGGTATATGCCTAGGAGTGGGATTGTTGGCTCATATGGTGGTTTTATTCCTAGTTTTTTAAGGAATCTCCATACTGTCTTCCATAGTGGCTGTATCAATTTACATTCCCACCAACAGTGCAAGAACATTCCCTTTTCTCCACACCCTCTCCAGCATTTACTATTTGTAGACTTTTTGATGATGGCCATTCTGACCAGTGTGAGGTGATATCTCGTAGTTTTGATTTGCATTTCTCTAATAATGAGTGATGTTGAGCATCTTTTCCTGTGTTTGTTACGCATCTGTATTTTTTCTCTGGTGAAATGTCTGTTTAGGTTTTTTTCCCACTTTGGGGTTGGGTTGTTTGTTTTTCTGGCATTTGGTTGTATGAGCTGCTTGTATATTTTGGAAATTAACCCTTTGTCAGTTGTTTCATTTGCTATTATTTTCTCCCATTCTGAGGGTTGTCTTTTCACCTTGCTTATAGTTTCCTTTGCTGTGCAAAAGCTTTTAAGTTAATCAGGTCCCACTTGTTTATTTTTGTTTTTATTTCCATTACTCTAGGAGGTGGGTCATAGAGGATCTTGCTTTGATTTATGTCATTGAGTGCTCTGCCTATGTTTTCCTTTAAGAGTTTTATAGTTTCCGGTCTTACATTTAGGTCTTTAATCCACTTTGAGTTTATTTTTGTATATGGTATTAGGAAGTGTTCTAATTTCATTCTTTCACATGTAGCTGTCCAGTTTTCCCAGCACCATTTATTGAAGAGGCCGTCTTTGCCCCATTATATAGTCTTGCCTCCTTTATAAAAAATAAGGTTCCCATAGGTGCATGGGTTTATTTCTGGGCTTCCTATCTTGTTCCATTGGTCTATATTTCTGTTTTTGTGCCAGTATCATACTGTCTTGATGACTGTAGCTTTGTAGTACAATCTTAAGTCAGGAAGCTTGATTCCTCCAGCTGCATTCTTCTTTCTTTCTCTTCTTTCTCAAGACTGCTTTGGCTATTCAGGGTCTTTTGTGTTTCCATATGAATTGTGAATTTTTTTTTTCTAGTTCTGTGAAAAATGTTGTTGGTAATTTGATAGGGATTACATTGAATCTGTAGATTGCATTTGGTAGTATAGTCATTTTCACAATATTGATTCTTCCTACCCAGGAACATGGTATATCTCTCCATCTGTTTATGTCATCTTTGATTTCTTTCATTAGTGTCTTGTAATTTTCTGTGTACAGTTCTTTCATCTCTTTAGGTAAGTTTATTCCTAGATATTTAATTCTCTTTGTTGCAATGGTAAATGGGACTGACTCATTAATTTCTCTTTCTGATTTTTCATTGTTAGTATACAGAAATGCAAGTGATTTCTGTGTATTGATTTTGTACCCTGCAACTTTGCTAAATTCACTGATTAGCTCTAGTAATTTTCTGATACTCTCTTTAGGGTTTTCTATGTACAGTATCATGTCATCTGTCATCTGAGAGATTTACTTTTTCTTTTCAGTCTGGGTTCCTTTTATCTCTTTTCCTTCTCTGATTGCTATAGGTGGGACTTCCAGAACTATGTCGAATAATAGTGGGGAAAGTGGACACCCTTGTCTTGTTCCTGATCTTAGGGGGAATGCTTTCAGAGGCATAGACTATTTTAAGTCGTATTTCGTGGTTTTGGTTAGTAATTGGTGCCATGTCTTCATTTACTTTTTGTTTACACTCTAGCAGATAAATGTGTTAGACTCCCAGTTTATAGGAAAAAAATTTTACATTTATCCTCCCTCCCTCCCTCTCTGCCCCCTCCCTCCCTTCCTCCTTCCCTCCTTCCCTTCCTTTCTTCCTAGGAGCACTTTATATGTATCAGGCACAATTCTAGGTACAGGAAGCTGCAGCATGCATAACACTGCGAATATCCTCTCTAGGGCTTCCCCAGTGGCTCAGGGGTAAAGAATTTGCCTGTAATGCAGGGGACTTAGGTTTTATCCCTGGGGCGGGAAAATCCCCTTGAGAAGGAAATGGCAACCCACTCCAGTATTCTTGTTTGGGAAATCACTTGGACAGAGGATCCTGGCGGGCTACAATCCATACGGTCGCAAAAGAGTCAGACTAAGCAACTAAACAACAACAGCAAATATCCTTTCTATTAACTCTTTTCCACTTGCAAACTGGTCAGTGCTCTAGTCCACAGGGGAACGTTAGTTCTCATAGGGAACTTATGTACTGATGCACAATAGCACCTTCTGTATGATTCTGAGTGCAGGAGCGAGTGAGCAGGAGTTTAATGGGCTGTGCCTCTAGGGGTTTGCTCTTCGAACTTGGTGAGGTTGTCTCACCCTGGAGGGAGAGCCTCAGGCCCTGGCCAACCAGGGTTGCCCTCTCCAGACCAAGCAGGACCCACCATTGAGACATCTTGGCAATAATACCAGGCATTTAGCCGGCACTGCTCCTTGCTCTGGGGGACAGGTGTGGAAGAGACTCAGTGAGGACAGCCGCTCTTGGAGTGGAGACACCCTCAGCCACCCAGTATCAGCTTGGCACAGGGAAACTCCAAGGCACATGCATATGCCCACATGGCACCACTGAAAAATCAGAATGTCTGGGGGACTCTGAGAGTACGCTGAAGACTGGAGGGTCAAGATAAAGTGATTGAATTTCTTGCCTGGTCAATTGAAGGCCTTGAAAGATTCAGGAGCACTCTAGGGGTAAGGAGGATGTCCTAGGATGTTGGTATTCTTGTCCCTCCTCGCACCCCTCCAAAACCTCCAGCCTCTTCCCTTCACTGATGTCTTGAGGTCTTGTCGCAGCTCATGTCCACCCTGCCTGCCTCCCCATGCACGGACAGACCTTCGGCCTCAATGAGATCTGCTGGATCACAGGCTTTGGCAAGACCAAGGAGACAGATGGTGAGAGGCAGATGCTAGACTGTGTGTTGTGTGTGTGTTTGACTGTATACATGTGTTTCTTTTCTTTTTTCTTTTACTTGTATTTTTTTGTGGCATTTATTTTCAGGCCATTTTTGTTTCTTCAGTATCTTCTGGGGTATCTTTTTCTTCTGTGCAACCTCCTCTTCTGGTTTAGGAAAACCTGCGCTTTTTTAGTAAGGATCATCTCCATGTGGCAGGGAGAGCTCATGTACGGGTTGATTCGACCATGAGCTCTGTAAGTCCTGTGCTCCATCTTGAAGGCTTTGCTTACTTGGGTGTGCTCAATGACCAGAGAATCTGTATCTAAGCCCTTAAGTTCATCATTACTCTCTGTATTTTTGAGCACGTGCTGTAAAAACTCAGCACTCTTCTTGGCCCACTGATCCTTTCCAGCCCCACTGTTTGACCTGAGCACACGTATCAGCTCCATTATTGTGACGACAGAATGGAACACACTGCTTTTTCAAAGTGACACCCTTCAGATACTTGGTAGCTTTTCAGATATGCATACCCTTAATGGCCTGGGCAGTTTCGTTAGTGTTCCTAGAGTGAACATGAAGATTTGAACCTCTTGGTTTGCACAATTTTGTGGCGTCTTCTGGATCAAGTGAATAGTGAACCATTTTTAGAGGTCACCTCAGGTTGCTTATCAGAAAAACTATACATGTGCTTCTGTATATGGGGTGATTTGTAGGGGTATTGAGATGAGGGTCTACCTAGATGAAGGTTTGGGTATATAGATTCATGGGCCTGGATATGAATGTGTGTATATACACACCTACATATACATCAAAGCCGGGCTTCCCTGGTGGTTCAGTGGTAAAGAGTCTTCTGGCAATGCAGCACACACAGGTTCAATCCCTGGGTTGGGAACATCCCCTGGAGGAGGGCATGGCAACCCACTCCAGTATTCTTGCTGGGAATTCTTGCATGGACAGAGGAGCCTGGTGGGCTACAGTCCATAGGGTTGCAAAGAGTTGGGCATGACTGAAGTGATAGCATGCATGCAAGTGTGCTATAGGGTGAGCACCGGGCTGGGCATTTTTGCCTAATTTGGGGTCCGGAAGCCTGCTGGTGATGATCAGGGGGGCTTTTGGCAATGGTTACAATGGGACTTAATCAGTTTTGGAGGTGGCCTTGGTTCTGGGCTCCATGCCTGTGGCATTGGTGCAAAGCCTCTCACCTGTGATCTTGGGATAGGACTCCCAAGTGCTTGGGATAGCACTCAGATATCTTACTAACCTCGTCTAGAAAGAGTCAGTAGACTGAGCCTAAAACTATAGTTGATGAAGAAATGAAGAAGCAGCAGCTGCTCATTCTGGCTGGAAGAGGAGGCCCTTTGGTCCTTGTGTGATGTGACCTACCTTGTTTTTGTCTGGGCTGAAACAAGGTTAGAAAGTGGTTTGGTCTTCCCTCACTTCATCATGATGACTGGGCGGCCTTGTCTGGTGTCAGTTCTGTCGGATTGTGGATACTGGGCAGGAAAGCACGGTAGTCAGCTGGCCTTGCCGTGAGACTCATGAGACTGGCAGGTGTCAAGACCTTGCTCATGGGATGAAGTGACTGGCTGGGAGCAGCCTTGTTCTGACCTTAGCTCTCTAACTGACTAGCTGGGTGCCTGTGCATGCCTGCTCTGTCGCTTCAGTCGTGTCTGACTCTCTGCAACCCTATGGACTGTAGCCCACCAGGCTCCTCTGTCCACGGGATTCTCCAGGCAAGAATACTGGAGTGGGTAGCCACACATTCCTCCAGGGGATCTTCCCAACCCAGGGATCAAACCTGCATCTCTTATGCCTCCCGCACTGGCAGGTGGGTTTTTTACCACAGTGCTACCTCTGACTGTGGGCAAGTCCTTCTTCAGCCCTAAATTTCTCCTTCTGTAAGTGGGTTCATCACACCTGCTCTCCTTAAAGCACATCATTACCAAAAGCAAATAAAGTGATCTATTGTGTTGACTGAAAAGTTCTTTTGGGTTTTCGTTCTATCTTTTCTGTTTTGAATGCAGAAAAGCACTGTGCGCGTGTCAGGCAGCCTGATAGGCTTGTGGGTTTGTCTCTGCATGTGTGTCTCTGTTCTGTGTAGTGATTTGTGTCTGGTGTGAGGCTGTATGTGCTCCTGTGTCCTGGGTGACCCACCATGGGAATGGTGCCCTCCACGCCTGGGAGGTTGCCAGTCTGGGGCCTGGGGTGGGCAGCTGGAAGGCCTCAAAGCCGCCTGGAGTCTCACTCCCTTCCCACCCTCTCTCTCCTCCACCCCACCACACTGAAGAGAGGACTTCCCCTTTTCTCCGGGAGGTGCAGGTCAACCTCATTGATTTCAAGAAGTGCAATGACTACTTGGTCTACGACAGCTACCTTACCCCGAGGATGATGTGCGCGGGGGACCTGCGAGGAGGCAGAGACTCCTGCCAGGTGGGCTTGCTTCTGCGTGGGGCTCAGTCCTGGGACCCAGAGGGAAGGGAGGAAAGTTGGGGTGGTGTAGTCGGAGGGAGAGTCGGGGGCCCACCGTTTCCTGCTCAAGGGCCACCTTTCCCACCCTGCTGATGGGCGTGCTCCCTCGCAGGGAGACAGCGGGGGGCCTCTGGTCTGTGAGCAGAACGGCCGCTGGTACCTGGCAGGAGTCACCAGCTGGGGCACGGGCTGTGGCCAGAGGAACAAACCTGGCGTGTACACCAAGGTGACGGAAGTGCTCCCCTGGATATACAGCAAGATGGAGGTGAGAGCCCTGCTGGAGGCGTGTTCCCAGCAGGCGGGGATCCCCCAAGGTGGGGTGCCTGGAAGCAGGCCTGGCCTTTCCCCAGGGTCTTGGCCAGGTCTCCGCACCCCTCTGCTGTTGGGTGTGTTCAGAAGTTGCCAGGACAGGACAGGACAGGTGTCAAATGTTGGCCAACCCCAGCTGCCTGGACTTCTTCCCCTCCTTTTCCTCCTGCAAAACAGAGCTCAGAGGGTTGGAAAGGGGTGGGGACCAAGCTGGGGGCCAGCCCCCAGGATCCCTCTCCTCTCCCCAGCATGGAGTCGGGGAGGCCTCCCCTCCTTGGCAGGAGGTTGGTCTCCCAGGAAGCTGGGCAGCGGGAAGGGGAGGTCTACCCCACTTCTGCTGACCCAGTCCAGCCCCTGCCTCCCCTGGACCCCCATCCTTCCTGTAGCTGAGCCGGCCCTTCCCTTCTCCACCCAGGCAGAGAGAACTCTGGTAGGGGTGGGGAAGGTTGCTCTGCAAATCCAGGGTGGTGGGTCTCTCAGAAACCACTTCCACCTTGTCCCCTTGGCTGCCCCTCTTCTCTGAGGGACAGTGCCCCGTGGCAGCTGGGCTGAATTTTAGGCTCTGAGCCCGCATCCCGTCCTGTGCACACCCAGCCCCGCTTCACTCTGTTCTCTCTCTTTTCGTCCTCAGAGGGAGATGCGGTTCCGGAAATCGTAAGCAGCTGTCCTGCGTCATCTCACAGAGTCCGCCGTGAAGACTCTGGCCAAAGGGACCGAGCCATTTGCAACCTCCTCTGGGCTAAAGGCCACCAGACACCATCGTTACTGCCACCTCCACTGTCTGCTGCCTCTGTGAATACACACGTGTGTGTATGTTTACATGTGTGTGTCACTGCTCTCCCACGGTCCTCAGAAATCAGGAGAGCTGTCAGCTCTTCCCAAACCCCCGGCTGGAAATCACCTGAAGACAACCCTTTGGGCCCCAGGAGGGGTTCCCCGACACGGAAGTGTCCATCACGGATGGAGGAGGCGGAGCCCAGGGACGGTCTGGAAGGCCATGTCAGGAATTCTTGTTTCCCCACCCTCACTGGAGACTAGTCCAGAACAGGCAGCCCCCTGTGGCCCAGCCATCACCGCCAGCAGGGGACAGTATCAGATTTCACCGAGTGCCTGGACCGCCTCTAGTGGGAAGATACTCCTGTTGACCTTCGGCCCATCCCGCCCCTTCTCAGCCCTCTCGCTGGATGCGGAGAGGGGCCGCGCCGTGGCTGTGCACGCTGACCACTCAGGACAGGGCTTACTGTCTTCATTCGGTCACAGGCTGTTGGAGGCAAACTTCATTTCATTTTTATATTCAAGTAACAGAAATAAATGTATTATTTAAAGTTTCTCCCAAAATTCCAGGAGCCAAGAGAGCTAGCCACTCAATCGCCCCAAGAACTCTGAGGGACTCCTGGCAGCTGTGTCCCCCTGGCATCCCATGGAATGCTCTTGGCCTCAAGGGGCCAGATGAAGGGGCCCTTTGAGATACTCAGGGAAGCAAATCCATCACCAAGACAGCCACAGTGCTGCTGTATCCGAGGGCTGTATCCGAAGGAACCGATGCTGCTTCTCTGTTGGCCCCAGAGCCTGGGACAATCCAGGCGGACGGGCATCTCTGGTACACAGGGATGTCCTGGAACTTTGGAATTTCTTCTCAGCTTTCCTCATCTTTCACCTTCTCAGGGACACAGTGTTGCCATGAAAACTGCCTCAGAGAGAAAGCTGACTCTGTCCCCAGGCTGCCTCCAAACTGCTTTTCTGAAGAATATGAGTTGCCGCTCCGGCTGGGCATCAGTGAGTTTGGCCTCTGAGTCAGCTGAAGTCCCGGATCTTCTGCATCCTTTTCTCTGGGGCACTTGGTCCTCCCGCTGTCTCCTGCCTCCCTTGGGCCTATCTGGTGGTGCTCTGACTCCCAGAAGTGGGGTCCAAGCAGATCAGCCCAGCCCAGCTCAGGCAGGTGGCTGCTTGGGGGATAGACTGTTCTAGAAGAGCAGCTGGGATTGGCTAGCATGGCTCCGAAGGTTCTGAGGGGGCTGGTGATATGTTATCAAGGCTGGGGCTGGGAACAGCTTGTTCATGTCCACAGCACCCCAGCAGATCTTCAACAATAAAAATTATGTGACCTGAAAAATTTGTCATTGGATGTTTCAGTGGTACCGTGGGTAGAAAACTGAGGCTGTCTACCCAGATGCTCAGGCATCCTCAGTTTGGTTCTTAGTTTTGGTTCCTCAGCTTTGGGTTCTGCTCATTTAATCATGATTCATTTATTTATTCCTTTACCCATCATACTGGTGCCTGCCCTGTGCTAGGAACTTGTACCAGGCCCAGGAGGTACAAAAACAACAGTGGTCCTCAGGAACTCAAGGTCATGACCCAGTGTGATGGAAGCTGTGATTCAGTGTGAACACTGTGCCTGGAACACAGCCTGCAGCCTCACCTAGAGAGGTCAGGGAAGGCTTCCCAGAGGAGGTGAGGTTTGAAATGAATCTTAAAGAGCACGTGAGTCTTCACCAAGCAGATGGGTGGGGGGGAAGAGCAGTCCAGCAGTCCTTTTTGCCTCCTTCCTCTTTCTCTGCCTCTGACTTTGCCAGCTCAGCAAAAGGCATGTTTACGAAGAAGCCCCAATGCTTACTCAACTGTTTCCAAGAGAAGTGGATGGGTGGTTCCGTTGGCCTCTTCTAAAAGATCTAGTCCTTCTTGCTCCATACTGACTTTTCCTGCATTTAATATATTGACCTCTTTTATATTATTGACCTCATTTAATGCCCAGCACCCACACCACCCCCACTACACACACTTGTGCCTCTAGCCATGAGCACAGAATTCTCCAGGCCTGCCTGCATAGGCCTGGCCTTTGGACACCACCAGAGTGTTTAATTCCCCCCACCAGTGCCAGGGCAAATCCTTCCTCCAATCATTTTCTCGTTCCATCTGCATGACAAAGCAGGAGGTGGGGGCATGTGCCAGGCCCACTGGATGAGCAATAGGGGTAACACAACTGCTGTCACAGATCCCACAATTTCCCATGATCTCAGTGGCTTGACGCAATCAAAGCTTATGTCTCATAACCCACTCCAGTGTTCTTGCCTGGAGAATCCCAGGGACGGGAAGCCTGGTTGGCTGCCGTCTATGGGGTCGCACAGAGTTGGACACGACTGAAGCGACCCAGCAGCAGCAGCCAATGGGAGCCTTGCTTTCACGTGATTTTTCAGGGACTCAGATTTTTTCAGCCTAGTTGACTTTGTCATCTGCTTCCAGTGAGAGGACAGAGGAAAGAAAACGTGAAGAAGGCAGATCCATTTCTTAAACGCTCTGACTCAGAAGTGATCCATAGCACTTCACTCATATTTTATGGCTGTCCACGTGTCACGTGGCACCAACTAGATCAAGTGGGAAAGGCCCTAAGAAAAGTGGTCCTGGGCAGTTCCCAGGCAGGAGCGAACACTTGTTTTGGAGGATAAGCAGCCATCTCTGTCTCCCAGAGGAAGCTGGTCAGATCCCAAAAGCCAGGCCTTGGGGCAGAGAGTTAGAGCTTAGGCCATTTCTGTTCCTGTTTCCTAAGGAACCAGACCCTTTCCTTCCTCTCTTGGCTTCCTAGAGCAGAAATTGATTTGCAGGGGTGCAGGCGTATGCAGTCCATGGGGTCGCACAGAGTCGGACACTACTGAAACGACTTAGCAGCAGCAGCAGTAGCAGGCGTATGTGAAAAGACCCTGATGCTGGGGTGAAAACAGCATGAGATTGAGGGCAGGAAGAGAAGGGGACGACAGAGCACAAGATGGTTGGATGGCATCACCGACTCAATGGACATGAGTTTAAGCTAGCTCTGGGAGCTGGAGATGGACACAGAAGCCTGGCCTGCTGCAGTCCATGGGGTCACAAAGAATCGGACACGACTGATCAACTGAACAAGGCATGTGCATGTTCAGGGGAGGTAAGAGAAAGAGCAATCTCTAAATGGAAAAAAATAAAAGTATTCCTTAGGCCCAGGACATCTATAGAGGCTGTAAAAATCATAAGGACTTCCCCTGTGGTGCAGTGGATAGGAATCCGCCTGCCAATGCAGGGGACACAGGTTTGATCCCTGGTCCAGGAAGACTCCACACGCTGCAGAGCAACTAAGCCCATGCACCACAGCTGCTGAGCCCAAGGGCTACAACTACTGAAGCCCTCTAGCCTAGAGCCTGTGTTCCACACCGAGAGAAGCCACCGCAAAGAGAAGCCCACGCACTGCAACACGGAGGAGCCCCCGCTCACTGCAACTAGAGAAAACCCGTGTGCAGCAACGGAGCCCCAGTGGAACAAAAAATAAAAATAAAGAATTAAGGAAGAGGCTGGGAGAATCTCAGAATTTCCCAGCTAGACTAAGATACCTTCGCCATGTCGTGCTGTGTGCTAAGTCGCTTCACTTGTGTCCGACTCTTTGCGACCCCGTGGACTGGAGCCCTCCAGACTCCTCTGTTGATGGAATTTTCCAGGCAAGAACACTGGAGTGGGTTGCCATGCCCTCCTCCCAGGGGATCTTCCCAACCCAAGGACTGAACCCGTGTCTCTTAAATCTCCTGCATTGGCAGGTTCTTTACCATTAGTGCCACCTGGGAAGCCAAAGTACCTTAGAGATATATTAAAAAAAAAAAAAAAAAAAAACAGAAAGAAAAAACTCATGGAGGGTGGGGGATGTGACTTCCCAAATTGATCCAGAATCTCCAGGGAGATGGGTGTGTGTACTGAGGGGAGGGTTTGCTGGCGACACTGTCCTGTGTTCGCTGGGTCCCAGGCATTCTCCAGGCACCAGTAAAACTCTCTGGCTTTGTCAGCTCTGTTGACGGCTGAATTTCCCTGGAATTTCCCGGTGGAGAGGGGCAGGGTCAAGTGAATGCGTCAGGAACACGGCAGATGAAGATGACACTTTGGAGGAGGAGCCAGTTACAGCCTCGCTGCCCATCCAGCTGCCTCTGGGGTTTGGTTAGGTTCCCAAGAGCTATTGTTGCCCATAATTGCTCAGCCAATGTTCTGATGAAATTGGAAGGACGTTGGGAGATGCACATGGAGAGCTCCTCGTAATGATAATGATGAGGATAATGACAATAACAGCTAGCCTCTGCTGTATGCCAGCTACTGTGCAACACTCGATGTGTATTATCTCCTGTGAGCTTGGAGTACGCATTTTATGGCCTCTGGTTTACGGATGAGGAAACAGGGCCAAGAGAAGTGAAATAAGCTTCCCCCAAAACTAACAGCTACTAAGTGGCAGAGCTGGACTTTGACACCAGGCTGTCTGATGTTAAAAGCTGTTTTAAAAAACAGGTGGAGTCTTCCTAGCTGCCCTCTCCTGGGGTCTGCCATCTGGCTCCACGGATCTTTCCGTTCTCCACCAGGCTTCCGCTGTGCGAGGGGCAGGGTGGACAACATCCCAGGAGGATGGGCACATCCCTCAGAGCGTCACATGACCTGAACTTAGAGCAGGCAGTTTCTAGAACCCGGGACAAATGATTCACGGATGGGAGGAGGCCCCCTGGCACCTCCTGCACCCCCAACCCCCAAGTGGGTGGTTTCCCTCCCATGCCATGACATGCCACAGCTCCAGGACGCCTCCACGTCTCCTCGATGTGTGTAGGTGACTCCAAGAAGTGCGTGCCACTCATTCCGTACCTCCTCTGCTCTGGCTCAGGCTTCCTGTTCCCTGACACTGCCACTCATCCAGGGAGCAAGCTCCATACTGGTCCTACAGCGGGCCCACCCAGGGAACACGGAGGGCCATGCTCTGGGGATAAGCAGCTGGGACGGCCCAGGCAGGAGGCTTTATTAGGTGAGTCCTTTGAGAAGGGAGGAGCACGGCTTGGCCTTTGGTCCTCCACGCTCAGTTCCTGTCAGTGAAATCAGTGGGTATGACAAACCATCTCTTCTGTCTAAGCCCCAAGTCCCAGAAGTTCTTCACTTTTCATATGAGGAAGGAGCCGGGAATCCTCTTTGAATGTTGTTGCTGTTGTTGTTTAGTCGCTAAGTCGTGTCTCACTCTTTTGCCATAGAGTGTGGCCTGCCAGGCTCCTCTGTCCATGGGATTTCTCAGGCAAGAACACTGGAGTGGGTTGCTATTTCCTCCTCCAGGGGATCCTCCCAACCCAGAGATCGAACCCATGTCTCCTACATTGGCAGGAGGATTCTTTACCACTGAGCCACCAGGGAAGCCCCTTATTGGAATAATTCCTCCTAATTATGCTATGTTGCAGTGGAGAGAACCTTGGAGCTGGAAACCAAGTACCTGGAGGTACAAATTCTTCCAGGTACCTCCAGGCTCGGCCGCTTGTGTGGCTCTCTGTTCTTGGGCAAGCCGATCTCTGTTTCCTCGTATGTGAGATGGGTGTATCCAGCCCACACTTTGGTGCAGGATGAAGTGGGAGGATGCATGTAAACACACAGGGCAAAGTGATTGGCCGTATTATGATGTCTCAACAAACATCAAATTTGAAACAAAAAGGATAGGTCTTTCACCTCCATATGCCTTCACCCAACAAGTGTCATAGGAGAGGGATATTTGACTATTATCTTCAGGGTTTAGGAACTTTCCTCTTAGTCTCCTAGCAATGGGCTGATCTTCCGAGCAGATGGCACTACCACCTGCCCTCCCCTACTGGTGGCTTCTCTAAGCCATGGCAACGCACTGAATTGAGCTCACTCAGCTCTCTCATTCACTGATGGGACCAGGATGGCTTCCTGTCCCTGGCCCTGCTCTGGTGGCATCTGACTGCTCAGTCAAAGAAGCTGACAATTCAGGGCTGTGAGGGCACACACATCTTTGTTTCTGGTGGACTCGTCCATCCACGGCCATCTGGCTCCTACCCCGTCACGTCTGTGAATCGCCACATTGCCAAATCTGATGGAAACGGAAACTTTTTTAGTCCTCATCTTACCAGAACTCTGAAACTGCAGCATTTCACTCTCGAGTACTTCCTACTTTGTGAAATTGCTGCAGCTTCTGCGGCATCAAGTTCTCCCAATTCTCCTCCTGACCCTCTGGCTGTTCCTTCTGTCTTCCATAAACTCTATTAAAGGTGTCCCTAGGACACCAACTCTCTTCTCAGGGTATATACTCACCCTGAACCATCTCATCCAGCCCTGGATTTTCTAACCAATATCAGTGGAGCCGGTAGGAATTTGCTCTACATCATTAAAGTACAAGAAATGTCATCTTTCTTTTTAAAACCAGATTAAAATCTGACTTTGAACTGCCTCATCCTGGCTGGAAAACATCTCTCTTCATGTTCTTCCCCCAGAAACTCAGCCCCAGGACAGCCTGTCCACCGTGCTCCTGGTGGGGTACTCAGTCTGCAGCCATCGCAGATCCCCTTAGAGGATTACAGGTAAAAGGAGTAGCTCACAAACCTGCTGCTCTCTGTACCCCTAGTCTCAGGAACCCCACTCTCCCTGGGTCAATCTCAGGCTGCTCTCCACTCTTCAACCCCCAAAGCCCTTCTCTCTTTGCAGACAACTCAGACCTGTCTCTGTCATTTAAAAAAGAAAAATTATTCATCTGTTGGTTTGGGCTGTGCTGGATGGGCTTTCTTTAGTTATGATGAGTGGACTGCTCTCCAGTTGTGGTGCCTGGGCTTCTCACTGCTGTGGCTCCTCTTGCTGCAGAGCTCAGGCTCTAGACACAGCCTTCAGTATTTGCGGCACACAGACTCTAGAGCACCGTCTCAGAAGTTGTGGTGCATGGGCTTTGTTGCCCCAAGGCATGTGGGTTCTTCCTGGACCCGGAATCAAACTCATGTTCCCTGCATTGGCAGGCAGATTCTTAACCACCAGACCACAAGGGCAGTCCAGGCCTGTCTCTTTTATGTACACTACAGTGTGTTGGAATTTTTTGACCTATGACAAAGGCAAATAATTTCTCTCTAGGGGAAAAGCCATTCTTTCTTGATGAGATCATGGCAGAAATCAAGATCACCATAGATCTCTATGATTGTACACAGATTATCATGAGAACCTAAGTTTTCATTCTTCTAGGATAAATTACCCTAGGTGACATCATGGTTGCGTGCATGCATACTAAGTCGCTTCAGTCATGTCCGACTCTTTGCAACCTTATGGACTGTAGCCTGCCAGGCTCCTCTGTCCATGGAATTCTCCAGGCAAGAATACTGGAGTAGGTGGCCTTGCCTTCCTCCAGGAGATCTTCCTGAACCAGGGATCGAACTTGCATCTCTTATGTCTCCTGCATTGGCAGGCAGGTTCTTTACCACGAGCGCCGCCTGGGAAGCCTGACATTATGGTTATCATATGTTTAACTCTGTACGAAACTGCCAGGCTGTTTTCAGAGGGGCTGTACCTTTTTACATTCCCACCTGCTGCGTAAGAGTTCTAGTTGCTCCATGTACAAAATAGGTAACTAATGAGAATCTACTGTATAACACAGGGAAATCTACCCAATGCTCTGCGGTGACCTAAATGAGAGGGAAATCCAAGGAAGAAGAGATATATGCATATATGTGGTTCCTTCACTTCATTGTACAGCCAAAACTAACACAACACTGTAAAGCAATTATACTCCAAGAAAAAAGAAAGAGTTCTAGTTTCTCCCTATCTGCTCCAGTTCTGGGTATTGTCAGTACTTTTTGTTGGAGCCCTGCTAACAGACATGCAGTGGCATCTCACTGTGGTTTTAACTTGCATTTCTCTGATGACTAATGATATTGAGCATCGTTTTGTGTGTTATTTGTCATCCACCTATCGTCTTCAGTGAAATCCCTGTTCAGATCCTTTGCCTGTTTTTTGGTTTGTTTCTTATTATTGAGTTTTGAGAGTTCTTTTCTTTTCAAAGATTTATTTATTTACCTTTATTTTTTGGCCATGCCGGGCAGCATGTGGGATCTTAGTTCCCTGACCAGGGATCAAACCCGCATCCCCTGGACAGGCAGCTCAGAGTCTTAAGCGCTGGGTCACTAGGGAAGTCCTGAGCGTTCTATACATAGTTCAAATACTAGTCTTTGTTGAATATATGATCTGTAAATATTTTCTCCACATACGACCAGGCTTTTTGTTCTCTTAATTGTGTCCTTACAGAGCAAGTTTTTAATTTGGTGAATTCCAACTTATCAGGTTCCTTTTTTTTCGGATTGTGCTAAGAACTCTGCCAAATCCAAGCGCAAGAAGATCTTTTGCTGATAGTTTCTCTCAAGAATTTTATTGTTTGAAGTTTTACACTTGAACCTGAGAAGCATTTGGAGTTACTTTTTGGATACCATTGAGTTATAGATTGAGGTCTATTTTTTTGTTTGTTTCTTTGTTTGCAAATGGATGCCAGGTTGTTCTAACACCTTTTGTTGAGAAGACTGCAACTTTTCCTATCCAATTGTCTTTGGATTTTGTCAAAAATCAATTGAGCATGTTTGCACAGGTTTATTTCTAGACTCTATTCTGTTCCACTGATCTTTGTGTTCGAAAGTGAAAGTGAAAGTCACTCAGTCGTGTCTGACTCTTTGCGACCCCATGGACAATACTGTCCCTGCAATTCTCCAGGCCAGAATACTGGAGTGGGTAGCCTTTCCCGTCTCCAGGGGATCTTCCCAACCCAGGGATCGAACCCAGGTCTCCCACATTGCAGGCAGATTCTTTACCAGCTGAGCCACAAGGGAAGCCCAAGAATACTGGAGTGGGCAGCCTATCCCTTCTCCAGCGAATCTTCCCGACCTAGGAATTGAACCAGGGTCTCCTGCATTGCAGGCGGATTCCTTACCAACTGAGCTATCAGGAAAGCCCTGATCTATGTGTCTATCCTTGACCAGTGCCACCCTGTCTTATAGTATGTCTTCGGCTTCACAGGTGGCTCAGTGGTAAGGAAACTGCCTGCTAATGCAGGAGACCTGGGTTCGATCCCTTGGTCAGGAAGACCCCCTGGAGAAGGAAATGGCAACCCACTCCAGTATTCTTGGCTGGAAAATCCCATGGACTGGCTGGCTACAGTCCATGGGATCACAAAAGAGTCAGACACAACTTAGTGACTGAACAACAGGAGCATAGTATATCTTAAAGTTGGCGGGGTGAGTGCTCCAAGTCTGTTCTTTTTCAGCATCATTTTGGTTATTCTAGTTCTTTACATTTCCATAGAAATTTTAGAACCAGTTTGCTTAATCTATAAAGAAACCTGTTGGAATTTCGACTGTGATTGTGTAAATCTACAATCAATTGGGAGAGAATTAACGTGTTAACCACTGAGTCTTCCAAACCATGAACATGACATGTCTATCCATTTATTTAGATTTTCCTTGATTTCCTTCATCTAGATTTTGTAGTTTTTAGCACATAGATCCTGTTACCATTTCATTATATTTATAACTAAGCAATTAAATATTAATGAAAATAATGTTTTTATTGAAATAATATTTTTAAACAAAAGAGAGGGAGATGAGTGGCATTGTTTTATATTTTTCCAACTGTCTTTAATGTCTGGCTTAATGAAAGAACTGGATTCTCATTCTTCCTTCAGTGTTCAGTCTGTTGTGATACACTGTTTTGGTTGAAATACACAAAGAAAATTCAATATTATACAAATATAGAGTTGGAAAGTGGAAATCTATTTTATTAGCCTTTCAGATAATTATGAATACTTTTTTTGATACTTAGTGTACTCAGACTTGACAAGTGGCAGTTTCTTAAAGGTCAGGTGCAATGTGGAATGAAAACCTGTCAATGAATTTTTTACTCAGTTACTTTAAAAATCTCTGGTCTGTGTTGCACTCTGGGTTTTTTCTTGTTGTTTAGTCACTCAGTTGTGTCCAACTCTTTGTGACCCCATGGACTGTAGCCCACCAGGCTCCTCTCTTCATGTAATTCTCCAGGCAAGAGTACTGGAGTGGATTGCCATTTCCTTCT
Source organism: Bos mutus (assembly GCF_027580195.1). Classification (NCBI taxonomy): domain Eukaryota; kingdom Metazoa; phylum Chordata; class Mammalia; order Artiodactyla; family Bovidae; genus Bos; species Bos mutus. Next base: position 51,305,564 of record NC_091631.1, read on the forward strand.
CCAGGGGATCTTCCTGACCCAGGGATTGAACCCACGTTTCCTGCTTGGCAGGTGCGTTCTTTAACACTGAACCACCTGGGAAGCCCTGAATGGATGGGTCTTTGGCCCATGTCTAATTTTGTAACATAATGAATCTGTCATTTGGAAAATATTGATTCTGAGTTATGAACATCTTCCAAATGCTGACATATTTCATTATACAGTACCAAAAATAATTTGTGTTAACATCACTACTGCTCTCGTTAGAAGAGTATTTAAGGATTGGAAATCAGTCAAGCCCCATGGGGAAGGATGCACATTTTCCAAAATTCTAATTTTCAGTTGAGAGTTTAAGTTTTGTCCCTAGCAACAAATATTGTCTGTATTGTCTGTTCTTTTCCTTGCTGTGACAAGCTCATTTTGTTCATTTTTGAGAAAATGATTGCCAACTATCAAGTCTGAATAGCCATTTGTCTGTTAATTTTCATTCAAGGAAAAATGGTATTTCATGAAAAAAGTGGCTAGTTCAGCTTGCAGCTCAAAAATGCAAGTGTTTTTCCTCAAGACAACTTAGCACTTTGGGATGCAACCAAAGTGCCTTGTTCACACTTACCATTTTCCACACTGAGTACTAAAAAGACATGTATTCAGGATTGAGACTAAATAATGAATACTTTTCAATAAGTAATTATTTCTACCACTTCATTGAGGGGCTTCCCTGGTGGCTCAGTGGTAAGGAATCCGCCTGCCAATGCAGAAGATAGAAGAGACATTGGTTCAATTCCTGGGTTGGGAAGATCCCCTGGAGAAGGAAATGGCAACCCACTCCAGTATTTTTGCCTGGACTTGGAGAATCCCATGGACAGAGGAACTTGGTGGGCTCCAGGCCATGGGGTCATAAAGAGTCGGACGTGACTCAGCAGGCACACTACTACTACAACTTCATCAAAGACGCTCTTAAAATCTGGCAAGTGTGTGCTGGTGAAGGACGCAGTGTCTGCACACAGTCTGTTGCTGTGGCCTCAATTCGTGGTTCAGTTCAGTTCAGTTCAGTCACTCAGTTGTGTCCAACTCTTTGCGACCCCATGAATCTCAGCACACCAGGCCTCCCTGTCCATCACCAACTCCCGGAGTTCACTCAAACTCACGTCCATTGAGTCAGTGATGCCATCCAGCCATCTCATCTGCTGTCATCCATTTCTCCTCCTGCCCAATCCCTCCCAGTATCAGGGTCTTTTCCAATGAGTCAACTCTTCGAATGAGGTGGCCAAAGTATTGGAGTTTCAGCTTTAGCATCATTCCTTCCAAAGAAATCCCAGGGCTGATCTCCTTCACAATGGACTGGTTGGATCTCCTTGCAGTCCAAGGGACTCTCAAGAGTCTTCTCCAACACCACAGTTCAAAAGCATCAGTTCTTCGGTGCTCAGCTTTCTTCACAGTCCAACTTTCACATCCATACATGACCACTGGAAAAACCATAGCCTTGACTAGATGGACCTTTGTTGGCAAAGTAATGTCTCTGCTTTTTAATATGCTATCTAGGTTGGTCATAGCCTTCCTTCCAAGGAGTAAGCGTCTTTTAATTTCATGGCTGCAGTCACCATCTGCAGTGATTTTGGAGCCCAAAAAATAAAATCTGACACTGTTTCCACTGTTTCCCCATCTATTTCCCATGAAGTGATGGGACCAGATGCCATAATCTTAGTTTTCTGAATGTTGAGCTTTAAGCCAACTTTTTCATTCTCCTCTTTCACTTTCATCAAGAGGCTTTTTAGTTCCTCTTCACTTTCTGCCATAAGGCTGGTGTCATCTGCATATCTGAGGTTACTGAGATTTCTCCTGGCAATCTTGATTCCAGCTTGTGCTTCTTCCAGCCCAGTGTTTCTCATGATGTACTCTGCATAGAAGTTAAATAAGCAGGGTGACAATATACAGCCTTGACAGACTCCTTTTCCTATTTGGGACCAGTCTGTTGTTCCATGTCCAGTTCTAACTGTTGCTTCCTGACCTGAATATAGGTTTCTCAAGAGGCTGGTCAGGTGGTCTGGTATTCCCATCTCTTTCAGAATTTTCCAGTTTATTAGATCCACACAGTCAAAGACTGTGGCATAGTCAATAAAGCAGAAATAGATGTTTTTCTGGAACTCTCTTGCTTTTTCAATGATCCAGCGGATGTTGGCAATTTGATCTCTGGTTCCTCTGCCTTTTCTAAAACCAGCTTGAACACCTGGAAGTTCACGGTTCACATATTGCTGAAGCCTGGCTTGGAGAATTTTGAGCATGACTTCACTAGCGTGTGAGATGAGTACAATTGTGTGGTAGTTTGAGCATTCTTTGGCATTGCCTTTCTTTGGGATTGGAATGAAAACTGACCTTTTCCAGTCCTGTGGCCACTGCTGAGTTTTCCAAATTTGCTGGCATATTGAGTGGAGCGCTTTCACAGCATTGTCTTTCAGGATTTGAAATAGCTCAACTGGAATTCCATCACCTCCACTAGCTTTGTTCATAGTGATGCTTCCTAAGGCCCACTTGACTTCACATTCCGGGATGTCTGGCTCTAGGTGAGTGATCACACCATCGTGATTATCTTGGTCATGAAGATCTTTTTGTATAGTTCTTCTGTGTATTCTTGCCACCTCTTGTTAATATCTTCTGCTTCTGTTAGGACCATGCAGAAGCGTGGCCAGGAGGAGCTACCCCTCACCCAGGGTCAGGGGCGTTGACCGAGTGCACCAGGCTGAGACGGTGCAGGAGCGGCCGAGAGAAAGTACCCCATGTCTGAGGTCAGGGGCAGCGGCCAAGAGGAGCTACCTCTAGTCCAAGGAGCAGTGGCTGTGCGGGCCCAGGAGGGCTGAGAGGAGCTACTCCACATTCAAGGTCAGGAGGGGCAGCCGTGAGGAGATACCCCTCATCCAAGGTAAGAGAAACCCAAGTAAGATGGTAGGTGTTGCCAGAGGGGATCAGCGGGCAGACACACTGAAACCATAATCACAGAAAACTAGCCAATCTGATCACAGGGACCACAGCCTTGTCTAACTCAATGAAACTAAGCCATGACCTGAGGGGCTACCCAAGACGGACAGGTCATGGTGGAGACGTCTGACAGAATGTGGTCCACTGGAGAAGGGAATGGCAAACCACTTCAGTATTCTTGTCTTGAGAACCACATGAACAGTATGAAAAGGCAAAATGATAGGATACTGAAAGAGGAACCCCCCAGGTCAGTAGGTGCCCAATATGCTACTGGAGATCAGTGGAGAAATAACCCCAGAAAGAATGAAGGGATGGAGCCAAACCAAAAACAATACCCAGTTGTGGATGTGACTGGTGATAGAAGCAAGGTCTGATGCTGTAAAGAGCAATATTGCATAGGAACCTGGAATGTCAGGTCCATGAATCAAGGCAAATTGGAAGTGGTCAAACAGGAGATGGCAAGAGTGAATGTCAACATTCTAGGAATCAGAGAACTAAAATGGACTGGAATGGGTGAATTTAACTCAGATGACCATTATATCTACTACTGTGAGCAAGAATCCCTTAGAAGAAATGGAGTAGCCATCATGGTCAACAAAAGGGTCCAAAATGCAGTACTTGGATGCAATCTCAAAAATGACAGAATGATCTCTGTTCATTTCCAAGGCAAACCATTCAATATCATGGTAATCCAAGCCTATGCCCCAACCAGTAACGCTGAAGAAGCTGAAATTGAATGGTACTATGAAGACCTACAAGACCTTTTAGAACTCACACCCAAAAAAGATGTCCTTTTCATTATAGGGGACTGGAATGCAAAAGTAGGAGGTCAAGAAACACCTGGAGTAACAGGCAAATTTGGCCTTGGAGTACGGAATGAAGCAGGGCAAAGACTAATAGAGTTTTGCCAAGAGAACGCATTGGTCATAGCAAACACCCTCTTCCAACAACACAAGAGAAGACTCTACACATGGACATCACCAGATGGTCAACACTGAAATCAGATTGATTGTATTCTTCGCAGCCAAAGATGGAGAAGCTCTATACAGTCAGCAAAAACAAGACCAGGAGCTGACTGTGGCTCAGATCATGAGCTCCTTATTGCCAAATTCAGACTTAAATTGAAGAAAGTAGGGAAAACCACTAGACCATTCAGGTATGACCTAAATCAAATCCCTTATGATTATACAGTGGAAGTGAGAAATAGATTTAAGGGACTAGATCTGATAGACAGAGTGCCTGATGAACCATGGACAGAGGTTTGTGACATTGTACAGGAGACAGGGATCAAGACCATCCCCATGGAAAATAAATGCAAAAAAGCAAAATGGCTGTCTGGGGAGGCCTTACAAACAGCTGTGAAAAGAAGAGAAGCAAAAAGCAAAGGAGAAAAGGAAAGATATAAGCAGCTGAATGCAGAGTTCCAAAGGATAGCAAGGAAAGATAAGAAAGCCTTCCTCAGCGAACAATGCAAAGAAATAAAGGAAAACAACAGAATGGGAAAGACTAGAGATCTCTTCATGAAAATTAGAGATACCAAGGGAGCATTTCGTGCAAAAATGGGCTCAATTTGAGGTAAGCAGCCTTAATTTGTGATAGTTTTGTGTACCATTACTTTTGTATCATTGGTGCAAAAGTCGACACAGTGAAAAAGGCAAATGACCTCACAGCATTATTATGAAAATAGTTTTGACACTGCTGATCCCCTGAAAAGTCTCAGGACACCTTCTGGGGTCCTCAGCAACTGCACTTTGAGGACAGCTGCATTAGACCATGGGACTTCCTAGGTGGCGCTAGTGGTTAAGAACCTGCCTAGGAATGCAGGACACACAGGAGATGGGGGTTTGATCCCTGGTTCAGGAAGGTCCCCTAGAGGAGCGCATGGCAATCCACTCCAGTATTCTTACCTAGGGAATCCCATGGACACAGGAGCCTGGCGGGCTACAGACCAGGTGGTTGCAGAGTCGGACACAACTGAAGTGACTTAGCTCACGTGCACATATTAGACCACACAAGACAAAAAAGGGAAAGCCACAGGTATTGATTTTGGATAGGCACTTTCTGGAAATTCTACCGGAACCATATCTTGATCTCACCCTCCCTGCTCACTCACAGCAAAAAGTGAACAATCACACCTGTGTAGAGGGCTAAGGCTGTCAGCTTTATGTGGTGATGCTGGGTCTTGTTGAAGAAGAGGGCTGCTTATTTAATTGCAGTTTAATGAAGAGCTCAGTGGGTGGGAGAAAGAGTGATTGGGAATTTGCATTTCTTAACGTCCTGGGCTTGATGTATCCCCAGCCAGTGCTCTACTTCTTCTAAGAAACACTTCGATCATTCTGCCTGGGACTGGGGAAGCATGGCCAAGAGTGTCAATACTAGAGACGAAATCTGGGTGGGGTCTGCTCTGAGGTTGGGACTAGAGATCAGAACGCCATCAGGTTCTTCTCTGATAATCCTCCTAACAGGATGAATAGATGCCCCAAATTCTGCTGGATTCAACACACTGTCACCAGCACTCACTAGTCTGGGACTGCATTGAGTGCTGGGAGCAGGACTGTGGTTGGGGTGGGGGACACACACCCACATCATGGCATCCCCTCCCTGCCCCTTTATACTCTGGCCTTTTTCTTTTAAAGCTTGATTGTGTTTGTAATTTTGTAATTTAATTCTCACTGTGTGTTGTGCTGTGCTTAGTCGCTCAGTCGTGTCCGACTCTTTGAGACCCCATGGACTGCAGCCCGCCAGGCTTTGTCCATGGGGATTCTCCAGACAAGAATACTGGAGAGGGTCGCCATGCCCTCCTACAGGGATTTCTCACTATAGGAGCATTTTTTTAAAAATCCAAACAATCCTAAAAACTATGAGATAATATACATAAAAGGTACTGTTTATTTGTCAAGCATAAACTTTCCATATCATCAGTTTATGATCTCATTTAATTACTCAACAACTAGTATAATAGTAGGTACTACTGCAAAGAAGAAAGTAAAAATCACTTTAAATCCCACCATCCAGAAGTATATATTATTGGTTGGCACTTTGGTAAAATCTTTCTAGAACACTCTCTATGCATTCATAGAGAGAGGTCTACAATTTTATATGAGTGGGGTCATATTTTACAGATTATTTTGTATGTTGTTTCCTTTTTTTCTCAACAATAAGAGATACACATCTTCCCCAAGGGGGTGGATATTATCATATTTAATAATTGTAGAATACTCCATAGTATGTATGTATGTGTGTGTGCTTAGTCGTGTCTGACTGTTTGCACATGGACTGTAGCCTTCCAGACCCCTTTGGCAATGGAATTACCCAGGCAAGAATACTGGAGTGGAGTTTCCAGGCCCTCCTCCAGGGGATCTTCCCAACCCAGGGATTGAATCCAAGTCTCTTATGTCTCCTGCTTGGCAGGTGGGTTCTTTACCACTACTGCCACCGGGGAAGCCCCCATAGTATCCATGTACCAATTTAATCAGGTGATGTTTTAATAGGATAGTTAGTTTTCAGATTTTGATATTACAAACACTTATGTCATAAATTTCTTTGTACATGCTTCATTCTAAAGCAATGATCTCCTAAAGGTACATTCCTGTAAGTAGGGCTGTCTATATATTTATTGAAAATGCTCCGCTGTTTTTCAGAAGAGTTTAACTTCTACACCTCCACAGTGTCGAAGTCTGTTATCCCAGAACTTTAGCAATTTTCTCTGTATGGAAAGAGGCAAGAGTCTAGCTTAATGAAATCGTTCCTTCGGGGATATACCCAGTGGTCCAGTGGTTAAGACTCTGTGCTTCCACTGCAGAGGGGATGGGTTCCATTCCTGGTCAGGGAACTAATATCCCACATGCTGAAGATCCTGCATGCCAAGCAGCAAAAAGAAAAAAATCATTCCTTTGATATGTACCTCAATTATATAGTGTCAGTATCCTATTCTTTTCCATCCTGAATCCCCCTCAGTCAGCTGGGGGCAGCTACAGAGGCTGATGGCTTGACGGCAGGCAGCCTGTTTGTCCCCATCCTGAGTTCCCTCAGGGCACGCCGGCAGGGTGGCTGCAGTGGCTTCCTGGCCGCAACATCCTCTGTTTGCTGATAGGCAGGAAGCATCCTTTTTCTATACCTGCCCACACCACACAAGAGCATTTCTGCCTCGATTTGTTGCTCTCCTATCTCTTTTTCCTCCTGAGGTAGGAGAAGCAGGACTTGAAGGATGCAGAGAAGGTTGGAGAAGCTGAAGCCCAAAGACTGAGGGGGAGAGTGGGGCCAGAGGATGCTGAGAAGGTAGCAAGTTATGAGCAAGTTACGTCTGTGCACGTACATGCATTGGAACACACGTGTGGGTACCTCGGTGCTACCTGTACATGCCCTGTTAGTGCGCTCGTTCTCAAAGTGCGGTCCCCTGTGGGTGGAGTGCAGTGCTCTGTTTTAACAAGTCCTCCTGCTGGTTGCAAAGCTTGCTTACACTCTCGAACCCCTCCTACAGGATGAGTTTATCTGAACACACCTGTGTGCACCAGGCTTTGAGATATTTGACTTGCAGGTGGAGATTTGCATGTAGATATCCTGGCAGCAGGAAGCTCACTCCATCTCTCTTGACTTTGTCCTCTCTGAGCACTCCTGAGTCTAGGGCAAGCACTCTGGGGCACTCAGCAGATCTCAAATGATGACGATAATGACAGCAGCCAGATGCGTCTCCACCCAAGTGCCTTTTTCTTAACAGTCTCAGGATAGAACAGCCACAAGCCACCATTCTTTGATCACAGATAGAAATCTAATCTCAGCAGTGTAGGAAGCAGGAAGTTCACAATGGGAGAGCCAGAGAGATGGCCTGTTTGGAGTGGGAAAAAGCCTCCCAGCACTTCCCCTAAACAGGTTTCTGGGACAAAGAAAGCAATCTCCTGTCTATCCCTGGCTAATGACTCTGCATTCAGAGAGTGACAGAAAGAGCTGGGGGTGGGGGTAGGGGTAGGGGGTGGGCAGGGCCTCAGCCCAATACAGGGCAGGGGTCGGGTTGGGGGGTGGCTGGTGATTGTGAGGTGTCCTTCTGTCATGGATAATGCATTGTGGGAGACCTGGGGAGCTGGGGCTCCTCATGGGGAGAAGGGGCCAGGAGGGCAGAAGCCCTGAAGGCTATGAGCTAAGGTTGCATCTTCACCAAACAAACCCCAAACAAATATCTGCTTTGCACCTGGATTTGGGTCCTGGCTCTGCGACTTATCAACTGAGCAACTTTGGGAAGGTTGCTTCATTCTTTAGGTTCATGTTAGGTAATTAGCATAGGGAAAAGGAGTCCAGAATGGCCGTGGCTAAAAGATAAGGAAGAGAAAAGCCCGCAAAAATAGAACAAAGAAAGGTCCGAGGACCAGAGTAAGGACCTCAGGTAAAACATACAACACTCCTGGCTGGCCCAATTTACACAGGACAGGGCCAGGGAGAGAAAAACATAAAAAGAGGAGCCAAAGCTGGCTCGCTCCCGCGCTCTCGCTGTCTTCTGCGCGCGTGCATGCTCTGGCGCTCTTCTCTTCGTGTTTCTGGGTCAACATGCCCTCACGCTTCGAAGATGGATTTTCCTGCTATTATCTAAATAAAATAGAGCTGTAACACTGACCTGTAACACTGACTTGTCTAAGATCTATAACACGGTCCGCTCGAGACCTGAGAGCTATAACATGGTCTGTCCAAGACCCGAGAGCTGTGACACCCCGAGGGCTTTAAAGTCCGTCCCTCCAAATCTTTGTTGTGGACGAGACAGAACCAAGGAGCATACACTCACGTGACAGTTCAGTTTCCTTGTCTGAGAAACGGTGACAAAAATAGGATCTGTATTGCAAGGCTTTTGTGTGGATTATATGAGGGTGAGAGAGGAGAGAGAGGGGCTCCAGGATAGACATTTACAATAGCCCCCTGTTCACACTTCTTGAGGAAGAAAGAGACAGGCTCCAGGTTGGACCCTTACTACCAGCCTCCTGTTTACATTTCCTGAGGCAAGAGACAAGTGGGCTCCACGCTCCATATTTATGACCAGTCTCCTGACTGCACTCTGCTACAAAAACAACCGGAATAGGCTAAATAGCTGGACACTGGACACTTTCTGGCAGGAACAGAGAGGGACTAAGCCCTATTTAAAACATGTAGAGGTCACGTATTTCCCACCCTTGGGGCAAGAGACACTATACATGTGCAGAAAGACTCCATGGGGTCAAAAAGGCCAGGGGTGCCAGACCATAGTGAAGGAGGAAACAGACCGAGCTGGACTCCATCTTAGGCCAGGCTGCGAACATTAGACTACATGCACGCTCACCCTCCCAATGGACTCTGAACTTTGTGCCCAGTGTCTATAGAAATGGCATACCAGTAGAAAACCGGACCCCCGGATAAAAGAGCCTCAGGACTTGCACTTGGATTCTCCGTTGCCTAAAAGAATATGCTAATTATCTCTGTAACAGAACAAAGTCGTAAATTCCATCATGTTTATCGGGATATGACCACAGGCCTATTGATAAATGTCCACTGTTTAACTATCTAGGCTTATGACACATGAATCATGGGTTAACTTTGATAGTATCTCTCTTTCACCTTGTCCAGACTAATTTCAAGGAATTTGGGAAGGTGGGTTTGAGAAAGTACACTTAGAGTATATAAGGTTTTCACAAAAACTGGTCGGGGTCCTTGGCTAAGAGGAGACTCTGCCTTGGGCCCGCCGGTGTAATAAATTACACTCCACTGTCTGCATTGTCCTTCTGAGTGAGTTTGTTTCCCGGAACGCATGGCTACAACAATGATAAGTCTCGCCATCCCCCTCCACACACCCAGACGCCCTTGTACTGAAATCCGTCTTGGCTATGTGCACACCCAGGAGAGGGTCCTGAGACAAATTAGTTATGGGGTCAAAGAAAGACAGTTGGCCAAAAGGAAAACAAAGACCTGGAAGACTGCCCTCTAATAAAGGATTTAAACTTCCCAAAGGTGTGACTCTCTTCATTCTCTTGCTGAGTTCGCCCATGTGTCCTTTTGTACGTACTGTGCTTTTCTAATAAACACTTTCCTTTCCTTTATACTTTCTATATCCTTGTTACATTTTTCTTCTCAAGGCAGATGAGGACTGGGGATTTGGACTCTAACTGTTGGCTCCTGGTGTAGTGGTTAGGGTTCTAGGTTTCCATCCAGGTGACCAGAGTTCAATTCCTGGTCAGGGAACTAAGGTCTCACTTTCAGCTGCCGCTCACCCCTGCGTGTGTCAGAAATGAAGAGGACGTATGGGAACTCATCAGTGCTGTGCTGGGCCTGTGGTAGAGGCTCATTTACCATTGGCTGTTGGTATTTGTATTACCTCCCGAAGGCTCTCCAGAGACCAGAAAAAGGGATTCAGTTCTCTCAGTCACTCCCCAAACCAACCTGTTGAGTTAAATTGGATGGATCAGTGGTCCTCCGGATAGGGGTGGGGTCATCCCTCCTGGAACACCCAGATTCCTGGCCATCTGCAGAGATCCATGGGTCAGAGCAGTGCGTGTCCCTCCGGCCCTACAGTCACCGCTGTCTCGTGTCTTCGCATCTGCTGGGACTTTTTGCCTCAGTCGTCTGCTACAGGGTAGAGTTCACTGCAAAGCGGGTCGGGGAAAATGGGGATCGGTAACCCCTGGCACTTGAGGCTGTTGTGTGGGAAGGAGTAGGACGTGCCTAGTTACCTGCCTGGTACACCCCAGGTCCAAGAGAGGTGTCAGTTAAGGTTCTCTGTTAGAGCTGGTCAAAGTATGCTTGGTCAGTACAGGAAAGTCAAGAGACAAATGTTTATTGAGCAGTTGTCATCACCAGGCACTGCGGTAGGTATTTTATACATATTTTCCCTACCAATCTTCATAATAACCCCATAGAATAGAGACCATCAATAATACATCTTCAGGGACTTCTCCGGTGGTACAATGGTTAAGACTTTGCCTTTCAATACTGGGGGTGTGGGCCTGATCCCTGGTTGGGAAGCTATGATCCCACACACCTTTGTGACCAAAAAACCATAACATAAAATGAAGTGATATGGTAACAAATTAAATAAAATTTTTAAAAATGATCCACATTTAAAAAAAAAAAATCTTAAAAAAAAGGACCCTCACAAGTTAGGAAATTGGTGCTCGGAGAAGTTAACGAGCTTGCTTAAGACTGATAACAGCACTCAATTCTAATTAGTGATTATCCATGCTTATTTTTGGAAAACTCAGCAGTGGCCACAGGACTGGAAAAGGTCAGTTTTCATTCCAGTCCCAAAGAAAGGCAATGCCAAAGAATGCTCAAACTACCGCACAATTGCACTCATCTCACATGCTAGGAAAGTCATGCTCAAAAGTCTCCAAGCCAGGCTTCAGCAATACATGAACCATGAACTTCCAGATGTTCAAGCTGGTTTTAGAAAAGGCAGAGGAACCAGAGATCAAATTGCCAACATCCGCTAGATCATGGAAAAAGCAAGAGAGTTCCAGAAAAACATCTATTTCTGCTTTATTGACTATGCCAAAGCCTTTGACTGTGTGGATCACAATAAACTGTGGAAAATTCTGAAAGAGATGGGAATACCAGACCACCTGACCTGCCTCTTGAGAAACCTATATGCAGGTCAGGAAGCAACAGTTAGAACTGGACATGGAACAACAGACTGGTCCCAAATAGGAAAAGGAGTCTGTCAAGGCTGTATATTGTCACCCTGCTTATTTAACTTCTATGCAGAGTACATCATGAGAAACGCTGGGCTGGAAGAAGCACAAGCTGGAATCAAGATTGCCAGGAGAAATCTCAATAACCTCAGATATGCAGATGACACCACCCTTATGGCAGAAAGTGAAGAGGAACTAAAAAGCCTCTTGATGAAAGTGAAAGAGGAGAGTGAAAAAGTTGGCTTAAAGCTCAACATTCAGAAAACAAAGATCATGGCATCCGGTCCCATCACTTCATGGCAAATAGATGGGGAACAGTGGAAATAGTGTCAGACTTTATTTTTTGGGCTCCAAAATCACTGCAGATGGTGACTGCAGCCATGAAATTAAAAGACGCTTGCTCCTTGGAAGAAAAGTTATGGCCAACCTAGATAGCATATTGAAAAGCAGAGACGTTACTTTGCCAACAAAGATCTGTCTAGTCAAGGCTATGGTTTTTCCTTTGGTCATGTATGGATGTGAGAGTTGGACTGTGAAGAAAGCTGAGCACCAAAGAATTGATGCTTTTGAACTGTGGTGTTGGAGAAGACTCTTGAGAGTCCCTTGGACTGCAAGGAGATCCAACCAGTCCATTCTAAAGGAGATCAGCCCTGGGTGTTCTTTGGAAGGAATGCTAAAGCTGAAACTCCAGTACTTTGGCCACCTCATGTGAAGAGTTGACTCATTGGAAAAGACCCTGATACTGGGAGGGATTGGGGGCAGGAGGAAAAGGGGATGACAGAGGATGAGATGGCTGGTTGGCATCACCAACTCAGTGGATGTGAGTTTGAGTGAACTCCGGGAGTTGGTGATGGAGAGGGAGGCCTGGTGTGCTGCGATTCATGGGGTCACAGAGTTGGACATGACTGAGCGACTGAACTGAACTGAACTGATGCTTATTCTGCAACCAGTTCTTGGTCTTCCAGAAGAACTTGTTCTTTGGCATGGAACCTGCAGACAGCATTATGGATCTCCATGATGGAGTGGTTTGCCATGCCCTCCTCCAGGGTAATCTTCCTGACCCAGGGATCGAACCCAAGTCTCCTGCATTGCAGGGGGATTCTTTACCACTAGCTTCACCTGGAAAGCCCTGACCTGTCCTACTACAGGTAAAATCCCTTCTCTCATTAAATCCTGGCCAAAGGCAGTGGGGAACATTTAAATTGTGTGCTCCATGGCCAGCAGTTCTTAGGAAAGAATGGGAAATTGAAAAGAAACACCAGTTGGGTGGTGTCTCTGAGCCTCCCCTAATGAAGAAGAGGAGGGCTAGACTTTCAGTGGAGAACGGGGCTGGAACCGGAAGCCTGACACCAAATTCAGAAGCCCTCAGCTTCACTGATTCAGCTCCTGGAGCTGGGCCTCTCCCAGGCCCTGCTCAATTTTCTTATCAGCACAGTGGAGCCAGGCTGGGGGCTCAGAAAGTCTGTGTCCAGTCCTTCTGCTTGGGCACCAGCCAGCCAGTCCTCTCTCTCCTCTGCTGGTGGAGGAACCAGATAAGAAAAACAGGCTTCACATAGAAACTTACTAACCCGTGCCTTCCTGGCAGGACTCCTGAATCTGCCAAGTGCATTCGTCTGCACCTCCCTCACATCTCTTTTTCGACCTCTGAGCCTCAGCCTCCTCTTTTCCCACCCGAACTCCACACCAGTTCTTCCAGTAAGACATCCTTGATTAGTTCCACTTCTTATTCTGATCCTCCTCTTGGAAGATTTTGGTATTTCCACTTTAACTGGGATGTTAATAATTGGCACTCATAAATACACAGCTTAGTTAATATATTTAAATGGTTTCCTTGCCTTTAGGAAAGTGTGAGCTTTCTCATCTCCTCAGGACCCTGGAACCCCTAGAGATGGGTTGGGCAAGGGAAGAAGGATATGCCAGTACTCAGGAGACCTCACTCTGGTCCCCACTAGACCACTAACAAGCTCTGTGACTTTCAGTCAGTCAGTTCCCCTCTCTGGGCCTTTGGGTCCCAATTTACAAAATGTTCTCTGAGGTCTCATCCCACTCAAATATTCCATGGCCTTGTTTCCTTTGACTCTCCTCCTGTGTCAAGTTCAGGGCTCTCCACAGGGAAATCCCTTATGCTCTGTTTCTTCAAGACTGCCTTTCTAAGGCTGTCTGATCTCTCTCACCCTGTGTCTCTCGCCTGGCTTCCCAAAGCTTCGACCCACTGAGTCTGTGAGTCATGGATGAAGTGCCATGGGAGGAGTTAGGGGGAGACCCAGCTCTCTTTCTCAGTGCCAGGGAGGGTCTGTAAAGATGTTCAGGTTGCAGCCCTGGAGAATCTGATCCATGGGTTTGGGGTGGGGCCCAGTCATCTTGTTTTAGTCATCTATGGCTGCAAAACAAAATGCTCCCACATTTTCTTGCTTATTTAGTATTATTTTAATACCTGGAAGACCCACATTTCCTGGACCGAGAACCAGCATGTTGGGCGTCCGTATTTTCTGCAACGGTTGTGACCTGAAACTTTTTAAAGAACCATCCACCTTTCAGGGAGCATTTCTGAATTGTCCATCACCAACCACTTCTCCTTGGATACCATCATGAAACACCTGTTTGCCAGTTGGAGCTGCCCTTTAATTTGAGGCACCTTTGGATCCAGAGGAAATATTAAATTGCCTTCCTTTTCCATCAAGGTTATGGTTTTTACACTATCATCGGCATTGCAAGTCTTCTATAAACAACATGGCAGTATGTGCACCAAATTTTCTGTTTAAGACAACAACGATTTCATTGACTCATGATCTGAGGAGCAGGAATTCTGGCAGGGCCCCACTCAGAGGTCTGTGGTCAATGTCACTCAAGGGGCTGCCTTCAGCTGGGAGCTCAGCTAGGCTAGGCATGTCCACGGGGTGTCTCTCTCTCCCTCCTGGGTTGTCTGACTTCTTCCAAGACAGTAGGCTTCCAAGAGGTGGCATTCTAAATATTTAAGGCAGAAGTTGCAGATCTCTTAAGGCCCTGTCTATAAAGTTACACGATGTAGTTCTGCCTCTTCCTGTTGCTCAAACCAAACCACAGAGCCAGCCCAGATTGAAGGCAGGAGAAAAGAGACCCCACTTCTCAGTAGAAGGAGTGAAAAAGTTTACTGCAGATGAGCCTGTGGGAAGGGAGAGGCCATCTTTGGAAACACAATTTACTATAATTTAAAAAATAGTCTCCAGATGAATTTGCTAGGCCAAACATTTGTGAACCATGTCTCAGGGAGCCTGCTTTTGTCTCTCCCTTTCTCCTTGTTGTCAGACAAGAAACAACTTCAGACTGCCGCACAGTGCCTACATGGGGAAAGATATAAGCATCTAAATGCAGAGTTCCAAAGAATAGCAAGAAGAGATAAGAAAGCCTTCTTCAGCGATCAATGCAAAGAAATAGAGGAAAACAACAGAATGGGAAAGACTAGAGATCTCTTAAAGAAAATTAGAGATTCCAAGCGAACATTTCATGCAAAGATGGGCTCAATAAAGGACAGAAATGGTATGGACCTGACAGAAGCAAAAGATATTAAGAAGAGATGGCAAGAATACACAGAAGAACTGTACAAAAAAAGATCTTCACGACCCAGATAATCATGATGGTGAGATCACTCACCTAGAGCCAGACATCCTGGAATGTGAAGTCAAGTGGGCCTTAGAAAGCATCACTACGAACAAAGCTAGTGGAGGTGATGGAATTCCAGTGGAGCTACTTCAAATCCTGAAAGATGATGCTGTGAAAGTGCTGCACTCAATATGCCAGCACATTTGGAAAACTCAGCAGTGGCCACAGGACTGGAAAAGGTCAGTTTTCATTCCAATCCCAAAGAAAGGCAATGCCAAAGAATGCTCAAACTACCGCACAATTGCACTCATCTCACATGCTAGGAAAGTCATGCTCAAAATTCTCCAAGCCAGGCTTCAGCAATATGTGAACCGTGAACTTCCAGATGTTCAAGCTGGTTTTAGAAAAGGCAGAGGAACCAGAGATCAAATTGCCAACATCCGCTAGATCATGGAAAAAGCAAGAGAGTTCCAGAAAAACATCTATTTCTGCTTTATTGACTATGCCAAAGCCTTTGACTGTGTGGATCACAATAAACTGTGGAAAATTCTGAAAGAGATGGGAATACCAGACCACCTGACCTGCCTCTTGAGAAATCTGTATGCAGGTCAGGAAGCAACAGTTAGAACTGGACATGGAACAACAGACTGGTCCCAAATAGGAAAAGGAGTCTGTCAAGGCTGTATATTGTCACTCTGCTTATTTAACTTCTATGCAGAGTACATCATGAGAAATGCTGGACTGGAAGAAACACAAGCTGGAATCAAGATTGCCAGGAGAAATCTCAATAACCTCAGATATGCAGATGACACCACCCTTATGGCAGAAAGTGAAGAGGAACTAAAAAGCCTCTTGATGAAAGTGAAAGAGGAGAGTGAAAAAGTTGGCTTAAAGCTCAACATTCAGAAAACGAAGATCAGGGCATCTGGTTCCATCACTTCATGGCAAATAGATGGGGAAACAGTGGAAACAGTGTCAGACTTTATTTTTGGGGGCTCCAAAATCACTGCAGATGGTGACTGCAGCCATGAAATTAAAAGACGCTTACTCCTTGGAAGAAAAGTTATGACCAACCTAGATAGCATATTGAAAAGCAGAGACATTACTTTGCCAACAAAGGTCCATCTAGTCAAGGCTATGGTTTTTCCTGTGGTCATGTATGGATGTGAGAGTTGGACTGTGAAGAAGGCTGAGCACCGAAGAATTGATGCTTTTGAACTGTGGTGTTGGAGAAGACTCTTGAGAGTCCCTTGGACTGCAAGGAGATCCAACCAGTCCATTGTGAAGGAGATCAGCCCTGGGATTTCTTTGGAAGGAAAGATGCTAAAGTTGAAACTCCAGTACTTTGGCCACCTCACGCAAAGAGCTGATTCATTGGAAAAGACTCTCATGCTGGGATGGATTGGTGGCAGGAGGAGAAGGGGATGACAGAGGATGAGATGGCTGGATGGCATCACTGACTCGATGGATGTGAGTCTGGGTGAACTCCGGGAGTTGGTGATGGACAGGGAGACCTGGCGTGTTGCGATTCATGGGGTCGCAAAGAGTTGGACACAACTGAGTGACTGAACTGAACTGAACTGAGTGGTTTTCTCTGTCAATTTCATTCCCGTTTTTTGCATTCAACAAATACCAATTATACAGCAATTATAGGGCTTCTCGGGTGGCAGAGTGGTAAAGAATCCACCTGCCAATGCAGGTGATGCAAGAGATGTGAGTTCAATCCCTGGGTCAGAAAGATCCCCTGGAAAAGGTAATGGCAACAACCTCCAGTACTCTTGTCTAGGAAATCATATGGACAGAGAAGCCGGGTGGGCTACAGTCCATGGGGCTGCAAAGAGTTGGACACGATTGATCATACACACGCACACACATCCCAGTTATACTGGCTAGTGGGGGAGAAGGTTAGAAACGTAGGTGCCACGTAAGAGGAAAGAACTTAGTTTATTCCCTGGGTGAAATCATTGCAGCCCTTCTTCTGATTCTGAAAAAGAAAGTTCCGAGTTAAACTTAGGAAGACAGTTGTGGATTCTCTTTTTAACAAGGAGTTGTGTGCCAAGGGCTATATAAATGTTTACTGTTAGAATAAACGGTCAGAATGGGGAGCATTTTATACCCGTCACCTCCCACTAAGCTTCCATACCAGGCCTGAAAAATGAAAATCAATAGAGATAATGCTTTAAAAGGTAGACATCAAACACACCTCTGGTCTGAGAGGCAATTACATGAACAGCATCATCAAAGAGACGAGTGAATTACAGGAGGGTTCAGAGGGATGGAGCTTTCGATGGATGCAGGAGTCCATCATAAACAAAAAGGCAGCGACTCCATGACCACAAGTGGCCAGGATGCCAGGCCTCTGGCTACTACTGGGTCCCCTTTGGGAGAATGTAGGTTGTTGATAGGTACCCGAGTTTGCCCTGTATGGAAGCTCCTCTCCCCGCAAGGCAGTCAATCTGCAGGTTTCACATGAGACTTCCTTATACAGAAGTTCAACAATCTGCCAGCCCTAAATCATTTTTATTTTTTTTCCCCCTAAACTCCAGCTCAGGCTTTGGGGTGGAGGTGATGTTGGGGCTGCACAAAATAATAAGTGGATTCAGAACAGTCTTACTTGCCTGGCAAACGTGTCTGGGCTAGTGGGTTATAGCCTATTTTCAAAGCTGGTTTATAGACTGAATGGAGATGCCTTCTGGGTCCCTAGAGTTCTTCTTGGCCCCCAAACTCAGCTGCAGCCTCTGTTCCGAGCCCGGATCCAGTGGGTTGGAAGACAGTGTATGATGATAAACAGGTGTCTCTCGCCTGAAAGCTGGCTCCAGGCACTCAGGGAGGGGCAGGGAGTTCAGATGCCTGCTTATGCTAACAGGCTGTCAGTTCCTCTGTGCATAGGGAAAACAGAAGCGCGGAGCTATTCTGATCTTGTCTAGGGAGCCATTATGTACTGAATTTCTGACATCATTATATCCAAAGGGCAACACCACTCAGTTTTCTCCCATTTGTATTCACTAGGAAAAGACAAATGGGTGCATATTTGCAGAGTGGAAAGGCTGGGGGGTGGGAAGGAGTGATCTTGTGCTCCAATCTGAATAACCAGCAGCTCTGGAAGAAGTGTGCTCACAATTAGAGATCAGCACCTTAAGGTGACGTTACATGCTTACAAGACAAGTTTAAGTTAATCAGGCAGCAGTTTAAGTTTTCCAGACTAATGGGATTGGGATGAATTTTTCACTTAGAAACAAATCGCATCCATCCTTTGGCATGCCTTGTTTCCTGACATATGTCATAGTTTTCCTGTGGGAAGATAGGGAGAGATTTTATTTTAGACTTCCCCCGCCCTGACTGCCTTTGCTTTTCTTCCTTTTCCAAAAATCAAGATCTGGATAAAGATACTGAAGAAAGGGACCATGCAGGATCCACTCCAAGAAGAGAGATGCTGAGATGTGTGTTTCTGATATGCTGGCACGTTCATCAGGGTGTGCCTGTGGGGTTGTGAGTGGCAGGGAGAGGTCTTCTAGGGGAGGAAGGCTTGTGCTGAATTTCTGCTCTCTCATGATTAAAGGCTGCTCTCCCCACTTGTTCCCTTAGGATTGTGTTGGCTGCACGGAACAGAAAACCAGCTACAGTCAATGTGCTGGGGGCAGGGCGAGGGCTGTCAGCCGGTGCCACCTCTAACGGAAGTGAGGAGAGCCGCTGACAGCCTCCAGCAGCCCCACCCTTTGAAGGCTCCAGCCTAGGGCCTGGGAGGGCCAGAGCTTACAGAGGGAGGGGAGGCCTGGCCTGTACAAACATCCTGCCACCCCCATCCTCCTGTCTTAATCTTTTAAAAAAAACTCAGTCTGGAAAAAAAAATTTATGTACTAGAAGCTGAATTTTCTCATGTAACAGGAACTTTGGAATTAGGTTATTCAGATGTTGCTGATGGCTCCTTCTAGCTTCCTTTCTTTCTGGTCTGCTATCCTGAGTTTAAGACTCTTTTTCTTCATGGTTGAAAGAGGGCTGCTTCACCTCCAGGCATCACACTCATGTTTCCGACCAAAAAAGGACAAGATATAGAAAACAAACTTATGGTTACCAAAGGTGAAATCGGGAGAGGGATAAATTAGGAGTTTGAGATTAACAGATACGCATTTTGTTGTTCAGTTGCTCAGTCGTGTCCAACTCTTTGAGACCCCATGGACTGCAGCACGCCAGTCCCTGTCCTTCACCATCTCCTGGAGTTTGCTCAAACTCGTGTCCATTGAGTCAGTGATGCCATCCAACCTTCTCGTCTTCTGTTGTCCCCTTCTCCTCCTGCATTCAGTCTTTCCCAGCATCAGGGTCTTTTCTAATGAGTTGGGTCTTCCCATCAGGTGGCCAAAGCATTGGAGCTTCAGTTTCAGCATCAATCCTCTACTATATGTAAAACAGATAAAGAACAAGGTGCTACTGATAGCACAGAGAACTATATTCAATATCTTGTAATAAATTATAATGGACAAGAATCTGAAAAAGAACATGTGTATATACATATACACACACACACACACACTTGCATGCTCAGTTGCTTCAGTCGTGTCCGACTCTTTTTGACCTATGGACTGTAGCTCAGCAGGCTCCTCTGTCCATGGGATTCTCCAGGCAAGAAAACTGGAGTGGGGTGCTGTGCCCTCCTCCAGGGGATCTTCCTGACCCAGGAATCGAACCCATATCTCCTGTGGTTCCTGCATTGCAGGCCAGGTTCTTTACCCACTGAGCCACCTGGGAAGCCATATATATATATATATACACATATATATGTATAACTAAATCACTTTGCTGTACGCCAGAAAGTAACACAATATTATGAATCAACTATAGTCTACTTTAGAAAAAAGAAAGACGAGGGGAAGGAGCAGGAAGATGAGGAAGAAGAAAGGGAACAGAGGAAGGAACAAACGGAAAAGAGCAAAGGGCAAAAGGGACATATTACTGTGTCTTTCTTAGAATTCTTCCTCAGTATAATTCTGTTCCCATCTCCTTGACCAAAACTGGATCATATGAATGCCCCTAGTTATTGAAAAATCAGCAGTTTAAACTGAACAAGGACTTTCCTGGTGGTGTAGCCGATTAAGAGTCTGCCTGCCAATGCAGGGGACATGGGTTTGATCCCTGGTCCAGGAGGATTCCATATGCTGTGGAGCAACTAGAGCCGTGTACCACAACTCTACTGAGCCCGTGCTCTAGGGCTGTGAGCCCCAGCTACTGAGCCTGCGTGCTGCAACTGCTGAAGCCCGCCCACCCAGAGCCTGTGCTCTGCAACAAGAGAAGCCACCACAATAGGCTCACGCAACACAACAGAGTGGCCCTCACTCGCTACCACTAAAGAAAGCCTGTGTAAAGCAGCAAAGATCCAATACAGCCAAAAATAATAAATAAAGAACAAACCAAACATGTGGCAACTGATTTAGAAAAAAGTTCTGATAGAAGGGAAAAGAAGGCATGGACAGAGGAGCCCGGCAGGCTATAGTCCATAGGGTCACAAGGAGTCGGACACGACGGAAGTGACTCAGCAGCAGCAGCAGCAGACCTGGTCTGGAAAACCAGCGGTGTCTGCCATCCTCTGCAGTTTCTCCTGCTCCATCCACAGTCACTGAAGTCCTGCTTTTCAACCCCAATGTCATGTCAGGGTTACCTGTTCCTCCTCTCCTGACAGTCTGGCCTCCTCTCCTCTGCCTGGGACCTCACCAGCACTAGCTTCCTTACCCGCTTCATCTTGGGACGAGAGAACAAAGGAAATGCATCTCACAGGTGTGGTCTGGGCCCAGGGGACCAGAGCTCAGGGAACCAGTTCTGAAGACCCTTTGATTAAGCTGAAAGGTTGTTGCCTGGGAGAGAGATCACAGAAGAAAGTGTTCAAAATGCATCTGGAGAGGTGGGCTAGGGTAGGATCTTGTAGGATCTTGTGAGCTGTAATTCATTTAAATTTATTGTAAGTGGGTCACCATGCAAGACAGTGGGGTGTATAAATGGAGTAAGATGGCTGGCTGATCTCAAGGAGTTCCCATTCTACTAGGGCCTCATGTGTGTGTGTTCAGTCGTGTCTGACTCTTTGTGACCCCATGGACTATAGCCTGCCAGGCTCCTCTGTCCATGAGATTTTCCAGCAAGAATACTGGAGTAGGTTGCCAGTCCTCCTCCAGGGGATCTTCCTGACCCAGGGATCAAACTGGAGTCTCCTTATTGGCAGGTGGCACACCTAAAATTAAACACAGAAAAATTCAGATTATGGTATGTACACGCACAGATGCAGAGACAATGCAGTTCATGGCAGCATGGACAAGACAGCTTTAATTTCAGTAAGATGATTTTTGAATTTCACTCTGCATGGTAGATGCGATTCATGTAAGTAGAGAAGGGAGGGACAGGATGTCTTAAGCAGAGAAGATGATATGAACAAAAGTTTAGGGGCCGGCAAGCAGGCAGGGTATTTGAATAATTGTGAATGGCCCTGTTGGTCTGGGGAACAGCATTTGCCAGGATTGAGGTGACCAGAGTGATAAAATGGGGAAGGCAGGGCAGAGAATGGGTCAGGAGATGAAGCTGCAAAGGTAGGTGGGTGTCGGGTGGTAAAGACTGAATGCTGGATTTTAAGCAGCTGGATTTTAACTTGTAGAGAATTGGAGTCTAGGAAGGTTTGAATCACATCAGTGTTGTAGAAACTAATTTCCAAACAAGAGTTAGCATAAGGGTGGGGAGACTGAGGCAGAGGCACCAATGGGAGGCTGGCATCATGGAGCCTGATCTAGAACAGAAGCAGTGGGGGAGAGGCATTAGGATGGAGCACACTTTTCCAGATGAATAACAGTGTTGGAGCAGTGCCATTTCCAAAGTCAAGGAAAAGCAGGGAAGGAGAGTCAGCTCTGGGGCAGGGGGTGGGGGGGAAGTAGGGTCAGATGATGGATCCAGTGTGAGTATCGCTGAGCCCCTGGAGATTATAACTCCTCTGGGTTTCTGGAGTAAGGACCAGGCTGAGAGAGTGGGTCATCAGCCCCAGGTGGGCGGCAAAATCATGATCGTGGATTGGACTGTCCAGGAACAATGCAGAGCAGAGGACAAAGAGCCCAACACAGCTGCTTGAGGGAAAAGCTGAAGAGTTGGGGGAAGATCAGGAAAGGAGGAAGGGCGCATGACCAAGGAGTGCTTTTGAAGTGAGCAGAACTCTTTCAGCAAGGAGTTAGGAAATAGTTCTGTCTTAGGGTCTGGGGGCTTAGCATTTGGCTGAAGTCTGGGATAGCACGCCTTCAAATTCCTACAAAGCAGAATGAGTACAAACGGACATAGAGTAAACAACTTGTGGGCGGGGTCTGCTTGGGTCCTGTAGTCTGCACCCCAGGATGAAGCAGCACCCAAAGGGGCCTGCTAGGATGGCTTTCGGTATTGCTCTTTTAATTTTCCCGCAGGCCCTCTCTGCCTCCTGTCCATGGCCGTGTGACCTGGGTTGCTGACATGCTGAAGGTCTGTGTCTGCCACAGTACAAGGCAACTGGGGCAAGTGCTATCCACATGGGGTCTTAGCTGCACTATTGCAAGGTATTTTGCTCAGCTTTAAAGCACAGATGAGTCCGTAAGCTTGAAACAGTTACACCGGCCTTCCAAACCTTAGGTCTTGGCGTGGCTCTTATTCTGGAGGGGTGGGGGTGGGGAGGATTTAGAAACAGTTTCTGTCCTTCCTCGTCCTACTGTCGCTGTGGCCAGGACCCCCCCCGCCCCCGCTCCCTGGCCTCTGGAGATGCAGGCTCCCTTCATTGGGGTGTAGGCCCATTTCCCAGCTTCACATGAGCCCTGCTCTCCTGACGGTTCCTCACCTTTGACTGTGGGATCCCCCACGCTGCAGAGTCTGCCACTCCCCAACTCTTGCTTACAACAGCTCTCTTAAGGCCCTTCAGAGGCTTCCCATTCTCCTGAGAATAAGAGTTGAATTCACCCAGGAACCACCAGGCCTGCCTGGACTGGCGTCTGCATCCTTCTCCAACCTGTCTCTTCTGTTCCAGAGCCACAGTGGCTCCTTTCATGCATGCGCCTTCTGCCTCAGGGCCTTTGCACATGTGGCTTCTGTTCCCATGTCAGAATCATCATTTCCCAACCCTTCCTGTCACTCCAATTCTTGGCTCCTTCACCTCCTCTCCATAACACCTCCTGACCCTTCAGCTTGCTTCTCAAATGCTACCTCCTCAGGGCTCAAAACCATTTTAATGACACATTTATCCATGGGATTATTTGATAAATCTCTACCTCACCCATTGATTCTAGTGTGTATTAGTCTCTCAGTTGTGTCTGACTTTTTGTGACCCCATGGATTGTAGCCTGCCAGGCTCTTCTGTCCATGGAATTCTCCAGGCGAGAAGACTGGAGTGGGTAGCCATTGCCTTCACCAGGGGATCTCCCTGACCCAAGAATCGAACCCAGGGCTCCTACATTGCAGGCAGATTCTTTACCGGCTGAGCCACCAGAGAAGCCCCATTGGCTCCAAGGGGCCATGACTTTTCTTTCACTGTGCAGCCTGGAGCTTGGCCCGGGGCTCAGTGCCCAGTAGCTCCTCATACCATAAATGCATGGAAAGAATGAGGCAGCTGGTGACCTTTTTCACTGGCGTCCGCATGTGTCCTAGGGGCTAGATGCGTTTCTTCCTCCCCTAAAAGGGAGCCAGGACTCCTGCCAGAACAAGCTTGTGTGTGACTGCATAGCTGTGTCACCCCAAACTCCCTCAGCTGTGGCCCTGGATGGACCGGGGAGAAGCCCATTTTCAGCCCTTCCACACGTGATGCAGCTTTTACTGTTCCCCTGTGGCTCTTTGCTGCCCTGAGGTATCTGAGTAATTTGGCCAAACACCATGGCATTCTCTGGTAAGAAAAGGGCAGGTACTAACAGGTGGCATGGCTTTGGAGTTCTGCTCCCCCGGCCCGTGCTTTCCCAAACAGACTTGCAGAGCCGGGATCTGAAGTGTTCTCACCGGGAGAAACTCTGAAAAACAACACAGCAAGGTGGCAGGTGGTAGCGCTCAAGCGCGTGTGCGAAGGACACGGGCCTTGTGAGTGATGTGGCTTCGTCTCTCAGAGCAGAGCAAAAAGAACAGGGAGAAGGGCAGTTGGAACCAAGTGCTCATGTGCAGAGGAAAAGGTTTGCCCCTGCAAATCCATGTAAAGTCACACGGATCTAAGAGATCTGAGCCAGGTTTTGATGAAAGAGCTTTGATTTTCATGGGCACCCAAGGAACTCTGGGGACTGGGCCAGAGTGACAGCGTCCACTCTGTCCAAGGTCCGGTGCTCATGGAGGTGTCTTGTCCTCTCAAGCGTTCCCCACTCTTTCTCAGCAGCCACTCATGGCTTCCACATCTGGGCAAAGCCTTCTGGAACCCATGTTTATTTCCTGCCTTGGGACTTTGAGATTGGACCATTTCTCAAGATAATTTAGTCAGAGGGTCCATCTGGAAGGCGGTTCTGGATTATCGAGTCTCTCTCTTTCACGTCACAAATGAGAAAACTGAGGGCCAGGGCTGGGAGTGTTGAGGTAAGGCTGGCAGTACCCATGGTTCCAGGGTACAGGGTCTGTGAGGAAGTCCCTGTGGCCCCTCTCAGGCTTGGACAGCTTCTCCCAGGAATTCCCGGCTCCATCCTGCCCGGTCCCCCTCCAGGCTCTTCTGGGCAGCTTCATGGCCTGCAGCGTGGCTTCCTGGCTACCAACCGAGTGGCCAGCCCTTGCAGTATCCGTGGTTTCTGCCAGCGCCTGGCCTGGAGCCCTTCCTACAGGCCCTGCTCCTCAGAGCAGCTGCCTGCTCGCTGAGCGCCCACTCTGCTCCCGGGCTCAGCTCCGGGGGTCAGTGTTCTCACCGCCATTTCACGAGGAAAGAAACTGAGGCTCCAGAGCGCCCTTCAGTGCTGGGCTCTAGGGGGCATCACGGGCGGAGTTGCTGAGCTAGGAGTTAAATCTCATTAAGGTTTGTCGTTCTCGAATTTGGACCTGAGAAGTGGACTGGGAGGGGGGCAGTACTGTGACCCTGCGGGGGCAGGACGAGGGCCCCCCATGAGGAGGATTTGGGAGGCAAAGCTGTGGTTCCGGCGAGCCCCCGCCTCCAGCAGCCCACCGGGCTCTCGCTGAAAATGACAACTCCAGCCAGAACCGGCGCGCGCGCCTACGACACAGCCATTCATGCTTTAGGTGCGCATTCCCCTTAATTGCCAAGCCTCCCAGTTAACGTGGGTTGCAGTGTCTGGTGCTGGGTTATTTTCTCGTATTTTTCCGACCCCTCCCCGCCCTCCTCCCCGCTCCCCCCCGCCCCGCGCCGAGTTTACTATTTCGGAGAGACACTAGCTCTGCCATCGTGTTTGTCTTGCTCCCTCCCCACCCTCAGCCGAGGAAAACCAAAAAGCAACAGCTGGCGGCGGATGCGAGCGCCCTGGCCGGTCTCCGCGGCGGCGGTCTCCTGTTGCTTCTCCAAGCGGCCTGCCCCTTGAATCCCGCCCGCACCCAGGAGCAGCGGCGGCGCGCTCGAGGGGCGGGCAGCGCCGGGCGAGGAGAAGGGGGTCCGCGCGACGACGCTACCCGGAGGCCGGCAGACGGTGACACCGCGGTCCCCGGAGCCCAGCCCCGGCCGAGCCCCCGCCCACCACTCCCCACCCCTGCGGGACGCGGGGCTCCAGCCGCCCCCACCCTTCCCAGCAGGGGAGGCGGGAAAAACAGCGAAAGCCTCGCCCACTGCCCTCCCCCAGCCTCGCCACTCCCAGGCTCCTCCGGACTCCACTCATCCTCCTGGGATTGTCTCGGAGGGGACACGCCGCGGCAGGTAAGCGGCTGCAGAGGTGGCGAAGTTGGGTTCCTCTAACGAGGAGGGAGAGGGGCTGGGGTGGGGACCGATCGCGCGGCGCCAGGATGCTGCCAGGGTAGGTTTGTTTCGGTGGGTGTGAGCGGTTCTCGCCAGGCACGCAGCTAGGGCAGCGGAGACCCGGTAGGAGATGGAAACCCAAAGAGGAGGTGGGCGTCGGAAGAGAAGAGGGGCCGCCGACGGGGGAGACAGGCCGTGGCGGTGGGGTGAAGCTGTTCGGACAAGGCGTTTGCTGCTACCTGGAGCTTGGGGCTGTGGTTTTGGGAGAGGGGGAAAGGGCTGCTCTCCTCTTACCAGGGCGGTGTAGTTTTCCCTTTGTTACTTGGAAGCTGTGGACACTTGAGTGTGCGGTTGTGAAGACGAGGGGAGGTGGCTGGCTATGAGTGTGCACACATGAGCCATGCAAAATGGGACTTGCTGATTTGGCGCTTGGAGGACGGGGAGCTGGGGCTGGGCAGTGGGCACCGGGAGGAGGGGCAGGTAAAAAAAAGGGCTGGCGTTCCAGGGCATGGTTCATGAGAGTGCATTAGTGTTCCTCTCCTCTTCTCTAACCCGTCCTGGCTTCTTCCAGCGGGGTGGGGGTTGGGGTGGGCCTGGTCCCCCGGCCCCATCCCCTCCTTTCCTGGTACCCTGCCCTCTTTCCCCAGCAAGGCTGGCCTTGGCACAGCCTTCCCCATTGTGTCTTTTGGGCTTCCTTGCCTAGTTGGAAGGGGCTCCTGGCACTTGCTTCTGGGCTCTTACAAGTGGTGGCTGGTAGAGGAAGCACCGAGGGTGGGAGCAGGGAGCAGGCATGCTGGAGAATGGGCCTGGCCAGGCCCCCGCTGCCCACATCCAGCCTCGGGTTGTGGCTTCCAGGGCTTCTCCCCGCCAATGTGGCCTCTTTCTCCACTTCCTTTGTCTTCTTGGCATCGTGCTCTCTGCCTAGGCCCAGATTTCCAGGTTTGGAGATGGATCAGTGGGCAGCCCATGTCTTCTGTGGAAGGGCCCCCACTCTGGGGTCCCAGGGCCCTCATCGTGTGTATGTGCTGATGTCTATATCTGTTTCTGCTTTGGCCTTTTTCACGTGACCTGCCCAGTAGTTGCCATGGAAACCCCTTTTCCATTCTCAGCCTCCCTCCTTTTCTGCCCATTCCTCACCTCCATATCTCCTCCCCTCCCCCCAACATGGTTGCCTAGATACTGATTACCCCTGACTTCTCTGGGTAGGAGACCCTGAAATGCTAGCTCCCACCTCACACTGATGTCGCCCCTAGCCACTCCAGCTCCCCCAACACACAGTACACATCACAAACACACCCCAAACATGCACGCTCACCACACCACCCACATACTCAGACACACACCTGCTTGCCACACACACTGCATAAACACACAGCACACACATATATTATATCACATGTACACCATGTACACACTAAATACACCATGCATGTACCAAACCACCGCACACAACCCACAAGGCTACACATACACCTGTCATTGAACTGTGTGCGCTTTCACACAGACCAGCAATAACATATACCATTGCTTTCCTTCTCTCTCTCTCTCTCTCTCTCTCTCTCTCTCTCTCTCTCTCTCTCACACACACACACACACACACACACACACACACACACACACACACACACACACACACACGAGTACTTCTGAACAGGTCTCCAGCTGGAAGAGAGCGCGATTTCTGCCTCATCCAGCTCCTTGGAGGAGCATGTAGGGGAAGGCTGAGAAAGGCTAGGAGGAAGCATCTCCCTGAGAACTCTGCAGAAGATGGGGGGAGATGCCCTTCCAGACTCCCTCAGAGGGGAGCCCCTCTCCTGGGTGCTAGATGCAAGAGGCTGGGCATGGACCAGAATGTAAATCTCTCCCCACTGCTTCCTACCTGCCTTTACCCTAAGAAAGCCTGAGGCTCCTGGCCCCTCTTAGGAATCTCAGTTCTGCCCCTGAGCCTTCCTGCCTAACACAGGATCAGGCAGCTCCAAGATCTGCTGAGGCTCTGAACCTCCGCAAAGGAAGGAGGAAAGGTGTGACTGTGTTAGGAGAGCAGGGGAGGGCAGGGAGAGAAGACAAAGCCTTGAGGATTGGGAGGAGGAGGAGCCAGCAAGAGAGGAGCCAGGTGTATTTAGAAAGTATTTAGGGTGTATTTAGGGTGATGATGGGCGGGGAAGGAGTGTCCAGGCTGCCCTCTATCCCCCAGGGACACTTTCCTGCTTTCTTCTTGGCTCCTCCAAGCACATCTGTGTGTCTTGGGACAGGAAGGCAGTTTGCCAAGGGCTCCTGGATGGCTAGAGCTTGCCCAAGACCTGTAGCTTCTCTCTGGGTCTGGTGATAGACTCTGGAGGCCAGGGTCTCCTTTCTGGCCACCTTGTGAACTTTGGACTGACTTGGGCCCCACTTCATTCAACTATTCAGTGAATTGCTTTAAGTACCTACTGTGTGTTCATTGCCAGGATCACGAGGAAGAGAGTCCCTGACCTCAGAATCCTAGATTTCTCAGAGCCAGAAGGGGGACATCCAGTCGGGACATCATGCAAATGGGAAAACTGAGGCTTGGAGGTCACACACTCCACTGTGGCTGAGGCCTCTGACTCTTCAGCCAGGATTTGTGACCCCCCCACACACACACATACACTTCCTGTCGCACATCACTTGCTTCACTTGCCTTTTTTTCTTTGTTGCCACCAATCCTCTGGGGACTACCATGTCCCTTCAAAGTGTGGGTGCCCTAGTGGATGGGGAGCCTGCTTCATTATGTTTTCTTGGAGAATGTGGCCAGGAGAGGAGGGAGCAGAGGCAGTTCCCTAGACCCTGGAAACTCCCCGCAGCCATAGGGAAGCCAGAGCATTGGATCCTGTAAGTCAGAGCCTGGCCCCTGGCCCCGTTGGGCCTCGCTGGCAGCCATCTGGATGGCAGACTGTGTCAGGCAGCCCCCAGGACTCATTGTTTAACAAATCACTCACCAGCTTCTGCCTGAGCACCTGAGGAGGCAGACCAGTCACGAGAGGCCCTGGCCCTGCCTGCAGCATAAAGGAGGAGAGCCTGGGGGTGCAGACCGAGGTGTAGTCCTGGCTGTGCTCCAGGGGGCATTGCATTCATATCCCAGATAGCCCTTCAAACTGGGTTTCTGGTGGTAGTCAGGAATGGCTTAGACTGATCTCCAGCAACTGAAAGCCTCCACGATTTTATCTTTTTTAGTTTTTGGCCACACCACGCAGCATGCTAGATCTCAGTTCCTTGATCACAGATCGAACCCAAAAGCCTCCACGATTTTAGGCCTTTGTTTCCTCATCTGCCTGTAGATGGGTCAGATTTCATGATTTCTAAGGCATTTGTTTTCCTCCCAGTTTTTGTAGCCTGTACAGTCTTTCAAAAGATCCCTTTTCTCTCCAGGTGCCAAACTGTGCTTATAATTTTATAACACAGGGTTGTAGCTGAGTGGAGCAGGGAAGGGGGTGGTCTTTAGTCACCCCTGAGAAGGCTCCCTTTTCAACCTGTGAAGACAGGAGATGCTCAAGAATCCGAGACCAAGTTCTTATCTCCCAGGCTGCAGCCCCTGACCCTCCTGGACACCATGTCCACTTGGTCTGTTTTGCTAGGATAACACCCGGGGCCTGGTGGAGTCTTGGGAGATGTGGTCTCTGGAGGGATGAGCCAGATTGATTTTGAGTCTATGAATCCTCGGACAGAGAGCCTTGGGGCAACTGGAGAGCGTGACAGGAGGCACTGGTCAGGGCTGTCTGTCTCTGATGAGAAGCAGAATATCTCTGGCTGAAACAAAACCTTGGATCCAATTTGGCAGCATCTTCTCTGCCCTGGAATGGGAAGTGGGAGGAGACTCTGACCTGGGAAAGTATGAAGTCAGCCTGGAGGCCACACAGGAACACACTTGTTACAAAGACACACGGGGGATCGGGAGGCTCAGGAGGGGCGCTGGGGCCCAGGGGACCAGGCTGGGGCCGTGGGAATGTGGCTGCTCAGCTCAGAAGCTCTGATTTGGGGCCAGGGATGAGGGAGGATCTAGTTAGAATGACAGTGACCCTCACATGGCTGGAGGGCAAAGCCAGTCCTCGGGAGGGGGCCAGAAGCAAGGTCTTAACGTCATACGTACATCCCTTTAACAGTTGTTAAGTGAGTCCCTTCCCTATGCCAGGCTCTGTGGGCTTTCCAGGACCTAGAGCCCTCTGAGATGATGGTTTCATTTCTCTGAGCGCTCCTGCCCGGTTCCTCCGTTTCTCCCTGGCTGACCTTACCCCACCTCCCACCCAGAAGGACCCCCAACCTCCATCTTCAACAAGCAGGGCCCCCGCACTCGCTCATGTGTGGCTCACACTTGCACTCTCTCTCCCCTTCTCACTCATACATAATATCCATACCTGACACACAGGCGTGAGCTCACAGGTTCCCTGCACCCTCTCACCTCGCCCAGCTGCAGTCTCTCACCCAGACCATGGTGATGGGCTCTCTCTCCTTCCACTTTCTCAGCCCTCTTGCTTTTATTACCACTGATCTGTGGGCCAGTATTCCAACCTCTCCGTGCCTGTTAGTGGGGACAGGTGCCTGGCTCTGGCCCTCGAAGCTCTCTGGGTCCTGGCCGCAGCTATCGCACCAGGCACCTTCTCCATGTGATCATCCCGAGCCTTGGACTTCCTACCCTCTGCCTCTGCTCAGGCCCTAGCAGGAATGAACCCTTACTTCGGCCTGCAGAGCAGGGGATGGTCGCCTTTGGAGATGCACAGACTTGGGATCTAATCTGGCTGCTGACGCTTCCTAGCTTGCTTAACTCTTCTAAGCCTTAGTTTCCTTATCTGTCAAATGGGCATGAGAATTGAGCAGGGCTAAGTTACGTCAAGTGCTTCTTTGTGCCTAGCATATAGAACACACTTGCTGGATATTAATTGCTATAATAATAATAGTACTAACACATTGTTATTGTTATTAGAATTTCTTTCAATTTTTTAGGACTTCTCAGGTGGCGCTAGTGGTAAAGAACCCATCTGCCAGTGTAGGAGACATAAGAGACGAGGGTTCGATGCCTGGGTCAGGAAGATCCCCTGGAGAAGGGAATGGCTACCCACTCCAGTATTCTTGCCTGGAGAACCCAATGGACAGAGGAGCCTGGTGGGGCTACAGTAGTCCATAGGGTCTCAGAGGGTTGGACACAACTGAAGCGACTTAGCACTCATTATCGTTACAGTGTTCTTTGAGGCCCCTCTCCAGTGCTCATTCTTTAAGATAGCTTTTCCTATTTCTTATCAGAGAAGGCAATGGCACCCCACTTCAGTACTCTTGCCTGGAAAATCCCATGGATGGAGGAGCCTGGTGGGCTGCAGTCCATGGGGTTGCTAAGAGTCGGACACGACTGAGCGACTTCACTTTCACTTTTCACTTGCATGCATTGGAGAAGGAAATGGCAACCCACTCCAGTGTTCTTGCCTGGAGAATCCCAGGGACGGCGGAGCCTGGTGGGCTGCCGTCTATGGGGTCTCGCAGAGTCGGACGCGACTGAAGCGACTTAGCAGCAGCAGCAGCAGCAGAGAAGGAAATGGCAACCCACTCCAGTACTCTTGCCTGGAAAATTCCATGGACGGAGGAGCCTGGTAAGCTACAGTCCATGCAATTGCAGAGTCTGCACATTTCTTAGTAAACAGACAAACTTTCCTCTTCCTGGTACCCCTGAAATGCTCTGTTGCTTCTTCCCTTAAAGGCTACTCCCACTGGACCAGCACTTAGCTACTTATGGCCATGCCTGCTCCCCACACCCTCTCCTGCTTCTTCAAAGGCAAAGTCCGTTTTTTCCCCAGATGGGGGGGGGGGGTGGCGGGAGCATGGTGTCAGACGTGGAGCAAGCCCAGTGAGCATCTGTGAATTGAACATATGTGGGAAAAAGTCCTCATGCACCAGGGCATGTTGAAATCCCACTTGCCCCTCCAGGCTGTCTCCTGCCTATCACTCGCCCCCCAGGTGCACACCACACACACCTAAAGTGTACATTCCTTTTTGCCCATGGGTCATCTCAGTTTGTCCTGTTCCTTTGGTAGAGTTTGAAAACTAGGAGTTTGACCTCATTGGAGGTCTGGGGGGGCTTCCCAGGTGGCGCTAGTGGTGAAGAATCCTCTTACCAATTCAGAAGATGCAAGAGATGTGGGTTCGATCCCTGGGTTGGGAAGATCTCCTGGAGGAGGCTATGGCAACCCACTCCAGTATTCTTGCCTGGAAAATTCCATGTGCAGAGGAGCCTGGCTGGCTACTGTCCATGGGCCCGTAAAGAGTTGGACACAACTGAGTGACTGAGCACAGCTCAGGAGGTCTGGGAAGTGCTTAAGGACTGAAGGCAGTGGAGGGAAGCTGATTCATCATAGTATTTTGGTGACTGGGATTTGATGGAGACCTGGAGAGTGGGCGGGAGGAAATGAGGGGAAGGGAGCACTGAAAAATTTTAAAAATTCCTTTAAAATTCCACACAGATCCTTGAGTTGTTTTGAGCTTAGGTTGGATTTGACTTAAAACGATAATGGTGCTGAACGCCTGATCCTTCAGTCATTGGCATTAACTGAGCAGCCACTCTGCAAAGTGTTGGAGATTCAGAGAATGCCTAGAAGGTGCCTCCCTTCTACAGAGCTACAGAGCTCATAGTCTGATGGACGGGACCTGGACAGAAGCGTGGGCCTTGGCTCTGTGGGGATTGGGGCAATGAGGCATGTAACAGGAAGGAGGAGACAGTACTTTCCTGAAGCTGAGACAAACAAGGTCAGGTAAACCTCCATGCAGGCAAGTGACCAGGTTCGGCAGGTTTCCAAGTATACGGGCCCATAGGTCAGGGATCATCCCATGTCATTTCCACCACCAGGCAAGTCAGTGTGAGCACAGACAAAGTGCCCTGTGGGCTCAACTGCCCACCCAGAGCTGTGCTCTCAAGGCAGTGGGCTGTTGGGCAGAGAGAGTGGAAGGAGCCAGTCAAGCGGCCTCATCCTGCGGTCTGCCTGTGAGCAGGGTCTCACGGGCCTGGCTCCTGGGCCTCTTGGCCTGGCAGCTGCTCTGAGTTTCTGTTTCTGCTGCTGGGACTGTTTGGCCTCTCTTGAATGGTCCTTTGTCAGCAGGCGTGGGGACGTGATTCCATGGCTGGCCTGACTCACTCGCTCATGCCCGCCCGGTTTGTCAGGGCCCTGGCCTGGGGCTTCTGTGCACCTCGGCCCACCATCCTGACTCCCTGGAACTGGACTGAGGTCCCCTCAGGGGCAGGGGCGTGGGCCCCCGGGCTGGCAGGCAGCAGTGAGTCCTGCTCCCTGACTCACTCCGCACAGCTTGTGTCCTGGGCCTGTGGCGGGTCAGCCGCACAATGCTGCCCCGTGTTCCTGCCTCTGGGGGCTGTCAGAGGAAGCCACGGGGTGACGGCTGGCCTGGCGCTGCCAAGACTGTCATATCTGGTGGTGACGGGGGGCTGGGGGTAGCAGCAAGGCCTCACGACCCTGCTGGTGGGCCAGCTTGGGGTCTTTCCAAGGGAGTCTTTTTAGAAACCAGGCCTGAGGCTGTGGTTTGTGAGTCCAGTGTGTCACTTCTAAGAGAGGGCTTTATTTCTTTTCGTGGTTGGCTCTTTTCCTTTTCCTCAGAAGTAATTCCACATTAAAGATAAAGGTGCCTCCTTGTTCAAACAGCTCTCTGTGCTTGATAAAGGGATTCTGTCCCTCCTACTCCCCCTGCGCAACTGGGCTGGATTGGGCCTGGGCTTGAGGACTGGGAAGAGCTCTGCACCATGGAGGCCAGTAGGCCCAACCTGCAGCCTCCCAGCTGTTGGGGGGTGCCCTCCTCCATGACGGAAGGATGGTGGGGCAGACCTATAGTTGGGGTTTCTCAAGGAGACCCTGTCAGGCCTGAGGGGCCTGGGAGGAAGGGGCCACCCTGGTGGGTGTCAGCTGCGGCGATTTGGGCCAGAGACCCCTGCCCTGCTTGTCAGCTGTCCATCTGCCTCAGGGCAGTGCAGGAATTCAGTAAAGTGACTACAGCCACCGTGGGCCCCTCAGCCTATTAGAATATCACCACTCTCTGCTCTCTCCTCAGTCCCAGGCTTTGACTTCTCTATGCTCTTCAGCCCTTCTCTGGAATTTTGTAGTTAGGCTATTAAACGGAATACTTGATGTTTAATGCTTGTTTGATGAGCATTTAACATGCAAATCAAGGGAAGACGTTGCATTTTCCTCTGGAGCCCACAGATCCATCCGTGACCTCTAGTTGGACCCAAAGCAGTTGTTTTAAAAGGCAGCTTTAAAAGCCGTTGCTGGGCTTTTGGCTTTGTGGTTCTGAACCATAGAAGCCCAGCCCCTATTACAGAAGCATCGGGCACCACCAGCAGGGCATAGGGCTCCACGCTGCTTGCCAGGAAGGTGACCAGACCTGGGCTTGATGGGGGTTGGGGAGCTGTTTGTTTTTTTTTAACAGAATTAAAAATTTATTAAATTGTTTTTAATAGACTTTTTAAAGAAAAAATTTAGATTTATAGAAAAACTGAACAGCTAGTACAGAGAGTTCCAACACAAGCCGCCTGCACATTTTTCTGATTACTGTCTTACCGTAGTGTGGTATATTTGTTACAATTGATGAAATAATGTTGATATATTGTTATTAGCTAAAGACCATCTTTATTCAGGTTTCTTTAGTTTTCCCCTAATGTCC
The DNA here is from genome assembly GCF_027580195.1 of Bos mutus. Taxonomy (NCBI): domain Eukaryota; kingdom Metazoa; phylum Chordata; class Mammalia; order Artiodactyla; family Bovidae; genus Bos; species Bos mutus. Next base: position 51,340,235 of record NC_091631.1, read on the forward strand.
TTTTTCTATTCCACAATCTCTTCCAGATAGCCACATTCCATTTAGTTGTTATGTCTGCTCAGGCTCTTCTTGGCTGTAACATTTTCTTAGACTTGTCTTGTTTTTGATGACCTTGAGAGTTTTGAGGAGGACTGGTCAGATGTAGATATACCCTTCAATGGGGATTTATCTGATGCTTTTTTTGGCTTACGGCTTTGGTGGAGGGAGATCACAGAGGTAAAGTGTAAGTTTCATCACACCAAATCAAGGGTGTATACCATCAGCATGATTTATCCCTGCTGATACTGACAGGGAGGGCTAGGCTTCCAGTCCCTTTCAGCACCTCCACTTCTGCACAATTCCAAAGCCTGGTGATGGGAGCTGTGCTCTTTCCCCTCCTCAAGACAAACATCAGTCTGTCAACCAGCACTCGGTGGCTGTCTGCACCACCCCAGCTCTTACAAGTCATGGGGTAACAGAGAGCTTCCAGCCAGGAGAACCTTGTTAAAAGACAGCGTAAACCAGAATGTGTTGTGTGGTAAGTCAGTGCTAATGACAGATCACAGGTGCTCTTTGAGTCTGGAGGAAGAAGCCTACAATTCAGTTCGTGGGCTGGAGTGGCAGTTGGACAAAGACAGCGTTTCTCAGCCTTGGCTGCATGTTAGAATGAGTGTGTGTTGTGTGCTCAGTCGCTTCAGTCATGTCCGACTCCTTGTGACCCTATGGACTGTTGCCTACCAGGCTCCTCAGTCCATGGGATTCTCCAGGCAAGAATACTGGAGTGGGGAGACATGCCCTCCTATGGGGGATCGTCCCGATGCAGGGACCAAACCCAAGTCTCCTGCATTGCAGGTGGATTCTTTACCACTGAGCCACTGGGGAAGCCCTAGAATGAGTGAGGGATTCTAAAAATGACTCATGCCTTGGTCACACCCCCAGAGTTTAGAATTTGGTGGGACTTAGTTGATTCCCTGGAGAAGGCAATGGCAACCCACTCCAGTACTCTTGCCTGGCAAATCCCATGGATGGAGGAGCCTGGTAGGCTGCAGTCCATGGGGTCGCTAGGAGTTGGACATGACTGAGTGACTTCACTTTCACTTTCATGCATTGGAGAAGGAAATGGCAACACACTCCAGTGTTCTTGCCTGGAGAATCCCAGGGATGGGGGAGCCTGGTGGGCTGCCGTCTATGGGGTCGCACAGAGTCGGACACGACTGAAGTGACTTAGCAGCAGCAGCAGTTGATCCCCATTATGATTATTATTATTATGCAAAAGCTCTACATGTGATCCTAAGATGCAGGATTGAGAACTGGACTACACAGGGAAAGGAAGGCCGTGCTCAGTGGAGGGAAGAGATACTCAGTGGCTTGGAGCTCGATACAATGTGGTGGGGGATGGGAGTAGATCATCTTAGCTGAAAGTACTGGGAGGAAATACTAGAAGGGTAGAAAAGAGATAGAGGTATTTATATGCCAGGCTAAAAAGTTTTGATTTTTTTAAAAAGTAATTAGGGTATGGAAACACCATGAATACACTGGAGTTTGGTAGAGAAGTGATCAGCATACACATTCGGTGTATTAAATCATACAGTCCAATTAATGTCCAAGACAGATTATAGGGAGAGGGTGAAAGATAGGTGCAGCTACTACAGTGTTAGGCTTCCCAGGTGGCGCTAGTGGTAAAGAATCCTCCTGCCAATGGAGACCTAAGAGACGTGTGTTCGAAACCTGGGTCAAGAAGATCCCTTGGAGGAGGGCATGGCAACCCACTCCAGTATTCTTGCCTGGAGAATCCCATGGACAGAGGATCCTGGCGGGCTATAGTCCATGGGGTCGCAGAGTCGGACATGACTGAAGCGACTGAGCACGCGGACACTACTGTATTATGCAGGGTACCACAACAGCCCAGGGGAGCAGTGGTGAGGGTCTAAACTACAGCGAGCAGTGGAAAAGAAACTTACAGAGGTCCTGCAGGAGTGAGCACGGCTAGGACTTTGCCACAGATAGGACGTGGTGTTCTGGAGGCGGGGAGCAAACCCTGTGACCTCAGTGAGACTGTAAGCTCGACGAGGCAGGGACTCTGTTGCTGCAGCTCCCCCAGTGATGACTGAGGTCCTTGGCAACAGGAGGCCATCAGTACCTGTTGTTAATTTGGTTCCTGGAAGAATAACGTTACCATTCTTTCCAAAATTACTCCTCATTCCAAAATTAATCTTCTTTTCTCCACCAATTTCTCCACCTAAATGCAGGCAGATCTCAGCTGTTTGGAAATCAACCTAATTCAATAACTTGGGCTGAGATGTAAATAACTGTTAGGATTGAAGTATTTACCTTTCAAACAAAACGTTTGGTGGAATTAAGAACTCTCTTCTTGGGAGAATGTTGCGGGTGTGGATATATTTTTGAGTAGGGACTGTCTTTATTTCAGTTCTACACCTTAATCTAATTTTGAGCCAGACCAGAAAAAAATGGGAGGGGGGTCTGCAGCTTGGCAACCTGCTCTGAAAGGCTGTCAGTTGCTGGGCTGGTAGTTCTGTTGGCATGCCCTGTGAGCCTGGCTCCAATGGCCAGGACCTCCTACAACCCGTCTGGGATACTGTCTTGCTTCCTGCATAGATGCAGATGTTCTGCTGGGCAGAGAGCAGCAGGGTGCCCAGCAGGTACTGTGGGGAGGCTTGGGAGGGAGAGAAGGCAGCCCGTTCTGGTGTGAAGCTCAGCTGAGAGTGAGTGACAGGAAGACCTGTGAACAGCTGGGGTCCAGTGATGGCTGATGGATGAGCCAGCCCTCCTGCCTCCTAAGGGGCTCCGGGGTCCCAGCCTTCACATCAGTCATAGTGGACAGAACAGAGCCGGGCAGGAAACTGTGAAAGGGGAAGAAAATGACATCATCGGTGTCAACGTTAAAGCTGTTGAATTTTATCTGGGTTATTCTCTTGTCCTCTTTTTTCTCCCCTGGGCTGGGTCAGACCACTTCCATCCAATGAGCCCTGCTTGGTCTCAAGTCAAGGTCAGCATTTTTATTTCCCTTAGCGTCCATGCATTGCTGCACCTGCCAGGGAGGCAGCGAGGAAGAGTGGAAAAAGCCTAGGACGCGGCATCCACAGAATTAGGGGCCGATGCCAGCTGTGCCATTGTTAGCTGCGGGGCCTTGGACAAGTAACGTAACCCTGAGCCTCACCTTCTCGAATCTGTAAAAGGGCCCTGATATCCAACATCTCCTGCATCTGTGATGTTCCTTTGAGCTGATGCTTGTGAAGTTGTCTGGTAAGTCAGGCGTCTTACAGATGTTTGATGTTAGGGGCATCACCACCATCACTGTGATCATCCCCTTCAGCCATCATGGGCAGGGAGGAGGGTGGGTGGATCACACACAACACAGTTGGTCCCCCTTTGTCTTACGACTGCCACAGGTACACTCGAGGGTCTGAGGCTGAAGGACAGGAGTCTCTGGTCCGATAGACCTTACTCCAATCTCCCTTAAACCCAGAAGGCAGGAGGACCAGGGTGTCCTGGGCACAGCATCCCAGTCTTGCAGAGGTCTGCCTGGCACCCACCCAACCCCGGGAGTCTCAGGCCCCAGGCCTCCTAGGGAGACACCCTGAAGGGGCCCCTTGCGGGAGGCAGTGGCTTCTCCTGGGAGGCCTCTGGGTTAGGAAGAAGACTAGGCGTGCTGACCGCGGGGTGTGGCACCTGAGGTCCACCAGGGCTAAGCCTCAGGCCCCTGGCCGCGGCCCAGCAGGCTGCTGGGACAGCAGAGGCCCTGTGTCTCCTGTTGGGCAGCCGCCCTGCAGCCAGAGCGGGATGTGAACTGGCTTCTCCCAGGAGCTGCAGCTGCCTGCTGACCCTTCTCTCCACACCCCATCTGGGCACATTTTCCTTCCCCTGCTCTTTGGAGCACTGGTGTGACTGGGACAGGCAGGGCGTGGTGAAGGCTCCGGGGGAGCCAAGGATGGAGGCCCAGCTGGGGGCTCATGGGGAGGAAGACAGTGCGGAGCCTTGTGTGATGTTTCTCCAAAGTAGATTTCTCAGCAGTCTCCAACCTCTCCTTGCTTTGCCACCTTGTCCATCCCTTGTTCAGTCTCTATCAGGAGCGCTGTTTCTTTGTTGTTCAGTCGCTAAGTCGTGTCTGACTCCGTGACCCCATGGACTGCAGCACGCCAGGCTTCCCTGTCCTTCACTATCTCCCGGAGTTTGCTCAAGTTCGTGTCCATTGAGTTGGGGATGCCATCCCATCGTCTTACCTTCTGTTGCTCCTCTCCTTGGGCAGCCTCCATTCTGTCCCGGAGCCTCTTCCTTTTCGCTTTGCCTGCCTCTCTTGCACTTCTCTTTGGGCCCCCTCCCCTGGTCAGCTTCTCTTCTCTGGGATTTCTTTCCTTTTCTGTCTCATGTCCTCTGTCTCGTTTCTGGGTCTCTGGGTGGGGGGGGCTCCCGCACTCGGGACTGGGAGGCTACGTCACCCGCCTCAGCTGCCCCAGGCAGATCTGTGCTCCTCACGCCACCTGTCGGCGGCCCTGGGTAATGCAGCCTGTTTTTCTGGAGGAAGAAGAGGGCAGTGGCCCCCGGAGGCCTTTTGATTCTGTTAAGTTTGGGTCTGCCTGCTTCTGCTGTGGACCGAGGCCTGTCCCCGCCCCTGTTGTGGGGACGCTGGAGACTTCCAGGGGTGGAGGGAAGTGAAAGGAGGCCACTGGGGCCTTTTTCCCAGCTCTGTTCTCTGTTTCTCTTCCCCATTTCCCAAGAGAAGCTAGAAAATCAAGGCGGAAGCTGAGGAAGGAGGTGGGGGAATGATGATATTAATAGTATCAGCAGTTGATACTTTAAAAACACTTGCTATTCACCAGGCAGAGACTTCCTGCTGTGACATGGTATCCCTTCATTGCAAATGATCCAAACCATTGCATCTGGTTGAGACAAGGCAGGTAGCCTGTGGGACCGGCCAGAGCACACCTGGCCGGGACCTCTCCCCATCTCTTCTCCCTGCTTCTCTCTCCTGCCAGCTCTTCCCTGGTGAGTTGCTGCCTGACTTCTCCGCACCAGATTCCCCCACCGCCACATCTCACACCTTGGCTGCTATGAACCCTCCTCTATTGTTTCCAGACTATGTGACAACCCCTGAGGGACACTGAAGTTTCAAACCCAGTCCTTATAGCAACAAGGGAGTGGGTGCGATTGGCAGCCTCCAGTAGACCTTCAAGGTTGGAGTTGGGGAGGAGCTGCTTACTCTCCAAAAGGAGATGCCAAAGGGACGGATGTAGGCGAATGATAACTGCTTATGCACAGAGGCTAGTTCATCTAATCCTCACAGCTCCTGAGATTCCTGTTTTACAGTTTCAGAAGCAAAGACTCCAAGAGGTAGAGTGACTTGTTTGAGACCCCAAAGCCACTGAGTAGCAGAGAGGCAGGATGGTGGAGAGATTCAGAGCAGGAGCCAGATTGATTGGGTTTAAATCCAGGCTCTGCTACCTTCTGGCTCTAGGACTTTAGACAAGTTGCTTATTCTTTCTGGTCTCAGTTTCTCCTTCTGTATAATGAGGATAATCATAAATGGAGCCATTTCCTAGAACTACCATAAGGATTGAATGAGTTAGTACATATAAACCACTTAGAACAGCACTTGGCATGCCATGAATGCCTAATAGCTGTTAGGTATTGTTATCACAGAGCTTTACAGTTTACAAAGGACCTTCACGTATATTACCTCACTTGACTTTTATAATAGCCTTGGAAAGTGGGCAGCAGGGTTGGCTGATCCTCCAGATCCCTCCATGCTATGCTGTCAACTCTGACCTAAACAGCTGCACAAATTCCATACTCTATTACAAAAAAACACCTCTCCAGTGAACAACTCTATCCACAAGGGAATAGAAATTCTCTCTTGGGTGTGAGCTGGCAGACACTGAATTCCACTGTGTCTTTCTGTCAGGGGTGTGTATGAGGCCAGCGATGTTAGGACTTGGTTGGTAAATGTTTACCCAGAGGCGGGAGCCCCCTCTTTGCAGAGTTCATCTGATTCTCTCCAGGCCTGAGCCTTGCAGCCTAAGCCCACTGGATTGGGACAGCAGCAAGGACTAGAGTGGCAGCTGCCAGGGGCGTGAGCCCTCTGGGAGCAGCAGTGCAGGTGACCCGTTGTGGCCTTTGTCCCTGAGTGGGCGTGAACCCTCCCCTGGGGTGTGGGGCTGGGGGCGCTGGAGTCCAGGGCTCACAGCAGGAAGTTTACCCTTCTTCCCTCAGCAGGGAGGCAGACTGAGCTGGGCGGAAGTATGGAATCCAGCTCTCATCCACCAACGGACCATTCTTTCTCTGCCTCAGTTTCTTTCCCTTTAAAATGGGTCTGATGGAAACATAAATTTTCCAGGCTATTTTTAAGATTCAGTGAGAATGAATATTTAAAGTAGTAAGAATAGTACCTGACCAATATTCTGTTTATCACGATTATTATTATCATTTCTTATATCCAATCCTGACCCCAAACTGGGCTGTAACTATGGGCTTCCCATCCCAGCATTCTCCTTTTCTTCTATAGAGTCCATAGAATGATTCCAGTGCTCCCCATAGGGCTCTGTCCCATCGACTCCCAAACTGCCAGTCACCAGCGCCTTGCTTATTCCTACAGCCAGGCTCACAGCTGGATGACTCACCCAGAAGACTCACCTGTCTTGGTTCCACATCTGCTTTCACACTGCGGTCCAGGCTTCTGCTCCCAGAAGTGTGCAGTGTGAGTGGGGCGGGCTTGTGTACCTGTGGGAGCTCCAGCCATCAGGGTCCCTGAGGTTCATGCCAGTGGCTCCAGGGTTTTGCCTCACGCGGATTGGCCTGGGGGAAGCATTGTATGGAGGCTTCTCCAGTCAAGGAAGCTGCAGCTGTATCTTGCAGCTATATGAGGGACGGGAGTTTTGAGCCTTCTGTTGCTGTTTAGTTGCTAAGTCACGTCTGGACTCTTTTGTGACCCCATGGAGGTCCTCTGTCCATGGGATTTCCCAGGCAAGAATACTGGAGTAGGTTGCCCCTTCCTTCTCCAGGGGATCTTCTTTTACCACTGAGCCTCTAGAGAAGCCCCTTGAACCTTCCAAAAGGGGCCAAAGATAGAGAAGAATCACCTTGCATTTTACAAAAACAGATGATGAAACTTGGTGATGACTGATCTCTGGGAGCTTCAAGGTCCAAGAGTATAGGGCACACTGTAGGCGTTCGAGGCCACGGTGTGGTCCCTGCTTCCGTTCCAGGCCACTTGTCACGTGGACATGAAGTGAGACAGACCCTCCCCATCCTGAAAGCAGCTTGGTACAGAGAAGGTGGAGCGGAGTGCTGGGCTCAGTCAGGAAGGACCCCAAAATACCCGCGGGAACAATTCCAGACAGAGCAGCCGTGTAGGTGATGACTGGCCCTTTGTTTGCTTTCTTTTTCTCCTGTACATAAAATCCCAAGAGAGCTTTGAATCAAAGCATCTAAGTTGGGAAGCAAAAGGTGATGAGCAGTTTAGAGAGAAGGGCAGCTGCATGTGACTGGAAGTGGTTTGCTTGAGTGCAGAGGACGCCTGGCTGCCCCAGCGGGGATGGAGAGTGGGAAGACCAGGGGAGCAGAAGGGGTGCCAGAGAAGATCAAAGACAACATTCCAGCCTGTGTGCCCTAGAGGCATTATGTCGCCCACATTCTCGTAAAAGCACAGCGCACCTCAAAGCTGGACCGGGAGTTGGGCCTCACCCACCAGATTATACTGACCATACACCCAAGCCTCATTCCTGAGCACGTATGATTGAGGGCCAAAGCTGCCATTCATGGAGGGCATGCATGACCCTTTCATAGAAACATGCTAAGGAGGCTTGAAAGGACTGCTGGAGCCAGGCCCCTGACTCCAAAGACATCAGACTTCTTGCCTTCTGTAATATTTTCCTCCCAAACAGTAAGACTTTCTAATGTCTTAGGAATGTAAAGCATCCACCTCTTTCCCCATAAATCAGACCAATTTGTCTGTGATAATTTTTAGTCTCTGGTTTTAGCCCTTAGCCCGGCCTTAGACCATTCAGATCTGTGCTACAGTGATAAGTGTGTGTGTGTTGCTCAGTCACGTCCAAGTCTTTGTGTCCCCATCCACCATAGCCCGCCAGGCTCCTCTGTCCATGGGATTTTCCCAGGCAAGAATACTGGAGTGGGTTCATCGGGGGATCTTCCTGACTCAGGGATTGAACCCGGGTCTCCTGCATTGCAGGCAGATTCTTTACCAACTCACCCACACAGTACAGCCAGAATAATCAGAAAGGACTCTTCTGATTGATTATCTCTTTGCCTCCTGTTGAGAGAGTGAGGTGTTGGCCTCCAAGCCTTCTGAAGACCCTTTGCGGACACGGTTCTATCAGTCACCTTCCCAGAAGCCAGCACGGCCCCCTTGACATCTGACCAACCAAAGGCAGTCTTTATCTTTTTGGACAAGCCACACAGCATGTGGGATCATAGTTCCCCAAGCAGGAATTGAACCCGTGCCCTCTGCAGTGGAAGTGCAGAGTCCTAACCACTGGACCGCCAAAGAAATCCCTGAAGATAATCTGGATCACCAGGGTCTGTCAGTGCTTCTCTCCCCGCTCCTCACTGCCTTGGTCACTGCATTCCTGTAGGTGCCTTGGCTTCTTTCCTGGCTCTAGCCAGGCTACCGGAGCACCCTCAGGCATTGCCCAGCCTGCTTGTTTCCCTCATGGTACTCCCCTCCTCCAGTCCTGGCCTGCCCAGCGCCCAGTCCCAGCATATCAGAGCCGCAGGCAGGAGCTGGCGGTGTGAGTTCTGGGTAGATGCATTGGCTACATCACTTCTCTGTTGGCACTTCAGACTCCTCAAATAAAGAGCTTTCATCTCAATCATTTTAACTCACTGGCATTCAGTGCTTCTAAGTCCATCTGGTATACCTCACATCATGCTTATGTCCTATTTATACACAGCAAAATCTTTTAACAGGCTTCTTTGTTCCAAAGATTTGGATACATCATAGGCTAAATCTTGTTCCTTGGCATGCAATAACAGTCTAGGGTAACCAGTTAGCCTAAACAATAAGGCCCAGGTATTAGGGGTTCCCTGGTGGCTCAGATGGTTAAGAATCCGCCTGCAATGCAGGAGACCCAGGTTCGATCCCTGGGTCAGGAAGCTTCCCTGGAGAAGAAAATGGCAACCCACTCCAGTATTCTGGAAAATCCCAGGGACAGAGGAGCCTGGTGGGCTACAGTCCATAGGGTCACAAAGAGTCGGACTCGACTGAACGACTAACACTTTCACTTTTCCAGGCATTCTGTGACCCCATAAAGGTCCCCTTCTGGTATGTCCTTTCTAGGGAGGGGGCCTTATCTTTCTTTGGGGATCCTGCCAGGACCCAGGCCTTGGTGATCCCTCTGGGCACATTTTTGATGGGCTGAACCCTAAGGAAGGCAAGCAGGTGGGATGCCAGGGAAGGGAAGCGAGGCCTTGGGGGCTGAATGAGACAGAGATGAGGATGAGATGAGGATGTTTCCCTGTAATTTGGAGCTTGTGCCTTTTAAAGGGAGGTTGTTTCTGAGTTATTTTCACAATAGAACTGGGTATTCTGATCTACCTCACTGCTTCGTGGAATCAAAAATAATATAGCGTGATGCTATATCATCAGCTCGTGGCTTCTCTTTCTGAGCAGCTTTTACCCGGCAATTATGTGAAATTATGTGACTCAGTATGGAAAGATAATCACCAGAGAAACTCTTCTGATTGCTGTCTCCTGCACATGCAGAAAAGCAACTGTGCAGACGGCAGAGAGATCAGGGAGGGAAATTAACATGGACAGGCTGTTGCCACTCAGTGTCAGCTGTTTATCAGTGTCGAGATAAATGAGAGCATGGAACAGAGCAGGAAAATGAGTGGATTCTGAATTGTTTCTCTGAAGATGCTTCAGAGGAAGCACAAGGTGGCTGGTTCTGTTTTCCAGATGGGAAGGACCGTACCCCATCCCTGTCTAAAAGTTAGGACTTTGCCGGAGCCCCATCCCAGGGGGCCAGGTTCACAGGCTCTCCCAGGTAGGGGGGTCCATGATCTCACATGTGCAGGTGGCTAATGTGATTTTCCTGAACCCCCTCTCCCAGCTCCACCCAACTCTGCCTTGCTTTTCAGTCTTCCAAAAATTCCCGCCCACCCTTCAATCTACTACTTAGCCTCTGTGGCCTGGAAATGGGGTTTACCACACCTACCACCTCTCAACCTCCCCCACTCCTCGGCCAGCCTCGCCTCCTTTCTGGGAGAAAGGAATGTGAGGGGCAGTTGTGTGGGAGGGAGAGGAGAAAGAGATAGAGGTCCTCAGTGCAGCCATGAGAGAAAGACATTCTGTTTCCCTTCAGAGGCTCTGTCTGCGTCCTTGGCCACTCGACTCAGGGACAGTGCCAGAGGAACCAGCGAGATTTTTTAAAATGGGTGTGGGGGCCAAGAGGCCCCCCAAGGAAGCTTATGCTGAAGTGTGGCTGGCGTAGTCCTGGCCTGGGCAGCAGCTTGAAGGAGGAGAGTTGGTCTCTTTCCAGATCTGTAACAGTATTTCTTTCAGCTCACTGTAACTTGATCAGAAATGTTTTCTTTAGAATACAAAGACAGGTCTTTACTCTTTAGCCTGGCGTGCAAGATCCTCTAGAGGCTGACTCCAGCTCTCTTATCAGAATTCTCACCACCCACACTCTCATGCTTTACACAACTCGATTATTCACTGTTTTGGAAGGTATCTTATTCTCGAAATGGCAAATACTTGGCAGATGGCTGTCACGGCCCCTCCTGCGCTTTGCAGACATCACAGATGGATGAAGGCCCTCACATCTACCTGCCCTCATTCAGAAGCCTTCTGAGGAAGCCACTTCAGGTGGCCACTACTGAATGAAGTGCCTTGAGGTGCAACTTGAACTGAACTTGAAATTGAATACTGTTTGTGATCCCCGTTTTCCCTTCTCACTGCCTTTGCTCATGCTGTTTCCTCTGCCAGAATGCCTTTCCTTTTCTCCTTTCTTACCGCTGTCCCTCAGAATCCCATCCTGCTCTCAGGGTTCAGCTGGACTGTCAGCTCCTCCATGGAGGCAGCCCAGGTGCCCTATTGTATTCCCTGCTCCCTCTTCTCTGCCCTGCCATGCGGGCTACTCCTTGAGTGTAGTCTCTGCCTCTCATGAAGCTCTCTTCACATTTGCTGAAATATCTTGAGTGCTCTGCTTTCACACACTGCCCCCCGTCTTGCTTGCCTGTTTATCCCTTGCAGAACCTGGAATTGTATACCTCTGTTTAGGAATTCAGTGTGTTTGTGTGTGTCGGGGCTGGGGATTTACTTGAACCTAAGCATCTATGGAGGTAATTAGGTGGAGCTGTGGAGAGGTGTAGCTGTGACTAGCGGCCTGAGACCCTTGACCGGTGTCCTTCCTCCTCCCTGGAGGGGCCTTGCTTGCCTCATAACCCCTCTGCTGGCTAGAAGCAGTCCCAGCTGCTTCCCCTGTTCAGGGGAGGGAATTAGACAAAGTCTTGAATACTAGAAGGTTGGAATTACTGGGGAATGTGAGATCTGCCCCCCAGAAGGGTGAACAATAAAGAAAAACTGAGTTTACAGCTAATAGATCGTCATTAAAGAAAATTCTAAGATGTTCTCCAGAAATCAAGAAAAATGGCTTGCTGGATGCCTGAGATTCAAAAGGAATCATAAACAAATGGGTTAGTAGATACACAGCATGAGTTATCTGTTGCAACATAACAGTAGCTTAAAACAACAAATGTTTATGATCTCACACAGTTTCTGAGGGTCAGCAGTCAGGGAGGAGAGGAGCTGAGTGGTTATGCTCTGGGCCTTTGATGAGCTTGCAGTCAAACTGGCAGCCAGGTTGACAGTCGGTGAAGGCTGGATGATCAAGCCCGCTTAATGGTTCATGGCAACCTTACTTCCTAGTGGGCTTTTGAACCGAGCTCCTCGGTTCTTTGCCATGTGGGCCTCTCCATAAGGAAGCCTGAGCATCCTTTAACATGGCAGGTAACTTTCCCTAGAGCAAGCAATCCGTGAGAGAGAAAGCAAGAAAAGAAAGCTGTGGTGCTTATAATCTGATACTGGAAGTAACATATCAATTCTGCCATGTTTTTACTGGTCACCCATACTAGCCCTTGGAAAAGGCAATGGCACCCCACTCCAGACTCTTGCCTGAAAAATCCCATGGACAGAGGAGCCTGGTAGGCTGCAGTCCATGGGGTCACGAAGAGTCGGACACAACTGAGTGACTTCACTTTCACTTTTCACTTGCATGCATTGGAGCAGGAAATGGCAACCCACTCCAGTGTTCTTGCCTGGAGAATCCCAGGGATGGGGGAGCCTGGTGGGCTGCCGTCTATGGGGTCACACAGAGTCAGACACGACTGAAGCGACTTAGCCACGGCAGCAGCAGCATACTAGCCCTAGTGCACTGTGAAAGGAGACTGCACAGAGGTGTGGATGCCAGGAGGTACTGGGGGCTCTCTTAAAGGCTGGCCACTATACACACAGGTGAATCTATAAAGTGTTTCTTTCCAAGAAATACAAACGCTAATACCTATTTCATAGAACTAAGAACAGAACTGAAATTTTGTACAATAATAGCATATGTATCAGGTAGAAGGTGATTTGTATTTTTCAAGAAGAATATTTTACCTTATAACTATTATACATTTTGGCTTCCCTGATAGCTCAGTTGGTCAAGAATGTGCCTGCAATGCAGGAGACGCCAGTTTGATTCCTGGGTCGGGAAGATCCCCTGGAGAAGGGATAGGCTACCCACTCCAGTATTCTTGGGCTTCCCTTGTGGCTCAGCTGACAAAGAATCTGCCTGCAATGCCGGAGACCAGGGTTTGATCCCTGGGTTAGCCGTAGACATTTAAACTCATTGTTAAGGGAATTCCCTGGATGTCTAGTGGTTAGTGGGGCTTCCCAGATGGCTCGATAGGTAAAGAATCCGCCTGCAGTGCAGGAGACAAGGGGTTGATCCCTGGGTTGGGAAGATCCCCTGGCAGAGGGCATGACAACCCACTCCACTATTCTTGTCTGGAGAATGCCATGGACAGAGGAGCCTGGTGGGCTGCAGTCCATAGGGTCACAAGAAGTCGGACACGACCGAAGCAGCTGCGAGTGCATGCTAGTGGTTGGTCCTCAGCGCTTTCATTGCCAGGAGCCTACATTCAATCCCTGGTTGGGGAACTCAGATCCCACAAGCCATGTGGCACAACCAAAAATATAAATTAAATCTTTGTGAAATTGAATATTGTTTTGGTCTGTTCTGGGGCTGCTATAACAGAATACCATAGGCTAGGTGGCTCATAAACAATAGATGTTTATTTCTCATATATCTGGAGGCTGGGAAGTCCAAGATCCAGGTGCCAGCAGATTCAGTGTCTGATGAGGGCTTGCTTCCTGGCTGATAGATAGCCGTCTCCTCACTGAGCCCTCACATGGCAGAGGGGCAAGGGGTCTCTGGGGTCTCTTATAAAAGAGCACTAATCTCATCATAAGGGCTCCCCCAACTCGTGACCTAATTACCTCCCAAAGGCCTACCTCCAAATACCATCTCATTGAGGATTAGGTTTCAACACATGAATTTTGGGGACACAAACATTCAGTCTATAGAAAATACAAATGATCAAATTCCAAAGGTAACTACTAAAAGACTAGAAATAGCTTGGATAATTTCTTAACCAGTAGAGGGAGAAAATAAATTAGAAAAAAAAAATCGAAAGAGAAATACACATAAGAAAAGTAGGAGGGAAACAGGTGGTAGAAATCAGACCAAATATGTCAATAGTCACAATAAAGTTAAATGGAGTAAACTTGACCGTTAATAATCAGGTCGAATTTTTTAAATCTAGCTGTTTACTGTAAGATGATAAGATACACACAATGCATAAAGAAAAGTAGAAAGTAAAGTAGAATTTAAGATAGGATTCATATGTAATCGTAAAAGAGTCAGCTCGAAGGACAAGGTAACAATTTTAAACTTATTGTTATAATATTGTAAGAAATTTGGGGATAAATTTATAAATTCTTCCTCACAGTGGTAGATTATAAAGCAACTTTTTCAAATTGGTCACACAGTCAAAACATGAGAAAACATATAGAAATTTCAACAATATGGTTAATTTTCTTAATCTAATGGCATACACGGAGAAGGCAATGGCACCCCACTCCAGTACTCTTGCCTGGAAAATCCCATGGGCGGAGGAGCCTGGTGGGCTGCAGTCCATGGGGTCTCGAAGAGTCGGACATGACTGAGCGACTTCACTTTCACTTTTCACTTCCATGCACTGGAGAAGGAAATGGCAACCCACTCCAGTGTTCTTGCCTGGAGAATCCCAGGGACGGGGGAGCCTGGTGGGCTGCCGTCTCTGGGGTCACACAGAGTCGGACACGACTGAAGCGACTTAGCAGCAGCAATGGCATACAGGGACTTCCCTGGGAGCTCATACAGTAAAGAATCTGCCTATAATGCAGGAGACCTGGGTTCAGTTCCTGGGTTGGGAAGATCCCCTGGAGAAGGGAATGGCAACCCACTCCAGTATTCTTGTCTGGATAATCCCATGGACAGAGAAGCTCGGTGGGCTATAGTCCATGGGGTCACAAAGAGTAGGACATGACTGAATCGACTTAGCACACACACACAATGGCATATAGAACTTTTTTCCCAACAATAAAAGAATTTGTAATTTAATACATGGAGTATAGTTTTTGAAGTGAATAACCATATACTAGATCACAAAGCAAGTCTCAATAAATTTCAAGATATCCAAATACTACAGAGCACATTCTCTGACCACAGTGCACTTAAGTTAGAGTGAAGTGAAAGTGAAGTTGCTCAGTTGTGTCCGACTCTTAGCGACCCCATGGACTACAGCCCACCAGGCCCTCCATCCATGGGATTTTCCAGGCAAGAGTACTGGAGTGGGGTGCCATTGCCTTCTCCGTTAACAGCGGCTAGGCATATTATATTTACTTGGAGCTGGTATACTTGGTGACAGCCTTAGTGCCCTCGGACACGGCGTGCTTGGCCAGCTCCCCAGGTAGCAGCAAGCGCACGGCGGTCTGGATCTCCTTGGATGTGATAGTCGAGCGCTTGTTGTAATGCGCCAGGTGCGATGCCTCACCAGCGATGCACTCGAAAATGTCATGAATGAAGGAGTTCATGATTCCCATGGCCTTGGACGAGATGCCGGTGTCCGGATGGACTTGCTTCAGCACCTGGTACACGTACACGGAGTAGCTCTCCTTTCGGCTGCGCTTGCGCTTCTTGCCGTCCTTCTGGGCCCTGGTCACAGCTTTTTTAGAGCCCTTTTTAGGGGCAGGAGCAGACTTCAAGTTAGTAACAAAAGTAAATTTAAAATCACTATACATTTGAACATTTAAAAAGCGTGCTTCTTGATGCACAGGTCAAATAAATTATAGCACAAGTCTAAAATACTAAGAACTAAATAATAATCAAAAAGTCACATTTCAAAGCTTATATTTGGAATGAAAGTGGCACTTAGACGATTATAGTCTTAAGTGCTAAGATTAGAAAACAAGAAATGCTAAATATTAATGAGCTAGATATACAATAAAAGAAAACAAATCTAAAGAGAAAACAATGGAATAAACCCAAAGAATGTTTAAGGGCAGAATTAAGAATAATTTAAAAAACCGTAAAGAGGATCAACAAAATTAAGAGTTGGTTCTTTGAGAAGACTATTAAAACAGTTAAATCTCTAGTGAGTCCAATCAAGACAGAAGAGAGTTGTCGCAAATAAACAAAATTAACAATGTAAAAAAGAACATAATTCAGATCCAACAAAGATTTCTAATGATAGCTAGAAAATACTACAAACAACCTTATGGCAGTAAATTTGAATAGAAAAGGAAACATTTCTGTAAAAATTAAAACTCACTAACTGTATTCAGGGAAGATCCTGTGGAGGAGGAAATGGCAACCCACTCCGGTATCCTTGCCTGGGAAATCCCATGGACAGAGGAGCCTGGCGGGCTGCAGTCCATCAAGAAAAAGGTAGAAATCTGAAGAATGTCGTGTGTGTGTGTGTGTGTGTGTGTGCGTGTGTGTGTGCGTGTGTGTGCGCGTGTGTGTGCGTGTGTGTGCACGCGCGCTCTCAGTCTCTTCAGTTGTGTCTGATTCTTTTGCAATCCCCTGGACTGTAGTCCGCCATCCCCCTCTGTCCATGGAATTCTCCAGGCAAGAATACTGGAGTGGGTTGCCATTTCCTACTCCAGGGGATCTTCCAGACCCACGGACTGAACCTGCTTCTTCTGTGTCCCCGGCATTGGTAGGTAGATTCTTTTACCAGTGCACCATCTGGGAAGCCAGAGTGTCGTAACCATTAACTCATTGAAAAGACAAGTTAAAATTATCCCACAAAGAAAATACTAAGTCAGGTGATTTTATAGTTTAGTTCTACCAAATGTTCAAAGAACATACTATTTATTTATACTATATTTATTTCAATCTTCTGCAGTCTCTTCCAGGGAGTAGCAAGAGAGGAAATACTTGTTCTGTGAGGCCAGTACTACCATGATACCAAAAGCAGGCAAGGTTGATACAATAAAATAAAAATTGCAGCCCCATATCACTCATGCACATAAATGCAAAAATCTTAAACAACATATCAGCAAGCCAAATCCATCAGTTTATTTAAAATAATACATTGCTTTCATCCCACAAATGCAAGGATGATTTAACATTAGATAATTTTATATTCACTTTACTTCATTGATATAGGTTAAAAAATATAGATGTAGAGTACTCATTCATAATTAATATAAAAGAGAAACATGTTGGAAAACCAGGATTAGAGGGGAACTTCTAAAATGTTAGAAGAAATCTATTTAAAATCAGTAATCTCCTTTTTTATAACTAAATAATATCCCAACGCAGGAGATGCCTGCCAGTGCAGGAGACGCAGGTTCAAGCCCTGGGTCAGGAAGATGCCCTGGAGAAGGAAATGGCAACCCATTCCAGTATTTGTGCTTGGGAAATTCCATGCACAGAGGAGCCTGGAGGGCTACAGTCCATGGGGTTGCAAACAGAGGGACATGACCGAGTGTGTAAGTGTGCGCACGTGTGCACACACACACATATAAACATATATACTACATTTTCATTATCCAGTCTCAACACGCACAGACAAAAGGTAATTATGTGAGGTGATGGAAGTATTAACAAACTTTATTGTGGTAATTATACACTGTAAACTTACACAATGTTATATCACAATAAAGCTGGGGGAAAATTAAACATACACACAAATTTAAAAATTAGTAAGACTATATGTGTGTATGTCTTTTATCACTGATTCTATTCTGCATTTTACTATAAGTCCTAGCAGTACAGTGTGACAAGAAATAGAAATAAACACTATATTCTTCTATTAGAATAGAAGAAACAGTCTTGTATCATTTACAGATATGTCCACAGAGAAACCAAAAGAATCTATAGGTAAATTATTATAAATAGTAAGAGAGTTTAGTAAGATGATTGGATTTAAGATCAATGTATACAAATCAATTGCCTTTCTCCATACCAGCAAAAATTAGAAAACACAAGAGACAGTATTTTAAATAACAATAAAATAATAAGGTACCTAGCAATATATCTAACAGAAGACGTGGAAGACCTATATGAAAGCATTTATAAAACTTTATTGAAATACACTGAGGGACTTCCCTGCCAGTCCAGTGGGCAGTGGTTAAGACTCTGCACTTCCACTGCAGGGGGCACAGGTTCGATCCCTGGTCAGGGAACTAAAATCCCACATGCCCCGTGGCAGAGCCCCAAAAAAAACATTGAAAAGAATATAAGCAAATGAAAAGATTTATTTATAGACAGGAGACTGAATATCACAAAAATGTTAATTGTCCCCATGTTCTATGAAGTGAAGTGAAAGTCGCTCTGTTGTGCATCTGACTCTTTGTGACCCCATGGACCATACAGTCCATGGAATTCTCCAGGCCAGAATACTGGAGTGAGTAGCCTTTCCCTTCTCCAGGGGATCTTCCCAACCCAGGGATTGAACCCAGGTCTCCCATATTGGGTGGATTCTTTACCAGTTGAGCCACAAGGGAATAGGTGAATTGTGATTCCAATGAAAATCCCAATCATTTTAGATGAGTTTAACAGACTGATTCTAAAATATATATATATAAGAGCAGAAGACCAAGAATAGCTAAGACATTCCTGAAGGAAGAGGTAAGAGAGGCAGAGAAGAGAGGAGAAAAAGAAGAGGAAGCTTCTCCCACCACTTGGGAAGATTACCATAAAGCTATAGTAACTGAAACAGTGATCTTGATGCAAGAACAGACAAATGGACGAATAGATCCAAAGAGAAAGGCCAGAAACAGACCCACACCTGAACAGAAACCAGATACATGACACGAGTGGCCCTGGAAGATACCGACAGATGGTGCTGTCCAGGACATCTGACTGTCAGGTGGAAAGAGCAAGAATTGGATTCCAACCTCATGCCTTCCATAGACATTCATTCTGGATGGAATACAGACTTAAATGTAAAAGACAGAACTTTAACATATTTAGAAGAAAAAAAAATTTTTTTAAGTATTTATTTGGTTGTACTGAGGCTTAGTTATGGCATGAAGGGTCTTCAGTTTCAGCATGTGGGGTGGGACCTTTTAGTTGCAGCGTGAAATCTTTAGTTTCAGCCTGCGGGATCTGGTTCTTTGACCAGGATGGAACCTGGCTCTCTGCAATGAGAGTGCAGAGTCTTAACTGCTGGACCACCAGGGAAGTCCTGCAAATTCTTTCTGACTCAGGGTGGCAAGGAATATCTTTAAACAAGACAGAAAGATCGTTGCATTCAGTAACATTAGAAGTAAGAAATTGTACTCATTGAGAAACAGTAAAAATGTAAAAAGGCAAGTATCCTTAATGACAAAACTTTAGTATCCAGAATAATAAGTGAATAATAGTGATGTCAACCCATTGGAAAACTGAGCAGAAGACATGAAAGGGCCATCACTGATGAAGAAACAGGCATGGCAAATAAACAATCAAAAGCTAAACTGCATTTCTAAGGAATCCAATTGAGACCATAGTTTACACTTCTAGATTGGCAGAAATTAAGCAGTCTAGTAATAGCAAGTGATAAGGATGTGGAGTAGTAGGGACAGTCATATGCGATGGTGGGACTTTAAAGTGGGGATGGTCACTTGGGAAATAGTTTGAACATTTTCCATAAAGTTGATAATTTGTACAACCCAATGACTTAACTCCTAAACTTATCTCTTGAATATAATTTTTCAAACTGAAGAGTGACCCACTAATTAATTTGTGGGTCTAGCCATTAATTGGCCTAGCTATTTTTTTCTTTTAAAGAAACAGAATGGAAAATATCAGAGGGCATCATCCTTTTAAAGGCTAAGTATTGTTTAGCAATATTGTTATTTCTGGTTTACATGTATGTATGTTTGTACTGGGTTCCAACATAAAAAATATTTCCTGTGAAAGTGGTAGTTAAAAGATTTGAAAAACAGTGCCCTTGTGTGCTAGGCAACAAACTCAAAATATGTTCAAAAACTACACTATAATAGCACATAATTGGGGGGAAAATCTGTTGATAGAACAGACTAATACATGGTAATATTTACCTGCACAGTGAAGTATTACATAACACTGAAAAATGAATGAACTGTGTTTATGAATGAGTCTTAGAAGTGTTGAACAACAAAAAAGCCAGTGTCAGATGATGAAACAAAGTGATACATTATAAAGCTCAAAGAAGCTCCACTGATGTGTTTTTCAGATACATGTAAGTGATAAATATTCTTTAAAAAGAGCAATATATATATATATATATCTCCATACAATGGAATGGAGAAGGCAATGGCACCCCACTCCAGTACTCTTGCCTGGAAAATCCCATGGACAGAGGAGCCTGGTAGGCTGCAGTCCATGGGGTCACGAAGAGTCAGACACGACTGAGCAACTTCACTTTCACTTTTCCCTTTCATGCATTGGAGAAGGAAATGGCAACCCGCTCCAGTGTTCTCGCCTGGAGAATCCCAGGGATGGGGGAGCCTGGTGGGCTGCTGTCTGTGGGGTCGCACGGAGTCGGACACGACTGAAGCGACTTAGTAGTATACAATGGAATATTATTCAGCCATAAAAAGTACTGATACATGCTACAGTATAGATGAACCTTGAAAGCTTTATGCTAAGTGAAGAAACCAGATGCAAAAGGCTATGTATTTTATGATATGTTTATACAAAGACCCAGAATAGGCAAATCCATAGAGACAGAAAGTAGATAGTAATTGTCAGGGACTGTGAGAAAGGGATAATGAGAAATGACTGCCCGTGGGTACCAGCTTTCTTTTGGGATGATGAATGTTTCTTAAAGATGATAGTGCACAATTTTGTGAATATACTAAACATCATTGAATTGTACGCTTTAAAATGAATTTTGTGGTATATGAATTGTATCTTAATTTTTAAACTTTTTTTTAAAGAAAAGCAAGGAACTTGTTAAACGTCTATGTTCAGGGTGCTGTTTACCTCTGGGAGTAAGGCAAGGGGATGGGTTGGAGGAAATAGATAAATGCAGCAGCGTGTACAAAGTGCCAGTTCTTAAGCTGCTTTATGGATGTTTCCTTTTACTGTTTCATTATGTGTGTTACATATGTTTTTATACTTATGAAATATAATGTGAAGTTTAAAAGAAATACAAATATTAAGTGAAGTAGCATTAAAAGCAAATAACTGCCTTACGAGAAATGCTTCTTGAATTCCAAGTGGAGTCCAGGGTCACTGCCGTGGTTTGATTGCGGATGGAGCTATTCTGACCTCTGCTGGCCGGGAGGTGAAGGGCAGCTGGGGGCTGCGGGCTGCTGGGCCAGGAGAGGAATGAACCCTCCCAGCACGTGTGGTCCTGGCTGCTAGAGAACGTGCAGGAGGTCAGACCGCAGCCGGTTTCACCCCACCAAGAAAGAGCAAGCAGCTTTGGTCTTTTCTGGCCTGGGTTTCTTTCCCTTTACCTCTCTGGCTCTCTAGTGCCCTCCTTTAAGCCCATGAGTGAGGCACGTGTAACTGCACCGAAATCCATCCCTGGGAGGGACCAGCTGCCCTGCCCTCGGCCTCCATCCAGATGGCCCATCCAGGGACCACTGACCCGAGACCAGGGGCTTGAGCAGAAGTCTCAGGCACCTGCTGGGGAAGGGGAGGCCAGGCATTGATGCTCTGAGAACCTGTCTCCATGCTCCCTTTGTTTAATCAAACCACCTTTCAGAGGTTTATGAACTAGAGTCTATGAGAGGAGTTGACTTGGGCACTTTGGAGGTGAGAGGGTGCGGGGGCACCTTGAGGGAGAGCTGTCAGCCCTTCAGGGATTATTATACAGAGTCCAGGAAACAGCAAGCCTCCCACCCTCACCCCTGGCTGGACACGAGGGGCATTGGTCTCCCTGCCCCCGTTTAATCTGATAGAAAAAACTTCCGCCAGTGGGTCTCAGTTGTAGAGGATGAGGCACAAGTCCCAGTCATCTTAATGAGCTAGAGATGGCCATGTCTCTGGGTAGTCTGGGGAGGAGGACTCAGGTGAGATGTTCTCCCCAAACCCTTGGGGTTTTGTGACTTTGGCACCGGAGAGGCGGCCTGGTGGAGGCATTCCTGAGCTGGGTTAGGATCCAGGCTCTGCTGCTTGCTTCATAAGTGTTATTCACCTCCTTTAAGCTCAGGCTCTTCACCTGCAAAACGGGTTATTAGTCACAGCGCCTGCTGGTTGAACTGATTCCATCGTAATTGCATTCATGCTTGCAGAGCCCGCTGTAAGGAGTCTGTCAGTGGCAGCTGCTTCGGCTTTCAAACCATCTGAGGGGAGAGCTTGGAGTCAGGGTGGGAGTCAGGGTGGGAGTCCGACTGGGGCCCAGGCCGGGCTGAGGGTTAGAGTGAGGAGTCTCCTACCCAGAGAATCATTTCCCTCCCTCTGTCCCCAGACGCCATGGAAGTGGTGCTGCTCTTCCTGTGTGGCCTCCTGGCCCCAGCGGTCCTGGCCAGTGGTGAGTATCCCTCAGGACCTGGCTCGACAGGGTGGCAGCCACAGCCCTTTCTCATGGAAGGTCCTGGCCCTGTGGGACACTCAGGGTGGGGGGCTCTGAGATTCTACCTGTCTGATCAGCTTCCTTGCCTTTAGTCTGCAAAGAAAATCCTGGAAGGCAGCAGCTAACTCAGCCCCCAATCCAGCCTGCCCACCTCTCCCCACTGGCTCCTGCCATCAAGCCCAGCAGGTCCCTGTAGACTCAGCCTGAATACTGGGAGCCAGACTTGCACATCAGTCTAGACTGCGAGTCACGTGTCCTCCCTTGGTTTCAGCCTCTGCACCTGTAACAAGAAGAAAATCCCCCTGCCTTTTGGGGATGATTTAAGATTCAGAAGGGGCAATATGTGTGTCTCCTGTGAACACAGACTCTGACTCGGGCTCTGAGCTGCACCTGCCTTTGGCCCCCACAGTGACCCTGGCAGGCTGCCCACCCTTCCATGCTTCTGTGAGCGTCTCTGCTTCCTGGGCCCTGCTTTCCAGGGATCCCTGTGTGGGGAGTGGGGCCTGTGAGACAAGGTGGGAGATGTGAGCTGTCTTCTTCTTGACCACATCTGTTTGTTTTTCCAGCCACTGAGCAGGAGAAAGAAAAGGACCCTTTTCATTATGGTGAGTGGTGATGGTGGGGGAGGCACAGCCCCACCCAGGGGCGGGACTGACGTGCTCTCCCTGGCCCTCCCCCTCTTCTGACTCTCACCCTTGTTCCTTTCGCAGACTACCAGACCCTGAGAATTGGGGGATTGGTGTTTGCCGTGGTCCTCTTCTCGGTGGGGATCCTGCTTATCCTCAGTAAGTATATTTGTTCCTCTGCTCACTCTCGAAGGGCAATGTCTGTGGCTGTGAAGCAGGTGGTATGCGGTGTAAAAGCCTGGCAGTTCTCTTTCCTGGAGATCGAAGGAGCCTGTCTATCTTCCTAGTTATCTCCAGAACCTAATACGCTGCTGGGCACATAATAGGTGCTCAGTGAAACAGTGAAGCATGAACAGAATAAGTACTCGATGAAAACAAGCACAGATACGAAGGGGCGGGGTGGCTGTATCCATCAGGGCGTGAGTGGGGAAGTCACAGGGGAGAGGAGACGGGGGCTGTCCTTAGAGGGCTCCGAGGCGTATCCCCCTGCATTTGTTTCTCCTCATGAGCCTGGGCTGCTCGCAGCTGTCAGCGCTTACGTGGTCAAGAAGACAGTCGTGTTGAACCTTGACATCAGAAGAGCCCTCCTCCAACCAAGGATCGCCACATACAGCCGTGCAAGTCATTCACTGCGCAGAATCCCAGGCCACTAGTCACACCGTCCCAGACTCACAGCGCAGCCCTGCTCTGGCCAAGCCGGACACTAACCCTGGATGGTTTCTTTGTCTTTCAGGCCGCCGATGCAAGTGCAGTTTTAATCAGAAGCCGCGGTAAGGATGCCATTGCTGTGGGCACCTGGGGTGACGCTGGGGGGGCACAGGGAGGGGCCCGTGGTGTGTGACCCCCAAATGAATGTATTTCTGGATTCTTGTCTCGGAGACAGGCCATGTGCCTTGGGGTAGGGGTAGAAGTTTTGCGAGTTGCCAGGCAGCCTTGGGGGCAAAGGAGAGGTCAAAAGGTCAAGGGTCAGCCTGCCCTTCTTTCTTCTGATGTTTGTGTGGAGTGGGGGAGGGAGAGGAAGAAGATGCTGGATCCTTGTCTGGAGGCCCTTGAGACAGTTGGGCTTGGCCTCAGGGTCTCTCTCGAGGTCTGTCTCCTCTCTCCAGGACCTGTGATGCTGCTCTGCGGGTCACCTGTTCATGAGGCTCTTTGATTTTTGTGGAAATTTGGGCTTCCTCTCACTCACCCTTCTGCCCCTACATAAGGGCACACTCATTAGTCCCCATGGTAACTCAGGGCAGCCCTGGACCTCAGAAGTCCCAAGTCAGTGACAGAACACACCCCTTCCCAGCACTTATCCCTCTCGGGTGCCAACATCGAAGGGTGCCCGTAAATTCCTCTGACTGCCCCGCATGCCATGAGCCCCATAATGGAGAATGATCCACCATGACCTGGAGGAGATGAATCCCTGGGCCCTGCCCCAGCAAGGGGAGTGGCGGTGCTCTCTGGGTTTGCCCTGGAGACCTCTGACGGCTTGCATCTTGTCTGCCTGCAGGGCTCCTGGGGATGAGGAAGCTCAGGTGGAGAACCTCGTCACTGCAAATGGTAAGTGTCAAGACCACCTGCCCAGGTGGGACGGAGGAAACGGGCAAGGGTCCTTGTACAGCTTGGGGTGGAGGATGGATGTCAGGTGCGGTGGCTTCTTGAGAGCTGGCCGGCCAGGCATGTTTCCAGGTGCCAGAGAGGGGTCCCGGGTCCTCTTCTGTGTCATCCCCTCACCTCCACTAGACAGGCTGACGACTGCTACTTACAGGGACTCTGCTCAGTGCTGGGCTTGGGACAGAGTGCTTCACTTCTCAGTAGTGGGCACACGGCCCCAGGAGGTAGGCATCACTCTCCACATTTTACAACAGAGGGGCTCAGAAAAGTTCAGGAACATGCCAAGTCCTCTAACAGGTGAATAGCAGATGGGGATCTGCGCGGGTCTGTCTGACTCACAGTCTGCATGAATCACCTCTGCTCTGTGGGTCAGGCTCCCCCCAACCCCCGAGACAGGCATAGCTGCTGTGGGGGGCGGGGGTGGCCCGCTGGGGTGAGGAGTTCATTCCCCACCCTCCATACATTCACTGGGCTCCATTCTGGTTCTTTTTCCAGCCACGGAGCCCCAGAAAGCAGAGAACTGAAGTGCAGCCCCCAGGCGCAAAGGTAAGATGCTGTCTGCCCATATCTTCTGTCACCATCACTGTTCTGACCAGAGTCTGGCCGAGGAGTCATCAGGGAAGAATTGGGCTAGCTTTTGCAATGTGCATGGCTTTTATTATGAGCTGTGCTCTGCAGAAACTCAGTCTGAAGTCCATGAGACAGATGGACTAAAACCTCCCAGTACCACATGCACACACACACAAAACATGCAGTTGGGAAATAGAGCTTCCTCACAACCCAGCAGTCAAGTTGCTGGGGCTTCATCCTAGCTGCCATGTGGGCATGGCTTGGGAGGGAATTAGCGTTCGTGAAATGCTCCTGATATCAAAGTCGTATAAAGACAATGGCTTCCAGTGATGATTCAGAAAGTTCCTCAGGCCATCCTTTGAAGTTAACATTTTATTTTGAAACTTTCCAACCTACACAGAAGTAGGAAGAATAGTATATGGCCCCGAACCCCCACCCCCAACACCATACCAGCATTATCAGTTCTTGACATTTAGGGGCACCAAGTTACTGTTCAGTATTCATTTCCGTTGTTCGTTATAGTAATGCAGGAAAGCAATAATCTAAATGCTTTATGGTTTTCAAATTGCTGCCACATACACAAACTCACTCAAGCCTGCCAGAAAAAGTGAGTAGGACAGGTGGGGTTTAGCCCCATTTTATAGATGAATAAATTGAGGTCAGAGAGAAGAGCCATACAGATAGTAAGTAACAGACTGGAACTTGAGCTCAGGGACTTTGTATTGATAGTTGAGGGCTGCATTTCACCACACCCCTCTGCTCCTGCCTGTCTCCCTTTATGACATACCCTGCGATACACTGGGACACAGCAGCGATCAGTCTTCTATTGCTCACTCTGCCTTTTTTCCATACAAATAAGGGATATGTTGTGGTTTAGTTGCTAAGTAGTGCCAACTCTTCGCGACCCCATGGACTGTAGCCCGCCAGGCTCCTTCTGTCCATGGAGGTTCTTATCCATGGGATACTAGAATTCTTTCCGGTATTCCCAGGCAAGAATACTGGAGCGGGTTGCCATTTCCTTCTTCAGGAGATTGTCCCAACCCTGGGATTGAACCCGCGTCTCCTCATTAACAGGAAGGTTGTTTACCACAGAGCCAGCAGGGAAGCCCCAGATAAGGGATATACTTTATCCTAAATTGTGAGTTGAAAGAAATTTCTGGATGTAGAATGCCGGTACACCAGCTCTTACCGTGATGGTAATAACACGGGGTACCTGTGGAGCACTTGAATTCACTCCTAAGTGCTTTCTGTTCTCATGACAGCCCCGTGGGTGGGCAGAGTGGGGCTCATTACCTCCATCTTCTAGCTGGGCCCTGGGGAGGTCAGGGATGCCTCAGCTTGACGTGGCTATAGATCCAATCCAGGTGGCAGGTGTCCTAGCTGTGGCTCAGTGATTTGTCCACGTCACGGCAGCTCGTGGTTCCGAATCTGGGGAGCTGTGTGGGGAGGCGCCAGGGAGGAGCCTTGAGCCAACAATTGTCTTTTTTTTTTAAACTAGAACTTCCTTGGAAACCGTGTTCTCCTGAGTCTCAGGACTGTGAGCAATTCTTGAGAGTGTCCTG
This sequence comes from Bos mutus, assembly GCF_027580195.1. NCBI lineage: Eukaryota > Metazoa > Chordata > Mammalia > Artiodactyla > Bovidae > Bos > Bos mutus. The sequence continues at coordinate 51,366,633 of NC_091631.1, forward strand.
AGAAAGAAACCCGGGTTTAACAATCCTTTCCATGTCTTCATCTGCCAGCTTCCATTCCCCTGAGAGAGCCCCCCACCCTGAGCTCCATGCCCTCCTCCACCTTCATCTCCTGGTCCTGGTTCTCAGACTCATCCTCTGGTGTACTGAAAACAAGGCACTTGGAGTGGGTCTCATCTTAGGGGTTCCCATGGGCAGAGGGGCTGCCCTAAGGAATGGCTGGGAGACGCGTGGATGGAGAGGTTTGAAAGGAAGCCAGGGGTTTGTTTTAATTTGAATTCTCTTCTGCTTCCACCTCCAGAACCTGAAGGCAGCTGCTTGAACCTTTAGATGCAAATGCTGATGCTTAAGAAAACCGGCCACTTCAGCAACAGGTCTTTCCCCAGGAGAAGCCAAGAGCTTATGTGTCCCCAGCCCCTTGACACCTGTCCTCAACTTAATAATGCAACCCCGCCTCCCCCACCTGGAGCCTGTGGTCTCGTCCACCTCCTGTGATGTGTATGTCTGTGTGTGTGTGTCTGATGACTGTGATCTTTGTGGTTGCTTGTTCGTGGATGATGTTGTGTTTTAGTGAACCCGAACCCACCTTCCTGGGCCGGAGCTGAGCCATGTGGCTGGCAGCGCCTGCCTCTCTCCGTGGCCCCATCACCTCCCACTCTTGGGAGTCTGCTTTTTCTCTGAGAGACCAGTCCCTTCTCTCGATTTCAGGGTGGCTATGGGGGTCTGGTGGGAATCTCCAGTTGGCTTGGGGCTTGGGAAGGTTTACATCACCTTCATGACCCTTGTGCATGGCTGCTTTTCACTCCTTTTGTAAGAACCTTGCTTCCATACTTGTCCCTGGACCAAATCTGTGCTGAGGTCTCTTGGCAGTGGGAGGTTCCAGCAAGGAGCTGATGAGCCCACCTTGCCCTCGGGTGGCTGAACCCCTTCCCTGGTGCCCATATGCCCCGCCTTACCCTTCCCCCGGGGAAATGTGCCCCTTGCATATCTTCTCAGCAATAACCCCCCGGGCTCTGGAACCATTCGCCCTTCTCCACCCTTCCCTGCTCCAGAGATTCCCATCTATAGCCAGCTCGCCTGGACCCAGACTCTCATCCCTGAACTGGGGCTCTGGCAGGTCATGGCTGAGTGGATGCATTTGGCTGGGGCCCGTGCTCTGGGGAGGGGCAGCATGGAGAAAGAGCAGGGGTCCTCTGCTTGGCTGTCTGCGCCCTGCTGGCCAGGCAGCAGCGCCAGCCCCCGCCCCCTCTGCTAGCCTGGCCCCAGGTTAGGGAGCAGGCAGGGCTCCAGGCAGCCCTGCTGCAGGGGGAGCAGCAGGAGGTCCCAGGTGGTGAAGAGAGTGGAAAGTCAGAGCCCGCCCCTCCCGCCCCTCGTGTTCTCGTGGAAACTGACCAGCCGTGCCGCTGTGACCAGGACTGCCATTCTCTGTGTCGTGATCTCTCCTCTCAACAAGGACAAAAAGGAATAAAATACCACTTGTTTCCTAGTGGCTCTGAGGTGCTTTCCTTTTTGTGCAAGAATGTACGTATTTGTAGGACCTGTGTTGCTTGAAGGGCTGAAGGGAGGGTGTCCTTGGTCAGAGGGAGCAAGTGACGGCCGCAGGGCAGCCGGGTGCTCTTTATTTTGGCTGCTTGACCACTTAGCTCCTCCCCGCTTCTCCAGCCACCCTTCCTCTGCCCTCCTTTGCCCACACCCCCACCTCCTCCTGCTTCCACCCCAGGTCACGGGGTTCAGGCTCCACCCCACAGCCTTACCCGTGCGTCCTACGTGTCCTGGAGCGAGGGGAGTCCTGAGGGCTTGCTGGCCTGAAATAAAAGGGTCTAACCTGTCCCTCTGGTCAGTTTTGGAGCCAATACCTAAGAATTTGACAAAGAGGGGTATGGGTGAGTTACTTGGGTTATGATCAAAGCCCTTACCCTTTCATCTTTCTCTAAACCCTCATACCCCCTCCTCTGTGAAGCCTTCTCAGACTTAAGGTAGATAAGTCCCTTCTTTTCTGTGCACGTAGTCACACTGGCTCCTGCCTTTATATCTTCGTGTTTAGTACTCTATGCCTTGGACCCGTACTGTAGAGACCAGGTGGATAATGTCCATTTTGGCAGTGACACAAGAGATGGGGCACAGGGCCGTGGGGTCACCTAGAGTGTCCTCCCAAAGGCATTCCAATTCAGTTTTGAAAGAAGGACTGTTGGCCAAACAAACACACCTGATGGGGCTGTCTTCCTTGGAGGTCATCCAGGTATGGCCCCCACCTCCAACTGTTTTGTGTGTCTTTTTTGTATGACCTGTTTCCTAGGGGGCAAGGACTATGTCTCCTTCAGACATAAGAATGCCTGAAACACTTTACAGTCTCAGAAAATCTTCACAGAGTCTGTCTAGATTCTATGAGTTGTTTGGAGCTGCAGAATCACAAGGCACGGGTCCTGAGGGACCGTGGGGTTCAGCCACGCCCTGGTCACCCCTGGGACATGTGTGATGCCTCTTCTGCGCTGCTTGTACCCTCGGTCCCCCAGGTCCTTGAAAAGACCAAGGCTTATAGTTGAGATCACACTCAACGCTGTCAACCCAGAGATCGTGGTGGCTGAAACAGCTCTGGTCACGCTTTGTATATATAAGCTCACAACCACCAATCGTGGAACTCTTGACTATGGGTCAGGGAGTTTGTAGGCTTTGCAGCAGTTGCAGAGAAAGGCCGAATGAAGATCCTTAGAGGCCCCGGATGCACAAAAGTTGGTGAGGGACTTCCCAGGTGGTCCAGTGGTTAAGAAGCCATCTGTCAATGCAGGGGACATGGGTTTGATCCCTAGTCCAGGAAGATTCCACATGCTGTGGGGGAACTAAGTCTGCGCGCCAGAACTACTAAAGCCTGCGTGCTCTAGAGCCCAAGCTCCGCAACAAGAGAAACCACTGCAGCAAGAGAGGCCACCGCAACGAGAAGCCTGCCCACCGCTGCTGGAGAGGAGCCCCTGCTCACCGCCACTAGAGACAGCCCGTGCGCAGCAACAGAGACCCAGCACCACCATAAACAAAAATAAATAAGATTAATTTTTTTATAAGTTGGTGGTTTTCTCCACACATTCATTATTGAAAAGAAAACATGAAACAATAAAAACAAGTGTAAGCAAGTCCAATGGGGAGGTTCTGATTTTGCTCATAATAATTATGTTAACAATAGAAAATAGTAGTTCTCATCTCTAGCATAAACCATAACGTGGTTCTCTCTTCTCTGCCAGACTCTGAGCACCTACCTATTTCTCCTCCTGGCGATCTGGCCTGATCTCTGAGCTAGATACTCACATTTTACGGCCTCTCTGATAAATCTTTGACAGGTCTAGGGCCACATGACAGGCAGATGGAGGAGCTAGGCGTTGGGTGCAGGCTGGCTGTCTCCAAAGTTTTTCACAGCACACACATGGCTTGGCTTCTTCAGGAGGCTGGCATCCAGACAGAGGAAGAGGATCGTCTGGGCTGGTGAGACTGCAGCTGGAGCCTGACGATCCCTTTGGGGCATCAACGAGCTGAACTGTCTTCTGAGGAGGGTCCTGTGGGAAGTGAGTGGTCTGGAAGCAAGACACATAAAGAACAAAGAAACTGATGATCAAAATAATAATAATGGATGAATGCATGAAGACAGCTAACATTTACCATGCACTTACTATGTGCCAAACCCTGGGCTGAGGTCTTCATGGGTTCCAACTTGTTTAGAACTCACAGCTATATATGATGGCATCCCTATTTTACAGATGAGGAAACTGAGGCTTGGTGGGACCTGCCTGAGTTTGCACTGCTGCTGGCAAAGCCAAGGTCCATGCAGGTCTAAGGCAGTGTGACCCTGTGCTTCAGAGGAAGGACCCAGGGCCATCAGGTGGACATGAGCAGGAAGCAAAACTTGGCCTCATGTGAGTGAGTCCTTAGCTCCCAGGCTATGATGACCCAAGACTGGAGTGAGCTCCCTGTCACTGGAAGTGTTCAAGGTGAAGGAAAAGGACCAGCAGGTAGAATCCTCTAGGCGAGATGGGCTCAAACCTACCCAGTATGACCTAAGTGTCCAGGCCTGAACTGAGGACCCCCTCATGCCCCAACCAATGGATGGATGAGCCAGTCTAGCTGGAGGGCGCGGGCCAGGGGAGAGGAGTCCAGAGTCCAGGCATGTCTTCCTTCTGGACCCGTACTCCATGCAGGGAGGACCTCTTCTGTCCACTCAGCCTCTAGGGCACATGGCTTATATTTGTGACTTGATTGAATATAACAAGAAATGAACGGGAAAGCTGGACTGAACAGGAAAGCTGCCATGATGTGCAATTTCCCAGAAGGGTCTCAGGCAGAAATCTCAGTTGTCTATACCTTCCACCTCCCAGCCACTCCCCCTGCTCCCCACCTCCCCCTGAATTCCACTCCAACAATTTTCAGGTCTATTTGCATGAGCTGTTTATGCTACTTAGCACCACATAAAAATAGGTTAACCTGCCTGCTTCCTACCCCAACCCTGGGCTGTGGCCCTCCCCTATCACTTTTTTTTTTTGCAGGTTGTGGATTGGAAGTTGCCAAATTGTTCTTGGAAGAGAGTCAGAGGCAGAAAGCAAGCAGCAGGGAGAGAGGGGTGGGTGAGGGGGTCTCCAGGCTGAAGCACACCCCAAGGTCACTGGGCACCTTCTCTTCCTGTGGGGCGGAGAGCTCTGCCCTGCCTGGGATCCTAGGTTGGCAGGGGTGGCTGGCGGGACTGAGGGTGAGAGAGCTGTCCAGCTCTGTCTGGTTCACCCCACCTTGTCCCTGGCTATTCTGCCTCACCCTGGGCCTGGAGAGAGCGTGAGAGAGACTGGGGGCGGGGGGTGGGGGGCACAGGTAGGTCAGGTGTGTTTGCCTGAGCCAGGGGAGGAGCCTTGGAAATACCTGTCTCCAGGCCACAGAGAGGAAGAACGGCCACCTCTCACCATTAGCCTGATTCATTGCTGTCACGGTTGAACTCCAGGGGGGCAGAATCAGCCAGATCAAGCCAACTGGCTGTTGATTTTATGGAGCCAGCCCCAGCCCCGTGCCTGGTTGCACAATAGCGGGGCACCGGCCAAGGCAGTGATGGCAGAGCAGGTGATGCTGCGATCAGGTGTCCTGAAGGACTCACGGTGGTAGGGGCTGCTGGGCAGTTGGCCCTCTGCGCCGTCCAGAGGTGCAGAGGGGGTTCCTGCCTCTCAGCCAGTGCCTGCTGGAACTGAAAAAGGCTCAGGACACCCCTTGTGTTCCCTCCAGCTGTGTGATCTGGGCCAGACCCTAGCATCTTTGTCAGTTTCTGTCTCTGTAAAATGAAGTCTTTCCTAGCCATGGGGTAAGCTGGGCTCCTGTGTAGTCTCGGGAGCTTTGGTTTCCTCAACTGCACAATGGGTCCATCAGTATCTTTCCTGTTCCCTCACAGGGTCAAAGTGAGACTATGGACATAAAAATACTGAAAAATTTACATGTATATATTATGTTATTGTCAACTGAAAAACATACAACCTAAAAGTTGAGGATTATGTTTTATTTGGGGGTATTATTGAGGACTATTAAAAACCCATCATTTTGCCAACAAAGGTCCATATAGTCAAAGCTATGGTTTTTCTAGTAATGTACAGATGTGAGAGTTGGACTGTAAAGAAGGTTGAACACCAAAGAATTGATGCTTTTGAACTGTGGTGCTTCAGAAGACTCTTGAGAGTCCCTTGGACAGCAAGATCAAACCAGTCAATCCTAAAGGAAATCAACTGTGAATATTCATTGGAAGGACTGATGCTAAAGTTGAACCTCCAATCCTTGGACCACCTGATCCGAAGAGCTGACTCATTGGAAAAGACCCTGATGCTGGGAAAGATTGAGGGTAGGAGGAGAAGGGGGAGACAGAGGATGAGATTGTTGGATGGCATCACTGACTCAATGGACATGAATTTGAGCAAGCTCCAGGAGATAGTGAAGGACAGGGAAGCCTGGCATGCTGCAATCCATGGGGTCACGAAGAGTCAGACACAACTTGGCAACTGAACAACAATGAAAAATTACTGAGGACTGTAGTCTGGGAGATGGCCTCTCAAGTAGCTCTGAGAACTGTTGCAAAGAGGTAAGAGAGAAACCAGGATATATAGGAGTTTCTACTGAAAAAAAAAAAAGTAGCTAAACATGGAAAGATCACTGCTTAATCATAAAAACCAGCCATCCCAAGTTAAGGATCTTAGTGCCTTTCTATGTATGGGAAGATGCAAGATTCTGGGCTTATTGAAATCATTCCTTTGATGTGCATCTTAGCTATCTAGGGCCAATATGCTGTTTTTCTCTACCCTGAATTCCCTCAGGGTGCACTGTCGTGAGCAGTGGCTGCTGGTTTGATGGAGGGCAGCATTCTTTACTGAAATGGCAGGCAACATTTTTTTTTGGTCCACATTATTAATATTTTATTACCATTCAGGTCCTCTGTGCCCTTTTTTGTGATAGCAGGGTTCCCCTTCTGTCCTGTAGACTGGGGTTCAAGTTCTAACATATCTACATACTGTGAGGGTCTGCTTCTCCATGAGTATCACAAAACCTGCTTGGATGAGTGGGATGAATGAAACAGAGAGATGAGAGTTCTTCAGAACTGTTGAGAATGATAACATGGATGGAACTGCTACCAAGTGAGCAGAGATGGGGGCCAGACTCCAGACCTGGTAATCTGTGTGCTCGAAGAAGCCAGGACAGACTTGGTAGTCTCTGAAGTCAAAGATAAAGATGATTACAAAGCCAGATGTGAGCTATTTGGGCCATGGCAGTGGAATCCAGAAGGTCATGGAGGAAGGGTAGGAACAGCAGAGGGTGGGTCTGCTCCTGGTGGTCTTCCTGGAGGTGGTGAGCTTGGAGCTACTTTTCAGAGATAAGGAGGAATGTGGTTACTGGAAGGAGAATGTCTGCCACTGGAGAGAAACAGCCTCTGTTCTCGTTCAAGCCCAGACGCAAGTTCTTAGAAAAGTCAAGAATGCATTTCTCTCCAGGGTATTCACTGCGGGAGAGGTGGGTCAAACGGGTTTGCCCTGGTCACCAGCTGTAGAACCAGAAGAGGACGTCCCCAGGTCCCACTGCTCAGGGAGCAGGAAGGCCTGGGTGACCTTGACTTTGAGTACATTGCCCCTTGGCAGCTCCCAGGACCTGTGTGCCCCACAGCTCAGGCCATCTTGATGCCAACTGTTAAGGAATGGACCCTCCAGGGCCCACCTCCTCCCAGCCCTGACTTATAAGACCCCAGTCACCCTGGCATCCACAGCCACAGCCAGAGACAGTGTTCCCTGGGGTTTGGGGCCTCTGGCAGCACAGCTGTGGCCTGAGAGTCACCACGTTCCCTGCTAGGTGACCATGCGTGCCACGCAGCTGAGGACGGACCTGAGCCAGGAACCGGACTTTCTAGGGGCTCCTGGCTTCTCTCCAACTGCGAGCCACCACCAGGAGGACTGGTGAGCCAGCCTGGAGTCCAAGGCTGTGGCCGCTGCCATGCAGCTCCCAGGTCCAGGGCTGGTGGATCTGGAGGATCCTATCCCAGGAAGGCTGGCGATGAGGGCCTTTGCCTCGATGCTGGAGACAAGGCTCAGGCGATGTCCCAGCCTCTCAACTCTTCACCCACCAGCCCAACCATGAGCACCCCAGACGGCTGCCCAAGGCTGAGGAGTCGGGGGACGAAGGAGGCCTGCTAGGGAAGATGGGAGGCTGAGGCACACCAGCTGAGGACACTGTGCCTTTGGACAGGCTAGTGCTGAAGGTGGGGTCTGGGAGTTGGGACCACCTCTCCATGTCTCCCAAAGAGCTCCTTGATTTCTGGGTCTTGGGGAAAACAGCAGAGCATGCCCCTCTTTGGCTCCAGCCTGGAACAACAGACAAGAGAAGAGCGGTTGGTGGCGTGGGGGCGGGGGGCGGGGATCTTTGCATTGTAGTCTCTGGATGAAAGAATTGTGTTCCCACCTCGGTTGCCCCCATATCCCAGAAGAGACTGGAAGAATAATAAAAGGGGCCAGACGCCAGCAGGTAACAGCCATGTTGTACAGGGTGTCGGGGGAGGAAGGGAAGTTTCGGGGTGCTGGGTGGGTGGTTGGCTGGCAGAGATCATGCTGAGGGTCATGGGCAGAAATGTGCCCCAAGAGCCCACTTTAAAGATCACCCCGCTGGGGACAGCCTGGGCAAGAGATTAACTTTGAGTGTCCTTGTCTCCTGGAGGCCTGCCTAGGGTGAGGGTCGTGAAGGTGGCACCTATTAGGACCCTCTTGGCCAGGCCTTATCTTACATCACCTCTATTCCTGTGACAGCCCTACAAGGTAGGTGCTATCACCCCATTTTACAGATGGGAGAAGGATGCATAGGATCAAGTGTGGGTGCATGTGCCTGCAGGGACCCCTGACCTTCCTGAAGAGACATATAGGGAGAGAAGCTACCCTGGGCTTCTCTGGGGGATGGTGGGCCATGGTCCAGGTTGAAGGAGCCAACACTTCCCTGGAAGAATGTAGGATGTCTCAGTGTCAGCTAGGCTGATGAGCTCAGTCAGGACAAGGAAGGGCTGGGTGTGAGTGAGGGGAGAGGGACAGGACCCCCTTAACTTGTAACATCTGGCTTCCCCTGAATGCACAAGGCGAACACTTTTATGAAAATTTCTGCAGGGCTCCAAGTGAAGCGCTGGAGGGGAGTTGAGGGGCAGGGATGGGGAACTCCCAGGAAGGACTCTAGGGGAGCTGCTGACAGGGGATGGGGGTGGTGCTGGCCACCCACTGCCTCTCTGTAGGGACAAACTAGTTCCTGCTACTTATTAGAGAGCAGGTGAGTCATAAGAAGAGGTTGCATTAGGCACACTGTTTGTCTGCCTGTGCCACTGGCAAAATTATTTCACTTCTGGAACCAATTCATTCATTTAATAAAACCGGGGGTCCACCCAGAGCCAGGCCCTGCTCTGGCACTGGGGATCTAGGAACGAGCACGGCAAACAAAAATCCTTGTTCTCCTGGAATTTAGTTTCAGTTGAGAGAGAAGTGAGAAGCAACTTAAGGAAAATATAGAATTTATCTGCTGTAATAAGTGCTATGAAAATATAATAAGGCTAAGAAGGGATTTGAAATATTACAGAGTAGGTGTGTAAATTATAGGCTAGGATGCAAGGAAGGGACATTGCCTGAGCAAGTTCAGCCAAGGAGTTTTCTGGAAGAAGTGTCTTCAGGAAGAGAGAATAGCAGGTGCAAAAGTCCTGAGGCAGGAGTGTGTCTGGAGGGTCAGAGGATCATCAAGGAGACCAGCATGGCGGGAATAGAAGGGGCAGGGAAGTCATTAGAGACAAGGTTGGAGGGGTCACTGGGGCCAGATGCAGAAGGGCTTCTAGAATACAAGAACGGTTTTGGCTTTTACTTAAGGCTTCCCCAGTGGCTCAGTGGTAAAGAATCACCTGCAAAGCAGGAGACACACAAGACAGGGGTTCAGCCTCTGGGTCAGGAAGATCCCCTGGAGGAGGAAATGGTAACCCACTCCAGTATTCTTGCCTGGAAAATCCCATGGACAGAGAAGCCTGGCAGGCTACAGTCCAGGGGGTCGCAAAGAGTTGGACACGACTGAGTAACTGAGCATGCACGAATGCACAGTCCTCAGAGGGTGTGAGCAGGAGAGTGAATCCTTAGTAAAGTGAGGGAGTTGGGTGGGATGACCTTGGAAGCTCGTTCTAGTTATCAGTGACACAGGGCTCAGGGTCTCCATTTGGGATGGAGATGCCTTTCTTCACAGCATTCGTGTCTGGGAGTGTGTATATGTGTGTGTGTGTGTGAGAGAGAGTGTGTGTGTGTGGGGGTGGGAGTGGTCCTGGCTGACGTCTCTACTTTCTTTCAGGGCCACTGATAAGTCTGCACCAGGCAACCTCTAAAGGCCTATCTGGTCCTGAGATTCAGGAGTTTCTCCAAGTTCCCAGCCTGGGGGATGTCTGTGCTGTGGCTCTGGGCTGTGAGCATGCAGGTTTCCACTGGCAGCATGTGACCGGGGGTGGTGGCGGGGGTGGGGGGCGGCTGTGTGGAGGCGGCATCTGGTGAGCAGCTGGGCCCCTGGGCAGCCTTCTGGGTGGCGGGAAAAAGAGGAAGGAGCCCAGAGGCAGGGCTGCCTGCTGGGGCGGGTATGGCTCCCCAGGACAGATCTCATACCAGCCAGACAACTCCCCCCAGGTCTGCCTGTCTCCGTTTCCAGTATTTTCCAGCCCGGGTGGCTCCCTGGGGGTACATTAGTCATCCCCTAGGGGCAGGAAGTGTTGATAAGGAGGGACAGAGCGGTGGGTGTCATCTGACCAGAGCCCAGGCCAGACCCGCACCTTGCAGACCCTGCTGTTCACTGTCTGTGTTGGGGCGACCCACGAGGGACCGAGGAGGAGCCTGTAGGAGCCTGTGGTCCCCAGTGAGCCTCACAGACTGCTTGCTGCAGCCTCCCTCCAGGCCCTGACAGGGGCCCCAGTGGCCAGAGAACAGGCCTCGCTGAGCTGGGGGCGGGGGACACTGCTTGCCCTCCGGTTCCCCCGGGTGGCTCCTGGCTCCAGCTGGGAGACGGGCCCTCCCACTAAAAGTGCTGTCTTCCGGCCGCCCCACCCTGCGGCACCAACCAGCATCCCCTGGGGCCTCGTGAAACTGCTGGTGTCTCCAGACAGACAGGCAGGTCTGACCTCACAGCCTGAGCTCAGACCCTGGGGGCCAAGCGAGGAGTCCCAGCTGAGGAAGCCCAGGTTCCGCACCCGCCTCTCCTCGTAGCCCCAGCTGCTCCCCATCTCCGCCCAGCTCCCGGGGGAGACACGGGAGGCTGCAGACGGTGCCCTGGGCCCAGTGCCAGGGCCAGAAAGCGCTCCCTCCCCGCCGGGGCAGCTTCCAAGGGGCTGCCCACCATCCTGTCCAGTCTCAGGGATCTCTGGGCTCCAGAACAGGCCCTTGAGGCCGCATACATCGGGGCCAAGGCCAACTGAGCTGGGGGAAGAAGGTGTCACTGGGGAGAGGTTTGGGGGAACCCCTGCGTGCCCCTGAGTGTCTCTCTCAGATGACCCAACTCCAGGGACAGGGGAAGATCGGGGACTCTGATTCCACGGGCTGAGGCCCCGGCCAGGGACTTCTTGGCTGCTGGTGACCTTTGCAGGTGCCCCGGGCTACACGGAGGCATTTCACCCCTGTGTGGGGGCTGTGGTTTGTTTGTGGACACTCACAGCTCCCCTCATTTCTCAGGTGCTCTTGGAGGTCAGAGAATCTGCCCCCTTCTCACGTGGAGCCCAGCCCAGCCCGCCCCGGCAGGCAGGCACGAGGTGAGGGCTCCGTTGCCAGCCCCTCCTCCCTGCCTTTGTCTCTTCCTGCCCGTGGGCTCAGCTGGTTTGTGGAGAGAGGGAGGGCAGCTCTTCGCATTCAGGCCCTGGGTCACTAGCACCTCACGACTCTCTCTTCTTCTGAAGACACAGCCAGCAGCTCCTGCTATGGACAGGTGGTACCTGGGTGAGTGCCCTGAACCCCGTCCCCCCACCTCACCATCCTGGATTCTGACACAAGTGTCCACCCCATCACTTTCAAGAGCACCCCCCAGCTCCCCAGGAGTATAGGGAAAGCAGCAATGGGGAGAGGCACGATTTCTAAATGAGGGCATCTCCTTCTGGGGGCCTGGGCGTGCTGTCATCTCTGCTCCCAGCATCTCTGAGCTGTCAAGAGCTGGGAAGGCAACTTGTCCCACAGCCCTCATTCTCTGTCGGTCATCTGTAGGAACTCTGAAGCCAGACTGCTAGGCTCAGAGCTTGGTTCTCCTACTTCCCACCTGCCTGACTTCTGGGAAGTTATTTAACTTCTCTGTGCCTTCATCTACAAAATGGGGATGATAATGATGCCTTCCCTGCCTCATCAAGTTGCTGTGATGATTAAATGAGTTGGTTTTTATAGAGTCTTTAGGACAGTGTCATGCACACACAGTTAAAAATGTAACTATTGTAGATGTAGCTATTGATTTGCTGTTGTAGCTATTGATTTGCTCCCTATTTCTCTTTTATCTCCTGCCCATCTCTCTACCTATCATCTAGCATAACCATTGATCTATCTATGTATCTATGAACTTTCCACCTATTTTTATACTCCAGAAAGAATCCACGGTAGCTTATGAAGATAGACAACATGTACTAAGGGAGCAAGATAATGTACAATAAGGGGGATCAGTGTCTGTGTGGAGAGCCCCAGGAGTTTGGGGAGCACAGTCATGGGGGTCTGGCTTTCTGGCCCTGGATTTGTCCCTGACTGGGTGTTTCAGGCAAGTCGCCCAGTCTCCCTGCCCTCAGTCTTCCTGGGCTGTCCACTGGGGATCACGGCACTGGCTGGGCCAGCTCCAGGGGTCCTTGTGGGGGCAATGAGCAGCTCAGTTTCTTTACCCGTGGAATGGAGCAAACGTGGAATTAGCAGGACAGCGTGTGCAAGAGCCTGACACATACTCAGTGCCTGCCAAGTGTCAGCTCGGTTGCGTTTTCATGAATTTCCATCACTTGGCCTTGGAAGCCGAAGAGGTGAATGGGTGCCTCAGCTTCTGGTCTGCAGGCCGTGACAGTCTGTCTTTCTATCTCGCCCCCATGTTAATTTTGCTGGGAAGTGGGTGGCTTTCTTGGTGTATAACAGTTAACAATAATGACACTTACTGTGTACCAGGCCCCCCACCATGCCCTTCACTGCATTATCCCACTTTCTCTTCACAGCAACCCATTTTACAGATGAGGAAACTGAGGCACACAGAGATTAAATAACTTGACAGGGGCCGCATGCTTAGCAAGTGGAGGAGCCAGGAAGTGAACTCAAACCTTGATCCCCTGTCACTACTCCAAGAGGATTAATAGATGGAGTCCTTTTGAAGGGCTAACCTGCCCTTGGTGGACAATGACCTCTGACCTTGGCCTTTTAGCTACAATTGAGCATCAGCCTCTTCTGGAAGCCAATCTGATTGATTAGAACTCAGCCAGGAATATGAGCATCCATGGAGGACCTAGCACCGGGGTCCCCAATGTGAATGGGGCCACAGTAGAGGGAGAAGGAGTCCCTGCCTCCCAAAGCAAGGGCCTGGCTGTCAGTTTTCACCTTGCCTCTCACCAGCTGTGTGCCCTTGAACCACGGCCATACCCTCTCTGTGCCTCAGATGCCTCATATATAAAATGGGGAAATAACACAAAGTACCAGGAAATAACAGTTAGAAACATGCTTTTCATATCATAAAAGCAAGGCGTTCTCTCCATGGTCTGGCTCAGCCCCTTCCCAAAGAAGCCTGTGGTGTAGCGTGGGGACTGGCATGGAAGCTGGGCTTCATGGCTGGAGAAGGCGTGCCAGAGGCTGCGGGGACCGAGGGCTTAGTGAGGGGTGACTGGAGCCCTTCTGACCGAGGTGAGAGCTGTTAGATGCGGCCTGGATGGAGGAAAAAGGTACAAAGGAAAGGGCCTTCCCAGGCATGAAGGCCTGGAAACCTGCACAGTGCACCGGGGGGCGGGGCGGGGGCTCGGGTGGGTTGTGCACTGGGGGGCGGGGCGGGGGCTCGGGTGGGTTGAGGGGCCAGGCACCCTGGGATCACCTCAAGAAAGCCCCGAATGCCAGGCGCCGGCCGCACCAGCAGCCTGCACAGTGCTGGGAGATGTGGGCAGCTGCTAGGGTCGAGGGCCTCTGTGGGACCCCCGACCTTGTCCCCCGCAAGCTGTAGTACGTGCTGAATGCATTTCAAACCCCCCGCTTCCCTACTGTCAGGGCCCCAGCTGTGGCTTCTCCACCTGGCGGGTGGACCCCACGGCTCTTCTCTCTGGAAATTTCCTTTGGGAGGGTTTGGAAAGACGGCTAGTTCCTCCCTGCCCCCGCTGCCCCTGCACCTCCTCAGGCCTCAGCGGGAGCCCCACTGTCCACACCCGGGCTTTTCTTGTGACCAGGGTAAATATTACCTGGCACTGTTAATGTTTAATGCCCCCACCCCATCTCTGGCCACCCCACAGCCGGGCAGTCTCCCCAAAGCAGAGGCAGCGGGAAGAGGGCAGCGGGGACGGGCCTGGTCTGTGGGGGAAATGGCAGAGTTGACAGATGACGGTGAGTGCGTGTGTGTGCGTGTGTGTGCGTGCGTGTGCATGCGTGTATGTGAAGCAGGAGGTGCTTGGACCATCTTTGAGGGGTGAATAAGACCCCCTCTTCCATCTCCTGGCACCCCTGCCTTCCAGAGCACCCAGCACCCCTCTCTCGTACCGTGCGTGCCAGCCTCCTCTCTAAGAAAATCTGCTTTTAAAAGAGGATCCCACCTTAACACCAAAGCAATCTAGCTTGAATGGTGGAAACATGAGTGCCAAGTAGGAGCTGCTGGGGCATGGGGGGTGGTGAGCATGCATCTTCTGGACTAAACCGAGCGCAGGAGGCAGATGGGGGTGAGGCGGGGCAGCAGTGGGGCCCCGGTCAGCCTTCTCAGCCTGGCTTTAGGACGAGAGCCCCCGGGTTCAGGACACATGCCTAGAAGGCATCCTGCGAACAAGGGCAATCGGGTCTGGAATTTAGTGGGCCTGCTGTGGACTGTGGTGGTCTTTGAGCCAGATCTAGAAAAGCTGAGGTCTTTGGGTGGGGTGGGCTCTCCCAGTGGCTCAAGACGAGGAGGTCAGGGAGGATGCAGTTTCCTGGAGCGGCAAGAGGAGTGGTGAGTCCTGTCATGGCTCTGACACTAATGTCCGTGTGACCTTGAACAAGACTTGAACTGAAACTGGGGAGACAACCTCAGAGGCCTTCTGCATGGGGACAGGTGCCTGGGGCCCCCTCAGGCCCTTCAGTGGACCCCTCCTAACCCAAACTCTCCTGGCCCAGGGGGTGAGCTGGGCTCACCGGACCCCACCGCCCAGGGCCCAGTCCAGCACAGCCTGGGAGGTGAGGACTGGCGTGTTCCTTTGACCTTGGGCACTGCTTCCCTAGCACCAAGAAGGGGCTCAAGTAGGGCAGAGAAGAGAGGCCACCACAAGACATGACAGAAAAGCTCTGGCCGGGTGCCCTCCAGCTGCCCAATAACAAGTGCACTCAGTTTACAGGTGGGAGGGCAGAGCCATGACCTCTGCTGGGGGCTGCAGACTGGATGGGACCACCCGTATTGAAACGTCTCCTTCCTCCTGACCATGTGAGAGGCAGCACAGCAAAGGGGTGAAGCACCTCGATTTTTAACAACAAATGGCCTGGGTTCATTCCCAACTCTGCCCTTTTCTAGCTGTGTGACTCTGAGTGAGTTGCTTAACCCTGCTACGCCTCCATTGTCTCATGGATGATATTGGAATAATATTAATGCCTCACAGGATTGTTACGATGGTTAAATGAGCTATTGCTTTGTTAGCCTCCGTCTGCCACATGCCAATATACTGTTTCTGAAATAAATTTGCTTTCCCCTAAGGATAGCAATGTAGGATAGAAGGATCTAGAAACAGAGGTCCAAGACTCATTTCTGCCTCCAACTTTTACCGGAACTTTAGAGAAGTCTTCAGACTGGGCCTTGGTTTCTTCCTGTTCAGTGAACATTAAGGTTCTACTTATTTATTCATTGGTTCACTTCACAAATATTCGCCAAGTATTGGTTGCCCCAAAAGTTGGTTTGGAATTTTCCATAAGATGTTATGGAAAAACCCAATACGTTGTGGCTGATTAGTCATATGGAGAAAGGTTGCTGCTGAGGCTTATGGAAGATGCTTCTGTGGCCTCCCAGAAGTGCCAGCCCCACCCCACCCCCAGGCACGGTGGGTCCCTGCTTTGGAGGCTCAGTGGTGGGTCCCAAGCCGACCGTCAGGAGCCACGGAGAGCAGATGGTGTCACTCGCAGTGGCATGACCACCCCTGCTCCTGGGATGTCCCTCCAGCAGCTTCCCCTGGCCCCCCTGAACCTCTGGGGGTGCTGGGACTGGAAGCACGGGAGTCCCCCTGTTTCTGTGGCTCACCCCATCCCCCACTGGCTCTCAGGTGGCAGCCCCAAGGAGAACGAGGACCCATTCTACTACGGTGAGTCTGGCGGGCCCCCTCCCACCCTTCCTGAGTGATCCGCCCCCCCACCCCAAACCCACCACCACGCATCCACAGTTCCTGGCCTCTCCCAGCCCTGGGTCATGTGCCCCATCTTCCTGAGTTATTACTGTGGGGCTAGGGGAAGGGTCTGGGGTCACCCATCCCACCTCCCCGCCCTCTCTTTCCCCAGACTACGAGACCGTCCGCAATGGGGGCCTGATCTTCGCCGCCCTGGCCTTCATCGTGGGGCTCGTCATCATCCTCAGTAAGTGGGGCCGTCCTGTATAAGGGGCTGCTGAGGGGGGCACAGCTCCTCAAAGCCGCTGAGCACACTGGCTTCCCGGGTGGGGAGGGGAGAGCCTCTCTCTTACCCCCTTCCCGGGCGCCCTCGCCTCTCCCACAGAGAATGTGAGAACCTGATGCAGAGGGGGCTGTTGGTCCCCAGACCACCCAGGAGATGCCCTTTCCCCCGAGTGCGCCCTCTAGTGGACCAGAGGGGTGCCGCCGAGATGGGGAACTGGCTCCTGCTGGCCCCGGGAGGCTCCAGTGCCCTTGCGGCAGGGGAAGGGAGGGAACCAGCCTCCACTGGACGCTCCTCCCCAGAACTGAGCGCTTTCTTGACCCATTAATCCTCTTGGCAAACTGAGGGATGGCCGCCACTGTCGCCACTTTCCAAATGAAAAAACCAGACCCGCAGTGGTAGGTGCAGCAGCCTGCCTGAGGTGCCGCCGCCAGATCGGAAGCAGAGTGGGTTCCGAAGCACCTCACCCCGACCCCGGCCTGCTGCGGGAAGGCAAGCACCCCTGGCAGCCCAAGGTCTTAGGCTCCCTGCTGGTTTACTGTGGATCCCTTACTCCCTGGGCCTTAGTTTGCTCATCTGTTAAATGGGGATGATCCCTCTTGTCTCACAAGGTTAGGGCTGGCAGTCAAAGACGCGACAGCCAAGGGAGTAGTGTAGGTATGGAGTGTTCTAGCAGAGAGAAAGCTCTTTGCCTTACCCGGCCCCAAAAGGCACACAGCAGGGGCTTAATAAATGCTTGCGGACTGGTGCAACCAGAAGAAAAATACTCAGAAACACGCCGGTGAAAAGAAGATGCAGAATGTAGCACATCTCCTTCCAAGTCCTGGGATTCTAATGGGCGTGTTAGATGCTGCACCACCACCCCCCCCGCCCCCCGCTGCCTCCACTGATGGCTCCAGTCTACCGACAGGGCCAGCCTGCTCGATTCCCTGGCGGTTCTCTGAGGGCCTGCCTCCCGGATTCCCCTGACGGTTCCCTGAGGGCCCCGCTGTGTTGTGGCTGAGCTCGCAGTGGCGGAGGCGGATGGGCGTGAGCAAGGGTTTTTGCCCTGGACTTTCTGCGGTTCTTCTCGAGCAGCTTCTACATGCCCAGTGGGGTGTGGGGTGGGGCACGCTGTGATGGCTCAGTCTCAGCACCATTCCTATCCCGCTCATAATCCACCACGGACTTCCCTGTAGCTCAAACGGCAAAGAATCTGCCTGCAATGCAGGAGACTAGGGTTCGATCCCCGGGTTGGGAAGATCCTCTAGAGAAGGAAATGGCAACCCTCTTCAGTACTCTTGCCTGGAGAATTCCACGGACAGAGAAGGCGGCCCACAGTCTGTGGGGTCGCAAAGAGTTGGACACGCCTGAGTGACCAACACAGACACACACACAGTCCACCATGGCGCCGCCGCCACAATGTTTGCGGACTGCCCAGCTGGCTGACTTGGACTTCTGAACGCTTATGGTCCAGCCATATATAAAGAGAGACAGTCAGCTGTGGTCTCCGAGGCGGACACGAAGCAGCGCTGGCAGGAGGAGAGGAGGAGGGGCTACGGAGCTGAGGCCTCCAAGGTAGAGAGGGTCTCCTTGGCAAACTAACCTCGTTTCTCTCTTTAAGGCAAAAGATTCCGCTGCGGGGCCAAGAGGCAGCACCGGTGAGTGCCGGCCTGGTGACTGATGGAGGTGGGCGGGGAGGGGTGGGAGGGGCCGGCAGAGGGTTTGCTCGCTCAGGCTGGTGAGGAGGGTCCCCAACCTCAGGGAGCCCTGAATCCCTGTCCCCTCCACCCCACTACCTTTTCTTACCTGTCTGCTTTCCTCCATCCCAGGCAAATTCCTGAAGATGGGCTCTAAGGAGAGGTAGGTTTGCGAGGAGCGGGCAATGGCTCTGGATAATAAGGAAAAGGGTCTTTCATCCATCAGTCAGGTGTCTGTCACCCTCATATGGGTCTTTTCCTTGTTGGTTTTTAAAAATTTTTTATTAGAGTATAATTGCTTTACAATATGTTAGTTTCTGTACACCAACGTGAATCAGCCATAAGTATACACATATCCCGCCCACCTCTTGAGACTCCCTCCCACCCCTCTAGGTCATCGCGGAGCACCGAGCTGAGCTCCCGGTGCTCCCCAGCAGCTTCCTGCCATCTATCTACTTTGCACATGGTCGTGTGTATATGTCAGTCCTATTCTCTCAGCTCGTCCCCCCCGCTCCGTCCCACTTGTGTCCACACATCTGTTCTCTATGTCTGCGTCTCTATTCCCACCTTTTTAAAATGATGGCCCCAAAAACAGAAAAAAAAATATGCCGTAGTATGTGTGACCAAGGGAGGCTGCAGAGATGCGCCAGAGGAAGGTAAGGTGAAAAAGGGATGAAACGGAAGTCCCAGCCTCTGCAGCCCTGCTCACAGCCCCCATCCTGCCTTTCTGTTTGCAGAGCCAGTCGTGCCCACCTTTGCACCAGGGCTGCTTAGAAGTCTTTCCTGAGCTGTAGACCTCTATCCCAGCACTGCCAAGCCCTCTGCTGAAGGAAGCTTCAGGCTCCACGTGACCCCTGGGTGGGCTTCACCTCCTTCCGCCCCGTGTTAATAATAAAGCTGGCCTCAGAGGCGGCTCCTTCCCTGACCTCCTCCTCGCTCCTTCTCTCCTGTAACTGCCGCCGTCAGCTCCTTCAAGCTGGAGTCAGTACTCCTGGTCTCTGGCTTTTCGCGTATTCGCTCACGTGCCCACGCCTGTGAAAGTAAGAAGTCCAATGTCATCATCTCCGGGCCTCTCCTCACCCCCCAAATTGCCGAGAGCCCCTGGGACAGAGGACTCAGCCTGCCTTCCGAATGCCAGGCAAAGAGAAAGCCAGACGGCCGAAGGTCACAGGTTCAAAGCCCTTGGGTGGCCCGGGGCCTGGGTGTGGCTCCAGTGGGAGTCGCTGCGGCCCTGCCCTGGGCTGCCCGTGTTTTAGTTGTTTGTGGGCACATTATGTGCTCTGCCCGCATTTCCCCAAGTGCACCGGCGTGCCAGGATGGGTGGGTCTAGGGATCTTGGGCAGGGGGGTCCTCAGCACATGCTGTCTCCTCATCCCTCACCCCCAACTGTGATGCCAAGCTCCAGCCATGCCCTTTCCACTCTTGGGGCCAGGGAGGCCTCAAGTTTGACCTAATCTCATCCACCTCTCAGTACTGGCTTGGTTAATTTCAGGGTCCATTCAGAGAATGGACAGTGAGGGTGGGGCCTCTGTTAACCTTTCCCCCAGCCCCCTGTCCATGCCCTTAGGCCTCCACCCTACTTCAACCAGAGATGGTGTCAGGCTGCCCCTCCCACCAGCCCCTGACTTCCTGATGCCCACGGCCCCCAGACAGCACAGCACGCTGCCCGTTTCAGGCACTTTCTGCCCTCTGGTAGGAGCCCATCTCCCCTTTCCCTCCCTTCCCTCTGAGAGGGGAGAGGCGGCTCTGAGGCTGGATGGGGTGGTGGGATCATGGCACCACCCAGTGTCCATTTCCTCATCTGAGTTTTTGAGCATCCAAGGGAAGGCGGAGGGATTGGCCCCGGAAACCAAGACAACAGCAAGTCAGCAGAGTTTGAAATGAACAAGCAGGGCACTGGAGGCGGTGTAGGCCGCACTCGGCTTGAAAATTGAGTTCTTTGTCTTAATCCACTGTCCCCAGGACCACCAACCCTCACAGATTCACAGAAGGCTTGGGCACCGAAGGCCTGTAGGGAGCAAAGTAGACAATCCTTAATTTTCAGGAAGAGAAACTGAGGTCCTGAGAAAGGCAGCGACTTGTCCAGGTGACACAGCCAGCCGGTGTCAGAGCCAGAGTGACACCCCAGGTCTCTGGCTCCATTTCAGAGTCCTTCTCACTGACCCCATGGGTTGGGAGGAGACACTCCAGTGAGACACAGAGTGGAAACCTTGGCTCTTGCAACTCAGGGCCAAGGTGTTTGTGACATCCTGCTCTGAATGTGGGCTCACGGATGACAAATAAAACCTGACAGGCCAACCCCCTAAATAGAATTCAGGATTTCCAAGACACTGGAGCTGTCCACGATAGTGGGAGAAATGAATGGGATGGGGCAGGTCCAGCCATGGGGGATTTCAGGGAGGGGAGCTCCTGAAATTTCTTGGATGTAGCAGCAAGGCAACCAGGAAGAAGGGTATTCCAGGCCTGCGGCTCACCTGAGGAGAAAAGCCGTGGAGAGGAGTCATGTTTCTAGAAGGTTCCATACACAGGCCCCGAGCCTGCCAACCCAGCTGCCTTGGAGGGGGCTGGTTCTGGGTGAGTCACTTCGGCCTCTGCCCCTGCTGTAAAGCCCTCCATCCTCGTGAACCATGAGGTTTCCCTGGATCCCAGGCTGTTACCCTGGAGCACCCAGGGTGCTGTGCAAACTACCCAGTGTCCCCTCCAGAACTGTCAAATATTAACCTTAGGGTAGGCCCATGCCAGCTGTTACTTAAGCAGCTCCCAGGAGAGCAGCCGCTGCTGAAAGCCACAGATTCGGGTAACCTTCAGTGTCCTCATGAACACTCTCCCCCTCCCTCTCCATGAAGGTCACAAGGACTGGGAGCTACTGAACTTTCACTTCACTCTGGGATTTTCCACAATTCATACACAAATTAAGTCACGAATAAACACCAAGACTGGGACGTGATTGAATGAATTACTTTTAATCACACAACAGTGACAAAAACAGCTAGTCTGAGGGCATGCAATTCCGTTTGTCACCACCAGAGGGAGGATGTGTCTTACTCCAAATCCTTTTCAAAGGGCGTTTTCAACTCAGTCTAGGGGCTGGGAGAAGAGGGAGACAGAGGATGAGGTGGCTGGATGGCATCACTGACTTGATGGTCGTGAGTTTGAGCAAACTCTGGGAGATGGTGAAGGACAGAGAAGCGTGGCATGCTGCAGTCTATGGGGTCGCAAAGAATAGAACACAACGGAGCGACTGAACAACAAAGGGCTGGGAGTCCTTTGCTGGAAGAAGAGGCCTCCGGGTCTACCCGGTGCCCTGGTTTCCCAGGAACGCCCTGGGCCCTTTCCATTCTGTCTGCACACCCCTCCGGTGTAATTTGCCCTGCTCTGGGGTCTTGAGCCTCCATGGAATGTAGAGACCCTCTGTGATCTACACAGATTCCTCGACTTGGGGTAGTTATGTAGCCTCCAACCACATAGTCTGATTTAATCAGTGTCATGAGCAGGACCTGGAGAGAGGTGAGCAAGAAAGGAGAGTCCCCAAGAGCCCACCCTGAGCATCCTCCTGGCCCCAACCTGTCCTAGGGAGTGGGTTCCCTGGGCTGATAGGGATAGGGTGGGGTTGGGGTGCTGAGCTGAAGAGAGGTCCAGGGCAGAAGGGACTGTTGAGGCTCTCCCCAACCCAGGCCCTCCTCCCACTCACCCCTGCTGGAGAGATTAATGGCCTCCCTGTTGATCCTCGGCTCCAGGCAGCTGAGGTCTGAACGGCAATTCAGCAGGGCTCTGCCCAGTGGTGACCTGCTCCTTGCCAGGTGCTCATTCTTCATCGTCCGCCTGACAAACACCCCGGGGGGAGAGGGGGGAGGTGGAGATCAGAGGCCAATGCTACAGCCGCCTGGCCTTTCCTGTCATCACAGTGAGTCTCTGGCTGGGAAGATGGATCGGGCCTGGGCCTTGGAGCCAGGGCCACAGCAGCCACAGGGCCTTGGGAGGGGAATCATGGAGCCAGGGACTGGACTGAGACAGGCAGGGAGGTGGCCGAGTGACCCAGCCTTAGAAGAAACCCTCAACTCGGCCTCGGTGTTCCCCGCCCCCACTGGGGACACTCAATATCCTCTGCAGTTGAGCGGCTGAGGGCGTGGGAAGAAAACCTATTTAGAACTTGGGACCTTGGGGTCCATGACCTCAGCTTGACACTGGGGGCCCCGGGGGTGGGGGCCACCTGGGGAGGTCGCCACAGGAAACCAGGTAGGGGCTTTTCCCCAGGGGTGGACGGGCCTCGTGCCTGGACAGCACTGGAACCCGCTGCACCCAGGGTGGTGGCTCCCCAGGCTCTGATTCGGTAACTTATTTAGGGGGGAATTTCAGGCTGCCTGCTCTGACCCTACATGACCTCCCCACTCCCCCGGAGGGCCCGGGGCACTCCTGGCTGCTGTTGGCCTCTGGAGCTCTTAAACTTGGTTCCTGTTTCAAGAAATTCTTGCTGTTGCTTCCCCGAAGGGCTTCCTTGGTATCACCAGGAGGAATTCCCCAGGTGAGGTGGCCGAGGGGAGGTTAGAGGAGGGAAAGTTTCAGGCTGGGGCAGCAGTCTGAGGCCCGGAACTTCATTGGCAGTGCCGTCCATGCTGGGGACGCTGGTCTCCCTGCCAGCTTTGGCCTCTGCCTCCTGTGTGACCCTGAAACACTTTCGTCTGCCTCTGGACTTGGCTTTGGAAAAAGCAAACACAAGACCAAAATTGCAGGTGTTGGCTTCAGAGTCAAGGGGCTCTAGGAAGGGGTAAATGGGACCTGTAGCTGGTCCCCTTGTTACCCCCAGCCCCTAGATGAACAGTGCCCAGGGAGGCTGGGGGTACACACACACACACATGTTCACTCCCTCCTAGCAGTTAAAACAGATTTACCCAGCAAGTGATGAAGGCAGACAAAAAAGACACACTTGACAAAGCAAAGGAGATGAGGCTGGCTTGGCCCACAGCCAGGAGCGTGTTGTATTCTCTCGTGGTCTTTGTTTCCTGAAAGGCCTATCAATCAGTAACAGAGTCGTGCCAAACCCAGCTGCCTGGAGCCAAGTGGCCCCCGCCCTGAAGTAAATAACATTTCAGGTCTCCTGTCCATGGACCATCTGCTCCTGAAGCAGTGAGTCACATCACTGGGGAGCGGCCTCGGCCCTCAGATGCCCGCCCCGAGCAGGATGCGATGGGTCCCATGGGGTGTCAGCGACTCCTGGACCCTTCCTGAACCCTGCTCCCAGGGGACCTGTTGGAGATGCTGCGTCTCTTGAGACTCTGACCTTTCCTTCATGTCTGTCTGCCTCACGGTCTGCGAACCACATGAGGGTGGGGGCGGCATCTAATGGTTTACCCACCCGTCCCCAGCGTTGCACCCATCAGAGGCGTGTAGTATACGCTCAGTAAATGTTTGTTGACTGAGCTCGTGACTGGCTGACCAGAGGAACGAATGAGTGATCACCTGCAGCTGCACCTGCTGCTTCCCAGCTTCTGAGGGGGCAGGGAGAGCTGCTGGGCATTGCAGTCTGGTCAGGTGGCTGGTGGTGTGTCTGTGTGCACCCCTGGAGCCTGAGCCAGGAAAGGGCTACTAGGGGCCTGTCCTAGTGACAGCCAGCATTTTGTCCCTGATGAGACAGTTAAGATCACAGGCTCTGGAATCAACCCGCCTGGATGTGAGCCGGGCCTGACCAATTGTGATCTATGGGATGGTGGCTATGTCCCCGCCCACCCCCAATCTCAGTTTCCCCCAGATAGAGAAACAACGTCTGACTTGAGGAGTTCGGGCTCCAGACTGGTCCTCGCTGACCGGCGGCTGCTTTGTTTATACTCTCGAAGATTCTCCCAATGTGGACATCTGGTGCTCCTGAACTCTGCAGGCACCCTAGCCCTTGTCCTTAATGCCTGACCGGCCAGTGCAGTCTTCTAGAACACTATTCAGGGCCAGGAGGCAGAGGCCTTGAGTCCACGCTCAGCCCGACACCCATGAGCACGATTTGGGCCACAGTGTGGACATGGCCTGACCCGTCCTGGGAGGCCCCACCACCTGGACCCTCTGCCAGCTTGGCTGGGCTCACCAGCTCCCCTGAGATCAGTGGAGGGCGGTCTATGGCTGCTGTATGGGGACCAGGGAGGGTTTGTGGAAAAAATTTGTGTGTGTGTTGGGAGTGTGAGTGTGTGTGAGTGTATGTGTACATACATGTGTGCTGTATGTTAGAACTGGGGAGAAGCCAGACAGGCCAGGCGATGGTGGGCCTGCGTGGACCCAAGAGGCTGCGCCCAGCATCTGGGGCGTGGGGAACAGGCAGCTCCACCTTGCCAGCCACTCTCTGGATCACGACCCCTCAGCTGAGCATGAGGGCTGGGTTCTTAGAGGACACACACACAGCTAGGCAGGGGGTGAGCGGCTTCACTGTGAGGCAGGGCTTGGGGTGAGGGGCAGCCGTGTGGTGGAGAACCCGAGCCTGCCCCGTCCCTTCTTACGGCGCTAGGGGGAGGCAGATAACCAGATTCCCCATGCAGTGGCTGGGAATGGAGATGTCCACAGGGAACTGGAGACTGACTGCAGTGCCAAGACAGCGGGATGTGCCCTCCAGAGCCACACAGCCGCCAGGGCCCAGGCAGAGGGACGGGGAGGCGGCTCCTGGGCTTCACACTGCCCTGCCCTCCTCTTGATCTGATGTTTTTCCTCCTCTCAAACCACGCAGTGAAAACGATCAGAGCAGGAATACTACAGCAGAAGAGGCATGGGGGGCGATGGAGCACAGACTTGGGTCTGGAGCCTGGCTCTGCCACTGACTAGCTGGGCAGCACAGGGCCCGCCCCTTAGTGTCTCTGACCCTCAGTTTTCTCATCTGCAAAATGGGGATCACAATGCCCAACGCATTAAAGAGATTGAGCAAGATCTTTTGTGTAAATAAGATTGGGGACTTCACTGGTGGCTCAGTGGTAAAGAATCCACCCGTCAATGCAGGAAACATGAATTCGATCCCTGATCCGGGACGATCCCATGTGCCACAGAGCAACTGAGCCCCTGCACCACAACTATTGAGCCTGTGCTCTAGAGCCCGGGAGGCAGAGCTACTGAAGCCCGTGCACCCTAGAGCCTGCGCTCTGCAACAAGAGAAGCCGCAGCAGTGAGAAGCCCTGGCACCACAACTAGAGAAAGCCTACCTGCAGCAACAAAGTCCCAGGGCAGCCAAAAATAAATACATAAAAATTATATTAAAAAACCAAGATCGGTAAGCCATAAAGCACTACAGAAGTGCAATGTGGGTTTTAATTGCAGTGTGAAGCAATATCAATCAAGGTTTTCACTGGGTTGGGTGATTACATGCATTTCAATATAATTCAGCAAAATATGTATTAGACATTTGAATATCAAGTATGTGCCAGGCACCATGTTAGGTATTTTAATAAGCTTAAGTGGAACTTGTTTATGAAACTGCAGAACACAAACCCATAGATCTGCCTGTCTGGTGTTTCCTAAATGCCAGTCCTAATACCTATGCTGAGCAGCTGGGATTCAAACCCCTGGGAAATGTAGAATACAGATCCCTGCTTCTGTAGTCTTGGATCTCTCTTTCTCTGTCTCCATGGTCGTGTGTGTGTGTGTGTGTGTGTGTGTGGTTGATTAGTTGAATTTAGGAACCACTAATCTAGTTCAGTCCTTGCTGAGCAGTGAAATCTGAGCCTCAAAGAGGAAGACACTCTCAGAGGACAGCAATCAGAGGCCAGGCCAGTCCCAGGTCCCCTCAAAGGCTTGTCCTCTGAGGAAGTGCCTCAGCAGAGCGTCTAGAATAGGGAAGCAGAAGACTTGAGCTGGAGTCTCAGCTCTGTATTTAGTGACTGCTTAACCTTTAGCAGGTCACTTGCTTCTTGCAACCTCAATTTCCTCATCTGTAAAATGTGAGTATTGATACCTGTCTCACTGGTGTCTTCGAGGGAGCATGCTTTAAAGCCTGCAAAGCTCTACTTTTTAATTCTGGATAGAGCCAGACCTGACTTTTCCAAGGAGAAATCCCACAGACCGAACTGTCATCCTCTTCCCGGAAGTTCAACCAGATCTAATATGGAAAAACAATCCCCTCAATGGAGCAGCCCCCACCCCACCTTACCCTGCCCCAGTCCAAGGTTTCTGGTGCTAGTCTTTGGGTGACACCTGCTGGCCATGTCAGGTACTGCACAATCATGTCACCTAACAACCCTGGGGAATGATCGTCTCCTTGGACACTCACTGCCACCCCACGTGATAGGTGTTATGCTCCCATTTTACAGGTGAGGAAAGTGAGTTCCTGCCAGGCATAGTGAATCTCTGATTCCAGGTCCTTTGTTCAGCTCCATCTCTTCCTTACCTCTTGCTCTTGGACTGAGCAGGGTGGGCAGGAGAGCACCTTAAAAACCACCTTGAATAGGAACCGGGATTAGGGGCATGGCCTGAGTTGGGGGGCCAGGTCCAGGCTGGTCTAGACTGTTGTCTTAGTGGCAACAGCCCCGCCAGGCAGAAGACCTGGTGTTCCCCGTCTCCAGAGAAGCTAGACGGCTGGCAGGGGCTGCAGCTGCAGCGAGATCCTCTGAAGAGGCTCAGGGAGGCTGTTTGCCCAGGCTGTGAGCTGAGGGCTTTGGAACAGACCACTGTGAGCTCAGCTGTTCTGGGCAGTGGCTGGCCTGAAGTCCAGTGCACGTGTGTGTGGTCTAAGCTACTTCTCAGTCAGGACAGTATCAGGTGTAGTGACTGAGAATGAGGATTCAGCCTTATCTCTAAAAGATGCACACTGAAGGATCTGCGGATGAACTTATATAATGCATGAGATTTGCTTAAAAATATCCTTGGTGATGGGAAGTGAGGGTGGAGGGGGAATACAGATAAGACAAGATTGGCCACGAGTCAACAATTGTTGGCCCTAGAAGATGGGCGCATGGCAGTTCATTATACTCTTCTCTCTACTTGTGATACGTTTGAAATTTTCCATATTAAAACCTTTCTGAAAACTTGACAGCAGAGATACTACCAACCTCCACGAATGGCAATAAAGAGAAAGGAGACTCTGGCCAGTCCTGCTCAAGGCTTGGGCCTCTGACACTGGCTGTGTGAATTGCCCTATGTCTCAGTTTCACTGTCTGTAAAACGGGGATGATCATAATTATATCAGTCTTATAGGTTGTTTGGAGGGTTAACTGAGATTAAGCACCTAAAGTACTTAGCATAGTGCTGGACCATAATAGGGTTTAATGATAATAATCGTTATTAGGAGTCCATCGCTCTGGTTATAATTTGCCAAAAGAAAAAGCTACTTTGGCTGATTCAGACAAACAACTGGCCAATTCAGTTCAGGTTCTGACCAGTGAGTCTTGGAAGACTCAGCCTTAAACCACCTCGTGCCAAGTGTGTGGGTATCTCACGCACTTGTATCTCAGATGGGCAAACACACCCCACAGAGCCAGGTTCATGAAACCCCCACAGGGAGTTTGAGATGTCCCAACTCCTGGTACATCTATTTCTATCCAGCTTTTACTCTCCAGGCTCTTCCCATAACAAAGCCCACTCACATCCTGCCTTGATTTTTCCTAACCACTTCTTTCTCTGAGCTGAAGCATCTGTCTTCACAGTCTCATTGAATCTCAGCCCTAGGTAGAATCTTAAAAGTCTTCTAACTGAACACTATGGCTGCGGAGGATAGAGTGGCAGGCAGAGCTACCCAGCTGATGGGTGGGAGACAGAGGACAATACAACCTGGGTTGTGAATGCCTCGGTAGATGGAGAGCAGGTCTGGGGGTCAGGAGTCCTGCTTCCAAGCACTGCCACTGACCCTCAGGCCACATGGCCTGGATTTTCTTCACCTGCACAGCCACAGTTTCCTCCTCTATGACGCAAGGTGCTCCCAATAGATGGCCTCCAGACCCCTTCCCACTCTGACCTTTAGGGTCAGTGTGCAGACCTCCGCATGCTGACCTCTCTCTGTCTCCTTCCCCACCGAGTGCAAGCTCACCAGGGTAGGGACCCACCTTGGGGTTTTCAGGCCCTTCCTTGCACAAGGGCCAGGCAAAAACTTGCTGAAAGTGCAAATAACCTGACATGTGCTTCCTCTGGGTTGAGTGTGAGCAGTGGCCAGTGAAAGGACAGAGATTTCAGACTAGGAGAAATGGGAAACCTCCCCAAATACTTCACACTGTATCCACAACTTGGAGGTTCCCAATAACTCCTACAGTGTTTGAACGGTTCTGGGAAGTCCTTGCAGTAAAAGAAACCTATTTGCCTTGGTTATGCCAATGTTTTCCAAGCCTGTTTGACCAGAACTCAGTTTTTGCATATCACCTGTTCATGAAACTCTTGGGAAATGCGGTGTAAGATCATTCTGCCTTGTCAGCTTGGTTTGTTTAAGTACAATCACATGTAGTAGAGATGCTACACTTTCAATGCCATGTGGTCTGAGATTGGGCCTCCTGCTCCTCACACCTACATTCTCAGCTGAGCCTGCGACCCACACTAGACTGGGCTGGGCCTTCAGAGGTTGTTCAGAGTCTTACCGGGGCTTCCCAGGTGGCGCTAATGGTAAAGAACCTGCCTACCAATGCAGGAAACTTAAGAGATACTGGTTTGATCCCTGTGTTGGGAAGATCCCCTGGAGGAAGGTATGGCAACCCGCTCCACTATTCTTGCCTGGAGAATCCCATGGACAGAGGAGCCTGGAGGGCTACAGTCCACAGGGTCGCAGAGAGTCAGACACGACTGAAGTGACTTGGCACGCACACATGTGAGTCTTACCCGGTGCGTGCAAATGATGCCATTTGACCCAGGCAGTATCTCCTCTCTGAACATTCTGCAAAAAACGTGTCTAGTCATGCCCCCCTACCCCCGATCATCCACACCAGGGTCGCAGGGAAGCAGCAGCTCATGGGAAAGAGGTCCAGCATCGTTGGTGTGTCAGCCACAAGGAGCCAATCAAATCTTGGGCAGCAGAGAAGGTCCGATACCTATCTAGGGAGTGTCAACTTCTGTCCTCAGAACTGCACAGACCTCATCTGGAGTACTGGGGCCACTCTGCTTTTAAGGGGGATGCAGGGATAGTTAGGGGCTTCCCAGGTGGTGCTAGTGGTAAAGAATCTGCCTACAGTGCAGGAGGCCCAGGAACTCTGGGTTCCATCCCTAGGTCAGAAAGATCCCCTGGAGGAGGGCATGGCAACCACTCCAATATTCTGGCCTGGAGAATCCCATGGGCACAGGAGCCTGGAGGGCTACAGTCCATGGGGTCACAGAGAGTCGGACATGACTGAAATGACTTAGCTCGCATGGAAGGATAGTTAGGGAGTTGGGGATGGACATGCACACACTGCTATATTTGAAGTAGATAACCAGTAAGGACCTACTATACAGCACAGGGAACTCTGCTAAATGTTACGTGGCAGCCTGGAGGGGAGGGGAGCTTGGGGGAGATGGACACATGCATATGCATGGCAGAGGCCCTCTGCTGTCCACCTGGAACTATCACAACACAGTTTGTTAATCGGCTAGACCCCAATACAAAACAAAAAGTTTTTTTTTTTTTAAATGGAGATGTTTTGAAAGTTGAATATGTGCAAAGGGGAAGACCAGGAGAGGGAAAGATCTGGAAATTATGCTGGAACAGGAGAGATGGACAGAACTGCGATATTTAGTCTGTCAAAAGAAAGGCTTGGGGCAAGGAGGGCGCTATGGAGGCTCTTCTCAAATATTTGCAAAACTGTCATCTGGCCGATCCTTTGAACTCCAGAGGGCTAAGGCAGAGCGGGCCCCATAAAGAAAAGAGTGAGTGTGTGATCACAGAGGATAAGGTTAGGATGAACTTCTGTGTGGGTAGGGAGCCCCTTGTCCTGGAAAATTTAATCAGACTGTCAGCACCTGTCTGGTGGTGTAGAGAGAGCATGTGGGTGTGAAGTGGGGCTGCTCAGGGGGGTTCTCAGGCACCACTGGGCCCCTCGCCGAGTCTATGGCTATTGGGCTGGTACCCTCCACCCTTCTCACCGTTCCCACAATGTTGCCGTTTCCCCTGGCAACCCCAAACAGCATTTTACCCACTACTACAGCACTCCAGCTCTGTGACTTTGCCCGCCAGCACGTGGACTTTCTGTGCTCAGCGAGGCTGGAGGGGCTTCCTGGTGTCTTCCATGACCCTTGGGCTTTGAGGGGCACCTCAGTCCTCTATGCTGATGGCCCTACCCCAGGGATGGGAGGGGCATTGTCCCCCAGAGAGGGTGCAGAGGGGACTCTAAGTGGCCTTCTTCCCCTGAGATCCTCCGGTCTGAGAATGAAGTGGCCAGATTTCCTAGGAAGAGGGCTTTGAGCATCTAAGTCAGGGCTAGTTCCACGGCTGGGACCTTGACCTTCCCTGCAGAGTGGAGAATCTCTTCAGGGGCTGTGGCCTTTCAAAGTATCCTCTGTGTGTGTAGCACTGGACAAACATATAAATTACATGGTGTGTGACATCTCTGAGGCAAGGGACTGTGATGGGAATCCAGTCTTGGATTCCTGCACCAGAATCCAGAAAACCTGTTTCTTGGCTCATCTCAGCCTCCACGGTGTGACCCACCCCCTAGGATGGACTCAGGCTCTGTAGGACCTGAAGCTTAGACCATTCGGAGGGCCCTCCTTCGGGAAAACAATACACAGCTATGAATACAAAATGAGAGACAAACATGATTATTTAGGATGCTAAAAAGAAAATTGCTGCAAATTACAAATTCTGAAACAACTGACAAATACCACAGACATCACATAATCTGGGCAAATCACAGTATTTGTGTGAACTCACTACCTGACACACCTCTATAATGCCTTAAAAACATTTTTCTTACACAATTTTTCTGCTC
The DNA here is from genome assembly GCF_027580195.1 of Bos mutus. Taxonomy (NCBI): domain Eukaryota; kingdom Metazoa; phylum Chordata; class Mammalia; order Artiodactyla; family Bovidae; genus Bos; species Bos mutus. Next base: position 51,397,434 of record NC_091631.1, read on the forward strand.
ACAATTTCACCAACCAGCTCCTGGCTCCATACATTTCTGACCTGGTTTCTCTTCCATGACACACATCTCTAGTACAGACGTCTTAGGCCATATCACGCTGTGATTCGACTTGGGCCCTGCAACTTTGTGTCACAAAGCCAAGTAAGTTGGTGCAATGGGTGGTCGTATTCCTACAGCCATTCCCTATGCTGGGATGGTTGCAAAAAAACATACCTCACCAATCCCAAATCTAATGAGTGAGCTACAGATTCATCTCTCACTTGCTTTGGGGGATCCTGAGTCAGAGCCCCAAATGCACACCAGAACCCCAAATGCACCACAGAAAGAGCAGAAGCGATAATTGATTGCAGATCAACTGTAGTAATCTACCAAATTACCAATACCATCTGACTATGTGAACTCATTGCTGAGACCCTGTGGAACTCTGGGACATCAGTTGTATTAGATTCATGGTAGTTCTGCCTCTGGGCACATCACAAGCCTCTCGGAGTTCCCGTTTCTTTATCTGTAAAGTGAACAAGACCTTTCTGGCCTCATCTGGTCTGTTATGGACAAGGATCTGAAATAAAAGAAAATGTGAAGCCTTTGTGATCCCCAAAGTCCCACGCGATGATGAACATGAGAAAGACCACGGTGAGGCTGGCTACACAGGGATCTGCTGAGACCTGGCTTTAGGGTCAGAGTTCCTGAATCTCTGGTGCTCACCTGTCCAGGCCAGAAACTTTCATCTGATAAGGGGAAAGCTTTAAGGCTTTGATTCCAGTTAAAGGACACACTGCTGGAAGGCATGACCCATGAAGTTGTAATTGGGTATTTGCAGCCCTGTAAGAATGAGCTTGTCTGGTCATGAAATTAGCATCGAGTGCCTCCTAATACAAGGAAGCATCAGGCTCTGCAGGTACAAACCAAACAGGTTTGGAGCCTAGTATTTGGAAGAGGAGACAAGTCAAATGTGTACATAAGTAGTAGCCACAATGAGGGAGGAAGGGGTAAGAGCCACAGGCCAAGGAGATGTCTGGGGCAAGCAGAGTCCAGAGAAGGTCCCTGCAGAGGTGAAAAAACTGGTCTGTGCTGGCTGGGGAAAGCTGGGGGTGCCTGACCAGGCCTTGCTGCTAAGGGAGGCTCACACAGGTGGAGAAGGGGCACTGGGTACCTGAGGAAGAAGGAGTGGAAAATGTCGCACTCAGGCTTTCCAGAGAGAAGATGTTCACGTACAGTTTGATGAGCACATTTGTGAGTGCCTTGTGGGTCAGCAGAACTGTAGAATGACCTAGGAAGCTAGCAAAGTAAGCTCCCACTCGTGGAATTTTCCTGTTTTTCTTTCTCACTTCGTTTGGATTCCTCCCACCTTCCCCTGCCCCCACCCCTCGAGAGAGAGCTTCAGCTGCACAGAATTTGGGCTTCATGGAACCTCTCTGGGTTCACTTCTTAGCCAGTTTCAGAGTGGGGAGCAGAGATAGGACTATGGTGAAGAGGCTGCAGTTATTGAGGGGGTTTCTGCACCCCCTGACCAACCCTCCTGAGACAGTGGCCTGTACAAGGTCTGTGGGCCCCCAGAGGTGCCATCTGTGGGGGAGGAGCCTCAAAGATTGGGGCCCTTTGTTCAGAGAGCTTAGGATCATGATACTAGAATCCAAGATGTGGAGAGGGTAAGTGACAAAATGTACCTAGACATCCTCAGCGTTAAGCATACAGAACTTCGGTTTAAGAAATGCCCAGGTAATTTAATGACAGTACAATGGCACCCCACTCCAGTACTCTTGCCTGGAAAATCTCATGGACGGAGAAGCCTGGTGGGCTGCAGTCCATGGGGTCGCTAAGAGTCGGGCACGACTGAGCGACTTCACTTTCACTTTTCACTTTCATGCATTGGAGAAGGAAATGGCAACCCACTCCAGTGTTCTTGCCTGGAGAATCCCAGGGATGGGGGAGCCTGGCGGGCTGCCATCTATGGGGTCGCACAGAGTCAGACACGACTGAAGCGACTTAGCAGCAGCAGCAGCAGCACTGCCTTTTTGTATAGGCATCATAGCGACTTCACTTTCAATTTTCACTTTCATGCATTATAGAAAGAAATGGCAACCCACTCCAGTGTTTTTGCCTGGAGAATCCCAGGGACGGGGGAGCCTGTTAGGAGGCTGTCTATGGGGTCGCACAGAGAAGTGACTTAGCAGCTGCAGCAGCAGCATAATCTATGAATTGCAATGATTCACCTTTCTCAAGACCCTGATGCTGGGAAAGATTGAGGGCAAAAAGAGAAGGGGGAGACAGAGGATGAGATGGTTGGATAGCATCGAGTCAATGACATGAGTTCGAGCAAACTCTGGGAGATGGTGAAGGACAGGGAAGCCTGGCGTTCATGGAGTTGAAAGGAGTTGGACAGACTTAGCAACTGCACTATAATAACAAGCTTGTCTCAAGAAGACAGAAGTATTCTAGATACACGTGCATGCATTTGCAGCAAAAATGGTTTCCTTTGTGCGGTTTACTTCTGAGTATCTGTGTGAAAATACATATTTCTGTCTCTGCCTACATTAGAGAACGTGCAGAGGTGAAGAAACTGAAGCCCCAGAAAGAAAATGACTTGTCCAAGATCACAGCTGACTATAGTGGCAAAAATAAGACTAGAACCCAGAACTCTTCATATAACATTAAAATCAATTACAGATTGGAGAAAAAAGAAAAAAAAAAGCCAAGGAAATCCTTATTTTTTTCTCCTCCAACCAATGAATAAGTACTAAGAAGGTCAATCCTGAATTAGCTATATAACCCCAAATGTCAAGTTTGTACCACTGACCTGGTTCAGTATTGATTCCTTTTATGAAAACCATGATCATACTGAGTTGTTAAAGAATTTCAGAGCACATAGGAAGGCTCTACTAAAATAATTATATGTCTTTGTTTTTGAAGAAAAGTATCCAAAATATATAAGCTGTTGTTTGAGTTAAACAATAAAAACATCTGTGGTTTCTCATGATGGCTCTAGTCCTAATATAACATGGCAAAATAATACCCCCCAAAATATCCATGATTAACCTGAATTGGAAAGGGTTCACCTCCCAGTGTCTTCATATAGCTGCTTCAACTGGCATTGGTAAAACACACACACAACCAGCTACTTCATCACCCACCATTCTAATGCAATAAAACATTGAAAATTAATCACTGGTTTTAAATGAACGGTGTGTCTCTACTGGCAATGAATCCCACAAATTAGGGCATATGCATAGGTGTCAATGCAGGATTTTTGGACTGTATTCAAATTGCATCTGAGCACAGGTGTGCCTGTCATTAAGTGTCTGTTTACCTGTACACATGGATGTTTGCCTGGGCAACTGTGTTTTTTCTCACGTCGGTGAGCATACATTTCTGTGGGGGTGTGAGGGCTCCTTTCCAAGTTGGGACTCTAAAGGAATTGTCCCTCCTATCAAAATTAAAAAAGAGTCCCTCCAAAATGTCAGCTGTGGGAGGAAAGCATCGGGGTTTGGCGTGGGCGGAGGTGAAGCACGCATCCCACTTTCTTTCCTGTCGCTTTTCCCTGGGGGTTCCCTTGCTGGGATTCTTGCTGACTCTGCCAGGCTACTCCCTACCTCCATCTCCTGTTAAGAGCGGACTTCGGAACATCGCGGAGCCAGATTGTCACTTTCAAGGATGTTTTCCTAAATACTAAGGAGGGACAAAACCTAGGAAATGGAAAATACGAAAAGCAGGAGGACTGTCTGTTTTCAGGTCCTTTCCTTGAGGACAATCACACCTTGCTTTTTCAGCCTCAAGTGCACCTTCCTTCCGTGTTTCTGTGGCCGCTTCCTGGATTCCCAATGCCTGAACTCTGGCCTCGCTGCCATATGGACGGCAGAATGTCATCCCAATATCCTCTTCCATCCAGCTCTTTCCTCCCCTCCCCCGCACAGGTCAAGGTCCTCTGAGCAAAGCCAATAACATTAGCGATAGACGTATTTACTGTGCTTGCTACATGCCAGCCACCGGGCTTGTCTTATTTAATCCTCACAATAGCTCTCCGAGGCGGATGCTGTGGCTGTCCCCATGTTACAGGTGAGGGAACAGGCGCTTAGTGCCCATGAATTCCCCAAAGGTGGACAGCTAGTGAGGGCAGAGTTGGGCTGAGATCTTAGCTCTGGCTTCAAAACCACTCTCTTAACCATCACATTATATATAGAGAGAGCTTCCTGTGCTAGAGGGAGTCTGCCCTCCTCACCTGCCCACCCCCGCTCCCCATATCCTCACAGCTTCTTCAGGAGACAGTCAGCAAATGACTTCACCCTTCAGGTCACACTTGACTCCCTCCACAGGCTGCTGTGGTCCCTGAAAGGCCCTCAGGTGTAACCTGCATAAAAGGGACACTCAGGTTAGAGGAGGTACTTCAGGTAAATGGAGAGAAGGGGGTCCCCCTCTCTCTTTCCAGCATGTGGGGCCTGAGCAGCTGTGCTGACACCCCCAGGCCCCACTCAGAGTCCGCCCCTCCTGACAGACAGCAGCCCCTTTCATCCTATCTGACTTAGCAGTTTATTTTAGGCACGGCCTGACCAGGTGCTCTGGGTCAATAGGCTTAGTTTTAAATAACTGGATTCCTGTCGGCAACGGTCTCCTTCAGAAGGGGAGGAACAGGGCAGACGAATGAGCCCAGCAGGCTGGCAGTGCTGAGGGATGCTCTCTGCCAGCAGACTGGAGATGGCTGGGCTCTGTGGCTGCCTGCTTGACCCCTGGCAGGTCCCCCGCTTCCTCCCAGCAGACTGGAGATTGCTGGGCCCTGTGGCTGCCTGCCTGACCCCCCAGCAGGTCCCCCGCTTCCTTGCTCCAGGCCTCAGCTTCCTCACCTGTCAAGTGGAGGGCGGGCTGTGTCACCTCAAACACCTGTTGCAGTCTGCCCCTCGTCTCTGACCTATACCTGTGTGCGTGTTCAGTCACTCAGTTGTGTCCGACTCTTTGTGACCTCATGGACTGTAGCCTGCCATCCTCCTCTGTCCATGGGATTCTCCAGACAAGACTGCTGGAGTGGGTTGCCATTTCCTCCTCTAGGGGATCTTCCCAACCCAGGAATGGAACCTGTGTCTCTTGGGTCTCCTGCATTGGCAGGCAGATTCTTTACCATTAGCATCACCTGGGAAGCCTATACTTGTGTTTCCAGAGGGCAAAACACCTAGAGAAAAAGCATCTTCTGTGGAGTGGTGACTTGGTGTCACGGAGTAGGGCCACCAGAGGAGGCAGCCCCGCGCAGAGCAAGCACTTCTGCCCCAGAATCAGGAGACCTGGGTTCCGGTCTTGCTTGCAATACAAACTGGGTGACCTTGAACAAGCCAAGCCTCATTTTTCTCACCTGTTTTAAAAGGGAGTGATAAAGCTTCAAAGAATATTGTGAGGATGGCACGGAGCAATTGCAGGTGAGAGCCCTTTAAACTCTGAAAGCGCTATAGGACAAAAGTAAATGCACCTGGCAGTTCCTCAGAAAGTTAAAAATAGAATCACCATAGGATCCAGCAATTACCACTCCCCAAAGAGTTGAAAGCAGACTCTCAAAGAGATACTTGTACACCTATGTTCAAGGCAGCATTGTCCATAGCCGCCAAAGGGTGGGGGCAACACAAGCATCCACTGACAAATGAATAGACAAAGTGCGGTCTATATATACTATGGAATATTATTCAGCTATGAAAAGGAACACAATTCTGACACGTTACAACATGGATGAAACTTAAAGACATTATGCTAAGTGAAAGAAGATACAAAGTTGTACGATTCCACTCATGTGCAAATTCATAGAGACGGAAAAGTAGATTCGTGCTTACCAGGAGCTGGGGAATACAGAGCTATCGTTCAATGGGTACCTTTCCGTCTGGATGGTGAAAAGTTCTGGAAATGAATAGTGTGACGGTGATACAACACTGCAAATGTACTCAATGCCACGTAGAAAGAAAATGGTAACTTTTATATCATGAAGATGCTAACGTATTTTTAAAAGTAAATGCCTTGGGCCCCAGTGCCTAACTCACTGCCTGGCACACAGCGTGTACTCAACATTCATTTTGTAACTGAGCGGATACCCTCACTCAAGCCCTAGTCAATTCCATGCCAACTTTAGGCAGATCGCTGTAAGGAATAAACCAGTTTCTGCTTAGTGACAAAGCTGTGGGGCAGCGGAGATAGAGGAAGATAAAGGAGGAAGATACAGGAGATGCAGCTGACATGAAAACTATTCATTGCAAATAATGTCTGAGTAATCACAATGTGCGTGGTGGGAGGAAAATTCCCAGAGTGTCTGGGCTCACCTGGGGCTTCCCACGAGGCAGGCTTGCAGAGGGAACTAGGGGTTGGGAGGGCATGCAGGTTTCAGCTCTGAGATGGACAGTCACCCGGGGCGGCACCAAAGGGTCTTCGTCTGGCTTTTACTCCGAGAATCAGGCTCCCCCACCCAGGTGGTAAACTGAGTCGGAAGGAAGCACGAAGCCGTGGCCCCAGGTGACCGAGCTGGGGAGACCCGGGGCGCCCTTGGTCCGGGCAGGGCGGGCTCTTAGCACACGTATGGCACACGCCTGTGCGCGACCGCAGGCTGGGAGCCGGTGGGTGGCAGGGACCCCTCGCCTCTCAGACGGCGAACCCTGGTACGGGTCGTGGGGTCCGGGCCCTCGCCCCTGTGCCTGGGCTTGTGGGGCTGGGTGAGGGGGCGTCTGGGCTCGGGGCTCGCGAGGCGCTCCCCAGCCCGGGTGCCGCGGGGGGGGCGGGGAGAGCGGCCGCCTAGCCCAGCCCCGCGGATGACAGGAGCGAGGGAGCCGAGGAGGGAGGAGCCGCCGCCGCCGAGCGCTGGGCTGAGGAGCGGAGAGAGCGGGGCGCGGAGTGCGGGCGGCTGGGAGCGCGCTGAGCGGGGGAGAGGCGCTGCCGCACGGCCGGCCACAGGACCACCTCCCCGGAGAATAGGGCCTCTTTATGGCATGTGGCTGGTAACTTTCCTCCTGCTCCTGGACTCTTTACACAAAGGTGAGACCCGCGCGGGCTTCAGGGCGGCGGAGGCGGCGGGGCCGGGGTGCGCGAGGCTGGCGGCGAGGCTGGGTGCCCGGGGGTGGGTGGCTGGGTGGGAGGCCTCCAGATACTCGGGGCTGGGGGACGCACCCCGGCCCCGGGTGGGTGGCACCGGGGGCGGGGCAGGCATCCGGAGAGCGGCCAGGTGAGAGTCCGCCCTGGACCGCTCGGCCAGCCACCCGCGCCTGCCGTTTTGGGGGCGCGCCCGGCGGGGTGATGGTGAGAGAGCCCCTCAGCTCCCCGCTTCTTGCTGGGCCGCTGTTCTGCCCGGACCCCTCCCCCAGCCCCTTGCCCGCCGCCTGCGGCTGGGTGGCGCTGGGACCCCGGGGTGCCCTCCGAGTCGAGGGGTCCTCCGGCCGTGACGGTTCACCTGGAAGTCCTGGTGGAACCGGGCCGCGGCTTACTTCCCCTCTGCCGCCGGGTGCCCCTCCGCCGCCCCAGACCCCCTGCATCGCACCGCATGGCGCTTATCCTTGCCCTGGCTGGATGCAGGGCGAGGAGAGCTAGGGGTCCCGAGACTTGAGGTCCCTCGGATACCAAGTTTCTTCTCCAAACCTAGAGGTCGCCTTCTCCCAGCCCCGTCTCACCCCCCACCCCTGCCCCAGGGCACTAGCCTCGGCTTCTTCGCTAAGCCACCTGACCACCTCGGGCAGCGCGCCCCAAGGTGCGAGATTCTACGCTTCGGCGCCTGGTCAGCCGACCTGGGACAAGTCTTGGGTTGGGGGGGGGGCGTGTCGCTTTCCCTGGAGAGAAGGCGTTGCTAGGGGTGGGTCCAGGTGTCCGGCATGTCCAGACCTGCTGCTGGGGCTCTGCGCACCTGATCCTCGAGGCGGCCGGGGTTGGGGGTTGGAAGTGGTCACACGTCTTCGACCAGAGTCACCTGGGCACCAAGTCGGCATCAGGCCGTCCCCGGCGCTCGGACTTCCCAGGCGTTCGCAGAAGACGTGCCCCCAGGCGCGCGGATGGCGGGAGAGGAGGCGGCCGAACTCCGCGCCCTTGCGCGGCGGAGCACACACGCTCGCTCTTCCGAGCTCAGCTTTACCTGTTCAGCCCTCCAACTTTTCTCCTTCGCGCCCTGGGGGACAGCCTCTCCCCTACTTTGCCCAGGCGGCTGCGATGGCCCAGTTGCAACTCTTGACCCCTAGGCGATGGGGGAAGGGCAATCCAGTCCAGGGTTGGCGCTCCCGGAGGGGTCTCTAGTCCTTCGTTGCCCGCGCCCCAGGGGTCTGGAGTCTGCAACCTGCGGGAACTGAGTGCAATATCTTGTGGCTTTGGGGGAGAAAGGTGACCCTTATCTTATTTGTAAATACCGCGGGTCAAAGCCAGATTGAAGGCCGAGATGGTGCTGAGGTTTGCCTGGAGACCGGGGTGCGGGGCGAGGGGCGGCCTCTGAACCGTGGACAAAGTAGTTGAGTTTCTCTGACCCAGTGGGGTCCATGGGGTAACACACCAAGGCTGGTCTAGATTGATTAACCCCTTGCCCCCTGCACAGCACCCTCTCACATCACCTCAATGGAGCCAGAAGCCTGCCTGTGGTTCAACCGCGCCCCCCCACCCCCCAGTCTCCCTCTCCCCAGGCTCTTCCTGCCTCCCTCCGCCCCCGCAGGCTGGCTCGGCTCGCAGCTTTAATTACATTAATATTAAAAATACATAAGGTGAAGAGCAGCAGCTTTCTCTCTCTCGGTCTCTCTCCATCCGCCACCCTTTGCGTTTTGTCAGACGAGAAAGCATAGGCCGGAGCAGCTACCACACTGTTGCCCAGCTCGGTCCACACACGCCCCCAGGCCCCCGCCGCTCCTGGAGACCTCTTCCCGCGTAGCCGATCCCCAAAGACGAGGCCCCTTAGCGAATACCTGACGGGCTCTCCCCTCCCCCCTTCAGAAGGCGGGCATTAATAAATGAAGCCCAAGCTATTTGATAGGGAAGGGGAAGATGGGGGTGGGGGCGGAGAAAGGCCCAGGAGGCGGCAGGACAGCCCGAGGGGCAAAATCTTTTCCCAGCAGAGAAGGAAGTCGCTCTGGCCTTGGGCCTGTGGGAGGCTGGAGGTGCCAGGTGAGGCGACACCTACGTGGCCTTTGGATCTGCAGAGCCCCGGGTGCCCCTGCCATTCAGAGGCTCCAGCGTCTGTGTTGGGCGCCAGGGCGACTTGCCAGACAGGCCTTTCTCTTCCTTCGTGCCTTAATTGGATCTTAGGTGCCAGGCTGGTCCCGGGGGCCTGTTCTGCTTGGGGTGGCAAGGTGGTGGGGGTGGCGGAGGCGGCTGGGGGAGATGTTGAGGAGGCGAGAGCAGCGAAGATGGGGTTTGGTGTATTTTTCTCTCCCGTTGCCAGTCACCCCCGCGGCACCAAGGAAAATGTAAATGTGAATGTTCGAGCCTGTTACAGAAAACAATATCCTCTTGCAATAATTTGTACGTCCATCTGTGAGGAGCGGGAGGAGGCAGGGAGAGAGAGAGGAGAAAACAAGATGAGCTGAAGCGTCCTCTGGATGGAATTAAGCAGTTATTGAATGTGTTTTAAGCTTCTGTTATTTCCATTCCTCTTGAAATACCTTTTTTTTTTTTTTTTTGATGAAGCCTGAGCTTCAGACTGATTGCCCAGAACTAAAGTGGGAAGGTGTTTTAATAATCGGTTATCAAGTCTCCAATAACTACCTTATTATTGCCAAACGCATCCAGGTTTGGGCAGCCAGATGAACCCCAGTGAGACGCTCTCTGTTGTTCCATCCAGCGTGCCAGCATCTGTGTTGCCTGCATTTGCATTTTTACTGTGCAAAAGAACAAGCTTCCCCGGCACTAAAATTCCTGTTTTCTAAAAGCCAAAATAATGGGTTGCATTGATTTTTTTCATTTCCCACCCCAACCTCTTGGATGGGGACTCATGGTTCCTCTCTCTTGAGAAGACCAAATTAAAAGGCTTCGTCAAACCATTAAGAAAAATCTCTAACACTCTGTTCAGAGTCTAATTAAAGGCAGGAGGGGGGGCGCTCAGCGAGTGTGTTTTTAAAATCTCGACCTGGCAAACACAACTTCGGGGAAGCAGGTGAAGGACCCATGGGCATTGGGGAGAGGGTAGGTAGGCAGAGAAGCCCTGGGTGCCTGCATAACATAGGGGGAGAATGGGGTTGTCATGATGCCTGACAAACCTTTCAGATGTTTCGTATTTCTGGGCATCAAAGTCAGCTGCCTTGAATGTATTTCTGCAGCAGACTGGGGAGCTCAATTAGAAACAAAAAGCAAGTAAGCAGTTGACCCAAAGGCAGCGCTTAAGTTGAGCAGATCCCAGGAGACTGGCTGAAGAGGCTTATTTTTCTCAGATTGAGGAATGAAGAGGAGGTGGGCAAGCAAATGGCGGCAGGGGTGGGGGTTGGCCCAGCGATGCTTTGCTAAAGAAGCAAGCCCATCCCCACCAACAGGCTGACTAGGAGTATCCGGACACAGGGTAACTCTGTGGGCTTTTAACAGAGGGGTGCAGACTTCGTGGCCCCCTTACTTGCTCCTGGTCTTTGGAGATTCCATTCTTGTAACTTGCTTGGTCCCCTGCTCAGCCTGATGAAGGATGATTTTATTTATGGATGAGTTGAAGGGAGGGTGGATGTTCAGAGAGCTTTCTTTTCTTTTTTTTTTTCAGGGGAATGGGTACCAGGCTGGGAGAGACTCTCCCCTCCCACGTGATCCTGGAGGAGGTGTTTCTTGGGGGCACTGGAAGCAGTCAAGAAGAAAAGCCCCCTGCTTCCAAAGTGCTTTCTCAGCCCCTAGCTCAGTAGATTCTAGACAGCACCCAGGTGCCTGAATGGGGTGAGCCACAGGCAGCAGACATGGCAGGGTGCCAGGGACCCAAGGGCAAGCCCTGGATTTGCATGTAATTTGCATACAGATTTGCATGCTCACCTAGCCAGGCCAGGAGCCTCGGGTAGCATCTTGATAGCATCTTGATCTTGGCCTCAGTAGAAGCCAGGCAGTGACTTCTTTCCTTGGGTGGAGTGGGAGTGGGGCAAGAGTGGGAGAAGGAGGATGTTTTCAGGGGTGCTTCTTTCTTCCAAGTTTTAGCCCCCCAGGGGTTTAGCACTGAGTCCTCCTCCTGGCAAGGCAGGCCCTCGAGCTTGCAACGGGGATGGAATGTGTGACAGTGGCAGAGATGCCTAAAGGCGGACCAGACTTGGGGTGTGGGTTGTCCCACCTGTGCTGCAGAAAGGAGAGAGGGGCACACCAGCCATGGGAATCCAGCACCAACATTCACCTTCTGGTGTGTGCACCCTCAGGATGGAGGCAGCTTAGGGCTGTGGTCAGTAGGTGGAGAAGCTGCAGCTGATGGGAAGGGAGTATCAAGTGAGACAAAATGCCCTTACGCCCTCTTGGTTCGTCAGTGTCCAGTGTGGGAGGAGGTTGTGGCCTCTGAGAGGAAGAGGCCCCAGCCTCCTCTTCTCCCTTTGTTAAGGTGCCTTCTGTCACATGCAGTGGTTGGAGTGGGGGGCAGTAGGAAGGCAGGCGCTGTGGTCAGAGGACTGATGAATAAAGAGCTGGGAGTAATGCTTGAAGAGCCAACAGTTTGTGGCAGCTACTGTGCTCCTTCCCACAGAGTCAGCTGGGATGTCCGAGGTAGGGAGGCGGCCTCGAGAATGATTCTGTCTGCACTTCCAGGGCCCTGGGCAAATCCCACCCTGGCAAGTGCAGCTCCAAGGCCTCCCAGAGTGCTTTTCTGCACATCTAATGATCTGGGAGGGGCTTCCCCGGTGGCTCAGTGGTAAAGAATGTGCCTGCCATTGCAGGAGATGAGGGTTCAATTCCTGGGTTGGGAAATCGGGAAGATCCCCTGGAGGAGGAAATGGCAACCCACTCCAGTATTCTTGCCTGGAGAATCCCATGGACAGAGGAGCCTGGCAGGCTGCAGTCGTGGGGTTGCAAAGAGTCAGACGCTGGCAGTGATCTGGGAGGGCTCTGGTCCCACAGACATTTCTGAAGAAGGTGGGGGTGGAGCCCTAAGATGTGGGGTGGAGCCTCAGGGGACGGCTAGAGGGAGAGAAGGCCAGTGGGCAGAGCTTCAAGCTCCCATCCCTCAATTCTTCCAACCAGAGCATTTTGTATATCAAAATTGTAAAGAAAAATGAGATTTCAACTCGATGGTGTAGTGGATATTCTGAATCAAGGCAAACCCTTCATTCACATCCTTGTTCTGCCCTTAATAGGGGACATTGGGCCTCTGAGCCTCACTTTCTCCGGCTCTGAAATGGGATTAAAGGAGATGATGTATACAGCATAGCTAGAATATAACTGATTCTCAGTAAAGCTTAGACCTCTTCTATTTTTCTGCACTACTTTCACCCCCAGCCCACCATTGCTGCTATTTAGCCACTAAGTCGAGTCTGACTGTTCTGTAGCCCACCAGGCTCCTCTGTGCATGAAATTTCCCAGCTAAGAATACTGGAGTGGGTTGCCATTTCCTTCTCCAGGGGATCTGGGGATCTTTCCCACCCAGGGATTCAAACCCACATCTCCTGCTTGATTATTAGGTTCTGTCAGTTGTACTAATGAGCCACAGTTTTGGCCAAGCCAACTGACTTAGACTTTGTAGCAGTAAGAAGACTGAGTGGTGGCCAGGGCAGGGAACATCACAGCTTCCTTCTACCGTCTATCAGTTGGGTAGCTGGCAGGATCCATCCTCAGCCAGGTAGCTGGGGCCATGCAGGCACCTGGGTTTCCCTGGGAGCAGGGTGTCCAGCACACTCCCATTCCCCAGCCGCAACTGGTGGCAGCTGTGGAAAGGGTGAGGGCGCAGATGGGCTCCAGATCTGGACTTGAGGGTGAGGCAAAGGCCAGTCTCATACTTGTCTGAGGAAGGTTGGGGTTGGCTGGTAAATCTTGACTGTGATTGGACGGAGTAAGAACTAGCCTGGATTTAATGCCATAAACCTGTGTAAATGTGCTGCTCAGGGTGAGCCACCCCCCACACCTTGTAGCTGGATGGATTTCACTGTTTTTCAGGTAGTTTCATGTATAGAGGACACACCTGACAGCCCTAGATGTTGGGGATCCCCAGAGCACTCCTCTCTCCATCACCCAGACAGTCGCAGGGAAGCAGCCAATGGCCCAGAGGTCACGTGCTGCTCATGGCAGGTTGTGGCCTGCGGTTCCGTGAGTGGGGGGTGGGGCTGTGGCACAGCCGGTTGTGCCCTGTTTAACAGATGTTTGTCCCGCGCTACTTTAGCGTGAATAGCATTGGCCTTGGGCACCACCGCTGCCATTCAGCTGCTCTCCCCTCATCCGTTCAGCTACCTCCCACCCCACTTCCCCATGCCCTTGCTCTCCTTGATGCTTGTGTTGACGGTTTCCAAGGTCACCATCTTCATTAAGAACAGTTATTCAAAGGCTGGTTGCATCTCCGTTAAACTCTGTGTGTGTCTGTGAAGAAGCGTTATTCATAAACCTAGAAAACTAAGCTCAGCCTAATTTAGGCACGTCACCTAATAGTTCATGTCCCTCTACTTCCTAATCTGTAAAATGGGCAAAATAATCCCGGTCCTGATCATCCCCCCGGGGTTGGTTATTGCCTGGGCACAAGAAGGATGAAAGCCATACAACTGTAGAGCATGCGACAATCCCCTGTAAGCTGACGAGGGCCACATATAAACACACACGTGTGAAAAACCACAGCAGACCAGTTTCAGCCTTATAAATGCTCTGCCGAAACGTGAGGTATAATTACTGTCATCTCATCATACAGGAACAGCAAAGGTCTCACAGCTGTGTGTGGCTGTCTCCCCCTTCCTGGGCGCCCCACATATGGAGAATTTTCTAGCCTTTTCATCAGTGTGGGGAACAGCCAATGAGACCCAGCAGGGCTGGCAACTATCTTCATGGAGCAGTCTTGGCAGATTCCCTGTGGCCCCAGTGCCCGGGGGTGTGGAAGGAGCTTACCTCTCCTCCATCCCTAGGTGCTTAGACGTCTGTTTACTCCGTAGTCCTCTGGACGTTCCCTTGAGGGTATTTTCCCTGCTGGGAATCCACACTTGTGTGTGTGTGTGTGTGTGGGAAGGAGAGTAGGCACAGGGTCCCATCTTGTGTGACCTTGTTTGAGGTCACGGCAATTACTGGAATCCAGGCCCTGAGCTGACTCATTGGAAAAGACTCCTGTGCTGGGAAAGATTGAGGGCAGGAGGAGAAAGGGGTGACAGAGGATGAGATGCTTGGATGGCATCACTGACTCAATGGACATGAGTGTGAGCAGACTCTGGGAGACGGACTGGGCCTGGTGTGCTGCAGTCCATGGGGCCGCAAAGCATCGGATACGCCTGAGCAACTGAACAGCAACAGACCCTGAGAACCCAGCTGAGTCAGGGCCATGGTCACCTTGTATCTGGTATCTGGAGAGGCCTCCCAGAGCCATGGGTGAGGAGAAGGACGGGGGACCTGCCTTGAAGGTGTGACTGCCATGGGTCCAAGTCTTCCAGGTTGGAAGTCACGTTCAGGGACACTGAATTCATCCCCTCACCAGCTGCCTGATCCCCTCTGCACTTTCCCCCCAGCGGTGTTCCTCCTCTGCTCCAGCACTTCCAGTCACAGGGAACTCCTTCCTTTCAAGGCACCCCATTCCCCGCCAGACATCTCTGAGTATACAGAGCTCACCCTTGTGATCAGCCAGTTCTGTTTTGGCCCTGACCTCCTACTCGCTGACTCTTGCTCCTACCTTTTAGGCCACATGGAGGCAGGATCTATGGATCCTCTTCTACATGGGCACACTGACCACTAGTACGCAGATGTCCTGCGCACCTGAGCCCTCTCCTCTAGGCAGCCGACCAGCAGCCCTGGCCCCTCTAACGCTCGCTCCTGTGCTGTGGCTTCCTTTCTCCATGATGCCCTCCATGCCTGGGTTGCTGGAGCAGCCAGAACTGCAAGATCGGTGGAGACAGGGCTTGGGTCCCAGCCAGGACTCTGGCCAGCTGTGTATCTGGGAGTGTATGACTCTCTAGGCCTCGCTCTCCCCATCTGTAAATGGAGGAGATTGGACAAAATAATCTCTTAAATCCCTCCAGCGTGAACAGTCTAAATCTAGGAATCTCTGGGGACAACTGTGCTGTCTGAGCTGACTCCTGGGAAAGACCTTTCTGGCCACAAGGGGTCTTCTTTTGACAGGCCCTGTCCAGGAGGGGCTGGAAGATTAGAGTCTGTTTGACTGTCAGCTGTTGCTCATAACTCCTCCTGGAGTTCCATATGGAGCTGATGGTGAGGGGCCTTGTAGGTTGAAGGATCTTTACTGGATCGCAGAGCTTTCTGATTGCTGGTTATAGGACCTATGTTTGTGCTAAGAATCCTAAGGGGGAAAGAAAAAAACCCCATGTTTCTGATGACAGAGGTGGCCACTTGGGCCTTGGGGCATTGCTTCTCATTGGGGTGATACTGCTTTCTTAGGGCTGTTTGGAAGTTGGAGATACTTTGGGGTTGTTATAGTGACGAGGGTAGGGAGTATATAGTGGGGGGTGGGGAGGGATGATTAGGGATGAAATGTCTGATGCCTGGGGCAGCCCCAAATAATTCAGAATTGTCATCCCCCAAATGGCTCTCATTCATCAGAAAACCCCCATGTAAGGATGATCACATCTTGGAGACATTCTGAGAGTAGAATGCAGTGCTCCCTTTGAGAAATGCAGCTGGTGTAAGGTAGTTTGAAATGCCGCTCTGCCAGCCCTGGCTGTGCTACTGAGGAAATTACTTGATCTCTCAAAGACCCTGTTGTCTGAGCTGTAAAATGGGGTCTTGGGCAGTAGCCCCATTAGAGGGTGCTTGTAGCGCCATGATGCAAGGAAGGGCCTTCTCACAGTGCCTGGCACACAATAAATGCTAAAAAAAAAAAAAAAAAAAGGCAATGGTGACCATGATGATGGTGAGGATAGAGATGAAGCGGGAATGCCAGGTTTGGGGACAGAGGGTATGGGACTTGGTCCCAGCTGCACCATTCTGTCCCAGAAAAGTATCAGTGCTCAGATGCTGTCTGGGGAGACTGGCCCTTCTCTGCCTCAGGGTCTAAGCTCAGGTTGTCTCCAAGGTGTGAATATAGTATGGGGGGTTTTCTGACGGTGGGCTGGACCTTGTCTCTCTGGTCCTTACCTGAGCTTTGGATAGACATGGTGGTTGAGCTGAAGCCCCACTGGTTGGTCCTCTCTGAGATCTGTTTTTCCAACTATGGAACAAGAACAGAGTGAAGACAAATGATACATCTCTTTTATGAAAACCTTTGTGTGGAGCTGCAGCAGAGTAATCAACCTTGCAAATTAATCCAAGAAACCTCATGGGGCCACATCTGCATTAAAACAACAGCTCTGTGTGAGGCCGGGGGAGCTGCGGTAGATGTGGGTATGGCAATGGCCTGTCTATCGATCACACCGTTATTATTTTATTAACTTGATCGCCAAATTAAGGAAATTAATGCAGGGCTAAGATCCTGTCAACCAAGCCCAGGAGAACAGCCTGTTGTTGGGAGAGTGGGTAGAAATACAGTATGGCAGGTCTATGGAGCATTATTGTGAGTGTAGACAGAGGACCACCTGCCTCAGAAATGGAGTTCCCTGGCCCTTTAACAGACATGGTGGATCTGGTATCTAAGGATGCGCATGTGTAACAAGCTATCCAGGTGGTTCTGACACATAATAATGTTGGAGATACTGTCTGAAGTTGTCACCATCATTGTTGGTGAGAGGTAAGTATTTGCTGAGGGATATTTATTCCACAAATACTTCCTGTCTGCTCACTCTCGTGATAATACAACAGCAGTGAACACTTAGGTGGTTACCTATACCACTTACATATTAACTCATCTAATTCTAACAACCCCTGAAGTAGATATGGTCACCCCCATTTTATAGATGAGAAAACCAAGGTGCAGAGAGAGGTGAGGTCATCTTGCCTGAGGTTACAGTGCTTGTCAGGGGGAAGAGCAAAGGGCATCAGAGTCTGGGTGTTTAACCTCTGTGCTACGTGCCTAGTGCTGCGCTCGGCCCAGGGGACAGAGTGGTGAGCAAGGCAGCTCACAGTCCTGCGGAGAAGCCCTGCCCACTCCTCTCCTCCCTACTCCTGTCCAGCCCCACTGCCTGTGCCCAGGTCTGGATACCCCTTGGGGGTTCTTGTCCGTCTCTTGGGGTGGGGGGTGGCAGGTGGCAGGGGCCCCAGAATCGGCAGATGCTCCTGGATGAAATATGCAGTGAAAGAGAAGGGTAAATATTGTAAAGGAAGAGAAAAAAAATAATGACTCACTTCTCCCAGTGGAGGTGGTAGGGCGTTAATATGTCAGTCCCCTCGGGTTGTCATTTACGATGATTGGAGATGATGACATGGGGACCATTCAGTGTGCACCTGGAGGAAGCCTCAGCTGGCCAGACACCTCCATCCCAAGTCAGGCAGGTGGGGTGGGGGCCCCTGGGTGTCGACTGCGTGCGTGTTGAGTTTCCTTCGCCAAACTAATCCCAATGGCCAGACAGCATAGGGCAGGCGGACGAGTTGATACGATGGATATTTAGGTTTCAGGGGTGACCCTGGGGCAGCCCAAATGCCTGGGGCGATTTCTGGTTTAAAAATATTGCTGTGCTATTTCTACATTTCTAATCTCCCAGCCATTTGGAGCTTGTTTTATGAAACGCGGCATCGGGGTGGTGCTCAATGTTAACCGGCGGAGAAGATTAAATGGGTTTAAGTCTGGGCGTCTGTCACATCACAACCAAGCCCATAACTTCCATTTTCTATTAAAAATCCATTTCCCCCTTTGACCAGAAGAAGCTTTGCTGTTGATCTGATCTCTCTCTCTTTATTTATGAAGTGTTTCCCCCTCCTCTCATTCTCTCTGTAAATCTGCCTGGTTCTGTCTGCAGAGGAAAGAAAGAGCCGGGGGAGATGGCTGAGATTTAAGGGGAAAATCGGAGTTTCCTGTCCAAGGATTTGCTTTCCAAATTAGGACCGGCTTCCAGAGGAGCAATGAAAGAGAGAATTCTCATAAGGCCTCAAACCTTGAACTCTTCAGCGTCATGTTGGAAAAAGTCTTAGGATTGGGAGCCAGGCAGACCTTGACTGAGGGTTGGCTTGGTGGCCTCCTGGCTCTACCATCTTTTTCCTCACTTGTAGGATGAGACTTGGGTTTCCCAGCGGGCTCAGTGGTAAAGAACCCGCCTGCCAGCGCAGGTGATGGGGATTCGATCCCTGGGTCAGGAAGAGCCCCTGGAGGAGGGAATGGCAGCCTGCGCCGGCATTCTTGCCTGGGAAATCCCATGGACAGAGCAGCCTGGCGGGCTCCAGTCTGGGGTTGCAGAGAGTGGGGCACGACTAAGTGATGGTGTGCACATGGGATGAGATCCCCAGGGCCCACCTTGTACCTCTGCGTGGGGATTCCGTGAGAGAATGCCCTGAAGCAAACAGTAGGCACTCAGTCAATGTTAGTCTCCTTTGTTTTGAGAGCTCTGTCCCATCAGCCAGAGGGAGCCTTCGGGGAGTAGGTGTACAGCCAAAATGAAATTAGAGAAAGGCTCTGAGCCCTTCTGCAGACTCTGCCCTGGGCAGTGGGTTAACCCTTTTCCTGCTCCTGTCTCCTCTGCAGGCTTTTGAATGGTGGTGGTGGGGGGGAGGGGGCGGGAACGTTCTCTGGAGTTTGATGCTTTTCACCACACCTAGGGTCCTGTTGCGCACATGGCTGGTGCTGGGTAAAGAACTCCTGAAGGAGTAAGTGTCTCCTGGCCCCGAGTCAGGAAGGACCTGGGAGAGGAGATTGTTGGAGGGCGATGGAGTCACCCACAAATGCAGAGCTGCAGAAGGGAGCTGGGCCCCAGCCACCCTTTGCTGTATTTTTCATCTCCCTGGTCTTCTCGGAGAATCTCTGGAACTCAAAGCTAATAACAATCCCATCCCTCCTAGTCCTGCATCCTCATTATGTGGAACCATTACTTTCACGTTCTGTCTCACCTGGAGGACAGGTAAGATAGTACAGTCCTCCCCCTTTTGTGAATGAGGACATTGGAGGGTCAGAAAGGCTAAGTGGTTTACCTGAGGTCACACAGCACTTCAGCAATGAGCCCCAGGAGTGAAGACTTGTCCCAGGTCTCAGACTATTGTCCCACACTTCTGTGCTCCCCAGAGCTGGCTGGGGCTCTGTCACTGCTCTGAAGATTCAAACAGGAGCCTGAGAAGGAGGGAAAGCCACCACCATCAAATCCTCTCCAGACTCTGTGAGGTGGGGTCAAGGCCCCCAGGCCCTCGCTACTGCCCTTCCCATGGATGGTGACTGAGTGTGCTCATTGCTCCTGTGGCTGCTCACTGTCCCATGTGCCCGCCACCATCTGGGCACGTGGTGGAGACTTGAGGGAGTTAGTGCCTCAGTTTCCCCTTTATAGATTTGCTTACTCCTTTCTTTTGGCAGATGGGGTGAGGCTGAATTAATGTTTATTTAAGGGCTTCTGCATTCTGGGCTGACAGGTGCCTTGTGATGGTAAAATATGAACCCGACGTAAGTGCAAAATGCTATTGTTTTACACCTGAGGGTGATGCTTCATAATGGCAATGCACTGTCAGAGCCGTAAGCAGAAATGAATGGTTTGTCTAATCCTCCCCAGCTCCCCCAGACTCGGAAGACAGCGGCTCACATCCCAGGGTGGGAGAAATATGAGGCTACTCACCTTTTGCTATCAATCTGCTGTTTCTTCAGCCCTGACAGGTGGCTGGACAATCCCAGTCCATTCATCAATTACATCCACCCATTTGTAGTTCCTGAGAACCCCACGTCCTTGGCTCTGGCAGGATCCAAGGCCCAGAGGGCAGGAAGGCTGTTGCTATTGTGGCTGATGCTCCTTCCAGAAGCCTGGAGCCAAGGGAAGCCTGGGCCAGGGGCTGTATCTGCAGGCAGGGATGAGGAGACTAGGAATGTGTATTTAGGGTAGGTTTGGGAGGGAAGAAAGGATGGGGAGGGATACCCAGCCTGGAAAACCAGATGCTGTGGCTTGATTCCTCTTGTCTTCAGCATGTTTCCTACAATACAGCAGTTTCCTTCCCAGGCTCTGAAGTCAGGCAAAGTTGGGTCCCAGCCCACCTCCAACACTTACACTCTGGGTTACATTGTGTGAGTTACTTAACTTCTTGGAGTCTTAATTTCCTTATCGGTGCAATGGGAATATTTCTCAGGTGTCACAGTGGTAAAGAATCCACCTGCCAATGTAGGAGATGCAGGTTTGACCCCTGGGTGGGGAGGATCCCCTGGAGAAGGGAATGGGAACCCCCTCCAGTATTCTTGCCTGGGAAATCCCATGGACAGAGGAGACTGGCAGACTACAGTCCATGTGGTCACAAAGAGTCGGACACGACTTAGCAGCTAAACAACAGCAATGGGAATTACAACATCACCTAAGAGAGTCATGAGGTTAAGTGAGAGCACCCAGCCTGGCCCGCAGTTAGTGAAATCCATGGTTGCTAGTATTATTGCAGTTGGTCTTATCACTGAGGGCTGCATCATACAGATCCTTAAATATTTTCTTACCCGGCCCCTTAAATCAGACAGTTCCTGAGTTCCTCTCTGTCAGAGATCTTTCTCAGCTTCCTAAGTCCATTTGTCAGGCATAATGTAGAGTCTTTCTGTTTCTTGATGGATTTTGGCTTCCAAAATCCATAAAGCTGCCATGGTGAGTGTGTCTGATTAACTAGGTTGTCTCAGGAAGTACCCAGAACTCGAGAGTGATGTTCCTGTTCCCACAGGCTGAGCGTTGTCTGAAGTGTTGAGTCTGACAGGGGCCCCTCTCCCAGGATGTGTGTGCGTGTGTGCATACAGGTGTGCAGATGTATAAATCTTGCTCGTGGTCAGCTGAATAGGGAAGTTGGTGGCCAGGTGGTTTTTTTTTTTTTTCCAGAATGGTATAAGCCCCCTCTTTATTGTTGCACTGGTTACCATCATCTGAGGGTTAAGAAATCAGACTCTGGACTCAGTTGCTTCATCTGCACCCGGAGCCCTTGGTTACCAGTCGTGTGGTCTTGGGAAAGTTGCTTTGATCTCTCAGTGCCTTAGTTTCCTCATCTGTGAACTGGAATAATAACAGTATCTCCCTCATAGGGTTGTTGGGAGGATGAAAAGAGGTCATACAAGTAAAGGGCTTACAACAGGGCCTGGCAGGAAGAAGGTGCTTAGTGAATAATTGTTGATCGAATGTCAGTAAAGAAACCTTTGGAAGGTGAGCAGGCTTCTGGGAATCTGGGGAGAGTGGATCGGAGAAGAAACTTCCCAAGCCTTAGCCTGCTTACTTGCGAATGGAATGATTTCATGGCCTTGGAGAACACCCAAGCCCCTGTGAATTGGACAGGCTTCTGAGAGTCCCTTTCCTCTTGCACAGAGCAGACTTGCTTGGCCACCACCCCCAGGACTGATACAGTGGAGGCAGTGAGAGGACGTGGGTAGGGAAGCTGTGCTTCCCAGTTCCCCCTCATCCCGTTGCTCCCCTGTAGCCAATAAGGGTGCAGTGCTGGGTGGGGACAGCAAATGCATTTGCTGCTGAGAGGATGCCCCTGACACCGCAGCAAGGAGCCCAGGGATGTGTTTTCCAGCTCTGCTGCTAATGGCTTCATCACGGCTTTTTATGAGCTGATGTGAATTGCTCTGACCAATGAGCCTTAATGGCCTTCCTCAATGAGCTGCCTGGTATATTCTCCCTGGAGGCTCGGCTCAGAGTTAAGCTGAGAATATTAATATGGTCTGGATGCAGGCCCTCCCCCTCCTGATAAAGTTGTGGAAATTGAGGTCAAGTTGGGTCCCCTGCAACGTTCTTTAAACAAGCAGCGGAATAGTTTGGTTGCTCCTTGATCTTCCTGGTAGAGAAGGAGTGGCTTCCAGCTGGAGACCTGGGACTGGGCCCCTCTTGCTCTGGGTTTGCCTCCACCTGCTGAGAGGTGGCCCTTCCTAAGGAGGCAGGCTCCTTGGTAGGGGGGAAGGTCCTGATTCCATCATGCAGGGCTGTTTCCCACAATGGCAGGCAAGACCGAGTCCTGTGCTGGGCTGAGTGTTGCAGACAGCTGTGCATGCCGGGTGGCCTTGACATTGTCAGGTAGCTGCTGTCGTGAGCATGTTCACCTGTGTGATCGAGTGTTGCAATGGCGATATGTCAGAGACTCATGGGATCTTTGTAGTCTCATGGATCCCCCCTCCATTTTATGAGTGAAGGAATGGATGACCAGAGAGGGGAAGGGAATTCCATAGTCGGTGTGTCAGGGATGGTTTTAGAACCTGAGGGAGGCGGTGATATCTGTTATTCCTAAGCTTGGATTGATCTACTCATGGTGACACCAGTCCTCATCCCATCCCTTGGGACAACACATTTTCCAAATTGATCTCCGGAGGGGAAGATGGCTCCCAAGGTCTTCTGCAGCTTCTCTCGTCCAGGCAGCATCCCACTTTGGGAGCCCTTCCTCTTAGAACATGGTCTCAGACCTTTTACCTTTTGGCTCTGGTGTGTTAGAAAGCGTGCTAAGATCCTGTTGAGAGCACTGGGTTCAGATTCCAGTTCTGTAGCTTATTAGCTCTGTCATCTCAGGCAAATCACGTAACTGTGCTTAGCCTCCAAAAGGGAATGATAAAAAAGAGGCCATATGTTTTGCCAAAAGTTTTACTTTATTTTAGGTTTGAAGGATTTGTTAACAAAAGAAACCACTCATTACATACAAATACATGACTTCAATATTTAATAGAGAATTATTTAACTTAATTTCAATATACAATCATTAAAAGAAAAGAGAAAGAGAAACAACAGAGAAGAGGAACAGCATGTACAGGCTTCCCTGGTGGCTCAGTGTTAAAGAACCCACCTGCAATGCAGGAGACAGAGGTTCCATCCCTGGGTCAGGAAGACTCCCCTGGAGAAGGAAATGGCCACCCACTCCAGTATTCTTGCCTGGGAAATCCTATGGACAGAGGAGCCTGGTGGGCTGTAGTCCATGAGGTCACAAAGAGTCGACATGATTTAGCAGCTAAACAGTAATAACAGCAGCACACACACCACCATATTGGGCCGACCAACATTCAGACTTAAAACAGCATGCTGGGAAGTCCCAAGTAACAGCAATCTGGAGTCCCAATTAGGAAAAGGTCCTGGGCAACGTGTCCACTCCATAGGTGAGACTGCAAATTGCAGTTTGGGGGTTCCTGCTTATAATCCTGGGCCGCAAAGTGATATCATCATCAGTTTGCATAAAAATGCAGCTCTGGGTTTCCTTTAACGTTTTTATAATACCATTTGTTTCACATTGTGAGTCATAAGATTTTGTTAGACCCCAGGGGGTTGGCCTGCCCTCCAAGTGCTCAAGAATTCCAAGACCCACACCCTTTCTTATCTAAAATGTTGCCTGACTAGTTGTGTTTCTAGGCAGGCACAGAATCTGGGCAGTGTCCAGGGAGGTCAGAGGCCTGCTCTCCTGCTTCTCAAGCCTGAACAAGACTTCCTCCATTTTAATTTCTGTAACACCATGGCATCCCCTCTCAGGATTATAAAGATGGACTGGGGGACTGGGTGTGAACATCTTTGCATCTAATAGGTGCTGAATAAACATCCCTTATCTAAGCAATGTCAGTGTCTCTCTCATACTATGGATGCCTGGGAGTGGACCACGGCTTTGGACTTGGCTTGGTGTGGAGAATGAGCCGTTTCAACATTTTGCCGTCCCTGTGCTAGGCTGGAAGCATCTGCAAGGTGGGAACTGTCTCTTACTCATCCTTGCCAGTGCCTGGTGTATAGTCAGTGCTCAGCAGTACTTACTGAATGGCTGGTGCTCCAGCGTCTTATGAATGAGCGCCGGCTTGCAGCCTTGGTGGACGCTGAGGGTATCCTTAGCTTCACTAACTAGCCTCTCTGCTCTCCTCCTCTCTCTCCTCCCCTGCAGCCCGCCTTGAAGATGTCGGCACCAGCCTCTACTTTGTAAATGACTCCTTGCAGCAGGTGACCTTCTCCAGCTCCGTGGGGGTGGTGGTGCCCTGCCCGGCCGCGGGCTCCCCCAGCGCGGCCCTTCGATGGTACCTGGCCACGGGGGACGACATCTACGACGTGCCGCACATCCGGCACGTCCACGCTAACGGGACGCTGCAGCTCTACCCCTTCTCCCCCTCCGCCTTCAATAGCTTTATCCACGACAATGACTACTTCTGCACCGCGGAGAACGCTGCCGGCAAGATCCGGAGCCCCAACATCCGCGTCAAAGCAGGTAGAGGACCAGACACGGGCTCCCCTACAGGGCAGGAATGGGGAGTGGGCAGTACCCATTCTGAGGACGAGTGTAACAGGGAAGAAGGCAGCCCTTCAAGGAAGGTTGTGTTGTTTAGCTCTGCCACTGCTTGTGTGTTCTTAAGGCTTCCCAGGTGGCTCAGGGATAAAGAATCTGCTTGCAGTGTGGGAGCCACAGGAGCCACGGGTTTGATCCCTGAGTCTGGAATATCCCCTGGAGGAGGAAATGACAACCCACTCCAGTTATTCTTGCCTGGAGAATCCCATGGACACAGGAGTCTGGCAGGCTATAGACCGTGGTGTTGCAAACAGTCAGACATGGCTGAGCAACTGGGCACTGTGTGTCCTTAGTCAGAGAACACCTTTCTGAGCCTCAGCTTCCTCCCCTGCAAAGCTGATGCAAGCATCCACCCATTCATCACCATGTGTGTTGGTTCAATGAGATAACGCCCGTTTAAATTAAGTAATGTGTTCATTTTAGTACTTGGTTCATGAAAAACATTCAGTGACTTTCTATTTTTTTTAAAAACTACCCTTTATTGAAATAGAATATATAAAAAGAAATGTGCACCCATGGACGAGGAGCCTGGTAGGCTGCAGTCCATGGGGTAGTGAAGAGTCGGACACAACTGAGCGACTTCACTTTCACTTTTCACTTTCATGCATTGGAGAAGGAAATGGTAACCCACTCCAGTGTTCTTGCCTGGAGAATCCCAGGGACCGTGGGGCCTGGTGGGCTGCCGTCTATGGGGTCGCACAGAGTCGGACACGAATGAAGCGACTTAGCAGCAGCAGCAGCATATAGATTGATGAATTTTCACAAAGTTTAATATCCAGATGAAGGTATCAGCATTTCAGAAGCCTGTTCGTGCTTTTTTTCAGTCACTCCACCCTTTGGGGAAACCACGGTCCTGACTTCTAACGAGATGGATGTTTGCTATTGTTGTACTTCATCTAAGTGGAGTCCTACAGCACATATTCTCTTGAGTCTTTTGCTCACTGTTGTTTGTAGGGTTTAGCTCTACTGCTGTGCAAAGATATTGCTTGTTCATTCTCATTGCCATGGAGTCTCGTCTGACCATCCTGCGCTTTATTTATCCATTCCACTGCTGATGGACATCTGAGTATAAGGTATCTCGTGAGGACAGACATTTAGGTAAAACCCATGATGGAAAATTCTTAGCAGTGAAGGATTTTGGTCTTGGGAAGAGTTGACGGAGGCAAGGAAGTGAGGGCTTTTCAACTGGTCTCTTTATAGAAACTAGAAAGTCTCATTTCTCTTTGTTAGGTCTGGAGGCAAGACAGTGGCCTAGATCAGCCAGTCTTTACTAGGATGTCATGATATGCTGCTGCTAAGTCACTTCAGTCATGTCTGACTCTGTGCGACCCCAGAGTCGGCAGCCCACCAGGCTCCCCTGCCCCTGGGATTCTCCAGGCAAGAACACTGGAGTGGGTTGCCATTTCCTCCTCCAATGCATGAAAGTGAAAAGTGAAAGTGAAGTCGCTCAGTCGTGTCCAATTCCTAGCGACTCCATGGACTGCAGCCTACCGGGCTCCTCCGTCCATGGGATTTGCCAGGCAAGGGTACTGGAATGGGCTGCCATTGCCTTCTCCGCATGATATACTGGTGTGTTCTAATCCATTGTGCAGTGTGCCTGAAATAGTAATAAAACACTGAGGTTTGGTGAATGATTCTTAAGCATTTTGGGTGGGAGAGGACAGGTAGTGTTCTAGCTAGCCCACTACGATGGTACCCAGCCTTGGGTGCACCATCTTTCCTGGTGATTGTTTTGGGCAGGAGAGAGAGGTTTTCAGGGAAGTCTCCCGGACCTGCCTGCCTAGTGATGGATCCTGCTCTGACTTCCTGGCCTAGCAAAGAGTCAGCCCCTCAAGGAAAGTTGTTTTGTTCTTGGGAATCTTAGTAACTTACCTTAGGTGCAAAACACACCTTTCTGAGCCTCAGCTTTGCCTCTGCAAAGCTGACTGCCAGCACCTACCCCATTCATCACTGTGTGATGGTCCAGTGAGATAATGCTCAGTTGCATTAAGATCCTTCTGCCTTACAGCAGCCTCTCACACGTACGAAGTTCCAAGTAGTAGGGAATGGGTGTATATAGGGGGTGAGCTGGGTTGGCAGTTTTTAATTAAAGAGCTGATTTTTAGCCCATTGGTCTTTCCAAGTGGCTCAATGGTAAAGAATCTGCTTGGCTATACAGGAGATATAAGAGATGTAGGTTCGATTCCTGGATTGGGAAGATGATCCCCTGGAGGAGGAAATGGCAGCCCACACCAGTATTCTTGCCTGGAAAATTCCATGGACAGAGGAGCCTGGAGGGCTACAGTCCATGAGGCCACAAAGAGTCAGATATGACTAAGCAACTGAGCACGGACTTCATCCTGCTGGTTTGTTTAGAGGGCGAGTCTGAGCTCTCAGCACGCCAGGGCCATGCTTAGCTATCTCCTCTGGGGCTCCCCGTGGACCCTCTCTTTGGGAGCAGCACCCTTCCCCTGAGAGGACCCAGGTGCTGGACTGGGAGCCCTGAGCCCATGGTCTGGAGGCCACTTCTGGCCTCCACAGCCTGGAGAATTGAGCTAAGAGCAAGCGATGCCCTATTTCCTGTTACCTGCATGTTACTGGGTCAGGTGTCAGTTTTCACAATAATCCTGTCTGGTGTTTCTTACAGTGAAGTGACTAAGACAAAGGTTAAGCCACTTGCCCAAGGTCACCTTGCCAGTTGATCCCAGAGGCGTAGCTGTAATGACAAGCAGCACTGCTGTAGTATTTTCCATGTGCCAGGCCTGCTCCATGCTGCTGGTATTGTTTCCTTTTATGAATGAGGAAACTGAGGCTTCAGTTTCCATTGTCCAGGGTTACAGCGCTGCTCAGGGGGTGGCAGGGACAGCTTGTTTGATGCTGCTAGCCGTGGGCCTCTGCTGGCCCTGGGGGACTGCCCCAGCCCTTTTCCCCCTCCTCTCTGCTCCCTCTCTTTAGTCTCCTCTGTGCTCTCCTCGCATCCGCAGGCAGTGCCACGTCCAGCGCACAGAAGGGCGGGGGGACCATAGCCCCACGGAGCTGGGGGTGCCTCCCTCCACGCCTCTCTCCTCCATCTCAACTGTGCGTCTTCCCGTCACAGCCATGGGGAGGGAAAGAATAAAGGCCAGGAGAGGACTGGACGGGGCTGGCCTGATGGGAAAAGCAGCCAATTAAGAAGCTCTTGATGAAGCCACGGGGGCTGCAGGTGCACAGCCGGAGGGGTTGCCGGGCCCTGAGTATCACCCTGGCAACCATGGCAGGGAGAGCAGGAGGGCACGCTGCCCAGGTGCCTGCTGAGGGACAAGGTCGGGAGGCAGTGGGGCTCTGGCTGCACCAGCTCTGCTTGGCAGAGAAGACATGGAAGGATGGAGAAGGGCCCTGGGGAGAGGCCAAGCAGGGGAGGATCAGAGACAGACAGAGGCGGGCCCTCAGCTCTACCCCAAGGCTGGTCCAGCCTACCCAGGGGCCCGGACAGGCAGAGCATCTGCAGATGGCAGTGCCTCAGAAACAAGCCCTGGGACCGAGGCAGGAGGCCTCCACTGCACACAGTGAAGCAGGGGTCATCTGAAGGCAGGACCAGGATTGGAGGTCAGGCTGTAGGTGGTGTCAGGTCAGGGGAGAGAGCAGCAAGGATGCTTTGGGAGAATCTTGGAGATTGCCCATGTCACTGGCGTTCCGCATTTTCAGAGATCTTCACTGTTTCAAATATTCTCTCTCATTGTTCTTATAAACCCCTGAGCCCTACAGAAAGTTGTGCATGTGAACTACATTTTCCCAGGCTGCCTTTCACTTTGAAGTGGCATACAAAAACGTCTATTGTTAGATCGTGTCCCATGGTTCTTGTTTTGGCATGTGATGGTCACCGGGCCTCAAACCGTTACCACCCTGGGCCCAGGAATAATGTAGGAAGGTGAGGTTTCCTTAGAGGCGTTCTGGTACTTTTCCTTATAAAGCACACATCCCCTTATTGAAATGATCCCATTGCAGGGTGGAGGTGCTGCCCTCCAGGCCTGTACAACCTAATGAACTTTGTTAAAACTCACCAGAACTGGAAGGGCTAGAAGGTGGAGTTACGGTCTTGTAGAGGGAGGCTGGGTGTTTCTGAGGGAGGGTGGGGAGTGGAGGAGGTTGCTGGACAAGGCAGGAATGAGTTCCCTGGCAGGAACTTTTGGGTGGGCCAGGTGGGATGTGGGAGAAGAAGTGGTGGTGGGTGAGGCCTGGGGTGCTGAGAAGTGGCTTTCTCGGGCCCCCCACCCTGTCCCAGCCCAGCCTGTGACCCCCTCTTCTTTCCGCCCTGCAACCTGTCTGCAGTTTTCAGGGAACCCTACACCGTCCGGGTGGAGGATCAAAGGTCGATGCGTGGTAGCGTGGCCGTCTTCAAGTGCCTCATCCCCTCTTCAGTGCAGGAATACGTTAGCGTTGTGTCCTGGGAGAAAGACACAGTCGCCATCGTCCCAGGTAAGAAAGGACCGTGGCGCTGCCCAGGCAAGGGCGTGGGGGTGGGGTGCAAAATCGGAGGAGCCAAGTTGGTGGTTGAGCTCACCCAGCTCTCGAGGTTGGTTCTGGCGAGCAGTTTTTATTGTTCTGGTAATGCTCCGGCAAAAAAGTGTCTTCAGTCTTGGCTTGATGCGTCTCCTTGTGAGGTATTGAAAACCCATGTGCCAGCGGCCTGTATGCGCAAAGATCCCATCAGACACAGGTCGGTCCTGCTCCCAGGAAGGAGTGGGCTCACCTTCTTTCCTGACACTTTGATGGGTCCATGATGGCCCATGGCCTTAGGGATGGGAGGCAAGGCTGAAAGACCTTACCTATGAAAGACTGTGGGGAGAGGAGGGATGAGAGGCTGGTACATGGTCCATGTTCCCGGGATTCTCAGGGGACCAGACTTGAGTGAGCATGTGTGTGGGACTCTTATTTCATGAGCTGCCTAGACGTCCCTTCAGAATCCTAGCTGGCCTCATGCTGTGCCAAGAGTTGGAAAAAGAGGTTAATACCGTGTTGTAGGCTCTCTTTGTTAGAGGCACTGTGATTGCAGTCCCTTCGTTGCTGGTTCCTTTTCCCTATGCAGAGTTGTCCCTTCCACAGGAAAACAGGTCTGGAAACCCCAAGAGAGGACCTCAGATCCTCAGAATACCTCCAGGCCTCTGGTTACAAAACCATGGGGTTTTTCCATCGCTCCAGCATTTCTCCCTGCATTGCTGTACTTTGCAGAGGCCCTGCCACGTTTCTTCCTTTCTCCACCAAGGGCCTTGGTTTTCCTTTCCTTTCCTTTCCACTTGACCAGATTGCTCGCTGAGTGCCCCTCCAGCACTGATGATCCATCGCTGGGATATAGGAAATGGTTCTAGTTGGCTTGAGTTCTGCAGGTTAGTTGAAGAAGACAGACTTCTGTTCATGACACCTGTAAAGCTGGAGTTCCAAATCTTGCTATACAGCTGAAGTCCAGGGGAGCTCTTTGAAGAAACACCAGTGCCTGGGCCCCATCCCAGATCAGAATCTCTAGGGGCAGAACCTGGACATGAACAGTTTTAAACCTCCTCCTTATAGGGTGGCTCCAAGATGGAGCTGGGAGACCAGTGCTTCAGCATCTTGACAGCCAAGGTGGTGTGATACTTTTTTGAGACATTAATTTTTGTTTTGCCTTTGGAACTTTTTCCTGCTCTCAGTCCCAAGCCGATGGCCAGGCCATTATATCTCCTGGTCTCAGATCTTGTACAGGAATCAGAAACTACTTGATACCTGCTCTTCCTGCCTTTTGTAAAACCATAAGCAAACAGCAAAGATGAGGATGGGTGTTCTGGCTGGGGAGGAGAGCCTCAGAGGAGGGCAGTGAACAAGCAGGAGACAAACAGATGCCAGAGGCAGGGTGGTGCTGCGGGCTGCTCAGTGGGTATGGCTGGAGGAAGTGGTCGGACTTCACAGGGTCTGCTGTGGGTGGCTCCATGGGGTCTGGGACTGAGGATAGGGTTCTTATATTCAAATGAAGCATAAAGTACACAGCCTTTGACCCAGAGTGATGATGCAGGTAGGGACAACAGGCTGGTGAGCACCAGAAAGACCCTGGACCTTGGTGCCTCCTGGGGGAAGCCCCAGTAAGGATGGAGATTGACTGTCCTGTCTCTCCAGCAGTCACATGGAAAGATGATTTAAAGAATGTGGTATTTTCTCATAGACCTGAATTTATAGACCAATAATTATATTCATTAAAATAATAATAATAATTTTTGAGTGTTTACTATATGCCCAGCACTGGGCTAAGAAACTTTTATATATGACCTCATTTTATCCTCACAAAAAATCTGTAAGTGTATTTTTTTTCCCTTCACTTTTCTGAAGAGGAAACTGAGGCTCCAAGAAGTAAAGAGACTTTGGGTCACACATCTTATGCAGAGAGCAGGGCTGAACCCAGGGCTGTTTTTTTTAGCCTGTGCCCTGAACCCCACATGGAACTGCCTCTTGGCACCCATACAAATGTATCCAAGAAGAGTTACTCTGAGTACAACAGAGGCTTGTGTGCCTTAGACAAGGGGGATCCTGGCCTCAGGAAGGTGAAAAAGTCAGTGCTGGTGTTTGGGAAAGATTCATAGAACTGAGTCAAGTGTAATGACTAAGATCCCAGAATCTAGGATCAGACTGCCAGGGCTTGAAACTCAACCCTCTGGGTAACTTTTACCTCCATGGTGGCTCATTTTCCCCAATAATAATAAAACAGGGTGATGATTGACCTACTTCACAGGGATCAAGTAAGAGTGAAGCTAGTTCATGTGTCAGATGTTTCAAACCCTGCCTGCCACACACCAAGGAAGGGCTGGGACTGTGATGGTAATTATAAGGGGCGAGAGCATTCTGCTCTCTGTCCTGTTGTCTCCTGTTGTGGGGTGTGTGTTTCTGTGTATCAGGGTCTGTGTGCCCCACCGGACTGAGTTTCCCAAGGGTGGAAGCTGGGTTGTTTTCATGTACACACCCCTCTGGCTCCTAATACACCACCTTTTATCACAGGATGAATGCTCACCAAATGTCCCGTGGATATGTGAATGGATGATTGGGAGAGTTAAAGAATGTGGGAACTGCATGCACAGAGGCATTGGGATAGGCTGAGCGTGGGGGGCGTGAAGTGGTTAGAAGCTCATCTCAGACAGGAGAGATGAAGGTTAACCTGGTTCCTGTGTGGAGGAGCTGGAGGCAGTGAGCTTCCCCCAGGCTCACTGTTGTTGGTGCTTCAGGGCTGTCTTTGATGTCAAGCCTGGGCTGGTGGCCCCAAAGGGCATAATTATCAGGGAAGTGGGCTAGATGCCAGTCTGCTGGGCTCTGTACACATCGATTCTATAGACCTCTTCCTTGCCTTGAGCCTCAGAGAATTTTCCTCCACTACCTAGTTCTCCAACTCCATCCAGCGTCATTCTAGATCCTCTGTAGCTACGCTTTAGATCCAGGGATGGACTTCCCAAAGCACATGCAGCCAATTATAACAGCCTCGCAGAGGAATTCATGAGAACCAGAAGGAGTAGAGTTTTGCATGCTCCAGGCTCTGTAGATAAAGGGCCAGAACTTGGGTCTACCCACCCCAGGCTTTAATTTTGGAAAATGCAAATTGCTTATTGATTTTTTCATAAAAACAGGATACTTTGCTATCCATACCACACTGGTGTTTGTGTGTGTGTGTGTGTGCGTACTTCAGCTGGGATGTTGGACAGCGGCTTTTCATGGTGATGCTGCTACTGCTGCTAAGTCGCTTCAGTCGTGTCCGACTCTGTGCAACCCCAGAGACGGCAGCCCACCAGGATCCCCCGTCCCTGGGATTCTCCAGGCAAGAACACTGGAGTGGGTTGCCATTTCCTTCTCCAATGCATGAAAGTGAAAAGTGAAAGTGAAGTAGCTCAGTCGTGTCCGACCCTCAGTGACCCCATGGACTGTAGCCTACCAGGCCCCTCCATCCATGAGATTTTCCAGGCAAGAGTACTGGAGTGGGGTGCCATTGCCTTCTCCATTTCACGGTGATAGGGAGAGATATAATGATGGGGTTGCCTTGAGGTTGAGGAAGTACTTCCTTAGGAGCTCGAGTGACTTTCTTCTGACACTTTGGGGCAGCTTCTGGAGCAGGGAGAATGGTGTTGACTTTGATCTCTGGGTCTGCAGGGCTGGGCTCAGATCCTTCAACCACAGGGCCAGCAGGTACAGGTGAGAGAGCAGGAGGAGGAACAAGAGGCTTGTGTGGGCCATTCAGGGCCCAGGAGACATCTCCCTTAGGAGGATGGGTGCTCTGGGAAGAAGGGGCGGTTGCAGACCCCTATAAATGAGGAGGGGGCCCTCCAATGCCTCTCTGAGGGCAGTTGAAGGAATCAGAGGCCGAGGCCCTAAGCAAGCTCCGTGGGTTGGTATTGGCTCACAGGTTGGCCTTTCCAGTTGTACCCATTGGGAGGGGCAGGTAAGCCTCCTGGAGCTGCTGCTGAAACTCTGAGCCACTTTGGGGCTGTGCTTTGCGCAAATAGGTAGAGGCTAGAGAGACAGCCCAAAGTGCTACCTTCCCCAGCGACCTACCACCCCTGCCCCTCTCTTCCTCCTCCTTCCTGCCCCCCAAGCTAGTCAACTTCCTCCCATTGGGCTCTTCAGTGATGTATGTAAAATAGCACAGAGCCTCTCACCTAGGAGCTGGCAGAGTGCTACCTCTTACTTCTCTCCCGGGAAACTTGGTCTGAAGTAAACTGGCTCTACAGAGTGTGTGGAGTGGGGGGTAATAGGGCAAAAGGCTGTGTGTAAACATAAATTAAAATTAAGACCTCCAGTGAAGCTGAGATGTGGTTTAATTTCCCATCTGCATGATCACCATTACAATGCATGTTACTGGATATAAAGATAAATCCGGCCCTGTTCCTAATAGCTTTTAATTTCCACCAGACCTGATTATATTGATGCGGGCTCCTTGTGGGAGTTTCCCAGCATGCTCTTCCCCAGCATCCTGACTGGTTGTCTGGGCCCCAGTGGGGAGTTTTGGCCACTGCTCAGATGTGTGGACCAGATGTATCTGCCTGGGTGTGGAAGACAAGCCTGGAGCAGTTCCCTGGTCCAAGTGGGCAGGGCTCTTGGCTGCTGGGTCGTCATCGGGGCTTGGCAGAGGTGGGAGTGCACGATGGACCCTGTGTGTTTGGGGAAGGGAGAAGCAGGAGCAAGGAGAAACAGCTAGAGGGTTCTTTTGGAAAATGGGCAGTGTTCCCAGACCACAGGTGGGAGTCAGTGAGCCCACCACCCATTGCCCGCCTTCCTAATTGTCCCTAGTGTTCCAAGTTGCTCATAGGTTTTCATACCGATTTGTATTTGGTCCCGCACCTCCTCTGCCTGTCTACACCGATCCCCTCTTCTTTATTATTGACCCCGCACTCTTCTTTTGTCCTTTAAACTCGTTCACATGTGTCCCCTTCCACGAACCTTAACATCAGCCTGTAGCAGACCTATGGCTCCTCTAGTTCCATTCCTCGAACACTTAATTCACTGTGTCTCACAGTAGAAGAAATTGTTTCTGTCTGCTGCAGGAGAGTGGACAACTCCATCTTTCCCATCTCTTTATCCCCAGGGCCCTCACAGCACCTGTTACAGTGTAATAATAATAAGATTAATGATCATATTCGTTATGTATTGAGACTTCCTTTGTGTTAGGCATTCTACATATAATACCTCTAATCCACACAATAACCCTTTAAGAAAGATAGTTTTTTGCTTTTCTATTTTTTCCCCCAATTTTGTATAAATGAGGACGATGGAGGCCCAGGGAAGTTAAGCAACTTCCCCAAGACCACACAGCTAATAAGTGGCCTGGGTCTGAGCTGGGCTCCTCCAATTGCTCTCTTTCCTGCTGCCTCTCGGGAGCAGCTCCTCATTAGGAATGGCCTGTCCTCAGATTCTAGCATAGGAGGAGGGCTCATCCCTGTTTCCTGCACTTGCTTGAGGGCCAGAACATGTCCCCAGCACTTGCCCTGGCTTCTGGCTTTGTGTGCAGTGAGCAGAGGCTTTAGTTTTTCTGAACGGCAACAGCTCTCCAGCTGCAAGATCAGTGAACAACCATTCTAACAAGGAGGCTTTATCAGGCCCTGGCTCTGTTTGGGGCCCAGTGGGAGACACAAAGTTGGTCCTGATCCGGGAACTTAGGATTCTGTTCATGTCATCAGCTCTGATGGACAAGGATGGATAATCCCAGCACAATAACAATCAGATATGATCTTGCTTGGCTTTGGAATGCAGGGTTAGTGTATTAATTGCATTTTGCTCCAGCTGATTCTAAAGCTACTTGGATCCCATGAGTCTCCACCAACTTGGACAGGGGATGGCACAGATGAGAGAGCCCAGGTGGTGCTTGGAAAACTGCTGGGCACATGTAGGCTATAAATGAACAGTCACTTACTGTAGGGCCTTTAAGGTCATACGGCCCAGCCTCTTCATTTAGTGATAAAGAAATGGAGGCCCAGACCAATGCCCTCTTCTGTCCCTTCCCTCTTCTTTCTTGCTCATTCTCAGAGCATAACATCTTAACTATTCATGGGATGCTTTTCTTTTACTATCAGACTTCTTTCCTTCTTTGTCTGTCTAACCTACCCATCTTTCAAAGTCTGGTTCAAATACCCCTTTTTCCCCCATGATGTCTTTCCCAATTTCTGCTAAGAATGGATTTAAAAATCATCCAGATTAACCTCCTTCCAGGGGATCCTTTTCTGAACTCCATCCGAAATTTATCAGTTCCTTGCTCAAGACGCTAATCGTATTTTGTCCTATAATATTTTAAAATCTGTGTTATCCCCACTATGAGAATGTCTAATCAGCAAGAGCAGGAACTGTGTTTCGTTCAGACCCCTATCCCCTCCAGTATTCAGAGAAGATGATTAAGGATGGTGATGAAATGACAGATTCTCTCTCTCTCCCCTGCTGGACCGCCCTGTGGCAGGAAGGAAGGAAGGAGACCTGCCTAAGGTCACATGGAAAAATGATACTTTACAAAATCTAGGCTTGACAGCATTTGAGCTCTATTACACTGAGCGGCTTCAGAGCTACATTGAGAGAGACCACTTCTGTGGGTTCCTTCTGTGATACTCTGTTGTTTAGTTGCAAAATTGGGGATCTCAGCTCTTGACTACTTAAGGGCTTGGAGAAAATGGGCTGGGATTGTCAGCCTGTACTAATATGAAATAGATGGTGTGCTCAAGGTAATTTAACAAATGGGTGCTAGGCAGAGTCTCATGCCTTACGAAGGAATTAAGCTTAACCATGACCTGTTTCTTGCCTTCAGCAGCTCCTATCTAGGGGTTTTAGTGTCTTCCCAAGAGGAGATGATATATCAGACACTGGGATTCTTTCTGATGATGTCTGCTCAGAAAGGCTCTTGAAGGAGAGGGAGGCCTTGGAGCAGAAATAGCATGTTGGGTGAGGTCACAGTGTGGGGAAAGACAAGGAGAGGATGGGGTTACCTGAGGATGTGGCTGGAGGGTAAATAGAAGCGGTGAGAGAGAAGTCTGGGAAGGACATCTAACACATAAAGGTTCTATCTAGGTCTAGAAAAAAATGGCAACCTGATAATAATGACTAATGTTTATGGAGCACCTACTAAGTTTCCAGGCTCTGTTCTAAACATTTTATATGCTTAGCTCATTTAACCTTCACAGAAATCTGAAGCTGAGTAAATAAGCATTCTCCATATTATAGATGAACACACTAAGGCACAAGGAGGCTAATTGAATTGCCAAGTTAGTCAGCAGTAGAGCCATAATTTAAATTTTTGCATCCAGACTCCATTATTTGTGCTTCTGAACTCCTTACTGTGTTGTCTCATAAAAAATTAATATACAGAATATATATTTTTTAAAACTGCTGTTGATTTTTAAAAATCAACAAGAAAAAGACAACACACAATAAAAAATAGGGTGACAGATACGAGCAGACAATTTACCGAAGAGGGAGAGCTAGGGGAATGTGGCAGAAAGAAGTCAGGCTGTGGAGTCTGCTAGTTCTAATCTGTGACCTGGAGCAACTTACTTACAAAGCTTCAGTTATTTCACCTACGAAGTGGGGACCATGAAACCTGTATATGGAATCCTTTAGATGAACATTAGGCCTCTGACAAGACTTGGATTCTCAGATGGAAAAAGAGTGGACTAAGTTCAGAAGGGAAATTGCCTACCCAGCTTCATGATGTGATCCAACCATGGGCCATGCTACCTTCTCTGGGTACCAGGCTGGAGACAAGACACAGGTCAGCCAAGGATGCAGCCTCCCAAAGGATCTGTGATACTGGGATCACTGGAGAATGGTTTCCCCTAAGCATGATCTTGAGAAAGCTGTAAATAGCTGGGGCCAGGTGGATGACCACTGCAGTGCTTTTAACTCAAATAGGCCATCGTGATATCTGGGCAGAATGAGAGAGATAAAGCGGCTGTTGTTTTATTAATCTCTGTATTCGCTTATGCCTTGCATGGTGCCGGATCAGAATGATGTTGAAGAAAGAAGGAAGGTGTGTGGTTTGGTATCAGCACAGCAAAGATCAGCTCCACAAACTACCTGGGTCTTATCCACTCAGTCTCAAACCCTGGCTCAGTAATAACACTAAGCAGTTTATGAGGTGCTTTTATACCATCTCATTGACTCCTCAAAGGAACCCCCGTTCCTTTCTCCTTTTTACAGATGAGGAAAGAGATGCAGTGAGGTTCTGGGACTTGTATAATTAGAAGAAAAGTCAGAAGGAGGAGATAAACATGTATTAAGATATAGTTTTCTGCAGGGCCCTGTGGCACGCAGAAAGTTGCCTCATTTAATTTTCCTCTTAACCCTTCGAGGGAGGCGTGCTACCCCCATTCTTAAGTACAAAGACATGAGATTCAGAGAGGCCAAGCAGTTTGCTCCAGGGTACACAGCTTCTCAGTGGCAGAGTCTATGCTTGGACCCAGAGCTTTTGTCCCCAAAGCCCAAGCTCCATTTGAGTAACATACTTTAATGACTTCACCCTGAAGGCTGACCCAGGGACTCACGACAATTACTCTTTCTCTCATCAAAGCAGTTGTAGAGGGGAAAAGGCAACTGATCCTTAATTTTGTTGTTGTTGCTTATTGTTTGCTTTTATGGGGAAGGGAACATCTGATTCAGACTCCCTCATCTTCCTCTTCTGAGGGCAGAGAGAAAAATCCACCTTCAGTGCCTACTGCCGTCCCCAACCTTTTTGGCAACAGGGACCGTTTTTACAGAAGACAGTTTTTCCACAGGCTGGCGGTATAGGGGGCATGGTTTTGGAATGATTCAAGCGTACTGCATTTATTGTGCACTTTATTCCTATTATTATTATGTCAGCTCCACCTTAGATCATCAGGCATTAGATCTCAGAGGTTGGGGGACCCTGCCTTAACAGACCCTTTGAAGGTTAGAGATTACAGGGAACCATTTTGAAGCAGCCAAGGAATTCTCTCTTAAGTCAGATGGCCTAAGGTGAAATGATAATCATAGTGATAAAAGCAGTAAGAAAATGAGTGATCAGTGATGGAGATCTTGTGTGATAAGTGCTTTTCATGAGTCATTCATTTCATCTTCGTAAGTCATTCATTTCATCTTTATAAGTGTCCTATGTAGCCGGTGGCATGATTAGCTCCATTTTGCAGATGAGCAGCCGGAGGCAGAGAAGCCAGTCCCCTGCCCAAGGCCATAGAGGGCACGTAGTAGGGCAGGATCTGAGCCCAGATGGTTCAGTTTCAGCTCTTAGAGGTGACCTGGGCCACCTTGCACTGACCCTGACGTCTGTGTCATCTTTCACTTATAAACCTGCTCTCAGGTTTATAAAGCCAGTTCACAGGCAGCATCTTACGGAATCCTTCCAACCCATCTGTGGGAGACACGTTCTTAGCCTCACTTAAGAAATCAGGCTTGGGGAGAGCGGAGGGGCCCCTCCCATGGTTACACAGCCAGGGATGGGTGTGCCAGATCTCTGGTTTGATGCTCGCATCCCAGGAGCTCTTGAGGCCCCCACCTGGAGCGCATGCCCGCAGCTCCCCAGCACCCCTTCCTGTCTCCCTGCAGGCGGGCTGCTCTGCGTTTGCATGCCAGTTGGTTGGTTCCAGAACCATCAGCCGCAGCTCCTCAGTCAAGCAGAAATGTCTGTGTTCACAGGTGCCTCTGGCGGCGTGTGCATGTGTCGTATTTTGCTTTTCCATTTAGTTCATGGCAGGTGCTGCATTTCCTGAGCACCCACTGGGTGAATTTCAGGAGATGTAAGACAATTGCAGATGAATGCTCTGCCCTGGGATCACGCCGTGGCACTGGACACAGAACAAGCGACATTGTTTGCTTAAGTTGGCACCTCTGTAAGTTACCCTGAAATCAGAGCAGAATTCTTTATAGAAGGTTATCCTACACATAAATCATCATTAGACTACCTCATTTTTGTTTAATGCCTACCTAACTGTGCTGGAGTCTAAAAATGTGTGTTTAGTGAAGTCAAGGGTTGCAGGGAAATTATAGGGTTTTCAAAAACCCATTTGCTTTGCTGGTGCTCACATCAGAATCAATCTTGCCTTTAGTTCTCAATCTCATTGCAAACATGCAGTATGGCTCGCCGAATTCTGGCATTTAATGTAGGGTAGCATTTATTCAGAAGAAGCCAACGGTGCTTACAGAATGGTAGAGCTATGTATAGATGGCACTTCCTGCCAAGCCTGTGATTTTGAACTCTGTTGCGTATCAATGAGACTTCGCCGCCAGAGCTGGAGCCACATGGGATGGGCCGGAGCAGAGGCCGGCGGTGGGAGGGGAGCTGGCATTCATCACCCCACAAGCCTCACTGCACAAGCACATAGTAGGTGCTCAGACAATGACTGTTGAGGGAGAATGTTTAACCAGGAAGGTGACTGACCTTTAGATTAGGTTGTAAATGAAATGGGTTTTTTGTTTTTTTTTTTGGTCACACTGCATACCATGTGGGATCTCAGTTCCCCAACCCAGGATTGAACCTGTGCCCTCCTGCAGTGGAAGTACAGAGTCTTAACCACTGGACCACCAGGGAAGTCCCTGAAATAGATTTAAATGATGGGAAAGATGTGGTGCTCCTGGGATGCCTGACCTCTGCCAGACCTTGGCAGTCCCTTTGTGGTGCAGTGATGGTGTGGGCTCTGGCCTTCGAGGTACTTGGGCTCAGATACCGTCTTGCTCCTTGCTTGCCATGTGACCTTAGTTAAATCCTTTAACCTCTCTGAGCTTCAATGTCCTCACATGAGAGCCACAGAAATTGTGTACTTTTTCTATATAGGGAAAACATATTTTCCATGTATAGTTTATATTTTTCTATATAGACCTACTTCCTATATATAGATCCTTTCTCTATATGTAAGTTTTCCATTTTTCCTGGTTCTGAGCAGGCACGTGATTAACTGTACCAGGATTAGTCATCTTCTTGAGACCCGGAAGATCTCCGTGAGGAATGAGATTCCAGGAGTGAGCATCTGGGTGTGAGCATCGTCTCGTGTGTATACAAAAGCGAGCATCCAGGGATGAGCAGCCCGGGGTGAGCAGACAAGGTTGAACAGCCAGGAATAAGTATGCAGAAGGATGGTCTTGGCTCTCATTGCCCTGGAGGTCACTTGGCCTTCAGGGTGAAGGGCACAAGATTAGAAAGGTCAGGAGACAACTGTCATATGGGGGCAGAGGCAGGGTAAGTCCTTCGTGTTACCCCTGCATGG
Organism: Bos mutus; assembly: GCF_027580195.1. Classification (NCBI taxonomy): domain Eukaryota; kingdom Metazoa; phylum Chordata; class Mammalia; order Artiodactyla; family Bovidae; genus Bos; species Bos mutus. The sequence continues at coordinate 51,437,411 of NC_091631.1, forward strand.
CTGACGCCTGCTCCCTAACATTTAACCTTGGCTTTTGTAGTCTGGGCTTCCCTTGTGGCTCAGCTGGTAAAGAATCTGCCTTCAATGCAGGAGACCTGGGTTGGGAAGATCCCCTGGAGAAGGGAAATGCTACCCACTTCAGTATTCTGGCCTGGAGAATTCCATGGACTGTACAGTCCATGAGGTTGCAAAGAGTCGGTCATGACTACATGACTTTCACTTTCATTTTGTAGTCTACCTGGCATCTTGCTGTGCGCAGAATCCTCAGGAGTCTAGGCATGTGTCTTTTGGGGCTGCCGAGCCTGCCTTTTGTAATGAAATGCAAAGCCAGTCAGAAGTAGGAACAACCCTCTGCCTTCCAGTACACGGGGCAGGGGGTACTCAGAGGCTTCCTGTAAATTGGGAATGTTTTCCTCTCATACATGGAGATTCCCCTCTTCCATTTCAAGGCCAGGGCTTATCTTTAGGGACCTGGGATCCCCAAGAATCTGGACAGTCAGCCGGGAAACAGATGAGAGTGAGAGACAGAAACCTGTGATGGCGAGTGGCAGTGTGCAGCCAGGCGTCGGATAACCTCTGTCCTCCGTGCGGTGTTCCATTGGGCCCTCGGACTTTGTGAAGCAAAGGAATCCCTTCTGAGAGCATGTGGCAGGCGTCCCTCTTCACTGCCTTTCAGAATGGGACACAGAAAAGGAAAGGGCTTCTATCTGGAATATTCCAGAGCCTTCTGTCCTGACACTGGCTGAGGGATGCTGTTGTGAGAAGTTCGAGGGACTAGTTGTCCCCGTCAGGTCTATGCGCAGGAAGAGGCACAGACTCCTTTGGACTGCTCCTGGCGGTGTCAGGTCCTACGCTGACTTCATTCCCTGCATCTCTCTAGGTGGCTGTGTTGGCATCAGCAACAGTCAGGTGGTTGAATTTTCAGTTCATTATTTAATCTAGCAAATGTTTTTTGAGCACTTCCTGTGCGCAAGATGCCGTGTTATATAGACAGTGATTCCTGAGGGTCTTTGCTTGAGGATCTCAGGGGATATGAAGAAATTCCTCTTCCTGCACACCAAAGAAACTCATATTAATTAAAATAAATATTTGTGTGTGTATACAAATAATATGCGTGGTGTAACTTGTACATGTCGACTGTGCACACACATGTGCTCACACACACATACTCACTTTTCCTTGCCTATGTAAAGGGGTGAGAGATTCACCTATATAGACCAGAAGCACCCCAGAGCAGGGGCCAGGGCAGACATCTTGGCCCACTGTCTATAGGAAAGCGCAGCACCACGGGAGCATAAAGGTCAGAAGTGTGTCTGGGTGAGTGTTTAGGCCTGGGCCTTTTCTCTTGAATAAAGAGAACAAATCCTTAGTCCCTCCTCAACTCCTCATTCAGCTCATAGTCTTCTGGGTTGGGCTGGGGGTGGCCCATGTGTTCTGAATTTCATGGACAATTTTGGATGGATCGTGATTTAATGAGGTCTGTTTGGTCCAGGAAGGGTGAATGGAAGCCAGGATGATGTGGGGCATGATCTGCTTATCTGCAGAGGGCTTGCTGTCTAACAGGTGGGATGAACTGGGGACACAGGTGAGCCCACCACGAAACAGAGTGTGATGCGCAGATGCACGGCCTCTGGGGGCTCAGAGGCGGGCGCCCTGCCTTCTGTGATTAGCACAGGCGCCGTGCAGGGCGGCAGTTCCCGTGGGTCGTGGAGGATGGATGTTTTGGCAGGCGGAGCTCCTGCGGGGGAGACTGTTCTAGACCTGTCAGCTCTCAACTTTAGAGTCGCCTGGGGAGATTTAAAAAAAACAAACAAACACCAATGGCCAGCCCAACCCCTAACAATTAAGTCAGGATCCTTGGGGGAAGCCCCTGGCACCTGTATTCATGAAACCCTCTGGGTAAGCAGCTGGGTTGCAAACCCCTGTTTAGGAGACCATAGTTTGGGGGAGCAGATGTAAAATCCAGGAGCACCAAGAACAAGGCTGCACTCTCTCGGGGGGAGAAGCCTAGTTTGGCCAGAGCTTAGGGTCCACGTAAGGGTAGGGTGTGGTTGATGCTGCACTGAGTTGTGTATAATTGAAGGGCAGTGGGGAGCAACTGAAGATTTTGATAGGGAATATTCTGGAAGGACTTTTGGGAGTTAGTCTTCTATGATTAAGGATGTTCCTAGAGACACGGTGGTCATCCTTACTCCGCCTCCTGGAACCGAGGTCAGCCCTTGAATTTCCTAGGAACAATCATTGGGCCTCCTTCAGGCTGATGGCTGTCCCTCACCCCACACTCTCCCTCTTTTTCCTGCTGCTCCCCAGGCGGCTGTCCCATAACCCAGGGCACTGGCAAGGTGGACGCGGGAGCTTGCCAGCAAGGCCTATGGGAGGAAAGGCCCCGTGATGTCACACCCAGAGTTTAAGCAGGATGGGGATCTGAGGCAAGCTCGACATTCTCTTTATAATATGTGTGAATAAATTTATATTGTGCTTTTAGAGTTTACAGCACACTTTGTGTATGTTCCACTTTGACTCAGCACAGTTCTGTGTAAAACAGATACCCCGACTTACAGATGAGTAAACAGAGGCTCCGAGGCTTTCAGGAACCTTTCTCTGTGGCCTCTCTGATTTCTCCTGTCCTTGGGAGAAGAAAACCTTTGGGACAGAGTAGGGAGCACTTCGGGCCAGCATTTATTCAGCCACTGGCCTGCGGGCCAGACACTGTGCTAGGCACTGTCACAGCAGTGACCTCATGTTTTAAAGACAGAATATCTTTTCTGCTTCCTCATGGTCTGTGGCCCGGGAAGAAGGGGAAGATACTTAGCTTCACCAGCAGTGATACAACTGGATAAATAAAACCACAGGACCACTACTCCAGGTCTGTTTGGGGAGTGTACCTCATCAAGATCCTTTTGTGTTATCTCATTTTATTCTTGTGAGAGATGGTATCACCCCCACTTTCAAACGAGGAAACTGAGGCTCAGAGAGACACCTTTCTCCGGCCAGGTAGCAGAGTCAGATGGCAAGGACGGCCATGCTGTGCGGAGTGCATTGACGCTGCCCTGACTCCTCGAATGGAGTTGTGGGGATAGTAAAACACACAGCATCTGCCCCGCCACTATGAGAGCAGGATGGAGGGTCCTTAAAAAACTAAAAATAGAGTGATCCTGTGATCCAACAATCCACTCCTGGGCATATATCCCGAGAAGATTTAGAGTTCTAATTTGAAAAGATACATGTACCTCAATGGTCATAGCACCACCATCACAATAGTCAAGACAGGGAGACAACCTAGATGCCCATCAAGAGATGATTGTGGATGTATTGCACACACACACAGACACACGCAGACACAGACAGACACGCAGACACACAGACACACACACAGACACGCAGACACACACAGACACACAGACACACACACACAGGAATGTTACTCAGCCATAAAAGAGAGTGAAATAATGCTATTTGCAACAACATGGATGGACTAGAGATTATCCTACTAAATGAAGTCAGACAGAGGAAGGCAAGTATTATATGACATCATTTATATGTGGAATCTAAAAAATAATACAAATGAACTTGTATACAAAACATAAATATACTCACAGACATAGAAGACAAACTTAAGGTTACTGAAGGGAGGATAAATTAGTAGTACGGGATTAATAGACACAAACTACCAAATATCAAATAGATAAGCCACAAGGATTTACTGGAAATCATAGGGAACAATATTCAAGATCTTGTAATAACCTACAATGGAAAATAATATGAAAAATGTATATGACTGAATCACTTTATTGTACACCTGAAACTATTACAATATTAAAAAACAACTATACTTCAATTAAAAAATACCCATATCGCATCTGCTGTGTGCTAGGCACTATTCCAGTTGTGCCTATCCAATTCAAATTATTCTGTTTGTGTAAACTAACTTGTTTAGTCCTCCCAACATCATGTTACAGTAGGTAGAATGATCATTTTAAAGGTGAAGGAGATGAGGCATGTGGAGTTGAAGTAACAGGAGGTAGATTGACAGGAAAGCTACGACAAAGCTAGACAGCGTGCTAAAAAGCAAAGATCACTTTGTCGACAAAGGTCCGTGTAGGCTTTATGTATAGTTGTGTGTGGTTGTGAGAGCTAGACCATAAAGAAGGCAGAGCCCTAAAGGATGGATGCTTTCAAACTGTGGTGCTGGAGAAGACTCTTGAGAGTCTGTTGGACTGCAAGGAGATCAAACCAGTCCATCCTAAAGGAAATCAACCCTGAATATTCATGGGAAGGACTAATGCTGAAGCTGAAGCTCCAATACTTTGGCTACCTGCTCCAAGCAGCCAACTCATTGGAAAAGACCTTAATGCTGGGAAAGATTGAGGGAAACAGGAGAAGAGGGTGACAGAGGATAAGATGGCATCACCGATACAATGGACATGAACTTGGGCAAACTCTGGGAGATGGTGAGGGACATAGAAGCCTGGCATGCTGCAGTCCTTGGGGTCGCAATGAGTCGGACACGACTAGGCAACTGAACAGCAGCGACTCACCTAAGGCCGCACAACTGGTAAGAAGTGGAGTGGAAACTCCACCCCAAGCCACCTGGCCCCAGAGCCCACTCTTCACTTTTTAACCATGAGATCCAGGTCTCCTGTTTTTCTGTTCCAGGCTGTTCCCCTGGACTGGGTTAGGAGTCGGGAGGGAAAGCACAAAAGGCAAGCTCCAGTCTGGGGCCTGGGTGTGCAGATCCGAGGCAACCTCATCTGGAGGGAGCATGTCCAGGTGTGGGACCACATCTGGAGGCCAGGTGTCCAGGTGTGACCCCTTTGAGGGCCATTCTGCTCTCTGACTCTTCCCTCTTTCTTTCGGATCATGTGTGTAATGGTCACCAGCTCCCCCAGAGTTTGGTAAGGATCAGGCTGGAAAGATGGGGAGCGGCCTACGGTTTCAGTTCCAGCTCTCTCACAAAATGATTTTATGCCCCCTTCCTGGATGTCAGTTTCCTCACCTATAAGTGAAGGAGCTAAAACGGATGATCCCATAGACCCCTTCCAGGTCGGTTCAATTTAACAAATTCTACTGAGCTCCACGTGCCTTCCATCAAACCGTGACAGGTCTGTGTCCTCCTGGGGAGACAGGCATGTTAAGAAATGAGCTCCAACACATATTCCTTAAAGAAATTCTTACACAGGTGCAAGACAGGAATTGTCACGGCAGCCGTGTTTGTGATAGCAAAACATCGGAAAGCAATATGGATAAATTAAATCTGTTATATTCCAACAATGAAATACTATACTGCAGGGAAACGCATGAACCAGAGCTTTACAAATCAACCTGGACATGTCATTGAAACATGCTGAATGGAAAAAGCACAGTGCAGAAGGATGCGTACATTATGGTACCATTTGCATAAAGTTTGAAAACATGCAGAACAGTATCCTGTGTTGTTTCTGGCTACATGCATATGTAGCAAAAGTACCAAAACACTCAGGAGAATGATAAACACCATATTTAGGGCAGCGCTTACCTCTGACGAAGGAGGCAATGGGCTCACGGAGAGAAACATAACTGCTTTCAGAATGTCTTCGTTCTTAAAATGTTTCTTCTAAAACAGAAACACAAGAAAATATAGTCAAAGTAAGCTTGGATATTTTCATATTATTTTTTTCCTTTTTCTATAGGCATGATATATTTCATTAGAGAAGTACCCATTTCAACATCATAGGCAAAATGCCAGGAGAGGGATGAGGTTACATACAGGCTGGGTGCCTCTGTGATAGTCTAGGTCTGGGGGATTGGGAGCAGAGAGCAGAGGTTGGTGGTGAAAGTGAGGTTTGGGGGCTGATCCTGGGCGGGCCTGAGTTGGTGGGATTGGGGAGGGGCGAGTACACAGCCCGCACCTCAGCTATGCCCTCTGCGACCTAGTTCCTGCCACCTCTGCCTGGGCCACCTTGGCCAGGCTTGGTGCTCAGCAGCTATTAAATAACAACAATGAAACGGTGTAAATATAAGAGGAGGAGAGATGTGTCTGCCTCGGGATCCCACTGTAATCCGTTTCCCGATTTAATGAGAGTCTGGAGACCCAGCATGAGGCCACTAAAAGTTAAGAATGCCGGGAGTATTCATAGGGCTGTGAGACCCCCTTGCTCTCTGAAGCTGGGAACCAAGGAGCATCCTGGCAGTCTTCCCTCTGTCCTTCTGTCCTGAGGGGCAGTTGATCAATGTCAGAGGCCAGCTGGGTAGGGACAAGTGAGTTGCGGGTGGAGGAGGGAAGTGCTCAGATAATTACCCATTTTGAGAAGTTTACTCCCAATTCCAGCTCAAATTACAGAGAAGGCTGGGAGCCCAGGTCATGTCAACAGGGAAACCAGAGAAAGAAAAGTGATCTCCCGGTGCTCCTGAGGCCTGGAGAACACAGGGTGTGCTGGGGAGAGAGCAGGCAGGGATCACCAGATGCTGCCTTCTAGAACACTTAGTTCTATTCCAGTTTGCCTGAAAACAATGATTTCCCCTGTCCTGCCTTTCCTCTGCTTCCCCGACCCTCTTACGTACCCAGGTTCCCAGGTGGCACATGCGGATGGTAGAACTGACATGTCAGGGCTGGAAGGGGCCTTGGAAGCCCCGGAGCCCAGCCCCTGCTCATTATATAGATGCCCTTGGTAGCCTTGAAGGAGCTGGGGCCCAGTCCTCAAGAAGCATCCCACTGCAGGATGAGGGCAGATGTCATCCTCAACAAGGTGGCTCTGGGGTGAGATTCCCCAAGGTCTGGAAGGGTTGTGAGACGGTCTAGCGTGTGTGTGTATCAGGGTGTGTGCGCAGGACAGCGTCTGTACCTTGTTTATCATAAGCAGGCAGATAACAGACGTGTTCCTGAAAAGTGAGGTCTCAATTCTCATCTGAATACGGAGGAGTGCTCTTTTTAGGAAAAACCTTGAGGTGATGTTGGCAAGCAAAGGAAGAGTTGGGCAGGCTCTGCTGATAGGAGGAGACACCGGGACAGCCTTTCTGGGAAGCAATTTGGCAGTAGGTAGCTGAAGCCGTAAATGTCCATATCCTTTGGGCTCTCTCCTTGAAAAGTAACCAAAGATGGCCATGAAGATTTCTGTTAACTGCTGTGTTATTTACAAAAGTGAAAAAAAAAAATCCTACATATCCAGTGATAGGAGAATGATTAAATAATCATACAATAATAGAATTGAAATATTCTAATACATTTTCAATTACATGAAAAAAGATCATAATATGATCTTAAGTTGCAAACACATTATATATGTATGGCAGGATCCCAATTGGTTAAAAAATACACACACACACACACACACATTCATACTTATATTTTAGACGGATATCTTGACCTACTTCAAAGCTGTTAGTGATTGCTACGGTTCTTTCTGGGTGGTGAGATTAGGAGTGATTTCTGTTTTCTCTTTTATAGTTTTCTGCACTCTGCAAGTACATTTTGAGAAGATTAAATGTGAAGTGGTTTTGAAAAGCCATATTTAAGTTTAGGTACCTTGCAAAGTAGCTGATGCTCTTGCTAATTTAGGAAGTTCCTTCTTAGGTTGGGCTAAAATCTTCTTTCATGAAATTCATCCCTTAGGTCCTCACCCAGTCCCTTGCCCACCCCCAAACTTCCACAGAATTTCATAGTTTCCTTCTCTCTCTGTAGTACCCTCTGTAACAGGACAGCTGCCATCCTCTCCAGTCCATCCCCCGTTCCCCAATGTCCCATCCCCCTGGCTCATGCAGCCTATTTCTGCAGCAGGCCCTTGTATATTTGATCTGATCTCATCGCATCCCGGGTACCACCTCTGGTCAAACTCCAGTTTTTCAATGTCTTTCTCAAAACCCAGACTCAGAGTGAGTGCCCTGCACCACAGATGGTAGAAACAGAGGGTTCAATGGCACCCTCGCCCCCTCCTTGGTTGGAACATGCTGTCTCCACTAGTACAGCCTGGGATCTGCTTTTTTATTATCCACTCATGATGTTGGCTGCTTCTGAGCCTCCTGGCCCTCAATAGCCCTGGGCCCTTTAACCTGAATTTCTCAACTTCCTCATTTCTAACATTGGAATAATAATATTACTCCATAACCCAGATATCATTCCGATGGTCCCTCCTCCTAAAAGCTCTGAAAGTTGTCTCTAATTTTAATTCCACATCCTTGGGAATGTCCCGTATCCTTCCCAAGATGTCTATAAATTCTGGGAAGGTTTATGGTCTCATAGCATCACTGACTCCTGCTTCCCAACTATTCTGAATCTCCTTTCTTTGCCCTTTGTTTCAGGGCTACACTGTCCTGCTGCTGACCAGATGTGGCCTCAACTTCCTTCCTAATTTTCACAAAAGTCCCACCCTCACATAAGTCCACATGTATCTTGTAGACCTTTCTGTGAGCTTTTGGGTGACATGGACTGCAGAAATGTGCTGCAGTCCCTAAGGGTTCATCGGGAACTGCCATGTTAAGCGGCCTTCCTCCTGTCCCCAGCTCTGAACCTCCAGGCCCATTGTTAAGCGGCCTTCCTCCTGTCCCCAGCTCTGAACCTCCAGTCCCATTGTTAAGGGGCCTTCCTCCTGTCCCCAGCTCTGAACCTCCAGGCCCATTGTTAAGGGGCCTTCCTCCTGTCCCCAGCTCTGAACCTCCAGTCCCGTTGTTAAGGGGCCTTCCTCCTGTCCCCAGCTCTGAACCTCCAGTTCCATCTCTGAGAGGAGCTCAGCATCACTTTTCCCTTTTAACTTCCTAAGTTAACCTTCTAACAGGGAGGATTCAGAGGGTCACTAGGATCTTTCACACAGGGAGTATGTTGATTTTGATGGATATTAATACCTTTTTATTGTTTTAGTCGCTAATTCATGTCCAACTCTTTGCGACCCCAGAGGAACTCTTTGCATCGGGTTCCTCTGTCCATAGAATTCTCCAGGCAAGAATATTGAAGTGGGTTGGCATTTCCTTCTCCAGGGGATCTTCCTGACCCAGGAATTGAATCCATGTCTCCTGCATTTCAGGTGGATTCTTTACCACTGAGCCACCAGGGAAGCCTGTATTAACACCTTTAAAAGTGAGAAAACCCAGGAGAGCTGATTTGCTTCCCCTTCCCTCCTCTGATGCTTTACCGAAGAGCAGGGCACTCCTGCTCCCAGGACAAAGGGCCTTTCCCCCAGGTGGTAGTGGGTGTAACAGAGACTCCAGACATATTGGTGGCTGTGGTTTTGGTGAGAAGCATACAGGTGTGATGTCTTATCTTAATGATGGGTAGCCAACAGGGTGTCAGTCCGTGACCAGATGCTCCTTTGTTACCATGGTTTCAGCCCAACACTCAGAGTCTTCCTACCCTACCTTGGGCAGGGAAAAATTTACAATCTGATTTTGTGACTTAATGAAAAGGGAATGTCAGAATTCCTCAAGAATGTTAAAAAAACAAAATCAAGAACTGTTTAAAATGGCTCATTTTGCATTTCTGACTTGACTCTACAGTTTGATTATAGTCAAGAGGAGACTTTGTCTAGTTGGCATTCCTGAGCGAGTGGGACTCTTCCAAAGGCAAGAAGCTCTGATGTAGGGGAGAGAGGATACGCTGGAGGAAGCGGGAGACTGGGCCTGGGTCTCAGATGGGTTTCACTTGGGGTGCTTATTTACCTCTTGGAACTTCCTTGTCTGTTGGGTTGGCCAAAAAGTTCATTCATGTTTTTGTGTAATATTGAATGGAAAAATCCAAATGGACGTTTTGATCAACCCATATTAAATGCTAGTGGGAGTTATTACTTTACTGGTGTTATTTCCTTGGCTATACCTACCTGATGCTGGAAAGATTGAAGGCAAAAGGAGAAGGGGACAGCAGAGGATGAGATGGTTAGATAGCCTCACTGGCTCAATGCACATGAATCTGAGCAAATTCTGGGAGATGGTGGAGGACAGAGGAGCCTGGTGTGCTACAGTCTAGGAGGTCACAAAGAGACACATGTGACTTAGTGACTGAATAATACCTGCCTTAGCCAGGAGCCCCAGTCAGCTACTAATACTTCCCTGGGGAATCTGCCTCCTTCCTTTAGGGCAGTTCTTCCTTAAATCTCTCTTCTGTCATTAAATTAGCATTCACATAATCCATGCTCCCTCTCCCTGGTCTTATTTGTGTTATAGTTTTCCTTACCAGCCCTGGACAAATCTTTTGGGACTGCACAGAGAAAGAGGAATTAAACTCAAGTCCTGTCTAGTGACTTACAATAGAAGTTACTGAAGGGTTTTGAGGCTTTGTTTCCTTGGACGGACAGATCACAGAGTTTGGAGCCCTAGGGCAGTGCTTCCCAACTGTTTTCACTTTTCATTGTGAGTAGAACAAAGATAATATCGACCTGGCATATTGGGGGGAAAGAATAAGGTTGCCTATAAGGGAAGTGACTGGTTCTCATGGCTAGTGGTGAGGCTCTACCTGCCTGGGACCCGCCCTGACTCATCTTGAGCTGAAGGAGCTCTGCACACAGGTTAGCCACCTGTGAAGTCACTTGGGGGAACATAGTGGGTAGGTAGGAAGGTGCCTGTAGGTGGAGGTGGGGGGTCAGTTTGGAAGCTGTGATTTTCAGTGGGCAAGAAAGTGCCATGACAGTGCAGAGCAGCCCTGGTAGCTTCCCCGCCGGCCCCTTCTCTTTTTCTTCCTCCTCTGTCTCTACACGACTCCTCCCAAAGGGACTTTAATTATAAAGTCAATGTTTTCAAGAATAGCTAAAAGGAGGTGAGCCAGCAAGCTGTCACTGGCAGCTTTCAAATCCTTGTTTCTTCTGCCAGTGGTGGAAAGGAACCATCCTGGCCCACGGTCCTTCCTTCAGCTACCTTCTAGGAAGGTGTGTGTGTGTTGATCCATCCACCCACCCACCCACCCGTCTCCACTGCACCCTCTGGATCTGGGTCCTGGCCCTCAATATAGTCATAGCTCAGGTGACAGTCAGGGGAAGCTTCCCTTCTCAAGGGGAACTTTCGACATGAAGGTGGGGAAGATCAAGGAGCAGCGGCTGCTGAGGGGAAAGGGTGATGGAGGCAGAGTGACGGCAGCGAGCTGCATTAATTCCCTGGTGTCAGATTTAATGAAGGGCTGCCTTCTGTGCTGCCTCAGAAAGGCACATCATGGAGTGATCGGTGCTGGATGCACGCACAGCTCCAATTAAGACTTTCTGCATCTCACAGGGCCCGGGGTGCCTTTGAATCTCTAGACTAGGGGGCTTTGGCCCCCTCCCCCTTCCAGGCATGCACAGCCCTCATCCAAAAGTCAGGGATCTTTGCTTCTCTTAAAGGGAAAGGACTCCAGGATCTTTTTTAGCTGTGCACATGTGTCTCTGGTGACCCCTTGCTTCTCTCATCTCTCTTCGTTGTCCTTAGGCAAGGCCCCAGCCTCTCCTTTGCAAACAGTGCCTATTCACTTGGCCTCCAATGATTGAATCCTACAATCACAGAGGCTTGGCACTGGGAGGGGACCTGGCAGAGTCCCATAATCAGTGATAGTTGGGACTTAGAACCAGGCTCTCTGAGGCCGTCTCCCTGGCTTCCATCTCTTCTGGCAGCATGCAGATGAGCCACAGCTGCATCTAAGCCCCACTAAGTCACAGGTCCCAGCTGCCAATTCCAAGCGATGCCCACAACCATGGTAACTTAGCCACATATCACACTTGACAATCAACAAAAGTGTGCGCTCCCCATCTTACGTTGTAAGTGCTGCACTGAAAGCCAGGGAGAGACTCTTACACTTGGGTTTGAGTCCCAACTCAGCCACTAACTAATATGTGACCTTGGGCAACTTCCGGTGCTCATCTTCGCGAAGCCTCCTTGTCTCGTTTGAAAATCAAGAATAACAACACTTATTGCACAAGTTCACAACAGAGTAGACTCTCATTTTGTGGATAAAGAATAAGGATCTGGGATGAAGTGACATGCCCCCAACAGAGTGGCGGTGAATGGCAAAGTGGGAGCCAGAGCACAGGGCTCCTCTGCACTGTATGTGCTCCGCCTTTTGCTGCAGTGATGCTGCCATCCTCCCCCTCCTCCCCCTCCTCCCCCTCCTCCCCCTCCTCCCCTCCTCCTCCTCCTCCTCCTCCTCCTCCAGCACCCTCATCATCATCTCAGCTACCATGTGTTGAGACTTTGCTTTGGTCCAGACCCTCTGCTGAGTGCTTTGTAGATTTCATACCATTCAAATCTGAGAGGGAGATAGGTTTTAAATGTATTCCCATTTCACAGTTGAGGAAACAGAGGCTGGGAGTGGCTGCATGGGGTGAAGAGCTATTGAGTGCTCTCTGCAGTATTTGCAACCAGGCCCCACTGGACTCCCCACCCATGCCGTCACTCCTTGTGTCCCCACCCCTCCTGCCACCATCCTGGGGTCACAGTGCTCCTGGGACAGCTGTGGGCTGAGTGACAGGACAGGCTGAGGGACTGGCTCTTGCTGGCTCATGTGTCAGGCTCTGAGCTCGCCCAGGGTGAAGAGGCTGGGAGGGGGGCCTGCCCGGTCCTCCCGGTGTCCTTGCTTCTCCACTGGCCCCACATGACAATACCATTCCTGACTTCAGAACTTGCAGCATTTCCCAATAGGGACAGAAATAGGCATCGTCTCCCCTGTTGTCAGAGTAGAAATGTGAGGCCCAGAGAGAAACAGCAGGCTCACACAGAGCCTCTAGCAAACCCCAACCTGTGCGCGGCCAGACCCCGCCATCTCCCCAGGCCGCTCTGCTGGAAAGTCCTGGTCCTGGTGAGCAGCCCCAAAAGACACATTCTCTGCCTAATACTCAAAGAAATCTTTGTTCTAGTGACCTGCCTGTGGTGTACTTCTTCGATGTGTCCTGGCCCCGAGGGGTTGGGATGAAGCCCCCTGAAAGAGCTGGCACCTACCCACCCCCCACTGCACAACCAGGGTTCACTCTCCTAACACTTCATCAGGTATAATGCTGCTGTGAGATAACACTCAAAATTATATGTGTCCCAATGCCTTCCTCTTTATCGATGGGACTGCTAATGAGACCCTAACGTGAGCCACTGGAGTAGACGAACACAAATTATTGTCCCGCCCTGTAGGTTTGGACTGATGAAGCTTTCCCCTTCTTGTTCAGCTGTGGTTTTGATGATGAACTTCTCTTAGCTTTTATGGGTGTCAGTTCAGGCCCCTGAGGATTCAGTGAAAGAGGTCTCCAGGAATCAGAGTGCCTATCTCCTCTACCCCAGAACTCAGACTTTTGATCAAAATGAGAAAGCTTATGCTAGAAAGGGAGACTCTGCCTTCTGTAATACATGCTGGATCCTTTAAGTCACACACGTGCGCACACACACACACACACACACACACAGAAGAGGTTCGTGAACTGGTGGTGTTAAATAACAATTAGGTCAATAATGCCCTTTGCAAAAACCTTTTAATAAACTACATCCATTGACAATTAGCCCCTGTGAGAATCTTAGTCTGGGAAAGCCATGATGGAAATTGGATCCAGACGCAGACCCAGTGCTGGGAGTTGAGACTCTGCTTTCCCAGGAAAACCTTTCCCTGTTCAGCTCTACTTGGGAAGGACAGAGTCACAGCCCTGGGTCAATTTCTGCAATTCCTTTTGCCTTGACCTTGAACATGGATGCTATCTTTTCCCTGTCTGGGTCTCCATTTTTCTCCCCAGGTGGCTTCAGGGATGGTCAGGAAAGCTGTGAATTGAGGACCTGTTTCTGGCTCTGTGGCTAAGGGCAGAGTTTGGCACCAAGAGAATCTCTGAAAGAGGAGTGCTTTCTGCTGCTTGTCCAGGGCTTCCCAGAGAAGTGGTGCCTTCTCTACTTGCTGCTCTTCTGCCCAAGCCCAGAGATGGTGCCCAGGCATGTTACAGAGAGAAGTAGCTTGAGAGGGGTGAGAAACTGTCTGAAATAATTCCATCCTTCCCTGGAGACTTGGCGTGAATTTTATCTAATCACCATGGCAACAGATAAAAAAAAAAAAGAAAAAAGGTGTGAGCATATCGCCTTTGCTGTGATAATTCAGATTTATATATTCAGATCAGATTGGAGTTGGAGATTTTTTTTTTAAGGGAGCAGATGCAGCAGAAGGTGTGACTGCAAATAATGTAGCACAAATGTTTGATGATCCTGCCCTTTAAGAAGTGGAACGCAGTTTCCTGCAGTTTTTCCAGAATATAATTATTCCATCAAACCCATTGCAATGAGGACTCATTACGGGCCTGGATAATGCAGAGTCACGTCCGTGCCAACAACACGCCTGCGCACACACAAACACACACAAACACGCATGCATGGGTAGCCCCAGCCCCCGCCCCCAGCTGCTGGCCTCCCCCAAACAGAAACCTCAGAAGGTGCCCAAAAAAGGTATGAGGTCTCAGTAAGGGAAGGCTGTAACCGAAGGGCCAGGGAGGACAGGTCAGATTCTACCCCGGAAGGGAAGAGTCCCAGCTGATGTGGGGTGAAGGGCCCCCCTTCTCCCATCATCCCACCCACGTGAGCCTCCTGCCATTTTACGGCATGTAAACCCTCGGGGGGCAGGCACTGGAGCTGGATGATCTTGCTGAACAATGTCTGGCCAACCTGGGGGGTTGATTTGGGTATTTTCATAAAGGACATGGTTCTGCGCATTTGTTCAAGGTCCCATCTGGTCTGAACGGGTCTGCTGACTCCCGGGCCAGGCACTTTTCTGGTAAAGGCTTCATCTGGGGATTAGAATCATCTCTTGCCTGGGAAATCCCATGGCCAGAGGAGCCTGGCGGGCTGCAGTCCATGGACATGACTGAGTGATTAAACCGCCATCACCACCAAGACCTGCGCCGTTTTCTTTCATCCTCGTCTTGCTCACTCTGGGGAAGACTGGCATGCACGCAGTGGCCCATGTGCTTGGCAGCATAGCCACGCCCAGGAGACGTGTCATCAGTGTTTACTGGGCGTTATCTACCCCTTCTCTGCCTGATGCATGTGCCCGCAGGTACCACCTTTACGCGGCTGACAGTTTCTCTAGGTCTCATGGTCTTGAGCCATTGGAAGTTCCACTAATGGGATCACCTTCATAACCCACTGCCCTGGTGGAGACTCAGTCTTCCTCCCATTCTGCCAAAGGAGTAGAGATACCCTGCTCCCAGCCGTGCCCACCCCAGGCCCCACAAAGACACAGGCATCTACCTGCCCAGGCCGGCCCTTACCAGCTCCCCCCAGGAAAGAATCAGTGCAGTGCCAGGGCAGGCAGCAGGATCGGGGGAGTGGGAGGAGGGAGACGGAGCCCCTTAGGGCTTAGTGGGGGTCCCCCCTGCTCTGCTCGCACTTCTTGCTGGGGGATGCATCCTCCATCATTCTCTCCCCTCCCCTGAACTGACATGTCCCAGATGAGAAACCCAGGCCCCAAAGGGTCACGGGCTCTTTGGGTGCAAAGCAAGAATACAGACACAGGTGTTCCAGCCTCTGGGCTGTCACTGCTCAGTGCCTCTTGTCAACCACATCAAGCCCTGATGTGTTAGACAGTGGCCAGACACAGGCTTGCTGCCCTGTGTGCCACGTGCCCCTCAGGGTCCCTACTGGCCTGGTGTCCGCTATTGTGAAACCCACCAGAACTCAAGTTTGCACAGCCCCTTGGGGCTGTCTTTTCTAACACCTCCTGTTCAGCCATCCTTCTCAGGGTGTAGCCTCAAGTCTCTCGGCTGGAAGGTGGGTTCTTTCCATCATCTGCTGCGGGTCACATGCCCTTCTTGCCCAGGGAGAGCTCCTGGCAGACCTACCCTTCCTGTGATGCAGCTTAGCCTGAGTTCCGGCCATTCAGAAGCCCCAGAAGTAGGCTGGGTTCATCCGTGTCTGGGCCTCAGCATCTTGCCAGGAAGGGTCCAGGTCACCCGCTGCCGCCTCCCCAGCAGATGGGCTGGTTCTTCAGGCTACAGTCTGCTGCCCACCCAGTGCTGTTCTCTGCTGCCCTCTCAGCAGACTACTCAGAAATTTCCTTTTCCCATAATTTACCTGAGATGTTCAGGTGACAGGGTGCAGAGCGCTCTAGACATGGAGCCAGTCCCTGCCCCCACCCCTCACAAGGAAATAAAGCTGCTTCTCAGGGATGGCTCACTCCCCCCGTGCATGCCACCCTCTGAATAGGAAGAGGCAGGCGGCAGATTGTTTGTGTTCGGTATGTAATTTATTTACCTGGGAAGGCACAGTTCCACGGTAGCATCTGGTTTCCAGCATGCTTCTAGGCTCTTATCCTGGCTCACGCCCCATCTGGCTCAGAGGAGACCAGGGAAATGGGGTGGGGGGTCTGGAGAAGGAACCCTTAGTTCTAGGCTTAATCTTTCCCCCTCCTGCATCCTTGGGCTATGGGTCCCCTCTGGGAATATGCCTGTTCCACCTACCTAGGGCAAGGCTGAGGAAGACCACAGAGCCCTCCCTCGGAGCCCGGCAGAACCCCCCAGGGTGTATGTGAGGGTTGGTCCTGGGCTATGGGAACACAGAGCCAACTGGAGCCAGATCTGATCTGCTCCACCCTGCCAGCGGCTGGGCGTATGCAGTGGCGCCCTGAGAAGTTACCACGCATAGCACCCCTGCCTCTCCTGCTGCCCCCCACAGTGGTGGGTGATGGTGATTGAGATGGACTGAAAAGGGGTAGTTGATGCAGGCCTTTCTCAGCCTCCCTATGTGGCTGAGTCTCCCTCAGTGGGGGTTCAGAGGGAATCCAAGTCTCAGATCCTGGACATAGTTGGGGTGGACTCCAAGCAACACCACCAGCCTGGATGGGGTCCCAGCCCTCCTCTCCTCCAACCCCCATCCATCGACAAAGTGGACTGCAGACCAGAGAGGCCCCGGCCCTGTGTTCTACACCAGCTGGATCCTGTCCTCTGCTCTGAGCTACTCCAGGAGTGTGTTGGTGGCTGGTGACCAGGAAGAGTCAGGTCTTGAGAAAAAGCTGGTGGAATCAGACTGTGTGGGTGGAGACAAGACTTTGAAGGACATGCTTCCAGCCTTCCCTCTAATGGGAGGGGTGATCAGAGGGGTAGGGGACCAGACCTACCTCCCTTGTGTACCAGGCTTCAGGGGGCAGAACCAGTGGGCAGGAATCACGGGGAGGACAGAGGTGCTTCAATACCGACATGGTTTTTCCAACAAAGTGCTCAAGCAGTGGCTTGGATTCCCTGGTAAGTAGTGAGCTCTCCACTACTGAGTGAGTCTAAAGCAGAGCCAGGTGGTGATGTTAGTTACCATTTACCGAGCGCCTGCTGTGTGCAGGGGTTCTGGTTCTGTATTCACTGTCTCCAGATAACACGCTAGAGGTACCATTGTCCCCATAAGGCACTGGTGGCAGTAAGCTCAGAGAGGTTAGGTAATCTGCCCAAGATCACACAGCTTATAAATAAGCAGAGCAGACTTGTCCTGCTGAGCCTGTGCTCTTCCTGGCACTTTATGGGGCTTGTGGAAGGGAAGCCTCTGGTGTGGGGGGAGGGGTCACCAGATGACCTCTAAGAACCTTCTCACTAAAGATGTGGTGGCTGACTTCACAGGGAAGTCATCTTTGCTTAGCCCTTTGCCTCTGGTCACCTGGCATTTCAGTCTGACCTCAACACTGAGGCTCTCCGGGACTTTCAGGGCATGGCTACCGCAGCTTATAAGACTCTCTCCCACAGGGCACTGTGTTCCAGACACACAGCAGTGGCGTGAGTCGGGCCTCATCCCTCCCCACGTTACCCGAGGGACCCAAGGTCCGAGGATCTGGGTGGTCTGTCCTAGACCCTGAGGCCCCAGGTTCCATGACTAGGAAGACCCCTGCTTCCTTGAGAGTTCAGCCTGCCCTAGGGTGCCTGGCTCTCCTTCCTCAGGGCAGCTCAGTAGGGAGGGCTGTTTTTATTTGTTCAGGTATTTCTTTCTGATGGGATGGGTTTTTGTGGAGCCATCTGGAACTCCAGCCCTGCCCTTGGTGTTTGTGCCGATGGTGGGCTGAGGAGCGGGGAGAGGGTGGTGAGTGCTTATTGATCGACTGACCCTTGGGCACCCAGGTCATTGAAGTCCCCAGGCTGCTTAGCAGGGGTCTGTAAGTACACCCTGGCCAGGATTACACCAAGAAGTACCTAAAATCTGGAGAAACCCACTCCTGGGGCTGAGGGTTTGAGACTGATGAAAAGAGAAAAACTTTATTGCATCAGTGTTGTTACGGGGAGAAGGACTCTAGGTCGGGAAGGTCGGGGTCTAGAGGCAGGGGCCTCAGGAGGGAATAGGAGCCAACATAGACTGCGGGTGTGGGATGGAGTGGGGTGGGGGAGGAAGGGAGATAGGCAGAGAAGGCAACAGGGCGGCAGGGGCCCTGGCGTTGGTGCCCCGGGTGTGCAATGTCCTGGTGGCCCTCGGATTCGGTTCGTTTGTTCACTCGTCTGTGACTCCCTGTGTGCTCTCGGGAGTCACCACGCAGAGGTGAGATGCACCTAGCAGACCCACGGACTCTAAGCCAGTGTCATGTGTCGAGTTGGAGGCATGTCTGGGTTGCTTAGGGAGCCCCAGTGAGAGAGGATGAGGGGACCAGGCCTGCCCAGGGAGGGGGGTTCCAGGAAAGGCCTGACATTTCTGCTGAGTCCTGAGACAGAAGTAGGAGCTTGTCCGGTGAGGAGGGGATAGGACGGGTCCAGGCTGTGGGAATAGCAGTGTGCGAGGGGCTGGAGGCAGAAGAGAGCGCCCTGTGGCCCCAGGCTGCCAACAGCACGCTCAGAGCTGCCCGGGGATCTGAGGAGGAGGCAGCATGATCGGGCGTCTGTTTCAGAAAGACGCCCTGACGGCAGCAGGAGGGTGGCTTGGATCTGAGGAAAATGACCCCGCTCCTGCGGGCTCCCTGCACCTCCCTGGGTACCACTATGCTTCCCCCAACCTTCCGGCTCCCTGTGACAGGGCCAGGGGCACAGACAGGGAGCCCCAGAGCCCTCTGCCAGGGCACTCCTTCTCAGCCACACCACCAGCACAGGACCCAGGTGCCCCTGGCTGCCTGACCTCTGGCCTGCTCCCCAAGGCCCACATCTGTGGTGCCTAACACGTCTGCAAAATGCTGCAGTATAATAGCACAGATTCACCTCCGTAGTCCTTACTGTGGACCTGGCACTGTTCTAAGCACTTCACATATATTAATTAAATCGTCAGAGTAACGGTATGAGGATGGTGCTCTTTTTTGGGGGGGCTGTGCCATTAAGCTTGCAGGATCTTCCCCAACCAGGGATTGAACTTGTACCCTCTGCGTTAGGCGTGTGGAGTTTTAACCACCAGACCACTAGGAAAGTCTGAAGAAGGTGCTCTTATTATCCTCACCTTACAAATGAAGACCCCTGAGGCACAGAGAAGTTAAAGGGCTGCCTGGGCCGCACACCACTAAGCGGCACAGTGGGGACCTGCCTCTAGGCCATGGAGCTCAGAGTCTGCTTGCTTGGTTGACTTCGGATCATGAAACAGAAGATAAGCTCTTTAAGAGCTAGCCTGTTGAAAGGGGAGGAAGATGCTGGGCGCCTGTCTTGCATGGGTGACGTGAGTCTCTCTGGGGGCGATGTCCGCAGTCACCAGTCCTGGTGAAAGGGATGCCCTCTGGCTCATGGGCGTGAAAAGGATACAGGCTTAGGGCACCCAGGACAGCTCCACCTGGTCGGTGCTGGTCCAACTCCACGTGAAGGACAGAGCATGGCAGGGTTCCTGCTGCCCCGTCCCTGTTCCTGCATCCCACCCCGCCTTTTCCTTCAGGGAAGGAAGCCTCCCTGGGGTGGAGCAGCCCAGACTCCCTTGGTAGCCTGCCCTGGTTCTGTTTTCTTTTGTTTTTATTTTGCAGCTAGGTTGGGTTTGTTGCTTTTTTAAAAATTGCTTCTTAAATGAAGTATGACATACATACAGAAAAGCACACAGACCTTAAGTGTGCGGTTCAATGAATCCTTACAAAATGAACACACCTGTGTAGCCACCCTCTAGAAGCACCTCCCCAGCACCCCAGAAGCCTCTCGTGTGTCCCTGCAGCTGGTCCCTCCACCCCCAAGGTGACCACCCTCCTGACGCCTGTCACCATGGACCAGCGTCGTGTGATCTTGAACTTCTACAAAGCAAAGCACGTGTGTTCTCAGCCTGGGCTCCTGGACTCAGCATGCCGTCTGGGAGGGTCACCTGCAAATTGCATTGTCATCCTGGTCTATAATCACCCAGGCTGGCAGGCAGCCCCTGGTCTTGCCCACCTATATCCACTCTGGTTACTCCACCCTCCGTGGGGTGGGGAGGTGACCTGCTTGTCTCAGAGATGACCCACCTCGATTCTGTGATGTCCTTTATTCTCATCTGTAGTTCTGAGATCTTGGTCTTACTTTTCTAACAGGAAATCACTGTCTAGAATCAAAACCAGGCCTTGGGGGCTGAGGCTCCGTCTCTCAGCTTCAGGCTCAGGCCTGAATGGGAAGCACAGACCAGGCATCAGGTGAGGTCGGTGTGAACTTTGTCCCCCTGGGGCCCTGGTTACCAGGGTGACTCGTGGCTGGATCTTGTTGGAGAGTGGAGGGAATACCCACCAGCCAGAGCCTGGTGGGGTGCTGAGGGGAACTGAGGGATTGCAAAGGTCCCTTCCAGCTCAGAAATCCTAGGGATCCAGGTTTCTTGTAAAGACTGTCTTTCTATGAAAGGAAAGATGGTAGTATGTATCCTGAGGCCTCACCTGGCATCCCTGGGGCTTGTCAAAATGCAGAATCTCAGGCCCCACATGCCCTGCAGCATCTGCATCTGCATCTAACACGACCGGTTGCTTTAGCACATTGCAGTGTGATGAGTCTTGCTTTAAGCAGCGCATTGAGGTGGTCAAGAACTTGGACTCTGGAGCCAGGCTGTCTGGGTTTGCATCCTGGCTCAGCCACTTACTGTGTGACCTTAGAGAAGTTGCTTAACCTCTCTGAGCTTTATAAAATGAGGATAATGATAGTACATACCTCAAGAGGTTGTTGTGAGATTTCATTGAGATAACCCACCTGCAACACTAAGCCGTATGTAACACATAATTAGCCACACATTATCTAGAGAAGCCAGGGTGCTGTTCACGAATCATTTATTCTAACTCACACAACAGCCTTAGAGTAAGCGGTGTGATTACATTCGTTTTCCAGATGAGGAAACTGAGGCTGAGAAGCTGCCCTGTCCAGGAGGCAGAAGGACCCAAAGTTTGAAAGAGGAGTTCTCTTCTCAGGTAGGGTAGAGTGGAGGGGTGGCCAGTAGCCACTTTCTGCTCACATAGGTTAGGGATGGGATTGATACATGGCAGGCCAGGAATGGGCTGCTGGTGTGCTGGTGGGTAGTAAATTCTGCCTGTGAATTGCGAAGGATTAATTGTTAAGAATAAGCACAAGTTTTTTCTCTCCCAACAAGCTCTAACTTATATGAGAAAGAGGGAGGCAGAGGCCTCTTGGAAAAGAAGAGAGAATACTTAGAGGATCTGGGTTTCAGAAAGGACCTGCTCTCCCACGGAACCGGGCCAGGGGTCAAGTGTGTGGTTATGCTGAAGAACAGGAGATGAGGCGGCCCAGGGGTACTGGGCTCCACTCAGCATCATGCATCTCAGGGGACTGGTGGGCCAATGGGCCTGTGAGAAGCTGGCTTCCTGGGGAGCCTGAGGGCCCTGGTTGCACACAGGTGTGGTTGGAGATGTCCAGGGCTGAGGGATCTCTGTGGGACGTGGGTGCAGACAGGTTACCACCAGGCTCTGTGTCTGTTCCCACAGACACATGTGTGCATATCTATGGTCCTCCTGCCCAGCACCCGGTCTCCTGCCCAGCACCCCTCCTCCTAGCCCCCATCTCTGGGCCTGGCTGTCTCCTGCCGCTCCCTCCCAGCCTCCATCTGCCTTCTGTTCTTTCTCACCACCTTCTCCCAGATCTGCTCCTCGTCTGCAGTACCTGAGGCTGTGTTGTGTTGCCTGTTTGCTTGTCTGTCTCTTCTGCTGACTGTGAGTGCCTTAGGGGCAAGAGCCTGTGTCTTATTTTCCTCTATATTCCCTCATCCTGGCACAAGGCTTGGCACAAGGCAGGCTTTTTGATGCTGGCTGGCTGGGTAGAAGGAAGAGTAGAGACAGCCTTTCCATAGATGCCCTCCCAGAAGGGACCCTCAGAGACTGGGAGAGGCCACCTGCGGCCACAGCTCCCTGGTGTTCATCACTGTCGTCTGAATTGGGTCCCTTGGTGTGCCAAGGGCAGATTCTAGACAGCAGTTCTCAGAGATAAGACCAGACCCTGCCCTCTCCCCAGTGGCCTTCTTCTCCGGATGTACTTCTCTGATCCAAATATATTAACTCTAAAGATAGATTAGTAGCTGAGGGGTAAAACCAGCCCAAATACCACATGCATTTGTTGGTAAATGGAGTCACTGGGAACTCTGTTTACTGGGAGAATACTGGACAGAACTGGATGTGTGCACAGTGCAGGGCCCTGGGGGCTTCCAGCTGCAGGGCCTCCCCTTGGTTCCCAGCATGGAGTGGCTCACCCCGGGCACACTCCACCTGGACACCTCTGCTCCCTACAAGCCCAGGGTGTCACCAGGTGGATGGGATCCCATTGCTTTTCAGAGCATTTGAGATTCCGTGTTTGTGAGCAGGAGTGTGCCACAGCCAGACTTGAGGTGGGACCCCCGCCATCCTCAGATGAGCCTCCGCCATGGCCTGGATCCTCAGCTCTATTAGTGAATCAGCTCCGTGTTTATTCCGTCTTCCTCAGATTTCGGGTCAGGAGTTCAGGTTCGAATATAGGCTTTCCGTTGAATGTAGTGTATGACCTTGGGTTAGGGCATTCTGTTACCCACGCGTCTCTGAGACCCGCTTAGATCCCCGGGAATGCAGTATGAGAGGATGCCCTGTTACCTCACAGAGGGCCAGAGGGCCAGAGGACCCTCCAAAGGCCCATTGTCAGGGAGCCAGAGCCCAGGAGAGATGATGCCTTGTTTTGCTTCCTCCAGAGTACCCCTTTGCAGTGTGGAAGCAGATGGTGACCATCTAGTAGGGATAAAACCCAGTGGGTGCCAGCGTGAACCCTGCTTCACCTTTCCACTCTTGTCCCCCTGTCCCTCCATGAAGGTGATACAGGTCAGCCAACTTTGCCTGAGATGTGGAGGCAGGTATCAGCACGCAGCTGGACAGAGGTTTTCAGCATCAGCAATGCGGTCCATTGACCGTGGCTGGAGCTAGAGAACTCTCGGTGTTAGGCAAGGTGACCACTCATCCTGGTTTACCCACATTTCCTGGTTTAGCACTGAAAGCTCTGTGTCCCAGGAGCCATCCCTGAGACAGACCCTAGTGTTGAACAGCCCAAGTCTAAATTCTGACCAGGTATTTAGTGGTTGTACAACCTAGGGCAAGTGCTGTATGCTATCTATACCTCAGTTTCTTTGTGGATTGCACAGATCCATTTCCATGACTGGACTTTTCCTGGTGGCTCAGATGGTAAGGAATCCCCCTAAGATTTAGGAGACTGTGTTTGATTCCCGGGTAGGGAAGATCCCCTGGAGAAAGGAATGGCAACTCACTCCAGGGTTCTTGCCTGGATATCCCATGGACAGAGGAGCCTGGGGGAGGGGGGGGGCCCACAGTCCATGGGGTCACAAAGAGTAGGACATGACTGAGCAACTAACACTTTCACTTTCATTTCCATGATTAGATAAAATAGTCTATGAAAGGAGCCTGATCCTCCCTTGCTATGGGTATTAGTAATTGTCTAGCTTCTTTCTGAATCTTCCCTGTGGCCAGGCAGCCCCTGTCTCCCCAGGTAGCCTGTTTTCTCCTCACTTAGCTCTTTGTTAAAAAAAAAAAATCCCTTTCAGGAATCTCTACTCACTGATTCTTCTGAACTGGTCCACATCACATGATCATGTGCCCTATTGTGGGAAAAGACGAATCAGTGTAGGGGTTGAGATGTACCATCTCTCAGGGGACTGGCACTGGGTCTATGGTGAGGGGCCCAGGGGCTCTAGAATTAGAAACAAATGACTGCATATGTGATGACATGGAGTCCCACCTTCTTATCCTGTTTTGGGGCTTCCCTGGTGGTTCAGCTGGTGAAGAATCCACCTGCAACGTGGGAGACCTGGGTTGGGAAGATCCCCTGGAGAATGGAACGGCAACCCACTCCAGTATTCTAGCCTGGAGAATTCCATGGACTATACAGTCCGTGGGGTCGCAAAGAGTCGGACACAACTGAGCGCCTTTCACTTTTCCTCCTGTTTCTGGTCAATCTCTCTTGCTCATTGCCACCACCACGTGAGACCAGCAGTGTGGCCACCGCGCATGGCTGGGCAGTGCATCTCCAAGGGCGCTGTTCCTTTGAGTTGTGCAGTGCACAAGCTGAATAGCCACACACACGGTCCAATACATGCTGGAGGCACAGGGGGAGCTAAGGTTGACTTCAGCGAGAGAACCTTCACTGTGTACAGTTGAACCAATTTCTCCCAGGCATGTCCTATTGACACACAGGCTTTGTGGGCTTAAAATTCTTATGTCTGTGTTATCATGTTAGCCATCTCCAGGTCCCAGGAGAGTGTTCTCAAACTTGTGTGTGCATCCCCATTGGCTGGAGAGCTTGTTAAAACAGACTGGTGGATCCCAGCCCCAGAATATCTGATTCAGTGGCTCTGGGGTGACAATTCTACCACTAGCTCAGGGGATGCTGGTGCTGCTGGTTGAGGACCACCTTTGAGAACCACTGTCCTGGGCTGACATTTCATAATAACCTATGTGATGGGAGACAGGATTCTAGGGTTCATATCTCTTTACTGCCTCTTCTTAGTGGCAGCAAGCCTGTCACCTCACCTTG
Source organism: Bos mutus (assembly GCF_027580195.1). Lineage (NCBI taxonomy): Eukaryota > Metazoa > Chordata > Mammalia > Artiodactyla > Bovidae > Bos > Bos mutus. The sequence continues at coordinate 51,462,172 of NC_091631.1, forward strand.
CTGTGCGTTAGTTCTTTGATCAGTTAGGAGTAGAAATGCCTGCCTTCGGTACCCTGTGGTGGCAGTTGGAGGATCAGATGGGACAACATGTGTTCAAGAGCTGCGAGCTGTTTGCTAGCTGTGTAGTGTGGTTTTCAGCTGGGCTGCAGGTGTTTCCCCTCTGTCTTCTGGTGGAATCTTCTTCTAGTTACCTCCTTTTAGGATGTAACTGCGTACCTCTTCATCTCTTATCATAGAAGTTACCAACATGTGGAATAAAGGGCTGGTGGCAAAGGGTGACTGCTGGCTGCATCCCTGGTAGCCATCCAAGTTGCTTTCCCTAAACAGAGATATGATTATGTTGGTGGAAACCCTCAGACGGCACCTGTCTGGGGCTGCTGCAGGTCATGAAGCTTAGTCTGCAGGAGACGTGTCCTAAACTTCTCCTTTGGGGACCTTGAAAATCCTTGTAGAACCAGGGAGAAACGCCCAGGAAACCCAAGCCTTTGGAGCTGGAATCTCAATGGGGAAACCGATAGACCATATTTTTATGAATACGCGTGTAAGTACGTTTTGTAGAGAGATTCTGAGGGACTAAATGTGCACAGACACGGGATAGCCGGTGAGGATGAAGTGTGATTGACACTGGCGTGGTAAGACTAATACTGACGTCAGCCAGAGGGCTCTGGCTGCTGCCGGCGTCCAGGGGAAGACTTGAAAAGTAGCGAGGTAGTTACTGCTAGACTCACAAAATTCTTCCTAGGGAGGAAATGACCTGAAATGCAAAATAGGTTTCATCCTGTTTGGAAAACTGGGAAGATTCTAGCGAGAAAAGTACTGACGGGGCAGGAATTGCTGGGCTGCCGGCAGAAGGTGAGGAAGGAGCTCAGAGTGTGTGGGTGGTGAAGAAATGAACAGAAGCTATTTGAAATCATCCTGTTCTAGAACAATGCATAGCACGTCCCTGTATATAGATGTATACTCACACGCAATCATTCACCGTCAACAGCTGTTGAGTAACCTACACTCGGCAGGTTGCAGGCAGCCCCCATCTTTCACCCATGCAACCTGCAATCGCTTCTGATTTCGGTGCCTCCGATTTCGTTCCACCTCTATCTGAAATAGAGATCTGATCATATCGCTGCCTGACTTTAAACCTTTCGTGACTCCTGGCTGTCTAGGTAATAAATATCTCCACCCACCGGACTTCCCCCACTTCCTGGAACTGACCATATCATCTCATGCCTCTCTGGATGCCCTCTAGTTGTACCTGTTGCCTGGACAGCTTCTTGATGTGAGAAGCCCAAGACATCTTTCATAAATCCTTCTTTGCATGCATCTCTCTATGAAGCCTTCCCAGGGGCCAGCAAATGAATCTGTTGCAGTTACTGGATTGTAGAATGTCATTGATTCTGAGCTGGGCTACCATCCTTTTCATCATAATAAGCAGCACCTTATATGTATCCACCATAGTACCATGTATCCCAGATTCTAGAATTTCCTCATGTGGACTAGCAAGCCTCCTAGAATGGTAGTTTTCTGTGCTGTCGAAGTTGCCTATTCTAGTCCCAGAAAGCATCATCCTGTGATCTGCTTTGGGACTGGCTGACTTGCCTAGTGCCTGGCACATAGTGGGCGCTCAGTGTATCATTGCTGACCCACCTCTATGGGGACATAAAATGAAGCAGACACAGAACTTGGCCATTGTTCCCTACGCTCCACCTAGAAATCCTGAAAGGCTTTTTACACCTGTTCTTTCTTTTTTATCATAGCATCACTGGAAAGGAAAAAATAACAGAAAATAATTTTTTTTTTCTAATTTATGACTGGAGGACTTGAGGCCCAGTAAAGTTTAAAGCAACTCATCCAAAACCAAGAGCAGAGGTTGAACTTCCTGATTCAGAAGAGAGTGTTCTTTCTTGGCTCGCCAGGGTCATCCCCTTAAAGCAGTGGATATTGAAGAAACAGCACATCTCTGGCAGGAATCCAGCAGCTGTGCCATGTGCCGTGGTTTACGGGTTCCTTCTGTGTGCCAGGGGCTCAATGCACAGGATCTCATTCATCCCGCACGACAGCTCTGCAAGCTAGGTCTTTTGCCTCCGTTTCCCAGATCAGGAACCTCAAGGGGAAGGAGACAAATAACTTGCCCACGTTTTCAAAAGCCCAGTGAAGTGGGCTGTGCTCCTGAGGGACCGTGGTTGTGGTTCTGCCCTCTCGTGTTATAGATGTCCTCTGCATTACTGCCAGAGCCAGTCACTCACTGGTAAAATAAAGAGATGAAGCCAGTGGTCCTGTGATGCTTTGGAAGCATGGGAGTTGGGAGAAGTGGGGGAGTAGGGAAGGGAAAAGGGAGATGTTTTAGCTGCAGTATGACTGGCACTGGAGGACGTTACTGGCATTCTGAGGGCGGGGCCAAGGATGCCCAACCCAGTATAGAATTGACTCAGCCCAATACTGCAGCCTTCCTATGGTAGCCAGCCTCTGGGATGGCCCCTAAGTTCTTCCCTCCCCATATACACACCCTTGTGTCATGCCCTCCCGCTTTGTACCTGGGGGGCAACATGTGACAAGAGCGATGAGGTCTCTTCTGAGACTGTTGTTGTTTTGGTTTGGTTTTTGCTCTTCGGGGTCTTCACTGTGCCATGTGGGCTCTAGTTCCTTGACCAGGGATCAAACCTGGATCCCCTGCATTGGGAACTTGGAGTCTTAACCGCTGGACCACTAGGGAAGTCCCACTGAGGTTGGGTCTTAAATGACTGTGGCTTTTGATTTCATCTCTGCCCGTGGGTCACTGGCTCTGGGGAAGGGCCACCAGCTGGTTGCGAGTGGCCATAGGACGAGGCCCACGTGGTGAAGAACTGAAGCCTCTAGCCCACAGCCAGAAGGCCTGACCAACCACATGAGTAAGCTGGAGGTAAAAGGAGCTGAACGTGGAGATGTGGCCATGGCCAGCAACAGCACAACCCTATGAGCCAGAATCACCCAGCCTGGCCACTCCCAATTCCTGGCCTCACAAACTGTGTGTAGTTATAGATGGTTGTTGTCTTAAGCGGCTCAGTCTGGGGGTGGTTATGCAGCATGCGTGAATGTTCAGTCACTTCAGTTGTGTCCAAGTCTTTGTGACCCCATGGATTGTACGTAGCCTGCCAGACTCCTCTGTCCATGGGATTCTTCAGGCAAGAGTACTGGGAGTGGGTTGCCATCCCCTCCTTCAGGGAATCTTCCCAACCCAGGAATCGAACCTGCGTCTCCTGCATCTCCTGCATTGCAAGCAAATTCTTCACCCACTGAGCCACCTAGGAAGCCCTTGTCATGCAGCAGTGGGTACCTAATACAGCCCTGTTAAGAGACACTGCCAGTTTGTGATTTCTGGGAGGGCTCTAAGGAGCCCTACGGTTGGGGTTGGATTCTGAGTAACAATAGCGATATTACTGCAGGAGTGTGGGTCCCTGATTGCTCACAGTAGGAGCTGTGTTTGCTCCTGCATAGCTGGTCTCTGGGCCTCCTGGCTCCTCCCTCGGTCTTGCCCGAGTGTGTCCTTCTGTGTGCCCCTCCCTGGGAGCTCCGGAGTTGGAGAGAAGCCTGGGCGCGGGAACAACCCGGCTGCTGTCTCCTCGGTGGTGACAGTGACAGGGCACGCTGGGCACAGCTCCGTTGCCAACACAGTCTGTGCTTTATTACAGCCCCTCTTGTTTTTCAGAACCTCTTTCATTTTGCATGAGGGGACAGATGTGAGGGCCTTGCAGGCTCACACAGGCTGCCGTTCTGGGAAAAGGAAAAAGAGAGTTTGTGTTCGCCTCTCTTCCTGTGGAGGTCCAGGCTTCTTCTTGCTTTATTTTTTCATGTGTTTTTTAAAGGGGTGATTGTGCCCCTCTTGGACACAGACGTACACACACAGCCACCGCTCTCTCCAGGGACAGGTGTCTTGGATCTGCCCCTTTCACTTGTGTGACCTTGAGTAAATGTTGCATCTTCTTTGAGCTTTAGTTTTCTCATTTATAAAATGAGGATCGTCCTACATGCCCTGTGCACTTCAGAATAAGATAATGAATGTGGAGGTCTTCTAGAAACTACCATAGTGGCTCTTGGGGCTTCCCCAGTGGCTCAGACAGTAAAGCATCTGCCTGCAATGCAGGAGACCCAGGTTTGACTCCTGGGTTGGGCAGATCCCCTGGAGAAGGAAAAGACAAGCCACTCCAGTACTCTTGCCTGGAAAATCCCATGGACGGAGGAGCCTGGTAGGCTACAGTCTATGGGGTTGCAAAGAGTCAGACACAACTGAATGACTTCCCTTTCTTTCTTTCGTAGTGGTTCTGCTTCTGGTGTTCTCACAACCTGGACACAGTGCTTGGCCCATCCAGGCAGAGTTCTCTTGGTTGGCCTCCTTCCTCCTTGGCCTCCGGGTGGGGGCAGTGGGTGGGAGCTCCCGGGAAGGACATGCTGTGGGACCCAGACAGTCCATCTCCCCCACCCTCTGCCTCCCCAGATACGCATTGTGGTCCTGGACCCTTGGGAGGAGCCCCCTGTGTGGAGTGAGGAGGGGCAGTGAGTGTTTTGGCCACATGACCTGATTCCCATTAAACAGCCAAGGCCCCTGGCTTTCTTACGCAAAGGTGACCAGCCACCCAGAGAGGCCACAGCAGCAGGTCTACCAGGCTTTGAGGATTGTCATGTCTGAGTCCCTGCCCTCCAAAACTCAGTCCCAGCCTTGCCCTCCTCAGACATGTTCTCTCACACACAGATCATTTACTCACAAAAGTTATGGAACAAAACAGTCATTTGCCTGCCCTCACGGAGCTTACAGAAGAGAACAGGAAATGGATGTTAACCAAAGGTGGCTCAAGTGGTAAAGAATCCCCCTGCAATGCTGGAGACCCGGGTCCCAACCCTGGATCTGGAAGATCTCCTGCAGACAGGAATGGCAACCCACTCTAGTATTCTTGCCTGGAGAATTTCACGCACAGAGGAGCCTGGAAGGCTAGAGTCCATAGGGTTGCAGAGTTGGACACATCTTAGCAACTAACTTTTAACTTTCACTTTTTCAAACACAAGTCCTGAGTAGAAAGAGCTCATGGGGAGAGGCGTGGAGGGGTGGGAGTCCCAGGAGACTTTTCTGTAGACCTGCTCTTGAGGCAGAGGTTTCAAAGATGAGTAGGAGTCGGCCAGACAGAATGAGAGGAAGAGTCCAAGGTTGGCCCAGGTCCACTGAGAGCTTGGTGCTGGCTAGGAATGGGCGAGCCAGGGCTGGGGAGGTAAGTTCAGGAGGTGAGAGCAACCAGGGTGAGGGGGAGAGGCAAGTAAGACTTTCTGGAGATCTCAGGTATTTCAGAGATTTAGGGGGACCCCACCTGGCCTTTCTCTCTCCATACTTTTCCCGGCTGTGTTCCCCATGCCTCACATGGTGTTGCTTCTATCGGCTGAAAAAAGATGTACAACTTGGGAGTTGCGAGTTAAGTTTTATTTGGGGCAAAACGAGGACTGCAGCCCAGGAGGCAGCATCTCAGATAGCTCTGAGAGACTGCTCCAAAGCGACAGTGGGGGAAAGTCCATATATAAGGTTTTGGTGAAGGGGGAGTTCAATACCATGAAGCATTCATTTAACAAAAGATTTTTTTTTGTTAGTCATGAGGATCTGATGTCACCATGAAGGGATTTAGGGCTTCTCTAGATATGAGGAGATGCAAGGATTGAGATCATAAAATCTGTTCTTAAAAGCATCCAACTATCTAAAGACCCGTCCCACCAATTTCCCTGGAGCACAGAGCGCCTCACTCCACCCTGCATCCCCTCAGGGGTTGTTGAAAGTCAACAGCTACAGCAGCATGGGGTTCAGTCTCCATAAAGGCAGATGGCAAACACCTGTGTTGTTCACTCGTTGGCAATGCTCTTGGTAAGTGCCAAGTTTTAGTTGACACGACCCCCTTGTGGTCATAAATCCGACCATACTTTGGGGGGCATTTCATGACCATTTTGTCCCATGTTGCTGGGAAGGCTCATTCCCAGTTCTGAAGAAGGATTTTGTTGATAGGCCACTCAATGTGCTGTACTGGACTAGGTCTTAATAGTCAAAGATCTCTGGACACCTGTCTTCTAGTTATGGTCCAGGAAAGTATTCCCTTTTGTTGCATCTTCCCATATCTAGAGTTACACTATTGCAATCATTGATTGTATATTGAGCTATACATTTGATCAACTGCTTCAAGTCTATTTTCACTGGAGGCTCAGTCATGCATTTGGTAATACAAGAAGAAATAATCTTGTGAAACAAGCAAAATACAAATCGTATAGTTAATAACATTAGTGGAATTAAAAGTAAATATTTTAGCCATGAGCCTCCCACACCAAACCAGTTTTTAAAAGATCAGCAAGACTAGGGAATGGGTCACTTAAAGCAGAAGTCTGGTTTTTTATATGGTTCATCAAATGTGTTACATTACAGGATTTATCAGGTATGAAAATATAGCATTCACTTTGAATTATAGCACAGATATTTCCCTGAGATGCTGTAAGGTGTCAAGGGCCTTGCAGTTGTGTAGCACTGCCTTTCTCATCATAGAGATCTCAGAATTCAATAGGCTAAATAGCCCAGTTAATATCATTTAAAGCTTATGAAAGTTGTTAAGGCTTTAATATGGTCAATTATATCCTCTAACCCCATTGAAGGCATGCACACACACACACACACAAGCTGCTAAATGGTCATACCAGTAGAATACAGATCCTTGACCCACCTCTAATTTGTTAACATGTATGCCCTTAAATTCATGGGAATCACAGGCTACACCTTTGTATCCATCACTGTAGATGTGAAGGCTATAAATTAGTACCACAAATCCACTGGGTTCCATACCAATCACTCTCTCTAAGGTAATAATAGGCATAGTTCATAAAACATCCAGCCTTGTCTCAGAATGACCAGCTTGATCATTTTTAGTATGATTTAACCCTTCCCAACATAGAGAAGCTTTTAAACTTAAATGACCATAGCCTGGTATGTAGATCCACTCCATAATTGTGGGAGTTTTCCTTTTAATAGATGAGCGATTAATTTCTTTTATTGAGACTTAGGTTGTCACTCTGATTGAGTTTGAGTGACCCTAAGAGAAAACTTAAATCTATGGCCAGCATCAGAGCAGGTATTATTAATTGGCTAGGTGAGAGGATCCCACCTAGTAATATCATGAATAGGTAGAACAGGACTGAACATTCATCTAAAATAAATTTCCTAGGGGGTATCCAATCAGAGCCCTAGAAAACAGAAATCCACCAAGGTAACCCAGAACTACTAGACACAGGTAATTGGCCACAACCCAACGATTGGATTGAAGTTTAAACTAGCATAGAATCATGTCCATGATAGAAAACATTTGATTGGTAGGCATAGGACCAAGGAATCAAGAAAACGTTATGAATGATCATACAGGTCAGATCAGCATCTTGGGCAAGCTGTCTGCTTCTGATGCCTCCTCCTTGTCCTGGTGTAGTTTCCTCTGTTTGAGCATTGTTTTAAGGTGAGTTTGAGGTCAGCAGGCCTCTCTACAGACCAGTCCAGCTTAGGGGTCTTTGGAAGTAGGAGTTAACCCGAGTCAATTTCCCTTCAATTTCACTGGGCATGAGCTAGTGAAGAGTATCTGATAGAAAGGTCTTTCCATCCAGGTTGGAGACAGTTCCTTAAATTACGTCTTCTTCCAGTCCTGGTTACAGGTCATGAGTGAGGCATCTGATCTTCATCCAAAGACAGATTCCTGAGATAAGCTTCAGAAACAATCCTAGACTGCCCTTTAATAATTCAATTAAATTTTACATTAATATACCCTAACAGCAAAGAACTATCCAGGAAATGAGTCTTAGTAGGTACAGATTTCCATTAACAAACTGGATTTAACATTCATTGAAACATCTTTTTCTCCCTAAAATCACTGTCATTTTTACCAAATATAACCAAATTAAGACTTGTTTGTAATATAGGTTTGGTCTCAATAAACTTGGCCTGATGATTTATATAACCATAGTTGATCATAGACTTTTTTGCTTTGATGAGACTTTTATAGTCTCAGACTGAACTTTTAAAATAAAACCTTTCAGGGCTAGGAAAGTCATCCCAAAGGCTTATCACAGATTTTGCCTAACAGATCTAAGTAAATTTCTCCCTTCTCAGTTCAGTTCAGTTCAGTCACTCAGTCGTGTCCGACTCTTTGTGACCCCGTGAATCACAGCATGCCAGGCCTCCCTGTCCATCACCAACTCCTGGAGTTCACTCAAACTCATGTCCATCAGGTCAGTGATGCCATCCAGCCATCTCATCCACTGTCGTCCCCTTCTCCTCCTGCCCCCAATCCCTCCCAGCATCAGGGTCTTTTCCAATGAGTCAGCTCTTCACATGAGGTGGCCAAAGTATTGGAGTTTCAGCTTTAGCATCAGTCCTTCCAATGAACACCCAAGACTGATCTTCTTTAGGATGGACTGGTTGGATCTCCCTGCAGTCCAAGGGACTCTCAAGAGTCTTGTCCAACACCACAGTTCAAAAGCATCAATTCTTCGGTGCTCAGCTTTCTTCACAGTCCAACTCTCATGTCCCTACATGATCGCTGGAAAAACCATAGCCTTGACTAGATGGACCTTTGCTGGCTAAGTAATGGCTCTGCTTTTGAATATGCTATCTAGTTTGGTCATAACTTTCCTTCCAAGGAGTAAGCATCTTTTAATTTCATGGCTGCAATCACCATCTGCAGTGATTTTAAGCCCCCCAAAATGAAGTCTGACACTGTTTCCACTGTTTCCCCATCTATTTGCCATGAAGTGATGGGACCAGATGCCATGATCTTTGTTTTCTGAATGTTGAGCTTTAAGCCAACTTTTTCACTCTCCTCTTTCACTTTCATCAAGAGGCTTTTTAGTTCCTCTTCACTTTCTGCCATATGGGTGGTGTTATCTGCATATCTGCGGTTATTGATATTTTTCTCTGCAATCTTGATTCTAGCTTGTGCTTCTTCCAGCCCAGTGTTTCTCATGATGTACTCTGCATATAAGTTAAATAAGCAGGGTGACAATATACAGCCTTGACGTACTCCTTTTCCTATTTGGAACCAGTCTGTTGTTCCATGTCCAGTTCGAACTGTTGCTTCCTGACATGCATATAGGTTTCTCAAGAGGCAGGTCAGGTGGTCTGGTATTCCCATCTCTTTCAGAATTTTCCACAGTTTATTGTGATCCACACAGTCAAAGGCTTTGGCATAGTCAATAAAGCAGAAATAGATGTTTTTCTGGAACTCTCTTGCTTTTTCCATGATCCAGCAGATGTTGGCAATTTGATCTCTGGTTCCTCTGCCTTTTCTAAAACCAGCTTGAACATCTGGAAGTTCACGGTTCACGTATTGCTGAAGCCTGGCTTGGAGAATTTTGAGCATTACTTTGCTAGCATGTGAGATGAGTGCGATTGTGCGGTAGTTTGAACATTCTTTGGCATTGCCTTTCTTTGGGATTGGAATGAAAACGGACCTTTTCCAGTCCCGTGGCCACTGCTAGTTTCCAAATTTGCTGGCATATTGAGTGCTGCACTTTCACAGCATCATCTTTCAGGATTTGAAACAGCTCCACTGGAATTCCATCACCTCCACTAGCTTTGTTTGTAGTGATGCTTTCTAAGGCCCACTTGACTTCACATTCCAGGATGTTTGGCTCTAGGTGAGTGATCACACCATCGTGATTATCTTGGTTGTGAAGATCTTTTTTTTGTACAGTTCTTCTGTGTATTCTTGCCACCTTTTCTTAATATCTTCTGCTTCTGTTAGGTCCATACCATTTCTGTCCTTTATCGAGCCCATCTTTGCATGAAATGTTCCTTTGGTATCTCTGATTTTCTTGAAGAGATCTCTAGTCTTTCCCATTCTGTTGTTTTCTTCTATTTCTTTGCATTGATCGCTGAGGAAGGCTTTCTTATCTCTTCTTGCTATTCTTTGGAACTCTGCATTCAGATGCTTATATCTTTCCTTTTCTCCTTTGCTTTTCACTTCTCCTTTTCACAGCTATTTGTAAGCCTTCTGCAGACAGCCATTTTGCTTTTTTGCATGTCTTTTCCATGGGGATGGTCTTGATCCCTGTTTCCTGCACAGTGTCACGAACCTCATTCCATAGTTCATCAGGCACTCTATCAGATCTAGGCCCTTAAATCTATTTCTCACTTCCACTGTATAATCATAAAGGATTTGATTTAGGTCATACCTGAATGGTCTAGTGGTTTTCCCTACTTTCTTCAATTTAAGTCTGAATTTGGCAATAAGGAGTTCATAATCTGAGCCACAGTCAGCTCCCGGTCTTGTTTTTGCTGGTCATAGCAAACACCCTCTTCCAACAACACAAAAGAAGACTCTACACATGGACATCACCAGATGGTCAACACCGAAATCAGATTGATTATATTCTTTGCAGCCAAAGATGGAGAAGCTCTATACAGTCTCCCTTCTCAGGGTCTCCAAAATTCCTTGAGATTTCTGTACCTGTTAGTGAGATAACCTTTCTAACTTATCTGATAAAGTTACTGGAAACTAAGAGCTTCCAATCTCTGGAGGGTTCAGATAGAAAAGATAAATGTTTCAATTTGTTTATAAAATTTTACTGTCATAATTAGTTTGAGGGAAAGGTTTTTTTTTTCTTTCTTACGCCTGGAAAACACAGGTTCAAATCAGTAATTTTTTCAGATAGAAACCATAAACGTTATGAGCATATTCACCTGTTCATTCAGTCCTTTCGTTAACCTTTGTGAAGTCATCAGGTTTTCCATTAGATTGCTTACCCAGCTCAGAAACTGGTGTTTATCCAAAAGTCCTTTTTATAAATCTTTTTGAAGAGGAAGCATTTTTGCAAAACTTGGTTAGTGCTCTGACAATATTTTGAGATAGTAACTAGAATTATGCCTGATAACAGTTTACCTGAAAAAGCAACCCACTCCAGTACTCTTGCCTGGAAAATCCCATGGACAGAGGAGCCTGGTAGGCTGCAGTCCACGGGGTCACAAACAGTCGGACACAACTGAGCGACTTCACTACACTACTATCAGAATTTTAGGTACTCCATACAGTTTCTAGGATATCTATATCCTAGGGTAACATTTACCATACAATATAACCCGAGACTTATTACTCACTTGACAATACACCCCATTTAATTCTGTATACAGAATGAACCTAATTAGTAATATCTCTTTTAGGGATGTTTCAGGGGCCCTCTGAAGCATCCCAAAGTTAGCTAGAAATCATCTTCATTAGAATGATCTAGGAAGTTTTGTCAACAAATATCAAAAAGGTTTAGGACACTAAATCAGATAGGATTATAGGTTATTGGAAAACAATATTATTCAATATTAGCCAAAGTAACAATAAAGGATTTCAGAACAGATCATTTAAGAAATCAACTTAAATCTATCATCAAAGGCAGTTCAATATCTGAAGAAAAGATGTCCTCTTAACAGAGAGAAAAGGTAAATTCAAGTTTTTGCACCAGCTTACTTTATTCACAAGGTAAACTTAATTAACTTTATTTTAAACTTTTAGTCCTAAGTTTAAACTTTAAACCATGTACAAAACTCTCCCCTTCACAGTTTGGTTCACTTTTCACAAGCCTTTTCACTTTCTGCTCCCATCACTGTGTTCTTCCACCTAAAAACCCACTTGTAAGTCAGGCTTACTTCCTTTTCCCTTCACAAAATGCAGTTCCATTCCTCATACCATCTTTACTGAAAACACACTTCCTACTTTCCTTAAGCAACCAAGAACTGACTTTTATTATTAGCATTTTATGGATTGGTGAGCATATGTACCAGTGATAATTTCTAAAACCTTTGCTTTCTTAGAACATTTTAGGATGGCACCAAACATCATTCATTTTTAATCTCAAACCTCTTTAGTTTCTCTGTAAGAGGAAATTAGTGTTCAGTAGTAAATGTTGCAACATGTTATTTTATTTGGCAATGACTTAGCTACTCAGTAGACTTCCAGCACTTAGATTAGTACAACCCTTAGAAATTCAAGTTACCCCAATCTGGAGAGACTATTTTAGACAGACATTCCTAAAGCATAATTATTCTTAATAGTTTATCTAAAAGCTCATATCTCATTTACATTTTTTTAGAAGTTTCTTTACTCGAGGTGATTTCCTTACTGACAAACTTGTAACAGATATAATAATATTTAATTTATATGAAACCTAGGTACAATGAAAATATTCTGCTTAATGTTAATTACTGTTAGACATGTCTACATTAGTTAGATCAACAAACAAACATTAATATCAGGTATTTTATACTGAATATTTCCCAGTTCACGTGAACCTGGAATTCATTTAGGTTAATTTCTCTTGTATTTAGAATTATTTGATTTGTAAGTGCTTAAACTTTTTTTTTTTTTTTGAAGACCCACTAGATTAGAGCTCATTTACAAACTGATCTCAGCAATCGGCAATATTATCCAAAAAAAAAAAAACAAAGACACACACTGAGACATACATATATCCAAATAGACAGAGATCCTTTAGCTTTGTTTTTCAAACTTAGTTATGAATACTAGTTAAAAATGGTTGGAATAAGATTTTAAAAGGCTTTTTTCCCCTTTTGGTTTCAGGAATTAGAGAAGGTTTAGATAAGTGATCCAGAGAGCTCTGGTCTAAAGTATAGGAGGAGGTATTTCCTCAGGGCAGGAATTCTTAAAGAGATAATTTTTTCCTTCAAGCTTTCTCTGGAGTCTAAAGAATATTGTGACCACATTGTCAAAAAATATTTTTCTGTGACCATAGTTTTATAGCCAAAATTTAGACCAGATAGTGCTCAACTTGGCCCTGATAACAAGGGCAGATTGGTCCCAGCAGGGATTGTTCTTCTGGGGAAGTGGGGGTCATAGTTTGATCAGACCCAGGCTGTTGATTACAGGAGGAAGTGCTGGATGTAAGAGAACTTCAGTACATTCTCCTATCCTGTGTCAGTAAAGACCTAATATTTTTAGGCCATTTTTCTTGTCATTGGGTCATAGCTATAGACTGACCATTTAAAAAAAAATTATTTTTTCCCTAGGGGTTCCCAAGTGGAGTGTGGAATTAGAGTGAGCAATTCCCATATTACTCGAGCGGTTTGTACCAGATGTCTGTCCACTCAAACCAAACCAACAAACCAAACGGAACCAGAACTTCACCAGCCAGGAGGCACACTCCAAATGAAACAAAAGGCAAAGAGATGCCCAGAAATCAAAAGCCTAGTGCCAAGAATTCCCCCAAAAGATGGTGAAGTGATGCCCAGAAATCAAAAGCCAAATGGCAGAAATGCCAAACGTGACTTCCCAGTTCCACTAGGCCTGTGACCTGGCAAAGTCAGTGCTAGCAGCCTTTTTTAGTTCTAATATAGTTTCAAGCAATTTCTTGGTTTCCTGCAAAGAAGTTACTCTATCATTTTGTTTTAGAAGCTTCTAGATACCAGTCCAAGTAAGCATGGCAGGGCTTTTCTAATTGTGCAAAATATCAAAAATATCAAAATATCAAAAATGCAAAAATATCAATTTTGGAATATCAAAAGAACCCCAATTTGGCCATTTTAGGTTGAGATCTCTTTTAGTATAATTTCTGTAATTAACTAGGTACTTGCAAGTATGAGCTCCGTACATATTGTACATGAATCTGGCTGGAGTGTTAGTCAGAGGCTGGCTTTCTGACACCCCTTTGTTTCTGTTTTTGAGAGATTCTGCTTCCCCTTTTAAGCTGAATTTGTTGGGGATAAAAATCACTAGTGAACTTGTGAAGTGGGCCCATGTGCTGCTTGTGAGCTTAACTCCTCCAGGAGTCACCCCAGAGTCGTTTCAGCTCATCTTATGTGTCTCGGATTCTGCCTCCGGCAATTTAAGACCACTGTGACTGCTCAGGTTGCTGAATGGCCAGTTCTTATGTGCGACCCCCAGATGAGCAAGTATTTAAATTAATAGTGGGTTTCCCTATGGGACCGCTGCACGGTATGAGGACTAGGTCTCCACCACTCCTGTAAATTTCTCAGTCATCTGAGAAAACTGAAATCGGCCAGGAGGAGTCTTATCCCTTTTCTTCAGAACAAAGCTCTCATATATTTTCCTCTCTTTTATCCTGACAAATTCTATAATGGCAGTCAAATTGAGGAAAAGTGTCAGATCAGCCTCTTAACCACTCAGCCAAGACCATTCAGGCCCCTACAATGAAGCAACCACAGCACCGTTCAGCCGAGCCTGGGGTGTTCCTCGATTTTTTTCCCAGTTGAGCCCCCCTACCCAGTTCCTTTCCACGGAGTGGGTAATTCTCCTGGCATCACCTCAGGACCAAGCAAACCTGGGTGACAGCCTATGCCTTTTGGGGATGTCCCAGCAGCTGCAAGGACTGTCTGGGTAGCAGCTCGAGGAGGCAGGAGAAGAGGTGACTTTTCCAGTTGGTCCCCTGAAAGGGAAGCCTCATACTCCAGAATCCCGAGACCTAGGAGGGCTCTCTGCCTACCCCCTCCCCAATTCCACATTTCCTTCCGTGACTTGTTGAGGGACCCTGTACCAGACTGCTTTACCCTGAGGATCATTTGACTATAGAATTAGGGCAACAGTCACTGGCAGTACCTATAATCCTTTGGTATTGGGATGGCCAAAAAGTTCATTCAGGTTTTTCCACAGGTGCCGTATGGAAAAACCTGAACAAAATTTTGGGCCAACCCTATAGTCAGCCAAACAGCCTGCTGCCACCTGAGTCCACTGCCTGGGTGCTCAGAGGGAGAAGCTGCCAGTGACTGTTGTCCTAATTCTATAGTCAAATGATCCAGCCCCACCCGGGACCTCTAAGCCAGGGCGTGGGGTCCAGACCTCTGCTTCCCTTACCATTCAGCAGTGATTTGTAGGAAGCGTACTGCATGCCGGCACTGCATGGGTCTAGATGGGGAGTATTTTTAAGCATGTTCAACCAGAGTTTCACAACATAGAGCTGGATAAGACTCGCTCTGATTGCCTGGACTTTGCAGGGCCAAGGAATTACTCCCGATGCCCCATCCACTCCTTTTGAATTTCCCAGGGGCGTGGCCTTTGAGCCTCCCGGCAAGTCAGCTGCTCCCTCCCCTCCCCAGCCACCCCAGCCTGGCTGTCTCTGGGTCCCTACTCCTCCTTCCTGCCCCCACCTCTGCCACAGCCCTTCCTGTCCTCCTCTCTTGCCAGTTCACCCCCAACGATGAGATTCCTACTTAAAAATAAATCTCTGTGATCTTTAATTGCAGACTAAATAATTGCTTCATTTTATTTAAATGTGGCTCTTGGAGGCTCTGGGAACAATTAGAAGAAAACAGAGGGCAGTGCTGGGTGCAGGTTTTCAAGCATATAATTATTTTTTTTCTGATTATCATACCGATGTTTGCAGGATCTGGAAAAACAAAGTGTGCCCCTCCTTCTGAGTTAGTCATGCACAATTTACATGCAATAATAACAACAATAATGATAATAATAATAATTCCTGGCTCTTCCCGGATTTCATACTTGGCTCCCAAGGAAGCGGAGAAGTCACTGTGCACTTTTCAGAAGGAGAGAGATGAGAGCAGCTCCAGCCACCTCCCACAGACCCCGAGAAGGAACCCAGGTCCTGGCCCTTCCTGTTGGGGTACTGGGTTTGATGTGGACTGGGCTGACCTAACACATAATGCTCTGAGAAGTTCTGGGCAAGTTCAGTACTCTATCCTCAGGGACCTTCATTGTGTCCAAAATTCTCCCATTCATTCTACATTCAGCGTTAAGAACTGGATGGGGCCCTAGAAGTCATGTATAGTCCTCTTTTTATAATGGAGGAAACTGGGGCCCTCAGATCACAAAGCTTATTAATAACAGAACCAAAAAGAGGCCTTTGTGTGTGAAATAGGAGAACAGGGTCCTTAGGACCAGGCAGACCTAGAATTGAATTCCTGTCCTGCTTATCACGATATGTACGATCCTGGGCACATTTCTTTTTTTAAGTTAGTTAAGAATGTTGGGTTGGTGTCAAAATGGCTAAAGTTAAAAGAATTTTAATTTATGTTAAAATTCAAATTGGTTCAAGCAGTTTGAGGATTTTTTTTAATTTTTTAAATTTATTTTTAAAGTTTTATATAATTTTTAAAGGTTACACTCCATAATATGGAGTGTATAACTCACAAAATGTTGGCTGTATTCCTCATATTGTATAATACATCCTTATGCTGTGCTGTGCTTAGTTGCTCAGTCGTGTCCGACTCTGTAATCCCATGGACTGTAGCCCGTCAGGCTCCTCTATGGGGATTCTCCAGGCAAGAACACTGGAGTGGTTTGCCATGCCCTCCTCCAATAGCCTGTCTTTTACCCAGTAGTCTGTATCTCACACTCCCCCACCCCTAGATTGCCACCCCCACCCCCACTGGCAACTGTGCAGATTTCTTAATCTGGAAAAAATGAGAAATAATAATGCTTGCTTATTTTGAGGAATGAAGAATATAGTCTACATGAAGGTTTCCAGCACAAGCCCTGCACATAGGAAATGCTTGATTGATGTTTGCCTTCTTTTCTCTTCTTTGCAGTATTCTTCAGTCTTTGAGTCAGCTGGACCAAGTATGTAGCGATCCCTGGGAGGGTTAGCGGCTTTGACATTGGGGCTAGATGCCAATGAGGAGGAGAAAGAGGCCATTGAGCATGGAGGGTGCCTACTGAGAGGAAGAAGAGGATGGCTCTCCATCCGGGCCTTGTGTGGGCTGTGTGGAGACCCTCCGTGTTCCTCCCCAAGTCCTGATGCTTTACCTTCCTCGCTGCTGTGTGTCCCGGCTGGGTCCTCCCACCTCTAGGCTGGAAAAATGGCCTGTCAGGCTGTTTAATCCACACTACTGAGCACCTACTGTGTGCCAGACACTATAGATACTAATCCTACAAAAGCAAGTAAGAGGTAGCTTTTACTTTCAAGGAGCTTGGAGGCTGCATTGACAGAGACATGGACCAGTTGTCTTTACTGTGATGTTAAATGATCTGAAGAGGATCTCCAAGGAGCTGGGAGCCTGGGCAAACTGCCCAGACTCTGGGGTTCAGAAAAGCCATTTAGGGAAGCCTTACCTGAGTGGGGTCTTGAAGGATGTGCAAGAGTTGGGTAAAGCAGGTTTACGGGGAGAAAGGGCAGGCTGGATGTATAGATGATCTCGATGGTTCAGAATTATGCTTGTGTTCTGTGAGGCTCTTGGTGGCTGGTTTTCCAGTGTCCATGCGGGGGACATTGAGCCATGGGAAGGCAACACCTACCCTTCTCTGGAATCACAACTCAGGTAAAACAGAGGGCTGCATATTGTTCTACTGGACTTGGTTTGCTAACGTGGATATAAGAGGCCTTTAGATCATTAACTACCTCCCTAGGGTAGGACAAGGTAGGCAGTCTTTTTTTGTTTTTTTGTTTTTTTTAATGAGAGCTTTATTGAGATGAGGGGTTTCCCTGGTGGGTCAGACAGTAAAGAATCTGCCTGCAATGCAGGAGTCTTGGGTTCGATCCCTGGGTCGGGAAGGTCCCCTGGAGGAGGAAATGGCAACCCGCTCCACTATTCTTGACTGGAGAATTCCACGGACAGAGAAGCCTGATGGGCTACAGTCCATGGGGTCACAAAGAGTTGGCCACAACTGAGAGGCTAATACTATCACACTTATTGAGATGTAACTCACATATCATACAATTTACAATTTATGGTTATAAAGTGTACAGTTAAACGGTGTTAATATATTCACAGATTTGTACAGCTGTCACCATCATCAATTTTAGAACATTTTCATCACCCTAAAAAGAAACACCTTCCCTGTTATTAATTATTCCCTATTCTTCCTCCCACCCACACCCTGACTTCAGCACATCCCATTCTGTGCCTGTATAGATTTGCCTCTTCTGGACATTTCGCACCAGTGGAATCATACAGTATGTGGCCTTTTGCGTCTGACTCATTCACTGAGCACTTTTTCGAGGTTCACCTATGATGTAGGTGTTTTCTTGACCCACTCATCCGTAGATGGACGTTTGATCTGTTTCTGCCTTCTGGCTGTCATGAAGAATACTGCTGTGAACGTTTATATACAAGTTTTTATGTGGGTGTGGTTTTCATTCCTCTTGATAGATACCTGGGAGTGGAATTGCTGGGTCAAACAGTGATTCTTTATTTACCTCTTGAGAAACTGCCATACCATTCTCCAAAGTAGCCGCACCATTTTACGCTCCCACCGGCAGTGTCTGAAGGTTCCAATTTCTCCATATCCTTGCCAACTCTTGTTATTATCTGACTTTTTTTTATTATAGCTGTCTTGGTATCCTGTTGCTGCTGTAGCAAATTACCAGCAACCTAGTGACTTAACACACATTTATTATCTTACAGTTTTGGAGGTCAGAGGTCTGAAATGGATCTCATGGGTCTAAAATCAAGGTGTTGGCAGGGCTGTATTTCTCTCTGGAGACTATAGGGAAGAATCTGCCTCCTAACCCTTTCCAGCTTCTGGAGACCGACCTATATTTCTGAGTTCACGGCCCTGTCTGACTTCAAAGCCAGCAGTGGTATCACTTTGACCTCTGCTGTTGTTATCACATCTTGTTTTCTGACTCCAGCCCTCTTGCCTCTCTTTCACACTTAAAGGAATTCTTGTGATGGCATTGAGCTCATGTGGATAATCCAAGCTTCTCTCCCATCACAAGATCCTTGAGTTAATTGCATCTGCAATACTCCTATGCCATCTAAGGTGACATATTTACAGGTTGCAGGGATTAAGATGACGGACATCTTTGGAGGACCACTATTCTGTCTAACCCCAATGATGAGTGTGAAGTGGTATCTCATGGTTTTAATTTCTATTTCCCTCCTGGTAAATGATGTTGGGCACCTTTTCACATGCTTATTGGTCATTTGTATATTTTCTTTGAAGAAATTAGGCACTGGTTTCTTAGATATGACACCCAAAGCACAAACAACAAAAGGAGAAACAGATAAATCAGATTTCATCAGATTAAAATGTTTTATGCTTCAAAGGACACTATCGAAAAGGGATAAGACAACAAATAGAATGGGAGAAAATATTTCCAAATCACGCACTGAAAAGTGACTTATTATCTAGCATATATAAAGAATTCTTGCAACTGAATAATAAAAAGATAAATAACCCAATTAAAATAAGGGCAAAGGGTCACGAAGATTTGCTGCTATGTTTCCCTCTAGGAGTTTAATATTTTTAGGTCTTACAATTAGGTCTTTGATCTGAGTCAGTTTTTTTGCATACGCTGTAAGGTAGGGGTCCAACTCCATTCTTTCACATGTGGATATCCAGTTGGCCTAGTACCATTTGTTGACAAGATTATTCTTTCCCCAAATGGACTGATCTTGACTCCCTTACCAAAAATCAATTGACCCTAATTGTGAGAGATTATTTTAGAGTCCTGTTTGTTTTCCTCTCATCTAAATATCTATACTTATGCCAGCACTACACTGTCTTGCTTCCTGTAGCTTTTTGTAAATTTTGAAATCAGGAATCATGAATCCTCCAGGCTTGTTCTTTTTCAAGATTGTTTTGGGTAATCTGTGTTCCTCCCAATTCCTTATTAATTCGAAGATCAACTTGTGAATTTCTAAAAAAAAAAAAAAGCCAACTGGAATTCTGATATGGACTGTGTTGAGTATATAGAGCAATTTGGGGAATATTGCCATCTTAACAGTATTAAGTATTTCAGTCTATAAACAGGGGTATCTTTCAATTTAGTTAGGTCTTCTGTAATTTCTTTCACTAATGTTTTGTACTTTTCAGAGTATACATTAGGTACATCTTTTGTTAAATTTATTCCTAAGTATTTTATTCTTTCTGATGCTGTTGTTTATAGCTAGTTTGTGGAAATACAATGGGCTTTTGTGTATTGGTCTTTTACCCTGCACCCTTGTTGAATTCATTTATTAGTTCTGATAATATTCAGTAGAAACCTTAGGATTTTCTCTGTATAGAATTATGTCATCTACACATAGAAGGTGTGTTGTGTATTCAGTTGCTCAGTTGTGTCTGACTCTTTATAGCCCCATGAACTGTAGCCCACCAGGCTCCTCTGTCCATGGAATTTTCCAGGCAAAAATACTGGAGCAGGTAGCCATTTCCTACTCCAGGGGATCTTCCCAACCCAGGGATTGAATCTGCATCTCTTATGTCTCATGCATTGGCAGATGGATTCTCTACCACTAGTCCCTGGGAAGCCCTAGAAGCAAATAGAAGGAAGAGAGTTTTATTTCTTCCTCCCCCATATGGACGCTCTTTATCTTTTATCTTGCTTAATTGCCCTGGCTAGAACCTCTAGTACAATGTTGATAGAAGTGAGAGATGACATCCTTGTCTTGTTCCTGATTTTAGGGGGAAACATGTACTCTTTCACCATTAATTATGAGGTTAACTAGATATTTTGTAGATGCTCTTTATCAGACTGAGGAAATTTCCCTTTATTTTTAGTTGGTCGAGTGTTTTAAATTTTGTCAAATGCTTTTTCTGTCAGTTGAGATGATCATGTGGGTTTTGTCCTTTATTTGATTGATGTGGTATATTACATTAGTTGATTTTCTAATGTTAAACCAGCATTGCATTCGTGGGATAAATCCCACCTGGTTATGGTATAGAATCATCTTTTATGTCTTTCTGGACTCAGTTTGCTAGTATTAAGTAACTATTCTGATGTCAAGGTTCTCTGGGAAAGCCCACTCTCTGCTCCTTCTTCCAGATCGTCATACAAAACCATCCTCCAGAACCCTCTTCCCTTGGCTTCACTGTTGCTGTGTTGGCCCATGGACTGTTAACTGATGACAATGGGAATGATAATCCACTGAGTCCACTATCTTTAAGTGTTGGCTCAGATGTTACCTTGGGTAGGAAGTCTTCGCAGCAGCTCCCCACCTCCCATCCCATTGGGACTGCTAGCCCCCCCACCTCACCTGGGCTCTCACCGTTCTTCATTCTTTACACATAACTTGCTGCAGGACAAGCCAGGACCAACTTCTCCAAGTGGACCGGGCTCTGCTTCTGATATGGACCGCGTCTAGACATGCTTGACGGGACTTGATCCCTGCCAATGTTTGCCTGGCTGTAATCCCTTACCTCACTGGGTTCTGATGTTCTACCGTTAGAGATAGAATTCCTTTGACTTAAGAATTTATCCCAAGTTAAAATGCAAATGCATCAGGAGAGGTACACTAAGTCCCCCACATATGAATGAGTTCTGTTCTGAAAGCACATTCCAAAGTCCAATTTGTTTATAAGTCCTACAAAGTTAACCTGAGTACCCAACTGACACAATGGGCTATATAGTACTGTACTATATAGTACTGTAGGTTTATAATACTTTTTACACAAATAATACATAAAAAACACAAAAATGAACACTTTTAATCTTACAGTACCTTGAAAAGTGAAGCTTCCCTGGTGCCTCGGATGGTAAAGAATCTGCCTGTAATTGCAGGAGACCCGAGTTCAATCCTTGGCTCAGGAAGATCCCCTAGAGAAGGGCACGGCAACCCACTCCAGTATTCTTGCCTG
This sequence comes from Bos mutus, assembly GCF_027580195.1. NCBI lineage: Eukaryota > Metazoa > Chordata > Mammalia > Artiodactyla > Bovidae > Bos > Bos mutus. Next base: position 51,483,693 of record NC_091631.1, read on the forward strand.
GAGAATTCCATGGACAGAGGAGCCTGGTGGGCTACAGTTCATGGGGTCACAAAGAGTGGGACATGACTGAGCGACTAGCACTTTCACTTTTCACCTCGAAAAGTACAGCAGTACAGTACAACAGCTGGCATACAGGGGTTGGCATCAAGTGAACAGGCAAGAAGAGTTACCAGCTGGAGGAAGAGGAAGAGCTGAGAGATGGTGGAGCTGAAGGACTGTCAGCAACAGGCGGTGCTGACACTGGTGGTTGAATAGGTTACTTTCTCTCCTGCCCTTTTCCCTCCCCAAGTCCTGTGCTGTGGCTAGCGGGGTCCTATCCTCAGCTTTTGCAGTGCTGCCTAGCTTACTTAATAGATGGCTTTCACTTTGGACCTTACAGAGAAAAAGAGCTGAAGTCCTGGTCTCCTCCCTCCCAGAAGGCCCCTGAGTTCCTCCTGTGTGTGGCCCACCTTCCCACGGTCTGTACATCTGGAGAGGGCCAGCCATTCTCATACTCAGAGCAAACTTCCCGATGTACCCTTTGCTTGGATCAGGAGCATCCCATGGCCTTATACTTATATCAGTAAATACAAAATATAATATGAAATAAATACAAATAAGCCACCTAAGGGATTTTTCTATCCTAACAACAACAAATTGCCCCCAAGGTAATGCACCTCCTCTCCCTTCCCCAACACAGAGGAACTGGCTTATTGGTTTAAATACCACCTCCTAAAGCACCCAGGGATGCCCGAGTTCATTTAATCCTCCCAACAGTGGTTATTGTTACCCTTCTAACAGATAAGGAGGCTGAGGCCCAAAGAAGCTGAGTAGTTTGCCAGGCTTTTGGCCCCAGAGCCAGAATCTCCACGCTGTCCTACCCTCACGGAGGGCAGTTTGTGGGCTGCAGTTCCTTCCAGGGATGATGCATCCAGGGAGGGTGGCCAGCCTGGCTGCAGGGGCCCAGGCTGAGGATGGGAGCCCTGGCTGGGTTTCTTCTGTTTCCTCTGTGGACCCAGGGGCAGGGCAGCGGAGGTGTGGGATGGTGGGTCAGGCCCAGCAGAGCAGGTCTGGGGATTCAAGGCCCCCTGGGGCAGAGAGAAGCCTGGATGGTGTGAAGCCTGGGAGCTGGGACTGCTTCAAGGTGAGGTCTACTGTCTCCTGCCAGCTACCACCTACCGCCTTGTGTTAACTTTTAGCCTAACTGTGGCCTGTTCCCTCTGCAGAGGCTCCAAAAGCCTTGACATTCCACCTCCCACCCTCTGAAGCTGGGATCTGGCACCAGCCCACTCTCAGGGAGGGTCTCCCCGACGTCTACGGACCTCTCTGCCCCACGGCAGCAGGAGGGGTACGCTTTTCGACTCTGCTGCCGCTGATTGGAACGCATGATCTGTTTTCCCTCTGGTGTGTGCAACAGTGCGGATCAGACAGAGAGTGGAAACAGGAAAGATAAGTGGGAAATAAATCACCCAACTTGATTTAGTCATAATAGTAAGGAGAGGGTGATTGCCGAGCCTCGATCAGGGCTGCAATCAGCGCTCCAGGGGCCGGAGATGGAGCTCTCTCTTCTCCACACCGACCTTCTGAAGTGCCCCACAGAAGGAGGGGCTGCGGGCTCAGAGGTGGGGCAGGGGGCTGTCCTGGGCCCACTCTGAGCTTGCTGGGAGCCCTGTGGCACAGACAGAGGCCTGCTCTGCCCAATAAGCCTCTGCCCTCCAAGGGGGGAGACAAAGGGAACACAGCCATGTGAGGGCCCAGCCCCAGTCTGCCTCCTGTCCGTGAAGACCCCTGCCCAGTTCTGCTGAGGAAGCACTCTGCGTATTGAACTTCCTGGTGGGAGGCAGTCAGAGTTGGTGGGAGGGCAGGGAAGTGCTGGTGTGGTCTGATTCCTCCTATGTTTAATGCTGTCCAGAACACAGCTTAGCTTCCTATTTTTCCAGGCAGGACTGGGCCAACTCTTCCAGCCTGGTCTTTGAGGCTGTCCAGGAAGGAGAAGTCACCCTATCTCTCTGCCTCTCTACGCCCTCCCACCACCACATCCCCATCCTGGAGTCTCGCCCCTTGGGATGAGCCCAGATCTAACCCGGAGGCCTCCCACTGCATTTCCAGGCCTTGTCCCCTCTGTCTGCATGGCTGCCACATTCCAGGGAGACAAGCCCTGTGTTCTCCCACATTCCCTGCATGGCCCTGGAGGAAACCTGGTATCAAGGGCCTGGGGAGGAGGGCAGTGATTCTAGAGGCCTGGGTGTTAGGAGACAGCCTAGACGACGCAGGAATATCTATTCCAATTCGCTAAGGGATATCTGCTCTGGCAAGTTATAAAATACCATTTCCACCGAGGTTGTGGAATTACTTACAGGAGCCACAATGAAACCAGACAACCTTTCAATCAAGCTGCCTGTTGTTCCTGCTTCAAGGCTGACAAAATAAATACTGAGCAAATAAAGTTAGTCGGCATCTGAGCATTTTAATGAATAAAGAGTAGCAGGCGGACCTGGGGAGCAGGGAGCTGCCGCACATTCCCGGGCTGCAGACGGATGAGGCCCAGGTGACAGTGTGGGGCTGCATCCCTCCCACTTCCCGCCCTCAGTGGTGATGCCTGCGGACAGGCCAGCGGGACCAGGGTTCAGATAACCAGCCCCATGACCTCAGCACTGTATATCCAGCCTCTGAGAGATTCATACTCTCAACAGACTGGAAGGAGTCTTTGGAGTCTGCCTGTTGCACTCCATAAGGCAAGGGTCAAGCAGGCTGAACTGTAGGTGAGGTGCAGTGGGAGGGAAAAATAACGGTAGGGCCTTAAGAAGGGACTTTCAAAGTGGCTTTTGTAGCAAGGACGAGGTGCAGGTGTGCAGATGGGGGCAGATGGTGTGGCATTCATGGGGGTCGGAGGGCAGGTAGCCCTGTCTGAGCAGAATGGCTGGGCTGGGAAAGAAGGACCTGGCCTGAGAGAACCCAAGGTGGCACAGAGCCCTGAGCAGGTCACCCAGTGGGCACTGAGGGGAGATGCTCAGGTGAGCTTGCTGAATCACTGCAGGCCTTCCAGGGACCTGCAGAGACCTGGAGAGGACCATAAGGGGAGAAAGAATAAGGTTTTGCTTTTCAAGGGAGAAGGCAGGAGAGGGTGGCAGATGGTCCACAGAGGGGCTCAACAGCAGCCCCGGGCAAGCTTCTTGCACAGATTGGGTGCGGATGACTGTGGACTCGAAGCAAATGAGGAGTGGTCTGACTGAAGACTGGCTGCGCCAGACAGACAGACCTCTTTCTTTTGAGAAGTATGGGTAGGTCAAAAGAATGTCCTGGACCTAAGATGAGGATTTCAGAGTGGCACTTGTCATATCCTTTCATGGCACCCCCTGTGGACAAGCTGGATGGTATCCAGTGAGGGGCATTCGAACCAGGACCAAGACCGTGGCGGATGGATCCCTAATGGTTGAGATCAATCTGGAGGGAAAGCTCTGAAGATGTGGGGACCAGGGTGTTTTCCACGTCCCCTCTGTCTGTGTGGCTGCCACATTCAGGGAGATAAGCCCTGTGTCCTCCCACATTCCCCGCATGGCTCTGGAGGAGCCCGGTGTTGAAGGGCTGGGGAGGAGGGTAGTGGTTCTAGAGGCCTGGATGTTAGAAGACAGCTGAGGTGATGCAGAAATATCTCTTCCACTTCACTAAGGGATATCAGCTCTGGCAAGTTATAAGATGACATTTCCACTGAGGCTGTGGAATTATTTACAGGAGCCACAGTGAAACCAGACAACCTTTCACGTGCTCCAAAGTGTGTTTTCTGTTATTTTGGTGAAGTTGTGGAGGACATGCTAACTAAGGTTTGTGGGGACATCCCTGGTGGTCAGTGGTTAAGAATCCGCCTTGCAATGCAGGGGACATGGGTTTGATTCCTGGTCAGGGAACGAAGATTCCATATGCTGAGGAACAGCTACAGAGGCACTTTAACCACACACCACAACAAAAGATCCCGTGTGCCGCAATTAAGACCCGAGGCAGCCAAATAAATAAATATTTTTAAGAAATGTTTGTGAATGATATAAAGCTACAAGAGGGTAACAAATACCTTCTATAATAGTAAAAAAATAATAGCTCATACTGTATAGCACTTCCTATGTGCCAGGCTTTGTTCTAAACAGATTCCATGTGTGAACATTTAATTTTTGCAGCATCCCAGTGAGGTAGGTCATAGCATTATTACCATTTTATAGATAAGCAAACTGAGGATGAAAATTAAGGTAACCTGTTGCAGAACCAGGGTTTATTCCAGGCCGTCTGACCTCAGACCCTATGCTCTTAACTCCTTGCTAAGATAGAAACATGATACAAAGCAATTTCACTGGACTAAAATTATTGGCAGAACATGAGATGAAATCTAATAGGAAAATATGGGAAGTACTGTTTCTAGAAGCAAAGGGTATTAAGACAGAATAGGGTGTGAGGTTTGTCACCAGCATGTCTCAAAAACTCTTGGGAAGAGCTTTTCTTGGCTGCATCTCAACCTAAATCAACAAGGTGACAAGGCTCCCAAGAGATCCCTGGGCAGTGACAGGCCGGTCAGTCCATAGCTGTGCACTCCAGGCTCGTGTTTGTAAAAGGGCATTGAGAAAATGAAGCAGGTCATGGCACAGACAGGCCCTGGCAGAAAGGTAGGGGGTCAGGAGAGTACAGACAGCTCTGACTATAAGTAACTGAATAAATAATGTCAGACATTGAGGGATGGTTAGAGTAACTGGAGATAGGTTACTCCAGTAACAGGGCTGGACTGGCTGCCCGTCTCCAAAGGGAAGCCCCAGGACCTACAGCAGACAGTAAGGGAGGAGCATTTCAGCTCAGGGCAGAGAAGCACTTGCTAGCTCTTGCATTGTCTGGGGGAATAGCACCCACCTTGCTTGGCACAGTGCTTGATGCACTATACATGTGCAAAAAGTGGTGGTGATTGTGGTTATGATGTTTAACTTCAGCATGAGAATCTAGAACCTACCGCTGGTTGGGTGTACGGTTCCAGGCATACCCTTTCACCTCTGAGCCTCAGTCTCCTCATCTGTAAAATGGGGGTGATAAGGCCTTAATCAGACAATTATTGAGGATGAAAATTCAATGAGTCTGTCTGTCTCGGGAGCCTAATTAAAAGTGTAATGTATATAATAGGTGGTCTTCCCTGGTGGCTCAGATGGTAAAGAATCTGCCTGCAATGTGGGAGACCTGGATTTGATCCCTGGGTCGGGATGACCCCCTGGAGGAGGGCATGGCAACCCACTCTAGTATTCTTGCCTGAAGAATCCCCACGGACAGAGGAGCCTGGATGGCTACAGTCCATAGGACCGAAAAGGGTCAGACACAACTGAGAGACTAAGCACAGCACACCTATAATAGGTGCTAGTGACTGTGACTGCAACTCAGCAGTGGCCGCAGGACTGGAAAAGGTCAGTGTTCATTCCAATCCCAGAGAAAGGCAATGCCAAAGAATGCTCAAACTACCGCACAATTGCACTCATCTCACACGCTAGTAAAGTAATGCTCAAAATTCTCCAAGCCAGGCTTCAGCAATACGTGAACCGTGAACTTCCAGATGTTCAAGCTGGTTTTAGAAAAGGCAGAGGAATCAGAAATCAAATTGCCAACATTCCCTGGATCATCAAAAGAGCAAGTGAGTTCCAGAAAAACAACTATTTCTGCTTTATTGACTATGCCAAAGCCTTTGACTGTGTGGATCACAATAAACTGTGGAAAATTCTGAAAGAGATGGGAATACCAGACCACCTGACCTGCCTCTTGAGAAACCTATACACAGGTCAGGAAGCAACAGTTCGAACTGGACATGGAACAACAGACCGGTTCCAAATAGGAAAAGGAGTCTGTCAAGGCTGTATATTGTCACCCTGCTTATTTAACTTCTATGCAGAGTACATCATGAGAAACGCTGGACTGGAAGAAACACAAGCTGGAATCAAGATTGCCGGGAGAAATATCAATAACCTCAGATATGCAGATGACACCACCCTATGGCAGAAAGTGAAGAGGAACTAAAAAGCCTCTTGATGAAAGTGAAAGAGGAGAGTGAAAAAGTTGGCTTAATGCTCAACATTCAGAAAACTAAGATCATGGCATCTGGTCCCATCACTTCATGGGAAATAGATGGGGAAACAGTGGAAACAGTGTAAGACTTTATTTTGGGGGGCTCCAAAATCACTGCAGATGGTGATTGCAGCCATGAAATTAAAAGACGCTTACTCCTTGGAAGGAAGGCTATGACCAACCTAGACAGCATATTCAAAAGCAGAGACATTACCAACAAAAGTCCATCTAGTCAAGGCTATGGTTTTTCCAGTGGTCATGTATGGATGTGAGAGTTGGACTGTGAAGAAGGCTGAGCGCCGAAGAATTGATGCTTTTGAACTGTGGTGTTGGACAAGACTCTTGAGAGTCCCTTGGACTGCAAGGAGATCCAACCAGTCCATCCTAAAGGAGATCAGTCCTGAGTGTTCATTGGAAGGACTGATGCTGAAGCTGAAACTCCAATACTTTGGTCACCTCATGCGAAGAGTTGACTCATTCGAAAAGACCCTGATGCTGGGAGGGATTGGGAGCAGGAGGAGAAGGGGATGACAGAGGATGAGATGGCTGGATGGCATCACCAACTCGATGCACATGAGTTTGAGTGAGCTCCGGGAGTTGGTGATGGACAGGGAGGCCTGGCGTGCTGCGATTCATGGGGTCGCAAAGAGTCGGACACGACTGAGCGACTGAACTGAACTGAGTCACTGTGAATTCAAGGAACAGTAACTGTAATAGGGGCCATTTCTTTCTTAAGCGCTTACTCTGTGTCAGGAGCCATGCTAAACGGGTGGAAAGCACTCTCTCCTTTGATCCTCACAACTTAAGCGAGGAAACTGGAATTCAGATGAGAGGAGAGCCTAAGTTTGAATCTAGGTCTGGCCGATTCAAGTGCATGACATCAGCACCACTCTGCTGCCTCCCTGGGACTCAATGAATTACTCGGCACATGAGAAGGAGGCAGAGTGGAGTTTGAAGATTCAGGGGATCTGCTCCAGGTTTCCGTCTTTATTCTAGCACTTTATTGGAGCAGAGCCCTGGCACGGGAAGCTCAGCCCACCTCCTGACTCAGCCCCTGACTCCCCGCCCCCTCCTCTGTCAGCCCCGCTGTGGGGAGTTCCTCTTTCAGCCTGTCTGACTCCATCTATCCAGGCACTTTGTCCTGCTAATTCTGAGAGTGGAGGGCGTGTGCACTCTTGATGCCGTTCAGCCCTAATTAGAAGTTCCTGACAGCTTGTTTGGGGCCCTGTCAGGCTCTCTGACTGGCCTTGCACCAATAAGTAAAAAGGAAAATTGCTATCTGCCCCGCACCTGGATGCCTGGGTGTCATTCTGAGCAGTGTGTGCAGGCAGCGGGTGCTCACTGGCCGCTCCTGTTCTGTGCTGACTCTGCATCAGCAGCCCAGGCGGGGCCTCTGTCCCTCCAGGGTCCACCCAGGGCTCCAGTGCCTGGACCAGGAGGGACCTATTGACTGAGACTTGATACAGCCTTAAAGGGGAGCGAGGCAGACTGCCGGGACTTTTGTATCCAGATTTTAAGTCCTTTCTGCCTTGGAAGCTCCACGTGAGTTCAGGGCCAGAAGGCCACAGAGCCCAGGAGGCCTTTTTTTTTTTTTTTTTAATTTTAATTTGAGTATAAGTGCTGTACAGTGTTGTGCTAGTTTCTGCCCTAGAACATGAATCATCTCTAAGTACACCTATATCCCCTCCCTCTGGAGCTTCTCTTCCACCCCCATATAGATCATCACCCTATCGGTCATCACAGAGCGCTGAGCTGAGCTCCCTGTGCTATATAGCAGCTTCCCACAAGCTGCATATTTTACACATAGTAATGTACACATATATATATGTATATATTACTCTCTGAATTCGTCCCACCCTCTCCTTCCCCTCTGTGTCCATAAGTTCATTTGTAGTGATGACGAGGAACCTAGTCTGTCATACAGACTGAAGTCAGGTAGAAAGAGAAAAACAAGTATTGTATATTGATGCATATATACAGAATCTAGAAAAATAGTACTGATTAACCAATCTGCAGGGCAGGAATAGAGATGCAGATGTGGAGAATGGATGTGTAGACATTGTAGCAATGGACTTGTAGCACAGGAGGCTTTTTTTCCTTGAGACCTATTATAGGTGGGCCCAGTGGAAGGTGGGATTGGATGTTAAATTTTTTTTCAGCTGTGAGAGAATGATATAGCAGAGGCCTAAACCCCTGGACTTTTCTGCTCATTGACCTGCCTTGAAGAATGCCTTGAGAGTTAAACAGTTATCACACAAGGCTATGAGGCTGGACAGCCTGGCTTCAAATCTCTGTGATTAAGCGTGAGCCTTTGGGCAAGTCATTTCGCCCCTCTGGACTTAGTTTCATCATCTGTAAAATGGGAATAATAATAGAGTTGGAAGGATTAAATTAAACACTTCATAGTAGTATCTGATTCCTAGTAGGCATTCTTCAGATGTCAGCTAGGAGTATTATTATTTTTACAATATAATGAAGTAGTTTGAATTCCAGCCATACTGCATATTAAATTTATGATCTTGGGCAAGAAATCTAACTCTGATCCCGATCCCGAATTTATTTCTAAAAATGAGTATAAAAACAGTACCTATCTCCTAGAGTTATTATGAAGATTAAATGAGATTATGTCCCTAAAACACTTAGCACAGCCCTCAAAATAGGAATCAGCAAACTATAGCCTGTGGACCTAATTAGGCCCATCACCTGACATGTAAACCTTTTGTCTGAACACAGCCATGCTCCTTCCTGTAAGTACTGTCTCTGCTGCTTTGGGGCTGCAATGGTAGAATTGAATCTGGCGGAGAAGGCAATGGCACCCCACTCCAGCACTCTTGCCTGGAAAATCCCATGGACGGAGGAGCCTGGTAGGCTGCAGTCCATGGGGTCGTGAAGAATTGGACACGACTGAACGACTTCACTTTCACTTTCACGCATTGGAGAAGGAAATGGCAACCCACTCCAGTATTCTTGCCTAGAGAATCCCAGGGACGGGGGAGCCTGGTGGGCTGCCATCTATGGGGTTGCAGAGTCGGACACGGCTAAAGCGACTTAGCAGCAGCAGCAGCACAAAACTGAATATATTTCTTATCCTGCCGCATTATAGAAAAGGTTTACCAATCCCTGGCCTAGAACTTAGTAAGTGCTCATCAGTGCTAGCTGTTGTTATTAACAGGTAATTGTCATTGTAATCCTCGTGTTTACATGAGGATCCTCTTACTCTAAGAGTTTCTAACCAGAGAAAGTTGTTTCTCCCAAAGGTCTTACATAGTAGAGGGGAATTTTTCTTTTTTGGCTGGGCTGGCTCTCTGCTGCTGAGTGCAGGCTTTCTCTACTTGAAATACGTGGGCTTCTCTCTTTGCAGTGGCTTCTCTTGTTGCAGAGCATAGGCTCTAGGTGTTCGGGCTTCAGTAGTTGTAGCACACAGGTTTAGTTGCTCCGCGGTACATGAACTCTTCCCAGACCAGGTATTGAACCTGTGTCCCCTGCATTGGCAGGCGGATTCATAACCACTGGACCACCAGGGAAGTCCTAGGGATTTTTTTTTTAATGTTTATCTGACTTGCATTTTTAGAAAGGAAAGTTGGGTGTGCTATTTAGGGTAGCTATATACCTTCCCCCTGAATCATGGATTTTCTGTTTTAAGGGATATCAGTAATTTGAGAGTACTTTGAAATTAATTGATTAATCTCATTGCTGAATTCTGTCAATGAGGGGGCCCAAGAAAGCACTGGTCCCAAGAAAGCCCATGCTAGATTTCAGATAGCCAAAGCTGTCTGGATAATCCAAGGCCACTGCCTCTGGGCTTAGAACTTGGTTCATGGTCCGCGCTACACAATTTGTCCTTCCAGTGTGGGGGCTTGTGAGGGGTCCTGGGAGCTGCCTCAGGGTCATTCAGGCTGGGAGAATCCTGCCCATTCACTGCAGTTCAGCAGACTCCCGGGGGGTCCCGGGGGTGTGGGTGTCTAGGAAGAGGCTGGGGCCAGTGCTGACCTCACACACAGCCAGGCTATTATCACTCAATTTTTACACCGTGTTCCGGACACTGTGCTGCCTGCCAGTGGAGTGCAGCCGTTAAAATATTAATGTCTGGCGTGTGGCAAACATTTAAAAAATGCTAAGATGGGAGAGCTGCTGAGCCGGCCTTGTTGACACACTGCCTCACCTGGGTGTTGTTTGCTAGGTAAATACCAAGGATTCCTCCCCAAAGATGGAAACTGCTCTTCTGGCCTCTCCCTTCCTCCTCCGACCCGATTGGTGAGGCAGGTTTGTGCCTCCTGGGGCGGTTCTTTGAGAACAAGCCACGTAAGTGTGTTTTAGTGTCAGTTACCAGGAGACTTTTTGGAAGGGCTGGTGTCAGGGTGTTGTCGCTGGCAGCTCCCCGTGGTGGGGTGGGGCAGGGGGGTGCCCTGAGACCAGCTCTGGGCCAGGCACAGTGGGAGGTGGACATGGTCACTGCCAGCCAGGAACTCAGAGTGCATGAGGGGGTTGACCCCATGCCCCAGTGCCCAGCCCACAGCAGAGCCAGGAAGGCGAGACGCCCACAGTGGAGTCTGAGCCTCCTGTGCTCAGAGCGGCCATCGCTGGCTCATCGGGACCGTCTGTTTAGCGGATCTCCAAGCAACTCCACATTCCTCCCACAGGAGGCCACCTCCAGTCAGTCGGAAACACCCGACATGAGACTAATTTGCTGTCCTTGGTGGAGGAAAGAAGTGGTAGCAGGGAAGTTCTGATGAGGTGCCAGAGGGCTCCAGGGGGCACAGAGCCCCTGGGAGGGGGAAAGACAAGGCTTCCTGGAGGAGGTGACCTTTGGGGTGGGGAAGAAGGACAGCGCAGGTGGAGGGTGCATTTGGCAAAGGCTCAGAGGCAGGACTGTGCAGCGTGAGAGCAGAATCGGCAAGCAGTGTCCTTGGCTCCACCACAAGGCAGGGGCCGACCTGCCCAACCATCCCGGTGGTGGAAGCTCAGGGCTGTCCCTCATCTCTGGCTTTTCCCAGCAGGGTCTCTTTCACTGATCACAACCTCAGGAGATCTTTCTTCCTGCTTGGAGTTGAGTCTCCATCCAAACTAAACAGAAAAAGCAAATGACACAAACTCAGACTCTGGCATGTCTAGGATGGAGACGTCTGGCCTCGCCAGTCATCTACCCAAGGGTCAGCAGACTTTTTCTCTAAAGGATCAGAGAGTAAATATTTCAGGCTTTGCAGGCCATAAGGTCTCTATCACAACTCTTCATCTCTGCTGTATGGAGTAAAAACAGTTGAAGACAATCTGTGAACCAGCAGGCGTGGCCAGGTGCCCCCAAAAAACTTCATTTATGGACACCAAAATTTAATAATGTAATATTTAGAATTTTGTATGTCTTTATTTTTCTGGCTGTGCTGGGTCTTCATTGCTGCGTGTGGGTTTTCTCTAGTTGTGGCGACTGGGGGCTACTCTCTAGCTGTGGAGCCCAGGCTTCTCGTTGTGGCGACTTCTCCTGTTGCAGAGCACAGGCTCTAGGGCAAGTGGGCTTCAGTAGAGGTGCACAGACTTAGCTGCCCCATGGCATGTGGGATCTTCCCAGACCAGGGCTTGAATCTGTGTCTCCTACACTGGCAGGCAGATTCTTAACAGCTGGACCGCAAGGGAAGTCCAATAATGTAATATTTGTGTGTGATGGAATATTATTCTTCTTTTGACTTTTTTTTTTCAATCATTTGAGCCACATAAAAACCATTTTAGCTCCCAGGTTGCAGCTGGGAGTGGGCAGAACCTGGACTGCTGATGCGGTTGGACCATCTTGTCTGAAACTTGATTGGCACTCTGCCTTCTGGCTCCTCTGGGCTGCCCTCCCCACTCTTGTTCGGTGTGCTCACCTGTTCCCACAGGAGGGCTGGTTTTGCAGAGCTCCTGCCCTAATGTGGGGTAGGGAGGCTAGAGTTGAGCTGGCTGGGTTAGGCGTTTAAAAAGCAAAAGCCAGAGCCCTTGTAGAGGGACAGCTCTCCAAGCTAGCAATGTCCTTTCCTAAGACCTCATTGGTCACAGGAGGGTCAAAGATGAGGAGATGAAGGCCCAGAGAAGGGAAGTGATTTGCTCAAGGTTGCTCAGCTGGCTCACAGCACAGCTGGGACAGGACCCCTCCCCTCCAAGACTGGTTTCTTTCCACTTGACATGAGATAAAAGAGTCTCCATGTTAAGCATCCTCTTGTCCCCCAACTCTAGACTGTCAGGAAGTGGCCCTGGCCTTTGCTCCCATGATCACTCATGCCCGCTGGCTTCATCTTTCTGAGAAAAGAAGGCCACAACCAACGAGCCCCAGTGTCGGTGGTAAAGGGAGAAGTAAACCATGATAAATTGCTACTAATGCTGCTGGGTGACTGAGATAAAGGCTTGATTGTTTGGGCAGCATAAATCAACACCCTGAGCTGGATGGGAAATAAAGCAATAATTTAAATCTATTTTCAGGGTCTTGTAGGCTGAGCGACTGACCAGGAATTGATATCGGAGGATGGAATAATAGATAGGGGAGGGTTATAGATGGTTAAACCACACCAAGTGGATATATGTCCATACTCCCCCAGCTTGTCACAAGCTCTGTGGGTGGGCTCCAGGCAGAACCATAACTTCTGTCCCTGCTCAGTAAAGACATCCCTCTGTAATTAGCCCACCTGCCTTCTTCCCCTGCCAGCCCACCCACAGAAAACCTCTGCTCTTCCTCCAGGCATCCCTTCCTCATTACTCTTCATGCAGGGACTCTTGGTGAGGCCCTGTGCTGGGCACAGATTCAAAGATGCCCAAGATGAAATTAACGTTACAAGATCGTCAGTTCCCTGAGGTCAAGGGCTGTGGATGTCTAGTCTACCACCATATCTGCCCTGCCTAGGACTGTGCCTGGCATGTAGTAGATGCTCAATATATTTCTTAGTGAATAAGAGACTGGTCAAGCTGTGCCCCCAAAGTCACAATGAAGTCCATTAACTGCTTTACAGAGAATGCACTGTGGCAGGGGAGCCGAGAATTGGTGAGGATACTGTTATTTCTGGGAAATCTTGGGAGGGGTGGGAAAGCTGAAAGTGGTGAAAGCTGGTTGAGTCTTGAGATAGGAGTGGAGGTGGTCAGGGGGCCAGGGATGGGAGCAGGGCCCTCCAGGTGGAGGGAACAGCCTGTGCAAAGGCCTGGAGAAGATATCATTGCTGATTCTGAAACCAAACAGCATTGGGTTCTTGAAGAAAGGTGATGCTAAGCCAGTGGGTTACAGTTTCCAATTCCAATTCATATTTCCCTACACAACTTTCTTTTCACCAACCACTCGTCATGTGGTTTTCTTAGTTTGCGATAATCCAAGTGGGTGGTGGTGTAATAGAAGGACACTTGGACTGGTCAGGTCCCTAGGGTTCTAGTCCAGAGGCCCTATTATGTAGCTCTTTGGCCTTGGGCATGTCCCTTTGAACCTCTCTGGTTCTTCTTTCCCTCCTGTGGAAAATGGTAAGATCTGAAGGGTTCTATTAGATCGCCTTCCAGGTTCCTCCTGATGCTTTAAATCCTTTCTGGGCAGGCACCACCTGCTGAGGCTAAGATGCTCTTTCAGCCCCTAACTGAAGGTTAGGCACTTGGTAGACTTTAATAAATACCCAATGATGGCTTACTTAGGGCAGATTTCCCTGCCTTTCCAAAAAGGTAGAAAGATGAAATTCCCCAGGATATACTGAAGTTATAGATGGTCTCTAGTCTTTATCCAAAGGGCAGTGATAATGAGGCCAAAATAAAAACATCCCCTGTAGCTCAGTCGGTAATGGCACCCCGTTCCAGTACTCTTGCCTGGAAAATCCCATGGACGGAGGAGCCTGGTAGGCTGCAGTCCATGGGGTCGAAAAGAGTCAGGCATGACTGAGCGACTTCACTTTCACTTTTCACTTTCATGCATTGGAGAAGGAAATGGCAACCCACTCCAGTGTTGTTGCCTGGAGAATCCCGGGGATGGGGGAGCCTGGTGGGCTGCCGTCTATGGGGTCGCACAGAGTCAGACACGACTGAAGTGACTTAGCAGCAGCAGCAGCAGCTCTGGAGAAAGCAATGGCACTCCCCTCCAGTACTCTTGCCTGGAAAATCCTATAGATGGAGGAGCCTGGAAGGCTGCAGTCCATGGGGTCGCTGAGGGTTGGATACGACTGAGTGTCTTCACTTTCACTTTTCACTTGCATGCATTGGAGAAGGAAATGGCAACTCACTCCAGTGTTCTTGCTTGGAGAATCCCACGGACGGGGGAGCCTGGTGGGCTGCCATCTGTGGGATCACACAGAGTCAGACATGACTGAAGTGACTTAGCCGTAGCAGCTCAGTTGGTAAAGAATCTGCCTGCAATGCAGGAGACCTGGGTTCGATTCCTGGGTTGGGAAGATTCCTGGAGAAGGAAGTGGCAGCCCACTCCAGTATTCTTACCTGGACAGGGTAACCTGGAGGGCTATAGTCCATGGGGTCTCAAGAGTTGGACACAACATAGTGACTAAACCACCACCACCAACACTGCAGTGTACCACGCACCAGGCCCTAGTCAAAGACCCGTAGGTGCCTTAGGTCAGTTAGTCCCAGTAAGAATCCTAGGGGATAGGTGCTGTCATTATTATCCCCACTTCACAGCCCCAGAGAGATGGGCTAGCTTGTCCAACACTATATAGTTAGTAAGTGGTGAAGCCGGGTTTGGACCAGGCAGTCAGACCCCAGAGGCTGATCTGCCAAGCTGGTTGCTGTGGCCATGCTAACCTGCCCTGCGACTGAGGGAGTTATTTTTCAGCCACTAAGTCATATCCAACTCTTTGCAACCCCATGAACTGCAGCACACAAGGCTTCCCTGTCCTTTACCATCTCCCAGAGTTTGCTCAAACTCCTGTCCATTGAGTCATTGATGCCATCCAACCATCTCATCCTCTGTCGCCCCCTTCTCCTCCTGCCCTCAGTCTTTCCTAGCATCAGAGTCTTTTCCAGTGAACAGGATCTTTACATCAGGTGACCAAAGTATTTTGAGCTTCAGCTTCATCATCAGTCTTTCCAGTGAGTATTGAGGGTTGATTTCCTTTAAGGTTGACTGTTTTGATCTCCTTGCTGTCCAGGGGACTGCCAGAGAGACAGATGCAAAGATGAGTGGCCTGGGATGCGGTTCTGGGTACTGTAGTCAGCAGCAGAGTCTGAGACACTGGGAGATTCTACCTCCACCACCTCCGTACGGGCATAGGCTGCTGATTCTACAAACAGTGGAGATGGATGGGCTCTACAAGATCTGTCACGGCCCAACAAGGGGACACATCTGAACCGGTGCTGGAGGTCGTAAATTTTTATGTTCATTATGTTTGTTTTGTTTGGTGTAATTAATGGATCTATTAAGCCTAATCAAGGTCTGACCTCTTTTATAACCATTATAAATCACCTCAAATAGCTCTGGGAGGGGAGGTTGGTGTCATTTTGCAGGCCTCCCTGGGCAGGAGTGGTCATTCTCTGGAGTGAGGTCTCAGAAATGGGGTACTGGGCAGGGGGAGGGAGGAGTCTGGCATGGGTCTCCCAGAGACTGATTAGGGATAGGGTCAGACTATCAGCAGAGCATTGGGAGCAGAAGGGAAAGGAACCATGGGGAGACTGAGGCAGGGGGACTTGTGTAAGCCCTGCTCTAGGGAGGCTTCATCAATCATGTTTCTGAGTCTTGGGTCAGGTGTTTGCTGCAGAAAGGCATGTAAGCAACAGAATCTTTCATATTTAACCTCTTTATCCTACAAATGACTCCCTGAGTGATGAGCACACTCCACACAGCCCAAGATGGGAGCTGGGTGCAGGGAGGGGTGAGTCAGGGAGAAGACAGGAGGAACCCGAGGATACATTGGAGGTGCTGAGCCGCCAGCCTAGAGCATGGAGCCATGATCACGGTGTCTCTCATTCCATCTCTTCTCTGGTTTGGTGAGCAGTGTGATTGAGCGTGATTGAGCAAGGTGGCAGAAGCTCATTCTTGGCTATTAGGATGAATGGATCCCTGGGATACCAGCAAGGATGCTACGGGTCTGCATGTGCTTTAATAATAGTAGTAAAGAAACTAACAAAATACCACTCTCCATCATTAAAATGCAGAAGCAGATAAAGAGCAGCTCCTGTGTAATTACCAAAAATTCTTATTTCCATAAGAAACCAGCACTTCATAAATGTTCCAACCTGAGCCTTTCTCTCCAGGGAAACTGGATTTCTATGAATATAGAAATTTGGTAATTGCCCCTGAAACTGCTTTTCTCTGTTAATGAATAGCAGGAGCTTGCTTTTGCTTACAGCCCCAAATGGACCGGTTTCCTTCCCGTCACTGGGTCACTGAGCACCCACCTCACCCCCTCCTCCCCCTCCCCCCCACCATCACACTCATCACACCCATTAGGGCCTCAGGGCTTGGGTTTCAGGAGAAGTGATTTTTTTTTTTTTTTTTTCCTCCAGGGTAAGAAGGGAGTGGGAGAGGGCCTGCCAGTCAGGAGCCTAGTTCTGCATTTTCCCAATTGCATCTGTATTTTTCCATACCATAGGTATACATTTTATTTCAGTGCAACATGCTTTCAAAAAATGAAATAAAATAAATGCACTATTAGATTAAAAATGTACAGCATTATATAGCTCATAATGCCATGGTAGATTTTAAACCTCTAAAAGCATATGCATTAAAGCAATTTTCTAAACTAATATAGCAAGAAGTCCACAAAAGCACTACAACATTTGATAATAGTTGCCATCTTCAGTTGAGGATAATGATGTTAACAAATGTAATGGGAGTAATGAGTGGAGATTCAAAAAGCTGCTTTTGTTTAATTTTTTGTAATGCAAATTAGTTTGGAAATGAAAAGGGGGTGATGGGGAGGGAAAAAAACCCTCTTATTTGAAATGAATCTTAATCCTAGCTAATGATAGGCCAGTAGTAAGCAGAAGCGGCTTCACTGTGGAATTGAACAATCCGGAGATGCAATTGTTAAGGTGATGGAGATGAAAAAAAAAACAAAAACTGCAGAATCGAATCTTCTTTCTTGAGCCTGGAATTGCAGATGTTTGAATTTAGAAGCCTCCAGATAACATGGGTGTTGTCCCTGGAGTTATCTGTGCCAGAGATTAGAGACCTGTTCCTGGTGGATAGAAGGGTGTGTGTGTGTATGTGCTCAGTTGCTAAGTCATTCCTGACTCTTTGCCACCATGTGGACTGTAGCCCATCAGGCTCCTCTGTCCATGGGATTTCCCATGCAAGAATACTGGAATGGATTGCTGTTTCCTTTTCTCGACCCAGGGATCAAACTCGTGTCTCCTACGTCTCCATTGGCAGGTGGATTCTTTACCACTGTACCACCTGGAAATCTCTGAATAGAAGGAAGGGGACTCCTAAACCTGGTTTTAGGAGAAGCTGGGGCAGGGAGAAAGGGGTGATGAGTACAAGAACTGTCCTGGACCTTCACCCAGGCTGGCTTGCTCTGTGAGATCCTGAGTTATTTTAGCAAGCTGCACACTGGTTCCATGCAGGGACTTCAGTAAGCTATTCTGCCCATCAGTTTTTCTCTTCTGTGAAATGGGTGCATCAATGGGTACTCAGAGCACATTTTTGAGGGTTGTGGGGTTCACATCTTAATTTCAAAAAGAAAGGAGGGTGGCACAAAGCAGAGCAGCTATAACTTCTTCCAACATCATTTTTCTTTGCTTTTGATTGAGCTCAGCCTGCCCCAAAGGCAGAAATCATAACCACGACTTTGATACCCAAAGAAAAAAGTCTGTTCAAGAATGCCATCCTGGAGGGCTCCTCTGTGGTCAGTCAAGGGTGCACTCAATTGTCCTAGTTTTCTCTAGAGAAGGCAGGAGCAGCAAAGCTGGAGGCACTGGATACACTTCTCTAAGAATCTGTGCATCTTGGGAGCAGGGGTGGGTGTAGATGGAGAACAGCCCTCACTCACTGAGCTAGTGACAGATACCATGTGGGTCAGAACTTGACACGTTCTTTCTTTTGAGTATGTTCCATTTCCCAATTAGATTGTCGGCTCATAGAGGCCAAGGATGCTACTGTATCGATGGTGTTGTTCACGGGCCCCATCCAGCTAATGGGCTCAGCCGACATTAACAGCGACTATTTACTGAATTTCTAAGTGCTTTACAAAATGCATTTCATAATTATCCCCATTTGACAGGTGGGGAAACTGAGTCATGGAGAGGTTAAGTCTCACAGCTTGGAGAGGGCAGAGCTGGGCTTGAAACCAGGAGTCTGCTTCACTGGTTCTAGTCTCAGGATTGTGCTGGATGCATTTTGGATTGCTAATGTTGGGGGAAGGGGTTCTTTGCCCCAAAAGTATGTCATATCCCACTGTGGACAGCTAAGAAGCCTTGACTGGAGGATCACCAAGTCCAAGGAAGGCTGCTTTCTGGCTAAAGGAAGATTTGGGGGAATAAAATCATTTTTAGGGAGAGTATCATAAAATGATATGATTTTTGAGAGGGTGCAGAGAAGTGGGGAATATGACTTACAGTCACTCGCCCGGTTTACAGCTTTAATTAATCTGAAATTGCAACATAGATTTTTGTGATTCTTTAACGGTGATCCCAAGATGAATCTGGGAGGTGAAATATCCATGTAGTAAACAAGGCAGTGTTAGAGGAAGCAAAGGAAATGCAGATCCCGGGCCATCACAGTAGTCATCTGTCAGAAGGGTGTGCCTTCTCCACTCTGTCCCTTGTAGGAGGGACAGCCATCCTTGCACCAAGGGCAGAACTGCACCGAGGCTGGGTCAAGTCCAGCGATTTATTCTTTGTGTGTATTACCAAGAAGGCCTGGCCAGGGAGCAGAGGCACGGAGCCGGCTCCCTGCTCCTTTGGTCTGGGTCTGTCCCGTTGTCATCGTCACCTTCGGGGATTGACTCATAGGGGTCCCATGCCTGGACCAGCTCACTGGAGGGTCTCACCTTTCTCACAACTGCTGCTGAAGCTGAGGGATCCAGAAACACTTGTTGCTTGAAGATGGTGACCTACTGGCTTCTCCTTTATGAAGCCTTACTCCAGAGCCAGTGAACTGAGAAAGAAGAGGCTAGTGGGAAGGGAGTAGTCGCTGTGATCATGCAGCCATCTCCTTCTTCATGAAGTTTGTTGAAATAAATAGCCACTTAAAAACCCCTTCTGATTAGTTTTTTGGACTGAATGTTCCCCTGCCCCTCCCCACCAAATTCATATATTGAAGCTCTGCACACCCACTCCACCTGACTGTATTTGAAGAGGGAACTTCTAAGGAAATAATTAAGGTTAAATGAGGTCATAAGGATGGCACCCTCATTCAATAGGACTAGTGACCTTATAAGAAGAGGCCCAGAAAATTGCTCACTCCTCTCTCTGCCACATGAGGAAGAAAGCAGCCATCTTCTTGATTTCCATCAACCCAGGAAGACCACCCTCACCAGACCCTGAACCTACTGGCACCTAGATCTTGAACTCCAATCTCCAAAACCATGAGAAAACAAGTTTCTGAGATTTAGACCACCCAGCCTGTGGTATTTTGTTATGGCAGCCCAAGCAGATTAAGACAAGTAGCATCTGTTTTACAATGGTTAATAGCTTACTGGACCACAGATCAATACTAGGCTGTATCTGAAGTCCTTTAGTAAGGTACCAAGTTTGGCATAATTCAAGTACCTCATTTCAGTTTATTCTGGAATTCAGAGTCCATGAGCTGAATTTTATCAATATCCTCATTTCACAGAGGAGGAAACTGAAGCTCAGAGAGTTTAGACTTCCTGCCCATATCAAACAGCTAGTGAGTGCACTTGAAGGAGCGTCTCCGACTCTGATAGGCTGATTCTGGGCTAGGACTCTGGCTTGAAGGAAATCAGGATGATTTACTGGATGGTGCATTCTAGGAGCCTGCACCCCTACCCACGCCCAGCTCACACTCTGCTAGGTGTCTAGGTCCCTATTGTGAGAAGGAAGAGAAGACCTGGGGGATGGGTAGAGTAGCATGCTCCTTGGGGGCTCTCCAGGCCTCCAGCAGGACTTTGGGGCCCTGATGGACCAGTGTTGCTCTGGCCGATGCCATGTGCCACGTCTGACACACACCCTTCCCATGTCTCCTGAGTGCCTGAGAACACCGACTCTTGAGACAGTGCATATCCCTTCTGAAAATGAAAATATCAGGAATGCCTCAGGTGCAAAGGAACATATCAATTCCTCAAAAACAAAATGTTAACCTCTAACATTTTTTGAAGG
Source organism: Bos mutus (assembly GCF_027580195.1). Lineage (NCBI taxonomy): Eukaryota > Metazoa > Chordata > Mammalia > Artiodactyla > Bovidae > Bos > Bos mutus. The sequence continues at coordinate 51,503,967 of NC_091631.1, forward strand.
TTTACTGTGTGCCAGGCACTGTATATTTACTATTTCATGTGAGTCACACGAAACACTCACCATAGCAGTCCTTTGAATTAAGTATTACTATTATCCCCACTTTACAGAAAGGGGTATTGAAGCTGAGAGAAGCTTAAGAAACCTGCCCAAAGTCAAACAGAATTTAATTGGTTTGAGAAGAGCAGGAGAATCTAACCCAACTAAGATAGTTTGAGGTTTGACATCAAGTCCACTTTACAGCAGAGCTCCCCAAAGAGATTTGGTGTCTTTGCAACTGGTGAGTTTCTTGTCCCTACAGGTGCTCCAGCAAAGGGAGGCACTTCCCTGATGGGGATGGGGATGGCATGACACAGCTGTAGCTTTATGTGTTGGGATTAAATTGGACAGGTTTGAAGTCCCTTCCAACTGTGAGTCTCATTGATTCTGCACAGTTAGTGTGGAATACTGGGTGACACGCTGTCCTGTTCATGGGAGCCGGAAGCGGAGGGCATAGAGCAGGGGCAGGAAATACAGGAGACGTAGTTTGTCCTGTGCAGCTCACAGTTCTCAAGTTCACCGTCACCCTAATCCGTCCTGTGTCTTCACCTCTTGGTAAGTCCACTCAAGGTAAGTCTATTCAAGTCTCTGCTTGAACCTCTCAGGGATGGAGAGGGTACTCAAGCCCACTCCTTGAGACTTGAAAGCTAGCCTCATGATACTGCTTTGGAAGCATCTGGTCTACCTGCCTTTAGACAGCTCAGACATCTGCTTCCGCCTGCATTTTGATGTGCCTGGAAGTGGCCTAAGTGTGCTGGCTTGGGAAGACAACTGGAAGACTAGCTTGGGAGGCAGTTCCTTTGGGAAGCGGATGGAGGAGCAGAGAGGAGAGAGCGCCAAGGCCATTCACTTTCTCCTCTCTTCTTTCCTGTAGAATCCAGGAATCTGGTTCCACCATTTTCCTAGCTTTGAAAAGGTGGTGTTTAATCACTTGAGATTTCAGCTGACTCTAGGCAGGGAAGTGACTGCCCCTAAATAGTGTTCTCCATCACAAGCTTCCACTTGCCTGTTATCTCACACCTGCTGGGCTGAGGGTCAATCATGTTGTGGACCTGGAACCTTGACTGTCGCAAAGTACAGGCTTTATAGGTAACTTCAGAACCCCCTAGTCACCACTGGAAGCCCATCCAAAGCCAAGCAATACTACATGTTGGAGCAAGAAGAGAACTAGATTCTGTTTGCACCCATGAACATGTGCGTCCCTGCGTACATGAATCCAGGTCTATTTGCAACGATATATTTCCACATGTGACTTGCTCATGATGTTGCTTCAGAAGGCCTTTGATTTCCCCCTTTATTTTGAAAAGGAGAAAACAAAAGTTAAGAACCAGGACTGTCAGCCTATGGTTTATGAACTCCTTGAGATACTGTGGGATTTGATTCTAATCAGTAATTCTGTGAAGACTCCAAGAATCCACACTTTAAAGTAACAGACCCAAGTGGTATTTATAGTTGAGGGAGTTTGGGAAAGCTGAATTAAGGGATTCCCAGCTTCCCAAGTGGCACAGCAGTAAAGAATCCTCCTGCTAATGCAGGAGATGCAGGAAATGCAGATCCCTGGGCCGGGAAGATCTCCTGGAGAAGAGAATGGCAACCCACTCCAGTATTCTTTCCTGGGAAATCCCATGGACAGAGGAACCTGGTGGGCCACAGTCCATGGGGTTATGAAGAGTTGGATCCAACTGAGCATGCATGCAATGTACTAGTGGTCAAAGTGGGGCCAGACACAAGGCCTCCTGCCTCCAGTCACACTACTCGTGTGTATGCAGATGAGAGAGTTTGCTCAGACACACAAATATTTGCACAAATGCATCTGCCTCCGTGGACAGCTGCCACCCTCCTGGCTCAGTTCACCAGGAAAAGTCAGTCTGGCCCAGAACGTGTGTGATAAAGGGATTCGCCGTGCAGAGGGTCTTTCTGCTTACACCCCTGTTCTAGCCCTTAATCCTGCTGGATTATCTAAACTAAACACTGAGCTCTTATTGCTTTCCTCTCTGGGAATAGGCCCGCACTGAGTTGCAGGAGAGTTAGGAGTGATCTGAACTCTGATCTCTATCTGCCTGTAAGCTTTAGATTCTCCCTGTGTGAGACAGAGGCTGATTTGAAGCCAACAAATAAAATTAAAACCCAGGCAAACCTCCCACTAGCAGAGGCTGCTCGTGTCAGTTGGAAGATAAAAGGTGAGCCTGCTGGAGAAGGGTGATTTTGGTGTCCATAGCCGGCAGGGAGAAGTCTGGATCCTCATGAGGAAAGGGGGACTCAGTGGTTGACGGAGAATCCTTCATTCCTAGTGGCCTCTCCAAATAATGCCAACTGGGCCAAGACACCCTCATGCTTCCAACTCTATCAGGACCAGTGAGATGGAGGAAGGGGCATACATTCTGAGCTTACTCTGCCTACCCAAGTTCACTAGCAGAGAGTGAGGGTAAGTTGCACTCATAAGCACAACTCTTCCATGCCAGGCAGAGTACTAAGCACATCACCCTGCGTGGGACATATTCCATCCCCATTGTACAGATGAGAAAGTTGAGGCTCAGAGAGATTAAGCACTGAACTAAGGTCATGCTTCCCTTCCTTGCCTGCTTTCCACCTCCCCCACTACTGAACACATGGGAATTTAGAATTCCAAACTTCACTACTAACGAGACAAAACATTCTGAGACTCTGGGAGGAGGTGGGTGGAAGTAACAAGACATTCACCTGTGTGGGATTATTTAGTTATCATTCTGCTTAAAGACAGGTGGATGGATAAGCCATGTGGTTGAGGTGATCTGGATCCTTGCCCAGCTCTTTGAGTCTCCATTTTTCCACTCCTAACTGGAGATAATTCCAAGCTGCTCCCAGGATTACTTGGAGCCATGAAGAAGTCCCTTGTTTATCACAGAGGGTATCACTGTACAGAACATATGTTAATCATGATAGAGGGTGGCAGTGAGAAGAGGAATTTTTAGCAGAGTAAAAATTTAGCATTCCAAAATTTAGAGGAATTTTAGCATGTCTCTGGAGGGTAGAAGTGTCTGCTGCTGCTAAATCGCTCAGTCGTGTCCGACTCTGTGCGACCCCATAGACGGCAGCCCACCAGGCTCCTCTGTCCCTGGGATTCCCCAGGCAAGAATACTGGAGTGGGTTGCCATTTCCTTCTCCAATGCATGAAAGTGAAAAGTGAAAGTGAAGTCGCTCAGTCATGCCTGACTCTTAGCGACCCTATGGATTGCAGCCTACCAGGCTCCTCCGTCCATGGGATTTTCCAGGCAAGAGTACTGGAGTGGGGTGCCATTGCCTTCTCCAGTAGAAGTGTCTCGTTTCTAACAAAACTTAAGTATTTGAAATAATCTTAAAAGGAAAACAACATCGCTACTTAAAGTGAATTGCCTTTGGATTAGGAGTGCCCAAGACAAATTTAGACTCTCAGGTTGGATTTACCTGCATCCCACCCTCTCCCAAACACAAATCTAATCCCTGGTGGCTCAAGAAAGAGTTGGTAAAGAAAGTGCCTGCCAATGCGGGAAACCTGAGTTCAATCCCTGGGTCGGGAAGATCCCCTGGAGAAGGAAATGGTAACCCACTCCAGTATCCTTGCCTGGAGAATTCCAAGGACAGAGGAGCGTGGCGTTTGAGGTCGCAAAAAGTTGGACACGACTTAGCCACCAAAAAACAAAAAAACCAGCATAAACCTGGCTTCTGTTGCCATCTTCTCTGAGAATGCAAACTCATTTTAATAACAGCTGAAGCAAAATAAAATGAGAAAGATGATTCTGCTGCGGGGGGAACTCATAGACTGCCAGTCAAAGGCAAGCGCACACTATTTTTAGGTTATGCATTGTAGGGGGTTATCTGCATTCTCCACCTCTCCCCCGCCCCCAGACTTCCCTCCCATGGTGTGGGTACGGAGGTTGGCACGCCGCACACACATCCGGGGCGCACAGACAGACCTTGACAGCGCTCTACTTAGCTCACTGCCTTCACCACCCACCTAATGCACACGGGGAAGCGGAAGCGCTTTTCCAGCGTTCCCCTGAATGAAGAGCTCTCTGTTAGTCACCAGCAGCCTGGCTCGGCCGCCAGTACCATCCCCACAATGAGGTACCAAAATAAATGGCTTTTGAGGCATCACAGAGGAATATGCTGAGACTCGCGTACAATTCAAACCGTTATTAATACTCGCGTTGTTCCTGGGGTGTGGGTGTGTGTGACATCTACCTTTTCCCTTTGGCTGGAGCAAAACAAGAGAACATATGTTCTCATCTCTGGGACTCCCAGCCCAGGCACCAGCAGGAAGAAAAAGTATAAGAAAGCCCAGCCCCTCCTCCAGTTCTCGGGGTCTCCGCCAAGCTGCCTGGCCTGGCCTGTGACGTCTGGGCTGGGGATGTTTGAGTTTTAACCGAAAGACTTTTCCGGACATCAATTTTGCCATCAGTCTAAACAGATTTTTTTTAAGTGTGTGTATGGTGTGGGAGGGGGTGAAGGTAGGGATGGGGGCCGAAGAGGATGAAAGGAGCAGAGAGACTGGCAGATACTCTGACCCACCTTGTTGGGTTGTAGGAAGAAAAAGGAAGAGATGGTGAGGGCGCTTTGAGGTTTTCAGGGAGTAAGTCTGAGGAATGATAATTAAGTCTTTATCTTTTTTTTTTTTTTTTTTAGTAAATTTCATTATCATCGTCTTCTCTGGTTTGCTTCAGGTCAGCCTATTTAGAAATCCTTCCTCCCTTCCTCCCCACTTACTCCCTCTGTCACTTCCTTTTTCTATCCTTTCTTTTTTCTCCCTCTTCCTCATTTTTCTTTCTTTGTAGGAGTGAGGAGCAAGAAGCTTGAGGTCTGCTGTGTGATCCTAGACAAGTTGTTTAACCTCCTAAAGCTTAGTTTCCTCATCTATAAATGGGCATAATAATTCTTGTAAGAATTAACCCAGGTAATACAAGTGAAGAATTTAGCACAGGGGAAGCCTGACCTGCTGCAGTCCGTGCAGTCACAGAGTCCAAAATGACCGAGCAACTGAACTGAACCAGCAGCTGACGTGTCCTATGACGCGGGGAAGGGATGGGGCGGGGGTAGTGGTAACAGCTGTTGTTATCATCACTGTCATCGTCATCATTTCTCTCTACCCCCATCATTTATTGGGCTGCCTCTAGGTATAGATTCCAGGCCAGGCCTATAGACCATCCAGTAAAGTTACTACCTTCAGGGCACCTACCATCTCCTGGGGTAACAGGTTGGCTTCCACTTCCACTCAGCTGCCTTTAGAGAGAGAAGATTCTGGGTGGAGTAAGGCTGGCGACCGAAGAAGAAACCTTGATTTCCAGGGATTGGAAAAGGTCAGGAGTAGAAGAGAGATTTATATTTTGTGTTTTGGTGGTAGGCTCGCTAATGGGCCTAAAATGTAGTTGTCACTTGGGAACCAAGGTTTCCTGGGACCAGAAAACTAGCAACCACAGAAGCAGAGTTGCTTTCAGTGTCAATATTTGCCACCAGGGGTGAGTAAACAAAGTCTCTCAGGTCAGAATCCAGCGTCTGGGAAGGAGAGACGGCTGCAGGCAGGGATCACAGTGTGGAATAGGTGGTTCTCTGAATTGCAGACGAAACAATCCAATGGGATGGAGAACAAGAAATATCTTTGCAGATCCCCCTTAGAGCATTAAGTGGGTGGTGAAGACAGGCAGGCTCATCTTGAGATGAAATAGCCCTGGGGTGATAGAGAGTTGGAGGCCTGAGCTCCAAGCTATATTCCTTCAAAATTGCTGGTTTGCATAAGGGGTTGCTGAGCAGCCCTGAATTCTCTGCAGGCTCCCGCCTCCTTTCCCCACACTTTGTGCTCACCACTGGCTGCTGCACTTTCTCTGAGCTCCCTTACCTGCGTCTTTGTGGGATGAGCCACAGATGCAATCACATTTTCCAGGAAACTGCAAGTTGGCTCTGCTAATTTAAGGAAACCTCCGAATTCATATTCACCAGGTAGATAAATTAGGAGGTGGTTATGTGCTGGAGAAGGAAATAGCAACCCACTCCAGTATTCTTGCCTGGAAAATCCCATGGACGGGGGAGCTTGGTAGGCTACAGTCCATGGGGTCGCAAAGAGTCGGACACGACTGAGCGAGATTTACTTACTTATGTGCATTCCAGAAAAATCTATTTTACATTGATGCTTAACTACAAGCATCCTTTAACTATCTACTAGATGGTTCTGGGCTTGAGTTATCCCTGACAGAGATTCTGGGGGAAGATACATAAAGAGTTAGAACCACTGTTGGTATCTTAAAAATTGGAAGTGAAAATAAAGCACTTCTGATATTAATAATGAAGCTCAATGGGAAACACTGTTTGAGTCACAAAAACTTGATAATTACACAGTTTTTATAAAGTTGTATTAAATATTTGTTCATCCATTCATGCAATAAACATAAATACTTATGTGCCAGGAAGTATGATGTGAATAAGATATAATCCTTGTTTTTGAGAAAGCTTCAAGGAAGAATAAATCAGTCTTGATGATGCGGAACGGGAATTTCTGTGAAGAGGACAAGTAAACACAGTGGACTCATGAGGCTCTGAATCAAACTGGAGGAGAAGCAGTCAGGGAAGGCTTCCTGGAGGAGGTGAAGCTTCAGCTATAGAGAGTTGGTGTTTGCTAGCTGAAGAAGAGGGGAAAGGGCAATTCTGGCAGAGGGAAGATCCCACAGGAAGATAGCATGCTCTAGGAGGAGACCCCAGTGGCCAGTACATAGAGGGCAATTAGGTTAAGAAGGAGGGCAGAGGGGCCAGCCAAGGTCAGGAGAGATGTTCCAGGACTGAGCAAAGACTCTGAACTTTTCCTAAAAGCAATGGGGGCTGTTGAATTGTTTCAAATGAGGGCATTAAGATGATCCTGTTGTTATTCTAGAAAGATCATTCTGGCAGCAGCAAGGAGGGTCGACTGGGGAGCCAGACAGACAAGAGGCAAGCTGGCAAAGAAGTGGCAAGGGCCTGCCCCAGGCGGAGAGGCAGGCTCTGGGGCAGAGAAGGTAGCCAAGACCTTGGCACTGTGTCACTGGGGGGTGTGGGCACGAGGGAGGGGAAGACCGGCGCAGGAACCATGGAGCAGTAATCACAGCTGCGAGGCAAGGTATGTTTACCCTGCCCAGTGCCACGCTGTTTGCCTTCCAGACGGTTAGGGTGGGCTGAATGCCCTGGGAGTTAGGAGGCACGTCCTGTGACATCCCTAGGACGTTCAGGCCTCAGAGTAGGGGGTGAAGACCTGAGCCCAGAGCTGAAGCAACAGAGTGATGCCAGAGCGGGATGGCAGAGCTCTGTGTCCAGATGGCAGGACTGGGTGCCTAAGGTGGCATTTTTGTTTAAAGATGCAGGAACAAGCATTTGGAAGCTAGAAGGATGGAGAAGAAGGCTGCCCATCCCCCACCCCCTCTGGCTTTGCTGACGGGTCCCTTTTTCGACAGTCCCAGGTGGGAGGGGGGTGGCTCTTCCCCAGAGAGCAGCCATCTCTTCCTCCTCCTCGCCTCCCACCTGCCACCGGAGGCACCTCATCTTGAGTTCGGTGGCAAATATTGAACTACTTTTCAGAAGTGTTAATTGGGATTTTTAATTGACCATAAGCAGGTTATCAAAGCCTGTTTGTCTCTGGTGGTTGTTTATTCTCCAGGGGACGATCCCACCCAGAGTGATGTTACCACTTGACAAGCACATGTTCCCCCAGTCGCTTCTCTCGTCTTCGTTTTGTCTCACTTAAAAGTAAAACTAAAGCCAATCCTGCTGTGTCTCAGAAGGCAGGACCTGATGTGGTTTAAGTACTGGCGGTAAACGCTGAATGGCTGTGTCCCTAATGGCAATCTGGGGCTGCACCGATGGTGAGAACGTTGTAGGAAGGGCTGCTCTGCTTCTGGCCGGCTGGAGCGGGGGGCCCCGGCATCCGATGTGGCACTGCTCAGGTGGGACCAAGTCTGGCAAGAATTCACCTCGATCACGTGGTCAGCCCTATTGGGGAGTGTGTGCTCCTTGCTTCTCCTCACTTGACCGCTGCCCTTCAGATACGTCCTAGGATATTGCAGATCAGCCAGTTGCCAGTTGGCCTCACACACGCTATTTTGGACCTCATTCTGGCCTTGTGCTCTGAGCCGCTGCTTCTCTGGGTGTGGGCTGGAATTGGCTGGGATGTCACAAGGGGGAAGGGGAGCGAGGGCTATGCATTGCTGTCTGGGGGGCTCTGGACCAAAGTGTTTTTCTGGGCATGAAGGAGGAACAGGAAATAGGGTGGTCTAATCTGATAGAAAGTGCCTCGAGGCTGTGGTCCACTTCTTCAACTTCTCTGGACCTCAGTTTAGCATCTTCAAGACGGTCTTTGCCCAGAGTAGAAAATGAAATGAGAGATTTCATTTGGGGAAGATCTGAGGAAATTTTAGAGCACTATTATGATGAATAAACTCATTCATTCTTTAAATATCTATTGAGCAGAAGCCAGGCACTGTCCAAGGCCCTGTGGATTCAGAGTTGAATACAGTCAGGTTTCTGAATTACCCTCTGCCCAACTCATGAGTTCCCAGCAGGAGAAGGACAGCACCCAAGAGGTAGGTCTCCTTATTCTGTGCCGTCCTGCTCACTGAAGAATGAACGGAATGGTCCGTGCACGCCTTTGCACCTTCTGTTGCTAGCTCTCCGCTGTCTGTAAACTAAGGCCACCTTTGTTTTGACTACCATTCAGCCTCTAGAAGTGAGGGTGAGATCAAGCCCAGAAGGGAAGTGGGTTTTACAGTAAGTCCTCTATATATGAACCTTCAAGTCGGGACCTTTCAGAGATGCAGACGTGCGTTAGCATGTCCAGCTTCGTAAGTTAGTCCACATGTCTGGTGTACATTGTCACGTGTGTGCATCCTCTGCAATGTCTGCGCTTATGTGTACTTTGTCCAGTGCTGCGTAGAGTACAATAGTACAGTGTCTTTATTTCAAGCCCAGAAGCAAGTGTGAAAGTGGCGGTGATGTAGCTGGTACTATTGCACTTTTCAAGGTACTATACTATAAGAATAAAAATGTTTTCTTCATTTCTTGTGTGCCGAGGTCCAGCCTCGGCTGATCCAGGGAGTTTGAAGCGGGGATGGCGTCGGTGAGGATCAGGATACAATAGCTTCAATTAGATATTAATTAGAGATGTAAAGAGTAATAGAATGAGGATAGCTCAGTAGGAAAATTTCAGTGGAGAAAAGAGGCTGAGTAGCTTGGTTTACGCGGGAGACCAATAAAACTTCAAGACAAGAAGTTTGCACCACTTACGTAGGCCGCAGGCATCCTTCCGTTCTCCTGAAGGAGAGGAGACACTGAGGCCTCCCCAGTCGGATCTTAGAAGCCCAGGCATAATTAGTAAGCTTGGTGGGTTCCGCACTCCAGATGGAGACTCAGCCAGAGTTTGAGAGAGAGAGCGACATGGGGAGACCAGTATTTCGAGAAACTGATCCCAATTCTTTATTTTCCATGGTCTACTTTTATACACTGAGATGTTATACAAAAGTCACGCGGGGTCAGCAGTCCTGACTTTTATCAAAGTCAGGTGCTTCATACAAATGTATACAGAGGTCTTAGGGGTGTTACATCATCTTCTGGCCAGGGGGCCTGCTGACAATTTATGACTCTCTCCTTGTGACAGTGGTCAGTCAACCAGGACACTTATTTCTCCAGGGGTGATTATTCTTAAAAAAGACTCCACCTTCTGAAGGTACCAGATAAAGTTACATTCCTATAGGGTGAGGGTGTATTGGGTTTGAATTAAGGAAAGAATTTACTTAGCCTAAGGTCTAACGTGATTAATATCAAAGGTTAATACTTATTTCTTCTATATATTCATTAATGTGTGTAAGGGCAAGGGATGGGGAGACTTAGCAACAAACATTGGCTCAACAAATGAAAAACCCTTCACCAATACAATTTCTAATCAGCCCACTATACTTATACTAATGGTTTTCTAACTTTTCTAAGGAACCTGTTTTTAGAAGGTTTAAAGCATCTCGTGCCTCTCACGGTTGGGAGGCTGTGAGCAATCACATGTGGCCGGACAAGCCTGTCAGGCAGGCTAGAGAACCTTCAGAGAAGTTTGTAGGTTAAAACACTCTTGTCACACCCAGGAGTTTTTATTAACTGGAGCTCTAAGTTAACTCCTTCTCCAAAAGAGGTGGTGGGGACAGCCCCCCGAAAAGTCAGAGGTGTAGGTGAGAGCACAAAGTAGTAAAGTAGGCAGGCTCTGGTTATGGGGGTAGATGCTCGAGGATTTCCAGGGGGACTCCTGAGGCTCGATCCTGCCTTTGCATATGTCGAGCCTCCTTCCTCATGACCTTTGCCACGGGTGGAGGTCCTCCTGGCGGCTCCCTGCACTTGTGTTTGTTTTTTTATGTGTTATTTGCATGGAAAGTATTATACACCTATTACAGTACAGTATGATATAGCTGATTGTGTTAGTTGGGTACCTAGGCTAACTTTGTTGGACTTACAAACAAATTGGACTTACACCTGTCCTCAGAACGGAACTCATTTGTATGTAGGGGATTTACTGTTTGGGAAAACCAGGTGGGACGTGTGTGTGTGTGTGTGTGTGTGTAGTGTGGGGGTGGGGAGGGGTGTTTGGTGGCTTCTGTGTCTGTTTGCATCCTCCAAGAAGCAGATGTCAGATGGAATTAGATGTACAGCCAGTGTACTGGGAGAAAGCACTGTGAAATACCAAAAGGAGTGGGAGCAGAGGTCCGTGGGGACAGCCTTCAGTCCAGAAGCAGGTGAGAAGCCAGTGAGAGGAGAGAGGGACAGCGAGGGACATTGAGGGGAGTGGGCAGAAGGGCCCTAGAGGGCACAGCAGCTTGAGAAACCTGCAGCCAGGGAGGGGGGCTGTTTCTCCTTCATGCTCGAGCGAAGCTCCCCTCTTCCAGCCAAGGTCCCCTCTTGCAGCCAGGAGTCCTGTGTTTGGGTGGGAATGGCCCATCTCTAGAAACTGGACTGAGATCCGTTGCTGGTTAACAGTAGCCTGGAGAGAGCCGGTGTTGGCGTCAAAGCAGAGCTGGGTGCGAAGGCGCGGCAGCGGGAGGCTCCTTGGCACTTTTCTTGCAAGGGAGGTCCAAGCAGCATCCTCCAGGGCTGCAACATCCTGTTTTCCCACACCCTCTCCCTTCTGGCTTCTGACTCCTCCCCTTTTACTGCAACTCCCTAACCTGTGCTCCGGGATAAAGACAAAAGCTCCCACAGAGAGGTTGGAGGGACATTCAAGAGGGAGGGGACATATGTATACTTATGGCTGATTCACACTGATGTATGGCAGAAACCAACACAACATTGTAAAGCAATTTTCCTCCAATTAAAAAAAAAATTCTCATACACTCACCTGGACCAAAGGCATTAACCCTTAAGCACATCCTTACTTTTGTCTTCCCATTTGAGACAGAGCCTGTGTTCCTGCCTGCTCCCTACATAATAATCCCCCCATACTCTGCACACCAAGGCAGGGGCTGCCGCCCCGCCACCTTGGCTGACCCCTGCCCTGTTTGCTCAAACACTTTCTGTCTGGTCCCTCTCCTTTATTCATCACTCCTTTCTACCAGGACCTGCCTTCAACCTGTCAGGAGCTGTCTGTCTGGTGGCCCTCTCCTTGATGGATGACCAGGTAGCTACACAGGTTAAAGAATCTAAGCTAGAGTGTTAATGAGTCATCAGATCAGATCAGTCACTCAGTTGTGTCTGACTCTTTGCGACCCCATGAATCGCAGCATGCCAGGCCTCCCTGTCCATCACCAACTCCCGGAGTTCACTCAGACTCACGTCCATCAACTCAGTGATGCCATCCAGCCATCTCATCCTCTGTCATCCCCTTCTCCTCTTGCCCCCAATCCCTCCCAGCATCAGAGTCTTTTCCAATGAGTCAACTCTTCGCATGAGGTGGCCAAAGTACTGGAGTTTCAGCCTTAGCATCATTCCTTCCAAAGAAATCCCAGGGCTGATCTCCTTCAGAATGGACTGGCTGGATCTCCTTGCAGTCCAAGAGACTCTAAAGAGTCTTCTCCAACACCACAGTTCAAAAGCATCAATTCTTCGGTGCTCAGCCCTCTTCACAGTCATAGTGACTTGATAAATTACCTCTTCGGGGTAACATTCACACACTGACGGACCTTTTCAATGCTTTAGTCCAAAGGAGTGTGGTGTTGTACATAAATGTTCTGTGCTGGCATACCTAGTCGGATGGGGTGGGGCAGAGAAATTCCTTTTTGCTCCCTCAGAGCACTGCCAATGAACTGTCCTGGGAATGTGTGTAGAGATACAGAGGGCAGAGGGTCAGGATTTTTTTTTATGTTATGGTTTAAAGCAACCAGATTAAAAAATGAGTTGAATAGACATATCTCCAGAGGACACATAAAAGTGGTCAGTAAGCAATTGAAAAGACACTCAACATCATTAATCATTAGGGAAACACAAATCAAAACCGAGATACCACTTCATACCCATTAGAATGGCGGCTATCAGCAAAAGAGAAAATAAGTATTGGTGAGGAGGCAGAGAATTAAGAACTCTTGTGCATCATTGTTGGGAATATAAACAGTGCGACTGTTGTGAAAAACAGTATGGTGGTTCATCAGAAAGTTAAACATAGAATTACCGTACGATCCAGGAGTTCCACTTTGGGGGATATACCCAGAAGAATTAAAAATAAGGTCTTGAAGAGGTGTTTGTACACCAGTGTTCACAGCAGCATTATTCACTGTAGACATAAGATGACGGCAACTCAAATGTCCAACAACAGATGAATGGATAAAGAAAAAGGTGATGTATCCATGCAGTGGAGTATTATTCAGCCCCCCAAAAGAAGGCAGTTCTGACACATACTACAACATGGATGGATCTTGAAGACATAATGGCCAGTGAAATAAGCCAGTCACAAAAGGACAAATACAGTGTGATTCCACATATAAGAGGTTCTTCCAGTAGTCAAGTTCAGGGAGACGGAAAGTAAAATGGTAATTGCCAGAAGTCGGGGAGTGCAGTAGGGAATTATTGTTCCATAAAGTATGGAGTTTCAGTTTGGGAAGATGAGAAGGTTCTAGAGATGGGTGGTGGTAACAGTTGCATAACAATGTAAATGTACCAATACCACTAAACTGTACACTTAAAATAGTTAAGATGGTAAATTTTATGTATATTTTTTTTCTCTAATTTTATTTTATTTTTAAACTTTACATAATTGTATTAGTTTTGCCAAATATCAAAATGAATCCACCACAGGTATACATGTGTTCCCCGTCCCGAACCCTCCTCCCTCCTCCCTCCCCATACCATCCCTCTGGGCCGTCCCAGTGCACCAGCCCCAAGCATCCAGCATCATGCATCGAACCTGGACTGGCAACTCGTTTCCTACATAATATTTTACATGTTTCATTGCCATTCTCCCAAATCTTCCCACCCTCTCCCTCTCCCACAGAGTCCATAAGACTGTTCTATACATCAGCGTCTCTTTTGCTGTCGTACACGGGTTATTGTTACCATCTTTCTAAATTCCATATATATGCGTTAGTATACTGTATTTATGTTTTTCCTTCTGGCTTACTACACTCTGTATAATAGGCTCCAGTTTCATCCACCTCATTAGAACTGATTCAAATGTATTCTTTTTAATGGCTGAGTAATACTCCATTGTGTATATGTACCACAGCTTTCTTATCCATTCATCTGCTGATGGACATCTAGGTTGCTTCCATGTCTTGGCTATTATAAACAGTGCTGCGATGAACATTTGGGGTACACGTGTCTCTTTCCCTTCTGGTTTCCTCAGTGTGTATGCCCAGCAGTGGGGTTGCTGGATCATAAGGCAGTTCTATTTCCAGTTTTTTAAGGAATCTCCACACTGTTCTCCATAGTGGCTGTACTAGTTTGCATTCCCACCAACAGTGTAAAAGGGTTCCCTTTTCTCCACACCCTCTCCAGCATTTATTATTTGTAGACTTTTGGATCGCAGCCATTCTGACTGGTGTGAAATGGTACCTCATAGTGGTTTTGATTTGCATTTCTCTGATAATGAGTGATGTTGAGCATCTTTTCATGTGTTTGTTAGCCATCTGTATGTCTTTTTTGGAGAAATGTCTATTTAGTTCTTTGGCCCATTTTTTGATTGGGTCGTTTATTTTTCTGGAGTTGAGCTGTAGGAGTTGCTTGTATATTTTTGAGATTAGTTGTTTGTCGGTTGCTTCATTTGCTATTATTTTCTCCCATTCTGAAGGCTGTCTTTTCACCTTGCTAATAGTTTCCTTTGATGTGCAGAAGCTTTTAAGGTTAATTAGGTCCCATTTGTTTATTTTTGCTTTTATTTCCAATATTCTGGGAGGTGGGTCATAGAGGATCCTGCTGTGATGTATGTCGGAGAGTGTTTTGCCTATGTTCTCCTCTAGGAGTTTTATAGTTTCTGGTCTTACGTTTAGATCTTTAATCCATTTTGAGTTTATTTTTGTGTATGGTGTTAGAAAGTGGTCCAGTTTCATTCTTTTACAAGTGGTTGACCAGATTTCCCAGCACCACTTGTTAAAGAGATTGTCTTTAATCCATTGTATATTCTTGCCTCCTTTGTCGAAGATAAGGTGTCCATATGTGCGTGGATTTATCTCTGGGCTTTCTATTTTATTCCATTGATCAATATTTCTGTCTTTGTGCCAGTACCATACTGTCTTGATAACTGTGGCTTTGTAGTAGAGCCTGAAGTCAGGTAGGTTGATTCCTCCAGTTCCATTCTTCTTTCTCAAGATCGCTTTGGCTATTCGGGAGGTTTTTGTATTTCCATACAAATTGTGAAATTATTTGTTCTAGCTCTGTGAAGAATACTGTTGGTAGCTTGATAGGGATTGCGTTGAATCTATAAATTGCTTTGGGTAGTATACTCATTTTCACTATATTGATTCTTCCAATCCATGAACATGGTATATTTCTCCATCTATTAGTGTCCTCTTTGATTTCTTTCACCAGTGTTTTATAGTTTTCTATATATAGGTCTTTAGTTTCTTTAGGTAGATATATTCCTAAGTATTTTATTCTTTCCGTTGCAATGGTGAATGGAATTGTTTCCTTAATTTCTCTTTCTGTTTTCTCATTATTAGTGTATAGGAATGCAAGGGATTTCTGTGTGTTGATTTTATATCCTGCAACTTTACTGTAGTCATTGATTATTTCTAGTAATTTTCTGGTGGATTCTTTAGGGTTTTCTATGTAGAGGATCATGTCATCTGCAAATAGTGAGAGTTTTACTTCTTTCTTTCCAATTTGGATTCCTTTTATTTCTTTTTCTGCTCTGATTGCTGTGGCCAAAACTTCCAAAACTATGTTGAATAGTAATGGTGAAAGTGGGCACCCTTGTCTTGTTCCTGACTTTAGAGGAAATGCTTTCAATTTTTCACCATTAAGGATAATGTTTGCTGTGGGTTTGTCATATATAGCTTTTATTATGTTGAGGTATGTTCCTTCTATTCCTGCTTTCTGGAGAGTTTTTATCATAAATGGATGTTGAATTTTGTCAAAGGCTTTCTCTGCATCTATTGAGATAATCATATGGTTTTTATTTTCAATTTGTTAATGTGGTGTATTACATTGATTGATTTGCGGATATTGAAGAATCCTTGCATCCCTGGGATAAAGCCCACTTGATCATGGTGTATGATCTTTTTAATGTGTTGTTGGATTCTGATTGCTAGAATTTTGTTAAGGATTTTTGCATCTATGTTCATCAGTGATATTGGCCTGTAGTTTTCTTTTTTTTGTGGGATCTTTGTCAGGTTTTGGTATTAGGGTGATGGTGGCCTCATAGAATGAGTTTGGAAGTTTACCTCCCTCTGCAATTTTCTGGAAGAGTTTGAGCAGGATAGGTGTCAGCTCTTCTCTAAATTTTTGGTAGAATTCAGCTGTGAAGCCGTCTGGACCTGGGCTTTTGTTTGCTGGAAGATTTTTGATTACAGTTTCAATTTCCATGCTTGTGATGGGTCTGTTAAGATTTTCTATTTCTTCCTGGTCCAGTTTTGGAAAGTCAAATAAATAACCTAACTCTACACCTAAAGCAACTAGAAAAGGAAGAAATGAAGAACCCCAGAGTTAGTAGAAGGAAAGAAATCTTAAAAATTAGAGCAGAAATAAATGCAAAAGAAACAAAAGAGACCATAGCAAAAATCAACAAAACCAAAAGCTGGTTCTTTGAAAGGATAAATAAAATTGACAAACCATTAGCCAGACTCATCAAGAAACAAAGGGAGAAAAATCAAATCAACAAAATTAGAAACGAAAATGGAGAGATCACAACAGACAACACAGAAATACAAAGGATCATAAGAGACTACTATCAACAATTATATGCCAATAAAATGGACAACGTGGAAGAAATTTTATGTATATTTTTACCACAATAAAAATTTTTGAAAAAGATGTCGTGATTTATGATAAGAGAAGAAAGATAAATAGATTAACCCAGATTTGGGTGAGGAGCTCTACTCTGTATGTTGCAGTCGGGGTATATGACAAAGCAGGATCAAAGTCCTGACCCCAGGTTGGAAACCAGGAAGGACTGCCAGAGGTGATCCTTGGAGACGATGGGCTGCACCGGGGCAGGCGGCGAGGTATGTGAGGAACAACAGTCAGCCAAACCAGAGTCGGGTCTCTGTGCTGCCAACCCAGTGCTGTGTGACTCTGGACAAGTGATCATACCTCTCTGAGCCTTTGTTTCTGTATGCTGCTGCTGCTGCTAAGTCGTTTCAGTCGTTTCCGACTCTGTGCGACCCCAGAGACGGCAGCCCACCAGGCTCCCCTGTCCCTGGGATTCTCCAGGCAAGAACACTGGAGTGGGTTGCCATTTCCTTCTCCAATGTATGAAAGTGAAAAGTGAAAGTGAAGGCGCTCAGTCGTGTCCGACTCCTAGCGACCCCACGGACTGCAGCCCACCAGGCCCCTCCATCCATGGGATTTTCCAGGCAAGAGTACTGGAGTGGGGTGCCATGTTTCTGTATAGCACCGGTAAAATAGGGCAACGATGCTAACAACCCTGGAGCTGATGTCAAGCTAAGTGCAGTCTGTCTGTGGGGTGGGTACATAAGGAGGTCCCTAGCAAATAGAAGGCTCTGGTTAAATGTTAGCTCCCGTATTAGTCCCTGAAGCTTCTGCGGAGGAGGTAGGGTTTTCAGGCTGTTTAAATGCCAGCGGCTGCCTCCGATGACAGGGGAGGTTGTACTATTAATGGGCGAGCATGTGAGATGTCCTTTTCCATGGTGTTGAGCAGAAATCTAACGTGTTGAAAGTGAGCTGAATAGTGAGGATTAAGCTTGTGGCTCTGACTGTAGGAGATGCACACTTTTAGCCGGCATGAGGATCCTGGCGACTTTGAAAGGAAAGGAATTACATAAAGGCTCGGGAGCCTCTGCTCTGTACTGAGGGAGGGGGCACAGATGGGAGGAGATGGGTCCTGCCCCCCCGCCAGCTGCTCCCAGGCTCGGCAGTGGGGGCAGTGTGAGATGGAGTCAACAGCCACCCTGGGGGGCTTTAAGAAAACAGATGTAGCTTCTTCTGCGTCTGGTGTCATTGGTGGGTGATCGAAACCAGAATGGCAGAACTCTCTCACTATTTCTCCTTAGTAAATAATCTTCAGAGAACATGCTATAAATGTATGGTTTACAGTCTGAGCTGTGCCCCCCGTGCTCCTTGAAATTCTTGTCTTCAATCCCTACTTCATTCTTCTCAGCCCCATTCCAGGCCTTTCACTCTCTCAGTACCCCAAGCCAGCTCTGCATGCATGCGTGCCTGACTCTGCGACCCCATGGACTGTAGTCCACCAGTCTCCTCTGTCCATGGAATTTTCCAGGCAAGAATACTGGAGTGGGTTGCCATTTCTTTCTCCAAGGATCGAACCTGTGTCTCTTGCATCTCATGCATTGGCAGGCAGTTTCTTTACCACTGTGCCACCTGCGAAGCCCTCCAAGCCAGCTGTGCCCTCAGTGAAAACACCCTCACTGACATGAGAAAGCCCCTCAGGTGTGGACCACCTCAACTCTTCTGTCTGTGCTCTCCAAGGAAACCTTCTGTTTTTCTGAAAAAGAGAAATGGTTATACCTTGGGCTAAATTTCCTGCTTGTATCTTTCCGTTTCATCTAGGACCTTCCTTTATTATTACAGATTACCTTGCCAGCCTCACTTTCCCTTTCCCCCTGTTTTCAGCCATGTTTAAAACCTCTCATCGAAAGAAAGATTTTTAGTCTTTTTTTTAAAGCTATTCTTCTATTACCCTTTTAACTAAACCTCCAAATTTCTGAATTTTTGGCTAACACTTATTGAACATCTATTGTATATTCTAAGTGCTTTACCTCTATTATATTTAATCCTAACAACAGCCTATGACATAAATCTTGTTATAATCCCCATTCTATAGTTGATGAAACTGAGGCTTAGTGAGTTCACCGCTTACCCAGGGTGACATGGCTGGTAAGTGGTGAAGCCAGGATTGTAACCCGGGTTCATTGCAGCTACCCATCCTCCAGCCATGAAAGAAGTCGGTCAGTCACCCCCACCAGCTCTTCCAGTGCCTCTTCTTGTGGTCCTTGTCCTCTGGAGCTCTGTGCTGTTGTTGCTCCATCGCCCAGTCATGTCTGACTCTCTGGCCCCATGGACTGCAGCACGCCAGACCTCCCTGTCCCTCACCATCTCCCGAGTCTGCCCCAGTTCATGTTCATTGCATCAGTGATCTGGAGCTCTGTAACCCCTCAGGAAGTAGCCCTGGGGATTTGCTCCTTTGTGTGCCAGATACCACTCTCCTGGCTCCCTCTACACAATGCCTTGTGTATCTGTAGCAGCTCTTCTTCCCTTGTCCCCGACCCCGACCCCCCGCAACACACACACATCAGTCTCTGCCCAGGCTCTGTCCTTAGCCTCTTGTCTTGTTCTGCACATGCCCTCTGGGTGATTTTAACCATGGCCTGTATCTGCAGCCCCACTATGCCCAGAGTCTCAAAATGGACTCATGACCTCCTTCATTTGAATCTGTTCTTGCTCCTTTCTTCCTGAGATTGGTGAGCAAAACCATTTAAGCTAGAAATCATGGAAGACATCACCGATGATATCTTGCTCTCGTCTCTAACTCTAATTGGAGAAGGCAATGGCAACTCTCTCCAGTACTCTTGCCTCGAAAATACCACGGACGGAGGAGCCTGGTAGGCTGCAGTCCATGGGGTTGCAGAGAGTCAGACACGACTGAGCGACTTCACTTTCGCTTTTCACTTTCGCTTTTCACTTTCATGCATTGGAGAAGGAAATGGCAACCCACTCCAGTGTCCTTGCCTGGAGAATCCCAGGGACGGGGGAGCCTGGTGGGCTGCCGTCTATGGGGTCACACAGGGTCGGACACTACTGAAGCGACTTAGTAGCAGCAGCAGCAGCAGCAGCAGCAGCAGCAGCAGCAGCTAAGCTTAATGGATAACCAAGTCCTCTTGAGTCTACTGTCTAAGCAACTGTAGGCCCTCTTTCTTTATCTTTATTCCTGCTGATGTCACCACCCTGGTCTAAGACCTTATACTATTTCCCTTGACCGCTTATTGTCTTGCTTCTGCCATTGTCCCCTCTAGTCCATCCGCCACACAGCTGCCAGGAGCTTTCTAAGATGAGGTCTATCATTCTGCTCTGGACATGCCCTGTCTTCCGATCATCTAGAGGCTCAAGTTCAAGTCCTGACAGGCATTCAAGGCTGCTTACCACCTGGCTCCAGTGTGCTGGTCTCATCTTCCACAACACACCCCACCTGCCACCCACCTGCACCTTTAGCCTTCATTCACATTAACTCCACATAGAAGGAAAACATATATCCATGCCAGCATCACAGAGCAGGCAATTCAAGGTCTCTCTGTTGCAACGTGCTTTCTTCAACAGTAATGGATGGGTCCCTCCTCCTCAAACTTAGTTCAAACCACCACCAAGACACCTCACACACCATTTTTATGGTGAGTTGTTCAAGTGTACCTGTCCTTGGCTACATGGGGCAGGGACCTCCCCAGGGACCAGTTCTGCTGTGAAAGTAGGTGGCATGGGCGTGTAGCACATCTTAGGCACCCTCTAAATGTTAGTTTTCTTTTGTTTTGACACATAAATGGAACAGGTGCCAGGAGACTCTAGATAGAATCATAGAATAATTTTCAAAAACTGGGAAAAGATAGAGACTAAAAATGATGGTGTGGGGGAGGGAAGCCCCTCCCTTCCACACGAAGCCACACTGCCTTTAGAGAAGAACCAGCTTGTGTTCAGTCAAAACAAGTCATGTCAAAAAAAAACTCATCTCCTGTTTGCATAAGGAAGCTGGACTGGTAGGAGAAGAAAACTTTGGAACCACAAGATACCTTGGTTTGAATAAGGCTTTTTGCCAGAAGCTTTCACTGCTCCTTGTGGGCAAGGCTGAGAAGCATGGTTGCAGCATAGTCATTGATCCAGTAAAGTGTTGCATTGGAATAGAACTTGGAGCCATCCGATCTAACCCACTCACATTGCAGATGAAGAAACTGAGACCCTAAAAGGCTCATTTTTCTAAAGAAAAACAGCTTATTAACAGCAAAACGGGGCCCATGGTCTATTTCTTCCATTTCCAGAGCCTCTGCTGATACTAGACTTTTCCTAGAGTCTGTTGGTTTGTGGCCTTCTGAGCAATCATGCCCAAAGAAAGCTTCCTCATTGGCTGAAGTCTACCTGATGGGAGATGTCAGATGATATGCTGTCTGCCCATTCAGTAATTTATCAGACTTCAGAGTGTAACCCTGAAGGCATATTTTGGAAGTAAGTGAATGAGGGACGTCCCTGGCGGTCCAGTGACTAAGACTCTGCACTCCCAACACAGGGGGCCTGGGTTCAATCCCTGGTCAGGGAACTAGATCCCACATGCCTCAGGTAAGAGTTTGCATGCCCCAACTAAAAACGATCCCCCATGCCGCAAGGAAGATCGAAGATTTTGAGGGCCACGACTAAGACCCAGCACAGTCAACTAAACAAGTAAATAAAAAATTTTTTTAAATAAGTGAATGACACAGATGCAGAAGGGCTGGCTGACATTTGGGACTGCAGAATTGGGATCTGAAATACCTTTCAGACTGGAATGATGGGCCGAAAGTAAGGAGTCGAAATTGAACAGGAATAAATGGGAAGTCTTGCGCTGAGGTTTCCAAAAAAATCAATTCCATAAGTACGGGCTGGGGAAAACTCAACTTGATGTAGGTTCAAAAGTAAAGACCTATGTGTCTGAGTTGAGTACAAGAGGATCTTAGGGCATCTTAACTGCTAAAATAGCCACGGCAGGTGCCGAAGACTATTCTTGTTATGAAATGATGAAAGTGAGATTCCAAAGCGGAGGCTGTGGAGCTTCCACCTCAGTTTGTCAAAATTCCTCTGTAAGTGTGATGCTCAGAACTGGAGCCCTGGCTCCGTGAGCTCTAGAGAGCAGAACTTGGGAGCTGGAGGCTCACAGATTTTAGTTCCACTCAGGGAAAACATTTCAACTGGGTTTCCATGTCCAGCAATACATCCATACAAATCATGAGCTCTGTGGGCTGGAGGCATGACCCTCTATCAGGGAAGCAGAGAAGAGTCACCTTGGGGGGAAAAAAAAGCTAGATTTGAAAAAACAATTCTTCTCTTTCTCAGCCCAGCACCGTTCTCCAGGATAACTGGTAGTTTTAGTTTCAAATTCCAACCAACATTTAGTCACTGAGCACCTCTTATGAACAGAATCCTAAGTGTCCACTATGGACAGAGTCCTAGGTGCGTGGGCTTCAGTAGTTTGGGCTTGTGGGCTCAGTAGCTGTAGCTCTCTGGCTTTAGAGCTCAGGCTCAGTAGTCATGCGTGGGCTTAGTTGCTTCCTGGCGTGTGGGATCTTCCCAGACCAGGGATCAAACCCATGTCCCCTGCATCGGCAGGTGAATTCTTAACCACTAGACCACAGGGAAACCCTGAATAAAGTTACTTTAGTAGATGGCTTAGAAATGAGGGAAGGAGACAATGTGTTCTAGGCACACTGCACCACTTATACCTATAGTCTCTTTCCTTCTATTGATCCTTTATTAAAAAAAAAAAAAAAACACCTTATTGAGGTATGATTGACAAAAAGCTGTACATGTTTATAATATGTACAACAATGCATTTGGAGATACATATGCTCCTGAGAAACCATCACCACAGTTCATGCCAAACATATCCATCCTCTCTGAAAGTTTCCTCCTCTTAGTGTCCCTCTAAAGAGGAGGGAAATACAGGAGAAACAGCCTGCACCCTCCTGTACCCCAGAATAAGGGATGAGATGGTGGGGGCGGCAGATGCGATGGGCAGAAGCGGGGCAGCGGCAGTCACAGTAAGCATTAGACAGAGGGGGCTGGTTTAGCGAAGGGAAGAGAAGGCTGAGAAAGGGGGTCAGGGAGGTGCCCCAAGCAGCAGGGGCTAGACGGAGGCGAGGCTGAGGGAGTGGCGCTCGAGGACTGTATCGTTAGGAACCTTGCCCCAGGATGGGGAGAGCGTGTGTGTCCCCTGCAACACAGCTTAAAGACTTAACACGCCCTCAGGCCCGGCTCTCCAGCCGAAATGGACTTATTTATTTTTAATAGAGCCCATTTGAGGTAGTTGTGTTTTCAAAGGCTGATGTCCTCGTAAGTACTTTTCATTCTCACAGGTTGAAAAAAATCCTTTCATGCCGGGGCGGGGTGGGGGGCGTGGAGGGGCTGGGTGGAGGGAGGTGCCCCGCAGCCCCCTGCAGCCTGACTTACTGAGGGGAGAGTCTCACACCCACCCCAGAGAGCCAGGGATGGTGGAAAGGAAACTTGTGACTAAAGCAGCAGGGAAAGGAGGTGGACGAGGGGAGCGAAGCGGGGAGGTCAGGCCTGGCCACCCCTCCCCCATCCTTTTCCCTGAACATGGAGTGTCGATGTAGTCATGGCTTTTAAACAACATTACACACACTTGTCGTCTGAGATAAAATGTTATTAAGATTAAATGCTGAGCAGGGAACGGAATCCGACTTCCCACTGTCATATTTCAGCTCCGGTGAGTGATTGCCTTTCCATAGCCCCAGCTCCTAAGCAGGGAAACGGCATTATTATCATTAATAAGCCCATAATGGGGAAGAGAAATTATAAACATTTCTGCAACAAGCGGCCCTCCAGTGTTAATATTTTATGAGCACACAGAGAAGCCGGCAACTGAATGTAAATGGCAGAATTATATGTAACTGTAATGTAAACACGCATAATTAGGTTGGGGTGGTGGGAGGAGGGGAGGCTGGGGGCAGTGGGCGGAGGGTGACTCTTAGGGTGCTGGGTGGGGCCCCAGAGACAGAGAGTCGGAAGCCCCAGGGCTTCTGTCATCAGTTTCTCCTCTTCCTGCCGCTGTGTGTTTTCAGGCAAGCCTATGTCTCGGGGACCCCCATGGGCAGGAAGGCCACTGTTGACCCCAGACCGTGTACAGCATCCTTTGGTACTGGGCTGCTTTAGACTTTAAGTACTCTGGGGATGGGCAATCATGAGACTAAATGCTGCTTTCTGGGGCTTTTGAGTCTGTTCACGTGTGTGTTTCCTCCCACTTAAGGTAGTGTATGTATCTGAAGGACGGAGAGCCTGTCTTCTATGATTTGTGTACTTGCCAAGAGCATGGCATATATGTTGCAGGAACCCTGTGTCAATACACACATATATATGTGTGTGTGTGTGTGTTGTTGTGTAGTCACTAAGTCATGTCCCAACTCCTTGTGACCCCATGGACTGTAGCTACCAGGCTCCTCCGTCCATGGGATTTTTCCAGGCAAGAATACTGGAGTGGATTGCCATTTCCTTCTCCAGGGGATCTTCCCAACCCAGGGATCGAACTCATGTCTCCTGCATTGCAGGTGAATTCTTTACCATATGTACGTATATATATTTGGTTAATTGTTTTGGTTTGGATTTTTAGCCATGGGACCTTTGGTTCAAACCAACCATTTCATGGGAGGCCAGTGGACAAAAGAGTTGTTCTGACTAAAGCAGGGGTGGGGCCGAGAGCCCCCCTAGCCAGCCCCTCCTCTTCCAGGAGCCTCCAGAATCACCTCGGTGGAGCACAGTGCATGGGGACTACTGAAAGATTCCCCCTGTCTGTTTCCAGATGACAGAACTGATTTCCAGAGAGAGGTGACCTTCCTGTCCCTGGACTAGAACCCAGGTTCCCCCATCTTCTAGGGTGGACAGCTTGGTCAAGGAGTGGGAGCCAGGTTCTTCCTCCAGCTCTGCCATTACCTGGCTGGTGGCCTGAACAAATCTCATCGCATCTCTGAACCTCCCTTTCCCATCTGTAGAATGAATAAGACAGTAAGATGACCTCTCATGTTCCTTTTCAGCTCTGAGATTTAAGCAATGTGCAGACTTGCAGGAAATTTACATTTTCCAGGGCAGTATCCAAGGCGACAGGTGTTGAGGCCAGCAAGGGATAACCTGGTGACCTGTTGATACCGCCACACCTTGTGAGGCCATCAGTCACTTGCCCGGGTTCTGCCCTTGGACTTTAAGCCTCCCCGGCTGGGACTTCGATTACCACCCCGACCCCCGCATTGTGGTGTTTGCCCACAGCAGGCTCAGCCCAGGAGGGCAGGGGCCACAGTGCCCAGCATAGTGCCTGGCTGAGAGCAGGTGCCTAATAGAATCTTGCACAAATGATCGGTTGGAGTAATGAATTGGTTAATAGATTAATGAACTGAGCGGCTTTCTCTTTGTTGTTGCTTTCAATATAGTCTGTGATTTCATGAACTATTTATTGAATGCCTACTATGTGCCAGCACTGTGCAACTGACTTTACAAAAAAACAAAAATGCCTCTGGCTGGAAGTGGTCTCTTTTCCTTCCCCTTCCTCCATCCCCTACCTCCTAGATTTTCCCTTTCCCCCTGCTCCTATTCATTATTTCTCTCTGCAGTTATGTTATTATTGGCCTTGGCAAAGAGTTTCAGGGGTGTCGTTTGTCTGAGCAACATTATGCAGAATTAAGTTCCAGGGTAATTTCAGATGCAAATACCTGTCCTCCAGGAGAGTGTGAATTAACCCTGCTGGTCTCAGCTCGGCAGAAGCAGCTGCATTTGAATCCAGGTCTCTAGCAGCCAGGAAAGCTGGCTTGAGGGGTGTGTGTGACCCCTCGCAGAGCCTCCTCAGGAGTCTCAGATGTGGCTCCCAAGGGTGGGAGGCAGCCTTGAACAGTCATCACGATCATCCCTCATCGCTCAACTGAGCATCTAGAAAGCTGAGGATCTCTGCCCTGGCCTCTTCCCTCCCCTCTGTAAGCATATTTTATAACCAGCTGGCAGGAAATTTTTCTTTGCAGTTAACCTGATCTTTCTTGCGATGTGCTACCCTCCTTTAAATACAGACTTCTCAGATTGCAATCTGCCTCCAAAGTACTGGAGGATCTCATTTAAAAAACAGATTCTGGGGTAAGGCCTGAGATTCTGCATTTCCAACCAGCTCTGTGGTGATGCTGTTCTGCAAAGCACACTCCAAGTAGCAAGGTTTTAAAAATTAGATGGGCAAAAAAGACAGAAGGCAAAACAAACATAGAAGCAAACAGCCTTGCTGATTTGAGTTTATTTGTATGGTCCCTTAAACATTTCCATTTCTGCTGCAAACTACTGTTTGTCTGCCAATTCCTTAGCCTCTGCAGGTCTTGGTTTCCTCATTAGTGAAACAGTGAAGCAATTCTCTCCAGAGTCGTGATGAGGGTTAAGGCTCGGTACCTGGCCCAGAGGGAGAACTCGGCACCTGCGGACAGTATCTGTTGAAACAGAAGACCCCAGAAGGAGGGAGGAGAGTAGCTATGCCACTTCCTGGGGTTATTAGGTAAGAAAGGGATCCATGCAACCCTGAAGTCTGTCCTTCACATTGAGGACCAGTCCTCAATGATACCTGGTAACCAACCAAGTGCTGAAAACGTTACTCAGCTTCCACAGGGAGTTTGGAGGGTGCCAATCTGCTTAGGTTGGCCTTGATTTAAAAGGAAAAAAAGGACTTTGTGTAGCTTAGAGTATCTTAATAGCACTTAACAGATTTGAAGATGATGCTGATGATTTGATTGGACATTCATTTGGGGTTTTTATTCTTTGCAAAGTTTTTTCCCATGCCTTCTCTTCGCAGCCCTTTAAGGCAGGTAACACAGATGTTAATCGTTCCCACCCTGTGTGTGATACAAGATATGGAAAGGTTCAGGGACATGCCCAAGGTCAGGTGGGTTGTCTCTGATGAAGCCTAGCCTAGACCCCTGCCTCCTGTTCCAGTGTTCTTCCTGCTGCTCTGAAAGACGGGGGCTGCCTGTGTATGATGGGAAGAGGCAAGGAAGAGGGTAGCTCTTTGCTCTGACATTGACCAAGTGCAGTCCCTCCCCTCCCCAGCATTTCCTGACTCTTGTCCAGCTGGGACTCAGGACACTTGTTGGGGTATTCAGGCCTGGCCTGGGCCCAGCTCAGGGAGCAGAGCCCCCACACTCCCCTGCCTGGAGATGAGAAGGGATCATGGGCTGCCAGTTCCTCATGAACCCAGGGGCCATGTGCAGTGGTTCATGAGCACAGTCAGCCATGGTCCTCCCACTCAGCCCCCTGGGGTTGACACCTCCATGGCACGTCTACGCTCCAAACTCTCTGAGTCATTATCTTCCCAGACACCATTCTTTTCTTCCTTGATATTGCTGCTGCTAAGAATTCATCCTTCCGCTCCCCCTTCTCCCAGCACTGGCCTTCTTTACCCTGGGGGTAGAGGGTGTCCAAATGAGTTTCTCTTTCCTCTGACAGCTGGCAAGGAGAAGGGGCATTGGGTGGCCTGTGCTTCTTCTGGACCTGGGTTCTGACTCAGGGATTCCCTGAAACCCCCTTGTAGCTGGAATGCTGGGGCCTGCCAGGCCACAGGACAGCTCTGGTCAAATCCAAGTCCATGCTACACAGCTGTCTTTTTCCTGAGGTCCCTGGGCACCTTTGTGTGGGAGTGCAGGCCACCTGCCTCTCTAAGCTTCCCTTAACAGTTCTGCTAATTTTTCAGAGCCATGATTCCTTCCCTTGCAACCTAGTGAGACCACTCTTCTAGGCTTTGATTCCTTCACTTTTCAAACCACTTTTCAAAATGGTAATATTAACCTCCCAGGGTCTGAGGAGTGTTCCGTGTACCATACACTGCTAGGCAGACAGTGGATGCTCAGTGAATGGTTATTGGAACAAAATGCTGCAGAAGAATTCAGGATTTAAATTCAGATTGGTTCCCCAGTCCAAGTAGCCCTTGAGTTCTCCCTCCATTCGTGTCTTCAACTGTGAGCTCTATGGTTTCCTCCCCCTGTAGTCACTTCTCCTTTCTCCCCACTTCCTGTACATCTTCTTCTACACCCAGTCCTGGGCCTCCCTCTCACTGCTCCACATTCTGCATGACTTTCTGCTTCCCCCTGCCTGCAGCCTCTGGAGAGATAGGGTCAGTAAGAGACTACCCCCAACCAGAAAGCTCCTCACAGTCACAGACTCTTAAAGAGTGGAAGACACATCTGATGTGTCACTGTCCACTTTTCTACCCTGTGCCTGAATCACATGTTTCTGGAGCCAACTTATGAAGACTTTGAAAAGACAGAGGTAAATCATTGGGGGTCCTCATGACCATGATGTGAATCATCGTTGCCAGGTTGGTGGAGGGTGGTCCTTGCCACTGTGGTTAAATTTCAGAGGTCTTGGGGTCCTGGTGACCACACTGCTTCTTTCTCCATCCCTAGGTATATGCTTGTGGTTGTTTGGTCACTAAGTGATGTCTGACTCTTTTGCAAACCTGCAGACTGTGACCTGCCAGGCTCCTCTGTCCATGGGGTTTTCCAGGCAAGAATGCTGGAGTGGGTTCCCATTTCCTTCTCCAGGGTTGTCTGCCTCATCCTTAAAACTCTGAATTCACTGTGCACCCGTGTGCTCCCAGGAGAGGCTACTGGAAGGCTCTGCGGTCAGTTACCCCTGAGGAATTCTGAACTGGCCACAGGCAGTGGGGGAGAGCTTGGCTCAGAAAGGAGACACCAAGTTTCAGAGGAGCTCGTAATAGGGCCCCTGCAGAGAGAGGCAGGGACCCCAGGTGCAGAGGCTGGGGAACAGCTCTGAAGTAGGCTCTGTTCTCAGCCCCATCAGCAGCATAATCGTGCCCAGTTACTCTTTTCCCAAAAGGCAGGTCATGAACCCAGTCTATGCCATGCTGTGCTCTATAAGCTGCTCACGCCTGATCCTCATGAAGGGCTGTACGAGCCCTTTTACCGCACCTCTGCCAACGTGAGGGGCGGGTCAGCGGCGGGGGGGGGATTTCCTCCAGCTCCTGGAGTGAGCCAACTGTTCCCTCCCCCACCCCTGCTCTCCCCCATCCCAGGCTGCCTTTCAGAGTCAGGCTCAGTTCTGCCTGCCTTGCAAGCCTCAGGCCAGGAGCTGGCACCCCTGTGGTATGGGAAAGGGGGCCTGGAGCCTCGATTCTGGGTCTCAGCTTCTCCCTAGCCCTGTCTCAGCAAGCTGTTGCCTCTGAGCATGCTCATCGGCCAGCAGGACAGGTACAGCTACAGAAAGAGGATCTGCCAGTGGAAAAATCCCTCCCGGTCTCAAGGGAAGAGGTCACAGCACATCTTCAGGGGATTGGCTCTCCCTAGGTCCTGCTTTCCAAAAGTAAAACTTGAGATGAGGTAGTTTCAAAGGGCTCACTTCCCATGGGGTGCTCGTCATACCACTGCTAGCCATCGGCATCTTCCTTCACCATGACCTGGCTATGGAACTTTCAAGACTATCCCACTCACAGCTACCTTGTCACAACCTTGGCAGTAGGGCAGATAATGGGAGACTTGGAGAGGTGGAGTTGCTACCCAAGTGGACATGCTTTCTATCTCTTGGGGAACTCAGAGCTCACAACAGCTCCATGAATACTGGAGTAGGTTGCCATTTCCTTGTCCAGAGCATCTGTAGGTGCCTATTCAGAAATCTCACCCCCTCGGCCAGCAGGCCTTGCATCCTACCACAGGCCCTGTAACTGGAGGTGATGGGGCCTCAGACCTGCCCCTGGGGTCATGAATGCCCCATCACTCTGCCTGAACTCAACTCTGTGTGCCTTGCCCATGACACTGGTATTCACTAACCTGACCAGAAAAGGTGGGGATGAGAGAAAGGTGGGGTGATGAAAAGAGCAGCTGCCTGGGCACCAGAAGGCCTGGATTCTACCTTTGGCCATTAATTTCCTGGGTGACCTTGTCTAAGTTATACAACCTCTCTGAGCTTCACTTTCCTCATTAGAAAGGGGCCAGACTGAATGATCCCTAAGTTTCCTTCAAACCCTGAAATCCTGATGCCTACAATTTCTCCCACAGTTATATTGCCTACAGTGTGACCCGACATCAGTTAATGTTGAGAGGTTGAAGGAAGCCTCTTGGAGATCCCTATATACCTCCCTTTTGATGGGGGAACCAGCTCCGTTGCCACATTCCCTGTGACGTACTCTGGGTGCTGGCTGGACTGGTCCTGACCTCCACTGGGAGTGAATATTTGAGCCTTCTTCCCCTCCTAAAGAATTGCAATTAGGCAAGCTAATTCCAACCCCACCCTTTGGCTAAAGATCTGAGCGCTCAGCAAGCCCCAGCAATATATAAAGAGAGGGTTACTCACTCAACACGGAGTTCTGTATTTGTTCTCAAGCTCTCACACAAATACCCTTCAATTTCACATTATTGACTAAAAGTGTTTAACATTCAGTAATACATTTTAAATTACACAGACACATCTTATCAGCGTAGAAAAACCAGCACAAAGACAGAATGGGCCACCCTCTTCCGAACCTGGTCTTTTCTTAATGAAACTCCATCCCTCCCCTCCACCCTGCTCCTGGTTAACGCCGAGTCTCCGTGTATAATTTAGTTAAATGGATTTGATATGCTGGCATTGTCACCCCACACACCCCCTTTCTCTTTTTGTCCGTTAATGAAATGTGTGAACAGTTCGTTCCCAGCTAAAAGCAAGTTCTGATGGGTTTCGTAGCTTTCCATGTAGGAGGGAGAGGCGGATCCTGATGGAGGCGCTCACTGGCAGTGGGGGAGGCAGGGGAAAGGTCAGGACAGAGCTCCATGTGTGGTGTGTCCACTTGAATGCTCCCCGTGTCCGAGCCCTGCTGTGGGCACAGGGACCGGGAGAGGACCCACCCACTTCAGAAATGAATCGGCACATCCATGACCCAGGAGAAAGGGATTGACATTGGGATGGCGTTCATGGGAAGAAAAATCCTCCTAAGGGTGTATTCCCTGTTGTCCATTCCTTGGGAGAGAAGGCAAGGATGGATTAGAAAGTTCTTATTGTCTGGCTCGAGGGCACCAGCAGCATATATGTATCTGTGTGCATTGGTGTCCACCCTTCTGTGTCCTTCTTTGAAGTCCCTATTGGGACTTTGGGAGAAGGCAATGGCACCCCACTCCAGTACTCTCGCCTGGAAACTCCCATGGATGGAGGAGCCTGGTAGGCTGCAGTCCATGGGGTCGCTAAGAGTCGGACATGACTGATCGACTTCACTTTCACTTTTCACTTTCATGCATTGGAGAAGGAAATGGCAACCCACTCCCGTGTTCTTGCCTGGAGAATCCCAGGGACGGGGGAGCCTGGTGGGCTGCCGTCTATGGGGTCACACAGAGTCGAACACGACTGAAGCGACTTAGCAGCAGCATTGGGACTTTGATAGGGGTAATGGACAGGCGATAGCCAGCTGTGTGATCAGATAAAGAAGCAAACATTTTTCTGATTCCTCATGTCATCCAGGAGTCTTCATAAGTGCAGTGCTCACTTCTGAGAGGTACCTTCTTTCCCCTCATTTTCTCTATGGGGAAATAGAGAGGTTGAGTAACTTTCCCAAAGTCACACAGCTTTTAAGTAGTGGATCCAGGACACGAACTTGGGTAGTTTGGCCCTGGTGTCCGCATACTTAACTCCTGTGCTCTACAGGAAAGGGCCTGGCAGCAGATGCCTCTATAGCCTGTCGGCTGTGTGGCCTTAGGCTGGTCACCTATCTCTCTGACCTTCCATTCCTTACTGGGATATTAGGAGCCTTAAAGACAGAAGTGCACATCAATGTACTTTGCCGATTTTGAAGGGATATTGATGACTTCTGAATAACTGAGCCCAGGCTTTCATCACTATATTCCAAAGGGATCCACATACTTGATGTATGCTTTACACAGTAGGTCTGTCGCTTTTTCAGTTAGAAGCAATGCAGTCCAGCTTCTGTTGATCTTTAGGAGTGATCTAGGCCTGGATGTCCTGGGGACCAGCCATGCTCTGGCCTCTGTGCAATTGTCCTGGCCATTCAAAAGGTCAGCATCCCCTCATTTCATACCTCATCCATTGTGTCATCAGAGGTCATGATAGTACAGGTATCTTTGTAAGCTGCTTCTAATTCTTATTGGAGCAGGATATGCTACAAATTGGTCAAACAAATAACATAGCTGGTGGTCAATAAATACGTCTTAACTGATGGAATGAAGGAATAATGGAGGGAGACTGAATGAATGAGTTGGTGAGTGGGCCATCCAGAAAAGGGGCACATCCTCTCCAGAGGACAGAGAGTTATTGGGGCATGATGGGGAGTGAGTAAGTATGGGTCTGATTTCCGTTTCAGCCATTTAATAACAATGGGATCTTGGACAAGTTGCCCTCTGCTTTGAGCCTCAGTGTCCTCATCTGAGGAACAGAGGAGACAGTGGGGAAGGACAGAGAAGCCTGCTCAGGGAGCTGTCTCCCCTCCTGCTTCCCTCCATGGCTACTCCAGGCAGCCTTGAGCCTTCAGACTCTTCCCTGGGGGAGGCACATGCCTGTTGCAAACCCATCTGTCACCCCTAGTCTCTGGGTCATGGATCAGACTCCCTCCAGAGCTCTGCAGCGCATGGGGGCTTTCTGGTGTTGGCTAGGGTTAGGGGCTGGGGTAAGGGATGCATTCTCCTTGTTGCCCCCATAGGGAAAGAGGACACTGAAGAACTCATACCAGCCATCACTCTCTTGAAAGAAACCCTTTCCAGCCTTGACATGTGAACTGGAGGTGGGCTTTGGGTCAGGGTTACTGTGTACATCCTGCCTGCCTGGTTGCAAGGAGGTCTGCAGAGGAAGGTCTGTCATCTCTCATTAGGATGTGGGAGTTCTTTTCACCTGTTGTGTTCAGAGTTTGGCTTCAGCTGAAATTCACATGCACACTGAAAAGTCCTGCTTAACCAGGGGCATAAGGCGGTGTTTGTGTGGGATCTTGAAGGAGGAAGAAGAGGAACTTTCAGGCTGTAGGGGGCAGGGTGGAGACGCTTTCGGGGGAGCGGGAGGGAGTGGTTCCTGTGAGGGAACCTTCAGGTTCAGGCTGGAGCAGGTGGGAAAGCAGGAAGGCAGCAGAGGTGGGGGGCAGACAAAAGTCATGGGGGAACCGGACTAGAAAGACTCAGGACGGGCTGGGTCAGCAAGCTCCTCTCACACCTTTCTCCATGGGGCACCGCTAGCATTTGAGGGGTTACCCTTAACACCCAGACACCCTGTCTTTGTGACAACCAAAACACCCCAGTTTCCAAACCCCACCCAAGGGGAAGGGGCTCGCCCTCACTGAGACCCACTCTGTAGGTGATGAGGGGCCCCCAGAGGATGAAGCCTTGGCCTTCAAAAGCTCACAGCGGTGCCCGAGTGGGGATGGTGGAAGCTGGGTGGCCAGTTAGGAGCTTAAATAATTTTATGAATTTGTGGTGATATTAATAGAAGAGGCTCCTGTGAGCCAAAGGGTTTTATGTGGGTGTTTGTGGTTCTGGCTGGTGCCTTAGGAGGATTCCCAAGGAGGCAGTAAAGAAAAAGCCCAAGGATTCATTTATTAAATTAATTAAAGAAACAGTATCCATTCATAAAGTCCTCATGCGGGTTTTCTGTTTTCTTTTTAGAGGGAAAGAGGAGAGGATGCTGGGGGTGGGGTGGGGGAGAAACTGAAGGAGCATGCAGTCTCCGATCAGCCATCACAACTCTGCAAATTAAAAAAAGAAAAGAAAAGAAATTCAGTAACAGCCCAGCAAGTCAAGAGATTTCTTTTTTTTCCCCTCAACTTGAAATCCTCTCACACACACATACAGGGGGCCTGGCTTGGTACAGTCTGCGAAGGGAAAGGGGTGCTTGCTTTCCTAGGCTCTGCAGGACCTCATTGTCCTGTGGTCCAGCCAGGGGGGTCTTCAAACTGGGGAAGTCTATGTGCCCACATCCCTGAACTTCAGTGCACCTGGGGATCATGCAGATGCTGGTCGTTTGCTTTCTCAGGAGAGGTCTGAGGTTCTATGTTTCTAACAAGCTTCCCAAGTGTGGCAGGTCCAAGGACCACACTTTTGTGTGACAAGACCCAAAAGCCTCGATGATTCCACCAGGCCCATCCATTTGCAGAGGGGTTGCTGGGTGTTAGCAAAGATTGAAGGTCCCGGAGGGAAAGAGAAGGGCAGGTCTGAATCTGTGTGGGTTTTTCGTCTCCGGTCTAGAAAATGTCGAATGACGAACTGGTCTCAGAAGGAGGATGGAAGAGAAAGCAGAGAGCAGAGCCCCCCTGGGACAGTGCCCCCTCCCCATGCCACCCTGAGGGCTTCATCTTCCTCGCCCCTGTGTTCCTGGAGCTGGTCAGTTCCTGAGAAGGAATAAAATCTCCTGACCATTCTCAAGCTGCTACAAGCCCCGCCCGTGCTCCTTTGGAGGGGAGGGTTCCCAGAGGACCCACCCGGTGGGCGAGCTGGGCTGTCTGAGTTGTGAGACCCTCTCAAGGTGCCCTGCTTGATCTTCCCCCTTTTTAGGTGGATTTGCAAAGCACGAGGGAGGGACAGAGGGCAGCTCTGGTGATCCCACAGAGAGATGGAGGCGTGTAACCACGGACAGCAGCCTGGCTGCACGGTGAGGCTGGCAGGGTTAAGCACAAGGCAGGGCAGTCAGCTGCCTTGTTACAGACTCTGGTGTGAGTCACCACCCATACATCCCAGACAATTCCCAGCAGTAAACCAGAAAGTCCCTTTCAGCCCCTGGGGTGGGGTCCCACTTCCATGCCTTGGTGGGGAGAACTTTCTAGATCCCTGGGAGGCCTCTGCAGCTCTCTGAGCCCCCCTCCAGGGAGATTTCTGCACTTTGTACTCACTGAGGGGGTCTGAGGGGACCTTGTGTGGGAAGTGGCAGGTGGGGGCTCCCCAGGTGGGGGCCCACCAGGCTCAGGGGTTAGACGCTGGTTCTGGTTCTTGCTGGCGGTGTGGTCTGGGACGAGTCATTTGGGTTTTCTGATTTGGATCTCATTTGCACAATATGCCCTTTTAGTTCAGGAAGATGGTGGGAGAAAGAATGCCAGGTGGTAGAGCTGAGCCAGTGCCCAAGTGCTCACGTGGTCAGACTCCTACCTTCAGCCTTAAGATGGTGGCATGTTCACCTATGGGATGAGTGAGGGATGTGGGAGGCCCAGACAGGTTAACTGAAATGCTGAGAGTGAAGAGATGGAGTCCAGCACTGAGAGCTCTTGCCGGGTGAGGACTGTCCATATCCAGAGGATTATGAGATGTAACTTGCCAGCCTCACCATCCCCAGCATGTCTGTGTCATGGAGAGGAGGGACTCCGATCCAGCTTCAAAACCCTTTACAACCATCGGTGGGGACAGTCTTCATGGTTAGCACCTGGTAACCATTCTCCCTGGAGAAGTTTGTGAAGCTTGGCTTCCCTCTGCAGAATGAGCTGGCGAGTTCACAGGCCTCCGCTGTTGTCCTCAGATCCAGGAGAACTCGGGCAGGTTTTTGGTAGATTGCATTCAGTAGATTACGGTAGAATGGGCTTTGGGCCCAGACAATAGAGAAGGTGAAGGTATCGGGCACAGAGACCCAGGACCCCCACAAGGACAACCAGACAGGGAGGAGTCCCTGGGGTAGACGGGACTTTGGGGGTGAGGGGCATGGCCAAGGTCATGGGGGCATGGCTGCTCATCAAGGTCCAGATAAAGTACCCATCACCCACAGCAACAAGATTTTGGAACAGCTGTTGGGTAGTTACCAGTTTTTTTCTTACCAATATATATATGTTTTAACTAAAGTATAGTTGACTTACAATATTGTATTAATTTCTGCTGTACAGCAAAATGATTTAGTTATATGTACATATCCATACTTTTTTTTTTTTTTTTTTAATGTGGCCCAATCTCAAGGCGTTCTCAAGTATTCCCCCTCTTGGAGGTTTTCTCTGATCCTCTCAGGGAGGAAGGTGACTGCCCTTTCCTGCTGCCCGCAGCTGAGCCCCCTCCTGCAGCTCTGACCCCTGACACCTTTGCTAGAGGCCGGGGCCTGGTTTGTGAATCCTGGTGCCCGCCAGGGCCCTGTCCCTGCCACCTCAGGTCTAACAACGCCTGGAGCTCTCCCTCTGCTCCTGCCTAGCCTTGAGCACCAAAGAGCAGCCAGACCCCATGTCAGCGGTAGGGTGGCAGTGACCCTGTCTCTACCCTGGTGCAGACCCAGAAGCAGTCCTCCTATCCATCTGAAAATCTTGCAGCCACCGAGACCTGCAGCTCTCCTGTGTATGTTAGCTTTGGCTGCAGGTGACCTTGGCTTGAAGCCTGCGCTTTGTGTCTCTGAGTCTCACTCTGCTCATCTGTGAAATGGCGGGGGTGGGGGGGGTGGCGTGGGGGTGGGAGCTATCCCCTACTTCTCAGTGTTATAATTCAATGAGACAGGAAGTGTAAATACTCAATACACTGCCTGGTACAAGAAGTGCTCAGTAAAGATTTGCTGAGAAGCCTTCTCAGAACCACATCAATCAGTGCTAACATCTTCACTTTATTGAACAGGCTGGACTCAGAGTGTAGTCAGGAAATCGCTTGATTTTCTTTCCCCACCTCTGCCCTTCCAACCTGCTCTGTTACATTTTCCTTCTCTGCATGACATCTCAGCCGATCCTGCAGCATTTCTGCTCTCTAGCTTTCTAGTATTAAAATCTCCAGTTGCTCCCGCACTTAAAACCCTCCCCTCTCATTCGGAGTCAAAGTTGAAGTCCTTGCCTGCAGACCCCAGCCCCGCTCTGTCTGACCACCTTCATCCGTTCCCACCCGCCCCACACCCTGTCCCAGCACCATAGCCCCTTGCTGTGTCTGACATGGGGTTCGTGCTGGCCTCTGGCCTTCCTTCCGCGGGATATCCCCAAGCCTCACGCCCTCACTGCCTCCAGGACTCTCTAAAATATCAGGAGTTATTAGAAATGCCTTCTCTCACCCCTCTATAAGGTAACAACCCCTCCCCGCCCGCGCTTTCCCTGCCCAGCCCTTGCCCCACCCTCGTACTAAACCCCATCTGACACACACAGTGTTTATGCCTTCATTTACTTTTTGCAGTCCCTCCCCTGGACGCTAAGCCCCAAGAGGACCGAGATATTGTCCATTTGCCTTACTGCTGTAGGACCTGAGAGAGTTTCTACACATAGTAGATGCTCAGTGAAGATTTGTTAGTGAGTCTCAGTCAAAACTTCAGTGCGTCATTCATCAAGGCTTCTCCTCTCCTCCTGCCCCGAAGCCTGGGCCCCACCTGGACCAGGCAACCCCCAAGGAAAAGGTGGGATGAATTGTTTTTGCACACTCCTGGCTTCACTGAGGGAGGGAGGCAAGGAATGAGCTGATGGGTCGCGTCACTTACTGGGCTGCTGCTGTAGCCCCTGCAGATGACTCAGTGAATTCTCTGGGGACAGTTCTCTGGGGCCACTGACACTTCACCCTTCCCCCGTGCAAGTGGTGACCTTTAAGGCTGATGTCTCCCGCATCCTCTTTAGCACTTGTTCTAGACGTGCTCCGCAGCCTTTTCCTTTGGCCCCAGCTGGCAGTTCTGGGGAGTGGTTTTTTTTAAGCCAGCTCCTCAGGGGAGCAGAGCAGCAGGGAGGGTACCAACAGGGCTCAGGAGTAAGGATGCCTGGGGTCTCATGCCAACCAGATGCTCCGTCCCTCAGTGACCTTAAGCAAGTCCCTGCACTTGTCTGAGCCTCAGTTACTGTATCTGTAAAATGGAGTTAATAGCAGGATCTTCTTAGTGTGATGTTTAAGTGAGTTCTGTGTGTAAGTTTCTTGAAACAAGCCTGACCCATAGGAGGTGCCTAATAAAAATGAGCCCT
Source organism: Bos mutus (assembly GCF_027580195.1). Taxonomy (NCBI): domain Eukaryota; kingdom Metazoa; phylum Chordata; class Mammalia; order Artiodactyla; family Bovidae; genus Bos; species Bos mutus. The sequence goes on from NC_091631.1 coordinate 51,541,120, forward strand.
GGTAATGGTCCCTTGTGCCCTCCATAGTGTCTAAGGACCCCTCAATAAGCAGAAGCCCCGTGCCCCCACGGCAGCCCTCCAGAATCTTCTCTGCTGCCTCTGCCCTGGGCCAGGGTCACTACCAGCCCCTGCCTGCAACCCTAGAATTCATGACTAGTTTGCCTTGAACTCCCCCCCACATCCACCCCCAGATTCTCAGGGCTGCATGGATTCACAAACCCTTCCCTCAGACCATGGGTGAGATGTAGTCTTCAGACACATGCAGAGACCCACAGAGTGCTCCACTTTCTTCACAGAGACCCCCATTCTGTCATCTCATTGGAAGTTTGTGCTACTTTCCCAGGCAGGAGCAAGGAGGAGCCCAGAGCCTCAGGGCCAGCTCCCCCCAACCCTACGCAAGCCCCTCATGGAGAGCCTAGGACCTCTCCTTAGAATGCCCTTGTCCTGCGATGCTCAGCTCTGGGCTTCGAAGGCAATTATGAGACCATGGGAAGCATCCTGTTTTTGTTATCCTGCTCCTGCTCACTTGCTCTATTGTGTCTGACTCTTTGAGACCCTATGGACTGTAGCTCTCCAGGCTCCTCTGTCCATGGGTTTTTCCAGGCAAGAATTCTGGAGTGGGTTGCCATTTCCTCCTCCAAGATATCTTCCATACCCAGGGAATCGAACCTGCATATCCCGTGTCTCCTGCCTTGCAGGCAGACTCTTTACTACTGACCCACTGGAGTATGGTAATGCATTTGGGTTGTTAGAGCAGAAAGGAGACTTGATGTTCAAGTTCAGACCTTCCTGGTAGATGTGAAGAAACCAAGACCTGAAAAGATGAAATGATGGAGCCAAGAGTATTCCACTGGTCAGTGCTTTGCAACCTGCCTCTCAAGTAGAATGGGCCAACCCTGTCTTCACGAATGGCCTTCCTTTAGATAGCAGAGTCCCTGGGGCTTGTCTCCACCCCTCGAGAAGGAACTTCAGCAGGTGACTGGCCAGACTGGGCAGAGCTCACAGCCCACCCACATGCCTCTGCTTCCCAGTGACTGTGGCCTTGGGCCTGCTGGAAAGCCTGTGGCCCTGGGTGCTGCCCCGTGGGGAACCTAGTTCTGCCCTGCTCTCTGGCTTTGTGAAGTAAACCCCCAACGTGGGCTGCTCATTTGACATGACGTCTGCTGAGCAGATTCTGGTCCCTCCAGACAGCTCCAGGCCCTCCCGGGCGCCCATGATGGAGGCTGCCTGTGGGGAGCAGCAGCTGAGGCCAGCACAGAAGGGCCGTCTTGGGAACGGCCCCCATCTGAACAACTGTGGAAGTGCAGGCCTTGGGCCCTTTGAGGGAGAGGGGCCCAGACTGTGAAAAGTGGTTTGGGGGCATGTTGTGCCGGGGCCATGGGACTAGGAAAAAAGACCCATTTGGTGCCCTACATTTGTCGGAGGTACTTGCGTTTGAAATGCAGGGTTAAGATATTGACCAGCAGAAGAGTCTTCCTAACCCTGGTCCAACCTCTTTCCTAGCCCCTTTTGTAAGGTTTGATTCATAAAACTCCACCGTCTCGTGGTGTAATGGTGTCACTTTTTTCTCCCTTCCTCCCTTACGATTGATTTTTTTTCCTCATAATCAAAACTATTAATAGCAGTGATTTTTTTTTTTTTTGGCCAACTTGCAATACTATTGCCAGTCCTTCCCTTGGCTCTCTGCTCTATTTTATCGTTTCAATCATCATGAACTTTTTTATGAGAAAATCTGGTGAGTTTGGAACCCATTAGCAGAATCGCAACTCAAAAACCCTATTTCCTCCTCTACTTCCTGGTCCCTCCCTCAGACCCCTAGCCCTCCACTCATAAAGAGATGTCCCTGGAGCGGGGATCACTCAGCATGGAGACAGAATCATAATCAGGAGAGTCAACCGTTCGATGCAGTTTGCATTTTACTGGGAGGAAGTATTGATAAGATAGAGACTGAACTGGGCGACTCAGAGTCTGTGGGTTACTTTCAGGGCTACTGGTTGGGGAGGGATGAGAGCTGATGTCGATAGCTGACCTTTACACCAATCGAGGAGCGATGCCCGGGGTCCTCCAGCTTCTCTGCTGGGGAGTGAGGGGAGACTGGTACTTAGAAAACCAGCCTCACGGCCACGTGCATCTGTTTAGTGATCCCATCCAGGAAAGGTTTCCTCCCACAAGTCTGACTGCAGACGGGGAGCCAGGCTGAACAAAAGAGGTGGCCCCTGCCTGGCCAGGGGTTCAGAGTTCAACTGATATTTTGTGATATGTTTAGAAGTGTCCAGAGCCTTGCCATTCTGTGTATGTGTGCTTTGAGAGCAGCACAGTGAGGAGATGGGCTGTCCACATGGGTAATTACAAAAGCTACTCTGTGTCCTTCATGTCTAACAACTCATCAAGTCTGCAGCCTTGGGAAGAATGTGGCTCTTATCATCTTCATTGTACAAAAGTGAAGTGTGAGGCACAGAATGGGCAAAAACTTACCTAAGGCCACACAGCTGGGCAATAGCACCATCAGGACCGGAGCCTAGGCATCTGGCTCTGGCATCTGTTCTCTTAACCATTCCGCTGTACACCCGATGAGATACTTGGCATTCCACAAATCTATACGCTTATCCTCTCCTCTGGTCGTAAATACCCACCTAGGGCAAGCAGCCAGGGCCGATGTACTCCATTTTCCAAGTGTAGAAACACAGGTTCAGTGCGATCATCTAATTTGCCCAAAAGTCACCTGGCAGGGAGCAGCTGAGGAACTCAGAGGACACAGGCAGAAGAGATCTAAAATACTGTTTCTTTGTGGACTTTGAGTGTATTGTTTCTCTTGTGCTGTCTGCTCAGCCCTCTATAGGTATAATCACCCCTCTTCAGGGCACTCAGAAGAAAGCGGGGCTTGGCAGGGGGGCCCTGTGGAGGGTGGGGCTCCTGGATCTGGATCGGGGTATCTGGGTTGCAATAACACGCACCCGGTAGTGCGGGGACACTCCCTTGCTGAGTATCCCATTAATATCCAAGGGAGGGAGACTTCCCCGGTGGTTCAGTGGCTAAGACTCTGAGCTCCCAATGGAGAGGGTCTGGGGTTTGAGCCCTGGTCGGGGAGCTAGATCCTGCATGCCACAACTAAGAGCTCACATGCCATAACTAAAGATTCTGCATGCCACCACTGAACAAAAAAGTGTGTATCCAAGAGAGGCTTAGCACATGGGCCGGGCGGCACAGAGCATGAAGACAAGGTGTGCTTGCCACTGGGGGCCCAGTTCACCAAGACAACCATGTCAGCTGTCTCTGGCCCATCAGAGACACCGGTACCTGTAATCCTCTCACCTTGTCACCAAACGGGGCTACGACTTCTGCCTCCACCTCCACTGAGAACCTGAAATATCCTGTAGTCAGGAATAACTGCACCCGATTGCCAGCCTAGGAGCCCCATCCGTAGAGGCAGGCTTGGCTGGGAGGCCTCAGGAGGGAGCCCCAGCTTTGTACCAGAGACTGCCCACAGCCTTGCACACACGTGGGCGTGAGTCAGAGTGGATGGGGCAGACTGGCATCCACACAGAAAATTGACAAAGTAAATTGCCCTGGATGGAAGGGCCATCCTTCCTTCTTTCCATGGAGAACCTCCTATTTAGGGCTGGCAAGGTGAGGGGATTGAGGGAAACCCACCACATGGGTGAGACTCAAGGAAAGGAAGGAGTTTAAGGGAAGAAAGTGGAGTATACGCTTCCAGTTGAATCCGTTTCTTGGCACCGCCTTCCCAGTCCCGGTCTAACTTTGTGAAAGTGCACGGAAATAGGAGATAAATAAATGGAAACACCGAGTTCCAGGGCAGCCTAAAAGGTTGGGGAATGGATCGATGCTCTCCCCAGGCAGCTGTCCGAATGAAGTGTAATAGTTAATAAAGGCTGATTGTACACACACAGCTGGGCCAGCAAACGGAGCAAGCCGAGGCCCGGGAGGCTCATCCTTTTCTCCAACCACCCCCTCCCCCCAGTGGTGATCACAGGCTGATTAAATCAGACTTCTTCTCGGCAGCGGATCCAATTAGTGGGGAGCAGGAGCTTGGATGTTACCAATGACTGCACAGGCCACGTCCAATAATCCTTCATCTCTCTGATTTGTTACCCTGGGCATGGGGACCGGGGGTGGATTTGGTCAGGGCAGGGTGGGACGGAAAGGATGAAGGTAGGGACAGACTCCGGAGGAAAATAGGGCATCTGGCCATCCACACTTGGGGTAAGCGTTGGTGCAAACGTTCTCAAGCACTATGGGGAGAAAGGCAGAGGAAGAGGCAGCATTCCTGCCCAGGGGGAGCCGCCCAGCTTCTGGTCGGAGAATCCTACACGCAGGATGTCTCAGGAAGGTGCTTAACATAAACAGAAACACCAGCACAGATCTTAAAAAAGCAGAGGGTGATTCACAAATCATTGATAGTTGGCTTTGGAACGTATTGATTTTCCTCCCAGAAGATTTACCTACCTAATTCCGCTTGGCTTAAGCAAGTAATAAAAATGTGTTTGCCTTTCTTGATCACATTTAGACTGGCAGCGAGGGGCACGGGGGCTCCGAATCCTGCTGGCTGGCTGGAGAAAGGTACTTTGGGTTTACAGCTTGTCCATCGAGAGCCATAAAAACAGGCAATGAAAACTGCCTGGGGAGATAGACGAGCACAGTGGAGCACAAGTGGTCGGGAGAGATGGGACCCTGGCGGGCAGTCTAGGGCGGCTTCCTGGAGGAGTTTCTACCTGCCTGTGGGAACAAACACAGAAACTCACTGTTCACCCGGATGTCCCCCTCCTCCACTTCCGCTTCCTATCTCTAGATGTAGGTAAACCAAATGGCATTCGACGCCCTGCCTGGCATGCAGACTGCCCATCTGGCATGGATGAGCGCCTTTAAGCTTGTCACATCACACCTTCAAGTCTTTGAATCGGTTCAACAAGTATGCCAGGCCCATAGTGGTACTCACCCTAAGGGCCACAGGGGAAGCATCATGCGGAACCCTGATGGTTAAAGACACAGGCTGCAGGAGAAAATGAGCCGCCTTTGACAACAGAGCAGAGTGCGTCCATCTGTATGTGTTGTCCACCCGTGGGGTTGCCCTGGATGCCCGTGGGCTTGTTCTGAGGTTGCTGCAATTGCTTCCGCAGAAACTGTGTCATGCGCATGTGCTTAACTGTTGAATTTCCTGAGTGGCAAACCCTCATTCAGGGAGCATTTTTCCTTCCAACTGTGCCAAAAGAAGGGCCTTGGTATACAAGGTGCCTCCATGAATCTCTGTGCTAATGGACAAGTTATGTGTTTGGGGTGAGGGGAAAATGGCCACTTGGAAATCTCTTGAGTGCCCCCAAGGGAAGAGCTGCTGGCAAGGCACTGATGTTGCTTCCACACTCTGAACTGTACAACGAGGACTGCCTGCCCTTCTCTTAAGTGGCACTTGGCTGGGAGGCAGGAGGTCTGGATCTGGTCCTTGCTTTAACACAAAAGGGCTGGTTCCCTTGGGCACAACCTTGACCTCTGAGAGCCCTGGTTCCTCATCTCCAAAATGAAGGAATCAGATTGGATGATCCTCAAAGTTTCTTTTTGTCTCTGAAGACCTGCGGTGCTGTGAAATAAAGTCCCCCCACCTCCACCCCTCTTCTCTCTGACTTTCTGATACTGTGGCCACAGGCCTTCTATTTTTATTTCCTTTCATGTTCCAGGATCTGAGTATCACTTTTGACTGACTGTAGGTGTAATAGAATTTGTACTTTCTCAAAATTTAATTACTAGCAGTAAACGATCAATCAATCCATTGATTAACTACTTATTGATTTCCCCCCTACGTGGCTCTGAGACAGGCAGGCTGCATTTGGAGCACAATCCTTTGGTAATTGGCTTATCCTGCCGGGTGCACAGCCTCTGTTAAAAGGCATTTGGGTCTTGGTAAATGGCTTTTTATTTAAGTATTTATTTCTCAGATCCCAGGACTGCTGTTGGGAGACATTTTATGTGTGCACTGGGTTTAGCAGGTAAGCCCTGAAATATAAACATAGACTCCACATGACTGCCTGACATTCAGAGCAAGAGAGTCAGACCCTTTTTAACCGAGGGTCTCAGGATAAGTCATTTCAGCTCAGTGTGCCTCTGGTTGTTGTTGTTTAGTTGCTAAGCTGTGTCTGACTCTTTTGTGACCCTATGGACTGTAGCCCGCCAGGCTCCTCTGTCCATGGGATTTCCCAGGCAAGAATGGGTTGCCCTTTCCTTCTCCAGGCGATCTTCCTCACACAGGGATTGAACTCATGTCTCTTGCATTGGCAGGTGGATTCTTTAGTGCTGAGCCACCAGGGAAGCCCTTGCCTCTGATAGGTCTATAGCAAGTTTATAAAATGAGTGTGTGGGTGTGTGGGGCGCCGTGATGTCTAAAGGCTCAGATTCCTTAACTCTGATTCTAACTCTCTGTTTCACAAACAACCTAACTTAAAGAGATGGGGATTTGCATATCAAACGCTGCTCCTGGCTTAGGTTACCCAGTCTTTATCCCTCTTGGGGAAGATGTGGACCCAGTTGGTGCTTTGAAGTGTGAGCATTAAGTGCATTCCTTATGCCAGGCACAGGCCACAGGGAACTGGCCCCACAGTTTTCAAGTGTGTACCACTTTCAAGGTACAGCTAGCTCTTAGTTACCACGTAGACACAAGCATGGAGGAAGGAACTGCAGGCTTAGACTTCCTCTGCCCATGTCCTCTGGGCTCCTTCCCTTCTGCCTAGTCCTTGTGTGCCCAAGAGGACAAATTCATTTCATTGTCAACATTGGCGAAACGACACTGCAGGACAAGTCTGTCCCTTCTTCCTCTGTGCCTCTCCCTAAACCTTTGCTGCTGCTAAGTCGCTTCAGTCGTGTCCGACTGTGTGTGACCCCATAGACAGCAGCCCACCAGGCTCCCCCATGCCTGGGATTCTCCAGGCAACAACACTGGAGTGGGTTGCCATTTCCTTCTCCAATGCATGAAAGTGAAAAGTGAAAGTGAAGTCGCTCAGTCATGCCGACTCTTAGCAACCCCATGGACTGCAGCCCACCAGGCTCCTCCGCCCATGGGCTTTTCCAGGCAAGAGTCCTGGAGTGGGGTGGCATTGCCTTCCCTGCCCTAAACCTTTAGTGGATTCTAAAGTCAAGAAAAAAGGCCCTTGGATTATCTGTTGGATTGCAGTATCAGATTAGGGCATATGAGAAACAGGAATACACTAGAAGTTAGGAATAGAACATCAGCCTAGCACAGAGGTGCAAAGCTTTCATTCTGTCCTGGGAGTTGGCAAATGCCTCCAGGGGGAATTGCTGCCCATCATCATGGCCTTTGACTGTAGCCTTTCCCGCTGAAGCCACAGACCTCAGACTAGGACTCGAACCCACAATCTTCTAACCACACTCCTTTGGTTGGGGCTCAAACCCAGGCACATTTCAGATGGGACTTGAACCCATAATCTCTGGCTTTGGAGGGAATGTTAATTCACAACCTCCCAGCTGAGACTGCACACCTGGTCACAGGAATTCAACAAGAGGCAAAAGGATAGGTAAGAAGTAGATTTATTAATATAGGAGTCTTGTAAAGTGTGCAGCAGGCAAGTGGGGTCTGCCCTGAGAATTAGGTGGGAAAACAGGTTTATTTAGGGAGGTACACACTTCATAGACAGAGTGTTGGCCATCTCAGAGGCAAGAGGCTCTGAAAAACAGGATGATTAGTTTTTATGGGCTGGGTAATTTCATATGCTAATAGGTAGAAGGATTATTCCAATTATTTCAAGGAAGAGATGGGGATTTCTAGGAATTGAACCACCACCCGCTTTTTGGCCTTTTATGGTCAGCCTTGGAATTGTCATGGCACCTGTGGGTGTATCATTTGGCATATGCTCATGTATTACAGTGAGCAAATAATGAGGCTCAAAGTCTACTGGAAGTCAAATTTTCAAGCATCTTGGACCTAACAGCTTCTAACCAGTTTTTGTCATATCCTTGATAGCTAATGTCATTCTTTTGAAGGTTGTGCCCTGCCCCTTTCCCTCCTGTGTCACTTCCACACTGCAGCCAGAACCTCCTTGAGGACATCACTTCCCTCATTTTAAAACCTTTGTTCAAAGGATCGCCAGGGTTCAGAATCAAGTCCAGGCTCCCTGACATGACACCCAAGGCCTGTCCTGATCCAGCTGAACTTGCCACTTGCCTCCTGTCCACCTATCTTTCTGCCCTGCACTTAGTAGGTATTCAGTATTTACTGGAGGGAATAAAACAGTGAATGAGAGAGTTTGGTCTTAAATGATAAGGTTAAGGCACATAGAACATACCTAAGATAATGGTGACATGCATCACAACTGCTGTCTTCATTTCCTTTCTGAAAGGTAAGCAAAGGTCCCTGAAGACCTAGGGGCCAGAAAGGTTCCCTCCGCTAAAGCAGGTCTAGCATCACAGGCTTGGTCAGGCCATCAGCCCTAGTTTGACACTTCCATTGTTAAATCCAGATGTCTCTCTGGGGCCCAGGGCCCCCATGGTCTGGCCCGTACCATTCTCTGACCCCATCTTGTGCCACAGTTCTCCTGATTCACTGAGCGATAGCCACACCTATCTCTTAGTTTCTCAGTCAAACCAGGGTGTTTCATCAACCCCAGGGCCTTTGCATAGACTGTTCTGCCTGGAAAGCCCTTCCCCTACACACTTCCCCATTGGCTCCATCTCATCTCTGTCTGTCTTGGGCACTGGTATTTCCCCATGGCACCAAGAATGTCCTTTAAAAAGTTGTTGAATGAGCAAGCAAGCCAACATAGACAGCTTGGACTGGAAGAAGCTACATCAACCCTGGCCTGCCTCCATCTCTCATCCTCACCCAGCTCAGGCAGATGGAGACCCTAAAGTTCTCCCAGGACCAGATGCCGCAGCCAACCACGTGCAGCAGAGTTTTCTCAGAACCTGCCCAGGGGTCCTGCCCAGTCATATGCCCACCCAGGCCAGAACTGCCAGGGCCATTGAGGCTACCCTTCATTGAAGAGGCTTGCTTTGAGGGCTGCTGTCCCTAGTGGGGAACCCTCTGGCTCTCTCCTTTTATGGGGAATCTTTGCCGATGGATTGGCTGTAATTGTCGGATTTGCATTTGGCACACCTGCAGCCAGAGGCCCTGGGGGCACCTAGGCCTTTGGAAATCAATAGGAATAAACAAATAAATATATTCATAGACTGGGACCTGGAGAGGAGGGGTGGCTGGAAAGGAGGAGAGGAAACAAATCAAAGTCCCTGGCTTACCATCTGCAGCAGGGGACCCACTCCCCACCCCCATCCCTACCGCCCCCACCAGACCCAACGCGGAGCTCCTTTCTCAAGTACCCGCCTTCTATCCCCACAGTGAAACTGAGACTGTAATTTCAGTGCTAACCTGAATGGGTTTGTTTCCTTTTATTAACTCCAGCGTTGGGGTTTTAGGCAAGTTGGCTATTGTTCAAGCCACACTCCTCTCCTCTCTACTCCCCACACTTGGAAGCAGTAGGAACAGCCAGAAGGAGATGGCATTAAGCTGCAGAAGTGGCTGGTGTGAGCCCAGGTTGCCCTGCAGTCAGATGGAAGCCAGTAGCAGAGCAATGGAGGGGCGGCCAGGGAGGGCCAGCTCTTTCTGCTTAGAAGCCAGTGTTGTTCAGGGTCCAGCCCAGGTGCCTTCCTGGGTGCACCTGCTGGGGCCCCACATTTAGAAGGGGACTTGGCCAGCCTTGTAAGGACCCACTGGACTCCAGCATCATGAGGCAGGAAACAACAGCACACTGTGCTCTACGTCTTACAAGACGCCTTTACACACCCGTGTGTGTGAGCCAGCTCCTGCTGAGAGCTTGCCCAGACATCCAGCTGCTGGGGGCTGGGCTGGGGGGCTGGGGGGATGCGCTTTGGCATGAACTGGCCCCATGGGATTTGTAGGCTGTAAAGCACCCTGCGGAGAGGTGCCAGCCTTTCCTCCTGTGGCCTGTGAGCTCCCAGGAGGACAGCTGTCTTATCATCAGTGTACTCCTGCTTCCATTTCCGGCCTGTCATAGACTTTGTAAAGGGATGAATACATGAAAAATGAAGCAAAGAAAATAAGGATAATAATATCCACCTCCCAGGATTGCTGTAGGGATAATAATATCCACCTCCCAGGATTGGTGTAGGAATAAATGAGATAAGGTGTCTAAAGCTTTTCGCACAGAATAAATGCTAATGGTGTTTGGTGGTTAGTTTGTTCCCAGAGGATTAAGTTACTTGTGCCAATGTCGGGTGCCTACTGAATAGTGGATCTTCTGATGCTGGGTCCTGTATCCCTTCTTATCCAGGAAAGCAGTCATAAAAATAAATGTGGCTTTAACTGTGTTTGAATACAGGTGGCTCCTAGACAGGAACAAACACTGGGAAAAGCTTTGGGGGCAAAAAATGGTTGGGAATCGGTATCTCCTCCTTCAAGTGTGAGGAATCAGTCGAGGCAGAAAAGGGCACTGGGCCTGGGAGGGGGGTCCCCAGGGCACTGAGTGACCCATAGAAGCTGTGGCTCTGAAGGTGCCCAGCAAACTGCAGCCAGGAGGGGACGTGTTAAGCTGCTGGCTCAGCTAAAGTGAAGCCAGGATGCGTGGGGATGCAGAGCTCCACTGTCATGAATCTGTGGGCGTACCCTGTTTATGGTTATTGTTATTATTGGAGTATAGACAGTTAACAATGTAGTGATGGTTTCAGATGAACAGCAAAGGGGCAAAGGGACCCAGCCATACATATACATGTATCCATTCTTCCCCAAACTCCCCTTTTTCTTTAAAAGAGAGTGGAAACCTTTGAGAATGTCAGCTGTCCCTCATGGCTCTGTGTATTCTTATTAGCCAGTATACCAAGCCGTGGGGAAGTGGTTCTGCCGAACCTATGAGTATTCACAATGTTTGCCAACCAGAAAGCCACTGGACTATCTTTCTGGCATATCTGCTAGGTGCAGGCATTGTGCCAGGTACTTGGTTTTGTTAATTGAGGTGACATTCACTTAAAGCGCCAGGTACCTTTTAGATATGAACTCAAAGCTCCAAAACAGCAACACCAAGTGGGTATGGGTATCCTTATTTCTGCAGAAATGGAAACTGAACCTCAGAGACATGGTGTGACATGCCCCAAGTCACACAGCAGGGAGGTATCCAGGGAGCATAGATTTGTCCGAGTCCAAAATCCATACCCTTTCCATCCCACCGCAATGTATAAATGTACGGATTTATATAAATTGTGAGATAATGAAATACCTGCCCATGCATGAAGCCAGTGTGCTTTCCCGAGTGTCATTGTTGATTTGGCTACCTGTGTACCACAGGCCCCTCGTGGGTCCAGGTCTCTGGTTCTCTGCAATCCTGGCTTCCTGTGGACCCCTTAGCCATTTGCCTGGAGAAGGCACCATCCCAGCCTCTCTCTTCCCAGGCCCTGCCCCTCTGCCCCTGGTCTCCGGATGCTGTGAGCCACAGCACTTTCCGGGTGCACTGTTGGGTAGCAAATGCTCGCTGTACTTGTTACAGCTCAGTGGAAACACCTTGCTCTCTGGAAGAGCAGGGGAGGAATAAATGTTTCAGTCACGCTATAAATAATGTAGCAAGGAAAGATGTTGTGAAAGTGGTGCTCTGGGTTTTGCCAGGAGGTATGTTTTCCTTCTTTCTTTTTTTTTCCCCTTTTACCTTCCTCCCCCAGCTGCCCCCCTCCCCCAACCCCCGCCCCGCCTTTATTCAGTCCGATACAGAATGCCTCCCACCAGGGATCAGAGGAAAACAGCCCTACTCCAGGGGAAGGAGAAGATTAAACTGTTGAAACTAAACAAATCAATCCCTGTAGAGAAAAGGCAGAGGGGAGGGGAGGTCCGGCCCAGCCAGGCCCTTGGCAGTGATCTGGGGACTGAAAGAGAGAACCTCCCGGAAGAGGCCGGGTGTCATTCATGCTGGCAGGGGTTGGGAGTAGAGAGGAAGTACCACTGGCAGGGACAGCTGCCTGAAAAAGGAGGGTGGGGATGAGCTTCTAGACCTTTCATCTTTCTTTCTCAGCCCAGCAAGTGGGAGAGCTCTCAGGGGGAGGCTGGCTGGGTTCTGCTTGCAGGACTGGAGCAAAAAATGGCAAAGGAAGTGATGGGGGGCAGCCCCAAAGGTGTAGGGGGCTGGGTAGCCAAGGTGATGCAGCCAGAAATGGAGCCCAGATCATGGGAAAGATGGGAGCCAAAGACAGAACCCCGGTAGGAGAGCCAGGTGGAGCCTTGAATGGGATGGTATGCAAGACCAGAAGCATCCAGGAGACTGGCAAGCTCACAGGACCGAGTCTGTGATGTGGCAGGGTATTGGAGGCCAGCTTTTCTCTGACAGCAGATGTATTGTTTGGGGGCAGATCTTGTGCCGAAAGATGCCTTTATCTTCTGGCTGCTTGGCCTCAGAGTTTCCTGGGGTTCAATCAGATGAGATGGGGATCTCTTCCAGCTTCAGGGACAATTGGATGTGGAAATTCAAAGGCAGTAGTGGCTCTGATGATGTTGATATCAGGGAACCAGAAGGACCCAGGGCTTTTTCGTGTAGGTCTGCATTTCTTAAAGTGCAGGCTGGCAATCCCAGGCATAGAAATCATCTGGAGCTTATTTTAAAATACAGATTTCTTTTTCCCATTTGAGATCTACTGAATCCAAATTTGGGATGGGGCCCAAGAATCTGCACTTTAAATAAATACGTACATAGCTCCTATTTACATGGATTTCAATAACCCTTCTTAGGAGCTACATTCATTTCCTTTGATCAGAAAGTGGTTTGCTGGAGAAGGTCTTTACCCCGTACTTGAAAGCTGATTTCCTGTGAAATATAATACTATCCCTCTGACAGTCTGGAAACATTGAGTACTTACTTGTGTTCAAGGTGCTATGCCAGGGGGTTTGCCTGGGGTCAAAGACAGAGTCTTAGGGTGGTTATTGTTGTCCAGTTGCTAAGTCCAGTCTGACTCTTTGCTACCCCTATGGACTACAGCACACCAGGCTTCCCTGTCCTTCACTATCCTGGAATCTGCTCAACTCTTGTCCTTTGAGTAAGTAATGCCATCCTACCATCTCATCCTCTGTTGCCCTCTTCTCCTCCTGCCCTCAATCTTTCCCAGCATCATGGTCCCTTAGAGTTAAAGAGACCTCAAAAACCATCTGCCACCCAGAGAGAGAGCATCTTCTAGGGCATTCCTGAAGATTGGCCATCCATGAACTCACTACTTGGTGAGGCAGCCAAGTCCATGCTTGATTGACTTGCAGGTTTCGAGTCTGCTTCCAGGCCCAGAGGCCAAATCTGCTCCCTCATACACAACAGCTGGCTGTCATGTTCCCCTGGAATCTCTTTTCCAGAAGAGAAACTACCAGTTCCCTTAAAGGAAGAATTTGTCCAGACCTCTGACCTTCTAGCTGCCCTTCTCTGAGTCCTTAGGGTTGTGGCTGACCTTCTCTAAGGGAGGCACCTTGTTCCTGGAAGAAAACTGACCAAGAGAAGGGAAGGACTGAGACAAGTCCCTCTCCCCCTTTTCTGGATACAGATCAGCCTGTCCCTGGAAAGTTGCCCTTAGAAGAGGGAGGCTATTTCTTCCTAGGATGACTTTTGGGGGGGTAGAAGGACTTAGGAGAAAGTGGAACCAGGCCACTCCAAGCCTTCATCTCTCCCAGAAACTCACTGGCCTAGAGTTTCTGTAACAGCATCCAGCCTTTGAGAAGCCGTTTACCTCCTCAAAGGAGATGGCTTCCCTGGTGGCTCAGACAGGAAAGAATCTGCCTGCAATGGAGGAGACCTGGGTTCAATCCCTGGGTCGGAAGATCCCCTAGAGAAGGGAATGGCAACCCATTCCAGTATTCTTGCCTGGAGAATCCCATGGACAGGGGAATCCAGTGGGCTACAGTCCATGGGGTCACCAAGAGTTGGACACGACTGAGTAACTAACACATGTGTGTGCACATTTCCCAGCTCCAGGCAGCAGGTGGGCTGCACACCCAGGCTGGGCTGGGAGGTGCTGACTCCCGCCCTCTTCTTCACAGACCCAGTCTCCACGGCTCTGTTCATCACCATTTGACGTCCTCAGTTCTTGCCCTCCACAGAGGCTACACCAGGAGAAAGCTGCTCATTAGCCAGGAAAGCAAAAGGGAGAACAGTACCTTTTGATGGAGACAAGCCTCAGAAAGGACTAGGCCCTGGCTTGTGCTGTCACCTTGGCCTTGGAGAGGGATGCAGGAGAGGAGACCTAGGAAGACCAGGTGGCAGGTGAGGAAAATGATTTGAGCAGTGGCATTTGGGACTGATTGAAGCGGAGAAAGTCTGGGGCTGGGGAAGGCTCATTATAATAATTGTATCCTTCCCCTGTAGTTACGACCTTGCAAAATGTAAGTTGATGTTTGTAATGAGTCATAATTAGACAATCACCAAAAGTTGCAGTGAGTAGAATGAATGGAAAACCCAACCAGCAGTGGAATTCACTGTTCTCAAGCACCTGTTGCGTTCTTATTTTCCTCCTCCCTGTGGTGGAAGCCTCAGGGGGAGGACTTCTGTGGCCATGGTCACCTCCTCCTCTGTCTGTTTTTCGCTTGGCCAGGCTCGGCCGTCCTGTGAGGCACCTCTCTTTGGTTTCCAGCCCTTGGGATTTCCTCCTGCCACTTGGGTTAAGTTCCAAAGATCATCAACAAGCAGAAGGCTGAGCACAAGCCTAGGATTCTTGGTCCCAAGAAGGAAAGTCCAGGGACCAGGCCATTATAGCACCCCTCATCCCTAGTGAAAGTGTTAGTCGCTCAGTCGTGTCTAACTCTTTGCAACCCCATGGACTGTAGCTCGGTGCCAGGCTTCTCTGTCCATGGGGATTCTCCAAGCAAGAATACTGGAGTGGTTTGCCATTCCCTTCTCCAGGGAATCTTCCCAACCCAAGGATCAAACCTGGGTCTTCCACATTGCAGGCAGATTCTTTACTGACTGAGCCACCTAGAGAAGAGGCCTAAGCATCTTCATCACTTTTTCAAGCAAAAAATAGGACCTGTGCCCAAGACTGCACAGCTAGAAAGTGACCAGTAACAAAACATATTACCTCTTCTGTGCTATTTATCTAACAGGATCACCATCCCTAACTCGAACCCCTAATGATAAGATTTTATATAAAATGTATATATAAAATATGTATAGATGTGTACATGATGGGATGGAAAGATATTTGGGAACCAAGGCTCTTTCTCAAAATCAAGCTTCAAAATCTAGAGATTCAGCTTACTAGAGGACACCCTGCATTCTTGCATGGGTGTTCCATGCACTCGAGATCCCTAATACAATTTTGCATCATCAACTATACAGGCAACTATATGCTGTGCTTATAGTGGCAAATAATGCCCTGACCCCTCTCAGCAGCTGGGCCCCAGCTCCCAGGGTGGAGTGAGTTTGAATGTTTACAACATTTACATTTTAATTAAAACCCTTCTGGACTCTCCAGAGTTTCCATGAATCTATTAGTCCCTGCTACAGCCTCCCCTTTATAGCAAAGTCATTTCAGAGGATGGAATTTATACTAAGGCTTTCCTCTCACTGCTTGTCAAGTGAGTCCTCACAGAGACTCAGGGAACAGGAAGAAATTCAGAGATTACAGGATCCAATCTGTCAGTTTTAAGACTGAAGCCTGGATGCGTGTATCTAAGTCACTTCCTTCATGTCCTACTCTTTGCAGCCCCGTGGACTGCAACACACCAGGCTTCCCTGTCCTTCACTGTCTCCCGAAGTTTGCTCAAAATCATGTTCATCAAGTTGGTGATGCCATCCAACTGTCTCATCCTCTGTCGTCCCCTTCTCCTCCTAACTTCAGTCTTTCCCAGCATCAGGGTCTTTTCCAGTGAGTCACCTCTTCACATCAGGTGGCCAGCATAATGGAGCTTCAGCTTCAGTGTCAGTCCTGAATAGGGAAAGCCATTTGCCCGAGGACACATAGACTGTGGCTGACCTGGGCTTTCAGTTCAGACCTGGCTCCTCGCTGATGCTTAAACATTTGACTATAACACCGGCTCCTTGCCAAAGTGGAGGGACTGGGAAGGGGCAGGCCCTTGGGGGCTTTAGTCTAAGATTCTTAGAGCTTTGAATTCAGAGCTCCTGCAGGGCTGGAGCCCTGGGAAGGGACTTGGGCTCTGAATCAGGAGACTCTGCTTTTGTAGTGAGGCTGTTTCCTACAGCCTGTATCAGGGAGGAAACACAGAGAGAAGCAGGAGATGAAGATGGGAGCAGAGAGAAGTGGTTCTGGATGGTGAGTAAGGACAAAGGTGTGGGGCAGAAGATGGAGTGTCGGGTGAGAAGGGAGGCTCAGGCGCTGAGATGCTCTGGCCCAGGGCAGAGCCAAGCTCAGTGGCCTCCTCGGCCTCTGGCTCCCCGGAGGGTGTGCTTAGGGAAGCTGACTTGTTCTACCAACTGTGGCCTTTGGCCCTCAGAAGGGTTAGTGCTTAAACAATAAAAAGGTCTTGGCAAGAGACTAGGTTGGCCAAGCTGTTCTGGAAGACAGTCTGATTTTGCCCAAGACAGGAAATCAGATTTTTGGTCCCGACTTCAGCCTTTACTAGGTGGCCTCTATCAAGGTCTTTAACATTTTGTGGCCCTGGATTCCTATGACTAAATGAGAATAGTATTATTGACTTCATATTCTGTGGTCAGATTTATATTAGATACATGTGAGAATGTGTCATAAACTAAAAAGCGACATAATAATATCCAAGGGCTGGGTATAATTATCTCCACCAGTGAGCCTCCCCTGTGACATTTACCTCCAGGTGCCAAGGAGCATAAACTCGGCTCAAAGAAGAAATGATCTTTCAAACACTGGTCCCCTGTTACCGCAGGACTACACTGAACTAAGCTCACCTTAACTCCCAACCACTCAACCCCCCAGGAACTCTGAAATAGCGTCAGTGCTGACCCCAGACTAGGAGGAGAGCACGGTGCCCATCACTTGAGCAGGCTGCCCGAGAGTCAGAAAGGAAGTGTGGGTCGGTCGGCTGCTGTATCTAGAAGCCAGAGCTACACCCAGCCTGCTCCTGGGGACAGACAGGCTGGCTGGAGAAGCTAGAGTTCCCATCTTTGCCTTATGGCCAAGTTAACTTGTTTTTGCTTGAACACCACCAATAAGAAGCAGCAGTACATTGGGATGCTGGGGAAAACATGCAGTTTGTTTCATTGACACTTTGGTTTATGGGCTTATTAGTTCATGGCCAAGCAATCCAGTTGCCCTAAGGAGAATCTGTGACACTTGAAAATGTGTCTATCCTAAACCTGAACTGTTAATTGTCTCTCCCTCTGGCTGGAATGATTTGTCTGGGCTTCTGTCGCTCTCTTCTGAGATGTTAACCCTTTGTTCAGTCTAGGTCATAGGTGTTGACCTTGGCTTTCATAAGCACGGCCGTGAACTATACCTTCTACCTGCAGTTACTACCCTAATGATGCCCAGTGTAAGACTCCAGGCAATCTCAGACCTCACTCTGCAGGCATGGGCTTTAGTTCTTTCTGTGGCAGTGAGTTGACCATGTGATCTTGGACAAGTTATAACTTTTCTGGACTTTAGCTTGGTAACCTGTAAAATGAGGGGATTGAACTTCATTGCCCTTCATCCACTTCTCAGTGGATTAGGAAAGCCCCTTTGACACCAGATGGTGACAGAGATGGGGCAGCTGATCACGTAGGCCTGGTCGCCAAACCTCTCAAGCTGAGACCATCATCTGATACTGAGCCTCAGGTGAACATGTGGCATAAGCTCTGAAGACTAAGGCTATTGAAGGGACACCATGGTGGTTTCCATTTATGGTTAAACATGGATCCTAACAGAGCCTGGCTTTCTGTTCTGTGCTCGTTGGAAAGACAGCCTGGTGACTCCACGGTCCCCGTCAAGCCTTTGTTGCCAGTTAGCAGGCAGTTGCATTGTGGAAGGACCATTGTTCTCAAGTAGTCAGCTCGCTGTGCCTCGTGCCAGCTGGCATCCGGTGACCAAGCCCAGCTTCAGGGCCATAAGGTGATGCCGGCAAGAGCAGGTGTGCATTCATTGTGCTGCACCAGCCATGCACCAGAGTCAATCACTCCTTGACATTCCAGAAGCATGCATCCTTTTCCAGGAGGCAAAACAAGAGGTCTGGCTTTTTGTGGGTGTGGAAGACGAGTGTGGCAGACTGTTGAGCCCAGTCCCAGCATCTCAGAGTGAAAACAGGGTCTTAAAAGGCCACCCATCCATTTCCATTTTGATGCGAAAATCTCCCTCTGTGGTCCAGCGGCCATCTATGATGTGTGTCCTTCCAGTTTCCAGAAAGGAGAAGTGAGACCACTGACAGTTACAAAGAAAGTCAGAAAAGGAGATCCTGCTTTGATGAAAGGTTGGGGTGAGGAGGAGCTCGCGCTGCCAGGGACCTGGGATTAGATGGTTACTGACAGTGAGCACTAAATTCAAATCTGAGCTCTTCTGGCGGCAGGGGCGAAAATGGAAATATGATTGTTATATGGGTGTCTGACAAAAGGACTCGTGGCAGGAGAGACATTCTTTTCCCTGGTACTAAATTTTCAAGCAAGCCACAGTCATTTCCTGGCCAGGGAAGGTGACCCTGGAGGTTGGGATTTAGTTTCTATTTCCCTTTTCCTACTCCTTGCCATATGTTCCAAGATTCTATATGACTTCTCAAGGCTTGCTCTGATCAGTTCGTTTTTCTCCATTTCTTCTTTCAAGAACCCATTGAGTTATGTGTGAACCTGAAGTCCTGGGGAGCCAGGTCCTCTTTGGAAATTCCAAGGGTTTTTGAAGCTCTGGGAGGAAACCACTTGACCTGGGATGTTGGTGCTGATAGACAGGGCGGGCAGGGCGCGTCACCTGCAAGGAGCAGCCGCCCTGAAGCCTGGGAGCCCTGCGAGGCGTGGGTGACATGCAGCATTCCTGGCAGTGCAGCCCACAGACCCACCAGCTTGGGGGTTCTGCCAGCCTCCAGTGGCTGGTGTAAAGACTCCTTGTATGAGTCAATAGTTAAGCTGTTTAATTTTTTTTCTCTTAGAGTAATAAATACATTTCTAGTTCTTCATTTGTCAGTGGCTGCATCCCTGACATGACACTGGCACCTCCTGGTAAGCCTCCAGTTCCTTGGGGTGGCCTGGGATGTTTGAGGACCATGTACTGTCCCTAGTAAGTGTGGCAGTGTCCTGGGCATGCTCTGGGCACCACGGCTAGACCCTCTGTGTGTCATCTTCAGAGGCCATACAATGTGGTGATGAAGACCACAGACTATAGTCAGTCTACATAGGGCTCATATCCCAGCACCCCCACTGACTGGGTTCTGTGTCCTGGGTTAACCCTTCTGAGCCTCAACTATTCATCTATAAAAGGGGAAGAATAATAATACTTCACTGGGTGGTTGAGAAGTTAAATTGATAGGTACACAGGCAGATAGATAGATGTTTCGGTAGTTATTTAGAACAGTTGTTGCTGGCACACAGTAAGTGTTATATAAACCTACAATTATCCTCTTCCTCTTCCTCTTCCTCTTAGAACGTCTCAGAGGCATTGGCATTATTAGCCCCATTTTACAGCTGAGCAAACTGAGGCCGGGAAGAGCTAAGTTGCTTGTTGAAGGCAACACCACTAAGTGTGGAGCCAGGATTGGGATCTAGCCCTGTCTTACTCTGGACCCCGACCCTGTTCTGAAGAGTGCGATCAGTCTTCTGAGATGGCGGGCACCTCTGCCCTGTACTGTGGTCCCACAGCACACTGCCTGCTCTGACCCAGCGCTTGGACCAGAGCGCAGGTCCACTTAGTGAGGTATTATTTTTCTTCCCCTTTTATAGATTAAAAATTGAGGCTCAGAAGGGTTAACCCAGGACACTGGATTGGGAGAGGCCAAGACGGTCTCAGCAGGTGTGACACAGGGAACTGAGGGACAGGGCTGGGGGGCAGGCCAGCCTCCTGCTGAATCCAGGTTTGCCTTCCAGGCTCAGCCCTGCAAAGTATACCTCCGCTCCCCAGTGTCTGCATCCGTTAAACAAAAATCCCTCTTGGCACTTGACAAATGTGGTTTGAAATTGGACCCAACTCGTGCAGGGGCTGAGACTAGCTGAGATGACCCTACAGACAGCAATGGCTTTCAGGACCCCTGAGCTTTCTGTCGCTGGGGCTCCTGGTAGAAGACCGGAAGGGCCTAGGGTATGGATTAGACTTTTCTACCAATTTTGCATCAAACAGACCTAGTTTTAAATCCTGTGTTTACTGTTTGCTTGCTGTGTGAGTTTGGGCAAGATTCTTAACCTCTCTGAGCCTCACTTTCCTCATCTATAAAATGAAGATGATAATATGTCCCTCATAGGTTTCTTGTAAGTACTTAATTGTAATACCTGGAAGTCTAAGCCTATAATAAAATAGAAACTATTTATTATTATTTTTTTGTTAGTATGATCATTATCATTATTGTATGCTGCTGCCCTGGAATTCAAACCCTGAAGTAGCCAGCTGTCTTCTGCCTCTACATTGAACCTACCACTGTTCTAAACTAGGGTACACTCAGATCCCTTTGATACACAGGCCCCAGCAGGAGTGGATCCCCACTGCAAACGGACCCCAGTATTAGGATATCAAGATGGCAGCTGGGACTTCAGGCCTGGAGCTGGGTCCAGGGGTGGTAGGAAGGCTCACGTCACAGCTCAGCCCTGGGCTGTGCACTTAGGGTTTGGAGGGAGGGAGCGCTGGCAGCTGTCGCAACATCTGGACACCTGGCACTGGGGCTGGGAGGAAAACATGGGAGGAGGGTTTTCTCTTTCAGGAGCTTGTTGCTTCTAATTCTATATTTTACATCCTGGGGTTGAAATGGGAAGAAATACTCTTCCAGGTGGCCCCCCAGAGTACCCTAAGAAAAGCATTGCCATTCCTTCCTGCCGCTTCTCCATTCCCCCCGGGCTTTGTTCCCCCACCACCCCGACCCAAGCTTCAGATAAACATTTGTGGACGGTGATGGTGGGGGGCACGCACACCTGGACAAGAACAGGACGGACGTAGCTGTGTTCCTGATGGCTCTCTAAGGTGCCCTGCAACTTAACGTTCTGCAGGACTCAGAGCTTGTCACTCAAGGACACAGCAGCTTCCTCGGGCAGTGACAGCTCGGCAGTAAATCTTGCCCATTTAAATAATGCCTCTGTTCCTGTTCCACTTGCCTGTATACCTGCCATCCCCTGATTCCTGCCGATGCTCCTCAGTGGTAGGCATTAGTCTCTCCTGTCTCGTGGATGGGCCAGTGGGGCTCAGAGAAGTCAACGGCTTTCCCAGGGTCACAGAGCAAACTGGTGAAGTATCTAGAATGTCAGCCTATGCCTCCTGGTTGCAGTTGGATGTTCTAATTTATTTTTATTTTTTTATACCAGCTTTATTGAGATATGATACACATACTTCACAATTCATCCATACATGATTCAATGAGTGAATTCAATACACGGGCTTTTAGTATATTCACAGATATGTACAGCTGTGACTAAAATTTGAGAACATTTTCATCACCTTGAAAAGAAAGCCCTGCCACTTTAGACAGCACCCCAACCACCCCCCAATATCCCCAAGCCCTAAGCAGCAAGAAATCTATTTTCTATCTCTGTGGGTTTGCCTATTTTGGACATTTCATGTAAATGGAATCCTGGAATATGTGACCTTTTGTCACTGGGTTCTTTCACTTAGTATAATGCTTTCAAGATTCATCCACATAGTAATATGTGTCAATACTTCATTCCTTTTTATTGCTGAATAATATTCCCTTACGTGGATATACTACATATTATTTATTCATCAGTTAATGGACATTTGGGCTGTTTCCATCTTTTTGGCTATTATGAATAATGTATCTATAAACATCCCTGTATAGGTTTCTGTGTAGATGTATGTTTTCATTTCTTTTGGGTATCTACCCAGGATCAGAATTGCTGGATCAATGGCAACTTGATGTTTAGCCATTTGAGGAATTGCCAGACTGTTTCCCAAAGTGGCTGGTATTTACATCCCACCAGCAGTGTATGAAGGCTGCAATTTCTCCACATCTGCAACTTCTCTAAATCTTACCAATACCAATGTTCTCTTAAATCTTTATCTGGCTTACAAGCAAGCCAGGGAATCTTTGGGGAGGTGAGGATGAAATGAGACAAGGCCGATCTAGGCCAAGTGATAGATGAGTGAGCTGGGGGAGAGGGAGTAGGAATCGCTTCTAGAGAGCTTTGTGTCCAGCCTTCCAGAAGGCATTCTCTTATCAGGCTTGACCAAGGATCAGTGATGGTCTCCATGGAGATCATCTCAAGTACTGAAGCCAGAATATTGGATTCACTGAGTGGCTGGGGAAAAATCACAAAAAAGGCGACTGTAGTTTCCTGTATAGCTGATGACTTCAGGATTGTAGATTTTGTGTGTGAACTGGCCACTTGTCCCCAGACAGGCCTGGCAGGGGACCTGAGTGAATGGGGAAAGCCCTGCTTCTAGTTTGGGTAATTCAAAACTTTCCAGCAAGGCCAGGGAGCTGGCTAATTGTTCCAAGCAGTGGTGGAGGTGGGGTGCCATAGGGAAGCAACAGTTCCACCTTTATGCATTTCTTCTCCCATCACCATTTAGATGCCAGGGTCATACGTTACTACCCCAGAGTTAAGCAAAGCTAGACACTGAAGTCTAAAGAACCAGGGTGTAGGCTAGTGTTGGAGAGAGAAAAAGAAAAATCATACTGAATCAAAAAAATGGAGCAAGAAGGAGAAGCATCATGGTAGAAAAAATGGCCCCAAGCTTCCTGTGGCTGTGAAAAGACGTGCTGAATCCGTTCGTGCCTTCAGTGGGGCTGGGGGAATGGTAACATGCGAACACCCTGCTTCCTACCACCTCCCCAGCACACGGGTTATAAACGTGACAGTATTTTATGACTGTCCTAGTCCTTCATCTGCTAATCCAGATGCTTCTGGAGGGAAAAGCAAGGGTCTCGTGGCATTCTGAAGCTGAGCATGTAGGTTCAGACTTGCATGGGTTCCCATCTCTCCTCCAGCCCGTCTAGCCACCCTAGGTGAGACCAGAGCCATGGCTGCCGTGAGTGTGAGCATCTCTCCTATCAATGGGAGCACAGTGGAGCTAGAGGAGCCTCAGGGGCCTCCTCGCCCACGCTGTCAGTCACCAGTCGGGAGGGAGGAGCTGGGAGGGGAGGGCAGTGGTGGGACAGGAACTGTGGAGGAGTGGGCATGTGTTCCTGCTCCATCTCCTGGTCCTTTTCTAAGGGGCTCAACACGGCTACCTTCCATGGCCCAGGAGTGACCTCATGGCAGTCTCTAGTTACATTTCCACAGCCCAGGTGACCTCTGATAACCGAGAGGAAGACCTCAATAGGTAGCACACCTGAGACTAATCCCACCAATGCTGTCTCCCCGAAAACAACACCCTACTGAGTATCTGTTTCAAAGTCGGGGGCTTCCCTGCTGGAGTCCACCCTGGTCCAACGGTTCACGTTCAGCCTTATAATAGGAGAGCTCTGGTGAGGAAGGAGATTCAAGGAGGCACCAGAGCCAGAAGCCCAGGTCTTGCTGGTTTAGAGGAACTACTCTGAAGACAGACAGGGGCAAGCCTGGGCTGCCCTGGGCGATAAGAGGTGGTGATAACCACGCTGGCACACCGTGTAGACGCTGGTGTCCCTGATGACTGTCTGGGCCACATGAGGAAATGAGAACATCCGCCTGGAAGGGATGCTGTGACTCTAAAACCAGATCATGTCAAGAAAGTACTTTGAAACTCTGAGGGACAACAACATTTTAAGGGTCCAATTCTTACTTTGCTCAAGTGCAGTGCAGGGCTCAGACAGCTGAGCAAAGAATCCATGAGCTTTGGAGCTGGGAGAATGGGGACCACAGGACAGATGTGCTGCTGCTGTAGCCTCTGCCAGGGTCACATCATCCATTTCTCTTCCTGGTCCCCTCCCCAGGCTGAGACCAGAGCCGTGGGACACCAGGCCGGCAGCTGTGGCAGCTGGGACAGGCTGTAATAGCAAAGCACTTTGGACTGAGGCTTTGATCCAAAGT
The DNA here is from genome assembly GCF_027580195.1 of Bos mutus. Lineage (NCBI taxonomy): Eukaryota > Metazoa > Chordata > Mammalia > Artiodactyla > Bovidae > Bos > Bos mutus. The sequence goes on from NC_091631.1 coordinate 51,565,155, forward strand.
GTGGCCTTCATCCGCACCCTGGAATTCTGGGATGTGACCCACTAGGCTGTTTCTATTTGCCCACAGTCATGGGGTTGACCTCCAGGGTCCCTCACCTTCACCCACCCACTGGAGACATTCCTGCTCGCGCCCTGGAGGCCCCTGGGGACTCCTCACTGCCTGGGCTTTCTTGGGGCCAGTCTGGCTGATGTAGAGAAGCCACTGAGAGCCCAGACTGCAGGTTCCCTTGGGGTTCCAGCCCCTGACTATAGCCGCAGTGGGAAGCTGGGCAATTAGCTGCCTCACCTGAGCAGCCCTCTGCCAGTCCCCCTAATCCCGATAATCCTAGCAGGCCATCCACCTGGAACCCCAAGCCTCATCCCCACCACCCACCCCCACCAAAGCCCCCCCCACCGCCACACACACATACACCACACACACGCACCTATACCACACACGCACACACACACACCACACACACACACGTATACATACACCACACACACACATACAACACACACACACACCACACACACACACCACACACACACATACACACACACCACACACACACCACACACACACACACACACACACACATACACCACACACACACATACCTATACCACACACACACATACACCACACACACACACACACACCACACATACACACATACACATACACCACACACACACACACACCACACACACACACACCTATACCACACACCCACACCCACACACCAAACACACACACACACCACACACACACACACACACACACACACACACACTGTACTGGGTGACTCAGACCAGCTCTGAGGACAGCCTCTGATGCACAGTTCAGCACCATGACCTTTCTTTAGGTGTGTGTTCAGGCTGTCAGAGGCCCAGCAGCCCCTTTGCATGAGATTCCGTGTGATCTTTTCTGGCTTTCTACCTAATTATCCTGAAGAAACTGGAGGGGAGGGTTTATGAAGAGTTATAGTCGCTTCTCTTCAGGGCATCATGCATTCGTTCAACTAACATTTATTGAACATCTGAATTCCACAACGAGGCCTTGTGAGCCTGCAGTAAAGACACGGGTCCCATCCTCCTGCATGTGTAATCTGCAAGAACTCTCGATACTAAACCAATCCACATTTACAGGTTCTCTAGTGCAGGGACTCCCCAAACTGGCTGTGACTCAGAATCACCTGGGAAGTGTTCTCAGATTCCTGGGTCCCACCCTACAGATCCAGACTCTGAAGGCCCAGGATGGGGCCTGGAAATCTGGGCTTTCTGGAATTTTCCAGATGATGCCAGAGGGAGCTATCGCCAGGGACTCCTGATGTCATCCATTCCCTGATTTCTCAAATCAGGAAACTGAGACACAGAGAGGATTTATTACCTTGCCTGGTTAAAGGCACAAACCTCTCATCAGTGCCATTTCCAGGATGTCCTGCCAACCAAAGGAAGGACAGGATGAGCCAAGCAAGTGACTCTGGCAAGAGACCATCTGAAACAGGGGTCCCCACCCCGCTGGCACCACAAACCAGGACCGGTCCATGGCCTGTTAGGAACCAGGTCGCACAGCAAGAGGTAAGCATTGGCAAGCAAAACTGAAACCATCCCCCCATCCGCAGAAAAATTGTCTTCCGTGAAACTGGTCCCTGGTGCCAAAAAGGTCGGGGACCACTGATCTAAAAGGTTTCCCAAGGGACAGCGTTTGGAAGGGCTGTATTTCAGAGGAAGGAGGAAGGACTTTGTAGGCTCAGGGGACATGGAGGGGACAAAAGTCTCAAGGCGAGAATTCCCTGGGACTTTGGGGCAGGGTGAGAATGTAAGAACTAGGAGATAGGTCCAGAAAAGTAGACTGGGGCACACTTGGGACCAGGAAACTCATCCAGTATTCAGGAGGCACTGGGAAGTCTTTTTTTAGCCAATGGTATTTTTGAAACAATTATGCTCACAACACTGTGAGCACTTAGTTCAAGGGGAGCCAGTTGCGAGCAGGGAGATCGGTGAAGAGGGAACCCAAGTCCGACCTCTGGGTTGGGGGCTGGGGGCTGCAGTGGGCCGGGGAGCCAGGCCCAGAGACTGAAGGTGACGGTGGGTCAAAGATGCGATGGTGTGAACCTTTTGTGTCTGGAAGTATGACAGGTGAAGCTGGGGGGCCTGTCTGGGGCGAGAGATGGACTTTAGGGAAAGACTTCGCCTCTGGGTGTTCAGCTGAGGTGATATAAGTGAAGCACGATCACAATTCCCGGCCCGAGCAAATGCTGAAGAATTTGCTGCTGTTCCTTGTTCTGCCGCCAGCTCAAGTCTGAGCTGTGGACGCTCACGTTCCCCACCTTGGTTGGTTCGCTCTCGCTGGCAGCTCACCTTCCCGGGAACCACCAGGCCTTTGACTTTGCAGGGGTTTTACCCCGTCTCTGGAGGAGGCCGCCTGGAGCCGGGGCCACCCGGGATTGTCCGAGCCTGGAAGGGGCCAGAGAGCAGGGGCGAGACCTTTTTATCGAGCGGCTCCTGGGAGTGAGTCTGTCCTAGGCCTGTGCTGTCATTTCTCTCTCTCACTCCACGCAGCCCCCAGCCAGGGGTCACCATTGTCCCCATCCTGTGGAGAAGTGAGTCACACCTGGGTCACGCTGTGACCAGAGATAAGGACACACACCCAGCGTCTGCTGAGTCCAGAGCCCATCCCGCCTCCCTCGCTCCCCCCATCGTCCTTCCTTCTCTTCCTTGCCCACATTTGATTTCTTCTGTCATGCCAGGAATTGAGCTCAGCTTCTGAGTGACAGGAGGCCGGCTGAGGTGAGCCACAGGGAGGCCTGTCCCGCTCTGGGCTCTGTCCTCTTCGGGAAGGGCTCTGGGGCTTGGGCCGTGGCTACCAACTCAGCCTTGAGCCTGCCCCTCGGGGGAGCCCAGGAGCACCCCCTCACACCCCCGCCCCATCCTTCCCCTCAGTTTCCTGTGTGGAACTAATTCACCCCAGGGACACACAGCTGGGCAGAAAAACCAGCCCTCCAGTTTTCCAGGTCACTGCGGCTCCTGCTGCAGAGGGCGAGGGCATGAAGCTGGGCACAGATGGTGCTGGCGGGAGAGGGGTGCAGAGGGCTGGGGATGGGGTGAGGGCTGGGTAGCACCCCCATGCAGGGCTGGGTGGTGTGGCCTTCTGGGATGCTTCTGGGCCCTGGCATCTGTCAGGGCACCTCTCTGAGCTTGTGCGTGGACCGCTGGACTGGAAGTCCCAACAGGCAGGCCACTAGGGCACAGGGCCACCCATGCTGCTGTTGGGGAGGGAACGGCATCCAAGGAGAGGCCAGGTCAAGAAAGGATCTTTGGGTACAAGCCCCCCTTACTCCCTCTTTCTCTCTGGGACTCCCTCGGCCTCTCCCGCTCCATTCTCCTCCACCTTCTCTGCTCTGCTTTGCTCTCTCAGGACCCTGCCTCATCTTTGCTTTCTATGGGATTGGCCACAAAGTTCATTCAGGTTTTTCCCATAATATCATCATCATCTTACGGAAAAACCTGAATGAACTTTGTGGCCAACCCAGTACCAACCAGAGGGCTCTTCTCTCCCCATCTCCCTCCCCTTTTTTCAATTGTCCTCCCTGTCTCGCCTCCTCTCCCCATTCCCTTTCTCTCTCCCCTTCTCTCTCTCTCTCTCTAAGCATCTGCCTCTTTCTTAGTCCTGGGCGCCATGCTCACACCCTAATGACATGAAAACCTGGGGTGGCCCTGGTTTGCTTGCTCCTATCTTCCTCATGTCCCTCTACCTCTTGGCTCACACCTCAGTCTGGGGAGCGGACCCCTGCTCGACACTGCCCACCTGCCTTGTTAGCCTCAGTCCATTCGGGAGTTTGCTGAGCACCTCCTGGCCCTTTCCTGGGAAAGCAGAGAGAGGCCAAAGGGACAGGAAGCGCTCAGTGCCCCGTCATTCCTGTCTTGGTGCCTTTGCTGATGCCTCTTGGGCTGTCCCTCAGGGAACTTCATCCTTAGCTCCAGCAGCAGAGCAGGCTAGAGATGAGGCATCGAATGTGGTGTAAAATGTATTTGGAAAGGATGCTGTGCATTGTAAGACCATCTGTGACATTAGTGAGCTTTGTGACCTTGGGCAAGTCACATTGCCTCTCTGGATTTCATTTTGTTTCCTAGCATGAGAGGATTGGACAAGATAACTTCTAGGGACCTGTCTAGCCACAAAATGCTAAGCTGTGGATGCTTTGCTGAGGTAAAATGCCTCTGTCTCATATCTGAAATTTGACCATTTGTGATTCATTCCTTTGGCTATGAGATGTTTTTCTTCTCTAGGAGAAACCTTTGAATGCAAGTATTCTTGGACCAGTTAATACCACTGGTGTACTGGCAAGTGGTGAACAATCACCTCTCAGGGAGAGAAGCCCCAGTGGGTAGTGTTTCCAGATTGGTTTCACAAGCTAGATACCCCTATGGTGGCCAGTTGCAAGCTACCAATATGATATCACTGAATGAGGAGTTGGGAAGAGAGGCACAAAATACTCTCTGAGCCAGTATGAGCAGCACCTGCAGTTAATGATGTGTGGGCACCTTGACAGGTGCACAGAGTAGATGCTAAATAAGAGCTGTAAGGTAAGCAGCTGGCAGTAGCCAGGAGCACAGGCTTCCCAGGTGGTGCTAGTGGTGAAATTAGAACACTCCTGCCAACGCAGGAGATGTAAGAGACACAGGTTCGATCCCTGAGTTGGGAAGATCCCCTGGAGGAGGGCACAGCAACCTGTTCTAATGTTCTTGCCTGGAGAATCACATGGACAGGGGAGCCTATGGCCCATAGGGTCGCACAGAGTCGGACAAGACTGAAGCGACTTTGCATGCATGCACTCAGCCAGGAGCACAGCCTGCGAGAGGGGTTGCAAAGGAATGTAATGTGGGGGCAGTAAGGGAAGAGGAGGGAGTCTGGGCAGGACAGGGAACCTGGCAGAGCTCCCCCGAGATTGGACTTTCTACCCTGTCTCCCTTTCTCTCAAACTCCTCGTTGGTCATCAGTCATGCTGATGGGTGGGGTCCCACCTTGAAAGCTTGAAAGAAAGCATTTCTCTTGGGTTCCACCTCTCCAGAGTCTGGGGAATCTGTTGCAACTTCCCTGCCTTTCAGTCATGCCAGACCACAGCTTCAGAGACTGTCTTTCCAACAACAATAGCAAAAAAAATCAGGACCCTGGTCTGACAGGGAGCTTTCCCCACCCCTGATTTTGACTTTTTAAATGAAGTCTTCCAGGGTCTAAAAATTAAATCCTGGTTATGTATTTAATGAAATGCCTTTATTAAAAAGAATACAATTATTTTACATTTGAATAGGGCTATAAAAATTCAGCTAACCATATAGCAGCTAATACTGTATTTGAAAATGGAAATCGCTCAAGTTATTAGGATTTGTTAATACTGCGTAGTGGGTACACAGATATGGGTTATATAATTCTTGATGCTCTTCTGTACATTAGAGATAGTTCATAAGCAAAAAGAAATTACTCGAGAAGCTCGACTCTCCTAATTTCAGTCCCAATCCTCCCAGGAATTTCTCTTCCCACCCCCTTTAAATCACATGGTGGGGAGGAAGAGATTAGCCTCAGTTGTCCTGGTCCTCCAATAAAGAGGCACAGAAGGGACCCTGGGTCCCAGTAGGTGGAAGGGTGGGTCCTATTGGGTGGGTAGGTGGGGGACCCCAAGCAAACCCCTCCTCTCTCTGGCACTCATTGTCCCCAGTCATCAAGTCAGGGATGGAGTTTCTAGGGCATCTGGGTCCTTTGAGGTCCTTTGGGGCTGTGGCCACTGTCTCCTAAACTCCTTCCTTGGGCCAGATGAGCCCTGCAGACTTCTGTGAAAAGTGCTTCCATGCTCCAGGGTGAACCACCAAGTGGAGGGATCTCTCAAACCATGTCCCTGTCTGTCTAAGCCAGGACAGCCCGCATGGGGGCATGATGGTCCCCACACCTAGGGCTCCCAGCTCCCGTCTGTGACACCGAGGTGGCTGCTTGGGGTCTGGGACAGGGTGGCAGTGTATTTGCTCTTCACTGTGCCGTTCAAGGTGGGGTCCAGTGCCTAGGAGATGGGTGACCTGCGGGGTGGGCTCCATCCTTGACCAGCCAGCCCTAGCTGAGTTTCCTTAACCCCCTCCCCCCACCATAATCCCCAGCGTCAAGCACATTAGACCTTGCGGTGCCCCTCTAGCTCTGCCTGTTATGGAGAAACATATGTAGGGTGATCCCCGGCCCAGAGGTTGTGATGCCGGCTGCACGGCTGAGAGAGCTCCCAGCCTCCCCCTCGGCTTCCCTGTGACAGCTACAAATAGGCTCTTGAACGGATTTAATAAACCCGGGGAAGGAGTCGTGGCCGTCTCGCCTCTGCTGGGGAAAGTGATGGATGTCTTCAGTGGGGAGAGGAAAGAAAACTTTCTAAATGGGCTCAATTTAAGGAAGGAAAGCGGTCTGGAGGGAGTTTTTTGGGTGTGAGCACGTACGCGTGAATGTGCAGTGAAGGATAAGCATCTCTGGAGCCCTGGCTGGAGCTAGAAACCCTTGGGAGCCATAGTCTACGCTTATCTGTGCTCACCTCCACTCCCAGGATAAGTGAGCAGCACCTGGGGAACGAGGCAGGCCCTGGAAAACTCTTCTCCACACAGGACTTTAAAGTGAGGGTCAGGGGCTCCCTGGTGGTTCAGTCGTTAAGAATCCATCTGCCAATGCGGGGACACAGGTTTGATCCACATGCATGGGGCAACCAAGCCCATGTGCAGCAACTACTGGAGTCCTTGAGCTGCAACAAGGGAAGGCACCACAGTGAGAAGCCCATGCACCTCAATTAGAGTAGCCCCCGCTCGCCACAACCAGAGAAAGCCCTCACATGGCGACAAAGACCTAGTGCAGGCAAAAATTAATTAATTTAAAAATATAAAGGATGATGCCTGGTACTTTGGGATTCTAAAATCACCTCCTTTTTTCCCAAGAGGAGGCTTTGCATCTTGTACGGGAAGCTTGCAAGATGTAGGAGATGTGACTGCCAAATATATTTCTCTTAGAAGAGAAGAAGCATGCGAGACGAGGGGTCAGAAGGTGACCTGAGCCTGGGATACGACCATGGGCCCCCAGCTAGGTCTGTCTTTGCAGACTTCCTTGAAGAGCTGTGACCCAGAGGAAAGGAGCGTTCTTTGGGTAGGAACTGGGAGAACCAGGCAGGTGTCCAATCAGCCTCTTTGTTGTTCAGTTGGTAAGTCGTGTCCAACTCTTTGTGATCCCATGGATGGCAGCATGCCAGGCTTCCCTGTCCTCCCTGTCTCCTGGAGTATGCTCAAGTTTATGTCCACTGAGTCAGTGATGCTATCCAACCATCTCATTCTCTGTCACCCCCTACTTCTCCTCCCCTTAGTCTTTCCCAGCATCATGGTCTTTTCCAATGAGCTGGTTCTTCACATCAGGTGACCAAAATATTGGAGCTTCAGCCTCAGCATCAGTCCTTCCAATAAATATTCAGGGTTGATTTCTTTAGGATTGACTGGTTTGATCTCCTTGCAAGGGACTCTCAAGAGTCTTCTCCAGCACAGTTCAAAAGCTCTACCCCAACATTAGTATCATAGGCCAACTCTCCACACCGCCCACCTACACAGGTTTGTACATAACATTTCACTCTGTCATCTGCCCACCTTCTGCCTGTAGACTAGCCTTGCTACTTTTCAAACCATTTTCCTCACCTGTGGAATGCAAAATACAGTTGTCCATATTACCCCATGGGACAAGGGGAGGATCATAGGAACCAAGGTCTTCAGGGTCTCTGAGCCTACTGCAGGGTGATGAATGTTGGTGTTGGCAGGTGTATGGATGGCCACTCAAGCATTTGTTTCTATGGAGTGGGGACGCCATTAAACAGTGAGCATCTGAGTCAGTCCAGAGGCTTAGGCTGAGCCACCCAACTCACTATAAACTGGGCAGACCTGGGCAGGTGATTCAGCAACTTTTCCTGGATGAGTGAAAGGCTACAGAGAAGAATCCTCACCCTTTGGACAATTAAAAGGAAAACTTGCAGAATTCTTTAAGGGATCAGCCTTGAATTTTCCTCCCCATACCAGCCTCAAAGAGTAGGAACATGGACCAAGCTAAAGACGTGGGAATATTTACTGGGGGTGATGGGATGTACTCCCCCACCACAGACATGCACAAACTCACAATCAGATACACAGGCATCACTTTGGTCTTCTTCAATTATCCATCATCATCTGACATCCATGAAATAAGCTTAACCACTTCAGAAACTGTATTTTCAGCTTGTCCCACCTCTAGGGGCTAGATGATCCCTAAGTTTACAAGATTCTGTATGAAGTCACCTGTTCTCTCAATCTTAAACTAGCCCCCATAAAATCTTCAAAGGGAACTATTTGGAAACAAGCAGATATAAAGAGAACACAGGGTGGGTACATTTGGACTCAGAAGTAGGCAACAAGCCCACCAGAAGTGAAGTCTGAAATCCCTGCAGGTTGAGGGTTAAGGGTTGAGTGGAGAGTTTAGCACGGGCAAATCAGAGGAGTTTTGTGTTTCTGGAGAGCAAGGCTGGGACAGCCATCCTGCCTTGTCCTCCCATTGCTCCTCAAGGGCATCCTGGAGGAGGCTACACCTCCTAAGCTGCTAGAACACAGGGTGGCTCTGGCAGCTAGGGCCAGGAAGAGCATTCTAGACAGAGAGCTGGAGGTGGAAGGAGGAAGATGGAATCCTAGAACAGGAGGGGCATTGCCACGGGCAGGATGGGTATTTCTCGGCTCTTCCACTCTGCCGGCCTCATCCTAGCAGCAGCAAGACCTGGGATCATGATGACCCCTTGGCCCACAAAGGAAGCCCACCTGCAGAACCAGTTCTGGACCACCACAGCGGTGGCCCCCGGCTACTCCCTCCCATGCACAGGGACACAACCCTCCTTGTCTCTGGGCCACTCCTTTCCAAACCACCACCCAGTGCCGTGGTGCTCCTGCTCTCCCAGCAGCTGCCGGTATGACCTTGTGAACCTGGGGTCCCACCAGACACCTTGGCCTGGGGGCCAGATTGTTCTCGAGTTTGTCCCCCAGACCACACCCAGGGACTGTGGCCGGTGGGGGCAAGGCCTGTGCACAGACCTGTATAAAAATACAGATTCTCGCAGACAGTTCCAGAGCTCAGGAAAGACCAAAGGAGAAAGAGAGCTCAGAGCTGGACAGATGGAGATAGTTATACTGTTCACCCACTGGGGACTGGGGGGATTAAAGAGAGGATGCCCTTTTAGAGCTTAGCACAGGGGCTAGCTTGTAAATAAGTGCCTAGTGAATGGCAGCCAGTAGCTTGGAGCCCTGGAGGAGTCACCTGGCTTCAGTCATGTGACCAACTGAGGCGGGATTTCTGTACTTAACAGAGCTCAGCTACTTCTTGTTTGTTTTCTGCTACTGGGGGCTATCAAAGGTGGGCTTTCTACTAAGGGAAGGAAGCTCGGTCTCTGGGGAGCATGTAAAAGGAGAAATGAAAAATGGAAAATGATTTAGTGAGTACTTCGTATGTGCCGGGCTTCCTGGGTGGTCAGTTGTAAAGAATCTGCCTGCTGATGCAGGAGATACAGGAGACGCAGGTTTGATCCCTGGGTGGGTAAGATCCTCTGGAGGAGGAAATGGCAACTCACTCCAGTATTCTTGCCTAGAAAATCCCAGGGACAGAGGAGGCTGGTGGGCTACAGTCCATTGTGTCTCAGAGAATCGATCACGAGCACCCAAGCATCACGCATGTGCCAGGACGAAGTCCTCAATGCTTTTAGCATCACCTTTTTTCTTGCATGTATTATTTTTGCCTTTTTGGGGTATTGTAATTATGAAAAATTTTTCAAATATACATAGAAGTATAGAGGTTAGCCTATGAATGCCATTATGCCCATCACCCAGTTTTAACAATTACTGGAATTTTACCATCTGTGTTCATTTCCACCTCTCACTTAGCCCTTGCCATCAAGAAACAGCCCTTGAGCTGTTTCTGGCTTGTAAGCCCCACTCGCAACCCCACTGGATCATAAGCTCCTAAAAGGCAGAAACCATGGACTTGGGATCCTGTCATATCTGAGTCTTAGGTCAGTTCGTGGTCAGCTCCCTGACCAGGGATCGAACTCGGGGCCCCCTGCATTGGGAGCGCAGAGTCTTAGCCACTGGATCACCAGGAAGTCCCCATTCCCCCAACTTTAAGCACACTGCTGTTTATCCTTATCACCTCCTTGTTAAGTCAGGATGCTTGCTCCAAGTGAACTGTAAGTCAGAAAGGTTACATGGTGTGCCAGGTCCCCACCCACCAGGAATCAACCAAGCCCTGCCAGTGTGTGCCTTGCCCACGTGCTCTCCTGATGCCAGGCTGGGGGTGGGATGGCCTGGGAAATAAGGGCAGAATCTGGTTGACGTCCCCCCCGCCGCGACACGTGCGTGTACTGGCCCTGGTTCGCTCTGGCAGGCACCATGAGGGTTACCTGATAGCTGTTTATAAAGCCCAGAATCTGCTTAGTGAACAGCACTATGGTGTCCAGAGCATCCTAAGACTCAGATACGACAGGATCCTGAGTCCATGGTTTCTGCCTTTCAGGAGCTTATGATCCAGTGTGGTTTACAAACCAGAAACAGCTCAAGGGTGATGGCAAGGGCTAAGTGAGAGGTGGAAACGAACACACTGGGAGGTGCAGAGGAGGGACTGGGGGGTGGGGAAAGCTGCTGGGGAAAGAGACGCAGGCTGGTGTGGCAGGAGGAGACATGAGCTGGAATCCTAGTTCTTCTACTTACCAGCTATGCAACATCAGGCTCTCAAGCCTCAGTTTACCTCATGGGTAAAATGGACGCAATTATGCCTCTTCAGGGCACGTGAAAGGCTGAGCTGTGAATGATAAGCGTCACTGCTTGTTTCCTTCTCCTGTGTTCCAGTGGGGGTGGGGTAGCAAGCCCTGGAGTGAGGCAGAGGGCTGATGGCAGTGCAAGGTCACACCCTCGGCCTCAATTCCCTCTGCTTCCCGGGGCAGGAATCAGCAGTCAGTGATGCTGCTGCCATTGCCTCCAGTCTTAGACTCTGCTCTCTCTTCCAAGTCCGTGTCTCTCTTCTGAGTCAGGACCCTCCCATCTGGGAGCTGGAGGAGGTTCTGGACTGTCATTCTGGAGCTGATGCTGACCCGACCCCCTCCTTTCCTCCCTAGACAATTAAAAAGCCTCCACATCGGTCCCCACCAGCCGGGTCGCACGGGAAGGCTGCCGCAGTCGTCACAGACAGCTGTGTGCAGAGGCAGAGTGGGTGTCTGCTCGGGGGGCTGAGTGTACGCGTGCGTGAGACACCAGGGAGGTCATTATAGGCTTGTCTTGGATGCAGACAACTAACCGTAAGAGGCATTCTCGCACTAATGTGCTCGCAGAGGATGCTGAAATTAGACTTGAAAGATAAAGAGCTGAGACTAGGATTGCCCCCTCCCCAGCAGCCCTGCAGCCTTCGGAGTGATCAGCCTCCATTGTTAGGGCTGGGAAAGAAGGTGGCACTTAGCCATCTATGTCACAAGTGATCTCTATTCGGGACCCTTGGGTCAACCAGCTCCCAGTCCTGGCATCCGATCAGACCAGAATTACTTGGCAGGATGGCAGGAGGGACTGAGATGTGGCCTCGCCCCGACTGGAAACACACAATCTCATCTTGCCAGTTGGAGTGGTTCTAACCTGATTAGCTACAGAACGCAATGTGTGTATTCCCCTCTCTCTATTATAAAAAATAAAGTAGGGGTGGAATAAATAAGCTTTTGATAAAAGTATGGCTATGTGCCTGGGTTTTGTATTCTTTTGGTTGAAGCCGGAACACATCTGTGTTCATGGACACACACGTGCGCGCGCGTGCACACACACACACAGCAGGAAACAGATCTCATCTCAGTTCTTATGTGACACGTCTCAGTGAGTTGCAGCTCCCGGGCCGCACTGTGCAGGGGGAAATGGAGGGTGGAGAAGAACCGGAAACAGACACAGAGGAGGAGGCAGGGGCTGGCCTGCTTGCGGAGGCCAGGAAGGGGCACAGGCAGGTGTGGGGGAGAGGTCTGTGTAAGAGGAAATGAACGTTGGTTTGGGGGATGAGATGTGATCAGATTCAAGAGGTATTTTGAAGGCAGAATGAGGAAGGTTTTCTGATGGGTGAGATGGGCCAAGGATTAATGCTCAAGTTTTTGGGAAAGTGTATGAACAGACCAGAACCCAGAGGCTGGCTTTGAGCCCTAACCATGGCACTTGCCCTGAAGGATTTGGAGGGAATCATTCCAATAAATTTAAGCCTGTCTGTAAAGTACGAGCAGCTAGCTGCCTTGCATTGCCTTTGGGTGGGAAAGCCATATCTTAATGTGAGATCTCAAAGTAGTCTACATATGAAACGGTCATTTCCATTGCCACTTTTCCCTCCTCGTTTTTCTCTAATTGTATCTCATTTTCTCCCATTTCTGTCACGGATCTGTTTTTGAGCATCTGCTGTATACAGTGACATGGGCCTGTACTCACGCTCAAGGTCTGGATGCTCTAAGACTTGGACGGTCTCAGAGGAGGTTTCCAGACCCTCACACGGACATTGTGGATGCTCTGAGAGAAACTCTGGAACTGCAGTGACCCAGAAACCTGGGTATAACCACGGCAGGCCTCCACGCCCGACAGGGAAGGCTTCTCTGGGGAAGTGACTTCCAAATCCAGAGTTGATGGATGAGCAGGAGTTAACCAGGCAAAGCGGCAGGGATACAGGGGTAGAAAGTGGGTTCCCAGTCAGGGAGCGTGATGTGCAAAGGCCAGGATGCAAGAGGAAGTATGACCCACCCGCTATAATGGTTCATTGGAGAGACTCCTGTGTTCATGAAACAGGATGTATTTTATCAGGCATTCCTGGAAGTGGTTCCTCTATCTTGTCTATGAATAAAATAAGAATAGGTCATAGTAACAATGGTAATAGATAACAGCTCCGGTTTGTTTTTTAATATTTTTAAAAGGTTATTATTTGGCCACACTGGGTCTTAGCTGCGGCATGCAGGATCTTTTTCAGTTGTACCATGAAGACTCCTAGTTGTGACATATGGGGGCAGGGATCTAGTTCCCTGAACAGGGATTGAACCCAGGCCCCCTGAGCTGGAAGCGCAGAGTCCTAGCCACTGGACCACCAGGGGAGTCCCAGCTCTGATCCACTTACTAACTACCACTTAGGCACTGTACTAATCTCTTTTCATGAAGTGAAAGTCGCTTAGTCGTGTCTGACTTTTTGCGACCCCATGGACTATACAGTCCGTGAAATTCTCCAGGGATTCTCTGGAGCGGGTTGCCTTTCCCTTCTCCAGGGGATCTTTCCAACTCAGGGATCCAACCCAGATCTCCCACATTGCAGGTGGATTTTTTACCAGCTGAGCCACAATTTCTTTTCATATGTAAGTTCTAATCCTTTCAGCAGCCCTACAGAGAGGATATAAAATTCACATTTAAAGTTAGGAAATTAGAGCTCAGGAAAAACCAAGGAATCGCCTAGAGTCACACATCTAAGAAGTGCGGACGGTGGGTTTTAAGCCCAAAACTACCCCATTCTAACGCCGGTGTCTTGCCAGCCGTGCTTTGAGTAGGAAGTTTTGAGGGTATCAACACATTTTGGGGAGACATGGCTCCTACTGGGTGGTGCTACTGGTAAAGAATGTGCCTGCCGATGCAAGAGGCCTAAGAGACTTGGGTTCAATCCTTGGGTTGGGAAGGTCCCCTGGACGAGGGAACAGCAACCCACTCCAGTATTCTTGCCTGGACAATCCCACTGACAGAGGAGCCTGGTGGGCTACAGTCTATAGGGTCGCAAAGAGTCGGACACGACTGAGCGACTTAGAGTGCACACACACAGCTTCCTACCATGTCCCTTAGAGAGAGAGGGAAGCGTGGAACGCCCATCCTGGCCCTCCCCAGATGGACGGATGGAGCCTGCTGGAAGCCGTTTCCTTGGCTGGGAGGGGAGGGCAGGTGTAGAGACAATTTCTGAGGAAAATATGTCTGGTTAGTGTGTTCCTACTGCTGAGTTACTGGGTCTCAGGTGCTGGTTTTTGCTAATCCCAATACATTGGGAATTGTTTAATAGGATTTTTCCTTTTAATTAAAATATGATAATGAAACCTACTGCTTCACTCTTAAAAAGGAATACTTGAAAATACTCACCTATTCCCCAGATGTCTGGCCAGGAGAAACATGGGTGTAATTTTATTCACTGTAGCCATAATGCCGCCAAAGGGCTCAGCTTTTCCTCAGACACGCTGCCCCCCGTCAGTATCTCAGGACCCAGTTCTGGTTCCTCCCCCACCTGCCAGGACAAGACCCCTGGCTTTGGGGAGCAGAGCACTGGCTATGATTTGAGTGTGCGCAGAAGAGAAATTACAAAAGCCCCTGCATTGGAATACAGTTTGGTTGGCTACTCTTTGGAAGGGGTAGGAAGGAAAGAAAGGATGAAAGAAAGGACGGAGGGGGAGCCCAGAGAAGGGGGTCAACCCTCGAACAAGTTGTTTGAATCAGGGGTCCCCAAGCCCCAGGATCTAATGCCTGATGATCTGAGGTACAGCTGATGTGATAATCATAGAAATAAATACACCATAAATGTGATGCCCTTGAATCAACCCAAAACCATTCCCCTCATCCCGGTCCCTGGAAAAACTGTCTTCTATGAAACCCCTCCCTGGTGCCAAAAGGGTCGGGGACCACTGGTTTAAATGATCTGAGCTTCCACTATCTGCCCTGCTCCCCGGAGTAGGTAACCCAGTTTCGGCTAAAGTGACCTTTCCCAGTCAACATCACAACTTTGCTATGTCATCACCTCCTCTCTTGCGTGTCATAAAGGATGGATTCTTCTTTTTCCCATTTCTTCTCTTAGATTCTCTGCTCTTCTCTCCCACCTCCATCCATCTCCTTCATGCCTTCTCTTTTCCTCCCCATCTTCTTCTGGGCCCCTCTGTCCTCCCCTTTTCCTCTTTTCCTTCCCTTCTCCCAGACACAGCCATTGCAAAGCTCATCCTTGTTCCTTCCCCTGAGCCCCCAGGGCATTCTGGCAAAGGGAAATTGATGAGTGAGTCACAGGATTTTTTTTTTTTTTAAAAGCTGTTGGGAAGTTCTGCATTTAAAGCCATAAAACCCAACCACCGGCACCACTTCCCTCGTATACCCGTGATTCGGGTGCTGTGGAAAACAACCCACAGCTTGCTGCATTCCTGACTAGCCAGGGATGAAATGGTAAGGCCGAATTTGCCCGGAAAGCATGGGCAGACGGAGCTGGGCTGGCTCTCCCCCTCCCCCAGCCCTCTCCCCGCCCTCCCCCTCCCCTTACTGTGCACCAAACCGAATGTGATTGTTTGCTGCCGCAGAACATCAAAGAGCAGAAGAATTGCTTAAGAAGAAAATATCGGGGTTATGCATTCGAGAGCAGCCTGAGCTTCCAGTAACCTTAGGGACTGCATATCCATCTGTAATCAGCCCCCATAAGGGTGATTTGCTCACTGTTGAACAGCCCGTCGGGGGCTTGGTGGGTGGGAGGCATGGCCTTGCCAGCCAAGGGAGGAGAGGGTTTATGGCTTGGCTACATTGCTGCCTGTACCTAGTTACAGCCCAGATGAAACCCGACTTCAAGGCCCCTTTATAGCCAGAGGCCTTGCTTGGCTCTCCAGAGGTACCCCACTGCAGCTCCCTTGGGGACCAGGAGAGGAAGGCCCTGTTCCTGTGACTAGCCAGGCTCAGGAACCGCCCAACTCTGATCTGTGACAAAGATCAGCCTCGAGGGGCAGGCGGCCACCTTGCAGAGGAGCCCAGATGTTGGTGGGAGTGGAGGTGGTGGGAAGGGCTGGCAAGAGGGAAGAGGATTTGC
Organism: Bos mutus; assembly: GCF_027580195.1. NCBI lineage: Eukaryota > Metazoa > Chordata > Mammalia > Artiodactyla > Bovidae > Bos > Bos mutus. Next base: position 51,581,004 of record NC_091631.1, read on the forward strand.
AAGTGGAGGTGGCTTTGGGGCCCAGCTGATCAGCCACGGCCACCAGAGCATTAAGGAGAAATCACTAATGCAAATTCCAGGCAGCGTAGACTCCGGGCCGTGAGCAACTTGGATGAAGCCTGCAGGCCCTCAGCATCGTATATAGTTTTTTACCTTTTCCTGACCTTCTAAATAAAGCCTCACATAGGAGCTGGAAGGAGCCTTCAAGATGGCCTGTTCTACCAAGCCAGGCAGAAAGGAGTGCCAGGGCAGTGTGATGCCACAGCATGGAAGTGGAGGCTGAGAAGGGTGTAGTGACGCCTGAGTGTCACACTTAGTGACAGTCTGGCCCGGAATGGGTCTGCCTGAGTCCCGCTGGCCCACTTCCTGTTTCGTATGGGACAGCCTTTGAGACCTCCAGGGTGCCAGCCCACAAGAAGCACAACCCCATCCATGTCCCCCCACGCCTCCAGGAAGCCTTGTACAAGAGCAGAAATATCTTCTTTCTCTGTCCCGTGCCGCTCTGTTAGAGCCCTTGTCCTGATCCGTCCCATTTCAGGATTCTCTAGATGTATAACTGCTTTCCCTGCTTGACTGTAATTTCCCCAAGGCAAGGCTCAAATTTTATTCATCATCGCATCACTCAATGCCCAGCACACTGCACGGCACACCATAGGCTACTGGTAGATGTTCACTGAACTTGAATTTGAACCTGTCCCATTGCTTCTCCGCCTTGCTCATGGTACCCCCCTGAGCACAGGTCAGTGTCAACCTATGCCAAAGCATCTGACCCTCCCTCCTATCCATAGAGCCCCACTTAGTGAGCGTGAGAGTCTGGAAGACCAGAAGGGTCAATACCGTTAAACAGCCAGGTGGCTCTGTACCATCCCCTCGCCCTCCAGGAGGACGAGCTTCCGTTTGCCGTGTTGAATTTTGAAGAGACAAGTGTCTTCCCCAACCCTTCAATCCTGAGGAGGGATTTGCACTTTGATTATTTTTGAAAACAGGTTTGTGTAAAATTTGATTTGAGAAAACATTCTTCTCCCACACGCTGAAGGATTGAGGGTCTGTAATCCCTCTCAAATCACCCAGATGAGGTTGGTATTGCAATGTCGGCATCAGAGCTAACAAAGGGGGATTAGCAAGGAAAATTCTACGTGAAAACCTGCCACGTGCTGAAGGCTTTCAGTGCAAAGCAGATAAGATAGGTACAGCCAAGCCATTTTTAACCCAGTTTTTAGAGCACCCAGAGCCCTCCTTCTGCGCTGACAGGGAGAAAGGGCTGGATTTAGTCGCGTCTGTCTCTTCCCTGGCCCTCTGGCCCTCGCAGCTGGGAGAACTGTTTTCATTGGGAGGACAAGGGTCCCCTTCTCTGAAGAGTGGCTGGACCCTGGGCTGGCAGAGGTTTCTCCTGCTGGACCTCTTAGCTGATGGGTACCTGGATTCCCACAGGCCACCAGGTGATACTGACTGTTCCCAGCAGCCTACCCCTCTTGGTACAGTTGTCACCCCAAATGCTAGAGCTTTGTGTTGTCTTTTCTGATCAGGAGGCTGATGAACAAGGTGGTATTGTCCCCGGCAAGGCTAAGATGCTAAGCGCCCACCTGGATCAGCCTGCTCCTGAGCCTGGTAGGAAATCTGGCTTTGAAGTAGACATTCCCTATTAGACTAAACATAGGCAAGTTAATCTGTATAAGCTTCAGCTTCCTTTTTAATTTTTTATTTTATATTGGAGTATAGTCCGTTAACAATATTGTGATCATTTCAGGCGGACAGCAAAGGGATTCAACCATAGGTATACATGCCTCTATTCTCCCCCAAACTACCATCCAGGCTGCCACATAACATTGAGCAGAGTTCCCTGTGCTCTAGAATAGCTCCTTGTTGGGTTTCCATTTTAAATATTTAGCTTCCTTTTCTTTTGTAGACAGTGTCTGCCTCTAGCTTTGTTGGGAGAATTTAATGAGATGATACATGTAGAGCCCTTTTCATGGTGCCTGGCACATAATAAATGCTTATTAAATGGGCAGTAAGTTACTCTGAATTAGTACTGCTCTTACATATGGAGAAATTGAAGGGAGAGAAATTCACGTTAGCCTGAATTTTTTGAAAATTCTTGGGTTCATTCCCTTCAACAAAGTCCAACTCTAGGCCACATGCTGGACCTGTGTCATGAAACTCAGTGTAAGTGTTGGCCACCCCCAGAGAGACTTCCTGAGCCCTTGTCTTTTGACCAAATTGCCTGGTGGTATGTCAGCTCTCAGAACCAATCCCTTTGATGACCTGCTCCCCGCTAGGAAAAGGGGGAGCTTAGTAAGGGGATGGAAAGGTTTAGAAGAGAAGGCTTTGAGGAAACACAGTGCCTGCCTTCAGCTGGAAAAAGGCCCAGGAGGAAGCAGAACCAGTGCCAAGGGGTGGGAGTGGAGACATCCGATTGTTTACTATAACCTGACAACTCAAGTGGCTTGAGGGCACAGTGACCTTTCTGGAGAGGTGGTGAGCTTCCCATCCTTGGGAGCATCTCAGACAGCACGTGGCTAGCCTCTGATAACCAGGCTGTAGAAGACGTCACTCTCTGGAACAGAGGCTGCAGCGAGTTTACTTCTAGTGTCCCTCCAACAGTGCATCAGGCCCCAGGGCTGTGCCCTCTCTAGGTTACAAATGAGACACTTCGGTGCCCCCGCACGGCTCCCTCCTGCTCCAGCTGGGATAAGCCTGTGGCTCAGCCAGCTCCTCTGTCTGTAGACCCTCCGCCTCTGCTTGGGGGCTTCTCCCCAGGGTCAGGGACCAGGTTGCTGTCCTCTGTCACCCCAGAGCTTAGCTCAGGGACTGGCCACAGGAGAAGGCTGAGGAAAAGCCTCAAAAGTGCAGGTTGTTAGTCCAGGTTTGATGCATGAGGCACGGTGCTCAGGGCTGGTGCACTGGGATGACCTTGAGGGATGGGATGGGGAAGGAGGTAGGAGGGGGGTTCAGGATGGGGAACACATGTACACCCATGGCTGATTCATGTGAATGTATGGCAAAAACCATCACAATATTGTAAAGTAATTCAGTTCAGTTCAGTCACTCAGTTGTGTCCGACTCTTTGCGACCCCATGAACCGCAGCACGCCAGGCCTCCCTGTCCATCACCAACTCCCGGAGTCCACCCAAACCCATGTCCATTGAGTTGGTGATGCCATCCAGCCATCTCATCCTCTGTCGTCCCCTTCTCCTTCTGCCTTCAATCTTTCTCAGCATCAGGGTCTTTTCCAATGAGTCAGCTCTTCACATCAGGTGGCCAAAGTATTGGAGTTTCAGCTTTAACATCAGTAATTAGCCTCCAATTAAAATTTTAAAAAATTGTTTTTAAGTGGAGGTTTCTGGAGGTTAGATGGGCAGATATTTGTCTTAAGGACACCTGAACACACAGTCACACACATATATCTGTATACACACACATACACACATATACATGTGCACATATGTGCATACATGTCCACACATGCACACACAGACACAGGCATGCACACACAGAAGCTCACTAAAATAGTTGCCTGCCCCGATGTCTGATATTCTGATATATTCTTTCCTGATAAACAATGTTCTCTTCCTTCGGGCTTCTTTCAACATACAAACGTCCCCAGAGACTGCCCTTTAGGCTGAACTGACTGCCTTTTTCTAGTCTCTGAGCATCCTGGAGTCCAGTACTGGGCCATGAAATAATAGCCTGGGCATGATGATTGTTGCTAGTGAACACTGGCTGGGCTGCAGCTCTGGGGGTCTCCTCCTGGGCTTCCTAGGGAGCACAGGGTGTAGAAGCAGGTGAGGTCCTGCTTCCAGAAGCCCTGCTGGAGCCCCTCCCCCAGTCCAGCAGGGGAGGTTTCTGCAGGAGAGCTCTCAGATGGGCCCCGTCCTCTCCGCTGAGTGAGAATGAACGGGGGCAGCAGCAGGAGGCCCAGGAACCCTGCGGGGTGGGCTCCTCCTGGTTGGACCTCCAGCCAGAGGGCTCTGGGGTGGGCAGGGTGTCTTTCCAAGGGCCACTTCCTTGCCTGTCACCCACCCCTGCCCCACCTCTGACTCCTGTGCTCTCCTGCCTATAAAATATAAATGGCTCTCGTTTACTGAGTGCCTGTGATGTGCCAGCCACCCTTCTGAGCACATTATGTGCCCTGTTTCATTTAGTCATCTCAACCCTGGGACTTCGGTGCTGGTTTCCCAGTTTTATAGTTGAGGAAACAGGCCCACAGTAGTCATATGACCTGCTCAAGGTTGTCCATCTGGGAAGCGGATCAGAGCGGGAATTTGAACCAGACAGTCTTCTCCAATTGTGCTCTCGTCACACCCTAAAGCAGTCAAATATGGACGATGTGTAGGACAAACTCACTCTCTCTCCAAGGGCATAGAATCTGGGGTCCAGATGCCTGTTTTCAGGCCCGGCTCCACCCTCTGCCCGCTCTCTAAGCTTCAGCAGTGTAGTTGCCCCTCTCTGCCTCAGTCTTCGAACCTGTAAACTGGGGGCAATACCGCTCCTATTTCTCATGGCTGCTGGGAGCCTCGGTGCAGCGGGGCCGCCAGTTTCTGCCAGGCCCACCGAGCATGTGGTCACACGGGTTAGTGGTGGCAGAGACGAAGCCCGGACCTCCCTTAGCCCTTGGGGGAGGCCGCTTGGCAGGGTGGACTGTGTGCCTCCTGCCCCCCAGACCCCCTCACCCCCACCCACCCCAGTGTGTTCTACCAAGCCTCCACCTGGAATGGCAGGACTCGCTGCGGGGTCTTAAAGAGTGGAGACCTGCATGGCTCCGTGGCCTCTGAGCTGAGCAGATGTGTGTTTTGTTTGTTAGGCCAATTAGCAGCAGGCCTATTAAGTGCATTCAATGACCCATCCACAGGCCATGTGGCCGGGCCCCCTTTGGCCTGTCTTGCTGTCTCTTTCTCTCTTTCCAGCAAGCTCGGGGACTGTGAGGAGGAGGACAGAGGGGCCTCAGGGTGGGAGACATCACCCCTGTGCCCTGCCGCAGTGCCGGGAGGGTGGGGGTGCAGTCTGGCCACTGTTCCACCCGACCTGAGTGAGTCTCTGCAGGCGGTTGTCCCCCGCCTCAGTTTGCCGGCCCGGGTCCTGTGAGGCTGCACTGGGCTCTCTCCTTCTCTTTCTCGCTTCCCTCCCCTCCCCCACGTTTCAGAGCCGCTGCTCTGTCTTCCCGACTGTCGCTGTCTCTTCCATTGTCTGTCACTTCCCGTTTCCGTGGCTCCCTCTGCCTGTCTAGGCCCCTCTGGCTGCTGCCTCCTGGGTGGGAAGAGCACTGTCTTCTGTCCCCAGGGCTCCCTGGGGGCTGTCCCAGATCCCAGAGCTGGCCTCCCGCTGGCACGTGGCCACCCACACGCCCAGCCTGGAGCTCAGCCTGGCAGCCGTCAGCTCTGCCGTCCCCTGGCTCAGGGAGGAGTAACCTTGGAGCTTCCTGGCCCAGTCTGCCTGGCAGTCATGCAGACCTCTTAGAAAAGACCCAGAGGGATAACTGGGGCCGCTGGGGTCTTGGCATCAGGGAAGCTGCCTGGCCAGAGGCACTTGCCTATCAGCATCGCTGAGCCTCCAAACCAGACCTCACACCCCCGGCACAGACACATCCCCCTCCCCACTTCCAGAGTATGACCTATATCAGTGAAAACCCCTAGACCTCCTCTCTGTGGAGCAGATTTACACTTGAAGTAGAGCTGATTCTTCTTCATCTTTTTTTTTTTTTAATCTCTAGGTCTATTTTTTTTTTTTTTTTTTTTTAAGCCTCATTAGCACTGATCAATCTGCCATTTCTAATTTCCATCTGAGTCTGGAAAGTGCATGTTCCATGTGGGTTTGCCATGCTCAGGGCCAGGCTGGGGCCACTCTGGAGGGACCTGGAGGGACTTTAGCAGATGGAGCAGGAGCAGGAATGATGTGATAGCCACACACACAGGTATATGCGACTGAAGGGAAGAGGCAGAGGCACTGCCTGGGAAAGCAAGTAGTGACCTAGCTAGGCATGGTGAAGACACACCAGACCTAAACTCAGAAAGCGGAAGAAAAGAAAGGGAGATGGATGGATGGGCGAGGCTTTGTGGAGGTATGTGCATCCTGGGAAGGCCAGGTGAGCAGGCTAGGAGAACCTCTGCAAGGAGGTGGCCTGGGGGGATGCCAGGCTGGGTAGGCAGCCAGGTCCTGTCTGGGAGCAGGAGACCTGGGAGACGTAAGCCTGGAACCAAGGAGAGAGGACTAAATGGTCAAAGAAAGGAAGAAGTGTGTGGAAGAGGGTCCGTGCAGGGCACAAGTGGGGTCTCGTGTCAGGAGCCTAGCTGTTCTTCAAGGAATCTGGCCCCGGTGCTGGAGATACATAGCCATGTGAGGAGCCCCTCCAGGCTAGCTGAGGTGTGCTTGGAAGTTGGCAACTGATCAGCTTTTGAGGGCAAGAGAGAGGAAAAATCAAAGCAAGCCAGAATAATAAAAGCTGACATGAATTGAGTGCTTGAAGGACATGAAGGACACCAACACGATCTTGGTATCATCATCCCCATTTTACAGATGAGGAAAATAACCCTGAGATGGTCAGTGTGTTGCTCAAGGATTTGCATCTGGGAAGCAGGGGCTGGAATGTGAACAGGAAGACTGACCTCAGAGTCCAGGCTCTTAGTCATGACATCTAAGTTAGTCTGAGGTCTGAAATCCAAGAAACACGATAAGAAGTTTATGCTGATGAAATGCAAAGTCTGGCCTACAAGCGTTGTAGGATCTAGCCACCGTGCCCCTCCCCACCACCCCATCCTGGCTCACTCTGCTCCAGTCTCGCTGGCCGCAGCCTCAGGGCCCTTGAACTTGCTGGTTTTCCATCAGGAACACCTTCCTCCCAGCCATCCACATGGCTCACTCCAAACTGCCTTCCAGTGTATGCTCCAGCATCACCTTAGAACAGAGGCTGATCCTTACCCCCGGTATGAAATAACAGCCCCTCCCCATCATTCTCCTTCTCTCTTTGCTCCCTTTATTTCTCTTCATAGCACTTATCAACTGCTTGACCTAGAGCGTCAATTTCCTTATGTGTTGATTCTCTCTCTTCTCCAACTAGAATGAGTCCTTGGCACATAATAGGCACACAATAAAGCTTTTTAAAAATAGTGTTATTTGTTGTTTTTCCCTTGCTGCTTTTAATATTTGTTCTTTGTGTTTGATCTTTGTTAATTTGATTAATATGTGTCTTGGGGTGTTTCGCCTTGGGTTTATCCTGTTTGGGACTCTCTGGGTTTCTTGGACTTGGGTGATTATTTCCTTCCCCATTTTAGGGAAGTTTTCAACTATTATCTTCTCAAGTATTTTCTCATGGTCTTTCTTTTTGTCTTCTTCTTCTGGGACTCCTATGATTCGAATGTTGGAAAGATGGTAATGATAACCCTGTGTGCGAGACAGCAAAAGAGACACAGAGTTTAGAACAGTCTTTTGGACTCTGTGGGAGACCGAGGGGGGGATGATTTGGGAGAATGGCATTGAAACATGTATAATATCATATATGAAACAAATCGCCAGTCCAGGTTCAATGAAGGATACAGGATGCTTGAGGCTGGTGCACTGGGATGACCCAGAGGGATGGTACGGGGAGGGAGGAGGGAGGGGGGTTCAGGATGGGGAACATGTGTACACCCGTGGCGGATTCATGTTGATGTATGGCAAAACCAATACAATATTGTAAAGTAATTGGCCTCTAATTAAAATAAATAAATTTAAATTTTAAAAAAATAGTGGTAAAATATACACAACATAGAATTTACCATTTTAACCATCTTAAGGGTACAGTTCCGTGGCATTAAGTACATTTGCCTTATTGTACAACCATCACCACCACCATCTCCAGAACTTTCCCATCATCCCGAAGTGAAACTCTGAACTTTTTATTCAGTAACTCCCCTTTCCCTGCTCCGCCAGCACCTGGCAACCACCATTCTTCTTCCCGTGTCTATGAATTTGACTACTCTCAGCGTCTTATGTGAGTGGCATCATATAATAGACATTCTTTCGCGTTCAGCCTATTTCACTTAACATAGTGCTTCAAGGTGCATCCGTGTCGTAGCGTGCAGTCAGAACTTTTTCCTTTTTAAGGCTGAATAACATTCCTTTGTATTAATACTCCGTATTCGGCTTATCTATGTGTCAGTGGACACTTGAGTTGCTTCCGCCTTTTGGCCATTGCAAATAGTGCTGCTGTGAACATGAGTGTACAAGTATCTGCTTGAGTCAATGAGGACTTTTTTGAATGAATGAGCAAATGAATGAATGAAAGCTCAAGGAGGAGCTATCAGGAGTAGGGAGAGATATATTTGAGGGACGGGCTAAAGCTCGGGGGAGAGGCTGGGGCTAGACTCAGGCTGAGGGCCCGACTGTGCAGTGTGATAACTGAAGTGGGTGAGTGCGTGCTCAGATGAGGAGGCTTGTCCTGCTCTGAAACCAGTGGTTCTAACTATACCAGGAAGGTGGACAGGGCACGCAAGGCCCCCAGGGACTCAGGCTCCTGCTGCTCCCTCCTGAACTCAGAGGAGACGGGGAACACATGCTCTCATGCCCCAGGAAAGGCCCTGAGCAGAGGCTGCCCCTGTGGGTTCTTTCATGCCATCCTGTCCTCAGTTCCACAAGCTGGCACTGTGGCTGCAATATCTCGGGACAGGGTGCAGATCTGATTCTAGTTCTGTCTGTATGTCCACCCAGCTGTGTCCTCCTGGATGCCTCTGTCTCTTATCCTTAGAATTGGAATAATGATGTAAGGATGTCTCCCTCGTGTTGTAAGGTTCAAATACAATATGGGGTGGTCGTGGTTTAGTCGCTGAGTCGTGTCCGACTCTTGCAACCACAGGGACTGTAGCCTGCCAAGCTCCTCTGTCCATGGGATTCTCCAGGCAAGAATACTGGAATGGGTTGCATTTCATTCTCCAGGGAATCTTCCCAACCCAGGAATCGAACCTGGGTCTTCTGCATTGCAGGCAGATTCTTTACCGACTGAGCTACGAGGGAAGCCCCCATATGGAGTGGACAGGCTTTATATTATAAAACATGTGTTTGTGTTCTTGGTCGTGTTCGATTCTTTGTGAACTTGTGGACTGTAGCCCACCAGGTTCCTCTGTCCATGGAATTTTCCAGGCAAGAATACCGGAGTGCATTGCTGTTTCCTCCTCCAGGGTACCTTCCTGACCCAGGGATTCAACTCTTGTGTCTCTTGCATTGGCAGGCAGATTCTTTACCACTGTGCTGCCTGGGAAGCCCTTATAAAACATAAATCCCTTTAAAATGTCAGGATAACAAGTATACTCCAATAAAAATTAATTTAAAAAATATTTCAGGATAACAACTGAGAAGTCCCAGGTGTCCAGCCCATGATGGTCTCTGTGGAAATGTGGGACAATGGAGTATACAGAGGCGGCACTTACGATCCCCTTGGAGAAAAAGAGTGGTCCTGACGGGAGCTGAGGGAGTTTGGAAAATGAAGCACTCAGGTGTGAGAGGGACGTGCATGCGTGTTCAGCTGTGTTCGACTCTGCAACCCTATGGACTGTAGCCCACCAGGCTCCTCTGCCCATACAGTTCTCCAGGCAAGAATACTAGAGTGGGTTGCCATTTTCTCCTGCAGGGGATCTTTCTGACCCAGGGATCAAACCCATGTCTTCTCCGTCTGCTGCATTGGCAGGCGGATTCTTTACCGCTGCACAACCCAGAGGAACACAAGGAGCCTAATTCCTGATAAAAAAAGAGAGGAATGTCAACCGTGGGGTCAAGGGAGCAAGAGAAAGTGCATGGGCTCTAAGCCAGATGCCTGTCCAACTTGGCCGCATCCCCAGGTGCTTGATCCTGGACAAGGCACTTAACTTCATTGAGCCTTAGTTTTCTCAGCCCCAAAATAAGGATATGGCAACCTCCTTCAAAAATTTAATGAGGTAACATGTGCGGTGTGCCTGGTGCTGGAGTTGCCCACGTTCCCTGTTGGGTGCCACATGGGCACACTCATGCACAGAGTTATGGTTACTGAGCTGAAAGCCAAGAGGAGCCATGGTCCCAGACGGGCTTTAACAGAAAGGGGTGCCTGAGCATCCAGATGGTAGGGAACATGCGTGCCGTGGCTCAGAGGTGGGAGTGTGTGTGTGGTGATGGGGGCCTGGCTGGCTGTAGCCGATTCTCCCCCATGAAGGGCATGAGACAGGCCTCCAGTCAAAGCTTTGAAGATCAACACCAGCCAATGTGCCCGAGGCCTCAAGGAAACTGGGCAGATCTAAGGGAAATCATCCCCAGATGGTGGCAAGGAAAGAGCTTTTGCATGAGAACAAAGTTTCATTGGGAGAGGAGGGCTAGGAGGCCCTGGGCCCCTGGGGAGCCTCTTGGTGGAACAGGGGCTGAAGGAAAGCTTGTCTTCCTATCTCAGGATGACGAGACAAGCCCTGTCATATCTGCCCAGGAAGAAAAGGGATAAATTATGTTTCTCCTGTAATATGTGGCCACCTGAAAAAAAAAAAAAAGAATTAGAAAATTAATTATCTGCTGTAATTAGTGTAATGACCTACACCATTAGAGGTTATTTACCACAGAAATAAAACTTCCCACCGTAAATGTCAGCTCATCTTCCTACGTACAAAGTCTCACAGGAACCATTGCTGACAGGCCTGGCTGATATCTTTTGCAGATTTTTTTCCCCTCTATCTTTCTTCCTAGGAAATGAAGGTGTCCTCATGGGCAGGCAGCAGGCACCATGGAGTACAAACGAGATTTGCCCTACTGTGTGTCTGCTGCTTATTGCCAGGCCTTCTGGACCCTGCCTCAGATGGCAAAGTGTGGGAGACAGTCCTTGGGACAGCAGGCCAGGGGAGCTAGGACCTGCCAGGCCCAAGATGTGCAGGCATGGGCCCTGGAAACAGACGGGCATTGAGTGCCTAGAAAGGTGGTGTGAAAATGAGTACCCTCAGTATGCAGGCATGCATGCTAAGTCACTCCACTATGTCTGACTTTTTGCGACCCCATGGACTGTAGTCTGCCAGGCCCCTCTGTCCATAGGATTCTCCAGGCAAGAATACTGGAGTGGGTCGCCATGCTCTCCTCCAGGTACCCCTGCACCGAGGGACTTTTTCGCATAGAGCTTTAGAGTCTGCCGCGTACTTTCACATGCTCTGCCTCATTTGATGCTCACTGTGATGGGATAAGCAGCTAGTGGTGGTTGTTTAGTCGCTAAGTTACGTCCAACTCTTTGCGACCCCATAGACAGTAAGTAGCCCACCAGGCTCCTCTGTCCATGGGAATACTACTGGAGTGGGAGTAGATCTTCCTCCAGGAGATCTTCCTGACCCAGGGATTGAACCCACATCTCCTGTGTCTCCTGCTTGGCAGGTGGGTTCTTAACCACTGAGCCATCAGGGAAGGAGCTGGACCACCCCCTTTATGGATGAGGAAACTGAGGCTCAAGAGGATACAGGAAGCCCAGTGAGTAAGTAAAATGGCCTTGGACGCTTTACCTGGTAATGGCCTGTCAATCTAACCTCACCTAGCTGTCAAATCAAGAAATCTTGATTTGAAGGAGAGGGATAAGCACCCTAGATTAAGGGGCGAGTGGTACCCACAGTAGGCAGCCAGGCAGCAGCATGAGTACCCAAATTCACCGCTCAGTGTCCTCTCTGATCAAGAAAAGGCAGCCCTCCCAGCAAGCCCTTGGCTCTGTGTGGCACCCACAGGGGACCAGGGCTGCTTGGGCTGAGCAGGGGGCAGATGGTTATTTGGTCTGACTCTTTGTCTAGGTCTATGGACAGAGAAACCTGGCAGGTTACAGTCCATAGGGTCACGGAGAGTTGGACACGACTGAAGCAACTTAGCAAGCAAGCAAGCAAAGCCAGAAGCGCAGAGGGTCCCAGCAGGAGCAGGCTGTGTTGAACGCCATCCAGGGGGCATTTTTACCCTCTGACCTGAAGTTGCTGTTGGGGGCATCTCCAGCCTCCCTTGTACCCAGGACTTAACTCCAGATAACGGGGCAGGGTGGCAGCTGTGGGAAACCCCACTGCTCAGGCATGGGGCACACAGTGCCTGTGGAGCCTCCCTGGGGGTAGTTGCTTCCTGCGCCAATGTCATGGCCAAGCTTGCAATGTGGGACCAGTGTTGCTATAATGGGTTTGGGGGAAGAAGGGCCTCAGAAGCCACTGCAGCCCAGGGGTTAATAATGTTTCTCGGGATTTCCCTGGTGGTCTGGTGGTTAAGATACTGTGCTTCCACTGCAGGGGACGTGGGTTCGATACCTGGTTGGGGAACTAAGATCCTGTATGCCACGTGGCATGGCAAAAAATAGAAAAAAGGAAAAATAGTATCTCCAAGGGGACACTGATGGCCCTTGGGGCTGGACCATTCTTCCTTGGGCAGCACTGGCCCATGCATCAAGGGTATTTAGTGTCTCTGGACCCCGCTCATCAATGCCAGCAACACTCATAGACATTGTCGTGCTGTGTGCTGTGCTAAGTCACTTCAGTCGTATCCGACTCTTTGCGACCCTGTGGACCATAGCCTGCCAGGCTCCTCTGTCCATGGGATTCTTTGTCTATGGGATTCTCCAGGCAGGAATACTAGAGTGTATCCAGGGTATCTTCCTAACCCAGGGATCAAACCTGTGTCTCTTACATCTTCTCTTACGTCCCCTGCATTGGCAGGAGCATTCTTTACCACTAGCGCCATCTGGGAAGCACATTGCTGACAATCAAAAAATGCCCCTATATACTTCCAAACAGTTTTGGGGGCAGCACAGTGTCTCATACAAAGATCCGCTATGGACACCTACGGGATGTGCCTTCATTCTTCACAGTCAGCGCCAGCCCCTCACCAAGTTGGGTCGAGAGTCTCCTCTGCCCCCAGGCTCTATGGCCTACCTGCTGGACAGATGGCTTTGGCGGGATCACAGCACACCCCTAGGACCCCCCTTCCTCATTTCTAAAATAGGGGACCCCCTCCAGCTTTCCTGTTTTCACAGGCAGGCGGCATGGCTGAGCCTCCCCCTCCCTCCTCATCAGGCCTGTAGAGCTTAGCGTGAATTGGAGTCACTCTCTTCTCCCAGGGGCGTTGCTGTTCTAAGCCTTCACTCTCACTGTGGAATAAAGAGCTTTGTCGCAGCCAAGGGAGCTGCAGGTGTCAGGGAGTAGGTGGAAGAGGTATTTTAAAAGCCAGAGGGCACTTTGCCAGGGCCCTGAAATCCCTTTCTTAGATACTGCCTTCTCAGAAAGCGGTCATGCTGAGCCGGACGCCCCCAGCCTAGCAACCTGCGAGACCCCCGCAGAGATGAGGCGTGTGCTTGCGGTGGGAAAGGTGGAGTCTGGGTGTGCATAGAGCTCCTTCTCCCAGGGATTCCTGGATTGACTGCATGTTGGAATCCCCCAGGGGAGTGGTTTAAAACATCCAAAGCCCGAGCTGCAAGGAGACTAATGACAATACAGTGTGTGGGGTAAGTCTGGATGCCAGGGGGGTGATTCCAATTGCAGACAAGTTTGGAAACCACTGACCTTGACCCAAAAGCCAAACCTGCCTCCCAAACTTTCTCTCTGTCATCTGCCAGGCCACACATTCATCCATGCCCCCGCCAGAGAAAGCCTTCCTAGGTTTCTCTGCCCCACGACCTGGCTCCCAAAGCTGTGATCCAGCCAAGGTTTGCATTAGAACCTGAGGGTTATGATGTTTCTCCATGAGAAGTGGATGCGGGTGCCCCCTGGACCCACCTGGGGAGTGAAGGAGTTAAAGGGCTGAGGAGGGGCTGCAGGCTGTATTCTGGGCCACCAGAGTACCTGCAGATGTCTATCACGATAAAGGATTATCTCATCCAGATATGAACAAACCATGAATAAAAAGCCCAGAATATAGAACAAAAAGGGCAAAGCCCAGGTGCCCCTGATGCATTCTTTTGATCTCATAATGGACTTACTTTCTACTGTCTCTCTCGAAGCCCATTTACAGATCAGCTTGGAACCTCCAGATCCCCTTTGATTTTCAGGTTAAGATCACCTTACTATTCATCCTCCTGTCAAGGGCCACAAGGTCAAGAATGGCTGCGGTCATCCTCTGGGTGTTCAGGCAGAGGCACCTCCTCTTCCCAGGCCTTGCTCAAGGGCCCCCCTCTGGCTCTTTGTCGCTCACTAAGCCTTTGCTCCTGACCTTTCTCAGCCTTCTCTGTGAGCACCCGTGAGGCTGTCACTCCAATCCAGCTCACTTCAATCAAGCCGAAGCTGGTGGGTGGCTCTGCAAGTTGGCTAGACTTGCTTTAATTTAGAATCAACAAACGGTAAAAAGTTCATCATTTAATAAGCTGCTCTGTCTCCTCACTCTGCCTTCTGTCCAGAGAGCTCTCTCCCCCTGTCCTTGATGGTACCTGAATGCCCACCGTCCTGCTCTTTGGTGGACACTGGAGCTATGGCTTCATGCCTGGGGACAGTGACCCATCGTCACTAGTGTGCCCAAACTGGTCTCCATGCCAGAGACCTGGATTCAGATCCCAGGCGTGTATCTTGGCAAGATACTTAACTTCTTTTTTTTGAATTGAAGTATAGTTGATTTACAGTGTTGTTAGTTTCTGGTATACAATATAAATACATACACATACGTATTTATCAGATTATTTTCCCTTGTAGATTATTACAAAATATGGAGTGTAGTTCCCTGTGCTGTACAGTAGGTTGTTATTGGTTACCTTCTTTTTTCATTTTTATTGGAATATACTTGTTTACAATGTTGTGTTACTTTCTACTGTACAGCAAAGTAAATCAGCTATATGTATACACATATCCCCCTTTTTTTGGATTTCCTTCCCATTTAAGTCACCACAGAGCATTGGGTAGCTTTTTTGAGTTATAACAGTGGGTTCTCAGTAGTTGTCTATTTTATACATAGTAGTGTGTATATGGAGAAGGCAATGGCACCCCACTCCAGTACTCTTGCCTGGAAAATCCCATGGACGGAGGAGCCTGGTAGGCTGCAGTCCATGGGGTCTCGAAGAGTCAGACACAACTGAGCGACTTCACTTTCACTTTTCACTTTCATGCATTGGAGAAGGAAATGGCAACCCACTCCAGTGTTCTTGCCTGGAGAATCCCAGGGACAGGGGAGCCTGGTGGGCTGCCGTCTATGGGATCGCACAGAGTCGGACACGACTGAAGCGACTTAGCAGCAGCAGCAGTGTATATATGTCAATCCCAATATCCCAGTCCAGCCTACACCCCTCTTTCTCCTTTGCTATTATCTATTTTATATATAGTATTGTGTATATGTTAGCCTCAAACTTCTAATTTGTCCCTCCTCAAATCACTTAACTTCTTGAGCCTCTGCTTCCTCTTCTGTTAGGAGTTTAATTAACAACAGCTGAGATTTGTCAAACATTTATCGTGTTCCAGGCACCGAGTTAAGTGTTTTTGAGGTATTTGTCTTATTTAATCTTCACAACAATACAGTGAGATTGGTGTTAACATTATCCCCATTTTAGAGGCGAAGAAACTGACTCTCAGATTATTTAACTTCAAGGCTCCAAAACTGATGAGTGATGGAGCTGAGATGAACTGACTCAGGTCCCATGCTAAGGCATCTTTCACTGACAGAGTTTAGCATTTTAGACGAGCAGATACACTTCAACATCCTGAGGGTTTCCAACTGTTGTTAGCTGATGAAAAGCAGGGTTCTCGTGTTCTTTAAGGAAGGGTGGAACTAGAGCTTCAAGATATTGAATGACATGCCTGAGGCCACATGGCTAGTAAGGGTAGAACCAGGATGTAAGCTCAGACTAGCCTACAGTCAAGTCAGTGCTCACGATGGCTACACTGTTTTGCCCAGCAGTAGAGCTTATGTGTGTTGGTATGTGTGTGTGTGTGTGTGTGTGTGCCCAGCTTTCAGGGTCTGATACACAGAATGGACTCTGAATATTATTATTTCTCTGAATATTAATATATAAATAATTATAGATTATTTACTGACTCTGTTACCCATAGGATCCTATAGAATTAGCCTAGAAGCATCATGTGTGCTGAGTGCCTTGAGGAGCACCAAAGTATATGTCATTAAGATGAACTTGATTTTGCTAAAAGCCCTGGGCCCGAGTGTCACCATGGAGATACATGCCCTCTTTGGTGTGAGACAATGAAGTGGAGAAGCCACCATCTATAAGATGTGGATTTTGATTTGTCTTCCAGGAGCAGGGACAGGTTATACAAAGTTGCTCTCCCTTATTTCTTGTTTTCTCCTGTGATGGATGGGGCGCCGGTAGGAGGGAGCTGGCTGGCAGTGGTGGTGAGCCTGACAAACTAATAGGTCATGTGTAGATTAGACATGCAGTCAGATCAGGTTTGGGGGAACACTGTCCTAACCAACCCAGCCACTCTTCCCTCCATCCTCACCTGGAATATTTTCATGTGTGTGTTCTGGAATTTCACTCCACTGCTCAGTCCTGGATGAAGCTTCCTATTTCATGTCTGGTTCATCCTACTATATTCAGTTCTGAATGACCAGAGTCCTAACCTGCAAGGGATGAGGGGATGCCAGGACCCAGGGCTTTTAGAAAAATCAAGTTCATCTTGTCTACAGAGCTTCCAGGCTGTTGGCCCTCTGGCTTAAGCAAAGCTGAACATGGATCTCATGGGAAAAACCAGTCTGGTAGTAGCTGGTCAAACCTCTTCTCTTTCTAAGGAAGTCCTCATTTGGGCAAACATCAGAGCCTAAACTAGGCAAATGAGCTCTCAATCTGCTATTCATTCATCTAGCAGGAATGGAATGAGGGTCAGGACTTCCCTGGTGATCCAGTGGTTGAGAATCTGCCTTCCAATGCAAGGGACATGGGTTGAATCCCTGGTCAGGGAGCTAGGATCCCACAGGCTGTGGGGCAGCTAGGCTGGTGTGCTGCAACTGCTGAGCCCACCGCCACAGCTAGAAGGATCCCCCAAAGTCACCACAATGCGCACCACAATGGGAGATCCCCCAAAGTCACACAGCTAACAAGCAGTGGAGATGGAATTGTAACTCAGTCTATCCAACTCCAAGTCCACTCCATCTAGCTTCCACACTGACTCCTAATTCTGTATATTTGGTCTGCACTTATCCCTGTGGGGGTGGGTACCCCATCCTGCCCGTCTGGACCTAAGATGGATTTACAGAGGCAAGGGTGTTTCCTCTGTGGCATGGGGGAGGGAAAGGACGAGGTGTGGCAAAGTGGGGGCCGCCTAGTCCACACTGCTGGCAAGCAGACAAGCCTGTCTGCGCAATGGCTTGGAAATCTCCCCCTCTGGAGTTAATTTCAGTCACAGTGTCTTTCCTATTAAATGGAGCAGTTGGTTGGCTGGGGGTGTCAGAATGGACTTATAAAACTGGAATCCAATCTAATCTTAGGGGGAGGGGAGCATGTGTGTGTGAGAGAGAGAGAAGAGGTGGGAAGGAGAGGGGAGGGAAAGGGAAAGGGGAGGGAGCTGGCAGGGTGTGCATGTACCGGTGGGGTAAAAGAGCAGTTTGTTAGTTCTCCGCTGTTGGTGGCTGATGAAATTCAGACCTAGTTCTGGTGTGTGCAGGGAAGCTGGATCATGTCCCCACATCTGCTGGTATGAGCTGCTTCCTCATCTACTTTCAGAGCTGTTGCCAGGCTCTACCTGCTGTTCAGGGGAAGCTGGGACACTGTTTTGGGACCTTTGACATTTGGGACCTCAGAGTCACGTGGCTGTCATTGACCAGGCTGGTCTTCATTCAAGCAGTGATTTATTGTTTCCAGTGAGTTAAGCACTGTGCTGAGTGTGTGACCAAATTGGTTTTAACTAATTCTGTCGCTGAATTTATAGGGGATTGAAATTATTATCCCTATTTTACAGCTGGGAAACTGAGGCTCTGAGAAGTTGCCCAGGAGCACAAAGATAATAAATACTCAGGTTCTGAAAATTATTTCCCCTGCATCATGCTATTTAGTATCCTGCCAAAGGAATTTTCTAAGGGAGGGGCAAGAAAATTAGAAGCCCTGTGACCTGCGGTGGATGTGTGAAAACATATGAAGATGTATCTATAAACTACTTCACTAGCAAAAAAAAAAAAAAAGTAAGATAAAATAAGGGAAACTTTGCATTTCCCAAAATGTAGCCATGTTTTTCAAATCTTCATTTATACCCTGTAAGTATACCAACATGAACATTTTGGAATCAAAATATGTTATCCATAATCCACTTTTAAGTTCTTTAGCTAAAAAGGAACTACAGATTTGCAAAGGGCACAAAAAAAGATTAAACATCTTTTCCCTTATCCTCCAAATCTAAATTTTTCTGGAAAGGATCTCTACCCTATGGTCTATAAATTCACAATGAGTGAGACTCTCCAGCCCTGGAAGGTCTTAATCTTCTGTGCTTCTTCAAGAACCTGGGTCCTGACCAGGGTCAGTTCCTGAAGAAATCTGGCCTGGATGCCCATCTGGTGTCCTCAGCCAATGGCCATGGCCCTGCCACACCACCATCGCATCGAGGCCCGGCCCCAGCGCTGCAGCCAGGCTGTTTCCTAGCGACCAGGTTGGGCAGAGAAGGCCTCAGACCCGCTGCCCAGGCTGGAGTAGAGTCACTGAGCGCTGGGCCTGACTTGGCAACCCTTGCGGGCAGCATATGGGGCTGAACAGATGGGCTGGCCCGGGCACCCCCAAGCCAGAAACATGAAGGCAGGAGTGGAGCTGGGGAGGGGACAGAGAGAAAGGCAAAGACGACGGGTCAGGAGCTGGGTCCCTGGGCCAGCCTGGGCGAGCCACTTTGGGGCAGGTTTGATGCTAGGATGGTGCAGAAGGAAGACACAGCCTCTGCATTATTCAACAGTCCTGTATTGGAGAGTCCTGCTTTCCGAGGGACACCCTCCCCAGCAAGTGGTAATGACACTCAAGGCCATCCCAAGTGAGGGACATTCCTGCAGATACCAGGCAGTCTTGGGCTGCGTATAGCAGCCTTAGTAGCAAGAGGTCCCATTTCTCAATCCGATGCTCTCCTTTGCTCCATTGATATGCCTCTCTGCTCCCTGCTGTTCACTTTCTCCAGCCCAAATGCAAGCATCTCTGCTTGCAAAGACCAGGTCATTTTTTTTTTTTTTTTGGTTACTCCACACAGCATGTGGGATCTTCGTTCCCTGACCAGGGATCAAACCCACACACGCCCCCCTCCCTGCCCACCCTGTGCTGGAAGTGCAGAGTCTTAACCACTGGACCACCAGGGAAGTTTACTTTTTTAAGCAAACAAAACCTATAAAAGAGAGGTTGACAGTCACATGAACATTTTAAAACTAGGGACCTATTTTGCTTTTGAGCTAGACTTTGTTTCTGTTTAGATGGATGAGTTTCTGAAGTTGGCTTGGAATGGGAGAAAAGGTTATAAGAATAGGGGATCACCAGACTGCAGGAGGGAAGACTTGGGGTGTTTGGGGGGAAATAGGACTCATAGGTAATGAAAAACTGAAGTTTAGTGTGAAAAAATGAATTCACTTAGAGGAGAGCCACCAGGTGGAAGTTCCAGGGAGATAAATTTAAGTTCCATTATGTGGAATTTTGTTCTTATAATTAAAGCTACCTTAAGATGGAATGATGCCTTTAGAAGGTAGTAAACTCCCCATCACTGGAGGTACTCTAGCAAAGACTGAGCAACCACCTGCTAGAATGTTGGAGAAGCCATCCAACCACTGAATGAGATTAAGACCCTTCCAACCCTGCATGTTTTTAATGGTATGAAAGGAGCTATATTGAATAGCTCAAAAATATGATTCAAGAAGTGTTGAATGCTACATACGTTGGCAATTGTCCTTTTTGAATGAGACATCATCCTGGGAAAGGTATTGTAGAGATCAAAGCTAACATGAGAGAGAGCGAGAGAAGAGGGGGAGAAAGAGAGAGGGAGAGGCAGAGGCTATTATACTATGATAGACCTAGTTTAGTAAGAGTCCTTGCCAGTCACCCGGGGGGCATTGTCCTGTGTGGTCGCCTGGGCATGGATAGACAGTGTGTCCTTCAACAAGTGCCAGCACGACCTGGCCTTGCAACCCCTCTGCCTAGCTAGGTGGGGAGGGAGGTGCAGGGAGTATGCTGAAATGTGGCAGGGCCGTTTCTTTTCTAGTATCTCAGAGAATCCCCACCATCCTGTATGCTGGAAATGGGGACTGCTTCCAGGTCACAGGGCTGCAGGGAGCATGTGAGTGTGTGTGTATGCCTGTATCTTGTCTTGTGACAGTGTGTGGTAGGTTGTTTTTTTTTTTCCCCCAAAGAGCTTAATACGCCAATGTTTGTGGAGCATCCTTGGAATCAAAGTGTCTTTGGCGTAATTATTGTTAATTGCTTAGACTATTCTATAAACTCATCCAATTAAGAGAAAGTTATTAACTTTATAAAATATCGCAGGCATCCCACAGTGCCATGTGTAGATGGAATAACAGTTTGAGAGGCAGAGTCAGTGTGAAATATCATGCAAATGAGGAGGCTTATTTACTTCTTTTAAAAAATACAGCAACATCTACACTGTGGGGGTGTTTCCTCTCAGTTGACCAGAAACACTTGGGCCAGTGGCTGAGCCTGGAGGGCTTCCCAACCTGACCCAGCTTCCCCAGAACTTACCTGAGGGTGTTTTCACTTGAGGCATCCAGGAGCTCAGACAGGGTTCCCAGCAGACTTATCGGCTCCACTTACCAGCTCCACCACGCATCAGCTGTGTGACCTTTTAGTGCCTACCTAACCTCTCTGAGGAGAAGGCAATGGCACCCCACTCCAGTACTCTTGCCTGGAAACTCCCGTGGATGGAGGAGCCTGGTGGGCTACAGTCCATGGGGTCGCGAAGAGTCGAACACGACTGAGTGACTTCACTTTCACTTTTCACTTTCATGCATTGGAGAAGGAAATTGCAACCCACTGCAGTGTTCTTGCCTGGAGAATCCCAGGGACGGGGGAGCCTGGTGGGCTGCCATCCATTGGGTAGCACAGAGTCGGACACGACTGAAGTGACTTAGCAGTAACCTCTCTGAGCCTCCATTTCTTTCTTTGCAAGATGGGAATACTGACTTCCTAGTGTTATCTGAAGGACTCAATGAATTAATACACAGAAAACCTTTGGAGTAATACCTGACATGTGGTAGTAGTAGTAGTGATAGTCACTCAGTCGTGTCCGACTCTTTGTGACCCCACAGACTGTAGCCCGCCAGGGTCCTCTGTCCATGGAATTCTCCAGGCAAGAATACTGGGGTGGGTTGCCATTCCCTTCTCCAGAGGATCTTTCCAACCCAGAAATCGAAACCGGGTCTCCTGCATTGCAGGCCGATTCTTTACCATCTGAGCTACGAGTCAACAAATTTCGGTGAATAAGGGTATCTTTATAATTGCTAGACTTTTCACTATAATTCTGTGAAAGGGTCAATGTTTCCCATAAAGTTCTTCTCATCTTTTGTACCACAGTAAGAAATTGTAAAGTTCCATTATACAGTCATTATAGTATTATTATTGTAAGATCAATCATGGTTGGGCTGAATTTTTTTTTTAAGTCTTTTTTCCAGGTTTATTGAGATGTATTTAACACCTAAGATTGAATGAGTTTAAGATGTACAATCAAGGTAGTTAACACATCCTTCACCTCACATAAATACCATTTTTTGTTGTTATGGCGAGAACATTTAAGATCTACCATATACAATACAGTATTTTTAGCTATGCTGCTGCTAAGTCGCTTCAGTCGTGTCAGCTCTGTGCGACCCAATGGATGGCAGCCCACCAGGCTCCCCCGTCCCTGGGATTCTCCAGGCAAGAACACTGGAGTGGGTTGCCATTTCCTTCTCCAATGCATGAAAGTGAAAAGTGAAAGTGAAGTCGCTCAATCATGTCCGACTCTTAGCGACCCCATGGACTGCAGCCCACCAGGCTCCTCCATCCATGGGATTTTTCAGGCAAGCGTACTGGAGTGGGGTGCCATTGCCTTCTCCATTTTTTTTTTTTTTTAGTCTTCAGTTTATGTGTTAGATTCCCAAATTTTATAATCTTTTAACTGGAAGTTTGTAACCTTTAGCCAGTATCTCCTCATTTTCCTCACTATCTAAGCTCTAGCAACCACAAATCTATTTCTATGATTGTGACTTTTTTAGATTCCACATATAAGTCAGATCATACAATATTTTTCTCTCTCTTATGTTAAGTAGCATAAGTTTGTCAAGGTCATCTTTGTCACAAAAAGCAGCGTGTTATTCTCTCTGATGGCTGAAGAGTATTCCATTCATCTTTTATCCATGGATGGGCATTTAGATTGTTTCCATGTTTTGGCTGTTGTTGCTAATGCTGCAATGAACACAGAGGTGCAGATACGAATGTGAGATGGTGATTTCAATTCCTTCAGATAAATACCCAGCAGTGATACTGCTGGATCATACTGTCATTCTATTATGAATAGTTTGAGGAACTTGCATAGTGTTTTCCAAAGCGTCTGCACCAATTTACATTCCCACCAACAGCGCACAGGGTTCCCCTTTCTCCACATCCTCCAGAGCAGTTGTTATCTCTTGTCTTTTTCAGGGTAGCCATTCTACTGGGTGTGAGGTGGAGGTGCTCGCTCAACGTAGTTTTATTTTGTTTATTTTGGCCCTGAGACATGTGGGATCTTAGTTCTCCCATCAGGGATCGAAACTGCACCCCCAACATTGGAGGCACAGAGTCTTAATCACTGGACCCAGGGAAGCTCCCCCTAAATGTGGTTTTGATGTGTGATTCCCTGATTAGTGATGTTGAGGATCTTTTCATGTGCCTGTTGACTTCTCCTTTGAAAAAATGTCTGTTCAGTTCCTTTGCCCATTTTGTAATTAGACTATCTGTGGTTTTGCTGTTGAGTTCTCTGAGTTTCTTGTACTATGGAATATTAATCCCCTATCAGTATGTAGTTTGCAAATATTTTCTTCCATCTGTAGGTTTCCTTTTCATTTTGTTGACTATTCCTTTTGCTGTGCAGAAGCTTTTTAGTTTGATGTACTTGTACTGGTGTAACATACATGTGTCAAAGGACAGAGGTTGTAGATGTATGGCTTGATGGTTTTTCACAAAGTAAACATATCTGTATAATCACTGTTACTCAAGACATAGAACATCACCAGCAGCCCAGATGCCCTTTGTGTTCTCCTTCCAGTCACTAACTTCCCCCTTCCTGAAAAAAAAGTACACACATTATGCAAAGTATATTCTTTTGAGGGGTCTGACTTCCTTTGCTCAAACTTATATTTGTGATTTACATTCATATGAGATTCATTCATTCAGACTGGAACAAACTCCAGTATCCATCAGCAATGGAATAAACTGTTCTATATTGATGCAATGAAATACTGCACGACAATGGAAAGCAATAAACTTATGTACACCAGCAGCAGTGCAGCCTTCCCACTGAGGACTTGAGGCTATTTTTCAGCCCCGAGACTGACGGGAGATCGCTGAAGTTCTTGGACCACCAACTGTGGCCACCCTCCTGAGCCCCAGTGGCAGCTCCAGCAGCAGAGTCAGTTTCTCAAGTTTTGTCTGTCCTGGCGACCTTTCAAACCACTGAGAGTGCCACACCATGCTCCAATCCAATAAGACAATCAGTAGTGAATTGGAGTGGAAAACTTGGTAGGTGATGAGCACCCCATCACCAGAGGCCTGAAGGAGATGCTAGAAACCTGCTTGTAAAGGGACATTCAAGCCCCAAAGGGCTAAAAAGGGGTCTTCAGGCACAAAGCCTAGCAGTGAGACAATCTCAGGCCTACTTGGATTAGATAAAAGTGATATTTGCTAGCTGGCTGCCAGGCCCAGCTGCATCCAAGTGACCATAGCTTTCTAGCAAGAATCTGCATGTCCCTCCTCTGCTGGGACTCTCCATGCTGCCCCCACCTGGTCGTGGGAGCAATGCTCAGTGAAAGAACACTCAGCAATGAATGACCTGAGGGTCATGGGTGAGGACCTTTATCCAGTAGCCACTTGGTCAGCTGGCCCAGTCACGTGCGGGAAGTTGCATTTGTGAGGATTTCCTTCCCAGGAAGAAGATGCTGCCTTCCCACCCACCAACAGCACCTGCTTGGGACTTAATGAGGTCCACTGCCCAGGTGTACTTCCTTCTCTATCACCCGGCCAGCCACATGGCCTCAGTGAGGATGGAGAACATCTGGGGAGCTGCCACCCTGACGGTGAGAGACATGCCCGCACCTCTCCCAAAACTGACCTTGGAGACCAACAGGTTCAGGTCATTGGACTTCACCCCACCCACTCCCCTATATCCATGCCTGTTTCTGTGAGATCTTCCCCAGCTTTGAGAAAGCAAACTCATGCTGGTCCAGAGTTCACACATGGTGCGAATAGGTTGCAAATAGGATTAGCTGGCTCCTCTGGCAGGCCTGGCCTCCCAGACTACAGGGCATGATAAGGGTGCAGGAAAAGGAGGCGGAGGCTGAGCCTCCTTTGAGCTCCAATGAGGCGGAGCTTCATCCTGGAGCTCTCCCCCAGGATGAAGGGCACAGAGGAGCGTCTTCTTTCCATGTCAGTATCTTTGTCCCTGTTTTCTGATTTCGCCATTGCAGTGGCCCATCCAGAGGGCATTTTTGCCCACATTCCCCAGAGCAGGAAATCAGTGCTGCTGGGGACCTGTTACTCCCCCTGATGGACAGATCGCCCTGCCATGTAAACCAGAGGCAGCCTGGGATGCGCTGTTCCACTGTTGGTTCTTTGCCAGCTTTCTCCCGGGCACGGTTATGTGACCACAAACTGCTCCCTCTGTCTGTCGGCCCCGGACCCACGCTCTTGCCCCAGGCTGGCCTCCAGCCTGATGCTGCCCCGGGCCAGGCTCCCTGCTGAGCCAGTGCCCGCCATGCTATAAAGGGACAGATGCTGAGTTTTGTGTGACTTCTCCTTGGCCACCTAGGTGTCTCTTTCCCTGACTCTAAGAAATGAGCTGCACTCTGTTGCGGGTCAACTCCCTGAGTGTCCTGACCCCTCTTGCAATTTCCACTGGAAGAGCAGCCTGGGCTGGGCACTGCCAGGCCCCAGGCCTCTGTCCCAGCATCATCATCCATCTACTGTGCAAACTTGACCAAGTCACTCAGTTCTTTGGAGCCTGGGTTCCCCTTAAGTCCCACAGGAATAATGATCCCTGCCCTGCCTACCTCAGGAGACTGTTTTAAGACTCAACAAGAGGGCATTAAAGCAGGGAGGAGGAGGAACCCAGAATCAGCTGAGAGAAGGAAAGCTTTTTGGTTAGGTAACGTGGCTTTGCTTTAGAATCGCCTGGGGAGCTTTTTAAACTCTGGATGCTCATGTTGCACCCCAGACCAGTCAGAATCCAGGCATCCAGGTGGTTCCATTGAGCACCAGGGAGTTGAGAACCAGTGGTGGCAAGTCTTCTGCCCATCTGAGTGATGTTGGCAAGACTGGCATTTCATCTGTTAATCTGCTCACCAAGGACCTCCCCACACCCGGCACTGGGCTAGATGCTGGGGGTGCAAAAAGGAAGCAGGCACAGGGCTCTTGTTCTTAAAGAGCCCTAGTGTATGGAGAAAGCAGACATACAGATGGGTAACCATCCACATGGGTGCAGGGTGCCCAATGGGGAGCAGGCTCTGTGGGAAAGGCATGCAGAGACCTACAAATATTGGGGGTCTTTTCTTCCCTGTGGCATCTTCCCTTTGCTCTTTCCAGGGAAGCATGCAGGAAAAGTGACCCTAAATATCCTGAGAGCCCCTAAACTTCCCCAAAGCCCTGCCCACCCCCAGCATCCAGATCAAGATGAAGCTGATGGAACTCAGTGGGCCCCCCTCTCGACTCCCTGTATTTGGATAAGGGAAGGGGTGGCCGGGGGGCTGCCTGTAGCCCAAACCTTGGTACTCTGCCAGGCCTGCTCCCACCCTCCCCTGGTCCCCTCCCCTGGCTCCTGCAGGAGGCAGCTGGGGAAAGCAGCCTGAGTCCCAGACCCCCTGGGGCCAGTTATATTTGGATGTTAAAGTAATGACACATCTCCACAAAGTCCTCCCTCCTTCCTGCCTAACACGGTGAAGTCTCCTGGCAGGGAGGGGGCTGGCTTATATTTAGGTCTGGCATTCCCTGGTAGGCATCCTGTTCTGAAATGGAAATTCTTTTAATAGCCAGCCAGCCCTGAGCATTTAATGAGCTGGTGTTTGACTTTTTGATTTCTTGTTCTTGGTGGAGGACTGTGAGCTGCCTCAGCTAATTAGGCACCCCCCCCCACTTTACAAAGCATCCTATTTTTTGAACATGGGGAAGAGGAGAGAGTATTATTTCTCAATGTCGCCTTTTCCTTTTAGATTTCAGCCTCACCTGACAACTTTGCTTTCTGGGGGAAATTCACCTCTTCCAAGAAGTATTCCCAGATATACCCACTTACCTCCAGCCATCTCCTTACTGTGATTCCAAAAGTGCCCTTGAGTCTTTTGCTAAGGTGCCTGCCACGTGTCCCCAGCAGCATCAGCAGCAGCACAAGAATGCCTGTCTCCTCTTTGGAATCAAAGCATGTTAGGGCTGACTTCACCATCTAGGGTCAAGGATCCTTTTAAAGGCTGGTGTGTGGAGTGGTGGGGGTCGGGGTGTTGATGACAGGGAACATGGACCCTGTACCCAGAAAAAAAATATGCATATGCATAAAATGTGAATACAATTTCAGGGGTACTTGGACCCTCAAAACCCCATCCATGGACTCTAGGTGATCTAGTCCAACCTCCTTGACTCATGGTAGAAGGTATGACCAAATTAGAGGTGGAGAGTAATTTGCTCAAGGTCACACAGCCAGTGGGTGGCAGAACTGGGACTTGAACTCTGGCTTGTTCTCTTTGCCCCTCAGCCCACTGGGCTGCTTCTATCAGGACCATCCAGCAGTGCCTTTTCGTGGGTTCCTAAACCCCATCCCCCAGAACATCAACCCACAAGGCCCAGGGCAGCAGGCTGTGCATTCAAAGGGTGCTCGCCTCTTGACGAAGACAATGAGGAGAGACAAGCTGGCTTGGTCCTGGGCTCACTGAGCCTCTGCAGATGCCCAGGGCATGGAAGAAGGGAGGCATGGCATTTTGGACAGGGCAGGCTGCGCAGTGTGGTTCTGGTGGTGGACACTGGCCCGCTCATTCCTGGGCAGTCCAGAATAACAAGTATTGATCTTTCTATTACCTCCTGGGAGGGCAGCTTCATTTGTCAAGCAAACTACCTTTGTATCTGCAACACAGAAATTGATCCACAGCGGGGCTAGAGGTTGGCATGTTAGGGGTGGGAGTGGGGAGGCAGGAGAAGGAAGCAAGCTGGAGAAGAGATTGATAGCATGATGCTGATGTGGAAAATGAAAATAGAAACCTTCCAGACTTGATGGGAAACATCTGCCTTGTCTGATGATATTTCCTGAGTTCTGGGATGGGGATAATGCAGTTTGAAAGTTGGCGAGCCGTGGGGTTTGGCATGCCTGTGCTGAGGAACAGGGAAAGGAGGAAAGAGGCTCTCTCAGCCTGGCCTGGGAGCTCTGTCTGGAAAACCTCCCCAAACACGCAAGAAGCCAAGATTGGCCCTTGTTGTTTAAGCATCACTCCTTTTGAGTCAATCCAGAGTTTATTGAACACCTACTGTGTACAGAGTGCTTGCTGTACCTGGGGCTGAAGGGCATTTGGAAATGAAGAAGGATGGCTCCTGGCTCCCCAAGACCCCACACCCAGTGGAGGGATAGGGAAATTCATAAACCACTTCAAAATTCAGCCAAGGGAAAGGTCTTTCAGAGAGACAGTGTTGTGGGACCGTGTGATGTGTGCTACGTCGCTTCAGTTGTATCTGACTGTTTGTGACCCTATAGACTGCTAACCGCCAGGCTCCTCTGTCTATGGATTCTCCAGGCAGGAATACTGGGTTGCCATTCCCTTCTCTGGATCAAACCAGGGTCTCCTGCATTGCATTCTTTACCATCTGAGCCACTATGGGGCTGTGGGCGAGGTTAAATTCAACTTAGCAATTTCTTAGAAAAGCTGCAGTGTGTTTCCAAGACTGAATAGGACTTCATGAGGCAAAAGGGAGGAGGAGAGGGCACTTCAGGGAAGGAAATGACTTAAGTAAAAGCTTAGAAAGGAAAGAGGAGTTTCGATAGCCATGTGAAACGATTTGACAAAGAAAAAGATAGCGTGTCTCACCAAGGAACTGATGAGTCTCATCAAGAGTACTGATCCTCACCCAGAAAATGAGCACAGGATGAGAAATGTAGCAGAGGGAAAAGAGGAGCTAGTTTGACTTCTGTTCAGTCATCCAGTAAACATGTCGGTCTCTCCTGTAGACCAGTTACTGCATCCTGCTCACGGAGTACTATGGTGATCAGACATGGTGCCTGTCCTCATGGAGTTTAGAGTCCAGCTGAGGTACAGACATTTATCAAATACTCCCTCAAACCTCAGTATGAGGCACTATGCTCCAAGAGCTCAGGGGTTCAAGAACTCGCTAAGGAAATGATGGGTGGCTGAGATCTGAAGGATTCATAAAAGACAGAGAGGAGCATTCCAGGGAAGCGGATAGTGTATGCAAAGACCATGGCCAGCAAGGAAGGAGGGAAGGGAGAGGGGTCACCCTGTGGATATTGAGAAGAGGCAGGTGGGGGCCAGACCTGGGAGACGTTTCATGGGCCATGTTGAGGGTTGTGTCTTTTTCTGATTGTGCTGGCTGGTGTGGGCAGAAGGTCTCTCGTGCAGCTAGTAGGAAAGAGGGGTAAACAGACACATCCTCCCGGCAGGGGGGTGGGCTGTGTAACTTGCCAGGAGACAGAAATATTGGGAATGTGCCCTTTGACTCAGCCATTCTGCTTCTAGAAATCCCCCCTACAGAGATGTTAAGTATCCATTAGCACATGTGCAAAGAGATCCATAAGTCTTCCCAGGTGGCTACAGTGGTAAAGAATCTGGCTGCCAGTGGAGGAGACAGGGGTTCGATCCCTGGGTCAGGAAGATCCCCTAGAGAAGGGCATAGCAACCCACTCCAGTATTCTTGCCTGGAAAATCCCATGGACAGAGGAGCCTGGTGGACTACAGTCCATGAGGTCACAAAGAGTGGGACACAACTGAGCACAACACACGACTCAAAAGAGAGTTATGTACGTTGGTTTGGGTTTGGGGTTTTGTTTTGTTTTGTTTCGTTTGCAGTATTATTTGTAGTTGCAGAAACCTAGAAGAAACTTCAGTTCTCCAGAATAGAGAACTGGTTAAATAAATGGACATAACTGTGTGTCATTAAATACTGGGCAACCATTACAAAGAATAGAGCGACTCACTGCATGCCTATAAGAAATAACTCCCCCAAGATGTTTTACTTGGGAAAAGAAAGGCAGAATAGAGGAGGCAAAAGGTACATTGGACTCGTCTGGGAGGTTCAGGCGAAGACCACACCTCCATCACCGCTTCCTTCCGAGTCTGTCCTTCCTGCTGGCCCCGGCAGCCCTGGCTCCTGCTCACTGATGCCTGTTGCTGTTCAGTGGCTCAGTCGTGTCTGACTCTGTGACCCCATGGACTGCAGCACGCCAGGCTTCCCTGTCCTTCACCATCTCCTGGAGTTGGCTCAAAACTCATGTCCATTGAGTTGATGATGCCATCCAACCATTTCATCCTCTGTCACCCTCTTCTCCTCCTGCTCTCAATCTTTCCCAGCATCAAGGTCTTTTCCAGTGAGTTGGCTCTTTGCATCAAGTGGCCACAGTATTGGAGCTTCAGCTTCAGCGTCAGTCCTTCCAATGAATATTCAGGGTTGGTTTCCTTTAGGACTGACTGGTTTGATCTCCTTGCAGTCCAAGGAAGTCTCAAGAGTCTCCTCTAGCACCACAATTCAAAAGCATCAATTCTTTGGCACTTCCTCATGGTGTCACTACATTTAGGGCTGGGGAGAGGAGAGGTCACCCACAGAAACTAACTAGAGATGCTTGTTGACAAGTTCTCTGTTGACTCATCAATCCCTTAGAGGGTCAGGAAAGAGCTTCTACCACCTGCCCAACACTTCACATTTTTGGGGTGAGGTGTGCATGTAATATGTAGCTGGCAGGAGAAAGAAGAAGGTGTGACCAGAAAATACAGTTGTAGCAACAAAAAGGGGTGGGGGCATTCTCTGTGGACTCCACAGGAAAGGAGCACAGTGATCAAGTGTCCTGTTGGCATGAAGAATGTGGAACTAGCCACAGTTTCAGTCCCCAAGCCATTGGCTGGGAACTGTTTGACAGTCCAGTTACAAACTGGTGCCTCTTTGAGTGAGCAGGATGCACTGTTGGGTGTGTTGAGGGTTCATTCCTCTTTTAGAGGGAGATGGGAATGGCATGATTTTCAGGTCAAGACTGATCACTGGGGCTCCCTTAGAAATTCTTAAAGAGAAGTTCATTAGGGCTTGAGGATCACAAGGCCACCAGGTCAGATCCATACAGCTCTCTCTGCACTGTCCCATGACCGCCACAGGAGAAGGTCAGAGTACAAAGACAGTCTTCCAGACTCTTAAACATTATATCTACCACTTCATTTCATCCAACATGTACTGTATATGAAGTCAAAAGGCAAACTACAAGTCAAAAAATTATCTGGAACAAATACAGCAATGGTAAAAATTGTTGTTCAGTTGGTAAGTTATGTCCGACTCTTTGTGACCCCATGAAATCCTTCAGATATAGTACTCTTCTAGATCATTAAGGAAACACTAACATCTGAGAAGAAAAAGGAGCAAAGAGCATGACAGAGATTCACAAAGAAATAAAAACATTTGATACAAATATATTTAAGAATCAACCTCACTAGTAATCAAAAATGCAAATTAAAGCAAGCTGCCATTTTTGCCCTTTCAGTGTGGCACATCTTTTTACATACATAATGCTCAGTGTTGGCAAAGGTCAGAAGGACTCTTCAGGAAACTGCAGATGATAGCAAAAATTGGTACAATATTTACATGATACGTGTCAACACTTATGGCAATATTTGTCAAAGAGCCTTAAAAATAATGTCTCCTGTAGATCTAATAATAATTTCATTTCTGGGAATTTATCCTAAGAAAATAAACAGAAAAATATAGATAAGCATTTTTAATAATGAAAAATCAGAAATGGTCTAAATATCAACAGGGATTGTTTAAATATATCACAGTTTAAATATATCATTGTTTTAATATATCGTAGTTAAATATATCATCAGTATAATGGGAGGTCACCTGGACATGAAACATACTATTAATAGTTTATAAAGACTCTTTAAAGCTATAAAAGTGAAGAAAAAAATAATGATAAAATGTTCTCAGTTGAATCTGAAGAAAAATGAGCAGGAAATATGACTATGTACAATCTGATCTCAGCTATACTGAAATGTGTGTATAGGTGGGTAGTGTTTGTTTAAAACATATATAAAAGTTTAAAATGATAGTAAGGAAATTCACCAAACCATTAATAGGGAAAGTTGGATTGTGGATTTCAATTCTTTTTTTTATATTTTTCAATATGTTTCAATTTTTTATAATAAGTATACTTTCTTTTTATGATCAGAAAAAAATGACTCAATAAAAGTTACATCTATTTGCAAGGCTGTGTTAACCATACCAGACCATTAAGTATTGACATCATCCCTTCATTGTGGAATTGCTATATTCCACAATCGCACTGCTGCTAAACTTTTCGTTTGTTCATGCATATTTCCCTCCCAGATTTCCCCTGAGGTCTCATCCACCTGCCTCACCCACAGTCTTGGCTCGATGTCCTTACACAGGAGGTCTCAAAGCACACATCGTGGGGTCAAGTGTATGCACCATGATGCTGATGAAACTTCTGTTAGTTTCCACGAGTGACCTCATTTCTCAAGATCTGCTCTCCTTCTAATGTAAACGGAGAGAGGAAGTTTTTTTTTTTTTTTAATTTCAGTTATTTTTATTGAAGTATAGTTAACTAGGAATGTTGTGTTAGTTTCAAGTGTACAGTAAAGTGATTCTATGCACATATATATATTCTTTTTCAGATTTCTTCTTCATTATAGGTTTTTAAAAGATACTGAGTATAGTTCCTTGTGCTATACTGTAGGTTCTTGTTGTTTATGTTAATCCCAAACTCATTATCTGGGAGTTTCCTGCCCCCCTTTCCCCTTTGGTAACCATCAGTTTGTTTTCCATGTCTGTGAGTGTGTTTCTGTCTGTAAATAAGTTCATTTGTATCCAATGAACTCATTGGAGCTTTTAGATTCCACATATGGTAAGTAATATCATATATTTGTCTCTGTCTGATTTACTTCACTTAATATGATCATCTCCAGGTCCATTCATGTTGCTGCATATGACATTATTTCATTCTTTTTTATGGCTGAGTATCATTCCATCCTGTAAATATTGCAGCTGTGAAGAATCCGCCTGCAATGCAGGAGTCGCAGGAGATGCAGGTTCCATCCCTGGGTTGGGAAGATCCTCTGGAGAAGGGCATGGCAATCCACTCCAGTATTCTTGCCTGGAGAATCCCATGGACAGAGGAGCCTGGCGGGTTATCATCCATAGTGTCACACAGAGCAGGACACGACTGAAGCAACTTAGCACGGACGTACAGCATTCCGTTCCGTAAATTTACCACGTCTTATTTATCCATTCATATATTGACGGATGTTTAGGTTGCTTCCAGAGAGGAAGTTTTAAACTCACCACTTAAAAGAGACTGCAGCCTCTTCCAGTTTAAAATAGTCTGTTGGGATTTCATGAGTAAATCCTCTTATGAGTTCCCATGCTTTGTCGGGAACCTTTCCTCCCCACTGATGTGGCCTCTGGATTCGTCCTCTCCAGGATGGCTTCTGGGTGCAGGGAAACGTGCACCTTCTGGCATTTGGAATTGATCCCTCTGGGTCCTGCGCTGCCCTCTTGCTGCAAAGTCCCGTCCTCGCCACCTGTCCTGCTAAGGTCTTCACAGCTGGTGTGACCCAAAGTGTATTCTCTCAGCAAAGACAAGGCATGGGAGGACTCCCCTGGGGGTCCAGAGGAAGGGGGGATCTGCCGTACAGATTATCTATGGAACCAGAGTGGGGTTGGGATGGGTGGGATGAATGGAACCTGTGTTAATTAAGAATGACTTCTTGTAAGAGTATATTTGACTTCCCTGGTGGTTCAGCAGTAACGAATCTGCCTGCCAATGCAGGAGATGCAGGAGGTGGGTCAGGAAGGTCCCCTGGGGGAAGAGATGGCAACCCACTCCAGTATACTTGCCTGAAAAATCCCATGGACACAGGAGCCTGGTGGACCACAATCCATAGGGTCACAAAAGAGTTGGACACGACTTAGCAACTGAACAACAACAAGTACGTTATATCTAAGGGTGGAAAGACTATAGCTGTCTCCAACACTTGAGGGGTATCGTATGGAAAACAGATTACACTTATTTCAAGTTATAGCTACTAGCAGTGGATAAACATTTAGGGAAGGGGAGTTGTTTGATTCCCAGAGCTGTTCTCAAGTGGAACAGGCAGGCTGGAGGCAGGATTTAAACAAAGGCTGAGTGATGTTCTCCAGGAATACTGAAGACTCCTGGAGGCCACAGAGGTCCAGAAAGGAAGAGAAGGTACTCCTATCCCCTGGTTTCCTCTCTGCTCCTCATTATCCACTCATGGGGGAACCTCAGGAGGAAGGAAAGAGGAGCCCCCAGCAGACCTAGAGTTCAATGAAGAGGGGTTATCACTGCTCCAACAGTGATTCCCCACATCACCCACAGAAGAGCCCCGCCTTGCTCTCCCCAATACACAGAAGGGAAGACTGAGACTAGAGAGTGGAAAGGATAATAAACCATTGCTGTATTCTGAGCACTCACAGGCCCTGGGCCAGGCATTGTGTATGTACAGCTACTGACCCATATAACTGCCTACAGGGAGGCCGGCATTTGCCCTGTTGACAGATGAGGAAACTAAGGCTCGAGGAGATTAGATGACTGCCCCACCCTGATGGCAGGAGAGAACCCAGGTCTGCCTGGTTCCAGCCCATCACAATTCTCCCTGGGGCAGGAGAGCCTCACCTAGACAGCTTGAACTAAAGCCAGACCCTCCTTCCACACCCTCTCATCTCTCCCCATCACCCCAACCTCCCTGCCGTTTGTCCAGCCCTCTCTCCCAAGCACCTTCCTCCTGCAGGCCACCCTGACCTACCGCAGAAATCTAGTCCAACAAAGACAGGCTCCGTGTGCCCAGGACTAAAAGAAGCCAGGTGGCAGAGTAAGTGAAAGTTGGCTGAGGGCCTCTGCTTAAGTGCTTTTCCATTCTGCCTTGTCTCAGCATTCTGGGCTGTGCTGGGTTGCATGTGACTCCACGGGCAGGGAGAGAGCGCCGTGCTTGTCGCAGAGGGAAGCTCTCTGAGTTGTGATGGGGAATTGGTACAAGGATGTAGGAGGCCTGAGCTGAGCTCCGGGAGACAAGGGCAAGGTCAGCCCCAGCTTTCCCAGCCTAATTAGTGTCCCTGGGAAGTGTTGGTCAGAGCAGCTCTGCCCTGGGGTAGGGTAGGGAATACAGACATGGAGAAAGGTCATGCTGATCTAAAATCCAGGAGGGTGAGTGAGGCAGAGCAGAAGGAAGAGGATGCTCTTCAGCTGCCTTGGTCCCCAGAGCACCTGCCTCGTGTCCCCGTGGCAGGGCGCCCTGGATCCCAGACAGGCCTGGTTGTCAGAAAGGCAGGGCAGGCAGACTGGCATGGGAAGAGATCTCCTTCCATTTCTATCTCTGGTTCCTCCACCCTGGGCTCCGAGGACGATAAACTCCATGGCTCCCCACCCAATCCTCCACTGGAGCCCTCAGAGAGAAGCTAGAAGTAGAAGGAAAGAGGGTGGAGAGCAGGATTCGATGAGGGGAAAGCTGTCTGTGAACGGGCTTGGCCCACCCCGTTTGAGCATGAATAAATAAACAACTGCAATAATGAGGCAGCCGCCTTGCCACGCAGCTCCACAGCCAAGAGAGAATTCCTTCAAAAGAACGGAGCCGGTGCGGGTTCATTATTCATGAGCAGCGCCCTCCAAGGTGGGGGCCTCTGTTGTTTGTTGCAATTTAACACAGGCCTTGGTGGAGAGGGAGGGCGGGGGAACGTAGGCAGGGAGGTAGATCTCTGTGCATCAGCCAAATGCGTTAAGGGGCCAAGTTCACAGAAGCAGCCCCATAGTCAAGTTCACGGTCAGTGCAGTTTGCCCTCCTCTCTGACAACAGCAGGGGAGCTGTGGCCCTGTTGGATCACGCACAGTGCCTCGCTCTCCACCACCCGGTACATGAACTAGTTTATGCCACCAAATGTTCAATTCATTGTCACGTACTGAACGCCTGCCATGGCCAGACACTGTGCAAACATGCAGGGCTCCTGAAGATGCGTGAGACGCCTGCATTACCTGCAAGGAGCTTATGCTCTAGGGCTACCAGGGTGTGGAAGGCAGTCTGCTTAGGAGAAAGACCAAGCTTTGATTCAGGCGGGCTTGGGTTTGAACACCAGCTCTACCAGTGCACCAGCCATGGTACCTGCTCATCAGAGCTTCCTTGTCAATTAAATGGGGATGAGCCTGCCTCCTTTGAAATATCATTTTAAGGATTATATTAATAAATAATGTTTTGGCACAATTCCTGACACATGATAGATGCTCAGTATATTAGAGCTGCTGATGATAGTAAAAGAATTTGACCTTCCCACAAATATCTTTTTTTTTTTTTTTTTTTGGCTGTGCCACACAGCATCTTAGTTCTCTGATCAGGGATCAAACTGGCACCCTTGGCAATGAAAGTGTGGAGTTCTAACCACTAGACTGCCAGGGGATTCCCCCAATATCTCGATCTTCAAGATCATTCAGGAAATTGTCTAAATGCTTTCTGTTTCTATCCGAAGGTTTGACATTTCTCAGAGTAGCCCTCCTTACCCCAAACAATTCCACTCTTGTACCTCGCCGGAAGAAAGGAGTGCATCTGACTTCTTTGAGTGTAAAAGTCTTCCTGCAGGATGGATCCTGCTGCATGAGCTTACAACATGCGCCTTAGGCTTTAGGAAATGATACAAGTAAATCACTAACATTTACTGAGTGCTGTCTATGTGTCAGGCGCTAGGCTAAGTCTCTTATGTCCTTTATCTTATTTAATCTTTATGGCAAGCTCTGACACAGGTAGTGCTCTGGCGCCATTTTACAGATGATGAAACTGAGGCCCAGAGAGGTTCACTTGCCCACAGTCACACGGCAAGTGACAGAGTGAAGGTTCGGATACGCCTGACCCTGAGCACTCAGCCACTGGCCTGTTGACACGTGGGTTTCCTTCAGCTCGGAAGCCATGTGAATAGCATGTGATGCAGGATTGGGACACCACTGATGGACAAAATTCGGACCAAGTTTGGTAGCAGTTTTAGGGTGAGCATTATAGCACGCTGAGAATTCCCAGGCCAGGAGCTAGAAGATTCCCCCTCCATAGGCAGGCCGGTAGACTGTCTGCTCCCTCTCCGGTGGGGCTTCACTGCTCTCTTTGTCTTAGCTGTGTGTGACATACTTGCCTTGCTGAAGACTATGAATTACTCAAACTCAGGGACAGACAACCAACAACCAGCATTTATTTATTTTATTTGGCCTTGCCGGGTTTTAGTTGCAGCGTGTGGGATCGTGGGAACTCTTCATTTTGGTGTGTGGGATCTAGTTCCCTGACCAGGGATTGAACCTGGGGCCCCTGCAGGGGGCATGGAGTCTTAGCCACTGGACCACCAGGGAAGTCCCACCACTGGCACTTATTAGGCATCAGCTATGTGCCTTGCCTTAGGCTGAGTGCTACAGAGTTTAAAGAGAGGGACCTTGCCTTCGAGGAATCACAGGCAGAGAAAGAACAGACATATGTGCACATGTGCCAAGACACCAGGCCACCTATGCCCAGGGCCTGATGTGGAGCAGAGGGAGCACTCTAGTCCCAACACCAGATTAACCATCTGCCTGTATCTGGGGGCACAAAGTGAAGTTCCTGTGTTTGGACATCACCTAAAGGCAGCACCTCTGGGCATACCCCCAACAGAGATGCCAGTTGTGAGATGGGAACAGACACAGGAAATGCAGTGGTCCTTTCGATAAATCTGTGCCTTTAAAAGAGAAATGAGCTGGGGCTTTGTTGGTGGATGGCCTCATCACAGAAGCAGGAAATGCAGTGAGACTAAAAAGCAGTCCTTCCAGCGCTTGTCTGTCCAGGGATTGAACCCAGGGCCCCACTGTCCTGGGAAACCTAAATTCAGAGAGAGGACATTCAGCTGAGTTGGCCTGAACCCCAGTGTGCCCAGGTCTCTCCACCCAGGAACCAATGAATCAGAACTGGCTCTGAGAAAAAATATGAGGGCCTTCCGTACACAGATTCCTTGCTCTTCATTTTCCCTTCGGCTGGTGAAAGCTGTTTCCACCCATTCAAGGGAATAAGACTCTTGTGTCCTTCCTTCCTTTATAATTGGTTCCTACTCTCAGAAAAGGCTGGAGGAATTTATCCTTCCTAAAGAGTAAATAACTGAATACATTTTATCATGTTGTCTCTCTTGGGGGTATTTGCATTGAAACCAGGATCAAGGGTTTAAGTGAAAGGAATAAAACACAGACGGTGGGATTTTACATCGTAGTGGATACTGAACAGTGTTTTGGATGGTGGAGTGCTTCTGGATCTTTCCTAATGGTCCCACCTGCTCTAGGCATCTCAGCTTGGCCTCTGAAGGTTAAAGTAGGTCTCCTTGCCAAAGTGTTTCTGTCTCCTCCCCGCACCAGCCATAGAAATCTGACCTTTGGACCTCAGTCTCCTGTTCTGCTGTGAAGGGTTTATGATCAGGGTTGGGGCATCAATGTGAGAGTCTCAGCCTTTAAGTCTTTTTTGTTTCTATGTTTCCTAAACCAGAAATGCTGGACCAGCATAACTAGTAGACATCGTAGCCTGGATCACACTGTGGTTTATTTAGAGCTGGAGATGGGGGAGGGACAGAGGGGAGAATTAGTGGGTGGGAGGGGTGGGGGAAGGGAACAGCTGCTACAGAGCCTACTCTCTGGATATACAGCAAAATTGTGGCTTTTAATACTTTTCAAGGGATAATCGCGTTCAATAAATTCCAGCTGAGGGGGTGGGGACTACCCTCAGATGATTCCTACCCTCCCTCCATCCCCCCGACCGTGGCCTGCCAAGACCCCCACTGGCCCCCAAGCAGTTGGGTCTATGGGGACCTATCACTTCATCTCTGCCCCCTCCTCCTCCTCTAGCCCTGGCTCCCAGCCTCCTTCGGAGGCCACCTAAGGTGGGAGGAAAGGTCCTTGATCCTTCATCAATCACCTCTCCCTGGCTGGCAGTACCCAGGGAAAGGAGTCGCCATCTCCACGGCCACGTTGCACAGTTACCAGCAATGCCAGGAGATAATGACAGGTTGAGTGTTCTCCGCCTGGTGAGGAGTTGCATGCAAATGACTCGGCTCTGAATGAATTTAATTGTCACTGCCTAATGTGGTGGCTCAGACCACCCCTCCTCCCTCCCCTGGTTGGGGGGAGGAGACAGCGGGGAGCAAAGGGGATCCTGTGGTTTGGAGAGGGATGGCTCAGAATGATCAGTGGGACCCAGAGCCCGAGGGCAAGAGAAGCTGGCATTTCCCCTCTGTGGGGCCAGCCTGCTAGTGCACAGCTGTGAGCAGGGAGCAGGGATTCACCCCCAGACACGATCCAGAGTGAGATGTAGCTCTACAACCGTAAATCCCTTTACGCATCGCAGCTCAGCCGCGAGAGGCTGTCATGTGCCTGCAAGACGTTCCCGCTTGGCCAGCCAAGCCCCGGAAGAAAGGGGAGGGGCTGCAAAGAACAGGCAATAAACGCTCTCCCTGTGTACCGCACGCAGCCCTGCCCCAGCCCACCCTCTGGGACTCTGGCGCGGGTGCTGGCAGAATGGGCACAAAGACTAGACAGGGAAAATGTGAGGGTGATCAGCAGTAGAGACAGCCGATGCATATGGGCTGCTTCCTTCATTTTAGGCATTTTCCTAAACCAACGCTTATTCTCAGAATAAACTCACCCCCTTCTCACCATATTTCTATAATGTTGGATGTGTCACTAGCACCCACCATGTTTGCAGGTAAGTAAAATGAGGCATAGAGAAGTTAAGTACAGTCATCCCTCGGTATTTCTGGGATAGCTTCAGGGGTCCCACTCCAAAATCTATGGATACAGAGGACCAAGTGTAACTTGCTTCAGATCACACACTGTGGCAGAGCCGATTCAAATACAGAACCTGGCCCTACACTTTGCACCCTGCCATTCCCCTCCATATAGTAAAGCCCCACCGCCAGACCCCAGTTCTCCTAGAGTTACTGATCAGTCCTGGATGCTACTGTGGTTTCTGTCTCTGAGGACACATCATTGTTGGTCTGATGTTTGTACATCTGTGTGTGTTTTGTGCCCATCTTCTGACCCAGCTAAAAGTTATCTGACCCAACCTCGAGCCAGGGTCCTGCAGCCTTTACTCTGTTGGCTCCTGAATTGGAGTCCGGAATATATCTTGATAAAGAAGCATGGGGTGGTAGCAGTTGCCTAGTGTTCAGGGGAGAAGTCTGGAGAAGTCAGTGAACAGGTTCACACGGTATGGAGGGGTTAGGGGTGCTGCTAAGCAGAGAGAGCTCTGAACCCCTAAAGGGGCCTTATCTAGAGCATCACCGTTTTCAATCATGCTATACCTTGGGGTTCTATGTAGAATTTCATTTGGAGAAAAGCATCCATACCCCCAAAGAAAAGTTTCCAACGCTAGAGGGTTTCTAAGAACCTATTCCTTAATTCTAGAGCCTAAGTAATAAGGAATCACTGAAGACTTTTGATTAGGGAAAATCATTTGGAAATCTCCTTCCAGTCACTAGTATCCCAAGGTTAGGAAAGAGTATGGACCAGAACTAAAGTTGGACATCCAGTGGCCAAGGGCTGGAAACCTGCAAAACCAGAAACCACCCCCAAAGTTTACCCCAAACTGCAACAAAATATTTCACGTTAGATAGTCAGAAGTTCCCTCACCACCGAAAGGAAACTGGTGACGAGATCCACAGCACTGTGATCATTCTGTGACTCCACCATGTTAGTGTTATTTGAGGTCACTGAGTGATTACTCCCCAGGTGTCTAAATTCTTAATGTACTTATCCTTTCAAAACTTTGGGCACCAATGTCAAATAAGAAAGACAGTACCAGAGACCCTACTCCAAAAATGGGATAGTCAGAAGCCTTCCTCCGAACTCTCAGAGCTCTTGATCAGTTTAAACCAAAGCAGTTCAGCCCTGATTTTGAGATGATGACAAACATATCTTGGGTTCTGTGTAGTTGCACCCCCAGGATGCTGTAATGAAAGTTGGCCCTGCTCCTCCTCACCAAGCAAAGTGCTCCCCTCGCCCCATCTTCAAGCCCTACCCCCCACCCCTACCCCCAAACCCTGAAATGATAGAGACAGGACAAAGAAACATTTGGAGCTTACATTTGGGGAGTAAGAGGCCATGGGTTTTTATGATCCTGAATATAAACAGAGATGAAAAGCCTGAGTTTCTTTAGAGTCAAGAGCTTCTAAAGTGAGCAGAAAGCATAACGGAGCCCAAACCGAGTTCAACCTAGTTTTCAGTGCTGCACGTTGACTAGCTGCCATCTCCTAAGTCACCCTGTAAAGTGAAGTCGCTCAGTCGTGTCCGACTCCTAGCGACCCCGTGGACGGCAGCCCACCAGGCCCCTCCGTCCATGGGATTTTCCAGGCAAGAGTGCTGGAGTGGGGTACCACTGCCTTCTCCTGAGTCGCCCTAGACACCCATGACATAGCAGGATGTATCTGGGATTGGGATAATCGGAAACCTGAGTTCTGTTCCTTCCTTTGCTCTTCAGTCTGGGGCAAATTGCTGAACTAATTCCTACTCTTCAGCTAAATGGGGTAATAAGTTCTACCTTTAGGATATGGGGAAACATTAAGGTTCTATGAAGCCTATTATTGTTTTTTATTTTTGTGTTGTAAAAATGCCTTACACCAAAAGGTAACTGTCGCTCCAGATCTCTTTTACATAGACAGTGAGAGAAAGGAGAGATGGAGAGAATGTTTGAAAGTGTTATATTCTACTTTCTGTCATAAGCAGCAACCATCCACCCTGTTAAGAGAATATTTTTTTAACAACTAAATGACCAAGAAACTTTATCAAGTATATATTAATTGTATTCCTCCTGCAGCACCCAACCTAAGTTTGTGGACGGGGCTCAATGTGCCATACACTCAACAGACTTAATGTATCTTTGGTTGAACTTTTTTTCTTCTTACTTTAAATAATGATGATATTCCCAAAGGTGAAAAAAAAGTGAGTTTATGGATGATGATTCTGGGGTTGGCAGTTTTCTTTTCAAATTAGAGAAGGCACATTTAAGCTGCTAAAAGAGGAGGTCAGGAGAAGGCAGCACCCTAATGAAAAACCAGAAGTAATCCATGGCAGTTCCTTCTCCCAAGCTGACAAAAGCCCTGGCCTTGAACTCAGCATGGGTCTTAACTGTTCAGGGCACTGTTGCCATATACCTGCCTTTCAGTTTCCTCTTGCAGAGGTCTCTCTGGCAAGTAAGGTGCCCATGACCCTTCTGGTGCTGTCCCAGGTCCTGAAATGTCACGGGTTCTCGGCTTGGTGATTAAAGTGGCTCCAAAGCGCTCCCCTCTAGTCAGCTGTTGTGTGGAAACTAATTTCCATATAATAACATTTTGTTATTTGTAATAAATCATACCCACAGTAAGGTGACTGGGTTATGTCATTATTTGCAAACCTACAGAATGTAATTATAATATGTCTGAAAACCTCCATGCAGAACAGTGCAGTTGCAGCCACAGCGCCATCCAATAATAATAAAAATTTATACTGTGCTTTATGTGACCGCTCATCACATAACCGTTCTAGGCCAAGGGAAAAGAAAGCCCACAGCAGCAACAAATTCACGAATGTGGAAACCTTGCAAATGCCAAACTAGTTGATTCCAAAGCGAAAGCTTGCTCCTGGGTTTCCTCCTCTTTTTTCCTAGGAACCTTTTACAGTGACAGACTGGGAGCCCAGGTTTGCCTCTGCATTCCAAACAAGGATCTCCTTTTGGAGTTTCCTCTTTATGTGTTAAGTGCACGCGCACCACCTCGGCTGAGGCTGGTTCATAGGGATTAGTTTTTGGAAGAGTGTGCCTGTGTGTTCCCCTTTCACGTCTTTCTCCCTGTGTCCTTGTCTCCCATGCCTCATCTTACTTTTCTAGAATGCACTGTTCCATTGCTTTCTGTGAGCATAGTAAAGCGTGTTCCAGGGGCAGTAACTGAGACACATCCTGTTATTCATCTTGCATGTTTCCAGCATTTTCTCTTGTTGAATTTCACTCAAGCATAAAAATACATTATTGCACATGCAGTGGGCTCTCCAATACCACTCTCTCTCCTCACAATCTGCCGTTTCCCAGGCCTTTGGCACATCCTGAGATTTTTTTTTTTTTTTCTGAGAAGAATTGCAAATCTGACTGATCAGAAGATACTCTGAGCTTCCAGAGAGGTTGTGTCTCCTGGTAGCAATCCTCTTTAGCATAGAGCTTATATTGAGTTGACCAAAAGGTTTGTTCAGATTTGTCCATAAGATGGTATGAAAAACCCAAACTTTGGGGTCAACCAATAGTTTTAAAAAATCTGAACTAAAGAGTGGAACTCTTCACCATCTAGTACCTTGAGATCTTTTATAATGTCCCCCCGTTTTAGCTGAGATGGTCTTACTTTTAGTACATATGTGGTGGTAGCAGGTCACTAGAGTAATTTTGCTTAGGGCTGTGAAATTTACCTTCAGGTCCAAAATTGAATTCAATCTACTGTTTTCAGCAGGAGCTATGGGCTTGTATATACATCTCTTTTCCAGGTATTTCTGCACTTATTGATGCTGAGTGTGCTCATTTATCGCAGACAATACAGAGCCAAAAAGAATTTATTGTTAAGTTTCTTGCTCCCACGTGATTTGTCTTAGCGCTTAAGACATGACATTTTGTTCCTCCAGTTCAGTTCAGTCGCTCAGTCATGTCTGACTCTGAATCACAGCACGCCAGGCCTCCCTGTCCATCACCAACTCCCGGAGTTCACTCAGATTCACATCCATCGAGTCAGTGATGCCATCCAGCCATCTCATCCTCTGTCGTCCCCTTCTCCTCCTGCCCCCAATCCCTCCCAGCATCAGAGTCTTTTCTAATGAGTCAACTCTTCGCCTGAGGTGGCCAAAGTACTGGAGTTTCAGCTTTAGCATCATTCCCTCCCAGGGCTGATCTCCTTCAGAATGGACTGGTTGGATCTCCTTGCAGTCCAAGGGACTCTCAAGAGTCTTCTCCAACATCACAGTTCAAAAGCATCAATTCTTCGGTGCTCAGCCTTCTTCACAGTCCAACTCTCACATCCATACATGACCACTGGAAAAACCATAGCCTTGACTAGACGGACCTTTGTTGGCAAAGTAATGTCTCTGCTTTTGAATATGCTATCTAGGTTGGTCATAACTTTTCTTCCAAGGAGTAAGTATCTTTTAATTTCATGGCTGCAGTCACCATCTGCAGTGATTTTGGAGCCCCAAAAAATAAAGTCTGACACTGTTTCCACTGTTTCCCCATCTATTTCCCATCAAGTGATGGGACCAGATGCCATGATCTTCGTTTTCTGAATGTTGAGCTTTAAGCCAACTTTTTCACTCTCCACTTTCACTTTCATCAAGAGGCTTTTTAGCTCCTCTTCACTTTCTGCCGTAAGGGTGGTGTCATCTGCATATCTGAGGTTATTGATATTTCTCCCAGCAATCTTGATTCCAGCTTGTTCTTCTTCCAGCCCAGCATTTCTCATGATGTACTCTGCAAATAATTTTTATTTTTTTATTTCTGCTTTTCTAAATTTTCCAGATGTCTTACACTGAATTTGTATATTTTAATCGGGGGGGGGGGGTGGGAAGTAGATATTTTTAAAAGCACTTTAGAGACAGCAGCTCCACTGACTTCCTTGATTCGTATTCTAATGAGTTGCTCCCCAATCCTCCCCCAGCCCCACTTGGAAGAAAGCCTTTCTCATTAAAGCCCCCCTACAGCCTTCCCTGGGGGCTTCCCTGGTGGCTCAGAGGGTAAAGTGTCTGCCTGCAATGCGGGAGAC
The DNA here is from genome assembly GCF_027580195.1 of Bos mutus. Taxonomy (NCBI): domain Eukaryota; kingdom Metazoa; phylum Chordata; class Mammalia; order Artiodactyla; family Bovidae; genus Bos; species Bos mutus. The sequence continues at coordinate 51,625,069 of NC_091631.1, forward strand.
CTGGGTTCGATCCCTGGGTCGGGAAGATCCCCTGGAGAAGGAAAAGGCACCCCACTCCAGTACTCTTGCCTGGAAAATCCCATGGACGGAGGAGCCTGGTAGGCCACAATCCATAGGGTCGCAAAGAGTCGTACACGACTGAGCGACTGAGCAAGCGACAGCCTTCCCTTGCCCTCATGTCTGCAGAGAAGTATCTTAAGGAAATATCAAAGGATGTGTGTGTGCATTGTGTGCGTATGTGTTGTATATATGCATGTGCATGTCTGTGTGAGTGAAAGAGAAAGACAGAGTAATCATTATATAAGGAAGGAGAAACTTACCATAGAAATGCAAAACAGAGCAATTGAAGAGAAAGGCCATGGGTGAACTCCAGAGGAGTCCCACCTTGACAAGGATAACAATGAGGAGTCAAAATCCCGCCAGAGAAACTGTCAGAAAGCAAGGGATGACAGGAGAACTGGATAATAGAGAAGGTCTATCCAGAGGGGAGAGGACACGCCCTCTACCCTTCCCTGGCCCGCTTCCTTCTTTAGGCTCCAACTGCATAGGACTAAGGGTAAGAGAGTCTAAGGAGGATGCCACAATCCAAGGAGGGGCCTGGGGAAGCCAGCCAGAGAGAGAGGACCAAAAAGCTGGAGTCAGAGAAGGAGCTGGGGCTGCTTCAGGACCTTAGGTGGCGGTCGTCTGACCCTCTGGGGACCCCTAGAGTTAGGGTGAGGGTTAGACAGATGTCAAAGCCACAGCACAGCCCCCTGTTTAGTGAAAGAGGCTGATGCTTAGAGGGAAAATGTGACTATTACTGGAGCCTTAGGACAGGAGGCCCAAGCAGATGTGCCCGCTCTGCTAAGAGCACTGTGAGTTGGATGGCCTTCTCCACCAGGGGTAACATCACTCACCCCCACACCCCCAACTCATGTGGGTGATTGAACAGGGTGGGGGTGAAACAGGCAGCACATCTTATTGTCCCAAATGACTGAAGGTGCTCCCCACGTTCAGTGCGTGAAGATGGGGTAGACTCACGAGGGAAGGAGCCTGCCCCAAATGGCAACATTGCCCCATATTGAGAATGGGGAATTTAGTGCTGAAATGGAGGGCCCAGTATCCGTGCACCTCTCCTGCAGTTCCTTGAGGTTTACCTTTAGAGCCCCTTGTTCCTTTCCTCTCCCGTGGCAAGGATGAGGAAGGCTGGAGTCTCACCTCCCTGGATAACCATGCCAGGGGAGGCTGGGCTGCCTGTTTAAAGGGCACTTAGAAATACAGCTGATACAATACAGTGCTGTGAGGAGTATGGGAGCCCCACGTCTCTGTGATGAGCAAAAAGAGGCTCCCCACTTTGCTTCTGTGAGGACCTCAAATCCAACCCTGGCCTTTACCTAATAAACGAGGTTCTAGTGCTGGCCTGGCACGAGACCTCTGGGATTAGTGGTGGTAAGAAGCCTGTGAACCAACCAGGGTGATAGTCAGCCTGACGCTCCCACTGCAGGGAGCCTGGGAGCCTCTTCCACTCTCCCCTTTCGTCTGTCAGATTCTAATTAAGGGACCCGCACAGCAGCCCTGGGGTGCCGCCTGAGTGACCTGGGCCCACAGCCCCAGTGAGGCACGTGGAGAGGCAGCTTCGTGGCTGCCAGGGGGGAAATCTGCCTTTTTAGGGAAAGTGTGCAAAAGACAGGTGTTGGGGTGGAGCGGACAGCTGTGCTGGAGGGCAGAGGATGGCTGTTTTACTTGGTTCTGAGGCCAGAGTTTGCCTACCACCGAGCATCTCCTCTGTGTAGAACAATTTGGCCAGATACTGCCAAGGGCAGGACAGACAAACACATGACCTTTGACCCTCTGTCAATGGATTGGGAAGCTGGGCTCCTCCCACCGCTGTCTCTTCTCCCCTCAGAAGTGACTCAGAAGTGCCAGGTCCTGTGCTGGACACTTTGGACACCTAAGTTCATGTCAGCTTCATGCATCCCCTGAGGTGGGTGCTCTCGGCCATTTGTAGGAGAGAACACTGAGCCTGGAGGAAGTGACCACACAAGGTGACCATGTCAGAGTTCATGCCCAGAGCTGCTGGATGCCTGAGCCCTTCCTCCTGAGCCTTGTCAGGTTGCTGCAGCAGCCGGAGCTTAGGCTCTGGGACCAGGCTGCCTGGATTCAAATCCTGCTTCTCCATTTGCTAGCTGTGTGACCCTGAGGCATGAAATCAACCTCTTTATACCTCAGTTTCCCCATCTGAAAAATGGGCTAATAATAGTACCTACCTCATAGGGTTATTGAAGGGACTGTATCATTGAATACTGTAAAGCACTTAGAATACTGCTCAGCACACAGTGGGTGCTACATAGCTATTAGCTATTAATTCAGTGACTGCAGTCCATAAGGGAGCCCAGGCTTCCTTATCCAGTCTCCGAGAGTGAGAGACCTTCACAGTTAGGTGTCAGGGTGGAGGGATTTTTGTAGACCTGTGACAGACTTAGGGAAGATATAGGGAAGGAAAAGACATAGGCCCAGCTCTCAGGGGGCTTTCAGGAAAATGAAAGACCCTGGACATGCATGGCAGGACACACACACACACACACACACACACACCCACCCACCCACCCACCCTGAATGATGATAGTGTGAGCTCTGGGTGTGCCTGCCGGACAACTTCACTCCAGCAGCCATGGAACCATGGCTCCATCCAGGCTGGCTGGTGTTCTCAGCTGACTCGGCGTCCAGGAGGAGGTACACTGTGAGTTAGGGAGCAGAGGGATGATAGGCTAGGGCTTAGGAGAGAATGTGAGATGGCAAAACCAGCAGCCCAGAGCTGTGGAGAACCTGGTTGGGTATGCTGGGCCCCTGATGACTGGTGTCTGAGGCCCCGGCCCTCACAATCAGCGCAGTTCCCACCCTGGCCCAGGGGTCCTCCTCCTGCCCCCCTGGTGGAGAGGACCAGCTCAGATCAGTAGCCTGGGCCCAACCTGGCCCAGGGTATCTGAGCCGGGGCCTGTGGCCCAACCCCCAAGCTGTGGCCTCTCCTGCCAGGTCCTTGTGGGATGCCCCCTTGACCCAGGCCTGCCTCCCCTCTGTCCAATCCTAGAGAAACCCACTTGGAACCGAGGTCAAAGACCTAAGAGCCCGTAGTCTCTGATTAGGAGCGTTCAGAATGGAGGTGGACCCCAGGAACAGGCTACACCAGGAGGCAGAGTCCTAGGGAAAGAAGAAATTCCCGGAGCCGCCTCCCTGGCAAGCGCGCCTCCATCTTTCCAGAATGTGCAGTGAGCAGGGCTCCCCAAGGCTTCAGTGACACAGGAACCTGAAGGAGAGAAGTTAGACGCCAGCACCAGAATCCACTGAAAGCCCGTCAGAAAGCAGAGGTAATTTACGAGGAGGACGCTGAAGCAATGCAGGCAGAGCAGGGGAAGGAGAAGGAGCGCAGCCCAGACACATAAATATCAAAAACAGAAGCGTGGGTTCCTACCTCTGCACGTCCCCAGACATATAATATTACCGATCGCGGCTTGCATGGCGCTCGCATATTCCTGCCGCTCGGATACGATACAGTAAATGCATTGTGACAGTAGCTGAGTGGATTCTACGTGCTGAACAGATGTCTTCTAGCAGACGAGGTTTCTGTGACTGTATCACATTGTGCTTTCATCAATTATACATCACCTCATTACAGAGGCAGGCGCTCATGACGGCGTGCATGGCTAGGTAAGACACCCGGCCAGACTGAGGAGTGGAGGGCAAACTCTGGGGGAGCTGGGATGCCCACTGGGTCCTGGGGATGCTGGGACCACCTCCTCTCCCCAGAGACCCCACATCACTCCTCCTCCCTGCTGCCTCTTTCTAAGTCTTAAAACCCTGTTTCCTACACTAGCTGAGCTAGGGTCATTTTTTTACCCCCTTCAAAAAATAATAATTATAAAGCATTTCAAAGGGTGTAAAAAAATGAATTGCAGATGCCCATCACCCCATCACTCAGATTCAAGAACTATTAAGATGTGTCTACCTTGGCTTCTTGCCTCTCCCCAACTTCATGCTCAAGTGTTTGAAAGTTACCCCCAGGCCTCTTGTGATTTTGCTTCTATATAACTCACTTGAGTCTTTCAAATATGGCCATTTCCCACAGAACCATGGGCTTCCCATGCAAAGAATCCACCCGCAATGCAGGAGATGCAGGAGACACAGGTTCAATCCCTGGGTCAGGAAGATCCCTGGAGGAGGGCATAGCAACCCACTCCAGTATTCTTGCCTGGAGAATCCCATGGACAGAGGAGCCTGGTGGGCTACGGTCCGTAGGGTCACAGAGAGTCGAACACAACTGAAGTGACTGAGCACACACGCGTAGAACCATGTGGTCATTATCACTGCTTATAAAATCAACAGTACTTTGTTGTCTTCATGCAGTAGTCAGTCTGAAATTGAGGGTCTTTGGGATTTATGGCCACATGTCTCTTAACCATTGCTCTGTGACTTCCCCAACCTTGGCCCCCCACCCCGCCAACTGCACTCTTCTATGAGAGTGTGCTCTTTCTACAGCAGCTCTTTACTCTCTGATCCCCAGACCCACCAGGAACTCAGGTAGTATTCTGCCTTCAGCCTCATGCCCTTCCTCTAGGCTATGGCAGGGTCATAGGTGTGAAGAGGACCTATTGCTAACCCCTGGGAACACTTCTGTGGGAGGAATGATCCTTCCTGGCAGGTGTTGGGGCAGGAAAGTCAGTTAATGACAGCTGAGACATGCCAGGCTACTGCTTTGGGGTATAAGTCAGTGCTTTCCAAAATGTGGTGCACACGGGCAATTCTATGGGATAGATAAGCATTAATAACAACAACAAAAAGAACTAATGTATTTATTCTAATCTTCATTTTGAAATGTCAGAATTGTACATCAAGCCCATGATTTCATAAATATCATTACAGTGAATGAGGCCAGGCAAAAATGTTTGGCAATTTTAAGGTCGATTTGGAAAAATATGTTAAATAAATAATCATACAGAGGTATTTGGATAAGGCAAAAAAATTCCTAGTGTGACCCAGTCCCTGAAGTCTAAGAGCCCTGGTACAATGGAAGGAGAGGAGGTTTAGACTAAGGTCATGTTAGTCCAGGCTTTACTAAGACCCCTGCTTAGTTATTAGCCAGCAAGCAAATCACTTCTCTTGTGGCCTCGCTCTTTCACCTGTACAATGGGGCTATGCCTGTGTGCCTTGTTGATGTCAAGCTCAAAAAGGACAACTAAGACAAAGACAAGTTTTAAAAATATTCTAGGAACGCCCCTGATTTAAGCCCTCTGTACCTCCTGTCACTCACCCCACTCCCAAGGGTCTGTGCAACACGAAACCTGGATCCATCCACTCCCATCAGCTCTAAGTGCTTCAGGTCGTTAAGCCTGGCCATTGTAATAAGCATCGATTACCATTAGCAACATTATTATATTTACCCAAGATCCCTGGTGCATATGGAAATGCAGAGGGCTCTCCCGCATCTTCTGCTTTACAAGAACGATTTGCCGTGTCTAAAAACCATTTCTAGAATTAATTTGCCTACTGCAAACAATTTATATTAATGAAAACACATTGAGTTGGGGGAGGTTGGCGGGGGGTGTTCTGCCTGCAGAATATGTTTGCTTTGTTCACCTAGAATAAAAAGAGTTTGCGTGCGTGTTTGTTTTGAATAAATGAATAGCTGGGTGACAGGAGGAAGGTCTGCCCGTGCATCTGATCCAACTCGGTCTAGCATTCCTCTCCAGGGCGGATGGGGACGTGGGCAGGAGACAGGGCCGGGTGCTTACATTTTAATACGCTATGATGTCTGTCATCTGCTTCTCTGTATTTACGACCCCCTCACGCTCGCATTTGATCGTGGTGGAGGAGGAAGCTGCCACCCCCTTCCCAAGTCACACCCAAGGCTTGGAGTCAGCCCAAGTGGGGGCCTCTGAGTCCACAACCCCAGCCCTCCCTGCATGAATCTCTGAAAACCGTGCCCTGTTCTTTGCAGCAGCCACTCTCCCCCTGTGTGTGCTTAGTTTATTTATTTGGGTCAATGAGGCTCATTTTCCTCTCTACAGATGGCAGCAGGGTCCCCTGATCCTGCATGATGTTCCCCAATTGTCAGAGCAGGAGGGAGATGGGAGGGAGATGGGAGGAAGAAGAAGAAGGGGAGAAGGATCCAAGGGGGTTGGGGGCTGTGAGGATGGGGACAAGAACCCCAAGCCAACCTCACGCATCCGCTTCCCTTCCTGGGCATTGATGTCAACATTTGGGTCGCAATCTCCCCCACCCCGCCCCACTGGATCCTTCCGTTTGGATACAAGCATCTCAGATGTTTCGTGCTCGACAATCCCTTGACGACAATGTACTTCAGAGCTTTCTCCAGCAGCCGAGCTGAGGCTGTGGGGTGTGAAGGCTCTGGCTCTGCCTCGCCAGCATCCAGGGTACATGTGTGTTTGCATAATAACCTACAAAATGCTTCTTGCCCCTCGATGTGCCTGCTCAGGGGCCTCAAGGAGGAGGGCTTTGTCATCACGGCTTTGTGTGGGAACTGCAGCCCATGTTAGCCTGGATTAATTTGCCCCTGCAGTTTGCACGGGCTACCTAAGGTCAGAAAGGAAACCAGAAGTGATGAGAATGGGCCCTCCCATGAGCAGGGGGGCACTTGGACCTCAGTGAATGCACCCCTTTGTCCAGAGAAGGGAAGGCTGCAATACCAGCACACAGTACCCTCCCAGGAGGAGCCGCTGACAAAGACAGCAGCCTCTGGGGTGTGTAAGATCCAGACCCCGGTGCCAGACAGCCTGGGCCACTCCCAGACCTGCCAGCTTCAAGCTATGTCCCCTTAGTGCCTCAGCTTCCTCACTCTCGAAATGAGGGTAACAGTGGGAACCTGGCCCAGAAGGTTGTCGTGGGATTAAATGAGTTCATGTCACCAGTGTGCTTAGAATGGCACCCGCCACGCTGAAGTGCAATGTCAGTGTTTGTGAAGTAAATACAATGCACTGTGTCACCCCAGTGGTGAAAGGCTTCCTGGAGGTTTAGAATGATAGTGTCACCAGGTCCCAGAGGTCAGACCTCAAGATCTGAATCCTGGATAAAGAAGCGCAGGGACCTTCAGGCCCAGGGAGGCTTCGCACGGCCCTCCCACTGACCCCTACCCCACCGAGGAGGGAGCCCTCGAAAGGCCTGCATTGGTGCCGGCTTGCTCTGCCTCTGCCTCTCGGTCAGGTGGGAATAAGGGACACAGAGGTGGTGTGAAGAGCAGTAAGGGCTCTAATCCTGAAAACCAAGGGAGGCTTTTTTTAAACTTTGCAATTCCTTCCCTTTCAATCTCCACTCCCAGAAGAGTAACTGCTCCGATTCTGTCCCCTGCCCCGTTCGCTCATCATCTCGGTGACGGCTCTGCGGGACAGCCAGGGCTCCAGGCTGCAGAGAGACTTGGAGAACGTTGGTCTGACTCAGCTCTGACAGGCAGCTCCTCCATCTGGGGTCCCAGGTTCCCTGGAGGAGGCGGGGGTGGGGGGGATGACAGGGAGATGTCATCAACACTCAGAGCCGGGACCAGGCTGACGGCACTTTTTACATCCCTCAGACCTGCAGCGGGGCTGGGGAGCAGAGCAGGTGCTGGGAGGCAAATCGCAGGGTTACAAAGAAGCGAGGTGGTGGCAGGGGAAAGGAGAGTGGAGGGTGGCAGCATGATGGGGAGGTTGGAAGGGGCATGGATCTGGGTGTCAAGAGCCTGCCTCACGGGAACCCAGGCTTCAGCATCTCCTAACTGGCTGACTTTGAGCAAGTTACTCACCTCCTTTCACTCTCAATTTCTTCAACTATTAAATAGAGATAATAATAGTGTCTGTATCACAGGATTTTTTTTTTGAGAGAGAGAATTAAATGAGATGCTCGTAGCACTGATTCATTGCCTGGCACGTCAGCTATCTCGGTTACCCAGACAAGTGAAGGCAGTGGTGACAAGTCTTGGCCTCAGGAGGCATCCCCAGGGGTGGCAGAAATAGGAATGACTCCTGGAAAAAGTTGGGTGGATGCCACGGCATGTGGCCACCTGCCCAAAGAACTTGTCCAGGAAAGGGCCACCCTGACTGTACGTCTGTCCTGGAGGATGAGATCAGATAGGACTGTAGGAGGCTACTGGCTAGTACCCCCAAGGGGCCTCACACCTTGTGATAATCACTGTGCTCCAGAAAGGTGAGCTTGGCCTTGGCACTGGGTGGTCTTTACCCCCAAAAACCAAGGTGCCAGATGCCAGATCACTGAAACCCTGGGAGATGTCATCCTAGGTCCAGAAAATGGTTTCTCCTCCAGGAATCAACCTCAGTCAATGTCCTTTAGTGGATAAGAAAGCACTGTATCGCCCAGCTCATGGAAACGCTGGGTTCTGAAGCCTCTTTCCTGCCCTTAGAAACCCATCACAGAAGCATGGGCTGGACGGAGAGAGGAAAGCCTTCCTCTCTGGAAAGTTCTGGCTGGCTCCCTAGATCCAAACAGCCTTGCAAGAGACCTTCCTCCAATTGTCTTGATTGAGCACATTGGGCTCCTTCCCTCCAGCATTTCCCCTCTAGCCAAAGAGAAGTGAGGCCAAAGACTGGGGAGCTGGAAGGGGCAGGCGTCAGGGGTAAGTCCCTCTGCAGTTGCCAGGACATCCCTGGAAGAGGAGAGAAGCAGGAAGGCCTGTCAGGAAAGAACCCTGGGGAGAGTTCTGCCTACCCTGTGGCATTAGCCCCCTCCCCAGCACCACTGAGACCCCAGCTGTTGCTTCAGGAAGGGAAATGGGAACTGGAGAAAACAGGGTTCAATCCAGCGCTGCTGTGGACTCTCTGATCTCCTGAAAAGGTTCAAGATTTAGACTTTGTGTCTCATGGTAAGCTTCAGTCTGCCCAAAGGACCAGTGGGATGTGTATTTGGAGCATAGGCAATAGGGTGTCTGGAAAGAGAACACTGGAAAAAAGAGAGTGTCTTTGCCAGGACTGACTTGGGGGAAGGAGAAGGGTGAGATGCATTCTTAGCCCAGGGTGAGCTTTATTATAAGTGGTACCCTACTTTGGTGGGGGTTAAAGGGCAGGCTGTCCTAAACCTAGGGGCTGGGAAGTTAAGGACCAATGTTGATCTTCCCACGGGGATGTTGCAAGGGGGTAAGGGGCCCTCCTTAACTCAGATGGCTACCTTGTGGGGTCACAATGGGAGATATGAAGGAATGCCTGTGTCCTGTACTTGGGGGTGGGGTCCGCAGTTTCCGCATCCATCCTCCCACGGAGCCCAGATCGTGCTCTCATGTCCAGAGACGGAAGAGTGGGTAAGGTGGGAAGCAGGCAGCTGCGAGGTGCAGAGAACAGAGCTCCGGGTCCAGAGTCGAGAGCCCTGCATTCTCATCCTAGCTCTGCCACCAACTGTGTAACCTTGGGCATGTCCCTTCCCCTCCCTAGGTTCTGTAAAAGGAGGAGGTTGGTTCAACTGGCTCTCAGGTCTCTCCTCCTGGATTCTAAGCTTCTAAAAGTGGCCAGTCACACCAAAGGCATTCATTCCGTTATCAGCAAACATTTACTAAGAGGCTCCCCTGCTCCAGGCATGGTGCTGAATAGTCAGAACACCTGGATAAATCAGGGAGCATCCTGCCCTCAGGGTGCTCGAGGGGACAGACCCATGGTATAAACGCAAATGCTATGAGAACATGGAAAGGTGTGATTCATTCTGACAGGAAATTGGCCAAGAAGGTTTCACAGAGGAAGTGACATTTCAGCTCAGCCTCCAGGAATGAATAGGGGTCCCCTGCCCTGGCGACTCGCACTCCCTGAGCTCCTCGACAGAATGCACCAGCTTTGCCACCAGTCTTGTCCTGCTGCCGCCTCCTCCGACGCAGCTCGGTGAAGACCAGCAGGGGGTGCTCTTGGAAGTCAGCTGTGCGACCCCAGAGCCCCAGTGACATCCCCCAAATACCAGTGCCACTCTGTTTATGCATTCGTACAGATGGATTTGGAGAAACTATGAAACCACTCACTTGAGACAACAGATGACTCCCCCAAAATCATCTCCATTTGATTTGAAATGCACTTTAAGGGGTCAAAAATACGAATTCCTAATTCTGCTTTTCTGAGCATCAGGATGAGATGAGTCACATGGAAACATTGAATGACTGTGAAGAGAGGAAGCCCAGAATAACCCCAGGGTAGAATATTGGCAGAAATTATCTGGAGGGTATCATCAAAATGAAACAGTAGCAAATAGTCAGGCCATCCATTACTAACTCATCATCTTTGCTCTGGCTCTAAGTCACGTTATAATAACAAGAGGTAACATTTTCCTCGGACCAGCCCTGTGCGTCATCCTCCCAACAACTCAGTGAGGTCGGTCCTGCTGTCAAACCAGTCTACAGAGGAGGAGACCGAGTACCCTGGCCTGAGCCCGCGCTCTTTTCCTCTGTGCCACACGTGAATGTGCCATACCCTCTCTGTTCAGTGGGGACGATGTGCATATTGATTTTTCCTGACTTAGAACACGGGACAAATAGTAGACATGCCAGGAGCCACCCAGACCCTGAGAATGTTGCTCTGAGGACCCTGAAAGGTGGAGACAGAAGCAATCTAGTTTCACCCTAAACAAGTCTTATTAATCCACCAGGTGTCCAAGGGGCGCTCCCTGGATCTGGGCAAACCTGGTCCCAGGTGATAACTTGACACAAGTCCAATGGCAGACAGATGCCTTGCTTTCCAGCTCAGCTTTGAGATTGGTTAGTGAAAAGGAAAGTGAAAATGTTAGGTGCTCAGTCCTGTCCAACTCTTTGTGACACCATGGACTGTAGCCCACAGGCTTCTCTGTCCATGAAATTCTCCAGGCAGGAATACTAGAGTGGGTAGCCATTCCCTTCTCCAGGGGATCTTTCTGACCCAGGGATCAAACCTGGGTCTTCTGCTTTGCAGGCAGATTCTTTACCATCTGAGCCACCAAATGCCCCATCTCAGGATTGAGTTTGCCTCTCTTCCCCCTGTTCCAAACCCTCCAGGAGTTGGTAGGACTCTTTACCTGGTGGGGTGGGAGTGAGGGTGTAGGGCAAGTGGTGAATTAGACTGAGATCCTGGCATCTGAGTCTCCATGTAGAAATGGAGCTAGAACAAAGCCAGGATCCCTGCCCCTCAGGGTTAGAGCCCAAAGTTAGAGACGAGGCCGGCATGAGTCAGTCATCTGAATGCAAGAGGACAGAAGCGGAAAAGAATTTAAATGTGTTTCTATTTTCTTAGTTCCCTGAGGGTCCCTTAATGTTGCATGGGGAGGTAGGGGAAAGGCAGTGGGGAGTAGAATAATCTCCACAAAGCAGGCTTGGCCCTTGGCCATGAGAAGATGACTCCCCACAGGGCACCAGGAAGCCCCCATCCCCACCCCCAAACTTCAGAGTTTCTTTCCTTTCCTGAAAGCGTCACGCCTGTTAAAATGCAAATTCCTGGAGAAGAGCCATGCTAGACCATCAGTCCTTTTTGCCCACTGTCTGATGGGGCCCAGCATCCCTCACCAATCATAGGGAACGTGGGGTGGAAAGGGCCTCTAAGATCTCTGGGTTCAGCCGCCTCCTATGTAGTGGAGGAAGATGTGGAGAGGGCATGACCTGTCACAAGGAAGTGGGGTTAAGAAGGGGTCTGGGGCTATGCTGTCAGATGCTTCCCGAAGGACTCACAGGCTAATCGGGGGGCAGAAGCAGACAGGGACTTGGAGCGGGGTGGCTAACAATGCAAGGCTAAGGGCAATGGCTCTGTGACAGGGGATAAGGGAGAGAGCAGTGTGGGCTGGGACCATCAGGAAAGTCACCCAAAGAGCTAGGGCTGCAGCTGAGCCTTGCAGGGTGGCAGGTATTTGGATTGAGATGGGTAAGGGATTCACATAGGGGTGAGATGGATCAGGCCGTGGAGGCTGAACAAGCAGGCTTACATTTTGGAGAGCATCCATTAGAGAAAGGGGAGCAGAGGACTCTTGAGTAGAGGGTTGCTGAGGTGGGAGCAGTGTTGAGAAGATATGCATGACAGAAGGGTAAGCAGAAGGAACTGGAAAGGGACAGACATAGAGGCAAGGAGACTCAGATATGAATGGTCTGGTGATGGAAGAGGCATTGATAGAAAAGAAGAAATGAGGGGCAAGGATCCCAAGACTGTCCAGAGCCCCCAGAGCAACGTGGGGAAGGAAAAGGCCATGGTTTCATGAATCAGAAAACCACCTCGTCACTGCGTGACCATGAATCACTCACTTCATCTTTCTAGGCCTCAGCGTTCTCATCTGTAAAATGGGAATGGCTGTATTAATAATATCCCTGCCTCCTGTGCAAAGTTGTTGTAAGAACGAAATGAGATCATGATGTGAATGAATTCTGGGAAGAGTGAAGGGCCGGGAACATCTTCTGGTCCCCTTTCCCTCTTGAAAATCAGTACTGAAAAGCCACGCTCACACCCTAAGCTTCATCACATTCAACCTTATTCATTTCAAAGCACAAATAGAACCTCTTTCTTTCCAGCACACTGGGATAAACTAACCAGACTCCTGGTGGCCAGAAGTTGCTATTTGGGGCTTTTAGGGGCCCAATCCACTGTGCAGGCCCCACTCAGCAGCACTGGGGCCCATGGGAATCCACATCCAGGCACAGACATGATCCACTAGCCAGGGCACCAAGCTCAGCCAGCCCCAGAAACGGAGGGTCCTGACACTGAGGCTGGGCCCTGTGGCTTCCTTCCTCTCCCTTAGCGTCTGGTCCTCTCTGGTTTTCACTCAGTAGGCTTGCGGGCCCCTCATTCTCCATCCAACCATGAGCAACCCTCCCCCTTCCTCCCCACATGCTTCCCCAGGCATCCTTAGGCATAACCATTTAATTTATTTATATTTATGAAACCTCCAACTAGGTCAATGCACTTTCATGCACATCTTAATAATTGTTGATATAGTGGGAGGGGTGGGTAGAGAAAAGGGTCACATGGGCTGTGGAAACTGGCTCATCCCTCTCTCCACCAGCGAGGTCATCAGGGACCCAGTGCAAGGAAAATGCCTTTGTTGGTGTACTAATTGCTGAGTCCGTATCAACGCTGCCTTCCACAGCCCCCGTCAGCACTTCTCCAAAGAAATGGAGAAGGGTTTTGTGGTTTCAAACCACATTGCACCCCCAGATCCCATTGGACTTGTAAATGGATGCAGAGCCCCAAATCAACAAAGCAGCAGCTGAGATGAATTTAGACACTGAGTCCAAAAGAAAGCAGGCTGTGATTCTCCCAAGAAAGGGAACTTAACCTTTCTCTTCTGCAAGTCCTTGACGCCTTTCTTGTCCCCTGCACTCACCCTGTCTTCTCAAAATGAGCTTGCTCTTACTTGATCCAGAGACCTCCTTGAGAACTGTGCTGTGTCTTACAGGAAGTTGTAACCTAGGGATCAGCTGTGGGTCTCTAATTCATACACAAGAAGTGAATTTTGAGGCAATAGGAATGAACTCAGAGAACAAGAAGGGCCTCTGGAAAAAAAGAGCAGGATCAATTCAAACCATGAACCAAGTCTGCTGTGTTGGTTTATAGAAAGACTATAATACCCTGTTCTGCTGAGGGAGTGTCACAGTGATTAAATCCATGGGCTTTGAGATAAAAAATCTGAGTTGAAATCTTGGTTCCAATTAACTTACCAGCTGAGTGACCTTCATCAAGTTAACATTTCTAAGCCTCAATTTCCTCGTCTATAAAATGGGGATAAGAATAGCACGTAGTTCAGAATTGTCTTGAGGATGAAAAGAGATAACACGTGCATGTAAAATTCTCAGTGTGTGGATTTTACATGCATTAATCTCAATGCATTATGCTCAGATGCATTGTACTCGACGAAAGAAGCCGGTCTCGAAAGGCTACCTGCTGTATAATTCCGTTTATATGACATTCCAGAAAGGGCAAGACTACAAGGGCAGAAAACAGATCAGCGGCTCCCGGGAGCTGGGGGTGGGGATGACCACAAAGGGATTGAAGGAGTTTGGCAGGTGACGACATTCTTCTGTATCTTGATTAAGGTGGTGTTTACAAGACTATTGGTGTTAGTCCAGATTTTTAGAACTGCGCACTGAAAGAGTGGGTTATACCGAATGCAGACTGCACCTTGTTAAACCTGACTCCTCCAAAAAAAGAGAGGATGCGTTCATGTAAAATCCTAAACGCATGCTGTTTACTAGAAAACTACGCTTTCATGGGTAGTAGGCAATATATGGTGACCCCTCTATGATCACTCTGGTGGGGAGTCCCTGCCTGCCTCAAAGCCCACAGGCACCACACGTTCTTCAAAGGGGCGGAAGGGCTGAGTTCCTCGATTCAGCCTCCTTCGATGGTCCCTTCCAGTCTGTGACATTTGCTAAAGGTACCCCACCTCCTTGGCTCACCACGGAATTTTGCGTGCGAATGACTGCGAGTTTTTTGTTCTGGTTTGAAGACCTTGGCAGGCTGGCAGACCTGGGGCCCCAGCCTCAGAGCTTAATAGCCACTTTCTCAACTCCTGTCATTGTTCTGTAATCTGTATAATTTTAGGACCCTGTACGGCGCCTTCTCTAGGCTCATGGTTCCCATTAATAATCATGATCAGCACTTACCTAGGTGCTTTTCATTTTCAAAGCCCATTAATTAACACTAATTAATCCACACAGCAGTGCTGGAAGGAAGGGGAGCTATCATTATCCTGGTTGTAAAAAAAAAAAAAAAAAAAGGAAGCAGAGACGAGGAAGGCTCCAGGTGACTTGCCTGTGGCTGCAAAGGGTAGGAAGGGATGAGGAAATTCTAGGCAGAGGATCCCGGGACCCAGGTCCCAGTTCAAGGCTGCAACTCTCAGTAATGATTCAAATGACCAACATTTATTGGGCAACTACTGTGTGCAGGGTATCCCACAGAGATCTTTCCTAGCATTTTCTCAGTTCATCATCACAGCAATCCTGTGAGCACCTCTGACTATGAATCATTCCTTTTTATGAAGAAAGAAATGGAGAAACAGAGAGATGAGCACCTGCCCAAGGTCACAGAGTGCACACACAGTCCAGACTCAACCACTCATTGCTCTCACTTTACCTCCTGACCAGACCGCCCCTTAGAGTGAACGTGACCTCAAGTTCCTGGAGGTGGCACCCAAGTGGGACAGGTGCTGGGGACTTTGTATTGTTCTCAGTATGTACAAGGAAGGATGGAAAGGAGCTTTGGAGGCAGCCAACCCAAAAAGTAGAGAACAAAGCTAACCCAGAGCCAACCCAGTGCACATAGCATCCCCCCACCTCCTGATCACACTCTCTCCCCCTTCTCCTCCAGTTCCTTCCTTAGCCCAGGAGAAGACTATCTGTTCATGCTCTTCACCAACATCTGTGGAGCTCAGCACAACCCTGAGCTCTGGGAGCATCTAAAGATGAGTCAGGCCTGGTCCCTGTTTCCATGGAATTCACCGTGTCTCCTAGAAGCAGAGCTTTGAAGCCGGAAACATCCAGAAAGCTCAGGGGCTACAGGAAGCAGTGAAACTCTTCCCTAGTTACTCTATATTCAAAGCTATCTTCTTGTGCTCCACAAAATTTGTACACGGAATAACATAATTAATTATTCAATATTCTTTTTTTGGATAGAGAATGTTCATTTTTAATTTTTTTAACTTCTTACACAATTTGAAAAAATATTTTTAGTGGGGTTTTGGGTATTTTTTTTAATATTCATTCATTTGTTTGACTCAATTTTGAAATTTATTTGGCTGTGCTGGGTCTTACAGCACACAAAATTTTTCATTGTTGCAGCATGAAGCGATACACTTGGAGAGAAGTAGGTGGATCTGGGATACATTTGTTGATCAAGTCAACAAGACTTGCCAATGACTGGATAAGGGCAGAAAGAAAAAAGGCTAATGCATGTATTTTGGGATTAGCATCTGACTAGATTAAAATGGGAATAGAGTAGATTTATGGAGACTAGGAAGGCTGGAAGAAACAGGTTGGAATGCTAGGTTCTGCTGTGGACATGTTACCTTGAAATGACTGTTAGACATCCAGGTAGAGGGGAAAAGTTGGCAGTTCTTTTCTTACTGTGGGACGATTAGGGCTACAGATTCAGACCTGGGAAGTCGTTGGCAGATGAGTAGGATTTAAAGCCATGAAAGTAGATACAGAAACCAAGGGAGAGAGTCTAGATAGAGAAGGAGGTTTAGGACATTGCTGTGTACCCCTATTTAGATGTAGAACAGAAGAAAGGAATCAGGAAAGGAGAGGGAGAATGTGTGGCAATGGGGAGGGGGTTCGGAATCAGGATAAAATGCCATCACGGAAGCCAAGAGAAGTAAGGGTCTCAGTAAGGAGGGGTAAAGGCCTCCAATGCGACAAGTAGGGCAAGAAGATCTTCCATGGCCCCACAGTTCCCAAGCATGGAACTCACTGTGGGTTTTTTTTTAACATATTGATGCTCAGGCCCTACCAAGAGCTATTGAATTAGGCAATCTAAAGGCAGGACCGGAATATCAGTACTTTGTAAAACATCCTCCAGGTGATTTTGGTCCAGCCAGGCCATGGACCAGGACCAGAGAACACTACTCCAGGCCCAGCTCCTGGGCCAGAGACCAGAGAAACTCAGTAACCTTGGGTGATACCTGTACTAGGAGACCCTAGGATTAGACCACACTGCCTATTATGTAATTTGGTGCTCTGTCCATTTCACAGCATTGTTACTGTGGATTTGAGGGGGTGGGGAATAGAGTTTACTGTATAGAAATAAGTTGTAAGATACATTAAATCAGGGACTCAATTTCGAAATGAAGTCCCAGCCATGTGTAAAGTGTATTGCCTCTGCGTAAGATGCCTAGAATATTCAAGTCAACGGTAATTAGCCTTTGAAGGCGATCGTTGCTGTGCCTGCAACCCAGTTCTCAATTACCTGCATTTGGATTATCCACTTGCAGTGATGAAAATGTTGACTCTGCAGCTGATTGTTTCCTGACACTCAGGACGCAGCGGGATCCTTCTCTCCATTAGCTCCTGCCTGATCAGGAACTGAAAGCAAGAAGGGTTTAGGGTACAGAGAGAAAAGAGCTCACTGAGAACAGTCAGGCTTCATTTGTGTTGTATGAGGCTTTGGGAAGGGGTAGGGGGGAGGTTTCCTTCTCTAACCATGTCTCACGTGCCAGGCGCTGTGTTACAAGCTTCCTGGGTACTCTCTTCCTTAATAAGCACCGTATCTTAGCTCTCTAATTCATTTCTATTGACTAAAAAGACACTAGAAGCTGGAGAGTGATAAAAAATGTTGGCAGTAAAATGAGGGAGGATGAAGTAGAAAGCATCCAAGTAAATGTGAGTAGGGTCCAGTGCTGAGAAAGTCACCTGCTCACTCCTAGCCGGGGAAGAGGAAGGCCGCACCCGCTGGGTAAGCCAGGTCAGTGATTGCTCCATGGTGGCAGCCCCCTCACACCCTGGAAAGATGGTTGACCCTTCTCCTTGGATGAAAACCCCCTCATGGACCAATGTGGAGTTAGCAAAGCCGAGAATGAGGCCCTCGCCCCTAGCAGGCCAACAGCCCTCCCACGGCAACTTGCTCGCAGATGCTATTGTTAAGTGGAAGCAGGTGGTCCCGGAGGATTTGGGTGAAGGGCCCGGATGCCTCATCACGGGAGTCATCACAGGGAGCTGGTGGGATCCAGCTCAGAGCCAGGCTCTGCTGATGAAGGACAGGACAGGAGCATCACTGGAGACAGGCTGGCCTTCACGGAGGCAGAGTCTGAGAATTCCAGACCTCTGTGCATCCTACCCAGAGCCCAGGCAAGGACTCAGGGACCAGACAAGAACCCCGGGACCAGCCACCCTCTCTCTGTTCTACAGTTCAGACAGGCCTCTCTCCCTAGCCATGTGGACACAGACTTGACTTTCTGAAAGCCACCCTACAGCACACCACGGTGTGTGGAGAGAAGAGCCCTGCCTGCTATAGAGACCACGAATCACAGCGCCTTAATTAGGCGGGAGGGAGGCCAGGGACAAGCCCCTTAGCCCCAGCTGTGCACCAGGATCTCCAGCAAAAGCAGATGCCAGGACCCCATCCCAGCCTACAAACTCAAACTTCACAGGTAGAGCCGAGGCTTCCGAACTTTGAAAAGTGACCCTAATATGCAAAGATTGAGAACCATTAGATCTATTATTTTAAAACTATGTATTTATTTTTGGCTGTGCTGGCTCTTTGTTGCTGCGAGGGCATGTCGCTAGTTGTGGCAAGCAGGGCTGTTATCTGGTTGTGGTCGCAGGCTTCTCACCATGGTGGCTTCTCCGGCTGTGGAGCACAGGCTCTGAGGCACACAGGCTTCCGTGCTTGCAGCATGTGGGCTCAGCAGTTACGGTCCCAGGACTCTGGAGCACAGGCTCAATAATTGTGGTGCACAGACCTGGTTGCTCCCCGACGTGTGGGATCTTCTCAGACCAGGGATCGAACCCGTGTCTCCTACCTTGGCAGATGGATTCACCACTGGACCACCAGGGAAGCCCCAAGAACTACTGATTTAAAGTTGATCATCAGGTCCCCTGGAAGCCTTTCCCCTTCCAGGCAACTCATCATAACCGAGCTTCCCTTGAAACCCCATTGGCTCACATGGACCAGGGCCCCTGCGGTTTCACGTGGCCAGGTCTGCCGGGCCAGGCCTCCCCTTCCAGGCCTGTGCAGTGGACTCCATTTTTCTTCACGTGGTGCGGTTGGTGCTGGTGCCCATGGGGTTCCCGGGTTTGCCGTGGGCCCGAAGGCAGGTGAGAGAGCCAGAGGACCTGATGCCCTAGAGCTCACCTGGTCTGGGGCCTCGACCTCTGTCCTTGGGGGGTGGGAGGGAGCCAGGCTCAGGGGCCCCCATGCCTGGAACGGTCCTCAGAGGAGAGATGACAGCAGAGGCACTGCAGAGAGGATGCAAGTTCCTGGGGTTCACATCTGAGGGCTGATGCTAAAGGGCCTGCGGGTCGGAGGAGAGGCCACCCCATAGCTGTCTGGCAGAGGCTTGTCTGAGACAGAGGGCAGGGAACAAGCAGACCACAAGAGCTCAGCTTCCAGGTAATAACAGCAGGCAGCCCCGTCCTGAGCCCACCACCAGCCGCACCCCACCTCGTCTTCTCCTCACAGTGGAGGGGTCTCTAGGATCTTCTGAGAGCAGCACAGACACCCCTGGGCACAGGCCTCTGGGGACCAGCCAGGACTCAGAACGTGCTCTTCCTTCCTCCACTAATGACACAGTGCCCGCTGGTCCTGCTGTGGACCTGGATCCCATGGGGGATAACTGAGACCCAAAGGCCAGAAAGAGGCCTGCCCAGGGTGGCCTGGGAGTCGAGGTCAGAGGTCAGGTGGGTGCTCTAAACCTCCCTCCCATCCACCCAACTCCTGGAACAGGAGTTTTGGCCCTCTTTCCTAGTTCCAGAAAACCCTGGGATTTTAGAGCTGGAGGGACCCAGGAGGGAGGAGGGGACCAACACAAGCCCACCTTAGAGCAGCTTTGGAGCCAGCCCTCCACTCCAGGGATGGGGGATCCCCCAGAAGGCCTTAGAGGGAGCCGACTCCTCACTGAGCTCGTGCCACTGCAGTCCTGGGCACCCAGGGGAATGGCTGTCCTGGAGGGATGGGAAGGACCCAGGACCCCAAGAGGTGTGTGAGGTCGAAGCCCAAGACACCCTGGCTCCCCAGATTCCAGCCGCAGAAGCCTCGCCCTCAAGGCATGTCCTGCATGAAGGCCAGAAGGAGGACCTAGAGCAATAGCGTGGGGGATTCAGCTCACCCAGAGAAGCCCCGGAATGCACGTGTCTGCAGACAAGCCTTTATTCCACTGTCCTTCCTTCCGGGAAGGCCCAGCCCCTCCACTCTGTTAACCAAATCCTCCCTGTCCTTAAAGCATGAGCACCTGATATTCAGCAGAATCAGAGATGCCTTCCCTAAGTCAGAAGACTTACTCGTTTCAATCACGCTTAGTGGAGCCTGGCTAAACACCTGTCGCCCATGTCAGCCTCATCTCTCCAACTATATTGTATCCTCCTTGAGGGCAGGGACTGTTAAATAGGCAGCTTTTCATCATTTTCTCCCCCTTGCCCTGAATGCACAAAACATACAAGATTAAATACATCGTGTGTATATGTGTGTGTCTGTGTGTGTGTACACACACAAGCACGCACAACAGGGTGGGCCAGGCTATGGATCTTCAAAGTTATATTGGCTCAAACACAGTAGAGGTTTATGTCCAACATGATGGCCTGGTCTGTAGGTGACTCTAGGCATCCAGGCCCTCTCCCATCTTATGGTTCCCCCACCCCTAGGGTCTCACGTTGGCTGCATCCCACCACAGAAGGGGAACTAGAACTTGGATATCCACTGCTTTGGAGAAGTCTTGGTCCCAGAACAGCTCAGAGAGGGCTGGGAAGCGAGTTCTATCTAATGCCCAGGAAGCAGGGAGGATGCTCCTGATGGTCTACGCATACCTTCCCCACCAGGGCTCGGGTCGCTGGACCCTGCCTCTTCCCCTGATGAAGCTTGGATTCCATTATCTCATTTGCCTGAGCTCCTGGTGCCCAGCTGAAGATCATTTGACTCGGGAGCTGGGTCCTGCCCAAGGCTGGCATTAATCCTCAGAGCTTAGCCTCTCGCCTCAGCTGCCACGTGTGGAAATCTGGCCTTGCAGCTGGCGTGGAGCCAGGCTGGCGGGGAGCAGACCTAATCCCACTTTGAGCTCTTCAGGGAGCAAGGCCCCAGCCTCAGCACCAGCTTCCAGCTGCCTTGGCTGGGGGCATCCCTGTATTTTAGCTGAACCTCCCCACCCCCAACACATGCAGGGTTGTGGCCCTCAGTGGTCCCTGGGGTCGGTAGGCATAGTCAGCAAAGAACTCCACCATCTGCCACTGGGCACTAGAACAGCATTTCCACAGTGTGATAGTCAGGGAAATTGTAATTGGTCTCACACACACAGTGAACCCATTCTTTACACAGGACTTCTCAGAGCCTTTAATTGCTCAGTCGCCAAAAATATAATGAGCACCTGCCAATTGCCGGGTATGCGACTAGCTACTGGGAATGGGTGGTAAATAAGACAGACAAGTTTTGGGCTCTCACGGGGCTTGTATTCTAGTGGAAGGAGATAGAAGATAAGCAAATGAGAGCTTTAAATAGTGGCAAGTGCTACGAAGCAGGTAAACCAGTAAAGGCTAGAAATTGATTGATGTGTTAGTATGTGTTGTGAATCCCCAGGGGCAGGCAGGACCAAATTTTCTATGACCAGTTCTCAAGACCAGGATTCCTTGGAAAGGTCTTGAGGAAACAAGCACTAGAATGATCTTTCTAAAACTCAGATTAAACATGTCAGTCTTTAGCGTTAAGCCCCCTGAGTTCCCCCATCATCTCCAAAACAGCTTTCAAGGTCTTCTCTTGGCTGGCCCCCACCATTCGAGCTCATTTGTCTTCTTCCCTCTCTAAAGGTTGCTGGTTTGACATGCTCCCTCACATTCCCAAGTTTGCCCAGGGTGGTCTCACTTCTCAGAAAGTCCTCTCCACTTTCTTTGTCTTTGCAAACACATCCTTCAGGGCTCTAACAGAAGGTAAGCAATCTGCTGTAATAAACAGCTCCAAGATCTCAATGACTTAGTACCTTACAAGTTTATTTCTCACATCACATCCCTATGAGTCAGCCAGGTTCTTCTCCTGAGGTCTCAGAGTCTTCCACTGAAATCCAGGTATGGGGCCAATAAGTGGAGAAGAGGAGGTGAGTGTGGAGGAACATGCGGCAGCTCTTGGGAGCCAGGTCTGGAGTGAGTGCATCGTTTCAGCCTGCACCCCATTGTTCAGTCATACAGGCCTACCTGGCTGCAGGGAAAGATGGGAAATGTAGTTTTCTCTTGGCCTACAAGGAAAGGAAACTTGACCAGTAACAGTTATCTGAGCCACCAAGACCCAGTTCAAATGTCACCACCTCCCTGAAGCCTTTCTGACTTCTCCTTAGCAAAAGTTAGTACAGAAAAAACTAAAGGTGGTAGTTTGGTGTGATGGGAGGCAGGATGGGAATTAAGGGGACTGAGTTCATGTTCTATCTCTGCAATTTGCGAGCAGGGGTAGAGGGTAACCTACCTTCTGACTCCTTCACTTGACCAGCTCTCTAACCTTGCACAAGTTATTCTGTAGGTCTCCATTCCCTAAAACAAATATCGTATAAAATAGATGATGATAATGATGATGATGATGATAAAAATTACCTGGAAGGATAGAGTAACTCAATCCACATGAAGTGCCTGAGCCATAGTGAGCATTCAAAAATATTATCTGTGACTAGCATAAACACTGAAAACTAGGTCAGGTCATCAGACCCTGGGGTCAGGGAGACAGTTATCCAAGAGACGTCTGCCCGTCTCACAGATGAACTGACTCTTCTGCAGCTCTGAGCTCCTGTACATGGGGTGGGTGGGGTGGGGCGTCCCACCCCAACTCAGTCTGCCGGCTGCCTTTCTAACATCTTGCGTGGTTTACTCTCTGCCCTCGGCGTGGTCCTCTCTGTCACACAGTTCATCCCGTGGGGAAGCAGGGCAACATTTGTCGTTTTCTCTCGGCTTCTTTCGGATTCTCCCCACGTCAGTACCCATGCTAATAGTTTTCCTCTTCTGCCCAGCACTTAATAACACTTGCTGCCTTTACATTTTCCAAACAAGAAGGAGTTAACGTAATGGTGGTGAAATGCCTCAAAACTAAGCACGAACAGCAAACGTGAGAGGCACGCACACCGTGACAGAGGCAGCCCAGATGACACAGGAGGGCATTAAGGACCTCAGGGCAGCCGATGAGACTCAATTTCCCTCTGGCGTGTAGCTTTGTTCACATCTGTAAAAGTTTGGAGGTAGAAAGTTCACAAGGAGAGGAGCTTTTATCAGTTGTTTTTAAAATGCAGCTGGCCCTCGAACCCTCCTTCCCAGCCCTGCCTGGTTTCCACCACAGTCGGGGTTCAGTATTTAACAAGCTTCTAGAGCTGGAGGCTTGGGGGTGAGGGCTAAGCTGGGCTGCCTGCACCGTGGATCCTGCAGCGCTGTCTACCTTGTATGATGCTGGTTTGTTCTTTGGGTGTGCTTTTTCCTCTCTTTCCTTTATCCTCATTTTCCTGAATCTCTTTTAACTTGCCTTCTATGTGCAAGAAATAAGCACACTATAATAAAGCAGCCAATTGCCCCCCAGGACTGGCATTGGGGCAGATGACACACCAACCAGGAATTGGGTTTGGTGTGGTTTTTGACATTCATCTCATGTCAGTAAGCAGTTGTCTGGGATGGGAGGTGTGGGTGGGGCACGCTGATGAATAGCAATAATTGTATCTATTTATTTTGGGGTGCACTGGGTCTTCATTGCTGCGTGCAGCTTCTCACTGCAGTGGCTTTTGTTGTGAGTGTAGACTCTAGAGTGCAGGCTCAGTAGTTGTGGCGCATGGATTTAGCTGCCCGTGGCATGTGGGATCTTCCTGGACCAGGGATCAAACCTGTATCCCCTGCATTGGCAGGCAGATTCTTAACCACTGGACCATCAGGGAAGTCCCGATGAGTAGCAATAATAGTAGCCCTTTATTTTCTACATTGGAGCTTTCTATGCAGGGTCTATCAGCCTTACAACATTCCTATAATATGGGAAAGAAGGAACTTGAGTCCTGAAAAGTGAAGCACCTTCACTCATTCATTCATTCATTTATTCACAAAGTGCCTACTCTGTGTCAGCTACTGGCAGAGAACTAACATTCAGCCCAACTCTTTTGGTTTCCACTAATTGATGCTTCCTTGACCTTGGGCCTCCAAGAACTTACCTTCCACCAAGGACACCCACATGTCAACATTTCAGTGCAACTCACAATAGCATTAAACACACGCCATGAGGTATGAGGGTTCAGAGCAAGAAACAGTTCTAAGGAGATCTGAAAAGCACACAGAGGAGGCGGCATTCCCACAGAGGGTTGCATGGAGTCCAGGCGCAAGGGGAGAAGGGCTGTGATGTGTTCAGGAAGAGGCGTGCTCTAGGTGGGGAGCATTTGTGGGGCTCAAGGGGCTGCCTGGGAACTCATGGTGTATTACTAATGGGAGCTTGATCTCTTCAGCCCCTCCTGGAAGGATGGCACCTTAGAGGGCCACGTCCATACTCTGTCAAACCCACAGACCCAGAACGCCTGCCCCTCTGAACCAAGGCTGAAGGCAGAAGGGCTTGCATCATCAGCCATCTATAATAGCCCATTCTCTCCCGCACTCTCTCTCCAGCAGAGGCTGTGAGGCTATTTTGGCTGCTTACCCACCCCCTTCCTTCCCTCACCCCCCATCCTTGCCCTGAAAGGTGTTCCACCTGGGCTTCTACACCCATGGAATCATTGCGTGCAATCATCTATTCATTCCACATCCACCAAGCCATGCTGTGCAGGGCACTGGGGATAAGCTGGTGCTTATCCCATCCTCAGGGAGCACATGCTTGAACAGGGGAACGTGTCAAAGGCAAATGCATACGGTGGTGTGCAAGGAGCCCAGGGGCTCTGCCGTGTGTACAAGGGGCGTCCAGCCCGTCCCAAGTGGTTCCTGCAGAGTGTTCAGTGGAAGTGAAAGCTGAGCTACAACTGAAGACAGGATGTTAGTGGAGGGGGCAGATGGGGTGGGAATCATCCCCGGCGGGTGGGGGGAGGGGGCTTCCTGGGCAGAGACCCCAAGGAGAAGGAGAGAACTGGGGAAGGCTATATGGTTCTGAGCAGATGGACTAAGGTGAGCGGCAGGGGACAGCTGGACATGTGGGCAGTACCCTCATCAGGAAAAGGCTCATGGAAGTTACAAAGGAGTTCGGCTTTCATCCCCACGGCAGCACAAAGCCACAGTGGGGGTTTACGAGATGGAGTGGTGACATCAGAGTGCCCCTACTGTGCGAGGTCTAAAAAGTCATCTGGCCAAGTCCTCATTCTGCACAAAGAAGCCAGAGCTGGGAGATGGGAAGCAAGGGTCCAGGATCTCTTGGCTGAAGTGGTCAGGACACAGCCTCCTGATGCAGAGCTCAGCGCTCACTACTCTGGGTGCAGTCTAACTGCATGTTAAGGGGTGATCTGAAGGCGCACGAGGAAAAGGGCATTTGCCCACCTTGCATTGCTCGGGTGAGAGGAGGGCCTTGTTCCCCGGGGTAGAGGGGTGCCATCCCACACAGCACACATGCCCAGCGTGCTACATGTTCCCTAGTGATCCCTGTGCCCCAATCGCCTGGAGCATCTGCTTCTGCAGCCTGAGCTGTTCTGCTCACCTGTGGCTGTGCCCAGGAGCCCTGGTACCCACCCCCCAATCTCTGTCCCTGGGCAGCCCCGGAGCCCAGGCTTCGGGACAGCTCATGGTCCAGGCCAGCCAGGACTGGGGAGTTCACGCTTTGTTAAGCATTTCCTGTCACTGCCTCATGAATTATTTAGTAAATGAAGATTAATTTTGCAATAATAAGGAAAGCCTCGAGGGGATGGGCAGTGGGGAAGAAACAGTGCTGGCATACCCAAGATGAAAGCCCAGGCCCCGGAGGCCAGGATGGCTGGGCGGGATCTTACGCCAATGTGCTCTGAGCCCATGGGCCTCTCCCAGGCCTGGTCCAGGGAGCTGGTGGGGTGGCTCCGGCGAGCGGCACAGGAGCTGGATGCAATACCCCCATTGTGAAGAGGCAGAGGCAGAAGCGGGGCAGGAATGCTTGCCCTCTCCAAGTTCTAGAGAGTTCTGGAAATAGCCTCAGCTAGGAGTCAACAGGCTGAGTTCTAATTCTGGCTTTCCCACTAGTAAACTGGGTGTCCTCAATTTTCTTCAACGTAAAGAGGATTAGTTGTCCCTGCCCTGTCCGCTTCATGGGGCCGTGTGCGTATCAGATGAGAGGACCAATAGAAGGTATTGAGAGGATGTGACAGTGGAGACAGGGACTCTGATGACGACAAGGCTGCTTCTCACCAGCTTGGACCATCACTTCACCCCTCTGGGCTTCTTTGTGTACTGCACAGAGTTATCATGTTGATTAAATGAGATACTCTATTAAAACATCTACCACTGTGCCTGGCATGAAGCAGATGCTCAATAGCCAGCAGCTGTGTTAGAACTATTAGAATTTCCATCATCAGCATCATCCTCATCACTAATAGAATGCAGTCTTCTCCAGCCCCTGACTTCTTCAATATGTCCCTGGTCAGAGTGGTCCCTCCTCCCTTCCAAGAAGAGGCCGACTTCAGCCCCTCCTCTGCTCATTCTGCCTGCCCGCCCCACCCTGCTCCCAATAGCCAGATCTATTCACTTGGGGAACTGGCCTCAGGAGCTCTGACCTGGGCTGCAGCTTCCTTGAGCTTAGGGCAGACCCTTCCCCTATCCCAACCCTACACCCCAGCTCCTGCTAACCTGGCTCTGACTCACCCCGGCCAACCCACGCATCTCTGCACCTGAACAGCACCCTCATGTGGCCTTTGACCTTGCTCAGGTCTGTAGGCTGGTCCTATCTCTCTCTGCCCCTCTTCAGCCCGGCCTCCTCCTTACCTTGCATTTCTCCAGGGCACCTGGACCTGGTGTAGTGGGTCCTGATGGCAGCTTCTCAGCTTGTTCACAGCTGAATGGCCACTGCTCCTTCTGTTGACCCCACAGCACCCAGTGCTGCCCTGAGCCTGAGACACTGATCAGAGCTGACTCCCCATTCCCCTCCTCCCTGCTTTTTTTCCCCCTCTCTCCTCTGATTCCACCCAACCATGACTTCTCAAGCTCGTCATTGTTGACATCTTGGACCTGATCACCTTTTGTTGAGGGGCTGCCCTGTGCTTGTGGGGTGTTTAGTAGCATCCCTGGCCTCTACCTACCAGATGCCAATGACAACTCCCCCTACCCAGTTGTGACAACCAAAACGTCTCCAAACACTGCTCCTGTCCCCTGAGGGGCAGTCACCCCTGCCCCACCATGGGAACCACCGTCCTAGGCCTTTCCCCCCTTGGTCCCTAATGCTGTCTCCCTGGGGATTGTCCCCTCTGGCCTTCTCCTCACCTCAGAGCCACGCCCCCTCCCCTCCCACTGCCACCACCAACACTTTACACCCCGGACTGGACTAAACTCCTTCTCTAGCTAGAGCCACTGCTCTTTCCTCCAGTTGCCTAAAACCAGGCCACCCCAGATGGAGACAGCAGATGCAGATTGCACATAGGAAAATGCTTTGTTGGAGCCTGGGGCCTATCCCTTGTTTTCTGCTCAGACGAAAGGGAGGAAGATGGACTGGGGCTCTGGGAAGCTGAAGCTCCACTCCCCCTTGACTTCTGCTGCACCCAACCCCTCTGTTGACACTGGGGCCTGAAATTGAGGGGAGGGGTGGCAGGGGGGAGCAGAGAGTGGGACTGGGACTACAGGCCCAGAGGGGCCTGGTCTCCTCCAGGACAGGAAGCCTGAGCCAGTTCCGTGCTCTGCAAAGGTACAGAAGGGAGCAAGGTCAAGCCTTTTCCCCGGAAGCCAGGGATCCCGAGTCCATGTCTGTCCCAGGGAAGCAGCCTGCAATGGCAGGAGCACTTGCAGCCTCACCCAGGAGGTCCCTTCTGTCTCCTTTCAGAGCCTCCTCTGCCAAACTCAGTCTCTGCACTTGCTTCCCCAGGTCCCCATGGCACTTGACCTCCCATCCGTGACACTTGACCCTAACTAGAGTTTCTAGGGAACATTTTCACTTCTTTTAGTATTACCACGAAGGCCTCCAAAGAAATCCTCATGCCTGTTTTAAAGGATCCCTCATCCAAGGTCTAGTCCAGCTTCTAGCCCACCTGGTCCTGTCTAGACTGGCCCTTTCCTGCATCCATGTGCAGGAAAGACAATGCTCCCCTCTTACTGGGGAGATGCCAACATGTCACCTCTTTATCAGCACTCTCTTCCCCACAAAACCAATTTAACCCAACAAAAGTGGATCAGCATCACAGCTAAGAAGATGCAGGTAAATGGACTGTTAAGTTCTAGGTGGATGGCTGCAAAATGATGCCAACACTTCCTCCAGTGCATGTAAATCCTGCTGGACAAGTTTATTTCTCAGAGCACTTGACCTTCCCTTGGAGGCAGAGGACATGAGCACATCCATCTCTTCAGCTCCCATCCTTCATGCGGGCACACAGGTGGTGTGGCTGCAGTGCCAGGCAGAGTCCCTGCTACATGGGCTCTGGAGTCAAGCAGGATCTCATGTAGGGCATGTTGATAGGATCTTGTTGTCTCTAGCTTTTCTCCATGTCCCCTCTACCTACTTCCTCTTGGACCCACTAGTAGGGCCAAGCTGGAGGATGGGAGAGACTGGGCAGAGACTGGACTTTGATGACTGTGAGCTTGGAAAGGAAAAAGTCTGGTTCTCTCTCACTCACCTCCCAGTCCCTAGCCTCTCTCTCTCTCCCCTTCCCTCTCCCTCCCTCTCCTTCTCCCTCCCCTTCTCTCCTCTGTAGACACAGCCCAATTCATCCTTCTAAAGCACTTTTCCCATCCTACACACCACCACCCAGAAACCTTCAGATGAGCCCAGACTCCTTGCCCTGGCCTTCAAAGGCTCTGCCTTCCAGCCCTCCCCTGTCAACCCCCTGGACCTCCTGTAGCCCCCAGTTTACCCCTCAGCTCCATGCACAGGTTTTTTGTCCATAAACCTCCCACGGGAGCTAAGGACAATCCTGCTCCCCCAGCTTCCTTCAAGGGTCACAGAGCACCTGTGAGCCCGGCCTCGTGCTTATCACTTGTAACTTTTAGTCTCGTGTAACTGACATGACGTGCCTGAGTTGGGTCCCACGATGAACCCTCTTTGGCTCATTGGAAACTAGCACAAAGGCCTTGGAAACTGGCCTAAGTGACATCAGTAAGGGACAGAGTCAGGTCTTGGCCCCAGACTGCAGTCTCCTCGCTCCCTCCTCCCCTTCATCCCCCTTCCCCTCCCCCTTCCCTGCCCGACTCCTGCAAAGGCTTGAGCCGGCTTCCTGCTGCTGCCCTCTCCGGGTTCCCTGCTGCCGTCCTCCACACTTTTGCCAGAGAGCTTTTCATGAATCAGAGTGGATCATGGTGGTTCAGCTGACAGGTGTGCAGCACTGACTGTGTGCCTGGCTCCTGAGCCCCCAACCACGACGACACTCTCTCCTCAGCAGCCCCTCCACGCAGAGGCTACAAGGCAAGCTCTTGACACTCTGGCCCCATCATGTCATCGCCCCCTGCTCTGCCCTGATTCCCAGAGGCCCCCAGCCCTGTCATGCCTTATGCCTTCACCCCCACACTGGGAAGCAGGACCCCCCACACCAGGAGACAGACATCCCACACCCCTCTGAAGAGGTGTCCTTCAGACCCCAGCTCAATGGTGACCTTGTCTCTGACAGAGCGGTCACGTGGTCCTCTGGGTTCCCTAGAGCCTCAGGCCACCCCTCTCAGGGAACCGTTTCTATGGGTCTGAATCCTCCTCATCCAGTTGTGAGCCCCTGGAAATCACGAAGGTGCTGGTCCACACATCTTAGCCATCACCTGCCTTGAAATACTAAGGGTCCAGACCTGAATAGATCTTGCCCTTCAAGGAGCTCACTATCTAAAGGGGAGAGAACACGAAAATAGCCCCTCTTGAGAAAAGTGATGAATCCCATGAGAGAGCCGGGCATGGGGTGCTAGCGCAGTCTGGACAAAAGGTAACTCACCCATCCAGGGCAGTGCCCAACCTGAATGCAGAAGGCCATGGAGGATGCCTTTGGGCCAATAAAGGAGGCCATTCGGAAGGAAGGGCTTGCAGAGGGCCTGAGGGGCACAAAGGCACAGGGCCAGACGTTTCCAGGAGATATAGAGTCCCATCATGTCAGAGTAGCTGGAGCAGGAAGACGATAGTACAAGAGGCTGGAGGGGTGGAAGCAGCCAGAGGCAATGAGCTTCAGAAACTGCCTCCGTTAGGATGGCATTTGGCTGCATGTAACAAGAAGTCATCAGCAATGGCTCAGCCAAGTTGGAGAGCTGTTTTTCTCATCTACCAGAGTCTGGGAGTAGGCAGCTCAGGGCTGGCCCAGTTGCTAAGAAACCAGACTTCTTTTCCCTTCCTGCTTTGCCACCCTCATGACTACCAGACAGCCTCTGTGCTTCTGAGCCACATATCCATCTTTTTAGCAAGAAAAGAAACGAGGAAGGGCAAAGGCTGAAAGGTGTGTGCCAGCAGAATCCGTCCTTTTGTTATTATTTTTCATTACACTAGAATGCGCATAACATAAAATCTGCCATCTGCATCATTTGTAAGTGCGGTGGTATTAAGTGCATTCACATTGTTGTGCTTCCATCTTCTAAACAGTAATGTTTAAGTTCCGTTTCAGTTTGCCAAACTGAAATTCTGCATTAAGCAACAACTCCCCATTTTCCTCTGCCCTTGCAGTCCAAGGGACTCTCAAGGGTCTTCTCCAACACCACAGTTCAAAAGCATCACTTCTTCAGCGCTCAGCTTTCTTTATCATCCAACTCTCACATCCATACGTGACCACTGGAAAAACCATAGCTTTGACTATAAGGACCTTTGTCAGCGTCTTTGTATCTGTCCCTAATTCATCACAGCACCAGGTATATAATAAGTGCTCCATAAATGTTGAATGTTCCCCTGACTTCTGTATATCTATCTACACCCCACACATCCTTTAGCACCTACTGAGAGGCCTGAGTCCTCCAGGAAGCCCTCCATCCTCCATGGCTTTTTGTCGGGCCCTTCTTGCTGTGCCCTTGGGTCTTTGTGGGAATGAGGGAGACACCCTGACTTGAATTGTTTTCATTGCTCCACGGATGTGACGTCTCCTTCTCACCTGGATGCCAAGCTTCTTAAGGATCAGGACTCTGTCCTTGACCTCACTCTTTGTTTCCCCAGGCCAGCCCGGGAGAATTCTGAGTGCGTCATGGGCCCTTAATACACAGATACTAAGTTTGTGCCAAATGAAGTCCCTTGTGAGTGTCTAGTCAAAGACAAAGCCATGGAGTGATCTCCTGGCAGCAGAAATGACTGGATTTGAAACTAAAGTTTCAAGCCCTGGCTTCCTACTTGCACCTCCTTACCTCCAGTAAGACACTTAACCTTGTTATCTCGACTTCAGAATGACCCTAACAGTCACCTCTATTGGTGTAAATCGTTCACAGATTGCAAGGTCCTCTTGTCCACGTTGTCCTCTTAATCCTGACAAGGACCCTGTGAAGTAGGTAGGGCAGGGTTTGGGCTTTTCTGGTGGCTCAGAAGGTAAAACGTCTGTCTGCAATGCAGGAGACCCAGGTTCGATCACTGGGTTGGGAAGATCCCCTGGAAAAGGAAATGGCAGCCCACTCCAGTATTCTTGCCTGGAAAATCCCACGGACGGCAGAGCCTGGTAGGCTACTGTCCACGGGGTCGCAAAGAGTCGGACACAACTGAGCGACTTCACTTCACTTCATACTCAAGATGAGAAAATGATTGTTCAGAGAGGTTAAGTGATTTGCCCAAAAGCGTAAGCTATTAAGTGCCAGCATCTGAGCCCTGTAGTTCCCTCTCTGCCTCTCTCACGGAGGCAGAATGGGGGAGAGAAGTGAGAAGCTGGACAGAAACACGCTTGGCAAACCCAAGGTGTTCTTTGCTCGATCAGCAGCTGCATAGACAGGGATGGTCCTCTTTGACCCACGGGAGATGCAGCAAGATGGAGATTTGGTCAAAGAAAGAGGATTGAGAGGCTGCTTTTCTCCAGGCAGCTGTTGTTGTTTGGTCACTCAGTTGTGTCCAGCTCTTTGCAACCCCATGGACTGCAGCACGCCAGGCTTCCCTGTCCTTCACTCTCTCCCACAGTTTGCTCAAACCCATGTCCATTCAGTCAGTGATGGCATCCAACCATCTCGTCCTCTGTCGTCCCCTTCTCCTCCTGCCCTCAATCTTTCCCAGCATCAGGGTCTTTTCCAGTGAGTCAGCTCTTCGTATCAGATGGCCAAACTATTGGGCACTTATGGGTTCAGACAACTGGCAGGGCAGGGAGGGTATTCCCAGCAGGGACTTAGCTGTCAGGGAGGGGGCTTCCCCTGGCCCCCAGGGCAGGGATGAAGCAGAGTTCTCTTTCCCCAGATGCCTGCCTCTCACAGGCCTTCTTCCCTGGAACCTGCGTCTCTATAACCACAGCTCTCCTTCCTTCTCCAGGGCTCAGCCCCCATCACACTCTCCCTACCTCGCATTCCCCTTCTTGCTCCCTCCTTTCGAAAAGCATAATGAGTTTGATAAGAAATTGTCTTGTTAACAGGATTAGCCACGGAAATCTCTCGTCCCCTCCCATTCATTCTGTAATGCTCCTGTCTCATGTCCTGTAATTCTCTGCTGGTATCAGAGGCCCCGGACCACCTCAGGAATATTCATTTCTATTTGTTCTTTGATCGTGTGACTGCTGATATGCCAGGACACCCCCCACAGCCGCTGGGCCTCCGAGGCCTTGTGAAATTACACCGAGGCCCTCACTGGCTCACTCCCTCCAGAGCCAGCGGCTTTCAGATTTTCTGCTGCTGTGACCCACCCCCTCCCACCCCAACTCCTTCCCACCTCAGCTGCCAGATCTGGGGTCGGGATTACCTTTAGCTTAAAGACCAAGGAGGCAGGTGTTTCTGAAGCTTTGTTTTAGTTGCCAAGTCGTGTCCTACTTTTTTGCAACCTTGTGGACTATAGCCTGCCAGGCTCCTCTGTCCATGGGATTTCTCAGGCAAGAATACGGGATTCCATTCCCTTCTCCAGGGGATCTTCCTGACCTAGAGATCGAACCCAGTCTCCTGCATTGGCAGGGGGGTTCTTTACCACTGAGCCAACAGCCCATGCTGGAGCTTACCTGGCAGAAGAGTGCGAGATGAGTGCCCCAGCCCCACTGCCTTCTTTCTACCCCTCCCCCTACACGCATCCCTCAGAAGATCCTAGAAAAGGAGAATACAGAAGTGTTCAGTACAGTGGATGACAGTATCAAGCTTTGAACCTGGGTTCACCTCCTGGGTCTGTGGCACAATTTCCCCAGCCTCTCTGAGCCTCAGTTTTCTCATCTGTACATTGGGAATGATGATGCTTGTCTGTAACACACGGAGTATAGTACCTGATACACAGTAGGAACTCAATTCATGCTCTTTTCCTTCTCTGCTCTTTCAAGACAGGAATGCTACTGAGGGTGGGGCATACTTGGGATTGACCAAGAAATTATTGTTTCGGCTTTGACTCACATCCCCAGACTCTTTCCTAGTACCAATTCCTTCTGACCTTTGTCCTCCCAAATTTCTTTCTCTTTACACACTTTTAGGGACTTGTGCAGAGGAATCTTGATGGCCCCTTCAACATTAATTAAAAGAAAGTGCAGCATATATGGAGAAGGTGATGGCACCCCACTCCAGTACTCTTGCCTGGCAAATCCCATGGACAGAGGAGCCTGGTAGGCTGCAGTCCATGGGGTCGCTAAGAGTCGGACACGACTGAGCGACTTCACTTTCACTTTTCACTTTCATGCATTGGAGAAGGAAATGGCAACCCACTCCAGTGTTCTTGCCTGGAGAATCCCAGGGACGGGGGAGCCTGGTGGGCTGCCGTCTATGGGGTCTCACAGAGTCGGACATGACTGAAGCGACTTAGCAGCAGCAGCAGCAGCAGCATATAAGGTGAATCCGAAGAAAAGATAGCGGGAGAAGAAAGGAATTGCCTGTCCTGTGCCCCTAAACCATGGTTGAGAGCAAAGCAGAGAGTCAGGCTAGGCAGAAAGCCCGCCTCTGCATCAGTAAGCAATTTTCAGGGAGAGGCAGAGGCACAGGGGGGCGGTGCCAGGAGGATGTAACCTACCCAGGAGGTAGAGAGGAAATCACTGGAGTTGGAAGAGGGGTGACTAGAGCTAAATCTAGGTTAATTCGGAAACAATTTTGTGATCGATTACACAGAAAGTGCCAGAGAGCGAGAGGTGGGAAATTGCACCTATGTGGGGAATGAGCTCAGAATTCCGATTGTGTGGGGAAGCCAGGCAGTTGGCGCCACTCTGAGCAAGGTGGGTGTAGCAGTGCGTGCCCAGGGGAGCTGGCAGGGCCAGAGCTGTGCTGAGAGGCCTTGGGTGTAGCCGGAGCCAGTGTCACACTCGGAAGATACACACACCAGGAGCGTAGCCCTCCCCGTGTGCCTGGCCAAGGGGGAAGCGTTCACCTTGTTTATTTCTCATTTCTCGTTCAATGTTTGTATGTCCCTGAAAGATGGCTGTGGTCAGCAGCTCATGTCAGTAACAGACCTACCCCCCCGATGGAAATCCCATAGCAGGGTCTGAGGTGTCTGTCCTCAAGGAGCTGTGGAGTCAGACAAGCTGGGTTCAAATCCCAGTTATGTTGTTTTCCAGCTGAGTGACTTGGGCAAGTTTCTGCATCTCTATGAGCCCACTCTTCTCATCTGTAAAATGGGAATGCTGCTGCTGCTCTTGGGATTAAACTGGAGCCAGGCATGTGAACCATCTAACACCCTGACTTGGCACGCAATGAAAGTCCTTAAATGAGAAGTACCTCCCGACCACCCTCCCCTTTTCCTCCCCCCATGTGTTGCCACCAAGGAAGATGCCACTGATGCATTATTTAAATCAACAACAAAAAGCAAGTGTCTGGTGGAAGCTGGGTAAGGGGTACAGATCTTACAAATTAGGGGAGGAAGAGATGAGAGAGGGCTAGATGGGGGAGAGGAGGTTCCTAGGTACATAGGATGTAATTTAGAGCCCAGAGGTGCTGAGATTGCATGGCTCTGGGGGAAAGTGAATGCGCCGGAAGAGTTGGGGCAAGTGCTTCTGTGTTAACATCACTTCTTTGAGACAGACTTGTTTTGAGAACTGATGAGATACAAATGTGGATGGGACTGTGAGCATTTCTACCTTTCCTGATAAGCTGGCATCGCTGGTGTGTCACAGAGTCACGTTGATTAGCCTGTAAATAATAAAAACAGATGTTCAAAATAGCAAAACTGCCTAGGGAACAATCTAGAACCACCAACATGAGTGGTCACTCCAAGCTCCCAAGTGGGTTGAAGTAGACGTTAGATGGATCTCCCTTCCCCGGAAGCTGGGTAGTCATAGCAATGAGAGCTATTGCTTATTTGAACTTTCACCATGCAGGCACCAGTCAGGTGCTTTAATCCTTGCAACAGCTCCAACTCTGTGTGACTGGAACTATCATTGGCAGAATTTTAGAGAAGAATAAATGGAATCAGAGGGGTCAGGTATGTTGTGAAGATCACATGGATGAAGCCAAAGTTTGGCTGACTTCAGAGCCTAAGTACTTACCATGGGGAAAAGAAGGCTGAGACTCATGTGCTCGCCCCATTCATCATTCATTCACTCAACAGATATTTTTTTGAGCATCACCACGTGCAGGTTGTTGTCCACAAAACTGAGCAGTCCCTGCCTTCATGGAGGTCATGGTCTCATTCATGAACACACCCTGGGCCAGGCCTGGGCAGTCCCAGGGCCTGGAAGGCAGAGGTGAACAACCTGCCAGCCGCTCTCAGCCTTGGGGGCTCTGACCGCTCATCGTGGGAGCATCGTCTCTGCAGCGTGTGGACACCAAAGGCCTCTGAAGCAGGCCTGGGGGCGGAAAGGTGGTGAGTCTGGAGGCAAAGACAGGAAGGACAGAAGGATGGTCTCCACTGCTGTGCAGGGCCCCTGGAGCCACATAAGATGACTTCGAGAGGCCATGGTACTGTGTCCCTTTTAGCCACACCCCCTTCTGGGACACTGTCAGATCAGCTTTCTCATCCCCATCGTCACCAAACAGAGCCCCAGGGAAGGAACAGGACAAGGGGAAGCGTGAGCTTCTGTGGGGCACTATCTCTGCTGCAGACCAGAGGCCTCACAGGCCCCGGTGTCCTCAGCACCACCTTGTGGACGAGGGGCTGAGGCTGAGGGTCCCTCTCTGGGCCCTGCAGGTACTAAGTGGCAGGGCGGCTCTCCCACCTGCAGGTCTGCGCTCTGCCAGGTGTGTATTTGCAGCCCTAGCCCAGAGGTACTGGGGGTTCAGAAGAGTGATGCATGCGCTCTTTAAGGCACCTGCAATCTACTGGGGGTACAAGAATGATCCTGCGGAGCAGGTGGGAACATCCAAATGGGAAACTAGAGGCCCTTCTGGGTCCCAGGGTGCAGCCCCAGAATCTGAGTCTGCAGAAGGGGAGACGGTCTGCACTAGCTGGACTCTCTAGGGGCCTTCTAGAAGAAGGAGGGCTTGAGAAGGACCTCGCTGAGTGCAGGGGAGTGGATGGCCCTCCATGCAGAAAGGGACCAGTGGGAATGCCCGTGGTGCCAGGATGCATCAGAGCAAAAGCACAGCTTTGGGTTCAGATAGCTCTGCTTTGTGATTTGGGGCTAGTTGCTTTGAACCCTCTGATTCTCAGTGTCTTCATCTTTTTGAGAAGAAAAATCCTCTGCCACAGTAAGGCGAGATGAAAGGAGAAAGCCCCCAGCACAGTGCGTTTTCCTTCCCATTGTTTTGAGCCTTTACCCCAGAGCCGGGATGGAATCACAGCAGCAGCCAGGACCCACCCTGCCCTGCCCTCAACCAGCTTGCAGTCTTGGGACAGTGCCAGGTCTTGAGCGACAAGTGTTCAGGGAAGAGGACAGGAAATGGAAGACAGGTGGGAGCGTCTTCTTGCGGAAGGGAGTGTGAGCTGAGCTCTGGGGGATGGGGGCAGCGGGAACTTTGGGAAGGAGGTGAGAGAAGTGTTCTGAGCAGCAGCAAAGCACAGGGAGGAGGCAGAAGCCGGGCACTGTGGAGGACAGAGGAAGGCCGTGGTGGCTGGAGCTGGGGCCAGGGCCAGAGGTGGAACAAAGGAGGGCCAGAGGAAGGATGGCGGGCCTCCGCCGCCCTGTTAAGCATTTGGGTCTTCATCCTAAGAAAAATGGGAAGCCACAGGATGATTTTCAGTGAGATCAGATGCTATAGTGAAGGGGAATAAATTAGATGAGACCACTAGTGGGTATGGACACATAGTAGGCAGGCCCTTGATCCATAGTAGGCCATTTATGGTACACCCAGTGTGTGTGCTATGGGGCAAGCCCGAGCTCTGGGGAGGGGCTGGGGAGCAGGGAGCAAGGCCCTGGGGTCAGAATGGATCTCTTGTGTCTGACGCTTCAGAGCCAACCAGGGTGAAAGAAAAATGCCAGCTACTTTGCAGCTCATGGGGATTCTGGGTGTGGGTGGCCATTCAGAGGGAGGGACAGCGGGGTGAGGGTCTTGAAGACGAGCATGGAGGTTGATGGAGGCAGGGAGACGGTGACCATCCCTCCCCGCTCCTGCAGGCGACGGCCTGGCTACTGGGGTTCTGTCGAAGCAAGGCAGCCTTCCCAAATTGTAATAACAGTTATTTCTATTACACCATGAGCATCTGCCACAGGGCGCAAGGAGCTGCATAACCCCCGCAGTGGGCACCATAAAAGTGGGGGTGGGGGCTCCAGGGGGAGGGTTGGAGGCCACTGCTCCCCGGCTGGGCTCCACCATGTGCGGCAGGAGGAGGGCTGAGAAGAAAGAGGCTTATTTCAGCACCCTGTTATTATGGCATCTTGTTTCCATAGTTTGTTCAACAAACCTCTCTCCCTCTCCGTCTCCCCCCACCGCTCGCCTCTTTTTTTTTTTCATCTTCCTCTCTCAGCAAATCCATTTAAATGCAATTCTATTCTTAAAGCGCCCCTCTCATGCATGTCTAATGAATGTCAGGGAAATGCTATTACAATGGGGCCGAGGAGGATCCGATCGGCAGTGTGTGTACAAGTCATTTGAAAGGAAGCCTGGGAGCGCTCCAGTTTTATTACAGCATAATTAGAAATAAAATCTTGTTGCAATAGGAGAATGAGAGATGTGTGCTAATCCTGTGGTGCAGGGAGATAGAGCTGTGTTTAGAGGAAAGGACTCAGGCAGAGAGAGAAGCTAGCCCCTGGCCCTCTCCAGTTTCCCCTCCCCGAGACTCTCCATCCGCGCTCCCACTGTGGTAACCCCAGCTCCCTGGGCGCTGCTCCAGACACAGCACAGACCCCCTTCTAGATCTCCGCTGCCCAGAGAGGTCAGTCAGCAGGCTCCTGGGGAGCTGAGCCTGGTCTTCCTGGAAATTTACATTCTCCCAGCTATGAGAGGCCAGTTGTGGGCAGTTGGGAGGTGCTAGGAATGGTTGGCTTGGGGTCTGAGACCTCAATCAAGTTCTGAGCTTGCTCCCCTTGTGAGAGTTATACGTTCATTTATTCATTCAATCGTTCAGACCTTCAGTAATCACTGACCTTTTGTGTGCCAGGTACTGTGCTGGACATGTTCATTGACGTTTTTCACTCTCCTAGGAAACAGGTTCAGAGAGATTCTGTGACTCATCCAGCATCATTCAGCTTGAGAGAGGAGCACAGTTCCAACCCTGCATCTCACTCAGGCCAGACTTTCTCTGCTCTATCATGCTGTCAGCTTGCCGGGTCCTCCCGAGACTTCAGACACCTGTCCCCGCAGGAACCCCATCTCCTATAGAGCCCCGAAGGCAGAGCTGAAGATGGGGATCTGGCTGATCCCTCTTCCTCCTCCTCCTCGTTTCGCTCAGTTGTGTCTGACTCTTTGCGACCCCGTGGACTGTAGCCCGCCAGGCTCCTCTGTCCATGGGATTCTCCAGGCAAAAATAACAGAGTGGGTTGCGGTTTCCTTCTCCAGCTGATCCCTCCTATGGGGCAGAAACAGGCATCGCCCCTTAGTTCCACATCTTCTTCCCTGACCACTTGCCGTCTCTTCTCAGAGGTGGCGGTGGTAGAGGAGGGGCAGAGGCTGTTCCCACAGGCCCCTGGGGACACATGTGGGAGGTGGTGCCACTTGGAACCTGTCATGCTAGCCCCCTGCCCAGCCTGGCATCATGGCTTTGGAGATTAATACAAGATCATGGTGTCTTCCCAAGCACCTGAGAGCCCCTGTGCCAGAAAGCAGTCACCTGTCACCTGTCTCTCAGAGGTTGTTAAGTTGCATACTAAAGGCCCCACCCTCCGTCCATCCAGGCTCCCTTCGACCCAGATATGTTCAGTCTGCCTGATTTCAGTTCTGTGGGGAAAGAGCAGTGGGTCTGGAGACAGGAGACCTCTTCCGACAGCTCTACTCTGACCCAGACTGGCTGTGTGACCCTCTCTCAGCTCCCTCGGATGCCCCATGCAGCCGCAGGTCAGGCTGAATGGTTGATGCCGAGTGTGGACAAGGCTCCCTGAGTGATCACAGCCCCATTCCCTACTCTGGCGCCCCGCCCACCTCATCCCTCCCTCTGCTCTCGGCGCCCTGAGGGGTCTGGGGACCAGTCTCTCCCCACCTCTCACGCTCTCACTCTCTGACCCAGCCTGTGAGATCCACCTGATGCCCGTCAGGACCAGCTCGTCCCTGTCCTCCTCCCCATTCCTGCCCTCCAGTCCTCACCCTGGTGTCTTATGGAGCACGACCCAACTCCAGAATCTTAGCACTGAGGGTCCTCAGGGAATAGCATGTCAGGAGGAGGAGTACATTCATCTTCTAGGGCTTCCATGACAAAATACCAGACCAGGTGGCTGAAGCAACAGAAATGTAGTTCTCATAGCTCTGGATGCTGGAAGCCCAAGTTCGCAATACTGGGCCCTCTCTCCTTGGCTTTGAGACGGTCACCCTCCCCCACATGGTCCGCCCTCTGTGCCCTCACATCCCTGGCATCTCTTCTTCCTATCAGGACGCCTGTCATATTGTATTAGGGACCCTTATGACAGCATTTAAATTCAGTTCCCTCTTTAAAGGCCTAATTTCCCAAAACAGTCCCACTGTGGGGTAAGGCTTCAACAGGGGAATTTTGCGGGGACACAAATCAGTCCATAACTGGGCGGATCTAGGACTTAAAGCAGGCCAGCCAGAGCCAGGACTTGACTCCAGACTCCCCCGTAGCATCTCCACTATGCTGTAGCTCTCTTCCTGGGGTCTCGGGTGATGGGATTACATCCTGGGGTCCAAGTGTGCAAGGAAAGCAGAGGAGGCAGAACCGGGCCTTGGCTTCCTTTGGGCTTTCCAAACCCAGGCTGGCAGGTTCCCCCAGGGCCCTCACCATCAGCAGGAATCACAAAGGAATGAGAGGAGGGTGCTTCGCAGAGTCAGCCTCAAATAGGTGCCCGTAGGCTGCCCTGGTGCCGGGCCCCCAACAGGGCTAACCCTGCCAGCCCTGAAGAACTGATCACCCCCACCCACCTGCCCTGGGAGGAGAGAGCAGTCCTGCCACTGGGGTGAGTCATCTCCTTAGTCTCAAGAACCACCCACAGGCTCCAAGCAGCAGGAGGACCCCTCTGTTTTGTAAATCTCTATTGGACAGAGCAGGAACTGGTAACCTGTATTGACTGCAGGTTTTTTTTGGGGGGGTGGGGGGGGAAGTGGGAGTTCCCTGGGGGCCAAATGAGGCATCCTGAGGCCACCCTGGGAAACTCTGGGCTTGACAGATTGTCTCTTCTCACACAAGAGAACCAAAGAGACCAAAGCCTGATCTCAGAGAAAAGCTTCATACATCCCTCCTGCCTCTCTCCCCCTACTCCACACCTCCTGTTGCTTCCTGGGACCTTCCTTGTCAGGGTCGCCCACCCCCAGCTTCTCTCTACTGCCAGGACTTATTCATTCAACACAATGCCTGCACAAATACCTACACCCCACAGATGTGTCATGGACACATATGCCCTGTGCTTTTGCATGCTTCATATTATGCAACAACATGAAGTATGTTATTACTTCTTATGGTAATAGCCTCTCCTTACATGTGTACAGTGCAGTACAGGTCACAAAGCCCTTTCATGGCCATCATCACGTGGACACTACAAAAGAACCCTGTGAGCCCAGAGACACCAGGGGTGAGGGTCCCCAGTTTGGAGATGAGAGATCAGAATCCCAGAAACATTAAGGGGTTTTCCTAAATCCACACATCGGTAGGTTGGTAGATCTCAAATCTCCCATTTCTGACTCCAAACACAGTGCTCCATACACCCACTGTAGCACAGGCCCCTCCTGAGCTGCTGCGTGGGCTTCCCTGGTGGCTCCCACCTGCAGATGCTGAAGACGTGGAGTCGATCCCTGGGGAAGATCCCCTGAAGGAGGAAATGGCAACCCACTCCAGTACTCTTGCCTGGAGAATCCCCATGAACACAGGAGCCTGGCGGGCTATGGTCCACGGGGTCACAAAGAGTCAGACACGACTGAGCGACAACAAGCTGCTACAGGTCCCTGGACACAAGGTTCCTTTCTCAAAGGCCCAGCTCTGGAAGCCTCTAAGATGCAGCAGACTGAACTCACCCCAAGGCAGGAGAGATGGAGTCACTCAGGGCAGTTCAGTTCTTGAGCCCGCCTGTTTGCAGAGAGGCGGGGTGCCACGCTGCCACCATGGCTGTATTACGTTACCTCGTCTGACTGTCGGCCCCTGGGACTCTTCATGTGGTTCCATCCTGGAACAGCGAGCTCTGTTAGTGGGCGAGGGCAGCTTTTCTGCTCCAGTCTCCTAAGGAGGAGGCAGGTCTTGATCAGGGACGGATAATGGGGGTTGAGCTTCAGGCCAGCTGGAGAGGAGGTGTCCTTGTCCCTCCCTCTCCCTGGGCCTAGCCTCCATGGGTCCCCACGTGTTTTAGGAGCTCCTAGGCAGTGTAGAGTCACCCCCTGGGTTGGGGGCTGACCCTGAAGATGAGTCAGCCAAGGTGTACACTCCAGATTGCCCAGCTCTGGTCACTGTTTATCTCCTTTTTTTTTTTTTTTTTTTTTTAGCTCAGTCTGGTTTTAGTGTCTCAGCTTGGAGCTAGGGGACTGAGACAAGGATCAGCGGCCTCACGGGCGAGCAGCGGCCCAAATCATTGCAGTGTGGCAGCAGGGGTTAGAGGGGGAAGAGACCCCAGGGTGGGAGGGACCTCGGCGCAGGACCCAGGCCTGAGGTGCAGCAGTCTCAGCCCATTGGGCATGCCTGCTCTGCTGCAGGATTCATTCAGTCAGCACATGCTAACTGAGCATCTAGTGAGCCAGGCACGTTCTGGAGTTGGATGCTAAAATAACTCCTTCTCTCAACACCATGTGCTCTGAAGACAAGAATTTTGATAAAGGGGTCAGGCAAGGCCTCTCCAAGGAGCTGGCATTTCAGCTGAGACTGAATGGGACGGGGTGTGAGTCAAGGAAAGAGCATGCCATTTCTACCCCAAAAGGCCTGGGGGTAGAAATGAGCACATGCACACTGATTTGACTTGAAAAACCACTGTAACAGATGATGTTCAAGAGGTCTCACTACTCAGCTTTCTTTAAGCTAAGAATTTTTAAATTGCTAGGAGGAAGGAAACTTAAAGAGTATCAGTTTATTTCCCTCACTTAATACTTACATCTTCTTTGCAGTATCTCAGTGCTTCTTCAGCCTCTACTGAATTACCTCTGGTGACAAGACACTCACTACCTATCAAACACACTCATTCCAGTTCTTCATAATCTTGACTTTTAACATGTTAATTGTGGTAAAATACATGTAATGTAAAATTTTACATCTTAACCATTTTAAGTGTTCAGTAGCGTTTCAGCTTAAAGTTCACTAATGTTTAACATCACCGATGAGAAGGTTGGATGGTAACACTGATTCAATGGACATGGACTTGGGCAAACTCCAGGAGTTAGTGAGGGACAGGGAGGCCTGGCTTGCTGCAATCCATGGGGTTCCAAAGAGTTGGACACGACTTGGTGGCTGAACAACAGCAATAAACACGTTAAACAACTCATTCCACCCTCTGTCTAGCCCTTGGCAACCACCATTCTCTCTGTGTCGGGGAATCTCACTATTGTAGGTACCTCTTATAAGTAGGGTCGTACTGTATTTGTCCCTTTGTGTCTGGTTTATTTCACTTACATGATGTCCTCAAGGTTCGTCTGTGTTACAGCAATGTGACAGAATTTCCTTCCTTTTAAAGGCTGAGTAATATTCCACTGTATGTATAGACCTCATTTTCTTTATCCATTCACCCATCAATGGACACTTGTCTTGCTTCCTTCTCTTGGCTATTGTGAGTAATGCTGCTATGAACAGGGGTAAACAGGTATCTTTTCAACACCCTGCTTTCAATTCTTTTGGATATATTCCCAGAAGTGGAATTGCTGGATCATATAGTAATTCTATTTTTAATTTTTTTAAGGAATTACCATACCATTAAATCTTGACTTTCGAATGTTCACAAATAGTTATTTTTGAAGGTCTAATTGAGTAGAGGAAATGATTAGCAGTGGTAAGAGGTTTTCCAGACATAGAAACACTCAGAAATGGGAGTGGGCTAGTCTGGGAAGGCTTCCTGGAGGAGGCAAATTTAGAGCTGGGAGCTGGTTTTTCTGAGTCGCACATGAGGATTAAACAACGGTAGAATTTGGGGAAGTTTCTTTCATTTATTCACTCATGTATTTATTCATTGCATTCTGGGGATATTTATCAAGGGTCTATTTTGCAACCAACACTGCTTTCGCACTGAATGAAATGGGAAACTATTGGAGGGCTTTAAGCAAAGGAGCTGCGTGAATCTGACTGAGGCTTTAAAGCATCACTCTGGCGGCCTGCTGGGAACAGATGGAGTGGGAGCAGAAGCAGGGAGGCCAGTAAAGAAGCTGCTGTCCTGCTCCATCTCCTCCTTTGCTCTAGAGGCTGGGTGGGATCTGTCCAGTTCACACCTTCCAGCAAACTCTCACCACCCCTGCTCCTCTGCCTAGGACCCTCTCCCTACCAACTCACGCCTCCCGAGAGCAGGGAGAGAGAGGGGCCCACCATTGCAGAGGGCAGATTTTTCTCCCCCAGCCTTCAAGGGCCGCCAGGAGCCCTGAGGTTTCTGAGCATTACCTCTCTGTGATTACTACAGCTCCAGGGAGTCTCCAAGGCCCAGCTCTCTGACCTCTTGGAAAAAGACAGAAAAGTTGCTGTCAGCTCAGTTATCACTTGTGTCCAGGGCCTCTGAATGGCCAAGAAGGGCCTCCTTTAGTTCCAGGTTCCTGGGAGGAAGGGGGAGACTGCAAGAAACCTGGCCATGGGAGGGGGCAGAGAGCCCCCAACAGTGGCCAGCCCTCCATCTCTTGAGATGGAGCCACTTGTGCTGACATTTAACGAGTACCACCCAAGTGCTGGAGACGGTCCCATGCAGTAACTCATCTTTCATCTAGTTCTTCCAATACTTCCAGCAACTGTGTGACCTAAGTCCTATTATTTATTATCTGCATTTTCCTGAAGCAGAAATGGGACTCAGAGAAGTCTGGTGTGATATAGAGACATCCACTGTCAGAGTGAAGGGCCTTACAGTTTAGTTAATCCAGTGGTTCTCCACCCTGGCTTCACATTACATCACCCAGAAAGCTTTTTAAAAATACCAATTTCCAGGCCACACCCCTAGAGATTCTGAGTTTAATTTTAAAAGCTCCTTAGATGATTCTAATATACAAACATAGTTAAAAACACATATCTCCTCCACCTTTTCCCTCTTTGTACGGGTGGGGAAGCTGAGGGCCTGAGAGAGGACTGGACTTCCCTCGGGTCACCCTGCATCCATTTCCCAGGGCTGCCTAAACAAATGACCACAAAGGGGTGGCTTAAAGCCACAGAGATTCACTGTGTCACGATTCTGGAGGCCAAAAGTCCAAGATCAAGGTGTGGGCAGGGCCCTGCTCCCTCTGCAGGCTCACAGAGGTGGGGGTGGTGGGGGGGCGGGCAGTGAGGAATCTTTTCTTGCCTCTTGTCTGGTTTCTGGGGTCACTGGCAATCCTTGGCTTTTTTTTTTTTTGACCATGCCACCCAACATATGGGATCTTAGTTCCCC
The DNA here is from genome assembly GCF_027580195.1 of Bos mutus. Lineage (NCBI taxonomy): Eukaryota > Metazoa > Chordata > Mammalia > Artiodactyla > Bovidae > Bos > Bos mutus. The sequence goes on from NC_091631.1 coordinate 51,669,784, forward strand.
AACCAGATATCAAACCCATACATTGGAAGCATGGAGGCTTAACCACTGGACCACCAGGGAAGTCCGGTCCTTGGTTTTCTCTGCTCATGGTTACATCACTGCAATCTCCACCTCCGTCTTCACAGGCCTTCTCCCTGTATGTCCCTGCCTGTGTCCAAATTTCCCTCTTCTTATAAGGACATCAGTCATACTGGATTTGGGATTGACCTTATTCCATTATGATCTCATTTTAACTTGATTCTGTTTGCATTCACAAGCTCTGTATGGACACTTTTGTGGGGGACACTATTCCACCCAGGATATGCCTCCTCATTAGTGGCGGAGCTAGGGTGCCAATTCAGTCTCCTAAGTCTCAGTCCTGGGCTTGTCCCCAATGCTGGGTGTCTTGGCCCCTCTTTATCTTCCTCTTCTCACTAATGGCTTCCATTGAGCCCCCTCCACACCCTTTACCAGCCCCCATTACTAGAGGCTCAAGCATCCCTGGTAGAAGAACATTCTTCTAACTGTGGAATCCCAGAGGGCAGAAGCCAAATTCAGGACTTCCCCGTGGAACCCAGTTGAACACACAGGGATGCTCCATGGAGACTTGATAAATGGAGCCAAACTATCGAATGGATGAGTGTGCCTTTGTGAGGAAGTGAAGACCCCTCCGATAGAAGCAATCAAGCAGAGGCTGGCTAAATGTGTGTCTCTATAAGAGGTGCTGTTATTCTGGGAGAGTCAGCGTAGCACAGAGCTTTAGAGGAATGTAGAAAGTAGACTAATGGTCTAGGCGCTACACCTTATTTGCTGTGTGACTGTGGGTGGTTTATTTAACCTCTCTGTGCTTTGGTTAGTAACAACAATAATATCCATTCCAAAGGAGTGTGGGGATTAAATGAGATAATGTTCATAAAGTCCTTGGCCTAACATGTAATGGGTGCTCCATAAACCAGATCACCAGGAGAAAGGATAGTAGAGTATTCAAGTAATAATAAAAAGAAAAGGATTCATTAACCACGCACAGCACTCCCCGGTCTTGGGTGTGTTCACAGACGATACTGCAGACTTTGAGATGTGACAGACAGGCAGCGCCAAAGGCAGAGTCCACACTGCAGCACAGTTCCATGCCCTCGTCCTAGAGCCTAAGGGAAAATGACCCTCCGTGAGCACACTCTTGACATTTAGAGTACAACAGTTGTTGTCACTCTGACTTGACCACTAAATGTCATTAGCACACCCCTAAGTTTTGGTAACAACCAAAAATACTCCCAGACAAACATGTCCAAGTGGCCTCAGGGTGGAGGCCAGACATGGTGGTCCTGCCTACCACTCCATCTTTCCTCCAGCTGGACGCAGCCTACTCCAAGGAGGAGAAACCAAGACATTGGGATGATAATGGCTCCTCTCCCCAATCCAAGGACAGGTGGTCCCACTGGGCTGCAGAGGATGAGCTGCCAGACTGCCAGGGCAGCCCCCTGGAGCCAGCCTCGGAGGCTAGCTGTGTTTGGAGTCCCGGACCCTCTGAACCCCCCACCAGCGGACTGTGCCTCCTCCCCCTCCACACCGAATGCCTCTCACTCCACAGGCCCCCTTCTCCATCCTTCCCCAGCAGGGCCCATCATCTGATTCTCATCAAACATGCAGAACTGATGTCGCACACGTCCCCCCAGTGGGGATTAACATAATACCCCTGATTCCTCCTTCCCCTCTTGCTCGCCATGCATCCCCCTGACTGCAGCCTGCCTTTGTTTCAGGAGGAGCGATACACTGTATCTGGAAATGTTACTGCAATTAAATATGCACAAGAAGGGGGGAAGGGAGGGGGAAAATGAGGACAATGAAGGATGTGAAACATCAGATGCAGCAGCTGCTTGTTGCTATAGAAACCTCAGATCCCCACCACCATCACCACAGCACCCCTCCCCAACTTAAAATTCCTCAGGGCCAAGTGCACCATTGCTGGTGTCGATCTGAGGATAACAGGGTCCTGGCTATCCAGGCTGGAGCACCTGTGGGCCACTAGGGCTGATTTTCGGGCGTTTCCTGTTTTTCCTCATCCCACCACCTCCAACCCTCGTACTTCTGATTGGCAGCAACACCCTCCAGTCGTCCTGCATTCCAGCCGCAGTTACATAATAAATTACAAGAGTGCTTCCACGTTTGACTTTGGGATGTCACAACATGGAGACAAAGCAGCAGGTGCAGAGTCTGGGTGGGGAGCCTGGCTTCCTCCATGCTTCCTGCGGGTCCTCTGACTGCTGGCAGCAGAGCCGGCTCCTTCCTGCCTCCTTTTCTTTTTTTACCCACAGTGCTGAGTGGGGGTCTACACGGCATGGTCTTCGTGTTGGAGGGGGCAGGGCGGGGGTCCACAAACTCCAGGCAGCCTTCCAGCTGGCCAAGTGTTCCTCTAAGGAAATCCAACAAGATGCTACTCGGTGGGGATCTGCATGAAGTCCCGGACCCAGACCCACTTAGCCAAGAGTGTCCAAGAGTGGAGAGAAGGAAGGTAGCCTAGGTATAGCTTGTGGACACATGACAAGGACCTTTAAATCAGAGTATGAAGCAGTAGTAAAATTGATCTTTCCCCTCATCCCTACTCAATTCCCCCTGAAAAGTTAATGCAGCTTAGGTGGGTAGTTGGTAGCCCTGCTCTATTCTGCCCTGCTCAGATAAGCTGTTTGTTAGACCCCACCCTCAGCAAAATGTCTGGCACCTAGCAGGTCGGCTGTTCAGTCTCTAAATCGTGTCTGACTCTTTGTGACCCCTTGGACTGTAGTTCGCCAGGCTCTTCTGTCCATGGTATTTCCCAGCAAGCATACTGGGGTGGGCTGCCATTTCCTTCTCCAGGAGGCCTAGTCATGTACAAAGATATATGGAAGGGAGAGGAGAAGAAAAGGGGGGGTGGGGGAAGTGGGAAAGAGGGAGGAAAAATTAAGAAATTTGTAGATAAACCAAAGTTTATTAAGAAGCCAGAGATCAACTAGATTGAAGAAGCTGTTTGAAACCCTACTCTATAACAATTAAAAAATATAATCCTTAAGACTCATGAAAAGTCAAACAGCCTGATTGCTGCCTTCCAGTGTGTGAGGGAGTGTATCAGTCACATGAGTTTAGGCTGCTCTGTAGGGCTCCAATGAGTAGAAACCAGGACCCATGGAGACCAGTTGTGACCAAGGAAGATCTTTCTCAAAGTCAGCACCGTCAACTTTGCAGTGGGTCACTGAATGAGGTAGTGAGTTCCCCAGCCCTGGAGGTATTCACATGAAAGCCAGAGAAGCTTTGTCAAAGATGCAGTCAAATGCATTCAGCTTTTCAACCCTGCAGATCTACAGGTTTCATTGTTGGAAAATGTCCTTTCAGGAGGTCCCTGTCCATGGTGCTGAGATCTTGGGCTTTTGCTTGGCAGGATGAGACACCACAGAATACTAACCGGAGAGTGTCAGAGCTCTTGACTGAGAGGGCTCACTCAGCCCCCAGGTGGGAGGAAGCAGACCTCAAATAACAGGATTTGAAGTGGATGGGGCTCCCCAAAATGTTTCCTTGTGAAAGCCTGGCAGTCTGGTGTTAGCAAGTCCTTTGTCTGAGGTCAGCATTACCCTCTCTCCAGCAGCTTTCCTATAAGTCATCATCACTGTCCTGATTCTGATGCCCCCTCTGGTGGAAATGGCAGCCTGGGCTCTTCTGTGTCTGCCTGGGGAAGCAGCTATGCCCTCAGAGAGCAAGGCTGAGGGACCCTAGGTTAGCCTCTCCATCTCAATCTGGCTGGATCTTGGGTGGGAGACCATAAGCTTAGAGAGTCCCAAAGCCAAATACAAGCCTTTCCCCAACCTTGAGTCCATATTCTCCCCATTTTAAAATCAGCCCTAAAAAAAAAAAAAAAAAAAAACAGCCATAACTAGCTCAAGTTCAGGGTTTGCCTTAGGATCTTGGATGAGGAAATCCACTCTACCTCGCAGTAGAGTCTTATAATCAGCCAGATGGGTGAGACTACTCTGTCCTTTCCACTTCCCAGCCAAGTCACGGCAGTGAGACTACAGAGAGGACAGGGAAAGTAAAACAGTGCAAGCGCCTTTGCCTTGCATGATGGGGACTTCCCCAGTGGTCCACTGGCTAAGACTCTGTGTTCCCAATGCAAGGGGCCTGGGTTCGATCCTTGGTTAGGGAACTGGATCCCCATGCCACAACTAAGGATCCTGCATGCCACAGCTAAGACCTGGCACAGCCAAATAAGCAAAATAAATAAATAAATAATTTTTTTAAAAAAAGAACTGCATGATGAATTAGCATCGTAGATCTGCATCTCCACACCCCCTCTCTTAGTATAACTTAGTCTCAGTAATTGTTTCTTGAGTGAATAAATAACTGACATTGAAGGAAAAGGATTTAGGCTTGTTTGGCTCAGTGCAGAGGAAGAGCTAGGAGCTGGCGAAAGGCCTGAGTTCTGATCCACTTACTGCCTGTGTGATTTTAAAATGGGGATGACACCTCAAACAGTTGTAAGAAGAAACAAGCAATGATTGTTAAAGCTTTGCAAACTCTCGCCAAGAGATAGGAAAGAGGAGGACTGTTGCTCCATAATTGAGCACTTGCTGAGTGCCAGACACTTTATTGTTTTTGTCATCATTATATCCACTCCATGAAGTAGTGTTTACACTCTGTTGTGCAGATAAGACTCAGAGAGGTTAATTAACTTTCCCACAGGCACACAGCTAATAAGTGGAAGAGTCAGATTGGAACCCAGATCTTGACTCCGAAGCCCAGCATCTTCCTGTGAAAAGCTGAAGCATCTACACTTAAAGGAATAATTATCGTGATTTCTCTTTGTTTACACATGGAAAATGCTCATCTGTGAGAGATGCTCTCCTCACAGCTTCAGCCCCCTTTCCCCATCATCTCCCATCCCCCGGGGAACAGGGCAACCTGGCTGAGCAGAAGTCCAGCTCCAGGCCCGAGTTGCTTCTGGGGGCAGATCCCGCCAGAGAAGTAATCAACTGTGTCCTGATTATGTCTCCAGAGAACAGGTTTCTTATCACTTCCCACGGCGGGCTGTACATCTCCGACGTGCAGAAGGAGGACGCCCTCTCCACCTACCGCTGCATCACCAAGCACAAGTATAGCGGGGAGACCCGGCAGAGCAACGGGGCCCGCCTCTCTGTGACAGGTAGGCCAGAGGGCTGGAGAGGAAGGGCGGGCACCGGCCTGCCCCTGAGACCGGGTGGGCGTGCTGACACCATGGAGCAGGGAGTCTGCCGTGTAATCAGGGCATTCAGGAGGAGCAGATTCAGGAACACAGGCACAGAAAGCACCGAGCAGACCTCATCTGGTTTGATCTGGGATATGTCTCATATAAAGAACTCTGCACTTCAGTTCTTTTCAGGCGTCTACCTGAGAAAGCTGAATGCCCCTGAAGAACTGTTGGTTGATTTTGTTTAGTCACTCAGTCATGTCCATTTCTTTGTAACCCCATGGACTGTAGCCTCCAGCCTCCTCTGTCCATGGGATATTCCAGGCAAGAACACTGAAGTGGGTAGCCATTTCCTTCTCCAGGGGATCTTTCTGACCCAGAGATCAAACCCACGTCTCCTGCGTTGGCAGGCAGATTCTTTACCACTGTACCATTTATCAAATACTGGGGGATATGGAGCCCATCCCCTCTCCTTTTTTTGCCTTTGACGCCTGGAAGCTCATAGATATAATCTACTGCTCCAACGCAATAATGATTGGATTTGATTGGATTAGGGAGACTTTGTATTTCCTTGTGTCTCTATTTTTTTTAAGATTCTATTAGTTTATTTATTTTTGAATACATATATATCTTTCATTAGGGGCTTCCCCAGTGGCTTAGTGGTTAAGAATCAGTCTGCAATGTAGTGGCTTCAGGAGACACAGGTTTGACCCCTGGGTGGAGGATATCCACTGGAGAAGGGCATGGCAACCCACTCCAGTATTCTTGCCTGGAGAATCCCATAGACAGAGGAGCCTGGCAGGCTACAGTCCATAGCGTCGCGGAGTCGGATACGACTGAAGCGACTGAGCACATGTGCTCGTATCTTTTATTATAGCCTACCTCACAACATTTGAAAGTAGACAAACACAGGTAAAAAAAAAATCTCTAAATTAAGTAAAGGATCTTTTTTCTGGAATGATTATAGCTTCTTACAGAAGGATGGAAGCTGCTATTTCCTGAATCTCCATGTGCCAGAAATTTCATTTCTGTACTGTCTCTTAGGCACTATCATAGCCGGGTGAGGTGTGCACTGCGCTCCGTACTTCTATAGGTAAGAAAATCAGACCTTAGGGAAGCCAAGCCACTTATCCCAACTGTTTAACCAGTGGGAGGCACAGCCAGAATTCACATCCTCCAGCCACAGACCCCCATGGAAGGGGCTAATTGAACACCATGCAGATGCCCCAGTTACAGAGGAAAGGTCACCTGGCGCTCTTCAGGGGAGGCCTCCTGGAGTAGCACTTTTCAGACTCTTGACAGTGATCCTCAGACATCATCACCGGTGCCATGCATGCTGGTGTTTCCTACCAGACGCACTGTGACGCACTCTGATATTTCCTATTCTACTCTATCCTGTCTCGGTTTATCTAAATGCTGGTCACCACTCACCACATGGATTCCATCACTTCCTAACCGTGTGTGACCTGCAATTTGAAGATCCCTGCTCTTATGGAAGCGGGGTCAGAGTAGCTTCTGGAAGGAAGATGAACTGATTGTCAGAACACCTGGTTTGGAGACTAGTACCACCAAATCGCTCAACCCCTTTGGGTCTCTGTAAAAACAAGCTAGATTAGGTGACTTCTCAAATTCCATTTTTTTGTGTGTGTGTGTGGAGTATAGTTGCTTTGGGCTTCCCTGGTGGCTCAGAATATGCCTGCTATGGAGGAGACCTGGGTTCAATCCCTGGGTCTGGAAGATCCCCTGCAGGAGAAAATGGCAACCCACTCCAGTATTCTTGCCTGGAGAATTCCATGGACAGAGGAGCCTGGCAGTCTACAGTCGATGGGGTTGCAGAGAGTTAGACATGACTGAGCAACTAACATATAGCTTATATAGCTGCTTTCCAATGTTGTATTCATTTCTACTGTACAGCAAAGTGAATCAGCTCTATGTATACACATATCTCAGCTTTTTTTTGGATTTCTTTCCCATTAAGGTGACCACCAAGCACTGAGTAGTTTCCTGTGCTATACAGTCGGTTCTCATTAGTTATCTGTTTTATACACAGTGGTGTATATATGCCGATCCCAATCTCCCAGTCCATCCCACCCTCCTCCCCCTCTTGGTGTCCATATGTTTGTTCTCTCTGTCTGTGAGGTGACTTCTCAGATTCCGTCTATCTCTCTCCTGTGATTTGGGGAGGATTACCCTGACCAGCCAGAGAAGGCAATGGCACCCCACTCCAGTACTCTTGCCTGGAAAATCCCATGGGCGGAGGAGCCTGGTAGGCTGTAATCCATGGGGTCACTAAGAGTCGGACACGACTGAGCGACTTCACTTTCACTTTTCACTTTCACGCATTGGAGAAGGAAATGGCAACCCACTCCAGTGTTTTTGCCTGGAGAATCCCAGGGACGGGGCAGCCTGGTGGGCTGCCGTCTATGGAGTTGCACAGAGTCGGACGCGACTGAAGCGACTTAGCAGCAGCAGCAGCACCCTGACCAGCAGGTGACTGTATCAAGGGCCCCCTCTTATTTGCCTGGTGCATTTGGGGAGCAAGACCAGAAGCCAGGAGAGCAAGGATCGGGCTCTCTTTTTCTCTCATGTGTCTCCAAAGCTTGGGCCTGTGCCTGGCACATAGTAGGTGCTAAGTCAATATTTGTGGTTAAAACTAGCCAATGCCAAGTGAAACTGCGCTGTCGCGTGGGGAGGAGATGGGACTGCACAGTGTGGCCCCACCTTTGTGGCTAGACCTTGCCATCTGCAGCCCAGTTCCCAAACGTGCCAGTGGCTCCCTTCCGAATTACAGGGACTTGTGGGTATGGTGTTTTGCATCTCATTTGCATGCCTCTCACATGGCATCGAGTCCCCCATCCTGCTGGGCTGCTGCTTGCCCTTGCATGAATATTTAGCCCCTTCATCCTACTGATCTTACTTCTGCTCTTGTCCCTCCAAAAAGACACCCTTTAAACTAGAAGAGGGCCTTCCCTGGTGGTCCAGTGGTTAAGACTCTGCACTTCCAGCATAGGGGGTGCAGGTTGCATCCCTGGTAGGGGAATGAAGATCCCACATGCCACATGGTGCAGCCAAAAAATGGGGGGGGGGGGACTGGAGGATATGCCAACCCTTCTCCCTCTGGGGGGCTGTGGCGAATGCCTGCCAGCTGGGGCTGGGGGGCGTGGAGAATGGGATATGCCACTCAGAGACTCAGAGATAAAGCCCAGATAAACAGAGAAGCAAAGACAGGGAGGCACCCGGATGACAAAAGAGGAGAGACATGGGCACAGAGGGAGCAAGACAGGGGACAGAGGAAAACAGAAACCTACCAGAGAGGTGAGGGTGGACAAGACGACCGCGGCAGGGAGACAGAGACCCAGAGGAGGCCGCTGGGAGTGCAGAGGTGCCCCGGGGAAGGGGCCCCAGGACTGACGCGGGCCCTGATGTGATGCGACGTGACGAGGAAGTCTATGCGCTGCTTGTCTTGGCAGAAATGCGACTGATACCCAGGCAAGGCAGTGCAGAGGGGAATTCGTGCCAGGGGGGTGCTCAGGCCACAGCCCCCCGACCTCAAATCTCAGATCCATTCCCTGAGTCGAGGGTAGGGATCAGCTTTCACCTGAGCAGAGGCAGATGCAAGGAAAGTCTGAGCCCCCTCAAAAAAGGCCTAATAACCATTCGACACATTGAGGTGCTTTTTAGACTTTATTACCCAGTGCTGTCCTGAGCATCTTCTCTGTGGAGTAGGCACCTTCATCTGCATTCATAAAGGAGGGGACCTCCATTCATAAAGAGTGACCAGAGAGGCTGAGAGGCTACACCCGGGTTCCCCAGCTCACGGGCTGCCAAGCCGGGTGCAGAAGCCATGTTCCAGGGCGGCATTGTTCAGCCAGCTGGGGAGGTCCCAGCAGCATCCCCCCAACTCCAGGGCACCCTGACCCCCTCACAGCAGCCCCGCCTCGGCCCTAGAGATTTCTCAGGGCCGGGCCATCTGTCTCCCCGAGCCCTGCACCAGCCCTGGCAGCACCCGATCCCCCCAGGCTGTCGCCGTACACGCCACGGCATTTTACTTCTGCTCCCGAGTAATGAAAGAGGTTTCTTTCCTTCAGAATTTAATTTCACGCCTGAGACTCGGTGATTAATTCCCTCCCACCGCCCCCCACCACCCCCGCCCCTTCCTCCACCGCCCCGTTGGCCCCTCTGCTTGTAAATTCTGCGGTGTGCCACAGAATTTGTGTATTTTGCATCAATTAAGTGTCACGTTGAGTAATTCTTCCTTGGCACCGGGTTTGTTTATCCCAACCGTTCCCACAGGGTTGTAGGGGAAGAGGCCGCAGAAGCTGGCGGGGCAGGCGGGCGGGCACGGAATAGTAATCGCCCGGCACATCTGCGTGGCGGTTCGGCGTCAGCCTGGCTCTTTGACATACGTTGTGCTTTGTTGCCCACACAGCCTGGGGAGATCTGGAGATGGTAGTGTCACCTCTGCGTGCAGGAAACTCAGACTCTGGGAGGTCATAAGACACCCCTACCCACCCACCCAAGGTCACCCAGCTCAGCAGTGACCCCGGCCACTGGCATCAGGGTCGCCTGATTCCCACTCCCCGGCTGCTTGTGAGAAGCCTTGGAGGGTGGGAAAAGAGCAGAGAGCCTTCTGCAGGGAGGAGCCTTCCAAGCACAGCCCCTCTCCAAGGGGGCGGGTGGGGCAGTCACAGGGTGAGCCGAGAACAGAGGACATTTCCCGGTTCATCAAGGAGGGGCCAGCAGGGTGTCAGCACTCACCACTCACCCTGGAGCCAGATCCAGTGTTAGATTGTTCCGTCTCAGACCGCGTTTACTGAACAAGCATGGGGAGACCTGGTTTTAGATCCTGGCTCTGCAGTGGGATCCTGGGCAGGTCACTGCACCTCTCTGGTCTCAGGGTCCCCATCTGTGTGTGCCCTCCAAGTCCCTAAGGACCTCCCCCTAGTGGCTCAGAGGGTAAAGAATCCTCCTGCAATGCGGGAAACCCAGGTTCGATCCCTGGGTTGGGAAAATCCCCTGGAGAAGGAAATGGCAATCCACATCAGTATTCTTGCCTGGAGAATCCCATGGACAGCAGAGCCTGGCGGGCTACAGTCCATGGGGTCACAAAGAGTCAGACACAACTGAGCAACTTCACTTTCACTTTCCAAGTCCATAAGTCGGCTCTACTGTTCCATGAGCCTATGAAGTTCCGCAATGTGGAAAAGGCAGACCGCTGGCCCACCCCCTGCCCATGTGCCCCCATTCACCCTCCCTCGGATGTCTATGGCTCGGGCAGCCCTGCTCTGCGCCAGGCACGTGGGGATGCCACAGGGGATCAGCACTGCCTCAAGGAGCTTCCAGGGAAACCGGATACATGGCCTGGTGCAGACGGCTGCTGGCAAGAGCTGTCGGGGTTGGGGGCGGGGGGGCCCGAGGGCGGCAACGGTGGTTGCCTCTGGGAGGGAAATAGGGAACTGGAGGCGGAGCGAGGGGACTCCCTTTTCACTCTGTGATCTTGTCTACTTTCAGAAGTTTTGCCATGTGTGCGTATGGTGCCTTTTTTTTTTTTTTTTTATCTTTTAAAAAGAAAAGTTTGCTTGAAAATAAAATGAAAGAAAAAGAAAACCCTATGGGCGTCCAGTGAGGATGGCCTGGGGGAGATGTCCAGAAAGGGTGACACTGAAGCTGCTTTCTGAAAGATCAGTAGGAGTTGGCCAAGCAGAGCGGGCTGGTGGGGCACCCAGGTGGCAGGCAGTGTGCTGACAACATGCCCGGTGTGGGGAAGTGGTGACATCAGAAGGTTGGGGGGGCGGGCCGGGCCAGGGGACCTGGTTGGGGTGAGATCACAGATCATAGAGGCCTAACTCAGCATAGGAAGTGGGATTGTAATATGTAGGTAAAGGGAGCCTGTGGGGTTTACATCAGGGGAAGGTCCCCAGTGGGCAGAACACCCAGACAGGCCTTTCAGGGTGAGAACTAGACTGAGGTAGCAGCCAGAATGCTGTTCAGATGGCAGGGATGTCGCACACAGAACCCCATCGATGAGGGCCTGGTCTGGTTTGGGAATGCAAAAGAGGGGAGCATTGCTGGATGGCAGGTGTATTTTACAGAAGGCTTAACTTCTGAATCCTTCTGGGCTTGGAGAGAAAAACACTGCCTCCTCTGAGCCCACCCAGATTGCAGGTGGGAGCAGGCAGGACAGAACCGAGGTGCCCATCCTTGACAGACCCAGACCAAAATGGACCAGAATTATAGTCCCAAGAGGTCATGATTTTCATGCCATGGGGACTGTCTGTATGAACATCTCTCCCTGCCTCTTGTGGTTTTGCTTTCTCCCTCTGTTTGTCTGTCATTCTAACCTAGTCTGCCCACCACATCCTTACCTCCCTCAGCCCCTGCTCCCAGCCATGCTTCCCAGGGCCTCCATCTGGCTGAGCAGGAGAGTTTGGGCCAGAGTCTGGAGCACCAGGGGATCCAGTGAGCCATCCCACTGGGTATCACTCACTCCAGGCACCAGTGGGCAGCAAGTTCTGGGTGCCTGCCTTCCCACCCCGACCCCACCCCACTCTTCCCAAGACTGGCCAGGACCACCCATGCTCTCTGCCTTCCAGACCCTGCTGAGTCTATCCCCACCATCCTGGACGGCTTCCATTCCCAGGAAGTGTGGGCCGGCCACACCATGGAGCTGCCCTGCACCGCCTCCGGTTACCCCATCCCTGCCATCCGCTGGCTCAAGGATGGCCGACCCCTCCCAGCCGACAGCCGCTGGACCAAGCGCATCACGGGGCTGACCATCAGTGACCTGCGGACCGAGGACAGCGGCACCTACATTTGTGAGGTCACCAACACCTTCGGCTCGGCAGAGGTCACAGGCACCCTCACGGTCATTGGTGAGTAGGGGAGCACCTCTTCCAGCCCCAGTAAGCTTTGAGAGCGCTGCCTCTGGTGGGGAGGGACATGAGGGCAGCCCAATGCTTCTGGCTGGCCCCAGAGATGATCCCCTTGTTGGGGAAGGCAGGTTGGTGCCCTGAGAAAAGTACTGGGTTTGAAATCAGAAGACCTGCCTTTTAGTTCTGATGTCATCAGATAATAACTGACCTGGGGGAAATCAGATAACCATGAGCATCACCTCTGTGCCCTTTTCTGTCGAACAGGATAATAACCCTGCCCCTCCTACCTCCTAGAGGTCACGAGGGTCATAGGGAACAATGACAGTGACGTGACAAGCTCATGGGGTTTCTCAGCTTCTTGGGAGGAGGCAGTGTCTATACTAAAGGGAACGATGCTGATGCGAATCTAGTAGGGGACATATGAGTCCATCAGAGGTGACATTCAGAGTATTTAGGGATAACTTCTAGGGAGACACTGGGGGTAAACACCCAGGGCAGCCTTTCCAGGACCTGCCAGTTGGGCATGAACTCTGGTCCTTCCTGTTCCTCCTCACATTCCAGAGTCCCAGGGTCCAGGGAGCACACATGGAGAGCAGGAGGCCTTCACAGACCCCTGCTGTTGCTGAGCCCCTGGAAGGGCAGAGGGGCTGAGGTCAGGCGGGAAAACCCCTGGAGGGGGAGTGGTGAGACCGGGAGCTTTCTTCCCCCACCCCACCTCATCTCTCTCTAGGGTTCCCTGCTCTTGGGGCTTCAGGGAAGGTGTTGGCAGAGAGGGGCTGAGACTTGGAGACCCTGTGGGATCTCAGTCTTGTGGGGCAGCAAGAGGCTGAGTCCACGAACTCTGAACCTGATGACATCCTGGGGGATTCAACCTGGGCAGTGGAAAGAGGCTGTCCAGAGGTGGTCCCATCCCCATCCCCCACCTCTGCCGTTGAGATTGACCAAAGAGGCTCTCTGCCCAGCTCACCCCCTGTCTCATGAGCACAGAGCTGCAGGTCTCCAGACCCTCGGCTGGACCAGAGGACCACACAGAGCCCACCTCCTCTGGGCTGACCTTCTGGGTGACATTCTGTCACCCTCAGCCCAGATATGGGCCCAGTCTCCTCCCCATAACCACAGGGATCTTGACAGTTGGGGCACGTTTATCTGCAGTGCAGGGAGGAGACCCTCCCCGTGTGAATTCACTGTAAAGCTGGAAGAGCAGAAAGAGCCCCCAAGAAATGCTCTGGGAGCAACAGTTTGTGATACAAACGCTTAGGTTAAAATGCTGGAAGCTTAGGGGCGGGGGAAGGTCCTCTCGTATACAGACAAGACGTGGACCACAGAGTAGGCAGATAGGAGGACCAGGGTCCATACCCTCTTCTAAGCTCCATCCAAAATTGTTTGGCCTGCAATGCGGGAGACCTGGGTTTGATCCCCAGGTTGGGAAGATCCCCTGGAGGAGGGCATGGCAACCTACTCCAGTATTCTTGCCTGGAGAATCCCCTTGGACAGAAGAGTCTGGTGGGCTACAGTCCATGGGGTCGTAAAGAGGCAGACATAACTGAGCAACTAAGCACACAGTATTACCTTCACCCCCTTCAACCTCTTCTGCTACACACAAACACACACTCACACTCATACACGCACACTATCTCAGGGAACAGGTCAGGAGGGCTGCGTACCCCCATCCTTGGAAAATTAGCACACCTCACTCTGAGTTAATTTGGTGTTCCAAGCTCCAGCTTCAGTACAGACAGGCAAGCAAGTACTTACACACACATGTCCAGGCAGATGTGTTGAAAGTTCACATGCCCACTTCCCTGTACACACATGCGGACATACATGGTGTCTGTGTACACCCACAGGTACACACTCTCATCCTAGACCACATGGACACACAGTAAGTAACCGCCTAGAGCTCTGTGCACATGCTCTGCCCCTGCGGGCATGGATACTCCTGACCCTCTGAGATGCAGAGCTCCCCACCGTCCCCCTCACTGGGCTGGACTGGATAACCAGGTTCAGGGGGAAGTGACATGGCTTTTCTCTGTCTTCCTTCCCCTCTGATAGCCCCTCTTTGCCAGGTTCATGGAGAGGAAAGCAATGTTTTCATATCCCCCTCATTCTGCCACCCAACCTCCCACCCATCCTCCGTGAGGCCCTGTGCAGAGGCAATGAGGAGAGAGCTGCTGGCTGGCAGGTCCTGGGAGCCCTGGCTGGTACCTGGGGCAAGTGGAATGCCACCTGCGTCATTGCACACTGATGTTCCCTGGGTAGCAGGCAGAGGATCTGGGAGTGAACAGGCTAAGCAGAGTGTGAGCAGACTCCTGCCTGCTTTGACTGTGCCCACCCAGGCAGGCCTGCCATACGCCCCTCTCCTGCAGGCTCCATTATTGGGGGTCTAAGGCTCCTGCAGGTCTCTGGCTCCTGAAATCCCCAAGCCCATGGAGATCAAGGGAGAGAGGCCAGCTTGGGGCTGGTAACCAGCCAGCCAGTCAATCAATAAACACAAATCAGACAGCAGTTGTGATATAAAGATGAGAGACACCGCCCTTCTTTCAAGTGGCTCACAGTCCAGGGGGAGAGAGAAAAACAAAGTGGTGATCGGAAGACGGTGAGCTTGGTGTTCTGTTAGTTACACACAGGGAGCCTCAGAAGAGGAATCCTTAACCCAGTCTGGGAGGGGAATAGTATCCAGGAAGGCTTCTTGGAAGGGGTGAGTTTGGTGTGAAGGATGAGTAGGAAACAGGCAAAGGGGGCCAAGGGTGCCCTGGGTGTGCAGGAACCACAGGCAGGATGCTGCTCTAGAGACTGCAGAGCTGAGGAGGGGGCCAGGTCTCAAGGGCCTCCATGGCCTTGGATGCCAAGCTGAAAGTTGTTGGGTACCATGCAAGTTATGATCAGGGCAGTGGCTGGCTGCAGTGAGGTGGACCGATGGAAGGTCATGAGGAAAAAGGAGGAATGGAGAAAAAGTTCCTCATGGGTCCAGGCCTGGAGCTCTAGGCCTGCAGCCGGACAGAGGCAGTGGAGGTGAAGAGTAGGGAGTCGACTGATGCGTATAAAAGAAGTCAGACCAGCAGAAAGTAGTGATTGGTTATCTGGATAAGCACAGGAGACAGGTGGCGGGCCATGGGTGCCTCCCTGGTTTCTAGGGTGGGTGACAGTGAAAACGATGAGCCAGCCAAGCTTCCGTCCTCCTCATGAGCCAAAGGGCGCTTTCCAACCCCGCCCAGGCCAGGACCCCACATCAGGACAACACAAGCCATCAGAACAACAGGTGCCAAGACATCCTCTGGCCTGACCCTGCCATTTCACAGATGGGTAAACTGAGCCTTAGAGAGAGGAATTCACTCAGTCTGGTTCCCACCCATGCCCCCCACCCTGACACACACACAACACATCTTGGAGACAAAACCAGGGTCTCCTGACTCCCAGGGCCTTTTATGATCGCCACCCACCCACAACCACACTCCACTCACAGTGAGTCCTTTGCTTTTTTTTCCTCCCCATTTCCCCTCGCCTTTCCCCTGCCTGGTCCGGCCCAGACCCCCTTCACGTGACCCTGACACCAAAGAACCTGAAGACTGGCATCGGCAGCACGGTCATCCTCTCCTGTGCCCTCCTGGGCTCCCCGGAGTTCACCATCCGCTGGTACCGCAACACCGAGCTGGTGCTGCCCAGTGAGGCCATTTCCATCCGCGGGCTCAGCAACGAGACGCTGCTCATCACCTCGGCCCAGAAGAGCCACTCAGGGGCCTACCAGTGCTTCGCCACGCGCAAGACCCAGACTGCCCAGGACTTTGCCATCATTGTGCTGGAAGGTGAGTCGGGGCTGGGGGGCAGCTGGGCGGGTGCCAGATTCCCACAGCCAGGCCAGGAGGTACCCCCCCTCCCAACAGGAAGCATTCATCCAGCGCTCACTACACACCAAGGAGATGCACTGCCTCATTTCATCCTCCCACGGGCCCTGCTTGGAGGTATTTTTTAAAAATAACATCTATTTTGCAATTGAGGAAACTGAGGCTTTGGTCACTTGCCCAAGGTCACACAGTTCTGCCAAGGAGCTGGGGTTGAACTCAGGTCTCTTAAACAATAACTCCATTGCCTCTACAAAATTACTGCTGCTAAGCCGCTTCAGTCGTGTCCGACTTTGTGCGACCCCATAGACGGCAGCCCACCAGGCTCCCCCGTCCCTGGGATTCTCCAGGCAAGAACACTGGAGTGGGTTGCCATTTCCTTCTCCAATGCATGAAAGTGAAAAGTGAAATTGAAGTTGCTCAGTCGTGTCCAACTCTTCGCAACCCCATGGACTGCAGCCTACCAGGCTCCTCCACCCATGGGATTTTCCAGGCAAGACTACTGGAGTGGGGTGCCATCGCCTTCTCCAACAAAATTCCTAGAACTGCACTATTAGAGGGTTTCCCAGGTACGCTACTGGCAAAGAATCCACCTGACAATGCAGGAGACCCGGGTTTGATTCCTGGGTTGGGAAGATCCCCTGGAGAAGGAAATGGCAACCCACTCCAGGGTTCTTGCCTGGAGAATCCCATGAACAGAGTAGCCTGGCAGGCTATAATCCATGGGGTCGCAGAGAGTCGGACACGACTTAGCGACTAAACCACTACAAATCCTTTATAGCATTCCTGCATGGAAGGATGGCCAGCATTAATGATTACATACCCATGATCCATGGAGAAAGTGGGGGCCTGGGGGTCCAGTCTTCGGTTCACTAAGATTTAAGCCCCGTCACAGACATCTCCCCCCACCACAACGGCCTCTGGGGAGCTTGCATCTTAAGCCTCAAACTTTCAGCTTTTTGATGCCACCCCTCCCACTGAAATGAGCTGGAATTAGATTCTTCAGATCCAGTCCCTTCAAGTCCTGGTTCCACACATAGTTAACCTCTGAGCCTGTGTGTCTTTATTAATAAAGTTAGAAGAAAGAGGTGGAAAAGGAAAAGTTGAGAGGATCTAACATTTATGAAGCACTTACAAAGTGCTGTGTAAGCGTCTTTAAAGCATTAATTCATTTGTTCCTCACATCCGTACAAGGAGGATATAATTGTTGCTCCCATGATCTCCATCGTCCACAGGGGGATGCTGACAAAACTCAGACATGTTAAGTAACTTGCCCAAAGACACAGAGCTAACAAAGTGACTGAGACTGGATTCAAATCCAAGGGTCTTCATTCATATGCAATAGTAATAGGGCACCCAACAGGGTTTTATGGATAGCACGTGATGAGGTGGGGTGGCCTGGTGGGGACAGTCTCTCCATGACTCAGTGACCCTGAAGGGGGCTCCTTGCACCCTGCAGATGGCACTCCCCGCATCGTCTCATCCTTCAGCGAGAAGGTGGTCAACCCCGGGGAGCAGTTCTCACTGATGTGCGCGGCCAAGGGTGCCCCACCCCCCACCATCACCTGGGCCCTGGATGACGAGCCCATCGTGCGGGACGGGAGCCACCGCACCAACCAGTACACCATGTCCGATGGCACCACCATCAGCCACATGAATGTCACGGGGCCCCAGATCCGTGACGGGGGCGTGTACCGGTGCACGGCACGGAACTCGGTGGGCAGTGCTGAATATCAGGCGCGAATAAACGTAAGAGGTGCCTGTCTACATTTAAATATCAGAATAGGCTTTTAAGTTCCTTTGCCATCTCTGTGGTTACCATTATTCTTGTGGTGATTAGTACTTATTATTAATCGTCATTTTGATTTTAGTAGAGGTCTCTCTCCTGTCCCCCTCTCCCTGCCCCCCGCAAATCCCATCATCCATTCTTGTGTGTGTGTGTGTGTCTGGTACAGTTCACCCTCTTTGCATTCCCATTCTCCTCCTCCCTGCACCCCTCCCACAATCCTGCCCCCTACCCCATCCCTCCCCATCAATCTCTCTGGCTCCAGGTACATTGAGCACTCCACTGGCATCTGCGTCCCACCCAGGCCTTGCAAGGACAGGCACAGGGCAGGGGGCAGTGGTCCAGGCATGCCCTTTGGTAGAGATGTCCACCAAAGCTTTATCCCCATGTGCCCCCACAGAGCCACCCCTGAGATGCTCCAGGAGCTGTGAGCAGCCAGGAGCCAGGGAACCATCTTCTCTCAATCCACCATCTCCTGGCTAGCCTCTAAGACCCCAGCCATGAAGACTAGGGGGTTCTGGCTGGGTGAGGGTGCCCCAAGGCAGGCACCTCCATGAGTGGAGGAAGGAGTCCTCATAGTGACCTTCCCCATGCCTCAGGTCTCCAACTTGCTGTGGTAAGAACAGAGGCTCCTCTGAAGCACTCTGTAGCCAAGTGGGGTCAGACTAGTCCTCATCTGACCCTACCAGTGAGCCCTGACCCAAGAGCAGAAGAGGCTCAGGGGAGTGGGAGGGCCCTGGTCCAGGGGCGCTGGTGGCCGCCGTGGAAACAGGGAAGGGGAGAGGCGAGGTCATGCTGAATTCATCTGTGCCAGGTCTCTGACCCCCACATGAGAAACATGGTCTCCCTTTGACCACCCTCCTGCCCTCTCTGAATTGGAAGGGGACAGAGCTGCCCAGTCATGGGAGATGCCTTGGCCCAGCCCCTCATCTGCTGGGTGAGGGGGGAGCTGGAAGCCCAGAGTTTCATATACCTGCTCCAGCACTAACCCTGCTTGGTAGCCTCTGAGCCTCCTTTGCAATTCCCATGTAACCATCTGCCCACTAACGCAGCCTACGACCCTCCCCATTTCCGCCAGGGTAATCAGAGCCCCTCTTTGTAGCCCCTTCCCAGGGGCGCAGAGAACACATTTATTGTTGAAAGAAGAGCATCCAAGGAAGACCTTCCTATTGTCCTTTAAGTAGTTAATATACGTGAGATCCTTTTTGGTCTAAGACCGTTGTGAGCAAATCGAATGAAAGTAACAGCATCTCGACATTTCCATTTTAACCCCCAGATCTTAATCTCCTCCTAAATGAGGACTCACCCTCCCAGATCCCCATCACTTCTTGGTGAGGCATCGGTTTGCTCATCTAGCCCATCCCAGTAGGGGAATGGATTCTCGCCCCAGGGCATGAATGAACCGTCTCTGTTTGCAACTGTTTGAAGCTAGTAACAGTGAATCCTGGAGAGACCCCGGGTGCCCCCAGTTCCAGCCTCTGCCTCATAAAAAAAAAAAAAAAAAAAAAAGGTCTCCCTTTCCCCCTGCCGAATTTCCATCCCCTAAGAGTTTCTGAGGCCAAACGACTGAGACGAGCACCCCAGGGCGACGCCTGGCTGTCCCTGGCTAACCGCACCATCACCCGTCCTCTCCTCCTCCCTCCGACTCCTGCCCAGGCCCCCCCAGCATCCGGGCGATGAGGAACATTACGGCCGTGGCTGGGCGGGACACCCTTGTCAACTGCAGGGTCATCGGCTACCCCTACTACTCCATCAAGTGGTACAAAGACGCCCTCCTGCTGCCCGACAACCACCGGCAGGTGGTGTTCGAGAACGGGACCCTCAAGCTGACGGATGTGCAGAAGGGCATGGACGAGGGAGAGTACCTGTGCAGCGTCCTCATCCAGCCGCAGCTCTCCATCAGCCAGAGCGTCCACGTGGCCGTCAAAGGTAGGCTCCCCCCGCTGCCACCCTGAGCCGGAGCACCTCCCTGGTCACCCAGGACTGCAGGCTCCTCTCCGCAGCCGCTCAGCTGGCAGCAGGCAGTCCTGAGTGGAAAGCCAAGAAGAGAAGGCTCTGGCCTGGAGTTTGGAAAAAGTGGGGCAGGGAGATTGCACGGGGGCAGGGGGCACAAGAAGGCCATGGGTACCTCTATGTCCAGTTCCGGCTGTGGGCTGCAGGTCAAGGAAGCGCTGGCCCCAGGGGCATGAGGGGTCAGTGACACACAAGAGGAGTCAGGTCACCTGGTCAGAGGTGATCGGCTATATTGTTCCCCTGTGTCAGCATGGAGCCACCCAGAACTCAGCAGGGCCCATCAGAGACCAGCAGGCACTCGAGGGGCAGGACTCAGAATGGAAGCAGCAGGAGGGAGGGTGGAAGGCGTAGGCACTGGGTGCCCTGACTCCCTTCCGGGGTTCAGACAGGCGAGGCTGCTTTTCCATAATTGACAAGGACTTTTCAACTGCTAAGGCCTTCACTGGTGACTCATATGGTAAAGAATCTGCCTGCAGTGCAGGAGACACAAGTTCAATCTCTGGGTCAGAGATCCCCAGGAGAAGGAAATGGCAACCCACTCCAATATTCTTGCCTGGGAAATCCCATGGACAGAGGAGCCTGGGGGGCTAGAAGTCCGTGAGGTCACTAGGAGTCAGACACAACTGAGCAACTAACACTTTCAGCTGCTAATGCTGCTGGAGGTCTGGAACCTAAAACCCTCATCCCTCCCAGGCCCTCCACGCTCACCTGGGCGAGGTCTGTGTTCTGTTCAGACACCTGACACTGTGCCTGGTACGTGGTAGCCATTCAGTAAATGTGGATTGAAGGAATGAAGGCGCATCAACGAGCAAATAAATGAATGCCTGACTGAGCGACAGAGGTCCCCCTGGGTCAGGGGCTGTGTGGCGCTTGAAGCTCCCTCTCAAACACATTCTTTGAAACTGACAGGCCTGGAGATCGGATGGTGGGTGAGAGCTCGGTGGCCTGGTTTCCCAGGGGGCAGGGTGGAGAGGTGGGGCCTGCCTCCTGGGTGAGGAGAGGTCCCTGAAAGCCAGGCAGCTGGAGTGCTGGGTCATTGGGCCAGTGGTGGCCATGATGGATAAGGGCTCCTGTCCCTTTCTGAAGAGCCGGGGTAGGCTCCAGCATATCCCCAAATGGGAAACATGAACGCAGAGAGGAAGTCAGCCTGGGCCCTCGAACCCACAGGAAGGAGAAAGCTGGGGGCTCCGGGCTTGGAAAGGGCTCTAACATGGGGGGAGGGTCCAGGGGGCCCAGATTCCTGAAGCAAGACAGAATGGAGGCCTTGTAGACAGGAACAGGGGGTCTCAGGGGCATCTGGGCCTTGTGGACAGGAAGGGGGGACTCAGGGGTGTCTGGGCCTCGTGGACAGGAAGGGGGGTCTCGGAGGCATCTGGGCCTCATGGACAGGAAGGTGGGGATTCAGGGGTGTCTGGGCCTCGGGGACAGGAAGGGGGGTCTCGGGGGTGTCTGGGCCTCATGGCCAGGAAGGGGGGTCTCGGAGGTATCTGGGCCTCGTGGACAGGAAGGGGGGTCTCGGGGGTGTCTGGGCCTCGTGTACAGGAAGGGGGGTCTCACGGGTGTCTGGGCCTCATGGACAGGAAGGGGGGTCTCACGGGTGTCTGGGCGTCGTGGACAGGAAGCGGGGGACTCAGGGGTATCTGGGCCTCGTGGACAGGAAGGGAGGTCTCGGGGGCGTCTGGGCCTCGTGGACAGGAAGAGGGGGACTCGGGGGAGTCTGGGCCTTGCGGACAGGAAGAGAGGAGTCTAGGGGAAGGACTGGTTTGGGGAGACAGATGCTGCCTCTGGTTTGGACCCCTTCAAGCGTGCGGTGAAGATGGGCCACCCAGGGGGAAGTGTCAGGACAGCTGGGGAAACGGAAGGTACAGCAAAGGGCGCAGTCAGGGCTTCACTGCACTGCTGCCTGTCACCCGGGCTCTCTTGTCGGCGCACCGGGGCCGAGTCACATGCCCCTCGTGCACCCACCACCTGTCGCAGTGCCAGACAGCGTGTGCTGCTCGAGCCGAAACTGAGACTTGAGTCTGGGCTGCGGTGACTTTCTGGGAAGCCTGGCTCTGAGCCCGAGAACTGGGGGAGGGGCCGTCCTGGTGGCCCTCTCAGGCTTGGAGACAAGAGACGAGACCTTAGCAGCATCCGCCTCCTGCCTCCTCTCTGCTGCACCCAAGGCAGGCAGAGGGTTGTTCTGGCCCCTTTCAGCCTGAAACCTCTGCCCAGCCCAGCGTCCTCATGCCAGCAGGAACCTCCCAACCCCCAGGCCCACCCAGCCTGGCTCCCGGCATCACAGGACGACCTGCCTGTATCCATTTCTGTTACACGCAGTGGACTCAGAGTTCACAGTGTAAACATCACATATTAAAACATCTAACCTTTGCTCTATTCCCTTCGCCCAGCCGCACCAGCGAGCATTCGGCCGGATTCGTTGACTTAAAAAAAAATAATAACAGGGCTCCAGTGAGCCTGGTAGTACTCAGAACATCCTGAAAGCTGCTTCTGCTCATCAATTATTCAACCCCATTCAGGGAGCGATCAGCCCTAATGAATTGAATCTGATGCATTCCGTCTCGGCGACTCGCTGGGCCTGTTGTGATTGTGCTGAGCGACAGTGTCTCCGGCCCCAGGGCGAGGGAAGGGGCGTGCGTGTATGTGTGTGTGTGTGTAATCCCAGAGCGCAGAGCCCCTGCACTGGGCATGTGTGGCTCCCAGCATGCAGCATGAGCTTGGCGTTCACAAGCAGAGATGTGATGTGTGTGTATAGTGCACAGGGGCGTGTGCACACGCAGCCCCTTCCCTGCCCGCAGGGTCTGCAAATCCAGCCGTAGAAGGGGTACAGTCCTCCGTTTTCTCTCCAGATCAGTGCAGGTGCTCTGTGACCCTGTGCCCCTGCCCATCTGAAAGCTTAAATCCATCCTCCCCAATCCTTCCCAGACTCCCTCTCCCCACCTCATTAGAATGCGCTTTTGCAGAAGAATCCATCAGAGCTGATTATGAGCACGCTGCTTGATTAGCTGATGTGCTGTTCGAAGAGCTACTCGAGGAGGAGGAGGGTGGAGGAGGCGCCTCTGGGCGTGGAAAGGGGACCCAACTCTGGGGGAGGGAGGGGACTCAAGGGCAGACCTCTAGACCCACTCCTGCCTGTCTGCCTGGGACATGTGTCCCACCCAGAGGATCAGAGCAGAGACCTAGAGTATAGGGACGGATGCATGGGGGTGAGACGGGGCACTGGAAGCTTAGGATCAGTTGGAAGTCCTACACCCTCATCTCTCTGTAGGGCCAAGTGCCACGGCAGGTCAGGGCAGAGCAAACACTCACACTACTCCATGAGCTGGTAAAAACCCTGCTGACTCTATTCCTTCTGGGACTGCTTGTCTTCTGATGAATTTTCCAAACACTGAGATGAGGCAAGCAGAACACACCAGACACACATGCATGCACACGCATGTGCAGAGGCCTGTGTGCATGGGTGCACACGCATGGACATACTGTATGTTTGTATGTATATGCCTGCAACAGACAGACACAAGTCAGCCTGTCCGCACTTCACACATACCACACGCAGTGGTATATACCCTCAAGGTTCCCTCTGTCCACATCCTCCTGTGAAGTGACATTCCTGAGCCACAGACGGTAGCTGCAGGCGCTACCATAGAGGAGATCCCCCAAGTGAGCCTGCTGTGACCAGCAAGGCAGAGAGGGCGAGGGTGCTTCCACGGCTGCCTGGACTCGGGTGTGTGTGACCCTGACTGGCAGGGGAGAGCCAGGCTGTGAGAAAGGCAAGGTTTGTCTCTGGGCATCCAGAGAGAGTCTTAGTAGGATGCTGAGAGGAAGGCATGGAGATTCAACCTAGATTTGGTGTCTTTAGGGCCCCCTATAGCTGAAAAATAATGTAGCATAAAAGCATCTCTGGGCACACAGGCTGAATGTTTAATTAACTAAGAAAGCAGGGCTGTAACAGGAGCTCCTTGGCCTTGGCCCAGCAAAGGAACATCTCCATCCCCACATCTGAGCCTCCGGAGGCCCTTCAAAACAAGGGCATGAGTTGCTCTCTGCCCATTCTCAGTAAGGCCAGGACCCGGAGGTAGTGCCAGGTCCCTCTGGATAGCAGAGAACACACACATGCAGGCGCACACTCTCCCAAGTGCGCACACTCCTCACCACACTCCTTCCCTCGCTGCTCAACCAGTCCCTGCTGTGTGCTTGGGGGCTCCTCCTTCCCCCCTTTCGTCCTAGAGAATAGGGGTTTCTACGATCATGGGGCTTAAAAGAGAGCTGGTTCCCCGGCCAAATGTGTGCCATTGGCACAGATGGAGATTTAGAAGGAACGCGCTGGGATCCACAGGAAGTGGGCACGACGGATTCCCAGGGGCAGGTTGCCCAACGCACTGCGGGAAGGACACCAAGGATGCTGCTGCCCACGGCCCTGTTCCTCAGCAGAGGAAGCCAGGGGCACTGGAGCAAGCCTCCTCCTCACTGAACAGACAGGGCTCACGCAAGGGCAGTGCTGAGGATGAAGCAGCATCTTTCTGTCCATTTGGGGACATTGACTGTGCCCCACTCTCTTCCAGGCACTGTTCTTTGAACACCGCTGTGCTCAAGACAGGCAAAATTCCTGCCCTTGGGGAACTTACATTCTAGTGGGGGAAATGGTTAATGCATGCAATAGGTAAAAGATGTTTCATGTCAAACAGGGAGTAGGGAGCAGAGTGCCAAGGGGCGTGGAGAGTGGTTTGCAGTTTTAAATAGGGCGGTCAGGGAAGGCCTTCTGGAAAAGAGGGGGCTGTGTTTAAAAAAAAAAAAAACTGAAGTGACAATATTCCTAAAATATGAGGCTTGTTACAACTGGATGTGTCAGGCTTTAATGACTGTTGGGTCCAACTGCCCCATTTTGCAGATGAGGAAACTGAGGCTCAGGGGCAGAGCAGGGTGGTGGCTAGAGGGTAGCCTGCTCACATTGCTCTTGGATAACAGAGTCTTTCCCCATCTCCATGCTGCATAAGCATGGGAGCTCCAACTTTGTACGGTGCCCATTCTCTACCAAATAGTGTTATAAATAAAAAGATTCAGTCTTGAAGAGAGCTCATGAGAGACACCATAAAGTGTTTATGGGCTGGGCTGGTGGTCAGCATGACCTCCTCTGCACAATGCCCCCAAACAAGCTGCCGTAACAGCTTTATGGTGGCCGGGGGCCACAGGGACTGCCACGACTGCTCTGTCGTCTCAGCCATTCGAGCCTCTGACTTCTTCGCCATCACAACAGCTTGCTCAGACCCTGCCTCCCACACAGCTGAGAGTTGCCCTCTCACCAGAGATGACTGCGGCCAGAGCAGGGCTTCCAGAGAGAAATCCCGTCATTACATGGCATTCATGCCCCCTACCTTCAGACTGTGTGCTGGGGAGATGCTGGGAGTCAGGGCAGGAGGGTCCCTGTGGCCTGCTGGTAACCCTGAAGAAATTCCTGGGCATCACTGCCATGGAGGTGGTCCAACCCTCAACTTCTTTCTCAGATGGGGGGATAGACACACACACACATTCAAGGAGCCCGTGTCCGCCTCTGAGTGCTGGGAAGACACCACCGCCTCCTCCCAGTTTACAAAGTAGCCCCCTGTCCACACTGCAGGGCCCCTGCCCTGATTCTCGGAGCCTCCCGCTCACAGCCTCCTCTCGGTGTTCGGCGAGCTCGTGACGGAGCCAGGGTCCCTAGGCTTTCTTCTCCTCCAGGCAGTCCTTGTGTGCCTGGACTTATGGGGTTGTGGGAATGCCATCCTGGAGCCGAGGAATTCTGTGAGCAGCTCTGGCCTCTACCACCCTGTCCAAGGAGCTTCTAAGGGGACATTTATCCCCAATACCATACCTGCCCATCCTGCAGCAGGAGACAGTGGGGAGGGGAGTAAGGAACCTTACTCTTTGGACCCCCCCGGGGTTGTCTGGTCATCTGCCTCCTGCAGGACAGCAGTGCAGGAGATCTGGCCATCCCAGCTGACTGTCTAACCCCCAGGATGGATGTTGACTGCTGTCTCCTTCAGTGGACGCTCATACTGCCGTCAATATTATTCTGGGAGACCAGAAGGGAATGACAGCCTGTGATTGGCC
Organism: Bos mutus; assembly: GCF_027580195.1. Lineage (NCBI taxonomy): Eukaryota > Metazoa > Chordata > Mammalia > Artiodactyla > Bovidae > Bos > Bos mutus. Next base: position 51,695,548 of record NC_091631.1, read on the forward strand.
CCTGCCTCTCCGCTCAGCCTTCTCCTGCATTCTCACTCATATATTTTGTAGAGCACATGTGTCCTTTAGCTCTGTCCAAATGCCACCTCCTCCATGCAGCTGCAGATGGAACCAGGTGACACGCTCTCTGCTCTGAGTTCAGCATCTGTGTTTTCGGGTGGAGCTTGTTCAGTAACCACCAAGGGAGATGTCTTACCTTCCCGAGCAAATGCTAAGCTTCCAGAGGTTCAATCCACAATTCAAAGCATGTTCCTACTTTCCCCAGCCCACAAGGAGCATAATGCCTTCACAGTGCAGGCATTTCATAAATATTCGATGAATTAGTTAATGAATGAATTAACCTGCCTTAGTAACTTGTTCCGTTATCTAAATCCCTTCTTACTGAGAGAGACGATCTTCCCCTTGCCTGAGCTAAATCTGCCTGCCTCACCGCACTCTCCACTTGCTCTGCTCTCGATGGAAATGGAGTGCTTGGCCATCCATCCCTGAGGCACGGCCTTCTGCTCCTAGGTAGAGCCACCTGCCCCATGCCTTGCTTGCCCCACAGACTCCTCTCATGACTGTCTGACTCTCCTCTCGTCCATGGAGCCGGCTCTTGTTCTAGGACAGCAGGGGCCTGACCCCCGGGGAAGAACTAAGGGAGAAGCTCCTAGCTCCCAAATTATGTCGCATAAACACAGCATCTTGAAACACACGGTAGAGCTCCCTCTTTTCTGGACCAACCCCCATCCTGTGCTTTCCCACCCCTGCTCACCTCTAAGGTCCAAGCAGGAAATGATAGCCAGACATATATTTACTCATCTGACAAGCACTTATTGGGCTCTTTCAATTTGCCAGGTATAATAAATACTGCCCTGTAGGGGCTCCCAGACCTCCCAGGGAGGGTGGTACTGCGAACAGTTACCTCACTGGCGTGTGATCAGGGCCATGATCAAGTGTGGACCAAGTGCTGCAGGGCTGTGCAGGAGGAGAGCAGGCTTCACAGAGGAGGTGGTACTGGAGCCAGGTCTGAAAGGATGAAGAGGAGTTTCCCATGAAGCCCCCTCGACTCTAGCTTTGAGCCTTTGTGGGAAGGAAGGCTGGACCAGAACTGGTTCTGCTAAGCCAAAGGAGATACACTGGCTGGCAGATCTGGGTCTGTGCAACAATTCCATCAAAAAGTCCATGGTGGCCAGAGGACTCAATCTGATCTAAGTTCCCAGCGAAGGGAGGATGGAACCTCCCAGGAAGGTCAGCGGAACCCAACAAGGAATCTCTGGAAAACTTCAGCAATGAGCACTGGGTCATTTCAAGAGTCAGGGATTCAGAGACATCTCATTGGATATATGCAAGACCCAAACCACTCAGAATATGGGGATAAGACCCCAACCCAGAGAGCAGCTGCAGCCAGAGTTTGGGATGCAGAGATCCGAACCATGACCAGAGTCCCAGAAAAGCTGGCTAGACTGAGGACCTGGATTGGGGCTCATGGTGGAGCCCACATGGTAGTTATTTCCACCCAGTGCCCAGCCGTGTTCACTAGACCTGGGCTGATATTTCGGAGCTGTGGGTGTTCCTGGTGAGCTGATGGAGCCCTCATGGCCAGAGTGAAGGGTATGGTGGGAGGTGACGTTGAGAAGGTCAGGTCAGTTAAGGCCCCTGCTTCACCCCGTAGGCCTTGGGGATAATGTCTCTCCTCGGTGTCACTTCCTCTAGACCTAGAACTCTTGACCAGGAACTTTCCCAAAGGTCCAAAGGGCTGCCAAGGGTTTTGCCACACCTGGCGCTACTCAGGGCCTGCTCCCTACTGAACCCTGAAAATCCTCGGGGTGCAGGGAGAGCCTGGGACATGCATATGATGTCACCCATCCCTTTCCCCTCTAGGTTCATCACCCCACCCTCACCGGCTGTGTCCACTCTGGGTGGGGAGAATAGCAGGCTTCCAGGAGGGATGGGGCTGGTGCCTGGGAGGAGGCTGGAGGACTGTGGATGGCTTGGTAATTTAATTATTTGACTGCAGAAGGAGATCTCATCTACTGGGTGCTCATCCTTGTTAAGCTAATTGTCTGTCTCCTTCTTTCTCTTCTCCCCCCACTTGCCGGGGAAGTCGCTGTGGCCTAATTGAGTTATCATAAAGATAATGGCTGATGCTCTAGCCAGGGCTGAGAAAGGAGGATCCCTCTTACAGCGGCTCAGGCTCCAGACAGGCCCCCACCCCCACCCAGGAGCTGAGATGTGGGCAGTAGGAGGAGGAGGGGGTGGGGAGGCTGTGTGGGTGATGCTTAGCCAGGTGAGTCTACTCAAAGACGACAGGGCTCCCCCTCTGCTCTTTCCTGCCACCCAAGGAGAGCTTGTGTATGAGACAAAAGAGTCTCTGATCTGGGCATGTTTGGGGCTTTCTCAACAAGGCAACAATGTAGTATAAAGAAGAGGTTTCGGACTTGGAGAATAGAGAGATCAGGTTTTAAATCCCACAGTCCCCTCTTATAAGCTGGGTGATGGAAGGCAAATGATTGCTCTGAACTCAGTTCTCTCATCTGTGAAATGGAGACAGCTCAGCTCACATCACATTCTTGGAGGGAGGATTCAACAAATCCTTTATGTGGATAAAGCAGCTGAAACAACCAGTGACGGGAGCTGCCATCCACCTGTCCTAACGTGATGATAATGGAAAGGGCTGGGCTAGGTGACAGGGCCTCCAGGAGGAGGCGAGGATACAGCAGCCTGGCTGGGGGACAGCCCGAGCATCTGGGGCACGTCATCTTTATCCATGCCAGGCCCCCAGACAGCTGGAGATGCAGTTCTGGGATACCACAGTGATCACAGGGACACCGAGGGATGGCAGGGAAGTCAGGGCAAACGCTGAGCAGTGTGTCAGCAAGCAGACAGGAGTCAAGAAGCACACGAGTCGTCACCATTCAAGTTCCAGGACAAATCTGAAGGTGATGATGAATGCAGGCCAGCCCAGGCCCTGGAGAGAGAGCAGATCCCAGGCCCGGGTAGGCAAGGGGATGGAAGCCAGGGGATGATGTCAGGGCACCCAAGAGATTCTGCATATATATATAGGAGAACAGGCACCAGCACCCAGGGGACTCTGTTTGCAGCCCACACAGTAGGGAGGAGCCAGAAGGCCAGGCAGGGGTGGATGTGCTGCCAGCCAGGCTGGGGCACGTGGGGGCCTGACCGCAGCACCCCCTGCCTTTCCAGTGCCCCCTCTCATCCAGCCCTTTGAGTTCCCGCCTGCCTCCATCGGCCAGCTGCTCTACATCCCCTGTGTGGTGTCCTCGGGGGACATGCCCATCCGCATCACGTGGAGGAAAGACGGGCAGGTGATCATCTCGGGCTCGGGCGTGACCATCGAGAGCAAGGAGTTCATGAGCTCCCTGCAGATCTCCAGCGTCTCCCTCAAGCACAACGGCAACTATACGTGCATAGCCAGCAACGCAGCGGCCACTGTGAGCAGGGAGCGCCAGCTCATTGTGCGTGGTGAGTGGGACAGGCCGGCCCCGTCGGGGGAGCGGGGCCCCAGCTCTGCTGTGGCTGGACACAGGCTCTCTAGATTCCCAGTCTGAATCACAGGCTCAGAGAAAGTTGACTCCAGCTGGGACCTTAAGGATTAAGAGGCTCAAACCTCTTACTCTCTGGGAAACTGAGGCCTTATGAGAGGAAGACTCGGTTGGTCACTGGTGATGTCAGAATTGGTGCTCAGAATTCCCAATGTCCAACCTGATATGACTGGCAAAAGCTCTCAACATCTTGGGTTTCAGAGATGCCTGCTCCCCAATTTTGTAATGGTCCAGGCAGGGCTGACATTACCTAGAAGGTGCCTAGAGCCCCAGGAAACCTATCAGAGACCAAGCTGATCTGTTCCTCCCCCACCCCCCCTCTTTCTGCAGTGCCCCCTCGATTCGTGGTGCAGCCCAACAACCAGGATGGCATCTATGGCAAGGCTGGTGTGCTCAATTGCTCGGTGGATGGCTACCCCCCACCCAAGGTCATGTGGAAGCATGCCAAAGGTAAGTCCCTGGCCAGCCAGTATCTCTGACACAGCCGGGTGGGGAGGGGAGGATGCTAATGCAACTGAAGTCTAGTCCCTACGCAGGACTCCTGGTCCTAGGTTCTGAGCTCTCAGGGACCCCAGGCTATACCTGAACAGGAGGTCCTCCTCAGCCACCCACAAGGGTCTATGGATGAGGAACAGCTGGGGTCATGCTAGTTCTAAATTTCCTCTTGTCCCTGTAGATTGACCTCTGCTGTCTTCTCTCCAGCTCTAGAACTCAATCCAATCCACTTTCCCTATCCCTCCCCAAGTCTCCCCAGCCCGCCCTGGGGTCCCAGAGCCTCATCGACCCCTGATCCTTACTTGTCAAACCTATTCTTGGATCTCTGCCCTTCTTGGAACCCAACTTCATCCCAAGGATGCATTTGATATCTGACTAAGTCCCACACCAACCTCTTATCCTTACTGTGTCCATGGCTGACTCTGGGGGAAGGGGAGGAGAGATTTGAAGCCCTACCCACCCCCAACCTTGGAGGATGGCTGGCCTCTTTCCCAGGCCTGACTGCCTAAGACCAGGCAAGTACCACACAAGGTTCAGTCTTCCCTTTGCCGATTGCCAAGTGGCCCAAAGATAACTCTTTCTTCCTCTCCAAGAAATTCAGCCCAAAGGAAGCTCAGTGCCAAGGCGGGCATCGAGCTGAGGCCCCGAGTCCATCTCCATTCCTCAGATCTGGGGCAGGCTCAGACCTCTGTGAGGGTCTTTCCTGTTTCCCAGGAAACAGGAACTGTGTGAGCTCCCAGCCCTTTGGGGATGCTTCAGAATGGCCCTAAAGCAGCAAAAGAAAGGTGCCAGGCCATTCCTTGAGGCACTGCGATCCTCCCAGCTCACTCCCCGACCCGGCCACCGGCCCTCCTCTCTTCTGCCTCCTTGCAGGGAGCGGGAACCCCCAGCAATACCACCCAGTGCCCCTCACCGGCCGCATCCAGATCCTGCCCAACAGCTCGCTGCTGATCCGCCACGTCCTGGAAGAGGACATCGGCTACTACCTCTGCCAGGCCAGCAACGGCGTGGGCACCGACATTAGCAAGTCCATGTTCCTCACCGTGAAGAGTGAGTTTCGCCCCCATGAGCCCCTCCCAGCACTCCCTGATCGCAGGCCAAGGCCCATCTCTGCACTCACCCTGCCTCCCCACCTGGTTTCCCTTGCTCCTTCTCGGAGAGGGAGGCAGGAAGGATTCCTAGGCAGAGGTGGGCTTAGGAACTCTGAGGAGGGATTCAAAATCACTCTCATCTGAGACAATGGCCTCACTGTGAATGGCCCCAGCTCACTCTGCTCTTATCATGATAAATAGGTTAGGTGAAGTCACTAAGTCATGTCTGACTCTTTGTGACCCCAAGAACTGTAGCCCACCAGGCTCCTCTGTCCATGGAATTTCCCAGGCATGAATAGTGAAGTGGGCTGCCATGTCCTTCTCCAGGGGATCTTCCCAACCTAGGGATCAAATTCGGGTCTCCTGCATTGCAGGCAGACTCTCTACTGACTGAGCCAGTAGGGAAGCATTTACTATACCAAAGTATCATGTGACAGCCTATTTATTTTGCTCTGTAGGTTGGCAATTCCATCTGAATAGTCATATCGAACAATTTTTTTTTCTGTTATTTAATGTATGCCTGCTTGTGTATAACCTGTTAGTGGCTTAGAAAAGAAGAGATCATATACACAGTATAGGAGAAAGGCCTGTGGGATCTGGGTTCTGATTCCAGGTCCACCTTTTGATCTTCCTGGCTTTGGGCAAGTGACTTCACATCTTTAGGTTCCTTTCCTCACCTGTGCTAGAGGTTCGTTCCCAGCCCACTAGGCTCACAAAATCATTGTGCTTAACCCAGAAAATGATCGTGGAAAAGGGAAGACAATTCAGAAAGGGCAAAAGAGCAATACAACTCACCTTAGCTCGGTGCCATACCTCTGGCTTCTAAATCCCCAGACCTAGAGTCGGAATCCATCGCCTTGAAGTCTGGAATAGCCTTGAGTTCTGTTAAGTCACCCACAGACATTCCTACTGGGCAAACCTATCCCTTCATGCTGTTAGGGGTCTATGTAGTAGGCCCCTAAGAGTCATGTCAGGACAGTGTCTGAAACAGACCACAGGCCACAGAGAAGAGCAGTTAAACCCTGAGTTTTAGCATCTGACCAAGCCAGCTGTGACTCTGGGCATAATCACTGTGACCTCTCTGGGTTTTCCTGGGCTCTGTATCTCATGTTCCTGCTGTACAAAAATGAGAGTCATGAGAGCACCTTACCTGTTATGTTTTATATCAAAAGCAAGTCAGATGGGCGTGTAACGCAACCAGTATTGTACCTGGCACCCAGTAAGCCATCGGAGAGTCAGCCACCAGTTTTGGTTTTAATGGGAGACCCTCCAGGGTACGTGTAGGAAAGGCTGATGAGAGCAGTGCCCAGAGTGCGGTCTGCATCTCCCTGGAGGCCCCGCCTTTAAGAGTCATAGTTTCTTTATCGTTTGCCGAACCCGTGTTCAGCTCAGCACAAGACGGGGAAGCCCCGGCCATCGATCGATGCTCAGGGAGCTCCAGGCGCCGGAATCCCCGCCCTGGGGAGCTGCTTCCCTCACACTATCAAAAAGCACTTTGTCCTTAATAAAACCAGGCAATCAATCTACATCCCTCAGCCAGGGAGAGGAGAACACTGCTAATTCTGTCTGCGTGAGGCGAGAGGAATAGTAGGCACCTCGTGGAACTAGCCTGGCTGTTTGATCCTTATCTCCCCACTGTCAGCAGGAAAAAAAGAGCTCAAACTCTCAGCCCCCTTTTTTTTTTTTGGTTTTTGCTCTTTTCCTCTAAGTTAAAGGATTACACTCGGCAAGCGTGGCTGTATCTTTGGGCCCATGGTTCCTCTGTGTCAATGAGTCAGACATGGGTGATGGGGGATGTGGTGATCAGGAGGTGGGAGGTGTGTGAGGAGAACCAGTTCACATCAGGCTGTTCCTGATGTCCTGGGGGTCCTGGGCAAGTCACCTCCCCCCGCCCCCCAGACTGCATTTGTCTGAGCCGTCTGTCCTCACTTCAGAGCCCAGGCAGGAGCTACAAGAGCATGTTTTGTAAATCCAGGGCAGCCTCATGAGCACGTGCGTGCAGCAGCAGATCACACGCTCAGCCACCCACATTCACAGGAGTGTCCACCTCTGGCCCCTCTTCCCAAGGGATGACGGCAGCTCCGCACTCCTTGTCACTGGTGGGCAGAATCTGGCCCTTGATCCTCCCGCCACCCCCCCACCCTTGTCCTGTTTCAGCCGCTTTGTCACTTGGCTCTGCCTCCTTCCACAGTAAGGCGCACTCACAAGGGCTTTCCCTAGGTCTGCATCTGCACCGTCCCACAAACTCCTCCAGGTTTTTCCCACTCACTGCGCCTCCCTCATCTGCCACCTGTGACACAGTCTCTCTGCCCTGCTCATCCAGCCCTCTGCCCTCTCCTCCTCCAACCTCCCCACAGGCTGCCGTCCAGCTGTGCCCCCACACCGTCTGCACACCCGGGGTCCCCCAAACCATCACCCACAGGTGCTGCCTCGGATGGCCCTTTCTTCACAGCCTTTCTCCATCACAATGCCTCCTCCTGTTTCCACCCTACTCTCCCCAGTGACCCGCCAGCCACACTAAAGGCCCCCACACCACCCCAAAAGCCAGCAGGAGAGCGGGAAGCAGGAGCTGGGGCATTTGAGGTCCAAGGGCAGTCAGTGTGGAGGCTGAGTGAGGCCGGGGCCTCTGCTGGGGGCTGGAGGTCTGACTGCTTTTCAGTGGTGGCCTGAATCATTCACACAGCACCTGGCTGCCAGAAGAGTCTCCTGTGACCATGGGACACTGCCGGGGGTGGGAGGGGGACGGGGAAGGGGCCAGGGGCTCCCAACCTTCTTTGGGAGCTTCTGCTGTGCGTCCTGCTGCTTTTCTGTGGGCACACTGCTCCAGGCAACCTACGCTCAGCCCCTCCCCAAGAACATCCTTCCCGCCAACCCCCACCTCCACCTCCCCTGCCCTCTTCCTCCTTCAATGTCCCTCAACCTCTCCCACCTCCCCACAGGCCACAGGTAGATGGGGAAAAACCCACAGGATCTGAGTGCGTGGGTCACACGAGGGATTGCCAGGGCAAAGCCCTTCCTGGTCATCCCTCAGTCCATCTCAGACAGCCCACACCAACGCTCCCCTGCTCACCTGCAGGCCAGCTACGGAAAAACCTGCCGTTTACAAAGTCAACGGCACGGCTTTCCTTGATGCGTCTAACACTCTCAGGAAAATGTTGCCCCTATACGGCTCCACATTGTCAGACCTCACACTCATGTGACCTGTCGGAGGGCAAACTGAACTTCATCCCCACATTAGCCAAGTAGAAGTAAGAACATAATATAACAAAGAGACATACACCATAAAAAGCATTCACAGGTCAAACTGGACATTTGTGGTTGACCTCTGTTGGAAAGTGTCCTCACCATTGACCCCGATGGTTTCCAATGATAACAGAGGCTCTCTGGGCCCTCACTAAATAATCCATAAAACTCTGTGGATTAGAGCACAGACTTTAGAACCAGACAAACTGGGGTTCAAACCTCAACTCTGCCACTTGATAGCTGTGGGATCTTGGACAAGAAATGGTCTCTGTAAGCCCCAGTTTCCTCCTCGGTAAGTTTGAAGCTATAATGACATTTACTCATTGGTGAAATTCAAGTGAGACACGCACTTACATCATTAACACAGTACCTGGCTCAAAACTCACATCCGATAATCATTAGCAATCATTAGTTTTAGGTGCTGAAAATCTAGTGACGGATAAAATGGAGTTGCTATCCTCAGGGAATTTAGTATCTTGAAGAGGACAGACATACATCCAAAATAGCTATGGTACATGAAGCGATAGGAAAGTGTGAAAGTGTTAGTCACTCAGTCATGTCTGACTCTTTGTGACCCCTTGGACTGTAGTCCACCAGGCTCCTTTGTCCATGGAATTCTCCAGGCAAGATCACTGTAGTGGGTACCCATTCCCTTCACCAGGAGGTCTTCCCAACCAGGATTGAACCCAGGTCTCCAGCATTGCAGGCAGATTCTTTACCATCTGAGCCACCAGGAAAGCCCATAAGTGCCTTAAAAAGCTACAAACAAGGGGATACAAAGAGAATCAGGATCGATTTTAATTTGGGTAGCCATCAAGGGAATATTAAGAGAAGTTCCACAACAGGAGTAGTTGCTAAGTAGGACTTGAATGATGAGAAGGATGCCGACAAGAACCAATGGAAGCAAAGGTCATTCCATTCCAGGATGAGGACAAAGTATTGCGAGACTGTGGAGGCAGGCAAGTCCATGCATTCCAGGTGGAACTTAGGGTTTCTGGTGGAGAGTGAAGGGAGGATACTGCTACTGCTAAGTCGCTTCAGTCATGTCTGACTCTGTGCAACCCCATAGACGGCAGCCCACTAGGCTCCTCTGTCCCTGGGATTCTCCAGGCAAGAACACTGGAGTGGGTTGCCATTTCCTTCTCCAATGCATGAAAGTGAACAGTGAAAGTGAAGTCACTTAGTCGTGCCTGACTCTTAGCGACCCCATGGACTGCAGCCTACCAGGCTCCTCCGTCCATGGGATTTTCCAGGCAAGAGTACTGGAGTGGGGTGCCATTGCCTTCTCCATAGGCAGGGAGAGTACACATGAGGTGCTTGTGGGTTTTGGAAGCAAAATGCTTTCTTTCTATGCAGTGTTGACTCTTAATATCAGGCACCAAATAAGAGTTGCAGGAGCCCAGGAGTCTAGTGCAAGTTGGGATTCCAGAGCTGGTTCTTGGGGTATTTCTTTCCTCAAGGCCTGAAATTTCTAAGAGTTTGTTAGAGGGAGCAAACAGCTTTCCTAGTCCCTGGACACGCTTGTTGGCAACCATCCAGGCCCAGCTGGTCCCCAGTCCTTCCTGACCCCCAGGATGTGGGTGCTGCTGAGGCCATGCATACCTAAGCGGACAGCCCAGCCTCAGCACTGTCACAGCACAGCATTTGACAGTTTACAAAGCCCATACCCAGCCTGTGGTGTTGGCGCACGGTAGTTCCTTCTTGGGGAAGGAAAGATCCTGGATCAAGGTGACTGAGTGATAGAATCCCAGCTGAGACAGGTGCTTGCCTCTGTGGACTCACATTTTGATAGAGAGAGCACAGACCAAGAGATGGAAGACTGGCTGCTGGTCCCAGCTCTGTGACTCACTGGCTCTGTATCCACGAGCCATCCTTTCCCTTCTCTGGGCGTCAGTTTCCTCATCTGTACAGTGAGGCCTGCACTAGAATTTAGTGCATAGCTGACCCCAGGGTCCCCATCGGCTCAGACAGTCTATGATTCTAGATATGCACATGGTCCTTTCAGGGCACCAGGCCACCTCCCAGAACTGGGTTGAAAAACAAATGTAATTAACAGATGAAAACACTGCGTCCACGGGGCTACCTTTTATCTCCCTGTTAAAATGTAAAATGAAACAAGAAAGATAATGACCAAAAGGAGGAGGAGGCAGTCCCTCCTCCATCTGACAGTGGGGCAAAAGTAAAGCATCTTCAGAGAGAATGCTTCACCAAGAGTCAGGTACAAAGAAATGCCACTTAGTCTGAGGTGCAAGAGCCAGCTGTGTTCTGATGCCACTGCTGCATGGGACTCAGTCGTCCCTTTGTGCCACAGGTTACCTGACTAGACAGGCTCTGTTTCACCCCCAGACTCCCCTCCACTCTTTGAAGGCTCCAGTGATGGGCCCAAGGCAAAGCCCACGGCCGATTAAACCTATAAGGGCTCTTTGTTTGGTCTGGGTTTTGATTTGTTTGTTTAGCAAAATGTCAGACCAATTAAAGCCAGATCCAAGAGCCCTCCAGAGCTCACAGGCAGCTGCAGAACCACAGAATTCAGGAGGGAGGAGAGGAGGAGCCAAATGGGGAGTAGGGGGAGTGGAGGGAGTGGGGCTCACCCTGGCGGAAGGAAGTCCGGGGCCTGGGTAGACCAGGTCACCTACCAGCGGTTGACCATTGTGCAGAGGCTGGGATGCAAAACCTTGGAAAGACAACTGTGTATCCAATGACCTGAGATGGTCCTAATTTCACACTTGCTCAAAGGAAACTCCTTCTGTTGGGCAGAAGCAGCCCCTCCCTTGGACCTGTTGGCCAGGGCTCCTGCTCTAGAGCTTCTTCTGCCCTCCTCAGCCCCCACCCTCCCCACAGGGCAAGGAACCTATAACCAAAGGACACGGCTGCCCAGAACCCACTCCTCCCTTTCTCGACCATGCTCCAGGCACCCAGGCTGGAGACATCCTGTCACCAGGCCAGGCTCCTCCCTCCTGCGGCCCCCACTGAACCCTGGTCAGGAGGTCCCAGTCTGAGCCCACCCACCCTATGCAGGACCCAGGGAGGCCAAAATGAGTAGCTGTAGCTTAGCAGACAGGAAGATCCTGACCAGGGAGACAAGAGTCCTGATTTCCTGTCCCCATGTGCCCCTACTGCTTCTGGATAAACCGGGGTCAGTCCCTCTCTCTCCCTGAGGCTCAGATTGCTCCTCTGTTCAGAGAAGTCATGACCTTTTTCTCCCTTTGCCTCAGCCGCTGAGGCATAAACAGAGCTCAACGAGTGAGTGATACTTGCTGTGCCAGTGGAGGCCTGGTGGGGCATGTGAGCACAGTTCCAGAACCTACCTTGCAGAAGCCCTTGGTGTTTCAGGGCAGCAGTCACCAACTTTTTTGGCCCCAGGAACCGCTTTCATGGAAGACAGTTTTTCCATGGCTTGGGGCGGGGGGTGGTTTCAGAATGATTCAAGTATATTACATTTATTGTACACGTTATTTCCGTCATTATTACATCAGCTCCACCTGAGGTCAGCTGGTCTTAGATCCCGGGGTTGCGTGCTCCGTCGTGTCCTACAACCCTTGCAGCCCCGGGGACTGTCCTCAGAACGCCATCAGGCTCCCATCTGGGCCTCTCAGGTCGACGGAGACTTGAGACCTGCAAAGTCAAGATTCTGAGAAAACTTTCTCCTGCTCGTGTGATTCATGCCCAGGTCTGCCACTCCCACGGGCAGCGGGTGCCCACCCCAGGGCCAGGTGCTGTCCACAGCGCTGAGGGTGTGATAGGGGTGAGCTCCCCGCAGAGCAAGGGCAGTGAAGCCCACAACCTCCCACCTCAGGCAGCCCCTCCAGCTCCACGGGGACTGGCTGTGACTGTCCTCTTGGAAACTCGGCGTGGGGAATTTCTATCACACACTGGAACCTTGTGTTTGCTCCCTAGAGCCACTGTAACAGAGTTCCACAAACCAGGTAGCTTAAAAGAATTATATTCTCCCACAGTTTTAGAAGCCTCGAAATTCCAGGTGCCAGCAGGGCTGTGCTGTCTCTGCAGGCTCTAAGGGAACCTGTTTTTCTTGCCTCTGCCGGTGGTTGCCAGCCATCCTTGGCATCCCTCCCTCAGATTGGAGTCTCTGCCTGCATCTCCCTGGGTGTCTTCACACCAGCTTCCCTCTGTGTGTGTCTCCCCTCTCCTTCTTATAAGGACACCAGTCACAGTGGACTAAGGGCCCTTCCTACTCCAGGAAGACATCTCTTTAAAAATTATCTATTTATGTGTATTTATTTGGCTGCGCGGGGTCTTAGCTGTGGCACTCAGGGTCTTCCATCTTTGTTGTGGCACACGGGATCTTTAGTTGCAGCATGTGGGATCTAGTTCCCTGACCAGGGATCGAACCTGGGGCCCCCTGCAGTGTGGGAGCCTGGAGTCTTAGCCACTGGACCACCAGGGAAGTCCCCAGACATTACTAATGGTTGATATCTACAAAGATCCTATTTCCAAATAAGACCATGTTCACAGGTACCAAAATCTAGGACTTGAGATATCTCTGGGGGGAACACGACTCAAACCACAAGAATCCCCAGGCCCAGTGGTTTAGTGTTCACAGCTGCATGCTTCCCAGAACTCTGGGAGCAGAAGTGCCCTCCTTTTCAGGATGCCACCACTGCCCTTGTCTGAATACCCAGCCTCCTCACCAAAACTCTTTCTTGGTCAGGAGCTGACGAGCCCAGCCTCCCCTGTGCATTAGCCCTAGAGCAGGGGTCAGCAAACGGCCGATGGCCATATCTGGCCAGCTACCCCTTTTGCAGGAGCACGGCCATGCCCATCCTTCATACCCTATTACCTGTGGCTGCTTTCAGAGCTACAGCCACTGAATTGAGTCACTGAAACACAGAACTGTGGCCTGCAAAGCTTAGCATATGTGTATGTGCTGTGGGTCTTTTGCAGGAAAGTTTAGGGCATTTGCAGCGATGACCCCGAAATACTACCTTCCGAGTAATTAAAGATGGGCAATGTCTCCTTTTGCCTCTGAAAGGATTCTGATGTTCAGGCTCATTTCAGACTTGAGTGTTTTCTCATCTCTAAGGTGGGGATAAAAGTACTACCCACCCCCTTGGGTTGGAGCAGGTGGATTTAATGAAATAATTCAAATAGAGCATTAACCAGGGTGCATGGCACATAATGAACATTCAATAAACATCAGCTATTTTCATTATTGCTATCATTTTCCTGTTATTCTGGGGAGTGTAGAAGACCAGAGGCGAGGGAAAACCAGGTCTCACCTTCATGTGAGAAAACTGGACCCCACCTCCCGACCCCTGACCCTGTGCTTCTGCTTCTCGGCAAGCAGCCAAGAGAGGGACTGACTGATCCATTTTCAGGCTGGAGAAAGCGAGGCCTGGTGAGTTTGAAGGCCTCGGCCGGCCCACCAGGCAGCAGAAACAGGGCTGTGGTCCAAATGTCAAAGGCTCCACGGTTCTCCATGACCCGCGCCCCACCCCCTTCAGCACACGCTGTTTGTCAGTTCTGTGCCCCATGCACACGGGCAGTGGATGGCTGGGTCCCCGGCACCTCCCCACCAGCTCTTGGAGCCAAGGCTGATTGCTTCCATGCAATTTGAATTAATCTCATGCTTCAGGTGGAGCTCGGCTAATCAGGGAAGACAAGAAGCCGAAGTGGGTGCAATCAAATTAACAGCGCTAGGCCCTGGCTCTTTAAGAAGGAAAAAACAAAGCCGGCACCAGAAGGCACCTCCCCCCACCCCAACCAGCCCTTCCCTGGGGAAGCCTGGCACGGCTGCCAGGGCTGAGCGCAGAGCTTCTCCCGCCCTACCCCACCCTGGGCCGACCACCCCACGCGCCAACAATGCCCCTTTGTGGCAGCTTATCTCACACCGCCAAACAGCCTGTGGTTCTTGTCGGGATCTTGTTAACAAGGAGCAGAGACACAAGCTTTCGCGGGGAGGCGGGGGATGTGGGCTGAGTTGGGGGGAAGGAGGGGCCCACTCACCTCAAATGGGTGAATGGGTGCCTGTAATCCTTTCAGAAACAAAAAGAGATGCGAGCCTCCCAGCTGGGCAGCTCCCTTCTCCCCTGGGGAGGAGGGCCTGCAGAACTCTCTTGAGCCTTCAGGGCATGTGCTGTCCCCTGGAGAAGAAGGAGTCCATCCAGAAAAGCATTTCAACATGCCAGAGAGTGCATCCTTGTTAGCAAAAAAAAAAAAAACCCAAACAAAACAAAACAAAAAAACTATGGGACTCCTGGAGAGATTTCGGTTAGACTCTCAGAAGGACTTCCTGAGACAGTCAAGTCGGGTCCTTGGGGTCGGGGAAGAATACCGTGACTTTGCTGCTCTTCCAACCTTCCTGGCCTTGAGGTCGTCCTCCCTGAGGAGAGGAAGGACCAGAGGGGCATCCACTTGAATGGGGAGGGGAGAACCATCCAGCCCTGTGGTTCTTCCCTCAGACCTTGTGAGGAGGAGCTCCTGAACCCCCTCTCCCAGGCCATCCACCTGGAAAAACAGAACAGCCTAACCCCTGGGTGTCCCGGCTCCCAGACCCTTCTGCTTCACCCGCAGTGTGGCTGCACTTCTCTGCAGGGACGCGGGGGTCTTTGCATGCCCCTTCTGCTCCCCCACCTCCTGCCCTTCTTCGACCAGCGTCACTTCAGCGGTAAAATCAGAGGTGCCCTGAATCCTGGCTCTGCTGCTCTCTAGCTGTGTGACCTTGGGCGATTTACTTCTCTAAGCCTTAGTTTGCCCATCTGTAAGTGAAAGTGTTAGTCGCTCAGCCGTGTCCAGCTCTTTGAGACCCCCGCCAGGCTCTTCTGTCCATGGAGTTCTCCAGGCAAGAATACTGAAGGGCATTGCCATTCCCTTCTCCAGGGGATCTTCCCAACCCAGTGATGGAGTCGGGGTCTCCTGCATTGTGAGCAGATTCTTTACCATCTGAGTAAAGTGGGAGTAAAAACAGGGTTGTTGTTGTGAGGATTAAATGAGTTAATGCATTTAAAGGAATGCAGAATAGTGTCTAGCAAATAGTAAGGCCTCAATAACATAAACGTCTAGGATTATCCTGTACTGGTGCCCCAAGCTTCCTTTGTTTGTTTTTTTTAAATACGTATTTATTTTATTTATTATTAAATATGTATTTATTTTATTTATTATTGGCTGCACCGGGTCTTAGTTGCACCATGCAGGATCTAATTCCCCCACCAGGGATCAAACCCGAGCCCCCTGCATTGGGAGTGTGGAGTCTTAGCCTCTGGACCCCCAGGGAAGTCCCCCAAGCTTCCTTTTGAAGCGTAGCATTCCACACCTCTTTTCCATTTTATCAGGCCTCTCCCAACAGCTGGTGGCATTCACGCCCTTTTTCTTCCACATCCTCCTTCCCACACGCACTGCTCTTCTCCTCTGGGTATTGGGAACTGAATCTTCCCTCCCTGGCGATTCGGGGACTGTCAGAAACACCAGCTGAGCTCCAATCACCAGCGGAAGAGAGGGAGGGGCACAGAGACAGAGAAGGCCAACTCATCGCCTCCCTAACTCCTGCCCCCAGGCCCGGCCAGCCCTGGCCTGGCCCCCTGCCCCCCTGGCCCAGCCCTCCTCCAGTTCTCAGCTTCCTGCTCTCCCTTTAGAATTCCTCCCTGTCATGTCACTCCCACCCAGCTTCCCACTTCTGGGACAAAGCCCAGGATGGGAGAACAGCCCACCAGGGCAGAAGGAGAAAAGTCTGGATGAAACCAGAGGAAGGGATGCTGGTGAGCTGTCGGGGGCTTGGGGCGTCTCCTTGGCACTCCCCAGCTGTGTGACTATTTAGACAGACCACGTAGCCTCTCTGAGCTTCCATTGCCTCACTAGTACTCTTGGCGCTAAACGCCCCCAGGCCACCTTCTTAACAGGAACGTCCTGATAAGGATGTTCCCGCGCTCTTAAACTGCAAAGATCAGCCCAACCCAGCTTATGCATGGGGCCCCAGAGAAGGGGGAAGCTGGAGGGCCAGGGAGAGTCCAAGTAGGTGCAGAGTTTATAATCCTCATAGCAGGGTCCAGGGGCCCTAGGTCTCCATCCCCAAGCCTGAGGGGCTGGTCAGAAAGTCTGTGGATGCTTGGGGGTGAGAGGAAGCAGAGCTGTCTCCTGGTGTTTTAAAAATCTATCAGCCTCTCACATCAAATTAAAATGTAAATAGCAGCTGGTCTGGGCAGGACCTGGGGGTGACAGGAGCCAGCCTGCGAGTAATTTCACAGACGGGAAGCGGTTACATCAGATTCTGACAACTGTCTTGTTTCTGAAATTGATTTCCTCTCCCTCGCCTTGCTGCCCCAGGAGGGCCCTGGAGCGCGGGGAGGGGGTTGAGTCCGCTGTGGCAGGGGCAGGGCGAGGCGGCCAGTGCCTTTCTCCTTTCTGTGGCTCCTGCCAGTAAAGCCCCATCAGGCCTGGGAGGAGGAAATCTGAGAGTTCTGCAAGGCTCTAAGGCCACAGGAGAGGCGCCCAGAGCCTGGGATCCTGCATCCTTCCCACAAATACATGCTAGGTCCTGAGCTGGGTGCTTGTACCCCAGAGAGTCTCACAATCAGAGATAAGGACACGGCAGTATGACATGCACCATGCCAGGAACGCTTGATGCCCACAGGAGGGGTGTCTGCAGTGACATGGGGTGTCAGGAGAGGGCCTTGGGAGTCATCAGGAAGCCCCTTTGGGTTCTACCAGGCTTTGCCCCAGTGTGGCCATGCGCAGTGCTGGAGGTTGGCGCCAGGGTTGTAAAGCTCTAATCAGACTGGCCCAGCTCCCCCCAGGACCTCCCACAGGACCCCAGGGAAGAACCCACCCTCCCCACCTACAGGGGTTGTGTATTCAGGGGCAGCTCACCCACTTGGTCTCCCTGATGCCCTCAAGCCCGGCCTTTCCCTGTTGCCCAGTCCCCAGAGAATCTCTCACCGCACTCTTCTTTGTAAAAAGAAATTAGGTTTCCTTGGCTGTTAATTGAATTACACTGCAGGAAAGCAGAGAAGTTGTATCTCATTAAAGCCTCCTGTGTCCTACTGGGGCTCTGTGTTGCCTCCGTGGCTGCTATTAGCGCTTGTCATGTAGAACTCAGCCCTGTGTGTACAGCCCTCCCCTCCCCCCACTCTCCTGCCCATCTCTCGCTTGGAAAGTGAGGCTGGTAAGTCTTACTTCTCATGGTCATTGGTGGTGGTGGCCAGTGAGCAATGAACCAAGAGGCCAGAGCATCCATCAGATAGCCTGCTCCATCAGGGGTACTGTGGGCATAGGGAGGCCGTGGCGCTTGGTCAAGAAATACATTGGGACCCAGGCTTTGGAGCTGGGGAATAATAACAGTACCTACCCCAGATGACTTAATTCATGTAAAGTACTAGAATACTGCCAGCACGTAGTACAAGGACGTTCTCAGTAAAAGGCAGCCATAAAAATGTGTGTGTGTGTGTGTGTGTGTGTGTGTAGAGGAAGGGTATGCTTTTGTAATGCAGGGCTGTGGGTAGATACGTGTTAGACAATTACATCAGACTGTTGACATGCAACTGACACCTACATCAGGTTACATGTGTGTCACACAACCTGTGAGTTTGCAGTAAAACCATCGAGAGTAGGCTGTGAGGGTGACTGTGTTTGTGACGGTCCGATGGGGGCGGTTTTGACATTGTGTGCAATGCACACATTGCATATATGTGCCCCTCCACGTGACTACACGTGAACCTCTCTCTCGGGAATTCTCCGGGTCTGCTTTCAACCCAGAAAGCACTCTGGGGCACAGCAGGGTCTCGGTGCAGTGAGGGTTCAATTGTGTTTATCAGTGTGATTCAGTGGAGCAGAGAGACCTTCTGATCCCGAGCAAGAAGCAAGGGGGAGACCAGGGGACTGGAGAGCAGATGGGGCGGGGCAACTGTTGCCCTGGGCTCCCCTCTGTTAGGGGGCTGCCTCTTTAAGTGCAGCAGCCACAAAGGCGGAGGCCCCCAGTGTGTGGCTCAGGAGGGCACCCAGGACCTGGGAGACCTGGACAGGGTCTGGGAGGAGAGCGCAGCAGCAGAGTCCTGTCTGTGGTTGACAGGCAGGCTGCGGAGGACAGGAAGGAAAGAGGAGGCAGGTCCCCTGCTTCTTGCCCAGAACGAGGGGCTGCAAACCCCTATAAGCAAGAAGAGCTTGCCCAGCGAGCCAGATTGCCCACCACCTTTCATCTCTCCTGAGACCTGGACATCCACAGGGGCCCAAAGCATGAGCATCTCTCCAGGCCTCGCTGGAATCTTCTTTGTGCTGCCCAGGTTGTCTAATGTGGGGCGCTCACTGCCTCTGCTGCAGCCCTTTCCCTAAACAGCAAACACCCCTGGAAAACTGTTTCTCAGGCCAAACAAGAGGCCTGCCTTCTCCCTGTGTTAAGAGCTGTTGTTTTCAGCCTCCCTTCAAACTGCATGAAGTCTGTCCATCTTCCTGATCACAGTGCAGCTTGTCAATGTCCTCCGTCAAGTAGAGAGCCCAGAACGAGGCATGATGCTTCACAAGTGATCTGGAGCTTGTCATTCTATGTTCTGAAGACCTGAGCACTAGTTTTCATGGCATCAGCTCACCTTCCACCATTAGTATTAGAGCTTCATGTGTTAAGAATCATCTCTTCCCTAATATCTCTAATAGTAGAGATTGAAAGTGAAAGTTGCTCAGTCGTTTCTGACTCTTTGTGACCCCATGGACTACACAGTCCATGGAATTCTCCAGGCCAGAATACTGGAGTGGGTAGCCTTTCCCTTCTCCAGGCGATCTTCCCAACCCAGGGATCGAACCCAGGTCTCCCACATTGCAGGCAGATTCTTTACCAGCTGAGCCACAAGGGAAGCCCAAGAATACTGGAGTGGGTAGCCTATCCCTTCTCCAGCAGATCTTCCCAACCCAGGAATCAAACTGGGGTCTCTGGGGACTCTGGTATTGCAGGTAAATTCTTTACCAACTGAGCTATGAGGGAAGCCCTGTATAGTAGAGATTATATCCTACTAATCTACTATACCAATATATACACTAATATACAATATATATACTAATATACTATACTATACTACTACTACTTCTATGCCAAAGCCTTTGACTGTGTGGATCACAATAAACTGTGGAAAATTCTGAAAGAGATGGGAATACCAGACCACCTGACCTGCCTCTTGAGAAATCTGTATGCAAGTCAGGAAGCAACAGTTCGAACTGGACATGGAACAACAGACTGGTTCCAAATAGGAAAAGGAGTACATCAAGGCTGTATATTGTCACCCTGCTTATTTAACTTATATGCAGAGTACATCATGAGAAATGCTGGACTGGAAGAAGCACAAGCTGGAATCAAGATTGCCGGGAGAAATATCAATAACCTCAGACATGCACTCTTATGGCAGAAAGTGAAGAGGAACTAAAAAGCGTCTTGATGAAAGTGAAAGTGGAGAGTGAAAAAGTTGGCTTAAAGCTCAACATTCAGAAAACGATGATCAGGGCATCCGGTCCCATCACTTCATGGGAAATAGATGGGGAAACTGTGGAAACAGTGTCAGACTTTATTTTGGGGGGCTCCAAAGTCACTGCAGATGGTGACTGCAGCCATGAAATTAAAAAACGCTTACTCCTTGGGAGGAAAGTTATGACCAACCTAGATAGCATATTCAAAAGCAGAGACATTACTTTGCCAACAAAGGTCCATCTAGTCAAGGCTATGGTTTTTCCTGTGGTCATGTATGGATGTGAGAGTTGGACTGTGAAGAAGGCTGAGCACTGAAGAATTGATGCTTTTGAACTGTGGTGTTGGAAAAGACTCTTGAGAGTCCCTTGGACTGCAAGGAGATCCAACCAGTCCATTCTGAAGGAGATCAGCCCTGGGATTTCTTTGGAAGGAATGATGCTAAAGCTGAAACTCCAGTACTTTGGCCACCTCATGTGAAGAGTTGACTCATTGGAAAAGACTCTGATGCTGGGAGGGATTGGGGTCAGGAGGAGAAGGGGACGACAGAGGATGAGATGGCTGGATGGTATCACTGACTTGATGGACGTGAGTCTGAGTGAACTCCGGAAGTTGGTGATGGAGGCCTGGCGTGCTGCGATTCATGGGGTTGCAAAGAGTCAGACATGACTGAGCGACTGAACTGAACTGAATCTACTATACAAATGAGTAGACTATAATAACTAATACTGTTTATTAGTATGACCAGGGGCAAACTGCTTCCCTGTGCAACCTCAAGTTTCCTCATTTGTAAAAGGAAAGGTCCATGTTCAGTTCAGTTGCTCAGTCGTGTCCGACTCTTTGCGATCCAATGGACTGCAGCACGCCAGGCTTCCCTGTCCATCACCAACTCCTGGAGCTTACTCAAACTCATGTCCATCGCGTCAGTGATGCCATTCAACCATCTCATCCTCTGTCGGCCCCTTCTCCTGCCGCTTTCAGTCTTTCCCAGCATCAGGGTCTTTCCAATGAGTCAGTTCTTCGCATCAGGTGGCCAAAGTATTGGAGTTTCAACATCCGTCCTTTCAATGAATATTGAAAACTTTAGGATTTCCTTTAGGATTAACAGGTTGGATCTCCTTGCAATCCAAGGGACTCTCAAGAGTCTTCTCCAGCACCACAGTTCAAAAGCATCAGTTCTTTGGCACTCAGCTTTCTTTATAGTTCAACTCTAACATCCATACGTTACTACTGGAAAAACCATAGCTTTGACTAGACAGACCTATGTTGGTAAAGTAATGTCTCTGCTTTTTAATATGCTGTCTAGGTTGGTCATAGCTTTTCTTCCAAAGAGCAAGTGTCTTTTAATTTCATGGCTGCAGTCACCATCTGCAGTGATTTTGGAGCCCAAGAAAATAAAATCTCTCACTGTTTCCATTGTTTCCCCATCTATTTCCCATGAAGTGATGGGACCAGATGCCATGATCTTAGTTTTCTGAATGTTGAGTTTTAAGCCAACTTTTTCACTCTCTTCTTTCATCAAGAGGCTCTTTAGTTCTTCACTTTCTGCCATAAGTGTGATGTCATCTGCATATCTGAGGTTATTGATATTTCTCCTGGCAACCTTGATTCCAGCTTGTGCTTCATCCAGCCCAGTGTTTCTCATGATGTACTCTGCATAGAAGTTAAATAAGCAGGGTGACAATATACAGCCTTGACGTACTCCTTTTCCTATTTGGAACCAGTCTGTTGTTCCATGTCCAGTTCTAACTCTTGCTTCCTGACCTGCACACAGGTTTCTCAAGAGGCAGGTCAGGTGGTCTGATATTCCCATCTCTTTCAGAATTTTCCAGTTTATTGTGATCCACACAGTCAAAGGCTTTGGCATAGTCAATAAAGCAGAAATAGATATTTTTCCAGAACTCTCTTGCTTTTTCAATGATCCAGTGGATGTTGGCAATTTGATCTTGGTTCCTCTGCCTTTTCTAAATCCAACTTGAAATCTGGAAGTTCACAGTTCACGTATTGCTGAAGCCTGGCTTGAATTTTGAGCATTACTTTACTAGCATGTGAGATGAGTGCAGTTGTGCGGTAGTTTGAGCATTCTTTGGCATTGCCTTTCTTTAGGATTGGAATAGAAACTGACCTTTTCCAGTCCTGTGGCCACTGCTGAGTTTTCCAAATTTGCTGGCATATTGAGTGCACCACGTTCACAGCATCATCTTTCAGGATTTGAAACAGCTCAACTGGAATTCTGTCACCTCCACTAGCTTTGTTGTGATGCTTCCTAAGGCCCACTTGACTTCACATTCCAGGATGTCTGGCTCTAGGTGGTTATCTAAAGCATCCATCGTGGTTATCTGGGTCATGAAGATCTTTTTTTACAGTTCTGTGTATTCTTGCCACCTCTTCTTAATATCTTCTGCTTCTGTTAGGTCCATACCATTTCTGTCCTTTATCGAGCCCATCTTTGCATGACATGTTCCCTTGGTATCTCTAATTTTCTTGAAGAGATCTGTAGTCTTTCCCATTCTGTTGTTTTCCTCTATTTCTTTGCATTGATCACTAAGGAAGGCTTTCTCATCTCTCCTTGCTATTCTTTGGAACTCTGCATTCAGATGGGTATATCTTTCCTTTCCTCCTTTGCCTTTAGCTCAGTTTCTTCATTTGTAAAAGGAAGGGTCTGTGTAGATCATCTATGTGTTTAGTCACTCAGTCGTGTCCAACTCTGCAACCCCAGGGACTGTAGCCCACCAGGCTCCTCTGTGCATGGGAATTCTCTAGACAAGAATACTGGAGTGGGTTGCCATTCCCTTCTCAAGGGGATCACCCAAGCCAGGGATCGAATCCACATCTCCCACATTGCAGGGTCATTCTTTACCATCTGAGCCACCAGGGAAGCCCATGGATCATCTATACCCATGCCTTTCAAGAGAAACAAAATGAAAGCTGGCTATATAATTTAAAATCTTCTAGTTGTCCCATGTTCAAAAAAGTAAAAAGAAAGAGGTAAGATTCACTGTGATAGTATATTTTATGTAACCCAGTATATCTAAAATATTAACATGTGATCAACATAAAATTATTAAGGAGCTGTTTTACATTCTTTTTCTTTTCTTCCTGTGTTTTTGAAATCCAGGATACACTTTACATCACAGCACAACCTACTTTGGACCGGCCATGTTTCTAATGGCCAAGAGCCACGTGGCTAGTGGCTGCTATAATGACTGCTATCTGGGTTCTGCAATTCTAAGACTTTGTGATTCTGTAAAATAGCTGGCAAGTGACATCTTAAGGTATGCATGTATTTATCTGATGCCTTTCTCAGAACAGGAGAGGGACATGAGACCCTTAGGGTAGGAACAGTATCCAGGTTTCTTGAGGAGTTGCTACATGGCAAGCACTTCATATATACAGACCCTGATTGCCCCCATAACAGCTCTGCGGGATTAACACCCATGTCTTCACATCACAGATGGTGAGTCTGAGGCTTGGAGAACTCAAGTTGCCTGCGTTAAAGACCTCATAGCTGGGTAGAAATATATGCACTTGGCCCCCAAGCTCTTCAAGCTGGGGGAGCCCACAGAAGCAGTCTCTTCTTCTTGACAGATGGGCTCCCCTGAACCTGCCCTGAGCTGTGGGGCTATGAGAACACTGGGTCTGCTGTGTGCTGCTGTTTGCCGTAACAATGGTGAAGAGAGCCCACCCCTGACCCCAGGTGCGGTTAATGCTCAGGGCTGAAGGACCAGTTAGGCTCTTGAGGTCTTGTCGTCTCTGATTGTCTCTATGTCTGTCTCTTTTAACAAGCCTGCATGGGAAGACTCTGTGAGGCAGGACTGGCGTGTATGGATGCACAGGCTGTGCACTGCTCAAAGGTGCATAGCCTAAGGGGCAGGTGGAGTCTGGAACCCAGTTCCTACTCTACTGGCCAAGCTGTGGCTCCCGGCACCGTGGGGCAGCCAGCCAGAGGAATGCCTTTGTAATTCACACACAGGCCCAGGACAGGTGGGTGCAGCCCTACCTGGAGAGCAGAACAGGGATGAACTGCCAGCTTCTCACCCTGGTACAGAGCCTTGAAGTCCTCCTACCAAAGAAAGACTCATCCTTTCCCCTTCTGCCTTGGGCCTCTGGCCTATGCTGGGGCTTGACTGTGCCCCCACCCCCTTCACACACACACACACACACACACCCCTTGTCATGAACACCCCCTGGCCTCTTCTTCAGCTTCAGCAGCAGCCTCTTAATAGCAGGGACTCCCCTTGCCTAGGGGCTAGGCCCTCTTGCCTAAGGGGCTGAGCCTCTCAGGGCTCAGGCCTCCCAGGGGTGCCAGGTCACAGGCTCTGACCATTCACGTCTGAGAAGCAGAAACAGCCCTAAGGCCCCTCCCCACCCCCACATCCCGGCATTTCAGTGCTTCAGGAAAAATGGAGGCTTCTGCAATGCAAGGCCCGACTTGTTGATGTAAAATCTTACTCTATATTCCACCCAGGTTTATACAA
Source organism: Bos mutus (assembly GCF_027580195.1). Classification (NCBI taxonomy): domain Eukaryota; kingdom Metazoa; phylum Chordata; class Mammalia; order Artiodactyla; family Bovidae; genus Bos; species Bos mutus. The sequence continues at coordinate 51,719,795 of NC_091631.1, forward strand.
GTGAATTATGCAAATCTTTGATGGAGAAATATTCCTCCACACATCCTTGAGAGTGTAAAACCTTAGTCAATAATTCATACTCTCATGTCTCTGACTGCAGGCTTTTTCTTCATTATAACTTGCACCTCGTTATTTGTCTTCCGAGTTTTATTGTATATCTTGGTGTAATGCCGTGCATTATAAAATTTATCTGCTTCATTATTTGATGAGCCAGGGCTGAGGATTGTGCTAAGATGTTGGTGTAGGGGCCAGGGGACCAGGACTGCCTTCAGGATCCAGCCCCATGTGAGAGAAGGTAGAGGAGGCGGCTGGCTGCATGGTGACTTCAGGGGACACCAGAAACCACCCTTCACCCCCCACACTGGTTCCAGATGTCCCCTCATGCACTGACTGGCATCCCAGGTCACACCATTACAGCGCTTTGCCTTCACACCTTTTTCCAAAGGCTTATTTGTCCTTAGAAGTCAGATGACCCTGGAGAGTATGCTGGGAAGAATGTTGTCTGAGTAGGTGTTTAAAACTGGAGAGAAAGGAATTCCCTGATGGTCCAGTGGTTAGGACTCTGAGCTTCCACTGCAGGGGTCCTGGGTTCCATCCCTGGTCAGAGAACTAAGATCCTGCATGCCCAGCCAAAAAAAACTGGAGGGCAGAGAATTCCTGAGGATGCTAGGAGGGAAAGGAAAGGGCAGCCACTGAAGTGGATCAGGGGTGCGGTACCCAGAGGGGAGTCCACAGGGTGGGGAGCATAAAGAGAGAGAAGACAGAGTTTCCTCTTGTGCCATAACCCAAGCAGGCCAGTGAGGAGAGGATGCTCAGTGTGAGCAGAGGTCCTCCCCTAATGGCAGGGGTGGAGAATGCTGTCTGATTCTTGCAGTCAACCGCAGCGCCCCTAATGTGTCTACTCTAGCATGGCTCATGGGTCCTCCTAAGAAGAGAGTCCTGGGGATCTGTACTCTAAGAGGCAAGGTCTCCTGGGAAGTGGGTGAGGAAATGGCAAGGACAAGGACGGTCCTCCAGCTGTATTGGATCTCTTACCTCTCTGGGAACTGCCCTGCACATCGCTGCCTCTGGGCCTTTGTTCCGGCAGTTTCCACCCGCAAGGGTTCCGTTGCCTCTGCTCTCCCCATTTGTATCACTCCACGTCGGATGGTGAGCAGTTCTCCTAGCACAGTGCTTAGCAGTCTTTCCTGGAACTGCTGTTGTGCTGTCTGTTCTCACCCCTGCAGTGAAACTCCCAGAGGTCAGGTTTGTCCTGCTCACTCATAGCTCCAAAACCCAGTGTGGCCCTGGCGCCTAGTAGGAGCACCATCATTGTTTGTTGAATGGCTGGGTGATGCCCTTGCAGATGTTCCTTTGCCAAAATCAATTTCTCCTAATACCTCCCTGAAAAACAGATTTTCTTCATGTTCATGTTGCTTAAGCAGGTCTCTACCTCCGCCTCCCCTTACCCTCTCCTCCCAGGAGACAAGGACCCTGGGGCTGAGACCATCTTTCCCTCTGCCCCACCTTCCTCCTGCTGCTGGCTGTGGTGCTCAGGCCCAGAGGGGGTCAAGAATGAGAGGCCTCTGCTCACGGCAGTGGGAGGCTCTCCTGATGGCCAGCCAGGGCCTTGGTTGTTTCATGACTGTTTTTTTCAGGTCAGTGGTGAGGGGTGGAGTGGGGGAACCTATTAATGCACTTGTAGGAGTTAATTATGATGCTGCTGGCCAGGGTTTTCTGTTGCATTTTGTTGGGAAGAACTGGGGAGTTTCTCAGCTGCCTGGGAGGGCCCTGCTGTCTAGAAGCAAGGGCTAAACCAGCTGACCTCTGTGAGCCATGGACACAAGGCAGAGACCTCAGGCATGTCATCTGGGGTCCACAGGCCTCCCTGTCGAAGGTGCATGGATCCAGTTCAAGGGACTCATGAATTGGGGCTGGGGTAAAACGGCATCTTTTTTTTTTTTTTTTTTTTTTTTGCTAACTTCTAACTGAAATTTTGTACTTCCATTCTGAACCATAAGCAACAAACCACAGTGGTAGCAGCACCTGTGACTGTGACTAATAGGTATTTTTGCATCACAGCTGTGGCAGTATCTGAAAATATCATTTATACTATCACTATTATGAAATTGTTCTAATGTAACTCAGCACTAGATCTTATTTCATAGAGAATAGTGAAGAATATATATTATGTGATGAACTATATCAAAAGTTTGCTTTTGAATGTTATTTGTATAACCATACTTTGGTATATCTGGTTTCCTTTGTCATTTTATGTATGATATGCATTTCAAAGGATTCAAAGGATTCTGTTTATTGCCTTAAAGTGAATGAATGAATAGATAGACTGATTCTGAAAAGGGGCCCATGGACTATCAGAACCCCTGATAAAGGCAGAGGCTGCCCAGGTCATGGGTGTGCGGGGAAAAGGGGACAGGCAGTGAGGTTTTCTGTACCCACCTCCAACCATTATTAGACCCTCTCCCTAAGGGCAGATGGGGCTTCTCTAGTGGCTCTGTGGTAAAGAATCCAGCTGCCAATGCAGGAGACTCTGGTTCCATCTCTGGGCTGGGAAGGTCCCCTGGAGAAGGAAATGGCAACCCACTCCAGTATTCTTGCCTGGGAAATCTCATGGACAGATGAGCCTGGAGGGCTGCAGTTTGTGGGGTCGCAAAACAGTCAGATACCACTGAGCAACTAAACAGGAACTCTTGGACGGAGGTGCTCCTGGGAGAGGGGCAGCCACGAAGCAGGGGCAGCCACGGGGTGGGGTCATCCAGGGGACGGGTTATCCGGGGGGCGGGGCACCCAGGGGCGGGGCCGCCAGAGGCGGGGCCTCTGAGCTGGGCAAGTGCTCTCCCAGGGCTGGTTTTCCCCACTCATTGGGACCTCCTACACCTCCTCCCTTCTCCAGTCCCAGCCATGATCACCTCCCACCCCAACACCACCATCGCCATCAAGGGCCACGCCAAGGAGCTCAACTGCACAGCACGAGGCGAGCGACCCATCATTATACGCTGGGAGAAAGGGGACACGGTCATCGACCCCGACCGCGTCATGCGGTATGCCATCGCCACCAAGGACAACGGCGATGAGGTTGTCTCCACGCTGAAGGTAAGCACCCATGCCCGTCTCAGGGGGAACCCGACTCTCAGAAAGTGGGGAGCCCACAGCTATTGCATCTGAATCCAAAAGAAGTAAACAGGAGTCTGGGAGCCCCACCCCGAAAAATACCTCTCCTTTCCTACCTATTTCCCTCCTTCACCCACCAACCTATGCCTTGAGCCTCATTCTGTCTCCTTTCTGACAACTCTCCACTTTAAATGTATGGGATCCTCAGCCACGCCCTCCCTCTCCCCTCCCTCCTAGACCCCTCAGATCCTCCCTCCATCCTGGGACCCCCTCAGCGCCCCCTCTCTCATGGACCCCCAGCCCCTCCCTCCCTCCTAAAACCCCTCGGCCTTTCCCTGCACAGACTCTTGCACACTTCCATCCATTGAACTTTCTGGGAAGAGGAACTCTTGACAAACCCTGGGTGGGTTCCCTCCGAGAAGAAGGTAGTCTTGCTGATCCCCAACTAGATGGGCCCCCTTCAGCAGATGGGCTCTAAAAGACTCTCCCCATTCCTTCCTCTCTCCGCACCCTCTGCCCCTCGGACTGCCTCCCAGCTCAAGCCTGCTGACCGTGGAGACTCTGTGTTCTTCAGCTGCCATGCCATCAACTCATATGGGGAGGACCGGGGCCTGATCCAGCTCACGGTACAAGGTACCTCACCTGCTCCACGTCCCCAGCCCCTTCCTCTGGGCCCTGGTGCTCACTGCCAACTCCCCTCAAGAGTGGGGGACACTCCACACCCAGGGGCAGTGACAGGAAACAGCTCTGGGGAAAAGCCTCAGTCCACTCTCCCTCCTGCCCAGAGTGGTGCCATAGGGTCCTTCCAGGACACTGCAGACAGTGAGGTCTGTGATGGCAGAAGGCCCTGTGGAGCACACTGTTGCCCCCAGAAGTGGGAGACCTGGATTTGTGGGCCCAGACCTTGGGGGAGGTGTGCGGAGGGAAAGTCAAGATGGAAAACCTGGGAGCTCTGCATGGTGGGAAGCAGGCCATCAGCTGTGAGGGGTCCCTCCAAAAGGGGCTGAGGAAGAGAGGGGAACAGAGCAGGGACCCAGCACGCCCACTTCTGCCTCTGAGCCTTTAGATCTAAGTTTCTCCTCCATCCCTATGCTGCCTTGCCCAAACTCCAGGGCTCAGGACCCTCAGATAGACCGTTGTGTCTCCAATCCTCCCAGCACAGATCCCTTGATCTCTGCAGAGGGTCGGCAGGAGGCTAAGCTCTCTGCTGCCATCCTCACCCCTGCCCCCTTCCCTTGCCACTCCCCAGAGCCCCCTGACCCCCCAGAGCTGGAAATCCGAGAGGTGAAGGCCCGGAGCATGAACCTGCGCTGGACCCAGAGATTCGATGGGAACAGCATCATCACGGGCTTTGACATTGAGTACAAGAACAAAACAGGTAGGTGAGGGCTCGGCCCACCATAGCGCCTTGCACCACCTGCCTGGACGGTGTCCCTCCAGTGTGACGGCCCCTGGCTGTCAGGGCTGCCCATCTCAGACAGACACACAAGCCCTTGTGTCTTCCAAAGGAAGGGACATTGGTCAGGTTAGGAAACCAGGGGGCAGGTAGAAGGACCTCTACAGTTGATAGGGAGGAAATGTCAGTCCGTCCTTCCCAGGACTGACCCTGGGCAGATCCATAGGGTGGTCTGATTTAAAGCAACTTAAAAGTCACTGAGCCAGGAGCTACTGGCTGTATATGTGGGGTCAGAGACATCACAGTTTCACTGGGTCATCTAGGCACTCCAGGTTTGGGATGATGGGGTTGCTTGGGAGTCAGAGAAGCTGGTCTTTCCCAAGAATGAGTCACTGGGGAGGTAGGAGTCCCTGGAAAGTTTAGATCTAAGTTTCTTCTTCTTAGAAGCCCTCTAAAACCCCTCCCTTGGGACTCTATTAATAGCTTCTAAGAGATTGCCTTCCACTGTGAAGCCGCTTAGAGCAAAGTGAACAATGGACTCCTGTGTCTCTGGGGATACCAGGGACCCACAATCAAGTGGCAGGAATGGCAAGGAGGGGACAGATGACCTGAACAAGAGGTCAAGCCAAGAAAGAGCCATAGGTGATCACGTTTGTATCTGCGTGACTATTTCTAAAAGGTACAGGCGACAGGGGGGCTGCCCCGGAGAGGCCCCGGGGTGACTTCAGTGCAGGTGAGAGAAGGAGAAACATACCTCTCCTCTAGGGTCCTTTCATACTTTCAGAATTCAAGACCATAAGCCCATATAAGCCTTTCAAAGTAATTTTAAGGTAAAATACAGAAAGCAAATCTGGAAAACTGAAGCCTCCCCAACCGTCCTTCTCCCACCAACTCCAACTCATCTTCCAGGACTCAGCATAGATCCAAGGTTTTGTTTCCTCAGAAGCCTTCCAGACCCTTCCTCTCTTCCTTAGCACAGCACACAGTCATTGGCTGACTGACTATCCGCTCCCCCAAAGGGTTAGCCCCAGGATAGCATCCACAGCTGTGTTTACCTCTTGAGAAGCCGCCCTGTCCAGGGCACTGGGTGCATCATTCTTGAGGCTGGTTTCTACAGGAAGGAACCCTGCCCTCAGAAGCTTACAGTCTAATTGGGGAGAAAAGTCAGCTCAGAGCCAGACCTCCCGAGGTCACTGTCAGTGCAGAAGGAGAGCCATAGAGAGAAGGGGGCGCTGCACAGACGGGTCATCAGAGCAGCACACCTCCTGTCCTTGCAGATGCTGCTTTGAGTTGGGAGAAGATGGGGAGCTAACGGGGCCTAGATTCAGGGAGAGGGACAGGGCCGAACCCCAGCACGGTGCAGTGCGCTCCGGGGAGTGGCATGTCTAGCAGAGGGTTCACAGACCCAGTGGTGCTAGTGGTAAGGAATCCGCCTGCCAATGCAGGAGACGTGGGTTCAATCCCTGGGTCAGGAGGATCCCCTGGAGGAGGAAATGGCAACCCACTCTAGTATTCTTGCCTGGAGAATCCTATGGACAGAAGAGCCTGGCAGGCTACAGTCCACGGGGGCACAGAGAGTTGGACATGCCTGAATGACTAAGCACACAGACCCAGTTTCTGGGTTTTTAGTCTTATTAGACTAAAAAGTGCTTTGGGCTCCAGGTTGGGAGGGGGCCTCTGAACTGAGCTTTTATTTCCTTGGGGAAGGTCATCGAAAGCCACTAGCCATGTCTGAGATCCTGGTGAGAGATTTAAGCAACATGGCACCTTGGCAGGGGTCGTCAGGCGTCAGTGGGGAGGAGGGGTGTCCAAGAAGTGAGTGAGCAGGCTGCCGCCATCCTGTAGCTGGGACAGGTGATGAGCAGGGGCCGGGCAGCAGTGGAGGCAGAGGGCACAGAGAGGAGAGGAAGCCCACTGGGTTCATCTCACATCTCAGGGCTTCCCAAGGCTGGACACAAGCTTCCCAGGAGCCAGACAAGAAGGGGCAGGTCTGTCCACAGCCAGCATCTCCCTGCCTGGTTGATGTAGCTGGCAGGGCTCCATTCCTGTTGGGGGAGTGGATGTCCAGGCTGTCACTCGGGGCCCTCCCCTACTGCTCACTGGGACTGCTTCCCTGCCCTCCTCCCCCATGCTGCCCCATTGCCCACCATCACCCTCCTCCACTGACCACCTTCTAATGTGTGGAAACCTTTCCTGGGGCGCTGCTCAGCCAGGCGAAGCTGAGAACATCACACATCTGGAGAGCTGTGCAGAAGGAGAGATGGGCAGGGAAGATTCTATTTTCAGAGCTCATCCACGTCTTCCCCCAACCCTGTCTGGCTCTCATGAAAAAGGAGGAACCATCATACCCACCCCAGCACCAGGGTACCAGGATGGATGGAATGGAGAGGGGAGGATAATGAAACTCAACCTCAGATTCTCCCATCCACAGGAGCTTTGCACCTGTAAAAAAAAAAAAAAAAAAACACAGGATCAAGAGCCCAGAGAAGCTGGGCTGGTCCTTTCTCCAGTCTTCAGGTAGGCCTACTCTGGGCCATGCCACTCAGACAGGCATCTATGCTGGCATTTAGGAAAAGGAGTCCCGTGGGAACTGGGGAGCATTACCATTGGAGTCAGGCAGAGGCTGTGAACACAGCATCGCTTCCTCATCTGTGAGGTGGAAATAGTAATGCCTGTCTTGTGGGATTGTTTTGAGGACTGAAGAGAAAGCAGCTAGCATGGAGCCGTAGTTCCTCTCCTCCTTCTAACTGAAATAGCTCGTGTGGCAGTTTATAGTCCTGTGGGACTTGCAGGCTGAAATGTGTGTCTGTCAGTCAGCAGCATGTATTGAGTGCCAGTAATTTTGTTGCAGAGTCATGCATCAGCCATGTGGTAGAAAAGAGAAAGAACGAGGAGACAGAGCATTGCCCTTGGAGCTGATAATGAAGTTGCAGAGGGAATATACAGAGATGTACACACACTTGAGCACACACACACACACACACACACACACATGCACACTCGCAGGTACTTTCAGGACCATTACAAAGCACTCTCCAATCACATGTAATATACCACAAACTAAATTACGTGACAACTGAAAAAGGTATCCTAGGGAACGGATGGGTGACTCAAAGAAAGGAGGGGCATGTGTGTGCATGCGTGTGTGTGTGTGTGTGTGTGTCTAAGTAGATCTTCTGCCTGCATGCAGAATAGTAGAACAAGAACAAGTTTCAAAGCAGAAGACTGGGGTTGACCAAGTGTCAGGCTTGTGTGATCTTTAGCAAGCTACTTAAGGTCTTTGTGCATCTCTGTCAGTACAGACAGTGGCACATACTCCAAGGTGGCTGCGAGGAATACGTGAACATGAAGATTTATGTGCCCATGCCTAACACAGAGCCTGGCGCATGGGTCCCCATGCTGTGGCTCCTGTCCCTTCCCTCTCGCCCCAGACCACACCCTCCTATGGCTGGAACATCTGTCCCTGACCCCCCTTCTTGGTCACAACTGTGCCTTTGCCAGGTTTTCTGCCATGTTGCTCATCATGCTAATTTTCCCAGGGAAATTACCACGTCTGCCCTTTCTAAGCCATCGTGCTCACGCTGACTTCTCCTGGCCCTAGGCAGCAGAGTAATAATACATGAATGCTGAATGATAAATAGCACCGTCCACACAAATCTATCAGACAGCGCTGCGCAGATTTAAAAATGCAGACACCACATTTCGCCCCTGTTTTCCAAGCAAGGAGCAGGGATGGGTTCTTTGAGGATGGCCCAGAAGGCAGCCTCATGGTGGGAGCCATCAGCCATCGTGGGCTGAGCCAGAGGGTCTGGTGTTGGGACGTGGTGAGTGGTCGCGGTGATCCAGGAAACCCCTTCTCGGTGCAGTGGAGATCACTGTGGTGGGCTCAGAGCCGTGATGCAAGGAGGAAATCAGAGATGCAGGATGGACTTGTTTCCCCAGCACAGGCAGCTGAATGCTCCAGATGTGGCTTTTGTCCAAACGCTCCCCCTTCTACAGTGAATATGTCTCCTGAAATACCAAAGCCCCCAGGTCCCCTCCCAGCAAGCAGCCCACTAAGTAGAAGACACTGACATCTCCCCAGCCGCTTCCTTATTTTTTAAGAAGAATATTTTGCATCATAAACCCTTTGATGAAGAAAGGGAGTGAGAGCCCTTAATGAAATATGTTAATCTGGATAAGCCAGGCTCATATGAAAGGGAATATTAAAAGAGACAATATTCACCAAAGCCAGCTCAGTACTCTGAGAGCTGAAAAGGAAAGGGGAGAAAATAGGGCCACTGATTTCAGCTATTCAGGTCAGAGAGATGGCAGCGATCAAGTTTGGAAAATCAGCGAGAGACCTCCAAATTTGACTCTGATGCATGAGCCTGCAGGGGCTGTGGGGAGAGAGCTGTTTTGTGCCAACATCAAAGGTGATTTGGGAACACAAGGACAAATCCACCTGCAAATGACTGGCAATAGCAGAAAAAAGGGGGCCACTCTCTGGGATCCCCCAGTCTTCCTATGATTGGCAGCTAGGGAGGAGGCAAGCAAGGGAACAGCAAAGGGTATTTACTATGACTGCAGAATGTGGAGGAACCACAGGTCCAACATCCAGGACCACAAAGTGGGCTCTGATCTAAAACCAAGAGTGGGTTTTAAGTGCCCAGCGTGTGCCAAGTGGGTGAGATGGGCAAAGTTGTAGACATGGTTCCTGCCTTCAGGGAGCTTCTCTGTGTATAAATGGAAATAGAATCCAGGGGTGGGAAAAATGTATGGAGTGAGAGGAGAGCCTAGGATGGAGCCTTGAAGAACTTGAACCATAACGTAAGAAAGATGTACCTGCAAAGTTAAGAGATAACCCAAGAGATTAGGAAAAGCTGGAAAGTGAAAGTCACTCAGTCGTGTGTGATTCTTTGTGACCCCATGGACTTCGCAGTCCATGGCGTTCTCCAGGCCAGAATACTGGAGTGGGTAGCCATTCTCTTCTCCAGAAGATCTTCCCAACCCAGGAATCGAACCAGGGTCTCCTGCATTTCAGGTGGATTCTTTACCAGCTGAGCTACCAGGGACTCCCTAGGAAAAGCTAGAGACTGTTTTAATAGACACCCAAGAGAAGAGTGTTTTGGGAAGGGACAGGTTTAAGTGTTGAACACACCTGGAAGGCCAAGTGAGAAATCGCACTTGATGACATGAGCGTCACCTGTACAGTGGAGATATGGTGCTGACGTCATAGAAAGGTATGAGGAGTGAATGGTGTCCGGCACTGCACCTGGCACATCACAAGTGCCTGGTAAATATTAGCACCTCTCTTTTTTAGCCCCTTAGTTTTCAGACACATCATTTGGGTCTCCTTCCTCTGCCTGCACTCATCAAAAATGAATGCACTGACTCATGATCGCTGTCCCTCTCCTATAAACATGGGCAAATCAAATATGATGTGTGAGCTGGCACCAGTTCCCAGATGCCACAGAGAGAAGTGAACACCTGCCTCCGCATTACTAGCCCATTTCCTCCTGAGCCAAAGTGGTACCCTCTGCAGGAAGGAGCCTGCATGTTTGAGACTCTGGCTTAACCTCTCACCCCAGTGACTTTTGGGCAGTTGGGGTGTTTTGAAAAGACAAGGAGAATATACAGTTTTTCTGAGCATCTACAGTCTGCCGTTTGTGACTTTGGCTCATGAAACCAAAGAATTAAATGCGAAACTGCAGATGGGGAACTGGGCCAGTGCCCTTCAACAGATGCCAAGCTGGTGTGGCTAAAAGAGGTGTTTTGAAATGCATCAAGACCTCAATTTGCCAGAACCTGGGGGATGGGATAGTCTCTTTGGGTGAACTGATCCTCCTGGTTTACCAGGCATTAGCTTAAAAAAGAGTCTTCCTAAAAAATTCTAGAATATGCCATCCTCCCTCCCTGATTCAGGGATTAGACTGTAGTGAATATAATTTAATCTTTTCTACTGACAGTTTTCAGAATCCTCTACTGTGGGTTTAAAAGACATGGAAAATTAGACTGAATAGTCGCATCAGGACGTGCCCCGGGAAGATTCTTAAGCTCCACTATCAGCTAGTTTCCTTGTGCTTTGCCTTTTTTTGTCTTTTCAAAGCAAAGTGCCAATAATGTAATCTGGTTATGAATTCTGGGTTTGGACGGTACTAGCTGAGACATTGCTGTAACTGCAGGCCCTTCCATTTCTCTCTGGAATCCCCTGGTAGGTGCACAGGAAAAAATGCATTGAATGAATGACTGGGTTCCTCTGGAGACGCAGAATGTTTACTGTCCCAGTATCCCTGAGTGGTATTTATCGGGTATCTTTCACATTCTACAATTTCACTAAACATTAGCCCTGGAATGGGCTGCCAGTCCCCCTGGATAAATTGGGAACATGCTCATTGCTTTGTTGGCTTCTGACTCTAGAGATTCAGAGACCATTCTCTTGCTGATGAGAGAGGAAGGGGTTTGCCTAGGGACTCTGCCACTTGGTTTATTCCCCTCATCAGCCTAGGAAACATTCAAGACCACCACCACACAAATCCACAGGAAAAAGAAATACAGAAGCACACACAGAGGAGGAGAAAGGGGGATAAGACTTGGCTTCCCCATTTGCACTGGAATCTTGGGTGGAGGGGGTGTCTCACAGTTACAACACATCACTGATGTGGTGTGAGAGACCAGGAAAGGGGCACTGGCCAATGAGACCCTAAGAGATAGCAAGCATTGGTGATCTTGGAAGGGGCCATAGGAAACATCTCACCTGAGGTTTGAGTTTACCAGGCGGCCCTGGGTAGAGAAGGGTTAAGCTTCCTGATTCCCCAAGCAGTGGACTTGCTGTTCCCATCCTCAGGCATCCCTTGATCTCTTGAACTTCATGGAACAGAACAGTTCTCTCTGAAATTCTCTTGCTGCAGTCTCTGTAAACAGGACCTCTCTGGGCATCTAGGTTGAGATTGGGATGTTGCTGCTGCTTGAGGCTGGAGAGGGGTCCTGGAGTTTGTCTGGCTGAGGTTAGAAGTGGGTGTCCTTTCTCCAGATTCCTGGGACTTCAAGCAGTCCACACGCAACATCTCCCCGACCATCAACCAGGCCAACATCGTGGACTTGCACCCGGCCTCCGTGTACAGCATCCGCATGTACTCCTTCAACAAGATTGGCCGCAGCGAGCCGAGCAAGGAGCTCACCATCAGCACTGAGGAGGCTGGTGAGCACCTCGCCCTGTCACCCCTGCCCATGGGCTCGGAGATCAGGGACATCTGGGGCCCTCACCCACCCTGTCCATTGGCAGTGGGTTTGCAATTAGAAGAGTGGGGGGTGGAGATTCCAAGGTGTGTGTGTGTGTGTCTCCCTCTGGATCATTGGAGACCCTTATCCCTGACCTTTGCCAAATGGGTTCTAGATGCAATGCTTTCAGGAGCTGTCCGAGGTTCTGCTCCCACTCCACTGGCCCCAGCCTGTCTGGCAAGGACAGATCTGCAAAGGATGGGGGTACTAGTGCCCTGGATTATCTCCTGTGACTTTTGCCATGAAGTTTTCCTGAAAATTTAAGCAAGATTTCCCTTATTGTATTTTCTCTTACCTGTCATTGCAAAATAGAAGTTAATACGAAAAAGTACATATACATGTGCAGTTTTACACATAATAATAATAATAAAGCAAAAACTAGTATAACCAACACTCATTATCACTTCCCAGAGGCCCTCTATATACCCCTTCTCAACCATAACCCCATCCCTCCCCCTGAAGTAACAAGTATCCCAGCTTCCTTGTTTCCTTTTTCATACATGTCACTAGTATATGTACATATAAACATACAGTTTAGTTTTGCCTGTTCTAATAGAATGTATGCATGAAATAATACTTCATATATTCTCTGTGTTTTCCTTGTTATAGTCTAGATTCTTTTTGTGAGCTTCAGTACAGCTGTATGATTTGTCTATTTTCATTCCCCATCCAAGGAATATAAACAGTTGCAGAATTACAGACTCACCAGATGGACAAACTTCTCCCTTTAACTGAAAGAAAAAAAAAATGCCAAAATGTTTTCCAAAGTGCTTTCTCTCCCATGGTTAGTGTATAAAAGTTCCTGCTACTTCATATTTTGGTCTGCACTTTGTACTATCAAACTTTAAAAAAATTTTGCCAACCTGCTGGATGTGGAGTCATACTTAATAGTCGTTATTTGCTATGTTTTCAGCAAATTATGGAGAATGAATAGGAAATTTAAACCCTATGATCATTTCAAGAGGGACTCAAACAGAAGTTCTCTGCTGCTTTAGACAAGCTTTTCCTTTCTCTGCAGCAGCCCTCCAGCTCAAGGATGGGACTGAGGGCATAGGGCTCTTTTCTTCCAAGACGTGACTCATAAGGTTGTTTCTCCCAACCCCACCCCAGCTCCTGATGGGCCTCCCATGGATGTAACCTTGCAGCCAGTGACCTCACAGAGCATCCAAGTGACCTGGAAGGTAAGCAAAGTCAAAAGCATTTCCCCTGAAATGCCTCCCTCCCTTCCCCATCCTTAATCTTCAAATGAAGCCCCAACAGACTTGCTAGTGTCTGGTGTCTTGCAATGCCCACGCCTGTTTGTTGCTAAATACTGAGGTTGAAGGAGTGGAAAGAGAGGAGGATAGAGGAACTGGTCCCCCCACCAATCCCCACTCCCTTCTCCACCATGGCTTTCTGATGGAGGCCTGTGCTTGGAGTGGGATGAAGAATTTGTCAGTGCCAAGGAGAGAAGATGATTCTTTTACCATGCTGGTTTGTCCTACAAACTCCACAGGTTGTAATATATCTAGAGCTGGAATTGATTTTGTATACATTTCAAAGGGGCTCTATGGATAACAGGAGATGAAATGACAGGGTCTCACCCTTGTCTTGGCCCTGTGACTAGAGCTGGGAAGTAGGGTGAAACCATACCCTATGTTCTCACGGTCAAGACTTCAGCAGGGAGCTTGGTCTTTTCTTGATTTCCTCCTGTGTAAAATCAGGATGAAAAAATAACTGCCCTCCCTAGCTCTGGGGGACAGGGAGCTGTAGAGAAAACAAACCAGTATGTGCCACAGCCATTTCTAAGGGGAAGAAACTTGTAGATCTAGAAGGTATCCAGAGACTCTGTCACTGATGGGAAATCTTGGAGGCAATTCCACAGCAGGGCAGAGAACCAGCATAACCCTGAGCATGACCAAGCAATGCTTTCCTGGGAAACTCTGGCCTCATCGCCACATCCCTGGCATGGGCACAGAAGGGCTGCCCATTCTGATGGCTTCCAGCTGCATTTTCCAGTGTTTGAGTGTTTTCTTGCACTAACTTATCTGTTCCTGTGGAGTGGACAGAAGAGATATTTCTCCTTCCTATCAGAGGAGGCCATGGTATAAAAATGCAAGGTGACTTCCGTGGTCATTCAAGTCATGACAGGTGCAGAACTTCACTGCACGTAGTCTGGAGCCATATCACCCACAGAAGCCCACTGTCCAGAGGTCAGGAACAGAGAGTTTCCTAAAGCCCATTCATGTTCTTCTTCTTGAACATTAGGGTTTAGGGGGTTACCTCATCTACATCTGGGCTCTGAGTCCAAGGTCATTTTCTGACTCTAACTCCTGGTAGAAAAATTCCAGGTACTTTAGTCCTCCTCCTAGTCCCTTCATAAAGGTAGACTTGAGAATCAGAGAGATTCAAAAGGGTCTAGTAATATTTTCCCTAAAAAAGACCACATATTTGGGACCTCCTTGGTGGTCCAGTGGTTAAGACTTCACACTTGCACTGCAAGGGATCCAGGTTCAATCCGTGATCAAGGAACTAAGATCCCACATGCTGTGTGATGTGGCCAAAAAATTAAACAATTCTTTAAAAAACCAAGGGAAAAAAGACTATATGTCTTGGTGTGCGCGCGCGCGAGCGCACACACACACACACACACACACACACACACACACACACACACACACACACACACACACACACACACGGCAGCAGAGCCTGGTTCCTTCCCGCTCCAGAGAAATAACCAGGACAAAAGTGGGACAGAGGCTGGGCAGTTGGCCCTCCCTGGGTACCAGCGCTCCTAGTAGATAGATACCTGGAGCCCTGGGTCCCTCCAGGTTCAGATCTGGTTGCCAGAGCTTCCCTCAGAAACTGGGAGTGAAGCCTGGAGTCTAGATCCCAAGTCGTATCTGCATCCTGATTCTGCATCCATTTCCTAAGAATACTCCAAGGAAGCCTGGAGGAGGGGACGGGAATGAATAAGTATGTAAACCTCTGAGACATTTGGCTACAAAGCTCCAACCCGGAGGTCGATAAAAATTTAGAATCAGATTTATTTCTCCAAAGTCTCATAATGAAAAATAAAATTGATTAGAAAGTTAGAACTTCAGAATGAACCAGCCTATCAATAAATTTGGGGGCTGACTTCTCAAGGGAATTTTTTTTAACACCAAGAAACAGATTAATGAAAAATAAAGATTCACTTGAAAGATAAGTCACTTCATTTTAAGACTCTTTCCTTGAGATGGATCACCACTGCTTTATGACATAAATTTGCAATCAGCTCTATTGATTTCTTAATGCTTCAGAGAAATATTGTTAAGATTGATTTAAATCCTGAGTGTGCCTGTTTAAGGGGGTGGTGCCATACAAGGAGAAGGGAGAGAGAGGGAGGGAGGGAAGATATGTCAAGATTTGTAAAAATGTGTGAATATCTATATGTATGTAGCAAGGTATGCCTGAATGCCTACCCAAGGCCTCTGCCAGTATACATTGGTGTGAATGACGGTGGCGTGGTGCTCTGTGTATCACACATAGACAAGTGTATACTGTGTGCAGGCGGCTCTAGGTACGTAGGTGTGTGTCATTGTGTAATGATGTATATATCAGTGTATTTCACCGTGGGCACAGATATGTAATAGAGTGTATGTCAGTGTGAGGACAAGGGCACCCTGAAGATATGTTTGTGTCTATAATAAGTGCCTGAATGTGTGAGTGTGTAGATTATTTGTTGTTTAGTCACTAAATCGTGTCTGACTTTGTGAACCAATGGACTGTAGCCTGCCAGGCTCTTCTGTCCATGGGCTCTCCCGGGCAAGAATACTGGAGGGGGTTGCCATTTCCTTCTCCAGGGGATCTTCCCCACCAGGGATTGAACCCTCCTCTCCTGCATTGGCAAGCGGATTCTTTACCACTTAGCTACTTGGGAAGCCTGATTGTGTAGATACAACACCCACATTCAAAAATTCCCCCTCTTACCAACTATCAAACAGGACTGTCCAAGTGCAGAGAGAAGCATTATTCAGGCAGCAACGAAAAGTCAAGTCAATTAAATACACACACACCTAGTTAGTGAGTTCAAAACAATTATGTGAAATTTAAAACTTCATTATATTGAGTTAACAGTGAGCTGAAAAATGCAGTTCATTTAAAACACTCATTGAATTTTAAAAAATGAGCTGTTTTACTAACTTAATTGTTTTTGATCACACTATTTTTTAGTACAGTAAAAGGTGGGCTTTTAAATTAACTGCATCATCTTTACAACCCTGATTCAAGCTGTTTTTCTATGTACTGGTGTGTGTGCTGTCTCAATATATAGATGGGCATGTCCCCTCTTTAAAGGAGCCAGTTTCTATTTGTGAGTCTGTATGTTTCTGGCCATGGGTAGGTATGTATTGGGATGTTTGTTTTGATGGGCTGGATTGCGTGTGTTCGTGGTTCCAGATATAAGGGGACGTATCAAGATCCTATGTATGTGAGTGTGTGTGTATATGTGAGTGAGTGTGTGTATGTGCGTGTGTGTGTGTGCGTGTGTGTGTGTGATCATATTCAAGAATGTCCGTGTCAGTGTTTCCCTGTTGATGTTTTCTCTCTCAGAACACCTGTGTGTGCGGCTGGTTGTGTATCAGGGTTTTTGCTGGGGGTGAGAGTGTATTTTCCACCCCAAGACTGACGCCAGTGGAGTCTTCTCCCTTGGCCTGCCCACCTGGGATCAGCCCTTCATTCCCGCCAGCCCAGGCAGAGCTCCGAGGTCCCCCCTGTCACCCCCTTGTCACCCCATCTCTGTCCCTCCGTCCAGAAGCCGGCTTCAGGCCTGGGCTCTCCACGCACCCCAGCCGCTGGCCAGGATGTCAAGGGCGGTCCAGCTCCAAGAGGGGCTGGGCTCGCATCAAAGTCAAGGACTCTTTTTTTTTTTCAACTTGTGGTACCATACCATTTTATGTACACAAAACGGATCGTTTTAACCATGTTCATAGGTAGAGGTCAGCAGCATTGTACAACTACAGTGTTGAGCAGCCGTCACCACTGTCCATCTCTAGAACTTTCTCATGATCCCAAACAGAAACTCTGCTGGCCCAGCCATCCTAGCCCCCAGTAACCTCTGTCCTACTTTCTGTTTCTGTAAATTTGGGAATTGTACGCACCTCGGAGAAGCACCATGCAGTATTGCTCCTTTTGTGTCTGGTTTATCTCACTTAATGTATTTTCTAGGTTCATTGATGCTGTTCAGTTTATCAAAGTTTCATTCCTTTTTAAGGCTGAATAATATTCCATTGCATATATGGACCACATCGTCTTTATGCATTCACCTGTCTGTGCACACTTGGGTTGCTTTTACTTTGGCCTTGACTCTGGGTGGAATGGGAGCCTTGGAAGGCTTGGGAGCAAGGGAGTGACATGACCTGCCTTTGGGTGTAAGAGCGTCCTCTCAGAATGTCACTGAGTCTTTGTCCCCCTCCACCACCCTCCCACTCCTACACTCACAGGCACCCAAGAAGGAGCTGCAGAACGGTGTCATCCGTGGCTACCAGATCGGCTACAGAGAGAACAGCCCGGGCAGCAACGGGCAGTACAGCATCGTGGAGATGAAGGCCACTGGGGACAGCGAGGTCTATACCCTGGACAACCTCAAGAAGTTCGCCCAATATGGCGTGGTGGTCCAGGCCTTCAATCGGGCAGGCACGGGGCCCTCATCCAGCGAGATCAATGCCACCACCCTGGAGGACGGTGAGGGCACCAGTAGAGGGTAATGGGTACAGATGTCGGCTGCGGGCAGAGCCGCAGGGCTTCCAGGGAGGGCTGGGGGCCCTTCCCTGCTCCTGGGCCCCATCATCCTGTGGTACACACAGCCTCCCTGGATCCCTCCATCCCCTCTCACCCATTGGCTTCTCAAGGGATGCTTGGTCCATTTAGGCCTCTGGGAATCTCCATCCGTTGGCTGGCTCTCTATCCATCACTTTCTAATGCTCTGCCCATCGGTCTCTCTATTGAGCTACTGGTCTGTCTGAGTGCCTGTCTGTGCATCTCTCTGACTCTCCATCCATCTTCTCCCTCTGCCTTTTCCTCCTCCCTCATCCTGGCCCCTCACCCATCTCTCTCCCCAAGCTCTTTCCTCTACACTCTGGGTCCTATTTCTCTTCATTTAGGCCCTCCAGGTTGGAAAAAGGGCAGAAGCCAAGTTACCTATGTACTTCTGAGCTAGAAGCTGTCCACCATCTGTTTTAGAGACTGTGGAGTTACAAAATACCAAGGTCCATGGACAGAAGATTTGGAGCCCAGTTTTTAAAACTGAATTCTTTGAGGGTTGGAGAGGACTCCAACTTTGAGTGAATGATGGGGCCTGGTTTCTCAGGAGGAGAGGGTTAAGAGGCAGCAGGAGCATGCCTGCTCTCCAAGCACAGAGAAGACCCCACTGTTACCTGAGCTTGTGCTAGGAAACGAAAGGAGACGTGACCCTTGATACCCACCCCAAGAGACGTAGCCAGGCTGGACACAGCCCCCAAAGAGCAGAGTAAATAGGGCTTCCTTAGTTTGGCATCCCACTCCAGTATTCTTGTCTGGAAAATCTCATGGACGGAGGAGCCTGGTAGGCTGCAGTCCATGGGGTCGCTGAGGGTAGGACACAACTGAGCGACTTCAGTTTCACTTTTCACTTTCATGCATTGGAGAAGGAAATGGCAACCCACTCCAGTGTTCTTGCCTGGAGAATCCCAGGGACGGGGGAGCCTGGTGGGCTGCCGTCTATGGGGTCTCACAGAGTCGGACATGACTGAAGTGACTTAGCAGTGATACCCCAGCCTAAGACCAAGATATGAGATTAAAACCTGTCACTGAGTCTGAGCCTTCCCCCAGCAAAGGGAGGGAACTGACTGCCCTGGAAACATAATGCCATTGCTCCATGGCCACCCAGACACCCAGCATTCTACCATTAGTCATTCCTTTTGCTAAGCAATGTCCTCTCCCTACCTCATTCTCTCTGGAAACGCAAACACCTTTGGGAGGGAGGACACATCAGGTCAGAAACACCAGAAAGTAGATTAACTCATATCAGTTGTTCTTAACTTTGGCTACAAGTTAGAATTATCTGCGGAGTTTAAAAATCCTGATGCCTGGCCTCATCCCCAGAGATTCCCATTTAATTGCTCTGGGGCTCAAGCTAGGCTGTGAGAGGGAGCAGATGTCAGTGCACTGAGCCCCTGGGGGAAAGGGAGAACACAGAAGGGGGGAAAAGTGCATAGAATGCAGAGAGGCCCAGAGAAGCACCTGAGCAACATTCCATCCAATCCCTCACCCCCTCCACCACCCCACATCCTCACCAGCCCATCCCCCACCGCCTGCTCCTGGCCACAGGCCTGGCTGGATAGAGGAAGACCAGCTTGTAACCATTAAGTACCATTGGTGCCATCCCAAGCAGTACTCTGACACAGTGCTTCTCAAACCTGAGTGCACATCAGAGGGTTGTAAACAGATTGCTGGGCCCTCCCCCAGAGTTCTGCTTGAGCAGGTCTGGGGTGGGAGCCAAATATGTGCATGTCTAATAAATCCCCAGGTGATGCTGATGCTGCTGGTGCAGGGATCACCTGTGAGAACCCGAGCACTAACAGCCAGGTCATTGCCCATAAAAGGACCCAAGACTCACGGAGGCTAATAACCTGTCCAGATTGCCCATCTGATGAAGAAGAGCCCAGGTCAAAATCCAGACCTGACCCTGAATCCCATACTCTTTCTACTTCACCCTGTTGTTACCCTCTTTCTTGGGAGTGAGGCTGGATGCAGGACCAAATGACATGGATGCAGGATGCTCAGGGAAGTCACCCCCAGGGGGAACAGCTGCCCCAAGTCCATATCAGCACTCCTGACCAAACACTAAACTCCATCCTCCAGGGCCATCCCAGAAAACAACCTGGCCGGGCCCACCCTTGGCTTCCATGAGGGCCCCACATCCCTTGCTTTTGAGAGGGATACAGGGGGGCTGAGATTACCAACAGGGAGAGATCAGCATGGGCCGTGGAGACATTTTCCAAACAAAGGAGGAGAGGGGGAAGAAAGTTTCCAGCAGCATTTGCTCAGCAGTTTTTCATACTTAATTGAGGCCCTCGTTAGCCTGTCAGATCCTGATCGTTTCCTGGCAATATTAGCACTCCTCCTGGGGTATTCAAGGGCCCCTGCCTTAGCAATAGTGTCTTTTCCATAATTATATTACCTTCATTTTGTTCGAACGGGCGATCTGTATTAGTTTATTACACTGGGTCCCTAATTACATGGTGCTTATATTTTTACACCTAAGTAATATGAAACAATAATCATTCTCAGAGAGGATCGTTAGGATGATGTATTATCATTTAAATGCTCATAAAAATTAGAGTTGCCTCTTGTGGGGCAATGGGATCTAATTACCTTCCATCCAGCCTGTGCCTCCTTTCTCCCACTCAGAGCGAAGCAGACGTGGCCTTGCCCTTTGCCCCCAGCTCCTCAGAAACCAGCGGAAGTGCCAGCAAAGTTGCCCCTGGCCCAGGTGGCTCCTTGGGGCCTCGTGTTGCCCGTCTCTCGTCTCAGACGGGCGAGCTGCAGCTGGGCCACCCCCAGAGGCTGGGACTTATGTTAAGTTCTCAGATGGAGAGGGTTAAAGGCAGGGTGGGCCACCCAGGCTGGTGTGTTGGGTGCAGGGACAAGGGACAGAAGTGCAGTGATTCCAGAAGTCCTAAAGGTGTCTGAGGGACCTCTTCTCTCCTGCCCCAGGGTTATTTGAGAGCCTCTTTCCTTCTTTTCCTTCCCTTCAGTTTGGCACAGGGGCGGGGACACACATGGCTGGCAGCCATCAGATAAGAGCATCAGTTACAGACTCCCCCCGGGGCTGGCTTGGTCTTCCACATTCTGTTACGTTCAGCGGAGGTGGACTCCCTGGGCTGTGGTGCCCACTGGTGAACCCCCAGGAGCTCATGCCCGGACTGCATCACCTTCTTCCCTGAGCACTTACCCAGAATCAGGAACATGCCAGCCAGAGCCCAGGAACCAAGCTGGAAAGACCTCTATTCACCCAAATTTTCAGGGAAGGAGACTGGTTTCCCTTCCCAGCCACCAGCCCAAACTCTCGAGACTCATTGAGTCAGGAGGGCCTCCCACTTGTGTGACCCGAGGTTCCTCTGGCCGGGCAGCAGGGTCCTGCCTGCACATGCGTGTTGTCCTGTACCTCCCTAACCAGGCCCTTTGGCTCTCCCCTCCGCAGTGCCCAGCCAGCCCCCCGAGAACGTCCGGGCCCTGTCCATCACTTCCGACGTGGCCGTCATCTCCTGGTCGGAGCCCCCGCGCAGCACCCTCAACGGCGTCCTCAAAGGCTATCGGGTCATCTTCTGGTCCCTCTATGTTGACGGGGGTGAGTCTGCTGGGGGTGGTGGCCGGCTCGTCGGGTGAGAGGCCAGGGGTTGCTGGAGGCCCACACTTAGAGCTGAGCATCTTCCCGTGGGATGTCGAGCGGAAGTCCAGCCTCTCCGCTGCACCCCTTATTCCCACGCCAGAGCCAGGGGCCAGAGTGAGAGGTGTGTGCACGGTCACCTTTCTGCTGGGGACAGACACCAGCTGCTCCTGTTCAGCAGTATGTTGGGCAGTGGCTTAAGGGGTGAGATGGACACACTGGCTTTTCTGATGGAATGTGTTGGTATGAGGACTTTGTGGCCATGTCAGTCAGGAAACAGGTGGTATACTCAAACGGGACAATTGAGACTTTAATGAAGGCTCTGCGTTCAGAGGAGTGTGGCGGGAAGTTGGGGTCCCAGGGACTAGCACCAGCAGGAAGCTGTCACCGCCTAGGACTGAGGGGCCAGAGGAGGAAGCAGGGTCCCTTGGCCAGATGGATGGCGAGACCTGAATTCTGTGCAGCTGAGCTACCCAGGACCTGGAGACGAGCGGGGAAGGGTGCACAGTGGAGCTGCCGTTAGGAACAGCAGAGGGAGGAGAGCCAAGACAGTGGCCCAGCCCTTTGGGCGCCTTCCCACAGGATGAGCTAGTGCAGCCCCGCAAACACAGCAGCCCCTGCCCACTGGTGCAGCAGAGCCCTGGACCAGGAAGTCACGCAAGCCAGGGGCCCAGCATCCCACACTGTGGACGTGAGTTTGCCTCGCCATATCCTGAGCCTCCTGCCACTGGTCACCTGGCCCGTTCCTTCTCTCCTGGAGGACCTGGGACTCCAGCTCACCCCCAGCCCCCTGGGCCAGCTGCCCTCCCCAGCCCCCACCCGGGTACTGGTCTGCCCAGAGGCACTGCTGACAGGAATTCTCTCTCCCTGCCACGCCTCCACCTTCTCCCCCAGGAGTGCGGAGCCCTGCAGGTCTTCTGGGGCCTTATGTGGTGAGATGGCCTCATCTCATCTGTGCTGAGCCACAAAAGGCTCATTTTCCAGAACTCGCTCCCCCTTTTCGAACGCTGTGGCTCCCCAATTCAGCCCTCAGGTGAGAAAGGCATCAGCTTCACTAGTCTCCAAAGGCCACAGAATTGATGGCCAGGCTGCCCTCCTCCTGGGTCTTTCTCTGGCTTTAGTCCTAGACAGGTCCACTCTGGTTTCTGACCTCCTGGGAGAGGAAAGTCCCACTTCTCAGGCCTCTGAGTCCCCCTCCACTGACCCAGAGTCCCCTCAGGCTGGGCCTGGAGTCCTCACCCTCTGGACCCTGGCAGACTGTGGCCAGTCTGCGGCTAGGCCCGAGACCAGGCCTATGCCTGCGCCAGGTCCCTCGTGAGGCGCCAGGGTGGGTTTGCTGGCACTTGTCTTCCGCACAGCCTGTCTTCAGCTGGTGTCTGGGGCTGTTTTCTAAAAAATCCCAGTAGCCTCAGGGGGAAGGTTGTCAGCTCAGAAGCCTCTTTCCTCCTCTTGAGACCCTGGCTGTCCCATGGGACGCTCTCCCTAAGCTCTTCTTCAGCATCTATAGCAAGTTCTTGGCAGATCCAGGGTGATGGGTCCTCGCTGAGCC
Source organism: Bos mutus (assembly GCF_027580195.1). Lineage (NCBI taxonomy): Eukaryota > Metazoa > Chordata > Mammalia > Artiodactyla > Bovidae > Bos > Bos mutus. The sequence continues at coordinate 51,742,502 of NC_091631.1, forward strand.
CGAGGAAGGCCTGGCCCTCCCGGCCATGGCTGTCACTCCAGCAGCCTCGCCCATGTTCTCTCTGCAGGTTCTTTGCAGACAAGATGTCCTTGATGTGGGGGGAAGGTAATGGGGACTTAACCCCTTATCCTCTCGAGAGTTCAGGGTGCCGGTCCAGAAGCAGTCAGGTGCAGGGCAGTCATCCCCAGCCTGTCACAGGTCATGCCACCTGGCTCCATCGCCTATGAGAGCCGAGAGCCCAAGGAGGTGTCGACTTCAAGAGCAGTCACCACCTGAAAGTTGAGAGTTATTAATATTTGGGGTGGGAATTTTTAGGACTTCAAGCCTGGGAGATAGCATCTCAAGTATCCCTGAGAGAACTGCTCCAAGGAGGTGGGGAGAGATTATATAGAAGTTTTGCCACCAAAGCCAAGTAGTCTGAAGGTCAAAAGTATTTTTGTGAATGAAAGAAAGCCAGATATTCCAAGTTAAGGAATTTAGCCCTTTTCTGTGTATGGGAAGATGTAAGAGTCTGGACTCACGGAAATCATTCCTTTCATAAGCAGCTCACTATCCTGCATTTTTTTACATCCTGAGTTCCTCAGTGTTTACTGTAGGGAGTGGCTGCAACCTGAGATCTGCCAAATCACCCAGGTATTCTTCTCTTTCCTGAGTGCCCCTAGGGCTCAGGGATTCAAGGATTTAGAGGGCTAGAATGATGATTGTGACATCCTTGTTTACTGATATGGCAGGAAATACTCCATTTCTCAGAGGTGCTGGGCAGCCAAGAGAAACAGCTGCCACTGCCCACCTGGCCAAGGCTCCTTCTGGGTTCAGGTCACTCCTGGGGTCCCTCACATGGAGAGAGGGGTGGGTGGAGGACAGGGAAGTGAGATTCAGGGGGAGAGAGAGGTAGAACTATTTTATAGAGAAAGCATTAAGTTGAATTTGGTACAGGGTTGACTAGGGGCTGAGGCCCAGCTGGCATTTGTGGGTCACCCTGGTTGGGCCACTTGGGGAGAGATACGGCCTGGGAGCAGTGTCGCAAGTCTGCAATCATGACCTTGAGGTGAAAGGTTCCCCTCGTTGCCACCACCATGGAGTCAAGGTCCAAGCCCAGGCTGGTGGATGGGCAGTGGCTGAGGGACCATGGCCTGGCCTGGCCGGCCTGGGCCGCACTCAGAGGATGCTCGTGTCCGGCAGAGTGGGGCGAGATGCAGAACATCACCACGACGCGGGAGCGGGTGGAGCTGCGAGGCATGGAGAAGTTCACCAACTACAGTGTGCAGGTGCTGGCCTACACCCAGGCCGGGGATGGCGTGCGCAGCAGCGTGCTCTACATCCAGACCAAGGAGGACGGTGAGTGCGCTCCTCCCACCCAGCCCGGCCTCGGCACTCGGGGCCAGCTCCCAGGACTTGTTGCTCCAGCCTTCCACTGCTCACCCCACCCACAGTTAAGGGGGAGAGCAAAGCCCCGTCCTTTCTCCTATCCCTTAATTCTCTGTAGAGTGACTCATTGGAAAAGACCATGATGCTGGGAAAGACTGAAGGCAAAAGGAGAAGAGGGTGGCAGAGGATGAGATGGTTAGATAGCATCACTGACTCAGTGGATATGAACTTGAGCAAACTCTGGCAGATAGTGAAAGACAGGGGAGCCTGGCGTGCTGTAGTCCATGGTGTTTCAAAGCATCAGACATGACTTATCAACTGATCAACAAGGGTGACTTTGAGAATTCTGGGAGCGCTGCTTTGGGAGAATACAGCTTACTGCGGGTGGTGGTGAAGCGCCCCAGGACTCATGCCTAAACCTACAAGCCACCATAACCCCTTCCCCTGTAGCACTGGATTCAGAGGCCAGATACAGCCTCTCCTCCCACCCCATCCCAAGAGCATCCTCTCTGTGGCATCTGCTCCCCTGCAGGGTTCAGGCTGGTCTTCTCTGGATACAGAAGGTTGGGGATGCCGGGAACGGGAACATCACCCGGGTTAGTGACTTGGTGATCATGCTGCAGAGGCCCCAGAGTGAATGGGCCAGGCCCTAGACTCTGATGGGTGTGTGGTGGGGGGGGACACTCTCAGGACTGGGATGTGCCTGCATTTGGATCTGTGATCTCAAAGCCCCTCCCCCTGAGGGCAGAACTGGAAGAAAAGGGAGATAAGGAGCCAAACCCCCAGGGTAGAGTGATGCAGTCAGATGGGAGAGGCTGGGGGCTGAGTCAGCCCAGGAGGGATCAGGTCCAGACAAGGGTCAGACTTCCCACCCAGGTCAGAGTTGTACCCCTCAAGGGGCCTCACTGGGGACAGGAGGTACCATATGTGACCCTTTGCAGCTCTGGGCTCCTCTTCCACTTCCTTCCTCACCCCGCCAACCCCAACACTTAGTTGATTCTAATTCTCCTTAGCCAGGTGCAATGTGGTTAAAGAGTCAATTGATATGACATGACTTGCATCCAGTGGGTGCTTCATAAACAGTAACCAAGGTTGGCATTTTGGCCTCTTTCCAACTCAGCCTTGGTTTTTTCCAAAGGATACAGAGACCCCTGGTCTAGGTCCTATCCAGACAATTTGGCAGAAGGAGCTGGAGGGGTGACAGGAGGTAGAGAGGGGCAGCTCAGGCTGGGAGTGATAGTGGACCTCTCCCAGTGCAGACCAGCTTGGTGACTTGGCGACGGGACTAACTGTGATTAATGCTCCCCACTCTCCCTAAGCCCCTCCCTTTCCATCAGATCAGCCCCCTCCCCCCACTTAAGCTCTTAGCAATTAAATATTTACCAACCTGCCTGCCCTACTTTTCCTGTCATTAATCCCCGCATCAAGGTTTCCTGGGACAGCTCCAGGCAGAGCCACCTGCTCTCGTGTGGAGACCTACCGGGGATGGTGCTCGGAGCCTGGCCCCTTTCAGGGCCTCAGGGACACACATACACACTGGCACCTTCCTGGCCTCTAGAAATTAACCACCCAGACCTCCAGACTTTCTTGCATCCTATTTTGATGCAAGGGGCTGCCCAGGAGGCTCAGTGGAAAAAGAATCCACCTGCCAATCAAGAGACTTGGGTTCAATCCCTGGGTCAGGAAGATCCCCTGGAGAAGGAAATAGCAACCCACTCTGCTATTCTTACTTGGGAGATTCCATGGACAGAGGACCCTGGTGGGCTGTGGTTCGTGGAGTCGCAGAAGAGTTGGACATGACTTAGTGACTAAACAACCATGACAATTCCAAAGGCCTGAGTTATAAGCGTCTCCACATGTTTGACTGACCAAGGTGAGACCCATGAGGGAACCCAAAGTCGAGGAGCACAACCCTCCCTCCAAGAAGCTCTCCCCACCCTAGAGCTGCCTGTGGAGTCACAGGGGCACAGCAGGGGCCAGGATCCTACGGTGGCAGCTTCATGGGGTGGGAGGAGCAGATATGGGTGCCCCAGCCCTGCCACTTGTTGGCAAGTCACTAACCTCTCTGCCCCTCAGTTTCCTCATGATAAAACCTGTCAGCTGGTTCGCCTCATCTAGATGTTGTAAGAAACAGCCTAACCACAGAATCCTTTCTAAAATGTCAAGGGCTGGCAAATGGTAGTTGGTTTACCCAGAGCTGGCAATGAAATGACTGCTTCCGGTGGACCCAGGTGCCCTTGGGGGAAGCCTAAGCTGAAAGGAACCCACTGTCAGATGAGATCTCATCCAGAACAATGGTCATAACTTGACGTGTGTGTGATGTGCCATCATAAGCATGATTTAACCTTCCAGTACCTGGCTTCCCAGGTGGTAAAGAGTGGTAATGGTAAAGAATTTGCCTCCCAGTGCACAAGACGCAGGTTTGATTCCTGGGTTGGGAAGATCCCCCAGAGGAAGAAGTAGCATGCCACTCCAGTATTCTTACCAGGAGAATCCCATGGACAGAGGAGCCTGGCAGGCTACAGTCCATGGAGTCGCAAAGAGTCAGACACGACTCGCATCTGAGCAGCAGCAGCAGCCTTCCAATAGCCCTTTGGGGAGGGTATTATTTCCATTTTAGAGATGAGAAAACGGAGGCCTCGAGAGCTAAAACAACTTGCTGCAGGTTACAAAACTGATGGGTGGCAAATGAGAGCTTTCCTGCCTCCCCAACCTCTATGCTTTCCATCACACCATTTGTGTCAGTTAGGAAGCTTTTGGTTGTGCGTAATGCAACTAAAAAAAGATTGAAGCAATAAGCACATTTATTATCACACAAAACAAGAAGTCTTGAGTAGGGCAGCTCCGGGGTTGGGTAACTCACTGGTTCCCATCTTTTCTGCTCTGCCATCCTCAGCCTGTCAGCTGTTCCTCCCATGATTTCAAGATGCCTGCAGCTCCAGGCATCACGCCAGACAAGACAGAGTTCAGAGTGAGAGAAGCAGTCTCTTCCTATGGGCGTGCGTCTCTTGGAAGTAAAAGAAACCTTTCCCAGAAACCCCCTCAGCAGACGTATGCTCATTTCCCATCAACAACAGCAGGGCAATATGCCTCTCGCAAAGCCAGTCACTGAGAGGAGAATGGAATTATCATGGCTGACTTACTCTAAGCATGATAAGTCCTCTGGTGTAGGTGATGGAGACAGATTTCTCTGAAGGGTGGAGGAGCACGGGTTACCCACGCAAGCAAGGAATAGGGAGGAATGATGGCAGAGGGGTAGGCAGGCAAGCAAGCCCGCCCCACCCTACTGCTCCACTGCCACCGGGGTCTGCAATTTGTAGGTGGCAGTCATTACAGGTATTACTCAGCTGACTTGGAAAGCACACAGATCCACATTCTAGTCCCAGCTCTGCCACGGCACCTTGGACAAATATCCTAATCGGAAGACACTGCAACTTCCTACACACCACCCCCACCAGGCCCCCGCAGGATTTTGCCAAAGGAAATAAAATTGACAGAGAATTTAGAGAAAAGCAAGATAAAATGCAAGCATATCAATTCAAGCTCACTTCTTAAGTCCAGATCTCTCAGTCTGAGCTTGGTTCCAGACTGGCTTGGCTATACTTAGTTCTTTAGCTCGAAACCTCTTGCCTGCTGCTCATCTGCCCTGTGAATACCAGACCTATCTATATAGCCTCAGAGTGCAAAGTTGGGTTGGACTTAGGACCACTTTAAAGGTTTTTAACTGAGAAAGAGGCATGACCTAGGTGATAACTCTTGTAGAAGCATGGAGGATTGGTCATAGGAAGCGAATAGGGGATAAGGACTAGGGTGGGAAAGGCCTCTTAGAACCTGTGGGCCTCTAGGCAAAGAAAAGGAAGGTGTGTGTAAGGGCAGCAGCAATGAGGATGAAGGAAGGAGGAGGGACAGGTTTAGGGAAACATATCAAAGGGGTTCCACTTCCAGGAATGGTAGAGAGTGTGACTCCAATCCACTCTCCTCCTTGTTGGACACTAGGAAATCTGAATAAAATATTTTTAAATACTTGCTTGAAGGTAATTAGAGAGCTGGCAGGAAAGTGAAGAGTTACTGGGCCAGGATCCAAGGGAGAATAGAGGCCCAGGAGGTGATCTTGGTATTTGGGACAGCTCTTCCCCCGAGGGATGTTTGCTGAGTCTAGAGGCAGTGACTGAGATACTGAGCAGTGCCAGAAAGACATGAATTGGAGGCCAGGGCCTGCTACAGAGTGAACCCTCCTCTGCTCCCCACTCCAGCCTACTTTGAGTTGAGAGCATGAAGGGCAGAACTCTAAAAGTGGACCAAAAGTAAACAGCTCAGCCTCAGATCATCTCAGTCCTAGAAATTAGATTGAGGTGACCTCAGGTTGTTAGTGTCCCAGATTGCAGGTGCCTGCTGGACGCAAACATGAGTTCTCCCTTTAGGATGATTATATCATCTGAGACCTCAAATTATTTCCACAAACAACTTTGCGAATAGTGTGTCTGGCATACAATAAAAACAATGGGGACAGTGTGAATAAAAGCCCGCAGAAAAAGACAAAAGAAGCAGCTCTGCAAGAATTCCAAATGGGTTTCATTAAATTTTAAGAGCATTGGAAGCTATGAAATAAAACATCTAGAAACAAAAACTACTAATATCTGAAATTAAGAACTCACTAGATAGGCTTAATAACAAATTAGACACAGCTGAAGAGATACTTAGTGAATTAGAAGATAGGTCAGAAGATAATATCAAATGAAGCACAAAAAGACGAAAGAATGGAAAATAAAAGAGCAAATAAGACATAGAGCGATGCTTTCCAAACTTTACTGTGCATACAAATCACTTGAGGAATCATGTTAAAATTGAGATTCTGATTTAGTAGGTCTAGGGTACAACCTGAGATTTTGCATTTCTAACATGCTCCCAGGCGACCCTGCTGCTAATCCATGGACTACATTCTGAGTATCAAGGACATAGAAGTTGTGAGAAGATATCCAAAAAAGAGGATAAAGAGAATGGAGCAGAAGATAAAATGTCTGAAAACTTTTCAAAGTTGTGAAAGATATCAAGCCCAAACGCAAGAAGCTCTACAGCCTTCACAAGGAATAACTTAAAGTCCACACCTAGGCTTATCATAATAAAGCTACTGAAACATAAACAAATAGAGAAAAGTCTTAAAAGCAACCAGAGGATGGAAAAACCAGTTACCTTCAAAGGAGCAAAAATAAGACTGTCAGCTCACTTATCAGAAACAGTGGAAGCCAGAAAACAACACAATGAGATATTTAAAGTATGTATGAAAACAAAAATAGTTATCAACCTGTGACTTTATACCTTTTAAAAATATTTTTCAAGATTAAGGTGAAATCAAGACGTTTTCAGACAAACAAAAACTGAGAGAACTTATCACCAACATAGCTGCCCTGAAAGAAATACTAAAGGGTGTTCTTTAACTAGAAGGAAAAGGATCCCAGATAGAAGCTCAGTGATGTGGGAAGAAAGGAAAAAAGAGCAATTAATGGCGAATATGTGGGTAAATTGAAATCAATATTGACGGCATAAAATGATGATGATGTAATCACCTTGAAAGGGGTGTCCAGATATTACAGAGTTAAAATATATAACAATGGCATGTAAATGGAGAGATAGTAAATGGAAATTCCAAGTCCTCGCATTATCTGAGAAGAAAAGCGGCAGTTACTAGACTTTGGTAAGTCAGAGACTCACACAATCTAAAGGTTATGAAAGACTGCATAATAGCAAAACTAATAGAAGGGGGAAACAGAGTTTCTCTTAATGCACAATCCAAAGGAGGGCACAGAGGACAGTAGAAAGGAAAGCAATAGGTGGGACAAATAGAAAATAGGAAGGTGGGACAGTTAGACCCAAATGTATCAGTAGTAAGATAAATTGGCTAAATTCTCCAGTTAAAAGATAAATACTGCCAGACCGGCTAGCAGTGAAGCAAAACTCAAATATGTGCTGTGTTTAGGAGACATCAAAACATAAAGGTGTAGAAAAGTTAAGCATGGAAAAAGGTAAAAGATGTACCATACAAAACTAAGAGAAAACTGGAATATTAGTATCAGACCTTGTATGCTTTAAGGCAAAAATCATTCTTAGAAGGACACTTTTGTTATGATAAAAGACTTAATTTACCAGGCAAATAAAACAGTGCTAAATTTTTAGGAACCTAATAACATAACCTCAAAATACACAGAAACAAAAACCAACAGAACAACAAGGATAAATAGATAAGTCTACAATCACACATATTTCTCTTAATAACTGGTAAGAAAGAAGTGTGCAAGGCCAGAGAAGACTTGAACTCTGCAGTTGCCCCCGTGGCCATCCGTAAACACCCACCCACTGCATCCCAGAACAGCAGAGACCTCTAGCAGAAATAAATGGCAAGGCTGTAGTAGTGAGGAAGGGCAGAGTCAAGGATGACTGCCAGCTTCTGGGCTCAGGCCCCTGGATGGATGATACTGTTTCTAAGTATTTTATTTAACCTAGAATTGTTGACCACTTGTTAAGAGTTTTTAAAAATTGCAGTAGGTGCTAAAAACTGAGAGCGCAGGAAGGGAGTGCAAAAGTACTAACTGTTACGATTTATTGAGTCTCTTCTGTGTTAGGCACCATGTCAGGTGCTTTATCTTAATTAGCACTGATTCTCACTACAAACCTTTAATGTGGTTGTTATGTCCATATAGATGGAGAAACTGAGGCTCAGAGAGATAACATAAGTTGAATAGGATACCATCACAACGTTCAAAGGAGCATAAAAGCTCCCAGGAGAGAAGACAAGTTACAGCAATACAAGGAAAAAATGAAGGAGAGTATGGGCTGGAAACAGGATGCTGCTAGGCTCCAGGCCCTGGGGTCCCAAGCAGGCCCAGACATGGGAGCAAGGGGAGGTCACAGTCCATAGGCTCAGATCCACTCGGGATGGGTTTCTCAGCCAATTCTAAGATTTTTCCCTCCTGGAAAGAGAAAGAGCCTAGCCAGCACCCCAAGGGCAGTACCCTGAGTACACGGCAGGAAGCACAGTCACCCACTGGCTGACCACTGACCTTTGACCCTCAGGAGGAGGCCTGCTCTGTGAGTCTCTAGAGTTCTCAGCCTCAAGGAGCTCACAGGCCAAAAAGAGCAAAGTGACCAGTATATCTGGCCTACATACAAGCTTAGTAGAGCATTGGCTAGGGGATCAGGTTAGGACCACTGGGATCAAGATGAATTCCTTATGGGTTCTGTTTCTTTCCTGTGTCTCTTAAGTTCTTGGTTCTGGCCAAAGAGTTCTGTAGCTGGCCATTCCCAATGCCTCCATCTCAGAGATTTTGTTCCAAGCCCCTAATGATCACCTTTATCCTCTCAACTGTTTGCCATGCTAGAACCTCCTCCTTTAAACCAGAGCTTCAAAGATGCCTCCTTCAGGAAGCTCTCCCAGATTAATCTGCCTTAATCTCTCCAACCTGTCATTGTTTCCTAAAGGCTTTGTTCCTCCATTCTCTAAACTGACCCCACCTTCCCCCTGCTTAGTTCCAGGTCCCCCTGCGGGCATCAAAGCTGTTCCTTCATCCGCCAGCAGTGTGGTCGTGTCATGGCTCCCCCCAACCAAGCCCAACGGGGTGATCCGCAAGTACACCATCTTCTGCTCCAGCCCCGGGTCTGGCCAGCCGGTAAGTGGGCCCAGGGCTGAATGTTGAGCAGGACAGGGGAAAAGGAAAGTTCCCTATAGATCAGCTGCTTCTGGGCCAAATCCTGGGGCTGGTTATATCTGTGTTTCGACTTGATTCATGGATAAGTATGGGCACCGGTCACCCAAGAGTGGTTGAAGCCTTACCCAAGTCCATCTTGGGTCAGTCCTCCGTTCCAAGGACTACAAGATTATCACAAGCCCTGGAGGCTTATTTGAGTAGGGGTCTCCTTCAAGCAGGTGGGAGAGGGAGGACAGGGCCTCAGCTCTTCTGGTCTGGCTGACCAAGGAAGCTCCTAGCAGATCCCAGAGCTCTGGACTGAGCACTCGCTAGCCCATGGCTTTTGGAAGTGAATCAGCTTTTCAGCATGGTCAGTCTGGGCTTAGAGGGCTGCTGGAGCTCTGCCCCAAGTGGCCCCCTCAGCATGGATCCAGTTGAAGAGGGGAAAAGATGGGGGACAGCTGGGGGAAGACCAGGGCATCTCTCTCTGGGCGCTGCCTGCCCAAACCTGGGAGTATAAAGTAAGGAGGCCCCTGGCACTGGGGCACAGTGTTGGGGGGCTGGCCCCTGCCCTCCATCAAGGGCTGCTAAGAGGGAGGAGAGGATGAGGGCAGGTTCTCATCTCATGCAGGTGGCTATGCACCCACATCCCATAACAGGCATCCTCCCCTCTGCCCCTTTCCTTATCTCCAGCCACTCAGTCACAGAGTTCTGCTGGGTGGCTGATCTGTAGTATACCTGTTCTAATTGTGAGAGCAAGTGCAAAGAAACACGTGCCCTTGGGATGCTTCCAGGCTAGTGAGGGGAGCAGAGGGGGTGCTCCCGGGGGCGGGGGTGTGAGTACTGTTGAGAGATGTGCTCAGGATGGGGGAGATCAGGGAGCAGGAGAAGGCCAGCTTCTCCCTCCATCAGCAACTAGTGATGTGACGGCAGCCCCAGCACCTGCAGATGAGCTTCTGACAGCCCAGAAAGCTGCCCTGAAATTGCTCGGTAATTGTGTCATCATCTCGTCCCCCGCTCTCCGCTTTCCTGTGGTCTTTCTGAATTACCCTCTGAGCCATAGGCAGCCCCGCTCCTTGCCAGTGAGGCCATAGCTCTATTCCCAGAGGAGAAGCCCAGGAATGTCTTTTCAGTGACTCCGCCCCCTCCTCTCCATCCTCACCGTCACTATTTCACATGCAGGAAAGTACACATATGATGACTGTACAGCCCCATGAACTTTCATAGCACTTCCAGGCACTGAGTGGGGGATTCCCAGAGCAGGAAATAGGGCAACACCCCAGAAGGTCACCACCCTCCCCCTACAGGTATAACCATCATCCTGACTTCAGATTAATACTATATCAAGTACAAATACACAATATATATGGGCTTCCCAGTTGGCTTAGTGGGTAAAGAATCTGCCTGCAATGCAGGAAATTTGGTTTCGATCCCTGGGTCGGGAATATCCCCTGGAGCAGGACATGGAAACCCACTCCAATACTCTTGCCTGGAGAATCCCATGGACAGAGGAGCCTGGCAGGCTACAGTCCATGGGTAGTCCGTGGGGTCTCAAAGTGTTGGACATGACTGAAGTGACTGAGCACACATGGATGCATGCATTATATATATATACATGCTGCTGCTGCTAAGTCGCTTCAGTCATGTCCGACTCTGTGCAACCCAATAGACGGCCTCCCACCAGGCTCCCCGTCCCTGGGATTATATGTATATATATATATAATATATATATATATAAAATCTGCCTGGCTTCTTCGACCCAACATTAGTTTGAATTTGTGAATTTCATCCATATTGTTGTGTGTGGTTAGAGATTATTCACTCTCACTTCTGTATAGTTTTCAATTACATGTATATATCACAGTTTATTTATAATTATCCGTTGACAGGCATTTGAATAGTTTTCCGTTTGGGGCTATTGCAGTTGGTGCTCTTGTGTATGTATTCCTGTTGGGCCTGTGAAAGGAACTGCTGGGTCATGGGGTCTGCAGATGTTAGGCTGAGACCTCTGTCATTGCTGGGGGGTGTGTGCCAATTTTCCAGTTAACATGTTCAGCTGTGTTTTCTGCCCCTTTGCCCCGCTCCTCCTGCCCCTCCCCCCAGTACACACATACCTTCCAGGCTCTTTTTACACTAGGCTGGTCACCATTCTGGACACCTGCTCTGCCTTTCACACCCCTGCACCTCTGCCCCTACTGATCCTACCATCCACGGCACGTTCTTCATCCTCTAGCACACACTGCATGTGTTAAACGGCAGTGACCTGCTCACTCACCTGTCTCCCGCACTAGTCTGTGGGACCCTGTGAGGACAAGGGCGGCATCTTTTCATCTTCAGGTCCTGAGCCATAGAACACTGTGCCTGGAACATCCTTGTCCAGGACATACATTTGATGAATGAATTGCTAGCAGCCTAGCAATTGTGAAGTCTTAGACATTGGGCAAATTTCCCTTCATAAAGTGATGAGAGGGTGGGAACTCCTCCAGCTTGGGTCTGTACGCGCAGTACCTCCTCTCATAATGAAGTCTTTCAAAGGGATTGGTGTCTGGGAGCAGAGTGTCCTCGTTAACTCAGTCTCCAAGAGCCCCAATCCACTGGTGGGGGACACTTCTAGGCTCCAGAGCAGAGCCCCTGGTCCCCATGCCCTCCTCCTGCTACTGCAGACCCGGAGACCCTCCCTCCTTCCCCTTCATGTCCCGAGCGTGAAGGAACCACCTCTCTCCTGTGGGTGGGGGGCAGATGTGCTGGCGTGATGAGAACTCAGTTCAGCCATGTTGCAAAGCAGGGACTGGGCTGAACAAGGGGCCAGGGGACCTGACCACCACCTGTGGTTATGGGTGGTGGGCGATCGTTTTGTAGAAATATACTCCAGGTTCCAAGCAACTGCATCACAAATTCACTTATGAAAGAGCTTCAGGATTGAGGGCACACTCATGTACATGGAATGAAGCAAGACCGTGGGAATGAGAGGCTGAGAGGCAGATGCACGTGTGTCTGAGTCTGAGTGTGTGCATACATACTGGAGTGCGTGACCTTGTGTGTACAGAATTCTCAGAATAGATGTGGGAAACTGCATGAGGTGCAGGATACCAGGAATTACACCCTGGGGCTGGCCAAGGCTAGCCAGAGCTGCACTGAGTCCTGTTAGAAATGTTTCTAGTTTAATACATTTGCTGTTTGTCAAAATAATACAATTTTATTGTAGAAAATTCTATAAACATATAAAAGAATAGAGAAGAAAGTAAAAATTACTTGCCTTCTCACTCTCTAAAGATAACCACTGGCAATGTGTTGGGGTATAATCTTCCAATCCTTGACCTGCACATACACTATGGTTTTGTTTTGGTTTTTATAAAATTAAAATTTATAAAATATTATATAATCTCCATTTTTCATGTAGTATATGTAGGCACTTTTCTACACCATTAAATATTCTTTTTATTGAAATAGAGTTGACATCAAATATTCTTTTAAAATATTATCTTGAGTGCCTGTATATATATAATCTATTTAACCAGTCCCTGAATTGCTCTATATTTAATCTATTTTCAGTTTTTTACCATTATAAATAATTTTTCATGGAGAATTCTTCATAAAAGTCTTTATACTCATTGTTTTATTATTTTCTTAGTATAAATTTTTATAGGAATCCATGGATCACAAAAAGTATAAATATTTTTGAGGTCTGCATGCACATTTGCAAACTACTCTTCAGAAAGTTTGTACCAACTTACACTTCCACCAGCATTATGAGTAGCATGTATTTTTCCCTTGTGCACATGCTAATCTAAGATTATATATTTTTCATTTTCTGTCAGTTGGATTCTAAACTAAGTTGATTATTTTATTGTGTGTTATGTGATTTTTGGCTTTTTTCATCTTTGGATCATTGTCAATTCATGTCCTTTCTACATTTTATATTTGGGTAGATCATGGTTTTCTTCTTATTTATTTTTAAGTGCTCTTTACATATTAAAGATAATAACCATTTTTGCTCATATAGGTTGCAGGTGTTTGCCAGTTCATTGCTTCCTTTTTTATTCTAGTTTTCATTATAAAATAGGTTTTCTTTTCATATAATTCAAATTTATAAATCATTTCTAGTTATGACTTTTCTATTTGTGATTTTCTATTTTTTATTTTTTGATTAGAAAAATAGGTAAGTAATTAACCTATAGTTTCTCCTTGCATAGTTTTACCTTTTTTTAACCTTTGATTACTGTGATTTTATTTTGGAGTGTAGTTGTATGTTTTTGAAAGTGATTTCAGGAGATTAGGGGGAAGTCCAGGTTAAAAGGAAGGCACCCAGGACCTGGGTAAGATGCTAATACCTTCCAGGGGAAGCCAAAGCCTTCCTGCCCTGTGTGGACACAATGCACAGTCAGGTACACACTGACAGACACAAGCAAGGATACTTAACTTTTCTCTACACATGCACACACACACTTCCACCCTCACAGAAACACATGCCCCCGTTTACAAAAGAGAAGAACATGTCCCCACTTACAAAGGACTGGCACACTCCTTGCCTCAGGAGTCCTCACTGTGACCAGTCAGGGCAGGCGGAGCTGGATTGCTTTCTTAGTTTGCAGGAGAGAAAACTGAGGCCCCAGGAACCATGAGAGACACTGTGGTCCATACGGTAAGAAAGGCAGGCAGGTGTCAAAGCTACTTTATTGCCCTGCCTCGTGCTCAGATATGACCTGCATTTACCCACACGGTCCCCGAGCACTGCACCCTGAAAGGACTTCCCAGCTACCAGGGCTCAAGGTGGCTTTCCGGGAGCTCCTGGGCCCAAGGCCAGCTCCCCACGAGAGAGGCAGCAGGGGGGATCTGCCAGGGAGCTCTGTGTGTGTGGTGGGGATGCCTGTACCCTCTCCTGAGCATCTTCTTACAGATGGTCTGGGACCAGAAAGGATGTTTTCTCCTGTTACAAGTCACTGGGCCCCTCAGCCCTCCCATGGGTGGCAAAGAATGTCCCTCTGTGACCCCATGTCTGTCTGGAGATCTGTCCCTCAGCATGTGCTTGAATGTGTCTACACATCCATGTGCATGAGAGCGTGAGCATGGGGGCATGCGTGTGCAACATCCCCTGATTGCAAAAATAACTAATTACTAGCTCCCTCTGGCCTCGGGGCCCCCCATCTGTTCCAGGGGCTGCTCCCCCTCCCTAGACTTCCGCCCTGATTTCAAAGAGGCCCTGGTGCTGTCCTGCTTTCCCTTCCCCGCGGCTGACCAAAAAATAAAATGAAATGAAAGTCAGCCCCATCCCGCCTGCACCAGGGAAGGGGCTGACAGGAGGTCTGCAAACTAGCGCTTATCAAAAGCTCCTTCTCAAATTCATTTCAATATCTGAGCCTCTGGTTTCCAAGGCAACATAATCTTTTCATCAAAGCAACTGGTAAAACCACTGGGATCCGATATTGTTTTGTTGGCAACTTATCAAAACTGTCATTTGGTTAAAAAAATTTTTATAGATTTATATAACCTACAAATATATACGGTGATCTATACCACTAATAATCGTTAATAAAGTGCTGCCCCGTGAAGCTCTCGTAGTTCTCTCTCCCTCCCCTTCCTCCCCCAGAATGGGGGGGCGGGGGGAGGGGCGGCGGGAACAGGTGGTAGGAATGAAGGAGACATTAGGCAGTAGGGCTGGCAGGTGACTCTGAGTGGGGACCGGCTGGGGGAGCCTGTCTACAACCCTAATAAGGCAAACGCAGTCATTTAGCTTCTTAGAGACTCCCTTTTCTCAGGGTTTTCCTGGGATCCCCCCCAACCTCCATTCTCCCTTCTCCTGTCTCCCGCCATCTCTCACCCACCCGAAACACATTTCTTGGCCTGAAGCCATCACAGCCAGCGACTAGATCAGTCCAAGAGGTGAACTGAAACTGACCCAGCAAACCGCCAGAGCCGGCCCATCAGTGCCCAGGGCCAAGTCCAGGGCAAGCTGTTCAGTGTTGCTCCAAAACCAGAAAGGGCCAACTAGGCAGGATCCTGTCTCCACCGCCCATCGCCCTGGCCATTGCCCCACTGAGCCCAGGGCCCCCAGGAAGAGTGGAGGTGGAGACCCAGGGGCCTTGGCTCTTAGTACGCATTCGCTCTGCCCCGCAGGCACCCAGCGAGTATGAGACAAGTCCGGAGCAGCTCTTCTACAGGATCGCCCACCTAAACCGCGGGCAGCAGTACCTGCTGTGGGTGGCCGCCGTCACCTCCGCCGGCCGGGGCAACAGCAGTGAGAAGGTGACCATCGAGCCTGCTGGCAAGGGTGAGCAGCCTGGGGCGGGGGCTGAGGGCAGAAACTGCCAGAAGGCCCCTTCTAGAATGACGGTTCTCCCCAACACGAGTTGTCTCCCTCCACCTTGTCTGTGGCCTGGCTGTAAGGAGCTGGCTGGCCGCTTGCCTCCCTCCTGCATCCACCAAGACTGGGCCTCTGCTGCCCCCTGACTCCCAGAAAGGCTCACAACAGGCTCAAGGCCATGCCACTAGTCGGGGCACCCAGCAGAATGCACCTTGGTCCCCCACTCCAGACTCTTCTCTGGGGGTGAAAGAAAGGGGTGTTAGCCCCACCCCCAGCTCAGCTCCTCCAGAGGGGATGGAGTTGGGATATGCTGCTTCCATGGAGCAGAGGGCTGCAAAGACAGCCCCCTCGTTCCAAAGCCTGGTCATCTCAGGCTGACATGATCCCACTGGTCACAGACGTTACAGAGGGCATGCCTCGAAGGAGGCTGTGGGCTGGGTTGGGTACACGGGGTGAATAAGAACATAACTGCTCTCAAGGGTGCCCCACTGAACCCCTGACCTGGGCATAAGTGTGGCATGGGGGCATGTGTACCCCTACTCTACAGGCAGTGATAGTTCTGAGGCCTCAACCCAAGACCAAGACTGAGGCCACCTCACAGAGCTGCCAGGCTCCCCCATGCCAACCCTGCGGCACGGGATTTAGCCACACAAGCCTGAGACTTCGAGCTTCTACCTTGACTCTGGGCCTCCCTGGGCCCTCCCTCCTGGCCCTGCCTCCTCCCACAGCCACAAGTGTCTATAACCCTGAGGCCCCAAGCCCTGAAGCAGCTGCCTCAGCCTAACCCCACTCCAGGGGTAACCAGCTTCCTTTGGATGAGATACAAGAGGCGTCAGCCCTCCCCGCCTCAGGCTCGGAGTCAGCGGGCACTGAATGGAGGGCCTGCAGCTGCCCTGCCGCGAGGGTTGTCATCCCATTTTCCAGGGGACACTCTGAGGCAGGGTAGCACAGCCCTCAAACACAGCAGAGTGGTGGGCCAGCCCTTCTGGCTCCAATTTGGGGGCTCTTTCTACAAAGCCTCAAGTTTCTTCCCTCCCCTGACCCCTCCTCCCAGTGGTGCTGCCAACCCCTTCTCCTGAACTTATCTCCTTCCAGGAAGGAAAGGACCCAGGACCCCCACCCCCCGACAGACACACACACACACACACACACAAACACACACACACACACACACACACACATCCCCACACACACACCCACTAAGAGGTCCCAGGAGCCAACCCCAGCCACAGGGCAGAACTGGCTCTAGAACAGTGTCTCTAGAGCTCCATCAAACATCCTTGGCAGGCAGCCGGGGGTTCCTCTAAAACTCCACTTTGAACATGTCACTACTTCCTTGTGAGCCTCCTCGTGAGGTCAGGAGGAAGCCCAGCCTCCTAGAGGTGCCAGCAGAGCCTTGGAAGCTTCTCCTCCCGCTCACTGCTCTGACCCTTACTCTGCTGCCCTCTCTTCAGTCACCCTGGGCTTGGGTCACTCATCCCGGAGGCTGAAGGCCCTCCCGCTCACCATGGGTTTCAGGCCCCCGTGCCTCTCTCAGTTCTATTCCCCCTTCCGACACACCTTCCTTCTCTGCTTACAGTCCATTAACAATGTTGTGATAGTTTCTGGTGGACAGCAAAGTGACCCAGCCAAATATATACATGTATCCATTCTCCACCAAACTCCCTTCCCATCCAGGCTGCTACATAACATTGACCAGAGTTCCCTGTGCTATACAGTAGGTCCTTGTTGGTTATCCATTTTAAATATAGCAGTGTGTACATGTTGATCCCAAATTCCCTGACTATCCCTTCCCCCCATTCTTATCCCCTGGGAGCTAATGAATTCCTTCTTTGACTTCAAGATTCAAGTCCAAGCTTCCAATTGCAGAAGTCGCCCCAGGCCTTCACCTCCTCCACGCCTCCTTCCTGATCCCAGGGCTATGGTACCTACCCCCACCATAGTATTTTTCACTCTAATGATCTGAAGTGTCTGTCTCCCTCTTAGATGGTAAGCAACTCGAAGACAGGGACTAGACTGTACTCATTCTGTGGCTCCTTAGAGCCTCCTATGATACCTGGTCCTAACAGGTATCTGATAAATGTCTGCTGAATGAACGATTTCCCCTCTGAAAATGAAAACGAACACATGGGGTCCTTTTCATCCTCTCTTCCCTCTAGCCCCAGCAAAGATCATTTCTTTCGGGGGCACCGTGACAACACCCTGGATGAGAGATGTGCGGCTGCCTTGCAATTCAGTGGGAGACCCAGCCCCTGCGGTGAAGTGGACCAAGGACAGGTGTGTGCGGGACCCTTTAGGGATGGTGACCCCCAGAGATGGGCGTTGCAGAAGAGCCATAAAGAGAACTGATATCCTTCCCTTCCGGCTGACTCAGTCATCTCCAGCCCTGGGAGGCCCTTGCTGGGTACATGGCTACACCCTCACGTGCTAGCCTGGCCTCCCTGGCTGCCCCTGTCGGCTGCCATGGATCTCCCTTCCCTGGGTGGTTGAAGAGGCCATGGTTACTAGATATCCCCAGGAAGCGCTGAGTGAAAACCAAGAATCTAGGGTCCCGGAGCCAGTGCCTTACTGCTCCCAGCTCTAACTGCCTGCAGACCTGGGGGAGGCTCCGGGAGGGGATGCCTGCCATAAGCTGCCCCCACCCCCCACAGTGAGGACTCAGCCATCCCCGTGTCCATGGATGGGCACCGGCTCATCCACACCAATGGCACGTTGCTGCTGCGCGCGGTGAAGGCTGAGGACTCAGGCTACTACACCTGCACGGCCACCAACACTGGCGGCTTCGACACCATCATTGTCAACCTTCTAGTGCAAGGTGAGACCCTGCGAAGTGGGCGGTGCTTGAGAGATGAGATCCTGTGAGGTGGGCGGGGCTCTGAGAGGTGGGACCCTTCGAGGTGGGCGGGACTTGAGAGATGAGACCCTGGGAGGTGGGCGGGGCTCTGGTGGGGACAGGGATGGTTAAGCGGGAGGAATTCCATCCAGAGAGAGACAGAGAGAGAAAGAAAGACAGAGACAGAGGGGTTGTCAAATAAAAAAGACCAGCCACCAGGGAGACAGACCCTCGGTGGATCAGAGGGGACACGTGGGAGAGGAGGCAGGAGGGGTAGAGAGGAGAATGAGCAGGAGTGGGGGAGGAAGAGGGCACCCCTGTCCCCCATCATCAGAGGTTAACCCTTTGTGGTGTGGGCTTCTGACTCTCCCCTCACAGTTCCCCCGGACCAGCCCCGTCTCACTGTCTCCAAAACCTCGGCTTCATCCATCACTCTGACCTGGATTCCGGGTGACAATGGGGGCAGCTCCATCCGAGGTGAGGGGGCCTGGATGAGGAGTGCGGAGAATTCTGGGCCGGGGCAGAGGAAGCGCTTCACTTACTCCCACTGCTTGTCCTCATAAGGCTTTGGAAGTGATGGGAAGAGGGGTGGTTTGGACCACAGGGGAGTTACCCAAGCGCCATGGAAAATATACCAGCCTAGACGTCTGAACTTTAGAACACCCACCCCCGCATTGCCAGTGGTGAGCTGTGTGAACCTGAGGAAGTCTGTTTTCTTCTCTGGGTATTAGTTTCCAAATCTATAAAATCAACAAATGTTCTAGATACTTGAACTTAAATATGCATATGAATCACCAGGGGATCTTGTAAGAACACAGATTCTGATTCGGGGAGCTGAGAATCTGCATGTCTAACAAGCTCCCAAGTGATGCTTTGGGGCCAGGGGACTGTACACGGAGTAGCAAGGTCTCAATAGGACCCCTTTGAAGTCTCACAGCTCTGGTTTCTGCTCCCTTCCCCACCCTGGCTTCTAAACCCTAACACAAGAGCCGATGGGAGAGAGTCCTACAACTCACCCCAGATCCTTCCAGTTTTGCATCTAATTGGCGTCCACGCCATCCTAACGGCCAAAAGTTCCCCCTGCTGGCCCCCTGCGGAGCCCAGTCCCATGACAGCTGTTGGGGGACCCCAGGCCCCGCCCTGCCCCTCCTGAGCCAGGCAAACCTCCCGGCCAGGCTTCGTGCTGCAGTACTCGGTGGACAACAGTGAGGAGTGGAAGGATGTGTTCGTCAGCTCGAGCGAGCGGTCCTTCAGGCTGGACAGCCTCAAGTGCGGCACGTGGTACAAGGTGAAGCTGGCGGCCAAGAACAGCGTAGGCTCCGGGCGCATCAGTGAGATCATTGAGGCCAAGACCCATGGGCGGGGTAAGGCCGGGGACAGGGTGGCAGGTGCTGGGATGGGGTAGAAGGGCACAGGGAAGCACAGAGACTCCAGGGAGACCCCACCTAGTTCCATCGCTGCAGCATCTGGACAAATCATAGTAGGAAAAACTGGCCCCACTTCCCTGCAAGGGGTGGCAGACAGATGGCTCACCTCTTCCTTTTTCCTGCCTCTGTCTTCCTCCTGGGCCAGGCCTTGCTCTCCTTGTCCATCTCCCTCTCCTCTTCTTCCTCCTCCTCTGTCCCCTGGAGCATCCCTACTCCCATCCACACCTCCCACTGATCCCTCGGAACCACTGCAGTCCCAGCCGCCCCAGGGAAATCCTTCCCAGTCTCTCTAACCTCTGTCTCTCCCTCTGGCCCCCCAGAGCCCTCCTTCAGCAAAGACCAGCACCTCTTCACCCACATCAACTCCACGCATGCTCGGCTTAACCTGCAGGGCTGGAACAACGGGGGCTGCCCCATCACCGCCATCATGCTGGAGTACCGGCCCAAGGGCACCTGGGCCTGGCAAGGCCTGCGCGCCAACAGCTCCGGGGAGGTGTTTCTGACCGAGCTGCGGGAGGCCACGTGGTACGAGCTGCGCATGAGGGCTTGCAACAGCGCTGGCTGCGGCAACGAGACCGCCCAGTTTGCCACCCTGGACTACGATGGCAGTGAGTCGGCACGGGCGGGCGGGGGCTGCTGCCGGGGAAGCTGGCCGAGAGGCAGACACGTAAAGAGATAGACAAGCAAATTGAAAAGAGGTATGACTCTAGTCAGGGACAAAGGCGGATGGGTGAGTAAGCAAGCAAAGGACAGGCAAAAGGAGCAGCAGACAAGTAGGCAGATAAGTGGGATGCACCTGTGACCACACAGGTGGATAGGCAGGCAGGCAGGTCAGTAACACTAAAGACAGAGGATCTTTGGGACCTCCCTGGTGGTCCAGTGGCTAAGACTCCACGCTCCCAATGCAGGGAGATGGGGCCAGCTTCTATCCTGGTCAGAGAACTAGATCCCACATGCCGCACCTAAGAGTTCACATACCACAACTAAGACCCAGCAAGCCAAATAAATAATAAAATTGAAAAAAAAAAAAATAGAGGGTCTTTGAAGGTGCAACCCTTGCTCTCCATTGCTTTAAAGAGATGAGAGGAGGCAGAGATGTAGTTGATGTCCTGCTCTATAAGAACACTCTGTTAAGATGGTCCATTAGCCAGGATCGGGTAACCTATGCTGCAGTAACAAACACTAAAAGCTTCATGGCTTGATCCAATAAAGATTTCTCACTCTCATAATGTGAGGGCTGGCTAGCCACCATTGTTTCGCCATGTTAGCTAGGCCATCTTGAACATGCAGCTTCCAAGGTCACCAACGAGAGAGAGACAGAAAAGACACAGCAGTTCCTAACTGCCCTGGCCAGGGGGTGCTGGACACTCATCGTTTCTATTTGCATTCTGTTGTACGTAACTAATAACATGGCTCTAACCTAACTGCCAGGAAGTCTGGGGAATGTAGCTGAGCCCATGGGTGTTTTGGTGAGCACCAGCTGGTATCTGCCACATGTGGATACCTCACACTCATGCACACACATGTTTAAGGCACATAGAAGGCTGAATTCATAGGGACCAGCTGTCACAAGCGTAACTGAATCTACCTGTGTGTTAAGGAAACAGAATAAAAGTGGCATCTCAGGGTATTTGCTCAAAGAAGGAAGACTTCATGAAGAAGATGACTCTTAGCTGAGGTTTTGAAACAAGTAAACATCAAGGCTTGGCAGAAGGCTCTGTCAGCGGGAGAACTCACTCATCACATCTCCTAGCAGCCACCAGGGTTAGCAGATATCACCCATGGGGGAGAGGGCAGGGAGAGACTGCAGGGTGTTGAGTGGCTTTTGCCCCCATTTGGGGAAGAGAACACAGGATCCCACTGCCCTGACTTCTGTCTCCTGTGATCCTCATCATCACCATCCCTCAACCTTACCAGCTGGATGTGGGAATCTAAGCCCATCAGCTACTCTCTGGAAATGAACACTGAACTCCAACAGGCAGGAGACTATCTCTGAAAGGGTTCAGGATGATTCTAAAACAGGCCTCAGTTCAGTTCAGTTGCTCAGGCATGTCCGACTCTTTGCAACCCCATGAATTGCAGCACGCCAGGCCTCCCTGTCCATCACCAACTCCCAGAGTTCACTCAAACTCACGTCCATTGAGTCGGTGATGCCATCCAGCTATCTCATCCTCTGTCGTCCCCTTCTCCTCCTGCCCCCAGTCCCTCCCAGCATCAGAGTCTTTTCCAATGAGTCAACTCTTCGCATGAGGTGGCCAAAGTACTGGAGTTTCAGCTTTAGCATCAGTCCTTCCAAAGAACACCCAGGACTGATCTCCTTTAGGATGGACTGGTTGGATCTCCTTGCAGTCCAAGGGACTCTCAAGAGTCTTCTCCAACACCACAGTTCAAAAGCATCAATTCTTCAGCGCTCAGCCTTCTTTACAGTCCAACTCTCACATCCATACATGACTACTGGAAAAACCATAGCCTTGACTAGATGGACCTTTAGGAGTCTTTAATATCATATGCAGTATAAAAACTACACAACCATTCATGGCTGTCCTGATGGGACCAGAACTTGGGGAGAGCAGAGGAGAGAGTTGGGGCTCTGAACTGGGAAGTAGAGATTGGAGTAAGACCAAAGGCAGCAAGAGAGGTCCAAGGGCTATGTTGCCCATGAGACTCTGCATAACGCTCGACTCCTAGGGCATCTGACTCCCTTCCTCACCCCCATTCAGGCACCATCCCGCCCATCAAGTCTGCACAAGGCGAGGGGGACGACGTGAAGAAGCTGTTCACCATCGGCTGCCCGGTCATCCTGGCCACACTGGGGGTGGCGCTGCTCTTCATCGTTCGCAAGAAGAGGAAAGAGAAGCGGCTGAAGCGGCTCCGAGGTAGGCGAGTTTCTTTGTGCTTCCTCAGCTGCGCTGGCCACTCTCCACTGGCCTGGAGCACTGTCTGGATGAAAGAGGGTGTCCATGTCCCCTTGAAGGGAGCACTCACTCCAGCCTTCTGAAACCTCCTTAGTTGTTCACTGCTGCTTCCTCTGTGTCCCTAAGACTTTGTGCCTGCCCTCACCAGGTTGACTTTTAGTGGTCCACACTGGTAAAACCATGTTGCTGGTTAAGACAGTTGAACAATTCCATAGTTGGTTGGTAAATACATGTTCCCTTCCACCCTGGATGCTCCATTCTCTCATATAGGACCTCTGCAACTTTCCTAGGGCCCAGCCACTAAAGACATGCAAGTGGTCTCTAGGATCTTGCTCAGCTTTGACTGAGCTGTTTCCATGCCTTGTCAGGTGTTAAATATTTTTAGTATCCTCCCCTGTCCCAACACCTGATACCCTGGTCTGGCATGAATGGGCTTGATTTACCCAAGACCAACTAGTTTCTAAATAAATGTCTGTTTATTTATATTTATATTTATTTATAAATATAAAATTATAAATATAAAATTATATTTATAAATATATTTGGAATATATTTATTGAGTATGTGCTATATTGTAGATACTGCCAGACATTGGAGATATAAAAATGAATGAGAAAGAGCAACCCATGCCCTTACAGAGTTCAGAGCCAAGGCACAATAAGAGCACAAAAGAGGGGATAACTAAGGCTGCCTAGGGTATTTAGGAGTTGGGTGGATAAAAGGTTGGTTCAGTGGGTGGTTGATAGTTGTTAAGTGGTTGGATGGATGGATGATTGGATGTCTGATGGATTGATAGTTGAATCACTAGATGGTTGGCTCCATGGAGGATGGATGTATATTTGAAGAACAGATGGATGATAAAATGGATAGATGATTGTATGGTTGTATAAATGGATGGTTGGATGAATGATTGAATAGATGAATGGATAATTAGGTGAATGGTTGAATAGATGCTTGGATGGGTTGATAGCTGAATGGATGAATGGTTGGCATTCATTGGGAAGCCCATCAAACATCCAGTCATCCATCCATCCAACCATTTAAAAACCATCAACCACCCACTGAACCATCCATTTATCTACCCAACTCCTGGTGGGTAGATCACTGGATGAATGGATCAACAGTGGATAGATCAATAATAAATGGATGGATGGGTAGCTAGATAGATGGTTGAATGTATTCATAAAGCTAGATTCCCTCTAACCAGTCATTCTCAGTTATCAGAAGTCTAGTGGATTACCCATGTTCTTTGTTTCTCCTCTCTTGTCGATTCCTAACCTTAGAGTCCTAAATCTATTCAGGGTCCCTATGAGATAAAACAGGCTCCCTGAGTGGCTCAGTGATAAAGAACCCACCTGCCAGTGTAGGAGACATAAGAGATACCAGTTCGATCCCTGGGTCAGGAAAATCCCCTGGATAAGGGCATGGCAACCCACTCCAATATTCTTGCCTGGAGTATCCCCATGGACTGAGGAGCCTGGCGGGCTGTGGTTCATAGGGTTGCAAAGAGTCCAACACAACTGAAGCAACTTAGCACATGCATGCATGAGATAAAACAGTGACCTTCAAATCCATCCATGGACTTTTGGGGACAGATGCCCTAGAGAAGGAAATAAAACTTTGGTTGATGTCATCTGGAGGTGCCCACTGACCACCTGTACTTCATCCTCGACTCTCTCCTCTCTCCAACAGATAACTGAGGATAGATCTACCACTGATGCCTATTTCCAACCTGCTGTGATGTCTTGTTTGATTAGAATCAGTTCAGGAAGCAGATGGAATACTTTATATACTGTCTCCCTGTTAGATAAAAGTCTGAGGAAAGGAAAACAGGCCTGAGTCAAATCCTGAATTGGGAGCAGTGAGACCTTACCATGTTTTGGATTGTCTCCAAGGTCCTTACATTTCTTCCCAGGAGACCAGCCCTGGCCCCATTTTAGGGAATTCTCTCTCCTTGCTCCCCATGCCTCTTCCAATTCTGATCCTGCTCAGACCCCATTCTCACTCAGTCCCCTCTCTCTACTGTTTTGCAGATGCAAAGAGTTTGGCAGAAATGTTGATAAGGTGGGTGTCACATCGCTACTTCCTCTCTCCTCCCATTTCCGTCCCCTCACCCAGGGTAGAGGCTTCTGAGACCCCACTATCCTGCAAAACCTCTCCCCCAATCCCTTGTGGCTGCCTTGTCACCCACCTCCAGCCCTTCTCCCCACAGCAAGAACAACCGAAGCTTTGACACCCCTGTGAAGGGGCCACCCCAGGGCCCACGGCTACACATTGACATCCCCAGGGTCCAGCTGCTCATCGAGGACAAGGAGGGCATCAAGCAGCTGGGTGAGTGACAGGTGCCACGAGCTCTGTGTCCTGCTGAGGGGGCTTCCCCAGGCCACATCCCATGAAGGGCAACCACCAGTCCTCAGACAGTGCCTGGGGTTCTGGAAGCAGCCCCATCAACAACTCCACAACCTCAGAACTCACTGCAGCTTCTCTCAAGGACTGGGTTGCCTCCTCTGTTAATGGGGAGACCTTACCTGACCTTTCTTAGGTTCAATGTCAGATAAAGACAAAGAGAAATTTGGGAAGCAAAGATGGTGCCCAAAGGGAAGGATTCCTGCTGATTGTGTTTTCTCCTCCAGGAGATGACAAGGCCACCATCCCTGTGACTGATGCTGAGTTCAGCCAGGCTGTCAATCCTCAGAGTTTCTGCACCGGAGTCTCCTTGCACCACCCAGCCCTCATCCAGAGCTCAGGACCCTTGATCGACATGTCTGACATCCGGCCTGGCACTAGTAAGCACCATCCCCAGGAAGACAGCCCACCTCCCAGATGAGGTTTCTTGGGCACAGCATAATGCAGAGGTGACTTTTTTTTTAAGGAGGGAGGAGCAGCATGGAAGAATGGAAAGAGCACTGGAAATAGAGTCTAGAGACCTTGATTACAGACCCACTAGCTGTGGCCTTGGGCATATCACTCACCTTATCTCTCTGGGCCTCACTTACTTTCCCTAGAAATTTTGAGAGGGTTAGTTGTTCTTTCTCTCCAAGGGCCTCTGCATCTTCCGCTGAGACGCTGGACATAAGGACAGAATACATACAGGCCTGTAGGGAATGAATGGACAGTCATGAGGCAGCAGGAGAGGAGGTTACATTCTTCCCAGGCTGTAGAAAAGATGGGGTGGCCAGGGAGGACTAGGATGCTGCCCACTGCCCGTATCCCTGACACTGCAGCCCTCCTCCTCCGTGGATAGCTCTGTGTTCAGGAAAGGCAGCATGCTCAGCTTTCCCAAGGGAGCTTCTGTGGCTGCTCCTGCCTCCTCCCTTGCTCCCCGCCACCCTTTCTGGTAAACGCCAGCTGCCCAAGCCTGAGTGGCCGCAGCTGGAGGGTGATAGCTCTTGCTTCCTCTCTGCAGATCCAGTCTCCAGAAAGAATGTGAAGTCAGCCCACAGCACCCGGAACCGGTACTCAAGCCAGTGGACTCTGACCAAGTGTCAGGCCTCCACCCCCGCCCGTACCCTCACCTCCGACTGGCGCACTGTGGGCTCCCAGCATGGTGTTACTGTCACCGAGAGTGACAGCTACAGTGCCAGCCTCTCCCAGGACACAGGTAAGCCCAGGGACCTGGTTCCTGCTCACTCTCCTCAGTCTCCCCCATTCCCCATCTTCTATTTTCCCCACTCCTACCCACCAGCATGGAGTCCAAGGCACCACTCAGTTTCATTTCCAGCTGGTCACTGACTTACCCTGTGGCTGTAACAAAAATGCTTGACCTAACCGAGCTCTGCTTGTCAAGGATGTCATTTTGCTCTCCCAAAATATGATGGAGAAAATGGTACACATGATGTTTGTTGGAGAAGAGGTTAAGGCTTGCTCAGAGGGTGATGCTTATTATCAAGAACAAAAGCTGTGGGCTTCCCTGGTGGCTCAGTCATAAAGAATCTACCTGCCAATGCAGGAGACACGAGTTCCATCCCTGATCTGGGAAGATCCCACATGCCGCAGAGCAACAAAGCCCGTGTGCCGCAACTACTGAGCCTGTCCTCTAGACCCCAGGAGCCACAACCGCTGAGCCCGTGTGTTGCAGCTACTGAAGCCTGAGCACCCTAGAGCCTGTGCTCCACAAGAGAAGCCACCACAGTGAGAGGTGCATGCCTCGCCACGAGAGAATAGCCCCCACTTGCCTGCACAGCAACAAAGACCCGGCACAGCCATAAACAAATAGATTTCAGAAAGAATGAAAGCTGTTTTGCATTTTGTTAGTCAACGATCCCACTTTTTTAATTAATTAATTAATTTTAATTAGAGGCTAATTACTTGACAATGTTGTGGTGGGTTTTGCCATATACTGATATGAATCGGCCACGGGTGCATATGTGTCCCCCATCCTGAAACCACCCCCCCATCTCCCTTCGTCCCTCTGGGTTGTCCCAGAGCACCGGCTTTGAGTGCCCTGCTGCATGCATCGAACTTGCATGGTCATCTATTCTACATATGGTAATGTACATGTCTCAGTGCTGTTCTCTCAAATCATCCCACCCTCGCCTTCTCCCACAGAGTCCAAAAGTCTATTCTTTATTATCCCACTTTTGCCACCACCACTACCTTCACAGGAAGAGAGCAGGGTCATGTGAGCCTCATCCACTCCGTAGTCAGGCTTTCAGATGGCTACTGGGGTTATGGTTAAGGTAACTGCTCAATCTGGTCTCATTTTCACCCTCTCCCCATAAGCCCACTTTATTTTTTATTGAGCTATAACTTATATATAACATTTCATTTCAGGTGTACAACATAATGGTCCGATATTTGTATACACTGCAAAATGATCGCCACAATAAGTGTAGTTAACATCCTTCACCACATACAGTTTTTTTTCTTATATTGAGAACTTTAAAGAACTACTCTCTTAGTAACTTTCAGATATTCAATGCAGTGTTATTAACTGTAGTTATCATGCTGTACCTTATGTTCCCATGACTTACTTATTGTATAACTGGACGTCTGTACCTCTTGACCACTTCACCCATTTCGCCCAACTCCCGCCCCCACCACCACCTCTGGCAACCATTAATCTATTCTCTGTAACTGTGCAGGGGTTTTGTTTGTTGTTGTTTTGGGGTGTTTTTAGAATCCATACATAAGTGATATCATGCTGTATTTGTCCTTGGTTTATTTCACTGAGCATGATTCCCTTGAGGTCCATGCATATCTTCCCAAATGGCAAGATTGCCTTTTTAATGACTGAACACTATCTCACTGTGTGTGATTGTGTTTGTGTGTGTCTTTTTAGTCTATTCACCCACTCACGGACACACAGGTGCCTCTGTATCTTGGCTCTTGTAAATAATGCTGCAGTGAATATGGGGGTGCCACTCATTCCCTTTTAACTTTGTGCCCCCCCCATCTCCCAAGACAAAGGACGGAACAGCATGGTGTCCACTGAGAGCGCCTCTTCCACCTACGAGGAGCTGGCCCGGGCCTACGAGCACGCCAAGCTGGAGGAGCAACTGCAGCACGCCAAGTTTGAGATCACTGAATGCTTCATCTCCGACAGCTCCTCTGACCAGATGACCACGGGCACCAACGAGAATGCGGACAGCATGACGTCCATGAGCACACCCTCAGAGCCCGGCATCTGCCGCTTCACCGCCTCCCCACCCAAGCCCCAGGACGCTGACCGGGGGAAGAACGTGGCTGTGCCCATCCCTCACCGGGCCAACAAGAGTGAGTGTTCAGACCACCTCCCTTGCTGTGTCCCTGCCTTCCAACCCCCTGAGCCTAGGCTAGAACCTAGCCCTGCCTGCACCCTACCCGCTCGCCCAGCACGGCTCCTTGGCAGTGGGGTATAGTGCAGAGAGCAAGGACTTGGGAGCAAGCAGATCTGGGTTCACATCCTGTCTCAAATGCTTAATACCTCTGTGACCTCGAGCAAGTCATGGAACCTCTCTGGCCTTAATTTTCTTGTTTTTGAAATGCAAACGAGAGCATATACTTTGCATTGTTATAATGAGCATTAAAAATGTTGTCCATGCCTGGCACAGAGTTAAGGGGCAATCCTGGCAGCTATGTCCATTTTGGTCAAATATCATGGTGGGCAGTGACCCAGACTGACAGGGAACATCTGATTCCAGGGCCCTGGCCAGAGTATATGCCCTTTGAGGTCAGCAGGGCAGGTCTAGGATAACCAGGGGGAGGGAAGCAAGGGTGCCCACAAGTAGACATCAGGGCCACCATATGCAAGGCACAGGCTGTCAAACCAAGCAGTCTGGTCTGCTCGGCAGTGTCCTTGCTAAGGGGCCACGCTGAACTAGGGGTTCAGGGTCATCTAGAAAAGAGCACAGGTTAACAGAAAGAACAGAGACCTAGGAGTCCAGCAGCCCTTTACGACTCCCCCTCCCCATCCAGCTCTGTGAATTTGGGTAAGTTACTTAATCTCTCTGAACCTCAGTTTCCTCATTTGCAAAATCCAAGCAGGTATTAATGTATCCAGGGGTCTGCGGGGTCTAAATGAGATGACCTAAAGAGTGGCTGGCATAGT
This sequence comes from Bos mutus, assembly GCF_027580195.1. Classification (NCBI taxonomy): domain Eukaryota; kingdom Metazoa; phylum Chordata; class Mammalia; order Artiodactyla; family Bovidae; genus Bos; species Bos mutus. The sequence goes on from NC_091631.1 coordinate 51,771,554, forward strand.
GGACAGGAGAGGGGCCTGTGCACAGGGTGCTCACAGGGCGGAGGGATCAGGATGTGGGGTCCTGGAAGCGTGTCCTGTGGAGGCACTGAGAGAAAGGAGGAACATTCTGCCTGGAGAAGACAGGATGGAGGAGAGGGATGCGGAAACGAAGCGGAGTCAGACGTCTGAACGGAGGCTTGGGAAAGGGAGGAGGCCGGCTCTGGTGGCCTTCAGAGGACAGAATCAGGTTGAATGTGGCGAATTGACAAGGATTGACATTCCTTTCCTTCTCAGGGTATAGAAAAGCTTTCTAACAGCCAGAGCTTTTGGATGACCATGTTTGGAAAATGAGCCCACCCACAGCTGAAGTTGATCAGTTATAGTGAACAATTAACAATAGGGATCAATCTATTGAGCAACACCGTGCCGCTGTATTGCAGCCTTTTCCCTGTGTGTGTTAGTCGCTCAGTCGTGTCCAACTCTTTGCAATCCCCATGGACTGACTATAGCTCTCCAGGCTCCTCTGTCCATGGAATTCTCCAGGCAAGAATACTGGAATGGGTTGCCCATTTCCTTCTCCAGGGGATCCTCCCGACCCAGGAATTGAACCTGGGTCTTCCACACTGCAGGCAGATTCTTTACGCCTGAGCCACCAGGGAAGCGCAACACAGGAAATTTGACTCAACACAGGAAACCTCACCCCGCCCCAACATGGGCAGGATTGACTGACTGATAGCTCTTTCTGGATTCCGTGGGTGGTGGTGCATGGCCTTCTTGGAGCAATTTTTCTGGTTAATTCTGATAAGGAGCCTTTTCCCTACTTTGTCTCATTCCCTCCTCACAAAATTACTGTAGGGAGATGAGGTTATCCCTATTTCATAGATGAGGAAACCAAGGCTCAGAGAGGCCAAGTGACTGATCTTTCCTTGACTGGTTACTGCCTATGGGTGGAGGGACTGGCTGAGGGCTGGGGGCGGGGGAACAGGCTGCTTCCAAGGGGCGTCTGCCGCTGACACCACGCACTTCCTCCCTTCCAGGTGACTACTGTAACCTGCCCCTGTACGCCAAGTCAGAGGCCTTCTTCCGAAAGGCAGAGGGGCGTGAGCCCTGCCCCGTGGTCCCGCCCCGCGAGGCCTCCATCAGGAACGTGACTCGAACCTACCACCCCCAGGCTCGCCACCTGACCCTGGACCCTGCCAGCAAGCCCCTGGGCCTTCCGCACCCCGGGGCCCCCACGGCCGCCTCCACCGCCACCTTACCTCAGAGGACTCTGGCCATGCCGGCACCCCCCGCCGGCCCGGCCCCCGCAGCCCCCGGTCCCGCCCCCGCCGAGCCCCCGGCGGCCCCCAGCACCGCCCCTCCGGCCCCCAGCACCGAGCCTCCGCGGGCCGGGGGCCCACACACCAAAATGGGGGGCTCCAGGGACTCACTTCTCGAGATGAGCACGTCGGGGGTGGGCAGGTCTCAGAAGCAGGGGGCCGGGGCCTACTCCAAGTCCTACACCCTGGTGTAAGGGCGCAGCCGGAGGGCGGCCGCGAGCCTGGACCTGTCTGCACCTCCAGCCCTCACACACCAACTTGGCTGGTTTCCTGCATTATTTATATCAAACTGACAAAAACCCACCAACAAGGAAAAAACAACCCCCTGAGTCATGAACGCCTGTACATAGAACTCTTTTGTACAAATGAAACTATTTTCTTCTTCTCCATGAAGCCAGGGCACAAAGAATTTGACAGTACACGTCAAATCCCCCCACCCCACAAAATCTGCCGGGAGAGATATATACCTATATAGAGGGATAGGAGCACAGCGATGAGCTATATATCTATATATTTCTCTCACCTTATTTTGAGACAGAGGCACAAAGACTCAGCAATTTTTCCCTCCTACTCACCCTCCCTCCGATCTAGGTGGTTTTGACAGAGACCAAGATCCCAACTCAGAGACACTGCATGCGATTTTACTGTTCCAAAAAAAAAAAAAACCAGGAGTTGCTTCAATTTGCAGATGCTTATGTGTTAATACCTTTTTCTATGAAAAAAGACCCAGCGCCGTGTGCAATAAAGGTTATGTTTCTATGTGGTCGCTTTTTTCCCATCTGGCAAGGGTCAGTGAGGAGGCAGGGACAAGAGGCCCCTCTACCAGGCCGTTGGTCTTCGAGGGGAGAGACTTTGAGAAGCCCAGCTTAAGCTCAGCACGTTAATCTTTTTAAAAGGCTTTCCATTAGCCAAGCTGCCCCTTGGGCACCTGTTCCATTCTCTGTTCTATGCTGGGCCCTACAAGGGACGAGCTGTGTGTCTTTGGTTTCCTAAACCTCTCTGAACCACAGTTCACTTGTCGGTAAAATGAGGCAACCTCGGTGAGAGCACTGGGAAGCCGATATGGGGATGGGGGCTGTGTTTACTGGCTTCTGTCTGCCCTTTGGGAGAATGCAGTGCAGCCAGGTGAACAAAGCTACTCTAACAGCTAGTGGGCTGTTAAGTCGTGTAAACGGTGCCTCTAAACTGGGAGGAAGAGATTGTGTTATCCTGGCGGGGACCAGCCAAAGCTTGAAGTTCTCAGCTAACTCTTGTTACAGCAAGATGAACCCAAAGGGAGAAGGAGTGAGGTCATCAGAGGTCCGAGAGGTGAAAAGGGCTCACAAGGAGGGGAACAGCGTTCCACCAGAGAGAATGAGGCCAGTGAGCACACCAGGTGCCACACCTAGTGTCAGAGGCGCTACATAGAGTTAGATTCAGGTGGAAGCAATCTCGCCCACGTGCAGACGCGCAGAGAAGCCAGTTCTCATGGGAGGGTCAAAAAGCATGTAAGCTGGGCCAGAGGACATAAGAGTTTGGATAGGCGGAGAGGAGGGGATAGACCCAGGAGACGCCAAAGCCTCCGGAAGTCTCCTTCTATGGTGGCCGGGCCGCCTGGTTGAGAAGGAAGGGCCCCTCGGAAGTGCACAGGGAGGTCCTGCACTCAGCACCCCAAGTCAAGGCCGACTTGTGGACCCCGAATCTGGAAGGAAGGTAAGTCTGGGCCCTGCTGGTCCCACTGCCCCTCCCTCTAGAGGAGGAAGTGGGAAGGGGACCCCAGGGGTGGGGAGGGAGGAAGCGAAGGTTTGTGCAGGGTAGGAGTAGTACCCATCGGTCTGGGACACCAGAGAGCTTTCCCTGGGATGCACGACCTTGAATAGAAGCGCTTTCCAAAAAACAGCTCATTCCTCAAATATTTCCTGAGCCCTCGCAAGTGCGGACACTGGAACTCCGGCCCTGGGTAACTACATGTTGGGTAGTTCATGCTGTCGGCATGAAAGAGGGGAGAAGGCAAAGATTATGTATTCCTGGGTGGCTTGTAGACCCTTAGGGAGACTCTGTTTCAGGCCTGCAGGATCCACCCAGGGAGTGGGGGAACCAACTGATGACAGCATTTGTGAGAAAAGGCCTTCCAGGCTCCTTGCGTGACTGGAGGACAGGCTGCCTCCCAGGGCTGCACATGCCATCTGCAGGTCACCTCCCAAAGTGTAGGCACAGTGATCAAGCCCCAAATTCTTGCTGAGGACTGGCTAATATAAATTTACGGCAGGTTAGGGAAGTAGGCATCACGATCTCCATCAGGCAGGCAAGAAAGCTGGAGCCCTGGTGGGCTGAGTAAGTTATCCAAAGTCAGAGGAGCAGGAAAAGATGATGAGGTTCAAACTCAAGAGTATCTGAATCCTTAACCAGTGAGCCACCCTGCCCTCTGTTCCACTGTTCAGAGGCTGAGTTTCAGTTCTACCCTGAGGATGATGCCAGGTGAACAGTCTGCCAGGTCCAGGGGACCCAGCTGGACTTAGTGGCAGGAAAATGGCCAGTGTGGAATTATTCATGAGCCATTCAGAGAAGAGAACCAATACAACACACTGAGTGGGCCGGAGTGAAGGAGCACCTCTGATGGACTGACTCTGGCAGGGGACAGTAATAGGAGGGGAGAGATTTGGCTCTGGGGGGTCTGTTGGAGAAGGCCTGGGACCAGAGGTGAGCCATGTAGGAGGAAAAGGACTTGAAGAGGCATGAGACAATGAGGCACGAGCCAGCTTCACTTATGCTCAGTGGAGTTGGGCCCCTTACTAAGAAACACAAGTCCTGGAAATTCAGACAGACTTGGGAAAATCCACACAATTTTGTATGCTGATGGTTTCTACCTTTGATGGGTTTTTCAGCTAAACCACAAGGTTGCCTGTTAGGATGGGTACGCAGGAGCTAGGTCATTCATCAGCTCACCTCCTGCTCACACATCCCCAGCTCAGCATCACTGAACTCTGTCTGGAGTAGCTGTCTTAAATATTTCTAGTTCCATGATGTCTACCACAGACAAGGCCACCATGTGTCTCTAGAATCTAGATACTCAAGTTGTGGTCCACGGACCAGCAGCATCACCTAAGAGCTTGTTAGAAATGTGACATCTCAGGCCCCACCCTTGAACCACTGGATCAGGATGCAGTTTAGCAAAAATCCCTAGAGGATTCACACGTGCCCTAAAATTTGGGAAGCCGCCCTCTAGAAGGGCTTCTGAGACAGCATGCCCCTGCTCTCTCCCTTCTGCTAAAAACCAGAGCGAGACCTGCGGGTCTTAGTTGCACATCAGATTCACCTGAGAAGCTTGTTAAAAAGAAAAAACAAGCGACCCAGAACTCACCAATTCCAACTGAATCACAAATTGTGGACCTGCAACCCAGGCATTTGTATTTGTTGTATGTGTGGAAAAAGACACAACCTAACATTTACCATTTTAACCATTTTAAATTTTTTAAAGTTTTATTTAATATTAGAGTATAGTTGATTTACAAAGTTGTGTTTCAGGTGAACAGCAAAGTGATTCAGATGTACACATATTCATCCTTTTTTAGATTATTTTCCCATATGCTGCTGCTACCAAGTCACTTCAGTCGTGTCTGACTCTGTGCAACCCCAGAGACAGCAGCCCACCAGGCTCCCCCGTCCCTGGGATTCTCCAGGCAAGAACACTGGAGTGGGTTGCCATTTCCTTCTCCAATGCGTGAAAGTGAAGTCGCTCAGTTGTGTCCAACTCTGTGCGACCCCATGGACTGCAGCCCACCAGGCTCCTCCGTCCATGGGATTTGCCAGGCAAGAGTACTGCAGTGGGTTGCCATTGCCTTCTCCATTTTCCCATATAGGTTATCATAAAATATTGAGCAGAGTGCCTTTTGCTATACAGTGGTTTAGTCATTTAATCGTGTCCGACTCTTGCGACTCCAAGGACTGTAGCCTGCTAGGCTCCTTTGTCAATGGGATTCTCCAGGCAAGAATACTGGAGTGGGTTGCCATTTCCTTCTCCAGGGGATCTTCCCATCCCAGGAATCGAACCCAGGCGTCCTGCATTGCAGGCATATTCTTTACTAACTGATCTATGAGGGAAGTGTTCTACAGTAGGTCCTCGTTGGTTGTTTTACATATGCTGCTAAGTCGCTTCAGTCGTGTCCGACTCTGTGCGACCCCAGAGACAGCAGCCCACCAGGCTCCCCCAACCCTGGGATTCTCCAGGCAAGAACACTGGAGTGGGTTGCCATTTCCTTCTCCAATGTGTGAAAGTGAAAATAGTGGTGTGCATATTTTAATCCCAAACTCCTAATTTATCCCTCCACCCACCTTTTCTCTTTGGTAACCATAAGTTTGTTTTTAAAGTCTGTGAATCTGTTCCTGTTTTGTAAATAAGGTCACTTGTATCATTTTTTTAATTCCACGTATAGGTGATATCATATTTGTGTTGGATGTCACTTAGTATAATAATCTCTAGGTCCACCCATGTTTCTGCAAATGGCATTATTTCCTTCTTACTTATGACTGGGTAATATTCCATTGCATATATGTGCCGCATCTTCTTTATTCCTCTGACGATGGACATTTAGGTTGCTTCTGTGTCTTGGCTTTTGTCAATAGTGCTACAATGAACACTGGGGTGCATGTATCCTTTCAGATTTTGGTTTTCTCTGGATATATGCCCAAGAGTGGGATTGCTGGATTGCATGGTAGCTCTATTTTTTAAGGAACCTCCATACGGTTCTCCATAGTGACTATCAATTTATATTCCCACCAACAGTGTGGGTGGGCTCCCCTTTCTCCACACCCGCTCCAGCATTTATTGTACCTTGACTTTCTGATGACCATTCTGATCAGTGTGACGTGATAACCTTATTGTGGTTTTAATTTGTGTTTCTCTAATATTTAGTGATGTTGAGCATATTTTCATGTGTTTTTTGACCATCTATATGTCGTCTTTGGAGAAATGTCTACATAGGTCTTCTGCCCATTTTTGATTGGGTTGTTTTTTTTTATATTGAGCTACATGAACTGTTCATATATTTTGGAGATCAACCCTTTGTCAGTCATTTCATTTGCAAGTATTTTCTCCTATTCTATGGGTTGTCTTTTTGTTTATGGTTTCCTTTGTTGTGCAGAAGCTTCTAAGTTTAATTAGGTCCTGTTTGTTTATTTTTGTTTTTATTTTCATTACTCTAGAAGGTGGATCTGAAGATTTTGCTGTGATTTAGTCAGAAGTGTTCTTCCTATGTTTTCCTCTAAGAGTTTTATAGTATCCAATCTTACATTTAAGTCTTTAATCCATTTTGGGTTTATTTTTGTGTATGGTGTTAGAGGGTATTCTAATTTTCATTCTTTTACATGTAATTTTTCAGTTTTCCCAGCACCACTTATTGAAGAGATTGCCTTTTCTCCAGAGAAAAGATTGCCTCTTGCCTCCTATGTCATAGATTAATTAACCATAGATGTGTGGGCTTATTTCTGGACTTTCTACCTTGTTCCATTGATCTATATTTCTGTTTTTATGCCAATATCATACTGTTTTGATTACTGTAGCTTTGTAATATAGCCTGATGTCAGGGAGCCTGATTCCCCCAGCTCCATTTTTCTTTCTCAGAATTGGTTTGGCTATTCAGGGTCTTTTGAGTTTCCATACAAATTTTAAAATGTTTTATTCTAGTTCTGTGGAAAATGCCATTGGTAATTGGGTAGGAATTTCATTGAATACATGTAGATTGCTTTGGGTAGTATATTTTGACAATATTTTTTCTTCCAGTCCAAGAACATGGTATATGTTGTCTTCTGTTTCTGTTTTCTTCTAGTTCCTTTATCAGCGTCTTATACTTTTTCAGACTACAGGTCTTTTGCCTCCTTAGGTAGATTCGTTTGTAGATATTTTATTCTTTTTGATGCAATGGTAAATGAGATTGTTTCCTTAACATTTTAAACCATTTTTAAGTTCACAATTCAGTAGCATTAAGTATATTCACCTTGTGGTATAACCATCACCATTACTCATTTCCAGAACTTTTTTCGTCTTCCCAAAAACTCTGTACCTATTACACGCTAATTCCTCATTTTCCCCTCCCCCAGCCCCTGGCAACCACCATTCTACTTTCTAATATTAATAACTTGACTACTCTGGATACCTCATGTCAGCGGCATCACACAGTATTTGTCCTTTCAACTGGCTTATCTCAATCATCACATTTTCAAGATTCATCCATGTTGTAACATGTATCACAATTTCATTCCTTTTGGACTTCCTTGGCAGTGTAGTGGTTAAGACTCCATGCTTCCACTGCAGAGGAGCACAGGTTTGATCCCTAGTTGGGGAAGTTCTTCATGCCATGCAGAGCGGCCAAAAAGAAAAAAAAAGTCATTCATTTTTAAGACTGAATAATATATCATTGCATGTATATATCACATTTTTATACCATTCACTTCTTGATGGACCGTTGGGTTGTTTCCTTTTGTTTGTGAATACTGCTGCTGTAAGCACTGGTATATAAGTACTTGTTTGGCTCCCTGCTCTCAATTCTTGTAGGCGTATAACTAGGAGTGGAACTGCTGGATCAAATGGTAATTCCATGCTTAACTTTTTAAAATGAAGAATATATTTATTTTTATTGTGGTATAGTTGATATATAATATTGTATGTATATGATTTGATATTTGTATGCTCTGAAATGATCACCACAATAAGTCTAGTTAATATCTGTCTCAATACAGAGTTACCAAATTTTTTTCTTGTGACTTTCAAGATCTACTCTTTCAGCTTTCAATACAGTATTATTAGCTATAGTTACTGTGCTGTATGTTATATCCCCATGACTTACTTATTTTGTAACTGAAGTTTATACCTTTTTGACCCCCTTTCATCCGTTTAGCCCACTCCACCACCCACCTCCCCAAGCCGCACCTCTGGCAGCCATTATTCTGTTGTCTGTGTCTATGAGCTTAGAAGTTTAGGGGTTTGTTGTTGTTGCTTTAATATTCCATGTATAAGTGAAATCATACAGTATTTGTCTTTCTCTGACTTATTTCACTTAATGTCCTCAAGATCCATGCATATCATCACAAATGGCAAGATTCTATGCTTTTTATGATATTGAATAGTATTCCATTGTGTATATGTTGCATCTTCTTTATTTAGCATTAGTGGACACTTAGGTTGCTTCCATATCCTGGCTACTGTAAATAATGCTACAATGAGCATGGGGATATAGATAGATTTTCAAATTAGTATTTTCCATTTTCTTTGGATAAATACATAGAGGTAGACTTGTTGGATTGTGTGATAGTTCAATTTTTAATTTTTTTGAGGAAACTCTGTACTGTTTTCCATAGTGGCTACACCAATTTAGAGTCCCATTAACAGTGTACAAGAGTATACTTTTCTCCATGTCCTTACCAACATTTGTTATTTCTTTTTGATAATAGCCATTCTGACAGGTGTGCTGTGCTATCTTATTGTGAGTTTGATTTTTAATTGTCTCATTAATGATGCTGAGCATATTTTCATGTACCTGTTGGCCATCTATGTGTGTTCTTTAGAAAAATATTCAGATTTTCCTGCCCATTTTTTAAAACTTTATTTTATATTATAGATGATTAACAATGTTGTGATAGTTTCAAGTGGACATCAAAGTGACTCAGCCATGCATATACATGTATCCATTCTCCTTCAAACTCACATCCTGTCCAGACTGCCATATAACATTGAATCCAACCCATTTTAAATCAGATTTTTTCATTTAATATGTATGAGTTCTGTATTTTGGATATTAACCCCTTATCAGATATATGATTTGCAAATATTTTCTCCCATTTAGTAGGTTGCCTTTTCATTCTGTTAAGGTTCCCTTTGCTGCGTAGCAACATTTTACTTTGATATAATCCCACTTTTTAGTTTGATGTAATCAGAAAAGCCCTGAAGTTGGAAAAAATTGAAGAAAGGAGGAGAAGGGGACAACGACAGAGGATGAGATGGTTGGAAGGCATTACGGACTCAAGGGACATAAGTTTGAGCAAGCTCCAGGAGATGGTGAAAGAGAGGGAAGCCTGGCGTGCTGCAGTCCATGGGGTTGCAAAGAGTTGGACATGACTGAGCGGCTGAACAACACAATCCCATTTTTTCATTTTTGCTTTTATTGCCTTCCCTTTGAAGTCAGATTCAAAAAAATTATCACCAAAATATTAAATCAAAGGGCTTGCTGCCTATGCTTTCTTGCAGGAGTTTTATGATTTCAAGTCTTCCATTCAAGTCTTTAATCCATTTTGAGTTAATTTTTTGTGTATGGTGTAAGACAGTGGTCAAGGTTCATTCTGTTGCATATGGCTGTCCAGTTTTTCCAACATTTATTCATGAGACTGCCGTTTCCCCATCATATGTTCTTGGTGCCATTGTCATAAATTAATTGAGCATGTCTGTGTGGGTATATTTCTGGGCTCGCTCTCCTGGGCCAGTGATCCATGTGTCTATTTTTATGCCATTCTCTTTTTATTACTATAGCTTTGAAATATAGCTTGACATCAGGGAGGGTGTTGTCTCCAGCTTTGTCCTTATTTTTCAAGATTGATTTGACTCTCTGGTATCTTCTGTGATTCTACACAAATTTTAGGGTTGGTTGGTCTATTTCTGTGAAAAAAATGCTACTGGGATTTTGATAGGGATTATGTTAAATCTTTAAGTCTCTTTGGATAGTATTAACATTTTAACAATATTCTTCCAATCCATATTCCAAATAGAATATCTTTCCATTTATGTCTTCAGTTTCTTTCATCAGTGTCTTGTAGTTTCCAGAGTACAAGTCTTTCACCTCCTTGGTTAAATTTATTCCTAGGTATTTTATTCTTTTTGATGCAATTGTAAATGAGGTTGTCTTCTAATTTCTCTGATAGTTTGTTAATAGTGTATGTAAACATAATAGATTTTGTATATTGATTATATCCTGAAACTTGACTGAATTGTTTGTTCTCACAGGTTTATTTTGGTAGAGTCTTTAGGGTTTTCTATTATGATATGTCATCTACAAAGAAGGACAGTTTTACTTCTTCCTTTCCAATTTGGGTGACTTTTATTTCTTTTTCTTGCCTAATTGCTCTGCCTAGGACTTCCACACTATATTGAATAAAAGTGGAGAGAATGGGCATCCTTGTCTTGTTCCTCATCTTAGAGGAAAAGCTTTCAACTTATCACCATTTGATGTTAATTGTGGGTTTGTCATATATGGCCTTTACTGTGTTGCGGTATATTCCCTGCATACCCACATTATTGAGAATTTTTATCATAAATGAATGTTGGATTTTGTCAAATGCTTTTCCTGCATCTATTGATGATCATATGATTCTTATCCTTTAATGTGTTAAAGTGAGTCACTCAGTCATGTCCGACTCTTTGCAGCCCCATGGACTATACAGTCCATGGAATTCTCCAGGCCAGAATACTGGAGTGGGTAGCCTTTCCCTTTTCCAGGGGATCTTCCCAACCCAGGGATCGAGCCCAGGTCTCCCGCATTTCAGTCAGATTCTTTACCAGCTGAGCCACAAGGGAAGCCCAAGAATTCATTGTGTTAACCTGGTGTATAATGTTGACTGATTTGCAGATGTCGAACCATCCTTGAATCCCTGGAATAAATCTCACTTGATCATGATATAGGATTCTTTTAATGTACTGTTGAATTCTTTTGCTAATACTTTGTTGAATTGTTGCATCTATATTCATCAGGAGTTTTGGCCTGTAATTTTCTTGTGGTGTACTCACCTGGTTTTGGTAGTGGGGTAAAGCTGGCCTAACAATGAGTTTGGAATTGTTCCTTTATTTTCTATTTTTTGGAAGATTTTGAGAAGGATTGGTATTAATTATTATTAGAATGTTCAGTAGAATTCACCAGTGAACCATCTGGTCCTGGACCTTAGTTTGTTGTTATTGTTCAGTCATGGACTGCATCAGGCCAGGCTTCCCTGTCCTTCAGTATCTCCTAGAGTTTGCTCAAACTCATGTCCATTGAGTTGGTGATGCCATCCAACCTCTGTCATTTTCTGTCACCCTCTGTTCACCACCTTCATCCTCTGTCACCCCTTTCTCTTGCCCTCAATCTTTCCCAGCATCAGGGGCTTTTCCAATGAGTCAGCTCTTTGCATCATGTGGTCAAAGTATTGGAGCTTCAGCATCAGTCCTTCCAATAAATATTTATGGTTGATTTCCTTTAGGATTGACTGGTTTGATATCCTTGCTGTCCAAGGGATCCTCAAGAGTCTTATCCAACTCCACAGTTTGAAAGCATCAGTTCTTCGGCGCTCAGCCTTCTTTAGCATTCAGCTCTCATATCTGTACACAACTACTGGAAAAATCCTAGCTTTGACTGTACAGACCATTGTCATTCAAGTGATATCTCTGCTTTTTAATACACTGTCTAGGTTTGTCACAGCTTTTCTTCCAAGGGGCAAGTGTCTTTTAATTTCATGGCTGTAGTCACCATCTGCAGTGATTTTGGAGCCCAGGAAAATAAAATCTGCCACTGTTTTCATTTTTTCCCCACCTATATGCCTTGAAGTGATGGGACCAGATGCCATGATCTTAGTTTTTTGAATGTTGAGTTTTAAGCCAGCTTTTTCACTTACCTACATCACCTTCATCAAGAGGCTATTTAGTTTCTCTTTGCTTTCTACCATTAGCGTGGTATCATTTAATTCCTGATTCAATCTCCTTTCTAGTAATTCGTCTATTCAAATTTTGTTTCTTCATGATTCAGCCTTGAAAGTTTGTATTTGTTTCTAGGAATGTATCCATTTTGTCTTGGTTGTCCAATCTGGCATGTATGTGTTCATATTGGTCTCTTAAGATCCTTTGTATTCTGTGGCATCAATTGTAATGCCGCCTCATTCATTCCTGATTGTATTTATTTGAACCCTTCCTTGCTTTCTAAATGAGTCTAGTTAGTCAATTTTCTTTTCAGGGAACCAGATCTTTTCTGTTGTCTTTTTTTTTCCTCTATTTTATTTCCTTCTACTTTGATCTTTATTTCCTTCCTGCCACTAACTTTGGTCTTCATTTGTTCATTTTCTAGTTCCTTTGGGTGTAAATTAGGTTGTATTGAAGTTTTTCTCATTTGCTGAGGTAGGCATTTGTCTCTATGAACTTCCCTCTTACAACTGCTTTGGCTGCATTTCTATAAATTTGGGCATATTTCATTTGCCTCAAGGCATTTTTTAATTTCTCATTTGACTTCTTCATTGACCCATTCGTTGCTCAGCATGTTCTTTAATCTCCACGTATCTGTGAATTGTCCAGTTTTCTTCTCGTAACAGATCATTTTAACCGTGCACAATTCAGTGGCATTAAATACACTTACAATGTTGTGCATCACCACTCTCCATTTCCAGAACTTTTTCATCTTCCCAAAGAAAAACTCCATACCTGTTAAGTGCTACTTCTCCTTTTCCCTTCACCCAGCCTCTGGTAACCACCATTCTACGTTCATTTCTGCTAATGTGACTAATATAGAAAACACATGTAAGTGGAATCAAGAGTGTTTGTCTTTTTGTCTGTTTTTTTTTTTCTTGGCATAATGTTTACATGGTTCCCCCATGTTGAAGCAAGGATCAAAATGTCATTCCTTTTTAAGGCCAAATAACATTCCATTGTGTGTATGTATTACACTTTTTGTCCCGTTCACTTCTTGATGGACACTTGAGTTGTTTCCTTTCGTAAATTGTGAATACTGCTGCTATGAACATTGGTGTATACGTGATTATTTAAATCCCTGCTTTCAATTCTTTTGGGTATACAACTAAGAGTAGAATTGCCGATCAAATGGTAATTCTATGTTTAATTTTTGAAGAACTGCCCAATGGTTTTCTGCCAGACATCTGATTAAGTATTTGTAGCCAGAAAAATGATACTCAAACATTTATTTACTCAGCAAATACCCTGAAACCCTTCTTATGCCCTACCACTGAGCTAAGCACTGGGGGTGCAAAGGGCCAGTGGATCTGTTCTAATGTTCAAAAGGCTCTCTGTCTGCTGTGTGTCCAAACTGTCAGAGTCTTGAAAACGGAAGCCTGGGGGAAGAGAATATATCATAGACAGCTGGCTGTCTGCCAAAGCCTCATGCTTGCCTGACTATACACACACACACACATACACACACACAAACACACACTCACACACACTCACACACACTCACACATACACTCACTCACTCACACACACACACACTCGCACTCTACATAGGTGCTGGGAAGTGGCTGCCCTGCTGGTGACTACAGTTCCTAGTTCCCCGACTTCTGGGCAGGGCCCTAAGACTAAGTTCTGTCCAGTAGAATGTGGTAGAAGTGATGCATGCTATTTTCAGGCCTGACTTAGCCACCCATCACTTTCTCCAACTGGATGTCAAGGTGAGCTCAGAAGCCACTTACTATGGATGGCAGTGCCTCAGTCAGCCTGGGTTCCTATATATCTCTGCAGGTCTGTGCACCCCCACCCCCACCCCCACCAGTGCTAACCGGACTTCCTATGAGCAAGACAACTGACTTGTGTTAAGTCACTGAGATCTCAGAGCTTACCTTTACAACAGCTAGCACCATCTTAACCTATGCAGAAGATGAGGAGGAACTTGACCCCCCATAGAAACCTTCCTTCCATAACTCAGATTAAGGACATCTCCACAAAAGCCGTCTCTGCTTCACCCACACCTATGCAGGCGAAGTGTTGGGGAACAGCAGCTGATGACTTCAGAAAGGGGAGGGTAACTGTATTTGTAGGATGAGGGTGAGAGAACCAATCAGGGCTCTGTCCTTCCTCCTGGAATCCATATCTTCTGGGCAGTGGCAGCAATACTCCTAGGAAGAAAGGGCAACAGCTTTCAGATGTGTGTTACCCTGGAGGGGATCCATGTTTGGTTTTAGTGTCTCTAAGAATCAGTGACTCTCAGGATTCAAAAATGCCTTCCAGGTTACCTAGTTCAGACTTCCACCCAAATCTTGAATCTCTTCTGCAATAAGTCAGGATTACCTGGCCTTCACATGCTTTACCTCCTGATAGAGAATGTATCGCTTCCCAAGCCAGCACATTTCACCTTTGGACAGCTCTGCTAGCAATGCCCCCTTTACAGTAAGCATAAAGTTGTTTCTTTGGGCTTTTTTTTTTTTCATCTTAATGTAGGCATTTATTGTTATGAATTTCTTCCTTAGAATTTCTTTTGTTGCATTGCATAAGTTTTGATACATTGCATTTCTATTTCCATTTGTCTCAAGGTACTTATTTCCCTTTTAATTTCTTCTTTGACCCATAGTTGTTCAGAAGAGTGTTGGCAAATTTCCATGTATTTGTGAATTTTCCGTTTTCCTCCTTTTACTGATTTCTAGTTTCATACCATTGTGGTCAGTGAAGATACTTGGTATGATTTCAGTCTTCACGAATTTTCTGAGACTTGTTTTGTGACCTAATACGTGGTCTATCCTAGAAAATTTTCATGTGCACTTGAGAAGGCTGTATATTCTATTGTCCAATAGAACATCTATATATGTCTGTTAGGTTCACTTGGTCTAGTCTTATTCAAATTCACTGTTATTAATTCTCTGTCTAGATGATCTATCCATTGTTGAGAGTGGGGTATTAAAGACCCCAACTATTACTGTACTGCTGTTTATGTCTCCTTTTAGCTCTTAACTTTTGCTTTATGTGTGTGTTTATGTGCTCCAATGTTGGGCACATAAATATTTACAATTACTTGATCTTCTTGATATATTGGCCCCCTGATCATTATATAATGATTTTGTCTCTTTATCACTTTTAAAGTCTGTTTTGTCTGATGTAAGTATAGTTACCCTACTTTGGTGGTGTTCTTACAATCTGTTTGAAACATTTTTCCATCTCTTTACCCTTAGTCTATATGGCTTTAAGGCTAAAATGATTCTCCTGAAGGCAGCACATCTTTGGATCTTTTTTTCCCCAGTCAGTCATTCTATGTCTTCTAATTGAAGAGTTTAATCTGTTTACATTTAAAGTAGTTGATGATAAATAAGGACTACTGCTGCCATTTCATTTTCTAGATCTATTGTTCATTGTTTCTTATCCTGCTGTCTTTTTTTGTGTTTTGATGTCTTCTGGTATCAAAATGTTTTGACTTCTTTATCACGTTCTTGTGTATAACTACTACAGGTTTTTCCCTGTGGTTACCATGAGGCTTAAATAAAATATCTTAAAATCGTAATTCCCTATTTCTTTAAATTTTTATATTAAAGTATAGATGACTAACAATGTTTTAATTTCAGGTATACAACAAGGTGATTCAGTGATACATATACACGTATCCATTTTTCAAATTCTTTTCCCATTTAGATTATTCACGTGTATTGAGCAGCATTCCCTGTGCTATAGTAGGTCCTTGTTGGTTATCTATGTTAAATATAGCAGTAGTAACATTCTGTTTTAAACTGATAACTTCAATAGAATTTCAAAGCTTGACATTTTTACTTCTCCTCACATTTTAGAGTATTGATGTTGCAATTTACATGTTTCTATATTGTATAACTAAAAGAATATTGGTAAAATGGTTATTTTTACTACATTTGTTTTCTAACTTTTAAACTAGAGTTGTGAATTACACACTATTACTGAACCTGACTGTATATTTACTATTTATGATAACTAGAGTCCTTTTATTTACACTCAAAGAATTCCTTCTTTTCAGTTCAGTACAGTCGCTCAGTCATGTCCAACTCTTTGCAACCCCATGAATCACAGCACACCAGGCCTCCCTGTCCATCACCAACTCCCAGAGTTCACTGAGACTCACGTCCATTGAGTCAGTGATGCCATCCAGCCATCTCATCCTCTGTTGTCCCCTTCTCCTCTTGCCCCCAATCCCTCCCAGCATCAGAGTCTTTTCCAATGAGTCAACTCTTTGCATGAGGTGGCCAAAGTACTGGAGTTTCAGCTTCAGCATCAGTCCTTCCAATGAACACTCAGGACTGATCTCCTTTAGGATGGACTGGTTGGATCTCCTTGCAGTCCAAGGGACTCTCAAGAGTCTTCTCCAACACCACAGTTCAAAAGCATCAATTCTTCGGTGCTCAGCCTTCTTCACAGTCCAACTCTCACATCCATACATGACCACAGGAAAAACTATAGCCTTGACTAGACGGACCTTTGCTGGCAAAGTGATGTCTCTGCTTTTGAATATGCTATCTAGGTTGGTCATAACTTTCCTGCCAAGGAGTAAGCGTCTTTTAATTTCATGGCTGCAGTCACCATCTGCACTGATTTTGGAGCCCCAAAAAAATAAAGTCTGACACTGTTTCCACTGTTTCCCCATCTATTTCCCATGAAGTGATGGGACCAGATGCCATGATCTTCGTTTTCTGAATGTTGAGTTTTAAGCCAACTTTTTCACTCTCCACTTTCACTTTCATCAAGAGGCTTTTGAGTTCCTCTTCACTTTCTGCCATAAGGGTGGTGTCATCTGCATATCTGAGGTTATTAATATTTCTCCAGGCAATCTTGATTCCAGCTTGTGTTACTGGAAAAGGTCAGTTTTCATTCCAATGCCAAAGAATTGCACTCATCTCATATGCTAGTAAAGTAATGCTCAAAATTCTCCAAGCCAGGCTTCAGCAATACGTGAACCATGAACTTCCAAATGTTCAAGCTGGATTTAGAAAAGGCAGAGGAACCAGAGATCAAATTGCCAACATCCGCTGGATCATGGAAAAAGCAAGAGAGTTCCAGAAAAGCATCTATTTCTGCTTTATTGACTATGCCAAAGCCTCTGACTATGTGGATCACAATAAACTGTGGAAAATTCTGAAAGAGATGGGAATACCAGACCACCTGACCTGCCTCTTGAGAAATCTGTATGCACGTCAGGAAGCAACAGTTAGAACTGGACATGGAACAACAGACTGGTTCCAAATAGGAAAAGGAGTACGTCAAGGCTGTATATTGTCACCCTGCTTATTTAACTTATATGCAGAGAACATCATAAGAAATGCGGGGTTGGAAGAAACTTTTCTTATAGGGCAGGGCTAATGGTGAATTCCCTCAGCTTTTGTTCAGGAAAGTCTTTATCCCTCCATTTCTGCAGGACAGTTTCATCTAATATAGTACTCTTGGTTGACAGGTGTTTTTTTTTTTTTTTTTAATTTTAAATATATTATCTCATTCCTTTCTGACCTAAAAAATTTATGTTGAGAAATTTGCAAACAGTCTCCCCTTCTACATAACTTTTCTCTTGCTGCTTTAAAAATTCTTTGACTTTTGACAATTTAATTATAATGTGTCTCACTGCAGCCCTATTCAGGTTCAACCTATTTGAGGTTCTCTTGGATCTGGATAAAGTTTTCAGCCATTATTGCTTTAAATATACCTTCTATCCATTTCTTTTTATCATTCCAGAATTCCCATAATGTGAATATTCTTTTTATTGTGTCCCATAAGTTCCATAGGCTTTCTTCACTTTCTTTTTCCTTTCTTTTTGCTTCTCTGACTGTACAGTTTCAAATTTCTTATCGTCCAGGTTACTGATTCTTCTGAATGCTGAGTCTGCTTTTTTTTTTTTTTTTACTCTACATTGAATTCTTCCATTATATTTTTTCAGCTCTATGATTCCTTTGTTTTTGATGGTTTCTATTTCTTTGCTGAACTTGTTGGGCTCATGCATTGTTTCCCTAATTCCATTTAGTCATCTTGTATTCTTGTAGCTCACTAAACTCCTTTAAGAACATTATTCTGAATTCTTTGTCTGACAGAATATAGATCTCCATTTCTCTAAAGTTGGTTTTTAGAACTTTATTAGTTTCCTTTGGTCTCATATTTATCTATTCATGATCCTTTATTATTTATGTTGGTATCTTCCGACATGAGTAAGGTCTCCCAGTCTTTGCAGGTTTGCTTTGGCAGAGACAATTCACCTGTCAGCTCAGTTTAGCTCTGGACATACCTGCTGGCAATGTCCTTGGGCAGGTGGGCCTACTAATAGGATCTATTCCTGTTTGAGGCAACTGTTTAAGTTCTGAAGTTGGGGGAGGAGGTGCCACTGGCTAAGAACAGTTGGATAAGACTGCTGGCATGGTTCTCTAGCCAAAGGAGGCTGTAGGATAGGCTCTGCGGTTGTCTGAATTCTCTGGTCAGGCTTCCTACACAGTGGGGCTGGGTACTATACTTAGCAGTTGGTGGGGCTATGGCTTAGCTTCCCTTGCCTTCATGGGACAGAGGAATGGGACCCAGGGCCTGCATGGCTCCTCATTTGGGGACCCAAATCAGGCAAAAGTTGTGCACTGGATATCCTCATCAGGTAAGGCCAGCAGCCTTGCTCCGAAGACAGGGAAAGCCTCGGGCTGTGCTCTTTGTCCAAGTGACACTGTAAGCAGGACTGTTGGATGGGTTATATGCAGCCTCTCTCTGGGAGGATTCCCTGGCCAGGTGGGCCAATGGCTGGGTTTAGCAATAAGTGGAGCTATGAATTAGTTTCTCCGCCCAGCTGTTCTTGGGAGGACAGCTCCAAGGCCAGTAAGGCTCTTTGTGGTCCTGACTGAAACCAACGTGTGCCCCAAGTTCCCTGGCCTGACCAGGGCTACTACCCTTGCTAGGGGTGATCAGCTCTGCCCACCTGCCTCTGGGCTCAAGCATTGATGGATTACATAGCAGTTTTCAGGTGTTCTCAAGCAGCCCTTCCTCTTAATGGGCAAAAAAACAAATTGGCAGGAGGTAAGGCTATGTCTGTTCTCCCGCCTGGGTGGGACTGGGAGGCCCATTTCAGACAACTCCCAGATTTTTCCTGAGTAGGCTTTCCGGCTGGGAGAGGCTGAGAGGCACACCAGAGCTGGCAGGACTGTATAACTCAACTCTTCCACCTTGGAGTGAGCTGGCCAGGCTCCGGTGCTGGTGGAACTCCTCATCTGAGGGCTTGAGTCTCGCAGACCTGCATGCACTCTGCCAAGTTCCCTGGCCATGTGGCACTGTTGATTTGCTCTGCAGATGAGCAAAGCCACAGATTGGGACTATAATTGGTCTCTGCAGGTACAAATTTGGTCTGCCAAGACCCAGTGCTGGAAGCCCCTCCACCTTCTCCATGATTCCCAATGGCTGAGCCTCGCAGTCTCCTGTGATCCCAGTGGGGTGAAACCAGAGCAAGGACTCCCATGAACTGACCCACAATGCTGGGGGTGCTGGATGTCACTCCCAGGCTCTTTCCCTCTGGAAGAACCATAGTCTCAGGGGAGACCTCTCCGTGTGGGGCTGTGCCAGCTCGGGGGAGAGGCAATGTGGTCAGTGTGTAGCTGTTCCTCTTACCCCCTCTAAGGCAATATGCCTGGGTCTTTGTGGTACAGAGGGTGCTTCAGCCTTGCTCCCAGGTTCTAGGGTTCTCTCAGCAGTGCCTTATCCATGAATAGTTGATAGTTGCTATTGGGAATGGGGGAAAGTGAGGAATACCCATCATTCCCCTTACTATGTGTTGAACACTGTTCTGAGAACTTTACATGGATTAACTTCTTTAATCCCCATAACAACTTTATGGGCTAGATACTCCTATTTTTAAATCTTTTTTATTTTTAAATTTTAATAGTTGATTTACAATGTTATGGTAATTTCTGCTATCCAGCAAAGTGACTGAGCTATATATTTCTCAAATTCTTTTCTGTTATGGTTTAAAACAGAATATTGAACATAGTTCCCTGTGCTATATAGTAGGACCCTGCTATTTATCCATCGTATATATACTCATTTGCATCTGTAACCCCAAACTCCCAATCCCACAGATCTGTTCTCTATATCTGAGTCTGTCTGTTTCATAGGTAAGTTCATCTGTGTCATATTTTAGATTCTACATATAAGTGATATCAGATGGTATTTGTTTTTCTCTTACTGACTTCATTTAGTATGACAATCTCTAGACATATTCATGTTGCTGCAAATGGCATTATTTCACTGTTTTTATGGCTGAGTAGTATTACATTGTATACATCCATTCATCTGTTGATGGATATTAGGTTGTTTCCATCTCTTGGCTATTGTGAATAGGGCTGCTATGAACATAAGGGTGCGTGTATCTTTTTTTTTTTTTTTGCGTGTATCTTTTTGAATTATAGTTTTGTCTGGATATATGCCCAGGAGGGGGATTGCTGGATCATACAGCAACTCTATTTTTAGTTTTTTGAGGAACCTCCGTACTATTTTCCATACTGACTGCACCAGTTTACATTCCCACCAACAGTGTAGGAGGGTTCCTTTTTCTCCACATCCCCTCCAGCATTTGTTATTTGTAGACTTTTTAGTGATGGCCGTTCTGACTGATGTGAGGTGGTACCTCAATGTAGATTTGTATTTCTGGTAATACTTAGTGATAATGAGCATCTCTGTTTGTCTTTGTAGAAATGTCTATTTAGGTCTTCTGCCCATTTTTCAGTTGGGTTGTTTAGTGTTTTGTTCAGTTTGGCTAGATTTTGCTATTAACCCCATTTTAAAGAGATGAGACTCAAGGCACAGAGAGGATAAAGTGAACCTTTGATTCACACTTCCACTGCATTTAAACCTGAGCAGGACCCCTCAAGAGCAGATGCCCCTCTCCTCCATGATGAAAAATGGCGTTACACTGCCCTTCCCTGGGCCCTCTGTATGTACCTGCTGGAGGTGGCAAAGCCAATCAGGGAGGCAGGAGAGGAAGACTGGAGATGCGGGAGGAAAGGAGGAACAAGATGTTCCAGCTCATCGACACTGCTGAGGGCAGGTGCTATTTTTTTTAAACCATCACTTCCCTGCCTTCCCCAAAGAAGCTGCTGGAGGAACAGGCGGCAAGAGCTGCCAGCACCCCTCCCCATCCAAGCCCTGTGTTAGGCCACTGGATGAGGCAGCTCCCCACCCAGGGCAGACCTCTCAGTCACCAAATCTGAGACAGCCACCCTGCTTCATCCCTGGACTGTGCATTCGGGCTTCAAGCTTTTGACCAGGGAAGACATGGGCCCAGAAAGGACCTGTTGAGGTCACAGAGCTTGTAAATGTCAGAGCGAAAAGTAAACCCAGGTGTCCTAAGGCCAGGGTTATTTCCCCACTCTCCATACAGCCATTCTGTGTGGAAGCTTCCATGGTAGAGGGGCTATAATCATGCCCAATGGGTCTCCCTTAAGAAAAAGGGGAAATAAACATATCACAGAAGAGCTCTGGGAAACTGTCCGATCCCCACAGTAGGAATGACCTTTATCCCACCTGTAAAAGGGAAGTGAGTCAGAACAGTTTCCTTTTTTTTTTTTTGTATTTGTATAAAATCCCCAGAAAGAACTGGTATATTTGTTACCTTCAAGATGGCCCATGGATGAACTGACTTTTGTACCAGTTAAATACAAAGCCATGTGAATGCAGAGGCTGTTCAAAATAAATATCCTTTTTAAAACCCTCTTTCCTGAAGCCCCAGTCAGGACTGCTCAGGTCTGGTCTCACCTCTGCTGCATCGACTGTACTTCTGGCCTTTCCCGGAATCTCTTTTGGGCCACCTCCTCCACGGTGAGATCCGAGTGGGCTGAACAAGTCATCTGCAGGCTCCTCTCAGCACCTTTCTCCCTCCCATCCTCAGAGCGGCTCAGACTCAAAAGGCTAGGTATCTTTGTATGTTTGTCTTTACGTTGGTCTTCTTTTGCAAGTCCATGAAATGCAAATTTCTCAGCTGGTTCTTCTGGCAATTTTGTTGCTATAAATCCAAGACCACACAGGCTATTCACACCACTGGAGCAGGAAAAAAACCCACCTGACTTTGCCAGCTTAGAACTTCAGAGAGCTCACCTTTGCGTGAAGAAACAGGGTCGAGTAGCCCCTGGGAAGTGGCATGGTGAGTCTCCGGCTGGTAGGTGGAGCTGGGGCATGATGAGGGAGAACTCAGCTGGGGGTAAGTGCCCCCAGCACTACTCCAAAGGGCAGAGTGCTCTGAGGACACAGCCACGAGGTGTGAGGCTCCATGCTTGTAGGGAGCTTCAGGCATTTAAACTCCAGGAGTTCAACTCCAGGACTTCAGGCCCTGGTTTTCTCACTCACAGAAATGGAGCTGAAACTAACTACATAACAGGTTTGTTGTGATTAGATTCAACAGTGCGGTATTCTTTTTGAAAAATATTTTATGCGTGGCTTTGCTGGGTCTTCGTTGCTGCGGGTGGGCTTTCTCTAGTTGCAAGGCATGGGCTCTAGAGCACAGGCTCGGTAGCTGTGGCTCACAGGCTTAGCTGCTCCACAACATGTGGGATCTTCCTAGACCAGGGATCCAACCTGTGTCTCCTGCACTAGCAGGCAGATTCTTTATCACTGAGCCACCAGGGGAGCCCTAGGTGTTCTGTGAATGTTCATTTCCTTCCCTTTATTCTTAAGCAGAAGGAAGCAAAGGCCTTCAAAAAGGAGACACATTCACACAGCTACTGTGTAGCAAATGGACCTGCAGAGATTTAATTGATGTATAAAACACAGGATTGTCACCAAAGTTGGTTGCAGCACATGAGCTATTCCCGAAGCACACAGAATGAACAAAAATGGACATCCTATGTGGTAGACTGATGCCAAAAAAAGTACCTGGGGGTAAACAAGCCAATGGGATCTCAGTTCCTTATCCAAAGAAATGAGGGGTGGAGAGGTGGTTTCTATGCACTGGAGAGGCAGGGGAACCCCCACCACTTTCAAGACAAGCAAAGGGGGTGCATTTTATTTAAATGATGGGGCAGATGTTAAGCACTGCCTGCATGTCCCCTCAAGGAGCCTGCTGATGTGGGAAGGGTGGCAGGGTGCTGTGCTAGACGGCAGGCATGGGCCCAGCCCCTCACCTCCTTCAGAACAAGTCTCCAGGCTCTGAGAAGGGGCGGCAGGGACGGCACAGGTGGAAAAGACAGACGGAAACAACACACATATATACCCGAGGTGATCCAGGAAGAGGAAACCATGGTGAGCCCTCCCAGTCTCTTCCCGTGGCTCACTGGCTTCCTGGAAGCTGGGTGCCCGAGACCTGAGAATGTAGCTAGAATGCTCTGGGGAGGAGCCCCAGGACAGGGGGAAGGAAGTGCTCCTGAGGAAAGCCCCTGAGGAAAGCCCAGGACGAGCAGAGAGAAGACAGCTGGCAAAACTTCTGGGGCCAGCCTCCAGCCACCGCCCACAGGGCTTTGGGCCCAATCCTGAGATAAGTCAAAAGGTGAGACAGAGTGCTCAGGAAAGGGGACATTAAAAAAAAAAAGCTTGATCTCTACAGGGCTGAGGTATTAGAGAGGTGGGCCCTGGTCCCAGAGTACAAACATGCCGGGGGGACTTTGTTCTGGGGAGTGAGGGACCACATATGTGACCCTGGGAGCTCCAAGCGGGCCCCACAGGTCCAACAGACTGACTCTACTCCAAAGGAGTCCCCTGGCCTCTGAAGCAGGAGCTCCTCCACCGCCAACTCTGCCCCCGCTGCCCTACATCAGTGGTGCCAGGTTCACGCAGAAGTCACACAGGGCAGCCTGAGATGCTACAGGCTAGGGGTGGCTTACTGTTCCCGGTGACACCATCCATTTCCCCTGGTGCCCCGGGGCTCCTCTAAGTTCCCAGTGAGGCAAGCAGCACAGAGCGGGGCCGGGAGGATGCTTTATCAGGGGAGTAACGTGCAGGCAGCAAGTAGGGCACATAGTCTGGGTGCAGAAGAGGCCAGGCTGCCCCCCGGCTCAGCGCCTCAGTAGTGATAGATTTTCAGTCTGTTGTTCTCATCCAGGTCCAGCTGCAGGAAGCTGGAACCAGCCGCTGGCTTGGCCACCGAGGAGAAGAGAGGTCTGGCCACAAGGTGAAGGAGAACTCCGCAGTCAGCTGAGCACGGTTGGGGAGGAGTCACAGGCCAGACGGGACCCTCCTGGGACGCCCCCACCCTGCCTAGGGCCCACCTGCCCTGGCAGTTAGAGCGGGAAGGGATCAGGGTTTGGGAGGCAGCTAAAAGGATACAACTTGGGGTCATTCTTGTAATGTTCTAGCCACTTTCGGTTAGCCGCGATCATGTCCTGCAAGTTGGAGGCGCCCACCTGTGGGACTCGGGAAGAGGGATGCTGCAGGCGGCGGAGCTGCTCACTGCAGGGAGGGGAGAGGAGGCAGGAGCACAGCAAGAGTGCCCCTCTGGGGTGAGGAGCATCCATTTCCAAAAGGGAAGAGGGTGGAGCCCCCATCCTGGATGAATGCGCCCAACTTCAAGGCTCCCACGTCTGCCTGTGCCCAGCCAATCTCATCAGCAAACACTTTCCTCTCTATCAACTCAAATACCTTCCCAGCATCAGCTCCCAAGCTGGCTAAAGGGTGAGAGGGGCTGTACTTATGGTTGGGAGCCTGCAGGGACACATCAAGGAGGGGTACATTTGGCAAGGAATAAGATGAAGGGGAAATTAATAACAAGTTTCAATAATTGCCCATCTGTCTCCCCCACAGGGAGCCCCCACTCCCTCCAGATGTTGCTCAGCAGGTCTGGGGGAAGAACGGAGCCGTGTGCAGCAGACAAACAGCTCAGGGCAGAGAAGGCCTCACTCCACGGCCAGATCCCATCTCTTCCCAGGGTGCCACTGGGCAGCTTCCTCATGGGGCTGGCTCAGGTAAGGCCAGCCTGCCCCCACTGGGACCTCAGTGGCTTCATGGCCTGGGGGACCTAATGTCTGGGTGATGTGACAGGGCCTTCTGATCCCGTCACCAGGTTCCACCTGCCCTGGGAGCTGCAGCTGAACGGAGTGGCTCCACCCTGAGCCCACAGGGAGGCTTACCTGGCAGACACATAGCCCAGCCTGTTTTCCAAGGGGGCAGGGCCACTGCTGAGGAACGGGATGCCAGCTGGAAAAGTATGAGCGAAACAGGCAGAAATGAGCAGCAGTTTAGCCAAGCCAGCCCCTTCTCACCTCCCCCTACCCAGAAACTGCAAAGGCAGTGACCCAAACCAAAAACAGGAAAAGCTTCTGAGGGTGAGAGAGAGAGTACCCAGGAAATGTCCTACTTATTTCTAAAACTGAAATTACTTTTCAGTTTCGGTAGGGACAAGAAGGTAGAAGCTCTTCCTTCAAATAACTGTTTTTATGGATTTTCACATTCCTCAGCAGGGCCATGAGACCAGAGGAAGCCACATACAGCCAAAGAGCTACAAACCCCAGAGTCACAGACATGGGGTCAAAATCCAGTCTGTGGTACCATGGAGGATATTACTTAACCTCTGAGTCTGTTTCCCCATCTGTAAAATGGGGATAAAAGTGTGGAATAACTTCAGAGGGTTATTATAAGGACTCAGTGAAAAACCATATATAAAATGCCTGGCCCATAATATATAACACTCAAGATGGCAGCAATCACAACTCTGACAAGTGACCTCCTCAGGTTCAGCTGAGCTCTAGAATCCATCATAAAGGCCCCATCAGGTAACCCGTCCTTGACCCAGAGGGCCTCCAGCCACAGGGCGAGCAGCAAGGTCCTCCCAGGGACCCTGAGAGTCTGGGGGCCATGCCAAAGCTGGGGGTGAGGGGCAGGCAGAGGAGGGAGGTGGGGAGGCTGAGCCAGAATTGTGCACAGCCCAGAGGGAGGCTTACTTGGAAAATACTTGCGCCACTTCTCCACCAGGAAGTCATCCACTGTCTGAGCCGCAGAGGAAGAGAGCCTGGGGCCCAGCCCCGGATCCCAGGTCCACTGGGCAGACACGGGCCGAGCTGGGGACGAGGCTGAGCCCCGGGTCAGGGACGGGTGGGGGGGAGCCAGGGTGCTCCTGGAGGCCTGGGTGGGGAGCGGCACAGGCGTGGAGGTGAAGAGCGGTGGCGGCTGGGCGTTGAGGCTGCCCAGAACACCGAGCACCCCGTTGAGCTGGCTGCTGATGCTCTGCAGGGAGCTGCTCAGGTAGTGGATCTTGTTGGGGAAGGTGGGGCTTGGGGTCAGGTTGACTGCAAAGGGAAGAGGCGGAGGGTGGAGAACGGCCTGGCAGGTACTGCACCCTACTGGCCCACATTCCTACCCCTTTCCCTGTTCCTCTCAACAAAAGCCCCACGGCTTCAGTGTTTCAGAAGCGTCTATAGGGAGAGGCCCTCCAGGAAAGGCCAAGAGGGACACATCTCTTGCTGAGAGACCCCTGTGCGCTCAGAAGGTCTCCCCGGAGCCTCTGGGCCCTGCAAACCCAGCCAGCTCACTTCTGCCAGGGCATTTGCTGACCACTTGCTCTGGACACCGGCACGGCAGGGGGGCCCTCTCTTGCAGGGCTGTGGGGAGGGGCTGCATCACTATCCTCCCCCCGCCCACTCACAGAGAGGCAGGGGGCAAGAGTCAGAACTGTCACTGCTCCCATCTTCCAGGTCGCTGAGGTCAAAGGTCACCACCTTCTTGGTCGGGGGTCCTCTCAGCATGTCCTCATCTGAAGCCTGGTGGGAAGATGCAGCAGTTGAGGACGGCACCTGCCCTGTGCTTCCTGCTCTCGTAACAGCTGAGGACTTGGTGGGTAGGCTCTTTGGGTCCCAAGTTCTGGGGGAGGCACAGGCTGCCTTGCAAGTGAGGCTGAGAGAACTCAGCCACTGGAGATATAGGCAGTAAGACCACCAGGGTCAGGCAGGCCCCCACCCTCACCCCGGTAAACACCCCCACGGTGTCTTTCTAGCTCCTTCTGCACCCACATCTCAGGCATCCAGAGGAAAGCCTATGAGGCCCAGGGGTAGCGAAACCGAGGAGCCTCTATTCCTGGCCCTCAAGGCACGCCTCTCCTCGGGCACCAGGGCAGGGCCAGCCCTCTCCCGAGAACCTTCAGCAAGAGGATCCAAGTCTGCTCAGGACGTCTCAGCACAGATACCCAAACCCCCAAATGTGCTCGACAGTCAGAGCTGAAGTCACAGCCACTTTCAGCAGCTCAGAAGCCCCAAGCCTACTGCCAATCCTGGGCCTAAGCTGCCCCAACATGGGACCCAAGACCCCCCACCGAATCCCAGAACAGAAGAGGGAGGCTGGGGCCAGGCTGGGCTGCACCTCTTCCCGGAGAGAGGACTCCAGCTGATGCAGCTTCTCCTCCTTCTTCTTCAGCAGGTCGTGGCCTTTCCACAGGGCTGACTTCATCTCATCCAGGTGCCTGGTCTCCTGCAGCCAGGGAGGAAGGGAAGGAGGAAGATGGTGACTAACCACACAGGCACATGCAGGAGTCCCCCCACTCTGCTGTTTGTTGGCTGGGTGATCTGGGTGAGCTTAAATTACTGAACTCTGGATATGCATCCAAAAAAAAAAATAAACTTTTCATAGGGTCTTGAAGATTAGAAGAGAGAACATATGATACGTGCCCTCCACTATGCCTACATCTAATAAATTCTCAAAACAGTTACTATTAAACAAATGGTTATTCTTATCATCACTGTTCCAACTACCATTACTACCCCCATCCTCAAGAGCAGGGATTCAGCAGAGCAATTCCAGGCCCTGGGGGTGGAATGCAGATGCCCCTGGAAGGCTGCCCTTCCAGAGGTACTGACCTCTGACCCTCTGCTGCCCCACTGCCAGACTTAGGGGCCACAGGGCCCACAATCCCTCACCAGCTCTGAGCATCATTAGAACTCTAAGAGACCAGACATAATCTTCTGCCAAGATCCTCACATGGCAAAGAAGCGTGTGATCCCACTAATAATAACCATGAAGACATCTCCTTTTCATTACAAATTAGAGTCTCAGAGAAGGAAAACAGGGAATTCGGCTTATGCTGAGTGTGCTCAAAAGATTTTCACTTATGAGTAAAGTCTTGAGTGTGATGGAATGGCCAAGCAATGTGGAACTTCTAGAAAATGGGAACACCACTACAACCCTGTACGTCGTCTCTGGTTACTGTGAGGCCCAAATGACTTCCTAACAGAGAGAGCATTCTGCACTGCCAGGTGAGTGTAAGGAGCTTCCATCCTTGTGGTGATCCATAACCTCCGTCTCCTGTCTGGTCTCCCTAGACTTGTCCAATGACCCTGCGCCTACCTGACCACTCACAGGGAGCCCTGGGCATGATCTGAGGGCGAGCCCAAAGGGAGGGCCAGCTTCCTGCCCCCGTCCCCCCACCCCCAACGTGGCTGAGTGCCCCCGGGGCTCCTGACCTCCTCCAGGTCCTTGCACACGTCCTCCAGGGCCTTGGTGCCTGGGGGGTCTTTGTCCGCTTCCTGAGCACTGGCCAGCTCCTGGCGCCAGTGCTGCTGGGCGGCCTTCAGAGCTGTCTGCCGCCTCCGCATGGAGCGCGACTGTTGCACGAGGAACTCTTTGGCATTGCGGAGAGCCACCCCTTCAGCAGAGAGGTAGTGCCGAGCACTGCAGAAGGGCAGGGCAGGGGGTGGAGCGGGGACACACGCACTGTGGACTCCTGCTGTGGGTCACGAGCACTGCCCCAGCAGATGTCCAGCTTGAGCACAGACCGCAGGGCTAGGAGAGGGTGGGGACGCCGCTGCTCGAGACCCACGGCGTGGGGCACGCACGCTGTGCACTCCAGTCCTCCCACCCCGACCCTGACAGGAGCCGCACCTGAGGCCTCCAGAGACGGCCAGACTCTCCCATCAGCCTGACCCTCATGCAAGGGTCAGTCCATGCCAGCGTGCTGTGTCAGTGATCACCCTGGGCACCTTCCTGGCTTGTCACAGAAGACTCCTCAGGGCCCCAGCCCCTATCCTCAAACCAAGCCCCACTGGAGACCATGGGCCCAGATCAGTCCCCAGCCCTGACGCACGTCCTCACTCAACCATTCCTGGATCCTCAACCCAAAACAGGACAGGTTATTGGAACGCACCTGTCCAAGGATAGGTCAGTCTCCTTGCTCTGGGAAGAGAGAGAAGGATACCTCTTTAGTCTGGTTCATAAGACACACGCAGTAGAAAACACCCACTGAATATAACAACATCAGGTAACTACAGGCTCAATGGACCCTGAAGTCCCTCCTAGGGGCCCAGACAATGGTTCTGCCAGCCACCGAGCACCACTTACAGATATATAATTTGACTGATGGAGAAGTAGGGCTAGGAATGATAAGAATAGGAGACTAAAAAGTCCTAGGCAGAACAGTCAGGACCCTTCCTGGAGCCCCACCCCCCAGGGGCCCCTCCTACCCACTTCCCCCTGCTGAAGACCCATCCCTCCTGGACCTCAACCCCTCCTAGAGCCCCACCCAACTCCAGCCACCCTGACCCTTCCAAGAGCAGCTCACCGTCCGGGGGGATCTCCTCAGGTCCTCAAGGAGGAGGTCGGGCTCCAAATGTGGGGAAGTGTTACTGTCCTTTACCTCCAGCTCTTTCAACAAGTCCTGCTTCTTCTGAGCTTGGACCTCCAGGTCGCTGTGATGGGAAATTGGGGAGTGGGGGGAGTTGGTGAGGCAGGGTCACATGCTGAAGCAGGCCTTGCAGCACCTTTCAGGACTCCTAGCAGGGAAGGGGAAGAGCCACCTCCATCCTTTCAATCCTGCCGAAGATGCTGAGGCAGGGCTGGGGCAGGGACAGTAGACCCGGGGGGCCCGGGCTAGTCACAGCCTCTTAACGCCCCCCGCAAGTCCCTACAAAACGCAGCCCCTCTGCCTGGCTCCACCTCTGCCTGCTAACTGGGCCACGAAGAGACAGAGCCCCCAAGTGGCAGAGGTCAGAAGGCAGGCGGGAGGCACAGGGGTGGCGGAGCGCAGGGGGCCAGACCACCTGACATGTTTCTGCAGCCTCTGACTCTGGGCCTGCAGCAGCTC
The DNA here is from genome assembly GCF_027580195.1 of Bos mutus. NCBI lineage: Eukaryota > Metazoa > Chordata > Mammalia > Artiodactyla > Bovidae > Bos > Bos mutus. Next base: position 51,801,507 of record NC_091631.1, read on the forward strand.
CACCTGGGACTCCAGCTCCAACTTTCGGGCCTGAAGCTCCTCTAGGATTCTTCGGAGCTGCTGGTTTGATTCCAGCAGGTGCGTGTGCTCCTTCTTTGCCTCCTCCAGGTGCTGATGAGTGGCTGTGGCTTCCTGGGAGGCAGGAGGAAAGACAGAAGGACCTGAAGACGTGGGAGGGAGTCGATGGGGGAGTCAGAGCAGACAACGGGGTTGCACTGGGGGAGAGGCTGGGCCAGGCCCCACCCCTCCGTGGCCCCGCCCCCCAGGGTTGCCTGAGCTGGTCTCCCACAGAGAAGCTATCTGTGGGGTGCTAGCCAACAGAGTTTGGTACGTTCCCCAGGGGAATGAAGGGGCTGGGGGAGGAAGGAAGTCTAACAAGGGAGGACAGGAGAAGCAGCAGACGAACCTCGCTCTCCAGCACGACCTGCCTCTGCACGTCGAGGAGCTGCTGCTTCTCTTTTCTGGCCGCTTCCTTCTGCGGAGCACAGAAGGTCTGGCCATCTGGCTGACTCCGGGCCTCTCCTGGGGGAGCGGACTTCAGGGTCAAGGGTACCTGAGAGCCTGTCCTCCGCCCCTACTCCCGCACCTGGACATCCAGCTGAGCCAATCGGGCCTTGACATCCTTGGTTCTGGTTTCAAGTTCCACCTCTAAATCTTGGAGCTTCCTTTCCTGCACGGAGTGTAGGTAGAGAGAAAGATGGGAGTGCAGCCAGTGCCCAGGCCCGAGCTGAGGGCCAGGAGGAGTTCGCGACCACGTGCCCCACACCATGTGCTCCAAGCTGGGCTGGGCTCCCCCAGCAGAGCATCACCCCTTACTTATTTCAGGGGGAATGGTGAGCAGAGGCAAAGACACCAACCCCAAGGCCTGAGGTGCACTGACCTCTGCTTCTAGTCCTGGGGTGCTCCTTGGCCCAGAAAACAAAAGAGCAAGGATGCCCCGGCTTGGGGATGGCCAGCGAGAGACCTCCCCACCCCCGAAGCCGGCAGGCCCCACCCCCCACCCCTGAAGCCGGCAGGCTCCACCCCGCCGCCGCCGCCGCCGCCGCCGCCCCCCAGCACTCTTCTACCCTGGGTGGAGGGGTCGGGGAGGGCAGGCCCCAAGCACCATCAGCCCGGCGCCCACCTGCTCCCGGTGCCGCCTCCGCAGGTCCTCCAGCTGCCGGTCCTGCTCCTGCCTCACCGACTCCAGCTCTCGCTCATGGGCCCTGCGCAGGCGCTCCAGCTCTCCCGTCAGGTGCCCTAGGAGCTCAGCCCGCTGCTTCCTCTCCTGACAGAGGGTGGGGCCGTTGGTGGGAAACCACCGAGGCCCTTCTCAACCCTTTGACCAGAGCCGCCCCCTACCCCCTGCCCTGCCGCCTCAGGTCAGTAAGTTCAGGGACCCCAGCAGGCCTCTAAGGCCGGCTCCTGAAGAGAGTGCCCAGGACCACGTGGTCTCAACCCCAGAAAGCCTGCACCCCCTGTCTGCTGCTGAAACAACACTGGACAGATGTCCTGAGAAATCCCTGGTGTGGACACCTGCCTCTCCTACCACTCCTCGCACACACAGCCTTCCTTCCTTAAGGGAAGGGGTCATTACTAAAATGTCACTATTTTTCAACAAGGGCAGAACTGGTTTAGAAAAGGAGTCAACTACATTTTCCTCGGGGCCACTATTTCTGCCCTGGTGCAGAGTCTAGGATACTGGTTCAAGTTTCTGGAGGTGAAGCCTCCAGCTCTGGGCTAAAGTCAGCCACCAGCCCTCGCAGTCGTTCACCCCAACGTGAGTGTGCCACTGGGTCCACTTAGTCACTGAACTTTCCCCTCCAAGCCAGAGGCTGAAGATGGGTATGTAATATCTACATATTGGTTGGCTCTTGGCAATCTATTTCCGGGAGTCCTGGAATTTCTGTAGGCCTGGAGGCACAGGGTTGGTGGTTAAAAATCAAAGGCTCTGGAGTCAGATAGTCTTGGCTTGAATCCTAGCTCCTTTACTTATCAGCCCGGGAGGCTTAAGGGAGTTGCTTATGCTCAAGTCTCAGTTTCCTCTTTTTCAAATGGAGAGAAGGATAGTACGGACGCCCCCACCCAAGGGTATTGTGAAGACTAAATGAGGTTAATGCGCAAAGAGCTCAGGATGCACCTGGCACACGGTACAGGCTCAGTACACCTCGGCTGTTATAAACAGGAGAGCAAAGTGCAGCCTGGCGGTGGGGAGGAGCAGCCCTCCCGCAATGCTCTAGTACAAAGGCAAAACTGGATTTCACCACTGCTGGGGGCCCGGGAAGGACGCTTCCCACAACCCCTGACTCCTTCCAAGGCCCTGCGGACATCTGGGAAGGACCCCAAGGGGTGGGAGTGAGTTTGCATGTGCGCGCGCGCACACACACACACGTGCGCCAGGGGCTGCGGCCCAGTCACCTCGGCCTCGTACTGCTGCCTGGCCTCAGCCACCACCTGCTGGTGCTCCTCCTTCATCCTGTCCATCTTCCGCTCGTGCTCCCGCTCCACCTCCTGGCGCTTCTCTCTCAGGAGGCCACTGAGCTGCCGGGCAGGAGGCAGGGATGCGACATGCAGGGCTGAGGCACTTGAAGGACTCACACACGTGTGCGACACGCGCCCACCTCCCCCAGCGTCCCTACATACACACGCGGCCACACCCAGCTGCTCCACTCACGTACAGGGCACGGGGTGGAGAAGGACTTGGCCTCGAGGGAACTAAGGCATAAAAACTGAGCCCCAGCCGAGCCGTCCAAGGCAAAGCAGAGGCCCTTCGGGCCAGGACGGCTTGGCCGGCCGTCCAAGTCGCCGGGCCCCCAGGGCGAAAGGAGCAGACCGGCACTCACCTCCTGTTCGTACTCCAGCACCTGGTACACCCTGTGATGGGCTCGCTGCTCCGCCCGCCCAAGGCTCTCCTGCAGCTGGGCCTCCTCTTTCTGGTGAGCTTCCTGCATCTTCTTCTGGAGGCTGGAGACCACCTGAGGAGGCGCCCGCACCGGGGAGCGTGACCCTCAGAGGGCCCTACAGAGGCCGCGGGCGACTCGCTTCCCAGGGACCCAGCCCCCATCCCCCGGGGCTGCAGGAGAGGGAAGCTAGTGGCAGGGCCGGGGTTGGGGTGGAGTTCTGCCGACCAGCCAGCCATGAAGGCTCAGAGCCCCAGGCCCAGCACACCAGGCTCTGCCTGTCAGGCAGGGCTGCCACCTCTCACCTCCCTGTGCTTGGCCTCCAGTGAGGAGGAGAGCCGCTCCAGCTCCTCTCTGTGCTCCCTCTCCAGCGCTGCTGCCGCCTGGGGTGCAACACAGGGCCTGTGAGGACCAGGGCAGGCTGGCCGGGCTCTGACTCTGGGGAGAGGAAGAGCCAGAGAGACCATCCCCAAGGCCCCTCGAGCTAAGGAGCCAAGGGGAACCACAGGCGCGTCTGTATTCCTCCAAAACAGCTGTCCCTCAAGCCTGCAAGCCATGGAGGCCAGTGTGGAGGGAAACTTTCAGTGAGGCTCGGTCATGGCCCTTCCACCCTCGGGCCTCTGGGCCAAACCACCGTACACAGGCCACACTCCTGCCTGTGAATACGGGCCAGGAGGCCTGGCGGCTCAGCACCTTCTTCCTGAGCACGTGCAGCGCAGTGACCTCCCCCGTAGGTCCCCTTGGTCTGGGAACTGACACTCCACCCAGAACCAAAACAAAACACCAGTTCCACCTGACCTACTACCTACTTCTGCCTCTTACCTAGAGACAGACCACTGGATGGGAGGGATAGGGAGTAAGGATAAAGGAGAACAAACTCCCCTGAGTGAGTCAGCCTCTTGCTCTGAGGCAGGGGAGGGAAGGAGAGAGACGAGAGGTCATCACAGGTGCCCTCAGGGACAAGGACGGGGACACTGCACCTTCGTCTCAAGACCTCTGGTCTGGTTTCAGTTCTTTCAGTCATGGAGTCTTCCCAAACCCCCAGGTCCTTTGCCTTCAAACTTCTCTGCTGCTGACAACTCCCAACAGGCCCTGGAGGGGGCCTCTGGACCCCACCGTGGAGACCAGGGCAGCATCTGCTCTGAGTCGAGCGGGCTCCACATGGGCCCAGACGGCCGGCCCAACATCTCCACGCCCTTCCTCGAAGACCCCTGTGCTGCCGGCTCCCCTGGGCGCCAAGGCTGGCTCTTGTTCTTCCTCAGCAGCCAGCCCTCCCCAGGGACACACGGGGGTGAAGGGGGGCACTCACTTCTCTCCTCTCCCCTTCCAGCTGCTCCCTCAGCTGCTGCAAGGCCCTCTCCTTCTCCACCTTCAGGGCAGCCTGCTCTCTCTTCTCCGAAGCCTCCATCTCTTCCCTGAGCTGCTCCAGGGTCTGCCTGCTTCTCTCTTCCAAGCTGGCCCTCTCGGCCTTCTGCAGAGACTCCAGCTCTTCTCGCAGCCTCTGCAGGGAAGCCTCTTGCTCGGCCCTGGGCAGAAAAGGAGGTAGGGGTGGGTCTGGGCAGTTGTGTTGGTCGGGGTGCGGGGAGGGGGTGCCGAGAGGGGCGAGCCTCCGGGGAGGCCAGGCCGCCCACAGTCCACACTCACCTGATTTGGTCCGCATCGGCCTCTGAGCTGGACTGCACCTGGGCGCGGAGCCGGGACAGCCTCTGGCGCTCCTGCTCTCTCATCTGGGTCTCCTCCTCCTCGGTGGCTCTCTGCAGCTGCTCCTTCAGGGAACTGCAAAGCAAAGGCAAGTTTGCTGGCGGGACCACAGGCCTTCCCCTTTCTACACCTAACCCCTGGCTCTCAGCCTCCAAAAGCCTGGAGCCTGCTTGTGAAGCTTCCTATGTCTTAAGAACAAGCCTAACCTCAGCTTCTGGGTCCTGCTGCCTTTAATACCTCCCAGGGCGAGAGGGGCTATGAACTCCACCTGCCCTTTGCCACAGGAAGCAGATCATGAGCTCCATGATCCCAAAATAGCATTTCTGCAAAAGGGTCTCCTCTGCAACCAGGTGGGAGGGCATTTACTCAAGGTTGGATCCAGTCTGACCCCAACCCAGCTCTGGCCACATCACATGAGCCAGCACCTCCAAACCCCACCACACTCCTCCCTGCCTCCTGGCCTTTGTTCAAGCCAGCTCTCCCATCAAGAATCCCCTTTCCTACCTGACGAACCCATGTTCCATGTTCAACGCCCAATTCCCTTCTCTCAGAGAAGCCTTCCCAACTCTCTCCAAGCTCACCAATCCCCTTTCAGCTCCCATCACGCTTTATATGAGGACCTTTCTCATCCATGCCACTCTCTGCCACGCATAACATCACACCATAATTCAGCCTCTGTATGTGTGTTTTCCTTACAAGTGTGGGAGCGTCTCCAGAGAAGCAATCTTGTCTTAAAATCTGCTATCTCCCAAGTGCCAAGCACAGTAACAGAAATGGAAGTAGGGACTCCATGAATGCTGGTTGAATTTGGGCAGTATCACCCAGGCCCAAACTACAAGCAAGTTATCTGTAAGGGGCCCCTTATTCACAGACCGAGATGGTGACCATCTCATCCCAAGCAGACAACCCTCGCGGCCCCCACGTGACCAGGGGCTGTCATATGACCAGTGCTGCGCACTCAGGGAGTTCAAAGCCTGAGAAAAACATGATTCAGAAGACAATCTCTCGGAAAAGCTTCTGCAGTGAATTCCAGAGCCAGAAAAGACTTTGGATCATTTTCTATTTTCAGCTATCAACACCACTGCTTTCTTCCGTAATGACAGAAAATTTAAAGATTCTTCCTGCTAGATTCCCCCAGAAACCCTTCCTCTTTGTCCCAAGGCTAAATTTTACACATATCACCACAGAATGGAAGGGTCTTTAGCAGTTAAGTCCTGCATTTTACAATGCTCTCCTCTCTTCATCTTACAACTAAACTCAGTCTCTTTGTTTTGTAACTAAAGAAACTTAAACATCAGCCCGCCTGCCTGCCTTCTCATTCAAGAAATATTTGCTACAAGGTCAGTTGTGGCTTCCAGAAATTTCTACCAAGTGGTAATTTCCCAGCAGAGAGGAGACCCTACCTCTCAGAAAGGCTCATGTATAAATAGAAACAGGGTTCTCATGACAAACTACTTTGAAGAGAGCCAGGCAAGGCACTGCCCACAGAGAAATCACTTAGTCAAGACCACAAACGCTGTATTGATTTTAGTTGAAAATACAACCAAGAACCAGCTTTTATTGAGCAACTATCGTGTTTCAGGCCCTGAATCAGATACTTTCAACAGGCTGGTTTTCACTACAACTTAGGAGGGCTCTGGGAGGCCCCTCTGAAGTTGGGGGTTCGGGAAGGGACAGGAAGCTGTCAGCACAGCCCAGGGTGGCCAGGGAGAGAGAGGAGCCTGGTAGGGAGACATCACCAGGATTTCTTCCTAGGCACTGCCTCTCAAGGTAAGCTGAGTTGCACTCTGTTTGGGAGGCCCCCTACCCCAAGTTCCAGGCAGCTGGAAGAGGAGGATGCCTGGGACCATCTATTCTTTGGGATGCTCTCTGGCAGGGGGATCCAGGAGGGCTGACATAGGATGAACCCTGGTCAGCAGAGCCTGTGTTGGGCTAATGAGGGAGACTGTCCCCAAACCTCTGGGCAGTTGGGTGCTGGTTTTCTCTTAGTTTCTCTAAATTAACCATAAATATTTTATACAGTCTTTGCCATGTATGATATAAAAATAGTAAGTCTACAGCACTTTGGGATCTTCTGTCCAAGAGGACAAGATTTAACCTTTAGTTTAACTGCCAAGTAAGTGAAACATATTAACGTCTTTTTGTAGCACTTTCCCCAACCTGGGACTGTGACAGAGATGGTTTATTACCCTCTCAATATCCATTCTCCCACTTTTCTTTACTAGAAGAACCCTAATTTTATTTTCTCAGGCCCAGAGACCAGCTAAAGGATTACATTCCTCAGTCAACTTTGCACCCTTTGCAAGCAGGAGTGGCCAGTGAGATATAAACAGAAATTATTGGGTAAAGTTCCCATCAAAGTGCCTTTGAAGGGACTGAATGAGCTAGAAGGTGCCCCTATACTTCCTGCCTGGAACACAGATATGATGGCTGGAAATCCAGCAGCTACACTGGACTGTAAAGAGAGCCTGAGAGTAAAACTCAGCGCTGAAGATGACAGAAGGATCAAAGGACCCCTGGTGATGCTTTACTGTGGAGCCATCATGCCAGCCCTCACCTGCCTTTTCCTATAAAAACCATAACTCCAGCACAGAAGCACACAATCCTACACAAACAGGCCCAGCCTAAGCCTATGTGCTGCATTTGTTGAGGGCCTGCCTGTCATGTACTTAAAGAGTAGGAACCCAAACAGAAACTTCTGGGTCCTGGGTAAGAGCACCTCACACCCTATCACATGCTGCATGGTGCAGCCAAAGTAAAAAAATAAAGAATAGTGTTTAAAAAAAAAAAAGAAACAGGCTCTGGAGACAAACTGCCCAGACTGTTAATCCAGGCTCTGCTGTTTATGAGGCTCCACACCTTGGACAAGCTACTTAACCTTCCTGTGCCTCAGCTCCCTCATCTGTATTATAAATTCCACAAAACAGACTTGATGACAGAAACTCATAAGGGCCATTCCCAAGGACTCAACGAATTAGCAGACACAAAGCACGTGGATCAGAGTAATCTCTCAAAAAATACCGGCCATCCCCATTACTATCATGCCTCTCAAGTCCCTTCCCAAGAGAGGAAAGGCACAGGTCTTGGCCACGGAGCCCACCCCTCCTCCACCCGGGCCACAGAGGAGTCATCCTGGAGGGGCAGCCAGGGTGGCTGGGCCCGGCGGCAGGACCTGAGCGCCTTCTCTTTCTGCTGGTGAAGTTGCAGGGCCTCCGCCTCCTCCTCCCGACACAGCTTCTCCCGCAGCCGCTGCATCTTCTCTTGTTTGGACTCCAGGAGCCGTGTCTGTTCTTGCTCGAGTTCTCGGGTCACCGCCTCGTCCGTGGCCTCCAGCGCGGCCTCTGAGAGCTGCTCCCGGGGAGCTGCGGGCTCTGCAGATCGCCTGCCAAGGGCAGGAGCAGCGTTTCACTCAGTTTACTGCTCACCCACCTTCTGGCACCAGGGTTTATACAGATACTGAACACCCCACATGGAGCCCTAACGGAGGGCCCCTGGTCAGGAGTCGCACGTGCACGTCAGGTCGCCCGAGGGCGAGCAGCAAGGCTACCCTCTCGAACACAGGGGCAGCGTCTGTTCCACAGCAGCGGCCCCCAGCCTTTTTGGCACCAGGAACTGGTTTCATGCAAGACAATTTTTCCACAAACCAGGGGTGCGCGGATGGTCTGGGGATGATTCACATGCTTTACATTTACTGTGCACTTTATTTCTATTATTACTGTATCAGCTCTGGCTCAGGTCCTCGGGCATTAGATCCTGGAGATTGGAGACCCCTGCTGTATACAATAAGCCCCACTGTGGCTGTGTGAGGGAGGGCCTGAGTGTCTAAGGAGCGGGGTGACACATAGGAGGCCCTCAGGGGACTGGGTAGGTTGTGGCCCGAGTGAACACCCCGAGACATGGCTCAGGAGCTGGCGGCAAGAGAAGAGGGCAAACTTCTGTCCCTCATGGACTCCTCCCGAGTGGGTTTCATGGCCCTGGTTCCGTCTCCTACCAGGGATCTCCCTATTACTTGAGGCTCATGCCGGCAGTTTGGGAAGTCCCCAGAGGCTACTCCCTGACTCTCAAAACTGAACAGAGGTCAATGCTTACGAGCCGGCAGGAGAAGCAGCAGCATGTCTCCTAGCCCTGGGGCCCAGAATAGTCCTTGGAGGCCCAGGAATGCGCAACCTCTTTCCACAATGCCAAGGAAGCCAGGCAGGAGACCCTTCCCTAAGCCAGAGTAGCAGGGGCACATCTGAAATGCCAGACTCTGTATCTCCTCAACAGTGCCACAACTTCATCTGCTTAGAGTGAACTCACCATGTGGAAATGGGTAAAAGGAATTCTAACTGGGATGCAAAAGGGAGGTGGTTAGATAAGAACAATGGGATTGGTCAAAGAGATGTCTACAAAGTCATGAAGGCTGTTCTGTTGAGCATATTTTGGCTCTTGAAGGAAATAGCCAAAGAGAAACCCCAAGAACATTTTAAGCAATGGAAACATAAGTGGGATAAAGTATTTTGCTTCCCAGAGTGGCTTTCCTAAAGCCAAGGATGCGTGTGCAGGCCCAGGTCCTTAAATCTTACATTAGAAATTGGTCTGGCCACCCAAGCACCACCTTCTCCTGCGATGCTCAGCCTGTGGCAGGCCTGGCCCCACGGCCGAGTGGACCACAGCAGCATGCAGGCGGGGGGTGAATCAAGGAGGGGTGGGGCCAGAGTCCGAGAAGGGGAGCCAGCCTGCAGGGGATGCAGAACCCCCTCCGCCCTCAGCCCCCGCTCTGCAGCAGATGGAAGGCGGCGGGTGGGATCAGACTAGCAAAGCAGAAGGAAATGAGGGCTCTGGAATTCCCTTCCAGCCCCTTGAGGCCAGAGACTGAGGAAACAGACAAAAGGCTACCAAAGTGTCTGAAATACCATTAAGATCCTTCCTAAAATCGTGACTCAAACCAGAAACGGTCCTGACCTCTGTCTTCAGCCCCCTTCCGCTCCCAAGCCCATCTCCCTCCTTCCAATTCCTGCTTTCTCTCAGTCCCCTGACGCAGCCCAGACTGATGCAGATGTAAGATGTAGCCACCACCTCCTCTGAGAATCCTGCCTGGCAAAGAGCCTCCTCCCAACCCTGCCACCGCCGCAGCTCTCCGCCTCATCAACCCTCCAACTCATTTCCAACCTGAGCTGAAAACATCTTTTTTTCCCTGAGATGGTACCTTTTAATGTCTCCCTCCCCTGTGGGCTGCAGAGCTATGTGGGGCCCTAGGGACCGATGCTGCGGAGAGATGCACACCAGCCGGCGTGACAGCACGCACCCAGGCTGCACGCACCGCTGAGCCTGCCTGCATGCCTGGCATGCAGGCAGATCGGGGCTGCTTTTCAGCGGGCCTCTTCACCGTGTCCCTGTTTTCAAGACTGAGTATCCCAAACTCCCAGCTTAGGTCCAACACAGTCAACAGTGAGCCTGAAAGATCTATGACACGCCTGGGAGGTCAAAGCCTCCAGGGGAAGAGGCAGGTCTGATTTCTAGGCCACTCCTCAGGTATCACCATCAGTGAGACCCAGTTTCCAACAGCGAGTGGCCTAGACGAGGCTCAGCAGAACATGTTTCAGGCTGCCGGCCGAGTTACTCTGAGACCTATATGAGGGAAAGCGAGGAGGGACAGGCAAGGAGGGAGGAGAGGGAAGAGGGCTGTGGTACCCACAGTCCTGACATGGCTGTGCCACCACTAAAACTCAGATCACTATCAGGGATTCTGTCTCCACTAATTTTCAACCCAGTGGTTTTTTTTTTTTTTTTTTTTACCTTTTATTTTACACTGAAGTGTTAGTTAGCCCCTCAATTGTGTCCGACTCTTTGCAACCCCATAGACTGTGCCGACCAGGTTCTTCTATTCTCCAGGCAAGAATACTGGAGTGGGTAGCCATTCCCTTCTCCAGAGGATCTTCTTGACCCAGGGATCAAACCCAGGTCTCCTGCACTGCAGGCAGATTCTTCACCGTCTGAGCCACAAGGGAAGCCCATTTTATATTGGTAATCAATTAACAGTGCTGTGACAGTTTCAGGTGGATAGCAAAAAGACTCAGCCATACTCCCCTAAACTCCCCTCCCATCCAGGCTGCCACATAACACTGAGCAGAGTTTCATGTGCTATACAGTAGGTCCTTGTTGGTTATCCATTGTAAATATAGCAGCATGTACCTGTCCATCCCAAACTCTCTTAACTATCCCTTCCCCACAACCATAAGTTCATTCTCTAAGTCTGCGAGTGTCTTTCTTCAGCGTGGTGGTTTTAATACATTTGCCTTCTCTCTCTACAAATACCTCAAGAAGGATGCTGGGAAGACAGAGGGAAGGATACGCTTATTTCCCAGACCCAGGCCTTCCAGCCATACAGCACACACAGCAGTGGCTGCTTGCTGGACCTGCCTGCACTCTGACCTCCCTGTGCTCCTAACTCCTCCTGATTCAGCTTGACAACATCCGTGCAGGTGACAGACCCTCCTAACCATGTTTTTTATTCTCTATATTTTACAGTGTTACAATATGTGAAGAAGTTGGCTGGTCAAGGAGAGGGTGCCCCTCCCCGGACCAGGCAATCCTTATAGACAGCAAAGGGAATATGTCTTTCCTAAGCAAACCCACCCTACCATCTCCTAATCTATTTCTCATGCCCTAGATCACCCAGGGCCGGGCCCCAGGCAACCAGAGACCATGCCCAGAGCCCAAAGCCGTTGAAAATTATCCAAACTGCACCCCCCCACACACACTCGCTCGAGTACTCACCCCGCCTCACCCATTGCATCCCACGAAAACCCCAATAACAACTCCGGGTCATGCTCTTCCTTCTCGCTTCTTTCCCCTCCTGACCAGCTCTGGTCCTTCCCCACGTGGCTCCGCCTGGCATGGCATGCCCTCTTCTCTCTGGAAATATAAGGAATAAATTCTTCTTTCAGTGGCATCGGCCTCTCGGTGTTGTCACTCAGTCACCTCTGCAAATTAAAATTCCATGGATACAAATGAGGCACAGAGTCACTCCCCCGCGAAACCCAGAGAACAAATCCATTCCTAAGGCAGCTGTAAAGGTCAATAGCAAGGAAGTTCTAGAGCCTGAGAAGAGTCCAGGAAAGGAGCAGAAGACATCTCCTAAGAGCACCATGTGAACTGAAACTGGGGTCAAGGAGAGGCCGGCCCAGCGGGGACAGCCTCGCAGGGACGGGAGGAGACACACAGAGAGGAGGGCTTGTCAGCCTGGGTGGCCAGGAGGAGCCTCACTGCCCAACTTCTCTCCCAGAAGCCCTGGGAAAACGCCCTCTGACCCCTGACCTCTGCCCAGAGGGTCCTGTTTCTGAAGCCCGGTCACCTCCTGTCCTCATCATAAGCACCCTGATCCGGCTGTCCACAGCCACCAAGGGTCCCTCCCCTACATCACTCCTTCAGCACCACATAGCGCTACAGGAGAGCATGCGTTCCTGGGTCCCTCCAGCCCTTGGTGACACTTGCTGTGAGTAATCAGCGCATGAACCTGTCTCTGCTCAACAATCAGCCCCAATCCTGAAGACTCTTAATCCTTCTGTACTGCTCAGCTCACAAGCAGGAAAAACTGTATCACCCTGAAACCCTGACACCACGCAGGGAAAAGACACAGTGGCTGCAGACCAGGAGACAGAAGTCAAGGGCTCCAGAGACTAGAATCTAGATCTAATTCTGCAATCAACTAGCAATGTGACCTTGGGCAAATCCCTTTGCCCCTCTGAACCTCAGTTTCCTCATCTGTAAAAGAGGTGAGGGGGGAGAAGAGCTAAAAGGTTTCTAAGTTTTAGAAGTGTAACAATGTAGGTGCGCTGTGAACCCAGGCACAAAAGAGCTATATTGTGTAGTGGATAATTCCATTCAAATGAAGTTGGGAACAGGAAAAATGAATCTATGCGACAAGCCAGAAGAGTGGTGACCTGGGGCAGGTGGACTAAGAGGAAAGGAGCCCAAGGAAGCTTACAGGAGGGGTGGAAATGTTCTCAAAGATCTGGGAGGTTATGATACGGTGTGTGAAAAGTGTTAGTCACTTAGTCATGTCCGGCTCTTTGCAACCCATGGACTGAAGCCCACCAGGCTCCTCTGTCCATGGAATTTACAGGCAAGGATACGGGAGTGGGTAGCCGTTCTCTTCCCCAGGGGATCTGCCTGACCCAGGGGTTGAACCCAGGTCTCCTGCATTGTAGGCAGATTATTTACTGTCTTGAGCCACCAGGGAAGACTGTGACATGGTGCATATGTATATAAACATTCACTGACTTGTACAATTCACGTGTACATACAACCAGGTACATAAATACCTTAATAATTTTTTAAAGGAAAACAGGGCTTGACAGAGCAGAAAACGCGGTTGACCAGGTTTCTGCTAAGGACCCAGAAGGTACTCTGCCCCCTCGCTTCCAGCCTCATACCCTAGGTGTTGACGAGGGGAGCCCTGGGGGCTGCTTAGGGGTCAAGGCTGCACACAGAACCAAGGGTACACTCACTTTCCCCCCACTCCACTCCTTGAGCCAGGGCCAGAGCACCCTCTCCCCACCACCCAAGACGGGATGGACACTAAAGCAATCCACACAACGGAGGACAGGGACAGACATGGAAACTGGCCCTTACACCTCTGGAGAGCCTGGCGGGGTGGGGCTGACCGCCACCTTCTCCTTGGGCTCTTCCTGCCCAGGGCCCGGCCCCTCGGCCTGGGGACGCCATTCTTGGCCCCTCTCGTGGGCAGCAGGTGGGCTTGGGAGCGCCTCCCTTGACAACAACAAGGAAGGAACTGCGTTAAAGCCAGAGGAAGGTGAGAGGCTCCAGGTGTACCCCGCTTGGGGCCCAAGAGCTCTGATGGGGACAAGGGAGGAGGCAGCCCCAGCAACATGTGCCATCTCAGGCCTCGGGTCTCAGCTCCGCTCCCCACCTCCCCACACAGCAGGGGCTCCGTGGGTGCTGCTGCTCTGCCTCCCCAGTGACTCATTTCAGCCAGGTGAGCTCTAAGGCCGGCGTCTTTCTCTTCCTGGGGGAAGCCCGGGGCACTGCACCTCCCTGACCTGGGGCCCAGCACTAGCAGGGCTCCCTCCACCCCCAGGGCTTGCTGAATGACCAGCGGTGGGATGATCATGGGGAAGAAGGGAGCTGGCAGGTGGGGACCAGGAGACATGGCCACACCCCGGCCGGAACGGCCCAGCCCGGGTGACAGCAGACTCTGCCCTAGCCCCTGCCAGGGGGTGGCTGGGTCAGAAGAGACACTTCCTTGTGCCAGAGTTTCTAAGCTCCCCTAACCAGCCTGTGCACCCCGACTGTAGCTGCAGGCTGCAGACTAGGAAGAGGCAGATTTCCTCAGTTCATATGAAGCACTAACCAGAGACCTCCATTGCTGCTGCTTAGGCTGCAAACCCACCCCCTGCTCTCCCCACCTCTCCAGACCCACTGCCCCCCAACCCTGGGAGGCTTCCGGCCGGACCTTACCTCTGCAGGGAAACAGAGGGTGGGGGGCTGCCCAGAGAGCCCTCCTCAGGCTCCGCTGCCTCCTTCCACTCAGGCTGCCCCTCTGGGGCCTGTGGAGGCCCTTCGTCAGTGGCCTGGCTGTGAAGGAGACTCTGGAGCCGCTCCTCACGCAAAAGAGGGGGAGATAACCTGAGCAGAGAGCAGAGTCATTGCCTCCACTCAAACAGCAGTAGAACTGCAGAGTGGAGTACGTGGACCCAGGTCCATGCCTCCTCCGGGCTGGACCCCAGTCCTGGCCCCACCTCCATGGAGGGCAACACAGCCAGAAAAGCAGGACAGAGAAGCTCCCTACTGAGCTCACCCTCTGCCTGGACTGGACTCAGCCCTCCCAGGTCATGGGCTGCATTTGCGTGGCCCAGGAGTGACATCTGGGCACACTCACAGGTGTATCTATCCCCATCTCTGGGGTCCGGGAGTTGGCGAAGTGATGGAAGAATTGAGCAGAAAGAGGGAGAAAGATAGAAGCCAGCCTCAAATGATCACTCTATAGAAAATGCATGAAGCTGTAGCTTTGGGGAAGTAAAAATGCTGATAGCTTTTAAAGGTTCAAAAAGTAGAATGACCACCCCCTTCCCCTGCCAGGGTGGCAACCCTTCTCTTTCATGGGCCCAGGCCTGAGAAGCTGGAAGCCCCTGTCTCTCAATCACACAGACATACACACACAGACACATATACACACACAGACACAGCTGCAGCCATTTCTGGTGTGGCGAGGCGTGGCTCAGAGCTCTGAGCTGCAGCACCAATCCTCTAGCGTGGTCCCCCAGACCTCTAGCAGACTATCCAGCCCTGACCCATGACCAAGGACACACGAGGTTGACCCAATCGGGTGAAGAGGACAGAGCCCTGGCCCCACAACGGTGCTGTGGGCACAAAGTCCCACCAAACGCTGCAGCAGTACCTCCCACTTCTGTCTTGGTTTGCGTGACGCGCACACACACACAAACTCTGCAAGGCCATCCAGTCAGTTCATCACCTGCCTTCAGACAGGAGCACACTGAGACACGCAGACCAAAGGCAGGAATTCTGGCCCCAAGTCCACGGCATCCCAAAGTCCCCAAGGGCCGCCTCCCACACACGGTACCTCTCCGAGCCTCCAGACTGCTTGCTCTGCAGCTCCTCTTGGCTGGACTGGCTGGCATCCTTGTCTTCTCTTCCCAACCTCTGGGCCTGCAGACAAGTAGCAGTGGAAAGTGCACACTGGGGTGGGGGTCTGTACTGACGCCCATGCCAGGAGGGGGTGCTGAGAGGTGGCTCTTGGTGAGGGAGGGCCACTTGGGATGCAGAAGAGAAGGCCTGTCTGCTGTACAATGAAGCCCCTGCGGCCCTGGCTAAGCCCCCAGGCTCACAGCTGCTCCCAGAGCCGGCCTTGCTGCCCTGGGGAGGATGAGTCAGACAACACAGCCACTGCAGGCAGAGTCAGAAGCCACAGGCTGAAGGAGGACACACAAGAAAAAGAAAATCCTGCCTCCTGCAGGTGGAAACATTCACTGCCAGCTGCAGAGAGAAAGCAGACACGTCTGTGAACACCCCAAATCCACGGGCTCCCAACCGCCAGAGCCACCGATCATCGGGAATGCTGAAATTCAGTGAGCAGGACTGGGGACGGCAGACAAAGTGCATCAAAGAGGGAGGATCCTGGAAAGATGGAGACGTGGTGAAACAAGAGACAGCTATACTCCAGATGAGAAGGGCACTGCGAGGGCAACCTGAAGGGAGGAAGATGGAGCGCTCCTTTGTACCATTCTGAGATCCCCCGACACCCAGGTGCCATCAGTACACAATGATGTCCCCTTCCTAATCAGGAATTATACCTGCCAGACAGTGCAAAGAAGAAACGAAGAGAGTCAGCCCCAAACCTCATTTTAAAGTTTGGGTGTCGGGGCAAAGTTAGCAAGCTGGTGAAAAGGACTATTCTTAATACATTCACCAAATTTCTGCAGGGGTAAGGTTACAGGGGTGGAGCACTGCTGTCAGCCTGGACTTAACCCTTAGTTCCAGCACCTCCTCCACTGCAAAATGGGATCACAGGGCTTCCCTTGGATTTCCTCGGTGGCTCCATGGTAAAGAATTCGCCTGCAGTGGAGGAGACGCAAGAGGCATGGGTTCGATCCCCAGGTTGGGTGGCTCAGTGGTAAAGAATTCGTCTGCCAGTGCAGGAGACACAGGTTCCGTCCCTGAACCGGGAAGATCCCACACACCCAGAGTAACTAAGCCTGCGCGCCACAACAATTGAGACTGTGCTCTCGGGCCCAGGAGCCACCACTACTGAAGCCCCCGCGCCCTAGAGCCCGTGCTACCTGCAACAGGAGAAGTCACCGCAATGAGAAGCCCACACGCTGCAGCTAGAGAGGGGCCCCTCTCGCCGCAACGAGAGAAAAGCCCACACAGCAACGAAGACCCAGCACAGCCAAAGATAAATAAATAAAATTATCTTTTAAAAAATGCAATAGCGAACCACAGTGTACAGGGCTTCTAGTGGGGCCCAACTCCGGCCCAAAAAAGGCAGGCCACAAACACAGCTCTCCTCACACTCCTCCTCTTCTCCCCCAGCCTGGGGGTAAAAAAAAACAAAAGACACCCAGCTTCGCCAGTGCCAGTCCCCATCCTAGGACCTGTACTCCTTCCGTCACATTCACAGGGGCCCCGTCTGTCCCGGACCACGAGGGTTAACAGGAGAGGTGGGGCTGGAGACAGCCCACTCCATCTTCCCCGGCGGGGTTCCGGCCGGGCTGGCACACCTCCGTGTCCCCAGCCCCGTGCCCGCAGCCCCCCACGCCTCTCCACTGGCAGCCTGAGCCCCGGCAGCTGTGGCCGACTCTGCCATCTGGATGGGTGAGGAAGGGCAGGGTCTGAACTAAAAGCCAGCTCCCCCAAATTACATTAAAAATAGAAACGCTCCCTGGGAGTGCCTCCCGGTGCCCGCAGCAGAAGGGCTCCCTGCCAGCGCTGCCATTCCTGATCGCATCAGCCGGGCAGAGCCCACAGACAATGGCGGGGCGGGCGTCCTTCTCCTGCCCTGCCTCCTCCCCTTCCAGGACTCAACTTGCAACTTGTCTTCCCTACAGATCACACCACACTCAGCAGAGAGCACCCGCCTCCCACAGGCCAATCTATTTCACAAACTAAAATATAAGATGGGTAACAAAGTACAGTGGTCGTAATAAACATTGAGGGGCTGAGCCCTGAATCAGAAAGGATGAACTGCAGACAATGTCTGTTTCCTTCTTGATTCACCTTTCTGCTAGAAATTCAACCAGTCCTGAGCCAGAGAAAAGGGGATACCTTGGGCAAGTACCCACACAGAGGCCCTTTGAGCAGAGTTCTACTTGCTCCCTAGAACTTTCTGCCCCAGAAAGGGAGTCAAAGGAACCAGACAAGGCCATCAGGCACGTCGGCACTCTTCAGAACGAGGAGACACATGCCTGTTCTAAGCCTCTGGCTTAAGACTGCTCAAGATACCCCTTCCCTAACCTAAACTCAGCTCTGGGGTTTTGTTTTTGTTCACGATTCAGTCTTCACTTAAGTAAATCACAGGAACTTCCCTGGTGGTCCTCTCTTTTCAAAAGCCTCCCAAGGAAATCTGTCTTTTTAAAAGCCCCCGAAGTGCTTCCCTTGTAGCTCAGCTGGTAAAGAATCCGCCTGCAATGCGGGACACCTAGGTTCGATCCCTGGGTTGGGAAGATCCCCTGAAGAAGGGAAAGGCTACCCACTCCAGTATTCTGGACTAGAGAATTCCATGGACTCTATAGTCCATGGGGTCACAAAGAGTCGGACATGACTGAGTCGGACACGGCTGAGTGACTTTCACTTTCTTTCACTTAAGGATTCTAATATTGGCCAGATTTTAGAGTCAGAGCAATGGAAAATCACCTTGCCTGGCCAACTCGGTAACTTTCCCACTTACCTGCTGCCAAAGGTACCTCACCAAAAACTGCTCCAAACCCTTCCTGACGAACACCACCTGGCCTTGTCTATGCCTTTACAGACCTCCAATGCTGCAAACGGAGGGCAGGCAGTGATGGGGAGAGATCCAGTGTCCAGCAGGGACCCGGTGGCTAGGCAGTGGCCCAGGAAGGCTTATCAGCCAGAGCTGAGAGGAACATGTCAGGCTCCAATCAACCAGACTCACAACTCTACCCTGACTCAGGACCAGCTTCACTAAGGGCTCCCAGGCTTGATTCACATTAAATACCTTGTTTGTTTCACCCAAATCAAATGCCCCCTCAAACCTGCAGAGACTGCATGTCAGAACCTCTCTCCTCTCAATAATCCCACAGAGGAGGCAAAAATGATGTTGGCATTTATGTTTTAGATCTTTTTAAGGATGGACATTCCAGCCGGTCTAAAGTGATACCTCATTGTAGTTTTGATTTGCATTTCTCTAATAATTAATGATACCGAGTACCTTTTCATGTATTTGTTGACCATCTGTCTGTCTTCTTTGAAGAAATGTCTGTTTAGGTCTTCTGCCTATTTTTTGATTGGGTTGTTTGATTTTTTGGTTATTGAGCTACATGAGCTGTTTGTATATTTTAGAGATTAATCCCTTGTCAGTTTTGTTTGCAAATATTTGCTAGTGTTTCACCATGATATTGGTGCTTGTTTTGAGAAAAAAAAAATCATTTTAGTCATGTTAAATAAATGGCTTCCTTAATGCTATTATTTTTAGAAATCAATATTAAATTTATCAAATACCTTTTGATTTCAAAGTGATCAGAAGGTTTTATCCTCTGATTCACAGATATCATGAAATATATTTAGAAGATTCATAATATTAAACCATCCTTCAATACTAAAAAAAAATTAAAAAATGACGTTGGCTTCAAGCTCCTTGCACATAGGACCTGTGTCTGAGTCATCTTTATCTCCTACTCTGGGTTCAACGACACCCATGCCTGCCCAGAGCTTACATCTGGCAGGGGAGACAGAGAACCAGAAAACAAAAGCAGGAGCACTCAGGGAAGCAGAGGGAAGGGCCGATTCATCCTTCATGGAGGAGGTGACATCAGAGGTGGGCCTCCGAGACCAAGAAAGAGCTCTCAGGGCACAAGGGGAGGCAGCTGGCAGGGGGGTGGTAAAGCGGTGGACGGTGTTGCCCCAGGGAATGGTGAGCGGTGGGCACAGCCAGGGCATGGCAAGTGGGCTGAGGACATGACTGCAGAGGTTGAATGGGCCAGGTTAGGAAGTGCCCTGAAATCCACAAGCTGCACAGTGCTTTTTTGCACAGGCGCAAATGGTCGGCCCTCAGGTGCTAAATGAATAGATGAAGAGACAAAAACAGGGAGAGGGGGTGCAGGGAATGCCCTTAATTCACAGCAGCAACAGACCACAAACACCAGAAGCCCCATCGCAGGCACCGTCAGGGCCTTCCCTTGATGAACCAGAAGGGAGAGAACTCTCAGAAATGCACCCTGGGATGGGCAGGCCTCAGCTCTTGATCATCCCCAAAATGAGGCCCCAGCCCAGCCCCAGAGAGACTCACCTCCCACCGGGCTCCATCCAGGACGGAGGAGTGCACGTCCATATCCAGCAGGCGCTCTGAGATCTGGCTGCGGAAACCGAAGCCCTGGAGATGGCAGAGACAGAGAGGTCAGCTCTCCCCCAATCACGGTCAGTGCCCACCAGAGATCAGGGCCTCTCCTCCACCCCCACCTTCCAGAAAGACGCCTACTACGTGCCAGACACTGTGCCAAGCATTCCAACACCTACTCACTAACCTCATCTTTAAAATAACATTGGGCTTCCCTGGTGGCTCAGACAGTAAAGAATCTGCCTACAATGCAGGAGACCCGGGTTCGATCCCTGGGTCAGGAAGATCCCCTGGAGTAGAAAATGACAACCCATTCTTGCCTGGAGAATCTTATGGACAGAGGAGCCTGGCGGGGCTACAGCCCATGGAGTCACAAAGAGTAGGACATGACGGAGCGACTAACACTTTTGCTTTTCTTCCAAATAATTCTGTTACTAGATGGAAAGGTATGTGGTAAAGCAACTACGGTATACTGCTCACTGCAGACTCTAGGGAGTGAGTATGTAGGTATTTGCTATAAAATTCTTTTAATTTTTCCATACAGTTGAAATTTTTCATAATCGAATTACAGGGGAAGAAAGTAACCCAAAGAGACTGTCCTCTTATTTTTATCTCGCAGAGTAGGAAGCCGTTTGAGAGCCCATGTAACTTGCCCAAGGTCACGCATCTGTTAAGCAGCAGGGCTGGGGGTCAGATGTGCCCTGGGCCAACTCCAGAGCCCAAGCTTTTTGCCTGACACGTGCTGCAAAGCACGTCACTTTCCAGCTGTCTCTCCCTCCTGGCGTCCGACAAGAGGCCTAAGTGCCCAGGTCTGTGGGCAGGTAGGAAACAGGGCCTGCCAGGCCCCTCCCAGCGCGTTCTTTCCCCTTCCCATACAGGTGCCCCTCTGGACAATGGGGATGGATCAGCACCACTTTCTCCACTGGCTTCTCTTTGGGATGGACAGCAAGGGCCCACGCAAGTGCCAGCTCCCCACTGCCCTCTGGCTGCTGCAGAGCCAGGACCCCTCCCCCTCCGAAGCCAGGAGCCCCACTGGGCTAGGTGATGGATTGCTACCCGACAGCATGCTAACAGGGACAGTTCTGTCATCAGCCCTGATGAATGGCAGGACGCCCAGCCAAGGTCTGGTCCTGCTGGCTGTGGCTTCCTCCACCCACTCCCGTAAAGAAGAAAAATGCTGACGGACACACTCCTCCACAGGGCGACTCCCTGAGAAGGGCCAGGGCCCTTGCTTCAGAGAGCTCTGTGGCACAGTGACTCTTCATGATGGTTTCTGCCAACAGTGACTTTGCCTCCTCTCCCTGGCTTGTGGGTTTTCTTTGTGGATGACATTTTCCTTTCAGCGTGAGTTCTACTCCACTCAATGCAGCTGCCATCTGGCTCCTTAAGCCCATGGCTCAGCGAGGGGCTTGAGCGCACAAGCCTCCTAATTCCTCTGCACCCCTTCGTATCACTACTGCTCATCCCTGACCCTCTCCCACTAATCCCTTCCCTTTGATCTGCCTCCTCCAAACAGATGGAGCATGGTTTCTAAAGAAACACTCTGCCAAAAAGCACCCCAGACTACTCCCCTTAGATACAAACCCGGCAAGTGAAGCCAGGATTCGGGAGGCTCAGTGGAAGGTGGAAGGGCTAGAACAAAGACACTACGGATGCTGGCATTCCAGAGCAGCCTTCACTTTGGAAATGGCCACACCACAGCACACGTCTTGGTCAGAGCCTGAGGACTGATCCTTCCTTGCCACAGTTCAGTGATCCCATAAACACATACACACACAGTCTCTAATCTCCTACACTCATGCAATGCTCCTGTTAAGAGCCCAGAGGCCATGATTTCATATGATCTCACAGGCAGTTCATGCAGCAGTAGTAATAACAGCTATGCTTGTTTAATATTCATATGCTAATGATGTACACACACTTTACCCCACTTTCTTCTCGCAACAAACCTAAAAAGTAGGTACTGTTACCCTTGGTAAGGCGAGCTGAGGAAATGGAGTTAGACAAGACCCAAGTTTGAGTCCTAACTTCCTCACTTACAAGCTGTGAGATGCTCGGCAAATTATTTAACCACAGTAACTCGCATATCCATGCTCTTTATCACTACTCTGCTGCCCACCGCCCCACCCCCCCAACTCCCATCTCAGACTCAGACTCACCAAGCCAAGGAAGGGCTTGGGGTCAGAAGCAGCAGAGTCTGAGAGCTGTAGTTGCTCCCCCGTGTTCACTGATCTCCGACTCCTGGGGAGACAGACACAGAGAAGTCACTGGAGCAGAAGACAGAGGGTCGTTATCAGCCTCCATGGCGCCCACACAGGGCTGAACCCAAACCGAAATCCGCCTCCTCTGGAAAACCTGAAAGAGGCCTGTGGACCCTCCCATTCCCAGCCCCCAGCCCACTCAGGCTGGGCAGCCCAGTAGAGGCAACACTCTACACGTGGAGGGACAGCCAAGTGAAGCGGAGTGGGAGGTGGCTAGAAAGTCAGCTGTGGAGAAGTCTGATGCTCTCCTAGAAAAATATGACAAGAGCATCTTTTCCAGAAAGCAGTGAAAAGCTCTTTAATGAATTCCCTCACCAGCCCCCTGGAGGAGGAGCAGGACTAAGGGCTGGAAAATGAAGACACCAAATGCTCTCACCCCTGGCTCCTACGTCTGTTCATCTGGGTCACTGGCCTCATCTTGCCAAGACTTCCTGTAACCTGACTAACTGGTGCTGGGGCAGGACACTCCCAAATGTGGCCCCCCCACCTCCCTCAATGCCTCCTCTCTTTATAGGAATATAAGATGCAACCAGGAATAACCCAAAACTGATGTCAAAAAGTAGGAGGGGGAGGTGGGAAATGGCGAGAGGAAGTAAGTGGGAGCCCAGAAGAGCATGAATATCCCAGGAGGGTGCCCGTGGAAAAGCAAATGTCTGCTCTGAATTTCTAGTGCCAGCAGGTATGGAGTTTCATTCAGGATTTTACTGCCTGCTGGGTCTGGGCATATTTGTCACAATTAAGGGTTCTGGCTTATGTTGACAGCCCATTGCAGGGTCTACAAATGAAGCTTCTGACTCAGTAATAAAGATGAAAAGAGAGAAACGTGCTCTGGGCTCAAGAGAGCAGAGAGGGCTGGAGCCAGCAACTGCCCACAGGACCAAGTGACTTACTTCACTCGCCTCCGATCTGCTCTCCTTCGGGACAGAGGCCTCCTCCTTTGGCTCCTCTGCTGCCTCTTCCTTCCTGGAACCCTGCTCTCCTGCGTCCACCGGGTCCTCTGGTGCCTCTTTTTCAGTGGTGTTGGCAGGCTGATCACCTCCGGGGTCCACCCCACTTCTGGACGTCCCAGGATCATTCTTCTCAGTCTTTCCTTTTTCTGGGAGCCAACTTGCCTCTCTTCGCTGTCGCTCTTTGTCATCAGCACTGCTCAGGCTGCTGTCTGCACCTTGGCTGAAGGGCTTGCCAGAAGTAAGGGGGCCAGCAGCATCGGAATCAAGAGAAACGTCCTTCTCCTCTGGCTGGCTTGCTCTTGGAGACTCCTAGGGAGCAGCCAACCGCGTCAGAAGGGAAGACATCAGGAATTAATGCAAAGAGTTTGGAGACTTGATAAGACAGAACTGCCATTGTTCCTTGATGCCTGCAGTTCTGAAACCAATGGTTATCCCATACCTCAAAAGCTTTTAAAAACAGACTCCTGGCTCCAGCCCAGATCCACTGACTCTGAACTTCCATGTTGACCTGGATACACCCAACCTGACGCCCCTCCACTGAAGGGCTTGGAATCCAGGGCCCTGGACAGTGCCCGACTCTATGACCACCCATCACATCCTCAAGTAATAAATCTGTCTTGTTCCAGTCCCACTGGCCAAACCGTAAGATTGCAGGCTCAGAAGTCAATATTTGTTTCTGATAATGATGACAGAGAACCTCATGAGAGAAAGGTCCAGAGCTTCTGTTTTTCATTTTTAAAAGGCAGCAGGGAAGAAATATGGAAAGGGTGCCCCTTCTCCATAGCAATGAGGAGGCTCTCCCTAAAGCACCGCCCCCCACCCGCCACCAGGAGGCTACACAAGCAGCCCAGGAGCCAGGCTCCTCTGTCGGAGGACTGTCAAGTGAGTCCTCTGGGCACGAGGTGCCAGATGGGGTGAGGTGTGTAGGAGACTGACGGGGGGGAAAGGCCCATAGAGGACACGGAAGGTGGGGAGAGGCCTGGGAACACAGGTCTGAGACCTGTGGCGGGAGACAGGGAAGGACAGCGCCCGAGGAGGAGAGCCTCGGGCCACAGCCCAGGTCTGAGAGGGCCTCTAGCCCTGTGGAGAGTCCCGCAGTCATCAGGCAGAAATGGCCCTGCTCTGGGGCCTGCTGCACCACCACCGACTCCTTCAACAAGCCGAGCCTTGGCACAAGCTGGGGCAGATCAAAGGTTCAGGAGCTTCAGGCCGTTAATCCACCAAGGTCCCCTCTGCAGGGTCTCTTCAAAGCAGACGGGAGCAGCACCCCTCTACAGCTCCCCACTCTGCTTCTCACTCACAAAGCCCATGGGAAAGACCTAGAGAAGAGACCTAGGCAAACGTTTAGAGCTGCCACAAAAAGAAAAGGAACCCCCACCCTTGGAAATACAGCCAGTGATCTCTCCTGAGCTCAGGCAGAGAAGACCTCCTCCCAGAAAACATTTGGCCTGACACTTGGGCCGTCAGTGTGAACAGCTTATGGGCAGGGACTTTTGAAACCTCCTGACCCCTGACTCTGGACACTCCAACAAGAAGCCCGATGACCAGAGTCCAGAGGGCCAAGGAGAAGCCCCAAATCCAGCATCCACCCATGCCGTCTGTTAAAGGATCCACTGAACCCAAAGCTGTGACCACCCACTGTGGGTCTGGCAGCTGACCAACAGGCCCACCCAAACTTTCCAAGGATGATTAAGAGAAAGAAGCAGCAGAGTGCCTTCAGAGCCCAGCTTCGGAGACAGAACACCCAGGTTTCAAATCCTGGCTCCATGCTTCCAGGGACCTCGTGCAAACTAAATTTTCTGTGCCTCAATTTCTTCCCCTAAAATGAGGGGGTATCATAAGGCCTATCTCATGGGACTGTTGGAAAGATTAAATGAGTTAATGCTCATTAAGTGAGTAAAGAGCAGAGAACTGTACCTGGACACTGCAAGCACTCCGTAAACGCTAACTCATTTTTTCGTACGCTTATTTGGCTGTACCAGTCTTATTGTGGCAGGCAGGATCTTGGATCTTTATTGCGGCATGCAAGATCTTTTTCAATCTTTTTTAGTTGCAGCATGTGAACTCTTAGTTGTGGCAAGTGGGATCTTAGTTCCATGACCAGGGATCAAACGCAGGCCCCCTGCATTGGCAGCATGTGGAGTCATAGCCACTAGACCACCAGGGAGCTCCGGATAACTCATGTTTTATGATGAGACCCACACGTTCACTGACTGAGCACCTTCTCAACCCTGCCATGGGGACCCAAGTATGAACACCGACCTTGCCCTCAAGGAATTCAGCTGGGTCTGGAGAAAAGTGAAACGTCCCCGGTGGCCCTGGCTATGAGCCTTAACTGCCGGAAGCAAAGGGCACAGAACACGGTGCTGATGCTGTCATGAGCCCCTAGCCTGTGCCCCGGGGAAGGAAGCGGAGGCTGAACAGAGAAGGGGTGAGCTTCCCTCGTGCCCTGGCAGCACCAAAGCACGGTACCCTCCAGTGCTGCCCGCCCTCCCGACACCCCAACTGCAGCGTGGGGGAAATCCGCACAGTCAGCTCCTCCCTCCTCTTTGAGAGGCATCTCCAGGGCAAGGCCAGGCCTCCTCACCTCAGTGTCCCCACAGTGGCCAGCTCTCAGCAGTGGCCAGTACGCACTGACTGGTTGGGGGCTCACGGAGGATGTGGCACATGTATACAATGGACTCTTTATTACTCAGCCATAAAAAGGAATGAAACTGCACCATTTGCAGAGATGTGGATGGACCCAGAGACTGTTATACAGAGTGAAGTTAAGTCAGAAAGAAAAACAAATAGTGTATATTAACGCATATATGTATAATCTAGAAAAAGGGTACAGGTAATCTTTGCAAAGCAGAGAGAGAGACAGAGAACAAACGTATGGATACCAAGCGGGGAGTGGGGACTCGGACTGACATATATACTCTATTGATACTATGTAAAAAGCAGGTAACTAACGAGAACCCACTGTACAGCGCAGGGAACAGTGGCGAGCTGCACAGCACAGTTCAGTGCTCCACGCTGACCTAAATGGGAGGCAAAGCCAAAGGGAGGGAGTCCATGTAAACACAGAGCCGGTTCACTTTGCCATACGGCGGAAACGAACACAACATCGTAAAGCAACTATAATCCAACAAAAATTAATGAAAAATCTTACGGAGAAGAAGAATGTGGGGGTGTCTTGCGGGGAGTGAAAGGTGTCTGACCCAGCGAGCAGGACCAATCCGCCCTGGCCATGCTCATCTCCTGATGAAAGACGGGCACAGACATCTGATTGGAGGACAGAGAGCGTATCGGACCACAAGTTCACGTCTCCTTGCACGGCTCACGGCCTTTCTCACCCAGCCCTGCCTGCTCCTCTGAGGTCATCTCCAGCCACACACATCCTGCCTGCAAACAAACATCACGCTATTTCCCTGCTCTGTCGTGCATACCCTTAATATACACACAGAATCTACCCTGAGAAGCTCCCACCGGTCCTGACAGCATCACCTCTTCCAGGAAGCCTTCCTGAGATTAGCCTGCCCCACCTTTTGCACAACTGCTACTGTACTATAACAGCTGGCTTCCTTGCCTGTCGCCCCCACCACATCAGCTCCCTAATATCCGCAGTGCCCTCTGGTACATACAAGCTGCTCAGTCAGTGTTTGGGACGCAATTTTTAAAAATGATTAAGTGCGTCAACACAGAGAGAAGAAGTCCTACTCTGTAAAGTGATATCTAGTTTACAAAGCTATACAGAGGTCAGATTATATTTGTCATGGTGGTTATGAGATGGAAAATAGCTAAACAAAAGTCAACTATGGATATTCAGGATGATGGAAAAACAAGTACGCTATCAAGAATCAGAGGACACCAGATCCACGTGGAGATTCCCATTCTTACACATGAGAGAATACTGCCAGACGGCAAGAATGTCAGGCCCAGGCGATGCCACTCTCAAGCCATCAAAAGAAGAGCATTTCGTGACAGAGCTGAACCTATTCTGTCTATCTAAATAGTAAAATATTAAAACGTGGCGAACATTAAAATAAATGAACTTGCATTCCCCGTGCCCACGTCAACTGCAGTGACAGTGCGGGCACAGGGACATCTTGTGGGGAAGATGGTAGAGGCACAGGCATCTGTTGTGGATCATCCACAAATGGATGACGGGAGCTGAGTGTCTGGAAAACCCAGCCGCCTCCATGCTCCTCTCCACCCCTGCTCCTCATGCCATCTCGGGGCCCACGGCCTGAGGCCCCGCCCAGGCCCCTGCACATGGCCCCCTGCACCAGCGTCCTATGAATGAGAACGGGGACACACCCCCAGCGCGGCCCTACTCCCAGTTCAACCATGCTCACGCTCCTTCTGTCTCCTCCTGTCACAGCCCCTGGTCCTTGAGTGTCTCAAGGCACATTCCTGCTGTTTACTCCAAAAGATCTTGCCATCTGCATGAAGGGGGGTGGGGGAGGGTGCAGGAGAGTGCCTGTAAGAATCGGTTCATGAATATTGAATGTACCCCCCCAAAAGCTCTGAGGTCTCCGACACCACAGTCCCCCTCCTGTAGCCCAGAACACAAAGGCAGGGGCCCTACGATCTATAGGGGGGCTCAGGGTGGGGAACAGGGGAGCTGAACACGACGTCCTTGCACTGATCCCATGCTGCGGAGACCCCCACCAAGCCAAACGTCAGTCTGGTTTCTTTCCCACGTCTCATTCCCACCCAGTCCATCTCAGCTCTTTGCACCGCTCCCCGGTGGTGTGGTTAGCGCTTTCCAATCACACTGACATCATCCTGTTATTTCTAAGCGCAGCTCCCTCCCTCCCCTTTGATCTGCTGATGGGCTTTTCACCAGCTCCACAAGGCCACCTGCTGCCTGCTCGCCTACCCTTCAGCCTCCCCTCTTTCACTCCCTTCCATTCTTAGTGTCTGTTCCAGGAACTGAGCGCTTTTGATTCTGTAATAGACTAGAAATGGGTTTAAGCTGAAGGCAGGAGAGGAGGGGGAAGGGGAGAGAGAGGCATTCTCGCCATCCTGCTGCCCTCTCATGGAATCATGAGCACAGTGACTGTTCACCACGAGACAGGGTAGAACAAACCATCGGATAAGCTCTCCATCTCGGGCAGCCTGAGATGCCCAAGAGCCGGAAGAGGTAGGCAGCTCAGAGGACCCACAGTCTACACTACTGCTGTTCGGTCACCAAGTCGTGTCCGACTCTCTACAACCCCATGGAGCATAGCCTGCCCAGCTCCTCTGTCCGTGGGATTCTCCAGGTAAGAATATTGGAGTGGGTTGCCATTTCGTTCTCAAGGGGATCTTCCTGACCCAGGGATCAAACCTGGGTCTCCTGCACTGCAGGCAGATTCTTTACCGTCTGAGCCCTACCAATAAACTGGGACAAAAGCCATTTTATAGGGTATGGCAATCAGAGACAGCTTTGTCTATCCTGAAACTCCCGTTCATCCCCAACACGAACTTTTCCCACCACCAAAAGCCCCAGTTCCTGCCTGAGGCTAGAACACAAGACTCCAACACTCCATGTGGCAAAAAGAAGGAAATCTGCTGGGATGCTAGAGACAGTGGTGGGGAGTGTATGTAACACCTCCCACTCCAGACATTTTCCCCCCATCACACTGAGTTGCCTATTTATATTAAAGAGGTTATAAAAAAATGCACTTAAAAACTCCCACTCCTTCAAAGAAGCACATAAAGATCAGAAGGGAAGCGTCTGAAAATCCAGGACATGTCAAAGAAGAAAATCCCTTTTTTTGTTGACATTTATATTATAAAGTAAAAATTAACTCTTCCAAGTCATAGTACATTATGATTGGTCCATATGGGGATTTTCAGTTCACCAGCTGAAGCAGGGACCAAGTATCCACTCTAGCCAGGACCTGGGAAAACCCAGGGAAGAAAGAAGCACAACGAGACCTACCAGCACATCCTCCGGTCCCAGCGTGGCTCAGTCACTCACTCACCTATTCATCCTCTCAAGAGAAAGTGAAAGTCACTCAGTTGTGTCCGACTCTTCGTGACCCCATGGACTTAGCCACAAGGCTCTTCTGTCCTCGGAATTCTCCAGGCCAGAATACTGGAGTGGGTAGCCGTTTCCTTCTCCAAGGGATCTTCCTAACCCAGGGATCAAACCCAAGTCTCCTGCGTTGCAGGTGGATTCTTTACCATCTGAGCCACCAGGAAAGCCCAAGAATGCCAGAGTGGGTAGCCTATCCCTTCTCCAGTGGATCTTCCCAACCCCAGAATCGAACTGGGGTCTCCTGCATTGCAGTGGATTCTTCACCAGCTCAGCCACCAGGGAAGCCCATCATCCTCTCAACTGCTCAGCAAAATACACCCAATGCACTTCCTAATTTCCACAGCAAGCCCGGTGATGGACACACAGACATGAACAGGCCAGAATCTTTACTCTCAATTTGCTCGGTCTCGGGGAGACTGCCCTTTCTCCAAAAGCCAGTGAATCCTCCTGACACCATATTCCTACTCATGGTCATCCTTCCAGGCTCAGAACCTGAGCTACTGACTCCAACAGCATCTTAACATCTTAATGGCAGATGAGAACAAAAAAAAGTTATCATTTCAAAAGCATCAAAGAGACAGAAGGCTATGGATTTAATGCCAACAGACCATGCCACACTTGAAAGGAAGAGTTTCAAAGTACACCCAAATTAGGTTGATGACACTCAGAAAAAGTGTCACACATGGCAGAAAGTGTCAAAGTCATAATCAAAGCATACATGATTGAGCAGAGCCAAAAACGGAGACAGTTTCTGAGGCAACAGAGACAGCTCGGGGACTCCCCAGGTGGTCCAGTGGTTAAGAATCCGCCTTCCATTGCAAGGGACATGGGTTCGAACCCTGGTTGGGGAACTAAGATCCCACATGTTGTGGGGCAACTATAAGCCTGCATGCCACACCCCTGCACACTGCATAGAAGACCCAGCACAGCCAAAAAGTAACCTTAAAAAATAAAACCAGACAGCCTAAGTATAAAATGGGACCCACCTAATGGCTAGAGTGAAGTCAGCTGAAAAAGCCCACCTACATCTCAGGACATGAGTTTGAGCAACCTCTGGAAGATGGTGAAGGACAGCGAAGCGTGGCATGCTGCAGTCCATGGGGGCAAAAAGTCAAACACAACTGAGCTACTAAACAACACCTCAGGGGTCAGCGAGCATCCTCAACCTCAGCCAGCCTGGGACCTTCTCCAGGCTCTCGAGGAGAGCTGAAGATCACAAAGCAAAAGTCAGAAACGATAAGGATGTGAAAAGGGATGATAAGGATATAATACTAAAAGATAATAAGGAAACGGTGAAATCCATGATACACACCCTATTGTTTCATTGGTCAGTTTTATGACCATTCTAATAAATGTGAGTGATCTCTTCATTTGAAAGTGTTTAAAGTCTTTAAGAGAATTTTCTACTTTATGGAAAGTTTAACTGACCTGGCAATCAATATTTCAATGTTTGGGGAAATCTGAGTTGCTGACTTCATGATGTATTGGTTGTTTGAATACTTTGGGCACCCTTCAGTTCAGTTCAGTTGCCCAGTCGTGTCCAACTCTTTGCCACCCCATGAATTGCAGCACGCCAGGCCTCCCTGTCCATCATCAACTCCCGGAGTTCACTCAAACTCACGTCCATCAAGTCGGTGATGCCATCCAGCCATCTCATCCTCTATCGTCCCCTTCTCCTCCTGCCCCCAATCCCTCCCAGCATCAGGGTCTTTTCCAATGAGTCAACTCTTCGCATGAGATGGCCGAAGTATTGGAGTTTCAGCTTTAGCATCAGTCCTTCCAATGAACACCCAGGACTGATCTCCTTTAGGATGGACTGGCTGGATCTCCTTGCAGTCTAAGGGACTCTCAAGAATCTTCTCCAACACCACAGTTCAAAAGCATCAATTCTTCGGTGCTCAGCTTTCTTCACAGTCCAACTCTCACATCCATACATGACCACTGGAAAAACCATAGCCTTGACTAGACATTCCTTTAGAGAAAGCTTAATTGTCAAAAAATTACTAAATTAGACACTAGGCCAAGAACAAACAGTAGGCAATGTGCCTTTTTCAGTAGAAAAAATGCGTTGGAGACTTTAGCTATTACAATGACATGATGAGTTTTAGGTTTTGTCTGTTCGTTTTAAAGAACATTCTGGTGGGAGTGGAGGACAGACCGGGGAAAGAGATGAGAAGCAACACAGCTGCTGGGGGCACAGTCTGGAAGCTCTTCCCTCCACATTCTGTGGTTCCCAGGCCTTGTGTCTTTGTCCAAGCTGTTCACTTGCCTAAAACATCCCTTCCACTCCCACGTCTAAAACTTAACTATTTCTCTTCAAGATCCAGGTCAAATGTTGTCTCTTCCAAGTTCTCCCTGATCTCTCAGCAGGTAATTTCTCTCCCCTCTAAGGACTTCCCTGGTGGTCTGGTGGCTAAGACTCTGCTCTCCCAGTGCAGGGGTCCGCATTCAAACTCTGGTCAGGGAACTAGATTCCACATGCCTCAACCAAAAGATTCCCTGTGCCACAACCAAGACCTGATGCAACCAAATAAATTCTGAACAGTGTAGCTGTGCTAGAGCTCTTTACACACTCTCCCTTGCTTTAACACTTCCTAAATATTCATTTATTCATCATATACTGAGGGCTCACCGGAGTACCCAGCAGCCTTCCTCTCTGACCGCACAGTCCTGGAGCCCACCCTGGACCACACCTTACCAGTGTTCGGGTCGCCCACAGGGTCCAGCACACGGCTGCCCCACAGCCAGCACTCAAAAGACATTAAGAATCCGGATGGGGAGACTTCCCTGGCAGTCCAGTGGCTAAGACTCCGCACTCCCAATTCAGGGAGCCCGGGTTTGATCCTGGTTGGAACTACATCCCACGTGCTGAAACTAAAGAGCCCGCATACCACAGTGAAGACTGAAGATCCTGAGTGCTACAACTAAGCTCCAACACAGCCAAATAAAAAAATTTTTAATTAAAAAAAAAAAAAAAAAGAACGAACCCAGATGGCATTACACTTCCATTTATACCCTCCGATGGCTCCCAACACCTATGTAATTCAGTCCCAACTTCTCAGCCGGCGCTCAGGCCTTCCAAGACCCAGCCCAACCCACCTCCACAGCCCCGCCTCCCGATCCTCTGCCACACACGCCCCGAGCTCCGGGTGAAAGGATGGCCCTCGTCCTCCCCTCCTGCCTCTGCCCATTCAGCCCTGCAGCGGGCTCTCTCCCTCGCGGCTCGCCTCTGCTCCTCTGGCCATGCTACCGTTCTTCCCGGCTCACCTCAGGTGTCAGATTCTCACTAAAGCCTTCCCAAACAGACGGGACACCCCCGAATTCTGCTCCCCACAGCACTGCGGCTTACTGCCCGGACGGCCTCCCTCCCTGCATGCTACTCTTGTGTTCTGGTTACACGGGTCTCTCTTTTATAAGAATATAAACTCTTCGAGGGCAGGAATCGCAGCTAACTGAGGCTTGTATGGCTGACAGTGAAGTGCCACACACAGAAAGAGCTGATAAATGGCAGTTATTTGATAAATGAGTGAATGGATGAATTCCTTTCCCTGCTTGTACTTCCCTCAACCCCAGAAATCCCATCTGGACAGGACCGGGACTAAAGAGTTCTCTTTCCAAATATGTCTCCCTGAGAAGACACGCTTAGGAAGGAAGGGGGAACCTGCCGGGCTGAGACGTCTGTCTGCAGGCGCTTCGGGCTCTTACCTCATACTCAAAGTCACCCCCCAGCGCCCCGATGTCCAGGTGCAGGTTCCTAAGAAGCTCACTTGAGCTGCGGACGCTCTGAAAATGAAAACGATGGCAAGGAAACTGGTCAGCCCCGGGTGCAGGACCAGAAGCTCCTCACAGGTCCGAGAGCTCCACTCCTGGGTCAGACCCAGCAGGGATACAGACTGGGCAAACAAGGAAGCTGTGGGCTGGAAAACCGCTTTCACTGATTTTCAAAGTAGCACAGAGGTTAAACCAGAAGGTTAAAGCAGCTCAAGTACCCACCAACAGATGAACGGCTGAATGGAATGTGGTAATTTCATACAATGAAATACCATCCAATCACACATGCTACAAAACACTATGCTATATGAAAGAAGCCAGACACACAAGAGGACAAAGACAGCATGATTCCAAGTCTATGAAATATCTAGAACAGGCAAATTCACAGAGACAGAGTAGATCAGGGACTGCGGAGAGGGGAGGATGCAGAGTTATTGTTTAATGGGTACACAGTATTTCTGGGATTATGAACAAGCTTTGGAGACAGGTGATGATGAAGACTGTATAACACTGCGAGGGTAGTTAAGGCCACTGAATTGTACACTTAAAAGTGGTTTAAATGTAACTTTCAAGGTGTATATATTTGACCACAATTTTTTAAAAAAATTTTCGTTGTTGTTTTTTTTAACGGCCCAGAGGATTTTCAGGCCAAGAAAAGGATTCATTCTTACCTGGTTGTCACTCTCTGCCTCATCCTCCTCGTTGGTCTCCTCCCCTAAAGCCAAGAGGCTGAGAGCGTTCTTGTCCTCATGGATGGAGCCCAGGAGACCTTTTGCAGCAGCAGAAGGCTTGAGACCCTGTGATGGCTCCAAAAAGAAGGAAGGTCAGGGCACTCAGTGGGAAGACCCTCAGCATGCTTTCACATCTGTAAAGATGGCACCTAGAGCGAGGCCACCACGTCTGAGAAGCTGACCCAGCAGCTCCAGCTCACACTGGTCCCTCCCTGTCCAACTCCTACTGCCCTGGCCGCAGGGACCGGGAAATGAGCCCTGAGTCTCTCTGACCGTCCTCCACGGCCCACCCACGTTCAGCATCACCCAGGTGTGACTCACCTTCTTCCACACCATATGAGTGTTGAGGACTCAGCCTGTGCCCTCTATTTCTCGATGGGCCACGGCTCCTAGCAAGGAACACGGAGGCCCCACGGTAACTAACTACACTGTACACAGAAAAAAAAGCATTTACCAGCAAGAGTTCGCCGAGCTGACCAGACTCCACCGAGCTCCCCAGGCTCACACTCTGAGGTCCACGAAGAGCAGAAGGCGGGGCATCCACCAGGCCCCTTAATGGAGCCAGGCCCCCGAGAGGAACATGGACGGGGGCTAACGAGGAGCCCAGGGCCTGGGCAACAGAAAACATCCTGTTAGAAACCCAAGTAATCACAGGGCTCTAAGAGTGTGGAGATGGATGTAAAAATAAAACATCTAAATCCTGCCCGCTCAAGTTTAAACCACCTCCGTTCAGAGGCTGCTAAAGAAACACAACATCCAGAAGTCAGCATTGTGCCAACCACGTGAGAATCACGGGCTGGTTTCCCGATTCTCGTAACTCTGTGGCTATCTCCCAGCAAGCGTCTGGAAAAGCTATCTTCCACGTCTGGAAAAGCTGCAGAGGGCCCTGCTCTTCCCTTCTGAAGCCACAGAGGAAGCTGGGGAGGGGGTGGGGAGCAGAGACAAAAGCCTCATCTCCCAGCATGAGAAGACTCATACATAAAGCTGAAAACTGATGAATCAAGAAAAAGCAGCCTAAGCATATTATTTACAAATATGGAAGCAGACACCAGAATAAAGGCATTGCCAGGGTAGAGGTGGGAGGGGTACCCACACCGTAGAACTGCTATATTTTGTTTTGCACCTTTTGGCTTGTCTTGGCATTGTTTAATATGGGCATGTATTACTTTGATTAAAATGAATATTCACTTTGAAACACACCCATGAGGGTAATTCCCTGGTGGTCAAGTGGTTAGGGCCCCATGCTTCCACTGCAGGGGGCATGGGTTCAAGTCCTGCTCAGGAAACTAAGGTCCCACATGCCACACTGCATGGCCAAAAATAAGTTAAAAAAAAAAAAAAAACACATGAGAAACAGAAGAATTCTCTCTCTGCTCTCCTGAGGAGCAAAGAGGCTGGAGAGAGCTCAGCCAGAGGACTACTGCGGCCGCTCCTCTATCTATTCTCAGGATGGTGGGCTTCATGCCCATGAGGACTGGGGAGAGACACCAGAGAGATGGCAGAATTTGTGAGACTTGGGCCACTCATAGGATCTTGGATTCTCGGTTTACTCATCTGCAAGTCACAGATGATATGTGCATGCTACTTAAGGTCTGCTGAGAACTTCAAATGAGATACTGAATGTAAGAAGCACGTGTGCATGGCCCAGACTACCCCAGTGCATGTGTGCATGGCCCGGCTACCCCAGGGCATGTGTGCGTGGCCCGGGCTACCCCAGCGCGTGTGTGCATGATCCAGGCTACCCTAGCACGTGTGTGCGTGGCCCGGGCTACCCCAGCGCGTGTGTGCGTGATCCAGGCTACCCCAGTGCGTGTGTGTGTGATCCAGGCTACCCCAGCGCGTGTGTGCGTGATCCAGGCTACCCCAGCGCATGTGTGTGTGGCCAGAACTACCCCAGCGCATGTGTGCGTGATCCAGGCTACCCCAGCGCGTTGTGTGCGTGGCCAGGGCTACCCCAGAGTGTGTGTGCGTGATCCAGGCTACCCCAGCACGTGTGTACGTGGCCCGGGCTACCCCAGCACGTGTGTGCATAGCCCGGGCTACCCCAGCCACGTGTGTGCGTGGCCCGGGCTACTCCAGCGCGTGTGTGCGTGGCCCGGGCTACCCCAGCACGTGTGTGTGTGGTCCGGGCTACCCCAGCATGTGTGTGTGTAGCCTGGGCTACCCCAGTGCCATGGAACTGCTATCATAACAGATTAGTGTTACAATGGTCTGGACTTAGAAACTTAGAGGCAGGAGAGCATTTTGGTGATGGTTTACAATGAGCTCCTCAAAATCCATTTCTTAAACTTAAAATGTGTATAAAACAAAAATTCCATTCCACTCTAATCCCACAGTGACTGAAGAGAGAAAGGGGAACCTAAGGGGGTCAAGATGAGAGGTTCAGGTGGCCTATCTTCTTGCCTGAGGCCAGACCACTGGGTGGGTTCCAAACACAACCTGTTTCTGCCCGGGAAAGGCATTAGACTCTCAGTTGAAAGGTGACATGAGACCACCCACTGCCACCCTCCACCCCCGAAATCTTTGTATTGGGTTGGCTAAAAGTTCATTTGGGGTTTTCTGTATCATTTTATGGAAAAAGCCCAACTTTTTGGCCAACCCAAAGAGATTCCCAGTCATCTAGCCTGTTGCAGGGTATCTTCTCGAGGCAGAAAAGGAGCTGAAGATAATAAAACTGGCCAACACTGCCTGAGCCCTGGGCTCCTGGGTAAAAGCACCTGTCTCATTCCACTCTCAAAACCATCTGAAGTCCCAGTCCCCACAAGAGCAAATGGAGAATGGTGAGGTCAAGACCTCTGCCTGCCCCAAATCGCGGGGCCAGCAACCACAGGAGTAGATATGAGAAGCAGGGCAGTGTCTAAGCCAGTATCTCACACTGCTCCTGGCTGTGGCAGAAAAGGAGCCCAGGAGAGCTGCTCTGCGGTGCACCATGAGCAAACCTGACTGGCTCCTCCCAGCCGCCCAGCCCACCCAGCAGATCAGTGAGCAAAATTCTTCCCACACTGTATTAAGGGAAAATTACAGACTCCTGACATGGCTAATTTGCTGACGTGCTGGGGGCCTGAGGGAGGGAGACGTGCCCGCTGAGGGCTTTGTTCTCCCAGGCCTTTACCACATCAGCAGTTAGTAGGGAAATTATACATCCCTGGCTCCTAGCTGATCAGCTTCTATAGATGGCCATTAACTTTGGCTAAGAGTTGTGCATGGCGTTGTCCTTCAGAGCGGATAAACTTGCCGCCATTGAGCTAATTAAAACTTTGCAAGATAATCTGCAGCTTATCTGATGTTTATAGTGCTACAGGGGTTATTAGAGCTAACGGAGAACCCAGGCATGTCAGCAGTTAGGAACTGAGGTAGGAACTGAGTAAAGCCACAGCTGGGCAACAGCAAAAGAAGCCAGGGAAATGCAGATAAACCCCATGGTCTGTGTCTTATTTGACTTCTGAATGAAGACGGTGGTGACTCTTTAAAGGGACAAAGGGCCCCGAATGACAGGGCAAGCCCACTCTTTGGTAGATCCCACTAGGGGGAGAAGCGGTCTGTGCAAATTTGACACAGGCTATTCACAAGGTTCTGGAAGCCCTGGGAAGGAAGGAGCAGCAGCAGCCACTGAGCAGAAGAGAGTCCAGGTTTCGGTCTCTCCTCTCAGGTGGCGCTAGTTAAGAACCTGCATGTCAGTGCAGGAGACGTGAGAAGCTCAAGTTCAATTCCTGGGTCAGGAGAAGGGAATGGCAACCCACTCCAACATTCTTGCCAGGAAAATTCCATGGACAGAGGAGTCTGGTGGGCTACAGCCTATGGGATCACCAAGAGTCAGACACAACTGAGCAACTGAGCACATCATAGCCTCAGGACAGTATTAACTCTCTGTGCTAAGTCACTTCAGTCGGGTCTGAGTCTCTGTGACCCTAGGCACTGTAACTCACTAATTCTGTGTGATTCCGAGAAGGGACTAAGTTCAGAGGCTGGGGGCAGGGTGTCTACTTGGGAGGACCTCTCTATACTATCAGCTGATGGGGAAGGCTCCCAAATCCTGGAACAGTTCCTACATCTTGCATGAACACCATGATCTGTGCCACCTTACTCACCCTCAAAACAGATCATCTTCAGAGCATGTAAAGCACCCGTTAAGTACGGTCAGATCAAGGGAAGGGAAGCCCAGACACCCTCCACCCCCATCTTGTAGGTGATGGGGTAGAAGAAACAGGAAATGCATGTCATCCCACAAGATGGCCATCCCGGGTGGCTAAGGGCTCCCTGGTCACCGAGGAAGGACAGACAAAAGGAAAGCTGACCTGATGGCTGGGTTAAGATTGTCAGCACAACCTGCTCCCTCCCTGCCAAGTTCACTGGGCCTGATGGCCGTGATGCTCTCTGAGAAGCCTACCTGGTCGAGAAGCTGCATCTTGCCTGGCTCTGCCGCAAGCCCTCTGCTGGAACTCAGCTCGACCAGCCCCTGCGTGAGGGGGCTGCTGCCTGGCAGGAGACTACAGGCCTCCTGCGCGGCCGGGGCAACGTCCACTTCTGGAGGATGCTCCTGCGGCTCCGGCCCCCAAGGCAGAAGCCCAGAGTCCATGGCTCTGATGGCCTCGTGCTCACCCTCGCTAGACAGCCTGGAAGACTCGGCAGCCAGGCAGCAGATCACGCTGGCCAGGTCTTGGCCCGGCATCTCCTGCATACTCTCGGGCAACCCCAGACCCTCTAGCCGCCGGGAGATCTTGACCATCTGCAGGATGTGCTGGTAGAACCTCTGGTCCTCAGAGTAGTCTTCGCTCTCTGACTGCTCCTCAGTGGAGCTCTGCATGGGGAGCAGCTGGGGCGCCAGGAAGGCGCTGGGGTGCCGCTCTGTGGGCCCAGGGCCTGACTCACCCACGGCCCACTCAGATCCCCGCGGGCTCTGTAGGTCCCACGGAAAGTTGGTCACCTGCCCCAGGACCTCCGAGCCAAGGCGAGAGGCCAGGCTGCTGCTGCTGCTGCTGCCGCTGCTCTCCAAGTCAGGCTCACACCCACTTGGCCTCCTTTCCTCTTGGGGGGGCTCTGGAGAGCCTGGGGATGGGCTCTCCTCAATGGCAGGAGGCCCCCCAGGAGCAATCCCTGCAGGGGTGCTTTGGACCAGTTCTGAGGCTAGGGTATCAGGGGGTATTAGCAACAGCCCCTGGGGTGGACCTCCAGCTGAGGCCCCCAGAGCCTCAGGGTCATCAGGCTCGGTTTCCTTGCCGCCCCTGGAGGCGTCCTTATGGACAAGCTTGGAGACCTGCCCCATCCACAGTCCTGGGGCCTCTCTTCTCCTCCTGTCTCTGCCCACGCTCCCCACTTCTCCAGAAACGCCCTGCCAGCTCTGGTCTTCAGCTGGGCTGCTGTCTAACAAGAACTTGCTCTTCCCCGTGAGCAGCATGGGGTCAGAACAAGGGGACGGCGAGGGGGCGTCCTCGGGGGATGGTGAGGGAACGGGGCTCTGGCCCTTGTCCCCCCCAGGGCCAGTGGAGCTCCGTTTGGCCACGTCATGCCTGTGCTCCTCCCTTCTCAGCTGCGGGCCCTTGAGGGTCTCAGAAAGCTTTGCGTGGACAGAGGCCTGCGTCTTGCTCTCTAACGCATCCTGCCTGTTCTGGAAGGGCCAGGTGTTGTCAGGGCCCAGAGAGCCAGGTTTCAGCTGTCTGCTCCTCATCTCCAGCTCTTCTATTTCGGGGTCTGGAAACCCCAGGTAGATTTTCTCTGTCAGCGGCTGGGGTTTCTCCAGACCCTGCTGGTCACCTAATTCTGTCCTGCAGTGGGCTGGGGCCCTGCCTAAGATTTTCTCCACATCGGCAAAGATCTGGTGGGTTCGGGAAGCTTGGCCTTTGAAGAGTGGCTGCAGCTTGCTGGGCAGGGAGCCCGTGAGAGGCCTGGGGGTGTCACCCAGCACGCACGGGCTCTTCCCTTTCTTAAAGGAGCCCTCAGTTCTAGCTTGCGTCTCTCGGTCTAGGTCCAGATCAGCCAGCCCAGGTGCTGGGAGAGGGGATGGGCCACGGAGAAAGGAGGAAGAAGGCAGAAGGCCCTGCTCAGGCTGTGTTTCCTAGACGGGTATATAAAGAGGCAGAGAAAATGAAGACAAAGCACTGCTGACTTCTACTGGCTACCATAGATGCTGGCAAACCCTTAGCAGAAACCCACCCTCCATTCAAAGTAAAAACACAAACCAAAGAGGGAAGAAAAGCTAAAAACTCCCTTGGGCTTTGTTGTTTTCTAGGCTCTAGTTTCCTTATCTACAAAGAGACTTGACTAGATCCATGGCTCAGGAACCTTGCTCCCATGGCACCCTGGGGCCACCATAGTGGGTATGTGGTGGGGAAGGAGCATCACCTAGACCCCCACTCCCAGGTTCAACCAGAGCAGCTCCGCTTCTTTAGACACTGGCCCTCCACAGAGGAACTGATGTGAAGATGGCGTCACTACTAACAAAAAGTCTGAAAATCTCCAACTAGGTTATCCTGGAGGTACCATCAAGCTCTCAATTCTGTGACTGGTTAACTTCATAAAAATCCACCATTCTTATCAAGGACTATCAGAAATAATCTAAGAAGGGAAGGAAGAGGGGAAACATGAGCAGTGAGCTGAGCCTTGAACACTCAGACTAGGTCTTCTACCAGATGAGCTGGTGCAGCTCAAGAGAGGTCCACACAGTCAGGGAATCTTGGGGTAGGAAAAAAAAACCCCAAGGACTTCCCTAATGGTCCAGTGGTTAAGAAGCTGCCTGCCAGTGCAGGGACATGGGTTCAATCCCTGGTCCAGGAAGATCCCACATGGCACAGAGCAACTAAGCCGATGCATCGCCAACTACAGAGCCTGCACGCCACAACTAGAGAAGCCACGGCAAAGAGAAGCTTATACACTGTGACGAAGGTGGCCTCCAAAAATGCCCACGTGCAGCAAAGAAGACCTAGTGCAGCCGTAAAGAAAGAAAAAAGGAAAAATTCCTAAAAGATCAACCACATTCTTCAAATATGCACACTAAACTCCACCCGGCTCTCCTCCAGGAAGCCCAAAACACCTGAGCCCAGATCACCCACCTGGTCAGGTCTGCCTCCAAACAAACTCAAGTTTCAGGCACCTGTCCTGAGCCCTAAGATCCAGACTGGCAGCCCAGGCCTGTCCACTTGCCCTAAGCTCCTGAACCACAGGAGGAATCCTTTGTAACAGGGAGCTCCAGGAACTCAGTCAAATACCCAGAACCTAGGTCTATTACCCAACTCTCCAACACAGAACCCTCACTTCATTTCCTCTCTCACCTGCAGTCATGTCAGAGACTACCCAGATGCCGACTGTCATCTAAAATAGGCCCCGGCAGGAATTCCCCAATGGTCCAGTGGTTAAGACCACTTGCACACTTTCAGTGCAAGGGGAGTGGGTTCCATCCCTGGTCAGGGAACTAAGATCCCACACACCTCGTGATCAAAAATAAGAAACTAAAATAGTCTGGGATTAGTGAAAAGCCCATTATCCATCTTTGACCTTGCAAATACTTGCCATTAGAAAATTCAACCTCTTTGGAAATGACGTGTCCTCTTTTCTCCACCAGAAGAAATGGGTTTGCTATCTTATTTCTTAGAACCAAGACTAGTAATGTGGGGTAGGGGTGGGGGTATGGAGGAGGCCTATCGGTAGAGCTTGGAAATGATAAAAAGGATAAATTTATCAGCAACCATCCAGCACCAGAACTGACACCTTGGGAAGGAAGGCAAATGGGGGAATTTTTGCTGAGAAGCAAGCACAGGCGCCGGTGGGAAATAAAGACCATAAATAAGAGAGCAAATCAACCCGACCACTGAGAAGGTATTCCCAGTGCTTCCCGCCTGGCTGAACTGGGTTCCCAAGCCCCTCCCTCTCCTCAGCGTGGCCCACCTGCCTCACACCTGGAGGAGGGACACAGGACAGTAATGGGAAAGAGCACTTTCAAGTCTTGAGTGAAAAAGCTGCTTGGGGAATAAGGTAAGGGCATGCAATCAAACGTCGGTGTCTACCGCGAACCAAGGACGCCGGCTGCAAAGACCATCCACGGGGGCAGGTAAAGCCTCAGACGTTTCTCTTTGGATCCTGAAGCCACTGGTGTTCTGACAACCGAATTATGGCCCATCAGACATCCAGGAATTTGCACCACTAAGACGCACGATGAATCCACCCGGGGCAGGCCTGGCTTGGAAAGGAGAGGGGACGCACTTGCTCCTCCAGGCTCTCTGGCCTCCGCCAACTGCTCTCTGTGACCCGACTCTCCATAGAGGCAGACAGCATCAATTCTCGGACAACTGCAAAACCCTGTCCCCAGTCGGGCCCTCGCTCACTGACACTATTATGTTATATATGCCTCCCAATAGGGAGGGGGGCAGAAACTGCTTAGCAATAGTAAGCACTAGTTCTAGAAGCTAAAAGGAAAATCTGCCAGAAAACAGATACAATTCAGATGATGTACTATCACAAAATTACTACTGTTGTTGGTCTTAATCTCCCAGCTGTAAACAGCCAGAGGTTCCCAATACCCCCTCAGGTTTCAGGCCTGGTCTCTCTGGGAGCTGGCACCCACTAACTCACCAGGGGACTCTTGGAGGTCTCTTTATCCTTCTTGTCTTTCTTTTCCTTTTCCTTTTTCTTTTTCTTTTCTTTCTTCTTAGTGGCCCCAGGAGTT
Organism: Bos mutus; assembly: GCF_027580195.1. Taxonomy (NCBI): domain Eukaryota; kingdom Metazoa; phylum Chordata; class Mammalia; order Artiodactyla; family Bovidae; genus Bos; species Bos mutus. Next base: position 51,843,503 of record NC_091631.1, read on the forward strand.
GACAGCTTGCCCCGCTCTTGGATCACCAGGTTCCGATAGTGTTCATCACAGGGGTGGTCCCATGTGGACTGCCCGTTGGCAAAGTTGAAATAGTAAATATCACCTGTGATGTCCTGGCTGGGGGATGAGCAGAGGTCACAAGTTAGTCCCTGCTCAGGTCCAAAGCTACCCAGCAAAAAAGAAAAACAACAAGGAAGCAGAGAAGAGGGAAGAATTGTGGGGAGAGGGAACGAGGGAGAGAGGAAAAAGAAGAGAAGAATTAACACAAAATTGGCTAGATTTGGCTAAGAATAAGGAGTTAGGTTAGAAACAACCAATTAGGATATTAAGGACTTCTCACATGGAGATATTTAATCATTAGGTTTCCTGAGAATTCATGCTAGACTAAAGAAGGGAAACCTGATTTCAGATGGATAAATACAAACACTATGATGTCTTGGAGATAAATTCTAGGATAGATGTTGCTTTATATTTTCATAAATGATCTAAAGAAAAAAGATATGTTGTGAAAGTTCTGATTTTCAGAAATACATAAGAGGCAACAATCCAAGTTAGTGCAGTCAATCAACAATAAAAGAAAATAATGTAGGTGGGCCTCAAGAATCTGTTTCAGTATGGCGAAAATAAGTCTAAAATAAGTCATTCATCCCATCCACCATTATCAGTAATCCATTAGGACAGCTAATAGGAAAAAACCCATCACAATAGCAATCAATGTGAAAGATAAAATACCCAGGAATAAACAGTGTGTGCAAGACCTTCATAAAGTTCCACTGAAAATTCGGGGCAGGGGGGAACAACTGGTAAGACACCCCGTGTTCCTGAATAGGATTCAAATCTGTAAACATGACAGTAATCCTCAAATTAATATATAAATCCAATACAATTCTAATCAGGCTCCTTATGAAACTGGACCTTGTCTTGGCCAAGAAGCACACGAGAAGATGTTCAACATCACTCAACATTAAGGAAATGAAAATTAAAACCACCATGAAGTGCCACTTCACACCCATTAACACAACTATTATCAAAAGAGCAGAAAATGACAAGCGCTGGCGAGGATGCAGAGAAACTGGAACTCTTGTACACTCCTGGTGGGAACGTACAACAGTATAGCCAAAGTGAGCAACAGTGCGACAGGTCCTCAAAAAGTTAGAATTGTGGTCCAGTGGTTAAGAATCGGCCTGCCAATGCAGGGGACACGGGTTCAATCCCTGGTCCAGGAAGATCGCACACGCCACAGAACAACTAAGCCCGTGTGCCACACCTACTGAAGCCCCGCACCCTAACGCCCATGCTCCGCAGCAAGAGACGCCACCACAACGCGAAGCCTGCGCGCCACAGCTCGAGTGGCCCCTGCTCTCTGCAACCAAATGCCTGCGCCCAGCAACGAAGACCCAGTGCAGTCAGAAATAAAGATAAAGTTTAAAGATATAGCATGATATTAGAAATCTGAATTACCATATAAACCAGCAATTCTACCCCTGGGTGTACACTCAAAAAAATTGAAAGCAGAAATTCAAACAGGTTATTTGTACACCGATGTTCACAGCAGCGTTATTCACATAGCCAACAGAAAGAGAAATTCTCAGAGGCCAGAAACAGAAAGCAAGCATGAAATCTGAGTAATAAGTGCATGAACTGACAGGATCTGACCTGGATATAGGCCCAGGGAACTTGAGTTTAAATGCCAATCTGGAACAAAATGTGGCCTTAGGGCGTCGTAAGTTTGGAAACTAAAACTTAGACCCTAGATATTTCTGGGGCTCTTCAGGCTGTTCTCACCATGAATAGAAAGCCCTAGTGGGCCACGAGGAAGCACATTGCCCACTCCAGGTTCTAGGGGGCAAAATAAAATTTAATGAAAAACTGAAACCCCAAGACATATGTAGATAGAGTCCAAAATGTGGTAAGAAAATGCCAGGTCCAGGAAATTAATGTAAAAATTTAGTCCTAAAGCACTAAAGAATCCTTGGCAGAAACCCCTATAAGGCTACTCAACAACCCAGGAATGAGACACTCACAGAAAATAAACTTCTGCAGAAAGTGAATTCACAAAATGCACAATAAATAATTACACACCATGTGAGGAAACACTTCACCTTGAGGGAGAATCAGTAACACAATGAAAAGAAGGACTGGGAGTAGACAACAAAAAGAAGACTGAAAAACAACAGTATTTAAACTTACTGGAGGGAGAAAAGGAAGAGAATCCATAATGAAAGAACAGACCTCTCTAAAAATAAATAAATAAACCTACACATATCGTAAAGAGCGTAAGAGGACTTCCCTGGTGGTCCAGTGGTTACGACTCCACACTCCTAATGCCGGGGGCCTGGGCTCAATCCCTGGCCAGGGAACTAAGATCCCACACGCCCCAACTAAACTCACACACCACAACTAGAGAAGCGGACATGCCACAGCAAAGACCCACTGCAGCCAAAATGAAAAATAAAATTAAAAAAAAAAAAAGAAAATAAGAGAACTTGTAGGAATTCGTAGTCATTAAGTTCAAAACAAACAAACAAAAAATAACACGTTGGTTAAGCAGCAGATTTGCTATAGAAGAAACAAATAGTGAATTGGGAAATATATATGCTAAAAAAATATATAAAGTCATTTTTAAAATATGAAACAGAAGTTAAGAGACATAGTGGATAAAAATAACTAGGTCTAATAATATTTATAGTAAGAGTTCTAGAAAAGAAAGTGATAATGGTTGAGAAGTTTTCAAAATTAAAGAGACATGAGTCCTCAGAGCAAGAAAGCATTCCAATTCCTGTACACAGTAAATAAAAGTGAATCCACACCTAGATATACTGTAGTGAAATTACAGGACACCAAAGATTAAAAACAAAATAATGAAAACAACCAGAGGGGGGAAAAATTGATTACCTACAGAGGAACAACTAATAAAGCCAAAAAACATGTCTTATTAGCAAACCCAGCAGACAGAAGATAATGGTACACAACATACAATATTGTCAAAGGGCTGTTTGACAGATCTGCATGCAACTAAACCATTATTCAGGAGTGAGACCAGGAAATTCCCTTGTGGTCCAGTGGGTGGAACTCGGCACTTTCACAGTCAGGGCCCTGGATCAACCCCTGGGTGGGGAACAGCGAGACCAGACAACAATTACTCAAGACACGGGAAGATCAACACATTTAGCATGCTTGATAAAAAGGACATTTAAGAAAAAAACAGACTCACAGACAAATTAGTTTGGTATTAACAGATACAACAAGGTCCTACTGTTTAGCTCAAGGAACTGTATTCAATATTCTGTAGTAAACCATAATGGAAAAGGACATAAAAAAATATTTCTTATATATATATAAATACACACACACACATATACACATAACTGAATCATTTTGCTGTATACCAGAAATTAACACAAAAATGTAAATCACTATACTTCATTCTAAAAAACGAGAGACCACATTCTTTTCAAGCACACATAAAACATTTAGGTAAGCAGGATCAATTACTGAACCAGAAAAGAATTCTGTAACAGCATGTAACAGAGAATAGATATAATGAACAAATAAAATTGGAAATCAATAATTCAAAAAATACCCATCTCCATCTCATCTCCTTCAAGCTATTATTTTGGAGAAAAGATACTTAACAAAATTTTAATAAATGAAATGCAATAATATGTAACCATTATCAAGCAGTTTACCCCAAGAAAGTAAGGTCAGTTTAACAACTGAAAGTCAATCAATATAATTGACCGTATTAACAGACCAATATAGAAAAATCATGATTCTTCTGTATATGCAGATGCATATATAGATGCAGAAAAAAACATTTGACAAAATTCAATATCCATTTTGGATTTAAACTCTCAACAAGCTAGGAATGCAAGGGAACTTCTTATCCTGACACAGGACATTTAGAAAACCCTACAGTTAACACTGGCTAACATCACACTCAGTGGTGAAAGACTTATGGGAAATTCTTCCCCTTAAGATCAGAAATAAGCCTAAAATATTCATCGTCACCATTTCTATTCAACTGTATTAAAGGTTCCAGGCAGTATAATAAGGCAAGAAATAGAAATATAAGATATCCAGGTTAGAAAAGAACATTGAAAAAACGTCTTCCCAGAAGACATACTATCTATGTAGAAAATTCTATAGAATCTACAAAAAAAGCTACTAGAACTAACATAAGTTTAGCAAGGTTGCAGGCTAGAAGATCAGTATACAAAAATCAATTCTATTTTATATGAATGCAACCAACACTTGGAAATTGACATTTTAAAAGATAACATTTATAAACATAATGGAAAAGAATATTAAAAAGAATGGATGTATATTTATAAGTGAATCACTTTGCTGTACAGAATTAATACATCATAAATCAACTATACTTCGATAACAAAAATAAATACAAGATACCATTTACAGAAGCATCAAAAAAGGAGATAAATCTGACAAAATATGGGCAAGATGTATAAACTAGAAACTAGAAAAGATTTCTTAGCAATATTAAAGAAAGCCTAAATAAATGGAAACAGACTGTGTTCATGGGTTGGAAAACTCAATATTGTTTAAGATGTCAGTCCTCTCAAACTGATTTATAGACTCAGTGCAATTTCAGTCAAAACCCTAAACAGGATTTTTTATAGAAATTGACAAGCTGATTCTAAAATTCATACAGAAATGCAAGGGACCTAGACTACAACTTTGAAAATGGAGAACAAAGTTGCAGAATTTACTCTAAATGACATTGCTGCTGCTGCTGCTAAGTCGCTTCAGTCGTGTCCGACTCTGTGCGACCCCATAGACGGCAGCCCACCAGGCTCCCCCGTCCCTGGGATTCTCCAGGCAAGAACACTGGAGCGGGTTGCCATTTCCTTCTCCAATGCATGAAAGTGAAAAGTGAAAGTGAAGTCATTCAGTTGTGTCCGACTCCTAGCGACCCCATGGACTGCAGCCTACCAGGCTCCTCTGTTCATGGGATTCTCCAGGCAAGAGTACTGGAGTGGGGTGCCATTGCCTTCTCTGCTAAATGACATTAAGATGTATAATAAAGCTACAGTAACCCAGACAGCATGGTATCTGTGTAAAGGTAGACAAACAGACCAATGGAAAACAACAGAGAATCCAGACCCGGAAGGAACTCCCCAAGTGACAGCAATTACTCATAGGATTGGGGAGTGTAAGGGTAAAAGCAGACACATATACATAAGTTTCTTTTTTTTTTTTAAGTAGAAGTAGAAATAAGTTTATAGAAATGAGATAATTTTTTCAGTATACAGCATGATGATTTGATAAACTTCTTTACTATGAAATGACCACCACAGCAGGGTTAGTTAACACCTCTACTACCTCCATAGTCACCATTTTTCTTTTGTGGTGAGAATATTTCAGATCTGGGACTTCCCTGGTGGTCCACTGGCTAAGACTCCATGCTCCCAGTGCAGGGGGCCTGGGTTCGATTCCTGGTCAGGGAACTAGACCCCACATGCCACAGCTAAGAGTTCGCATGTAGCAAGAAAGATCCCACGTGCCCCAACGAAGACTAAAGATTCTACGTGCCACAACTAAGACCCAGCACAGCCAAATAAATACATTAAAAAAAAAAAAAGAAAGAAAAAGAATAAAGAGATTAATGATGAGGCAAATGTGGCTAACACGATGGATACTGGAGACCAACAGAAACCACTACCCTACAAACACAACCATGAAGCCCCAGCGCCTGGAATACCATGCACAGCGCTGACGGCTTTCCTACAAGAAAGATGTCATGAACTGGAGGAGGTCCAAGGAAAAGCAGCTAAAAAGGTCCAGAGAACAGGGAACCTGCCACGCAAGAAGCTGGAAGGATTAGGCCTCTGAAGCGGCAATGAGTGAGGCTACAATTGCAGTCATTTTGAAACATAGCCAATGCATTCAGTGGTTCAGGAAAGAAGAGAATCATCACACCCTGTACACACGAATGCACAATCCCAGCAGAAGACACCACCCCTCCGGGACATCTGAGGGCTAGTGTGGGACAAAGGAAATCCCACTCTTTGGTACAAAACTCAGGTGACTTACTGTAGGGAGGCAGCGTGGAGAGAGCTCTGTGTACACGAGGAAGACAGAGCTGGGTCTCCAAGAGTGAAAATCCTGGTTTGTGGGGAGGCGGGGGGGAGACAGAGGTGGATGGCAGCGGCTGCGCCACCTCAGCCAGTCTGATCCTCACCGTCAACCTCTGTTCACCCGAGATGACCTAAGTGAATGCCTGTTCCTCACAATTCAGAGCTCAAACTGAAACTGCAAACATGGACCCGCTCATGAACAGGTCACACAAGTTCAGGGCTGGGCAGTCCAGGGAGACAGAAACCGCTGCCAGTCTGTGTCACCGCACGCAAACCTCTCCAACGCCAGCATCCACTCTGGACACGCTGACGAGGTCCCAGTATTGTCACTCTCCATCTCAGTCAGCAAAGAATAACAGTGACACCTCCTCCGTGTGCTGAAACAGATGATGGCGCTCGAAAGCTTGATGCAGGGCAGCAGCTGAGATCCTGGGACCCTGGAAGTCTGTGCTGAGACCCTCCGGGACCAGAAAGGTAACCTGGCTGCTGTTGTTCAGTCGCTCGGTCGTGTCCAACTCTGCAACTCCATGGACTGCAGCACACCAGGCTTCCCTGTTCACCATCTCTCGGAGTTTGCTGAAACTCATGTCCATTGAGTCGGTGATGCCATCCAGCCATCCAGCCATATTGCCCCTTCTCCTCCTGCCTTCAATCTTTCCCAGCATCAGGGTCTTTTCTAATGAGTCAGTTCCTCACATCAGGTGGCCAGAGTACAGGAGCTTCAGCATCAGTCCTTCCAGTGAATATTCAGGGTTGATTTCCTTTAGGATTGACTGGTTTGATCTCCTTGCACTCCACAGGACTCTCCAACATCACAGTTCTTCTCCAATGTCACAGTTCGAAAGCATCAATTCTTCAGTGCTCAGCCTTCTTTATGGTCCAACTCTCACATCTGTACATGACTACTGGAAAAACCATAGCTTTGACTATACAGACCTTTGTCAGCAAAGTAATGTCTCTTCTTTTTAACACACTGTTGAGATTTGGCATAGCTTTTCTTCCAAGGAGCAAGCATCTTTTAATTTCATGGCTGCAGTCACCATCTGCAGTGATTTTGGAACCCAAGAAAATAAAGTCTCTCACTGTTCCCATTGTTTCCTCATCTATTTACCATGAAATGATGGGACTGACATCTGCTGGATCATCGAAAAAATGAGTGAGTTCCAAAAAAATCTACTTTTGCTTTATTGACCATGCCAAAGCCTTTGACTGTGTGGATCACAATAAACTGTGGAAAATTCTTAAAGAGATGGGAATGCCAGACCACCTGACCTGCCTCTTGAGAAATCTGTATGCAGGTCAAAAAGCAACAGTTAGAATTGTACATGGAACAACAGACTGGTTCCAAATTGGGAAAGGAGTACGTCAAGGCTGTATATTGTCACCCTGCTTATTTAACTTGTATGCAGAGTACATCATTTGAAATGCCAAGCTGGATGAAGCACAAGCTGGAATCAAGATTGCTGGGAGAAATATCAATAACCTCAGATATGCAGATGACATCACACTTATGGCAGAAAGCGAAGAACTAAAGAGCCTCTTGATGAGAGAGAAAGAGGAGAGTGAAAAAGTTGGCTTAAAACTCAACATTCAGAAAAATAAGATCATGGCATCTGGTCCCATCACTTCATGGCAAACAGATAGGGAAACAATGGAAACTGTGAGAGACTGTTTTCTGGGGCTCCAAAATCACTGCAGATGGTGATTGCAGCCATGAAATTAAAAGACGCTTGCTCCTTGGAAGAAAAGCTATGACCAACCTACACAGCATATTAAAAAGCAGAGACATTACACTGCCAACAGAAGTCCATCTAGTCAAAGCTATGGTTTTTCCAGTGGTCATGTATGGATGTGAGAGTTGGACTATAAAGAAAGCTGAGTGTCGAAGAATTCATGCTCCTGAACTGTGGTGTTGAGAGTCCCTTGGACTGCAAGGAGATCAAACCAGTCAATCCTAAAGGAAATCAGTCCTGAATATTCACTGGAAGGACTGACGCTGAAGCTCCAATACTTTGGTCAGCTGATGCGAAGAAGTGACTCATTGGAAAAGACCCTGATGCTGGGAAAGATTGAAGGCGGGAGGAGAAGGGGTCGACAGAGGATGAGATGGTTGGATGGCATTACCAACGCGATGGACATGAATTTGAGTAAGCGCTGGGAGTTGGTGATGCGCAGGGAGGACTGGCGTGCTGCAGTCCATGGGGTCGCAAAGAGTCGGACACGACTGAGCGACTGGACTGAACTGATGGGACTGGATGCCATGATCTTCTTTTTTTGAATGCTGAATTTCAAACCAGCTTTTTCACTCTCCTCTTTCACTTTCATCAAGAGGCTCTTTAGTTCCTCTTTGCTTTCTGCCATAAGAGTGGTGTCATCTGCATATCTGAGGTTATTGATATTTCTCCTGGCAACCTTGATTACAGCTTGTGCTTCATCCAGCCCGGCGTTTCGCATGATGTACTCTGCATGGAAGTTGAACAAGCAGGGTGACAATATACAGCCTTGACGCACTCCTTTTCCAATTTGGGACCAGTCCATAGTCCCATGTCCAGTTCTAATTGTTGCTTCTTGAACTGCACACAGGTTTCTCAGGAGGCAGGTGAGGCGGTCTGGTATTCCCATCTCTAAGAATTTTCCACAGTTTTTTGTGATCCACACAGTCAAAGGTTTTAGTGTAGTCAAGGAAGCAGTTTTTTTTTCTGAATTCCCTTACCTTTTCTATGATCCAACAGATGTTGGCAATTTGATCTCTGGTTCCTCTGCCTTTTCTAAATCCAGTTTGAACATGTGGAAGTTCTTGGTTCATGTACTGTTGAAGCCTAGCTTGGAGAATTTTGAGCATTACTTTGCTAGCATATGAAATGAGTGTAATTATGCAGTAGTTTGAACATTCTTTGGGAAAAAAAAGAAAGGTGATCTGGGCTCCAGCCCAAAGCATCAGGCAGCCCAGCAGAGGGATGGCCCACTGCTGTTTCCAATTCTATGCAGGACAGGCTTCAAAAGGTGGCCAAAGGATTTCCCTGGTAGTCCAGTGGCTAAGACTCCATGCTCCCAACGCGAGGAGCCCAGGTTCAATCCCTGGTCAAGGAACCGGATCCCACATGCCACAACTAAGGTTAAAGACTCACAACTAAGACCTGATACAGCCAAATAAATGAATAAAAATGAACATTAAAAAAAAAAAAGGTAGCCAGTTAAAGCTGATCTCCTCCCTCTGCCACACAGGTCAAGCCAGAGGGCCACACCCACGCTGAACTCACCATGGTTTCCACTCCACAGGCAGTGGGGCCACAATGCCCTCCCGCGCCAGCCACATCAGCTGTGGTTCCTTTATCGGATCAATGCCAATCTCTCTGGCAAATTCAAGAATTTCTGCAAGGAGGGGCAGGGAGGTGTCAAGGTAAGAGAGGTGGGAGTAGGAGGGGGTGGGTACAAAGAAGGAAAAATCACAATCAGTCTTGGGAGATAATGAGAGAGATATATTGGTCTCTGGCCCCAGTTCCTGACTCTGAGCTCCTACATCTTGTGCAATTTCCTGAGTGATGGGAGGGTCTTCCGTCCCAATGAGGCAACTCTGGGTGGGCTCCTGGGTGCAACCTGGTCACCAGGAAGACCAGTCATGATTAGAAGCTTGGAACTTTCAGTCTCATTGCCTCCATTCTCTAGGGAGGGGCTATAAAATGAGTTAGTAGGCGATCATACCTACATGATGAAGCCTCCATAAAAATCCCTAAACTTGGGTTCAGAGAGCTCCCAACACTTCCACGTGCCAGTAGAGTGTCACATCCCAGCTCCACCAGGACAGGAGCTCCAGTAATTGGAACCCTCCCAGGTCTTGCCCTATGTACCTCTTCATCTGGCTGTTCACCTCTACCCTTTATCCTGTCCTTTTTGGGCTTCCCTGGTAGCTCAGCTGGTAAAGAATCTGCCTGCAATGCAGGAGACCCGTTTGATTCCTGGGTCAGGAAGATCCACTGGAGAAGGGATAGGCTACCCACTCCAGTATTCCTGGGCTTCCCTTGTGGCTCAAATGGTAAAGAATCTGCCTGCAATGCAGGAGACCTGGGTTCAATTCCTGGTTTGGGAAGATTCCCCAGAGAAGGGAAAGGCTATCCACTCCAGTATTCTGGCTTGGAGAATTCCATGGACTCTGTAGTCCATGGGGTTGCAAAAAGTCAGACACAGCTGAGTGACTTTCACTTTGTGGGTCATTTCAGTGGAGGATTTTGGACGCTGACATACCCAGGGACTAGGAAAGGCAAAAAGGACCAGCTGAAATGTAGCTAGCCAAGGACTGTGTGTTCGTTAATTTCACAAATATCTTCTGAGTGCCTTCTATGTGCCAGTCACCATGTGCCAAGACTACAAGAGAAATGGAGCTGACATGCTGGTAGAAGAAACAGCCAGTAATGACATAAACAGAAAACTAGACAAGGAATTAAAGCTTCTGATAAACATAATGAAGGCAGTGAGTGAGGTATGAGACAGAGTGTCGAGGTAGAGGGGCACTCCTTTAGAATGAGTGGTCCAAAAATCTCTCAGAATGGTGACGCTTAACCAATTCTGTGGGAAACAAAGAAGCCAGGCGTGCAAAACACCGAGAAAAGAGCTCTTGGGCAGAAGAGCAGATGCAAAGGGCCTGCAACACGTAGCAGCCTGACCTGTCTGGGGATGGTCAGAAAGGCCATGTGACCAGTAAACGGAGGGAAAGGCAGGCACTGAGTCAGCCTGGCCAGGAGGCAGGGCCGGGTCATATAGAGTCCTGCACATCCCACTAAGGGCACTGAGTACAATGCAAGATTACATGGAAGATTATGAAAAGCAGAGCCCTGATAGGATCCGCTTCACACTTCGAGTTCACTCTGGCGCTAAGTGGAGCACAGACTGGAGGCGGAGGAGGAGAAGCAGGGAGGCAGACTAGGAAGCGGCTGCAAGCCCAGGAACAGAAAACGGGGGCTCCAACTCAGGATGTCTGCACGTGACTGAGCAGAAAGAGAGGTTTTTTAATAAAAATCCTGAAAAAAAGTTAGACCCCTTTCACAATAGCAAACCAAAAAGAATAAAATATTTAAGAAATGAACTGAGGGGACTTCCCTGATGATCAGTGGTTAAGACTCCATACTTTCAAAGCAGGAGATGTGGGTTCAATCCCTGGTTGAGGAACTAAGATCCCACATGCCACATAGCACAGCCAAAAAAACAAACAAACAAACAAACTGAGCAAGAAGTGTGCAAAATCAAAATGAAGAAAACTTCCAGTTACCCGTGAAGAAAACAAAAAAAGATGCAAACGGAAAGGAATAGATGTTCTTTGACAGGAACCGCCAGGTTGACCTGGATGCATAACTTAACTGCACAGAGATGGCAATCCTCTGCAGTCTCATTAATAAATTTAACACAATTTTCTCTAATTTTTTTCTACTAACAGTTCCCCAATACACAGCCCTCCCCAGAAAGACAGGGTGATTATAAAGTCCATGGGGAGATAAAGCAGACAAGATAACCAAAAAAATTTTTAAAAAAAAAGAAGAAGGGCACTTCGGCCTTACTAGACACTGGAAGGCTTATAACCGAGCCTCAGTAATTCAGAGCACAGCTCTGTAAGAACAGACAGCCTCAAAGAACAGGAGAGAAAGTAGACCCTCATACACACACGCGGCACTCAACCAGCGGGCAAAGGATGAGCTATTCAGTGAACAGTGCAGAGACGAACCCAAGGAAAACCTGAGAGCAGGGGAGCTTTTCTAACTATGATCAAAATTCAGGTGCCATATGAGAACTGACTTATAAATGTAACACAAAGATTAAAAATCTCTACATGGCAGGATTCCCCTGGCGATCCTGTGGTTAAGACCTCATGCTTCCATTGCAGGGGGTGCAGGTTCAGTCCTTGGTTGGGAACTAAGATGCCATGTGCCACACAGAGTGGCCAAAAAAAAAATATTTTTTTAATTGAAATTTCTACATGGCAAGCAAACAATAATCCTATGCTATAACAAATCCTATCCTATCCTAATGTGGGATCCACAGATCCAACAGTTCTTCCCCCAAACTGGCTCACAAACCATCTGCACTATAAGCAAAATCTGTGTGTCCAGGTCTGCAACTCAGGAGAAATGCAAAGAAATCTTCACCCATCAAAATAGTCTAGTGTTTCACAGTGAGGGCCCTGGAACTAGAAGACCTGGGTGTGGAACCTCACTGCCCTATAGTACTGTGTGACTACTGGGAAGTAACTTAACCTTTTGGTGCCTTGGTTTCCTCATCTGTAAAATGGGATAATAATAGTGCCTCAATCATGGAGTTGCTATGAGGGTTGAAAAGGAAATAACACGTAAAGTTCTTTTGTAGAGAGACTGGCACATGGTAGCACTCAATAAATTTTGTTGTTATTGTTACTAATAATGCTATTGTTGTTTTAAAAAACACAACCACTTCCTGATGGCTCAGACTGTAAAGAGTCCGCCTGCAGTGCAAGAGACCCGGGTTCAATCCCTGGGTTGGGAAGATCCCCTGGAGGAGGGCATGGCAACCCACTCCAATATTCTTGCCTGGAAAATTTCAGGACAGAGGAGCCTGGAGGGCTACAGTCCATGGGTTGCAAAGAGTTAGACAGACTGAGCAACTAACACACTTAAAGAAACTGAGTTTCCCCTAGCCTCAGGACATACTGTATTATATATCTTCTTAACCATATTTTCATTTAAAATTAATCACTGATCTGACCCGAGGTCACCAAATTTTTTCCGCAAAAGACCAAACAGTAAATATTTTAGGCTCTGTGGGCTGTACAGTCTCTTGTCACAACAACTCAATACTGCCCCTACAGTGTGAAAGCAGCCATATACAACACATAAGTAAGTGTGGCCGTTTTCTAATAAAACTTTATTTACAAAAGCAAGCTACAGGCCAGGTGAGGCCCATGGGCTATAGTTTGCCAACCCCGGATCTAACTCAAATATACTGAGCAGCCCTGTGCACATTCCCTCCTCTGCACTAGAAGGACGAAAATTAAATCAGAAGCAACTGCCCTCACAGAACTATCACAACACCTCCGGGGCCTCTTACCATGCTCACTGGGGATGTAGTTCTCATCATAGTCTTCCTCCAGAACCAGCTGGTCTCCTATGCGGATGGGTCGGCCGGCCATGATCAGTCTGGGCTCCAACGCCTAGATTCCCCAACCCAAAGAGAAAAATCAGTGTCCCAGCTTAGACAGGGAGAAGTTGAAGCTGGTCTTGGGGCACCTGGGCAGCCCAGCCCCTGCAGGCCAGCTGGGCCAGATAGGAGGTTTTTTCCAGAGACTGGGGAGAGTGGAGCGGGGAACCAACAGCTCAGAACTTAAAAGCCTTATAGGCTCTGTACCCGGGAAAGTTCCTGGAGACACACCTCCCCAAAAGCCTTGCTGAAGACTCCATGGACCACAAAAGTTCTGGAAATCCAACTCTCTCAAGGGTTTGACTTCATACATTTGCCCACAAAGACGAGTAACAACTAACAGTCTATGACCCCTGCTAGAAAACCCTAAACACCAAAATAGCTAGCAGCACACACACCTCCATACACCAGTGTCCCCCAGTGCGCTCAGGCTGTCTCAACACATGGCCCTGTTTGCACATTCCTACTGACACTCAGCGAAGCCATCAGGGGGCTTACAGTCTAGTGGAGGCAGGCACACAGCTTCACCAGAAGTAGCAGGCAGAAGAGAAAAAAAAAATCCTGCTCTGGGGAGTATTAAGAAAGAAGTCACACACTCCCAGTGCAGGGATGAAGGAAGACTTTGTTAAGGAACTGGGTACAGAAGGCTGACAAGAGTTCTGAGGGCAGAGAGAAGAACCCAGGCAGAGGGAACAGCCTTTGAGGCAAGGCATTATGCAGCGCCAATGCCAGCGTGCATGGCAGGGACGGAGGGGAAGCCAGGCCTGGTCATGGTCGTGGAGAGCTTGGTGGATGATGCTGAAGGGCCTCGACTCTGTCCTGTAACAGAGGGGAGTCACTGAGGGCTTGTGGGAGAAAGTGACACAGAGTGGTTTTTTTTTTTCAAGATGAGAACTTTGGCAGGAGTGCCCTGGCCGGATTGGAGAGATGAGAGACTGCTGCTGCTGCTGCTAAATTGCTCAGTCATGTCCGACTCTGTGCAACCCCGTACCTGGGATTCTCCAGGCAAGAACACTGGAGTGGGTTGCCATTTCCTTCTCCAATACATGAAAGTGAAAAGTGAAAGTGAAGTCGCTCAGCCGTGTCTGACTCTTAGCGACCCCATGGACTGCAGCCTACCAGGCTCCTCGGTCCATGGGATTCTCCAGGCAAGAGTACTGGAGTGGGGTGCCATTGCCTTCTCCGGATGAGAGACTAGTGTCAGGAAAATCACTAAAGAGGCTACGGTCCCTGGGAAAGATGATGAGGGCTTAACTGGGGCAGAAGCAGTGGGAATGGAGAAAAAGGGACAGACACAAGGGACGATGTGATGTTAGGTTTAACGTAAGAGAGTCAATTCCTAGGCAGGTTGATAGGAAGCCCGGGGTTCCTGAGGAGGAGAGGAGGGTCTGGGGCTCTAGAAGAGGAGATAGGGGTCTGGAATTCTCAAGGAGGAAGAAAGGACAAACACCTTTTTTTCTCTACATTCCTTAGTCTTAGGCACCTGAAACACTTTTTTTTCTTTAAGCCTGGAACTGATGATTACACAACAAACAACTCAGTTTAAACTCTGTAACTAAGAATTATATATCCATGTATCCTGCTTGAGGACAGTTTCTCCTTCCTGAAAACCTTCTGGCTCATCCTGTTATTTTAAAATGTAAATTATGGGAGTGGGTCTAGTAAGATCTTTACAACCTTGAGACATTCTTTTGATTTATTGTAGTTAACTAATTTAAAAAAGTATATAACCCCCTTGCATAGACTAGCAAGGTGGGGGCATTCTCCATCCCCCTTCTGATGTCTATGTCAGAAGCTTTCGAAGTCCCTTTTCACTTCAGTAAAACTCTGCTACACAAAAGTTCCTGGTCCCTGGTCCCCAGGTTAAATCTTCTTCGGAGATCATGAATCCAATACCTAAGCTGTCAACAGGACCAGGATAGGGGCAGGGCGGGGGCAGAAGAGTGGAAAGGAACCCAACCTGAATGCAAGGTTTCTAGCTCAGGGACAGTGATCACATTCTTCAACTGACAGGCTGGTGCGGTTCCACACCTGTTCCTTCCTTCGCATCCCTGCTCCTTCATCCACCTCAGGACCCCAGGTCACAGCACCAGTCCCCTGTGGGAGCTCACACACTGAAGCCTGACGACACCTGGACAAGTCAGCCTGTAGCGCGTGCAGACAGCCCTTCAGAGGGCCTCCCCCACTGAGGCAGCATCAGCTGCTCCACTGTGACCAAAGGGAGGAGCCTGGAGGAACTTCCTGACATCTCCTGCAGCCGCCTCTTCAGAAACGGGCACTGTTCACCTGGGGCAGAGCATGACACGGCCCTCACAGCAGGGGAGTGAGCAGAAAGACCTGGTCAACAGAAAGGAGGCTGGGATACAGCTCGTAAAGAATGCTCAGGAAACAGCCAGGTCGGTGATTCTGAATCTGCTCCAAGATCCCTGGAGGGGGGCCCCTGATAAACGCAAAGGATCTCTGAAGGACCATTCCATGGCCCTTGCTGCACCCTGGCAGGTGAGAGATGGACAAGGAAGGTGTCTTGCCTTAGGACTCACAAAAGATGGTTCCCAGACTTCCCTGGTGGTACAGTGGAGAAGAATCCACCTCCCAATGCCGGGGACACAGGTTCGACCCCCTGGTCTGGCAAGATCCCACATGCCGCGGGGCAGCTAAGCCCAAGTGCCACAACCACTGAAGACCACGTGCCCTAGAGCCCATGCCTCGCAACAGAAGCCACCGCAAAGAGAAGCCCCATGCACTGTAACTGCAGAGTAGCCCCTGTTCATCACAACTAGAGAAAGCCCAGGTGCAGCAACGAAGACTCAGCACAGCCAAAAATAAATTAAAATGCCTTTTAAAAAAGATATTTCCCTTTGTCCATCACTGGACCCAACGGAGCCAGCCTTCTGCCACCCCTCATTCCCACCACGACACCTCTAAGCAGTAACTTAGTGCCTCAGGAAGAAAGGCTAAAGAAAGCAGCATTCTTCCCCAGTACTTAAGCCCAAGTGAGACGCTCTCTCTCTCCCCTAAGAACACGTAACACCTGTGGATGTAATGCTTGTAATGCCCCCGCGTGCACAGTCTGCCATAAGTAGGGCCCCGACGTGGAAAAAGCAAAGCAGGAAAGTACCAAGAACCAGGGCAGTAGAACGTGGTCCACAGGCTGGGGGCTTAAAGAGATCTCAGAATCTTTAATCCTCTGAGTCAGGGAGGAGAGGGAAAGAAAAGGGGAAAGGATCTCTGGGGGTGGAGGATCACAGTGGCCTGAACGTCAGGCCGTGCCTTATTCAATTCAACAGGCAGTGATCTATACAAGGCGCTGCAGCAACTAACTCAGGGAATCTGAGAAGTCTACCTTTAACAGACTTCCCTATCCCTAGACACGTGCCATCTCCAGAAAGAGGGGGCAGGTAAAGTCTCTTGTCTTCCTGGCAAAATGCCTCATTAGCTACTTACAAAACTGTCTGTGTTTAACTATTTATAAAGTTCGGGAAGAATGTGGAAAATCTACATTCCTGAATCACTCAAATGTCAAACAAATCTTCTGCCGGAAAAAAAAAATTAAAATGTGGGTGTTCTGTTTCCTGGCTTCAGGAAAGAGGTAGGCAAGGACAGGGCAAAAAGAACAGGAATTGCGGGATTGAGGAAGGTAGTGGAAGAGAAACCATATTCATTCAACAGCAGCTGGAGATCATTTATTCATTCAAGAAATACTGGGTTGGCCCAAAATGTGTGTTTGGATTTTCCCTTAATATCCTACAGAAAAACCCAAATGAACTTTTTGGCCAACCCAATATTTACTTATTGCTGGGCACTGGAGAGGCAATTAAAAACAGATTCAGCTGCTACTCCCCTGGAACTGGTCTAGTGAGACAAGGAGACAAACCAGTCATAGGAAAGTGTGTAATTTTAACTGGGGAAGAGCTCTGAAGGAAATGTGCCTGATTTAGATGAAGCCCCTGCTGAGAAGTGAAGAATGAATAGGTAGTCACCAGACAGAGAGAGGAGGAAAAGGTGTTCTAACAAAAGCAGCAGCAGGTGCAAAGGCCCTCCCACAGGAAAGAACACTAAGCGAGGAGAAGGGTGGTTAGAGACGATGCTGGGCAGGTGGGTGGCAGCCAGACCACCCCAGGAACTTGGCCTGGAAGGTCCAGAGAGCTGGAAGTGAGGAAAGGTTTTTCCAGATACACATTTTGAAAGAGGTTACTCCAGGAGCCAATGGAAACAGACAGGAATGGAGGCCAGGTTGGAAAGAAGAAAATCAGAGTAGCTGTAGAGAGATTAGGGAGGAAACCATGAGCCAATCTAGATGAGAGCTGATCGTAACCTGGGCGAGAGGGGGTAAGATGAGAGGTCTAAGAAAGCAGCCCTGAGGTCAGCTTCGGCAAACACACGACACGTGTCCTAACATTTCCCACCAGGCCCGAGACCCTGAGGGACAGTGCTGTCAACCTTGGCGCCCTCGACGAGGCTTCAGGACCATCAACACCGCGCTCCATGCAGCACTTAACAACAGAGCAGATGAAACCTGATGACAAGGGCGTGCCACCAAGCCTGGCACTCACCGTGAGCCACAGAGCTTTGGGGGAGGCTCACCCAACTGTCCTCATCCATCTCCTGCCAATCCCAGAATCTAGCAAAAAAAAAAAAAAAGGAATGGCTCATATACCTCCTCCAGGAAGCCCTCCCTGACTAACCTCAGCCTCTCCCGTCAACTTACAACCACTTCAGCACAGAGCACACAGGTTTTCTTGTGTTCACAGGCATATTATTTTCCACATGACCTTTTTCATGGGAATGAGTTCTACCTCTCCTGTTAAACCAAAGACTTCTGAGGCCATGCCTCTGCCTCCTTCTGCATTTTGCAACCAAGCCTAAAATAAGCTATGTAAAGGTAGAAGCCCGATCACTGCTCTAAACCACTGACAGACAATGGAGGAAGCTCAAAAGCCAGAAGAAAACCACACAAGCTTTGGTCCAACTGCCCTTCCCATGCCAAATTTTTCCTCTGTGCTTTGCGTCAGCCAGCATTAATGGTCGAAGCACCAGTTTGGGGGCCAGAAATAGGCAAATTAAATCCCATCTCCCTTGCTTACCAGCTGTTTGACCTTAGGCCAGGTACTTCCCCTTCTCTAAGCCTCAACAACCTCATGTGTGTAACTCAAACAGCCATGATAATCTACTTCAAAAGGCTGAAGATGAAACAATACTTGTACCAAGCACAGTCCCTGATACACAAAATATGTTAAATAAATTTAGCAGTATTACTGATATTACTGCCAATTCCACAGTTGGATCATTCTTAACTAGTAAACGGTCTTTCTCACGTTAAGCCAAAATCTGTTTCTAAGAAACTTCCTCCGATTTGTCCTGTTCCACCCTCTGGACCCACAGAGAGAACCCAAGGCGTCTCTACTCCAAGTCAAGTTTTCCCAGCTCCCTTCCCTTCAGCACATGCCATTGGTTCCCAGTCTCCCCACATCATGGTTACCTTCCCATGCATGTGGTCTAATTTAACAGGCAAAGCCAAAAAGTTCTCCATACCTGCATACTCACCAAGCATACAAACACATATGCATACTTCGGGTTCCCTGAGTATCATTTCTTCCACTCTGCTTGAACAATTATAAGGAAAGTTCACTATCAGAAAAGAGAAGAGTTATTGGAGAAGGCATTGGGGAGAACGCTGAAGCCATTAGAGTTGATTAGGCAGTGGTATGAGCACAGGCTTGGGAATATTCTTGGCTTTGAATCCCAGCTCTATCACTTACCACCTGGGCAAGTTGCCTCAGTTTCCTCACCTGTAAAACGGGGATAATAATAATGCCTATCCAGAAGGGTTATGAGGATTAATGTAAAATACTCAAAACATAGTAAAATCTCAATAAACGTTAGTTATTATTGTTGTTCAGTAAGTCGTGTCCGACTCTTTGCAACCCTATGAACTGCAGCACGCCAGGCTGCCCTGTCCTTCCCCACCTCCTGGAGTTTCCTCAAACTTACGTCCATTGAGTCGGTGATGCCATCCAACCATCTCACCATTCACTTATTTAAAGGGCATAGTCTACATTGCTCCAGAGGATAGATCTAGCACTGGGGAATATAAATTAAGGCCATTCAGACATCCAATAACCACTTATCGATTGATTGGTCAGGCACTGTGCTGTCAGGGCTACAAAGCTGGTAACACTTCAGCTCAAGCTAGCTGCGAAGCCAAATATGTAAACACACGATTATGCAGTGTGTTAAGTGCATTAAGGGAAGTAACAGAAAAGGCAACAGGACACAAAGGCAAGGGCAACCTATCCTACTTTGGGAGATCAGGAAAAACACTGCAGAGGACCATCGAGACGGCTTTTGAAAGTTAAGCAGGAGCTCATCAGGATGAGGGAGTAAGGTTATCTGGAGACAAAAGACACAGCTTGTACAAAGGCAAAGAGGCAGGAGAGAGTATATGGCAGTAAGACAACAAAAGCTTATATTCACTGAATACTTTCTATGTTCCAAGAACTGTACTAGTGCTGTATATACATCATCTCACCACATCCTCTCTGCTAAATAGAGATTTTTATAATCTTTTATTTTACAAAAAAGTAATCTGAGGATAAGCAAATTTAAAAAAACTCTAACCTGCTCAAGGTTTCACACCTAGTAAGTGGCACAGCAGAACATGCATGCATCCATGTCTATCTGACTCCAAAGCCTTGAGCTCTTAAAAAACACCCTTTTAGACATAGTTATTACCCCCATTTTACAGATGAAGGAACTGAGGCAACTTGCCCAGTTGGTAAGTGGCAGGGCTGGGATTCAAAGCCAAAGATGTTCCCCAATCTGTGCTCATTTGTTGTTTTTGTTTAGTCACTAAGTCGTGTCGGACTGTTTTGTGACCGCATAGACTGTAGCCCGTCGGGTTCCCCTCTCCATGGTATTTCCCAGGCAAGAAAACTGGAGTGGGTTGCCATTTTCTTGTCCAGGGAATCTTCCAGACCCAGGGATCAAACCCACGTCTCCTACATCAGCAGACAGATTCTTTACCACTGAGGCACTAGGGAAGCCTCTGTGCTTATCATCACTGCATAATCAACTCTACTGTCTTCCAGGCTTTCCTCAGGGCCTTCTCCAGGAAATGTTTTCTTTTCCGGTGGTGAACTTTCTTTATAATAGTTCAAGCAGGGTGACCAGCGCACAAGGGACAATGGCAGGAGAAAGACGTACAATGGAAGGCAAGGGACACAAGATAAATGGCTTGGGAGGATTGTGGCTGCATCTTGACATAACAAGGAGCCATCACAGAATTTCACAAAGGAAACAGGCCTGATCAGATCTGTAGTTTAGAGAGATGATTCTGACAGCTGTGTAAAACTAACTGGAGAAGGGCAAGAACAGAAGCAGAGAGAACACTTAGAAAGTTATCCTGAAAACACAGGCAAGAAATGATAAACGAAGTCAGTAGCTGTGAGAATGAAAAGGGCCAGATTCTAGGTGTTGTAGGAGGCAGAATAATAGTATCTGATGTCTGCAGTAAGTGAGGGAGAAACAAGAGGACAATCAGCACTTAGGCCAGTACATTGTGATCATCTGTTCACTGCTATGCCTTGCCCAATAGCCCCACCTAGCATACTGCCTAGATATAGGAAATGTCCAACAAATGTTTGCAGCATATTCTAGATGAATGAATTATAAGTGCAGATGTGGCTGAGTGAGTGAAGGGGTGAAGTCCTTCACTGTGACAGGAGCTACAAAGGAGGAACAGATCTGAGGGACCAGGAAGGCTGGGTCAGCATTCAGCTGGGGATGATCAGTAAGCAAGTGGACCTCAAGAAAAGAGGTCTGATGGGAGCCAATTGGGGAGTAACCGTTAAATAGACGGTAACTGAAACTCTGGGTGAAATAGCCCTAAGACGGAGTGTAGTGGGTAGAAAGGAGGGGCTCGCGAAAGCTGATGGGGGCGGGGGAGGGCTGGGGCTTGGAAACCAGAGAGAAAGGAGTCGTAGAAGGCAAGTGAGGAGGGCAGTTCCAGAGGGAGAAGGTGGATTTTTAAATTAATGCAAGGAAAGAAAAAAGCAAAAAACTTACTATCTTCCCCAGCTGACCAAAAGACTGCAGAAGGTTGGGCCTGCCCGGATTCGGACATGGGGGAAGCTTCCCCAAGAGAGAAGTATTCAAGCAGGGTTTAGAAGGCCGGCCTTACACACTTAACTGTGACCAGGACAAACAAGCTAGAGCCCCCGCCAGCTGACACTCGTGACCCAGGGCCCGCTTTCACTGCCCCGCCAGGACTCCAGCCCAGGCCCTTCCGCCACTCAGATTTTGGATACAGCCGCACTGATCAGGCCCGCTCCATCCTCACTTTTCCTTCAGTTCCCGCCCACACTCGTGCACATCCCGCTGGGTGGAACATGAATGTGCCTCGATTCTCCCGCTTCCCTCCGTTCCCCGCCACCCAACCTGTCCCTCGAGGGCGTCCTCACCTGTCCCCCACCCCGGGAGGCCCAGGGCGCTAGCTCCCGGCTCTACGCGGCTTCCCCAGCACCACCCCGGCTCCCGCTTCCAGGGACGCCGGGGTGTTGCCCTGCAGCGGCCAACAACCACTTCCGGAAAGGGTACCAGCCTAGCAACTGAGGGTACCGCCTCTACCTGGAGTCAATAGGTCGCTGAATGAGAGCCTGGCATCAGATTGGTTAAAGGTCCCGTCGAATCACGGCCGCGTTCTGAACGTTTCCCGTTGTACGATGGGAGATGTAGTCCAATATACTAGACGGGGTTCCGCGTGAGTTTAAAAGAGGATTCTGAGTTTAGACATGAGGGGAATTTCTTTCTGAGCAGGAAAGGATCATTCACAGTATCGACAGTAACATGTATTAACTAAGGTAATTTTTTTGTCATAATTTTTAGTAGTATAATTAACATCAGGTGAAAAGTACTCTGATCCTCAATAATCAACCTACAGGCTTTAATAAACAAAAGACTCTCTCGTGCTACTTATGAATTAAGAGACCACTACCAATCGTTTTACTGGAGCTCAGGGCTCAGTTTGCATGTCTGCAAGAAGAGGATAATAATATGTCTTAACTATTTAAAATAGCCTGTTTAAGAAGAAGTAACAATGTGTAGCCCGTCCACACACGCTGCCTAGCAGAAGGGTTACCACTAATATAATTTCAAAGGCTTTAGTTTTGTTTTCACAAGGGCAAATCTTCCTTTCTCTTACATGTCCTTAACCTCCTGAGGAAGTTTAAGACAATCCCAGCTCTGGCCACTACATCAGTGGTGTAGGGAAAGAACAATTGGCCGGGTAGCGGTGATCAGCTTCTCTCATCCTACTCCACTCATGTCCTACAGCTGAAGTCATGTGTGGCAATGCGAGCGCCCACCAAGCACATTGTGGTGTGCTTGCTTGGCTGTCCTATATAAGCACCACCTGAAAAGCTCTTGCGGGTGAGTTGAGTTCTTGCTGCTGAATCAGCCATTAGAGAGCAAAGCATGTCTGCCTTGCCACTGTGAATAAAGAATGTCTGCGGTTCCTATGGCTCCTTATATCTTCTTTCAGCTTTGCCTTGGCTACCCTGGGTTCAATGATCTGCAAGACAAATGCGAAAACCAGGGAGCGAAAAAAGTGAAGTTACTTGTTTGATGAGAAAGATGGATCACCTGGAGCAAATCCTCACAGCCTTCCTAGGGGAGATGCATCTGGCTCCTGTTAAGCCCAGAATCTAGTCCCAGCACCACTCAGGGCCTGATCCCAGAAGGAGGAACTCAGACCAGTGTTCCTGTGGATACCAAAGCAGATATCCAGAATGTATTCCTCATGTTTAACTTCAAGTCTTTCCTGTGGCAGTGCTGCCTATGCTCCTTATTTTTCTGACTGTAGATGACAGAGCATGACTCCCTCTTCTTTTCCACACTCCTTAAAAGTCTCACAACCACTGAAGCCCACTCTAGAGCCCAGCGCTCTGCAACAAGAGAAGTTGCCACAATGAGAAGCCCCTATACACAACTAGAGAATAGCCTCTGCTCACTGAAATTAGAGAAGGCCTGAGCACTGCAGTGAAGACCCAGCACAGTCCAAAAAATAAGTCTCATAGAGAGGCCAAGGGACGGACTGGGAAGAGACTCTGAGAACTCACCAGTTCATCCACCACGGTCCTTGCACAAAACTGGGGTTCAATAAATCATTCATAGATTTGGTCCCTCCATCCAAGAACTCACAATTAATCTAGCTGACATTAATTGCCATCAAAATTCTTAACTTTTATTCCTTAGCTTGTGTCACTTGCTCTCTCATGGGGAAGGCTAATAAAATAAGGGTTACTATAGAATTAATGAGGTTACCCCACACAGATAAGCAATTTGCATTCTATCAGGTTTCCCTGTAGATTTGTACTCAGAAATGCAAGCTAATTTCTAAATGCCCTTAGGCAAACACAATTAACAAAACAAGTCTTTGGGGGAAAATAACAAAAATGACACATCAATTGCTATGCCAGTACAGTAAGTCCCCTACATATGAATGAGTTCTGAGAGCCCATTCGTAAGTCCAATTTGTTCTGAAGTCCAACAAAATTAGCCTAGGTACCTAACTAACACAATCAGCTATATAGTACTGTAATACAGTATTGTAATGGGTTCATAATACTTTTCACACAAATAATATGCACATAAAAAGACAAACAAAAAATAAAACATTTTTAGTGTCATAGCACCTTGAAAAAGTACAGTAGTAAAATACAACAGCTGGCATAGAGGAGCTGGCATTGAGTGAACTAGCAAGAAGAGTTACTGACTGGAGGAGAGAGAAGAGGTGGGAGATGGTAGAGCTAAAGGATCGTCAGCAGTAGGAGACAGAGGGCAAGCTGCAATTTGATTCCCACCTGACATTGATGGCACCAGTTCTGGTTCCTTGTTGAATTCAATTCTATCTACTCTCTTGAAAAACAATCCAGTAATGTCTAGGTAGTGGTTTTTCAGTCATTCAGTCGTGTCCCACTTTTTGCGACCCCACGGACTGCAGCACACCAGGCTTCCCTGTCCTTCACCATCTCCCACTGTTCACTCAAACTCATGTCCATTGAGTTGGTGATGCCATCCAACCATCTCATCCTCTGTCGTCCCCCTCTCCTCCCGCCTTCAATCTTTCCCAGCATCAGGGCCTTTTCTAATGAGTTGGCTCTTCACATCAGGTGGCCAGAGTACTGGAGCTTCGGCTTCAGCATCAGTCCTTCCAGTGAATATTCAGGGTTGATTTCCTTTAGGATTGACTGGTTTGATCTCCCTGCTGTCCAAGGGACTCTTGAGAGTCTTTTCCAACACCACAGTTCGAAAGCATCAGTTCTTTGGTGCTCAGCCTTCTTTATGGTCCAACTCTCACATCTGTACATGACTACTGGAAAAACCATAGCTGTGACCATACAGTCCTTTGTCGGCAAAGTAATGTCTCTGCTTTTTAATACACTGTCTAGGTTTGTTGTAGCTTTTCTTCTGAGCAGCAGGCATCTGGGTAGTAGCTCTTTTTTTTCTCGTCACAGATAACATGGTGGCACCAGATTGCATTCTGAATGACTGCAATAAACTCTGTGTACCATTCTACGTTTAGATCTGATGCCTCAAAAAACAAGTGCCTCCTCAAATAAACAAAATTCTCTTACCATTCCCTGTGTCATGAATCTCTTTGGTTCTTCTTCTTCCTCTTGTCTCTCCTCCTGTCCTTTCTCCTGGCCTCCAATTCCATCAGGTCTTCACATTCTCATCTTTGTAAGTTCACAACTTGGAGGTTCACATGTAGGGGACTTACTATAATATATCCAATGAGTGAGGAAGCGAAACAGAATTTCACACATTGTAAATTATCCTTTGCAGTCAGGAATAAACATTTAGGAGTGATTTTTTTAAATAGATGGGGGAGGAAAAAAAAACAAATTATTCTCAAGTGTTATGCCACACTCCCAAGTCAGAAACTCCACTGTTAGAACTTTGTCTTTTCTTTTCATCCTGTTTACTGTAATACACAGAAAACCATCTTTATAATAAGAAAAACATTCAATCCTACCTTTCTCTTTTCAAAAAGTATGTAGAGATGTGAAAAGTTTCCTCTACACTTTCGATCCACCTTATTGGGGGACTTCCCTGGTGGCCTAGTGGCTAAGATTCCATCCTCCCAGTGCAGGGGGCTTGGGTTCAATCCCTGGTCAGGGAACTAGATCCCATATGCCCCTACCAAAGATCCTTCCTGCTGCAACTAAGATGGTGCCACCAAATAAATAAATATTTTTTAAAGAAATAAATAACATGACA
Organism: Bos mutus; assembly: GCF_027580195.1. Classification (NCBI taxonomy): domain Eukaryota; kingdom Metazoa; phylum Chordata; class Mammalia; order Artiodactyla; family Bovidae; genus Bos; species Bos mutus. The sequence continues at coordinate 51,869,038 of NC_091631.1, forward strand.
AACTGGAGACTTCCCTGGTGATCCAGTAGTTAAGACTCCAAGCTTCCACTGTTGCGGGTGTGAGTTCAATCCCTGCTCAAGGAAGTAAGATCCTGCACGCTGTGGGGCCAATAAATAAAGTAATAACCTTAAAAAAAATAAAATTTCAAATTGCCTTTCCATCTTCCTTCTCTGTTTTATCTTCAAAGCACATATCACCATCTGAAATGCTATAATTTTTATTTCTTATCTGTCTTCCTACCTTAGAATCCATAAGCTACATGAGGAGAGGGATTCCGTCCATTTTATTTATTGTGTCCACAGCGCCAAAACAGTGCTTAGCATGTGGTAGGCATTAAACAGATTTGCTGAATGAACGAATGAGCAAAAGAAGGAAGGAAAGAATCCCACACTTCAGACAGAGGAAACCACTGTTGACATTTCAGTCCCCACCTTTGCTGAAGACATTTTAATGTCTGTGCAGATGTAAATTTATGTGCAAACATGTATATGCACATGTGCAAACATTCTAATTTTTACAGAAATGAGATCAAAGATACATATTATTTTACAATGTCAAACAACTGAACATGTCATAAACATATTCCAGAGTGAACTCATAGAAGTTACTCCACTCCTTATAATGGTTATATAAGATTCCATTGACTGTCTCGTGTCCCTATTGATAATCATTTTTTTGCTTCCAAAGTTTTGATGTTGTACATAATGCTGAAATACTGTTGGATTTTTGTTGGATAGGATCCTAGAAGTGACACTGCTCAGAGTTCACACTTTTTATGTTTTTACAAACATTGCTAAATTTCTCTCTAAAAATGGAATAATTTACAGTTCAACCAATACCTTCACCAACATCAAATATTACCAATGTGAGAGGCAAAAAAAAATTAATGATGGTGGTATCCAAATATTATTTTGTGTGCTTTTACTGTTAATGAAGTTGAACTTTTTTTCATATGTTTAGTGGCCATCTGAATTTCTCCTATCAAATATCTATTCACATTCTTTTTTCATTTTTCCCAGGTTGTTGGGGGTTTTATAGACTTGCAGAAGCTCTTTGTATATTATAGACATTTACCCTTTGTCTCTTTATTGTGTGACAAATACACTGTGTGACCAGGGATCAAACCCATGCTCCTGTGATTGCTTACCAGGGTGATTTTCCTGGTGGCTCAGTCAGTAAAGAGTCTTCCTGCAACACGAGAGACCTGGGTTCGATCCCTGGGTCAGGGAAGATCCCCTGAAGGAAATGGCAACCCACTCCAGTATTCTTGCCTGGAGAATTCCATGGACAGAGGAGCCTGGGGGGCTACAGTCCATGGTGTCACAAAGAGACGGACACAACTCACAACTGAATGACTTTCACTTTCACCCTTTGTCTATTGTGTGACAAATACATTGCGTGACCAGGGATCAAACTCATTGCCCCTGTAGTGGAAATGCAGAGTCTTAACCACCGGATTACCAGGGAAGTCCCTGTAATTATATTTTTTTAATGTTTAGCATTTTGATCTGCAGTTTATTTTTAGATGAGATAGGATTTAGTTTTCTTTCCTCCCAAAAGGCAGCCAATTGTCCCAACAACAGTTATTAGTAAATGCATCCATTTCCCCTTAATATGAGTGTCATCTTTATTATATACAAGGATCCCCAAATATATATTTTTTATATTGATTTTTAATTGTTTAACCTGTGTCTAATCACCTTTCTCTATCCATATTATGTGATTTGTAAATAATTATCCTTTGCTTTCTAACATTTGTTCCATTTTTTAATCTTACCAAATTAGCTAGACTGATCTAATCTGACTTAAGAGTAGTGATAATGATCTCTTTCCTAAAGTGAAGTCTCTCAGTTCAATTCAGTCATTCAGTCGTGTCCGACTCTTTGAGACCCCATGAATCCCAGCACACCAGACCTCCCTGTCCATCACCAACTTCCGGAGTTCACCCAAACTCATGTGCACTGACTCGGTGATGCCATCCAGCCATCTCATCCTCTGTCGTCCCCTTCTCCTCCTGCCCCCAATCCCTCCCAGCATCAGAGTCTTTTCCAATGAGTCAACTCTTCGCATGAGGTGGCCAAAGTACTGGAGTTTCAGCTTTAGCATCATTCCTTCCAAAGAAATCCTAGGGCTGATCTCCTTCAGAACGGACTGGTTGGATCTCCTTGCAGTCTAAGGGACTCTCAAGAGTCTTCTCCAACACCACAGTTCAAAAGCATCAATTCTTCAGCGCTCAGCCTTCTTCACAGTCCAACTCTCCCATCCATACATGACCACAGGAAAAACCATAGCCTTGACTAGATGGACCTTTGTTGGCAAAGTGATGTCTCTGCTTTTGAATATGCTATCTAGGTTGGTCATAACTTTCCTGCCAAGGAGTAAGCGTCTTTTAATTTCATGGCTGCAGTCACCATCTGCAGTGATTTTGGAGCCCCCCAAAATAAAGTCGGATGCTGTTTCTACTGTTTCCCCATCTATTTCCCGTGAAGTGATGGGACCAGATGCCATGATCTTCGTTTTCTGAATGTTGAGCTTTAAGCCAAATTTTTCACTCTTCTCTTTCACCCTCATCAAGAGGCTCTTTAATTCCTCTTCACTTTCTGTCATAAGGGTGGTGTCATCTGCATATCTGAGGTTATTGATATTTTTCCCAGCAATCTTGATTCCAGCTTGTGCTTCTTCCAGCCCAGCATTTCTCATAATGTACTCTGCATAGAAGTTAAATAAGCAGGGTGACAATATACAGCCTTGATGTACTCCTTTTCCTATTTGGAATCAGTCTGTTGTTCCATGTCCAGTTCTAACTCTTGCTTCCTGACCTGCATATAGGTTTCTCAAGAGGCAGGTCAGGTGGTCTGCTATTGCCATCTCTTTCAGAATTTTCCACAGTTTGTTGTGATCCACACAGTCAAAGGCTTTGGCATAGTCAATAAAGCAGAAATAGATGTTTTTCTGGAACTCTCTTGCTTTTTCGATGATCCAGCAGATGTTGGCAATTTGATCTCTTGTTCCTCTGCCTTTTCTAAAACCAGCTTGAGCATCTGAAAGTTCACAGTTCATGTACTGCTGAAGCCTGGCTTGGAGAATTTTGAGCATTACTAGCATGTGAGATGAGTGCAATTGTGCGGTAGTTTGAGCATTCTTTGGCATTGCCTTTCTTTAAGATTGGAATGAAAACTGACCTTTTCCAGTCCTGTGGCCACTGCTGAGTTTTCCAAATTTGCTGGCATATTGAGTGCAGCACTTTCACAGCATCATCTTTTAGGATTTGGAATAGCTCAACTGGAATTCCATCACCTCCACTAGCTTTGTTCGTAGTGATGCTTTCTAAGGCCCACTTGACTTCACATTCCAGGATGTCTGGCTCTAGGTGAGTGATCACACCATCGTGATTATCTGGGTCATGAAGATCGTTTTTGTATAGTTCTTCTGTGTATTCTTGCCACCTCTTCTTAATATCTTCTGCTTCTGTTAGGTCCATACCATTTCTGTCCTTTATTGAGCCCATCTTTGCATGAAATGTTCCCTTGGTATCTCTAATTTTCTTGAAGAGGTCTCTGGTCTTTCCCATTCTGTTGTTTTCCTCTATTTCTTTGCATTGATTGCTGAGGAAGGCTTTCTTATCTCCTCTTGCTATTCTTTGGAACTCTGCATTCAGATGCTTATACCTTTCCTTTTCTCCTTTGCTTTTCGCTTCTCTTCTTTTCACAGCTATTTGTAAGGCCTCCTAAGACAGCCATTTTGCTTTTTTGCATTTCTTTTCCATGGGGATGGTCTTGATCACTGTGTCCTGTACAATGTCATGAACCTCCATCCATAGTTCATCAGGCAATCTATCAGATCTAGTCCCTTAAATCTATTTCTCACTTCCACTGTGTAGTCATAAGGGATTTGATTTACGTCATACCTGAATGGTCTAGTGTCGTTCAGTCGTGTCCAACTCTTTGCCACCCCATGGACTGTAGCCTGGCAGGCTCCTCCATCCATGGGATTTTCCAAGCAAGAATACTGGAGTGGATTGCCAATTCCTTCTCCAGGGGATCTTCTCAGGTCTCGGTCGCACTGCAGGCAGACTCTGAGCCACCAGGGGGAATCACTTTAGCCTGTTACTATTATGTTTTCCATGCTCTTTTATTATCTTGTTTAAAAAGCTTCTCTTTGGCTTTAATCAAGACTTCTGAAATTTGACAATATATTTCACATTTGATAAATAATATGTTAACATAATCATATGACTTTTCTCCTTTTAGCTATTTTAGCTCTAAAGCTTTTTGTTTTAAGCTCTTACCAATTAACATAAAGATACTTCTTGGAATGATAACACTTTAGAGCTATGCATGGCCATAACCTTCAGCTCACTGACATCACAGAAATCAGTAGGGGCTTGAAGGTTCACCTCAATGAGGGTGGAAGTGAGGGCGGGTAGAGCACCAAAGACACAAAAAGATTCAGCTGAGAGAAGCCCCAGGTGGCTCTCACCTGCCTGCAGGTTCAGGCTCCAGTGAAAGCAGACCACTCTCTGCATTTTCCCCTTTGACCTTGCTCTTTCCTTTGGCTGCTAAGAATACCCTTCTAAACCCCTTAGTCTTGCTATCCAAATCTCTGCTCTTAGAAAATGCACCCATTCTTTAAGGTTCAAATTAATTATCACTTCCTCCCACTGAGTCTTCCCAGGGACTCTCCCCACCCCCAAACCCCTACTTCTTAAAGTCCCATCATTCTGAGTGCTGCATGTGCATTTTTTTATTTCTCTCTGTGGCCCCAGGGCCTGGCAGAGTGCCTGGCATACAGTGGGTGTTCCAGAAATGCCCAGTGAAGGACTAACGAAATGAGAGAGGTCAGCCACCACTCCATCTCCACGGCCCTTCCCGCGCTCCCAGGGTTCTGCACGGTGGACTCCGGCTCGGCAGAGGGCATCCCAGACCCCTCACCAACCCCGGAAGCCAGGCTGCCTGCCGTGGGAGGACTACACTTCCCAGCAATCCCAGGGAAAAGCGAAAACCCTTTGGCTTTGACAGCCACCACCACAAGTCTTTCCGCCTCCCCGGGCTGCCTGGGAGCTGGGAGCTGGGATTATGGTGGCCTGAGCCACAAACGCAGCTGCAGGAGCCTGGAGCCCCTGACCCTTCCCCTGCCGCCGCCCCACCAGGAAGACCAGGAAAGCAGCCTCAGACCTGCCATGCCTGCCCCGCCCAGCCCCCCGGGGGGCCTGAGACGGCCTCTCCCGGACCGCCGCTGAGGCTGGACCACCAGCCAGATGTAGCCGGGCTCCGGAGCCGTCTCCTCCCCTCCTGTCTCTGAGGATCTCTCCTGCCCGATCCCCACCTCCTGGCCCAGGGGCCGGCCGAAGGGCCTGCAGGCTCTGGAGCCCTGATGCCTTCCTGCTCACTCTCCTGAGAAGCCACCTCTAGCACCCAGAGTTGGGGGCAGGCCCCAGGGACGGACGTGGGCCAAAGTGAGCCCAGAGTGCCCCGAGGCCAGGGCCCACCATGGCCCAAGCGCTGCCCTGGCTCCTTCTGTGGATGGGCTCTGGGGTGCTGCCTGCCCACGGCTCCCAGCCCGGCATCCGGCTGCCCTTGCGAAGCGGGCTGGGGGGTGCCCCCCTGGGGCTGCGGCTGCCCCGGGAGACCGACGAGGAGTCTGAGGAGCCCGGCCGGAGGGGCAGCTTTGTGGAGATGGTGGACAACCTGAGGGGCAAGTCCGGCCAGGGCTACTACGTGGAGATGACCGTGGGCAGCCCCCCACAGACGGTAAGGTCGCTGGGCCAGCCCTGCCCTCCCTCCTCATGAGCCGAGGAAGAGAGGCTGGGGGTGCAGCATGCGGGGGGCTCCTGCTAAAATGGGGGCTGCATGGTGCGGGCTGGAGGGATCCTCTCCCAAACATGTCCTCTGGGATCATAGTGGCAGCATTCAGCCCCAAAGCCCCGCTTCCCACTTCCCTTCCCCTTGACTGTCCTCCCCTCACTCCTAGTCTTATACACACACCCCTCAGGAAGCATTTGGGGGCAAGAAAAACACGTGGATTGGGGAGGCCTGATCTGGGGAAGAGTCCAAACCACAGGGGCTGTGAACAGGTGTCAGCCCACACCATGCCTGAGTCTCCCCACCCCTTTGCTCTGGATCTTGGTCGCCCAATCTCAGCATCTAGGGTTCTGACCAAGGGATCCTGGCATGAGTTGGATCAGCCCTTTTCTCTCTCTGTCTGGGCGGCCGCAGGGCAGTGAAGCGAGGTTTCTTGTGACCTCCACTCTAGCCAGAAGCTGTGAGCTGAGTGTTGCCTTCCCCTGTCCCTCCTTCCTCCCCACCCCTTTGCAGCCTGCACTCCAGCCCCTCCCCCACCTAATGCCTCCCTGAGCACTGGCCAGAAGGAACTGAACTGAGCCTGGGGAAAGGACAGATTGTAAATTGCATAGAACGAAGGAGCCAGAGCCCCCTTCTACGCATGAGACTCTTTCCATGAGCTGATAGGTGCTTGGGGGTGGCAGCGATGGAGAAAACACTGCCTGCCAGGTCCCCACGCCCCATGCTTCCTGACAGTCCTCCAAGGTACCTCCTAGGTGGCCATGGAAGGTGCAACCTTTGCGCCCCTGTCCGGGTTGGAGTTGGCCACGAGCAGCCCTCTGCTGGGTTGCTGTGGCTGACCTCTGTGAGCATTGCCTCCTCGGTGGGGGAGTCTGGGCATGGGTAGCAGGATGGCTGAGTGTGTGCTGGTGCGTGTCACCTTGAATCTGAGCCTGCACATCTCTGAGCCACCCCCCTCCCCCGGATCTGTGTCTGGGAGGCTTGTCCTTGGGAGGGTCGGCCAAGGTGGGAGTGTGTCTATGGGCAGAGGGAACCGCTACACTTCCTGGACTTCTCAACAGCACTTACACCAAATTTGGGGGAGAAGCACACTCCCCCTTTCCAATTACCTGATGGAAGCAAGCCTTCCAAGGTCCATGCCACCCAGGCCTATCTCTCACCCCCACCCCCCAGCGGATCCAGGCTCTGGGCTCCCCCCCTTATAGTGCACAGGGGACTATAATCGGACTTGAGGCAGTAGAAGGACAGAGCCTGAATCCAGGCCTCTCGCAGCCTGAGCCAACAGGAGGCCAGGTGTTGTGAGGGAGCAGGAAGCTGTGGGACCAGGTTCCTACTCCCGTTTCTGCTACTGATGCATTGTGCAAATTGTGCATAGATCCTGTGACATGGACACAGGACAGACTGTGGGACCAACAAGAGCTTTGGGGTCAGACAGACCCGGAATGCCAGCTCCACAACCCACAGCCTTTCCTTTTCCCAGCTGTGTGGCCTTGGGAAAATTATATAACCTCTCTGAGGCTCTTGCTGTGTCTTTAAAATGGGTGATATGAGATCTCCTTTGCAAGGTGATAGTGAGGATTAACAGACTTTGTAGGTGAAAGCATCTAAAACAATGCACCTAGACACATACTTGACCGCCAGTAAATGTGAAATCACTTTCTTCTAACTTGCCTGGCCACCTCTGCCTCTTCTGTGTTCTGCAAGGAAGCATAGAAACTTAAGTGTTCTGAGCCTCCACATTTTACATGTAGAACATGTAAATGGGGGGCTATTAACCATACTTCCTTGGACCCTTGAGATAAAGTGTACACCCGCTCAGCCCAGGAATTGACAGAGAGCAATTTCCTAATAAATGTCAGCTCCCTCCCCCTCCTTCCCAGGAGAAGGGGAAAGCAGGCTTAAAGTTCAGCACCAGCCCGAGGAGCCCGTGGCAGATGGGGCAATTCTGGGGGTTGTCTTACAGCTCCCAGGCCAACGCCAGCCAGTCTGTGCTCTTCGGTGACTTCAGTTCTCCCCCCAGCAGTCTGGGAGAAGGATGCCCTTTTTCCTGACCCTGGGCTTTGGAAGCACCAAATGAGAACGTGAAAGGCACAGTGCCCTGAACAAGTAACTGTGAAACTTGGGGTGCACTTTCTGTGTGCCAGGCAACTAATTGCTGGATTTGGGAGACTGAGCCACAAAGAGACAGGAAATGTATTTTCTGCCTCAAAGAGCTTGAGTGTGGAAGTGAAAATTTAAGTCCCTGGAGGAGGAAATGGCAACCCACTCCAGTATTCTTGCCTGGAGAATCCCATGGATGGCAAAGCCTGGTGGGCTATGGTCCATAGGGTCACAAAAGGATCAGACACGACTGAAGCGACTTCGCACCACGCACCCATACCTAGGTCAGAATCTCAGGCTGAATCTCAGGTTTGAAAATTACTGACCTGTAATACAGTGAGTGGATTCTGTAGGTGTTTTTTGCTTTTTTTTTTTTAATTTTTTTCCATCTATACTCTTCTGAGGGAGGGGTTCTTTTCTTCACTTTATTTATTTACTTTGGCCGAATTATATGGCATGCGGGATGTTAGTTCCCCAACCAGGGATTGAACCCATGACCACTGCAGTGGAAGTATGGAGTCCTGACCACTGAACCACCAGGGAAGTCCCTATAGATGTCCTGGAGGAGGTAAGAATCAGGCAAAGTCTCACAGAGATGTGCTGTGAGCATTTGTGAGCAAGGTCTTGAAGGATGGATAGGAGGGGCGAGGCCATCTCAGTGAAGAAAGGTCCCCCCAAACTGCGTGCTTCATTTGTGTATCCACCCCTTCCCACCATCTCCCTGAGACCAAGTGAGGACACAGTGAATGAGAGAACGAGGTGTGTGTGTTTGGGTTTACGCGTGTTTGTTCAGGAGACAGTGAGAAACCCAGGCCGGACTTTGGTCTGCCAAAGTGAGGGGAAAATTGAATTTGTGCAGCAGAATGACAAAAGAAGCAATCTTTTAGAAAGAGACATCTGAATTTTAGAAAGAATGGGACTGAGGGATGCAGGTAGCAGGAGGCTCTATCACAAAGGCCCAAGTGTGGAGGGCTGTGACAAGGACAGCGTGAGTCTGTAAGCGGGGGAAATGGGAGGGAGACCGGGCTGCGAGGGACGGTGTGAGGCAGTTAGACCAGACTTGGTAACACTGGTGTGAGGGTGAGGAAGAAGGTGTCAAAGACGATTTTAAGATTCCCATCTGGGATGAATTAGAAAATGACAAGACCATTTGTGAGAAAGTTGGCAGCAGGGGATGGTTTAGGAGTGCGGATATACGAATATATCTTTGTATTTATGGTTACAGCTTATAAAAGTTTTAAAATAAACTCTATATAGATTATTTTGTTCTTTCCAGTAATTCCTGCATTATATAAAAAGTCTTAACCATTTTAAGATTCTAGCAGAAGAAATGGGGACTGAAAAATAACTGGCCAGTTGGCTGGTCAGTAAACTGGACCCTGTCTCACCCTTGACTTCCCTCTCAGCCTTGCATGTGTGCTGTGCCAAGTCACTTCCGTCGTGTCCAATTCTTTGCAGCCCTATGGACTGTAGCCCACCAGGCTCCTCTGTCCATGGGATTCTCCAGGCAAGAATACTGGAGTGGGTTGTCATGCCCTCCTCCAGGGGGTCTTCCCGACCCAGGGATCAAACCCGCGTCTCTTATGAACTCTTGCAGATGGGTTCTTTACCATTGGTGCCACCTGGGAAAGCCCTACTCAGCCTTACTACCTACCTATTTGTGTATCTTGAAGGAGAAAAGAGTTTATTAGAGAGTTTATTAGAGATCCTGCTTCCATTTTCTCATCTCCCTTACTGTATTCATCAGCATATGTCACTGTTTTTTGTGACATAAAAATTTCATAAAACACCAAGCTCTTGAGGACAATGTCCTTTTTAATTGATTATTTTTCTGCAGGATTTCATTTCTCCTTAGCTAATATCTATGATAGCATCATACTCAGAAAAGGCACCTAAAAAGTGTCCAGAAAATGAATAAATAAAGTGTAAGACTTCTAAGTAGAACTGTTGATGAGCCATTGTAAGTGCAGGACTGGAGCTCTTCAAGAAAGCATTTTCATTCTCTTCGCTTCAATGAAAGAATGTCATCTCATTGGAAAGGTATGCATATCACCATCCAAACAATGGGGCTCATAATTTAACTGTTAGGATTGAAATCTGGTGGTGGTCAATTTTCAGTTTAACAAATACTTTTTGAACACCTACCATTTACAAAAGAGAAGGATATGTTAGTCTTAGTCCTTGGAGCGCTCATGATTTGGTGTAAGACACAGATACGAGTGCCTAAATATCATGTAAGACCAAGTACATTTGGTACAATGAGAAGTTAGTTCTCTGGTGGTCCAGTGGTTAAAACTCCACACTTCCACTGCAGGGGGTGTGGGTTTGCTCCCTGGTTGGGAATTCTGCATGCTGCAAGGTATGGCCAAAAAAAAACACACCAAAAACCAGAAGAACAGTGAGTCTTAGAAGTATACAGAAAGCAGCGGCTACTTCTGACAGTGTTAGGAAAGGCTTGCTAGAAAAGGTAGCATTTGAATATGGCCTAGAAAAATGAGAAAGCTTTGCTATTTGGAGAGTGGTTGGGGAGAAAAACTTCAAAAAGAGAGACATGAGCTATGCTAAGAAGCTGGAAGTTGTGATAAGGATGCTGTGAGGCTGACTCGAGGTTGGGCTTCATTCTGGAGGCAGCAGAGAGAGGGTCTAGTGAATTTTGGTTCCAGGAACACATTTCCAGGCTGCAGGATAACTTGGATGGTCTAGAATCCAAGAAGAGAATCTCAATTAGGACGCATGGGTCTGAAAGAAGATGTGAAGAAGGAGAAGTCTTCAGAGAGATGGCATCACCTGTCCGGTCAACCGGATGTTCCCTGCCCCTGGTAGGGGAGAGGGAAGAGAAGTCCACTTCCTTTGAACTTCTCTGACTGTGTTTGTGTCAGGATACACAACAAAAGGAACAAGCTTTCAAAGCACAACGTGCTTCCCAGACGGTTTAGAGGTAAACAATCTGTTTGTAATGCAGGAAATGCAAGAGACACAGTTGGATCCCTGGGTCAGGAAGATCCCCTTGAGGAGAAAGTGGCAACCCACCCCAGTATGCTGGAAAATCCCGTGAGCAGAGGAGCCTGGCAGACTATAGCCCATGAAGTTGTAAAAGAGTCAGACATGACTGAGCAGTTGAGCACGTTTACAGCACAGTACAGTTTACCAAAATTCCATGTTTGTTATTCTGCTTTCATTACACAGGCAAGGTATTAGCATGTCCCTTTTGGGGAGGAGGAAACTGAGGCTCAGAGAGATAAGTGGTTTGCTCCAAGTTATTCAGTTATGGAAGAACAGAGCTGGATTCAAATCCTGATCTTTGGATTCCAAATCCACATACTTGGCTCGTTCCAGCACTCTATAGTCTGGGACATGTTGGTTGACTTTGAGATGCCAGTGGACAATTCTTGTGGATGCAACCAGCTGAGAATGAAAGTGAAAGTGTTTGTCACTCAGTCATGACTCTTTGTGACCCCATGGACTGTAGCCCACCAGTCTCCTCTGTCCATGGGATTCTCCAGGCAAGAACACTGAAGTGGGTTGCCATTCCCTTCTCCAGGGGATCTTCCCGACCCAGGGATTGAACCCAGTCTCCTGCATTGCAGGCAGATTCTTTACTATCTGAGCCATTGGGGAAGCCCTCAGCTGAGAATGGGGATCTAGAAACCAGGAGAGAAGTTGGGACTGGACAGGAAGATTTGAGGATCACCTGCAGAGAGGTAGCTATGGAAGTCAAATTAGCAAACAGACTTATTCTTTGAGAGAATGGAGAGAGAAGAGAGAAATGATTATGGGAAGATTATTGGGTACAGAGATCAAGAGAGCAAAGAAAAGTAATCAGAAAAGTAGAAAACTACAAGTGGGACTTCCCTAATGATCCAGTGACTAAGACTCCGTGCTCCCACTGCAGGGGGCCCATGTTCCATCACCGGTCAGGGAACTAGATCCCACATGCTGCAGTGAAGACTGAAGATCCTGAGTATTGCAAAGACCAGCATAGCCAAGTAAATGAATATTTTTAAAAAGAAAGAAAGAAAACTATGAAGATTCAGGGTCTCAAAACCCATGAAGGGACTTCCCTGGTGGTCCAGTGGCTAAGACTCCATGCTCCCAATGCAGGCGGCCAGGGTTCGATCCCTGGTGAAGGAACTAGGTCCCACATGCTGCAACTAAGACCCGGTGCAGACAAATAAATATTTTCTAAAAAAACAAAAAAACCATGAAGACACGAAGTGGTTTTCCTGACCCCTCCCTAGAATGATTTTCACACTGTGATTTGTGGGATTCTGTAACAGGACCTCAAGGGTGAGGGAGAGGTTAGGAGACAGCTAAGCAGGCAGACCCTGTACCTTCCACTTTTCCACTCACCAGGCACGCCCCCGTCCCACCTGCCTCCAAGTCTCCCAGGCCTCTCAGCATAGGTCAGTTTTGTTTTTAAACAGTGGAATTCCAGGTTTGGTTGATTGACTGGCAGATTGAGTTAAAAGGTTGAAAATTAAATTAATTACAATTAATTAAAAGGTTGAAAACTTTTGAACTCAAAGAACCACCCTTTAAGTTAGACAACCCCAAAACCCAACAACCCCAGACAGTGCTGGCCTCAGCACTGGGAGGCGACCTCCAGATTGGGGTTTGGGCTTTAACTGTACATAAGCCTCTGCTAGGACTCTCAGGCTGTCCTTTCACGCCTGTCTCCTCCTTCACCTCCCCAGGTCTGGAAGGAAAGAGTTCAGAGCTGGGAGTGGGAGGCATTGAGGAATGACTGTGTCCTCTCACTAAGGTAGGCAGTCAGGAGCCCTTCTTGGGTATCTCTGGTAAAGAGCTAAGCAGAAAACTGGTTAAAAATCCAGGAAGAGAAACATCCCTCAGGAAAGCTTCCTCCCTGACAACTAACTTCTCTGTCTGCTGGGGGCCACCTGGCTTGGGGGCCTGGGCAGTGGGGAGTTCTGGAAACAGACCACTTTCCTGGTCCTAGAGTTCCCTGGGCTTCTCCTGGCAGGAGGCTACCCTGGCTGCTGGCCACTGTAACCCCACCACGTACAGGCTGGACTTCTGGGTCGGCCTCTCGGGGTTGGGGAACACTACCAACTGTTTGACTCCAGCACCTGTGGAATTTTCACCAGATAGCCCAAGGCCTGAACCCTGGCGTCTCCTTATGGTTCGAGCAAACAGACCTATGTAGGGGACATAACTGGGCACCACGGGGGAAAGTGGGTATATGCCAGAGATGAGCTTCATTTTCACCTGATAGAGATGATTACAGCCCCTGTAAGCTGTGGATGGGATGAGGTTAGACAACAGGAAGAACACACCATCTAACAGTAAGCAGGCAGCAGTGGCTGTGATGCCCTCAGAGCAGGATTTCCGAAGTGGGTTTCGTGGAGACTGAAGGTGCTAAAGAGACACTTCGAGGCAAGGACGGGATGGAGTTACAGGAAGTAAAATCTCTCTTCCAACCACAGCATTTCTGCTTTTTTCTCTTCGATACACTGGAATAATGCATGAGATTGGAAAAAGCTTCTGTTGCTTAAAAAAAAAATTTGAAAACCATTGTCTTAGATCTGTTGTTTCAGAATAGTAGGCATACATGTTTTTTGACCATTTACATTTATCATTGCATTTGAATAGGAAGCACTGATAAATATTAGTTGAGCTGGGTTTGAGCCTAGGGGAAACGGAGCAGCCTGTCTAAAGTGGGAAGGGCACCCTTAGGGTTTGGGATGACCCAGCCTCCTTGGGATTCTTTAAAAAAAAAAAAAAAAAAAAGCCCAAGACCAAGGAGTCTGCTTGCTCCCAGGTATCAATTGCCAGCTTCAGCCTGGAGAGCGAAGTGGAAGCAGAGGATGTCTGGGACAGGAGTCCATTTCTATCAGGTCAGCTGACTTGGTCAAAGTGGGAGGCGCCTGGATGGGACAAAATTGCCAGACTCAGTTCGAGGCAGGAGCTGCGTGCTGCGCTGGCCCTCTGCCATGCCCAGCTACTGACTTGCTCCTTGTGTCCTTCCTTGCCCCTCTCTCTCAGCCTTGGGCAAACTCAGGTCTGGGGATATCCACTTAGGAAAGCAGACGAAGCTGACTCAGAAGCCTCTGGGACCAGCAAGTCCTGAAGTCACTCCAATTGCTCTAAGAACCTGTGCAGCTACTCCGTCAATTTCATGGGTATGGTGGGCATCCACTGTTATCATCACCATACACAGTGTCTGACTGGAAATCACCCCTGAAAGGACCCTAGGGCTGAGAACCAATAGCGAGAATCTATAGTCCCAGAAACCTGCACCAAATGAGGCAATTATGGTTAAGAAAAATCGTTACAGAGCATCTACTAAGAGCTACGTAAGAACTAGATAATAAGCTCAGAAACGTGCCCCCTGCCCTTGTGGAGCTCGCCATGTGTAGGACAGACAGACATCGGATAAATGGCTTCAAGTTGGATGAGGGGGTAGACGAAGCAGCACGTGTTCTTGAGGACTTGTGAGAGTCCAGGCTGGGCTGGGGCGTCAGGGCGAGACCTTTGGGGAAAAGAACGTTTAAATGGTGCCTTGGAAGTTGAGCAGAAGTTTGACAAAACAGGGAGAGAACATTTCAGGCAAAGGGAAGGGACTATGAGCAGGTGACAGATGGTTGTGCTCCTGTGAAACTTGAGAAGCATGATGAGAGAGGGGGAGAGAGGGAAGAGATGGCATTTGGAGCTGACTTATGAGTGGTTAGGCATCCCCAACATCAAGGGTCTCAGGATTTAATTCAGGAAGTTTTTTTTATCAGCTATCTGATGCAGAGTAACAAAGTAAAACAAGTCATCGTCGCTCAGGATTCTGTAGGTTGGTTGTGGCTCTCCAGCAGGCTTACCTGGGCTCCTCACGTGGCTGGTGGGTCAGCTGGGGGCCAGATGAAGCTGGGCCGGCCGCACCTCCTTCTCCATGAAGTCTTTCAACCTCAAGGAGGCAAGACAGAGCCTCCTCACGTACAATCCCAGGGCCACACCCCAGGAGGCCAGTGCCCTCCCCGCCCAGTGCACACACACTTACACCTCTGCTTTCCTCCTTTGTTGGTGTCCCATTGGTCAAATCAAGTAATGTGGCCAAGTCCGCGTCAAAGTTACGGGGGATCACACAAGGGCATGGACACAGCAGTAATGATTCACTAGTGAAACAATCTGCCTTTCCTTTCCAAATGAGAGACAGGAATGTCAGGAGATGAAAGAGCAGACTCTCATGGATGGGCAGAACCAAACGACCCAAGCTTTGTGGCTTGTGTGTGTGCTCAGTCGCTTCAGTCATGTCTGACTGTGCAACCCTAGGGACTGTAGCCCGCCAGACTCCAGACAAGATTCTCCACAGAAGAATACTGGAGTGGATTGCCGTGCCCCCCTATAGGGGAACTTCCTGTTGCAGGGATCAAACCCATGTCCCTTATGTCTCCTGCATTGGCAGGTGGGCTCTTTACCACGTGTCACCTGGGAAGGCTTGTGTGTATCAGGGATTAAATCCTTTCCCTTGATCTCAGTTTTCTCCTCCGTGAAATGGAAGAAAGGCTCCTACATCTCAACCAAGAGGCTTGTGATACAAGACTATAAGGGCTCTTCCCCATAAACTCTGAGGCCGACACAGAAGGAAACAGACTTTTGAGGCCGACACAGAAGGAAACAGACTTTCCTTTAGCAGAAAGAATCAGAGTTACAGCCCCCTCCCAGAGGTATGCAAAAGTGGTAAGACCCTAGCATAGGCTGCCAAGAAAAGTTGTGTTTGTTTGGCCAAAACAATAACTCTTAATAACTGGAGAACTCTCAGAATGAGAACAAGCTCCCATCTCTCCAGGCAAGTAGACAGATGACTCCTGAAGGTTCTTTTCATCCAGAAGAATGGAAACAACTCCCATCTGCTAGTGAGAGCAGGGGCCAAGACAGGTGGGATTTGGGGGACAAGGAGTTTACCCTGAACTCACCAGCTCCATGCCTGTCTCATCATCCAAGATCTGCTGCTGCAAACCCCTCTAGGGGAGCCTTGCTAGTAGAGCAGAATGGGCAGGTGTGTTGGTCCCTGTAGGGCTTGTTAGCACTTCCCTGTAAAGCTACCAGCCCTCAAAGGCCC
The DNA here is from genome assembly GCF_027580195.1 of Bos mutus. Lineage (NCBI taxonomy): Eukaryota > Metazoa > Chordata > Mammalia > Artiodactyla > Bovidae > Bos > Bos mutus. The sequence goes on from NC_091631.1 coordinate 51,885,008, forward strand.
CCAGGGGCATGCTTGTTTGTTAAGTGATTGGCACTGACCTAGTCCTGACCCCAAGCTGCGGCCCTCTGGGCATCTCAAGGCCAGAGCTACAGAGGCTTCTGAGTTGACCTGGCCCCAAGGGATGGGGAAGACCTAAGATGATTCAAGGACTCCAGCTGCTGCTGCTGCTAAGTCGCTTCAGTCACGTCCGACGCTGTGCGACCCCATAGACGGCAGCCCACTCCAGGCTGCCAGTCAAACCAGGGGCCCTGGTGAGAGGAAGGCAGGTCTGAGCTAGAGCCACACCTATAATCTAAAAACACCCACAGTTTGGGGGCCACTGAGAGATCCCTCCCTCACCCTGAAAATAGGGTACGTTAGCTCTTTCCCTTTTTTCCTCCAACCATTCATTAATTCAAGGAATACTTATGAGAATTTCCCTGGTGGTTCAGTGGCTGACTCTGTGCTCCCAATGCAGGGGGCCTGGGTTTGATCCCTGGTCAGGGAACTAGATCCCGCATGCCATAACTAAGACCCAGCACAGCCAATAAATAAATAAGATATACTTATCGCCAGGCACTGTGATACGCACTGGGGACACAATGGAGATTTAAAAAAAAATTAGACACAAGGAAAGGTGAGACTCAGTGGCAAGTCCTATGGAAGCATGTTAACAAGAGAATATGACCTGGTCTTTCTCCCTGAGGAAGTCCCTTCTGAGCTCAGACTGAAGGATGATGACTAGACAGAACTGCAAGTGGAAAGGAGGATGGTCCACGTAGAGTGAATGACCCACGCAACAGTCTTTGAGGAGGGACCATGGCTGATTGGAGGACCTGAAATGAGGCCAGTGTGGCTGGTGGGCAGAGGGCTTGGGGAAGTATGGGACAAGCTAGGCTGGCTACAAGGAGGCAGGGTTGGACCATGAAGGGCTCTATAGGAAACATTAAAGCTTTAAATCTTTATTATAATAGCAAAAGGCAAACCATTGACATGGGAGGGTAACTTGGTCACATCTACACTCTGGAAAGAACATTCTAGCCACAGTACAGAAACAAGTTGGCGAGATCAAGGTGGATGTACCAAGACCAGTTGAGAAGCTATTGTGATATTCTAGGATGAGACGATGAGAGCTCTGCCAGGGGTGGCAAAAGAGTTGGCAAGAAGTGAATACTTTCAGAGGCCTTTAAGCTTAACTGGACAGGACTCGTTGATGCCTTGGATAGAGATGTGAAGAGGAAGGTGTTAGGATGTCTCTGAAGTTGCTGACTTACGGAACAGATGGATGGTGACTAACAGAGGCAACTTTGGAGAAAAGACAGATGGGCAGGACCAGGTAAGGTCAGCCCTGGCCATCCTGAATTTCAGGTGTCTTTGAGGCAGTTCAACAAAGAGTGAGAACCTAGAGCTTTAAGTTCAAGAGTCACAGGGATATACGTGGTAATTACAGCTGCTGCCATGGGTGAGATGGCCTGGGGACACAGCAGAGTGGGAGAGGAAGCGGACCAAAGCCCAGGCCTTGACATGAACCCGCAGAGTAGACAGAAGATCCATCAGAGAGGTGGGAGGAAAGTATGCCACAGGGGGACAGGGACGAGTGTTTCAAGGAGGGAGGGGGCCTTCCCTGGGGGTCAAGTGGCCAAGACTCCAAGCTCCCAATGCAGGGGGCCCAGCTTCGATCCCCAGTTGGGGAACTAGATCCCACATGCCTCAACCAAGACTGGCACAGTCAAATAAAAAATAACTATTAAGGAGGGAGGGGTCAGCAGCACTGAATGTTCTGGAGAAGTCAAGTGAGATGATGATTAATTTGAAAACAGTCTTTTGTATTTGGTGATGTGAAATCCTTGGTAACCGTAGTAAGGGCTGTGCTAGAGCGGAGGAAGGGATAGAGGCGAGACTCAGTTTGAGGATGGGTTGCGGAATGAGTAGGAGGTGGAGAAATGAAGACAGCTTGTCCGATAACTTTGGCTGTGAAGGGAAAGGAGAGAGAGGGTGACTGGAGGCGGGTGTGAGAGTAAAGATTTTTTTTTTAATGAAGGGACAAGCATTTATAAATGCCAATAGGAAGAATCGCAGATTTAGGGGTGGGGGTAGGGTGGCATGAGAGTTGAATCCTCCCGAGCTAGGAGGAGGGTCCGCTGAGAGGCAGGACACAGCACAGCAAGGACAGGTGGGAACGATAGTCGTGGGGGGTGGGGGGGTCCATCTGGAGGCCCCCATTTGGTGAAATAAGAGGGGAGGGCATCAGCTAAGATCTGGCTGCATGTAAACCCTCCCCTTGCAGGCTGCCCAGGGGACTCATGATAGAGATGTGGGAAGGACGGGACCAAAATCACTTCTCTCAGAAGCAGGGTCACAGTGCAAAGGGCAAACTGACAGAAGGACATTTGCTCGGGAGGAAATGGCAACTGCTTTATTTTGGTTTCCCCTTTTTTGTGGAGGGTGCAGAGGGGGAGGAAAGGGGAGCAGTGGGAGCCTGAATTCCTGGTGTGGGGGTGGGGGGCGGGGGTTGTTAGAGGGAGGGGGGAGTGGAGGGAGTCTTGCCTCCCTGGGCAGAGTGGGGAGACCTTCCTCAGGTGAGGAGAAAGGCTGGGACTGGAAGGGCACCAGGAGAGACGGCGGCCTCCGGGCTGGGAAGGGAAGGACCTGCAGAGAGGGCTCTTCCCTCTGCAGGAGAGAGAGTTGGAATGGGGAGGCCTGAAGCCCCCAGATAAGGCTGCCATTCCAGGGTCAAGGGTGGTTGGTTTCCCCTAGGGCCGGCCAGGCACCCGTGCTCCACGCCAACCCCCCACCCAATCAGGGGCACCAGCTTGTGGAGGAGACCCTCTTTATTTGGGGTCCACTGGTAACAGGGATCCCTGTAAACCTGAGGCCAGCCCCCAGGGTGGAGACCAGAATCCTGGCAGGTGGGGGAGGGCGTCCTGAGGAGTGGGTGGGTGAAGCAGCCTTTTTAATCATTAACCTGGTTGATTGAAATCTGAACTGCTGTGCCTCCTGCTTTATTGATTCTCTCTGAAAGCGCAGCATCTGGGGCTGGTGGCTGCTAAGAGACCAGGGAGAGGGACAGAGGGGAGAGGTAGGGGCTGGGCTGGGGGGATGAGAAGACAGGGGAGCTAGGCCAGGAGTGGGGGCTGGGAAGGGGGAGGAGGTGGGGTCCGAGGGCTGGGCAAGTGGGCACTGGGGGGTGTAGTCAGCAGAGCCCCAGAGGACCATTGAGAGCAGGAAGGAGCCAAAGAACCAGATGGTGGTGGGAAACGCAGTGACCTGCCCAGGGTGACAAGGTCAGAGCCTGCACCACAGCCGAGGTCAGCTGACTTCACGGCACTGAGCAGAAGCGATTACAGAAATGGAGGGCCCCAAGGTCGGGGGAGGAGCTGAGGCGAAGGACACAGTAAGCCGCCAAGAAAGGACTCTCTTGACAGATCACTGTGCTCCTGGAGACCAGGGCCTTTCCTTTTTGCCTGTGAGGATGGAGGAGGCATCAAAAAATGGCTGACCGCCTGAGGAGGGGTCAGGCCATCTCGGGAGGAAGAAGGACGAGGCGGAAGAGACGAAGACGGAGCTGCACAGCGAGGAACGGCAGGACGACAGCTGTCTGTCTTCGCTGAGCCAACACCGGGGCCTGGGAGGTGGCTTTTCACCAGGACCGCACACGGGGCTCCTGGCTCCCCAGTACCTCTGACAGTGGGCCTCCTACGTCTCGGTCACCTCTGAGACAGAGGGGAGCCCTTCGTGAGGAGCTCCATTCTGGCAGACAGGGTCAGAAACATGTGGTCTCCCTGTGCCACCCTGGTACCCACAGTGCCCCTGGCCAGTGCCAGCTCCGAGAATAGCTGGTCTCTGAGCTGGGAGGGGGATGAGCCAGGCTGCCTGCTGGTGACGTGGCCCCTAGAACCAGAGATGAGGGGAAAGGGCGAGCTCTGCAGACAGGCTGGGCCAGAACCCAGGGTGAGGAAGGGCATCTGATGGCAGAAACAGGAATGAGAACACGCACGTGCCAGTGACGTGGCTCTGATGACACAGAAAACGTCCCAGTTCTGCAGAGAAGACAGAAACAGACACAAGGCTTCTGAGGCCATGAGGAGGCTGTCACAGGACGCCACCCTGTGTCTGTGGTCCTGGTACTAACAGGGGCCAGTCTGTCCAGTCCTGCATCTGGGAGCTTCACCCTGGACACTCCAAAGGGAGACCACGTGGCCGGGGCGGGCCGGGGGTACAGGACAGAGCAACGCAGGGAGTGAGTCCAGGCCTCCTGTCCTAACATCTTTCTCTCCCTTTTCTCTGGCAGCTCAACATCCTGGTGGACACAGGCAGCAGTAACTTCGCAGTAGGGGCCGCCCCCCACCCTTTCCTACACCGCTACTACCAGAGGCAGCTGTGAGTACCAGGGAGAGCAAGGGGGAGGGCCCTTTTCCAAAGACCCAGGGCCAAGGAGGGTCTGGGCAGGGAGGAGCTGCAGGGAGAAGGACCAGCTCCCCAGACAGTGACCCAGTGACAGGAGAGGGGGAGTAGAAAGGCTGGGTGGAATGGTAAGTTAAGGGGCGGCCAGGACACGCTCCAGTTCCAAGACAGGGCAACTTCCCGGGGGAGGGAGGGAGGGAGGAGAGCAGCCCCAAAACTCACAGTACAATCTCGGGGTGCCCTGTCTCTCTGCCTTAACTGAGGGGCGTGGGGGCTCCATCCCACAGACCTCAGTGGCTCTTGCTGAGCACGCTGCAGTGACAGCTCCCTTTGCTGTGTCCTCACCTGACACAGTGCAAGGAAGCGAAGGACAAGCCTTCCACAATCCTACTGCCTGACCTGGTTATCAGGGACTGAAAGCTAAATGCTTCCCTGTGCATCCCCGGCGTTGCAGCTGGACATGACTAACGGGTGGGAGGGACAGTAGAAGTGGGCTTTTAAGGTATGAGGGGCAGTGAGGGGTGATCTGGGAGCCCCTTTAATAGAAGAGCAGGAAGTGGTGTATCTGTGTGTGAAAACATGTGAGCGGAGGCTGACATCCCATCCCTTGACTTGTAGGCAGATGCCAAAGCCATGTTCTCAGGCCCCTCCGCTTTAACTTTCCAAAGTCAAGAAAGCAGTCAGGGAAGGGAGCGTGGTCAGTCCCCTCGCTGCCCCATTACTCACACCCCCACCCTGGTCAGTGTGATCCCACACAGGCGGCAGGACACAGGGTGATGAGCAAGTTTCCTCCAAGGGCTGTGCCTTGCCTACCCACCCTGCTGAGGTGCCTGTGCAAACCCTGTCCTTGGACGAACTTGCTGAAGAGATTCCACACTCACCCCGCCTGGTACTTTCTCTACCACTCAGATGGTACCACCAGGTCCCAAGGCAGCAAGAGTCAATGGCTCCTTTTCTTTAGGAGCGAGATAAGGTCAGGGGTGAGAGGTGGGAGATGCTCGCTAGCTGTGCCTTCTGCAGAAGCAGGCACAATACACAAAGCCTAGGCTTGTTCTTGCAGGGCCTGAGCTCCAGATCTAGGAATATGAGCTGTGGACACAGGAGAACGAGCCCCAAGCAAGGTCACTTGACATTCTGTCCTGAGTAAATCATCTACGGATGCTCCGTGGAGCAGCCTGACAGCAGCGTGGAGATACCTGGGATGAGATTAGGCACCAGGGAGTAGGTAGGATGCCAGATCCCTGTACTGGTTGTGGTTATGCACCCACAGATCTCTGCCTCCTTTGCACAGGTCCAGCACGTACCGGGACCTCCGGAAGGGCGTGTATGTGCCCTACACCCAGGGCAAGTGGGAGGGGGAGCTGGGTACCGACCTGGTGAGCATCCCCCACGGCCCCAACGTCACCGTGCGCGCCAACATTGCTGCCATCACGGAATCAGACAAGTTCTTCATCAACGGCTCCAACTGGGAGGGCATCCTGGGGCTAGCCTACGCGGAGATCGCCCGGGTGAGAGGAACAAGGCACTCTGTCTGCATGCTGCACAGGGACAGAGTTGGAGGAGAGGAGGGGCGGGAGGGAACTGAGGGAGGGAGGGAAACAAATCCGTTTAAAGAGCTGCTTGACAGGGGACAGGGTGGCAGTCTGAACTTCATCCCTACAGAGGGCTGAACTATGCTGACAGGTAGAGGAACAGGCTATTTTTCCTACTGACTCTCAGATCTTTAAGAATAAGAGAGAGGCCCCCATAACTCTGAGACAGGTTAAGCAGATGGGAATCAACAATCCTGTAGATCTTTTCTGTTTGCACTGCCAGTGTGCCTTGCTGTCCCTCTCACCACCAAGTCTCAGTACCTTAAGATGGTCTTTCCCCAGGAACACCCTCCCAAGTTTTGCTTTTGCCCCCTGCCCCATTTCTCTTTCCACCGGGGCCCTCTGAGCCAGGACTCACTCCTTGTCTCTCTCTGCCACAGCCTGATGACTCCCTGGAGCCATTCTTTGACTCCCTAGTGAAGCAGACCCACGTGCCCAATCTCTTCTCACTGCAGCTCTGCGGCGCTGGCTTCCCCCTCAACCAGTCGGAAGCGCTGGCCTCAGTTGGAGGGAGCATGGTGAGTAGGTCCTAGGAGAGGGGAGCCCCCCTGCTTCCCACCCTCTGAGGCGCCACCACAGCCTTGGGCTCCACTAGTGAGAATCAAGAGAAACCTCTGTATAGTCCCCACCTCCACTTTTCTTCTTCCACCCTTGTCTTCCTGCATCATTCCAGAAAGGATTTGAGGCTCCTATGGTAAACTTGGAAAGGAGGAGAGAGGATTAGGAAAATTTCAAAGGAAGTAAAAATAAGGCCTCTCAAATCAAGATGATTCAGTCTGACGATCAGAAGGCAGAGATGTAAGGAGTTTAAAAGTCCATTTATTAATTAATTAGGACAACTGGTGAATGGTTCTCTATCTCCAACAAGCAGAGAAAATAAAACTTGTAATATAAGCAAGTTATCATTCACTCCACATTTATTGTGCCGGTTTAGGTTTAAATAACTTTATATCAAGGGTTGTGTGATTCTGAAACAAGTAATTAAAAATCCTGGAAAGCCTCCTCCCCTGAACACATCCTTGACACACTGAAGAGAGCATCGATCGCTTTAGGACGGGGTCTGATTAGATGCAGGAAAATGAGAACGCGGATGTGCAGAGGGCTCTGCCCTGCCGCCCCCTCAGCCCCTAAATGGCTGCTCCTACTGCTGGCACTCTGGGTGACTTGCTGTCCTTCTGTGTTGGCTCATGGGTACTGCCTTTTTTTTCCCCTAGATCATTGGGGGTATCGACCACTCGCTGTACATGGGCAGCCTCTGGTATACTCCCATCAGGCGGGAGTGGTATTATGAGGTGATCATTGTACGGGTGGAGATCAATGGACAGGATCTGAAAATGGACTGCAAGGAGGTAACAAAACCCAGGGGGAAGCAGGGAGAGGTAAGGGGGAGCAACAGAGCATGAGGCCAGACCCTGAGTTATGAGGCTGGGAGGATAAGGCATAGGGGCAGGACCTGCAGGAGGGTTGGGGGCTGAGCGCGGGACTGCCAGGAACCTAAAGGTCACAGCAGGACCAGAGGTTTAACGTGGGACCGGGGCCCACGTGAGTTAACGTCTCGTAAGGAAAAACCACGTCTTGCTTTGTGACCCTGGGCGAGTCGTCCGAGAGGCAGAGTGACCCGATGCTGTAGAAGGCTCTGGCTTCAGAGTCAGAGCCTTGGTTTCTAGCTCTGTTCTAGCTACATGCCCTCAGGCAAGTTACTATGCTGTGTTTCAGTTTCCTTATCTGCAAAATGGAAGTAAAAACAGCTTTTCCAAAGACTGGTGAAAAGAGAGAAAATGAATCAAGTGTTTAGCCCAGTGCTTGACACACAGCAGGAGCCAGCAGTTGAACTATTTGGGCATTCCTTACCTAGATTCTTAATGTACATTCAGTTAGAACAGATGCAAATGTATTATGAAAAGTTAAAAGTATTATACAAGACGTTTTTATTTTCAAGATTTGGAGAATGTCTACCCACCTAAGAAAATACGAGTTAACGTTTACTGACTGCTTCCTATGTGCCGGGCACAATTCTCAGCACTTCAAATATATTAATTTATTTAATGCTTATAATAACTCTTTGAGGTAGGTACTATTATTATCCTCATGTTACAGATGAGGAAACTGAGGCACAGATGTTCAGTAACTTGCCCAAAGAGATCCACCAAAGAAGTAGCAAAGCCAGGATGCCAACCCAGGAAGGACCCTAAGCAGTCAGACTCACCCCTCCAATTCTGGCCAACGCCTGGCATCAAAAAGGCTTTTGATATGCTAACCTGTCTTCTCCCTCTCAGTACAACTATGACAAGAGCATCGTTGACAGTGGCACCACCAACCTTCGATTACCCAAGAAAGTGTTCGAAGCTGCTGTCAAATCCATCAAGGCAGCCTCCTCGGTCAGTGGGAGTAAGGACTGGGGTACAAAGATAACAGTGTCACGGGAAGTCATGAGGGGCACAGTCCTCCACAAGAGCCAAGACGCCTACCCTCAGACTCCTCTACTTAGATCGCTTGAAAGTGGTTCTCTTCCATGGGCCTGTCTGTTTGCACACAGTCTCCCTGGTCAGTTTCAGCCTTCACTCTTGCTCTCTTCCTCTAATCCTTGGGTTTTGGCTTAGCTTCCCTTGGTTTAGATACTTCATGTCTAGGGCCCAGTGAGTGTGATCTGAAAATGGGAGGGGTGAGGTGGTCTCATTGTTATCCCTTTCTTGCCAACACAGACGGAGAAGTTCCCAGACGGTTTCTGGCTAGGGGAGCAGCTGGTGTGCTGGCAAGCAGGCACCACCCCATGGAACATTTTCCCAGTCATCTCACTCTACCTAATGGGTGAGGTCACCAACCAGTCCTTCCGCATCACCATCCTTCCACAGGTATGTCCCTAGCCTTAATCAGTGGGATGCCAGGACGAGAACAATGTACATACTAAGAGATAGTCAGCAGGCCTGGCTTCCTGGAACTTGGAAGAGAAAATAGATGAGGGCCCAGTGGTAAAGGGCTTTGGGGGAAACCAAACCCGTGGAGCTCAGGGCTGGCAAAGGAAAACGCAGCCAAAGGGCATCGACACCAAGAAGGCAGAGATGGTGTGGAAGAGAGGAAAACACGAACTCTCACCCTGTGACTGCTTATCCTTAGCAATACCTGCGGCCAGTGGAAGATGTGGCCACCTCCCAAGACGACTGTTACAAGTTCGCCATTTCACAGTCATCCACCGGCACTGTCATGGGAGCGGTCATCATGGAGGGCTTCTACGTGGTCTTTGATCGGGCCCGGAAACGAATTGGCTTTGCTGTCAGTGCTTGCCACGGTGAGAGCACCAGGGATGAGGGTGTGGGGTCAGTCTACTCACCCTGTCCAGCGGTGAGGGCACAGGCCCCCGTCGGCCTGGGAGGGAGGTACCTCAAGCCAGAGGCCACCATTGTGCAAAAGCTAGCGTCAGTGCTTGTGCTTCTTGTGGTCGCTTGGCATGGTGACCCCTGCCTGGACTGGCAACCTCTGTTGGAGACTCGGAGCAGTAACATTTGCTTCGGCACCCTGGAAAGCTCTAGATCCACAGGCAGCAGGCTGGGCCAGCGGTGACCCTGTCAGCTGCCGTAAGCCAGAGTTGAACGCGACTAACAGGGGCTTGCCACTGAATTTCAGCAGGAGCAGGTGAGTTTACTAGGTATACGTGGGGTTGGCTTTTTGGTCAACTTAGAATGACTGGATTTTAGGTATCATTCCTACTGGACAGGGAGACAGGAAAAGGTTGCTGCCCCCAGTAACCTGTGGGGGAGAGCCGTGCCTCCACTAGCACTGGCTGTCTGTCCTGCTTCTAAGAATCACCCAGAAGGGAGATTTACAGCCTCCTCAAGGGCTGGTTTCAAGGCCTGTCCCAGGAAGTTCGTTTTGCTGTGTAAATCCTAGCTGCTTTGTGACTCACATATGCCCTTTCCCCAGTGCACGATGAGTTCAGGACAGCAGCGGTGGAAGGCCCTTTCGTCACCCCCGACATGGAAGACTGTGGCTACAACATCCCCCAGACGGATGAGTCGACCCTCATGACCATAGCCTACGTCATGGCCGCCATCTGCGCACTCTTCATGCTGCCCCTCTGCCTGATGGTGTGCCAGTGGCGCTGCCTCCGCTGCCTGCGGCACCAGCACGACGACTTTGCTGATGACATCTCCCTGCTGAAGTGAGGAGGCGTGTGGGCAGGAGAGAGAGATCCCCCCGAACCACAGCTGGTGGTTCACTCTGGTCACCAGGAGGAGACACGGACGGCACCTGTGGCCGGGGCACCTCAAGAGCCTTGCCCACCCACAAATGCCTCTGTCTTGACAGAGAAGAAGGAAAAGCTGGCAAGGTGGGTTGCAGGGACTGCACCTGTAGGAACCAGGACAGGGAAGAAAAAGTACTCTGACAGCGGGAATACTCTTGGTCACCTCAAACTTGAGTTGGGAAATCCTGCTGCTGGAAACTTCAGCCCTGAACCTTTGACCACCATCCCTTTATAGAGTCTCCAACCCAAAGTATTCTCCTTTTCTTACTTCTGGAAGTAAGGTGACCCCCCACAGGTGTCTGCAGTACCCTGGCAGAGCGAGGGCGAATCCCGTTTCCCTGCTGGCCAGTCAGCGGGCACGGATGGACGCACAGTTTGCTATTTGCTTTAGAGATAGGGACTGTATAGACAAACCTAACTTTGGTGCAAAGACTGCCTCTTGAATTAAAAAATTATTAAAAAACAATTTGTACAAATAATTTGTACAAACGGGGGTGGCTGGATGAGGAGACAGAGAGGGAGTGCAAAGACAGGGAACAGCTAGGATCAATGCTAGGCAAGGTTAGAAAGTGCCTGCTCGCTAGGCCCAGTTTTAGACAGCATCTCCAAGACAGAACCCATCTTCTAAGATGGATGTTGCTTCCCAGTGTCTTCTTTTCTGTGGTTGCAGCCTGACCAAAAGTGCGATGGGAAAAAGGGCTTCTCTAGCCAAAAAGCTCTTTTTAGCTCTCTTAAAGGAAAAGTGCCCACTAAAAGGTTCCATCTGACAAATGAGTTTCTACCTTATTAATTCCTTGTCCCTACCTGAACCCTCTAGTCTACATGTGATAGGCAGCACTGAAACATCCTCAACCCCCAGGAGCCCCAGATGCCCTACGGGAAATCAGCCAGAAGAGAGCAAATACAACAGGGCTGCACTTTGTCTTCCTGGCTGCCTGTTCACCCCAACCCCGCCCAAGCCCCATTTCTCCAGAGCTTCGCAGCTGAGGTGCTAAGAGCAGATAGGAGTCCTCTCCTCTCTAATCCTTGAAAGCAGAATCCTGGAGATTCATTCAACAGGTACAGAGTTGATGCTCTGTACCCCTGCCTGGATTTCTTTCTGTTCAGCTGTAAGTGGTAGTAACATCTTGACATAATCATAGCAGCTTCGTTGCCTTCTCACCCTCTCAAGGTCGCCCTCGTTTACTTGGCTAAGGCATCCCACAGTGGCACCAGTATTATGCCAAGAGTGTCAGGAACGCAGGGCTTTCTGGCTCCAGCAGCATCACCTTCAGGAACTAGGCTGCGTGGAGAAAGGATGGCAGATGCCAGGCTTTCTGATTCCCTTCACCACAAGAGTCCCTTGATGGAGGCCATCCTTGGCCCCATCCTCCTCTTTACTTCCCATTCCTCATATGACTTGGGCACCCAGGCTGGTTCTTGGGCCAGGCAGTGGGGACCAAGTTCATTTCCTCCCTATCAGTTCTAAGCCAGTTGACTAGACCAGTGTTAGTGGGAAGAGCTGAATTCTCTGACTGTTCCACTGGATCCTATTCCTATCTGGTCAACACACTGCTTCCAGGTATGGAACCTGCAGAGAGTGGACATACCTGCAGAAGAGGCAGAGGGAAACACAAGGAGGGCCTCGGGAGATCCTGGCCTCAGTCAGCTGCCCACAAGCCATAAACCAATAAAACAAGAATACTGAGTCACAGTTTTTTATCCGAGTCCTCGTCATTCCCACTGCACTTGATGCTGCTCTGGCTGGCTGGGAACACCCCATGACCACAGAGACTGACAGGAAGATTGGAGACTGTCCACTTCCGGTTCCGAACTTACTGTGTAAATAAACTTCCAGAATTGCTTCTATGAAATGAAAATGCCACGTTCTGCTTTATAATTCTTGAACCATGTTGGGGAAAACTGGCTTTCCCCAGCTCTTTCCAGGGCATAAAACTCAACCCCTTCATTAGTAAGACTCGTTGTCCGATTTTTTTCTTTAAAAGAGAAAACTTGTACTTATTTTTCTTTTCATGGTTTCTTCCTTTCTTATCCTGAAACCATGAACTCTGAAGTGTAAAAAAAATCTTGACCACAGCTTCTTGCTTGTAAAAATATGTATTATATATTTCTATTTTTAAATCTACACCAGAAAAATGACTGTGCCATCCCCACTCACTGCATCAGAGGCCTTCCCTGTGGGTCTACATGGCTTGTACCAGTGCAGGCCAGGGGACAGAGGGAAAAGGGAGAACAATGGAGGCCAAAACGTAAGTGTTGCTTTTGGATGGATCCTGAACAAGAAAGCGGAGAGCGATGAGACCCCGCCCCCACACACACCCTCCACCACACTGTCCCCCTGTGGCAGCCGGCTTTCCAGGGGCTTTCACTAGGAAGCAGTTAAGCCCCCTATCCCCTCCTTTTTTCTCTTTACTCCTTTGGTGTCAAGGATTTGTGGAAAAGAAACAGAATATTCTTTATACCCATTTCTAATTTCTAAATTTTCATGGGATATTGAAAAATACAGCAAGTGGCCGGAAGGCTGCTGCAAAGTTGAGGGGAGATAAAATCTTAAGATTCCAAGATAAAAAATGAATCCCTCCCCCAAGTGAAAAAAACAAAGAACTGGTCTTCCACATTGCCGCCTTCCCTGTTCATGATAGCTGCCAAACGGGAGACATTAACATGTCATTAACCAAAAAAAGTGGGTCATCTGACCTCTACAGTGGGGAGTGTTCAGGCCATTTCAGTCACCCTACAAGATGCCAAGGAGATCCCGGGAAATCCAGCTCCTTATACTGATGCCAGTCAGTAAACCTGGGCAAGTGAGACAAGAGAGGAGAAAGAGTATGTTCATGACCTGACAGTCCCGGGTGAAACACAAAGCAGGAAGAGTCACATGAACACAGAGGAGAGAATTATTTGCTCTGACAGGAAAAGTCTTTGCTACCCTCATAAGTACTGCCAGTGCCAGTAAGCATTTCCAGGTCCAAGAATGGGAAAAATTCAGCTGTTGGTAATATAATAATATCCTTTCCCTGGAGCTAATTTTTTATTAATGCTTAATTTTTACTTGGGCTTTCCTGGTAGCTCAGCTGGTAAAGAATCCGCCTGCAATGCAGGAGACCCTGGTTCAACTCTTGGGTCGGGAAGATCCCCTGGAGAAGGGATAGGCTACCCACTCCAGTATTCTTGGGCTTCCCTGGTGGCTCAGCTGGTAAAAAATCTGCCTGAAGCCATTGCAAGAGTAAAGATAAAAGGATAGGAAAAAATTCAAAGCTCTAATAGAAACTCAGCTTTCCCAAGTATAAACCTAGGAACTGGAAGTGCTCAGTAAGAAGAGGTGGAAAAATGACTCAGTTCCAACTAGTTATCCACAGAACAAATGACTTATAAACTTGAAATATAACTTCCCTTCTTCATATTACTTTGGTCTCCATTTTCTCCCTGATAGGAAACATGTCCCCATAGCTTTCTGGCTTCAAAAATTCAAACCTATATCCCATGATCATTCTGAAAGTAATTTTGCACAGACATCTCCTCACCCCAGTGCCTGCCTGGAACTCACTCAAGGTCACCAAACAACTTGGTTGTGAACCAACCGCCTTAACCTTCAGGGGGAAGAGGGAATAGCTAGACCAGGAAACTGGAAGTGAATGGGGAAAAGGTGAGGACTTCACAAGCTTGGTCTATGAGAGCTTGATCAGAAGCCAAGGCAGTGGTGGAAACGGAGGGCATGGCCCAGAACAGACCTGTGGGCTGTGCTAGTTTCTAAAGAGATGACTACCCAGGAAGCAGGGAGGACAGAAGTCTGTGGGAGGCATGGGGGCAATGGGACCTGGTTACACTGTTATTCTTGGACTGTGAATTTTGCTGATGTAAAACAGACTATTCTGTAAACCTAATGTCATGTACAAATAACAAGTGTTAACGCAGTAAAACATTCAAAATGAAAAGTCAAACTGTCAGGGTTACATCTTGTTTTCCTCAATCAGTCTCATTTTCTCCATTTGGAGGAGAGGGGCTGAACAGCACTGAGGCTTCCGGAGGCTTTCAGTGAGCAAGGCATCTGGCTGAACAGCAGGTGAGCACCAGGGTTCAAATCTGCATACATGAGCCTTAAGAAAATGGACTAGAGGCTGAGCCAAACCAAAGCAGGGTGACCGTAGAGCAAGAGCAGCTTCCTAGCTGGTTTTTACATGTATCTGAAAACAGCCCTAGGCAGGAATATCGTAATTTCAAGGCCAAATGAAACATCACCTTACCTACAATCTGCTTCCCCCAGAGGACCTGCAAGGTGAGGGGGACAGACCATTTCTGCATAATATACATACTTTCATTTACGAACATTTGAATACAGACTTTCTATACACACATTACCTATATAATAAAAATGTACATGGCATGAGTATATGTCACTGTATAAATATAGAGTTTTAGAAATCTGGAACCCGCGCATCCTGTTCACATCAGTTTCTCCTCTTCATCCTCCCAGTCAGGTCCGTCATTTAAGAGTTGGACAAAAGGGACAGGTATCATTTGTGTTGGTCTGGGCCCAGAATTTGATACACTGGAAAGAAAGAGAGACATACCTCAGGTTGCTCTGAAAAGATGGAGAGGGGTGGAGAGTGTGGTTAAGGTTTTCAACAGGTGCATGGAACGTTAACTAAGTCAGAAAAGCTCACTGGAGGACCTGAGGGCTGGTTCACTGGCTTTTACCTCCAGAAGAGTCTTCAGAGCAGGTGAACCTGATTTTTTTACAGGGAACACTAAAAACCAGCTCATCACAGTGTGAAGCTGCTTTCTGTTGACTGACTAGGCTTGCTGCTTCTTACAATCCATTCAGGATATGCATTGCCCTCAAATCTTATTCAGGGTTTTCCCTTCCTAAGAATTTAGATGTAAATTTAGTTTCTACCTCTTAGAAACACAAAATGAACAAAACAAAATAGTAAAAAGGAAATCATCCCGGGTGCTAAGAGACTTAACTCAGTCTGGTAACATAAGAGATAGGAATAACTTGTCAGTTGGCGAAGATAATCTGTAACAGGTGAGTCGTCAAACTATTTTATTAATGGAGTTACATATTTCATATTCAAGTTCCCTATCCCATTCCTGTCACCTAAGCAAAATCTCTTGGGAATGGTACATCTGAAACAATGACTAGATACATACATCTTTTTGTCAATTTTCCAAGACAGTGACTCTCAGTGTTCTAGTAAGAACTGTTTATCCAGTCCAGTCCCCTACAGGGAATGGGGTAAGGAAGCTGGGAGAGCCTAGCTGCCAGTATTCTGAATTCTGCTCATGTTTTAAGCCACGATTTACTGAAAACCTTATGTTTAGATATTAATGATGGCATCAACACTGTAAAAAATTCAAGAAAATTAAGATGATCACAGTTGTCAAAAGGAAGAGCGAAAGAGGAAGGGCTGCAGCACCCACCTCCTTGTGTAGCACGTGGGTACATGCCATCGGATGCAGCTCGCTGGGCTGGACGAGTTTCTGGCACATTAGACACAGTTTACAGGTGGCTGGAGCCTGCACAGCAGAGGAGGGACCGTCAAAAGAGGGAGGAACCTCTGGGTCTCCTGGCCTTTTATGCCCATGATTCTATCTACAATTTCCACGTAGCAAAGAGATTTTACACCACAGAAAGAAAAGTTCAAATACAGAGTACTTGCATTTTCCCACCCTGGGCTACCAACAACCCAGCTGAGGAGATAATGGTTTCTTCCTGCACGCCACCTATAAATCCACTCCCTCCTCGCCACCCCCAGCTTCTCCAACATCCCAGTTTTCAAAGAAAAGAGTCTTACATGTGAAGACCTCCCAGGATATGAAACTTGGGCAGAAGGCAAGAACATTGGGGTACTGATTTGGGCGAGTGGAGCAGGGTACAGGGCCCGGATCCGACCAAGTGGCTGTGGGCAGAAACGTTGTCAGAGTGAGGCAGGAATGTCTGCGTAACAGGGCGTTACCAAAAGGAAATCATTCATTTCTCAGCCCGGTGAAGGAAGAAAGCAGGCCAGACACCCCTGGCTGCAATGCTGCTTCTCACCCCAAATTTTTCTGAAATCTGCCTCTTGCTTCAACATCTCAACAGGTCTGCTGCTGCTGCTAAGTCGCTTCAGTTGTGTCCGACTCTGTGCGACCCCATAGACGGCAGCTCACCGGGCTCCCCCGCCCCTGGGATTCTCCAGGCAAGAACACCGGAGTGGGTTGCCATTTCCTTCACAGGTCGGAGATCCCACCAAATAGCTTTTCTTACCTGAGTACTTGCCGCCACCCGCTCATGCTCTGCCAGTCGCGCGGCTACCAGCTGGATCAGCTCCTCCATGGTCAGACCTGCCATGGTCGTACGTGCTGTCTTGATTTGCTGAAGAATGTTGGTCATCTGAGCCCTAAGAAAGAGAGATATTGAGGGGGAGAAATTTTGTGCTACCTTCATGGGGAATATCTATGAAACCTCTCCTATTTTAACCCATAAATATTTCTCTGGAAAACACTTTTTAAATTAATCCTTAAAAACACTTACTTATTGCATTGTGGGAACCGAGTCAGCAACTTCTCCAGAATCTTCTCCAGTTTGTCTACTGGTTGGGGCCGGGGAGTTTCAGTAGAAGCCTTAACACCACCCAAGCCTGGGGGAGGCGGGATGGAGGCAGCAGGGGGCACGTGCGGACCATGGGGGCCGACAAGGGAACCCAAGCTGGGGCTATTTCTCCCATGGGAGCCAGGAAGGGGTGGGGAAGGCTGGTTGGGCTGGGAAAGGGCAGGGTTCAGGATTGGGAAAGACAAGGACCGGGGATCTGCACTGGGCATAACCATGGGCATCGTGACCTGCCCAATGGAGAAGGGCATCCGAGGAGCCAGAGAGGGACTGGGCTGAAACACCTGAAGCATGAAGTCTGTCTGCAGAAGGGAAGAGGTGGAAGATGAGAGGGAGAGAAAGAAAACAGAAGTTTAGGCAACTGAAATCAGTAAGCAACTCTTTCTTGTACCAAATAAGGACATCCAATACCTTTATAAAAACAAAGGAAAGATTCTAGGCTCTGCCACCAACATGAAAAAGTAGACTCGCCAGAGCCAGCGTGCTTACCTCTGATGGGGGTGGAGGCAGGGTTGGGGTAGGGATCTGAGGAAGGCTGCTCAGCTTGGCTCCATTCCTCACGAGCTGAATATGATTATTAAATTGGTCCTAGGAAACAGAGAAGAGCAAGCGTTATCCTTTACTGCTGAGCAGAGTGAGGCTCTCTATAAAGAGACCAGCATCCTGTATCAGGAAGACAAGAGGAGTGGTAGAACAGGCCCTAGGGCAATGCAAGTGGTCCTGCCCTGTGGCCAGGAGTGTGCAAGCACAGATGAACTCCAGCTCAACAATCACCCATCACTACACTTACCCGAACATTCTTTTTCATTATCCGAACTCCATTCAGTCTTGTCTCCCACTCCTGTTTGGAACGAACTGTCTCTAGTGTTGGGGGAGTTGACCTTTCAAGAAACCAACAGTGATTTACAGAATTAGAGAGAGTCCCACTCCTAATTCTCTCAGATAGCAGAAGAATAGCTAGAGAGAATAGCAGAAGAACGGCCTGCAGAGAAGAGGTTGGAGCAGATACAGGAGAAGGCCATGGTCCTAAGTTGACTGCTTCACTTTAACTCCAGCATCATGGAAGCCAAGTACTGGAGAAAGAGGACCCACCACAGAGAGAGGGCTCTCATCTGGCTGAAAATGCCACAGGGGTCTCCAGACTTCATGGCAGAAAGAGGATAAATGACTGTATAAGAAACATATCTCCAAAGACATTTGTTACGCTTGAAAGAGTAAGAGATACTGTTTATCCAATTCAAAATAATAAAAGAAAAAGGACAAAACTATAAAACTGTAGAAAGAGAAGAGCCAGAGAGTGTGGAAGTTTAGAAAATGGAAAGAGAAATCACTGAACAAAATACTGTCACACAAAGATGATTTGCCGTGAAGACAGAACACGTGCCAGACTAGCCGGCCGAGGGTTTCAAAGCCCTAAAAAGAAATGCCCCCCAAAACACAAAACTGCAGGGCCATTAAAACCCTAGAAACAGAAGGTACTTACTTGAGGTAAGTAAGGTGTAGCTCTGCCTCTTTTTCTGCTTCTTCTAGTTTCAATACCAGCAACTCTTTCCGACTCTCTAATGATAAGATCTAAGGAAATCACACACACACACACACACACACGCTTTATTAATTTTACACACACAAAGCTACCCCTAGATAGTTAAAACAATGTTTAATGGCTCTATGGTAGCATATTTATATGGCTTGGTATATGACCCCATACTAAAAGTATGTACCACCTGGAAGCCCCAAATCCAGACCTTCAACACAGTGGCTCTTCTCACCTCTGCCTTCCA
Source organism: Bos mutus (assembly GCF_027580195.1). Taxonomy (NCBI): domain Eukaryota; kingdom Metazoa; phylum Chordata; class Mammalia; order Artiodactyla; family Bovidae; genus Bos; species Bos mutus. The sequence continues at coordinate 51,903,596 of NC_091631.1, forward strand.
GGCCCGTTCTGTCTCTTCCATAATGTTCCGATTTATTTCACCATCTTGATTCTTGAGTCTATCCAGTTCCATTTCCCACACTTCTCTGTAAGATAAGAAACAAATGGAGATGTGAACATTTCTACTTTCAAATGTAAAGTGTTCATACAATTTCAGACCACTTTAAACATTATTTGTATTTATCTATAGTTAACACTTAAGACTGATAAAGTCAACTTGTATAATAGATACAACTAGGAGGGCATATTCTTCCTTAACCTATATGTGTTGTCCTCCCCAAATAAACTTCCTGCCAGAGGAAGAATTCTCTAATAGTTAGACAAAGGTTTATAGTTAGATGTATTCTCCTCATATAGCTAATATTCCTCAAGTGAAAAAAAATATATGAAGAGTTAGAATCCTCTTACCATAAGAATATGTGGAATACGTTGTGGGGTCAATCAAGGATCCATTTAGCCTACTAGATACTCTTTGACAATGGGATAATTGTAGGAAAACATGTCCGCTGCCTTCTGTGAATGACGTTATTCTGAAAGATTATAAGTGTTCATCCAATACCTCTAACTTTCACTAAGTCATTTGTCAACTACGGTTAACACTTACATTAGAAAAAGTCTCTTACTATGTCAGTGGGGGGCATCCCACAAATTCACACACAAAAATCTTTTCCTTTGGGCATGTGGCAACATTATCTCATGGGGATCCAGTAAGACAAAAATACTAGCAACCACAACAAAAATGGTTAAGGAATTCTTTAACAGTCATAGAAAAGGTCAGCCTTATCATGCGTTCACTAGCCTGTAAGATACGTATCTGATTTCATTTCATTAAGAGGTACTAACTGTAACCCATGCTAGGAAAAAAAAAAAATCAGTTGGCCAAAATAGATGGTCAAAAAATTCCTTGGTAGAACAGAAACCAATGAGTATGTTTTAACTCTTTAAATGCTTGGTTTAATTTCTCTCAAGTCCCATGCTGCTGTTATTTTGCATAACCAGTTTAAGGAATCAATGGTTCAAATGAATAAATCCTACCAGATCATACAAGTCTGACTTGCTGCAGGTCCCAAGATGTTTGCATTTTGCATAATTTAAAATTTTAATTTTGGTTTTGGTCATGTAAATAATAGATTATAAAAAGTTAGGAAAATACAAAACAGAGCCTACTGGTTCAAAAAGATAACATGTACCCCAAAGTTCAGAGCAGCACTATTTACAATAGCCAAGACATCGATGCAACCTAAGTGTCCTCCACTGATGGATGGATAAAGAAGATATGGTTTATATATACAAAGGATATTAGTCAGTCATAAAAGAGAATGAAATAATGTTATCTGCAGCAACATGGATGGACCTAGAGGTTATCAAAATAAGTGAAGTAAGTCAGAGAAATGATACCACTTATATGTGGAATCTAAAAAAATGATAAAAATGAACTTATTTACAAAACAGAAACAGACTCACAGAGACAGAAAACAAACTTATGGTTATCAAAGGGGAAGGGGGAGGGGCTGATAAATTAGGAGCCTAAGATTAACAGGTACACACTACTTTATACAAAACAGATAAACAACAAGGTCCTACTATATAGCAAAGGGAACTATATTCAATATCTTATAGTCATCTATAATGGAAAAGAATCTGAAAAGAATATACATACACATATATGTAAAACACATTATAAATCAACTATACTTCAATTAAAAAGCAGAGTCTCACAGACTTCATGAACGAGCTTATAGTTGTCTGGGGGGAAGGGATAGTTAGGGAGTTTGGGATGAACTGTACACACTGCTACACTTAAAACGGATAACCAACAAGAACCCACTGTATAGCACAGGGAACTCTGCTCAATGTTATGTGGTAGCCTGGATGGGAGGGGAGTTTGGGGAAGAATGGATATATGTAGATGTATGGCTGAGTCCCTTTGCTATTCACTTGAAACTATCATAACATTGTTTGTTAATTGGCTATATCCCGATACAAAATAAAAAGTTAAAAAAAGAGAGAGAGAGTGTCTAATACAGATGTCCCAACTCTTCTACTTACTGCTTGAATGACCCTTGATAAGTTAATCTTTCTAAGGCTCAGTTTCTTCATCTGAAAAATGAGTAGAATCTACGTCATAGGACTGATGGGAGAGTTCACTGAGGAAACACACATAAAGAATTTAACAGGGTGCTTAGCACATGGAAACATTCAACAGATTGCTCTACAACTGCAACTGCTCTATTCACAAAAAATCACTATTATATGTCTTTCTAGTCTTTTAAAATAAATATTTGTGTGTGTGTGTGTATATATATATATATATATGTTGTTCTTGTTTAGTCACTAAGTCATGTCTGACTCTTGCAACCCCATGGACTGTAGCCTGTCAGACTCCTCCTCTGCCCCTGGGATTTCCCAGGCATGAATACCTGAGTGGGTTGCCATTTACTTCTCCAGAGGATCTTCCCGATTCAGGGACAGAATCTACCTGCATTGGCAGGTGGATTCTTTACTGCTAAGCCACCAGGGAAGCTCATATATATAGATATGTAACATATAATTCCATTATATACTTTTTCAAACAAAACCTGTGATTCTATGTTATTTTCATTCTATTTTTCCATATCATTAAAATATTCTTCAAAAATGTGATTTTAAAATATCTATTATACATATATCTCATTTATTTAGGTATTCTCTCATTTTTTAATTTCACAATTATAAATATTATAACGAGCATCTGTACATGTGTACTAACATAGGTTGATGATAAAAGTAATGTATTTAGATTTGAGAGGGAGTTTCTTATAGCAGTTAAGAGCATAGCTCACAGCTCAAACCCAGACCTTATTACTATCTATACAACCTCTGGCAAGCTACTTAATATTTCTGTGTCTTATTTTCCTTGAGTAAAATGGAGATAATAAAATCATCTACCTTCCACATAGGGCTATTATGCAGATTAAATGAGTTAATACATGTAAAACAGAACAGTTTCTGACATATCAGATCAGATCAAATCAGTCGCTCAGTCGTGTCTGACTCTTTGCGACCCCATGAATCGCAGCACGCCAGGCCTCTCTGTCCATCATCAATTCCCAGAGTTCACTCAGACTCACGTCCATTGAGTCAGTGATGCCATCCAGCCATCTCATCCTCTGTCATCCCCTTCTCCTCCTGCCCCCAATCCCTCCCAGCATCAGAGTCTTTTCCAATGAGTCAACTCTTTGCATGAGGTGGCCAAAGTACTGGAGTTTCAGCTTTAGCATCATTCCTTCCAAAGAAATCCCAGGGCTGATCTCCTTCAGAATGGACTGGTTGGATCTCCTTGCAGTCCAAGGGACTCTCAAGAGTCTTCTCCAACACCACAGTTCAAAAGCATCAATTCTTCGGTGCTCAGCCTTCTTCACAGTCCAACTCTCACATCCATACATGATCACAGGAAAAACCATAGCCTTGACTAGATGAACCTTTGTTGGCAAAGTAATGTCTCTGCTTTTGAACACGCTATCTAGGTTGGTCATAACTTTCCTTCCAAGGAGTAAGCGTCTTTTAATTTCATGGCTGCAGTCACCATCTGCAGTGATTTTGGAGCCCAGAAAAATAAAGTCTGACACTGTTTCCACTGTTTCCCCATCTATTTCCCATGAAGTGATGGGACCGGATGCCATGATCTTCATTTTCTGAATGTTGACCTTTAAGCCAACTTTTTCACTCTCCACTTTCACTTTCATCAAGAGGCTTTTGAGTTCCTCTTTGCTTTCTGCCATAAGGGTGGTGTCATCTGCATATCTGAGGTTATTGATATTTCTCCCGGCAATCTTACATATAGTAAGAACTTAATAAATGTTAGTTATCATTTGGATGTTAGAGCATCTTCCTTCAGAGAAACTAAAATATATGAATACATAGTTCCCACCACAAGTGAAGAGAAGCACATGCTAAGTGTCTTGTAAAGTAACATAGAGACAGAACTAAAAATTAAGATCTTGGGTCCTCAGCCCAAATACCCTCCTTTCAGAATATATTATACTCCAAACAAGGCAAAAGCAAACAAAACAAATACTGGTGGATGAGGTTAATACAGACAGGAGTTGGTTGTCCTGAATTTGAGGTAGGTTATGAAGTCCTTTTCTCTGAACTGAAGCTATTGAGTTGGCCAAGAAGTTCATTCAAGTTTTTCCATACAATCGTACAGAAAAACCTAAACAAACTTGCTGGCCAATCCACTAATACAAACCAATATAGAATGTATGAGTCAGACAAAAACAGAAAAAAAACTTTACCCTGAGATGTAAAGCAAACTTGTTTATGAGACTAGAATCCTTACGTGATTTAATTTAACTCAACATCTGCTAAGCAGCCTACAAAGTGCTGCTGCTGCTGCTGCTGCTAAATCACTCAGTCATGTCCGACTCTGTGCGACCCCACAGACGGCAGCCCACCAGGCTCCCCCGTCTCTGGGATTCTCCAGGCAAGAACACTGGAGTGGGTTGCCATTTCCTTCTCCAATACATGAAAGTGAAAAGTGAAAGTGAAGTCGCTCAGTGGTGTCTGACTCTTAGCGACCCCATGGACTGCAGCCCACCAGGCTCCTCCATCCATGGGATTTTTCCAGGCAAGAGTACTAGAGTGGGGTGCCATCTCCTTCTCCAACAAAGTGCTAAGAAAGCGAAAAGAAAGTGTGAGTCACTCAGTTATGTCTGACTCTGAGACCCCATGAATTTCTGCTAAAAGCTGGGGATAAAAGGATGCCTAGTTCCTGCCCTCAAGCAGCTCACAATTCAGTAATTATCCAAGTGAACAAAAGGAACAGGAAATTCTGGACAGATCAAATAGCATGTGCAAAGGCCAAAGAGAACGAGAGCACCAAGCTGAGGAAAGAGTCCAGGTGGGCAAGGAGTATATAAGTAGTCCAGGCTGGGATACAGATGAGAGTGTCCCTGGCATAGAGATGGCAGTATGAGCCCTAAGTAAGGAAGAAATAACCTGGAACAGCAGTTTGAAAACCACAGTTCACAGTCCCCAAAACCCTTTGAGGGCCTGATCTATGGAGCAAAATTAATTTCATGATAACACTAAATTTATTTGCTTTTTTCACTTTCATGCTTTCATGAGTCTACAGTGGAGTTTTCCTGATGCTACACAGCATGTAATGATATCATCACTCTAGCGGCTAGTGGAGTATATGTTTCTGTAGTCTAATGTTTTCTAGCATTTTCTAAGGTAGTAGGCTTAGGATATAATTCAAGTTTCTTTCCTCCTTAGTACTTCTGTTTGGGCTCTTATAATTATCTTCAGTTATACTTGCTGTAATCTCATTATTATCCAATAAATCATTACTGTAAAATTTTAAAGTTCTCCACACATCAGGCAGAAACAAGTACTTTTTGTTATTTTGCTTTGCAATAATACTTTTTAAATTTGGGGAAAACTCTTCTTAATTTTTCAGTTCAGTTCAGTTGCTTCGTTGTGTCCGACTCTTTGCAACCCAAGGACTGCAGCATGTCAGGCTTCCCTCTCCATCACCAGCTCCAGGAGCCTGCTCAAACTCATATCCAACGAGTCGGTGATGCCATCCAACCATCTCATCCTCTGTCATGCCCTTCACCTCTTGCCTTCAATCTTTCCCAGCATCAGGGTCTTTTCGAATGACCCAGTTCTTCACATCAGATGGCCAAAATATTGGAGCTTCAGCATCAGTCCTCCCAATGAATATTTAGGACTGATTTCCTTTAGGATGGACTGGTTGGATCTCCTTGCAGTCCAAGGGACTCTCAAGAGTCTTCTCCAACACCATAGTTCAAAAGCATCAATTCTTCGGTGCTCAGCTTTCTTTATGGTCCAACTCTCACATCCATACGTGACTACTGGAAAAACCATAGCTTTGACTATACAGACCTTTATTGGTAAAGTAATGTCTCTGCTTTTTAATCTGCTGTCTAGGTTTGTCATAGGTTTTTTCCAAGAAGCAAGCATCTTTTAATTTCATGGCTGCAGTCACCATCTGCAGTGATTTTGGAGCCCCCCAAAATAAAGTCTGTCACTGTTTCCATCGTTTCTCCATATATTTACCATGAAATAATGGGACCGGATGCCATGATCTTAGCTTTTTGATTGTTGAGTTTTAAGCCAGCTTTTTCACTCTCCTCTTAACTTTCATCAAGAGGCTCTTTAGTTCCTCTTTGCTTTCTGCCATAAGTGAGTGAAAGTGGCTCAGTCGTGTCCGACTCCATGGACTGTATAGTCCATGGAATTCTCCAGGCCAGAATACTGGAGTGGGTGGCCTTTACCTTTTCCGGGGGATCTTCCCAACCCAGGGATCGAACCCAGGTCTCCCACATTGCAGGCGCATTCTTTACCAGCTGAGCCCAAGGGAAGCCCAAGAATTCTGGAGTGGGTAGCCTATCCCTTCTCCAGTGGATATCTTGACCCAGGAATTGAATCAGGGTCTCCTCCATTGCAGGCGGATTATTTACCAACTGAGCTGTCAGGGAAGCTCTTCTGTCATAAGGGTGGCAGAAATATTTAAATTATATCTAATGTGTATTATTTTAGAATTTATTTTTTCTAAAATAAAAGAAAATTTATTTGTAATTTTTCATTTATTTTTAAGAATAAATCATTGACTCCAGAATTCCCTGGCAATCCAGTGATTAGAATTCTGCACTTTGACTGCTGAGGGCATAGCTTCAATCCCTGGTTGGGGAACTAAAATTCTGCAAGCTGCCTGGTACAGCCAAAAAATTAAAATAGAAAAAAAAAAAATCATGGACTCAAAACGGAGATTAGAAACCTTACTTTCTCAACCCACATCTGCAATACATACATTTAAAGATTGCCAAAATAAATGTAACTGGCCTAGAGTCTCTGACTCATGGAAAGGAAGAATCTACTCCAAAAAAAACTGGGCAAAATTATATATAAGAAACCACAGTATGATAAGAGCCATTTTTCTTTCTCTTGACTTTATAGATGTTAACAATTTAGCTAACTGTATCTTAAGCAACAGAACATTTTCTAATTATATTATGCCAGTTAAGTTACAGTGACATTTTGAGATCAATCATTCGGAATTTAAAGTAGTTGAATATTTTAAATGCAGATGTAATGAATCTTTACAATTCTTAAAGATTGTTAACCCCTTTCAATCTAGAAATGAGAAAGTCATTGAACTATCTTAGGGTAAGTGACTGAACCTCCTTACCTGGAGAAGCACAACTTGGTACAGCTGACATTGCTACATGCCTGCTGAATGAAGTCAGTAAAATAAATCATGGTAGTGCCCCTCTTTTAATGATATACTTTTAATTCACCAAATTAAAGATTCTGCTTTAATCTGAAGACTTGATTACTATCTCATCTGCAGAACTAGAATTTTACTTTACAAATAGATGAATCCATAGACAAGATTAGACCTGCCATTTTCTTTATATTCATCTAGCACTGGCACCAGTTAATCACTGACAGTGATGTCGTGTATGAATTCTTAGTAACAAACACAAGTGATGCTGACATAATCCAAGATGAATATAACTGTTTTGAATCTCATGGTTTATCTTAGAACAACTGTGCAGACACTTACTTTGCACTTACTAGTATGAAAATTACAGTGGATACAAACATTGGCACCATATACAAATGAAGTCAGTGGCATCAAATTACACTACTAGTCATTGTATTCTTTGCTGCCACACAGGCAGTTGGGAGACGGGCAGTTTTACTTCAGGATGCCTTGACAAAGCCATCAAAAGTAATAATTTTATTAAATCTCAACCTTAAACACATATATTTTTAATATTCTGTTTATGAAATGCTACATGCCGAAATACTACAGTTGTCTTGAGGAAAAGCACATGTGAGCCTGTTTGAGTCGAACCAGCCTCTTTTTTCATGTAAAATCATTTTTACTTCAAAGAACAGCTGACATGCTCTTGAAAATGAAAAACACTTGTTATTTCAAAGGAAACAACTGACAGTGTTTGTTGCCAACAATAACATTTGAGCTTTCAGAAAAAATTTAAAATTTTTGGAAAGTCTACATGGGCCACTGGGAGCTTGAAGGCTTCCATTACTTACTCTGATGAGATGAAAAGTGACATAAACAAATGTGATTCTTTAAATATTGTGTATTAAAATGTATTAATACTTGGAAGAGCTGCATAACTTTGAACCAGTATTTTCCAAACTATCAATGTAGTTTTCACCAATTCAACTGTAGGACCTACCTGGAACCCCAGAGTTGGTATAAAGATTATTTTCAGCTGAAGACATTTCAGGTTCAACAGATGCAGAAAAAAGCTTCCTCAGAGCTTTCTCTAGCTAACAGCAGCAACTTCTGGGAAATAACGCTGTCATAAATTCCTCTTCAAGGCAGATCTACTCCCAGAAGAAAGAATGCAAATAAAATCTACCCAAATCCCTTCTCTGGAGGGAATTTCATGGCCCTGAAGGAGATGGAAAAACCATTCATACCTATATATATATTATCACAAATTTAGAACTACCGCTTGTTCTCCTGAAAACTCATTTATCTTTCCCCAAATCCAAAACCTGTCCTTTCTCCCCACTTTTAAGAAGTCTTTTGTTTTCCCATAAGCCCCAGATTCTAATCATTCCTTTGAGCTAGTGATCCCTGAGTTCTCCCACTGTATGCATGCTGCATGTATAAACTGGGTTTTTTCCTCCTGTTACTCTGTCTTTTGTCAGTTTAATTCACAGTCCTTAGAAACTGAAACTACTAGGGTAGAAGGATAAGGTTTTCCTCCCCAAATCAAAATAGTTAAAGATCCATTCAAAGTGCAAGTAAAGACAGTGAATTTTAATGTAACAGTACAAAATCACTGATGTGCTTTCAGATTCCACAATGCAACGCAACTGTAAGAAACTATCAGCTGTCGAGCTGTGGAGCACTATCAAAGGAGAATAGCCACAATTATCTAAAAAGGCTATTGGGACTTTCCTGATGGTCCACTGGTTAGGTCTCTGCACTCTGGTCCAGCTTTGATTCTGGTCGGGGAACTAGATCCCACATACCACAACTGAAAAAAAAAAAGACCCTGCATGCATCAGCTAAAAAGAAAAATGCCACACGCTGCAGTGAAGACCCCATGTGCTCTCTAGTGCAAACAAATAAACAAATACAAACAAACATTAAAAAGACTATTACAACAGCCCTTGCTTTTCCAACTGCACACCTGTGTATCACCAGACTTTCTTCCTATACTTTAACCAAAACAACATATTGCAATAGAGAAGTAGATAGGATTAAAGAGGCTTACAAAAATATAAACAATGTCATTCTTCTAACTAAATTGATATTTGCTTTTTGGATTAGGCATAGATTTCTTGGAACACAAAACACAGGAACCACAAAAAAAAAAAAAAAGGTAACCTGGACTTCATCAAAATTTAAACTTTTGGAAATAAAAGGAATCCAAATTGGAAAGGAAAGAGGTAAAACTGTCCCTGTCGGCTGATAACATGACACTATACACAGAAAAGGCTTCCCTGGTGGCTCAGATTGTAAAGCATCTGCCTGCAATGCAGGAGACCTGGGTTCGCTCCCTGGGTTGTGAAGACCCCTGGAGAAGGAAATGGCACCCCACTCCAGTACCCTTGCCTGGAAAATCCCATGGACAGAGGAGCCTGGTAGGCTACAGTCCATGGGGTCACAAAGAGTCAGACACAACTGAGCGACTTCACTCACTCACTCATACAGAGAAAATCCTAAGGACATCACCAAAAAACTTCTAGAGCTCATCAATGAACTTGGTAAAGTTGCAGGATATAAAATTAATATATAGAAATCTGTTGTGTTTCTATACACTAACAAGGAACTATCAGAAAGAGAAATTAAGGAAACAATCCCATTTATTACCATTAAATCAAAAAGCTAAAATACCTAGGAATAGGCCTACCTGCGGAGGGTAAAGACCTGTACTCTGAAAACGATAAGACACTGATGAAAGAAACTGAAGACAACACAGATGGAAAGATATACCGTGTTCTCGGACTGGAAGAATCAGTATTGTTAAAAATGACCATGATATCCAAGGCAATCTATAGATTCAATGTAATCTCTATCAAAATACCTAAAGGCATTTTTCACAGAACTAAGACAAAAATTTTTAAATTTGTATCGAAACTCAAAAGACATCAAATAGCCAAAACAATCTTGAGAAAGAAGGTTAGAGCTGGAGGAATCACACTACCTGACCTCAGATTATATTGCAAAGCTACAGTAATTAAAATATTAAGGCACTGGCACAAAAACAGACACACAGATCAATGGAATAGGATAGAGAGCCCAGAAATAAACTCAGGCACCTGTGGCCAATTAACCAAACAAGAAGGCAAGAACATACAGTGAAGAAGACAGTCTCTTCAATAAGGGGTGCTGGGAAAACTGGAGAGCTACACGTAAAAGAATGAAATAAGAACTTTCTCTAACACCATACACACAAAATCAACTCAAAATGCATTAGAGACCTAAATGTAAGACTGGATACTATAAAACTCCTGCAGGAAAACACAGGCAGAATACTGTATGACATAAATTGTAGCAATATTTCTCTGGATCCATCTACTAAGGAAATAAAAGTAGAAATAAACAAATGGGACCTAATTAAATTTAAAAGCTTCTGCACAGCAAAGGAAAGCACCAACAAAATGAAAAGATAATCTACTGAATGAAGAAAATATCTGCAAATGATATAATTGATAAAGGATTAATATATCCAACACACATAAACAGCTCATACAACTCAACATCAAAACAAACATTAAAAGATGGTCAAAAGAAAAGACAATTTTCCTAAAAGAAAATGCATATGGCCAACAGGCCCAGGGAAAGATGTTCAACACTGTTAATCATAAGAGAAATACAAATCAAAACTACAGTGAGATATTACTTTACACCTGTGAGAATGGCTATCATCGAAAAGAACACAAATAATGGGGTGTGGAGAGAAGGGGACTCTCATACACCGTCGGTGGGAATGTAAATTAGTGCAGCCACTGTGGAAAACAGTATAGAAATTTCTCAAAAAACTAAAAACACAACTATCATATGGTCCAACAATTCCACGTCTGTGAATATAACCAGAAAAAAATGAAACAAAACCAGAAAACCCCACAAATTCAAAAAGATATGTGCACCTCAATGTTCAAGGCAGCATTATTTAAACTGCCAAGACATGGGAGCAACCCAAGTGTCCACTGACAGATGAATAGATAGAGAAGATGTGGTATATATATACAATGAATACATTCAGCCATAAAGAAGAAAGAAATGTTGCCATTTGAAGCAACATGTCTGGACCTGGAGGGCACTATGCTAAGTAAAATAAGTCAGGCAGAGGCAAATACTGTACAATATGTGGATTCTAAAAAATACAACAAACTAATGAATATAACAAAGTTAGAAGACTCACAGATATAGGAACAAACCAGCGGTTACCAGTGGTGGGTGGCAATACAAGGGTGGGGAAGTAGAGGCACAACTACCGAGTGTAAGGTAAGCTGGGAGGATGTATAAACAACACAAGGAATACAGACAAATATTTTGTAGTAAGTGTAAACAAAGGAAAATTATATAAAAGTAATTATTTTTTAAATTAAATGTTTGCATTTCAAAAGATACTGTTACAAAATGCAAAGAAAGGCAAGTTATATACTGGGAGAAAATATTTGTAAAACACAGATAAAAGGACTTGTACTAAGAATTCTCAATAAGAAAACATGTCTTTTGGGTTTTTTTTTAGAAAACATGTTTTTAAATGGGTAAAATGTTCAAACACTTCTCCAAAAAAGAACAACAAATGGCAGATGAAGACATGAAAAGATGTTCACATCAACAGTCATTAGGAAAAGGCAAAATAAAACCACAACAAGATACTATTAAACACTTACCAGAATGGCTAAAACTAAAAAGACTGATAACACCAAGTACTGGTGAGGATATGGAGTAACCAAAACACTATGCATTGCTGGTGGGCATGCAAAACAGCAAAGCAACATTGGAAAACCATTTACCAGTTTCTTATAAAGTCAAGCCAACACATGGTCCAGCAATCCCACTCCTATTTACTCAAGAGAAAACATGCTCACATAAAGACTTGCACTTGAGTATTCAGAGCAGCTTTTTTTTGGCCACACTATATGGCATGCAGGCTCTTAGCTCCCCAACCAGAGATCAAACTTGTGCCTCCTGCAGTGGAAGCATGGAGTCTTAATCACTGGGCCGCCAGTTTTATTTATAATAGACAAAAAATGGATATAACCTGAATGTCCAAATAAATAAATAAACTTAGTATATAACCTCAGTATATCAGTAAATACTATTCATTAATAAAAAGGAATTAAACTACTGATACATGCAACAACATGTATAAATTACAAAAGATTTTATCCCCAATAAGGGACAGAAAAGGCTATATATTCTGAGTCTATTTACATGAAGTTCTAGAAAAGGCAAACTACACTGAGAGAAAGCAGACCAGTGACTGCCAGTGCCTCAGGGTAGTGGGGGCAACTGATTTCCAAGAGATATGAAAGAACTTTCTGGAGTGATGAAAATGTTATACCATGATTGTGGTGGTAGTTATATGACAGTATACATTCTTCAAAACACATCATTTAAAACTGGTGAATTTTACTGCACTGCATGGTATCTGTATTCAGCAGTTTATTCTTGCTGGGTGTTTAAAACACAGTGCTAATATAAATTTAGTACCCGGCATCATTGTTTTTCTTGGCTTTGTGCATGTTAGGCCGGTATTTTTACTGACACAGTATCCCTGAAGTTTCTCATACTGTAAATCTGACATAATCTTCAATAGGAACTAATACTTCTCTTTCTCTTGGGTCTCTAAAATTCAGAACCAGGCAGATCCATCTCCTCTGACCCTAAACATGGTCCTAATGTAATTGCTTGAGAAAACTGAATTCCAAAGATTACTGTTGGGGAATTGTTTTTAAGATTTTTTTCTATGAGGATCATTTTTAAAGTCTTTATTGAATTTGTTACAATACTGCTTCTGTTTATATTTTTTGCTTGTTTTGGCTGAGAGGTATTTGGGATCTTAGCTCACCAACCAGGGATCGAACTCGTACCTGCTGCAATGGAAAGTGAAGTCTTAACCACTGGACCATCAGGGAAGTCCCCAGTGGGGTATTTTTGAAGTATGTTCATATTTCATTGGAGATCAAAGAAATCCAGTTAAAAAAACTGTGGTAAGACTGCTTGACATGATAACTGTGGATTAAGCAGAATTCTTTCTGAAAGGACAACCTTGAAGATTATGATCCAAACACTGGAGGAACTAAGGTGACTGGCAGTGGATGGAATCAGAATATGTGAAATTTCTTAAAAACTTACTGACTTACATAATTTTGCCTATGTTACACATAAAGAAAACCCTTTACACTTTGTAGGAAAAAAAGGGTTACTTTTATATAAACTATACCTCCTTAAAACTGTATTTAAAACAAAAATTAACAGCCTCCACCCTCAAGGCCACTGTCCTAAATCTGCTCCACTTCCTTTATTCATCATCTCTGCCATCTCAGCCACCTCACTGTCACTACTCTTCTTCTCCCTCTAACAATCAACAAATCTCACCAATCCTACCTCCGAATACCCTTCCTTTCTCTTTTTCTTCCACTGAGATCAGGCCCTCATTTAATCTTTTCAAAACTCTGTCTTGCTGACATAAATTTATCTTCACTTTAGCACATCTAACTTAATGAAGCCACAACTGTCCCTCTAAAAATTAAATCTGTAGAGCTTCCACTTCCAGTAAGGGTAGTTGTTGTTTTGTTGTTCAGTTGCTAAGTTGTGTCCAATTCTTTGTGACCTCATGGACTGCAGCACGCCAGGCTTCCCTGTCCTTTACTATCTCCTGGAGTTTGCTCAAACTCATGTCCATTGAGTTGGTGATGCCACCCAACCATCTTATCCTCTGTTGTCCCTTTTCTTCTTGCCCTCAATCTTTCCCAACATCAGGGTGGCCCAAGTGATCTTTCTTCACATCAGGTGGCCCAAGTATTGGAACTTCAGCTTCAGCATCAGTCCTTCCAACCCAGTATTCAGGGTTGATTTCCTTTAGGATTGACTGGTGTGATCTCCTTGCTGTCCAAGGCACTTTCAAGAGTCTTTTCCACACCACGGTTCAAAAGCATCAATTCTTCAGCCCTCAGCCTTCTTTATGGTACAGTTCCCACATCTGTACACGACTACTGGAAAAACCACAGCTTTGACTAGACAGACCTTTTTCGGCAGTGATGTGTCTGCTTCATAATATGCTATGTAGGTTTGTCATAGCTTTTCTTCCAAGTAGCAAGTGTCTTTTAATTTCCTGGCTGCAGTTACCATCCGCAGAGATTTTGGAGCCCAAGAAAATAAAATCTGTCACAGTTTTTACTTTTTTCCCATCTATTTGCCATGAAGTGATGGGACCAGATGCCATGATCTTAGCTTTTTGAATGCTGAGTTTTAAGCCAGCTTTTTCACTCTCCTCTTTCACCCTTATCAAGAGGTTCTTTCATTCCTCTTTACTTTCTGCCATTAGAGTGGTATTATCTGCATATCTGAGATTGTTGATACTTCTCCCGGCAATCTTGATTCCAGCTTGGGATTCATTCAGCCTGTCAGAGTTGCTCCTAATATTAGGCCAACGATTTCTGCAGATAAAAAACTATAAGTTCTATACAAAATGTAAAAAAGCACCTATCTAAAGATACTAAAGAACAAACAAAAACCAGAAGACCTGACAACTGGAAGAAGTGAACATCATTATTGTTTTCTGGTTTTTATGGCTAATCACCATTCATCTAAGGACAAACCACAGATAGCTCTGTGATGACAACTAAAACTGAGATAGAAATTTTGAAGCCTTACTAGTTCAAGAACAAAAAGGATAAAACTGGGAGCTACCATAACAGCTGGAAAGTGAAGGAGAAATCCCCAAAAGATAAAAGCCATGGCCAGGGAGGCCCCAATTCTGCATATAAATCGATTTGATCTCTGGATGACCCCTGAACCAGCCATGCACAGAGGGGACTCCAAGGAGCCCATCTACAGATACACGAACTGAACAGAAACCACAGCTGCTGCCTACCAAGCAGGTATGTATTATGTTTAAGCCTAGAAAATAGCCTGATGAGATAAATTAAAAAAAAATAAACCAACCACAAGATTTCATGGAAGAATACAATAGAATCGAGAGTTTCTGCAACATATTATTCACATATTCAGGATCCAACCCTCAATTACCAATATATAAAGAAAAGGGAAACATGATCCATACTCAAAAGTAGGGTCTGCACATTATGGTCTGTAGATCAAACTCTGGCTGCTACCTGGTTTTACAAATAAAGTTTTATTGGAACACAGCCATACTCATTTTGTTTACATATTGTCTATGGTTGCTTTCATGCTTCAACAGCAGAGTTGAGTAGTTGTGACAGAGACTGTGTGGTCTGCAAAACCTCAATATTTACTATATGATTGCCAATCCCTTCCCTCCACCCTGAGCTATTGACAACCAGTGATCTGCTTTCTCTCACTATAGTTTTTTCTGTTCTAGAACTTCATGTAAACAGAATCATACAGTGCATACCTTTTGTGTCTGGTTTCTCATTTAGAATAATGCTTTGACTCTGACTCCTGGTCAAGAAAAATGAGCAATCAATGGAAAGGACTCCAAGGAGACCAAGATGCTAGAATTAGCTGGCAACGTTTTAAAGCACTTATTTTAACTATGCAGAAGAACATAAAGAAAAATATGTTCACAAGGAGTGAATACATAAGAACAGTTTTGCGGAGAAAGAGAAACTTAAAAAAAAAGAACTGAATGGAAATGAAAGAACTGAAAAATACAATATTGGAAATATAAAATTTAATGCATGGGCTTAACAGCATACTGGAAACTGGAAATGATATAATAAAAAGTAGGATTTCTCAGGCACTCCAGTGGTTAAGACTCAGCAATTCCATTGCAGGGGGCATAGGTCTGATTACTGGTCAAGGGACTAAGATCCCACATGCTGTGTGGCATGGCCAAAAAAAAAAAAAGTAAATTGGAAGATACATAAATGGAAATTATCCAATATGATGAACAGTAAAAAAGAACTAGAAAGAAATAAAAGAGCCTCCATAAGCTACAGGACAATATCAAAAGTTCTAACATGTTAAAGTGGAGTCTCAGAAGCAAAGGTGGGAATGAGGCAGGAAAAGTATTTGAAAATTATGTCAAAATTTCACAAATATGGTGAATACATAACTTTATAGAATAAGCAGCCGAGAAAACTTGAAACAGGAATAAAAGGAAGAAAGCCATACCTGGGAAAATCAAAGTCAAGCTGCTGAAAACCAAAGATAAAATATTGAAAAAAACCATAGAAAAAAAGTGACACAATACACAGAAGAAACAAAACAACCATTACTGAGTTCTCATCAGAAATAATAGAAGAGGGTGGGGTGAATTGAGAGAGTAGCATTTAAACATACACATCATCACATGTAAAACTGATAGCTAGTGGAAAGTTGCTGGGTAACATAGGGAGCTTAACCTGGTGCTCTGTGACAACCTGGAAGGGTGGGATGGCGGAAGGCGGTGGGACAGAGGCTCAGGGGAAGGGGACATATGTATACTTATGGCTAATTCACATTGTTCTATGGCAGAAACCAACACAACCTTGTAAAGCAATTATCCTCCAATTAAAAAAATTTTTTTAAATTATAGGAGACAGTTAATATTAAAACAACATTTTCAACTGAATAAACAAATTGCTAGATATTCACACAATGAACTATATTCAGTATGTGGCGGATTCATTTTGATATTTGGCAAAACTAATACAATTATGTAAAGTTTAAAAATAAAATAAAATTTAAAAAAAAAAAAAGAGAGAAGGCAAGGGTAGGATGATTTGAGAGAATAGCATTGAAACATGTATATTACCATATGTGAAATAGATTGCCAGTCCAGGTTTGATGCATGAGACAAGGTGCTCAGGGCTGGTCACTGGGATGACCCTAAGGGATGGGATGGGGAGGGAGGTGGGAGGGGGGCTCAGGATGGGGAACACATGTACACCCGTGGCTGATTCATGTCAATGTATGGCAAAAACCACTACAATATTGTAATTAGCCTCCAATTAAATAAATTAATTTACAAAAAAAAAAAAAAGAAATGAACACCTGTATCTATTTTAAAAATTGATTTAATAATTAATAACCTTCTAAAACAGAAAATACCAGGCCTAGATGGGTTCACTGGTGAATTCTAATACATATTTAAGGAAAAAATTAAACCAATTCTCTGCAATCTTACCCTAATGTAATACCAGACAAAAATAATAGAAGAAAAAAAACTACAGACCAACATCTCTCCTGAACAGAAACACAAAAATCCTCAACAAAACACTAGTAAATCAAATACAAAAAAAGTAAAAAAAAAGGATTTTTGACCAAGTGGGATTTATCCCAGGTATGCAAGCCTAGTTCAACATTAAAAAATCAACTAAAATTATCCATCATATCAAAAGACTAAAAAAAGAAGAATAAAATGATCATGTCAATATATGCAGAAAAAGCATTTGACAAAATCCAGCACCCACTAATGATAAAAACTCAGTATACTAGGAATAGGGAGAACTCTCAACTTGGCAAAGATTATCTACAAACAATCTACAGTTAACATCATACTCAAGAGTGAGAAACGGGAAGCTTTTCCCAGATCACGTACAAGCTAAAGATGTCCCCCTCACCATCTCTTTTCAATATTATATTAGAAGTTCTTGCTAATATAATAAAGTAAGGAAAAGAAACCAAAGGTATACAAATTGGAAAGTAAGACATAAAACTGTCTTTGTTTGCACATGACGTGATCGTCTATGTAGAAAATTAAAAAGAATAGACAAAAAAAACCCTTGAACTAATAGGTGGTTAAAGCAAAGTTGCAGGACATGAAGCTAATATACCAAAGTCAGCTGCTTTTCTAAATGTTAACAGTGAACATTTGAAATTAAAAACACAATATCATTTATATTACATACATTTAGGCATAAATGTAACAAAATATGTACAAGATCTGTATGAGGAAAATGACAAAAATTCTGATAACAAAATCAAAGTACTAAATAAATGGAGAGATATTCCATGTTCGTGGCCAGGAAGACTCAACATTGTCAAGATGTCAGTTTGGGGGACTTCCCTGGTGGTCCAGTGGTTAAAAGTCCACTTGGCAATGCAGGGGACAGTTTGATCCTTGGTTGGGAGGATGCCACATACCGTGGGGCAACCAAGCCTGAGCATCACAACTACTGAAGCCCACATACCTAGAGCCTGTGCTCTGCAATCAGAGAAACCCATCGCAATGAGAAGTCCACCACTGCAACTAGAGACCTTCTGCAACGATGAGAGTAGCCCTCACTGGGCACAACTATAGAAAGATCACTCATAGTAACAAAGACCCAGCACAGCCAAAAAGAAAAAAGTCAGTTCTTCCCAAGTTGATCTATAGTCAGTGCAATCCCAATCAATTCCCAGCAAGTTATTGTACGGATATCAACAAATTGATTCTAAAGTTTATAAGAAGAGGCAAAAGACCACAACACTGAAGGAAAAGGACAACACTGGGAGACTGATGCTACTTGACTTCCAGACTTACTATAAAGCTATAGAATCAAGACAGTGTGGTGTTCATAAGAGATAAATGGAACAGACCAGAGGGCCTAGAAATTGAACTCCATAAATACAGTCAAATGATCTTTAATAAAGGAGTGACGACAATAAAATGCAGCAAAGAGTCTCTTCAACAAATAGTGTTAGATGTGGATATGTTAGGTGGCTTCAGTTCTGTCCAATTCTTTGTGACCCTATGGACTGTAGCCTGCCAGGCTCCTCTGTCCATGGGATTCTCCAAGCCAGAACACTGGAGTGGATTGCCATATCCTCCTCCAGGGGATCTTCCTGACCCAGGGATCGAACCTGCATCTCTTATGTCTCCTGCATTGGTAGGCAGGTTCTTTATCACTGGAGCCACTGGTTCTTTACCTGGGAAGCCCGTTAGAAGAGGACATCAACATGCAAAAAAATGGATCTAAACACAGACCTTACACCTTTCACAAAGATTAACAAAAGCTGGATCATGGACCTAAATGTAAAACACAAAATTGTAAAACTCCTAGAAGATAACATCAGAGAAAACTAAATGAATTTGATATAACACCAAAGACACAACCCATGAAATACCTGATAAATAAGGCTTCATTAAAATTAAAAACTTCTGTTCTGCAAAAGACGGTATCAAGAATAAGAGAAGACAAGCCACAGACTGTGAGAAAATATTTGTAAAAGACACATCTGACAAAGGAACGTTATCTTAAAAACACAAAGAGCTCTTAAAATTCAACAATAAAACAAACAATAGGGGAGTTCCCTGCTGGTCTAGAGTAGGGACTCCGGGCTTTCACTGTCCTGGCCTAGGTTTAATCCCTGGTTGGGGAACTTAGATCCTACAGGCCATGCAGCACAGCCAAAAATATAAGAATACAATTAAATCAAAAATATAATCTCTCAGTTAAAAAAAAAAAGATTTAAAAAAATGGGCCCAAGACTGACAGACAGCTCACCAAAGAAGACATACTGATAGCAAATGAAGATGTGAAAAGATGCTCCATATCACTTGTCATCAGGAAAATGAAATTAAAACACCAATGAGATACCACTATATACCAAGCAGAATGGCCAAAATCTAGAACACTGACAACAACAAATGCTGGCAAGGATGTGGAGCAACAGGAGCGCTCATTTGTTTCTGCTGGGAAAGCAAAGTGGCACAGCAGCCACTTTGGAAGACAATTTGGCAGTTTCTTATAAACTAATCTTATTTTTACCATACAATCCAGCCACTATACTTCTTGATATCTACCTAAAAGAGCTGAAAACTTACGTCCATACAAAAACTTGTGCATGAATATCTACAGCACCTTTATTCATAACTGCCAAAACTTGGAAGCAAGCAAGTTATCCTGCAGTGGATGAATAAAGAAAGAACTATTGTACATTCAAACAATGGAGTACTCTTTCATGCTAAAGAGAAATGAGCTATCAAACCATGAAAAGGCATACTTTCAAATGCATATTACTAAGTGAAAGAAGCCAGTCTGAAAGGCTACATATTATATGATTCAACTATAAAGCATTCTGGAAAAGGCAAAACTACAGAGACAATAAAAAAATCAGTAGGGGAGTGTGGGATGAACCAGTAGAGCACAGAGGATGGGCAGTGAAAAATACTCTGTATAATGTCGGATATATGACATCATACATTTATCCAAATCATGGGCAGTGAAAAATACTCTGCATAATGTCGGATATATGTCATCATACATTTATCCAAATCATAGGCTGTGTAATACCAAGAGTGAACCCTAAGGTAAACTACGGACTTTGGGCGATTATGATGTGTCACTGTAGGTTCACCTTTGGTAAAAAATGTGCCACTCTAGTGAGTGACGTTGATAAAGGGAAGGCTGTGCATGTGTGAGGGCAGGGGGCATATAGGAAATCTCTTTACTTTCCTCTCAATTTTGTTGTAAACTTCAAACTACAATAAAAAAAAAAAATAAAGTCTTTTTTTAAAAAAGTAATGAACTATTAATATAGTTCACATTCATCACAACATCATAGATGAATCTCAAAAATGTGGTAAGTGACGAGATTTCTCTGGTGATCCAGTGGCTGAGACTCTGTGCTCCTAATGCAGGGGGCCAGGGTTCGAACACTGGGCAGAGAACTAGATCCCATGTGCTGCAAATAAGAATTTGAATTCCACAACTAAAGATCCTGAGT
Organism: Bos mutus; assembly: GCF_027580195.1. Classification (NCBI taxonomy): domain Eukaryota; kingdom Metazoa; phylum Chordata; class Mammalia; order Artiodactyla; family Bovidae; genus Bos; species Bos mutus. The sequence continues at coordinate 51,924,449 of NC_091631.1, forward strand.
ACCACAACTGGGACCCAGTGCAGTCAAATAAATAATTTTTTTCTTAATAGGGTGAGACACATGTCTAGAAAAGATAAGTATAATATAGTAATACAGAAGGAAAGTGTTCACCTGGGAATGGAGGGGAGGAAGCAGTGATTAAGAAGAAATACAGGGAATATTTTAGGGTAATGGTACGTGCTATACCTTAACTGTGTTAGCATTAACATGTGTGATTAATCTGCCAAACTCATCAAAATGTAATTTAAAATAAGGGTATTTTATTATAAGTAAATTATATGCAAAAAAATTTTGTTTAATTTAAAGAATAATTCTAAGCTTCAGCAATTAAGACTATGAAAATTTCCCAAATACTTTATCCAATAAAATTATAAATCTTTCTAATATGGTATAATCACCAGGCACATAATTTGTTTTTATGATGCATTTTGCCAGTGAATTAAATAGATGTGTATTCAGGGTGAAAAAGGCCAAATTAAAATAGAATTCTACAGAATAGTCAATGAGTTAATATTTAATTTACACAGTAAAGAGTGGACCTAAATCTAATCATATCACTAGCTGTATTAAATACAAATATACTAAGAGCCTCTACAAGGAACCTTGTCAGAATAGATTAAAAAAAAAAAAAATTATATGTTGATAGGTTGAAGGTAAAATATGGAAAAATATATACTATGTAAAGAGTAAGCATATCTAACTGCAATACCTATATCAATATTACATAAAATAAACATTAAGATTATGACCAAGATAAAGACATTTTATAATGATAAAATGTCAATGTCATGATGAAGACAATTTATCAAGAACAAATAATAATTGTATATGTATCTAACAACACAGTTTCAAAATATAAGAACAAAAATTGACAGGATTAAAAGGAAAAAGAGAAAAATTTATAATCACATAGATTTTAACACTGCCCCCTCAGCAAATGATATAACTAAATATTTTAAAATAAAAATATAGAAAACCTTTATTCTATATAAATTATATCTAAAATTTCATTTTTTCAACTTAAAGGATAATTCTAAGTTTCAACAATTAACACTATGAAAGTTTCAATTAACACAGACATAAAAATCCTTTTCAAATATCAGTGAGTCAAATTCAGCAATACATAAAAACAATAATATATCTTGTTCAACTTGGATGCATCCCAAGAATGGAGAAATGGTTTAACATTTGAAAACAAATCAATGTAATTCACTATATTAACAGAATATGGGAGAAAAAATATTTGATAATTTTAATAGATACAGAAAACCCATCTGACAAAATTATGCATCCATTCATATTAAGAACTCTCAGAAAATCAGGTGTTTTTATAGAAACCGATAAGCTGCTTCATATACATACAAACATACACACCCACACACACACACACACATATATACATAAAAGCAAACAACCTAAAATATCCAAAGTAATCTTGAACAAAAAGCAGAAGATTTTGCATACTCTGACTTCATGACTTACTATAAGTCTGTAACAGACTCTTGAGAGTCCCTTGGACTGCAAGGAGATCCAACCAGTCCATTCTGAAGGAGATCAGCCCTGGGATTTCTTTGGAGGGAATGATGCTGAAGCTGAAATTCCAGTACTTTGGCCACCTCATGGGAAGAGTTGACTCATTGGAAAAGACTCTGATGCTGGGAGGGATTGGGGGCAGGAGGAAAATGGGACGACAGAGGATGAGATGGCTGGATGGCATCACTGACTCGATGGACATGAGTCTGAGTGAACTCCGGGAGTTGATGATGGACAGGGAGGCCTGACGTGCTGCGATTCATGGGGTCGCAAAGAGTCGGACACGACTGAGCGACTGAACAGACTGAACTGATAATAATCACAATGCTATGGTTTAGCATAAAGATAGGCAAATATATCAATGCAATGGATTGGTACTGTACCCAGAATAAACCCACTATTTATATAAATGACTCAAGGTGCCATTTGGTTTTTGGCAAAGGTGTCAAGCAACGCAATGAGGAAAGGAACATTTCTCAACAAATGGTACCAAAACAACTGGATAAAATTAACATCAACCCCTACTCATCACCATACACAAAAATTAATTTGAGATGGATCACAGACATAAATATTAAAGCTAAAATGATAAAAATCCCACGAGAAAACAGGAGAACATCTTTGCTACTTCAGAGTAGGCAAAGGTTTTTTAGGACAGAAAATACAATAACTATAAATGAAAACGTAATAAAATAGATATCACTGAAATTAAATTTTCTGTTCACCAAAAGATGCAATTTTAAAATGAACAGATAAGTCAGAGTAGAATAAAATTTTCACAGAACGTGTAACCAACAAAAGACTTATATTTGGAATATGTAACAAGCTTATACTACACAGTTACAAAAGGCTAAAACCTCAACCTCTGCCCTGCAGAAAGGTGGTGATGGAGAAATATCTGACAGAACACTTCACAACAACAGATAAATGAATGGCCAATAAGCACACGGAAAAAGTGGTCAACATCATTAGTCACTGCTGTTGTTGCTGTTTACTCGCTTCAGTCGCATCCGACTCTGTGTGACCCCATGGACTATAGCCCGCCAGGCTCCTCTGTCCATTGGATTCTCCAGGCAAGAGTACTGGAGTGGGTTGCCATGCCCTCCTCCAGGAGATCTTCCCAACCCAGGGATCGAACCCAGGTCTCCTGCACTGCAGGCAGATTCTTTACCACTGAGCCACCAGGGAACCCTAATGACTAATGGGAAATGCAAATTAAGCCACAATGAAATACTTATTGCACAGTCATTTGAATGGCAAGGATATGAAGCAACCAGAATTCTCAAACATTGTAATAGAGCATAAAATATCATATAAACTTTGAAATATGTCTGGCCTTTTCTTATAAAACTAAACATATACCTACTACCCAACAACCCAATAATTCTATCCCAAGGAATATACCGAAGAAAAATAAAATCATATGATCACACAAACACTTGTACATGAATATTCATAGCTGCTGCTGCTGCTGCTGCTGCGTCGCTTCAGTCGTGTCCGACTCTGTGCGACCCCATAGACAGCAGCCCACCAGGCTTCCCCGTCCCTGGGATTCTCCAGGCAATAATACTGGAGTGGGTTCCCTTTTCCTTCTCCAATGGTGGTGTGGGGGGTGCTAAAAAGTATAGCAGGTTTCCCTGGTGGCTCAGCAGTAAAGAATCCTCCTTCCAATGCAGGAGACACAGGTTCAATCCCTGGGTCAGAAAGATCCCCCGCAGAAGGTGGGAAATGGCAACCCACTCCAGTACTCTTGCCTGGAAAATCCCACGGACAGAGGAACCTGGCAGGCTACAGTCCATGGGGTCACAAAAGAGACAAGACAGAGCAACTAAGCCAAAACCACCAAAAGATAAGCTAGGGACATAAACAGGAACTAGATAATTAAGGGCTTCTTATACTAAATACAGAGTTTAAACTTTACCCTAGGAACTATGAAGGATTTTAAGCTGGGAAATGACATTTTCAGATCCACATCTTAGAAAGATTTCTATGGAAGCTGTGTACTAGACAGACGAGAATGGAGGCAAAGAAAGTTCAGTAGCCTGCTTCAGACCTAGAAGAAGGGATAGAAACCTGAAGTAAGAGTGCAGAGTGAATGGAGAGGGATCCCTAATGTTCAGAACCTACAGGACATGGTGAAGCACATGTGGTAGAGAGGGGCTAAGAGACAGGAATGTGGAATGACTTGTTTCTTCCGCTGAGGCCTTGGAAGAGGGTATGGTGCCAGTTAGGGAAAATTGGGAGAAACAAGAGGCAACAGGATTCACACACAGGTAGAAAGTTTAGACTCAGATACAAGAACAGGAAGAAAGCACGGATGCGTCTACTGACAGGAAACGGAAGGAAGTTTTACTCGGTGGCCCCTATTTTTTCAGTGAAATAAAAGGCAAGCTCACATGCTAAAACTAATGAGAGAAACGGTGGAGACAGAAAGTTTATAAAGAGAAGTAATAGTTAGGGACAGCCCTCAGAGGAAGAGGGAGCCCTGAGGATCTATCTGAGTGTTTTTGAAAGTCAAACTCATTCTGGCCTCAAGATCCACAGTGGTAGGATTTCCTCCAGCAGACTCAGCAGCCCAACTATAAGAATACAGACGTTAGGTGGCTAACTTGGGCCAGGACTGGAGTACTATGAAAAAAATGAAGGGAAAGGAACAAGTCTCAGCAGAATTGATGGCAATGGTATAAAAGTAATTCCAGTAATGGACTTTGAGTCTCAGCGGGCTAGGTAAAGAAACGCTTCCGGGGAGCTGGAGGACTGGTGGAAAATGTAATGAGGTCAACAAACAAGAAAGAGGATCTGATGTGGTCAAAGTGTACATTTATGGGGAATAAGACAGAAAGCTGGAAGGACTGAAGGCTGTGGTCAAAATATAGGATGTTGCAACAGTCTGGCTCACTGCTTTGCACCTAAGAAACACTCACTGAACTTACTGATGGCCAGACAGGCTATTAGGACTTCAAAGCCTATCAGTTAAACAAACTAGCATTTGGTGAGAAATTTCCAAAAGGAATCCTCATTCACACTGTCAATTCAATATAGCATAAACTCTTATATCACATCAAAAGTAAGGCTTCCAACATTAACTCCCCTGATCTGCTATTTACCTATCACAAGCTCGTCACGCAAGCTCAAAGCATTTAAAAAAAAAAGGATCTTGCTTGATACTGCAATTTTTCTGCTACTTGTCCCAAGCTACCTCTGAATCAACTGACGTTGTCTTTTAAAGTGTAAGCTCACCATATTTATTCAAGAGCAGCCCTATTTGCTGTTATTCTTGATGAGTCACTATTCAAGGCAGGAAGCTCGAAAAGAAGTTTAGCCCTAGAAAAGACCTAGCTTGGCAGCCTCCCCTTTCTAATATACCAGCAATAATCTTGAAGCTGGGAACTAGAAAGTGTCCCCTCAAAAGCAAGACATCACTGTAAGGCAGCCAGGTGTCAAGGAGAAAAATCAAATTTATGACTAAACTGAATATTTGGTCCTTTACTTTTTTGTCAATTCATGCTGTCTTTCTTAAAAAATTATAGTTATATTAATAAAGCAGTGACTACCTTCAAATAGTACAAAGCACTTAGCAGATTTCTATTAAGTAAATTCATTTTTATATAATATCAATCAGAAATTATCCTAATTTCCTATCTAGTAATTCAAATTCTTCAGTGTCTCTCACTATCAGGGGAAAATCTCAAACCCCTTAACAAAGTATGTAAGCCTTTGTGATCTGATTTCTGACTTCTCCACTAGCCTCACTCCTCTCCACTTAACCTCAGTTGTTATTCTCTCTCCTCTGTAGGTCCCCTGCCTGCAATGTCCTTTTCCTTACTCACTGCCTGACTAATTCCTCCCTGTATCTACCCTGCAACTTTTTCTCTGAAAATTTCAAACAAACATAAAAGTTAATAGAAGAATACAATAAACATATGTCCTAAAAATAAATAAATATATGCCCTTCATCTGGATCCACCAGCTGTTACACTTTTTGCCACATTTACTTTACCCCTCTCTGAACTATCTGAAAGTTATAGACATCATGACACTTAACCCCTAAAACTTCAGCAAGTATCTCTGAAGAATAAGATCCTTCTATGTAATCACATACCATAATCACCCAAAATATTTACCACTGATACAGTATTACCTAATATGTAGTCCAAACTCAAATTTCCCCAGGTATTCCAAAATGTTCTTTCATAGTTACCATCTCACATACTTGAAAAAAGATTTGGCAAATGAACCTGCTACTTTCCACTTAGCTATCTGACACATTAGCAAGCCAAGATTTCTTGATAAATAAAAAACGCATTTTAGTAGAATTTAAGTAAAATCACAGTATTCACAGCTATTTTGATTTCCAAACAGGTCACAAGAAGAAACTTGGAAATTTGAAACTATGACCAAACTTTATGCCACCTTAGTCATACTGCAGTACCCTGAAAAGGACACAGATTCATTAAATAGCTTTCCAAACAGCTTACAAGCTACTTTTGAAATCTGCTTTTGGTATTGAACATAAATACAAATCAAAGTAGTCTCATCTTCTAAACTGTAAAGTATCAGTTAAGGAAGTGAAACAGGTGCTAGATTTATACCAAAATCTTGATCATACCTGGGACCAAGCAATTCACTACTATCATATCAATGTATGAATGAATTCCTGAGACACTTTTTGTTAAGTTTAACATAGGTTGATGAAAAAGCTAAAATTACTATAGGATATTAATTTGGGCACTTGTTTTTCAAATAAAAATTAAGACTGAAAGAAAAGGAACTAGAAACACAAACAGAACTAGCCTCTTATATACAAACACACATTCACAGAGCGTTTTTATTTCTTAACAGCATCATTTACCTTCTGCCCTTCTCACAAAGCTTCTCAATTTCAGCTTTTAGATCCTGCTCCTTCTGCAGAAACTCCTTCTTTTCTTTCTCTATTTTCTTCTTCGTTTCTTCTCGCTTTATTGTTACATCTTGGATAGCCTTTAATATCTCCTGAGTCCCACACAATTATAGTCACACACAAAGAAGGAAATGAATTAGTTCTTTTGGTCTGAAGGTTACTTTCAACTATCACAAATTAACACTGACTTCAGAGAATTTAAAATGAACTAAAGGAATCTAGTTCATGAGTAGTCCCAAAAGCCAGTACTTAGATATAAGGGAGTAAGTAATAATGCAGATATCAATTCAACAGGAGAAAGAATTTCTAACAATCACAACTGTTCAAAAATGGAATTTACTGCCTTGTGAAGCAATAATCTCCCCATTACTGGTGCTCAAATAAAGGCTGAATGAACACCTGTCAAGACTGCTGAGAAAGGCATTCTTGCACAGGGTGGGAGTTTGTTTCTTCCAACAAATATGGTCTTGCTTTGTTTTGTTATGGTTCTACTTTATTATGTGTAGGGATTATCTGATCTTTTTAAATTATCTGACTACATGTATAATAAGTCAAACAATTAAAAAGTGATAAATTTAAGTCATCTCTTATTCAGTCGCTCAGTTGTGTCTGACTCTGAGATCCCATGGACTGCAGCATGCCAGGCTTCTCTGTCCTTCATCATCTCCCAGAGCTTGCTCAAACTCATGTCCATTGAATCAGTGATGCCATTCAACCATCTTGTCGTCTGTCATCCCTTTCTCCTCCTGCCTTCAATCTTTCCCAGAATCAAGGTCTTTTCTAGTGAATCAGCTGTTTGTATCAGGTGGCCAAAGTCATCTCTAATTCACACCAATTCCACCCATAAAGTAATCAATGTGTTAAAGTGTTTTGTACTATGCTTTCACAACTTTATCCATCCTCACACCAACACATGTACTTATATACATATTTCTTCGCTTTTCTGTTTTTTTATAATGAGGTACTTTTATATACATTATTCTGCATCTTGCTTTGTTTACCTGACATGAACATACTTACAGCAAATATAGACAAAACTAAAAAACAGCTGCATAACACAACATGACACATGTATTTAGCCAATTTAGCCACTCTATTAAAAGCATCCATCAGGTTTATTCCAGTTTTCTTGTACTACAAACAGTACTACAATAAACATTCTATGTCTATACTTTCACATAAAAACCTTTTATTTCTGTTGAGTAGACTTCTAATAATGAAGAGTCTAGGTCAAGGTATATACACATTTTAAAATTTAATTGACAATTCCCAGTATCTTTTCTAAAAAAAAAAAAATTGATAACAATTCACACTCCTACCAATGTTTAAAAAGAGTTCATTTTTTCTTACCCTTGACAGCTTATTTTGTTTTGCCCTCTCATGAGAAAGAGGGAGGAAGGGTATCTAATAATTTTAATGAACATTTTACCGCCTCCTATTCTTTTCCTGTTTTCACCGTCTGTCTCCTCCAACTGGAATAAACATCCAATGAAGGCAAAGACTATGTTTTGTTTACCACTAAATCTTCAGGGACTAGATTGGGAACTCGAAAATATTTGTTGTATGAATGAATCAACAACAGTAAGGCTGAGTTTATTTTCATATATTTATTCCCCATTTGCTTTTCCTCTTCTGTGAATTACTGTTTATAATTGTAGGCAAAATAATAGCCCCTGGCTCACAAAAATGTCCATGTTCTACCCCTTGGAACCTCTGTTACCTTCCTTAACAAAAAGATAGAGAGAGAATCCTGGATTACCTGGGTGGGTCCAATCTAATCACAAATAGGTCTTTAGAAGTAGAGAAACTTTCCCTGTCCTGAGCAGAGGAAGATGTGATTAGGGAAGAATGGTTACAGAAATGCAACATTGCTGACTGTGAAGAGGGAGAAGGGGTCACAGGTCAAGGAATGCAAGCAGCCTCTAGAAGCCAGGAAGGCAAGGAAATGTCTTCTCCCCTGGAGTCCCAAGAAAGGAAGGCCGCCATCCCAATACCTTGACTTTAGCCCAGTGACACCCATGTTGGGCTTCTGACCTATAGAACTGATACAATAAATGTGTTGTTTTAAGCTCTAAATTCATGACAATCTGCTACAGTAGCAATAGGAAACTATTACAATAGAAAAGTAATACAATAACCTTTCCTGGTGTTCCTTTAGACTATTTGGCTTTTACTATGAATTTGTAGGAATCAAAGTGTCTTGGATCTTAAACCCTTTGTCAGATCTGCTAGAAATATTTTCTCTCAGTCTAATATTGATCTTTTGACTGTTTTCTGTATCTTTGCCATATCAAAAATTTTAATTATATATAATTAAATTAATTTTTAAAATCTTCTGGGTTTTCTGCCTGGATTAAGAGGACCTCTTGCAACTCAAGGTACATACATATTCTCCTAAATTTTCTTCTAACTTAAAATTTTTTTTTTTCAGTTTTCTATGTATATTTTTAATCCACTTAGGATTTTATTTTTAAATACAGTATGAGACAGGAATCTAATCAAGTGACTTTCCAGGTAGGCAATCAATTACATCAACAAAATATATTAAATAAATATATTCTGAACTAAAATAGGAGTGAGAATTTGGATAAGATGCCCTCAAAGTTCTTGTTTATACTTAAAATTCTATGATAACCATTAAAAAGTTACTTGCAGATTGCCTTTCAGGGAGGTGATTTGTGATGCTGTCTACAGCTCACCTGTGCAATAAAATCTGTTTACTCCATCTTTTGTTCCTAGGGACTGTTTTAATTTTTAATTCAAATACATTGTTATCCTTTAGTCAAAGGACACGGGAGTATGTTTTAGGTCATTTTAAACTAGCCTCACTAGGGCTTCCCTAGTGGCTCAGATGGTAAAGAATCTTCCTGCAGTGTAAGAGACCTGGATTTGTTCCCTGGGTTGGAAAGATCCCCTGGAGAAGGAAAGGAATGGCAACCTACCCAAGTATTCTTCCCCAGAGAATTCCATGGACAGAGAAGCCTGGCGGGGACAGTACATGGGGTAGCAGAGTCAGACAAGACTGAAACACACACACACACACACACACACACACACACACACTGCTTTTTTATTTCTATTAATTTGAAAACAAAGTCAAATTAGGGACTATAGCTTTACTTGTTGCCAATTTTAATATAAGCAGGATACCTGGTGATTCTTCATTTCTTCTTCTCTCCTTTGCTGAAGTTGCTTTAATTGCACTTGGAGCTGATTCTCCACTTGCCTCTGCTTGTCCAAGACCTCCTGGTAACGCTCCTTCAACAGGGTTCTCTCTGTCATCATTTTATCCTATGGGTAACAACAGAAAAGCAGTTGAATTCCTCAATTTAACTGCAAGAAACATTCACCGTAGGCTTGTTCAAGGCATGAAGCACAGCTCTTAGGCTGCAGGGTCCAATATTGGAGCTACTAGCCATGCTGTCTGGTAAGTAAATTTAAAGTAATTAGAATAAGAAAATGTAAACATCCGGTTCTTCAGTCACCTTGCCACACTCCTAGCGCTTGAGTAGTGGCTACTATACTAGATAGCACACACAGAGAACACTTCCATCGTGAAAGGAAACTCTGCTGTACAACACTGCACTAAGATGTGGGTGGCAACCGTGGCCTATGAGCCAAATCCAGCCATCGTCGGATTTTTTAAGTAAATGTTTTCCAGGAATGTAGCCATACCCGACGGTTTACTGGCTGCTTTCACACTACAACAGCAGAGGGGAGCAGTTACAAAAGAGCCCAGCTCACCTAGAAAGCCTAAGAGCTCTACTAACTGATTCTTATATAAACTATTTCTCTGCTCTAGGGTATAAGAGGAATAAGGTATTTTATCATCTATTAAGAAGAAGAATGAGCAAAAACAAAGAACAGATCATTTACTCAAAATGCATCCAGAAACTGGATTCCTTACTGGTCATCAGCACTAAAAACTGACAAACCCACCAGTGCTCTGGGTGACCTGCAATTCAGATCGGGCAAATTGGCAAGTTCTCACATAAAGTAGGAGCAGAAGTAAAGCTTTTAAGGGCCACAGTTCAGCTCTGCCTCCCTGACATTAGTAAATCAAGAAAAGTAATGGTTAGCTTTCAAAGGAACACTAAAACTTAGAGGGTCAATTTAAACACATTTGGTACAAGGTAGCCCATGTATTCTTGCCTGAAAAATCCCATGGGCGGAGGAGCCTGGTAGGCTGCAGTCCATGGGGTCGCTAAGAGTCGAACACGACTGAAGCAACTTAGCAGCAGCAGCAGCCCATGTAAAACTTAGAGCATTAAACTGAATTCATTCACTAGATGATAACTATTTTCAAAGAAAAGAAAGGTTTTAGAAGTGAATGGGGAAAAAAAGAAAAAGAAGTGAATGAGGGGAAACTTATCACCCTATGACAAAAAACAAAACAAATCAGAAGCTTTCAAGATGGGATTTTAGCTTTGGGATAAGCTAGCCCTTAGTCCAGGTGCTGAAATGTGACTAAGGCTCCCTAAACAGATGACTCCTTAGCATCATAACTTTAAAGGTTTTCCAAACCTGAGGCCTATGGATAGGTGTGTACAAAATTTTTTGAGAGGAGAATTCAAAGTTTTCAAAAGATTCTGAAAGATCTTAACCCAAGAAAAGGTTGAAAAAAAAAATGTTAAGAACCAACTGATGAAACTAGTAAATACGAGCACTCTTTTCTTTTCTTCTCTCTTTACTTTCTTATGGAAACTTTTTTGTCCATAATGCATCTTTATATATAACACAGGATGGGGAAAAAAAGAACTCAAGTCTTCACAGAAAGAAGTTTCAAGGACACACTATTAGTACGTGCAAATTGATGACTTAGAGGTGTGGAGGAAACTACTTGATCCAGTTCTTCTCCAAGCCAAAGGGTTACACACTGCTGCTTTGTTTCACTGGTGGCTAATTGGTTCTGAGAGCCCAGAGGCCCAATTTGAAATGCAGGCAGTGGGCAATTACTGCAAGTGCATGAAAAAGGTAGCAAATAAAACAAGAGCAAAGTTCCTGCATCGCCATCCAGCTTAATACCTGACTAGTTTCACTGCCTTTTATAAAGCATCTGGCCCACATCACCACCTATAAAAACACAGCCAAAGAGACCACAACCCTGGGCCTCTTTCAGTCCAATGGCTTGCCAGTCTCTACCCTTTTCAGACTGATGTAAAGCTTATCTGCAACTTCTTAAGTTGGCCTCTTCAATTGCTATACAGTCGGGATATCCCAACTCCACCTTACAACTGTGGGGGCCAAATAAATACTACATGTAAAGTGCCTAGAGTAAGTGCTCAAGAAAAGACAACTCCTCCTCCTCCCCTTGGAGGTTCTCTTCTAGCCTCATTCTCAGCTTGCACACGGCCATCAGGTCTCTCATCTCTGGTATCTTTTTACTTGCCTGTTATAAATAACTCCTGAGTTGCTCTCTCTATTTAAAAGTTTTTATTGGCCTCATGTGGTTAACACACTCCAATAACTGACTTCTTTCCATCTGCCCCTCAATTTCTTTAACTTGTGCCAAATATCTTCTTTATTTCCTCTTATATACTCTTTTCTCAATAGTACCTACTGTTCTAGAAAATTCAAAGACAAACAAACAACAAAATATTAACTGGTTTTCCTCCTTATTTCCACTCAACTAACATATCTTATCCTAAAGACCTCTTCCTGAACCAAGGGTGCCTTTCTGCACATTATCCTTCCTTTTAAAAATATACGCTCAGATATTCCCACACATACAAGGTAGAAGTTTTTGCCACAAAATGCCAGGGACAGATCAAGGGGACCACTTTAACAAAAATAAATGTGAAGCTCTCTAAGTTTTAAAAACCAATTACCTAGGAATAAAATAAGAAGACACAACTAAACAATACATGAGAAAAAGACATGATGAAGTTTGAGTGCAAGCTCAACGGTGTGATGAGATGGCCAAAACAAACTGCTGTCAGCTTAAGAAATGGTGTCTCGAATGAGAGAGAGAACAAGGGTCCCATTGTGTTGTGGAGTAATTATACTGTCTGTGCATTAGCTCTCAGGATCACATTTTAAAAGAAACATTGAGAAGATGGAACCTGTCGAGGTGGAAAAGAAGTCAGGATGATGAAAAGCTGAAAAATATATGAAGAAAAGAAGACTATTAAAAACATCTGGGGACATTTCACCTGGAAAGGTTCAGACCTGAAAGGTAGGAGGAAAAGGCATTAAAAAAAAAAAACAAAAAAAACCACTTTGACTATATTGGGGGCTAACAAGTAAAACATTTTAGATTTACTCTATGTAGCTCAGGAGAGAACTATAACAAGAAGCTTTAGTGGTTCTGTTCTCATCCCATAATAAGATCTAACAGTAAGAGCTATTTTCTAAATGCGTATGTTGCTTTGTGAGTAGTAAGCGTCCCATCTCTGGAAGTAATCAAGCAGAAGTTAGCTGATCATCTGTCAGGGATTTTATAAAGGAGATTCCTGCGCCTTTTCCAGTTGAGATGATGTGACTCTAGATCTTCCGCGTTAACAGTTTCGTATACCAACAATGACAGTTTAACTACTCACCAGATTCTTTTCAATATCTTGATCTGTGTTTACCTCTGAATCAGTTGTCTTAAAGTCAGTCTATAAAGAAAGAAACAATTACATTCAGAACTGTTCAGAGACATTTTAAAAGGCAGAATTATATAGCCCTTTCACTGAGAAATCTGTCACAAGTAACAGAGAAATTAACTTTTTGTTCTTTCTCCTTATCAGCTTCACAGCAAGAGAACTGTAGCTCTGGCAAATGCCCTCTGACATCCATGCTACATTAAGCACTTATCCCACAAAATAACCTGAACGAGACCCAACAACTGATGCGAAGACAACCCCAAGGCTGAAACAAGAATTTTGGCCTCCTACAACTTATTGTGCCCATTCTTCTTTCTATGATAAAGCATATCAGTCACTAGAAGGCAGGAGACACTGTACTTCTTAAGATGTAGGTCAGAGAATAAACAAGGATTCCTCCTGCAAGTGCGAAGATGAGAAATAAGAATGCTAATGACCTACGCTCATCAGTTACTCAGTGCAAGCGATTGTATGTAGGTCATGAAGTTCCTAGTCGCCATGATAGATACTGGCTGTTACTTATGGAACATCAGTAACAACAGAATGAAGTTATCACAGAGCACCATATGAGAGTAGTATGAGAGTTGCCAGTAAAAGAGAGAGAGACAGAGCAGTTCTCCACCAACTAGGAAGAATTATCTCCTGCCCTCAAAAAAAAAAAAAAAAAAAATTAAATTAAAAGCCCGAATTCCATGTTAGTAGTAGAAACTTGATACTTGACCTGGACAGCAATGTTCTGAGAAAGCTTCAGGGAAGAGCTATCCTGATCATCATCCTGATCCACTCTGACTCCTTCAACCCCATTTGCTGGAGGCACCACAGGTGGGAACTCCAAGCCTGGGTCCCTGCTCCCTTCCTTTAGGATGGAGGCTTGTGGGGCCTTCTCTTCAGGACAATTCCCGGAGGCAAGCTGCTTTGTATGGCACCCTGCCTTAAGAGACCGAGTGGCGGGGTGGAGGCTCTCCTGGAGGCACGTGTCCCCCTCCTCTCCTGCCGTGCTGGCCACATCCTTCAGATCAGACTGGGACCCACCGCCAGACAGACCAAGGGCCGTGGCTATCAAGTTTTCTCCTAAAACCGCCCGGTGCGCTGCTGAAGTGTCACCTGCTGATGAGCCAGGATTCTGCTCTGGGTGTTCCAAATGGGCATTTCTGTTATTCTCCTTGGTTATCGTTTGGTTACTTACACTCGACAGAGGCGAGTTCTTATGCTTCTGTGCAGGGTCTTTGGGGCTATGAAAACAGAAGATAAAGTTTCACTCTTCATCCAGTCTTAAAGAGGCTGAAACATATAAGACTTTTAATACAACCACTAGAAGAACAAGACTGGCCTATACAAGCCCCTCCAAATTATCAGGATGAAAAGGAACTTAGCTTCCATTCAGTAATTTTGATCACACACACACAGAGTATAGCACAGTGGTGAAGAATCTGGGTTCTGGAGACAGTCCACAATAAAAATCACACATGAATGACTCTGGGGACCCAGAAATTGGGGGGTGTCAAATTTAATAATTTGGGGGAATGCAGATGAAATAGCCTACTGTTAGACTATTTCATTTAAGTACATGTACTACTTTTGTTACACATAATATTTTTAATAAATAAAATATTAATTTGGAAACTGTTTTTATTCCACTCTCGCTTCACAAAAATAATTCACACTCAAATTCCCTAGACAGATCTTTGACCAGAACCACTTTTTAGGTTCTTCAACCGCTTTCTAGAGCACAGCATCACTACTTCATGTTGCCTGAAGTACAGACAATTTTGAATCCAAAATTGAAGCTGCCAGTAGAAATTTTATCCCAGATGACACATGTATAACACTGGAAAAACTGTTTTTATGATTGCCACAACCATTAACATACTGCTTTTAAGAGAGATCTTCAAAATCTATTTATAAGGACATCCAACATTCACAACTCTTTCACCCAATAATAACGACTATATATGCATTAAATTCTTTTGCCATTAGAAAAATTAAAACTGATTCTGTCCGCCGATACCCTTAAGGACTCCAAACCAGCACTGACTGAGGCTTTAGGTCATTATGCCTTTCTTTCCTCAAGTACCTACTGTTCTAGAAAATTCAAAAACAAACACAACAACAAAATAGTACCTACTGTTCAAAATAAAACAACAGAGAACATCTTGTAAAATGAAAATCTTTATAAACGCTCTTTGCTGACTCCTCGCTGGGATCAAGCAGGCTACGGGGACACAAATTATAAATTTGGACAGACACAGTAACTAGGCGTGAATCCTGACTGCTATTTACTAGTGGTTTAACTCTGGGCAAGTTATTTAACTCCATTTGCAAAACAGAAATAATATTACCTACCTAATAGGG
Organism: Bos mutus; assembly: GCF_027580195.1. Taxonomy (NCBI): domain Eukaryota; kingdom Metazoa; phylum Chordata; class Mammalia; order Artiodactyla; family Bovidae; genus Bos; species Bos mutus. Next base: position 51,939,821 of record NC_091631.1, read on the forward strand.
ATTATTGTGAGGATTACATGAGATAAAGCATCTGCAGTGTTTAGTTCTGGCATACAGTAAACACTCAATAAACCTTAGCTGCTATTATTATTACTAGTAGTATGTGCCTGTTTTTTTTTTTTTTTTTGCTGCACCGTGCAGCATGTGGGACGAGGGATTGAAACCATGCCCCCTGCATTGGAAGGGCAGAGTCTTATTAACCACTGGACCACCAGGGAAGTGCACTATTTATAAAATGAAGATGCGAGTTTATGGTGAGGTTTTACTTAACTCCTGTCCCCATTATCCACTAACAAACCTCTCTTCTTCATTTAAATAGCTATTTATTAAGTACACTGGAGTCAGACAAGCCTGAGTTTAAATCCTGACTCCAACACAGCATGGTAACCTTGGGCAAGTTACTAACGTCTCTCTGTCTTAGTTTTCTCACCTGTTAATGGGAATAATAGTATTAACACCTACCTCCTGGGATTGTTAGGAGAATTAAATGTATTAACACATACAGAGCTGCTAGGACACTGTTCTCTATAGCATTAGGTCCTATGTACTGTACAAAAGTGTTGAGGTAGCCAACCTAGTACAACATTATACATAACAATGGTTTAATCACTATAAAATGCCAAGGCTGGTTAACCATAATTCCAGTCTTCAAAGAGTTTAGTTGGAAGGCAAACTACACACATGAAGTAGTAAGTCATACTAACAAAGCTATCTATTTATCTATAATACAAATGTAGATCCATGTACATATACATACAAAGCATACATATATACTAAGTGTGTGTGTGTATATATATATACACACACACAATATACAGGTACAGTATATAAACATATAGTTAAATAAACAGTCCATGTAGGAGAAGTTGGGAAATATTTGCATTTTCAAATAAGTTTGACCAGCTGTATTCTAATCTATTTACTCAACAAACAATTAGCATGCCTGCTGAGTGTCGGATACTATGAGGGGTACCAAATATACAAATATAGATCAGACAGTCCCTACTTTTAAAAAAGCTTCATCGAGGGCAATGCCTCTAGAGCCAAAAAGGGGAAAGACCAACTACACTTCTGTAAGAAGCCCATCTCCAAAGCCCCTCACCCAAACGAAATCTACCCAGTCAGGAGTCCACACGTTACCTTAGACCATCTGGGGGACCTTCATCTGGTTTGGAAGCACAGACACTAGAAGAGGATTCCGGAGGATTGGGAGCAGTGGCCACCACGCCAGCTACCTCAGATGCTGCCATCGTGCTCTGCACATTCAGAAACAAATTACAGCTACAAGTTCCAAGACTTCAAAACAAATGTATCTTTCCCCATCAGAATGTCCATACAGCAGAATCATATCAGGAAAGAAACACAAAGAAAAAGCTGGGCTCCAGGAGAAAATACTTCAGAGTATTCCTCAACAGGATATAAAAAGAGCCATGGCATGCAATAGGCCCCAAGGGACATCAATCCTCAAACATCATTATATGTATCATTACATATATTACACACACATATATGTGTGTGTGTAAACAACACTATATATGCCTGTGCAAAGCTTTTTCAGTTTAGGAGAAATGCAGTCTCACAGACTGTGAGAATCCTCCAAATGATCCACATACCTACCTTGCTTAATATCATTTACAAAAGATGTGATTTGGGGCCTAATATCAATGGTATCTTATGTTTTAAAATCATTTTATGCCTGTCACATTAAAAGCATTCTCCATTAATATACGTTTTCTGGAAGTATTCTTGTGGGAGAGAAAAAACAGTTATTTAATTGGGCAATCCAAGTATCTTTTACTCTGTGTTCCCCACAGATGGGAAAAGTTTGACAACCACTGACTGCAGAAAGTACACTCTTCAGTTACTGGAGGTGCAAAAGAGTATGAGAATCTCAGTTACTCCAGCATGAAAATGAGAAGATGAAAAACAGTAATCCAAGTAAGGGAAGTGGGACAGGGGCCTTTTTTAGATCAAAAGGTCATCCTTTATGTTGCAGGACAAATTCATGGCCTTCTATGGTGAAAAGATAAAAAAGAATATGGGAGGAGGGAGTGTAACATAAGGTTAGCTTAAATCTCGTTTTTATTTTAATAGCATCCCAGGTACATCCCTGACCCGCGAAGAAAGCATAGGGCAGGCATGGAGGCTGGCCTGTGTCAACACTTAAGTCCCAGGCTATCGTCCCCCTGTGCCTCAGTTTTCCCCATCATACGAGGGTTCCAGGAGAAAAACGGGCCCCAGATCGCCATTACTGTTCTCACAGGTGCAAAATGTCCTGCCCCATCGGAGCCCGGGCCGGGGGTTCCCGGCGCCCGGTCAACAAAACCACAGGTCACGGGTCCTACGTGCAACTCGGTGGCTGAGAGCCGCAGAGGGGAGGGGGACGGGGACATCTGGTAGGAGGCTGCGGCCGGGGCGGGGGGCGTTAGGTCGAAGAGGCCAAGGGGAGCCTCGCACCGCAACCCGGCGGCGATCAGACGGCGAAGCCGAGAGCGACGGGTCAGCGGGGGAGATCCGGGGACGGTCGCGAAAGGGACAATGGGGGGAAGCGACGCCGAGTGGTCCTGGCCGCCCTCCACAGCGGGGCTGGCCCTACCGGCCGATCCCTCCGGCCAGAGCCCCCTTCGCACCTTGCCCTCGGCCCCCCGGTCAGGCTGCCAACCCCGCGTCCCACTTCTAGGCCGGGACCCCCATGCCCGTCCCCGCAACTCCCTCCACACACACCCCACCCCCCCCGCAGCCTCGACCCCCGCCCCTCGCACCGCAGCCCCTCGCCCGCGCGCCCGCCCCGCACACACCTCCCGCGTCGCGCCCCCGGGAGCGAACGGGGGAGGGACGGGACGCACCTGAGCGGGCGGAGCGGGGGGGAGGGGGCGGTCGAACCTGGGGGGGAGGGGTCGAGCGCCGGCCCGCGCGCGCGACACCTCCCACTTCCGGCGGCACGAGCGGCGGGGGGCGAGGCTCGGCCCCGGAGAGGAGAGGCCGCGGTGGCACCCGCGCCGCCGCAGATGGCGCCCCCTGGCGGCCGGAGTCGGCGCGGTCGGGGCCGAGGGTTGGGGACCGGGGGGACACGGACTTGGCGGAAACCGTCCCTCGCGCTAAGATGCTAGTGGATTCCGCCCGGGCGCAGGGACTTGAGAGATGGCGACCGCGAGAAGGACTTGAGACCTGGCGGAGGGAGAACCCCTCTCTAGGAAGGTTATCAGGCAAGAGTCAGGGTCATGGCGGTCAGAGAGAGAAGAGGAACAAGTGTTGTTTTAAAGGTCTCAACCGAGATGCCTTGTCCAGAGGACGCCATGAGGGAGAGGACCGGCCTTATGGAGACGGTAGCTTCTGCAGGTGCCCCGAGGACGCGGGGCGGTGGGCCAGCCGCCGCACACGCTGCTTCCTCAGCGGAGGACGCCCGGAGAAGCCGCCCCGCCCCCGGCGCCCCCACAACGTCGCCGGCGGCTCCTGGCCGCTCTCTCGGCCCGGCCGGGGGCCCGCCGCTGATTGGCTGCGCCGCCGGGCGGAAGTGATGCTGCTGTCACCGGCTTCTCGGGCTCCCGCGGAGCCGCGAGTTTCCGCAGGCGGGCGGCGGCGGCGGCCGGGCCGGTGAGTTGGGAACTTGGTGGGGGCGGGGCATTGGAAGTCCGGGTGCTCTAGAACTGGGGGTGGGGGCGGCTGCTGCCGCTGTCTGAGAATGAGCGAGCTGCCCAGAGGGTGCCTTCATTCCCCGCGTGCGCGAGCCCAGGGAGAAGGGGCCACGGAGTCCAGGATTCCAAGATCGTGCGGGTCCTCTGAGGAGAAGGGGGCCCTTTGCACCGGGCATTGGAGGCCAGCGGTCGATGAAACTGACCTCTGGCAGGCAGCCTGATTTCTAGGAACAGGTTGTAGAGGTTGCGAGCTTCCCAAGAGGAGGAGGAGGAAGACAGCCTCTTGGGAACAGGAATCTTGGACTCGGGCTGCCCTCCTTGGCACCTAAGAGCTGTAGAGACACGCCTAGTTAGTTGGGGCGAAGTTGAGATCTGCTTTCAGATGATAGCTAAGGTTTCTTTCCCAAAAGCCGAGGGTGGAGGTGAGCTGCGGGGTCAAGTCCTGCCCTGCCAGAAGGACTGGAGGATGTGGTGGTCAGGTTTCTCCTGTCTTCCTGAAATCTGTGGGCTCCTCTGAGACGGAAGGAGCCTTGCTCAGTTGGGTCGCTATCAACTTATCTTACAAGAATTTTCTTTTGCTTCAGTAAGGCCTGCAGATTGGGAAGGACACCTGAGTGTCTTGGGACAGTGTAGGGTGCCATCGGGCAGGGAGGTATTTTCCTGGGAACCTAAGAGAGAAGGAGATATGTGGATCTGGGGAAGGAAATGTTAGGTGGCGGAGGTTCCCTTCTCCCTTTCCAAAGAGACTTGTGTACAATACCCATATTTTCAGACTGATCCACTTGGGTATGTGTGCGGGTACTAAGCCCTGCCTCAAGGTGACCCCCTGCTCCCCAGCCCACTAGAAAGCAGATGCTTCTGAAGGAGCTCAGCCACCAGTAGGGACACACTTGTCCCACGGCCCAGTCACCTGTCCCTGTCCCCACATTTGCCCACTAATTTGGCCCTTCTGTCAAGCCATGGGTGGCAGTTCCAGGTTTAGAACACTTCACAGACAACTTGCTGAGCTAGTGACTAAGGGAAGCCCTGCAGTGGTGCTTTCCAATCCCCACCCCACCCACTTGCCTCTTATTCCTGTTCAGTTTTGTTTGCATTCTGAGCTTTTCCCCATTTTCCCCCCGCCTCCTCCTACTCTTATTTCCCCTGGCGTCCTTCACAGGTACAGAAACCAGGAAATGAGCTACCACCCAGACTTCTAAAGAAGCAGTCCTACCTACTTTTTTGTTCTTTTTTTAAAAAAATATTTAGTTATCTATTATTTATTTTGGCTGCACCGGGTCTTAGCTGTGGCATGCCGGATCTTTAGTTGCTGCTTGTGGAATCAGTTCCCTGACCAGGGATCGAACCCAGGCCCTCTGCATTGGGAGCAGAGTCTTAGCCAGTGGACCAGGAGGCAAGTTCCCTATCTACTTTTTCAAGAGAAGTTTTGAGTAAGAGTTCAAGCCCTCCTCTCAGCATCTAGGGAAAAAAAAGAAGAGGATGGCCTGATGTTTAGGATGAGAAGTAGGGTTTCTGGGTTTTGTACCCATCTGGCCTTACTATACCACTTTGGTTCCAGTCTGTGACCTATTTGAGATTCCTGCAAGTGATCATTAGCAGTTTCTTTGGTCACAGATCCCAGGGTTCCTGGCTAGCCTCTGCTTGCTCCACTGGGTTTGGGAGGACAGCATTTCTTGTTTTCTTGGGGTGTACAGGTCTGCAGTCTGTGCTGGGAGTCACCGCTACTCACAGCGGAAGGAATGCCTTTTCTCCATTTGCACAAAATGAGCGTGAGGTGGTTAACCAGACCAGGAGCTCAGCCTCACTCTGAGTCCAGGTGGGAATGGGGCCCCACTGTGGGAAGTTAGCCCTCAAGACCACGGATGGGTCTGAGAAGTCAGCTGGGGAAAGATTTCTGTCCCCTCTGAAGAAGGGAGGAGGGTCTCTTCTAAAGAACAATCATGGAGCTGCCAGGAATTGGCAGGAGCGATACGACTTCTGAGCTCAAGATGGCAACAGTGGGGAAGAGCAGTGTGGTACCTGTTAGCACCTGGACCTCCTGCTTGATTGTTTCATGACAATCATGCCATTGAGGGACCCACTAGGCTTACTTCTGGCCCCCCACTCCCTCCAGGGGCTTATCCCTGTTGGTCAGAGATCAATGTGAATGAAAAGAGAAGATCACATGTTTAATGATTTAAAAGGCATGGGTTAGGAGTCTCCGGGTATGGTACCTTGGTGCTTGGTCGCCCCCTGAGAGTCCTGCTGTTATCAGCTGTCTTACCTCTGATGTCCTTCTCTTTGTCTGCAGCCTACTGCTCTGATGCCGAAAGGGAGGCAGAAAGTGCCACACTCAGATGCCCCCTGGGCCTGCCCACGGGCCTCTGGCTGGAGTTAGCTGGGCTCTTCCTACTGCTTCCCTGGGTTATGGGCCTGGTGGGGGCAGGTGGGCCCAGGGCCCAGGGCCCCAGGGGGCTAAGCTGGGCAGTGCGTCTGGATGGTCCGGAAGGCGAGGGAGCAGAGGAGTCGCTGGAACGGCGGGCAGATGCTCTGGCCCAGGCGACGGGGCTGATGAACGCAGGGCGCATCGGGGAGCTCCAGGGGCACTACCTCTTGGTCCAGCCAGCAGGGCATCACCAGGCCCGGCAGGTCAAGGCCATCCGGCAGCAGGTGGAGGCCGTGCTGGCCAGGCACGAAGCTGTGCGCTGGCACTCAGAACAGAGGCTGCTCAAGCGGACCAAGCGTGGCGTCCACTTCAATGACCCCAAGTACCCGCAGCAGTGGCACCTGGTGAGTCCAGCCCTGCCGATTCCAGCTTCAGACAGCTAGGGCAGGGGTACCCGGTGCTTGTGGGCATTTGTCTGTGTTAACTCTTCAGGGGCCTCCCATCCTTTGCTTGAGGAGACGTTTCCGTGGGCTTCGATGATAGGCTTCATCCTCGGGCTCCACGTGCTCTGTGCTCACTCTCAGAGAGCCAGAGGACTGCAGTGCCCGGCGCGGGTGCTGGGGCCAGGCCGCCTGGGCTGCCTGCCACTGACTAGCCTGTGCCTTTGGGCGCACTGTTTAACCTCTCTGTTAATGGAGAGGGCAATGGTTACAGTTAAGTGAACTAATGTATGTGTGCTGGACACATGGGAAACACTTTACAAGAGTTAGCTAGTAACATTATATTATACAATGTGAATGTAATGTATATCGTGCCTGTGTGGGGTTAGCTAGTAATGTTATGTTATACAATGTTAATATAATGTATATCATGCCTGTGCAGGGGTTAGCTAGTAATGTTATATTATACAATGTTAATATAATGTATATCATGCGTGCAGTGGATACTAAGTCGCTTCACTCACGTCCTACTCTGTGACCCCATGGACTGTAGCCACCAGGCTCCTCTGTCCATGGGATTCTGCAGGCAAGAATACTGGAGTGGGTTGCCATGCCCTCCTCCAGGGGATCTTCCCAACCTAGGGATTGAACCTGTGCCTCTTATGTCTCCTGCATTGGCAGGTGGGTTCTTTACCACTAGTGCCACCTGGGAAGCCCCAGTGTATATCATACGGCATATTAATACCCAGCCCTTAACCCTAGTCACTTTCACCCTTGTTGCCCATGAGTGATGCCAAGCTTTCCTGGACACCTGGGCTGTGGCAGAGCTCTCACAGGTTCCCTCCTTGGCTCCGTCCCCACCTACCCCTGTTTGTCCATCCCTCTCTCTGGCCCCCTGACAGAGGCCAAGAGTACGAAGGGGCTGCTCGCTATACTTGTCTCCCTATGGGCTGTGCTGTGCATCACTGGACTCCCAAGGCTCAGAGAGCAGTTCCTGACCCCGTCTCTCCCCCAGAATAACCGGCGGAGCCCCGGCAGGGACATCAATGTGACGGGTGTCTGGGAGCGCAATGTCACCGGGCGCGGGGTGACCGTGGTGGTCGTGGACGACGGCGTGGAGCACACCATCCAGGACATCGCCCCCAACTACGTGAGTGGCCCTGGAGTCAGTCCCGCCCCCTGGCCTTACCTGATTCTTGATGTTGCCTCAGGCCTGTTCCCTTTCCCAGTGACCTCTCACTGGGCCAGAGGGAAGGGCCTCGGAGGTAGGATGCTGCTCTTCATCTGCTCCTCTCCCCCAGGCAGCCTTGTGCCTGGCAGCTAGATCACAGGCTCCAGCTCAGCAGAGAGATACTTCCTGGATCCTGCTGCCACTCCCTGCCCTGGGAAGTAAGGAGTAGCCCTAGGCAAATTCCCTCTCCACTCAAGTCCCAGTGCCTCCCCCTCTATAAAGCCTGCCCTTTAAGTAGCCGGAAGCCTCTTTTATCCCAGGCTTACCATGGAAGCAGCTCCTGGGCATATTTCTATAATATTGGCCAAGAGAGAAGTTTGCCTAGAGCTATAGCACTTCTGGCGCCAAAGAGCCTGCCTGCCAATGCAGGAGGCCCAACAGACTCAAGTTCAGTCCCCAGGTCAGGAAGATCCCCTGGAGAAGGAAATGGCAAACTCCTCCAGTATTCTTGCCTGGAGAATCCCATGGACAGAGGAACCTGGCTGGCCACAGTCCATGGGGTCGCAAAGAGTCGGGCACGACTGAAGCAACTTGGCACAGCACAGCACAGCACGCAGCACTTCTCAGCTTTGCCCTAGGTGTCCTGTCCTTCTGCCGCCTGTGTGCCTGGCAGAGATGGGCCCGCAGTGTTGGCTCAGAGCCCCAAACCCCCAGTTCTCTCTCCCTGAGCTCCAAGAGCTGACCGGTTGGAACCAGTGAGTGACGGCATCTCCCCCCCTCCTCCCCTGCCATGTTTCAGAGCCCTGAGGGCAGCTATGACCTCAACTCTAATGACCCTGACCCCATGCCCCACCCGGACTTGGAGAATGGCAACCACCACGGCACGCGGTGCGCGGGCGAGATTGCTGCCGTGCCCAACAACAGCTTCTGTGCGGTGGGAGTAGCGTTCGGGAGCCGCATAGCAGGTACCTCCAGTCCAGCCTCAGTACACCCCCCGGCCCTGCTGTGACTGCTGTCTTCATCCTCTGTCCCTCCTCCTTGAATTCCAACACGACTTTATTTCCCCTTCAACACACAGCAGAAAGCAAAGGGTACACTTATAAATAGGTGTCTGCAGGACAGATCGGCTCATTGATTTTTTCTCAGTGCTTTGGTGTTTCTAACATGTTTTTAGCAGCAAACCCCACTTCAAAAAGGGCTTCCCAGGTGGCTCAGTGGTAAAGAATTCACTTGTCAATCAATGTAAGAGACACAAGAGATGTGGGTTTAATCCCTGGATCAGGAAGATCCCCTGGAGTAGAAAATGGCAACCCACTCCAGTATTTTTGCCTAGAAAATTCCATGGACAGAGGACCCTGGCATGGTCCGTGGGGTCACAAAGAGTCGGACACGACTGAGCACGCACGACTATATAAAACAGCTAAGAACGTGGAAATGAGCTGGATGAGAGATGGAGGTACAAGGCCACCTGCTCAGACCCCACTTCCCTTTTCCTGATCATGGTTATGCCCCATCAGTGCTCAGCTCATTGTAATGATAGCCCCTTTTACTTATCCATGATATTGTATTTTCATGGTTTACCAATGGCCTCCTCATCTCCCCTTCTTTCTTGATCCCGTGTGTCTGTGGAGGCCCCTCTCCCTTCTCCCAGCTCTCTAGCTCCCGCCCCTGCTGATGGTCACTGTCTGCTTCCAATCCCTTCAAGAGAGCTGAGTGGCCCTGGCCCATACTGGGGTGGTTCTATGGCCCCTTGGCCTCTCGGTCTTTGTCCATCAAGGCAGAGGGTGAAGGGAATGGATGCAGACGCCTTCCTGGTGATTTCTCATAAACGCTTGGAGCCTGCATTTACGAGGCTGGAACAGAGTGGCTGCATTCCTCCTATAGTCCAGCAGGGGACAGCAGCCCTCTCTGTAAATGAGACTACAGAGGGAGGGAGCCCAGGTCCCTTCTGAGAGCTCCACCAGGATGTGACCTGCCCCGTCTTAGAAGGTGAGACTAGACACCCGTGGGAGGAGCAATGGGCTGAGAACCATCTGTTGAATACCATCTGTGTCAGGCATCGCTGCAGTGTTTTATGAGATAGAGGATGCCTGAAAAAAGGGAACTTTGGATTCCCTACCTTCTAGCCTATGCCTCTGCCCACCAGACCCCAGGATCCGTAAAGTCTAAGATTTAGCATTACATTAGAAAATATTTCTGGCCAGGTACATGCACGTGATATAAAGATTCAAAAGATCCGAGAGCGCTTAGAAAAGTTAAGTCTCCACAGGGGGCCCCCACAACCACCCGGCTCCCCATCTAGGAGACCAGCATTACTGAGGAGCTGGTATGGCCTACACTGCCTAGGTATCCGGGTACTGGATGGACCCCTGACAGACAGCATGGAGGCTGTGGCGTTCAATAAACACTACCAGATCAACGACATCTACAGCTGCAGGTGAGGTGCAGCCAGGAGCAAGGTGAAGGGTCCAGAGGCGGGGGCGCCGGGCGAAGCCCCCACCAGAGAACAGCGGTGTGTGTGGGGGCTCTCCCATGGGGTACAACCTGTAAGTCCACTGCCCTCATTTCTCCAGACCCCCAGCTTCTGGATTCTCCGTCTTAAGCCCCAAGTCACCCCAGTGATCAGGTTGCCACACAAGAAGTGTTCCATCCCGCCTTGAGTTTATTTAATAAACTCGTAATGCTCTGGAAGAAATTTAGGATTCCTGTCCTACCACAACTGGGCTGAATACCCAGTGCAAAGCCCCTCTGCCCCCACCCAGGGGCAGCTCCAGGTTGTGGATCTGGCAGGAAGGGGGTGGCTGATAAGCAGGAGCTGAGGTTGGGTTGCTGGCACCGCATCGATGGCAGCCTGTTCTTCCCCAGCCAGTATCTCCTGTAGATAGACAACGTCCTCCACATGTAGAGAAAGGACCGAGAACTCCTAGACACCTTACACAGGTTGTCTACTTCCTTCGCAGGTGCTCTGCCATCAGGCCTAGAATTAGCTTCTTTGGTGGGGAAGGGGTGGCCTCTCATCCCTTTCCACCACTCTGTACTCCCTGGAGACCTGAGAAGGGGTTTTTAGGAGCAGGTTAGAGTAGTCCTGAACTCGGAAAGTTTCCAAGGACAAGAACATTAGCACGTCCTTCTGTTTTCCACTTTGGAGTGAGGGCTGGACTCACGTCCTTTCATCACGCGAGTCCTGGGCTGGAGCCCTTGGGAGGAGGGGAAGCGTGGGGCAGAGGGATGGCCCGCCGAGGCTGGGCTGGGTGGGCAGCCACGGCCTGGCCCTGGCTCTTCCCACTGGGTGTCTCTCCACAGCTGGGGACCAGACGATGACGGGAAGACAGTGGATGGACCCCACCAGCTGGGCAAGGTAGCTGGGAACCGTGGAGACCTTGGGGACCAAGTTCACCCTCGTCATCCCATTCCCAGAAGTGCTCCCGCCCTCCCCCAGACCTGCCTTGTAGCCCCGACCGCTCCTTTGGGAACAGCACTCCTGCCCTGGGGTGAAGGGGTGAGGGGGACATTCTTAGAATGGAGCAGTGCTTTGCTCTGATTTTGTGCTCAGCTCCGCATTTCTGGCCCACCTTCTCTGATAAGCAGAGCACATCCATCAAGCAGTTGTTCCACTAATAGCCCCCTTACCCTCTTAAGTCCATCTTTAAGTCTCTTTCTCCCTTGTCCAATGCCCTTGCGGTTTTTTGTTTTCCTTCTAGAAGGGGACAGGAGGGCGAGTGGCGTGGTAGGTGGGGTCTTCCTGTGAGTTCCTCAGCTGACCTGGGTGTTTTGCTCCTCAGGCTGCCTTGCAGCACGGGGTGATCGCTGGCCGCCAGGGCTTTGGGAGCATCTTTGTGGTGGCCAGTGGCAATGGGGGCCAGCACAACGACAACTGCAACTACGATGGCTATGCCAACTCCATCTACACTGTCACCATAGGTAGGGGGCCCAGTGGTCCCACAGCGCACGGGTGCTCACGTTGTGTGTGTGTGTGTGAGAGAGAGAGGGAGAGAAAGAGAGACTCAGCAGTGAGGAGACTTGTATCTGGGGGTGTGTGTGTCACTTAGAGGTGACCGGACCATGTATCTCAGTGTGTGTGTGTGGTGTGTCACTCAGGGGTGAAGAGACTGTGTATCCGGGTATGTGTGTGTGTGTGTGTGTGTGTGTGTGTGACTCAGGGGTAAAGGGACTGTATATCTGAGTGTGTGTGTGTGTGTCAGAGGTGAGGGGACCATGTATCTCAGTGTGTGTGTATGTGTGTGTCAGGGGTGAAGGGACTGTATATCTGGGTGTGTGTCAGGGGTGAGGGGACCATGTATCTCAGTGAGTGTGTGGTATGTCACTCAGGGGTGAAGGGACTATATCTGGTTGTTTGTGTGTGTGTCACTCAGGGATAAAGGGACTGTATACCTGGGGGGTGTGTGTATGTGTCAAAGGTGAAGAGACCATGTATCTCAGTGTGTGTCACTCGGGTGAAGGGACCATATATCTGGATATGTGTGTGTATGTGTGTATGTGTCAGGGGTGAGGGGACCATGTATATCAGTGTGTATATGTGTGTGTCACTCAAGAGTAAAGGAACCATGTGTTTGGATGTGTGTGTGAGGAGACCAAGTATGTCAGTGTGTGTATGTGTGTGTCACTCAGGGGTGAGGGGACCATGTATCTGGATGTATGTGTGTGTGTGTCACTCAAGCTGATGGGACTGTATATGTGTGTGTCACTCAGGGGTGAAGGGACCATGTATCTGGGTGTGTGTTACTCAGGGGTGAAGGGACCGTGTGTCTGGGTACGTGTCACTCAGGGGTGAGGGGACCATGTATCTGGATATGTGTGTGTGTCACTCAAGCTGAAGGGACTGTGTGTATGTGTGTCACTCAGGGGTGAAGGGACCATGTATCTGGGTGTGTGTTACTCAGGGGTGAAGGGACCGTGTGTCTGGGTGTGTGTTACTCAGGGTGAAGGGACCATGTGTCTGGGTGTGTGTCACTCAGGGGTGAAGGGACCGTGTGTCTGGGTGTGTGTCACTCAGGAGTGAAGAGACCGTGTGTCTGGGTGTGTGTTACTCAGGGGTAAAGGGACCATGTGTCGGGGTATGTGTCACTCAGGGGTGAGGGGACCATGTATCTGGGTATTTGTCACTCAAGCATGAAGGGACCATGTGTCTGGGTGTGTATCACTCAGGGGTGAGGGGACCGTGTGTCTGGGTGTGTGTTACTCAGGGTGAAGGGACCATGTGTCTGGGTGTGTGTTACTCAGGGTGAAGAGACTGTGTCTGGGTGCGTGTCACTCAGGGGTGAAGGGACCATGTGTCTGGGTGTGTGTCAGGGGTGAAGGGACCGTGTATCTGGGTGTGTGTTACTCAGGGTGAAGGGACCATGTGTCTGGGTGTGTGTCACTCAAGGGTGAGGGGACCATGTGTCTGGGTGTGTGTGTGTGTCACTTGAGCTGAAGGGACTGTGTGTGTGTGTGTGTGTCACTCGGGTGAGGGGCCGTATATCTGGGTGTGTGTCACTCAGGGGTGAAGGGGCTGTGTGTCTGGGTGTGTGTCACTCAGGGTGAAGGGGCTGTGTGTCTGGGTGTGTGTCACTCAAGGGTGAGGGGCTGTGTGTCTGGGTGTCTGTCACTCAGGGGTGAGGGGACCGTGTGTCTGGGTGTGTGTCACTAAGGGGTGAGGGGCTGTGTGTCTGGGTGTGTGTCACTCAGGGTGAGGGGCCGTGTATCTGGGTGTGTGTCACTCAGGGGTGAGGGGCCGTGTATCTGGGTTTGTGTCACTCAGGGGTGAGGGGCTGTGTGTCTGGGTTTGTGTCACTCAGGGGTGAGGGGACCATATGTCTGGGTGTGTGTCACTAAGGGGTGAGGGGCCATGTATCTGGGTGCATGTCACTAAGGGGTGAGGGGCCGTGTATCTGGGTGTCACTCAGGGGTGAGGGGACCATGTATCTGGGTGTGTGTCACTCAGGGGTGAAGGGACCATGTGTCTGGGTGTGTCAGGGGTGAGGGGACAGTGTGTCTGGGTGTGTGTCACTCAGGTGAAAGGACCGTGTGTCTGGGTGTGTGTCACTTGGGTGAAGGGACCGTGTGTCTGGGTGTGTGTCACTCAGGGGTGAGTGGACCATGTGTCTGGGTGTGTGTCACTCGGGTGAGGGGCCGTGTATCTGGGTGTCACTCAGGGGTGAGGGAACCATGTATCTGGGTGTGTCAGGGGTGAAGGGACCGTGTGTCTGGGTGTGTGTCACTCAGAGGTGAAGGGACCGTGTGTCTGGGTGTGTGTCACTCAGAGGTGAGGGGACCGTGTGTGTGGATGTGTGTCACTCAGGTGTGAGGGGACCGTGTATGTGGGTGGGTGTCACTCAGGGGTGAGGGGCCATGTGTGTGGGTGTGTGTCACTCAGGGGTGACAGGACCGTGTATCTTGGTGTGTGTCAGTCAAGCGTGAAGGGACCGTGTGTCTGGGTGTGTGTCATGGGTGAAGGGACTGTGTGTCTGGGTGTGTGTCACTCAGGGGTGAAGGGACCATGTATGTGGGTGTGTGTCACTCAGAGGTGAGGGGACCATGTATCTATATGTGTGTGTGTCACTTGAGCTGAAGGGACTGTGTGTGTGTGTGTCACTCAGGGCTGAAGGGACTGTGTGGGTGTGTGTCACTCAGGGCTGAAGGGACCGTGTGTCTGGGTGTGTGTCACTCAGGGGTGAAGGGACCATGTGTCTGGGTGTATATCATTCAGGGGTGAGTGGACCATGTGTCTGGGTGTGTGTCACTCAGAGGTGAGGGGCCATGTATCTGGGTGTGTGTCACTCAGAGGTGAGGGGCCATGTATCTGGGTGTGTGCGTCAGTGGTGAGGGGACCGTGTGTCTGGGTGTGTGTCACTCAGTGCTGAGGGGCCGTGTATGTGGGTGTGTGTCACTCAGGTGTGAGGGGACCATGTATTTGTGTGTGTGTGTCACTCAGGGGTGAGGGGACCATGTATCTGGGTGTGTGTCACTCAGGGGTGAAGGGACCATGTATCTCTGTGTGTGGCACCTAGGAGTGAGGGGACCATGTATCTGGATGTGTGTGTGTGTGTCACTCGAGCTGAAGGGACTGTGTGTGTGTGTGTGTCACTCCAGTGAAGGGACCATGTGTCTGGGTGTGTGTCACTCAGGAGTGAAGGGACCATGTGTCTGGGTGTGTGTCACTCAGGGGTGAGAGGCCATGTATCTGTGTGTGTGTCACTCAGGGCTGAAGGGACTGTGTCTGGGTGTGTGTCACTCAGGGGTGAGGAGCCGTGTATCTGGGTGCGTGTGTCAGTGGTGAGGTGACCGTGTGTCTGGGTGTGTGTCACTCGGGTGAGGGGCCGTGTATCTGGGTGTGTGTCACTCGGGTGAGGGGACCGTGTGTCTGGGTATTTGTCACTCAGGGGTGAGGGGACCATGTATGGGTGTGTGTCACTCAGGGGTGAAGGGACCATGTGTCTGGGTGTGTGTCACTCAGTGGTGAGGGGCCGTGTATCTGGGTGTGTGTGTCAGGGGTGAGGGGACCATGTATGGGTGTGTGTCACTCAGGGGTGAGGGACCGTGTGTCTGGGTATTTGTCACTCAGGGGTGAGGGGACCATGTATGGGTGTGTGTCACTCAGGGGTGAAGGGCCCGTGTGTCTGGGTGTGTGTCACTCAGGGGTGAGGGGCCGTGTGTCTGGGTGTGTGTGTCAGGGGTGAGGGGACCACATATGGGTGTGTGTCACTCAGGGGTGAGGGGCTGTGTGTCTGGGTGTGTGTCACTCAGTGGTGAGGGGCTGTGTATCTGGGTGTGTGTGTCAGGGGTGAGGGGACCACGTATGGGTATGTGTCACTCAGGGGTGAGGGGCCGTGTATCTGGGTGTGTGTGTCAGGGGTGAGGGGACCACGTATGGGTGTGTGTCACTCAGGGGTGAGGGGCCGTGTATCTGGGTGCGTGTCACTCAGAGTTGAAGGGACTGTGTATCTGGGTGTGTGTCACTCAGGGGTGAGGGGACTGTGTGTCTGGGTATTTGTCACTCAGGGATGAGGGGACCATGTATGGGTGTGTGTCACTCAGGGATGAGGGGACCATGTATGGGTGTGTGTCACTCAGGGGTGAGGGGCCGTGTATCTGGGTGCGTGTCACTCAGAGTTGAAGGGACTGTGTATCTGGGTGTGTGTCACTCAGGGGTGAGGGGACCATGTATCTGGATGTGCGTCTGTGTCACTCGAGCTGAAGGGACTGTGTGTGTATGTATGTGTCACTCAGGGGTGAAGGGACCATGTGTCTGGGTGCGCGTCTGTGTCACTTGAGCTGAAGGGACTGTGTGTGTATGTGTCACTCAGGGGTGAAGGGACCATGTATCTGGGTGCGTGTCACTCAGGGGTGAAGGGACCATGTGTCTGGGTGCGTGTCACTCAGGGGTGAGGGGACCGTGTGTCTGGGTGTGTGTCACTCATGGGTGAAGGGACCGTGTGTCTGGGTGTGTGTCACTCAGGGGTGAAGGGACCGTGTGGGTGTGTGTCACTCAGGGGTGAGGAAACCGTGTATCTGAGTGTCACTCAGGGGTGAGGGGGCCGTGTGGGTGTATATCACTCAGGGGTGAGGGGACCATGTGTCTGTGTGTGTGTCACTCGGGTGACGGGGCTGTGTGTCTGGGTGTGTATCACTCAGTAGTGAGGGGCCATGTATCTGGGTGTGGGGGTATGTGTCACTCAGGTGTGAGGGGACAGTGTATGTGGGTGTGTGTCACTCAGGGGTGAGGAAACTGTGTATCTGGGTGTCACTCAGGGGTGAGGGGGCCGTGTGTCTGGGTGTATATCACTCAGGGGTGAGGGGACCGTGTGTCTGTGTGTGTGTCACTCGGGTGAGGGCACCGTGTGTCTGTGTGTGTGTCACTCTGGGGTGAGGGGACCGTGTGTCTGTGTGTGTGTCACTCGGGTGAGGGCACCGTGTGTCTGTGTGTGTGTCACTCTGGTGTGAGGGGACCGTGTATGTGGGTGTGTGTTACTCAGCGGTGAGGGAACCGTGTATCTGGGTGTCCCTCAGGGGTGAGGGGACCATGTGTCTGGGTGTGCCCCTAGCTTCCATGTGTCTGTCTGAGTGTGTGTGCACAGTCTCTCTTCAGACTCTGATAGTGAGGAAGAACCAGCCCTGCTCTCAGGGGAGGTCAGGACTTCCTTATAAGTTATTCCCGGGAGCACTTCCTACCCATCATCTAAGATAACCCCCTCCGTGCCCCCCGCCCCCACCTCCACCACCACAGCTGGTTAGGCCTCTGGTCCAGCCTCTCTTCTCACGGGTCACTTCCCTCCTGCTTGAAACGTTCCCTGACCTCCCTGCCACACCAGCCTAAATTAACTGCCTTTTACCTATGCTGCCTGCTGTAGGCATTTACCATCCCACCTGTACCTACTTCCCTGACCTCCCCTGACCATGGGCTCCTTGAGATCAGGTCTGTGGCCTTTCCCCACAATCCCTATCTCTCACACAGTGTGTGACTCACGGTAGATGACCGATAAGTAACAGAAACGCATGTGTGAATGGATGAGTCCGTGTCGAGTGGCCACCCCCTGCAGTCTGCTGAAAGAATGGTCTCGGCACAGACTACCCTCTGCCATTTGAGACCGCTTGTCTCGGGGAGGCGTGTGGGTACTTGAAGGACTTGGACCACTGAGATCATGTTTTAAGCCCAGGACCAACCCCTCGACGATAACTCAGAGGTGAGTCTGATGTCCTCAGACCCTCACCTCCACTCCCATTTCCCTGCTCCTCCCCCAGGTGCTGTGGACGAGGAGGGACGAATGCCTTTCTACGCCGAGGAGTGTGCCTCCATGCTGGCGGTCACCTTCAGCGGCGGGGACAAGATGCTCCGGAGCATCGTGAGTGCTCTGCCCCACCCACCGGCCCTCTGCTCCCCAGCCCGGCTCTCGGGATCCTCTTCCCTAGCAGATCTGTTTCCCTAAGAGTCTGCCCCTGTTGGTAGAATGGAGTTGAAGACTCTAAATGTATCTGTGTAAAGGGTTTTTAATCTTTAAATTTTTAAAAACCTTATTTATGTATGGCTGTGCTGGTCCTCCTTGCTGCACGGGCTTTTCTCTAGTTTTGGCAAGTGGGGGTCTCTGTCGTTACAGTGTCTGGACTTCTCACCAGGGTGGCTTCTCCTGCTGCAGAGTACAAGCTCTGGGGCACATGGGCCCAGTACGCAGCTGCCAGGCTCCAGAGCACTGTGCGGGATTAGTAGTTGTGCTGCAAGGGCTTAGTTGCCCCGAGGCGTGTGGAATCTTCTGAGCCCAAGGATTGAACCTGT
The DNA here is from genome assembly GCF_027580195.1 of Bos mutus. Lineage (NCBI taxonomy): Eukaryota > Metazoa > Chordata > Mammalia > Artiodactyla > Bovidae > Bos > Bos mutus. The sequence goes on from NC_091631.1 coordinate 51,957,702, forward strand.
GTCTCCTGCACTGGCAGTCAGATTCTTTACCACTGAGCCATGAGGGAAGCTCCTTCATCTTTAAATTTTTAACTTAACAAATAATGCATGTTTTATAGGAATCACTCTGAGCACACATGGATGAAAGAACTTTTGAAATGTCTTCCTTTGGTAGAATACGGGCTTTGCCTAATTTCTATGGGCTTAAAAAAAAAATCATCATTGCATTGCTATGCATCATCATTGTGTTGCTATGCAGTCCTTACGTAAATACTGCGAGTTCTGATCCTGTTCATCCTCAGGAGTAAAGCTAGTGGTTGTCTGCACCGCATGGGTGGGAAAAGGAGTCTGGAATGTCCCCGTCAACCCCAGAGACAGCTCTTTCCTTAGAGCTGGGCTTGGAGTCACAGCAAACAAGAGGTTGGAGCAAGCAAGTGGAGTTTCTCAAGCTGTGGGAACCTGTGAAGGAATTCAGAGTGCAGTGCCTATCCCCAGCTGGCTCAGCTCCAGCCCGTCATCTGAGAGCTCCCTGCCCGTCCCGATGCCCGTAACAGAGTGACCTGGGGACGGGGGGCTCTGGGGCAGGGCTGGGCCGCAGCCAGCCGGTGTCACATTCCTCCAGTGGCTCGCAGTTGGGAGGACTCTCTGGGGCTGTTGGGAATTGGGCTGCTGCCTCTGGGTCAAATTCTCTTTCCCAAACTGAAATTCTGTTTTTGCTGCTCAATGACTTCTGGTCAATACAATGTTCCAAGGCTCTGGGCCAGGTGACCCCAGCCCCTTCCCCCACCCTGGGAGAAGAAAAAAGGGAATGAGCTAAAGTAAGCGGGCAGGAGGCTTTGCTTAACAGACAGGAGTCTGGGTGCAGAGGGGCACCACCCACCCCCAGCCCAGGCCAGGCTAGAGGGGGAGGAACAGCAGGAACATCCTGGCAGGACTCTTGCTCATCCCAGCCACAGTCGGGGCCCAAGAAGTTACCGGGCATACGAGATCCCCTTGTTCTGGGGCACCTGTCTTTTCTCCTCCGGATTCAACTCTGCTTCACCCCCACCACTTTCTATCTGAACTATAATTTGTCCAGAAATGCAAAGAGAGTTTGTTCAGCCAACCTCCCATCTTTGGGTTGTCCGTCTTGAAAACCAGTTGCCAGTTTCTGTTCAATGACCAGCTTGGTGGGGCTGCCTCCCCCAGGGCGGGCACGGAGGGACACGCCACCCCACCGTCTGCTGCCCAGGGCTCCTGCCACCAGAGGCAAGTTTACCAGCCTCCCGGCTCCACACTAGACTGTCACTGTGAGGCTGTTTCCTTAACAGGAAAAAATTAATCTGCTCCCTGGCACAGACCAGGCTTCCCACCCTCATTGAGACTTCCAGTTGAAGAGTTTTTCCCTTCTCTTCTGTGAGAGCACGGCATCTGAGTGGAAATGACATGTCTTGGCAGCTGCTATAACAGCTGGAAGGCAAACAGCAAGGACGGTGGAGAAAGGGCAGCTCTTGGCAGAAGGTAGCACCTTGGTATCTGACCCAGGAGAGAAGCCTGGAAGGAAAAGATGTTCTAGTGTTAGCATGGGCACCACCTGCTAGATCCAGAGGGCCATGGGCTGCAGTGGATTCAGGCAGGGCCCTCCCCGGCTCCACCCTGTGTGGCTCCAGGGAGGATGAGAATGTGGAAAGAACTGGATGCCAGACAGGTGCCGTGTCCCTCCCCCTCTCACCTCCCACCTCAGGACTGCAGGTAGAGAAGGGGGACCCGAGGCTCTTGGCCCTGAGGAGGGAGGTGGCCTGGCCCATCGATCGCCACAGGCCAGGGTGGGCCACCTCCCTCCTCAGGGCCAAGTGCCTCAGGTCCCCCTTCTCTACCTGCAGTCCTGAGGTGGGAGGTGAGAGGGGGAGGGACACGGCACCTGTCTGGCATCCAGTTCTTTCCACATTCTCATCCTCCCTGGAGCAGATGCTCCGCCCATGCTGAGCCCACCAGTGGGCGAGGGGGGACGCTGTCCTCTCCCTGGGACACACTCCCTGTGTTCACCCTGACATCAGGCCAGCCCCGTCTCTGAGCCGCCAAGCCAGAGCTCCTCGCCCGCTGCCGTCACTGTTGTTCCAGCTCCAGCTGGGGGCCCTGGAGCTCCCCGGCCGCTCCTCTGTCTCCACGGCTGCAGGGGCGGGGGGATTGGGGAAGGGATCATCAGCTGAGCAGGAATCAGGACACATGAGGCCTTTCCCCTCTCCACCTCCTTTCCACGCCACTGCAGCCAAGACCCTCAGAGTAACTGGTTTTTCTCAGCTCTCCAGAGGTTCTCCTGTAAGGCCCAGGAGGATGAAGAATCTCCTTCCTCCTGACCGGCCAGACGCAGAGGTCCCCGGGAGGCTCGCTGGCTCTGAGGCCCTGCCCTGCCCCCTCCCCCACTGCCCTGGAAACGCAAGCCCTAACCAGCCCCCGTCCCCCCCATTCTGCTTCCCAGGTGACCACCGACTGGGACCTTCAGAAGGGCACCGGCTGCACCGAGGGCCACACAGGGACCTCGGCCGCCGCGCCCCTAGCGGCTGGCATGATAGCCCTGATGCTGCAGGTGCGGCCCTGCCTCACGTGGCGTGACGTCCAGCACATCATCGTCTTCACGGCCACCCGGGTGAGCGCTTCACAGGCAGATGCACGGCCTGGCCTGGCCCACCTCAGAGTTTTGGTCCCGAGGGCTTGGAGGTATCAGGAGGTTCAGATTCTAGATGTCCCAGGCATTAGGTGCCAGTGTCTCCCAGAGTTGCATTCCTACTGAAGCAGTGTGGAGACCCCACCAAGACCACAGACCTGAATTCACTTGTCCCTGTCCTGCGGCCATCTCACCTGCAAAGGAGCATTCTGGCCGGGCTCCCAGGTCCCTCTGTAAACAGGCCGTTGGGCTGATGACATCACGGGGCTTTGCCCTTTTGTCCCAGCTTTCCTCGGGGAGTCCCTTCCTAGCAGCCTTTGTGGGAGAGTCTGGGCTGGAAGAGCCATCAGGGTGAGTCAGGAAACCTAAACTCCGCAAGGCTCACCAGGACCCCTGTGCTGTCAGTACGAGGACCGCCACGCGGACTGGATCACCAATGAGGCCGGCTTCAGCCACAGCCACCAGCACGGATTCGGCCTGCTCAACGCTTGGAGACTTGTGAACGCCGCCAAGGTGAATGGCTGTCCTGCGTGGAGGGGGCGAGGGGGGCGGGCCGAATGCCTGAAACACTGCCCGTCATGTTGTAGGTGCTTAATAGATGTTCATTCACCCGAGACCCATTTTACCCACGAAGAAGCAGGCTCAACACTCTATAAAGTTTCTTAAACTGACAGGAGAGTAAATGAGACCTCAGTGTTGCGTGGAGCCCTCAGGGTGTCAGCTCCCCATCTGCCTGTGTCCCCTGGCTCCGTGTTGTGATGCTGTAGGGAGCAGTCCAGGTTGTCTGCAGAGCGAAAGACAGTGATGATTAAGGGAGAAATAAAAAGTGCAGCCCTAGGGGTCAGGTAGGCGAGATTGGCTGTGCGAGGTCTGTCCGTTTGTTCATTCGCTGCCCCCTCTTCCTTTTACAGATCTGGACATCTGTCCCTTACTTAGCTTCCTACGTCAGCCCTGTGTTGAAAGAGAACAAGGCGATCCCACTGTCCGCCCGCCCCCTGGAGGTGCTGTGGAATGGTAAGCGGTCAGCAGAAAGGGGGTTAATCCTAGGCCAGAGGCTCAGGGCGGGGTGATGGAGAAGTTAGACTCGTCCTCCTGCTGGTCCTGCCCCTTCCTTTAGGAGCTGAGCTCCAGCCAGATCTGCGGCGTTCTCTTTGACCATTTTAGGACATGTTGCTGCTTCTGAGTTGGCTGGCCCCCTGGCTGCTTGAGAGACCTTTCTCCTGAGTTACAGGTGGTGGGAGGGAGCTGCTGAGCAAGCTATTAGGAAGGCTGGTGGGAGGGCTGGGCCAGAACCTGGGGAGACAGGCACAAGTCGAAAGATGTTCCTTTGACTTCCATGCTAGGAACTTGCCAGATGATCCTCTGCAGCCCAGTGGGCTTTGGATGAAGTGAAGGAGCTGGGAATGTCTCCCTTTGATTCTCAGGCTTGTCTAATTACAGAATCAGCTGGAACCTGTTGGGGGAGAACAGAGGAGTCCCCAGAGGGCTCTCTAGATTGGAGTGGTCCTCCCTCCGCCTCCACCTCCATCCCACCCGGGGCCATGGGACTGTCTGAAGGGGTGAGGGCTGTCTGTGGGCAGTCCGAGACATGGTCTCGTGTTGAGCCCAGAGGTTGAAACCCTTCCCAGAAAAGAGGGCGGCTGGGCTGGGGTACTCAGCCGTGCTAGAGGATCCTCTCTCTGCGGACTCCCCAGAGTTGCCACTGGAGAGTTTTCCATCCCTCCAGTTCTTTGGGGATTTTTTTTTTCCTCAAGGAATTTTGACAAGCAGAGTTCTCCACTGTGTTTTGTAAAGTCGGAAGCATGTCATGCTTTGTACCCAGGTGGAGCTTTGTTCTCGCTGTTGCCACCCTCCTAGGAAGTGATGAGGCCAGCACAGTGGCCACAAGGAGGGATGGCCAAAGATGGGAGCGTAGAAGGGAGGGTTGGGGCTGCTCCCCTGGGTGGGAAGAGTTCCGTTGTCTCTCTCCCTAACCATGTCCAGCACTTGCCCAGTTTCCCCTCTACGTGGAAGGAAATCCATGGGCCCGGTTCATTGCATTTTCCGTAAAAGGAATGCTATCTTGGAAAGGGCATAAAGCATCAGCCAAGGCAGAAGAGTGTAGGAACATTCCCAGGAATGCAGTTCAAGTAGGAACCTCAGGGCTTTGCACTCACATGTCTTGGAGACAGTACATCTTTTAACTTTTATTACCTCCTATCCAGAGCTGCTGTCTCTCATTTAATTAACAGTAACCCACAGTCACATCCATCAAGTGAGGTAGTCAGCTTAGAAGCGGGTTAGGGTCCTTTTCAACTTCATCATCCTCTGCCTCCCACTAACCAGGGACGTTCCCCCGGCATGTCTGACAAACTTCCCTCGATACAGAGGCATCTGGAAACTACTTGTTTGTCACGAAAAAGCAGGAGAAAGAAGGACAGATTGTCCTGGGAGGAGGAGAGCAGGAGTTGGAGTAGGGGAGAGAAAGACAGAGAAAAGGGAGGTAGACTCAGCGAGTTTTGCTAATGGAGCCCTTCATGGGTTTGGAGGGCAGCCAGCAGTCTGCTGATCTCCAGGGTCAGCAAAGATGTCTTCCTCTCTGTTGTTGTGACTCCAGACAGAACTGAAGGTCCAGACTCATGGGCATTCTTGGAGGCTGCAGGAAGTCAGTCCAGTTCACGTAGAGCTGAGCAACTCAGTCCCGGACGGTCAGCAAACCTCTTCCCCTATGGCCAAGTGATAGTCTTTCCCACCAAGACCTGGGCAAGTCAGTGTCCAAGGGCTGGCAGGTGAACTTTTTTGTAAGATAGAAGGAAGTAAATATTCCTGTTATGGAAAGGAGGTGAAATTCCAAGACTCTAGAGCAGTGGTGACCAAGAGAACTTTCTATGATGGTGGAAATGTTCTCTATTTGTGCTGCTAAGCTGCTCCATGGCACGAGGGATCTTAGTTCCTCGACCAGAGATTGAACCCATGGCCCCTACATTGCAAGGCAAATTCTTAACCATTCGGCCACCAGGGAAGTCCCAGTAATTGATTTTAAATAGCCACATGTGGCCGGTGCCACCTTCAGGCAGGGCAGCTCTAGAGCAAGACAGGTTGTCATTTCTCCCCATTGGCAGGAGGGCCCCTTGGTTCCTTTAGCTCTGACTCTGGGTCTGAAATGTCTTTGGAGGGCAGGAGAGAGGGTGGGGCTTGGGAGGCGGATCTCAAACACAAGGGAGCCTGTGTGTATTTACAGAAGATTCCTGAACACCTCTTGCAAATACCCTTTTATCCTTGTTTGCAGCCCCAGCTGGCTACCACCATCCCCCGCCAGCCATGTTTCAGTCCTGTTCCTTCCTGGCTCCAAATCTTTCCCTCCCCATTGATTGCTCCTTCTGCCTTCCAACACCCTCAGCACATCTGTTAGGAAACACCTTTAAGCCCCTGCCTGCCTCCAGCTAGTAACCTTTTCAAATGAACTAACCAAAGCAACTGCTCACCTATATCACCCTCTCTCCACTGCTGAAGACTTACTTCATCGCTCTGAGGTGCCCCTCTCAGGCTCAGACCCGGGGCCAGCTCACAGCTCATCTCGGTCGATGACGCTTAGCCCTGTTATCAGACCGGATTAACGAGGCCTGTGTGTCAGCCTTCCCTCTCCTCCACCTCCTCTTCCCAGCTCGTCCTGTGGCTCCAGTGGCCTGCTTTGCTCCATGGTCCTCTGCTGGCCTGAGGAACTTGGTTTTCTATTCACTCACCTCACTACTTCCAAACCATGAGTTCCTTCTGAGACTCATGCCATGTTCTTGACCCTCCCTGTACGTCTTCGTCCTCGATGGCCCAGTTGTACTTATGGCTTTAGCTGCCACCTCTCCACAAATGATTCCTAGATTGACATCTCTTATTCTGATCCCTAAACAAGGATAGTGACAAGGATAGAGATTTTTCTAGTTTCCGTAAGATTATGGGCAAATAAAGCCCTGGGATCTTCTCAGCGGTGGTTGAACGAGATCCCATGTTGCTAAAGGTAAAATAATAATATGATGATCACCATCAACTAAGATGAGTGCTTCTGGGACTTCCCTGGTGGTCCAGTGGTTAAGACTCCGCACTTATGCAGGGGGTACGGGCTTCATCCCTGGTCAGGGAACTAAGATCCTGCATGCCATGCAGCGCAGCCAAAAAAAAGATAAATGCCTTTTATGTGCCAAGCACTGGCCTAAGGGTTAACTCATTTAATATACTGGCTCAATTCTAATAACATAATTCTCATGTTCTCACATGCATGGCTACCCAAGTCCCTGTACACACCAATAAGTGAATGCATATAGCATGCCACTCTGTACACATGCTAACACAGACGAGCACGCTCAGGTCTCTTTTAGGATTCTATTCTGTTCTATTATGCTTTGTAATGTGTCACTTGGTGGCTCAGACGGTAAAGAATCTGCCTGCAATTCAGGAGACCCAGGTTCGATCCCTGGGTCAATAAGGTACACTAGAGAAGGGAACGGCAACCCACTCCAGTACTCTCACCTAGAAAATTCCATGGACAGAGGAGCCTGGTGGGCTACAGTCCATGGAGTCGCAAAGAGTTGGACACAACTGAGTGACTAAGCACACCTACATGCATAGTAAAAATTTATATATATGTAAATTTCACATATATAAATGTACATATGTACAACCTCACCAAAGTAAGAGTAAAGGAATAGAAGTGGAATGAGCACAAGGACAAGGAGAATGAGAGAAGAGATCACAGCAAAGTAGAGATTGCAGTACGGTTTTGGAAGATAGAGCATGAATGGAGAAGTGAGCAGGGCTAAGAAAATTGCAAACCAAATGCCTGCAAGAGTGATCCTAGGCAACAAGCTCGTTTATGCCACAGAATTTCCAGAGACTCGGGGCTGGGAATTCCCTGCAGCCCAGTGGTTAGAACTCTGAGCTTTCATTGCCAGGGCCCAGGTTCATTCACTGGTGTGGGAACTAAGATTCCACAAGCCATGCGATGGGGCCAAAAAAAGGGCTCAGGACTCGGAGGCCCCATGCACTTCAGAGGACAAAGATGAGGTAAGAGAATAGAACTAGGCATCAGTTAAAAGGTGGACGCCCAGGTGCCTTCTCCCATGCTTAGCAGCCAGGTGGTGGCCCCTTCCTTATCTAGGCAGGAGTTGGGAGGTTTATTCTCCAGAGCCCGGAGCCCCCAGGTACAGCAGAAAACAGGAGACAGAGGGTATATCTTAAAATGATTAACCATGAACCATATAAGGGGTACGTGTTACAGATAAGGAAACTAATTCTCACAGCTAGTAAATGGCTGACCTGGAATTTGAACCCAGGCTGGGTGGCTCCAGAGCCCAGGCTCTTAGCACTAGTAGGCACAAGTGATGAGTTGAGAAAGGGTTTGTTTTTCCTTTGTAGTGGGAAAGGCGTAAGCAAGAAAATCCAGCCAAGAGACTGTATAATTGGTCTGATCCGGCTTTGGCCTTTTGCCAGATAGTTACTGTGAAAGGAAAAGAAAACAAGGGAATGTAAATAAGATCATGTTGGAGAGAGGAGCTGTGGGATCTTAGGCGGTTAGGGAAGAGGAGCTTGACGGATATCTTGAGGAGCAAGAAAATAAAGGAATCAAGAAGGTGGTGGAGGGACTTTCCCGGTTGATGGTCCAATGGTTAAGACTCCACACTTCCACTGCAAGGGGTGCGGATTTGATTGCTGGTTGGGGAACTAAGATCCCACATGCCGCGTGGTGCAGCCAAAAAAAGAAGGTAGCGGAGAAAGCGAAGGGACAGCTGGTTGCTTTCTGGGAAGGCGGAACATTGGCTTCCATGAGTTGCAAGAGTGAGAGAAAAGACACACGTGCACACAGACAAACGCAGTGAGAAGGCTCAGTGTGTATTTACCAACGCAGCATCAAGAATTTGCAGGAGCTTTTTTGTTCTCATTTTTGCTCAACTACTGTTCTAATTTGTGTTGTTTACGTAATAAATCCCACAAGGGAAGTTACTGACCCATTCAGAAGTGAAGCAGTGCCAGATAAGGACGAGGCCCGGGGTCTGGCCGTGGAAGTCTGTGCTGACGTGGGGTGGAGAAAGGTCTGTGGAGTCGAGGAAGGAGAGGGATGTGAAGAGATGGCGTTGGACAGGTAGACCCGTGAACACTGGTGTTGTCTGATAATGGGTGGTGGCCCTCCTCCCTGACGTGAGCCCAGTGAGAGGGGGACTGAGTGGGAGGCCAGGATGAACAGGAAGGACAGACAGTGGGGCCACAGGAAGCCCTGAGCCCTTTCTTCCCTCTCTTCTTTTTTACCTTGGCTGTGCTGCACGGCTTTCGGGATCTTAGTTCCCTGACCAGGGATTGAACCCGGGCCCTCAGCAGTGAAAACTCGGATTCCTAACCACTGGACCATCAGGGAACTCCCCCCTCTTTCTTCTTTGACCAGCTATCCATGCCCACACTGCCTCACCCCTAGACTACAATCAGCTGTTTTAGCTGGTCTTCCTGTCACCTGTTTCTTCTTTCTACTCCAATTCAGCCTACCCACAGCTGTTAGGAGTAACCTCCCTTTAACACTTTTTAAAAAAAACTCCATCCTTGCACAGTAATCTCTAATAGTTCGCAGTTGCTTGTTTAAAATAAAAATGTTAAAGCCTTTCCCATCCGAGGTTCCGCGCCCGTCGTCTCTCACCTCCTCTGAGCTTCTTCATCTGTAGAATTGGGTGTTGCTCTGTGCTTTGCCTGTTGGCCTGAATTAATGGAAGAAAAGCTGTCTTGGAAAGAGTCATTTCTCATCGCGGCCTAATTTCTTAATATTCCTCAACTGAGTCTAATACTTCACTAGTTTGTTTTTTTAACTTTTTATTTTGAAATAATTGTAGATTGACAGGAGGGTGCAAAGAACTGTTCAGGGAAGTCCTATGCGCTCTTCTCCTGGTGTTAAATGTCTTAGACTAGAACAATAGGAAAGCCAAGAAAATGATACTGGTCCAATTCATAGAACTTATTCAGATTTTACCAGTTAGACATAGATTCTCTGTGAGTGTGTATGTGTGTGAGTGTGTCTGTGCAGCTTTACCACGTGCAGTCTTGTGTAACCACCACCACAATCAATATCGAGAGCCGTCCCATCCCAGGACTCCTGTCACCGCTTACGGCCACACCCGACCCTCTGCCCCACCCCTAGCGCCTGGCAGCCACTCACCTGTTGTCCATCTACAGGTAGTGTTACTCATGAGTATTATGTAAGTGAAATCCTGCGCTGTGTGTCCTTTTGATATTGGCTTTTTTCCCTTCAGTACAATGTCGCTGAAGTTTGTTCACATCACTAGTATGGTGGATTTTTTGTTGTTGTTCGTTTTTTTGAATGCATAACTCATCTTTTATTTGTGTATTTTTGGCTCTGTGGGGTCTTCATTCCTGTGTGCCAGCGTTTCTCTGGTTGTGCCAAGCAGGGCTGCTCTTCGTTGCGGTGCACGGGCTTCTCGTCGCGGTGGCTTCTCTCGTCGCGGAGCACAGGCTCTAGGTGCACGGGCTTCAGTAGTTTTAGTGCTTGGGCTCAGTAGTTGTGGCGCACGGGCTTGGTTGCGCCACAGAATGTGGACTCTTCCTGGACCAGGCATCAAACCTGTGTCCCCTGCATTGGCAGATGGATTCTTAACCAGTGGACCGCCAGGGAAGCCCATCACTTCAGTAGTGTTTTTTTCCCCCCAAAACATGTGTTTCCTTCAATATGAAACTTGGTCATTTCTACCTCTGCCTGTATGTGTGCCGTTTTCCCTTCTAGAGTACCTCTGCCAGCACTCTCTACCAGTCTTAGTCCCTTCCTCAGAGTGTGTCTCACAACTGAGGCCTAAACCTGTCTGCCTCATCTCTGTTCTGGCATCAGTTATGTGGACCTCATATGACGTCATTTTCCACTTGCAGGTAGAAGGCAGAGGCCATATCCAACTTATCTTTACATTCCCAGTGTCTAGTACGGTGCCTGAAATGTAGGAGGCACTGAGGAAATTATTTTTTGAATGAATGAACGTTGGAAATGGCTCCGTTTGTTTCTTGTCTTGTGTCTTGGTTATGTGTTGCCTTCCCGACTGGACTCTAAATTATAAACTTGAAATCAGCAAGGGCACTCCCTTTCCTAGTGTACACAAGGTTCAGTCAGGGTTGCCGAAGGTACTTGTATACGCCTTTGTGTTTGGTGGGGTGAAGTGAGGGCGTAAGTATCTGTGGGGCTGGTTTCCCAGCTGCCCAGCCTGACTTCCCACAGTCAGCAGGATGGACCTGGACATGTCGGGGCTGAAGACCCTGGAGCACGTGGCCGTGACCGTCTCCATCACCCACCCACGACGTGGCAGCTTGGAAGTGAAGCTCTTTTGCCCCAGTGGCATGATGTCCCTTATCGGCGCCCCCCGCAGCTTGGACTCGTACGTACTTGTGCCCCTACCTTCTGAGCTCTCTTTGCAGTGAGGGCCTTGTCCAGGAAAAGATCTGGGAGGAGACACTTGCCCTGTCCTAAACTCCCCTGGCGTTGGCTTTGTGACCTGCTTTGTTCAAGTGCTTACAGCGTGCTCGGCACCGCACTTTACGAATGTTTTCTTCAGTCCTTGTAAGAACGATGCAGAGGGACTTCCCTGGCAGTCCAGTGGCTAAGACTCTGTGCTCCCAGTGCAGGGGGCCCGGGTTCAATTCCTGGTCAGAGAACTAGATCCCACCTACCACTCTGCACGACCAAGAGAAAGACGATGGAGAGTAGACTTTGTAACCTCCTCTTACAAGTGAGGAAACAAGTCAGAGGCCTAGTAAGCGCCTGAGAGAGTAACAGTGAGCCTAGATCTACGGGACTCCCAAGCCGGTCGGTGTGCTCTCCACGTTTGCTTTTTCCAGTTCACCACGTTGACACGTGCCTGCCCCTCAGCTCCTGAGATCATCCCGGGGCAAGGGCCAGCACTTGAGGGCCCCTTGTGGCACCCTCCTGATTGGCTGTAGCTCAGACCATAGCTGCTACTACAGTAAGAAAGTGCTCCTGGGCAAAGGGGTCAATTCCCCACTCCACACCTTCCTCTGTCTCCTGTGTCCTTGCCCCAGGGATCCCAACGGCTTCAATGACTGGACCTTCTCCACGGTGCGGTGCTGGGGGGAGAGGGCGAAAGGGACCTACAGACTCGTCATCAGGGACGTAGGTAAGCTTGCCTGCCTCCCGGCCAGGGCCCCGCCTTTCACGAGTGTCGTCCGTTCCTCTGGATCTCAGAGTCCCCACAGAGAGTGTCCCAGGTGGAACACCTAGGTGCCATCGGACCATAAGGGTAGCTGCCAAGAAGTATGCCCCGTCCACAGAATGGGCATTGAGACCTGTTCGTTAATTGTTCATTAATACTACCTCTCATCTTCCTTGGCAAAGTGACTGATCCATTTTTCCTCAGGATAGCAACACAAATTCCTTGTTGAAACCACATTTCAAGTTCTTTCACATATAACCATCCTGCGGCCAGCCCTGGTAGGCAGGTAAGGGCAGGACTAATTTTCACCATTTTTTTTTAAACTGAGGCCCACCCAAGATTTGAAGTAACATATGTGAAATCATACAGTATTTTAAGGAGAAAATTGGAAACTGAACCCAACCCTCCCAATTTCCCCCAAATTAGGTATACATCAGGCTTTCCTCATAGCTCAGTTGGTAAAGAATCCTCCTGCAATGCAGGAGACCTCAGTTCGATTTCCTGGTTTGGGAACATCCCCTGGAGAAGGGAACAGCTACCCACTCCAGTATTCTGGCCTGGAGAACTCCCTGGACTGTACAGTCCATGGGGTCGCAAAGAGTCTTTCACTCTCAGGTGTACCTCACCAGACAGGTGGTCTTCAGACCTTTAATTTAGCAGGACTTTTTTTTTTCCCAAGAAAAATCCCAGCTAAAACCCTAAAACATGAAAGAGGAAAAATTTCTTAGCTTTGGAGTGCTCCCTTTCACCCTCCCCTTTCCATTCCCAAGAGCACCCAAGAGGCAGGTCTGCAGAACCCCGGGGTCAGTGGGACAGAGTTAGACGACTGTGGCTGCCCACCCATGCGGTCTGAGTCCCTCTGGGTGGCAGGGCGGGCGGGCCTTCTGCCATCTGGCCAGCCGTGAGGCCAGGCTCACGGACCACCCTGCTTGCTGCCCTAGGAGACGAGACATCCCAGGCCGGCGTCCTCCGGCAATGGCAGCTCACCCTGTATGGCTCTGTGTGGAGTCCAGTAGACATCAGAGACAGACAGAGGTAGGTGTAGCCGTGGGCGTCAGAGGGCTGGGGACTTGGGGGTGGAGGATGGGGAGGCCACCTAGGGAGCTCCGCTTCCTGTGTCCCGTTTGCTGTGGGACCTCGCCCTGTCCAGCTGGCAGGCGGGAGGATGGGCAAGGCAGGCGAGTAGAGGAACCAGGCTGAGTGGGGCATCGTTGTCTCCTCTCTGCTCCACAGGCTGCTAGAAAGTGCCATGAGTGGGAAATACCTGCACGACGGCTTCATGCTGCCCTGCCCACCCGGGCTGAACATCCCCGAGGAAGACGGTTATACCATCACCCCCAACACTCTCAAGGTGCGGGCAGGCAGGGGTGCCCTGGGGTGTTGTCCTCGGTGGGTGACTCAAGGCATCTTGGGAGCGATGCATTGGGCAGACCTGGGTCCCCATTTTCCTGGCTAACTCTCTTGTAGCGGGGGACAGAGGGTGTGGCTTGGGGGTGGGAGAGGCAACCCCCAGAAGGAGAGAGACTCTCTGAGCCCACTGTTCTGGGCTGAGAAAGGCTGCAGGCTTCCGGGAGAGCAGCCCTACATAGGTGCTTGCCTTTCCCCCAGACCCTGGTGCTGATTGGCTGCTTCACCGTCTTCTGGACCATTTACTACACGCTGGAAGTATACTTGAGCCAGAGGAATGTGGCCTTTCGCCCAATTTGTCGGAGTGGACCGTGCCACTGGCCCCAGCGAAGCCAGAAAGCCAAGGAGGAAGGGACAGAACTAGAATCAATGCCCCTTTGCAGCAGCCAGGATCCAGGTGGAGTGGGGCTGGAGAGCGAGGGCTCTCCTACCACCTCAAGGCTCCACGCCCCAGACCTGCTGGATCAGGGGGACTGGAGCCTGTCCCAGAGCAGGGGTGCCTTGGACGTCCCTCAGCTCCTGCCCCCAGACCTGCTGCAGGGGAAGGAGGCGCAGATGTGCTGACCTGGGGCCTGACAGCCACCGTGGGATGGGCTCTCACTTCCTAAGACTGTAGGAGTGTGGAAAGCTGCTTCCTAGTTCTGGGAGCTCTGGGCAGAAAGCAGTCCGGGTGCTTCCAGCTGGGACCAGAGGCCTGAAGACGCCCTCTGGCTAAAGACCATGCTCAGGGAGGGCGTGGGCCTGCAGAAGGTCCAGTCAGCAGAGCAGCAGTGCCAGAGAACAGGCTGGCAACAGTCGTGGAGCCTTCCTCCAACAGAGTAGGAGCTTTTGGTGAGAAGGTCTCAGACGACGGACTAGGGCTTGCTTCTCCAGGGCAGGCCAGCAGTGTGCTTCTCCTTGCTTCTCCAGGGCAGGCCAGCAGTGTGGGTCACCCAGGCCCTCAGCACACATGGCCAGAAGAGCATCTCAGCAGAAATGTCACTGGGGTCCCTTGGGAAGAGGGCTTAGGGGTGGAAGCTGGAAAGAGCCCCCGGATATGCCTGTCTGTTTAACGACCCCGGGGACAGAAATGGCAGCCCTTTCCTCTCTGCCCCTCACCGTCCAGCCTCAGCCTTGGACTTGGCCATGTTGGTTTGGCAGTCAGCCCCTAACTCAGCACATGTGCCCTGAAAGCAGCTGCCTGCATCAGCCCTGATCAGCAGAAGCCCACCTTGAGCACGCCCCTGACCCCTTTGTCCTGAAGGACCAGTACAGTGCACCTGGCGGGGCTGTGGATGGGCACGGCCCCCAGGCCCAGGCCGCTCTACTGGGGCATCTTCAGCAGGTCTGCCACCCCATCTTCCTCTGCAAAGTACTCAGGGAAATGGCCGTGCCCACCGGAGGCCGGCCGGCTGCCTGGCAGGCTGCGACTTCCTCCCATTCTTGGCCTCCTCCCCTCTGAGCGAGTTGGTTTTTTGGAACTTTGTTTTTTTTAATGCTTACGATTTGGTTTTCTCTTTCCACAGCAACATTTTGTTGAATTTTTTCTGCACAGCTTTTCCAAAATAAAAACCTTCCTTCCACACAGTGTCGCCCTATGCCCACTCCTTTCGACCACCTAGCCAAAGCTAACACAAGTCACCAAGCTGCCCCTCTTTCCCTTCAGAACTGTCGTCCATGCCCCTCTTCCACCCCCTGAAATCGTGGAACACATGAGAACCCGAGCTGCCTGACTGTCCCTCGCTCTTACTTCTGGAACCAGAACCAAAGCGACCAGGGCAAATCAGACTCTGGCAGCCAGGCCTGAGAAAAAAATTTATGTATATTTTTTTTTCTTTTTGAATTTCAACCCCCCAAATATTCCAGCAAAAAAAAAAATCAAGGGAGGTTGGGCTGGGTCTCCTTCTATGAGCATCTGCTTCCAAGGAGGACAGTGGACTTGCCCACGCCCAGGCTACCACCAGCCCACGTCTCCCCTGCTCAGCCCAGGATGGGGGGAAGGCAGAGCTGGTGGGGGAGCTGGGAGGCGGGCCGGGGGAGCAGTGCTTTGGGGTCAGGAGTTGGGCTGAGGCTGAGGGGTGGGGGCAAGCTGCCCAAGTGCAGTCACCTTTGCTCAGTGACGGAGCCTCGAAGCTTGGCCGGGGCTGAAGGAACTACACGGCTGTGTGTGAGGCGGGCGAGGCAGGATGCTGTGGCCAGCGAGCTGGGCAAAGGTGGGGCTGGGCGCCGGCCCTCACCCTCTTAACTGATGATCTGCCGGGGCCGCCCATAGCCCGTCATGCCAGCCTGCGAGGCCCCTCTGTTGCTGCCCATCTGTAGGCCGATGACATGCTTGCCCTCCTGCAGCTGGCTCTCTGTGAATTCCCTCTTATGCTCCTGGGCTTTCCTAGGAAAGGAGGAACCAAGATAAAGACTTGCCGGGACTGTGTGTTTGCCATCTGCCTTTGGTTTCCTCTGTTACTCCTAGCCCGATGCCATCCCCTCCCGCCTTTCACGGCTCTCATTTCCTTATTGCAGCTGCCCCGCAGCACGGGCTGGGAAGACTGGCTCAGACAGGAGGGTAGAAAGGGAGGAGTCAAGATGTACTATGGACCCACTTCCCCCACCCTAGACCCTCACTGTGTACCTTTTCTGGCTTTCTGCTTCCTGTAACCACTGCACTAACCGGCTAGCCCCCCTCCTGTAGAAACCTGAGCTTAGCATGCAGGGAACCCCTGGTGGCCACGTACTTCATAAACCAGTTGGGATCTCCACGGTAGTGTCCATCATTCTTGGTCACTGCCAAGCTGCCCAGGGCCATCAAGGTCCTCTGCACCGCAGCCAGGTCTTTGCCTGTGAGTAGGAAGAGGGGAGGGGAGACAGCCTTTAGGACTGTGTAAACAGAATCCAAGGCAGAGCCAGCCTGTGCCCCTCAGAAAGATGGCCAACCCAGGGGCAAAGGTGGTCCTGAAATCGAAGGGGATGCAGAGATCCCACCATGGGAATGGGATTCTCCTGGTGTATGCCACTCCTGCTGTGCAGACCCGTCATAGTGGCAGATTGGATCATCCCTCATCCCTGCCTCTGCCTCCTGTACACCTGCTTCATCCACCCATCTCCTCTCTCTACCTTCAAAGAGGTCAACGGTCTGGAACATGTCAGTCTTGGTGACGCCATAATCCTCAGCTGCCTTCAGGAACTGAGCCACCTGCTCCATCTGCTTGAAGACCATGGAGGGCGGGTTCTCGGGCACCTTCACTGGCTTGGAGCCATCAGGATACAGGCTATTGACCAGCTTGCTCAGAATCTGCCAGGCAAAGAAGGCAGCTGAGGACTCAGCTTGAGGTGGGGGTGGGGGGCCCTGCCCCATGACGGTGGCACGATGGCACGACCCCGGCCCCTGCCCTAGGTGTCACTCACCACGCCATTCTTCAGCCAGACCTGGAAGCCCAGGCGCCCGCGGTCGGGGCGCCCCACATCAGGGCCGCACTGCATTACGATCCACTCCACCAGCCGCTCCTCCAGCTCCTCGTCATACTTCTTCTCGATTTTCGACTGCACTTCCCGGCTCATGCCATAGGAAGGACCCTTGTTGGCCATGTTGGCGGGGAGCTAAAGCAGCACAGGCCAGAAGAGGGAGGGGGTCAGGGAGTCAGAGAACAGCTCTGCTGTCACGGGTGCCTGGCAGGTCTTGTCTTCCAGCTCTGAGGATCAGGGGAGTGGGGAGACCACTCTAGCTCCACGGCACTTACCTGGGCTAGCTCGTCCCCTCAGTCCAGGAAGCCTCTCTGAACTTGGAGACTAGATTTTTGGCAGTCTAGAGCAGAAGTTAGTAAACTGTTTGGGTAAATAACCAGATAGTCATTTTACTGACAGTCATATTTTAGGCTTTGCAGGCCATAAAGTCCCTGCCATTGTAGCCTCGAAGCAGCTTTGGGCAATATGTAAACAAGTGAGCATGGGTGGGTTCAAATAAAACTTTATTTACACAAACAGATGACAGGCTGCATTTATGGGTTTAACAGTCCCTGGTCTAGAGCACCCTTTCTTTGCTAAGATTGGTGACAGGCACTGGAGAGGTCTTTTGGAAGAGACCACATTGACCCTCAAAATGAAGCCAGCAGATGTCTTTGTCCAGTGAGGTGTGAGGTGGTTTGGTGCCTCTGCCTCAAGTTATGGGGTTCCCTCCAACTCTCAGTTCTCCCAGAAGCAGGAACCCCAAAACTCCAGCTCTTTGCTAGCTCAGCTCAGCCTCCAGAGCTGAGCCTTCCGACAGCTACAGAGGCTGAAGCTTTCCCACCCCTGGTAAGGGCTAGGAAGCCAGCAAAGCCCAGGAGCTTTTGGCCAAGAAGTTGTATTTCCCCAGAGGAGCCAGATGTGCGAGGGCTGCCAGCTGGTGCACCCACCACCCCGCCTGGTGAACTCAGGCTCTCACCACTGTGGGAGCTTGAGTAACCACAAAGCCGGAGTTCTCCAGGGACGTGAGCCCAGCATTTGCCAAGCAAAGCAGGGAAGACCTCCCCAACTTGTGGCCCTAGGGCCCAGGGCTGGCCCCACTCAGGAGCGCCCACAAGTGGCAGGGGAGCAGCGGGAGCAGGGCCAAGCAGGGAGGCGGCTGAGGAGGCTTGGGTGTGACCGGTGGGGAGGAACCTGAGCTGGCCTCAGATATCACGTGGCGCCAGAGCTCATCAGAAGAGTCCTTTGAAAGAGGAATCAAATGAGGCCAAACCATTCCCTGGCCTCAGAGAGGTCAGAGGTTGGGAGGGAGAGCATGGTCTGAGGATGGAGGCAGTCACTACCGTGTTCCCCCAACTCCCTCTCCTGTCAGAGCTGAGCCCTTCTTCCTCCCCACTCCCATGGAAGGCAGTGGACATTATTACTTCACAGGGTCCCAGCTAAGCTGCCAAAACCCACTTGCCCGGCCCTTCCTTCCCCATGGCTGACGGCTTTCCTGAGCTCTCATGCCCCGTCTGTGCAGGGAGGATAATATATCTACCCCAGAGAACTGGGAACATTCCAGAAGGCCCTGTCTGTGATGACCCAACACATGGCCTGTCCCTCAGTGAAGATCCTTAAAACGCTGGTCTTTTGCCCCCAGAGCCGGTCTCCTGGTAGTGACCCAAGAAAGCCAGCCCCTGACCAATCGGTAAAAAGCAGTTTCTCCTGCTCCAGGCTCCACCCCTCTTCATAATCATATTCCCTGAGGGGATTGCAAAGTTTGGGAGAAGAAAACAAGAGAAAGGCTCCTCTAAATTCCAGCCACTTGGCCCCTCACTTCTCCCTGAGTCTGCTTCCTTATTTGTAAAGTGAGGGCTGGACCACCTCCGAGGATGTGGTTCTCAGAGCATCCCAGCCAGTGATGCCAAAGAACCCAAAGGCCAAGTCCCTCCCTTCCCCACCCTGCTGTGTCTCATCCCTGCTTCCCGAGGACTCCTGGGTGAAGCACTGGGGTCAAGACACACCAGCAGCTGGGACCAGGGGGTTTCAGCCCATATCCTTCATCCAGGCCTCCCACCCACCCGCCTCTTCTTAGCTTTCACCACACCATCCCAGGCAGGCAGGAGGCACCCCATGGTCGGGGCCCCAGCCCCCATCTCCTATGTCCTGCCTTTCCCTCCCCTCTTCCCCTCTTTCTGCCCCTCCCCACCCCCAGACCTCGCACTGGGCCCATGAGGAACAGGGGCCAAGCAGAGTGAGTCTCCCACCCCCAGCTTCCAGCCTCAGGAGATTCGGGACAGTCAAGGTGGCAGGGCTCACAGTGACAAGGACACAAACTTGCAGCCCCGAGAGACGACATTTGGATTGATCAGAACCAGGGAGGGAGATGAAAGACACCCTACCCCCACCCTCCTCCCTCCTGGTGGAGAGCCTGAAAGCGGAGGGTTCCAAGAAGAATCCTGCCAGGCCCTCTGACAAAGGCCTCTCCAGGCCCACCTTGGAGCTGCTGGGGAGGGGTGAGAGGAGACAGCGGCCCACCCAGGGTCTTTCCAGGCAAAGGCTCCTAGGACAGGATGGACAGGGAGCCTGAGGCTCTGCCTTGACCCCCCACCCCCGCCCTGTGGCTCCATCAGCCTCCCCTCCCCGGAGAAAAAAACAAGCCCAGCTGCCAAGAGGCGGGGGCAGCTCCTCCCAGCAGGAACCCGGAAAACCAGGGTTCTCTGCTGGACTGCTGTGCCCCCCTGTCTTCAGAACAAACAAAACAGGACACAGGACAAGCACAGGAGCGGTGGCTTGACTAAATTCTGGGGTCAGGGGAGACCTGTCCTACCCACCTACCCTTTGAAAAACAACCACTAAAGGAAACGCCAGACCTCAGGAGCAGGCCCTGCCTGGCCCTGTCTGCACCGCCCAGGCCGTCACGCCAAGGCTCTTGGCAGGCCACCCCCATCCTCTGCTGGTGGGTGACCTCCGCCTCAGGGTATGGAGGGAGCTGCGTGCCTGGAGAGTCGGTTCTCTTACTGTCCCCGCATCCTTCCACCCTAGCCAGTTCCAGAAGACAGGAGCTTTGTGTCCCACTTCCTCAGTGGCTACCCAGGGCCTCTCCTAGGCTGCTCAGGACCTGGGGACCCAGCAGAGGGTCACTGCGCTCCAGCCCTGGTGTACCGCACACCCCCTTCACCTCCTCCGACATCCTCCTGGCCTGGCTGGATAGCAGACAATAAGCCTTGGGTCTAAATCGACTCCACCTTTGAGCCCATCACACCACACGTAGGGTGACTATGGCTGAAAATGGGGTGCCTCCCTGACCCCAGTTTCCCAGGTTTCCGCCATCAATCCTTCTGCACCAGCAAAGTCTCCCTGGGCATCTCAATTGGGTTCAAGGCTGCCCAGTCTAAGAGGTACGGGACTCTAGTAACCCCTTCCCACCCAGCAAGCTAGGACCACCTCTGCAGGTGGAGGTGGGGAGTGCACACTGAAGAGGGTGGGCTTCCCCCTGCCTGGGAGCCCGAGAGTTCTGCCTGCGATACACCCACTGCGACCTCCAACTGCTGAGCCCCAGCCCAACTCCCCTCCAGACCCCGGACAAATGCACTTACAGGGGTTCCTCGGGGCTCTCAGAAAGGCGTGAGCTCTGTCTGGACTTGGACAGACAGGATGGGGCGCTGGCTGGGTGAGGGGTTTAAAGGGCTGCCACGGCGGTGATGTCAGCCTCCCCCCCGCTGACTCGCCCCGGCCCCCTCCTGTCCAGAGGAAACCGGCTCCTTCCCCACCCCCGGCTCCCCCAGTGACTCCACACAGGCTCCATATTTGGGGAAAGACACCAAGTTGGAGCAGTCTACCGGGGGCTGCCCGAGACATTCTCTGCGTGCTTTGGGGATGGAGCCGGCGGGGGCGGGGCCGCTCTGCCGGCGGGGAACCGCCGGGAAAAGCCTTTTATGGACAGGACCACGAAGGCTTTCCCTGCCGTCTGGACTTAGGGTTGCTCCTCTGACACTGTTCCCTGCCTCCGGGTTTGCGGGGAGGGGGAAATTCAAGAGGGGCTGTCCAGTGAAATAGGTTGGGGGACCCCTCCCTGAGGCTTGTGGGGGACTAACCAGCCACTCTCTCCTTCTGGGGCTTTTAGCCCTAGCGGGAGACAGGAGCTCACCTTTCCCGAGGACCAGGCTACGTGCCAGGCATTTTGCAAACGCACTCATTTGATACTCATAGCTGCATCATGACAGCATAATTACTCTCCCATTTCACAAATGAGGAGACAAAGGCTCGGAGGGCGTCTTACCCAAGGCCACGTGGTGAGTCTTGAGAGGCAGAACCTGGGCATCCCTGCAGGCCCCCAGCCATGTGGGAGCCAGAGAGGCCGGCAGACCCACCCTTCCAGCTGCACCTGCTCAGGTTGAGAGTTCGCAGTTGGGGTGGGTTTTAAATCACACGCTTTAGCTGGAGGTGGGACTGGGGGGTTCAGCAACAGCTCAGTCCGATCCAGAGGGTCTGCATGGCCTGAAGCATCAACACTGGGGTTGGAGGCTCAAAGACTTCTATCATCCTTCCCTTTTTTTTTTTTTTGATGTATTTGTTTATGTATTTATTTATGGCCAGTGCTGCTCGGCATGTGGCATCTTAATTGGATGTGGCATCTTAATTGGATCTGGCATGTTAATTCCCCAACCAAGGATCGAACCTGCACCCCCTGCAGTGGAAAGGCAGAGTCTTAATCACTGGACCACCAGGGAAGCCCTCCCACCCTGCCCCTTTTCAAACAGTCTCTACCTCCTCTGGAAAACAGACAACCCCATCACCCAGGAAAGGAGACCCGCTCAAATCTCGCTTCAGCGAAGGATAGGGAGTCAAGAAAGGAAAGGGGCACCCGGTGGGGGCTCTGGGCTGCCTGCTGTGGCACCGCTCCATCCTTGGGCAGCCTGGCAGGGAAGAGCTAATACTCCACCACACACTGCACATCCACCACCCGGCACCACTAGGAAAGGCCTTTCCTGCACAACCAGCTCGGGACGCCAGAGTCTAGCAGTGCAGAAGTACAGTGCCCCCCAGTGGCACCTGCGGGGAAGAGCAGGGAGAGGAGCTAGGGAGCCGCTAAAGAGGAGCCCTCTAGACTTTGAGTTGTGTCCTTAATTCACCAGGTTCCTCCTCGAAAGCCCGCCCCACCCTACCCCCGGCCCCCGCCCCGCCCCGCCCCGCCCCTCATCTTGTCCTCCCTAGGCTGCCGAAATTTAAATCGCCTTCCAGGGTCATCTCGAAGGTCCCCCCTTTTGGAGCTTGCGCGGTGGGCATTCCCCCACCATCCACTCCATCTCGGGTTCCCTAAGCACCACCTGTCCATTCAAGTCAGGTGAGGGAGCACTGCCCTATGCCTGCAGCCTGCTGAGCCGAGAGGGACTCAGCTAAGAAGTGAAGCTGGCCTGACTGGTGGCTGGGAACCAGATGGGCAGAGGCTGCCCCCATCTGCCAGGTGAAATGGCATAGCTATGGCTTTTTCCCTACACGATCCTCTCCACTCACGGCGCCCAGCACAGAGCAGGCCTCTGGTAAAGGTTGACTAAACTGATGCCATTGCTCACAGGAGAGAAAAAACATGAGGCTGTCAAGGGACTACTATTCCCCACAGGTCTGGGGCTTGGAAGAGAATGGCAGACCAAAGACCTGGGAAATGGAGGAGCCCGGCCCCAGCCCTTGTTCTCAACACTTCCATCCAGAAAGAGGGGGCAGGAGACAGGCCCAAGGACTGCATCTGGTTGTTTCTTTAATTGAATGCAAACTCATTCATAGAAAACAGAAATGCAACCATAGCATGGAAACAGACATTAAACCGAGCTCTGAAAAAAGATCCAGACCCTCCGCCCCTCCCCAGCTGGAGGGAGAGCTATAAAAACAAGTTGAGAAGAATAAAACACATTCCCATCCCCAAGGCCGAGGCCCGACCTGATCTCCCCAACCTTGGCATCTGGAACAGACCAAGTAGGGCGAAAGAGCGGCCAGGGGAACCAGAGTTGGGGCAACTCAGTGTAAACGCAAGGTTTCATACGTGTGCATGTGTGTGTAACACAGAACTTGGCTGAAGACTGGACGGAAACTTAGAAGCCAGCCCTGTGTCCCAGAGTGAGGCTGGACCAGGGACACAGAGGGGAAGGGCATGTCCCTTCCCTGAGCCCCTAAGACAGGCACTGGGGCTCCTGCGGCCGTGGAGGAGCTGTGCTCTCTGTAGCGCCCCTCCTTCGCCTCCGGACATTCTTGGGCAGTGTCAAATGGCACTGGAAGGCCCACAAGTGGGGCTTGGCAGGACTAAGGGCCTGGAAAGAGGAAGAAAGGAAAGGACTGAGTTGCTTTTTCCTTCCAATCCTGGTTGCCAACATCAGTCACTGGGTGCCATCATCAGTCTGGGGGCTGACGGCACATGAAAGACCTCCGAATTCAGCTCTTCAATCACAGGCGGTTCCCACGCTGCAGGCTTTGTCCCTTGTTGCTAAAGAACCAGCCCTGAGCGCAGGTCAGAGAGAGGCGGCAGCGCTGCCCAGGATCCCTTGCAGGCCTTAGCACCAAAAGCCCAGCACCAGCCGGCCAGCCCCCCAGATCTGACAGCCGCATCCATCCTGGCTGACCGGAGAGGGCAGTGATGGCAGGCAGGCGCAGACCCAGGAGAAGTGGAGTGAACTCTGGTGCAGGACAGAGAATCAGGCCCCAGACTGCGGGCCCTGGAGTGGAAGCTCGGGCAGGAAGGGTGGGCTTTGGGTCCAGGCCAAGGGGGAAGGGGAAGGATGGCCAGAACGCGAGCCATGAAATGGGCAGGCAACGCTTCCCTCCTTCCTCCTGCAGAACGACAATCGGACAGCTGATGGACTGGGACCCGTGGAAGGCCCCAATACTGAGAAGAAAGCAGCAGTTTGGCCAACATTCGGGGTTGAAGGAGCACAGGCCTCATCCCTGGCAGAGGGCAGGAGCAAGGCTCAAGGTCACCCTGTGACTGTCCCAGGCCCAAGCCTGGGCTGGACCTCGCTGTCCCACAGCCCCTGGCACTGGGCGGCAGGCTGGGACTCAGGCCCCTGGCACTATGGAACCTCCGGGTGGTGAGGCAGAGGAGCTCGGGGCTCCATGAGAGAAGCAAGGGGGCCCAGCCCCCCTAGAAGACGTAGATCTTGTCCCGCTGCACGGTGTCCAGGTCATCGTCCAGCGTCAGCAACACCTGGAGGGCGGATGCGGAGTCAAACAGGGGATGGGAGGCCTGCTCTGCCCCCTCTCCAGTCCCCCCACCTACCAGGAACGACCCAAACATGGCGATGGAGGAGAGGAAGTGCCAGATGTCGTGATCATCAAAGAAGTCGAGGAGGATGCAGTCCCGGTTGTGCTCCCGCGACTCTGCGGGGGTTTTCTGGAGAGGAATAGGGAGAGCTGTTTGGTGACACTGCCCGGGCGAGGCCAAGCCAGACCCACTTCCATCTGCTGGAGGGCACCTCTGATGCTAGCTCCAGCCTCAGGCCAGAGAGCACCCTCTTTCAGGCTCACCCCTTGCCTTATCTCCCACATCTAAAAATTGGCCTTTAGTTGCAAACTTCTCCCTAAGGGCACTGGTCCTGATGCCCTTGCAGAGCTAGCAGGTCACCAAAGGCTCCTAACTGGTTCCCTGCCTTAGACCTCGCCCCCTGCACCAATCAGTCCTCCAGGGCTTCTTCCAGCTCACTTTCTGTCTGAAACACTCAAGTCAGATCAGACAAACCTGCCCAAGGACAACAGTAGCCATCACCTGCACCTCATGGTCCTCCATGCTCTCTCCCCCATCTCCAGCCAACACTGGCTGGACTGTGTCTGTGCCACACACTGAGGCTGCAGAGATGATCAAGAAAGACCTGGTCTGTCCTCAAGGAGCTCACCATCTCCACTCGCTCCCAAGCGAATGCATCATTGACCCCAAAGCTGCCTCTGTCTCATTACTCAAGTCATGGTGCCTCTGGGCCACAGAGTCTTTAAGGCCAAGAGCAAGGTCCACCTCCTCTAACAAGCTTTCCTGGACCTCCTAACTCACAGAAGTCTTTCTGCCCTCTGCCTCCTGCACATCCCCTCACTTGTCCTCCCTGTTACCCTTCATCTTGTGGATCATATTGCAGAGACAAGCCAGGAACTCACAGTCTTTCTGTCCCTGGGAACTAGATTTTAAGTGTTTCAAAGGGGACTTCCCTGGTGGTCTAGTTAGGACTCTGCACGCTCATTGCCTAGGACCTGGGTTCAATCCTGGTCAGGGAACTAAAATCCCACAAGCTGTGCTGTGTAGCCAAAAAAAAATAAAATTGCTTCAAAGGCAGAGATCATGCCAGACTTAGTTCTGATCACAGCAGGTGCCCTATGAGCAGAGGGAAGAACCTGACATCTCTGGCTTCAAACCCCAGCGGTGCCACCACTGGCTGTATGACCCTGAGCAGGTCACTTGTCTGTCTGAGGCCCGGCTACCGCATTAGTAAAATGGGGATACCTCCACCATTGACATGGTCAGTGTCAGGAGGATTAAATGTAAAAGTGGCTGTTAAAGAGCACTGGCAATGCTCACAAACAGGTTTGAAAAGAGACCTGTTTGTGGGCTCACGATGAGCCTGTAGCAGGAGGACTACTCACCTGCCAGGTGCTGAGGCCCTGGAAGAAGAAGAAGAGGGCGAAGCCCCAGACCACCGAGGTGCAGACGATGCAGAGCAGGGGAATGAGCTTGATCCTCTCCCCGCTCCGGAGCTGGGGGAACACGGGGAGATCAGCCTGAGGCCCTGCCTCACCGGGGTAGCATGGGGGTGAGGGGGTGGGGGTGGGAGACGGGCCTGAGGCCCCGCCCCACTTCCTGCCTGCCCTTCAAGCCGCTTCCCAGGCATTCAGGATGCTTCCCAGGCATTCAGGATGGACCTTTTAGGAAGCCTTCTCGGATCCATCCCATCACCCCAGAGCCTCACCTGTCCCCACGCTGGCAGCCGGGTGTCCTCACCCCTGAGGTCCACCCTGGCTGGGCCTCCATGTGCCCCTGTCTGCCAGGGGATACAGCTGGGTCCTCCTCTCACACTGGATAGCACAAGGGCCCTGTAGAAACCCCTGGCCCTCCGAGACCCAAACCCACCACAGTCTCAGTGAGCCCCACATCCTCAACCTTTTCTGTGCAGAACTGGACTCTTGCCAGCTGTGTCCTGAAGTGCTACCAGTTTCGTGGGCTGTACTGAGACTACAGAAGGGGCTCAGGAAACAAGTCTGAGGATGTGGCGGGCTTCCGGCGAGTAGTGGAAGGGACTAGCCTCTCCCCTCCTCAAAACTCAGTGGATGGAGAGGGACAGATGGAGAAGGACAGAAAGACTCCCCCTCCCTCCCGGTGCTGCCCCAGGCAGGCTCAGCCCTCCCCGCTCACCTTCATAATAATGTAGAAGGCAAAGTAAAGAAGCAGGTTGCAGATGCCAATGGCCAACAAGTAGGAGGCGAAATCGTTGGGACGCATGATGAGCCCGTAGGCCGCCCTGGCAGGAGGGAGGGCCAGCTGGTGAAGCAGGGGATGGAGAGCAAGGAAGGGGCTTCCCTCACCCCGCCCCTACCCTGTGTCTTATGAGGATGTGGGTTGGGGTTCAGAGGCCCACAGAAGATTCTAGAACCCCAGGGGCCAACACCTGTCTCCTGGGCCCCCGTTTCTCATGCCCATATTTGTCCACAGCCCCCAGAGGAGCCAGCAGCTGGCCAAGTCCTCAGCTGCCCACCCCACCCGGGGACGCAGGTGATGGCTGGACTCACAGCGACCAGTTGATGATGTTGCCCATGACCAGCAGCACCATGCGGTCCTGGAGGGAAGCAGAGAAACGGGGCTGAGAGACTGGCGAGAAGGGGAGGGAGGCCCGAGTCAGCAGCCCCCACCGGGCCCCACCCCTGGCAATCAGCTTTGCTCCGCACCCCCTACCCCCCCTGGAGGAAGGAGTGCAGACAGAGGAGGAGGGGCTCGGGAGCTGGGCAGGTACCACGTAGAGAGGCCCGCTGCACTGCCGGATACAGTCCGTGTAGAGCACGTGGAGGATGCGACGGCAGATCCCTGAGTCTGCGAGAAGGGAAGCTGCTCAAAGGCCCGGCACCCTTTTGTCCCGGCCCCTGTGCTGTGCCAGCCGACAGGGCCCAGGGCCTTCAGGGGCACAGCTGTGCCAAGGCCTCATGAATTCCATGCCCGGTGATTCTTCCGGGGTCTCCGTGAGAGGGCAGAGCCCCAAAGTCTCCTGTGAGGCCAGGTCCCCGAGGCCCCCAACCCCAGCAGGCCCTGGGCAAGCTCTCACCCAGCTTCCAGCGACCCATGTAATAGAGCTGTGTGCTGAGCAGCAGGGTGGCAGTGATGTGGATGACTGAGAAGATGATCCAGAACGCTGTGTTCCCCTTGCCGAAGACCTGTGGGGGCACCCGAGGGCAAGGGTGAGGAGGCGCAGGGGAAAGCCCCCTCCCTCCGCCCCAGCCTGCCCTTCTTCTGGAGGAGCTGGGCTGGCAGCCATGCCAGGCTGGGAGGGCACCCTAGGGAGGGAGCGGGGGTCTCTCCGGCAGGGGTGGTGGGCGGGGGTGTGTGCAGAGTGGGCCGGGGCCTCACCACGCCCAGCACGGAAAAGAAGATGACGATGGCCAAGCAGGCATAGGCGCTGTAGGCACTGGCGTTGATGTCTGGGTGCCGCTTCTGGTAGAGCTTCAGCATGCAGAGCCCCGCGATCATGTACATGAACGACGTGTCTAGGCAGAGGGACGGATGTGGCCGTGAGCTGCAGAAACCTCCACTGAGCCCCAGCATGGAACCCCAGCCCCCACACCTCATTATAGCCACGGAGCGAGAGCTGGTGGCAGCCTGGCACTTGAACCCTGGCTCCTTAATTGTCCCTCCCACGCCACACTACTGCCCCTGGGGCTGTCACCCACAGTCTGACTTCCCCTGATGACAAGGACAACTCAGTCCAAGCACCCAGAGATTAGGAAGTGTGTCTTAGTTATCTTTTTCTCCATAGAAAAGACTTGACAGATGCATGAAATGGCACTAAGACACCTATTTTCTACAAGCTAAGCTGCAAGGAGATCAAACCAGTCAATCCAAAAGGAAATCAACCCTGAATATTCTCCGGAAAGACTGATGCTGAAGCCAAAGTGTTAATACTTTTGGCCACCAGATGCGAAGAGCAAACTCATTGGAAAAGATCCTGACGCTGGGAAAGATTGAAGGCAGGAGGAGAAGAGGGTGACAGGGGATGAGATGGTTGGATGGCATCACCAACTCAATGGACATGAGTTTTGAGCAAACTCCAGGACATAGTGATGGACAGGGAAGCCTGGCGTGCTGCAGTCCATGGGGTTGCAGAGCCGGACAAGATTTAGAAAGTAAGCAACAACAAGGTGTAGGTTCACGCAAATCCTCCAGCCCTGGAGTCTCCTACACAGCTGCATCTTGGGGATCTCAATCCTTGCCAGTGAGTGGGGAGGGCAAAGTCAGGCAGGTCCCTGTTCTAGGTTCAGCCAGCGAAGCGGGAGGCCCCACTCACCAAACTGGAAATTGGTGTAGTTGGGGCAGACGTGATAGCAAGCGCTAAGCAGCCCCTCCATCATCAGGGCCGTGCCCATGGCATAGAACAGGCCAAAGTGTTTGGGGATCCCACATTCCTGTTGGGGAGGGAGAAGGGAAGGGTGAGAGAGAAGGTGAGGCAGTGAGGTGGGAAAGGAGGAAGGAAGGGGCCCTGAAGAGGGAGATCACGGGAGAGGAGTGGGCCAGGGAGAGAGTGATTCAGGAAGGGCTGGGCTTTGATGGGCAGGGCTGGGCTGGGCTGGGCAGGGCCATGCCTGCTAGCAAGGGTCTGGAGTGAGGCCAGGGTGGGCGGGGCAGGCGTGCTGCTCACCAGGGCGCAGAGGTCATTGCGCAGCAGGGCCCGGTTGTGGTTGATCTCCCGTTGCAAGATGATGAGCAGGAAGAGCAGCCCCAGCAGGATGTACCCCAGGTTGCTGAGGATGTTGTTGAAGGCGCTGGAAGGGGCGACACGGGACGCATTGTCTCAACCTCAGGCCCCAGGCCCGTTCCCCACCCTCGAGGTGGGCATTCACAGAGCCCCTGCCCCTTGCACCGGTTCACCAAGAGATGGGAAAAGGGGGCATCGCAAGATGATTCCCACCTGAGGTTGCCCAGCGGGTGGGCACAGAGGAAGTTGTAGTAGCAGATGTCCTGGTTCCCTGTGACATTCACCACCTGCAGTGGGAGCGAGAACAGGGTGGGGTGAGAGGGAGCTCCTAACTCTCCTGACTCAGGCCACAGCCTGTGCACCACCCGTCTGGTTCTCCAACGGATGGGGGGGTGCCACCTCGGCCAGCAGGCGTGTGCCCACAACACCAGCGAGCCCCACTTCTAGCACAGTCACTGCCCTCCTCGCTAGGTGTGGCTGAAAACTCTTGAGGCATGACCATGACAGGCTCTTGCCCCACGGCACAGAGAAGAGGGAAGGGAAACTGAGACTTACTTTCTCACCACTTCCGTTTCATAAAATCCCCACAAACTGGGGGAGGTGCCATCAGGGCTAGCATGCTGCCCCCCATTTGGCAGATGAACTGACTGAGGCTCAAGGAGGTTGAAGGACTTGCTCAAGGCCACCCAGGTGGTAAGGCAGAGCTGGGACTGGAACCCTAGGACCTGGGCTTGCTCCAGAGCCTCAGGCTGGGAGGCTCTGCCTGGGCAACGCCCCAGAGTCTGTGGCAGCTGCTCAGAGGCACTTAGCATGGGCCCCGCCCGCTCACCGTCTGGTAGGTGATCACCAGCTGTACCACGGGAAGTGCATAGAAGACGGCAATGGTGGCGATGTTCCTGGGAAGTGGGAGAGCGCTGGTGAGCTGGCAGCACCCAGAAAGAGAGCCCGAGACCCCACCACCCTGACCCGCCCCACCCGCTCACCAGAAGTAGATCTGGTACTTCTTCCGCAGGACACGTTTGTCCTTGCGTGCCAGGTCAGCCACATAGAGGTATTGCTACGTGGGGAGAAGCTGGAGTGAGCCCCCTGCCCCACCGCCCTGGAAGGCCCTCTTGCCCCAGTAGAGGAGGACAAGGGGGACCTCCTTCCCACTGGCCAGGGTTTCGGATGGTCCAGAGGCCTGGGAGCCGAGTCAGTTTCTCCAGAAGCTATGCTGTCCTAACAGATCTCTCTCCCTTTGCTTTCCTAACATGCCACGGGCAGGGGGCGGTGGGGGCAGGGGCCTATGCGGGGCTGAACACAGAATCTCGCTTCCTTGTTAAGCAGGGCCAGCCCTCCTGGGCTCACACCTTGGTGCGAATGACGTTCTTATCTGAATCGACATCGGCCAGAGTGTCATAGTCATCTTCCTCCACAGAGCTCATGGAGTCCAGTCGCGGTCGAGTGCCCGGGGGGTCTGGGGGAGAAAGCGGGAAAGGGTTACCAGGTAGGCACTGAACCCAAGATCTGCAGCAACTGTCACAATTTCTAGGTGGTGGGACCAGGCAAATTGTGGGCTCAGAGTGGGGGTGGAGGTGGGCTCAGGCCTGGGGAGAAGGCATCAGGGGCTCCCAAGTCCTGGAGGGGAGCCAGGACGGGCTCAGCAAACAGTCCGCCTAGCAGGGACGCTCGAGCCCTGCCCCTCACTGGGCTAGGGCTTCCAGGCCAGGACACTGAGCAGACCTCAGGCCCCAGACATGAGCAGCAGGACTGAATCAGCAGAAGTCATGCTGATTAGAAGAGGCCCAGTCGTGTGGGTTCTGAGAAGACACTGCCGTGGCCCCCTCTGGGAAAAGACCCAGTGAGCCCTGGGGTGCAGGCAAGGGTGGCAGGCTGCCTCCAAGAAGAGCACCAGCCACTTCATCCTGTTCTTTTCTCACGTCATCAGAAGCTTCCTCCCACAACCTTGCTGACCAAAACCCCCAGAGGCTGAGACGTAACACCCTTGCCCACGAGCCCCAGCAGGCCAGCAAGAGAGGCGCTGGGAAACACAACAGCTGACCAACATCTGGCCTGGGGATGGCAGGTGTGCAAGCCCACCAGCATCAGGGGCCAGTGCCTGCCTATTTCAAAAGACACACGAGCTAGCAATTATCGGCATTAGACGGGCAAGCCATGCACAAAGCATCTTTCTGGTCCTCGAGCCTCCTGGCTCCAGTCAACTGCCCTGGCAGGAGCTGATTGGCAAGCAGCGCCCACCCTCCCCACATCTACCCATGGCAATGCACAGCTGCCGCATCTGGCCAAAGGGGAGGCGTCGCTTGAACTGGTCGTGCCCTTCAAAGGAAAGGGAGAGTTAGCGGGGAAGCGGGGCCAAGAAGGAAGGGATGAGGGAGGAGAAGGCAGGGAGACAGCAAGCCCTTCCCTGGTTCCAGCAGCTGGCAGAAGACGCAACAGCAGCTAGCACCAGCCCGACATCACACAGCCCTCCCGCACTTGGCCCACTCACCCGGGTAATTGTAGGATAGGTCCCCGGGGCCCGCACTGTCAACCAGACCGTCGGTGGAGCCGGTGGAGCCAGAACCGTTCTCTGCAGGGGAATCGTAAGTGGTGAGGCCGGTAGCAGAGACCTCAGGGCAGGTGGCCCTGGACCCAACCCCGGGGGCGCTGAGGAGGCCACTGGAGGTGGTGACCAGCAAGCTTGGGCGCTGACACCTACCAAAGGAGCCGTAGTTGTAGCCGTCATAGGGGGAGCTGCCAGGAAAGGAGTCGGCCAGGACCCGAGGGTGACCTGCAGGGAGAAGTCAGGGACCTTTAGCCTTGGCAGCAGAGAGAGGTTGAAAGCCAGGGACAAGAGGGCAGGAAGACTCCAGAGAAGAGAGATGCTGAGGACCACGGTGGCAGCAAAGAACAAGCGGCTATAGTTCCAGCAAACACAGTGCCCTCCCGCCACCACCACGACCGCCCCAGTAGAAACATTCACGCCCTCTGTCCTCCCTAGAGACTGCAACATCAAGGAACTGACCATCTAAGTTACCAGCAGCAAGGACAGGCCCGCATCGCCAGCCTGGGTCCCACACAGACCTCCCGGAAAAACTTCCCTTTCCCGCCCACTCTGGATGCCAGCTCCTCTGCCCACAGCACCTGGAGCTTACCAAGAAGAGAAGCTGAGAGAGAAGGTCCCAAGCAGGAGGGAAGATAGAGAGAGCAGGATAGAAGAAAGGGAAAGAGAACGAAAGGTTAATAATCCCAGACAAGGTGAGCTGAGTTATCTGAAGTGGCAGACCGGGTACGCAGACCCAGGCACGGAGTGAATCAAGTGATGGCCTTTAACACGGGCGTGTTAGAGACCAAGAGGCACTCCGTCCCAGCCCCATTTCCACCTGTGCTGTTACTCCCTATCTGAACATCCCAAAGCCCCTGCCTCCTCCAGCCCCCAAGGGCACCATCCACCGATATCCCCTCCACACCACAAAGCAGAGCCCTCCCCACCCAGACCCTCTGCAGGTACCGCTTTCTGGGCAGGCTCGGTCCACGGCCACCAGAAGGCTCTTCTTCCTTTGCCTGCAGGGACAGAATCCAGAGGCAAACCAGAAGGGGAGGAGGAGGCGCAGTCCTCTGCTGGGCTGGCCCGCCTTCCACCCTCTCCATCCCACAGCCCTGGCCTCCCTCCATGACCCCAGGGGTTCTCCCAGGCCAGAAGCAATGTGGGGTCTCCCTGCTGGGGAAGAAGGTTGAGGGGGAGGGGTTGGTCTCCAGAGGAGAGGCCCAGGGACCTGAGACCCTCACAGGGACCCACCTTTCTCTGCCCCATGGAGGGCGCTCAGATCTGGCCAGGCCACTTTCCCCCATCCCCTGCCTGACCCACTCCGGAGCAGGGGAGGGTCCAGCGTTTCCACTTTACCTCCAGTTTTCCCAACAGGCCAGAAGCACGGTAAGCAGGTAGAAGGAGAGAAATATGCCCAGGCAGAAGAGCATACCGCCAACGTAGGCCTCCGCTGTAGGGAGGGGAGCGGGCAGGGAAACAGACCAACGCTTTCCAAGCCTGCCTGTCACACGGGCCCAGCCTCATCTCTCCCACATCTCCCCTTGGTGGAATAGCCCAGCCGGTGCAGACAATACACCAGACTCGACATGGTTCCTGTCTGCTCAAGCACCTCCCTCTACTAGAACTTTCTCTTCTAGTTCTTTCTCCTTGACTTAATCTTCAAAGCACAGCTGAGGCGCTGTGTCCCCTAGGAGGCCTTCTCCACCCTGACCTCCCACAGAGACCGTCCTGGGCTCCTCAAAGCCCTTGGCACCCTTCGGGGCAGTAGGCTCTAGGCAGGGGCGCCCCAAGGACCACAGGTAGAGCACAGGTACTGAGCCCACAGAAGGGGCTTCACACAACGTGCTGAGGACTCTGCGTGGCGAGGCAGCTGCTTTCCCCTCCCGTCACAATCTCTTACGTTTACCTTATACATTCCACTTTACAAAGGGCTCTCTCTATTCAATCACTCAGTAAATATTTTTTGAGCCTGACTAAAGGGCCGGGAAGTTTCCTACCAATTTTGTAGGACCAACCAGTTTTGCTGAACCGACTTAGTGAGACTAACAGAGACTAACAGATTCTAGTACTCCTGTTATAGAGATGGGGAAAGTGAGGCTCAATGAGATTACCCTGCCTATAAAGGCAGACACAGATATAGAACTCAGTCCCGCAATCTCTTCACTCATGGATGCTCTGAAGTGCGTTACACTGGCACTCACCGTGCTCTCATCATGAAGTCTGCCAAGAACACTCCTTCCTACCCTGTCAGCCTGCTCGGGTAGGTCCTCCTCACCCGTCCCATTCCGAAAACACTCCCTACCCCAGGCCTCAAAGAGGAGCCAGAAGCCAGGCCATCCCCACTCAGCCACCCACTCACACGTGACTGCTCTCGAGACCAGCACGGACAGGGTTTTCTGGCGGTGCCCTTGATCGACCGGTTCATCTGGAAGTAAAATGGCAAAATGGCAAACGAGCGTCTGCCTGGAGCTTGGGTAGAGTTGGTGGGATCAGGCCTGGACGAGTCTAGGGCCAAAAACCTATATCCCAACAGATCCACCAGCCATGCAGGCTCTTCTACCTCCCAGGAAGAGCCCAAGCCCTCTCCACCCCCAGCCAGGCCCAGGGCACAAAATGTACCTTCTATAAAGGGGTAGAAAGGCAGGGAGCCCCCACAGGCCTGGTCTTCAGTCTTCACCACCACCACCACGTAAAAGCTGTTGCTGGGGAAGTCTTTGCGCTGCAGGACGATGACGGTGATAAGGGTGACGGTAGTGAGGACGATGGTGGTGTGATGAGACTGTTGTCATCACATCATCGTCACCATTTGTCATCACCATCCCCACCCTCTTCTGAACAGACCCTATGCTAAACGCTTGGCATATATATTATCTTAACTAACCCTCACAAAGATCCTCACGAGTAGGTACTATCATCCCTGTAGGATGTTAGCTTGCAGTCGCACTGCCAGTAAGTGGTACAGCCAGGATCATCTGACTTCAGAGCCCAAACCCTGCACCTAAATTATTGCCAGGTGAGCAAATGTGGGTATGCCCACCATTGTGGAAGCCATGGGGGCCCTACTACAGTTTGAGCATCAGTCAGAAGAAAAAGTGGAGGGATCATGGTACCTCCATCAGCTGCACAACGAGATGTCATGAGGTGAACATATGCCTCCCCCTCCCTGGCCCCAGCACAGCTTTTAGCCTTTGCCAAGAGCAGCCCTCATCACCAGCCAGTTGCAGGGAATGGGGCAGATGTGATAGCCATAAAGGGTACTCTGCTGTCTCCTATCCCCAGAGGCCACTGGGATTGAGATTCAATACTTGTAAATACCAGGGGACCCAACGTCTTGGGGACTGACACACCAAGACAGCCCTGTGGCAGGTTAGGGACGGGGCAGGGGCAAAGCAGCGAGGTTGAGGAGGCGGACCACCTGGCGGTGTCCCCCATGGGGCCACGTGCGCTTCCTACCTGCACGGTGATGGCCGCCTTCTTGGTCATCGTCTGATACATGCCGATGAAGGCTACGTTGTTGTCTAGGTCATACACGGGACACTGCAGGGGGAGGAGGGCAGAGACAGATGGACAGGGTCCTGGGCCCCGCCCCCTCTCTTCAGCAGCCTGGCGCGCCGCGAAAGAGCCGCTGACTCACCAGCACATCCTGGATGGAGATCACTGAGCAGGGGAAGGCCGTGTTGGAGGCCACCTTGACGATGACTGAGTCCACTCCTTCCGGGAACTCATACTTGAAGTACTGAGGGTACAGGGAGGGCGGGGAGAGCCCCATCCCGTGAGGATGCTTTCTCTGCCCCTCTAAAGGGAAGGGTGTGAATCCTCCCAGGGTCGGGCAGTGCAGACTCTGCAGGGAGAGGCCCTGACCACAAGCAGCAGCGCCATTTCCCACACACCGCTCCCCTCAACCTCAGCTGGGCATGCAGGACAGCACCCAGGAGGCAACAGGAGAGACGGCCGTCCAAGCCCATGTCTCTGCGCCTCCCAGGCCATCTGTTCCCCACCACCTTGGGACCAGGGCTCCCATCTCTATAGAATTCTCCATGGAGAGTACAGCCAACCTGAAACTCCTGGCAAAGACTGCTGGCCGCCCCCACCCCCCAAGTTCAAGCTTCCCCATTTCTCCCCCTGAGAGGCAGTAGACAGGGAGGCCTTACCTGGGGCTGCGCTGCCGTGGTGTTGAAGCTGAATGGCTCCCCGGTCCTGTGGGGCAGAGAAGAGCCATCCCCCGCCCCAACACCATCACTCCCAGAGCTTGGGAAGGAGGGCAGTCCCGCACGCCCCCTCCCTCTCCCCTGCAGACCTGAGCACGAAGTCGTCCATTCGGCTGACACGGAGCTGGTACGTGGTGTTAACTGGTGACAGGGTGGACACATCCACGTAGAAGAACTGGACCTCGGACTCATTCTTGGTGGGGGGCTGACACAGCGTTCGCTCCACCTTTTGGTAGAGGTACTTGCGCTGGAACCTGTGGCCCGAGGCAGAGTCAGGACGTGACGGGCCCTCCATTCCTCCACCCCGGTCCCACCACCTCCCTACCCCACCCCCGCGAGGCTGACAAGCTGGCTTGGCCCTCTTGCTGTTGACCAGCCTCCTGTCTTAGGGGACTGCGAGGAGAAACAGAGGAGTGCCGGGGTGGTTAGAGGCCCTGGACAAGGGTGCGGGTGAGGTTCCGATCAAGGCCTGGCCTGAGAAGACCCACCCCCACCCCGACCTGGCGCCCAGGTCCTACTCACAGCCCTCGGAGGATCAGGGGCACTTGGAAGGACACCACTGCCTCCTTCTGGCGGACTACAAACAGCAAAGGAGCACCCTTCTGCTTGTTCAGGACGTTCACGGACACTCTCACGCCTTCCGTCTACAGGGCACATGGAGATGGACCTCGGTCAAGCCCGTGCTGGCTCTAACTCTGTCACGGGGAGCACATGGCTCCAGAGACCGTGAGCTCTGCCCTCGCTCCGCAGACCACTCTGAGCTTTCCCATCCGGGTTGGGCTGGGGGGAAACACCTAACGGCAGCCCACTCCAGTACTCTTGCCTGGAGAATCCCATGGACAGAGGAGCCTGGCGGGCTACAGTCCACAGGGTCGCAAGGAGTTGGACACGACTGAGCGACTCACACACACACACACACACTGCTTCTGCCAGAGCGGC
This sequence comes from Bos mutus, assembly GCF_027580195.1. Taxonomy (NCBI): domain Eukaryota; kingdom Metazoa; phylum Chordata; class Mammalia; order Artiodactyla; family Bovidae; genus Bos; species Bos mutus. The sequence goes on from NC_091631.1 coordinate 51,993,905, forward strand.
CCCCAGCGTCCAGGAGGGACTTAGAAGAGAGGACAGGAATCACAATGGAGACCTGGGGTGCTCTGCAGCCTCCTTCCTTGTGAGTCAGGAAAACTGCTATTCCACAACTCATCTGGTGGCCACAGGCCACAAACAGGGAGGTGGGGAAACAGGACTTGTCGAAAGCCAAGAAGGCCAACTTCTATCCTCAGCTCCGACCAAGGGCTGGGGCTGTGGGAAAGTCACTTCATATCTCTGAGCCTCACCTTACCCCCTCTATAAAATGGAGAGATTGCCACTCTTGGCACTATGAAGGAAAGGATATAGGACACTCAGAGCTTAAAGAAAAAGAATAAAATTAAATGAATCTTGGGAATGCTTGTTATTGGGCTGCTGAAACCCAAACTCAGGGCAGCACTCCCCGGAGGGGTAGAGGCCACAGCCCTCAGGGTAACCCCACTTATGGGTAACCTCACATATGGGGGCAAACATAGACAGGACTCTAAGCTGGATGCGATCAAACTTCAGAGAACCAAGCACTGAAGGCAGATCCTGGCCTGTCATCAAAACCTAATACCTCCCTATTCTGGAAAAAAAAAAATCAGATTCCCATTCTGAACTCCACTATTTCTTAGTAAATCCAGTCCTGGTAAGAGCTGAGTCGGAGACCATCAGCCAGGCTGGGGCAAGAGTTCTCCCAATTTCAGCCCCACCTTGGGTCTGAACTTCCCAGACCCAGCTGTGCCGGGTGCTCAGCTCACAGGTGGGGAGGAAATGAAAGAGAAATCAGAGTGGGGAAGCTTCTCCACGGTAGGCAAACTCCCTCTCCCCTCCCACCCACCCTGGGGTTGGCTGTATCCCCACCACCTTCAACTTACAAGGCCATCTGGCTTTCCAAGGGAGGATGAGGGCTGGGAAGGTCCCAGCAGTTACAGCAGCCTGGAAAGTCCTGCATTCATTTCCCCAGGGAGTCTCAGCCATAAGGAAGCCCCAACCCCTGGGCAGAGTCTTTCAGCTTGGGCCAGTCTCATCCTCTTGGGGTTTTCTGGGCCAAGCCCAGTAGCAAACCTGCTTCCTTGCTCCCAGACCCACAGCACTGTCAAGATTCTGGGGGTTGGGTAGGGAGCAAGGCCAGTCCTGCTCAGACTACAGCTGATGGAAAGGAAGTGATCAAAAAGAGAAGGGGGGAATGAGGCAACTTCAGAAACCCGTCCAGGTGTAGCTTCAGAACAAACATCCCCAGCACAGGAGGAAACTGCTGGCAAGAGGGTCCAGTGTGGTTCTGGAAAACCCAGAGGGGCCGCTGTTCTTGGGAACTGACAGAGCCCTGGTCGTCTGGCTCGCCCCACTCGCCACCAGCCCGGAGCCCAGCCCCTTCCCTCACCCGGTTGCGGGTCACGGTGTGGTTGAAGGTGTAGATGTTGACCAGCTCGCTGTTGACCTCATCCACGTAGGTGCGCTCAAACTCCGCGTCTTTCTGCGAGACGTTCTTAGGCCCCAGAACTCCCAGATGGCTCTCGACCGAGGCCACCAAGAGAGCCAAGAAGGGCAAGCCCAGGGCGAACATGGCCCCGGCAGGGTGGTAGTGGCAGCGGCGGCGGCGGTGGCAAGCGACAGGACACCTCCAGGGCGGGTTGGGGCTTGGGCCGCAGCTTCCAGCATCTCACCAGGACCAGAACTTTAACCCCGGCCTGAGATTAGGAAGCGTCCCCTCCCTGGAGCCGCAGACGCGCTCTCAGGGACCAGGGAGGGGACGGGGCGGCTGGGGGCTGGAGGGCCGGGGGAAGGGTGACGGGCCTCAGGAAGGGGCCCCAGCTCGCCAGGGGCCGAACACGGCCGGGAGACTCGGTGGGCGCCCGCCGGGGATGTGACAGCCGGGAGGCAGCTGGTTGCTGGGAGCCTGGAGACGCCGACGGGGAAAAGGGGGAGCGAGGGAGGGAGGGGAAGCCGGTGGCCGGGCCGGCCGCGAAGGGGCGGAGAGTCTGAGGGCGAGGGGCGTGATAGGAGGTAGCGATCCGACGCCGCGCGGCGCCGCCAGTTCTTTCGGGCGCCGGCCCTTTAAGGGCGGGCAGACGCGGCGGCTTCGGCGCTCAGAACTCCGGGGAGTGAGCGACGCCGCGGGGCGGTAAACAGCAGGACTGCCGGCCCGCCCGCTGACGTCAGGGGAAACTGACACGGATTTAAAGGGCCAGGGCTCGAATTGGGTCTTAAAGGGGCCGCCGGTTTCCAGCTGGAGGCCCTCTCCTACTCCTCTCCTATTGCCGCCTCCCCTTTCATTATCTTTCCCGTCTCTGAAAGGTCACTTTAGATTAGATGGATAGCTCCGTGAAGGATGTCCAAGAATTGGATTCTCGTTGACAAATTCTCTTTCTCAAACATAACGATTACCCTCACCCCTTCAACGCTGCCATTACCTCGAACACTCCTGGGCCTTTTTTTTTTTTTCCTCCCAATGATCCTAAGAAAAGAAAAATTTCTAAGAACTAGGAAACTGCCCTCGGAGGGGGAGCCCAGACAGAACCGCCAGAGGAACCCTCTCGCCTCCCTGAAGCGGCCACATAGCTTCAAGGATGCCTTCAAAGCTTGCCTTTCTCTATGATGAGGCAGCTACAAGGCTCATTGAAAGACAGTGACTTTGTAAATTGGTGAAACCTTTTCTACAAATTATTTTTGCACCATGTCTTAGGAAGCTTAAAGAGCTTTACACTCTTTGACCCAGTAATTCCACTTCTGGGGCACTATTCTAAAGAAATAAGAAATACAGATTAAAAAAAATTGTGTGGGCAAATATGCTTATCACTGTGATATTTACATAAAGCATAAAGGAAACAGCTTAAATGTCCACAATGAAGGAGTGGTTAAGTGTTCTATTATCATGAAGCCATGGAAAGTGACGCCTAAGACTTTTAGGAATATGCAAGCAAAGAATTCAAGATATGACACTATATAAACAGTAAGTTTTCCAAATACATAGAAAAACATTGACAAATGCATGAAATTTAGTAATGAGTATCTTTGAATTACAGGCTTCCCAGGTAGCTCACATGGTAAAGAATTTGCCCGCAGTGTGGGAGATCTGGGTTTGATCTCTAGATTGGGAAAATCCCCTGGAGAAGGGAATGGCAACCCACTCCAGTATTCCTGCCAGAGAATTCCAGACAGAGGAGCTTGGCAGGCTATAGTTTATGGGTCACAAAGAGTCAGACATGACTGAACAATTCACACACACATCTCTGAACTACAGGTGGCCTTTTAAATAACATATCATTTCCCTCTAATTCCAGAATATAGACAAATACCAAAAAGAAAGAGGGAAAGAAAGAAATGAGAAATGGAATATTTCCTGTCCTGTCAGTAAACAAGGATGCCATTGTCATCATCGATTCAGGACCTCCAAAAGCTAATTCCTGAGCCCTAAGGGCATTCAAGAAGAATACCTGCACGATTTGGCAGCCCTTAGGCTGTAGCCACTCTACAGTGAGCACTGAGGAATTTCAGTCAATTTAGTTGCTCAGTTGGAGAAGGCAATGGCACCCCACTCCAGTACTCTTGCCTGGAAAATCCCATGGACGGAGGAGCCTGGTGGGCTGCAGTCCGTGGGATCGTGGGGTCGCTAAGAGTCGGACACAACTGAGCGACTTCGCTTTCACTTTCCACTTTCACTTTCCACTTTCACGCATTGGAGAAGGAAATGGCAACCCACTCCAGTGTTCTTGCCTGGAGAATCCCAGGGACAGGGGAGCCTTGGTGGGCTGCCGTCTATGGGGTCGCACAGAGTCGGACACAACTGAAGCGACTTAGCAGCAGCAGCAGCAGTTGCTCAGTCGTGTCTGACTCTTTGCAACCCCATGGACTGTAGCATGCCAGGCTTCCCTATCACCAAGTCCCAGAGCTTGCTCAAATTCATGTTCATCGAGTTAGTGATGCCATCCAACCATCTCATCCTCTGTCATCCCCTTCTCCTCCAGCCTTCAATCTTTCCCAGCATCAGGGTCTTTTCCAGTGAGTCAATTTTTCGCTTCAGGTGGCCAAAGTGTTGGAGTTTCAGCTTCAGCATCAATCCTTCCAATGAATATTCAGGACTGATTTCCTTTAGGATGGACTGGTTGGATCTCCTTGCAGTCCAAGGGACTCTCAAGAGTCTTCTCCAACACCAGAGTTCAAAAGCATCCTGAGGAATTTAGGATGTGAAAAACGCAGAATACTGGCCCAGGATAGCTGAGATGCATATGAAAGCAGTGAGCCCAGACTCTTGCATCTTCCCATACACAGAAAAGCACTGAATTCCTTAACTTGGGCTGTCTGGTTTTCTTTAATTAACAATAATCTATCCAATTAAAATAAATAAGTAAAAATAATCTTTTGATGTTCAGACTACCTACCCTTTGTTGCAAAGCTTCTATATAACCTGGCTCCTCCGCTCGCCTCCTTGAAGCAGTTCTCTCAGGATTACTTGAGTTACTGCCTCCTTGGTTTAAGTCCTAAAAATTTCCTCCGAATAAAACATAACTCTCAACTTTTAGGTTGTGACTATTTTTTAAGTCAATAGAAAGGTGGACTTCCCTGGTGGTCCGGTGGTTAAGAATCTGCCTACCAATGTAGGGGTTATAGGTTCAATCCCTGGTCCGGGAAGATTACACATGCCGCAGGGCAATTAGCCTGTGCACCATAATTACTGAGCCGCACACTCTAGAGTCTGGGAGCTTCAACTACCGCAGCCCATGTGCTCCCATGCTCTGCAACGAGAAGCCACCACAGTGCAAAGCCTGGGCACTGCAACTAAAGAGTAGCTCCCGGCTACTTGCTGTTCACAGCCCAGTGTGGAGAGTCAGTGTAGATTTCCATATTCCAACCAGGCTTCACCTTTTCTCTCATTGCAACCCCCCTGGCCCCCAAGTAAATCTGGGACTCTAAGAAATACTGTCACCCTGAGCCTGAGCTCTCCACTGAGCCTGATGTGACTTAACTGGTCTACCTGTGCCAGGAAATTTCCTGGGTGCCGTGAGGATCACAAGTTGAGGACCAGAGCATCTTTGCCACAGGCCGGTTGGTGCTGTAGCTATATTGAATAAGCCCAGGCTGTGCCTGGGGAAACACTGACAGACTTTATTTTCTTGGGCTCCAAAAACACTATGGATGGTGACTGCAGCCATGAAATTAAAAGACGCTTGTTCCTTGGAAGAAAAGCTATGACCAACCTAGACAGCATGTTAAAAAACAGAGACATTACTTTGCCGACAAAGGTCCGTCTAGTCAAAGCTGTGGTTTTTCCAGAGGTCATGTATGGATGTGAGAGTTGGGTGATAAAGAAAGCTGAGAGCCCACTAATTGATGCTTTTGAACTGTGGTGTTGGAGAAGAAAGACTCTTGAGAGTCCCTTGGACTGCAAAGAGATCAAACTAGTCCATCCTAAAGGAAATCAGTCCTGAATATTCATTGGAAGGACTGATGCTGAAGCTGAGACTCCAATACTTTGGCCACCTGAAGTGAAGAACTGACTCATTGGAAAAGACCCTGATGCTGGGAAAGATTGAAGGCTGGAGGAGAAGGGGATGACAGAGGATGAGATGGCTGGATGGCATCACCAACTCAATGGACATGAGTTGAGCAATCTCTGGGAGTTGGTGATGGACAGGGAAGCCGGGCATGCTGCAATTCATGGGGCTGCAAACAGTCGGACAGGATTGAGCAACTGAACTGTGCTTGGGATGGGGAGAAATGTCTCAACTCTGCCTCAGGTTTGGGGGCAACATGTGCCCTTCGGCCTTCTAAAATGCACATGGAGACCCTACATACGGTTTTTTTTTTTTTAATATTTATTTATTTGGCTGTGCCAAGTCTTAGTTGCGGCACGTGGGATCTTCAGTCTTCACTGCAGCATACAGAATCTTTTAGTTGCAGTACGTGGGATCTAGTTCCCCGACCAGGGCTCAAACCCAGGCCTCCTGCATTATGAGCGCAGTCTTAGCCACTGGACCACCAGGGAAATCCCTACATACAGTTCTTGAATCCCAGCTTCTAGAGGTGGAGGAGGACAGGAGGAGAAGGGGTCAACAGAGGATGTGATGGTTGGATGGCATCACTGACTCAGTGGACATGAGTTTGAGCAAACTCCAGGAGATGGTGAAGGACAGGGAAACATGGAGTGCTGCAGTCCATGGGGTCACAAAGAGTCTGACATGACTGACTGAACACCACCGCCAAGAGGTGCAACTCAGGAATGTGCATTTTAAGAAGCACTCCACAAGTTTGCTCTGCACAATAAATTCTGAGAACTACTGCCCTGGGGGCCAAACAGCCTTGGCCAATCAATATTCCTGTTTGTTCCCTTTCTCTGGGCAACATCTTGGGAGAAATCTATTCAAATAAACCCAGAAGGGAGTCTTCCCTTTTTCAAGGTCTCCAGGGCTTGAGCCTTGAGACAGGGTTGGGGGTGGAGGCAGGGCGCAGCCCTGTATTTTCTTGCTGTTTTCAGGTCTGCAGAATTTTCCTCCGCCCTTCTGCCCCACCCACGGCTGGTAGGAGGTTTGGAGGTGGGGGTAGGGGAGAGTCAGCACAAGCTTGTTATGAATAGGTCCTTTCTGACGTCTGGCAGCCCCAAGTGGAGAGAAGACTTTTTTTTGTTGGCTGCAGCAGTCAGCATAAAAGAAGGGCAGTTCAGTTCAGTTCAGTTCAGTCACTGGGTCTCAAAGCCAGACTTCTGAGTGCAAAGAGACATCAAGTCCTGAGGGCAGACCCCCTGACCTTCTGTATAGGTCCAGCCACTGTATTCTCTGCCATGTTTTATAAAAAGCCCAACCCCAGCCCTGGTGATGAAGGGGGCAGGGTGGGGTCACAAGGCTGGAAGACTTTAATTTCCCTATGGGCCATCCTTTTCAGCCTAAATGTACAAAGGACCTGGGAAATGGGACCATTCACCAGACAGCTGACCAGGTCCCCAGCTTTCCATGAGTCCAGCTCCATTGTCTGTCACAGGATTTTCAAAGTTTGGAGCAAGAGGACAGGGGGGAAACTTCGGCTGGCTCAAGGGTATTGTTAAAATGACCTTAAGATTCACCAAGAGCAGGATGCTGTAGGAAGCCCAATAAACGGATAAGCTGAATTCAATCAAATAATTGAGGAATCTAGGGGTAGGTGGTAGCCGTCCCTGTGGGTAGGTGGCAGACTCACATCAGACTTTAGAATAAAGTAATGGTTTAACTTTAACCCAGAAGAAAAAGTTGCAAAACCAATCCTCCTGAAGGAAACGAACTTGAATTTCCCTATTTCCATTGTGACTGTAGAAAGGGCTCAGTTTATCTACTCAGAACTCTGTTGGAATCATCCTGGACACAGGCAGTCCTGGAAACAAGGGTATATAGCTCTTCTTTCTATCAGGTTTCCCTGGTGGCTCAGACAGTAAAGAATCTGCCTGCAATGCAGGAGACCTGGGTTTGATCCCCGGGTTGGGAAGATCCCCCAGAGAAGGGAAAAGTGTACCCACTCCAGTATCCTTGCCTGGAGAATCCCACAGACAGAGGAGCCTGGCTGGCTACAGTCCATGGGGGTCACAAAGAGTCAGACACGACTGAACAACTTTCACTATCATGCAATTTCTGTTCTTTCCCAGGGCTGCCTTCCTGTCTGTTTATCTCTCCTTCAAGGACTATAAAAAGACTGTGCACATTAGATTAGGAATCAGGTAAAAATACAGTATTAACTCTGTTCTGGAGATAAGGTCTCAGACCCGTCCCACAGCTTCATGGTGTTGTAGGAAAAGCAAGGACTTTGATGATATAAAGTTCTATGTTTAATTCCCTGCATTGTCCATCTTAGACAAATGACAGTTTCTGAGCCTTCAGGATCTACCTCTCATGTCAATCATGTGCTCCTAAATGCCGCACAGTGGAGCTGGGCTTGACTGCATTCATCATCCTAAACTATTGTCTAAAGAGTAGGAGGAGAGTCAAGGGAGAGCAGCTTTGATTGTGTGAGCAGGACTTTCTGCCAGAGACACATCAGCCTCTTTGCATTTCCTAAACCTGGGCTTTCACCATTCTGATGGGGAAATGAGTTCAGGCCCTGCATCTGGTTCCCCGTGACCATGTAATGGAACGAAACCTCAGGGCTTTCCAGGAAATGAGTCTGGTCATCAGGTTGCTGAAAACAAGCAGATGAATAATTGATCAACTCAAATCCGTGTCTCCAAAGATCACTGATAAAATTGAGCCGGCCGTCATCCTATTTCAAGAAAGCTTGGGTCTCTGGCTAAGAAATCAGAAAACGCAACTAAAGAACATTTCACTTCTGACTGTATCTAAAGATTGCATGCCGCTCCCAAATTGTTCCTCATAGAACAGATTCCCTCTCTTTACATTCTAGCTGGGACCCCATAGCTGCTTCTGTTATTTCATTGGTCCCTGGAGCCTTCACAAAAGTTATTTTCTTATTCATGATACCTTTGTTCCTCTGAACCAATCCAGCTTTTTCTTCTAGTTTCATTTTTCTTATAAAAACAATCTTTATTGAGACATCCCTGGCGGTCCAGTGGCTAAGAGTCCGTGCTTCTGCTGCAGGGAGCACGAGTTCCATCCCTGGTAGGGGAACTAAGATCCCATGTGTTGTGTGGCATAGTCAGAAGAAAAAAAAATGTATTCATTCCATTTAGTTTTAATTTTTTCATTGAAGTGTGTTTATATTATACTAATATACAATATTATATGATACTGAAGCTCCAATACTTTGGCAAGCTGATGCAAAGAGGTGACTCATTGGAAAAGACCTTGACACTGGGAAAGATTGAAGGCAAAAGGGAAAGGGGGTGGAAGTGGATGAGATGGTTAGATAGCATCATGACAAAGGACATGAGTTTGACCAAACTCCAGGAGATGGTGGAGGACAGAGGAACCTGGCGTGCTGCAGTCCATGAGGTCGCAAAGAGTCAGACACGACTTAGAGACTGAACAACAATGAAAATACGATGTGTTACAGGTGTCCAATATAGTGATTCACAATTTTTAACAGTTATTCTCCATTTATAGTTATTATAAAGTATTAGCTATATTTCCCATGTTGTACAATATATCCTTGTAACTTATTTTACACATAATAGTTTGTACCTCTAAATTCCCTACCCCTACATTGCCCCCCTTTCTTCTCCCCACTAATAACCATGAATTTGTTCTCTGTATCTCTAAGTCTGCTTTTACTTTTTGTTATATTCACTACTTCTATTTTTTAGATTTCACATATAAGTGATATACAGTATTTGTCTTTCTCTGACTTAATTCACTTAGAATAATACTCTCCAAGTCCATCCATATTGCTGCAAATGGCAAAATTTCATTCCTTTTTTATGGCCGAGTGGTATTTCATTATATATATAATGCCACATCTTCTTTATCTATTCATTTGTTGCTTCCATATCTTGGCAACTGTAAATGATGCTGCTATGAATATTGGAGTCCATATATCTTTTCACAATTCCATCTAGCTATAATCAAATAACTCCAGAAAATGTCTCAAGATTTATTGTAATAGGTACATACTGCCTCTTTGTTTCTGTTGTTCTTAAGTGAATTTATCACTAGCTAGAATAATGTCTATTGTATCTTACAGGCAGCAGCAAAATACTATTGAAAGAACAGGAAATGAAGTCAAAAGATTTGTATTCCAGTTTTAATTCTGGCTGTTATTGGTGTGATGATCATGAAGAAATCACTCAATCTCCTATTCATTCATTCAGTGCCTAATTTGTACTAGTCACCAAGCTAGGTGCTGTGAACACAAAGATACTTAAAATACATTTTCTGTTCATAAGGAATTCATATCTAGCAGTGTAGAAAAGTGGTAAATGCAATGATAAAAGATTTATAAAACATATTATGAGGATTCAGAGATGAGACACGTAATACAGATGGGAGCTGGAAATAGAAATCAGATACATTACAGGAATCTCAGGGATTTTCAAAAGATGAGTAGGAGGTAGCCGGGGGCTTTCCTAGTGGCTCAGCAGTAAAGCATCTGCCTGCCAATGCAGGAGATGCGGGTTTGACTCCTGGGTCAGGAAGATCCCCTGGAGGAGGAATGGCAACCCCCTCTAGTATGCTTGCCTGGAAAATCCCATGGGCAAAGGAGCCTTCCTGGTGGGCTACAGTCCATGGGGTTGTAAAGAGCCAGACATGATTGAGCAACTAAACCACCACAAGGAGCTAGCTTAGCAAAAGGGGCAGGAGCATATTCCAGACAGAGGGTCTCAACTTTGGGCAAAGGCATGGACTCAAAGTTCAATGTTACTGACATCAAAGTTCAACGTGGTGGGAGGACATGAACTGAAGAGGACCAGGTCAAGAAGCACATTGGATGTTACATTTAACAACTGGGACTATCAGTGCTTATCAAAGAATATGCCGCAGTACACTGACGTGTCATTTGCTTTTGACAGGGGTGCTGTCAAAGCTTTATCAGTGCATCAAATGTTTTTTTGATACATACATATTTTTGATGTGATTAGTTACGCTAAAATAAGCCAGCAAATAAGCAAGAGGTAAAGCATAAAATGAGGTCAAAGAAAGACTATGTGTTTAGCAAACATTTAAGGTCTTTGTAGCTGGACTTCCCTGGTGGCAAAGGGGGTAAGAATCCACCTGTCAATGCAGGGAATGCAGATTCAATCCCTGTTCTGGAAAGATCCCACAGCTGTGAAGCAACTAACCCCACATACCACAATTGAGCCTGTGCTCTAGTGCCCGAGAGCCACAACTACTAATCCCCGAGCTGCAACTGTGAGAGCCTCCGCGCCTAGAGCCCATGCTCTGCAGTGACAGATGCTATCGCGATGAGAAGACCGTGTACAGCAACAAAGAGTAGACCCCGCTCACCACAACCACAGAGAGCAATGAGGACCCAGTGTGGCCAAAAACGAACAAACACACGGTTCAGTGGTTAAGAAATCTGCCTGCCGATGCAGGGGACACGGATTCCGGAAGATCCCACATGCCTTGAGGCAGCTACCCCGTGGCTGGAGGAAAACAAGGATGGATTCCCTTGCTGGCTCCTTTCCCAAGCCGATGCTGGTGAGGGAGCTTGCCCTTCCCCCACACCACCCTCTCTCCCACTTCTGGACCACTGAAGAGGTTCAGTGGGGTAGCTGTGACACAATCAACAAAGCCCCAGGCCTCCAGCGGCTCTCATTGCTGTGATTTAAGAGGAACCTGTAAGCTACTCACAAGGTAGTGCCTCTGGGGGTGGGTGGAGAGGAGCGTGGTTTGACGAGACCAAGGAGAAAAAAACACCTCAGCTTAGTATCTCCGTATTCATCCCTTTATAGTAAATCATTTCAATATCGTAGCCTCACCGTGGTTAGAAGTGACAAAGTGAATGTTACAAAAAACATAGAAGCTTTTAGTTGCTGAGAAACATCATATTGGCTTATCAGTTCGCTGTAATCATCGCTGGCATGCTTGGTGGTGTTAATCATTGGATAGGCCCTTTAGGGCTGAGTGACCCCTGTTCTGGTCACACAGCTCTGAAGAGGTAGTACCTGGGGAGGCGAGGGTGATAAAGAACTGTGTCCACGCCGTCACTCAGCAGCCACCCTGTTAGACCGAGGCCATTCACCCAGTCAGGTGAGGTGGTCCATAGCATACACCCGCACACCAGCTCAACAGTGGACTTAAGGGACGCGGCTGTGCTTCCTGGTCTCACATGAACTCTCATTCTGTATTTTCACCTGCAATTGTGGTCCCCACCCGTATCCCTCAGCATGTGGAAGCTGGCAACTCCTACTGTATTACACAATTTTTTGTGGGGGCCACGCTGGGCAGCATGTGAGATCTTACCTCCCCAACCAGGGATGAACCTGTGCCCTCTCCAATGGAAACACGGTGTCTTAACCACTGGACCACCAGGAAACTCATCATTCTGCCATTTATTATTGGCTGTACTTCCCCTTTATATCCTTTAGAATTTTTTATGAACTTGTTTATTGGCTGTGCCAGGTCTAAGTTGCTGTGAGAGGGCTACTCTCCAGTTGTGCTTCTCATTGTGGTGGCTTGTCGTGGAACATGGGCTCCAGGGCACCTGAGCTTTTGTAGCTGCAGCTCTCAGGGACTGCAGCACGGGCTCAGTAGTTGTGGCACACGGCCATAGCTGCCTCAAGGCATGAGAGAGCTTCCCGACCCTGCATTGGCAGGCAGATTCTTAACCGCTGGACCACAAGGGAAGGCCTCCTTTAGATTTTTTCAAAAATAGTTATTTATTGGCTGCGCTGGGTCTTCGTTGCCACGCCTGAGTTTTCTCTAGTTTGGGCAAGTGCAGCGTGAGGGCATCATGTCGTGGTTGTTTCTCTTGTTGCGGAGCACAGGCTCTAAGGTTAGTGGGCTTCAGCAGGCACATGGGCTCAGCTGGCTCTCGTGCTCTGCAACGTGGGCTCGGTAGTGGAGGGGCACAGGTTTAGCAGCTTTGAGGCATGTGGGATCTTCCTGGACCAGGGATCGAACCAGTGTCCCCTGTATTACAAGGCAGATTCTTAACCACTGGACCACCAGGGACACCTTTCTTTCGATTTTAAATCTTATTTCACTTAACTACTCCAAGTAATATCTTCCTGCCAATCTGAACTTACTGACATGTTCATACAGTAGCCAGGTGGACCACCTTCACGTGGACCACTATAAATGCTTGGCTCCATAAACACAATTTAGATCTACTGCTGGTTTTTAAGGTGGGAAACAAGATAGCCAGGGAATGCACTTAAAATAAATTTTAATAATTTTGTGGCCAATGGAGAATGGAATCAAAAAGGAGTATAATTGGTTGCAGAAAGACTGGATGAAGCTGTTGCCTTGCTGCAGGTGAGAAGACTGCCCCCCAGGACTCTCAGCTGAAAGGAAACTAGGAATCTGTCTGTCATGAACTGTGAATCAGGATCTAGAGCTAAAAAGATACCCCAGGTTGAATGAGTAATCCAAGGGCAAGGACTTTGAAGTCAGGCAAAGTGGGGTTCAAGGCCCAGCCAAACCACTTAGATGACTCATCTCTGACAGGACAGAAAACTCCCCAGGCCAAACAGTAAAGTGGGAATGCACCCACCTAAAGTGCTTAGGTGGTTAATATATGGGAAATACTATCTTGAATCTTTTCTCCCTAGATGGCACAGAAACTCAGAATAGTCCAATTAATTTGAAACACTTAAGTTTAAGCTGGGGGCAACAATAAAGAAATATGCCAAAGTGTAAACAAGAAAAACTGGTGATTATTAGCGTGAGGAATGGAGAAACCGTGGAAGCTGGGGCAGTTAACGTGAATAAAATTCTAAAGACTGAAATTAGGAAAAAGCATCAAAAGGTCAATTTAATAATTTTTAGAGTTAATTGTTTTTAACTACCAGATAGTACTAACAAATCTGAAACATTTTATTTGACAGTTGTTTCCATTTATCTACTTAAGATTCCTTCTATCTGCTCATCCCACCCCGCTGACCATTCTACACCCCCAAGGAGATCCGTGACGAGGGTCAGCCTGGAACATTCAGTTCCACAGAAAAGAAACAAGATGACTAAAGTATCTAATTAATTGTGATTAGGAAAAAAAAAACCATCCCTTCTTTTGCCACTGGAATTCAAGCTATGATAAAGGAGACAGAAAGACAGTGAGTTCGAGTGAAATGTTTACATTTATATTGAAATATGCACTAAAACAGAATGAGTTCTACTGGTCAATGAAACTTTGCCAAAGCAGAATCACAAAACTTCCGTTGGGGAGGTCCAGTCAGCTAGCAGCAGTGATCCCCAAGCAGGAACACCAAGGAGAAGCCTGGGTGACCCCACCCCCAAAAGCCTCCTTTGAAGAGACCCCAATTCACTTCTCCCACATGCACCCACACAGATTTAGGAGCAAAGCCATGCTCCTCATTTTCATATATCTTTAGTTTCTTTTTTGCTGCAATAAATATAAAATTGGCAATGCTCATACACCACAGCACAGACAATATCTCAGGCTTTAGCATACAGCTGTAAACAGTGACTAGGTTAAACAAATGAAAAAGGAAAAGAAAGTTGAACATTACTTTTAAATGACAACAGAATTCCTAAGAGCAGGATACGAGCTACTCAAGATTTGTTTCGGTGGGTTAACGTTACTGACACAAAATTCAGCTTTAGACTTGTGTCTGGACTTGAGGTGGTAGCCAGTACACTGCCTGTAGCAGTTTAGAAATGTGTGGGGAACAGAACACGCCCCAGCTCACCTCTGGCAGTACACCTCCAGCCTGCCACACTCAAGACAGGACCGCAGAAACCTTCACAGTGGTGTCACCAGCTGCCATCGAGTGTAGCAGGAATGGGCGGGCAAAGGAATGGGCGTATGCTGGGAGACCAACAGAAAAACACCGCGCTGGCTGCCTGCAAAACTGGCTCCTTAATCACAAGGACAGTTAGGATGTTTCACTTGGACAGTTCATTAAACTTCATATATATATGTGTTTGTGTGGGTATATATATTTTATATATATATATATGAACTCTACAGATTAGGCATTAAGTTCTGTCACTGCAGCAAACTGGGGTGTCAAATGAAAAAAACCAGATGAACACTTTTTGCCTAAAGCAGTGCAAAGAAAGCTGCAAGAAATCCAAGTGGACTCAGTATCTGCACTGTTAATAACGGGGCTGACTTTTATTTCAAAGGCTAGTGGTTCAAATACTATTGCTCGAATAGCTCTGGTAAATATAAAATGTAGTAACATCCAAGGTTTATACACAGAAGCAAAGGAGCTGAAGGCCAGCTGACAAAGGGATATGTGACTCCTAGTCAAGAGAGAAGCTAAAAGCACATGCTGCCGGAGTGACCTAATGGGGTTTGGACCGTACTCCCACCTCTGACAACAGAAAAAGACCTGGAGAGGAAACAGTCTTTTCACACATAAAACTGTGGCTTAATTAATTCTCCTCCCTATAATTATACCTCAGCTAAGAAAAAAAGTCTGTCCTGAAAAACTCAAGAGCCTGGGCTACTAAAAATAAAAAGGAAAATTTAATATACTAAACAAGTTTAGTAAACATCACATATATTTTCAGTTGTTAATGAAGACATGATACATTCAAAAGTTGTTTTTTTTTAAAGACCAAAACAAAAACAAACAAAAAAACCCCACAAAATACCTAGAAAAAGCCTTGACGAGAAAAAAAAAAATCTGCCCAAGTTCTATCCCTTTCAATCAGATGTGGCTCTTAGCACAAACCACAAATCCCCCTCCAACACACAACAGCAATGCCATGAACCTTGCAAGCCAAGTATGAAACATACGCCTTAGTTACTGAACTTGAACGTTAAGCTGAATCTCTGCAGAGCCCATCTGGATGGGTTACTTCAATATCCACCTGGTCCAGTTTAAAGTATTCGTTTGTAGATCCAGTTTGTATATATTCCATTGGTATATTAAATAATAAACCACCTGCTCCTATTATTTTTTAAACGGCAGTTCTTGTAGCTCATCAAACCATTAAGATTACAAAGAGCTCTCTTGAAAGAAATTCACAGATGAAGATATATTAAGGAGAAGTCCTTAAGGTTACACAAACCTATTTTTTTTTTTTTTTACTAAAATAGGGGGGGTCAAGTAGAGTGTTTATTCTGAAGAGCAGTTTCACTGTTTCCCCATGAGAAGAGGCCAAATTTTTCTGGACTGATAATTTAAAAACTAAGCCAAGAAAAAAAGCCAGGTCTTATGGAGTTGGAAACAGAGTTCCAATTTTTTCCCCCTAAAAGACGAAAAACTGTTAACAGGTTTTAAGGGAGAAACAAAACATAACCAATCAGAACTCTGAATATGGACAGCACTACACAGACTATAGCACAGAACACCACACAGGAATGAGTTACACACCAGTAATATCATCATAAGAGTAACTGGCTGGGGACTCACACTTCCAGCAACAGAGCTCCTAGGTTAAAAATGTGTTAAAAGCTTGTAATGTCAACAAGGACCCCCAAAAAAGAGAGGGGATGAGGGGGAATAGAGGAAAGGCTGCATGCATGGGTCTATTACAGACATGATATTCAGCAGCATAAAAATAATACCCTCAACAGAGTCCCCCACATGGGGCCAAACCTATTTTTCACTGCTAAGCATGGGAAGGATTAAGAGTGGAACAAATTCACTAGTGACTATAGCATCTCCCATATATGAATGACAAGCACGTTCAATCTGATGCTATATGTTGCTACAACATTGAGAATATGTATGAGTAAAGCAAAACAAAAAAGACTAAATAATGAACTTTAACAACTGGAAAAACATCTGTTTTAAAGCCAAGTAGGTGTGATTCTAATCATTATTATATATGACATAATCCATACAAAGAAAGGCCAAGCATCTTCATTTTGTTCAGTACTTAGGCTTGATGTTGTCCTAGGAAAAACAGTGATAATTCAATGACTGTGTCACACATATAACTAAAAAGTCCCCTTCTGGTTTCAAATGAATTTAAACAACCATCTTCCTTGGCTAATTTTTTTCCTGTGTAAAACAAACCTTCTATGTACAGGACCAGTTTAAATCCCTCCTCCCCTTCAAACACTAGATAGGAACATTCGACAATGCAAAGTGCCTTAAGAAAGAGAAGGATTCTGTAGTGCCAGTGAGAGAACTGATCTGAGGAGGCTGGGATGCTAGTAACACTGATGGGAGCCAGTCAGGCAATGGTGGTTTGTTTTTCCTCAGGTGTTTCCTCCAACAACTGCATGATCAGTTCATGGAGGGGTTTGCAGATCTTTGCATAGCCACCTCCTGTGAGATGCAGAAAATCAAACATGTCGTGGCAGGAGATGGCACCGTCCGAGTGCACGAAGCCCCCGTCTGTGTCCAGGAGCTGAACGTTGGCGAGCTTCGGCAGGGAGACCTTGAGGAGCTGGTTCACCTTGGCATTCTTTTGCCTCAAGGGGTTGGGCTTCTCACCTCGAGGTAACAAACCCTGGGGAAGAGCAGAGAAGAATATGAGAAGACACACTGTTTTCCTCTACTTACTTGTGATTTCAAATATCCCTGGGACTCTCCATTTAGCATTTTTTATACCTTTGATTTCTGAAACACTGGACTAGGCCCATTTTAATGAAAAGTTCTCTGACTATTCCTGCTTGGTTTCTTCTCAGGTTCCTCTTCCTCCTCCTGTTCCTTAATTGCTGGTATTCCTCAGGGTCTTGTCCTTGGGCCAGTACTCTTCCCATTCTACACACTTTAGCCCAGATCACTTCCATGGCTTCAGAACTCCTACTGAACGTCCAGGTATAGAACCAAACCTGAATGTCTCTCAGGCACTTCTAACTCAACATGTCCAAAAACCATTTATCATCTCCCCGGGACTATATTCCTTCCACATTCTCTATGGCAACTGTCCTTTCAACATCCCCAAGTCTCTCATCCCATAAACCTTGTCTATTTATTGTTAAATCACTCAGCTTTTACATCCTAAATATTTTTCTCATCCATTCTTTTCTTTCTGATTATAAACAACATTGTTATCTATCACTACTCATCTCAATTAATGTAAAAATCTCCTGACTGACCATCTTCCCTTCAGTAGTATCTTCCCTTCAATTTATTCTCCAAACAGTCCACCATATAGCTAGAATATCTGGCTCAAACACACATCTATTCCTCAATGCCACCTGACACCTCACTACCACACATGAGAAACGGAGCTGGAACAAGTGCTGTCTTGATGAATCAGAGCCACGTACTACCTGGTAGTACGAAGAGAGATGTGGCAGGTACAAGATGAGTTTGGAATATCCTGAATGACAGAAAGTAAAGAAGTATCCCCCCCCAAAATGATGGGGCACAGTCACAAGCATTCAGCAGCCAGGTAAAAGGGACTTCCAAATGGCCAAATCCAAGATAATTTGAGGTGTGCTCTAAGTATAAAACACGTACCAAATTTCAAATGTATAGTATTCTCCCACCAAAATATATACATGAGGGAACTCTGCTCAATGTTATGTGGCAGCCTGGATGGAAGGAGAGTTTGGGGGAGAGTGGATACAAGGATATGTGTGGCTGAGTTTCTTTGGTGTTCACTGAAACTATCATACCATTGTTAATCGGCTATACTCCAAGACCAACAAAAAGTTCAAAACAATAAACAAAACAGAGATGTATCCTAAATATGTTTTTAACTTACTTGTTAATGATCTAATATATTTTTCAGCTAAATCAGGTGTCTGTCATTCTCCTATAGTAAATAAAAGCTGGCTCTTATATGCCAAGAGAAGGTTTTATCATCTCAAACTAGAAATGGCTTTACAGATAACTGACCCTATCATAAGATTGTCAGAAACCCCCAACCAACACCACTACAGCTCAGGATGTCACGACAGCAAGTTGTTGTTATTCAGGCAAAAATGCTGCCACCTGTTTCTCCTACTGGGTTTGGTAAGAGGTCTTATTTCATAAAAATGGGTTTTCTGTAGGCATTCTACCAAAAGAACAAGAAAAGTTTTATGCCCAAAGGAAGTACTTATTCATGTCTACTTTATATTATTTCAGCAAAACATTGGGCTTTTATTTTCAATTTGCTGTGTGACTGTACAGTTCCAAAAAGAGCTACAGAACTATGAATATGGTACACCAACATTTCCTTCTATCCCTGTTAAGTGCAAATGAGGTCAACCCTAAATCCTAGTTTATATGACAGTTAAAAAGTGCAAGGTTTTGCATCTAACAGTTAACAAAGAAAAGCAGCCCTCACTGTTGGCACATCAAAGCTTGGCTGAGATATAATGAACGACTAGGAAAGATGGTCAGCGACCAACAAACAAATATGCTGTTCTGACTTTCAGAAAATGTCACAGCAGTTAAAGCCATAAAAATGTTAAGCTGCAAAAGCAAAGCGCCACGCCTACTGGGACTGTCAAGCAAGGATGAGAAAAGTAATGTATGTTTTGCCGAACATTTTCCTTAATAAATATGTATCAAGGGTACGCCATGTGATCTGTGAGTTTTCTCTGTAGTAAGTGGTAATTGCTAATGTTACAGGAGACAAAAAATTACAATCCTAATTTCTTTACCATGTAACAACGATTTAAAATTCATTTCCTTTTCTAATTTGCATATTCATTTTCAAGCAATTCCAAATATAATATACATTGTTTAGGATTCAGACTTTTCGATTAAATAATACTGTAAATTTTGTTTGCACACAGACTTTGTAATTGTCACATGATTAGTGCTATTACATTCAATGACGTGTAATCATTCTCCCATGGGGTTGATTATTTAGGTTACTTCCAATGTTTTAGTATTATAGATAACACCACTGTATATCAAACTCAAAAGCCTGGCTGAAACAAAGAATATTTACGGAGGATTTATTTAGCAACACTCAGGCAACAAGTATGTCCTAAGCAAGTACAATGTACCAGCCACTGTACTTCAGAGATGGGACTCTTAACCATAATGTAATCCTTTCTGGAATAAGGCAGGATCTAAACAAGTAAGTTAATTAAATACCATGTAATAAAAAAAACAAGACCTGGCTCCCCAGAACTCTGCTATAATATCCAAACTCCTAACATGGGAACTGTGGCCTCTTTCTCCGAACTACCCCAGACCTGAACTTTATTCCATGATAACCTTCAATTCTTCTAGTACCCTCCTTCACTCACCCAACACACACATATATGAAGAAGTCTTTGATCATTTCCTTCCTTTCTTCCTCCCTCTTCCTCCTCTCTTTCTTCTCTGTAATACTTTCTCTTCTTTCATTTCTCCATTTGTCTGGAGACCAATGAATTTTTTAAAACTAAACTCAGATGTCAACTTTTACGTATTTATCCTGCAATGTCCATCTACCAGCTCCCTGAGAGGGACTACGTCTTACTCATCTCTACATGCTCGGGACCTAGGAGAGTGCCTCGTACATAGTGATTCTCACACTTTTTTTGAACAAATGACTACCTTAATAACACTTATCTCATTAAAACACCGAATATATACGAGATTTCTCAAAAACATGTTTTTAGCTGGCTAAGAATGCCTACAGGTAAACTTTAACACTGAAATAAACAGCTGTTTACCCCTGAGATAATAAAGACAATGCTTTTAATTGTACGGAGGGTAACATTTCCTCATGGGGTAAGGTTATGAAGTACCTATTTTCTTCCTGATGGAATCTCTGATAAAGAATTCAGAGATCCTGATAAATACACCACCTTTACTATATTGACAATGGAATAAAACAACAGATCTAGGCTAGTCTAAACCCAGGTCTAATGAAAAGAGAATTCAGGGGACTTCCCTAGTGGTCCAGTGGCTAAGACGCCACGCTCCTGACGCAGGGGTCCTGGGTTTGATCCCTGGTGAGGAAATTAGATCCCACATGCTTGCAACTTACCAAAAAAAAAGATCCCTCATGCTACAACAAAAATGGAAGATTCTAAATGCCTTAATCAAGATTCCGTGCAATCAAATAAACAAACTAATAAAAAAAGAGAACTCAGGACTAGAAAAAATGTCATATGCATTTAAAAAATTATCAGAAGATCAGAAAACTTAAAGTTAAGGGAAGAAAAAAATGAAGTCTACCTTAGGCAATAAAGAGAACTTATAATTCTAAATAAGGATGAGCAGAAAAAAGATAATCCCCACAGCTGATTCTAGGAAATGATGAGACCCATAAGACAATGGCACATACCAGACAAGAGCTTCTCAGGAGCATCATAAGCTGCTTCCAACCTAAAGATTCTCTATATTCATGAGTGATCCCATTTCTAAAAAGACACCTCACCTTTACTTTAAGATACTGAGGTCTCCACCCACCCAAAGACCACATACCAATACAATGATTTTGGCCTGTGGCTGCCTTGTGTTGATAAGCTGTACGATGGCCTCGATTCCACCTGCTACTTCCTCTGCTGTATTTTCATGGTTGTTTGTTCCTACCCAGACAACGATGACCTGTAATTGAGGGAAGGAAGAAAAGACACTCAGGATAAAGGAATGTCCACTAGTTAGTTGAAAATCTTATTTCAAAAATCAAAAAAGGAAAGATGAACTTCTCAAATGGTTAACTTCAACAGGGCAGGCCATCTTAAAACAGTAATATAGGGCTCATATATATTAATATCAGGATAAATTCCAAACAAAGCAATACTTAAGTGGTAAAGTTGTGCTAGGAAGAGACAGGAAAACTTCTTTATCATTGTGGAATTGGTAGTTAATCTCTTAAAATCCAGAAACTATACCAAAAAAAAAAACAAAAAAACCCCCATTTAATTGGACTCTAGTAGATGTAACCTCCTAGAAAAAATAAAAATAAAAATACCCAAGGGAGGGTAGTGGGTATAAATACACAGTTCTACTTAAGGTAAAGTCAGTGGCATGGAGGCTGGTTATAGTTTTCTTAAGTTTTTCTGCTTTAACAAAAATTTTTACATGGTGACTATCATCTACAGACATACATCTTACCATGTAACCCAACGAAGTAATTTCCACCTAGCACAAAAAGAATATGCATGAGTTTTTCTATTAGGCAAAAATAAAACACTTTCTACTACGGCAACTGTTATCAGTGCCTCAGTTTTGTTCTCTTTTCGTTGTCTGGGGTTGGAAAAACTTATATGCAGCATGCCAACTCAGGACACTGATAATTTGATAAGGCACTGGGTACATGTTTGTGCTGAACATTTGTTCACATCTGCTTCAAATTTCCTTTAGAAGAACTTGCAGGCCGTAAATACCAATCTGTTTGTGTGTTAAGTGAATCCAAAATTACTTCCTCAAGTGAATCATAGCCCTGCTCCAATGGCCCACCTCTGAGGACTTTCCTCCCCTTACTGCCTCGGGACCATAGAATAGCAAACCTCATTAGCATCAAATCTCTTCCAACAGCAGACGAAGATAATTGTAACAATTTCAAGTATGAGCCACACAAGCAATACACTGATCCGTAATTAAGCATGTATTTGGAATGTTCTTAAACAATGATAAAATCATCTATCTTAAAAAGGCATGAAGCCAAGAACAACAATGAAATAATGGTTTAAAGAAGCAACTGAAAAAAAATTTTTAAACACTTTTTTTTACTTATTTGGCCGAGCCAGGTCTTAGTTGTGGCATGTGGGATCTAGTTCCTTGACTATCAAACTCATGCCCCCTGCATTGGGAGCATGAAATCTTAGCCACTGGACCACCAGGGAAGTCCCAGAAGAAATTTTTCTTAAAAACTACCAGTTTCTGACAATTTAACTCTCTGCAAAAGACTTAAGATTAAGGTTTTTTTTTTTAAAAAGCTTCATTTCACCTTAGGTTTAATATTCTCCAGTTCTCCATTCTTTAGTCTCCATAAAACATGTCTTGTTGTATCTCCCCCAATTCCAAAATTCAGTGCATGAAGTGGAGAAAAAAGCTCTCGCCATATCTAAAAAGAGAAAAATTCATTTATTTAAGCTAAAATTATTGGGAAATAAAATCCCTCAACTGCAATGTATTGTGAGGCATTTGAAATAACAGCTTCCTTTTTCTGTATTCAAATATTAACACCCCAAGTGGTATGCTCCCAACTGCCGAAAGCGCTTTGGAACTCAGCTCTCAGTGCAGCATTAGGCCTCAGCTCAGGACTTGAGTCACAACGCAGAGGTTGTGCACTTAATAGGTACCAACATTTATAATTAAGCAGTCAACTCAATATATTCATCTTTCCCTTTATTAAATCACTTAAAAGAAATGAGGGGAAGTAGAAACATGAGATGAAAAAACTTAAGAGTGCTTAATTGGAGAAGGAAATGGCAACCCACTCCAGTGTTCTTGCCTGGAGAATCCCAGGGACGGGGAGCCTGGTGGGCTGCCATCTATGGGGTCGCACAGAGTCGGACACGACTGAAGCAACTTAGCAGCAGCAGCAAGAGTGCTAAACACAAAAAGAAACCTATCTTTTCTTTTAAATTTCCCTTGGGAGAATGCCTAAAGAGATTCAAAAGTTCACCCCAAAAATACATAACATTTTAAAATGGTAAAACACAAATAGTAAGAATTGAGAATCACAGCTAGGACAAAAATGGGCAAATACAAGCAAAGAAATAGTAAAATGCAAGTAAGAACTGAAAGTCATGACTAGGACAAATATAATGTAAGGCTTCTTGGAAGCCAATGGAAAAAGGGGAGTGTACTAATAAAAATGCTACATTTTCTGTCTCGTGCTTGATGGCACCAAGAATCCCATCAAGTAGGTCTGATTTCCCTTCTAACTCCGAATTAGAGCAGAATGGATGAAAGTCTGTTATTGACGGATGTGTTGACATTAGCAGCCCAGGACCACCCGAGCCCCTTCACTTTACCTCATACTGCTGCATCAACTGTACCATGGAGTCCCCCACGAACAGGACATCCGGCTCTTTGTCTTTGCAGTCCAGGACAAATCTGTTGTGCTGGTGTGAGGAAGAAAGAACAATCAGAAGCTGGCATTTCTTTCCCTGTGAGACTTCTTGGCTTAGAACAGTTGTCCAACCAGTTACTCTGTTATTAAACATTCTCTTTGGTCTGTCCCTAAAGCTGATTCCTCTCAACTGCAATTAACTGTTGGGTCCTACCAAACTGATCATTCTCATGTGCTCGAGAAAACTGGAACGCTGCAGAAACCGGAACAGAAAAATGCATTCTCACACACACACACACACATATATATATTTAAATAAAGCTTATCTTTTCCTCCAACTCTTATGAAGAACACTTAGACATATGAAAAGCTGAAGTAATACAATGACTACCTGTACACACTCCACCTACATTCAACATTTTCCCATATTTGCTTTATCTGTGTGTTTGGTGAATCATCTGAGGGTAAGCTGCCACACTCTGATTCTTCACCTTTAAATATTCCAAATGCAAGGACTTCCCTGGTGGTCCAGTGGCTAAGAATCTGTGCTCCCAATGCAGGGGGTCCAGGTTCGATTTCTGTTCATGGAACTAGATTCCACAGGCTGCAACTAAGAGCTCACATGCCACAATGAAGGCTGAAGAACCCACACGCCGCAACCAAGACCTGGCGCAGCTAGACACATCAAAAACAAAAAATTTCACAAGCATCTCCTAAGCATAAGGGCAGTCTACTGTAAAGCCATAGAACTATTATCAATACATCTAAGAAAATGAACAATAATCCCACAACTAATATTCAATCTTTACAATGGTTCTAAGAATTGAATAAAGTATTTTATATTATCTATTTTTAAAACTAGGATCCAATCAAAAGGCATGCATTTTATTTGAATGATTTTAGTATGGTCTTTGAAAATGTCTGCTAACCTCTCAATGTGAGATGTTGGCAAACTAAGAATCAGGCTTTTTCAGTCTAATCCAAGTTTCTAGGCTGGGGTGACCTAGCCCAGGCATGCTTCTCTCTGCTCTTAAGGTAAAAAGATTTTATTCATTGATGTTAAACCAGAAGACACAGTTTAAGTTTTTATATTCATCCCCAAAACAAATTAACACAATGCTTTAGCAGGTCTCTAACCCAGTTCTATAGAAAGGTCCAAATGCAGTTTCTTCTTAAACGCTACATTCAATTATGCTTCCCCTAAGGTGGAGATGCTACTTAAGTGTTTCTGCTGGTAATACAAGTGGAGATGACACTGTGCTGAAACTGAGATATTCCACTGAGACTGGTGAAAATACAAAAACATTTCTGGAAATAATTTGACAATTAAGACATCTCTTCTTAATTTGACAGGATTTGGGATAGCTTTTTCTTTTTTCTTGTGTAAACAATTTTTTTTTTGCATATATGTTGCCAAAGCAAGCACTTTAGAGTGTTTTTTTTTTTTTGGCTGCGCAGTGCGGTGGGATCTTAGATCCCCAACCAGGGTTCAATCATTTTTTAAAAATTACTATTATTTCAACAGTGTTTTTAAACTTAAGGGATAAGATGAGCAAGAATAAAACTTTAATTTCACTGAGTAGTGCTCTTTCACATCATGTCATCTCTCTGTGGGTACTCAGGTATCAACTACTTCTCAATACCAACAAAAACAGCTCACTTTTAAAGAACATCATGGAATTTAAGCTCTGCTGTTCTAATGGTTTCAGTCCTTTACATTTCCTTTTTAAATAGTTGCAATGAGCTTCGAAAAACAGAAAAGATCAAAGCAAAATACTTATAGCCCTACCATCTTAACCAGTACCTATTAATGTTTTGGGGTACCTTTTCTCATCATTTTTTCACACATTCCCCATTCCTCCCCCGCCTTAAAATAGTTGAAATATATGCACATCTCCTTCTGGCAACACAGCTTTGGGGGCAGAAAACCTATGTGCCAATTCCAGCTTAACTACTTTCGGATCAGCGACCTTAAGCAGGTACATAACCCAAGGCTTCCACATCTTCTGACAATTCTGTTTGAGTTGTAAAAATGAGAGTTCCATAAAAGAGACCCAGCTTTTTGCTAGCACCCAATAGGCACTCAATAAATAGGGCCATTATAATTGCATATAATATTATATTAAAAACATTTTTCTATGTGGCTACATGATTTCCATAATCATAATTTTAAAAAAATTTTGATGGTATGGGGAGGGAGGAGGGAGGAGGGTTCAGGATGGATTTTTTTTTAAAAATAAAAAAATTAAAAAAAAAAATTTTATCACATAAATTAAAAAGAATGTTCATTTACTTATTTGGCCAGGCCACACAGTTGGTGGGACTTTAGTTACTGATCAGGGATTGAATCCAGGGCCTTTGCAGTGAGAGCATGGAGTCCTAACCACTAAACTGCCAGGGAATCCCCTATAACCATACTTTCTAACACTACTTAATATCCTACTGATGCATCCAGTGAGACGTACATTTGTTTAGCTCTTTTCCTAGTGAAAATTTGCCAGGAACCTCCTATTGACTGAGATGAAGAAATTTACTTTTTTTTTTTACATGTTGGTAGGTTTTTAGGTCAAAGATTAACACTTTTATGGGTCTTAGAGATATTTCCAAATTCTTAACAAAATGGCTATTGGCTGTATCTATACTGACTCCAGCGTGTGTGTATAAGAACTCATTTTACCATAGTCACACCTGTGCTGCTAAGTCGCTTCAGTCGTGTCCGACTCTGTGCGACCCCACAGACGGCAGTCCAACAGGCTCCCCCGTCCCTGGGATTCTCCAGGCAAGAACACTGGAGTGGGTTGCCATTTCCTTCTCCAATGCAGGAAAATGAAAAGTGAAAGTGAAGTCGCTCAGTCGTGTCCGACTCTTAGTGGCCTCATGGACCGCAGCCCACCAGGCTCCTCCGTCCATGGGCTTTTCCAGGCAAGAGTACTGGAGTGGGGTGCTATCGCCTTCTCCGATAGTCACACCTGTACTGGTCATTAATATTTCCCTCTCCCTCCTTCTTCTTCTCCTCATTGTTTTAATCTGTACCTTTTGGAAACAAAAAGTTAAACAGTTCTTGTCATGCTCATTGAGATATTTATCTAGTATATCTGAGGATATTTTTACTGATGATACAACAAAAACATCAGTGTGTCATCTGTAATATTTATTGCAAATACTTCTGTCTGCTGCTAAACCTTTTTTAGCTGGTTACTGTTTTGATATGATTTGCTATTAAATTTGTCTACAGTCAAGTCTTTTAGTATCACCCTGAAAAAAAATTTTTACTATGGAAAATGTCAAGCATACAGGAAAGCAAGACAATACAATGGATCTGCATATATCCATCACCAGTTACAGCAATCATCTAACTATGGGCATTATTAATTCAACATTTCAGCAACTACTGCCCCATCTCATTCTCAAGTTACTTTGAAGCAAACCAAGGATGGAGCACTTCATGTATAAAAATTTCAATATGTAACTCTTAAAAGATTTAAAAAATTCACTACCAAAATACCAGTTCTACTCTTCTAAAATTAATAGCAACTCTTTAATATCAACAAACAACTAGTGTTCAAACTCAATGTTACGAAATTTTATGTTTTTTAAAATCAGGATCCAGACAATTTGTCTCTTAAAATCCCTTTAGAATGGGAGAAAATAATAGCAAATGAAGCAACTGACAAACAACTAATCTCAAAAATATACAAGCAACTCCTGCAGCTCAATTCCAGAAAAATAAACAACCCAATCAAAAAATGGGCCAAAGAACTAAACAGACATTTCTCCAAAGAAGACATACAGATGGCTAACAAACACATGCAAAGATGCTCAACATCACTCATTATCAGAGAAATGCAAATCAATACCACTATGAGGTACCATTTCACGCCAGTCAGAATGGCTGCGATCCCAAAGTCTACAAGCAATAAATGCTGGAGAGGGTGTGGAGAAAAGGGAACCCGCTTACACCGTTGGTGGGAATGCAAACGAGTACAGCCACTATGGAGAACAGTGTGGAGATTCCTTAAAAAACTGGATAGAACTGCCTTATGACCCAGCAATCCCACTGCTGGGCATACACACCGAGGAAACCAGAATTGAAAGAGACACGTGTACCCCAATGTTCATCGCAGCACTGTTTATAATAGCCAGGACATGGAAGCAACCTAGACGTCCATCAGCAGATGAATGGATAAGAAAGCTGTGGTACATACACACAATGGAGTATTACTCAGCCATTAGAAAGAATACATTTGAATCAGTTCTAATGAGCAGATGAAACTGGAGCCTATTATACAGAGTGAAGTAAGAAAGAAAAACACCAATACAGTATACTAACACATATACATGGAATTTAGAAAGATGGTAACGATAACCCTGTATGTGAAACAGCAAAAGAGACACAGATGTATAGAACAGTCTTTTGGACTCTGTGGGAGAGGGAAAAGGTGGGATGATTTGGGAGAATGGCATTGAAACATGTATAATATCATATAAGAAATGAATCGCCAGTCCGGGTTCAATGCAGGATACAGGATGCTTGGGGCTGGTGCACTGGGATGACCCAGAGGGATGGTACAGGGAGGGAAGTGGGTTCAGGATGGAGAACACATGTACACCCATGGCGGATTCATGCCGATGTATGGCAAAACCAATACAATATTGTAATTAGCCTCCAATTAAAATAAATAAATTTAAATTAAAAAAAAAATCCCTTTTAATGTACAGGTTCCATCTTCCTCAGTCACCACCTTCCAAACTTATTTTTTAAGGACTATGACTGTCTGACCTACAGAATCTTAGGTCATAGTCTAATCTCCACAGTCTGGACTCTGTTGACTGCATTCCTGTGGTGCTGGAGGACATGTTCGTTGGTTCCAGCTACTTCTTGATATGTGGTACTTAAGTCTAGATTAGGGATGGATAGTTTGGCAACACTCCATGAGTATCACTTTAATACTTGTTTTAATCATGATTGTTTTTTTAATGTTTTGTTTTGAAATAATTTTAGATCTACAGAAGATTTGCAACCATTGTACAGTATTTGTACATATGCATGGTACATCCGTCAAACATAAGACATTTACATTAGGGAATACTAGCAACCAAAATAAACTGCACTCACATCTCACTAATTTTTCCACTAATGCCCATTTCCAGAGTCAATGTGGGATATTACGCTGTATTTAATCTCATATCTCTTTTAGTCTGTTCCAACATGGGACAGTCTCTTGATTTTTCCTTTCATAACCTCAACACATTCAGCTGTGCTCCGGTGTTCTGCAGATGGTCCTTCAACTTGGGTCTGATGTCTTCCCATGAACAGACTGAGGTTATGGATTTTGGGGGAATACGATGACAGAGGTAATGTGCCCCTCTTTATCATATCAGTGGGTACATGATACCAACATGACCTACTACTGGTGATGTTAACACTGATCACTTAGGTAAGGTGGTGTTTGCCAGTTTTCTCCACTACCAAGTCACTATTTTCTGTTCCACACTCTGTTAGAAGCAAAACACTAAATTCAGCACCAGTTCCTAGAGGGAAGGGTATCAAAAAATGTGCAGTCATATGTTAAAGCTACCAAAGTAATTTACAAGGAGATACTAAGCAAATATATTGTTTCTCCTTAAAGCTGTGTTCACTAATGTTAGTATTCCTCAATGGATCTTGCCTACAGTACTGCAATGTCCTATCCATGGTTTTCTTTTTCCTCCTTCCTTCTATATTTATTCATTCTGTAAAGAAGATTTTGCCCTCCTCTCCTATTTATTCATCCATTCATTTATTTACAGGGAATGGATTAATGAATACTTATTCTTAGTTATAAACCAATATTATCAATTATCATTTTGCTCAAACTGTTCAGCACTGCACTTTGGGCGCTCTTTAAGGTCTGCTCCAGGTGGTCAAAGCTAATGTCATCAATGAGAGAAACCAATACGGTGTGTCTTCCACCAATACGGTGTGTCTTCCACCAATACGGTGTGTGTTCCATGTGCTGCACGGGGACCCATGACTTCAGTGCTATTTCTACTGGCCACCTTTTTTTTTTTCTTCCCCCTTCCCTTTTCTTTCTTGAGCAGTTCCTTGTTTTCTTTCACTGTAAGATGTTCCAGGCCCATCTTTTTATTTTCTTTGCTTTGGCTATAAAATCAACAATTTCTCCAAAGAGCCCTGGTTCCTTTCGCTGGAGAACTGTATCTAAAAGCCAAGATCTAGGTGCACAATATATTTTAATACAAATTAGTCCTTCCATATTATACAAGCTTTTTTAAAAAAATTAAAGTCATGTTCTTCTTTCATTTGACTATCTTTTTTCCCAGTCAGTGCTAATTATTTAACGTCTGCTAAATTTATGCCAGCTACACACACACACACAAATAAATCTAGCTTTATTACTACTTTTCAGTAAACTTATAAATGACCTAAGTGCCCATCAATGAGAAAATGAATAACCCACTGCGGTATTTTCACATAAAGCAACAAAATACTAAAGAGGAAAAAAAAAAGAATCAACTATAGCTATACTTCTAACCTGTATGATATACTGCAGAAAAAACACATTCAGAAAGATGCTGAAAAATAAGTAGGAAGATACTATTTACATAGTTTAAAAACACGCAAAAATACTAAATACACTGTTTAGAGATTATATATGTAGTATTTAAATATGTGAAAAAAATTTAGGATACTGGGGAGGTAAAAAGAGAAAGAAATGTGATCAATGAGGCATATATGGGGAACACAATTGTTTCAGCAATGCTGTATTTTTTTAGAGTGAGAAGCAAACACACAGATGCTCAAAATATTTCATAATATGTATGTATTTATTTGGCTAAAATGGGTCTTAGTTGCAGCATGTGGGATCTAGTTCCCTGACCAGGGATCAAACCTAAGCCCCGTGCTTTGGGAGCGCAAAGTCTTAACTACTGGACCACCAGGGAAGTCCCCATAATACTTTCTGAAAGATATAAACAAATGAGAAAGATTAAGAAAGAATAACCAAGTAACTGATCCATAGGGGAACACTCAAAATAAAAGACTACCACTCAAAATATAATAGCTAAAGGCTGATTTTTAAGCCCAAGAAGACAAAAATAGAAAGAATACAACTATGAAGAGTACAAAAATAATCATGAAATACTTAAACAGTAAACTTTGGAGACTTCAAATCATATAGAACTTGTTAGTTCAAGAGGTAGTACGGTTCAAAATAGATAAAGGGTAAATATATTTAAGTGGTAACACTTTATTAGAAGCAAGCTACAAATACTGATTTAAAAAAAGGGTGCTAAAAAAACCCAGTGGGCAAAAAAAAGGGGGAAAAAAAAAAAACCCCAAAACAAAATAATAGGACATATTAAGAAGGCAACGGCGCCAGAGACTGAAGGGATTCCCACTTGCTAACCCTGGGACAACCTGACTTTCAAAATTACAGTGGATTATAACCCACGTGAATAAAGGAAGAACCTGCAAATCTGTATTACAACAAATTAGGACTGGGTTAGGGCAACACTATCTTAACTAAGTGATCGAAGTTAGTATCACCAATGAGACAAACCAACGTCAAAATGCCTTCTGTGTGATGCACGGAAGACATTACTTCCCTGATATTCCTGCCAAAAATGTATAATCCGAACCCTGATTACGAGAAAAGACGACAAACTCAAACTGAGGGACACACCACAAAATAAACAGCCTATACAAATGGTCAAGTCATAAAAAACAAAGGCTAAGAAACGTTTCTGATTAAAGGAGAATAAAGAGATATATGACAAGCAAACACAATGTGTGATGCAAGACTGGGAAGAAAACTGATAGCAACAACAGACAACTGAAGAAACCTGAATGTGGTCTTTGCGTTAGGTAACAGTATGGTGGGCTGGCTGCTGAGTCGGGTTCGACTCTTACAACCCCATGGACTATAGCCCGCCAGGCTCATCTGTCCATGGGATTCTCCAGGCAAGAATACTGGAGTGGGTTGCTATTTCCTTCTCCAGAGGTAACAGTATACTGTCAGTGTAAAATTTCCTGATTTTAATAACTATACTGCAGTTATGTGAGAGAATATTCTTTTTCTTAGAAAACACTCAAATATTTAAGGGTAAAGGAGCATCATGAAGACTGCAACATAGTTTCAAATGATTTGGAAAAAACAGTTAAGTTGGTAAATAGTATAAACTGATACAGACAGAATAATTATGCAGATACAGCAAAATGTTAACAAGTGGCAAATCTAGATGAAGGATATAGGAAGTTCTTTCTGAACTGTTTGTAATACTTGTTGCATACTTATGAACTTACTTTGAAATTTAAAAAAGCTTAAAAAAAATAGAAACCTCGCTATCTACTAAAATTAACAAAGGGCAATGAACACGCTTTAAAATATTTCTCAGTTCCAACATCAGATGGTGATTAGAATGACATCTCTAACATAAAATTTTTATTTACAGTAATTAGTTCTTGTTGGCCATTAAAAACACCCTTTCGTAGCTTTGGTCAAGACTCTAAAAACTGAAGAGATTCATCTATGTGAATGATAACACGTGCACCTCCTTTACCTGAGACATCCATCTGTCGTCTCCTTGAATATCTTCTGCTGCATGTGGAATGGCTGCTGGGTTTGAGTCTCCTTGGCTCATTCTACACCTGAGGGAAAAAAGGTCTATGTCATGTTTTGTTCACTGACAGGAATGTCTGTTACCGCTTACTTAAATATTACATGTCAGGCTTTAAATAAGAATAAGAATTAAATAAATTTCATTGTGGTTTTGCCTAGGAACGATGCAACTGGAGTTTATTTTCAGCAGATGGGTTCCAGGACATGACTGCACAAGTTCCATAAATATTCCAGCACTATTAGACTTCCAGACAGGTTTGAATACCATTCAGGAACAGTGCATTACATTTTAAAAGTCTGCTCCAGGTATATACCTTACACTTACACTCACTTTTCATGAATACATGTTAATGTAACAACCAAATGACAAGGAGCTAAACTCGTACGGTTCAAAGATATCTTACATAAATATATTAGATATCTATATTATTACAGATATATAATTACATATCTGTATCAGTTCAGTTCAGTCGCTCAGTCGTGTGCGACTCTTTGAGACCCCATGAATTGCGGCACGCCAGGCCTCCCTGTCCATCACCGACTCCCGGAGTTCACCCAAACCCATGTCTATTGAATCGGTGATGCCATCCAACCATCTCATCTTCTGTCGTCCCCTTCTCCTCCTGCCTTCAATCTTTCCCAGCATCAGGGTCTTTTTAAATGAGTCAGCTCTTCACAAACAGGTGGCCAAAGTATTAGAGTTTCAGCTTCAACATCAGTCCTTCCAATGAACACCCAGGACTGATCTCCTTTAAGATGGACTGGCTGGATCTCCTTGCAGTCCAAGGGACTCTCAAGAGTCTTCTCCAACACCACAGTTCAAAAGCATCAATTCTTCGGCACTCAGCTTTCTTTATAGACCAACTCTCACATCCATACATGACCACTGGAAAAACCATAGCCTTGACTAGACGGACCTTTGTTGACAAAGCAATGCCTCTCTGCTTTTGAATATGCTATCTAGGTTGGTCATAACTTTCCTTCCAAGGAGTAAGCGTCTTTTAATTTTATGGGTGTAATCACCATCTGCAGTGATTTTGGAGCCCAGAAAAATAAAGACAGCCACTGTTTCCCCATCTATTTGCCATTAAGTGATGGGAACGGATGCCATGATCTTCATTTTCTGAATGTTGAGCTTTAAGCCAACTTTTTCACTCTCCTCTTTCACTTTCATCAAGAGGCCATTTAGTTCTTTTTCACTTTCTGCCATAGGGTGGTGTCATCTGCATATCTGAGGTTATTGATATTTCTCCCGGCAAGCTTGATTCCAGCTTGTGCTTCTTCCAATCCAGCGTTTCTCATGATGTACTCTGCATAGAAGTTAAATAAGCAGGGTGACAATATACAGCCTTGATGTACTCCTTTTCCTATTTAGAACCAGTCTGTTGTTCCATGTCCAGTTCTAACTGTTGCTTCCTGACCTGCATACAGGTTTCTCAAGAGGCAGGTCAGGTGGTCTGGTATTCTCATCTCTTTAAATTCCACAGTTTATTGTGATCCACACAAAGGCTTTGCCATAGTCAAGAAAGCAGAAATAGATGTTTTTCTGGAACTTTCTTGCTTTTTCGATGATCCAGCAGATGTTGGCAATTTGATCTCTGGTTCCTCTGCCTTTTCTAAAACCAGGTTGAACATCTGGAAGTTCATGGTTCACGTATTACTGAAGGCTGGCTTGGAGAACTTTGAGCATTACTTTACTAGCGTGTGAGATGAGTGCAACTGTGTGGTAGTTTGAGCATTCTTTGGCACTGCTTTTCTTTTGGAATGAAAATTGACCTTTTCCAGTCCTGTGGCCACTGCTGAGTTTTCCAAATTTGCTGGCATATTGAGTGCAGCACTTTCACAGCATCATCTTTTAGAATCTGAAATAGCTCAACTGGAATTCCATCACCTCAACTAGTTTTGTTCATAGTGATGCTTCCTAAGGCCCACTTGACTTCACATTCCAGGATGTCTGGCTCTAGGTGAGTGATCACACCATCGTGATTATCTAGGTCGTAAAGATCTTTTTTGTATAGTTCTTCTGTGTATTCTTGCCACCTCTTCTTAATATCTTCTGCTTCTGTTAGGTCCTTACCATTTCTGTCCTTTATTGAGACCATCTTTGCATGAAATGTTCCCTTGGTATCTCTAATTTTCTTGAAGAGATCTCTAGTCTTTCCCATTCTGTTGTTTGCCTCTATTTCTTTGCATTGATCGCTGAGGAAGGCCTTCTTATCTCTCCTTGCTATTCTTTGGAACTCTGCATTCAGATGGGTGTATCTTTCCTTTTCTCCTTTGCTTTTCACTTCTCTTCTTTTCTCAGTTATTTGTAAGACCTCCTCGGACAGCCATTTTGCTGTTTTGCATTTCTTTTTCTTGGGGATGGTCCTGTTTCCTATCTCCTGTACAATGTCACGAACCTCCGTCCATAGTTCATCAGGCACTCAATCTATCAGATCTAGTCCCTTAAATCTATTTCTCACTTCCACTGTATAGTCATAAAGGATTTGATTTAGGTCATACCTGAATGGCCTAGTGGTTTTCCCTACTTTCTTCAATTTAAGTCTGAATTTGGCAATAAGGAATTCATGATCTGAGCCACAGTCAGCTCCTGGTCTTGTTTTTGCTGACTGTATAGAGCTTCTCCATCTTTGGCTGCAAAGAATATGATCAATCTGATTTCGGTGTTGACCATCTGGTGATGTCCACGTGTAGAGTCTTCTCTTGTGTTGTTGGAAGAGGGTGTTTGTTATGACCAGTGAGTTCTCTTGGCAGAACTCTATTAGCCTTTGCCCTGCTTCATTCTGTATTCCAAGGCCAAATTTGCCTGTTACTCCAGGTGTTCGCTGACTTCCTACTTTTGCATTCCAGTCCCTATAATGAAAAGGATATCTTTTTTGGGTGTTAGTTCTAGATGGTCTTGTAGGTCTTCATAAAACCATTCAAATTCAGCTTCTTCAGCGTTACTGGTCGGGGCATAGACTTGGATTACCATGATATTGAATGGTTTGCCTTGGAAACAAACAGATCATTCTGTTGTTTTTGAGACTGCATCCAAGTACTGCATTTCAGAACCTTTTGTTGACCATGATGGCTACTCCATTTCTTCTAAGGATTCCTGCTCACAGTAGTAGATATAATGGTCATCTGAGTTAAATTCACTCAGTCCAGTCCATCTTAGTTCAATGATTCCTAGAATGTTGATGTTCACTCCTGCCATCTCCTGTTTGACCACTTCCAATTTGCCTTGATTCATGGACCTAACATTTCAGGTTCCTATGCAATAATGCTCTTTACAGCATCAAACCTTGCTTCTATCACCAGTCACATCCACAACTGGGTGTTGTTTTTGCTTTGGCTCCATTCCTTCATTCTTTCTGGAGTTATTTCTCCACTGATCTCCAGTAGCATATTGGGCACCTACTGACCTGAGGAGTTCCTCTTTCAGTATCCTATCTTTTTGCCTTTTCATACTGTTCATGGGGTTCTCAAGGCAAGAATACTGAAGCGGTTTGCCATTCCCTTCTCCAGTGGACCACATATCTATATAATAATATATATATTAGATATTTTCTAGATATCTGTATTAGAGAACTAAAGTCATACACTTAAGAATACATCAATGATTAGAAATCACTGATTACTAAACAGATTATAATATACTATACAATCTATAGTACAGTATATACCTGTACTACAGATTATAATAAAATTAGTTGTGGGCTTTGGCACTGATTTTTGACAAATGTTTACTAGGTACTTTTATTTTTGACAGGTCTCCACTGATAAAATGTGATTAACGATGAGCCTAAATATGGCATCTGATAGTAGAGGAGACCCTGGAGAAAGGCGTGGCAACCCACTTCAGTGTTCTTGCCTGGTGAATCCCACGGACCCAGGAACCTAGCAGGTTACAGTCCATACTGAAACGACTTAGCACCGCACAGCACAGTGCAGAAGAACGAATAAGTGAAATTCAGAAAAATTAGAAATGCTACTCTTCAAGAAAGACAAATAAGAAACCAGATTGTTTTCAACCAGCTCTGGAGAATATATAATACATACACATTAGGCTCAAGAGGGCTCTGGGCAAATGCAAAGGATGATGAAAGAGAAAAGGCTGGGTTTTGTGGCTTACAGAAAAAGAGGCCATACTCTATTTCCTTCCTTTGCATCCTCAAATAAAACTAAACTGTCTCAGAAAGAGGACTGAGTTACAGCTTTTCAGTAAGTATTCCCTGAGTTAATAAATGCCTTGGATTGCCAAGGTAGCAGCTTTTGAGGATCAGAAAGTAACAAGCCCTAAACATAAAAACAAACTTTCATTCATAAAAAAGAAATTACAACAAAACAATTTTAACACTAATTATGCAACCAAACTCACTCAGCTCTAAATGACCCTAGGTCTAAAAACAACTGGGCTCAGGATTTAGCCCGTATCTGACTAAATATGTGAAATATTATTCACAATCTGTATTTCTTCAGACTACTAAACTATGCAACTATTGAAAACAACAGAAAGACTAGTATCAATGCTACGCTTTCTACATACCACCTGCAATCCTCACGAAAGTACTGCAAGATGAAGAAAATGAGGATCAGATAATTTAGGTAATTTGTGCAGTAAGTAACTGAAAAGAGGTTTGCCTGACCCCAATTACATCATATCTGGCCCACTCATCAAAAACCAGTTCATGCTGACTCCCTAAAGGGAACCTATATCATTTCAAGAATAAGGAAGAACTACAAGATGAACCTGTATAGATCTAATAAGACTATGATATCTGTTTGGGGGTTTCATTGTCTAAGAAAAGTATGGAAAAATTAAAATACATTAAAAAAAGATTACAAAGTTAAAACAAACAGCTATATAAAAATGTTTATTTTTGAGGTTCTCCTTCTGTTTTTAACCAATAAAACATTTTAAACCTTCCATATTCATTTCTTAGGGGGGGGGTCTACATTCAATTCTTGATTTAAGTTTGGCTAGTCAAGTGAAATCTGATATGGCACTTAATAATTGTTTTAATTTTAAAAGTAACTTTCTTTCCTGCTAGTCAAAAAGCCCTACTTCTCTTGAGACTGACAAGGAGCAATCTCATTTTCTAGATTTCAAAATTGGATACCGAGGACTTCCCTAGTGGTACAGTGGATAAGCATCTGCCTGCTAATGCAGGGGACACAGGTTCGAGCCCTGGTTCACAAAGATTCCAAATGCTTCGGAGCAACTAAGCCCATGCACCGCAACTACTGGAGTCTGAGCACTCCAGGGCCCACGAGCCGCAGCTACTGAGCCTGTGTGCTGCAACCACTGAAGCCTGTGTTTAGAGCCTGTGCTCCATCCAGAAGCCCACGCACTGCAACAAAGAGTAGCCCCGCAGCTAGAGAAACCTGCATGCAGCAATGAAGACCAAGTGCAACCAAAATTAAATAAGTTAAAAAAAAGTAGATATGTATTTATTCTTTAAATACAACGTAAAGAAATATATAGCAACAAAACAGCTCCATTTCCCACTCACTAATGGAAAAAATCTATTGCCCAGCTTTTAATATAACACCCAACTATTTCTCATTTATTTCCCCACCTGGATGGAGCATGTTAGGTGTTTCTGACGCAAAACTTAACTGACACAGGGTTAACTGAGAGATCACTACTAAAATGGAGAAAAATAATTTGTTCTACTTGAATGGGAAAGACTAGAGATCTCTTCAAGAAAACTGGAGATACCAGGGGAACATTTCATGCAAAGATAGGCACGATAAAGGACAGAAACAGTAAGGACCTAACAGAAGCAGAAGATATTAAGACGTGGCAAGAATACACAGAACTATACAAAAAAGGTCTTAATGACTCAGATAACCACAAAGGTTTGGCCACTAACCTAGAGCCAAATATCCTGGAATGTGAAGTCAATTGGGCCTTAGGAAGCATTACTTTGAACAAAGCTAGTGGAGGTGATGGAATTCCAACTGAGCTATTTCAAATCCTAAAAGACGATGCTGTGAAAGAGCTGCAAACAATATGCCAGCAAATCTGGAAAACTCAGCAATGGCCACAGGACTGGAAAAGGTCAGTTTTCATTCCAATCCCAAAGAAAGGAAATGCCAAAGAAGGTTCAAACTACCATACAATTGTGCTCATTTCACACTCTACCAAGGTAATGATCAAAATCCTTCAAGTTAGGCTTCAACAGCTCGTGAACTGAGAACTTCCAGATGCACAAGCTGGATTTAGAAACGGCAGAGGAACTAGAGATCAAATTGCCAACATTTGTTTGGATATTAGAAAAACCAAGAGAATTCCAGAAAAACATCTACTTCTGCTTCAATGACTATGCTAAAGCCTTTAACTGTGTGGATCACAACAAACTGGAAAAGTCTAAAGAGATGGGAATACCAGACTACCTTACCTGTCTGCTGAGACATCTATATGCAGGTCAAGAAGCAACAGTGAGAACAGGAAGTGGAACAACAGGACTGATTCAAAATTGGGAAAGGAGTACATCAAGGCTATATATTATCATCCTGCTTATTTAACTTACATGCCAAGTACATCACGTGAAATGTCAGGCTGGATGAATCACAAGCTGGAATCAAGGTTGCCCGGACAAGTATCAACAACCTCAGATATTCAGATGATACCACCCTTATGGTAGAAAGTGAAGAAAGAACCAAAGAGCCTCTTGATGAAAGTGAAAGAGGAGAGTGAAAAAGCTGGCTTGAACATCAACATTAAAAAACTAAGATCATGGCATCCAGTCCCATCACTCATGTCAAAGAGATGGGAAAAAAATGGAAACAGTGATGACAGACTTTATTTTCTTGGGTGCCAAAAATCACTGTGGACAGTGACTGCAGCCAGGAAATTAAAAGATACTTGCTTCTTGAAAGAAAAGCTATGACAAACCTAGAC
Organism: Bos mutus; assembly: GCF_027580195.1. NCBI lineage: Eukaryota > Metazoa > Chordata > Mammalia > Artiodactyla > Bovidae > Bos > Bos mutus. Next base: position 52,032,745 of record NC_091631.1, read on the forward strand.
AGTGTGTTAAAAAGCAGAGGCATCACTTTGCCAACAAAGGTCCAACTACTGGTTTTTCCAGTAGTCACGGATGGATGTGACAGGTGGACCATAAAGAAGGTTGAGTGTGGAAGAATCGATGCTTTTGAATTGTGGTGCTGTAGAAGAGTCTTTCGGACTGCAAGGAGGTCAAACCAGTCAATCCTAAACGAAATTAACCCTGAATATTCATTGGAGGGACCGAAACTGAAGCTCCAATACTTTGGTCACCTTTTGTGAAGAGCCGATTCACTGGAAAAGACCCTGACGCTGGGAAAGACTGAGGACAAGAAGAGAAAGGGGTGGCAGAGGCTGAGATGGTTAGACAGTATCACAGCTTCAACCGACTTGAGTTTCAGCAAACTCTGGGAGATAATAAAGGACAGGGAATCCTGGAGTGCTGCAGGTTCACGGGGATGCAGTCAGACACAATTTAGCAACTGAACAAGAGCAAACACTCTATGATTACACAATTGAAACCATTTTCCTAGGGATCGTTAAAGAAACAAGGATGACGAACTGTGCATATGAGGTGCCTCCCTAATAAAATATATCCAAATACATCCCTTATCACTTAAAAACACAATGCAGGCACTTCACCTACATTTCAGTTCTTGGGATACCATTTTCAGATCTTGTTAAGAACCTAAGAAGAATTTTTTTGACAAACCAGAAGGTGTCTCAAGGAAAGGAGCCAAGGAGAAATTTAAAAACCATCATATCAGACATAGTTGAAAGTAATAGGTACGTTTATAATCTGTAGAAAAACTAGTTGGGGAAGAGGAGATCACAAGACAAACGGCTGTCAAAGTACTTGAAGATTACTAGGAAGGGACTTAAGGCTTATTCTACAGTGTCTTCAAATGGGAAGACAAGGCCAGTGGATATCATGTACAGAGAGACAAATTTCTAACACACAGAACTGCAAATGACATCATCTGTCTCTCAAAGCAGATTCCTCCAAAGGCAACTCAGAGATGAGGTGAACATCTATTAGAAAAGCATAAAAAGAACTAAAGCATATGAGTAAAGACTGGCCCAGATTAGTGGGGTTCCAGCATTTTTTTAATGTTTTAGAAACTTTTTGAAATGCTCCTTGATATATGTATAGTTATAAATCAGTTGTGAATTGCTGTTAACCTGTGTATTAAATATTACTAAAGGTAATAAAAACTTCATTCCTAAAAAATTCATGTAGAAAGAGGTTCTAAATTTTTTCCTATAGTCTAATGGATCACCTTATGCAACCCAGGGCAGTGCATGGAAGTATTCTGAAAGCTGTAATTAGTAACAACAGGAAAAAAACACCACCAGAGAGGGATCTGACTCCCATCTCACCTCACTGATTCGTAATTAACTGCCCTCATGCAGCAAGCCATTAGCTTCTGCGATCACAAACAGCAAGTTCAGTTACAAAAGCCCAGCAGAATGGAGATAAAGGTCCGAGGAAATTAACTTATCAGTAGACTCTATTCCAGGCAAACTTTAACTGTCCATTAAAATGAATTCTCTGGGAAGATGAGACTTGCACAGCATTTCCCAATTTTCCGTCTTCTCTACTTAACTCAGACTATAAAAATATAGTACCAGAATTTCCAAATGCTTGTACCAGAGTGGTGTAGTGTGTCTAGTTCCAACAACAAAGAATTATAAACCCTCAAGCTGAGCTGGATGCTTCTTGAGTCAGGAAACAGATGGAGAGGGAAAGTCGCACTAAGAATTAAAAAGATTTAGAATGTTTCCACTCTGACCTAAGACTCCTCATTTTCAGAGAGAGCTGGCAGGCTTTCTCTAAAGGAGAAGACAGGCCTCATCCGGAGTACCCTGCCTCAGTGGACTGGTGGATGGGTCCCCGGGTTTCAGCACATCCATAATTTATTATCAAATGCCCAAGCCAACACATTAAAGCAAGACGATTTCATACTCCTTCCCTGCTGCCCCACAAGGAGGCAACCTTTATATCAGAACAATGTGCCCAGGAGAAGAATCTAAAGACACAAGGCATATCCTAGGCAAGGCATATTGGAATGCTTAGGGGGACAATACCCATGTTCTCTCCACACCTTTAGCACTTCCCCCACATCACCCCCCCTCCCCCATCATACCCCTCACTTAAGGCTGAACGAAATGAGAGCTCATAGTGGGTCCGGGCGGTCTTCCCTTTCTCCGTGGGTAAGCTCTAAAAAGAGTCCGAAGCTTCATGTGTTTGGTTTCCTAAATGTTTGTATACACATTATGAAAAGCAACGCTGGCTTGGGAGTCATGGAAAGCAAAACAGTGAGTCACTGTGCCACGGGTACATCACAAACCTGAAGGCCAGAAGATCCTGATCTGGTACATGGACCCGGACCAGATAAAAAGCATCTAAGAAAACCTGTCCATCAATAGGTTTACCTAAGTTGGTTGACCTTGGGCAAATCACCAGCCTCGCTGGGCCTCATCTTTAAAATGAGGTGATAATGGACTGGACAGCCCTCTAAGAAATAAGCTCTTCTGAGTCGTGGCAGTCTATTTTTGAATATATTAAAGGAGGCAACGAGTAAGTTTCTGCACAGTTGAAATTTTTCAAAAAAAGGTCTGGGGGAAAAAGGTGGTCCGTCTAAAAGCAAGAGCAACTGGTCTGGGTCCGCGCCAAGAGCCTCTCAAGACAGAGGAAAGGGGAGAAAAGGGTCAGAGATTCAACCTCGGGGACAGAGGGAAAGGCTGCGGCCGAGACGCCGGGGCAGAAATGTGGCTGGAAACGGGGCAGGCGGCGGCGAGCCCGGGGAGCGGCGGAGGACGCAGGGCGGCCTCCTCCGGGGGGCCGGTCAGGGCGGCGCGCCCCGCCACGGGATCGGCCGCGGGAAGCGGCGGGGAGGCGGGGCGGCCGAGGAAGCCGCAGGCCTGGGGGTGGGGCGCTGGGGCAGGGCTCCGAGGAGCGCGGCGAGCGGTCCGGAGGCCCGGTGGCCTGTGCGGGCGAACCGCCGCCGGGCCCGCCGAGACTGCGCGTGCGTGCGAGGGCCCCCCGAGGGTCGCGGGCGGAGGGGGAGGCGCGGGGGGAGGGGCCGGGTGGGGGAGGGGACGCGAGGTCGGGGCCTCGCACAATAACAAACCGCAGCCCTTTCCGACCCCCGCCTCTCAGCCGCCCGTTTCCCGCGCCTCGAGATGCACTCACTCAGGCACAGGGTCCGTGCGGGCCCCCAGCGGCTGCGGCGTCGGCGGGTGGCGCGTCTGTCGCTCGCTCAGTCCCGGCGGCCCCGCTCCGGCGCGTCCCTCCTCCGGCCCCAGCACCCGCTGCAGCGCCCCCACTTCCGGTTCCCCTGCCACTCAGGCAAATGGCTTCCGGAAGTCCCGCCCTATCCTGCCCGGCCTTTGCTTGCTTCTGCTTGCTCTCCCTTTCTGCGGGCGCTTGGTACTACCCCCCAGGTGTCCTGCGGGGCCCTTCCGAGTTCTCTGCTTTATTCTCTGCCCTGCCCTTGTTTTGCATGTAGTCTGCGCGACTTGGGCCTCTATCTTTCCTTCCGCTGCATCCCTCAATCCTGCGTTCATATCACCGCAGCGTGGAGATGGCATTCAGGACAATGTGTGGTGACCTCACGCTGACGCCATTCCCTTCCCACCCCGCCAACCTGGCTTCCTTCTCCACCCCGTGGAATAAACCAGATTGCTGCCAGAGGGAGGGAAATAGGGCCCCGAGGTTAATGAGGCAGTGCCTCACATTCATGGGTGGAATTTCTGTTTCTGTGATGAATGTACGGATTTTGGATGACCGCCTCTTAAACTAATACCATAGCAGGGGTATGGAGAGCCGGAGTCTTTTTCTTTTAGAGATCCATCCAGTTTCGGGGAAGACGTGTGTGTTTGTGTGTGTGCGCGCGCGTCACGCGCACACACGTACAGTCAATATGAAAAGACCTGTGCTAAATGCTATATAAATGCAGGATCTGTAACAGCAAAGAGGTGGGGCAAAAGATGAACGCAGGCTATAGTTAGCAAAACGTTTGGTTGAGCAACATCCAGAGCTGACCCTTTAAAAATGAATGGGGTCAATTCAGACCCTTGTCTGAATTGCTAGAGCCTTCCAGAGCTCTGAAAATGATCAGGGGGCTTGTTTTTGCAGACAAAACCCGTTAAGGATTGCTGTGAAAATCTGGAAGCCTAAAGTTTCAAGGTGTATCAAATTATTTTTCAGATGACCTGTGCTGTCAAGTGATTTATCAGGCATATAGAATCCAAAATAATTTGTCCTCCTATAAAATACTAACTTACCTTAGAATTCTCTTGCAAATGTTCACACAATATATAGCACACCAGTAGGTAAATTGTTGATTTAAATGTTTTATTGAAAAGAATTTGTGTTTGGGGAACTCAAATGATGGTGTCAGGTAGGATAGAAAAAGGAGCCCAAGATGGCAGACCACTGGGTCGGCTGTGGTGGGGGGTTGGGGTTAAGTCCACAAAAGGGGAAGTGGAGGACCAGAGCCAGAACCTCCTGTCCTGGGCGTGACCAGTCAGGCTCCAGGAAGAGGAGACAGAAAGCATAAAAAGGGAAGCCAAGAGGAATGGGGCTTCTTCAGGGTCTGCCCTCTCTTGGGTCTTGGGAGCTTACTGCTCGTTTCCCACTTGAGCTGTAACAGCTGTAGCTAGTTTCTTAAGAATACTGCCTGCTTAATAAAATCTGATCTGTTTGAGCTATAGGTGGCTGGTCATTGCAAATCTTTGCTATGCGAAGACAAGAACCAAGGGAGAGGGGTATACCAATCTGACAATGGTATAAAAAGCAATCTGGAAATGTATTGATAACTGAAGACAGAGCTTGAATTATTCTCCAGGGATAAATCCATGGAATCCTGAATTTCCTCAGTTTTAACACTCAACACATTATAATGTAATTACTACTTTAATATACTGTCTCCCCTGCTATATTCTAAGCTCCGAGGGAGCAGAGACTGTGGATTCCCAGTACCTGGCATGATGCCCAATGAATAGCAGATACTTATTAAATGTTGCTCAACCAGGAATAAATGATCAAGGGTTGAATTTGTGCCTATGTGATAGCTATGACCTATCTGTGTATTTTCTTGTTTTCAACTTTTTAATTAAGAAATACAAACAAGGGAAGTGTGCCCCCAGGGAACACTAGTTAAACTAGCCTCTGCAAATATTTGAAGACCTCTATGGCTCAGACAGGCTTCCCATCTGTCACTAGTAGTAAAGAACCTGCGTGGCAATGCAGAAGACATAAGAGATGCAGGTTGGATTACTGGGTCAGGAAGATCTGTTGGAAGAGGGCATGGCAACCCAGTCGAATACACTTGGCCTGGAGAGTCCCATGAACAGGGGAGCCTGGCCAGCTACAGTTAATGGAGTTGCAAAGAGTTGAACACAACTGAAGCCACTTAGCATACACACATGGCTCAGGCAGTTTTTAGTGTTTCAGTTCAGTTCAGTTCAGTCGCTCAGTCGCATCCGACTCTGTGCGACCCCATGAATGGCAGCACGCCAGGCCTCCCTGTCCATCACCAACTCCCGGAGTTCACTCAGACTCACGTCCATCGAGTCAGTGATGCCATCCAGCCATCTCATCCTCTGTCATCCCCTTCTCCTCCTGCCCCCAATCCCTCCCAACATCAGAGTCTTTTCCAATGAGTCAACTCTTCGCATGAGGTGGCCAAAGTACTGGAGTTTCAGCTTTAGCATCATTCTCTCCAAAGAAATCCCAGGACTGATCTCCTTCAGAATGGACTGGTTGGATCTCCTTGCAGTCCAAGGGACTCCCAAGAGTCTTCTCCAACACCACAGTTCAAAAGCATCAATTCTTCAGCACTCAGCCTTCTTCACAGTCCAACTCTCACATCCATACATGACCACTGGAAAAACCATAGCCTTGACTAGACAGATCTTTGTTGGCAAAGTAATGTCTCTGCTTTTGAACATGCTATCTAGGTTGGACATAACTTTCCTTCCAAGGAGTAAGCGTCTTTTAATTTCATGGTTGCAGTCACCATCTGCAGTGATTTTGGAGCCCAGAAAAATAAAGTCTGACACTGTTTCCACTGTTTCCCCATCTATTTCCCATGAAGTGATGGGAACGGATGCCATGATCTTCGTTTTCTGAATGTTGAGCTTTAAGCCAACTTTTTCACTCTCCACTTTCACTTTCATCAAGAGGCCTTTTAGATCCTCTTCACTTTCTGCCATAAGGGTGGTGTCATCTGCATATCTGAGGTTATTGATATTTCTCCCGGCAAGCTTGATTCCAGCTTGTGCTTCTTCCAGTCCAGCGTTTCTCATGATGTACTCTGCATAGAAGTTAAATAAGCAGGGTGACAATACACAGCCTTGACGTACTCCTTTTCCTATTTGGAACCAGTCTGTTGTTCCATGTCCAGTTCTAACTGTTGCTTCCTGACCTGCATGCCGATTTCTCAAGAGGCAGGTCAGGTGGTCTGGTATTCCCATCTCTTTCAGAATTTTCCACAGTTTATTGTGATCCACACAGTCAAAGGCTTTGGCATAGTCAATAAAGCAGAAATAGATGTTTTTCTGGAACTCTCTTGCTTTTTCCATGATCTAGCAGATGTTGGCAATTTGATCTCTGGTTCCTCTGCCTTTTCTAAAACCAGCTTGAACATCAGGAAGTTCACGGTTCACGTATTGCTGAAGCCTGGCTTGGAGAATTTTGAGCATTACTTTACTAGCGTGTGAGATGAGTGCAATTGTGTGATAGTTTGAGCATTCTTTGGCATTGCCTTTCTTTGGGATTGGAATGAAAACTGACCTTCTTTTTAGTGTTTAATAAGGCAAAAATCTCAATGTCACCAAACCCTGAAATTCATGAAGAGGTTGTCTCCTAATAGGTCTGTTTTGGCTTTCTAAATAATGCATTTAAAAAATGCAGGTGGTAGCATGACAAGGACCATAAATTAAGCTTCAGAATACCCTGGATTCTTGTCTGAAGGTTACTGCTCACTTTACTCTCTTGAACCTTTGTTTCTTAGTCTGTAAGATGAGAAGGATGGACTACTGCTACTGCTAAGTCATGTCAGTCGTGTCCGACTCTGTGAAACCCCATAGACGGCAGCCCACCAGGCTCTGCCGTCCCTGGGATTGTCCAGGCAAGAACACTGGAGTGGGATGCCATTTCCTTCTCCAATGCATGAAAGTGGAAAGTGAAAGGGAAGTCCCTCAGTCGTGTCCGACTCCTAGAGACTGCATGGACTGCAGCCTACCAGGCTCCTCCGTCCATGGGATTTTCCAGGCAAGAGTACTGGAGTGGGGTGCCGTTGCCTTCTCCTAAGGATGGACTAGGTCATTGCAAAATTCTTTTTGGCTCTAAGCCTCCACTGTCCCCTCAGTTCCCTGAAGGAACGTAACTCTGGGGTATGCAACCCTATCTCACTTCTCACTTCCCACACACAGCCTCCCCTTCCCCTGGGCCCCATTCAGGATCTGTGTTTTCCATAGTTTTCCGTATCACCATACAATTGGTGATAGGTAAAAATAGCTGTTTTCGACTATGAAACAAATTGAAAGCTACCAGGAGAGCTTGCCCTTCAAGTTGTTTTTCCATTAATGATGATAGGTTTAATGATTCTACCTGGATTCTTTAGTCTGGTTTCCCACAACTGAATGCCAACCCAAAGGAAGAGAATGTAGAAACCCTGACAAAAGGTCTGTGGACTGACTGGTGCTGTTTAGTTGCTAACTCACGCGTGGCTCTTTTGAGACCCCCATGGACTGTAGCCTGTCACGTCCTCTGCCCATGGGATTTCCTAGGCAAGAATCCTGCATTTCCTTCTCCAGGGGATCTTCCCTACCCAGGCATTGGACTTGCATCTCCTGCATCGGCAGGTGGATTCTTTACCACTGAGCCATCAGGGGACTGCCTAGGACTTTGAGAATGAGATGTGTCAAAATACCACCCAAGTGGCCTGAATTTAGGAGACTACTTGACATTTCACCACTTACAGTCATTAAACTGGGAGACTTTTGGGGACCCTGGCATTTCAGATATGAAAGGAAAGAAGGAAAGCTATGTGGTCTGAGAATGGACACGCAGTGTGAATCCAGGAAATTTCTGTGGGTAGAAAGCAAGGTCAGATGGTTTACAGAAAAGTTTCAAAGTTATATTTATTGTTAAAACAACATTAAGAAATATTTTAACAGAAAACAAATTTTACTCCAATTCTCACAAATTGACAGGTTTTCATTAACACATTCGTCTCAATTTCTTTCCATCGGTAGCCATAATGTCAATATATATTTTATTTCTCAGTTTTAAGATCTTTGTGATTAAGTCAAGATATTGTTAGAAATAACATATTATAACAGCATTTTTGTCTTCCCAACTGAAAGTTGTTAGTCATATTTTTATCTATTTTTTAACATTGTGTGTGTATATCGTTTAAAATCATTATAAATGCACAAACTGAAACACATTTGATGTTTCATTCATTACAATCATTACACTGATTGATAACCAGATTGTTCCCAAGTGATCTTATTTCAGTTGGCTCCTGAGTCATTTTGACATAACCAAACATTGATCTGCTTTCTGTCACTTTAGTTTTGTTCTTTCTTCAATTTCAATAAATAGTATCAACCTTTGTTTCTGGCTTCTTCTGTTTGACATGATACATTAAGATTCATTCACGTCCTGTATCAGAAATTCACTCCTTTTTATTTTCTGGTAATATTCTGTTGATGTATATTTTACAGTTTGTTTATCCAGTCAATAGTTAATGAACATTTGGGTTGTTTCTGGTTTTGCTTGTTATAAATAAAATGAAGATAAAAGTTCATGTCATAAATCTTTGCATGGACATGTGTTTTCCTTTCTTGGGTCTCTTGGATCTAGGTGTATGTTTAGCATTATAATAAACAGCCCATCTGTTTTCCAAAGGCGTTGATCATTTTACACCCCATCAGCAGTGTGAGGGTTCCAGTTGCTCCAAATCCTTGACAATGCATACTATTATCAGTTAAAGAATTGGTGAAAGTTGCTCAGTCATGTCTGACTCTTTGTGATCCCATGGACTGTAGTCCATGGAATTCTCCAGTCCAGAATACTGGAGTGAGTAGCCTTTCCTTTCTCCAGGAGATCTTTCCAATCAAGGGATCAAACCCAGGTCTCCCGCATTGCAGGCAGATTCTTTACCAGCTGAGCCACCTAGCCATTCTAGTTGTTCTGTAATGATATCTCATGGTGGTTTCAATTTTCATTTCCCTGATGAAGGTCAGTTTTCATTCCAATCCCAAAGAAAGGCAATGCCAAAGAATGCTCAAAGTACCGCACAATTGCACTCATCTCACATGCTAATAAAGTAATGCTCAAAATTCTCCAAGCCAGGCTTCAGCAATACGTGAACCGTGAACTTCCTGATGTTCAAGCTGGTTTTAGAAAAGGCAGAGGAACCAGAGATCAAATTGCCAACATCTGCTGGATCATGGAAAAAGCAAGAGAGTTCCAGAAAAACATCTATTTCTGCTTTATTGACTATGCCAAAGCCTTTGACTGTGTGGATCACAATAAACTGTGGAAAATTCTGAAAGAGATGGGAATACCAGACCACCTGACCTGCCTCTTGAGAAATCGGCATGCAGGTCAGGAAGCAACAGTTAGAACTGGACATGGAACAACAGACTGGTTCCAAATAGGAAAAGGAGTACGTCAAGGCTGTGTATTGTCACCCTGTTTATTTAACTTCTATGCAGAGTACATCATGAGAAATGCTGGACTGGAAGAAGCACAAGCTGGAATCAAGCTTGCCGGGAGAAATATCAATAACCTCAGATATGCAGATGACACCACTCTTATGGCAGAAAGTGAAGAGGATCTAAAAGGCCTCTTGATGAAAGTGAAAGTGGAGAGTGAAAAAGTTGGCTTAAAGCTCAACATTCAGAAAACGAAGATCATGGCATCCGTTCCCATCACTTCATGGGAAATAGATGGGGAAACAGTGGAAACAGTGTCAGACTTTATTTTTTGGGGCTCCAAAATCACTGCAGATGGTGACTGCAACCATGAAATTAAAAGACGCTTACTCCTTGGAAGGAAAGTTATGTCCAACCTAGATAGCATATTCAAAAGCAGAGACATTACTTTGCCAACAAAAGTCCGTCTAGTCAAGGCTATGGTTTTTCCAGTGGTCATGTATGGATGTGAGAGTTGGACTGTGGAGAAGGCTGAGTGCTGAAGAATTGATGCTTTTGAACTGTGGTGTTGAAGACTCTTGAGAGTCCCTTGGACTGCAAAGAGATCCAACCAGTCCATTCTGAAGGAGATCAGCCCTGGAATTTCTTTGGAGGGAATGATGCTAAAGCTGAAACTCCAGTACTTTGGCCACCTCATGAAGAGTTGACTCACTGGAAAAGACTCTGATGTTGGGAGGGATTGGGGGCAGGAGGAGAAGGGGATGACAGAGGATGAGATGGCTGGATGGCATCACTGACTCGATGGACGTGAGTCTGAGTGAACTCCGGGAGTTGGTGATGGACAGGGAGGCCTGGCATGCTGAGATTCATGGGGTTGCAAAGAGTCAGACGCGACTGAGCGACTGAACTGAACTGAACTGATGATATTAAGCATCTTTTCATATTCTTTTAGGCCATTTATATATCTTCTTTTTCAAAGTGCCTGTTCAATTCTTTTTAGAGAAATATTAGACTGTCTTCTTATTACTGAGTTGTAAAAGTTCTTTTATATTTATAATAAAAGTCCTTTGTCAATATATATACTTGGAACATTTTTCCCCCAATCTGTGGCTTGTGTTTTCATTTTCTTAACAGTATCTTTCAAAGAACAGGCATTTTTTAACTTTTGTATGTGTGTTAGTTGTGTTAGTCGCTCAGTCGTGTCCGACTCTGTGACCCCATGGACTGTAGCCCACCAGGCTTCTTTGTCCGTGGGATTCTCCAGGCAAGAATACTGGAGTGGGTTGCCATTTCCTTAGACAGGCTAACTTTGGTAAGGTACAGTTTATCATTCTTTCATTTATGGTGTGTGATTTTTGAGTTCTTTTTAAGAAATCTTTATCTACTATTAATTACAATAGAGTTTCTCCTATGTTTTTAAAGTTTTATAGCTTTAAGTTTTACATTTCAATTAGTAATCCTATTTAAGGTAATTTTTGTGTGTTGTATGAAGTAAAGTCAAGTTTTTTGCATATGGATATCCAATTTTCCCAGCACTATTTGTTCAAGAGGTTTTTCTTTTTTCCATTGAATTACCGTGGCCACTTTATTTAAATACTGCTGCTGCTGCTGCTAAGTCACTTCAGTCGTGTCTGACCCTGTGCGACCCCATAGACGGCAGCCCAGCAGGCTCCCCTGTCCCTGGGATTCTCCAGGCAAGAACACTCGAGTGGGTTGCCATTTCCTTCTCCAATGCATGAAAGTGAAAACTGAAAGGGAAGTCGCTCAGTCATGTCCGACTCTTCGCGACCCCATGGACTGCAGCCTACCAGGCTCCTCCACCCATGAGATTTAAATACAGTTGATTCAATTTCAGACTTATATACTTTTCCATTTATCTTTATGTCTATCTTTACAGCAATACCAGACTATCTTAATTACTCTAACTATATAGTAACTCTTAAAATCAGTCAGTGTAAGTCTTCTAGCTATCTTCTTTTTCAAAATTGTTTTGAAAACCTAGATAATTTGCATTTCCATATAAATTGTATTTATTTATTTATTGGCTCTGCCTCATGGCTTGCAGGATATTAGTTCCCAGATCAGGCCTGAATCCAGGCCCTGGTAGTGAAAACACACAAGTCCTAACCACTGGACCACCAGAGAATTCCCTCCATATAAATTTTAGGATGAAGCTCTTGATTTCCTCAAAAAGCTTTTTATAATTTTGATTAAGATGCATTGCATACATGTTTAGGGAGAAATGGCAACAACATTGAGTCTTCTGATTCATGAATACTGTTTATTGTCCCATTATTTTATTTTATCTTTTTTGGCCTTGCCATGTGGTATGCGTGATCTTAGTTCCCCAACCAGGGACTGAGCCTGTGCCCCTGAAGTGGAAGCACAGAGTCTTTTTTTTCTTTTTTTTAATCGGAGGATAATTGCTTTATAATGTTTTGCTAGTTTCTGCTGTACAACAATGTGAATCAGTCATAAGTATACATATATCCCCTTCCTCTTGAACCTCCCTCTTACCCTTCCCAACCACTCCTCTAGGCTGTCCACAGAGCAGCGTAGCTCCCTGTGGGGCCTGAGCTCCCTGTGTCATGCAATAACTTCCCACTAGCTAGCTGTTTCACGTGTGGTAATGTATATGTTTCAATGCTACTCTCTCAATGCGTCTCACCCTCTCCTTCCCCAGTTGTGTCTGTTCTTTATGTTTCTATTCCTGCCCTGCAAATAGATTCATCAGTACCATTTTTCTAGATTCCATATATTAGGTTGTTAATATGCGAGACTTGTTTTTCTGACTTACTTCACTCTGTACAATAGACTTTAGGTTCATCGACCTCAGTTTAACTGACTCAAATGCATTCCTTTTTAGGGCTAATATTCCATTGTATATATTTACCACATTTTTATCCATTCATCTGTTGGTGGGCATCTAGGTTGCTTCCAGTCCTGACTATTGTAAATAGTGCTGCAATGAACATTAGCGTACGTGTGTCTTTTTGAATTCTGGTTTTCTCAGGGTATATGCCCAGTAGTGGGATTGCTGAGTCATATGGTAGTTTTATTCCTAGTTTTTTAAGAAATCTCCATACTGTTCTTCGTAGTGACTATGTCAATTTACATTCCCACCAACAGTGCAAGAGGGTTCCCTTTTCGCCAGCATTTATTGTTTGTGGATTTTTTGATGATGGCCACCCTGACCATGTGAGGTGATACCTCACTGTAGTTTTGATTTGCATTTCTCTAATGATGAGTAATGTTGAAGATCTTTCCCTGTGTTTCTTGGCCATCTGTATGTCTTCTTTGGCGAAAGAAGACCCGTTTAAGTCTTCTGCCCACTTCGTGATCATGTTGTTTGTTTCTTTGCTATTGAGCTGCATGAGCTGTGGAAGTGCAGTCTTAACTCCTGGACTACTAGGGAAGTCCCACTGCCATCATTTTCGATCATCTTTAAGCAATACTTTGGAACTTTCATTGGAAAGGTCTATATATTTAATAAACGTATCCTTAAGTATACATATATATATTCTTCACATTCATAAGAACATTTTTCTTGAGTTTGTAGCAAACACCCCATTTTGGGGAACCCCACAGTAAAGTGTTTAATTTCTGACTAAATGTACCCAAAAAATTTAAACAATCAACTTGATGTCTATAATAAGTGTAACAATGTGCTTGAGGAGTTAAGAGCCTCAGTGCTAGGCCTAAATACACACCCATCTAGATAGCTAACTCACTGGCTACGGGCTTTGCTTTCATTGCTCACCAACTTTGAAGACTGTTGTTGTTCAGCTGCTTAGTTGTGTCCAACTCTTTGCAACCCAGTGAACTGCAGCATGTCAGGCTTCCTGTCCTTTACTGTCTCCCAGAGCATGAGTGCTTCCAATGAATATTCGGGGTTGATTTCATTTAGGATTGACTGGTTTGATCTCCTTACTGTCCGAGAGACTCTGAAGAGTCTCCTCCAGCGCCACAGTTTGAAAGCATCAATTCTTCAATGCTCAGCCTTCTTTCTGGTCCAACTCTCACATCCATACATGACAACTGGAAAAACCACAGCTTTGACTATATGGACCTTTGTCAGCAAAGTAATGTCTCTGTCTAGTTTGTCATAGCTTTTCTTCCAAGGAGCAAGTGTCTTTTAATTTCATGGCTGCAGTCACTGTACATAGTGATTTTGGGTCCCAAGAAAATAGCCTTATAGAAAATAAATATAGATGAATAGTCAAGGATAATTTTCAGGTCTCAACAAAGAAAACCATGAAACCAGAGGAGAGCAGATGCTGGACCCAGTCAAGAATAGGAATCAGCAACCAGAATCCTAACAGGCTGCTATGCAGTGGGAAGTTGGAACTCAGGAGGTAACTTGACATTGTCCACATTAGTTTCGGCAGACAATTTCTTGCATCTTCTTGTATACCTTAAAAAGCTGAGTATTCCTAAAGGCAATGTCTAAATAAGTAATTGACAAAGTGATCTTAGTCCCATTGAGTTTCTTTTCATTTCTGTTTGTTTATTTCATTTCAGTTTATTTAATTTATTTAATTCTTACTATGAGCCAGGTGTTCTGCTAATTGATGGGGAGAAAAGATGAGTAAGGTAACATTTCTCTCCTCAAGGAACTCGCTATCTAGTGATAGATATGGACACAGGACCATATTTATTCTGATAAAATATACAACAATAGAGGAGAGCATTTCATGGCCTAAGAAATGAAAGGAGGAGGTGGGCTGATTAGATAGGGTCTCTAGGAGAAAATGATGCCTCATCTGAATCTTTGAAAAAAAAAAACAACTTTTAAAGAGCAGTTGTATGTGCCCAGCAACATGAGAAGAAGGTACAGAGATTTCCCATACCCCTCTTGCCCACCCACATGGACAGCCTCATCCCTATTGTAACAGAATGGCATCTTTGTTATAATTGATGAACCTACATTGACACATCATAATTACCCATAATTACTTTTATTAGGGTTTACTCTTAGCATTGTACATTCTGTGGGTTTGGAAAAATGTATAATGATTTGTATCCATCATTATTATATTACACAATATTTTCACTGCCCTAAAAATTCACTGTGTTCCACCTATTCCTCCCTCCCCTTCTCTCTCCAAACCCTGGCAATCACTGATTTTTCTTAATGCTGTCATAATTTTGCCTTCTCCAAATGTCATGTGGTTGGAATCATACAGTATATAGTCTTTTCAGATTAGCTTCTTTTACTTAGTAACATGCATTCAAGATTCGTCCGTGTGTTTTTGTAGCTTGGTAGATTATTGCTTTTCAGTGCTAAGCAATATTCTACTCAATGGATATACCATTCACCTGTTAAAGAATATCTTGGTGCTTCCAAGTTCTGGCAGTTATGAATGAAGTTGTCTTAAATATAAGTGCAGGTTTTCATGTGGACCAAAGTTTTCAACTCATTTGGGTAAATATCAAGAAGCTTGATTGCTGGATTATATGATAACAGTAAAAGTATGCTTACTTTTGCAAGAAAACACCAAACTATATTCCAAAGTGGCTAAACCATTTAGCATTCCCACCAGCCTATGGCACATCCTTATCAGCACTTGCTGGATTTTGACTATTCTAATAGATGTGTAATGATATCTCATTTTTGTTTTATTTGCAATACCCTAGTGATACACTTGCCTGGAAAATTCCATGGACAGAGGAGCCTGGTGGGCTGCAGTCCATGGGGTTGCTAAGAGTCGGACAAGACTGAGCAACTTCACTTTCACTTTTCACTTTCATACATTGGAGAAGGAAATGGCAGCCCACTCCAGTGTTCTTGCCTGGAGAATCCCAGGGTCGGCAGAGCCTGGTGGGCTGCCGTCTATGGGGTCGCACAGAGTCGGACACGACTGAAGCGACTTAGCAGCAGCAGCAGCAGTGACGTATGATGTGGAGCATTTTTCATATGCATATTTGCCATCTGTGTATTTTCTTTGGTAAGGAGTCTATGAAACTCTTTGGCCCATTTTAAAAATGAGGCTGTTTTCTTATTGAGTTAAGAGTTCTTTGTATATTTAGGATAATAGTCCTTTATCAGGTGGGTCTTTTGCAAATATTTACTGCCTCGTCTTTTTATTCTCTTGATATTATCTTTTGGGTACAAAAGTTTTTTTATTTTTAATGGAGTCCAGTTTATCAATTATTTCCTTCATGGACTGTGACTTTGGTGCTGTGTCTTTGGCATACCCAAGGTATTTTCATCTGTTATTTTCCAGAAGTTTTATTCTTTTGTATTTTTCTTTGTTTTTGGTTTTCTATAGTTTTAAAGTGGTATACCTAGGGGTTTTTTACATTTATTCTTCTTGTTGTTCTCTCATCTTATTGGATCTATGATTTTGTGTCTGACCTTAATTTGGAGAAATTCCCGGTCATTATTGTTTCAAAATTTCTCTTGTTCCTTTCTCTTTGTCTTCTCTTTTTGTATTTCTATTTTGCACATCTTACATCTCTTGTAGTTGTCTCACAATCCTTGGATATTCTATTCTATTCTTTTCAGTCTTTATTCCCTTTGCTCTTTGGTTTTGGAAGTTTCTATTGACATATCCCCAAACTCAGAGAGTCATGACCAGTCTACTAAAGCACCACAAAAGACATTCTTCATTCCTGTTACAGTGCTTTTGATCTCTAGCATTTATTTTTGATTCTTTCTTAGAATTTTCATCTCTTTTCTTACATCACCCATCCATTCTTGCATGATGTCTACTTTATCCCTTCGAGCCCTTAGCATATTAATCACAGTTGTTCTGAATTCCTGGTATGATCATTCTAACAACTCTGGTTAGATATCTGTTTCTGGTGCTTGCACTGTCTCTTCAAATTGTGGATTGTTTTGCTTTTCAATATGCCTTACACTTTTTTTAATTGCTGCACATGATGTACAAGGTAAAAGGAAGTGCTATATACAGGCCTTTAGTAACGTGATTGTAAGGTGTGCGTTGGGGTAGAAGCATTCTGTACCTCAACTGTCTTAAAGAATAAATAAGAGTTTCCAGGTATAAAGCAGAAAGGGTAGAGGAGAGAGGTAAGGGGATAGCCAGATTAAAGGCTTGAAGCAGAAGAGGCAGCAGGAGCAAAACCTCCCCTGCTTAATATCTCTCAGGGTTAAATACTATGGTGATAACTTCATATTAGCTGTCTCCCTCACCAGATTGGGATCATGCCCAAATCAGCTTTATATTCTTCACATTGACTAACACATTGACTAGCATGGACTCTGTACAATGCACTGTAAAATTAATAAATAATAATTTCCCAATGACAAGGGACCTTTCTGCTGTCAGAGAATCACCCTGGACAAGCACAAGTCCAGCCTCATTATTATACTGGTGAATAAATTAGAATTGCCTCAAATTCTATTCTATTACCACCATTCTTTCTATATTACAACTACCACAACATAGAGATGGATGGTAGTTTATATATACTGTATATATATATACATATATATGTGGTAGTTTATATATAATATATATGGATGGTACTTTATATATACTATATATGCTGATTGTATCAATCCCTGGGTCAGGAAGATGCCCTGGATGAGGGCATGGGAACCCACTTCAGTATTCTTGCATGGAGAATCCCATGAACAGAGGAGCCTGGCAGGCTATAGTCCATAGCGTCGCAGAGTTGGCCACAACTGAAGCAACTTAGCACTCGGTATGCATACTGCTTGTAAATACATATATTATAATGTCATAAATATACAGTTTATGTACACACATATAAAATAATTGGGCTTCCCAGGTGGCACTAGTGGTAAAGAACCTGCCTGCCAATGCAGGAGACTTAAGAGACACAAGTTTGATTCCTGGGTTGGGAAGATCCCCTGGAGAAGGGCATGGCAACCCACTCCAGGATTCTTGCCTGGAGAATCCAATGGACAGACGTAGCCTGGCAGGCTACAGTCCACTGGGTCTCAAAGAGTCGGATAGACTGAAGTGATGCCATTGAGCATGCATGCATGCACATATAATAATTACAACTTCACATTTTGAACTTACTTTCATATACATTACCCTGGTTGATCCTGCTATACTGACCTTAATGCTACTATATTGTTTATGGCTACTATATACAGAAAAGAGAGAAGTAACAGCAAAGAGATTTTAGTCATTCAATTGACAAACATTTATGTGTCAGACTGTGCTAGCCACCTCAGGGATACAAAAGGCAAATTGAAATGACAGCATTGATGATAAAGGGTTATTTGGTCCAGCTCTCTCATTTTATAGACAAACGCCATAGGTACAGGAAGTCTAGCTTTTTGGCCCCTGCTGGTAGACTCCAGGATTCTACAACAATCTAGTGGTAATGAGAAAATGAAAATGCATGAAACAGTTCAAAAGCAATTAGTATGGTCCTGACAGAAGGGGATAAGATTCATGTGGAAGAAAGGTAATGGGCCTAAGTATCAGGTGCAGCCCTGGGAACTTTTATATGATATTTTTAATCCTCAAAAAGGGCTTCCCAGGTGGCTCAGTGGTAAAAGAACCCATCTGCCAATGCAGAAGATGTTAGAGATGTGGGTTCAGTCCCTGGGTCAGGAAGATCCCCTGGAGGAGGGCATGGCAAGCTACTCCAGTATTCTTGCCTGGAGAATCCCATGGACAGAGGAGCCTGGAGGGCTACAGTACATGGGGTTGCAGAGAGTTGGACACAACTGAAGTGGCTGAGCACCCACGCACATATGCACAGTCCTCAAAAAACACATCATCATCCTCACTTTACAATAAAATTAAAGCTGAAACAAGTCAAGTAACTTACCACAGACCCCACAGCAAGTGGTGGATCTGGAATTCAGAGCCATTTCCTTATAAATCCAGCTCTTAGGTTATTTAAACTTCAAACCACTGAAGTAGAGCAGTCATGGCCTCTGTGTGCAATGAGAAAAGCTTTTCAAAAGTGCTGGGGAAAAAAAGAGAGAGTAAGATCAAAGTAAGCAGGGCCTTGCAAAGAGGAAAGTGTACTTAGAAAGGCAATAGAGAACCTTTTTAGGTGCTTAAGTATAAGGAGTAACATAACCATTATTGGGGAACTTGAAGTTAGAAGGCGTCTCAGGTGAGAAGTCTGTAGAAATCTTTTTGTATTAAATAGCACAACTTATAGATATTTACTCAAATTTTTTTTTTAGAATTTTTTTTGATGTGGATCATTTTAAAAGTCTTACTGAATTTATTACAATATTTCTTCTGTTTTATATTTTGGTTTTTTGACTGGGAGGCATGTGGGATCTTAGCTCTCCCACCAGGGATCAAACCCATACCTCCTGCATTGGAAGTCAAAGTGTTAACCACTTGACAGCCAGGGAAGTCCCTTAAATTCTGATTTAAGTAATCACTTAACAGGGAACTTACTTCTTCTAAGGCCAGCGTTTTTCTCCCTAGCCCTAATTATTGACAGCTCTTTGGTAAGCATACTTTGTATTTCTTCAGCCAAGAGAACAAAACAGCACAGGACCAAGGTTGGAGCTTTGTATTATCTCACTGCTGGAGAACTTCTAGGTTGAAACAAAGCCAATGATCCATTTATTTGCATCCATTCATTCTTTTACCATACTAACCTAGTATTCCCACGTGGTCACTTTCTATCAGTTTGGGATACAGAAATTTCTGCCCTTTGGGAACTTCAATCTGCTGTCGTGTGTGTGTGTGTGTGTGTGTGTGTGTGTGGCTCAGTCATGTCTGCCTTTTTGCGATCCCATAGTCTGCCTGGCAAGGCTGGCAAGAATACTGCAATGGGTTGCCATTCCCTTCTCCATGGGCTCTTCCCGACGCAGGGATCGAACCCTGGTCTCCTGCATTGGAGGCAGATTCTTTACTGTCTGAGCTACCAGGGAAGCCTGCCCTCTTACCTCTGTCCTTATTGAAGGTCTCTGGGATCCCTCCCACCCTAACTTTTTTCATTAAGGTCTCTTGATTCCAAGTTCAAACTACACTCTTTTTAAAAATGTTTTGTTTTATTGAAGTATAGTTGATTAACAATGTTGTGTTACAGTTCTGCTGTACAGCAGTGATTCAGTTATACATACATACATTCTTTTTCTTATGCTTTTCTATTATGGTTTATCACAAGATATTAAATATAATTCCCTGTTCAGATTATGCTCTTTAGAGTTCATCCAACATTATCACCATTGTTTAACATCTGTCTCTGGTCCCTTACTCTTTTTTTTTTCTTTTTTATGGGAATATAATAGCTTTACAATGTTGTGTTAGTTTCTGCTGTATAACAAAGTGAATCAGCTGCTGCTGCTAAGTCGCTTCAGTCGTGTCCGACTCTGTGCGACCCCATGGACGGCAGCCCACCAGGATTCCCCGTCCCTGGAATTCTCCAGGCAAGAAGACTGGAGTGGGTTTCCATTTCCTTCTCCAATGCATGAAAGTGAAAAGTGAAAATGAAGTCGCTCAGTCGTGTCTGACTCTTAGCGACCCCATGGACTGCAGCCTACCAGGCTCCTCTGTCCATGGGATTTTCCAGGCAAGAGTACTGGAGTGGGGTGCCATTGCCTTCTCTGAGTGAATCAGCTATATGCATATATACATCCCCTCCCTTTGGAGCCTCCCTTCCACCACCCCCATCCCACCCCTATAGGCCATCACAGAACACCGAGCTGAGCTCCCTGCACTCTACAGCAGCTTCTCCCAGCTGTCTATTTCACACAGGGTGGTGTACATAGGTCAGTGCTGTTATCAATTCCTCCTTGGTCCCTGTCTCTTAATTTCCTTGTCTGAGCACAGGCCAGGAAGAGACCTTCCTCCTTCTTTGCCATCTTTCCCTTTTCCCCATCCTCAGTCCCACACGCTCAGGTGCCAGGTACTTGCCCACGATGTAGTCCTTTCCCTTTCTCTCCACCAAAAACTCCCGCTGCTCCTTGATTCTGTTTCTGCACTGCAGTGACTCGCCCTCTTTTTCTCTTAAAGTCCAGTTTCCTTATTGTGGCTCTAATTCCCTCCTCCCTTTCAGGTCCTGAGCTGCCTCCCCAGCTTCATCTCCCACCCCTCCAGGGCACACTTCATTACCTCCACACCTCCATCTACCTAACTTTCCCCAGGCAGTTTTCCTTGTCTTTGCCCTGGCTGTCCTCTGCCTTCCGTGTCCTTTTTACAGTCCTCGACCTGTGGAAATTCGATGACTTCTTAAAGCTTTGCAGAGTTCTAACAGCTCTTCCTCTGTAAAGCTTCCCCATTTTCCTCAGTTAGAACAAGTCAGAAGTGACTGCAGTTTCCCATTCTGCTTTTCTTTCCGGTGCTACCTGCCCAGGGTCTCTTTCTTCTTGAAGAAGTTATCGTGTTATGTAGTTAAGAACTGGATTCTCAGCAAGATGTCACACTGGAAAACAATTTGCTGAAATATTTGACCTCAGAGGTTAATTAGCTGATAAAGTTTAACTTACAAATATAGGAGGCAGGTGGTTACAGGACGCAGACCATATCATTGAAAGTCAGACCTCCGTTCTGACTTCTCCCTTTTTCCCTCCCTCCCCTTCTTCCTTCCCAAAATGAGGCTGGCGAAGTACACATGAGCCAGATAATGCAGGGCCTTGGAGTCCACGGTAAGTGTAAGCAGAGATCATTAAAAGATCATGGACTTCGCTGGTAGCGGAGTGGATAAGAATCCGCCTGCCAGTGCAGGGGACCCGGGTTCAGTCCCTGGTCTGCGAAGATTCCACATGCTGCGGAGCCCAAGCCTGCACACCACAACTACTGAAGCCGCCCAACAAGAGCCTGTGTCCTGCAACAAGAGAAGCCACCACACTGAGAAGCCCGTGCACCACAGCTAGGGAGCTGCCCACCCCCACCCCGATCTCTACAACTAGAGAAAGCCCATGTGCGGAAATGAAGACCCAGTGTAACCAAAAATGAATAAATAAAGCAGTGTGCACATGTCAAGAAAATTTCATTAAAAGATCTTAAGGAGTGGATTGAGAAGACCCAGTTTCTGTTTGGGAGGGGCTTTTTCGTTTGTTTTTGTGAAAAAGCTTAACATATACTGTTTTAATCATTTTCATGGGTACAGTGCAGTGGCATTAACTCCATTCACATTGTTGTGAACCTATCAACACTATCCATCTCCAGAACTTTTTCATCTTAAACTGAAATATCAGTCAACCATTTTGCTTTTTTGCATTTCTTTTTCTTGGGGATGGTCTTGATCCCTGCTTCCTGTACAATGTCACGAACCTCCATCCATAGTTCTTCAGGCACTTTGTCTATCAGATATAATCTCTTGAATCTATTTGTCATTTCCACTGTATAATCGTAAGGGATTTGATTTAGGTCATACCTGAATGGTCTAGTGGTTTTCCCTACTTTCTTCAATTTAAGTCTGAATTTGGCAATAAAGAGTTCATGATCTGAGCCACAGTCAGCTCCTGGTCTTGTTTCTGCTGACTGTATAGAGCTTCTATATCTTCTACTACAAAGAATATAGTCAATCTGATTTCAGTGTTAACCATCTGGTGATGTCCATGTGTAGAGTCGTCTCTTGTACTGTTGGAAGGGGGTGTTTGCTATGACCAGTGCATTCTCTTGGTAAAACTCTGTTAGCCTTTGCCCTGCTTCATTTTGTACTCCAAGGCCAAACTTGCCTGCTATTCCAGGTATCTCTTGACTTCCTACTTTTGCATTCCAGTCCCTTGTGATGAAAAGGACATCTTTTTTTGGTGTTAGAAGGTCTTATTCAGTTCAGTCACTCAGTCGTTTCTGACTCTTTGTGACCCCATGAATTGCAGCACGCCAGGCCTCCCTGTCCATCACCAACTCCCAGAGTTTACTCAAACTCACGTCCATCGAGTCAGTGATGCCATCCAGCCATCTCATCCTCTGTCGTCCCCTTCTCCTCCTGCCCCCAATCCCTCCCAGCATCAGGGTCTTTTCCAATGAGTCAGCTCTTCACATGAGGTGGCCAAAGTACTGGAGTTTCAGCTTTAGCATCATTCCTTCCAAAGAACACCCAGGACTGATCTCCTTTAGAATGAACTGGTTGGATCTCCTTGCAGTCCAAGGGATTCTCAAGAGTCTTCTCCAACACCACAGTTCAAAAGCATCAATTCTTCGGTGCTCAGCTTTCTTCACAGTCCAACTCTCACATCCATACATGACTACTGGAAAAACCATAGCCTTGACTAGACGGACCTTTGTTGGCAAAGTAATGTCTCTGCTTTTGAATATGCTATCTAAGGTTGGTTATAACTTTCCTTCCAAGGAGTAAGCGTCTTTTAATTTCGTGCTGCAGTCACCATCTGCAGTGATTTTGGAGCCCAAAAAAATAAAGTCTGACACTGTTTCCACTGTTTCCCCATCTATTTCCCATCAAGTGATGGGACGAGATGCCATGATCTTCGTTTTCTGAATGTTGAGCTTTAAGCCAACTTTTTCACTCTCCTCTTTCACTTTCATTGAGAGGCCTTTTAGTTCCTCTTCACTTTCTGCCATAAGGGTGGTCTTATAGGTCATCATAAAATCGTTCAGCTTCTTCAGCATTAGTGGTTGGGGCATTGATTTGGATTACTGTGATATTGAATGGTTTGCCTTGGAAACAAACAGAGATCATTATGTCATTTTTTAGATTGCACCCAACTACTGCATTTTGGACTCTTTTGTTGACTATTAGGGCTACTCCACTTGTTCTAAGGGATTCTTGCCCGCAGTAGTAGATATAATGGTCATCTGAATGAAATTTGCCCATTCCAGTCCATTTTAGTTCACTGATTCCTAAAATGTTGATGTTCACTCTTGCCATCTCCTGTTTGGTTGGCAAAATGGTTGTCTGAGGAAGCCTTACAAATAGCTGAGAAAAGAAGAGAAGTGAAAGGCAAAGGAGAAAAGGAAAGATATACCCATCTGAATGCAGAGGTCCAAAGAATAGCAAGGAGAGATAAGAAAGCCTGCCTCAGTGATCAGTGCAAAGAAATAGAGGAAAACAACAGAATGGAAAAGACTAGAGATCTCTTCAAGAAAATTAGAGATACCAAGGGAACATTTCATGCAAAGACGGGCTCAATAAAGGACAGAAATGGTATGGACCTAACAAAAGCAGAAGATATTAAGAAGAGATGGCAAGAATACACAGAAGAACTATACAAAAAAGATCTTCATGACCCAGATACCCATGATGTTGTGATCACTCACCTAGACCCAGATATCCTGGATTGTGAAGTCAAGTGGGCCTTAGGAAGCATGACTATGAACAAAGCTAGTGGAGGTGATGGAATTCCAGTTGAGCTATTTCAAATCCTAAAAGATGATGCTGTGAAAGTGCTGCACTCAATATGCCAGCAAATTTGGAAAACTCAGCAGTGGCCACAGGACTGGAAAAGGTCAGTTTTCATTCCAATCCCAAAGAAAGGCAATGCCAAAGAATGCTCAAACTACCGCACAATCGCACTCATCTCACAGGCTAGCAAAGTAATGCTCAAAATTCTCCAAGCCAGGCTTCAACAGTATGTGAAGTGAGAGCTTCCAGGTGTTCAAGCTGGATTTAGAAAAGACAGAGGAACCAGAGATCAAATTGCCAACATCCGTTAGATCACAGAAGAAGCAAGAGAGTTCCAGAAAAATATCTACTTTTGCTTTATTGACTATGCCAAAGCCTTTGACTGTGTGGATCGCAAGAAACTGTGGAAAATTCTGAAAGAGATGGGAATACCAGACCACCTGACCTGCCTCCTAAGAAATCTGTACGCAGGTCAAGAAGCAACAGTTATAACCAGACATGAAACAACAGACTGGTTCCAAATTGGGAAAGGAGTATGTCTAGGCTATATATTGTCACCCTGCTTATTTAACTTAATATGCAGAGTACATCATCCTGGGCTGGATGCAGCACAAGCTGGAATCAAGATTGCCAAGAGAAATAACCTCAGATATGCAGATGACACCATCCTTTTGGCAAAAAAGCAAAGAGGAACTGAAGCCTCTTGATGAGAGTGAAAGAGGAGATGAAAAAGGTGGTTTAAAACTCACATTCAAAAACTAAGATCATGGCATACAGTCCCATCACTTTATGGCAAATAGATGGGGAAACAATGGAAACAGTGAGAGATTTTATTTTCTTGGGCTCCAAAATCACTGCAGAAGGTGACTGAAGCCATGAAATTAAAATATGCTTGCTCCTTGGAAGAAAAGCTATGACAAACCCAGGCAGCATATTAAAAAGCAGAGATGTTGCTTTGCTGACAAAGGTCCATCTAGTTAAAGCTATGGGTTTTCCAGTAGCTATGTATGGATGTGAGAGTTGGACCATAAAGAAAGTTCAGTGCCAAAGAACTGATGCTTTTGAACTGTGGTGTTGGAGAAGACTCTTGAGAATCACTTGGACAGCAAGGATATCAAACCAGTTAATCCTAAAGAAAATCAGTCCTGAATATTCACTGGAGGGACTGATGCTGAAGCTGAAGCTACAATACTTTGATCACCTGATGTGAAGAACTGACTCACTGGAAAACATCCTGATGCTGGGAAAGATTGAAGGCAGGAGGAGAACAGAGGATGAGATGGTTGAATGGCATCACCGACTCGATGGGCATGAGTTTGAGCAAGCTCTGGGAGTTGGTGATAGACAGGGAGGCCTGGCCTGTTTCGGTCCCTGGGGTCGCAAAGAGTCAGACACAACTGAGAGACTAAACTGAACTGAAACTGAAATTTAATATCTGTTAAAAAATAGCTCTGCATTCTCCTCTTCCCCCACCTCCTGGTCCCCACATTTCATTTTCTGTCTCTATGAAATTGACTGTTCTAGGTACGTCACATGAGTGGAATCATACAGTATTTGTCCTTTTGTGTCTGGCTTATTTCACTCAGCCTAATATAACGTCTTTAAGGCTCAACACTTAAAGACATTTGAGTGTCTTGAGACATCTAAGTGTAGCATGTGGTAGAATCCTTCATTTTTAAATCTGAATAATATTCTATTGCATTTATATGCATAAAACTCATGTTTTGTTTATCCATTCAAGAAATCAATGGATATTTTAACTGTTTCCATCTTTGGCTATTGTGAATAATGCTGCCATGAATTTGCAAATATCCTAGTCCTTGCTTTCAGTTCTTTTGAATATATACTGACAGGTAGAATTGCCGGATTGTACGGTCGTTCTTTAATTTTTTGAGGGACTGCCATGTATCTTGCACAGTGGCTGCACCATTTCCCTTTCCCATCAGCTATGCACACACACAAGCTTCAATTTCACCACGTCTTTGTTAACACTTGCTATTTTCTGTTCTTGTTTCTTTCTTCCTTCCTTCCTTTTTCTTTCTATCTCTTCCTTTCCACCCCCCTCCCTCCTTCCCTACTCTTTCACTTCCTTCCTTCCATCTTTCTTTTCTTTTCCTTTTCTCTCTCTTTTTTCATCATCCTAATGAATGTGAAGTATTATCTCATTATGGTTTTGACTTGCATTTCCTTAATGATTAGTGATTTGAGCATCTTTTCATGTGCTTATTGACTACCTGCATGTCTTCTTTGGAGAAAAGTGCATTCAAGTCCTCTACTCATTTTTAATTGATTTGTTTGTTTTGCTGTTGAGTTACAGGAGTTCTTTGTATTTTGGGTATTAATCCTGTATGAGATATTTGCAAGTATTTTCTCCCACTCCATAGGTTGCCTTTTCACTCTGTTGATAGTGTCCTTTGATGCACAAAGTGTTTTCAATTTTGATGAAGTCCAATTCACTTATTTTTTCTTTTGTTGCCTGTAGTTTTGGTGTATCCAAGAAATCTTTGCCAAATCCAAAGTTATAAAGCTTTTCTTTTACGTTTTATTTCAAGAGATTTATAGTTTTAGCCTCTACATTCAGATCTTTTGTCCATTTTGAGTTAATTTTTGTATAAGGTGAATGGTAAGAGTCCAGGTTCATTCTTCTGCATGTGGATATCCAGCACCATAAGCCACTCCAGCATTCTTGCCTGAGGAATCCCATGGACAGAGGATCCTGGCGGACTGCAGTCCACAGGGTTGCACAGAGCTGGTATTGAACTGAAGCGACTACACATGCATACATGCACATCCAGCACCATTTGTTAAAAATCCACTTTCTGTTTTTAAGAAGTCATTCTAATCTCTTTATGAGGATGCACTGTGGGAGGTAAAGGTAGAAGCAGGGAGGGGTCAGAAGGGTATTACAGTAGTCAGGTGAGAGATGATGGTATAGAGATGATTCAGTTCAGTTCGTTCAGTCTAGTGATGTAGAAATATGGTGGATTAAG
The DNA here is from genome assembly GCF_027580195.1 of Bos mutus. Taxonomy (NCBI): domain Eukaryota; kingdom Metazoa; phylum Chordata; class Mammalia; order Artiodactyla; family Bovidae; genus Bos; species Bos mutus. Next base: position 52,059,618 of record NC_091631.1, read on the forward strand.
TAAACAGAAGTATTCATGGAGAAGAGAAAATGGATTTAGGAATATTTTGAAGGTAGAACTGATAGAATCTTCTCCTGACTTGAATATAAGATGCAGGGAAAGAGAGAATCAAGAATTGCTTTAATCTTTGACTTCAGTTTGAAGAGGGATGGAGGTGACTGTGTGAACTTGATTAAGTCACTTCAGCTGTCTGAGCCTCAGTTAGTTATTTGCAAAATGGCAAAAATAGTAAACATATCAACTCTACCATATCACACAGTTGAAAGGATAAAACGAGATAATAAATATGAAAAAATTTTGAAGAATTAAAGCAATAACATAAGTAAGGGCTGATTGTATTTTCACTATAGAATTTGCTTTTTAATTCTTTTAATGAGGGATTCATGGGGCTAATAGACTTACCCTCGAGAAGTAATAGCAATTATGGTGGAATTTTGGATTCTACAGTTCTCATTCGAGCAAAGACCTTTTCCTGTGTTCCTAAAATCACATGTAGGTGATTTCCAGACTTCTCAGTCATACAATTTGATCATCACTCTACTTACAGAATTATAATTGAACTAGGGGCTTAATAATAACAAAAAACACATTCGCACAGTACTTCTGTCTTGCTTCTTGCACTGTGCACTGAACCTAGGGTAGACAAGGGATGACCAAAGAAGTTGGGAAAAACACTCGAGGAGCCATGGGGACTGCAGACATGTTTATTCTCTCTGGGCAACAGCAACCAGGGGTCCTCAGGTAGGACGTGTAATAAACTAAGACAGAACAAAAGTAGCTTGTGGCCAAGCGGGTACAACGTGACATGCATGCTCAGTGCTACAGCTGTTACACAACCTTGCACGGTCAGCAATGTCATTGTTTGCACACGGGGTGAGGGGGCATGACAGAGAGGGGCAAGAGGGCCTGGCTGAGGCCGTGTTGTCAGCTAATTTCTCCACAACCTTATAAAGTCCCTTCACCGTCTTATTTAATACTCACTTATCCCTATGATTTGGTATTATTATTCCTCATGTTCAGATGAGAAAAGTCAGTTCCCAGAGGTTGAATAACTTGGACACTATTAGTCAGTAAGCGATAGACCTGGGATTCAAACCAGGTCTGTTGACTTGAAATACCCAGGTTTGATCCCTGGGTCGGGAAGATCCATTGGAGGGGGAAATGGAACCCCACTTCAGCACTCTTGCCTGGAGAATCCCATGGACAGAGGAGCCTGGTGGGCTACAGTCCATGGGGTTGCAGAGAGTCGGACCCGACTGAGCGACTGACACTTTCCCTTTCATGCTGTTTCTGTTATACCAAGAATATGAAGCTACACAAATCCTACATTTAATCTTCTAGAATCCCAAAGGTCCTCATATTTTTGTTGACTTGTTTTTCTAAACTTTTAGCAATTATTGAAACACAAGACACATGTTTCTCTGCTTTGTTTTTAGTGGCTTCACAAAATTAACTTAATACTAAGAGTATGATGGGCTCTGTTGTATTAATTGAGCAACTATGACCGTATTACACATTATACTGACCTTGTAATCCCATCATAATAGTAATCTTGGATTTTATTTGAGCAGATCAAGCACCGGAAAATCCATTTACTCACTATGAATGAAATAGTGTCAGTTCAATTTGATGTATTTTCTGCAAGTCTGTAAGAGTATTCCTAATGGTAGCACCTGTTGCCCTCAAGCTTGCCCCAATGGTAGGTAGGAAAGACTTGCAAACTATGGGCAGACTCACGTCAGCTGGGTGTCTTGTTAAAATATAAGCTCTGATACAATAGGCTTAGAGTAGCATTTCTAACAGGCTACTAGATAATATCCCAGTTGTTGGTCCTTGACTCCATATTCTGAGTAGCAAGGACCTAGACAAACCCAGAGGCTATAGTCAGTCTCTTTGGTATCAGTCTTGCTGCAAGGGTGAGTCCCTTGAGCTGAAGTCTACCATTCTTGCCATATGTGATTTCTGGATTAGTCCTCTAGTTCTCCTCACTGAAACTATAGACCTACCCTAAACTTTATCATTGGGTTGTGTGACAACCTACATAATTCTTTCCAGACTACTCTTTCTGGGGACAGGTCTCCATCCCTGTTCCTCCCTATTAGGTTACATTTCAAACTAGTGGGTTGATTTTTTAAAATATTTATTGATGTGGCTGTACTGGGTCTTAGTTGTGGAAGGCAGGATCTTCATCTTTTGTTTCAATACACAGAATCTTTCTGTTGTGGCATGCAAGCTCTCAGTAGCAGCATGCGGGGTCTAGTTCCCTGACCATGGATTGAACCTGGGCCTCCTGCATTGGGAGCATGAAGTCTTAGCCATTGGACCATCGGGCAAGTCCCAATGGTTTGATTACTAATATTGTCATGGTGAGATGGTGCCTACTATCATGTATCACCCCTCTATCACAAGATAGAGCCTCTTGGATCTGTAAGTTGACCCAGAGAAAGACAGGGTTTGCCATGCCTTTGTTGACACTGACCTGAATGACTGGTCACCCTCCACAGGGAGTCTATGTAGATGTCCTCACCTTGATCCCACTTGTTTCTGGCAAGAGATGAGGTAAGGATTTGTAGGTAGGATTTGATGGGGCTTCCCTGGTGGTAGAAATGATAAAGAATCTGCCTGTAAAGTGGGAGACCCAGGTTTAATTCCTGAGTCAGGAAGTATCTCCTGGAGAATGGAGTGGCTACCCACTCCAGCATTCTTGCCTGAAGAATTCCATGGACAGAGGAGCCTGGTGGGCTACAGTCCATGGGGTCAAAAAGTGTCAGTCAGACATGACTGAATGACTAACAATTTGAATTTTTCACTTTTGACGGATAAAAGACTGGAGGTATGAAAGTTTGGCATTAATTTGGCAAGCTTAGCACATTTATGTAATTCCACTCCCTCTCAAAGCACCACTATAACTATGGTAATGGTGTTTTTAAAAGAAAATAAAACCACTAGAATTGAAAGATAATAACCAAAGAGTTATTAGTTTGACACAACTGAGAAAGCTCAATCCCTAACTGGCAGTGGTGAAATTTGAAAACAAACCTGAACTACATCACAAAATCTTCCGAAGCCACAAGAGTTGGCGGCACTAGGTATTCAGTTGGCCAAAAAATTTGGGTTTTCCAGTATTGGCCAACCCAATCCCTCTGGAACTGGGTGTAAGGGTGGGAAGGGAACGGGGTTGGACTCAGACGAGGAGTTTTGTGTAAAAGCTAAGTGAGGAAGTCAGATTTCCCACCCCATTCCATTCCATTCCACTGGTTGATCCCATCCTTCTTCCCAGGAGAAGATTCGAGTTACATTCTCTAGAGAAGGTAGAACAGAGAGGTTCTGGCCTGGAGGATGGGAGGTACTTTAGCACAGGAGGATGAAGTGACTCTGTGTGTGTGCTGAATGCTGGATGCAGAGCCCTGAACCCATTTTCCACTTGACTCCCAGAACACACACCTTTACCAAAGCAGGTGGTTGAAAGAAATTTCTCTGGGGAATCTTTTTTTTTTTTTAAGATTTATGTATTTACTTCTGGTGGAACTGGGTCTTGGCTGCTGGGTCTTTCTCTAGCTGTGGTGAGTGGGGCTACTTCCTAGTAGGGTGAGCAGGCTTCTCACTGTGGTGGCTTCCCTTGTTGCCGGGCATGGCCTCTGGGGCACATGGTTCAGTAGTTGCGGCCCACAGGCTTAGTCACCCTGTGGCATGTGGAACCTTCCTGGACCAGGGATCGAATCCATGTTCCCTGCACTGGCAGATGGATTCTTAACCAGGGGATTACCAAGGAAGCCGCCTCTCTAGGGAATCTTGTTTCCAACAAATGACCTATGCAGCTCACCCCTATGGTGAAGCTCAAAGTCAACAAGCCCCATGGATGTACTCAGAGATTTCAACAGATATTTACTCCCTCACTCTTAACCAAGAGCAAAGCAGAAGCCAAAGTTACCAGGTATCTGAGAAAAGCTCCTAATATTGAAAATGGAGGAAAAAACAAGAAAACAAAACGCAATTTTTTTCCCATGATATTTTCATGGAAAAAAATGTGAGTTTTATGATATCTCAGAAAGAGTATCATGGTAAGGAATTCCTTGGCAGTCCAGGGCCCATCTTTCATGGCAGAGGGCCCGTGGAACTAAGATCTCATAAGCCACTCAGTGTAGACAACCAAATAAAACCAAAAAAAAAAGAAAGAAAAAAAGTATCATGGCAAAAAAAAAAAAAAGAGAAAGAGAGAATCTATAAGGTAAAGACCACTTAAAATATTTTACTGGACAATGATATGGAGATAATGGACAGCAAGATCTAATGTGTCCTCATTGCTACTGGGTAATATTGCTCGCAGGCTTCTCAAAGGACAGAGCTAGGAAACAGCCATACCCGTACCTGTTTGTGTATACACCACACTGTCATCATCTCTCATATCTGAATTGAACTAAGCTTGAGTTCTTACTGATAGCGCTGACTATAACCCAGTATCACATGGTTTGTTCTAGCTCTCCCTCCTTTCCTAACCGTCCCTGCTCACTCCAATAGTGAGAAACCAGGCTCACACCATCTGCCATTCATTTACTTATTTTTTCATTCCCAGTCTTCTTGTAGAGTGGTTTTAGAATTGTTAACCCTCACCTCCAAGGAAAACTACTTTACCAACTAGATGACAAAGCTTAAGCATAGTTTCTTTTCAGTCTTACAGTTTCCAGAGTTGCCGAAGTTACTTAAGGCAGCACCTCTTTTTTCCCACCTGCTTCAGTGAAATTATGTCATGTATAACATAGTTAGATTCTTTTGTAATAGTTTATATTCCGTCTTAGAATCTTTTATCCTCCTGGTTGATTTTTTTAAATTTGCATAAATGAAGATTCACTCTTGGTGCTATAAAGTTCTACCAGATTTTACAAATGGGTTGTGTCAGAAACAATATGTATTTCAGGCATAAAGTGTGATGAAATATAAGAAAAGAATCCTCTGAGGGTGGGCAAGGGAAGAAGATAACGAAGAAGCAAAGAGATAGATGCAAATTATTGACAAAGTTCCATTTTTCAAGTTAGGCACTGAGTTCATTACATTAATACATATAAATAAATAAAACCATACATAGACCAATATTAGTAGTACATACATACCAAAGATTATGAATTGTGATTATAAGCAGATTGTAAGGACATCCTATCCCCATCAGGGTGGAAAATGGGCCTTCTATTTTCCCCAGTATTTTAATCAAAAGGATCGGAAACTATCCAAACCTTCCTTGATGGATAAATGGACAAACAGAATGCAGTCTCTGTACAATGCAATAGTATTCAGCCTTCAAAGGTAAGGAAATTCTCTGGAATTCCCTTGAGATCCCGTGGTTAGGACTCCATGCTCTCACTGCTGAGGGCTTGGGTTCAATCCCTGGTCGGGGAACTAAAATCCCACAAGCCAGGTGACAAGGCCAAAAATAAGTAAGGAAATTCTGTCACAGGCTATAGCATGGATGAACCTGGGGTACATTATACTCAGTGAAATTAGCGAATCATGAAAGGAAAACACTGTATGATTCGACTTACATGAGTTACATTGGGTAGTTGCATTTATAGAGACAGGAATTAGAATGATGTTACCAGGAGCTAGGAAGGGGGAATGGGGTGTTAGTGTTTAATGAGTACAAAATTTCAGTTGGAGAAGGTGAAAAAGTTCTGGGGAGGGATGGTGGTGACAGTTGCACAACAATATGAGTGTACTTAACGCAACTGAACTGTGCAATTAAAAATGGCTAAAATGATGCATTTTGTTATATATGTATGTATATAATTATATATGTAATTTGTTAAAAAGACAGACTGAAGAAACAAGTTTGCCTTTCCCCAAGTGAACGTGTACATCGGGGTCAAGACCATGTCTCCTCGTGTTCTTTTACCCCATCATCAAGAGAGTGGAGGGGATGGAATTCCCTGGAAGTCCAGTGGTTAGGACTCTGTGCTTTCACTGGGTTTCACTGCCATGGCCCAGATTCAATCCCTAGTTGGGGAACGAAGACTCTATAAGCAAAAAATAAATAAATAAAGTGGCGAGGGGCCTGTGTAACTCATTTTTGCACTGAACTAACACCACACAACTCTCACGTCTTGTTTCCATATCACAGGATCAAAGAGGGGATCTCTAACCTCAGACCAACCCCTGGTTTCCTGAGAAATCCCAGCTCCTGCAGCAGGTATCAAAGCGGACTCCGCATCTGGTGTAAATGTGCCCCTCCACCAACAGAGCCAGGAGTGAACCTGAACTCCTGAGAACCTGATCATCACCTTTCCCCTCCATCAGGCTTTCTACCTACATCATCAGACAACAAGCAGGGTCCACAAACTGGGACCGAGATCTCGAATTTCTAGACTTCCTTGCCTCTGTTAACAGGAGCAAAAAATGATAGCTAGACACCAACTACTCCCTATTTCCTGACAACAGTGAACAGACTTGAACTTCTGCCTTGAATCCCTTGGAACTAATCCCATTATGTCTATTATGTCTGCTCTGGAAATATGAGTGTGTGTGTGTGTGTGTGTGTGTGTGTGTGTGTGTGTACACACGCATGTGCGTGCACTCAGTCATGGCTGACTCTTTGCGAACCCGTGGACTGTAGCCTACCAGGTTCCTCTGTCCTTGGGAGTTTCCAGGCAGGAATACTGGTGTGAGCTGCCGTTTCCTCCTCCAGGGTATCTTCCCAGTCCAGGTATCAAACCTGTGTCTCCGGCATCTCCTGCATTGCCTGGCAGATTCTTTACCACTGAGTCACCTGGGAAGCCCTACAGAGAGTACCAAACTGTGAGACTTATCCCCTGATATTGAGCAGTTTCCATAGCCAATGAGCAATGAAGTAGCTCAAGGTGGCCATGGTATAACTGCTGTCTGTTTGCTCACGGTGCCCTCCTAGGGGAGGGGGACTGGCTTGTCTGCTGCTTACTACAAAAGATACTGAGACCTGGCCCTGCAGTTCTCAGCTGAGGTACAACCTGTGTAGAGTGTGTAGCATCTGTCTGGGCCTATTGTATCATCCTGTGGGGCCCAAGGGCAAGGGCAGTCAGCACAATGAGGCTGATACTCCTGCTGTTTGCCATGCTGTAGTAAACTGTTTTGCCCTGATCTATTAACTTTCATTTTTGACCTTTAGCTACCAAGGAGTTGTAGCAAACTAACCTGCTTGCTTGCCTAGTTATCACCTTTGGAGTTTTGTTACTTCTTATTTTCCTCTCTGAGATGGGGTTCTTCCATGACACCACATAAAGAGTGGCATATCCCCTACTCTGTCCCCTCTCACCCTTCCAAACTTCTAAAATGCTTTCACTATTTACCTTAAATTTTGTGATCCATTATCAGCAAAATCACCTATATTCACAAATATCTCTTAAACATTGCCTTCATCTTTTTGCATTTAGAGTGGTGGCTGCATATACACCTGTGACTTATATTCTTAGATCTGGACATGGGTTAGGTGTCCTGCTATTTTCAGATTATTCTCAGTCTTTCCTCCAGGATAAACCCAAGCTCAGAATCTTGTATTCCACCATCACCCACTCTCCCTGGTAGCTTCAGATACCTTCAGATATTCTCCTCATCCCAATACACCCATATCATCTATTTTCTCTTTGAGCTCCTGGCTTACTCTCTTAGAGAGGTTCCCTGGTGGCTCAGATGGTAAAGAATCTGCCTGCAGTGCAGGAGACCTGGGTTCAATCCTTGGGTCAGGAAGATCCCCTGGAGAAGAGAATGGCTATCCACTCCAGTATTCTTGCCTGGAGAATCCCATGGACAGAGGAGCCTGGCAGGATACGGTCCGCGGGGACAAGACTGAGTAGCCAACACTGCTACTACTCCCTACTCTCTAGAACTCCTCACCTCAATTCCTGGTAATCTCAGTACACCTGTAAATGATCCGTCTAACATCCTGCCTCTCAATTCCTTGGCACCCTTTCCTCCATTAATATTGTCTTCCACCTTATTTCCACCTCATTTTACCAATAACTAAAGCCTTTCATCAGTGCCATGCAATTCTAACCAACTGTCACTCTTTTCTTTCCCCATACTCATTTCAGTTCCCTGACACATAAATTTTCAATCCCCCAGAACTCCTGTCCTCCTATTACCTTTTCACTATATCTTATTCCCTCAGTGGCCTTTCTCCTTTGCTTACTCAGCTTAAATTCCATGATCAGCTGCTGTATTCAAATCCCTGTGTATACTTAAAACTCTCTTACTCCTTTCTCTTTTTTTGAAGAACATATTTTTAATCTTCTAATACAGCACTATTGTACTACTGTACAACAGCTGGCATACAGGGGCTGGCATCGAGTGAACAGGCAAGAAGAGTTACCGACTGGAGGATGGAGAGGAGTTGGGAGATGGTAGAGCTGAAGGATCATCAGCAATAGGAGATGGAGGGCAAGCTGCAATTTCATTCATATCTGACATTGATGGCTCAGGTTCTGGTTCCTTGCTGATTCCGTTCTATCTACCCTCTTGAAAAAACCTTCCAGTGATGTCTGGGTAGTAGCTCTTTTTTTTCTTGGCACAGATCCCATGGTGACACCGGACTGCATTCTAAACGACTGTCGCAACCTTCATATGCTGTTCCATGTTCGTCTTGCCTCTTTCTTAATTTGTCATATTTATTTGGCAAAACCACAACTCTGAATACATAAAAGCTTTTCACTTGCTCTGAGCAGCTAAAAGTGACTGGAGAAAAGATACAGCAAAGCTTACTAGTCCCATGAACTTCAAGTGGGTGCTAATGTTGCAAGGAACGATGGTATATGCCCCTATCTCATTCACTTATCCACTCTTCTTGATGAGAATGTCACAGCTTCTCTCTTCTCAAAACATGTTAACTCCCATCCACATCATGATCTTACCTCCTATTTTACTGAGAAAATTTAAGCAAACAGAAGACTTTCATAGACTCCCAACATCATAACATATCTTTCTACCTATGATCACAGGTAAACTATCAGTTTTCCTGCCATAAACCAATCCCTCCACCTGCATCCCAGATACCCTCCCTGTCATCTACTGGAGGACATCACTCCAGCAATTGTCCCTTCTCTGTCCTAAAAGTCATCATTTTCCACTCTTTATTAATAGGTCTTCTCAGCATACAAACATTTTCCTCTTCCTCAAATATTTTTCTTCCAGTTTCTGTTTGGCTCACTCCCTCACCTTCTTCAAATCTTTTATTAAGAAAAAAAAAAACAACTTTTTATTTTGTATTGGAGTATAGCTACTTAACAATGTTGTGATAGTTTGGGGTGGACAGCAGAGCGACTCAGCCTTACATATACATTTATCCATTCTTCCTCGTCATCCTTCAAGTCTTTATTTAATGTCACCACCATCAATAAAGCTTTTGCTGACCACCAACTCCTGGTACTACTGAATCCTTTATCCTGCTGTAATTATTTTTACCCATCACATTTGACATCTTTTACCATATTATATTGTTAATTTCTTTACTACTTTTATAGCTTATTGTTGGATTCCCCTCATTAGTATTAAGCTTCAAAAAGACAGAGATCTTTCCTTTTGCTCACTGATGGATGCCAGGCCTCGAGAATGGTGCCTGTCCTGTGGTAAGAATATTAGCAAATACTAATTGGAGCAGCGAATGACCAATATGAAGCCCAAGATAAAGCTTACCAAAGGACAAAAAAAACAGACTCAAATAAAAGAAGAGATCTACTATGCTCTTGGATGGGAAGACTTAACACAACTAAGATGTCACCAACTCACTACATAAATTAAATGGAGTTCCAATGAAAATCCCACTTCAATTAAAAAATTAACTTCTTATAAAAATACACAAAATTGAGAGAATAATACAGTGAGCCCTTATGTCCCTATCATCCAGCTTAAGTAATTATCAACTTTTGGTTGTATTTTATTTGTATTATCTCCCCATCTACATCCCCAGATGATTTATTATTTTATTCCTCCTAAGTTGTTTATTTAGAAGAATTCAAACTTACAGAAAAGTTGCAAGAATAGTTCAAACAAAAAAAAATGCACTCTAGATTCAACAATTGTTAATATTTTGTCTTATTTACATATTAAAATAAATATATCCTCTTCTGCTTCCCATATGAAAATAAAATTGCTTGTGTATTAGAATATATTAGATTGTACTGCAAATGGTGCAGTGAAAAAGCGTGTGTTTGTGTCTATACCTTTGGAAGGTACTATATGTATGAATTTGCATACTTTGTTGGAGATAGTTGCAAATTTCATGACATTTTATAACAGAGTTTTAAATTTTAATTTGATTATCTTAAAATTTATGTGGGAGAAAAAAATATTTAAAAATAGCTGACAGACTTCTCTGGCAGTCCAGTAATTAAGACTCTGTGCTTCCAATGCAGGGGGCATGGGTTCAGTCCCTGGCTGGAACTAAGAGCCTTCATGCTGCGTGATGTGGCCAAAAAAATAATAATAAAATAGCCAAGAAAATCATGAAAAAGAGCAACAATGATAAACTAGCTACAACAGAAATTTTGTTATAAAACCTTGGTAATAAAATATATAAGAACAGTAGAGAGTACTCAGAAATAAATCCAAAATATATGATAATGTTACACATTAAAATGCTAGTTGAATTTATTGGAGAAAAGTGGCCTGTTTAATAAATGGTCTAGTGGGAAAATAAAGATATTACTTCACATCACGTGCAAGTAAATTCCACTTAAAAGTAAACAATAATAAAAGTTATAGGAGAAAATTTAGGCACCTAGACACACACACACACACACACGCACATACACACCTACCTGCTAAATATTACATAACCAGTAAATCAAGACAGAAGGCATAGGAGCTAAAAAAGGATAGATTTAATAATACCAAAAACCCTTCGAAAACTGTGGAAAAGATTACCTAAACAAAGAGACACTGTTAATATTTTAATAAAAGTTTTTGCAGTAGAAAGAACATATAAGGACCATGAAGCATAAATGTAAAGAACGTCTACAATTTGGTAACAAAAAGACAGCACATAGAAAAGTGGACAAAAGATATGAATGGACAATTCACAGAAGATCAAATACAAATGACAAGAAAGCATATAAACTGATGCTCATTTTCTCAGCAGTCAGAGAAATGCAAATTCAAGTACAATGCTGTCATTTATACCTATCAAATTGGTGAGAACTAAAAAGAGTAATAATACCTACTGCTGACAGTGAGTAGAAAGGGAAGGACTCTCATAGTGGTTGAAACATGGACCCTGGTGACTTTTTGAAAGCAATCTGGAAGCAGCTATTAAAATGTAAAATGCTGGATAAACAACAAAGTCCTCCTGAATAGCACAGGGAACTAGATTCAATATCTTGAAGGATGTGAAAAATTATGTGTGTGTGTATATATATATTTATATATATATATATATATAACTGAGGCTTCCCTGGTGGCTCAGCGGTAAAGAATCTGCCTGCTAACGCAGGAGTTACGAGTTCTATCCCTGAGTTAAGAAGATCTCCTGGAGAAGGAAATGGCAACCCACTCCAGTATTCTTGCCTGGGAAATCCCATGGACAGAGGAGCCTGGTGGGCTACAGTCCATGGGGTCTCAAAGAGTTGGACACGACTTAAGGACTAAACAACAACAACAAATGTATAACTGAGTCACTTTGCTGTACAGTAGAAATTAACACATCATTGTAAATAGCTATACATCAATAAAATATATTTTAAAATAGGAAGATTGAATTAAAAAACATTAAAAAAATTTAATGTATGCACCCTTTGAGCAAGCAATATCACTGCCAGGGATCTATCTCATAACAGGTAAAGGTGACAATTACTGAGTACTTATTAGTGCCAGGTTCTGTTTCGTGCACAATAACGCATTATCTCAGTTAATCCTCACAACAACCCTGTGAGGTAGGTACTATTATTATCCTTCTTTTTGGTGGGGAATGATGAGAAACTGCTGGCACAGAGAGGTCATGTGACTCACTCAAGGAGACACACTTCGCAAGCGCAGAGCTGGGTTTCAAATCTAGGCTGTCTGAATTCAGGGCTTGTACTCCTAGCCACCAACTGAATCCTCCTTTCATAACAGAAATAAAAGCACCAGTGTGGGAGGAAATAAGCAGAAGGGTGTGCTCGGCAGCATTGTTTATAATGGCAAAAACCAGATGCGAGCAGAATAACTGTCCACAGGGAATGTTTGAATAAACTGTGGACCATTCATACATGAAATGTTACCCGACCATAGGAAAGGATGTATTAGATCTATACCTTGATTTGAAGGGATTTCCACAAAGTCAATCAGTTCAGTTCAGAGGATCAGTTATGTCCGACTCTTTGTGACCCCGTGGACTGCAACATGCCAGGCTTCCCTGTCCATCACCAATTCTCAGAGCTTGCTCAAACACATGTCCATCGAGTCGGTGATGCCATCCAACCATCTCATCCTCTGTCGTCCCCTTCTCCTCCTGCCTTCAGTCTTTTTCAGAATCAAGGTCTTTTCTAACGAGTCAGTTCTTCACATCAGATGGCCAGAGTATTGGAGCTACAGCATCAGTCCTTCCAATGAATATTCAGGACTGATTTTCTTTAGGATTGACTAATTTTATCTTCTTTCTGTCCAAGGATTCTTAAGAGTCTTCTCCAATACCATAGTTCAAAAGCATCAATTCTTCGGTGCTCAGTTTTTCTTTATGGTCCAACTCTCACATCCATGCACTATAGCCTGCATGGCTTCTCTGTCCTTGGAATTCTCCAGGCAAGGATGCTGGAGTGGGTTGCCGTTTCTTTCTCCAGGGGATATTCCCAATCCAGGGATCGAACTCAGGTCTTCTGCATTGCAGGCAAACTCTTTATCATTTGAACCATCAGGGAAGCCCCTTTAAGCTTATATGGCCTGAAAACTTCTCGTCTCTTCTGCCTGTCTCCCATCTCTTTCAGATTCTCTGACTTCACTTTCTATTTTAACCTGCTATTCCTGTTCTATCCGATCTAGGCTAGGATGTGACCTCTGGCATCAGGGCCCTTATTGTTAGTGGACAGTTCTCCAGCTCCTTATCTGCCATTGCTTACGTGTCCTTTTAAGGACCCAGCCTCTGGCCACCTTCTTTCAGAAGAGGTTTGCTCATATTATCACTTCTTGTGAAACGCCTGTTTCCCAGGAATGAGTTCTCTTTTCATCTGACCTTGCAGGTTTCTGTTCTGACTGCTTATCTGAGCCCTTGGTGTTCCTGCCACCTCTCTGGTAGAGAAGAGGAAAACAAGAGTCTTTTCCTTTGGTAGGAAAGTAACTCCTTGATTAAAGTCTGATTGTGCCCCAGTGAATAGACACCTAGGTACTTTCGGTGTCAGAGCAATCAGCACCCTCTTTCTGGCAGGTGTTTCTGACCCATCATGAGGTAGACTCCATTAGCTCCTCTCTAGAATATAAACTCCTGAGGGCAGGAACAGGGATCTAATTTATCTTGGTACATCCTGTAACATCTAGCACAGTAGTACAGTGTCATTTCCATAGTGGACTGATTCAGCAACAACTTAAGTGCCCATGAGCCAGGCATTTTACCTGATGCTAGAAATGCCATGCAAACAGCTTCTGCCTTCAAAGAAATCCCTTGTTTTGTACTGGGAGTTGGGACCCATGAAAAAAATGGCAGAGAGGTGATAATTGAGTTGGATTATAGGCAAACAGGGTGTCATTGCATTATCTCTTTACATTTCTGTGTTTGAAAATTTCCACAATAATGTTTTAAAAGGTAGAGCCTGGGGAAAGTGTCCTGGGCAGAATGGGACTCAGAATTTAAATAAATAAAGCAATTAACTGATGTGTTTCCCACACGTTGAAGCCCTGACTCCCAGTGTAATATTTGGAGACTAGGCTTTCAGGAAGTAATTAGGTTCAGATGAAGTCTTGTGCCTAGAACTCTTGTGATTGGATTAGTGTCCTTATAAGAAGAGGAAGAGACTAGAGCTCGCTGGCTTTCTGCCATCTGAGGACACAGCCAGAAGGCTGCCTTCTCCAAACCAGGAAGAGAGCTCCCACCAGAACTTTACCATGCTAGTAACTTGATCTTGGACTTCCAGTCTCAAGAACTGTAAGAAATAAATTTTTGTTGTATGTATGCGGCTCAGTCTGTAAAGAATCCCCCTGCCAATGCAGGAAACATGGGTTCAATCCCGGGGTCAGGAAGATCCCCTGGAGAAGGAAATGGTAACCCACTCCCTCACTCCAGTATTCTTGCCTGGGAAATCCCATGGACAGAGCAGCCTGACAGGTCTTGGGGTCGTAAGAGTCGCACTTAGTGACTATTGATATCACTTTTATGTAGAAGCTAGAAAAATGTTACCAATGAAGTTATTTACAAAACAGAAATAGACCCACAGACACAGAAAACAAATTTAGGGTTACCAAAGGGGAAAGGAAGGGGGAGGGGTAAATTGGGAATTGGGGATTAACATTTACACATTGCTATATATAAAAGAGATAAAAAACAAGGACCTTCTGTATAGCACAGGGAACTATACTCAATATATTATATAAGCTATAATGGAAAAAAATCTTAAGAATAAAAACATATATATATGAATCACTTTGCTGTGTATCTGAACCATCGTAAATCAACTACAACTAAATTTTAAAAAAATTCTGTTGTATAAGTCATCCACTCTATGGTGTTTTGTTATGGCAGTCTGAGCTAAGATAACCAGTAACCAGAACTAAGTAGAGGATGTGGTCAGAATTAATCTTATAAGAATTTAATCAAGGGCTTTGTGATTTGAAGGCCATGAGGGCAGTATATACACAGTCATCAGAAGCCTGAAGTTCACCCTTACGTACTTAGAGGAGGCCTGCTACCTGAGTTTTCTGAATTTACTTGCTACTCTAATTTTCTCCTTGTCACCATTTCTAGGATCTGTAGTCTAGAGTGTAGTTATTTTGTAGCAATAGGAAGAATGCCCTGGTAAATCCCGCTAACAGCTGTTTCATACCTTTTGTTCTAGGTGTATACAAAACTTCCCATAGCCTCAGCAGTGGTGGATGGAAATGATATCTGGGACAGGGAAAGCGTTTATCAGGGGTAAGGACCAGCAGTCAAGGAGGAAATCAAGTCTTCAGGCTCCTATGGCCCTGTGAATTTCTTAGCTTTTCCTCAATCATGTCAACAAGTTTGGTGAAGGCTCCAAAGTTTCAGTTGAATAAATTGCCTGAACACTCTTAACAGTGGTGGAAAGAAGGGTAGATAAGGCTGCTGCTGTCTTTGCCTCAACTCAGACTTATTGAATTAGAATCCCTGAGGCAAATTTCCTGAGCGATTATTACACCTATCATTACAGGCACTAAAGATGAAGAACCTTTGTACTGATTTACACCCTTTTCTTTGGTTACATCCAGGCCACAAGCTTATAAACCTTGAAGTTTTTATCATCATTAAGTTTCCTTTGATTTACTTGTCACTTAGCTAGATTGCTGGTTATTGTGTCTCTTCCAAAACAGGAGACTGAAAAATCCTTTCCACCATAGGAAATCCTAAAGGAGATTCAGTTTCCAATTCATTAAGGTGAATTCAGGATTAAGGACAATCAATTTTTCTCCCTACCCCCATAGCTTCATCCCTACTGTATTAAAGATGCAAAGAGAACACCTGTCTCTTGTTTTCAGAGAAGATAGAGTGTTGCCTATGGCAACCAACAGACCGCTTGAGATTTACTGCTGCAGGTTCCCTAAGCAACCCCGGCAGCCATCTTTGCAGGGACTCTTCAGCGGGCCAGGGCCACGGATAATCTAGATCTACCGCATCATGGGCTACCACTTGTTTCTGAATTTCCCGGGAGCCATAAGGGACTCAACCAACCTATTCACCAGAGGAAGAGCTAAGGGACCTCTGTCTCCTTTAGGTCCCTGGGGCAAGATAGAACGCAGAGAAGGCTTTCTTTGGAAAAAGCAGAGGCAACAGCTGCTCTGGGTATAGGCAAATGGCAAGAATTACCTGGGAGGAAGTCTCCCTACCCAGCCCTTAGTCTGGCACAGAGGTGTTAAAAAGGGCTCTTTTTAAACTCAATTGGCACTTTGGGTGTCGGAGAATTACTCCTTGAATGTTTACTCTCTGACTTGTGGGCTAAGAGGCATCTTTCAGTATTTAAACAGGCCTGGTGAACAACTTCAAGGGCCAGTGGCCACCTCCTCTGTGATGCCAGTGAATCCAGTCTACTGAACTTGTCATTATCTGAAATGATTCTGTATTAGGTGAACTTTCTGCTGGCCTTTTATGGCTCACTTGATAATACAGGGACCCCAGCACTCTACAAATCCCACTTCATTCCAATGTTCCTGGACACTCCATAGGCTAACATCCTCCATCCCCAAAATATCCACAATGCTCGATCAAGAGCTGCAGCTGCTCTGAGCTGGTCTATGAACACCGCCTCCTACCATGCCGCCTGGCATGGCAGTTTCTGCTGGGGACTGTCACTGCTCTGAAGGGAACAATACACACACTGTTGCAGCAGCCCTTGCTGGAAACTGACACCTCTGCAGGCTGGCACTGCCACGACCCTGCTGTTTCTTCTGGGTTCTCTGGGTCTTTCCCATTGCTCCCCTGGGCACCTACTAAGTATCAAAGCAGCATCTGGTCCGTAGCGGAGTAGGGAGTAATTTCTACCACTCTCTGTGTTATGTACTCAGAGAGGGGTCCTCAAACTGTGTGAACCCCAGTGTGTTATAGAGATAAGGAAACAGCTTTTTAAATGTCTACAGACTTGTCATTTCTCTGAGGCCTGGGTTTTCATTTAAGTGTTTAAGGCAATGTTGCATCTGAGTAACAACAATCAGACTCCACCTAGGTGACCAAGGCACTAATTCTTGGTGAGCCTATCACACCTGACTCCATAGTCCCCTAGGAGGAGGTCTCTCAAATGAGGCACCACAGGCTTCTCACAGAAAGACTTCCTCAAAGCCACCTTACATGCTAACCAGACACATCCAGCTGTATCTGAGACACCTGCAGCAGAAGAGACGAGAACCCAATTAATCCTGTGCAGCCTTTCAAGTTTGTGAGCCTTATTTATAGGCTTCCCAGGTGGCTCAGCGGTAAAGAATCTACCTGGCAACGTGGAAGACACAGGAGACACAGGTTCAATCCTTGGGTTGGAAGGATCCCCTGGAGGAGGGCACGGCAAGCCACTCCAGTATTCTTACCTGGAGAATCCCATGGACAGAGGAGCCTGGCGGGCTACAGTCCATAGGGTCGCAAAGGTTCAGATGTGACTGAGCGTGCATGCACATACACACACACACGCCTTATCTATATTTATAAGATCACAAGATACTGGAGACCAGAGACCATGTTTTCCAATTCTTTTCCATCTGTAACATTAGCACAGTCTCACAACTATCTGAACCTTAAGCAAAACAAACCCACACAACTCTTCATAATTTACAAAGCAGTTTTAAAACATTATCTCATTTAGTTTTTACAACCACCCTGTGGCTAGGGTATTAGTAGCCTCATTTTGCAGCCGAGATGCTCCATGCTGTCCAAGGTCACCAAGATACTCAGCCGTGAAGCTGAGCCTTGACCTCTGTTTACTGACTCCAGTCTCTCTCCATTACTGCTGGTGCATTGGGAACACCCACAGCACTCACAGGGCTTCCCTGGGGGCTCAAACTGTAACAAATCTGCCTGCAATGCCTGAGACCTGGGTTTGATCCCTGGGTTGGGAAGATCCCCTGGAGTGGGGGATGTCTACCCACTCCAGTATTCTTGCCTGAAGAATTCCATGGACAGAGGAGCCTGGCAGGCTCCAGTCCATGGGGCCGCAAAGAGTCAGACACGACTGAGCGACTGACACACACACAGTGCTCATACTCTTGATCTAGGTTCAACTTTCCCTTTATGTGACCTCTCTGTATCCTCTCCATCTCAGCAGAAAGTGTGAAAGAGGACCAAAGACAACCTGTTTTCACTTCATCTTTTTCCCTTCCTTTTCCAACTTGCTGTCTCGCGTTTGGGGTCATTTCTCACTTGGACCTCTGAGACCTTGGTAAGGGCTGAATGTTTGTGTCCCCCGCCTCTATATTTATATGTTGAAGCCCCAACCCCCAGTGTGATGCCTTTGAGAGGTAATTAGGTTCAGATGTGTACCTGAGAATGGGAGTAGTGTCCTTGTAAGAGCAGGAAGAGGGGCCAGAGCATACTCTCTCTTTTTCTGAGAAATGAGGACACAGCAAGCTGGTTGCTGTTTCCAAGCCAGGAAGAAACCCTTCCTCCTGGAACAGAATCTGCTGGAATCTTAACCTTGGACTCCTCAGCTTCCAGAATTATGAGGAATAAATTGATGTTGTGTCAGTCACCCAATCTATTTTGTTCTGGCAACCTGAGCTAACCAATGCAGACCTCATAGCCCACTTTAGCTTTGCCTTGGATTCTCAGCTACCTGGCCTGCCATAATCATTGTAAGGAGAGGGTTTTCCTTGTTGCTGCTTGGGTCCTTTGGTTTCTAGGCTTTTCTTGACCTGCTCGTGGGAGGAAACATCGTAAGGCAAAAATACTGGCTTCATAAGGAGAGAGTCAGAAGATGTAGTTTCAGATTCCAAGCCTGCTAATCACTGTGTGAGCTTAGACAAGTCCTTTCATAGCTTCATCCCTTTAAGGCTCCGTTTTCTCATCTGCAGTGTAAGGGGATTGAAAAACAAGATCCAGATCCTTTCTGGTATAAAATGTTCTCCTTTCATCAATTTGAACTGGCATCCTAGCTTCTTTCTCTGTTGCTTTCAGTCTACTACCTAGCATTCATTTTTATCAGCCATAAAATTCCATCTGTTCTTCTTCCTAAGTGCTTATCATAAATTTCTTATTATCAGATGCTAAAGTATGCCCTGGTTATTTCCCTGGGAAAGGGAATTTTTGCTACAGAACCAACTACAGCATAGTATTGTCTTTGCAAAGTACAGGAAACAAATTTAGACCAGCTTCTCAAAGGCAAGGAGTTCATTTCACTGAAGCTAGTTATGTACACAATGTTGGAGGTGTTTATGGCTTGTTGGTTTCTATAACTTGAAGTTAAGGGGTCTGCTCTGTATTTTTAAATCTTTTCTTCATCCCACTACTTTTGATCAACTTTGCACAGCCTTGCTGTACTGTCTTCTATGAAAAATCTGCTAACCTCTTTACATTATTTTGGCGAGGTAAGTGAATATTACTCTAGTTCTTTGCCCAATTCATACCTCAAACCCCATCCTGGAGGAGTTGTAATTCATGATCTCCTTAGGTCCATCAAATACTTGGAACAGCTGGTCCTGTGGCTGCATCTTTGCCTCTATGAAACCCCAGCGTTAGCTGTATGCATATTCAACTCCCCCAAAGTCGACAAGGTTGGTTTAATAATCGGCCCCCTTACACAGAGGGCAAGGGAGACTGAAGAAAGAAGCAAACCTCTCCAAGTAGGTGGCAGGTTTAATAAGCAAGGAAACTTATCATGTTTGTCTTGGGTGGAGGCAAGATAAATAGATCTGGGACTTCCCTGGTGGTCCAGTGGTTAAGAATCTGCCTTTCAATGCAGGGAACACCAGTCTGATCCCTGGCCTGGGAACTAACATCCCACATGTCCTATGGCAACTAGAGAGAAGCCGGTGTGCCACAACAAAGACCCAGCACTACCAAATAATAAAAATAAATAAATAAAAATAACAAAGAACCAAGTAATTTCTGAAAAAAAAAAATGACTAGATTTCCATACTTCCACACCAGAACCTTAAAAGTTTGCATAGAAGCCTTAACCGGGTTCAGTTACATGTTCAGTCCAGTCTCAACAACACCCCTCTCTCTTAAGGCTGCGTCCTTGGAGCAGCTCCTACAGTAGGAACAGTAGGCAGAGTGTGCATTCCAAGGACAGGGGAGGGAGCAAGAAGCCTCCAGTTGCCCACTTGGAGGGTCAACCAGCAGTCACATCTTTTTGATGATCTCCTCCAACATATAGGGTATTATGTAAACGCATGATAGCTGAGCATAATTCAGCCCACGAGACTACCTCCAAATGAGACTGCAATCAACAACCCTTGGGGTCTATCTACAAAGGATAGACAGAAACAGGCAGACATTGTTACTGCCACTGAATCAGCTGCGCTTTTTATAACCATGAGGAATTCTTCAGGGACTTTAGGGCAACTTTGCCAGTTTTCTCAAGAATCAGCGGGCTCAGCTGTGTGGCCCATTTCAATCATTGCCTATGAAGTGGGTTTTTTTTTTTTTAATCTTTGAGGACTCTTTATTTTTTACGGTAGGTTATTTTTTTGGTTTTTATTTATTTATTTGTGGCTGTGCTGGGTGTTCGTTGCTGCGTGTGGGCTTTCTCTAGAGTGGTGAGTGAGGGCTCCTCTCCAGTTGCGGTGCTCAGGCTTCTCATTGCGGTGGCTTGTTGCAGAGCATGTGCTCGAGAGTACAGGCTCAGGAGTTGCGGTGCACAGGCTTAGTTGCTCTGTGGCATGGGGAGTCCTCCTGGACCAGGGATCAAACCTGTGTTCCCTGCATTGTCAGGCTGATTCTTAGCCACTGGACCTCTAAGGAAGTCTTCTTTGAGAGCTCTTGTTTAATAGAAGAGATGAATGGAAATAGACATTTTTTTTCTTTCTCTTGTGAAAGTCTCCCTCCCTGAGCTATTTCTCATACAATCCTTTCCCCAGCAGTGTGTGTTCTTTATAGAAATAAAACTGACTCTGAATCCGGATTCTACAGCTAGAGTATTCTAGAGAGTAGTTCAGACTAACTAACCCTTCCCACTGGCTTCCCTGGAAGCAGCTCTTCTTACAGAGACCTTGGTGATTGCATGAAGAGCTTGATTCCACCCCCACCCCTCTTTATTGAACTCCTTTTAGCGAGTAACCATTGGTAGAGAATCTCTTCCAGTTGAGTTTTCCTTTAATAAAAAAAATTAACACCTTTATTGAGATATAGTTGACATACCATAAAATTAACCTATTGAAAGCGTACAATGTGTGGGTTTTTAGAATATTCTCAGACTTGTGCACTCATCATCACAACCTACATTTCGACTATTTTCATCACCCTAAAGGGGAATGCAGCATGTAGTGGCAACCATAGCCCATTCCTCTCTCTGGCCCGACGTGGCCAGCCCTAGTCAACCACTCCTCTTCTTTCTGTCCCTATTGATTTGCCTCTTCTGAACACTTATATGGAATACGTATATGGAATCATACAATATGTGACCTTTTGTCTTGCATTTCTTTCCTTAAATGTATAAGTATTTTATTCCTCTGGATGCTATTATAAATGGGCCTGTTATCTTAATTTCATTTTCAGAATTTTCATTGCTGGCGTATGGAAATCTAATTGATTTTTGTATATTTGTCTTGGAGCTTGCAACCTTGCTCAACTCATTAGATCAGATGGTTTTCTAGTGGATTCCTTAGGATTTTCTATATACAAGACCATGTTATCTGCAAACTGAGATAGTTTTACTTCTTCCTTTCTAATTTGGATGTCTTTTATTTCTTTTTTTCTTGCTTAATTACCCTTTCTGAAACCTCTGGTACACAAGGTTAAAAGAAGTAGAAAGAGGGGACGGGAGCGTTTTTATTTATTTATTTTTTTTCGGGAGCGTTTTTAAAAGGCTTTATTTTCCCTGGAAACTTGGTTACAAAGCAACTTGTTAGACGTCTTGTTATTTGCGTCTCATTATTTATTATAATAGTAGTGAAAAAATAGAATCAATGGCTTCCCACTTGTCCTGGCGACAGAATGAGATTAAACTACCTCTTTGGAGAAACTATTTTTAACTCTTATGCAGTCTTGGGGTCATGATTTAATGATAGTTTGGACTCTTTCATCTTTCCTTTCTCTTGTATCGAGGTCCAAACGAGATCTTGGCCAGCTACCCCTTCCCATGCCCTTCTCCCAGCCTTCTGTTTCCTGGCAGGCACAGAGTCCTATGTGCTCAAGTTTCTGGAGGGTGCTTGATGGCTCAGCAAACCCTTCACTTTTCTTTTGGCTTCTTAAGAAGCGCCTTGGGATCATCACATTTCTGCAAGATAAACTGCTCAGAACAAACTTAGATTTTGGATGGCAGCCCTAGAGAACCAGTTATGTTTGCCTGAATGCTCAGAATAGAGAATACACACTTTTGGATAAAACTTTCCTGTCTTTCTCTTGCTTTACTTTTGCCAGTATATGCTGAGTGCTACAAGGTACCAGCACTGTATTAGGTTCTGAACATGTTGAAATAAAGTGCTGAAGAAATGCTCTGAACATACAGAAGTCCTTGGCCTCAAGGAAACCACAATTAGTGGGGAGGCATTAATTTATTTAAGAAATATCTACTGAGCATTTATGATATCCCAGGCACAGCATTAAAACTTGGATAATGGTGAACTAAACAAATATGTTCCTGCCTATCTGGGGATTGCTATCTAATTATACACCCATTCAAGTAAAGTAGGTTAGATTATTAAAAAACGCTACAATAGATTAATAATAATATTTGTAGCAATTATTCATAGAGCACCAATTGTCACTATTGCAAGGTTCTTTGTCTTCGTTTTTTTATGGCTGTGCTGGGTCTTTGTTGCCTCGAGGGCTTTCTCTAGATGCAGTGAGCAGGGGCTACTCTTCATTACCGTGTGCTGGCTTCTCATTGCAGTGGCTTATTTTGTGGTGGAGCCGGGCTCTAGGACACATGGGATTCAGCAGTTGCTGCACGCGGGTTCAGTCGCAATTCCTGGGCTCCAGAGCACAGGTTCGGTGGTTGTGGCACACAGGCTTAGTTGCGCCGAGGCATGTGGGATCTTCCCAGATCAGGGATCCAACCTGTGTCTCCTGTGTTGACAGGCAAATTCTTAACCAGTGAACCACCAGGGAAGTCCCCCCTATATGGTTTGAAATGAATTTTAGAAGAAAAAAATGCTACTTGGAATAAGTTTTCTTTCTCGGTGAGCTCCTACAGTGTTCTCAAAGAGTGCTGGCATTCTGCAGAAAGCTTGGGAATGCACACAATTTCTCAAGCAGACTGTTGCGTAGCAATGGTATAAATATTTTAGTATTTTTCTTACATATATACTTTAAATTTTAGAAGGATTAGTATCTTAAACAAACAAACAAACAGACCATAGACATTGGGATACTCTAAAGTTTGGGAAACTTGATTTGGAGATCAAAAGGCCTGGATTTGCTTTCAGATTCACCACGTCCTAGCTGTGTGAGCCGGTCATCAGACTGGTCAAGTAAACTGACCATCTGTAAAGTGGGATAATAACTACTTTATGAAGTGGTGAGACGGTTGTCATTGGACACGTAGGTTTGAACCATAAACACAGATAAGTCCAACTTCCAGAGACTGAACTGTACATGCTTAGTCAACCAACTGAAACATTTAAAACTATAATTTTATCTTTTTAACTCTGAAGTTAATCCATTTTTTGAAACCCTAATTCTATTCTCAATCCTCCTAATCTTGTGAAAGTGATTTGGAAAGCAGCATGTTATTATTTATACGCTTTTAGTGCTGCAAGGGAGAAAATTAATACTTGAATGCATATTATGTACAGACTTTAATCCAGGTCCCTCTATGTATGTATGTATTTATTTTTAAAAATTATTTATTTGGCTGCACCGGGTCTTAAGTTGCAGCATGTGGTATCATTTAGCTGTGGCATGTGGGATCTAGTTCCCCGACCAGGAATCAAACCCTGTGCCCCCTGCATTGGGAGCTTAGAGTCTTAGCCACTGGACCACCAGGGAAGTTTCCCTCTATGTATTTATGATAGTTGATTCTCCTAAAAACCCCATGAATTAGGAGTGATTTTCCACGAAAGGAAACTGATGCTCAGAGATGAGTCTGTAAATGGAAAAGCCCTTCGGAAAACTTAGGTCTAACTGTCTAAGCATGGTCTAACCCTTGCTCTTTCCACTCATTATTCAAGGCTGCCCTTTAAAAAAGTCAAAGGAGTATGAAATTATTTTGAAAATAAGAACCAACAGAAATAATTCCACCCTTAAGAAGTAAGTCTTTTAAGATGCCATGAGGACTCTAAGGATAATTGGAGACATCATTGGGTGGCATAAAACCGCGGTTGTGGACTGTTATCCCAGCCCAAAGTACCACTGTAACTTTAGCCCACTGTACTTTCTATTTGGCCATAAAGACATCCAGCTTCTTGGAGCCAGCTTCCATTTGGATTCCAACTTCCTGGCTCCTGCTGTGGGTTTGTGGTTTTCAACTGCCTGCAGTTGAAACAGAAAGGACTAGAAGGCTGTAGTGGCATGAAGGAGTCCTGCTAAGCATCATGTAGTTTAGAACTTTGGCCAGCAGGTGTCTCTGCAGACAAGGGAAAGGGTTTCTTTCTGGTTTAGAGATGAAGACGGATGAAGATTTCAATCCCAATAGTACACATTTTTCTTAGCCAGTAGCTGGAAAGGCTGGTAGAAAACTTAAGCAAACCCCAATTATAATGTAGGGAAACTGCAATAAAGGCTGTGTCTCTTGCACTGTTTTCCAAAACACTGCAAGTCTGTTTGAAGGTAAGCACTAAAAACTCGGAGGCAATTCCCAAGGCAGGTGCAGCAGAGAGGATGGCCTCTTAGGAGAGATGTGAAGATGAAGGGAAAGGGACTTCCTGGTGGCCCAGTAGTTAAGACTCCATACTCTCCATGCAGGGAGCCTGGGTTCCATCCCTGGTCAGGGAACTAGATCCCACATACTGCAACTAAGAAAGAGCCTGCATGCTGCAACTTAAGATCCCATGTTCTGTAACCAAGACCTGGCACAGCCAAATAAATAAATAAATATTTTTTTAAAAGAATAAGGAAAAAGAGGAAAGATGCAGTTTAGAAGTAGGGAAATAAAGAACTTCTGTCTGAGATAGACGTTGGAAGCACACGTTTATTTTCTATGAAATATGGTGAATTCCTAGATTTGAGATACACTTCTATATTCAAGGAGGAAAAAAGGATCCACATAACGCCAAAATCTTAATGTTTGTTGAATATCACACTTTTCACTTGAGAGAAACAAATCATTAAACACTTCTTTCTAAATTAGCATAAATATTTGGGAGTTGATTATAGGGTAACTAAGTGTAACTTGCATTAAGGAGCATATCCTTTTGTAAAGAAAGTTGTTCTGAATGAACTCTTTTTCTCTACTAAATATGTTTTTCCACTGATTTTCCTTATAAAACAACAGGTGTATTTACCTGAGGAAAACATCAATCCCAAATGATAATATAGTCACATCTGAGAATGCAGAAAATCTTTAAAAAAAGTCATCTTTAGAGATCTTTTGGATGATCTATGGGATAACTAATAATAATCTAAAAATGCTTAAATTGTATCCTAGAACATATGCGAAGTAGTAAGGGTAATTTTTTGTTTCATTTAGCTCAAATGGTTCCATTAAGAAGAAAAATGTGAGCAAGTTGAACAGAAAATCCTAGATCGAAAACATATTAGCTGTTCTCAAGCCCCCTGCCCAGGACATTTTACAGCAGGAGAGTATGTACTTATTTTGCTCAGACCTGTTTCTGGGCACCCAGAGGAAGCACTTGGACATGACTGGGTTGGTCTGGGACAGGAAAGGCAAGGTAAGAGTCACGTAGCTGAGGTGGTAACTCAGCGCACTCCCGTGATAGAGAGAAGACACACGTTCAGCGCACCAGGGCACACTGAACATCTCAACAACGTGTATACAACAGTGCCTGGCTTTCTACGTGATGGCAGAATTATAGATTACAAATTGGTGAAGAGGGACTTCCCTGGGGATCCAGGGGCTTAGACTCTGTGCTCCCAGTGCAGGGAACCGGGTTCCATCTTTGGTCAGGGAATAGATCCTACATGCCACAACTAAAGAGTCCACACGCTGCAACAAAGACCCGGCACGGCCAAATAAATATTTTTAAAAACTGGCTAATGATTGCCTTGTTTGGCAATATGTGGCATGCAAACATTGCACAATGTTGTCTTTTGGCCTACAGAATTTCTGAATACTGCTTCACTTCTTTCTGAGAGGTAATGAGCTGAGACAATGAAAAGTTAGGGCTTAGATTTTCTTCAAGGTCCTGATGCCTCTGAGACTTTGGAACTATGTGGTGAGGCTGCAGTTTCCTTCTGGGTTGCTGGTAAATTGCTCTGCAGACAGGCTTGGAGGGCCTTTAAAATCATAAAAGTGAAAGTGAAAGTCACTCAGTCGTGTTCGACTCTTCGAGACCTAATGGACTATACAGTCCATGGAATTCTCCAGGCCAGAATACTGGAGTGGGTAGCCTTTCCCTCCTGCAGGTGATTTCCCGACCCAGGGGTCGAACCCAAAAGAGTTAACATATTCCTTCCCGAGGCTTATATCACTCCCCGCTCAGAACTTAAGTCCTCAGAGGTTTTGCATCGCTTCCAGAAGTTCCTAAGGGCCTATCCTATCCATCAAGAATGCCTTGGCTTGCCCTTTTCAAGTTTTAGAAACAAAACACAATGACATCATGAAGGAAATGTCTCACTTTCATCTTTGCGTCTACTTTTGCTTTTGCAGAAAAGAGTGCGTTGGTTATGGAGGTGGATTGGGAGCCGGGTGGCGGAGTCTCTGCCTTCACCCTGGACTGCAGGGCTCCAAGAATTTCAGCCCCCAAGCCACCCCTCTGAATCTGCAGCAGGGCAGGAACACACTTTCCCATCTATTTTCTAGGATAGCAAAACACTGGTACAGTAAGCAGTGAATCTCTTCACGGATCTACTTGCAAGTGAAGCAGCATGTCAATCAGTTTTGCAATCTGCTATTTTTTTTAATCTATTTTTAAAAAATATTTTTATTTATTTATTTGGCAGTGCCAGGTCTTAGCTATGGCACGTGGGATCGAACCCAGGCCCTATGCATTGGGAGCATGGAGTCTTAGCCACCGGACCACCAGGGAAGTCCCTGTCATTCTTCATTGATATGATCTGGTGCCTGCTCTGTCCTTTTCTCCAGAACTCTCAAGTCTTCTTCTCCCATGGGTCTAAACTGAGTTTGGGGAGGAAACTGCTTTTCCTACAAGCTTACTGCGTTTTCTTACTAGCTGCTTTCCTTTAGCTACTGGTCATAATCCTGTGGGGGAGGATCTCTGTTTCAGAGGTAAGTTGCCTGGGGTTGAATCCTAATTCTGGGACACACTTTCTATCTCTATGACTGTGGTCAACTCCCTTAATCCTTCTGTGCCTCATTTTCCTTATCTGCAAAATGGGGATAATAATATATCCTGTCTCACAGGGTTGTTGAGGATTAAGTTCATTTAAGTAAAACTGCTCAGCATAGTGCCTGGCAAATTGTTGTTGTTGACTGTGAGTGGACTTTCCAAATGGCGCTAGTTGGTAAAGAATCTGCCTGCCAATGCAAGAGACATAAAAGATGTGGGTTTGATTTTTGGGTTGGGAAGAACCCCTGGAGGAGGGAATGGCAACTCGTTCCAGTATTCTTTCGTGGAAAATTCCACGGACAGAGGAGCCTGGTGGGCTATAGTTTGTGGGGTCGTAAAGAGTTGGACTCTGCTGAGCAACTGAACCACACACTGACTCTGAGTTCCTCCTCAGACTTAACTCAGTCTTGGTATTCAATAAATAATTATTAAATGCGTACATTTAAACAGTTCCTTTTTCCCTGATGATCTTCGTTGATCAATCCCCTCCCTAATTTTCTATATTCTTCTCACCAAAGACTCTTCAGCGAAATCTCCAGCAAGTCTTTGTCCAAGTGTCAATAGGGCACAGTTACTGGCCTCTGTCCATACAGGCAAAGGGGGTAAATCACTTAACACACAGTCTGGCCGTTATTAGAGACAAGAGTTATCTGCCTCTTTTCCTGGGGAGTTAGACCAATGCTCCATTTTCTAGTTTCTCCCCAGAGGCTTCTTTGTTTTTGACACCCTCCAGGGAGCAGCAAAAGTTGCTGTGCTTGATGTTCAAACCATCTCTACAAGTAAAGGAAAAGCTGTTAAGCTAATGGTTTCAGTGCTGCTCCTGCAGCCCTCAGAGCAAAAGATTTTTTTTCCCCTTGCTTTATTTCTCATAAGTTTCCTGTTGAGACCCTCCTCCTCTTCCTTTCCTTAGGGAAGATGGTAAAACTAGGACCCTTGGGCCCGGCACCAAAGTTAATGCACAGTTCCTGTTAGAGGCAGGTGACTAGGGTCAAAGTGGTAAAAGAGGCTGGCTGCACACCATCATTTATCTGGGACTGAATGAGCTCAACCAGTGAAAGGGCTTAACCAGTGCCAGAAGCTGAGGACCACTTCATCCTTATCCTCATTTGCTAGTAAAGAAGCCAATTAATGTTAATTGTGTTGGCAATTTGGAACAGCCACCAGGGGATTGATTCAAGGCAATTGTGGAATGACCTCCCTGTCCTGTCCTAGTCCAAGCGATTACTCACAGTCAGTTGAGGAATCAGAGAGCTAATAAATACCTTTTGGTCAGAGAGAGTAAATAGGTGCTCTGCTTCTCACACATGCACAGTGCACTGGGTGTCAGTCTTTAGTATTGTACATGTAGTGACCTGACAACACAGTTCTGCCATTGAGAGAGACATAGATATAGAGGAATCAGGATTGGAAAGTGCAATACGTTTCAACATTGGCCTCTTCATGGCCTTCCCTCCTCCCCACTTGCCACCCCAGTATGTCTGCAAGCTCGGCTGTGTCCGACTTTTTGTGATCCTTTGGATATAGCCCACCAAGCTCCTCTGTCCACAGGATTTCCCAGGCAAGAATACTGAAATAGGTTGCCATTTCCTTCTCCAGGGGATCTTCCCTACCCAGGGATCAAACCGCATCTCCCATCTCCTGCATTGCAGGCAGATTCTTTACCCCTGAGCCACTGGGGAGCCCTTGCCTGCCCAGAACATCCTGTTATTGATAGCCAAGTAGCCTACCTCTCCCCAGCCTTACCTGAAGCTGTTAAAGCCAATCTGCTTAATAGAGGGAGGAGAGAAAGGAGGGGGGAAACCTGGGAGCTGGAGGGTGCAGAAGAGCAGATAACAGAGAAGAGAAAAGGGATATGAGATTTATTGTTGGAATTTGATTTGATCACCTTTAATGTCCTTGGAGAGTCGCTGGTAGGGGTGGAATTTTTATTTTATTATTTACTTATTTATTTTGCCCAACAGACCGATCGTCCTGAACCATGAGGTGACTCACTGGACAATGCGCACATTGCTTCACCAGGGTTTTACAAGTGACAGAAATAGGATGCAGGCACTTTGACAATCACCTAGCTATAGAATTGTTCAGAGAAGGGGTGGGAGGAAGGAAAATGACGTCCCTGCTCTGGCCCTCACCCACCCAATGACTGAAATGCGTGTTTGGGCTGGTTTCTCCGCCCTTGAACACGCAAGTCTTACTTTCCCTATTCTTCTACATTCGGTGACAATTAGATTGGTTGTACCAGGTGGTAAGAGGAAGGAATTTTACTGAAGAATTCCCCTGCCTCGCTACCGACTTGGTTACAGTTGCTTCAGTAATGTAGTTGTTCCTGCCTTTGGGGCCTCAAGGGCTAAAGTGGGACAGTGCTAATATTTTTGATGATGAGGAAATACTTTGCTTTAAAGGAGGCTGGGTGATTGCCGAACTGGGACAGAGGTCACAGTAGGAGGTGACATTAGCAGTTCCTGGGAGGATCGAGGGCAGGTTTTGGGTCAGGCACAAGCAGCCCCCGACTTGGGCAATGTTGCGATGGCTTGGAACTGGCTGGCACACTTGCGGTACCCACTGTCTCCTCCCCGGAGGGGGGCACCCGGGAGCCGGCGCCGGAGGAACCGGGCCCACGCGGGAAGGTCGAGCTAGCCGGTGAGGTCATGGTTGCCAAGGCTCCGGGCAGTGACGCGCGTCGGCACGTGACGACAGGTTGCCATGGCTCCCGGCCCCGGCGGCGCGGGCGCTCCGCCTCCTGGAGTGACGTCCGCCGCCCCCCCACCTCTTTTCCCGCCCCCCCCGCCCCCTCTCCCTCCCCCCCCCCCCCCCACCGCCGGCTCCCCGCGGCCCCGGAGGTTTCACTGCACAACAAGATGGCGGCGGCGGCGGCGAGCGGAGCTGGCGGGGCTGCCGGGGCCGGAGCGGGGGGAGCCGGGCCGGCCGGCCGCCTGCTGCCTCCGCCCGCCCCGGGACCCCCGGCCGCCCCCGCTGCTGTCCCCCCGGCGGCTGGCCCGCCGCGTCCCCCAGCCCCGGCCTCCCGCGGGCCGGTGCCTGCCCGCATCGGCTACTACGAGATCGACCGCACCATCGGCAAGGGCAACTTCGCGGTGGTCAAGCGGGCCACGCACCTCGTCACTAAGGCCAAGGTAGTGGCGCGGCGGGACCTGGCGGCGGCGGGGCTGCGCGGCCCGGGACCGTCCGAGTGTGGCGGGGGAAGGGGAGCCCCGCGACACCGAGGTGGAGGGGTCGGCGCCGCGAGCGGGGCTCGGGAGTGCGTTGGGAACAGGGAAGCGGGTAGGGGGTTATCGGGCAAGAGTGAGGAGAGAGAGAGCAGGAGGCGGGGGGGCA
This sequence comes from Bos mutus, assembly GCF_027580195.1. NCBI lineage: Eukaryota > Metazoa > Chordata > Mammalia > Artiodactyla > Bovidae > Bos > Bos mutus. Next base: position 52,090,086 of record NC_091631.1, read on the forward strand.
CCGTGGGGCCCGGGAGAGGGTAACTGCACAGCAGAGGGGGCGCAAAGCGGCCACTGAGCGCCGGGACCTGGGGAACTAGAGAGCCGGGGATGGGCAGGGGGCTCCCCGGGCTGTGCGGAGGGTCGTAGCAGGGGTGATGAGAAAGACGTTTGGAACTCTCCCGGAGCCAGGAGACAGTAAGCTAAGAAGCCTCTGAAACCAGAAATTAGGAAATCCTGCGGGAACGAGGGCAGGGGAATAGGAAATATGGACCAGGAGGATGGGGGAAAACAAGGGTGAAACTGACACGGGTGGGCTTTTGAGGGGAAGAAGGATGGCTGGGGTCTTGAGTGGGGGTACAAGGTACTGGAAGGTATGAGGGACCTGGTACCTTATGACAGCGGCACCAGGCAGCATTTGGTCGCCCAAGACTGCTAGATGGTGAGAATGAGAGACAGGACAGAGAAGATTATTGGAGCCGGCGATGAAAAAAATGGGGAAATAAGGAGGAAAAAAATTACTTTGCTTTTCCACAGGAAAGGGGTCAGGGAACAGAGACCCAGGGGTACCCCTGCTTTGTAGTGGCCCTAGGTAATCAGGGGTTAAACAATTCGGGAGAGCTGGATTGCTGGTTATATTTAGTTGTCGGAGGGTCCAGAACCATACAGTTTACAGAACCTAGGGTGGGCTGTCAGTGGTGGTGGGGCGGGGGGGCGTCTGGAGACTGGGGAGGTGTGTGAAGAATCCGGACACTCATTGGGCCCTTTGGTTCCCAAGGGATTTGTGGAGCAGTGGTGGTGAAATTGGCAAGGTCAATTAGGAAGCCATATCGTACACGTTTAAAATTTTACCTACAAAATTCGTTTTTGGAGGAAATATGGTTAGTTCTTTCCTGTGGCCTTCTTCACTGGGAGTCTTGGCAGTGAAGACACCAGGAGGAACTGCTTGGTTTTGATAGGACTCCCAGAACCCATTTATACTTCAGATTTCTTTCTTTGCTCCATCTCTCACTTGAATGAACACTTTTGGTGAAGTCATTCATTATATTTAAAACTGCAATTTGTGTTTCCCTCAGCTCGATGAAGAACCCTTACAGCTGCTGCTGCTTCCTACCAAAGCCACATCAATTCCCCTCACCTCCTCAGCCCAGTCTTTGGTCCTTGTTTTCGCTTGTATGGCAGTCTGTTGTTTTCAGAAGGCAGTGACTTATCTCTGCCTTCTCTCCCTCTTACTTATGACCTGAAGTTCCTTTTTCCCTCCTTTCTGTCAGACTCTAAAGGGCCCTTTTTACCAGGGTTGTGGGGTGGGTGGGTGGCTGTGGAAAATTGATTGGTCAGTTTCACTTCCTTTTGGGGGGGGCCCCCTTCAGCCTTTTTTTTTTTTTTTTTCAGTTTTTATCAGAGGGCCTCAAGTCTGCAGGTCTGAGCTGAATGAGATACCAGAGTCCAAGGTTTCCTGATGCTACCCTCAGACCCTGACACGGAGTAGACTTAACCAAGACTCTGGTGCATCCCTGCCCCTCTGAATGTTTCCTATTGCATTTACAGTTAGCCAAGACAAATCTATATTTACAAACAACTCTAATTGTTCCAGCCTTGTTCCTTGTTTTGGTATTTCCTTTTCCACACCCTCCCCCTCCCACCTAAGTAATCACTTGGGCTTCTTTGATTATTTTGCTCTGACCTCTGGGGGATGGACTCTATGAACTTAATTGGCTGCCTGGTTTATGGTATCTATGATTTAAAGAATTCTGTATCGCCCAGCCCTTGGATACACCAAAATAATGATTAAAAAAATCTGGGACAGAGGGTTCAATGTTTTTGTAAATGTAATTGCAAACAGTTGATTCTTGGCTTTATACATAATGGAGACATTTCTATCTTCAGTAGTCAGCAAAGCCAGTGGCTAATTATGGCTGGTCTGCCCGCTTTCTAATTTTCCAGTGTGTGTGTGTCTAAGTTTTTCTCTAAGTTGTTGGTATCCTTTAGGACTGCAGCATTTTAAACATCAGCTTGTTTATAAACTGGCGTCACTGTTTATGTTGGGTTTTATCTTTGATCATTTGTGGTCGGCAGTTATGCAATTCCTATGTATGGAAATATTCAAAATCTTGAATGAGGCTGAAATGGCTTGGACAATGAGTTGCATGTGTGACGGGACCACACCAGCACTCATTTGTGTTTCTGTAGCAGTGTGCAATTTCCTAGTTACAGGCACCCTCTCTCTCGCTTCTTAAATTACTCTGCCGACACGCGTGAAGCTTAATTCACAAGGAGTTGTCATGTGCTCTGGGTAAATGATGAACATATTTTGGCCTGCTTCTTGCTTATCTGAATCCACTTTGGAAAGGTTTCTCAGATGCTTGCAGCTCAGATGTGTCTAACAACTGTTGACGTACGGTATGATGGCCTATTAAGGCCAGGGTTTGGTTATATAATGGCGAGGAAGGTGCCTGGGTATTGGCAGTTGCAGAAGCTGCTGTTCAGTTACTCAGGTAGAGAGATTTTTCTCCTGTGCACTGCAGCGTTTATCTTACTTCTGTAGTCAGGTAACTTGGAACCAAAGAGAATCACCTATTTTCACCTATTTTTTTTCCTCTTCTGTTTTCAGGATGTATCTTTTTGTTCATTTGTTTGTCTTTTAGAGGTATGTGATTTTTTTTTTTTCTTTCTGCTCCCTGTCAGCCACTGAATGGTCTGGGTTTTTCCTATAACCATATATAACCATCAGACTCAGGTAATTCAGATGATATTTGTGGTGTTTGAAAGAGGTTAGGTAGTAGGTGTTTTCTGAACATTAGAGAGATATTTATGGTCATCTTTTCTCACACACACAGACTAAGAGGCTAAAGTAAACTTTATTTATTGACCAAGCTACCATGCTCTGTCCAACAGTAAGTGGTAAAGATGGCCCTTTCCCAAATTCTGTTAACTCTCCAACCTCCTAGATCAGGACCCTGGGATGAATAAAACAAGTAGAGAACGGGAAGTATTTTCCTGTTCTGTTGTTGGTGACTTTTGCAGCACGGCATTCATGAGCTCAGACTTAATATTGGCAGCACTGCAGTGCTTACAGCGCCACTGCAGAGCAGTTACCAGGAGAGAATGTGCGTCTGTGACATACTTTGGTCAGCAGCTCACCCTGGCTGTCTTTGTCCCACCTTCTTTGAGTTCCCTTTTGTGGAGGAGCCTTGGTTTGAGATTCTCTGGTCCTCTTCTTTTGGTAGGACACTATGAAGTATTTAGAAGATTGAAAAAAAAAAGATTTTCTATTGTCAGTTGTTTATAGTGGGTTGCCTGTGCCTAATTATACCTTCACTGGGTGAATGAATGGGAACAGAGAGTAGGTATATTTTGTATGCATTAAAAAGAAAGTATCCATGACTATAAAAGCCATTGGTCAAATACTTTAAAAATGTATTTCAATAAATGTACATCACTTGCGTGTTTATTGGTTCGTGGGAAGAGCTTGAGCTTTGGATGGGACTGACTGGGTTTGGGTCTTCTGCTACTTACAGGTAATTTAACCTGTCTGTGCTTGGATTTCTTCATGTATAAAGTGAGATGACAATAGTATCAATACTTTGCTCACAAATTAGGGTGTTCTGAAGATAAAATAATATATTTGAAACTTTGAGAACAAATGTGCCTGGCACCTAGTAGGCATATGGTAAATGTTATCACCATCTTCTTCATCTTCATCCTCAGATACTGTTGGAACAAAGATGAGTAAGACATGGTTCCCCTTGTTTGCTTTTCACCCCCTTTGGAACAGTTTTGTAGGTAGATGTTATCCTGATGATGTGATTTCAGGGTAAAAAAATAGTTTGCTATTATTTCAGGTGCCTCTTTGAGAGAGTAGATTTAATTCCTGTGGACTTTGGGCTAATTTCATGAAATTGACATTTAAAAACATAATTTCCCATTAAATTTTTCAGACACTTAGGAGACTTGTCTAATGAAAACTGTGACTAATACTGGCTTTTATTTGGTTTGCCTTGAATACTCAGGGTGTTTGTATAGCTACACTTTGTCACATTGGTGATAGAGCAGAGTTTGCAGTGTTTTTTCCAGAGAACTCCTTAAATTTCATGGAGAGTATGAAGAACTATTCCTACAAGCCTAAGGACACATTTGCACTTGGGTGCAGGGTGTGCTACTTAGAAGGCCAAGGTCAGGATTCTTAACTTTAGATATTACGCAGAGGAAACATTTTGCCCCATGACCCCATTCCAAATACTGATCAGCCAGGATGCATTTGTGTGCCATGTGGTTTAGCGCGCTCATTTCCATGAGAAGAGCAGCTCAAAGCGGGCTAATAGTATTGTTTTTACTCTAAGGATGATGCTTGTGCTCGTCAGCAGGCTGAAAACAAGATTCATTAGTAAATAGAAAAGAGAATTATGTCAAAAAGAAATTGAAATTAAAGATGAATATTAGTTACGTTGGAGGAGAATAGTTCCATCTCTGGATAATCTAGAAATGACTGTTGAAAGATGACTAACTTCATTTTGATAGAGATGTGTTGAAACTTTGTGAAGAGCTAAGGATGATTTGGACTAGTTTCTCCAGAGTCAAAATACCAGCATTCCACTTTTCAGCATCAAAGCTGTTTAACATTTTGACTTTGGTGCCAGCTCCCTAGAAAGTCAGAGATCTGGCTCAAGCCAGAGGTGCCCAGACTAGTTATTTCTGTGCCAGAAGTGCTGTTTTCATTTTCCAGGCATCAGTCTGGCTAATGTTTTCTAGTTCGTGGCATAAAAGAGAACAAAATGGATGCTCTGAAAAGAAAAAGATATGCGTTCTTTCTACCAGTGTCTCTGTAAGTCTAAAAAACACCTAAAACCTCTCTGCATAGTAATGGAACTTTTCTGTTATCCATTCATTCATTCAGCAAGTATTTACTGAATGCAAATTTTGTGCCAGGCTTCTGCTCTGGCTCTTGAATACCCCATGAATGAGAGAGAAAAAAAGCTATTGCCTTCTTGGAACTTATTTTCTTATGGGAGGAGACAGATGAGAAGCATGTAAACAAATAACTTTATATAGTGACAAATACTATGAAAAAAATAAATGGGCTAGAGAGTGTCTGGGGCAGGGTGCTGCTTCACATCCAGTGTCAGGGAAGGCCTTTCCAGGGTGGTGATATTTGAGCTGATCACCTGAATAATGAGAAAGAGCCAGTTTGGGAAGATTAGGAAGAAGGAATGGCACGCAGAGGCCTTTGGGTAGAAATGAACTTGGTTTGTCTAAAGATTAGACCCAAGGTCAGGATGCCTAAGAGCTTAACCAGTGAGAGAAGGGATGGTAAGGAATTGAGATCAGGGGGTTAGATAGGGGCCAGATCATACGGGTCTTACAGGCCATTTTATGGAATTGGGTATGAAATAAGGGATTGACCTCAGGGGATATCAAGGCAGAGCACTGATGTTATCTGACTTATGTCTTTAAAAAGTCATTTTGGGTATTTATGGCTTAGGGTAAAAAAGCTTCTTCTGATTCATTTCTTCAGATAGGGGAGGTGTTAAATTTTAACAACTTCTGTTCTTTCACACTATAAGAGAATGGCATACATTTTACATACAAAGTAAACGTGATCAGCCAACAAATAGTTGTCTATTTGGGGAGCACTAAAAAAAGATCTTGCTGCTGCTAAGTCGCTTCAGTCGTGTCCGACTCTGTGCGACCCCATAGACGGCAGTCCACCAGGCTCCCTCGTCCCTGGGATTCTCCAGGCAAGAACACTGGAGTGGGTTGCCATTTCCTTCTCCTCTTTTTTTCAGAGTCTGGAAAGATGAACTTAAAATCTCAGACTTTGCTCAGCCAGTAAAGAATCCACCTGCCATGCAGGAGACACAGGAGATGTGGGTTCAGTCTCTGGTCAGGGAGCTAGGATCCTACATACCTCACAACCAATAAACATAGAAACAGTATTGTAACAAATTCAGTAAAGACCTAAAAAATGCTGAAGAAGTAAAAAGAGAGAAATAAGCACAGAAAAAGCAATGACCATAAACACAGTCTGCCTTATATAGTTTTCTTTTGCCACTATATCTAGCTCACACCCAGGGAATATGAGTAATTATACTTTTGCTGTGTTGGGTTGGTCTGGTCTGTCTTTGAAGGTACCTTTCTCAGATGGACTCTCTATTTACCAAATCACTACCAGTTTCCAGGGGATGGTGCCATCTTATAACTCATGAAGAGAACTGGTCACCAAGATACATACATTGATGATACAGGTGAGGGCCAAGAGGACCATTTATGTAGAGCTGCCCTTACGTGGTTCTAGTTTCTGAGCTGAAAGCTCTGGCCTGCTCCGCAGGTGAATGATCTCACCCATCAGGTGAGTCCCTGCCTTCTACTTTCTAACGGTGAATAGACTGGTCCCTTCTGGCATAATAGTATAGTCATGCTGGCTATGGATGACTGATAGCATCCAGAGGGTGAAAATTAGACACATTCTCATGGACTTTTGTTCCAATGTAATAAATACTGTTAAGTAAATGGCTTTGGCAGTGTCTTTGAAAAGCCCTCAATAGTTTTGGATGTATTAGCTTGAAAGAGTTTCTTTTGGATCTGTTTAGAGTTAAAAATTCCATCAGCTGAGGACAAAACTGTTGGATGAACTGTGGCATAGTTATGTCATATTTCTGTTTAGGAGGTGTGTGATCCACAGTAGACCAGGAGTCTTTAGCCACACTGGTGAGTATTTCATCTCAGAATTTACTGTCTCAGAGACTTAGGAATCAGGTTGCAAATACTCAGCCTCGTTTCCCAGAAACTGAAAAGGAAGGAGACTCAAACCCATTGCCTGTGTAAGCTCCACTGTGTAGGCTGGGCTCACTCAGTTGGATACTTTTGGCCAGTTATCTTAAACTATATTTAGGTTTTGGTTTGGAATTTCTGAGAAATCCTCAAATTTCTGCCTCGTTTCAGCTAGTTTCAGTCTGTACTTACCAGTAGTATGCTTTACTTCTCTTTGCTCCCTCCAGAAAACTTGAATGCAAAATTTTAGGCTTCCTTAGCACATTTCTTGAGACTGAATTTTTGGAGAAGGAGATTTTCATTTAATTCATTCCATCCACCCAGCCAATAAACTTTTAAAAAATTGTTTATCAAAAACTAGGAATGAATGATAGATGGCACAAAATTAAAAAAGTGCAGACTTGTATGTAGTGAAGTTGTCTTCCTGCCGCCTCAGTGCCTCATCCACACAGTTTTGTTAGTTTTATGTCTCTAGTATTTATTAAGGGCTTTTCTCGATCAGTCCAAATGCTAGGTGCTGTTTGTTTTCTGGCAGTGTTGTCACATGCTTGAAATTTCTAAAAATAATTTTACTTAAAAATTAAAAGAAGAAAATATCTTTTAGGGCTTGTCAGGAGGCACACACTGTGGTAACTGAACGTCACTTCCACGAGGCAGGCGTTTTAAGGTGGTGTTTGCTGCTGTGTGCCCAGTGCCTACTATGATGCTGGTAAATATTCATTTAGGGAATAAATGTAAGGATTAAAAACAAGAGAGAGCTGACTTAATTTTTTTAATACTCTTAATGCATCTTAGAGTTTTATTACTGAAATAATTTTCTATCTCCAGTTAAGATGTTAAAGGAAAGTAATTTTCTACTTTTTTCTCACAAATCTCTAGGTAAAGAGATTTTACCGCCTTTCTGGGCAAGTTATTTTTGGCATATTTCAAACTTTCATTATTAATAAGTTCAGTCTAATTTCACTAAATCCTGCAATTTAAATTCAAGTCCCTTATTTGAAGGGGAAAGTTCTTTCATACCCAGGCTCCCCGTGGGTCACCGCCTTGCGAGGGTCCCACAGGGGCAGTCAGCGTAGTCGGCCAGCACCTTGTTTTTCCTCTTCTGCCTTGGAGCTTTTCTTTGCAGACCCTCCTGTCTGTCTTCTCCTGCTGGCGTTTCCTGAAGTAACTTCATACTGTTTGCTGGGGTTCCCACTTGTTCTGTATACTAAGTGATCTGATTAAAGCAACTGGTATTTTTCTGTCACTGGTCCTTAATTTCAGGGAGTTACTTTTATTGGGCCTTACCTTTAATGAATTAATTCAAGTAGTATTTAAAAAAAATTTATTTATTTTGAATTGAAGGATAATTGCTTCACTGTATTGTGTTGGCCTCTGCCATACATCACCTTCGGGCTTCCCTGATAGCTCAGTTGGTAAAGAATCCACCTGCAATGCAGGAAACCCCGGTTCATTTCCTGGGTTGGGAAGATCCACTGGAGAAGGGATCAGCTACCTACTCCAGTATTCTTGGGCTCCCCTTGTGGCTCAGCTGGTAAAGAATCCGCTTGTAATGTGGATTGGGAAGATCTCCTGGAGAAGGGAAAGGCTACCCACTCCAGTATTCTGGCCTAGAGAATTCCATGGACTGTATAAGTCCATGGGGTCGCAAAGAGTTGGACACGACTGAGCGACTTTCAAAATACATCAACATGAGTCAGCCATTGGTATATATATGTCCCCTCCCTTTTGAACCTCCCTCCCACCTCCCATCCTTTCCCATCCCTGTAGGTTGTCACAGAGCCCTGGTTTGAGTTCCCTGAGTCATACAGCAAATTTCCATTCGTTACCTGTTTTCCATATGGTAGTGTATATGCTTCCATGTTACTCTCTCCTTTTGTCCCACCCTCTCCTTCCTCCCCGCTGCCCGTGTCCATAAGACTTTTCTCTATGTCTGCGTCTCCATTGCTGCCCTGCAAATAGGTTCATCCATACGGTCTTCCTAGATTCCATATATATGCATTAATATATGATATTTGTAGTATTTTTTGTGTTATCTGTAGGCAAAAAGTAGCAACTACTGATACTAGAAGACAAGAGGATGTTATTCTTCTTGGAGTGGGCAAAGTGTTCAGGTAAAGGAGCAGTTGAATGCTTGCAGCTCAGACCTGATAGAGGTGGACTACAAGAGGTCTGGAGTGTAAATTGTCTTATTTCAACCCAATTACTTATTATTATGGGCTCTCTTCTACCACCTTGCTCTATTTTTTTTCCATTTATAATTGGGGAAACTTATAAGAAGCAGAAGGAAAAAAATCACCCATCATCCTGTCACCCACAGGCAATAGTTATTAATTTTTTGCAGAATATAATTAGGATCATACTGATACTCTATTTTATTCCTCCCCCTTATCATTATAGGTATTTTCTCATTCGAAACTATTTGTAAACATCAATTTTAATGGATGTGCACTTTGCCATTGTATCGTTGTTGTTGTTCAGTCCCTCGGTTGTGTCCAACTCTTTTCGACCTCATGGACTGCGGCACACGAGGCTTCCCTGTCCTTCACCATCTCCTGGAATTTGCTCAAACTCATGTCCATTGAGTTGATGATGTCATTCAACCATCTCAACCTCTGTTGCTCCCTTCTCCTCCTGCCCTCAATCTTTCCCAGCATCAGGGTCTTTTCCAGTGAGTCGGCTCTTTGCATCAAGTGGCCAAAGTATTGGAGCTTCAGCTTCAGCATCAGTCCTTCCAGTGAGTCTTCTCTAGTACCACAGTTTGAAAGCATCAGTTCTTCAGTGCTCAGCCTTCTTTGTGGTCCAGTTCCCACATCCGTACATGACTACTGGAAAAACCACAGCTTTGACTAGAGAGACCTTTGTATACGGACCTTTGCCATTATATGATTGCTGTTATTTTTTGACCTTTTTCATATTTTAAGATTCTTCCCAGTTTTTCACTTCAGAAATTTGCTGTGGTGACCATTTTTGTGTATGAATCTTTGATGCATTTCTGATTTTTTGCTCAGGATAGATGGTTGGATGTGAAATTACTGGCGAGAGAATACACTGATACATATATTGGCACATTGCTTTCCAGAAAGGCTGTGCCAGGGTTAGCCCACCAGAAGTTTTTTTTTCTTTATTGTCTCCTCTTCTGCGTTTGTTTTCTTGGAAGGCAGGACTGTTACTCCCTGCTGCACCTGTAAACCTTGGGCGATAGATGTGGAACCCATTAAAAGAGGGCTGGAGCTACTGCCTTGTTGTTGTTCTGAACCAAACCTGGACGAGGAAGGAAAAAACTGTGACTCTGATCTTTTAAGTTGTTTTTTATGAATCATCATTCTCTCCTGATCTTTCACAAAGAGGTATAAACTTAAATTGGAGGAGCTGTTGAAGGCAAAAAGAAAGGTTGATGAGAAAGAGATTCTGATTACCTGAATCTTTGATTTTTAAATAACTTTTTTGGTAGACCTGAGGGAGAATTTCTGAGATTGATGAAAATTGTAAATTACTCCTCTCTTTTTTTTAATGGTAAAAAGATGATAAAGGAAATGATTAAGGAAATAATTATGTGAATAAATGTGGTGATGCACCAGTCTCATGATGTCTGGATTTGTTGTACTTACTGTACTTTATATGTTATTTAAGAGGTTTTCAGTGGTAATTGGGCCATATGGACTATTGTTCTTACAGTGTTTGGGTGTACCCACTGCTGTATTTTGAGCATCTGACAATGTGCCCTTTTATCTCCAGTAGAAGGCCTTTAATACAATAAGTTTGGGTTATGATTATCTTAATTAGGGGAAAGAAATGAATGAAGCAAGGAAGTCAGAAATAATGATATATATACTTTTAATATTTTATTTAAAATGTAAATATGCATTAATCCACTAGTCTTTTTTAAAAAGTGTTCATTATGCAAAATTTTAAACGTAAGCAAAAGTAAAAAGAATCATATGATGAACCCCTCATTAACCTACCACCCACTAAAAGCAGTTAATCACCTCACAGTCAGTCTTTCGCACATATCATTTCCAGCCTCTCTTTTCTCCCTAGTTTATTTTGAAGCAATTCCCAAAATCTTATTTCATCTGTAAATGTTTTGGCGTGTATCTCTAAGTAGAGGAGGTTTTTTTTTTCCAAAAAAATATAACCCCAGTACTATTATCCTACCTAAAACAATTAATAATTCCCTGATGTCATTAAGTATCAAATTAGTGTTAAATTTCTCTGATTGTCATATATATACAATATATATATACACACACATTTAGTTTTTTTTCTTTTTTAACCACTCGTTTGTTTGAATCAGGGTCTAAATAAAGTCCATACTTTATAATTGATTGATGTCCCTTAAGTTTTATATTTTTAAAAAGAATTATTTGTTTTACTTTATAGATTTCCCCTCTTTTTCTTTGCAGTTTGTCTAAGAAACATGTTTGCTAATCTTTTGCTATAGGCCTTTCTGTGTATATTGATATCTTGATTAGAGTTCTGCCATCTTATTTGTGTTAAACATACCCATAGTTCATCATTTATGATTTCCAGTTTTATTTTGCTTTTTTAAAGCAGAGTAGCAATTTAAAGGCATTTTATGAAGCATTTTGAACATAGACTCTTGAGTTTTTGATTCTCTCTCCCTCTTGTCCCCATATTTTACGCTTGTTGCATTAAAAAAACACAAGGTAATGCTCAAAATCCTTCAAGCTAGGCTTTGACAGTACGTGAACTGAGAACTTCCGGATGTACAAGCTGGATTTAGAAAGGGCAGAGGAACCAGAGATCAAATTGCCAAGATCTGTTGGATCATAGAAAAGGCAAGAGAGTTCCAGAAAAACATCTGCTTCTGCTTCATTGACTACGCTAAAGCCTATGACTGTGTGGATCACAACAAACTGGAAAATTCTTAAAGAGATGGGAATACCAGACCACCTTACCTGCCTCTTGAGAAACCAGGATGCAGATCAAGAAGCAACAACCAGACATGGAACAATGGACTGGTTCAAAATTGGGAAAGGAGTACATCAAGGCTGTGTATCTTCTATTTAACTTCTATGTGGAGTACATAGTGCTAATTGCCAGGCTGGATGAATCACAAGCTGGAATCAAGATTGCCAGGAGAAATGTCAACAACTTCAGATATGCAGATGACACCACTTTAATGACAGAAAGTGAAAAGGAACTAAAGAGCCTCTTGATGAATGTGAAAGAGGGGAATGAAAAAGCTGGCTTAAAACTCAACATTCAAAAAACAAAGATCATGGCATCTGGTCCTATCACTTCATGACTAAGAAATGAGAAACAATGGAAAAAGTGACAGACTTTATTTTCTTAGGCTCCAAAATCTCTGCAGATGGTGACTGCAGCCATGAAATTAAAAGATGCTTGCTCCTTGAAAGAAAAGCTATGACAAACCTAGACAGTGTATTAAAAAGCAGAGACGTCACTTTACTGATAAGGAACCGGGTAGTCAAAGCTATGGTTTTTCCATTAGTCATGTACAGATGTGAGAGTTGAACTGTAAAGAAGGCTGAGTGTTGAAGAATTGATGCTTTTGAACTGTGGTGCTGGAGAAGACTCTTGAGAGTCCCTTGGACAGCAAGGAGATCAAACCAGTCAATCCTAAAGGGATTCAACCTTGAATATTCATTGAAAGGATTGATGCTGAAGCTCTAGTACTTTGGCCACCTGATGTAAAGAGCTGTTTCATTGGAAAAGACTGTGATGCTGGGGAAGATTGAGAGCGAGATGGTTGGATGGCATCATCTACTTAATGGAGTTTGAGCAAACTCCGGGAGACAGTGAAGGACAGGGAAGCCTGGCGTGTTGCAGTCCATGGGGTTGCAAAGAGTTGGACATGACTTAGCAACTGAACACACGTGCATCCACGTGTAATGTGACTTTACCAAGTCATTTTAAACATTCAGCTTAATTTTCAAAGAAGCATGTCTTTCTTTTCTCCTGAGTTTCTCATCAGTTTATATAGCTAATTAAATTGCATACCTATAATAATAAGAGCAACTGGTATAAATAGATTTGGGAAGAAAACAATTAATTCTTGGTAAGCATGCAATTTAGTGGATGGAAGCAGGAAGAATATCCAGGATTAGAATGAGTGGCTGTTAATTTGAGGCTGGTTTGCATTGCTGGGGCTTGTTATTTTACAGAGGGAAGGGGAAGCATCAGTTATTTTTTTCAGGTTGGTTGAGAGATGGTGGTGGGTTAAGAGAGCTTCTATACAAATTTTATAATTATAAATGAGCCAAATTGTTAGAAATCTGAAGACAAGATATTTTATAGAATCTTTTATTTATAGTGTATTCTGCAGCGTGGTATTTTTGTCCACTTGTGTTAAGAGTTTGCATAAACTGGACTGAATTTGACTGTGGGCCAGCGATGTTAAAAATTTGGTGAGGAAACAGCCAAAACTTTGTCTTTTGAAAGGTTTGTATCTGTTCATTGCCAGTGTAGTGTTCATGGAACAAGCTGACATTTTCATGTAGTCAGTTGTTTTCTGTTCCTGGCAAGAGAAATCTTGGTTCATATACCACGGGAACAAGATTGTTATTGTGGAAGGCAGGCTCAGAGCTGTTTCTTGTTAGGATTAGTTGGGCACCTGCAGGATTTCTTCCTTCTTTCTGCTTCCTGCCTCCTGTTGTCCTTTCCTTCTGTCAGAATGTTCTAATGTTGCATAAGCAGTGTTCTGACAATAGATGATTTTTTTTTGGTAGCTCTTTTTTTTTTTTAAACCCTTGAAATAATGTTTTTAGTGATGGTATGTTCTTGGCTTACTTTCCATTTCTACATCAACAGTGATATTGTTATTCTTGTCAAACGGGGCAGTTGTATTCCAGCAATGATCTTTGTGTCCAAGTCAGCTGCAGAGAGACCCTGTTCATTATACCTAAATATCTTATATGTGTATAGTAATTCGGGGAGGTAATTCAATTTTCAGATGATACTTTCAGATCTCTGTATAGGATTTTACAGCCCCTCTTCCCTCCCCCCCCATAATAAAACTTGTTTGAAGCATTGTTACTCACTAACCTCTTTGACATATGCAGAAGAGTGGCCGGTGATTTCAGCCTCTCGTGCCTCTTCTGATCTCATTTTCCTTCTTCCTTTTCAGCCAGCAGCTGCATCCCGTGCCCTGCTCTAATTGAGCTCCCAGTAAAAGGGGCACTGTTATACTGAGTCACAACCTCTTCTATCAGTGGTTGTTAGATTTTTTTAGGCCAAGAACCCATTTTGGATTCACATTAAAATTTGAAAACAACATTTCAGTTGTGTTACCTAAACTCCTCTTCCTTTCCTTATGCTGCTGCTAAGTCGCTTCAGTTGTGTCCGACTCTGTGTGACCCCATAGACAGCAGCCCACCAGGCTCCCCTGTCCCTGGGATTCTCCAGGCAAGAACACTGGAGTGGGTTGCATTTTCTGCTTTTCCAGCTCTTTGGGGAAACCTTTTTGGCCAATCAGTTGCAGTAAGGAAACTGTCCATTGCTGTAGGAGTCAGCCCATGTGTTTCCAGTTTCAGTTTTTACTAGCCTGGCAGTTTTCTTTGGGCACATCACTTAACCTCACGGGGCTTCCAGTTTCTTTTTAATGTATATATGTTTTCTATGGCTTTATTGAGATATAATTCACATACTGTACAGTTCACCCAATTCATTGCTTTTAGCCTATTCACAAAGTTGTGTAACCATCATCACAAGCCATTTTAGAACATTTTCATTCCCCTTAGAAGAAGCCACCCATTAGTAGTCACTGTTATCTCTTCAACCTCTCTCCCCATGCCCTAATCAATCACTAATCAGTCTCTATAGATTTGCCCATTCTGGACATGTCATATAAATAGAATCTTATCACATATGGCCTTTTGTGTCTGGCTGCTTTCATATAACACGTCTTCAAGTTTCATCAGTGTTGTAGCATATGTCAGAATTTCCTTCCTTTTTATGGCTGAATGATATTCCATTGTATGAATATATTGCATTCTGTACATTCATGAATGGATGACATATGCATTTTTCCACTTTTTGACTAATATGAACAGTGCTGTTACGAACATTTGTGTACAAATTTTTGTGTGAACATATGTTTTCATTTCTCTTGGACATATACTTTGGTCATATATGCCCAAGAAGTGGAATTTCTGTATCATAAACATTCCATGTTTATCTTTTTGAGGAATTGCCAAACTGTTGTCTAAAATGGGTGCACCATTTTGCATTCCCACTAGGAATGTATGAAGCTTCCAGTTTTTCCACATGCATACCGAAACTTGTTATTTTCTTTCTTTTTTATCTAATCATCCGCGTTGATGTGAAGTGGCTGCTCCTTGTGGTTTCTGATTTTCATTTCTCTTATGACTCCTAGTGTTGATCATCTTTTCATGTGCTAAGTGACCATTTGTAGATCTTTGAAGTGTCTGTTTAGATTCCTTGCCCAGTTTTTAGTTGGGTTATTTGTCGTTTTTATTGTTGAGTTGTAAGACGTCTGTGTATTCTGGATACAAGTCCTTTATCAGATATATGACATGCAGATATCCCTTCCCATCTCGTAGGTTGTCTTTTCACTTTCGTGATGGTTTTGTTTGCAGCACAAAAGTTTAAAATTTTGATATTCTTGTTTCTTTATTTGTAAAGTTATTCTAACTCTGAAATTATGTGTTCTATTATGAATGTGTTTGTGTTCATTCTGAACCATTTTCTCACTTTGGTATGGTACTCTGTTTTTTCTTTTTTTGGTTTCAGGGCATGTGGGATCTTAGTTCCCTGACCAGGGATAGAACCCATGCCACCTGCAGTGGACTCACAGAGTCTTAACCACTGGACCGCCAGGGAAGTCCCAGCTGCAGAGTCTCTTCAAAAAAAAATCTTTGTATCTCTCTGATATATGTGTCTTATGAAATAATCAGACTCTACCCAAAATGTATAATGTCAAAAGTGAACATTCCTTCTCTCTAGAGAGAACATTGTTCACATTTTATAACCAGATTTTTTCTATTCATATGTTAGAATTTTATGTTTTTCATTGAAAAGGGATCATGCCACATACTCTTCTGCTTATTTTTAATTTTTACTTAGTGTTACAGTTTTATTGAGATTTAATGGACATGCATTGCTGTGTAAATTTAAGGTGAACAGCATAATTGATTTATGTACCTAGTGAAATGATTACCACCATGAGTTTAGTGAACATCCATCATCTCATATAGATTAAAAAGTTAAAGAAAAAAAGTTAAAGAAATGGAAAAGTTTTTTTCCTTGTGAAATCCTTTCTCTTAGGATATTGTTGTTCAGTTGTAAATTGTGTCCGACACTTTGTGACCCCATGAACTGCAGCACGCTAGGCGTCCTTGTCCTTCACTATCTCCCAGAGTTTACTCAAACTCATGTCCATTGAGTCAGTGATGCCATCCAACCATCTCATTGTCTGCTGCCCCCTTCTCTTACTCTCAAACTTCCCCAGCATCAGGGTCTTTTCCAGTGAGTAAGCTTTTCACATCAGGTGGCCAAAGTATTAGAGCTTCAGCTTCAGCACCAGTCCTTCCAGTGAATATTCAGGGTTGATTTCTTTTAGGATTGACTGGTTTGATCTCCTTGCTGTCCAAGGGGCTCTCAAGAGTGTTCTCCAACACCACAGTTCAAAAGCATCAATTCTTCAGTGCTCAGCCTTCTTGATAGTCCCACTCTCGAATCCATATACGACTACTGGAGAAACTGTGGCTTTGACTATACAGACCTTTGTTGGCAAAGTGATGTCTCTGCTTTTTTTGTCATAGCTATCCTTCCAAATATCCGTTGGATCATAGAAAAAGCAAGAGAGTTCCAGAAAAACATCTACTTCTGCTTTATTGATTACGCCAAAGCCTTTGTAGATCATAACAAACTGTGGAAAATTCTTAAAGAGATGGGAATACCAGACCATCCTACCTGCCTCCTGAGAAATCTGTATGCAGGTCAAGAAACAACAGTTAGAAACGGACATGGAACAACAGACTGGTTCCAAATTGAGAAAGAAGTACGTCAAGGCTATATATTGTCACCCTGCTTATTTAACTTATATGCAGAGTACATCATTCGAAATGCTGGGCTGAATGAAGCACAAGCTGGAATCAAGATTGCCGGGAGAAATATCAATAACCTCAGATATGCAGATGACACCACCCTTATGGTAGAAAGTGATGAGGAACTGAAGAGCCTCTTGATAAAAGTGAAAGAGGAGAGTGAAAAAGCTTGGTTAAAATTCAACATTCAAAAAACTAAGATCATGGCATCCCGTCCCATCACTCCATGGCAAATAGATGGAGAAACAGTGGAAACAGTGAGAGACTTTATTTTCTTGGGCTCCAAAATCACTGCAGATGATGACCGAAGCCATGAAATTAAAAGACACTTGCTCCTTGGAAGAAAAGCTATGACTAACCTAGACAGCAGATTAAAAAGCATTGGCATTACTGTGCCAGCAAAGGTCCGTCTAGTCAAAGCTATTGTTTCTCCAGTGGTCATGTATGGATATGAGAGTTGGACTATAAAGAAAGCTGAGCACCAAAGAATTGATGCTTTTGAACTGGTGGTTCTAGAGAAGACTCTTGAGAGTCCCTTGGACTGCAAGGAGATCAAACCAGTCCATCCTAAAGGAAATCAGTCCTTAAATATTCACTGGAAGGACTTACGCTGAAGCTGAAGCTCCAGGACTTTGGCCACCTGATGCGAAGAACTGACTCATTTGAAAAGACCCTGATGCTGGGAAAGATTGAAGGCAGGAGGAGAAGGGGATGACAGAGGATGAGATGGTTGGATGGCATCACTGACTCGATGGACATGGGTTCTTGAGTAAGCTCTGGGAGTTGGTGATGGACAGGGAAGAATGGCGTGCTGCAGTCCATGGGGTCTCAAAGAGTCAGACATGACTGAGTGACTGAACTGATTCTTCCAAGGAGCAAGTGTCTTTTAATTTTGTGGCTGCAGTCACTGTCCGCAGTGATTTTGGAACCCAAGAAAATGAAATCTGACACTGTTTCCACATTTTCCCCATCTATTTGCCATGAAATGACAGGACTGTATACCATGATCTTCATTTTTTAAATGTTGAGTTTTAAGCCAACTTTTTCAGTCTTGTCTTTCACCTTCCTCTAGTTGCTCTTCAATTTCTGCCATAAGGGTGGTGTCATCTGAATATCTGAGGTTGTTAAAATTTCTGCTGGCAATCTTGATTCCAGCTTGTGATTCATCCAGCCCAGCATTTTGTACAATGTACTCTGCATAGAAGTTAAATATGCAGGGTGACAGTAGACAGCCTTGATGTACTCCTTTTCCAGTTTTGAACCAGTCCTTTGTTGCATGTCCATTTCTAACTGTTGCTTCTTGTCCTTCATACAGGTTCTCAGGAGGCAGATAAGGTGGTCTGGTATTCCCATCTCATTAACAATATTCCACAGTTTGCTGTGACCCACACAGTTAAAGGCTTTAGCATAGTCAGTGAAGCAGAAGTAGATGTTTTTTTTAAATTCCCTTGGTTTTTCTATGATCCAGCATATATTAGCAATTTGATCTCTGGTTCCTCTGCCTTTTCTAAATCCAGCTTGTACATCTGAAAGTTCTTGGTTCATTTACTGGTGATGCTTAGCTTGAAGGACTTTGAGCATTACTTTGCTAGCATGTGAAAGGAGTGCAATTGTAAGGTAGTTTGAGCATTCTTTGGCATTGCCTTTCTTTGGGATTGAAGTGAAAACCGACCTTTTCCAGTCCTGTGGCCACTGCTGAGTTTTCCAAATTTGTTGGATAAAGAGTGCAGCATTTTAACAGCATCATCTTTTAGGATTTGAAATAGCTCAGCTGGAATTCCATCACCTCCGCTGGATTTGTTTGTAGTAATGCTTCCTAAGGCCCACTTAAGATATACTCTCTTAATAACTTTCATATGTAATGTATAACAGTGTTAGTTATATTTATCATGTTATACATTACATCCATAGTACTTACTTATCTTGTACTTGGAAGTTTTTAGCTTTTGACTTCCTTCATCCAGTTCCTCCTCTCCCTACCCCTACCTTTGCTAATCACAGGTCTGATGTCTTTTTCTTTGAGTTTGTTTTTGAAGTATTAATATAATTGACCTAAAATACCATGGTAATTCTTGTTACACAGCATAGTGACTCATTATTACTATACATATCAAAATGATCACCATGATCACCGTGTAGGTAAGATCTGTCACCATACAAAAGGTATTACATAATTATTGACAGACAGTATCTCCCACGCTGTACGTTACATACTCTTGACTCATTTATTTTGCAGCAGGAAGCTTGTACCTCTTGATCTCCTTCACCTATTTGTCTTCTTGCTTTACTCCTTTTCCTCTCTGGCAACCACCTATTTGTTCTCTGTATCTATGAGTCTGTTTCTGTTTTGTTATGTTTATTCATTTGTTTTAGGTTTTAGATTCCATTTATAAGTGAAATCATATAGTACTTGTCTTTCTCTGTCTTATTTCACTTGGCATAATACCTTCTGGTCTGTCCATGTTGTAAACAGCAGTATTTCATCCTTTCCTTTAGCTGAATAATAATATTCCTATGTATATATATACACTGTGTCTTTTTCCATTCATCTGTTGATGGGCACTTAGGTTGCTTCTGTATCTTGGCTATTGTAAATAATGCTGCAGTGAACATAAAGGTGCCTATATCTTTTCTAACTAGTGGTTTTGTTTTCTTTGGATAAATAAGTACCCAGAAGTGGAATTGCTGGATCATATGGTAGAGTTCTCTTAATTTTTTTGAGAAATCTCCATACTATTTTTCATAGTGACTGTATCATTTGTGTCCCCATAAACAGTTAATGAGGGTTCCCTTTTCTTCCCATCCCCATCAGCACTTGTTATTAATATTTTTTGTCTTTTTGTTGTGCCATTTTGACAGGTGTGAAGTGAAATCTCATTGAGATTTTGTTTTTCATTTCCGTGATGATAAGTGACATTGAGCATCTTTTCATGTACCTGTTGGCTTTCTGTATGTCTTTTTTGGAAAAATTTCTATTCAGATCCTCTGCCCATTTTTAGATTGGGTTGTTTGTTTTCTTTCTGTTGCATTGTATGAGTTTTTGTATATTTTGGATATTAACCCCTTATCAAGTATATCGTTTGCCTGAAAAGACATATTCAAAAAATATTTCTAGGACTGATGTCAGAGTATGTACTGCCTGTGTTTTCTTTGGATTTTTTGTCTTTTACATTGCAGTGTAGTTCATTTACATGTAGTGTTAGTTTCAGGTGTAGAGCAGAGTGATTTAGTAATATTAGATCAGATCAGTCGCTCAGTCGTGTCCGACTCTTTGCGACCCCATGAATCGCAGCACTCCAGGCCTCCCTGTCCGTCACCAACTCCCGGAGTTCACTCAGACTCACGTCCATCGAGTCAGCGATGCCATCCAACCATCTCATCCTCTGTCGTCCCCTTCTCCTCCTGCCCCCAATCCCTCCCAGCATCAGGGTCTTTTCCAATGAGTCAACTCTTCACACGAGGTGGCCAAAGTACTGGAGTTTCAGCTTTAGCATCATTCCTTCCAAAGAAATCCCAGGGCTGATCTCCTTCAGAATGGACTGGTTGGATCTCCTTGCAGTCCAAGGGACTCTCAAGAATCTTCTCCAACACCACAGTTCAAAAGCATCAATTCTTCGGCGCTCAGCCTTCTTCACAGTCCAACTCTCACATCCATACATGACCACAGGAAAAACCATAGCCTTGACTAGACGAACCTTTGTTAGCAAAGTAATGTCTCTGCTTTTCAATATGCTATCTAGGTTGGTCATAACTTTCCTTCCAAGGAGTAAGCGTCTTTTAATTTCATGGCTGCAGTCACCATCTGTAGTGATTTTGGAGCCCAGAAAAATAAAGTCTGACCCTGTTTCCACTGTTTCCCCATCTATTTCCCATGAAGTGGTGGGACCGGATGCTATGATCTTGGTTTTCTGAATGTTGAGCTTTAAGCCAACTTTTTCACTCTCCACTTTCACTTTCATCAAGAGGCTTTTGAGTTCCTCTTCACTCTCTGCCATAAGGGTGGTGTCATCTGCATATCTGAGGTTATTGATATTTCTCCCGGCAATGTTGATTCCAGTTTTTCAGATTCTTTTCCATTACAGGTTATCACAAACTACTGACTATAGTGCCCTGTGCTGTACAGCATGTCTTTGTTGTTTATTTTCTATATAGTGGTTTTACTACTCATTTTTAAAGTTAATATCTCCCACATCTTGTCATGTCAGTGCATTTTGTCCTAGACACAATCTTTTTAATGGCTGCAGAGTGTTCCATTTTATGGATGTACTATATTTAAGTAGTATCCTATTTGATAGGTTTGGGGTTGTTTCCAGCTTTTTTTTTAAAATATAAATTATATGTCACTTAACCGTTTTTGTACATTTATATTTGTGCACTTGTACTAGTGTTTCTTTTCCATTCCGTTTATTTGCACTATTTATTTTCCAAAAGACTCATATCTCAGATTTAGTTTAGTTTTTAAAAATCAAGAGTTTTATACTAAACTTCCCAAAAGTTGTGTGTTCTTTTCCATTGTGATATATACAATGTTAGAAACTAAGTTCTTCATTTTCTCAGTAGTTGAATAGAATAAGTCACTAGAGGTGGAGTGCCTGAGTCAAAGTATGAGAGCTTAAAATTTTATTAGTGTTGCCAAATTGCCCAAGAAAGGCCAGGCTAATTCACTCAATGGAGAGTATGTATGAAGTGCTTCTTCTATCCTCTTTAAACCCTGGCAACCAGCCATTTTTTAGGGAGTCAGTCTAACAGGTAAGAAAATGTCATCTTAGTTTGTAAGAGTTATTTATTATTACTAAATTTGACTATCATTTGTCTATTTGCTCTTCATATTTTTTCTTGGAATTATTTTTATCCTTTGGTTAGTTTTCTGTTGGGCTTTTGGCTTTTTCTTGTTAATGTGCATAGCTGGGCTTCCCTGGTGGTCCAGTGGCTAAGACTCTGAGCTCTCCAGGTAGGGAGTTCTCCCAGGTTTCATCCCTGGTCAGGGAACCAGATCCCATGCGCTGCAGCTAAGACCTGCAGCAGCCAAATAAATAAATAAAAATAAATATTTAAAGAAAATGTGCATAACTTTTTGAATATTAGGGAAATTAGTTACCTATAAGACCCTGATGCTGGGAAAGATTGAAGGCAGGAGGAGAAGGGGACGATATCACTGACTCAGTGGACAAGAGTTTGAGCAAGCTCTGGGATTTGGTGATGGACAGGGAAGCCTGGCATGATGCAGTCCATGGGGTCAAAAAGAGTTGGACACGACTGAGTGACTGAACTGATACTGATGTTTCTGTGTTTGTCTTGACAGTGTGTACGTGTGTGTTTTTTTTTTTTTTTACTGTAAAATATAAATATTTTCATGTTTACATTTTACAGTACATTAGATTTTTATGTTTTATACTTTCTGGCTTCTCATTTTCTTTCTCATCCTAATCTTGTGAAAATATTTACCCATGTTTTCTTCAACTACTTTTATGGTTTTGTTTTTAAATTTAGATCTTTGCTTCATCTGGAATGCATTTTGGTTTAAACCAAGTGAAAAGGGAATCAGTTGTGGAATTTATTGGAGTTGTGATTTTACATTCGTTTTTGTTGTTATTATTGACTTTCTTCTTTCCCTTGACTGGGAGCTCCTTGAGGGTGATGGGGTGTGCAGTTTTTTCCCTTGTTCTTATTTTCAGTATCCAGCACCATGCTTGCCAGTGATAGGCCCTCCACTTATTGAATGAGTGAATCTATCTTTTTCTCCCCCACATGTCTAGTTTGAGGGTGGCAGAGGATGAGATTGTTAGATAGCATCACTCGGTGATAAGCTGTGTGATAATAAGCCTATCCATGGGCTTCAGTAGGGTTAAAGTAGCAAAATACTCAAATAGGTTCGTTTGGGGCCCTTAGTCTCCACCCTAGAATAAAAGGGGTTTTGTGTGGCAGGACTAGCTGATTTGTGTGATTCTTCCTTTTGTAAGTTTTCTGTTGGTGGAAAGTGGGCTTGCTTTTCTTTTAGTCCACTCAGTGGACATGAATTGGAGCAAACTCCAGGAGATAGTGGAGGACAGGGAAGCCTGGTGTACTGCAGTCCATGGGGCTGTAGAGTCCGGCACGACTTCCCGACTGAACAAGTAGTTTGTTGTCCCAATAAAATTTATTAAATAATCTATCTTTTCCCTTTTGATTTAAAAAGCTACTTTGTCTACAAAATCTCCAGATACTTCAGTTTGATTGTGCTCTCTTTACTTTCTTTGATACTGTATAACTTTAATTATTATAGCTTTATAGTACTTAAAGTACATTTGGAAGGCCAGTGTTGAACATTCTTAAATATAATACCAGTTTGGGAAGCCTTGTAATCTCCTTTAGTAAAAGTCCTTGCTATCCTGTAAAGAACATTCATTTAACTTATTAAACATTTAATGCATTCTAAGAGCCTGCAAAGTAGAGATGATTTGGGAGTATTACTTGCTAAAGAGCTTTTCCTAGGATATGACATACTTATTATGTCTAGTTCTGACTTGACATTAAATGTCATAAAAAAAAACCCTCTCATTTTATAGTCCTGGATATCTCTAGAAAAGCATAGCATTTTCCTCACAGTCTTTTAATGCAGAAAACACAGAGAGATGGTAGGTGGTAGAAAAGGCATCAAGAAATCATGCTGGCACCCAGCTGAAGTCCAAGCAGATAGTGAGAAAGATACTACCTAAAAGTGCTGTAATGGAATTCAATTTAGTTACCTTGATTTCTCACCTGCACTTGACTTGTTTGCCTCCTGTATCATGCAATAGTAGATCGATTCAAAGGATATGACTTGGGTGAAGTCCAGGTAACATGGCTGAATAACCTCATCTCTGGTAACATTAAAAATTCTTATAGTCTGATATTAGCATTGGGATTTTCTGTCATGTCTGTCTCATGCAGGAACCAACTTTAGGATCTTGTGAGTATTAAAGAAATGTAAAGCAGAGAAACTTCAAGTCTGGTGAATGGAGCTGATCTAGCAGGGCATACTTATTGTGTGGAACAGTATTCTAGAGTGCTTCAATGAAATTCTTGATTTTAAATAACTGCTTATTTGTAAGTATATTTTCAGATGATTTGGAGAAGGCAATGGCACCCCACTCCAGTACCTCTTACCTGGAGAATCCCAGGGACGGGGGAGCCTGGTGGGCTGCAGTCTATGGGATCGCACAGAGTCGGACATGACTAAAATGACAGCAGTAGCAGATGATTACTCATTTTTTTTTTTTTAAACTGTTTTGTCCAGTTCTCTCAGACTTTTTCTTAATAAGCCTATCCATGGACTTCAGTAGGGTTAAAGTAGCAAAATACTCAAATAGGTTCGTTTGGGGCCCTTAGTCTCCACCCTAGAATAAAAGAGGTTTTGTGTGGCAGGACTAGATGATTTGTGTGATTCTTCCTTTTGTAAGTTTTCTGTTGGTGGAAAGTGGGCTTGCTTTTCTTTTAGTCTTATTTCTCATTTTTATCAACGCTGGTCATAACTGAGAGATTTTTAGGCTGTTAACTGTCCCAGCACACCAATAAGCACCTTGTTAGTAGATGTTACTCATCGTGACTAGTTACTCCTGAGATTTAACTGTGCTTGGAAAACGCCTGTCTGTATTTGAGCTTTGCTAGGTGGTTGGCTTTTGTGTTTGACTGAAGATTTGCTCCTGAGAAAGCAAATAGCTGTTGGAAAAAGAAGGGAGAAGGAGCCGGCACATTTCTATATGCTTTCATTGAAGAGATATCCTAATTAGAACGCTTTTGGAGGCTTCACCTTTTTGCACTAAAGTAATCCAGCATTTCATTCTGTATTGCATTGAGGTTTTGGATCTCCATGCCAGAAAGTGAGAATGAGGGTTGAATGTGAAAGGAATATTCAAAGGATGAAGCTCATATTCAGTGATGTGCTCTTCATAATCCAGGTTCAAGAATACCCTGCATGCCGCAGGACAGCGAGAATGGAGGCAGTATCTGCCGCTGTTTTGTTTCAGCTCCTGGGATGTCATTCCTGATTAAAGTCATGTTTAAGGCAGTATTGTTTATAGTTTACATTTGGGAGGTATGTTGCCTCAGTACATTTCATTTATCCTCCTGGAAGAGTTATTTTGCACGATTTGGAAGGAGTGTTTTTCCACCAGATTAGAGGAAATGAACAGAATTCACTCTTCTCTAAGTCAGGGGATGATCTGCAGTAGAGTCGTTTAACCATGGAGACTCAGATGAATGACTTACTTGGATCCTGTGGTGAACCTGGAGTAATTAAGAGGAAGAACTCAGTCTTTGGTTCAGTAAAGTTGGCATTGGAATGATTCCTAACCAGACTTGAAGGTGGAAAATGTTATGGTTCAGAGGGCCCTTCAAAGAGTTTGCAGTAGATCCCTTAAGACAATAAGTTTTATAAATAGCGTTGAGTGTGGAAGTGCATAGTACGTGGGCACACAATAACGTAGTCAGGAAGTTTGACTGGAAGGAATAAATTATCTCTGGTCACTTTAAGGAGTGAGATCATGGAAGGGTATGTAGTTTATTTTAGGTGGTAGTAATTGTGAAGTTGAGGCTGGCCCTGGAAATGAGTTGTCAGATACGCTGTCATCCTCCCTAATGGTCATATTGTTTCTTAGGCTTATAGTTGTATGAAGAGATGGTTTTCCTGTCCCATCCACAGGCTAGGGGTTCAAAAATTTAAGAGCTACAAAAGAGAGAAATACACAGAAAAGTTTTCTTCTTGCACATACGCTGTGGCTATCTGGATCCAGATACAGTCAGTATTATTGGTGTCTTAGATTGCTTGTTGAGTTGCTAAGTTGTGTCTGACTCTTTTGTAGTGCCATGGACTGTAGCTTGCCAGGCTCCTCTGTCCTTGGGATTTCCCATGCAAGATTCTGGAATGGGTTGCCATTTCCTTCTCTAGGGGATCTTCCTGACTGAGGGATCCAACCCACATCTTCTGCATTGCCAGGCAGATTCTTTACCACTGAGCCATCAGGGAAGTGTCTTATCTATATTCTGATATTTTGTGTGTTTACAAGTAAATGTGTGTATCTGTTTACTGTACCCCCTCTTTTAAAAAAAATTGTAGTAAATTATACTTACTGATCTGCATCTTTTTTCACTATTATATCTTCAGGATTATGACCTGTAGCTATATAAGAAGCTTTCTAATTAAAAAAAATGCTATATAGTATTCCTATGAAAGGATGTATCACGTATTTTTTTGGTTAGTCCCCTAATGGATGGCTATTTGAGTTACTTCTTATCCTTTGCTAATATAAATAATGCTAGAGGAGATAAATCTTAGGGTTTTATATTAAAAAAAAATAAATGTTAAGTCATAATAGAGACTTGTAATAGTTATAGTAATATCCTAGATCTGCATAACGTATTCACAAATATCTTATTTGAGCCTTACTTCGATCTTGTGAGATAAACACAGAATTTTACAAAGAAGAACAAATTTGAGTAACAGAGATAAAGTAGAACAATCAAGGTCTTTTGACTCTGATTTGAATTATCTTTCCACTTTTCCCTCCTGTTGTGGGATATAGGGGAATGGTGGGAGAATAAGATGAAGTAGAGAGAGAGGGATGCACCTGTTGTTCTAGAAGTTGGGATCCCATTTGCTGGGAGAGAAGAGCTGGCATTCCGCCTGTGACAGAGATAGAGGTTTTAGGCACTGGCAGAACATGCTGGGTTGACTGCCCTCTTGGAGTGTAGTAGTATAGCAGTCCAAAACGTGGTACTTCTTGAGAAACTGGATACTTCAGAGTGCCCTAGAATAGACTGGGGGACAAAACTGAAATTCGAAATCTGGTAAGAGAATGCATGTAGCCTAAGGCAATGAAACAGAAATAGGCAATAGAGATTTTCTAGAGGCCCCAGAGCCAGGCAGGACATGATAGCATTGCAAGGAGTTGGCTGTGAGGTCAAGCCAGTTTTGACCTCAAGACTGATTTCTGGAAGGGAGCCTTTTTCCTCTAGAGACCAGATGAGATTATAAAAGGGTAGGTAAGTCATCTCACAAGTGGACTAGAGAGAATGAGGCTGAAAAGGCTTTCATTATAGAGTTAATACTATTTGGAAACCTGAGTATAGGCGTGTTCACCAGCCTTCCGTCATAATTACCATAAGCTAAGTGCCTATTGTGTTCTGGATACTACACGTAATTTCATGCTTAACCTCTCAACAGTTTTGCAAAGAGGCTGTTGTTATACCTAGTTTCCATAAAGGAAACTGAGGTTCAGTTGTGTAACTTGTTCAAGGTCACATATCTTTTAAGCGGTAGAGCTGAGATTTATAAGTAGGTCAGTATGACTCCAAGGCTCTTGTTCTTTCCATTATACCAGGTGTTAGGCACCCAAATTGAAAAGTGAAATTAAAAATAACCAGAATTCTATCACTGTCATTGTAACAGTGTTAATGTATAACCAGACAGCTTGCCTGTTTTGCATGATTCAGGCTGGAGGAGTAGAAGGAATGCTAAGGAAAATGACTGGCGTTGTTAACAGCTGCCAGACTCACTCTAAATATGCTTATAATGTAAATGAAAGTAGTGCACTTACCATGCGTATGTAGCTTTATCATGTAATCGCCACCGTCCCCTTCCCTCATTAGACTTCAGTTTCTGAAGTCCTTCTACAGAGATTATACAGCTGCCACTGAAGACCATCCTGGAGAAGGAAATGGCAACCCCCTCCAGTATTCTTGCCTGGTGAATTCCACAGACAGAGGAACTTGGCAGGCTACAGTCCATGGGGTCACAGAGTTGGGCATGACTGAGCGACTAACACACACACACACACACACACACACACACATGCTGAAGACCATAGCTGGTGGTAGGTAGCCAGGACCTGGAATTTTTGTCGGGGAGGAATATCTGGGGGATCTATTATATACACAGAGTGTATGCCATAATCATGAATTCTTCTCCAATTGTGAAGTTTGAGGAGGTAAGAATTTCCTTCACTTAACAAAGTTTGGCTTATAGGCTGAAGACTCTACTAGATTTTATTACTCTTAATTCTTTAGCATTATCGTGCAAAATATTGGAGAAGAGTTATTGGATGATACTTTTGATGTACTTCCAAGGACCACTGAAGGGGATGTTAGTATGTGGGGTTGACATTATGGTGAAGCAGCACTTGGAAGCTGTGATTCAGCATTAGTCACTGGCTTTTGTGCTGGGTTGCCCTCAGCCGTCTCTTGCTTTAATTGTGGTGTGTCTCCGACATTTGATTACACAACTACCAAAGAGGCTGACCTTAGTGATAACCCAGTCACATTTCCAGATAGTAAAAATACTCAGGAAAAAAATTACTCATCTGTACCAGCTAGTGGTATTAGTTCTTCTCTGGGGAAATATTAACATGGTTTCTAGGTTATGCCCAATAATATGACAAAGATGAATGACCATTTAAGGAAAAAGGGCTATTTACGCTTTTTATTAGTGTTCTTGAAAAGTGGAGACATAACAGAATGTGCTTTCTGGACATACTCATTTTGGTATTTAATATGAGATCAGTTTTATATCTCTTTCATTGACTTTTTAAAATTTAAGTTTATTTTTTAACACCAAAAACATTCTGTGTTGGGGTGTAGCTGATTAACAATGCTGTGATAGTTTCCGGTGAACAGGGAAGGGACTCAGCCACACGTATGCCTGCATCCATTCTCCCCCAAACCCCCTCCCATCCAGGCTGCCACATAACACTGAGCACAGTTCCCTGTGCTACACAATAGGTTTTTGTTGGTTATCCATTTTAGATATAGCAGTGTGTACATGGCCTTCCCAAAGTCCTTAACCAGCAACCATAGTTTGTTTTCTAAGTTTGTGAGTCTCTTTCTGTTTTGTAAGTTCATTTGTATCATTTCTTTTTAGATTCCACATATAAGGGATGCCATATGATATTTCTCCTTCTTTGTCTGACTTACTTGACTCAGTTTGACAGTCTCTACATCCATCCATGTTGCTGCAAATGGCCTTATTTCATTCTTTTTAATGGCTGAGTAATATTCTAGTGTGTGTATGTCTGTGTGTGTGTACACACATCACATCTTCCTTATCCATTCCTCTGTGGATGGACATTTAGGTTGTTTCCATGTCTTGGCTATTATAAACAGTGCAGCAGTGAACATTGGTGTGCATGTATCTTTTTGGTCTTTGACTTTTAAAATCGTGAATGGGTAGGGTTCATTTTACCTATTTTTACCTAATTTCTTACCATTCTGTGTTTCCTTATTGCCTCATGAAATTGCCATGTTTAATCTTATTTAAAAAATAATCTCTTATCTGGAATGCCTATTCTTTTCTTCTTCTCCTTTTCTTTTCCATTTTTCCTTGTCCTATTCATCCACAGATATTTAAACGTTCCAGGCTGTGTGCCGGGCTTACGGTCTGTACCCTCATGACTTTACAGTGTATCCTAGTGTTGCTGATCCTGCTATGCCCTGCCTTCAAGGTTCAGCTCTTCTGACCTTCACATCATTTTCTTTGACTTTCTTTAACCTCTGTTGACCCATCCCTTTTATGAGCTCCACTGCTTTAAATCTGCTTTACACAATTTAGTGCTTATAAACATACATTAATCTAGTTTTACCAGAGTGTCAGTTCAGTTCAGTTTGGTCGCGTCTGACTCTTCGCCACCCTATGGACTGCAGCACGCCAGGCCTCCCTGTCCGTCACCAACTCCTGGAGTTTACTCAAACTTAGGTCCATTGAGTCGGTGATGCCATCCAGCCATCTCATCCTCTGTCGTCCCCTTCTCCTCCCACCTTCAATCTTTCCCAGCATCAGGGTCTTTTCAAACGAGTCAGTTCTTCACATTAGGTGGCTAAGGTATTAGAGTTTCAGCTTCAGCATCAGTCCTTCCAGTGAATATTCAGGACTGATCTCGTTTAGGATGGACTGGTCAGATCTCCTTGCAGTCCAAGGGACTCTCAAGAGTCTTCTCCACAAGAATCTTCTTGTGGAGACTCTCACAAGAGTCGTCTTCTTGTGCTTTTGAAACCACGATTCAAAAGCATCGATCTCTGGCGCTCAGCTTTCTTTATAATCCAACTCTCACATCCATACATGAATACTGGAAAAACAATAGCTTTGACTAGACGGACATTTGTTGGCAAAGTAATGTCTCTGCTTTTTAATATGCTGTCTAGGTTGGTCATAACTTTTCTTCCAAGGGGCAAGCGTCTTTTAATTTCATGGCTGCAATCACCATCTGCAGAGATTTTGGAGCCCAAAAAGATAAAGTTTGTCACTGTTTCCCCATCTATTTGCCATGAAGTAATGGGACCGGATGCCGTGATCTTAGTTTTCTGAATGTTGAGCTTTAAGCCACCTTTGTCACTCTCCTCTTTCACTTTCATAAAGAGGCTCTTTAGTTCTTCTTCGCTTTCTGCTATAAGGGTGGTGTCATCTGCATATCTGAGGTTATTGATATTTCTCCCGGCAATCTTGATTCCAGCTTGTGCTTCATCCAGCCCCGCGTTTCTCATCATGTACTCCGCATATAAGTTAAACAATCAGGGTGACAATATACAGC
The DNA here is from genome assembly GCF_027580195.1 of Bos mutus. Classification (NCBI taxonomy): domain Eukaryota; kingdom Metazoa; phylum Chordata; class Mammalia; order Artiodactyla; family Bovidae; genus Bos; species Bos mutus. The sequence goes on from NC_091631.1 coordinate 52,120,422, forward strand.
CTTGACATACTCCTTTCCCTATTTGGAACCAGTCTGTTGTTCCATGTCCAGTTCTAACTGTTGCTTCGTGACCTGTATACAGATTTCTCAAGAGGCCAGTCAGGTGGTCTGGTATTCCCATCTCTTTAAGAATTTTCCAGAGTTTATTGTGATCCACACAAAGGCTTTGACATAGTCAATAAAGCAGTAGATGTTTTTCTGGAACTTTCTTGCTTTTTTGATGATCCAGCGGATTTTGGCAATTTGATTTCTGGTTCCTCTGCCTTTTCTAAATCCAGCTTGAACATCTGGAAGTTCTCTGTTCACGTGCTGGTGAAGCCTGGCTTGGAGAATTTTGAGCATTACTTTACTAGTGTGTGAGATGAGTGCAGTTGTGTGGTAGTTTGAACATTCTTTGGCATTGCCTTTCTTTGGGATTGGAATGAAAACTGACGTTTTCCAGTCCTCTGGCCACTGCTGAGTTTTCCAAATTTGCTGGCATATGGAGTGTAGCACTTTCACAGCATCATCTTTTAGGATTTGAAATAGCTCAACTGGAATTCTGTCACCTCCACTAGCTTTGTGCATAGTGATGCTTCCTAAGGCCCACTTGACTTTGCATTCCAGGATGTCTGGCTCTAGGTGAGTGATCACACCATTGTGGTTATCTGGGTCGTGAAGATCTATTTTGTATAGTTCTTCTGTATATTCTTGCCACTTCTTAATATCTTCTGCTTTTGTTAGGTCATACCATTTCTGTCCTTTATTGTGCCCATCTTTGCATGAAACGTTCCCTTGGTATCTCTAATTTTCTTGACGAGATCTCTAGTCTTTCCCATTCTATTGTTTTCCTCTATTTCTTTGCACTGATCACTGAGGAAGGCTTTCTTATCTCTCCTTGCTATTCTTTGGAACTCTGCATTCAAATGGGTGTATCTTTCCTTTTCTCCTTTGCCTTTAGCTTCTCTTTTCACAGCTATTTGTAAGGCCTCCTCAGACAACCATTTTGCCTTTTTAAATTTCTTTTCTTGGGGATGGTATTCATCCCTGCCTCCTGTACAAACAATGTCACGAACCTCCATCCATAGTTCTCAGGTACTCTGTTTATCAGCTCTGATCCCTTGCATCTGTTTGTCATTTCCACTGTATAATCGTAAGGGATTTGATTTAGGTCGTATCTGAATGGTCTGGTGGTTTTCCCTACTTTCTTCAGTTTAAGTCTGAATTTGGCAATAAGGAGTTCATGATCTGAGCCACAGCCAGCTCCTGGTCTTGTTTTTGCTGACTGTATAGAGCTTCTCCATTGTTGGCTGCAAATAATATAATCAGTCTGATTTCGGTGTGGACCACCTGGTGATATCCATATGTAGAGTCGTCTCTTGTGTTGTTGGAAGAGGGTGTTTGCTATGACCAGTGTGTTCTCTTGGCAAAACTCTATTATTAATGCCTTTGCCTGCTTCATTCTGTACTCCAAGGCCAAATTTGCCTGTTATTCCAGGTATTTCTTGACTCCCTACTTTTGCAAGTAGGTTTTTTGCAAGTGTTGCAAGTGTAAGTTCCTCAAAGACAGAGACTGCCATGTTGATTTTTGTCCTGCACAATGCTAAGTCCAAGCATGTGGATAATAAAGGGGTTTTGATTCATCAGTCCCTGCTGAATGTCCAAGTTACTAGCTCTTGGAGTTTAGAAGTAGTTAGAAAGATTATGCTTTTTCCCCCTCTTATCTCCCAGTTGTTCACCTAACGTTTGCTATCTACTTGTATTAAGCTGTAGTCACAATGAAAGAAAATAACCCCAATGATTCGCTGTCTGCATTTATATTATTTTCTAGTGAAGAGTTTGTTTTTGAGCTGATTATTATATAGCGTCTTCCTTGGTTCCCTTTGTGGCTAGTGAGTGATGAATTTCACGGCTAAGGAAGAGAGCCAACCCAGTGTTGACCTGTCTGCATTGTGCCTATAATTTTCTGGGTTTAAATGCCCTACGTACTGTGCCTTAGTTCACGAAGTAACTTAATAGTCATTTTAAGTAAGTTACTTAATTTAATAGTAGCTTAACTTAAAATGGGAAGCTGACAATGTAAGAACTTAAAATTGAGCTCCTGAGATAGTCATAGAACGGAAAAGTAATCATTTAATGGGGCTTGCATTATTTACATTTATAAGACAGTGGAGTTCAAAACTTTTTCGATGGCAGAAACAAACACAATAATTATAAAGCAATTGTCCTTCAATTAAAAATAAATAAAATGTTTAAAAAAATTCCATGGAGTAGTAAATGAAATGTGGCAGCTTACCTGTGGAGGAAGGAGGCTGTGCCATTGGACTAAATGTTTTTCTGACTGTGCTGAAAGCTCTGAGGTAATGGCAGACTTCAGTATAAGGCCTGAGAAGGGCTGTTTTCTTGATTGAGAAGGAGAGTAGTGGGTCCTGAGAGATGGAAATGCCCTTCTGCATACTCCTAAAAATTAAGAGAGTTTGGCTGTGAAATTGAAGGAAGGCCAAAGAGCAGGAGAGAATAAATAAATTTTTTTCTCCTGAAGTAATCTGAGATCCTGACTTAAACAGACCATTTGATTAAAAAATTGTATGAGAAGTACTTCAAATGAGTTTCAATTGTTTATGTAATGTTTTATTATTTAATATTGGGTACATAGAGGTACATTATGTTATTTTTACAATTTGTGCCCAAAATATTTAACAATTATTATATGACAATAAAGAGATTTGAACATTGACTAGATATTTAATGCTAAGGAATTATTATCTTTTTAGGTAGAATAGTAATGTTATAATTGTGTTCAAAAGAAAAAAGTACTTACCTTTTAGAAATTTATACTCATGTAATGTGGATGACATTATATGGTGTCTGGGATCTGCTGGGGAGAGGAAGGAAAAAGAGGTCAGGAATATAGGTACAAATGGCTATGTGTTTATAGTTTTGTAGCTGTCTGATGGGTACAGGAGAGTCACTATACAGTTTCTTTCTTTCTACTTATGTGTGTATTTGAAAATTCTCATTATAATGACAACTAAAAAAAAAAAAAAGCAAAAGAAATCCACAAAAAAACCAAAAAGCCTAACAACTTAGATATAGAATTGTCAAACCTACACTTCTGGGCTTCCCTCATTGCTCAGTCAGTAAAGAATCTGTCAACAATGCAGGAGACCTGGATTCGATTCCTAGGTTGGGAAGATTCCTTGGAGAAGGAAATGGCAATCCACTCCAGTATTCTTGCCTGAAAAATCCCATGGACAGAGGAGCCTGGTGGGCTACAGTCCATGGGGTCTCAAGAGTCGAACATGACTTAGCGAGTCAACCACCACCACAACCACACTTCTGGCTTCTTCCAGCTTAACTCCAGATGAGTTCAGTTCAGTTCTGTCCCTCAGTCGTGTCCGACTCTTTGAAACCCCATGGACTGCAGCACACTATTCTTCCGTGTCCATCACCAACTCCCACAGCTTGCAGAAACTCATGTCCATTGAGTCAGTGATGCCATCCAACCATCTCATCCTCTGTCATCCCCTCCTCTTCCCGCCTTCAATCTTTTCCAGCATCAGGGTGATGCTTTCCAATGAGTCGGTTCTTTGCATCAGGTGGCCAAAGTATTGCAGCTTCAGCATCAGTCCTTCCAATGACTATTCAGGACTCATTTCCTTTAGGATTGACTGGTTGGATGTTGTAGTCCAATGGACCCTCAAGAGTCTCGCTCAGCTTTCTTTATGGTCCAACTCTCGTGTCCATACATGAGTACTGGAAAAACCGTATAGCTTTGACTAGACGGACCTTTGTTGGCCAGTAATGTTTCTGCGTTTTAATATGCTGTCTAGGTTGGTCATAGTTTTTCTCCCACTGAATAAACGTCTTTTAATTTCATGGCTGCAATCACCATCTGCAGAGATTTTGGAGCCCAGGAAAATAAAGTCTGTCAGTGTTTCCATTGTTTCTCCATTTGCCATGGAGTAATGGGACCGGATGCCATGATCTTAGTTTTTTGAATGTTGACTTTTAAGCCAGCTTTTTCACTCTCCTCTTTCACTTTCATCAAGAGGTTCTTTAGTTCTTCACTTTCTGCCATGTGGGTGGTGTCATCTGCATATCTGAGGTTATTGATATTTCTCCTGTCAGTCTTGATTCCAGCTTGTGCTTTGTCCAGCCCGGCATTTGGCATGATGTATTCTACATTTAAGTTAAATAAGCAGGGTGACAGTATACAGCCTTGATGGGCTCCTTTCCCAATTTGAAACCAGTCCATTGTTCTATGTCTGGTTCTAACTGTTGCTTCTTTTTTTTCTTAAATTTTTAAAATTAAAATTAATTATTTCTTATTGAAGGATAATTGCTTTACAGAATTTTGCCGTTTTCTGTCAGACCTCAACATAAATCAGCCATAGGTATACATATATCCTCCCTTTTGAAATTCCTTCCCATCTCCCTCCCGATCCCACCCCTCTAGGTTGATACAGAGCCCCGCCCGCCCCGCCCCCCAGCCCCATTTGAGTTTCCTGAGACATACAGCAAATTCCTGTTGGCTATCTATTTTACATATGGTAATGTAAGTTTCCTAAAGGAGACCAGTCCTGGGTGTTCATTGGAAGGGCTGATGTTGAGGCTGAAACTTTGGCTACCTCAGGAGAAGAGTTGACTCGTTGGAAAAGACCCTGATGCTGGGAGGGATTGGGGGCAGGAGGAGAAGGGGATGACAGAGGATGAGATGGTTGGGTGGCATCACCGACTCGATGCACATGAGTTTGGGTGAACTCTGGGAGTTGGTGAGGGACAGGGAGGCCTGGCATGCTGCGATTCATGGGGTCGCAAAGAGTCGGACACGACTGAGCAACTGAACTGAACTGAACTGAACTGAATGTAAGTTTCCATGTTACTCTTTACATACCATCTCACCCTCCCCATGTCCAAAAGTCTGCTTCTTGACCTGCATACAGTTTTCTCAGGAGGCAGGTAAGGTGTTCCCATCTCCTTAAGAATTTTCCAGGGTTTGTTGTGATCCAGAGTCAAAGGCTTTGGAGTAGTCAGTGAAGCAGATGTTTTTCTGGAACTTTCTTGCTTTTTCTGTGATCCAATAGATCTTGGCAATTTGATCTCTGGTTCCTCTGCCTTTTCTAAATCCAACTTGAACATCTGGAAGTTCTTGGTTCAAGCACTGTAGAAGCCTCGCTTGGAGAATTTTGAGCATTACTAACTAACTCCAGATAGAGCAAGTGAAACTATAGATTCTTGCTGATGTTGCTGAAATGGAATTTGGTTTAAGATTTTCATCCCCTCGAGTTGGGAAACTGTCTGTAATACAGTATCATTGAGAAGGCAACAAGCTCTACTTTCGTCTTTCCAACAGTGGGGTGACTTACCCCAGGATGGAAGTCATACTGTCCATCTCCAAGTCTCTTCCTTTCTGTAGGTGAAGAAATACTGATTTAAAAAGCAGTACAAGATTAGAGAACAGGAAAATATGGTTTAAAATTAAATGCCACATTTTATAGTTCTGAGCAAGCACTAGAAATTAAGAAAAAGGAGTGAACGTTTTTGTTCACTAAGATGTTAATCTTAGCCTCCTAATTTATCTTCCCCTCAGGGATCATTTCAGTTCAGTTTAGTCGCTCAGTTGTGTCCAACTCTTTGGGACCCCGTGGACTGTAGCCTACCAGGCTCCTCTGTCCATGGGATTTTCCAGGCAATAGTCCTGGAGTGGATTGCCATTTCCTCTCCAGGGGATCTTCCCAACCCAGGGATCGAACCTGGGTCTCCTGCATTGTAGACAGACGCTTTACCGTCTGAGCCACCAGGGAAGGATAAGCAGTTTTTATTAGGGCAGCGACTTTGGGATCACCTTTAAACACAGTAGAAGAGTTGGATTGCTGACAGAAGTAGGGGCACAGTGTGTCCAGGGAGGGAAGATACTACGTTTGGGGAAAGTAAATGAATTTGGATTGATATATGAGATGTTTTAGATAGATGAGATTGGGTCACTTTCATGAAAGACATGACTTTTTAGCTGAGGCAGTTGGGCTTGCTTTTGTAGTCTCTAGGGAGCCATTTTGCGGTGCAGTACCATTTTTGACTCTTAATATACCTAGTTATTAATTTGGTTTGATGATATTTTAGATATTCTTAGCTGCATGCTTTTTGCATGGAGAATATAACTTTCCTGTATAACTTAAATTTGTTTTCACAAAAATTCTTTATTTTTTGCAGTGTCTCAAAAGGGTTATTCAGAGACCATAATTTATTCTGTTTCAAAAAGGGGAGGGACACTGGGGTGCCCAGAGGTTTTGTCAATCAGTTGCTAAGTCTTGTCCGACTCTGCGACCCTATGGACTGCAGCATGCCAGGCTTCCCTGTCTTTCATTATCTCCCAGGGTCAGTAACCTTAATAAAGTGTGACACAGTGGCAGATCTGGGTTCAGATCAGTATCTTGGGTGTTGAACTCCGCTTCTCCCTTCACTTTATATTAAAGGTATTTGTTTTGAGTTGTGTAGTGCTCAATGTTGACTTTAGGCATTTTCTGCATTTTCTTGCCCCACCTTCTTCTTGGGACTATATATTTTTCTTTGCCCTTATTATTTTTTTTTCCTTTTTCTCTTTTTCTTTCTTTATTTTTTCAGCCACATCCCACATCCTGCATGCGGAATCCTGTTTCTCAACCAGGGATCAAACCAGTGCTCCCTGCAATAGAAGTGTGGCGTCCTAACCAGTGGACCTCCAGGGAATTCCCAACCCTTAGGTTTTAAATGTGGTTCTTGGCAGTTTTTTCAGCAGATCAGGACTCAACACTTTGTTTATCCCGTCCTGTCTGTTTGGTGGTAGTTGTTTCGTTACCATTGATAAACCTGCCCGTTGTAATGTTATGCCCCTAACTCACGCTCTGACTGCTATCACTACGTATCTTACTTCCCCAACGCCCTGCGGTTTATACAATGGGATGATAATCCCAGCCTTTTCTGAGATTTTTTTTTTGTGTCAATGATCTGAAAGTATCGAGTGGAAAGTACTATAAACACCTTAGGAAACATGATAATTTTATAGATTTTTTTCTCCCAAATAAAATTTTAATATTCTTAATCAACTTGATTGATGTATAATTTGCATTCAGTAAAATTGAACTGTTTTATATGATTTGCATTTTGACAGACAAACTCATCCAAATAGTGGTCATATAATCAAGATGTAAGAACTTTTCTGTTATTCCCAGAGGTTCCTTCTGTGCCCTTTGCATTCATTCTCACCCCTCTTTACCCCTAGAAATTCGCTGGTTTGCTGTCATCATAGGTTAGCTTTTCCTTTTCTGGACTCTCGTGTAAACAGTCTTAGCCAGGATGTGCTCTTCTTTCATTAGCATCCTGTGTTTAGGATCCTTCATTGTTGCTGCCTTTATCTGTGGTTTGTTGCTTTTTATTGCTGAGTGGTATGTGGGAGCACTGTTGCATTGTAAGGACTGTAAGAGGATTTGCTTATGCATTCATCTGTATCTAACACTTGAATTGTTTGTAGATTTTGGCTATTATGAATAAAGCTGCTATGAACTTGATGTGAAATATTGGGTAGACTTATATTTTATCCTCTTGGGTAAACACCTTGGAGTGGAATGGCTGGATCAGATGGTTGGTAGGTGTGTGCTTAACTTTTTAAGAAACTGCCAAATTGTCTTCCAGAGCGGCTGTACTGTCTTACATTCTGTCTAGCAGTGTATGAGAGTTCTTGTTTCTTCTTATCCTCACCAACACTAGGATGATAAAGTTTTGGCCACTCCCGTTCTAATCATTGTGGAGTGCTATCTTGTGGTTTTAATTTACATTTTCCTAATAACTAATGATATTGACATCTTACTTACTTTCTAGCTGTTTCTCTTCTTTGGTGAAGTGTAGTAATACTTGTTCAGATCTTTTGCCCATTTAAAAAAATTGGGTTGTTTTCTTAGTGTTGAGTTTCGAGCATTCTTTATATATTCTTGAAACAAGTCCTTTATCTGATAAATGCTTCGCAAAGATTGTCTTCCTTTGATTTATCTCTTCATCCTTTTAACAGTGTCTTTTTTTTTAAATTAAAAATTTTTATTGGAGTTTGGTTGATTTGTTGCTCAGTCATGTCTGATTCTTTGCAACACCATGGGCCGGAAGCCAGCCAGGCTCCCCGTCTGTGGAATTCTCCAGACAAGAATACTAGAGTGAGTTGCCGTTTCCTCCTCCAGGGGATTTTCCCAATGCAGGGATTGAACACAGGTCTCCTGCATTGCAGGTGGATTCTTTACCGTCTGAGCCACAAGGGAAGGTTGATTTACAGTGTTAATTTCAGGTGTACAGCAAAGTGAATCAGGTATACAGCAAAGTGAATCAGGTATACATGTATCAACAGTGTCTTTTAGGAGCAAGAGTTTTTATTTTGAGTTCCAGCTTATCCATTTGTTCTCTTATGAATTGTGCTTTTGGTATCATTTCTAAGAAATCTTTGCCTTTAACCCATAACTGAAGCACATGAAAACTGTCTTCCAGCTACTTCTCAGGTACCCAGGTCAGTGGCAATGTCTTGTTTATTAATCATCAGATTTTAATAATATTAAAGAAAATAATTTCTGTGCAGTAATACCCATCCATATCTAACATGGTTTATAGAAAGATCATGTTTTCTAGTGAAGACCAGATTCCCTCCTTAGTGTAAAGATGTCAGGAATCTTAGATTGATACAAGTTAAAAAAAAAAAATTAATCCATCTTAGTTCAAGGGATAAAGTTTACTAAAATCAATTTATGAAGATTTCAAAAGATTTGAAGATATTGAAGAAAGGTGCTAGATTTGTGTGAAAATAGCCCCTTTGTTGATGAAACAGATAATAAATTTTGATAAACTCCTTTACAAACAATAGTTTACCTTATAGCATACTTAAGTTTCCATGCTCTTGAATGAACTTCAGTATAAGCTTTAAAATTTGTTTCTCATGATTTTCAAAAGTTTATAGCTTGTCTGACTTGCTGTAAGTAAAATGGAATATTCATTTCCTCCCATTGCTCCTGCCTTGCAGGAGGATTCTTTTCCATTGAGCCACCAGGGATTGGTAAGAGACAAGTTATTTTCTATGGGATCCATCTAATTTCTCTACAGCACAAGATTTTTAGCAATTAAAAGGCAAATGCACTTATGATCTATTACTAAATTGTGTCCGACTCTTTGTAACCTCATGGACTGTAGCACGCCAGGCTCCTCTGTCCTCCACCATCTCCTGGAGTTTGCTCAAATTTGTGTCCATTGAATCAGTGATGCTATCTAACCATCTCATCCTCTGCTGTCCCCTAAGATCTATTAATTAACTATAAGTAATATTTTGAGTGTTTTAAGAGAACTCAATTTGTAGGGCATTTAGTTATTAATTACTCTGCCTTTTCTAAGTAGAAAGAACTTAAGTTGAAGTTCTGTGCCTTTTCCAAAAAAGGCTGTTGTAGATTTATGAGTAGACAATCAAGATCTGAGTAGCAGCCAGAAATTATAAGTACAAAATCTAAAAAGATAACATGCTCAGTTATATTGTGTGCTTAGTTGCTTGGACATATCCTGCTCTTTGTGACTCCACAAACTGTGCCCTGCCAGACTCTTCTGTCCATGGGATTTTTCAGGCAAGAGTACTGGAGTAGGTTGCCATTTCCTCCTCCAGGGGATCTTCCTGACCCAAGGATCAAATCCATGCCTCCTGTATCTCCAGCATTGCCGTTAGATTCTTTACCCACTGAGCTAAATTGTATTGTTCCTCCTAACCTGTGGCAGTATTTATCATAGAGAAGAAATGTGAATGATGGTTAAACACAAAACTACTGCTGAAGGTAAAATGCCTGGTAGTTGAATTGGAAGAAAATAAATTTCCTCCGCAGTCTCTGTTATCCAGTTTTGAGAGTCAGTAATCTCAGAAAGATTGAAGGCAGGAGGAGAAGGGGAGGACAGAGGATGAGATGGTTGGATGGCATCACTGACTCGATGGACATGAGTTTGAGGAAGCTCTGGGAGTTGGTGATGGACAGGGAAGCCTCGCGTGCTATAGTCCATGGGGTTGCAAAGAGTCAGACACGACTGAGTGACTGAACTGAATCTCAAAAAATAAAGAAAAAGCAGTTAAGAAAGGGAGACCATAAATTTGTATGCTGTTTTTATTTAAAATAAAATGAAAAGATAATTGTCTCTAGAAAATAAATTATCTTTGTAATTGTCTTTAGAAGATAATTACAAAAGATGTAGGGTTATGTAACTTTTAGTGTTTCTCTGATGATAAAGAAGTATGTTATAAATTGGATAAAACAAGCACTCTGTGTTGTTTAAATTTTTTTTCTTGGCAGTTACTGACAAATTACACTCAAGAGCAAGCTTAGGAGCTTGTTTGGGACAGGAGCAAGCCCAAACTTAAAAATACTGAGGAATTTTGACTTTAGTTTTGAGCCTGTTTTCTCTTGACCAGTCCGAATGTTTAATGCTGTACTTTTACAGGCACATTTTCCCCCCCTAGATCTTTCTGATGATATGCCCATTGGTGTATAATAAAGTTATCAGTGTACCTGAAGAGGTTTTTGTTTTGTTTTTCTTGGAGTAGAGTGTGCCTTTCTAGTGTTACTTGACAAGGCTTGTCTTTATCTTCTAAGTGAGGAATCTTAAGAAACTTCACTGAGAACTTAAGAACTTAAAACCTGGGAATGCTCTCCTCCTGATAATTCTTTTTACTCACATCTTTATTGATAAGTCAGGCCAAAGGGATTGTTTACCTTTTGAAAAAGGGAAACCAGGTCCTACAGTTTGTTTTGGTTGCAGATAGCCTGGCAGCTGAATTTAGATTGAGCAGAGGGTGCTGCCGTGCTTAGGGGTTCTGTGTCTGGACGCTGTAGAAACCAAGGTGCTGTGCCAGTTATTATTATACATAAATGGTGAAAGGTAGTGAATCTTTGCTTTGCTTTGTGCAAGGATTCCAACCTCACCAGTTTAAGGTTTCATTGTGGTCATGGTCATATCTTCTGAGACAAAGATGCTGATTATTTTAGCTTCAACTTGTTTGAGCGACAGTATTAGGGAAAGGTGAGGGTGCTGGATTCCAACAACTAGTAGTATATATTTATTAAATTCAGGTCTAATGATGTGAAGAATAGTTAGGCGAACCTACGTGTAATACATTTTGCTAAGTATAGTAGTAAGAAAACCTCTGGGTAGTCATATTAATGTAATTCATGATAGCAGCTACAGACTTCTAAGTGCATTATAGAAAACTAGGAAAACTAATTTCCATTTCATCCAGAGCAGAAGAAGGTAATATTCTAATTTCAGCAAAAGGCAACTTTTAAAAACAAACAAATTTGAACCACTTTGTGTGTTTTTAATATGTAAAAAATTTTTTTTCACCTTTTCTCATATGTTTTACTTCTTAGTCATTTACTTCCAGTAGTTTCTAAATTGGTTGAGGGAATTAAAGTGGTAGCTAAGTTCCCTCTGTACAAGATTTTCCTGCTGTGTGTGCGAACTGCTTTTTCTGGAAAAACCCTTCCACTGGCAGTTCTTGAGGGCATGTACTTTTTCCACACAACGATTTAGGGGCTGAAGCCTGCGTTTAGTCAGAGGTGACAAATGGTTCAAAAAACTTTTTTCCAGTTTAGTGAGAACTGATTCAGAATTGAAACTGAAGTGGATATGGAGTTACTTGCAGTTACTCTTAAACAGTTGCTGTCTGTTACTGTTAGGCATATTTTGGACATGTGGGTTCCATATCAATATTTGATGTTATGTTGCTAAATTTCTTGTCTGGTTTAGACACTTCACTTTTGAAGTTAGGTTGGAACCGGCTTTGAACAGAGGGCCACTGGAAATTGAATATAGTGGTCTATGTGGGGAGGACAAAAAATTGGCATATTTTTGCTTAAGAATTCTTAGGAAAATTTTGATAATGTGAAGATATATTTTCCAAATGTCATATGATTTTGAGGTTAAGTAGCTGTAGGGAAAGCCAGGAAGCTTTCTTCTTGAAAGTATTTGCCTTTTATGCTAAAACTTCCAACACTCAGTATTTGTTCTTTTATAACTAAACAATGATAAGTTTTTAAATTTTTTTTTTTTTTAAGTTTTTAAAAAATTCATTGTAATGTAAAAATGTCAGTCTGTGCAGAAGTTTATAAAGAAAAAGAAAGTCCCCCATTCTCACGTTTTGTTCTCTAGATTTAACTACTAAAAGAGATCAGTCCTGGGTGTTCATTGGAAGGACTGATGCTAAAGCTGAAACTCCAGTACTTTGGCCACCTCATGCGAAGAGTTGACTCATTGGAAAAGACCCTGATGCTGGGAGGGATTGGGGGCAGGAGGAGAAGGGGACGACAGAGGATGAGATGACTGGATGGCATCACCAACTCGATGGACGTGAGTCTGAGTGAACTCCAGGAGTTGGTGATGGACAGGGAGGCCTGGCGTGCTGCGATTCATGGGGTCGCAAAGAGTCGGACACGACTGAGCGACTGAACTGAACTGAACAGTATGATATATGTACTTCCATGTCTTTTTCTGTGCACATAAAAATATTTGTAGGTAAATTTCTTTGTTTTGTTCTACTGCAGCTTTTGTTGTTTACTCTCTTTGCACGTGAAGCCTACTTTATTCCTCCACCCCCATTTTTTTGTTGTTGGGTTTTTGAAAGACTTTTTTTGTTCATGTATAGGACTTTTAAAAAATCATATATAGTTTTTAAATCTGTGTTATGTATGGTGTATTTTCTCTCAGCTTATTATTTAACTTTCAACTTTTGTAGTATCTTTTGTCATATAAAAGTTTTTTAAAAAACTAAAGTTCTAGTATGATTTTTGGGTTTTATGTGTGCTTAGGAATGTAAATGTCCTATATTTTCTTCCAGTGCTTTATAAACTTATTTTTAATATTTAGGTTTTTAATCCACTTGGAATATATTTTCAGTATAATATGAGATAAAGATCTGACTTTAAAAATACTAATAACCAACTTCTCGTAATTTATCACTTACTTGCATGTTTGAAATGGTCTCGTTAACATATAGTCTTAATAAAGCCTACTTACTGTGTACCTGTGCTACATGTTTTAATTAGTCACTTTAGCATATATTTCAAAATTTATTAAGTATTACAATTAATTCTCCCTTTTTAGACTTTCATAATCATCAGCAAACAATAATTTGGGTTCTTCCAGTATTTATACTCCTTTTTTAGTGACGTTGAAGAAGAGCCATGATGCCAGTAATACCACCTGAGATGCTGTGCTCCTCAACCTTATTAGGCACAGAAATCATCCGGGAGATCTTACCAGAAAGCAAACTCAGTAAGTCTGGGCGTGCCTGAGCGGCTGCGTTTCTGATGAGCCCCCGGGTAATGCTGGTTTACAAGCTTACAGACCTTGTTTTGAGTAACAAGGAGCTAATATTTATTGAATACTTGACATGTTCTGGTCACCGTGCTGAGTGCTGTACATGTGTAGACGCAGTCTTAACTCCTTGATGATTAGCACCCCCTTTACCGGTGAAGAAACCGAGACTTAGACAAGTTAATGACTGCCCACAACGACACAGCCACTAAGTGGACGAGCCGGCCCAAGCTCAGGCAGTTTGTAGCCTTCAGCTCTTGGATATATTTCTTCAATAGCAGATATTATTTTCTCTGTGTGACTCACATGGTAATGCTCTTAGTTTAGTTTTCGTTTTAAATTAATAGGCTTTACTTTTGGAAACAGTTTTAGATTTACAGAAAAATTAGGCAGAATGTAGAGAATTCCATGTACCTCCTTCCCTTCCCTCCCCTAATATTAGCATCTTTGTGTTAGTGTGGTACATTTGCTATAACTAATGAGCCAATACTGATAACATTATTTTAGACTAAAGTCCATAGTTTACCTTAGGGTCCACATTTTATCTTGTACATTCTGTGGATTTGGACTAATGTGTAATGTCATGTACATACAATTGTGGTATCACACAGAATACTTTCTCTGCCCTAAAAATACCCCATACTCCACTTATTCCTCTCTTCCTCTCTCCTCCAGGCCTCAATCCTGGCAAATATTGGCCTTTTTTACTGTCTCCATAATTTTGCCTTTTCCAGATTTCTGGAATCATAGTTGGAATCATAAGAGTATGTAGCTTGTTCGAGTTGGCTTCTTTCACTTAGCAGTATGCATTTAAGATTCTTCTGTGTCTTTTTGAGGCTTGGTAGCTTATATCTTTTTATAACTAAATATTTCATTGTCTGGATATACCATAGTTTATCAATTTACTGAAGCTATCTCGTCTACTTCCAAGTTTGGGCAATTATGAATAAAACTATTATAAACATCCACATGAAGATTTTTGTGTGGACTTAAGTTATCAACTCATTGGGGTAAATATCTTGGAGCGTGATTACATGGCTAGATTATATGGTAAGAGTATGTTTAGTTTTGTCAGGAACTGCCAAATTGTCTTCCAAAGTGACTGTACCATCTTGCATTCCTGCCAGCAATGAAATAGAGTTCCTATTTCCCATTTTCGCTAGCATTTGGTGTTACCAGTGTTTTGGATTTTGGCCATTCTAATAGGTCATAGTGATAATCTTTTTTTTTTTAATTTGCAGTTCACTAATAACATTTGAAGCATGTATCTTTTCATATGTCTGTGTATCTTCTTTGGTGAGGTTGAGATCTTTTGCCCATTAAAAAAAGTGTTTTTTTTTTTTCTATTGAGTTTTAAGAGTTCTTTGTATATTTTGGATACCAGTCCTTCATTAGATTTATGTTTTGCAAAGATTTCCTTCCAGTTTTTGAGGCTTGCTCTCCAGTTGTGACAAATAATCAAGCAAGTTTCCTTCTGTGTTTGCCTAAGAGCTTTTTATCAGGAATGCCTTATAGCATGGACATCTTTGAAGATGATTTGGCTGAATGAATAGATGAAGCTTTGTTTTTCAGAAGGCATCCTTGTTGTATTCCAGATACTTTAAAACACATTCCTTGTGGTATTATATTTAAGAATGTAATTGAAAATTTAATTCTTATCCTTGTAAATAGCTTATTCTTACTCCTTCCATGATCTCATGTGCCTTTCATGTCCAACTTGTTTGCTTGTCCAGGATCCTAATCTCATTCTGGCTGGATCTTCTCATTGCAACTATCTGTCCCTCCACTGGTCTGTAGCAGTCTTTTCCTGCGGCCAGTCAGACTTCCACCTCTGAAATCATAAGTTTGGAAATTTGGCTCTCTGAACATGGTTTCCTGCCTTCTCAGGTTGCCATTTGCTGAACTTATTCTCTCATTTCACCGAGGCCTCCAGCCCCTTAAATCTTCTCTGTCCCCAGATCTGTACTGTTGCTCCTGGGATTGTAGCCCATATGGACACCATAGCTGATCACTTGCGATGAGTCATGGGTGCCCTCGGTTCCCTCGCACCCTTGCTCTTCTCTCCCGTGGGTCAGGCAGGTCTCCAGCTGTGGGTGAACAGTGCTGCCCATTTTCTGTGTTCCTGCCATAGAGCTTCAAGAAATGACTGAATCGTATTCATTTGTTCTCTTACTGACTCATGAGGCACTCCGCTCCCATATATGCTTGTTATTCTCTTTAGTAGTCTTCTTACTTGTCTGTGGTTGATTTCATTTCTCCTTCACCAGAATGACTGTTTTTTCTAAACAGAACTCAGGTTCACCTCCCTCTGCCACAGAAGATTCCATATACTCCAGCAAAGTGATCTTTATAAAAAGAAGGAAATCCAGCAAATCTGTTATTTCTTGTGTGATCCCTTTTGTTATTCAGATAAAGATAAAATGTTAAGTTTAACATGCCCTTTCTGGTTTTCCAGCCTCATCTCTCTCCTCTCAGAGCTCCTGTTTCACGGGCTTTTTTTCAAATCCGTCACATGCCAAGCTCATTCTTAGCGTAGGGTAGTTATATATGTTCTTTCCTCGGCCAGACAGGTTTTCTCTTTTGGTGTTTAATTCAGACTCCTCTTTGAGACATATATGTCAGTTCCTTGGAAAGGCTTATTCCTAACCTTCCATTGGCCTGAAGATAGATTAAATTCTCCCTGAAATAGTTAATGGTCAGGAGAGTAACAATAACAGTAGACGTTTGAGTGTTTGTATGTCAGACACCCTTCCAAGCACTTTATACATGTGGACTTTTTTAGTTTTCACAGCAATCTGATAGGCTAGAGAGATGGGTAAGTACATAGGACCTAGAATTGTCCCCACTTCAGATGGGGAAACTGAAGTGGAGAGTGTTAAGTCGCTTGTCCAAAGTCACATAGCCATTTGGTAGGAGCACTGGGATTTGAACCCCAGCAGTCAGTCCCTAGAGCCTGTGTTCTGAACTGCTGTGCTGTGCTGTGTCGTTTCTGACTAATGTCCACCTTCCTTGGTAGCTGTTGAGTTCCTTGAATTCAGAGATGGCACCTGTCTGGTTAGTTTTGGATTCTCCAGGGGCCTAGAACAGAGCCGGAAGTGAGGAGGCTAGGACACAATGAGTGAGTAAACAGAGGCTTTCAGTGTGAAGGTCCTCAGTTTCCTCCCCTTCTGCTTAAAAATGAAAAATTCCTTTGATCGAAAGAAGACGTGCCCTATTTATTTCAAAAGTTAACCCCTCTACCTGTTTACCTTTGATATCCTAAAAGCAATATGTGCACTTGGTAAGTAAGAACAATTAGTGTAACTGTATTCCTCCATTTTCTTTCTTGCTTAACCATTACCATTTTTTCAGAGGTATCAACTATTAGCAGTCACATGTATGTCTCCTCCTATACATACACAAACTGTATGGACACTTTAAATACCATACCATTGTAAGTTTGTTTTTATATTAAGAGCTAATATTTTATACTGAACTGTAGTTTTGGAAGATATCACTATTGAGGGAAATTAGGTAAAGAGTGTAAGGGATATCTCTGTATTATTTCTTCTATTTTTTGGCTCTGCTGCATGGCTTGTAGGATCTTAGTTCCCCTTGCAGGGATTGAACCCATGCCCTCGGCAGTGTACCTTAACTGATGAACTTTTATTTCTGTTTTTTCACTTTCCCAAAACTACGGAACGGGAAACATCCTTGCATTCATAGCTTTATACTTGCTTGGATATGAATGCACAGACAAGTTTTAGAAGAGCAGAACTGGTTGGAAGGTGTGTGCATTTGGACTTCTGATGAGAGCTGGCAGGTTACTCTGCATCTGGTTTCTGCTCTGAGCAGCAGCTGGGAGGAGCCTGTGCTCTGTGCAGGCACCGTCACTGGCCTCCTCCTGTCTCTCTGCTGCTTCTGTGGGACTTTTAAAAATGAGTCATTTCCCACTTAATATCTCTCCTTCTCTGCTGGCTCTCTTCTCTCTGCCCATTCTGTAACACAGCAGTCTCCAACCTTTTTGGCACCAGGGACCGGTTTTGTGGAAGACAATTTTTCCACAGACCAGAAGTTAGGGGATGGTTTCGGGATGATTCAAGCCCATTACATGTATTGTGTACTTTATTATTATTACATCAGCTCCACCTCAGATCATCAGGCATTAGATCTCAGAGGCTGGGGTGGTTGTTGTTTAGCTGCTAAATCGTGTCCCACTCTTTGTGACCCGATAGACTGCAATATGCCAGGCTTCTCTGTCCAGACAAGAATACTGGAGTGGGTAGCTGTTCCCTTCTCCAGGGCATCTTCCCAACCCAGGGATCGAACCTGGGTCTTCTGCATTGATTGCAGACAGATTCTTCACCGTCTGAGCCACCAGGAAGCCCTACTGTCTCCTGGAGTTTGCTCAAATCATGTCCATTGAGTTGGTGATGTTATCTAACCATCTCATCCTCAGAGGTTGGGGACTCCTGTGCTAACAGATCCTCTGCATCTATAGGGCTTTTCTTCAGCTCTTTGTATCATTTGACACTGTTAACTACCGTGTTCTTTTTTAAGGGCATCCCAGGTGGTGGTGGTGGTGGTAAAGAACACACCTACCAGTGCATCTATAGGGCTTTTCTTCAGCTCTTTGTATCATTTGACACTGTTAACTACCGTGTTCTTTTTTAAGGGCATCCCAGGTGGTGGTGGTGGTAAAGAACACACCTACCAGTGCAGGAGACATAAGAGGTGCAGGTTCAATCCCTGGGTCCAGAAGACCCCCGGAGGAGGAAATGGCAACCCACTCCAATATTCTTGCCTGGAGAATCCCATGGACAGAGGAGGCGGGTTCTTTTTAAAAATTCCCTTCCTTTCGTTTTCCAAAACAGAAATGCCTTCTGATTTCTCACTTCCTTCACTGAGAGTACTACTTCTTAAGCCCCATTGCCACTCTGTTTCTCTACTTGCTTTTTCAGTGATTAAATTCTGGGTTCAGTCCTTTGCTCTTCCTCCCCACTCACGTTCAGGCTCTCTTTCCCGTCTCTGCTTCCTCCGGATCAGAAAGACCTACATTTGAATCCGATTCCATTATTTTCTGTCTGAGAGGTCAGAAGAGTTTACTTCACTTCTCTTTTTTCCTCTGAGGATAGTGGTATCTACTATCAATGTAGTATCAATGTAGAGTAGATGAAATAATCTATATGAAACACTTAAACTGTGTCTCATTTACAGCAAGTGCTCAATAAATACTAGTAGTAGAATAGTGATAATAATGTAGTTCTGTTGTTATTGTAACTGTTTCTAACCTCACATATGCAGATGATACCACTCTAATGGCAGAAAGTGAAGAGGAACTAAAGAGCTCTTGACGAGGGTGAGAGAGGAGAGTGAAAAAGCTGGCTTAAAATGCAGCATTTAAAAAATGAAGATCATGGCATCTAGTCCTGTCATTTCATGGCAAATAAAAGGGGAAAAAGTGGAAGTGGTGACAGATTTTATTTTCTTGGGCTCTAAAATCACTGTGGCTGGTGACTTCAGCCATGAAATTAAAAGATGCGTGCTCCTTGGAAGGAAAGCTATGACAAACCTAAACAACATATTCAAAAGCAGAGACATCACTTTGCCAACGTAGGTCCATGTAGTCAAAGCTATGTATTCCCAGTAGTCATGTATGGATGTGAGAGTTGGACCATAAACAAGGCTGAGTGCTGAAGAATTGATGCTTTCAAACTGTGGTGCTAGAGAAGACTCTTGAGAGTCCTTAGGACTGCAGGGAGATCAAACCAGTCAGTCCCACAGGAAATCAACCCTGAATATTCACTGGAAGGACTGATGCTGAAGCTGCAATATTTTGGTCACCTGATGTGAAGAGCCAAGTCATTGGAAAAGACCCTGATGCTGGGAAAGATTGAGGGCAAGAGAAGAAGAGGGTGACAGAGGATGAGATGGTTGGATGGCATCACTGACTCGATGGGCATGACATTGAGCAAACTCCAGGAGATAGTGAAAGACAAGGGAGCCTGGCATGCTGCAGTCCAGGGGGTCACAAAGAGTCGAACTCAACTTAGCGACTGAACAACAACAACAAACCTCTAGGATTGCCAGCTTTCCTGAGGTCCATACAAAGATACTTAGCTGCCTACTGGAGACTCATATTTGGACACCTCATGAGTCAGATGGTAAAGAATTCTCCTGCAGTGCAGAAGACATGCATTTAATCTCTGGGTTGGAAAGATCCCCTGGAGGAGGAAATGGCTACCTATTCCAGTATTCTTACCTGGAGAATTCCACAGACAGAGGAGCCTGGTGACCTGTTGTCCATAGGGTTGCAAAGAGTCAGAGGCAACTGAGTGACTAGCACTTTCATTTTTTCACTGGATACCATGCCAAACTTAAACTCTGTTTGAAGTCTTTAGTTGTTCTCTGGCTTCAATGCTTAGTGACTGTGACCTTAAATAAATTACTTATTTAAGCCTCAACTTCTCCATTTTTGAAAGGATGATAAATAAAAGGACTTTATTATTTATTAATTATTACTATTCATCTTAAAAGTCGAATTTTGCCCTGTGCTGCCCAGAGCAAAAGCCTGAGAAATGCCTTTTTTGTTCTGCCTCCTCTTCCTTAACCTCCACCTGCAGTTAGTCAGCAACTACTGTTGATTCTATCAGTACTTCAGAAGCCTCTGCTTGCATTCATCCACTCCTTATCATTTCTCACAGAATTATTGTGTAACCTCCTAATTGGTCTCCTGGTCTCCAGGCTACCTCCCACCTTTCACCACCATTTATCTTTATTGAAGGCAGATCTGCTCATATCACTCAGCAGTAAAGGACTCAGATGTGTCCTTACGTGACGTGTGGACCTGCAAGGCCTGCGACCTCCCAGTCTTTGTAGCCTCATCCCTTGTTCCTGGAACCCGTGGGTCCTGCGCTGTCTGCTGACACTTGGGCCAGTGCCCCATGCACTCTCAACTCTCATGCCTTTGTCCTTCCCCGGCTGGGGCTGCCCCTTTTTGCTTGGGCTGCTGTCCCCTCAACCACTCCCTGTGAATAACTGCCTATAGCTCCTCCCCAAACTCCTCAGCCATCTGGTGAATTCTTGGTCATCCTTCAGTGGTGGGTGGATACATTGATAAATATGTTAATCTTCTCTTTTTCTTCTCTTTAGTCTAACCTTCCAGGCAACATTAATTGGCCCTTTTTAAAGAGGCCTTATGCTGCTAAGTCACTTCAGTCGTGTCCGACTCTGTGCGACCCCATAGACGGCAGCCCACCAGGCTCCCCCGTCCCTGGGATTCTCCAGGCAAGAACACTGGAGTGGGTTGCCAGGCCTTACAGTGGGTAGTTAAAGTCCATGAGTCAGTCTGTCTTGGTTAATAATGCAGCTGTAGAACAGGAATAAAACTATTTAACCTATCTGTGTCCCTAATCTATAAAAAGTGGATAATGTTGCTCTCACTGTGAGGATTAAGTGAATTAATATGGGAAAAATGCTTTGAATAGAACCTGCACATACGAAGTACTTCTTAAATATTGGCTATTATTATTATTGTTCTCAAGACATCTCTTACATTCCTCACAACAGCATTTCCCTCTTTATTACAGTTACTTTTCTGTTGTGTTTTTTCCAGTAGATTGTGGCTTCTTTGAAGGTGAAACTTGTGTTTTAGTCATCTCTGTGTCTTTGGTATCTAGTACACAGGAGCCCCCAACAAACATTGAACCTGTCGCACTGTTTGCTTGACTCGTAATAAAGCGCTGGAGCCTCCCATGTTTTAGCCATCAGCATCTTACCTCTTCTGGAAATGACTGCTTCTGCAAGTGTGGCATTAGAGACACGAAACTGTTTGCTCCTAACCTCAGTGAGCTCTTTGACCAGAAATTTGGTATTACAATGAAGCTTCCTACCTATAGCAGGCAGAATGCAACTGATGGCGTGTGGTCTTCGCAGAAGTTTCTCCAGAGTGTGAGAGAACCTCTAATGTTTTTTGTTTAAAGGGACACAGTTCAAGGCTAGAATTTCTGTTACACCTTTTTGTTTGTTTTGTTGAGTAGAGCTGTTTCTACTTTTTCAACCTTATTCTTATTGAAATGTTAAAACTTTTCCCTTTTAATGATTCAGAGAAGAGATTTCTTTATTGTAAACATAATATAGAGCTTATAATGAATGCTGGATTTGGGCTCTTTATAGATGATTCTGGAATATTAAGTCATTAAGTCCCATGTGGTCTGATTCCATTGCCAGCCCTTGACACCTTAGCATGTCTGGGCTATTGCAATAGTAACTGGTCTTTCTACCTTTATGCTTTTCTCTCCAGTCTGTTCTTTATAGTGCTGCCATGTTAATCTTTCAGAAGTCCTGTTCTGATTTTTCTCATGCATTAAAAAAAATCCTCCAAGGGTACCCCCTTGTATACAAGGTAAATTCTAAACTCTTTACCATTCAGGTTGCTCTACAGTCTGGCTCCTATTATCTTTTCTACCTTGTATTCCACTGTACTCTAGAATAAACTTTGTAGGTTATCTGGGCTAGTTGTGATTTGCGTAATGTGAATTACGTTTTCCCTTTTTACCTACTGGGAGTGTTTTCCATTTTTTTCCCATTTTTCTTTTGAAATTCTGCCCTTCTTTTAAGATATATATTTTGAAACCCTTTTGTTTTGAAATAATTATAGACTTACAAGAAATCTCAGAGTAATACATAAAGTACTGTGTACCTTTCTGCCAGCCTCCCCCAATGATAATATGTAATTGTAGTATAATACAAGATCCATTTTGAAATTCCATTTTGAAGAATATTCTCAGTGGTAGGAAAAAACTTCTCTTTCTTTCCTTTCTTTTTTTTTTTTTATCTGTCTCCTCCTTCCTTCTTTCTCCCCCACCTTTTTTTTTTTTTTTTTTAAGGGCTGTATTGGACTTGTGGAAGTGGCCAAAAGTCATTTGAACTTATGTCTGTGAAACAAACTAGGTGGGTGATCAAACTGGGTAGTATGGTATGTGGTCCTTAACAGTGAAAAGGTATGGCTATATGATATTGTAAGGCTGATTTTTATTTGCTTTTATGAACCGACCGTGAAATTGATTTCAAAAGAGTTTCCATAGAGGGAATGGATGAATAACCTCCTTAAGTAATTAAAGGAAGCACAGTTCTCATTTAGATGTGAATATTCTAATGTATTTGTTAAGATACTCTCAATATTTTTTTAGCCATACCATTTATATTCTCCTTTAATGCTTATATTCTTACAGAGATTATTTTAAAAAATAAACTAGTGTTAAAACACACAGTGCGTTGTGAAAAAAAGAGTTTGTTTTCCTCAAAATTGAAGTAGAGTTGATTTACAATGTTGTGTTATCCTCAGGCTCATTTTTTTAAAGAAGGCAGAAGGCTTGTAAAGGAAGAGATTTTGGAAAATAAAGTTTATTTTCCAAATTGGAACCCTTATACATTGTTGGTGGGAATATAAAACAGTACAGCCACTTTGGAAAACAATTTGGCAGGTTCTCAAAAAGTTAAACATAGAGTTACCATATGACCCAGCAATTCTACTCCTAGGTATATACCCAAGAAATCTGAAACATATGTTCACACAAAAACATGTACACAAATGTTCATAGCAGCAGTATTCATAATAGCCCCAAAGTGGAAGCAACCCAAATACCCATCAGCTGATGAATGAAAAAACAAAATGAGGTATTTCCATGCAGTGGAATATATTTCAGCCATAAAAAGTGATGAAGTACTGATAACACAGCAACATGGATGAAGCTTGAAAACATTTTGCTAAGTGAAAGAAGCCGGGCACAAAAGGCCCCTTACTGTGTGATACCCTTTATATGAAATATCCAGAACAGGCAGATCGACAGAGACGGAAAGTACATGGTGGTTGTTAGGAGCTGCAGGGGATGAGAGAGGAGCAAATGGAGAGCGGCTGCTAGTGGGTATAGAACTTCTTTTGTGAGTGATGTAAACATTCTGGAATTAGACAGCGGAGATAGTTGCACAGTCTTCCAGACACACACACACACACACACACACACACACAAACCCATTGAATTATATACTTTAAAAGGGTGAATTTCACAGTATGTGAATTGTATCTCAAAAATACAGTCTCAACTTCCTGTATTAAATTGTGATCTGGTTTAGGGTCTTGTTTGCCTGGTGTGATGGAACATGAGTGTAAGATTACTTACATTTGAGCTCCAAGTAAGGCCAGAGGTTAGTGGGAACAGGGAGTGGGTGACTGTCAGACCTAAGCCTGGTAGCTGCTCTGTGCCCTGTGACACCAGTGGGCAGAGTAGAAGTAGGAGCAGATCAGATAAGGATGGAATTACCTTCTGTTAGAATCCAGACAAATATCTTAACATGTAGAGAGATCAAGAAGTGTTTTAAACAGAGCAGGTTCTGTCCTGTTAAATTTAGGCTAAGGTTCTTGCCATTTTGTCTTGGATGTGTACCTCACAGATCTTGAGAAATATGTCTCATTGTGAACTATAAGGAAATAGGCCTTATGTATTTAAAAATATTTTTATTAATTTTTAAAATTAAATAAGTTTGGGTTTTCATAAAAGTCAAAAATATAATTTTTATCAGTGACATACTTTTTCTCATATTTGCTTAAAAGCACTTTCTAGTTTTTCTCACTTTCTAGTTTTTTATACCACAAACACATAAGTAATCTGTGTGTTTGTGGTATAAAAACCATTATATGGGTAGAAAGGGTACCACATGGTAGCCATCTTGATCAGTTATTCTTTGGCAGACTGAACTATATGTATGTTTTAAAAATAAATCACACTGCCATATCTGAATAAGACTTTAGTCTTATTTAAATAAATGTATGAGAGATGTGGAAAAATAATAAAATTTGCCTAATAGCAGGTAATGTGCAGTGAGTCTTCTTGTCTGTCAGGCATGGTTGTCATTTTAGTGAGTTCCAATAAATGAACCTAGCTGAGTGCTTTAGAGCAGTGATCTTCAAATTGGAGTCTAAAGGTATCTAGGCTGGATAGTTTTGAGAGTTCGCAGTGTTTTTTTTTTTTAATTTTATTTTATTTTTAAACTTTACAATATTGTATTGGTTTTGCCAAATATTGAAATGAATCTGCCATAGGTATACATGTGTTCCCCATCCTGAACCCTCCTCCCTCCTCCCTCCCCATACCCTCCCTTTGGGTCATCCCAGTGCACCAGCCCCAAGCATCCAGTATTGTGCATCGAACCTGGACTGGCGACTCGTTTCATATATGATATTATACGTATTTCAATGCCATTCTCCCAAATCCTCCCACCCTCTCCCTCTCCCACAGAGTCCAAAAGACTGTTCTATACATCAGTGTCTCTTTTGCTGTCTCGTATACAGGGTTATTGTTACCATCTTTCTAAATTCCATATATATGCATTAGTATGCTGTATTGGTGTTTTTCTTTGTGGCTTACTTCACTCTGTATAATAGGCTCCAGTTTGATCCACCTCATTAGAACTGATTCAAATGTATTCTTTTTAATGGCTGAGTAATACTCCATTGTGTATATGTACCACAGCTTTCTTATCCATTCATCTGCTGATGGACATCTAGGTTGCTTCCATGTCCTGGCTATTATAAACAGTGCTGCGATGAACATTGGGGTACACGTGTCTCTTTCAGTTCTGGTTTCCTCAGTGTGTATGCCCAGCAGTGGGATTGCTGGATCATAAGGCAGTTCTATCCAGTTTTTTAAGGAATCTCCACACTGTTCTCCATAGTGGCTGTACTAGTTTGCATTCCCACCAACGGTGTAAGAGGGTTCCCTTTTCTCCACACCCTCTCCAGCATTTATTGCTTATAGACTTTTGGATTGCAGCCATTCTGACTGGCATGAAATGGTACCTCATAGTGGTTTTGATTTGCATTTCTCTGATAATGAGTGATGTTGAGCATCTTTTCATGTGTTTGTTATCCATCTGTATGTCTTCTTTGGAGAAATGTCTATTTAGTTCTTTGGCCCATTTTTTGATTGGGTCATTTATTTTTCTGGAATTGAGCTGTAGGAGTTGCTTGTATATTTTTGAGATTAGTTGTTTGTCAGTTGCTTCATTTGCTATTATTTTCTCCCATTCTGAAGGCTGTCTTTTCACCTTGCTTGTAGTTTCCTTTGTTGTGCAGAAGCTTTTAAGTTTAATTAGGTCCCATTTGTTTATTTTTGCTTTTATTTCCAATATTCTGGGAGGTGGGTCATAGAGGATCCTGCTGTGATGTATGTTGGAGAGTGTTTTTCCTATGTTTTCCTCTAGGAGTTTTATAGTTTCTGGTCTTACATTTAGATCTTTAATCCATTTTGCGTTTATTTTTGTGTATGGTGTTAGAAAGTGCTCTAGTTTCATTCTTTTACAAGTGGTTGACCAGTTTTCCCAGCACCACTTGTTAAAGAGATTGTCTTTAATCCATTGTATATTCTTGCGTCCTTTGTCAAAGATAAGGTGTCCATATGTGCGTGGATTTATCTCTGGGTTTTCTGTTTTGTTCCATTGATCTATATTTCTGTCTTTGTGCCAGTACCATACTGTCTTGATGACTGTGGCTTTGTAGTAGAGCCTGAAGTCAGGTAGGTTGATTCCTCCAGTTCCATTCTTCTTTCTCAAGATAGCTTTGGCTATTCGAGGTTTTTTTGTATTTCCATACAAATTGTGAAATTATTTGTTCTAGCTCTGTGAAGAATACTGTTGGTAGCTTGATAGGGATTGCATTGAATCTATAAATTGCTTTGGGTAGTATACTCATTTTCACTATATTGATTCTTCCAATCCATAACATGGTATATTTCTCCATCTATTAGTGTCCTCTTTGATTTCTTTCACCAGTGTTTTATAGTTTTCTATATATAGGTCTTTAGTTTCTTTAGGTAGATATATTCCTAAGTATTTTATTCTTTCCATTGCAATGGTGAATGGAATTGTTTCCTTAATTTCTCGTTCTGTTTTCTCATTATTAGTGTATAGGAATGCAAGGGATTTCTGTGTGTTGATTTTATATCCTGCAACTTTACTATAATCATTGATTAGTTCTAGTAATTTTCTGGTGGAGTCTTTAGGGTTTTCTATGTAGAGGATCATGTCATCTGCAAATAGTGAGAGGTTTACTTCTTCTTTTCCAATTTGGGTTCCTTTTATTTCTTTTTCTGCTATGATTGCTGTGGCCAAAACTTCCAAAACTATATTGAATAGTAATGGTGAAAGTGGGCACCCTTGTCTTGTTCCTGACTTTAGAGGAAATGCTTTCAATTTTTCACCATTGAGGATAATGTTTGCTGTGGGTTTGTCATATATAGCTTTTATTATGTTGAGGTATGTTCCTTCTATTCCTGCTTTCTGGAGAGTTTTTATCATAAATGGATGTTGAATTTTGTCAAAGGCTTTCTCTGCGTCTATTGAGATAATCATATGGTTTTTATTTTTCAATTTGTTAATGTGGTGTATTACATTGATTGATTTGCGGATATTGAAGAATCCTTGCATCCCTGGGATAAAGCCCACTTGGTCATGGTGTATGATCTTTTTAATGTGTTGTTGGATTCTGATTGCTAGAATTTTGTTAAGGATTTTTACATCCATGTTCATCAGTGATATTGGCCTGTAGTTTTCTTTTTTTGTGGGATCTTTGTCAGGTTTTGGTATTAGGGTGATGGTGGCCTCATAGAATGAGTTTGGAAGTTTACCTTCCTCTGCAATTTTCTGGAAGAGTTTGAGTAGGATAGGTGTTAGCTCTTCTCTAAATTTTTGGTAGAATTCAGCTGTGAAGCCGTCTGGACCTGGGCTTTGTTTGCTGGAAGTTTTTTGATTACAGTTTCAATTTCCGAGCTTGTGATGGGTCTGTTAAGATTTTCTATTTCTTCCTGGTCCAGTTTTGGAAAGTTGTACTTTGCTAAGAATTTGTCCATTTCTTCCACGTTGTCCATTTTATTGGCATATAATTGCTCATAGTAGTCTCTTATGATCCTTTGTATTTCTGTGTTGTCTGTTGTGATCTCTCCATTTTCATTTCTAATTTTATTGATTTGATTTTTCTCCCTTTGTTTCTTGAGTCTGGCTAATGGTTTGTCAATTTTATTTATCCTTTCAAAGAACCAGCTTTTGGCTTTGTTGATTTTTGCTATGGTCTCTTTTGTTTCTTTTGCATTTATTTCTGCCCTAATTTTTAAGATTTCTTTCCTTCTACTAATGCTGGGGTTCTTCATTTCTTCCTTTTCTAGTTGCTCTGGGTGTAGAGTTAGGTTATTTATTTGACTTTTTTCTTGTTTCTTGAGGTATGCCTGTATTGCTATGAACTTTCCCCTTAGGACTGCTTTTACAGTGTCCCACAGGTTTTGGGTTGCTGTGTTTTCATTTTCATTCTTTTCTATGCAAATTTTGATTTCTTTTTTTATTTCTTCTGTGATTTGTTGGTTATTCAGCAGCATGTTGTTCAGCCTCCACATGTTGGAATTTTTAATAGTTTTTCTCCTGTAATTGAGATCTAATCTTACTGCATTGTGGTCAGAAAAGATGCTTGGAATGATTTCAATTTTTTTGAATTTACCAAGGCTAGATTTATGGCCCAGGATGTGATCTGTCCTGGAGAAGGTTCCATGTGCACTTGAGAAAAAGGTGAAATTCATTGTTTTGGGATGAAATGACCTATAGATATCAATTAGGTCTAACTGGTCTATTGTATCATTTAAAGTGTGTGTTTCCTTGTTAATTTTCTGTTTAGTTGA
The DNA here is from genome assembly GCF_027580195.1 of Bos mutus. NCBI lineage: Eukaryota > Metazoa > Chordata > Mammalia > Artiodactyla > Bovidae > Bos > Bos mutus. The sequence continues at coordinate 52,148,453 of NC_091631.1, forward strand.
TCTATCCATAGGTGTGAGTGGGGTATTAAAGTCTCCCACTATTATTGTGTTATTGTTAATTTCTCCTTTCATACTTGTTAGCATTTGTCTTACATATTGTGGTGCTCCTGTGTTGGGTGCATATCTATTTATAATTGTTATATCTTCTTCTTGGATTGATCCTTTGATCATTATGTAGTGACCATCTTTGTCTCTTTTCACAGCCTTTGTTTTAAAGTCTATTTTATCTGATATGAGTATTGCTACTCCTGCTTTCTTTTGGTTCCTATTTGCATGGAAAATCTTTTTCCAGCCCTTCACTTTCAGTCTGTGTGTGTACCCTGTTTTGAGGTGGGTCTCTTGTAGACAGCATATGTAAGGATCTTGTTTTTGTATCCATTCAGCCAGTCTTTGTCTTTTGATTGGGGCATTCAACCCATTTACGTTTAAGGTAATTATTGATAAGTATGATCCCGTTGCCATTTACTTTATTGTTTTGGGTTCGAATTTATACACCGTTTTTGTGTTTCCTGTCTAGAGAATAGCCTTTAGTATTTGTTGGAGAGCTGGTTTGGTGGTGCTGAATTCTCTCAGCTTTTGCTTGTCTGTAAATAAGCTTTTGATTTCTCCTTCATATTTGAATGAGATCCTTGCTGGGTACAATAATCTGGGCTGTAGGTTATTTTCTTTCATCACTTTAAGTATGTCTTGCCATTCCCTCCTGGCTTGAAGAGTTTCTATTGAAAGATCAGCTGTTATCCTTATGGGAATTCCCTTGTGTGTTATTTGTTGTTTTTCCCTTGCTGCTTTTAATATTTGTTCTTTGTGTTTGATCTTTGTTAATTTGATTAATATGTGTCTTGGGGTGTTTCGACTTGGGTTTATCCTATTTGGGACTCTCTGGGTTTCTTGGACTTGAGTGATTATTTCCTTCCCCATTTTAGGGAAGTTTTCAACTATTATCTCCTCAAGTATTTTCTCATGGTCTTTCTTTTTGTCTTCTTCTGGGACCCCTATGATTCGAATGTTGTAGCGTTTAATATTGTCCTGGAGGTCTCTGAGATTGTCCTCATTTCTTTTAATTCGTTTTTCTTTTTCCCTCTCTGATTCATTTATTTCTACCATTCTATCTTCTAATTCACTAATCCTATCTTCTGCCTCTGTTATTCTACTATTTGTTGCCTCCAGAGTGTTTTTGATTTCATTTATTGCATTATTCATTATATATTGACTCTTTTATTTCTTCTAGGTCCTTGTTAAACCTTTCTTGCATCTTCTCAATCCTTGTCTCCAGGCTATTTATTTGTGATTCCATTTTGATTTCAAGATTTTGGATCAATTTCACTATCATTATTCAGAATTCTTTATCAGGTAGATTCCCTATCTCTTCCTCTTTTGTTTGGTTTGGTGGGCATTTATCCTGTTCCTTTATCTGCTGGGTATTCCTCTGTCTCTTCATCTTGTTTAAATTGCTGAGTTTGGGGTGTTCTTTCTGTATTCTGGCAGTTTGTGGAGTTCTCTTTATTGTGGCGTTTCCTCGCTGTGTGTGGGTTTGTACAGGTGGCTTGTCAAGATTTCTTGGTTAGGGAAGCTTGTGTCGGTGTTCTGGTGGGTGGAGCTGTATTTCTTCTCTCTGGAGTGCAATGAAGTGTCCAGTAATGAGTTATGAGATGTCGGTGGTTTTGGGGTGACTTTGGGCAGCCTGTATCTTGGAGCTCAGGGCTGTGTTCCTGTGTTGCTGGAGAATTTGCTTGGTATGTCTTGCCCTGGAACTTGTTGGCCTTTGTGTGGTGCTTGGTTTCAGTTTAGGTATAGAGGCATTTGATGAGCTCCTGTCAATTAGTGTTCCCTGGAGTCAGGGTTTGGACTTAAGCCTCCTGCTTCCAGTTATTGGTCTTATTTTTACAGTAGTTTCAAAACTTCTCCTTCTATACAGCACCACTGATAAAACATCTTCTTTCGAAGACTTGGGTTGCTTTTCTGGGTGCCTGATGTCCTCTGCCAGCATTCAGAAGTTGTTTTGTGGAATTTACTCGGCGTTTAAATGTTCTTTTGATGAATTTGTGGGGGAGAGAGTGTTCTCCCCGTCCTACTCCTCCACCATCTTAGCTCCTCCCCCCAGTGTTCATGTTTTATACTCTTCCCTGAAATTGATTTGTCTGAAGACAGTACTGGCATAATCCTCACTCTCTTTTCTTATCCTCCCTTTGTTGTTGTTTAGTTACTAAGTTGTGCCTGACTTTTTGTGACCCTCATGGACTGCAGCACGCCAGGCTTCCTTGTCTTTCACTATCTCCTGGAGTTTGCTCATGTCCACTGAGTTGGTGATGCCATCCAACCATCTCATCCTCTGTGGCCCCCTTCTCCTCCTGTCTTCAATCTTTCCCAGCATCAGGGTCTTTTCAAGTGAGTCAGTTCTTCCCATCAGGTGGCCAAAGTATTGGAGCTTTAGCTTCAGCATCAATCCTACCAATGAATGTTGAGGTTCGAATTCCCTTAGGGTTGACTGGTTTGATCTCCGGCTCTTCTGATTTACAAAAGAAAAAGCCTTACCTTTCACTCATCTTGAATCTCCCCAATGTATGGTTCTCTGAGGTGTAAAATTCTCCAGGGTTCCAACAAAAGGATAATTGTGACACTGATGTCAAGTATGAAACTTCTGATGTCAAGTATGCAACTTCCATTTATCAAGGTATATACCCTTCTCCATACATCTGAGTAAGAGCTGAATCTCCAAAAAAGGAATTAATTTTTATGGTTAGTTATCAAAATTTATGGACTTCTCTAGCCCTATATACACTTCCCTCGTGGCTCAGGTGGTAAAGCATCTGCCTGAAATGTGGGAGACCTGGGTTCAATTCCTGGGTTGGGAAGATCCCCTGGAGAAGGAAATGGCAATCCATTCCAGGACTCTTGCCTGGAAAATCCCATGGACGGAGGAGCCTGATAGGCTACAGTCCATGGGGTCCCAAAGAATCGGACACGACTGAGTGACTTCATTTTCTAACCCTATATGCAGGTCAGGAAGCAACAGTTAGAACTGGACATGGAATAACAGACTGGTTCCAAATAGGAAAAGGAGTACTTCAAGGCTGTATATTGTCACCCTGCTTATTTAACTTATATGCAGAGTACATCATGAGAAACGCTGGGCTGGAGGAAGTACAAGCTGGAATCAAGATTACCAGGAGAAATATCAATAACCTCAGATATGCAGATGACACCACCCTTATGGCAGAGAGTGAAGAGGAACTAAAAAGCCTCCTGATGAAAGTGGAACAGGAGAGTGAAAAAGTTGGCTTAAAGCTCAACATTCAGAAAACAAAGATCATGGCATCTGGTCCCATCACTTCATGGCAACTAGATGGGGAAGCAGTGGAAACAGTGTCAGACTTTACTGACTGCAGCCATGAAATTAAAAGATGCTTACTCCTTGGAAGGAAAGTTATGACCAACCTAGATAGCATATTCAAAAGCAGAGACATTACTTTGCCGACAAAGGTCCGTCTAGTCAAGGTTATGGTTTTTCCAGTAGTTATATATGGACTGTGAAGAAGGCTGAGCGCCAAAGAATTGATGCTTTTGAACTGTGGTGTTGGAGAAGACTCTTGAGAGTCCCTTGGACTGCAAGGAGATCCAGCCAGTCCATTCTAAAGGAGATCGATCAGTCCTGAGTGTTCATTGGAAGGACTGATGCTGAAGCTGAAACTCCCATACTTTGGCCACCTCATGTTAAGAGTTGACTCATTGGAAAAGACTCTGATGCTGGGAGGGATTGCGTGCAGGAGGAAAAGGGGACGACAGAGGATGAGATGGCTGGATGGCATCACCAACTCAATGGATGTGAGTCTGAGTGAACTCCGGGAGTTGATGATGGACAGGGAGGCCTGGCGTGCTGCATTCATGGGGTTGCACAGAGTTGGACACGGCTGAGCGACTGAACTGAACTGAACTGGTGGCTCAGACAGTAAAGAACCTGCCTACAGTACAGATCAGGGTTTGATCCCTGGATCAGGAAGATCCCCTGGAGAAGGGAATAGCAATTCACTCCAGTATTCTTGCCTGGAGAATCCCATAGAGAGAGGCGCCTGGAGGGCTACAGTCCATGGGCTCACAAAGAATCGAACGCGACTGAGCTATATATATTTGCCTTGTTTTCACCAATTGTAACTACTAATAAAAGTAACAGGAACTGAATCCCAAAGAAATACTTTAAATAAAAAACAATACTCATATTTTTGTTATAGGAAAGTATGATAAAAGAAATTATATTAAAATGAAATACTGTGGAAGAAGAAGAATAGAAATATAATTTCAAGGAGAGAAAGAAGTAACATTTCATATAAGAAATGAGGATTCTATTATAGTTTTGAAACGGAGGATAGTGGTTATCAAATTGTTCAAATGTTTAGATTTCATTGGATGTATTTAAATTAACGACATAATCTTTTTTTTTTTAATGTCGGTTTTAAATTGGCCTATGGTCATCTATTGGAGAAGGAAATGGCAACCCACTCCAGTGTACTTGCCTGGAGAATCCCAGGGACGGGGGAGCCTGGTGGGCCGCCATCTTTGGGGTCGCACAGAGTCGGACACGACTGAAGCGACTTAACAGCAACAGCAGCAGCAGCATGGTGATCTATAAAGGAAAGTACAGCGTTTGCAATTATTTAAACTTCTTATAAAAAGATTTTCAGTATCAACTTAAAAATATTCAAGGATTTCTTTCCTCCCAGTTTTATTTTAGGGGGTGCATAAGGAAAACTTTTGTAAGATAATACTCCAAAGAATATAGAGATCAAGAAGAAACCATGTGTCTTTAGGGCATGTATCTGCCCTAAAGAAACTTTTTAGTGGAATGATAGAATGGGGGCCTATACACATTTGGCTTAAATAAAGCCTTTATTTGGTTGTATTTTGCTGCTTATTTAGTATGGACATTGTGCCTCAGTGTTGCATCATGCTTGTTAAAATGACCCTTGAATAGTGATGTAGCTCATATGTGCTCTGTTTCCACATACGCTGTTGTACAGAACAGAGAGGGACTGTATCTCTTAAGAGACAGATGGATAGGAAAAGTGCCCACTGCACTCAGCACTGATGCATAGTGGAGCTGTCTCTTATTGTCTGGTCCCTGTGGTCATGAAGAACATGAGACCAGAGTCAGGAGATCCCAGTTCATGCCCTTACTACCCTAGGCCTTGTGACCTTGGCCAAATCACTTTAAACACATTTGAACTCGTTTCCTTTATAAAAAAAGCTTTAAACTGGGTAATGATCTAGCTCAGAAATTAAGAACCAGCCACTTCATACATTTTCACACAGTGCCTTAATTTTGGAAGTGATAACAGTAGCAGACTTTAAATGCCCAAAATACTGGAACAGATTACTTGCTTAACGTAATATAGAGAAGAATAACCTACTACTTGTCATTTATCTGAAGTGTGATTAAGACAGTGTGTTATGCAGCCTGTCAGAAGTGTTGTGGGTCATCCACCCCGTCCCCCCGCCCTTTTTATCTGGGAGGGGGGGAAGGAGAATTTCCTCTACTTTTTTAAGAATTAGAAAAATTGTACACAAAATTAGTAACCGAGAATCCCAATTTTAGCTTCATCAATTCAGTTCAGTCGCTCAGTCGTGTCCGACTCTGTGACCCCATGAATCACAGCACGCCAGGCCTCCCTGTCCATCACCAACTCCCGGAGTTCACTCAAGCTCATAGCAGGGCCTTTATTGAAAGCCACTTTTTTGTAATGCTCTAGCAGCATATTAAAGTGGATTATGGATTACAGACAGCTCCAAGCTTTGCTCTTAAGGGTCAGAGGCGGAAACCAAGAGAGCAATTACAGTTCACTCTTGTCATGGACTGGGCCTCTTGGGTTCTTTATGGAACTAAAGTGAAACTTTCTGGAAGAGCTCCACTAGAATGGCTTTCCTGGGGGCTTATAAGGCTTACATGCTGAAACCGATACTCTTGTAGTACAAGAATAACTACAAACTGGTGTGGGATTTGTAGGCTGTGGAGGGGAGATGCCACATGCAGTTCTTATTCCCCAAAATCCCTTGGCTGGTGAACAGAGATTTTTCCCATCAGTAAGCAGATATTTGATTATATATTGACAGATTCTTTCTAAACAACTTTTGGAATAGAAGACATTGCTACTGTTTTGTGTCTTTGGATGTTAAGAATAATAAAGTAGGTAGAATTAACTTGTGGTAGTTTTAACATATACAGATTTGTTGTTGTTCAGTCACTAAGTTATGTCTGACTCTTTGTGACCCCATGAACTGCAGCACGCCAGGCTTCCCTGTCCTTCACTATCTCCTGGAGTTTGCTCAGATTCACGTCCATTGAGTCGGTGATGCTGTCTAACCATCTCATCCTCTGCTGCCTGCTTTTCCTTTTGCCTTTTGTCTCTCCCTGCATCAGGGTCTTTTCCAGTGAGTTGGCTTTTCTCTTCAGGTGGCCAAAGTATTGGAGCTTCAACTTTAGCATCAGTCCTTGTAATGAATATTCAGGGTTGATTTCCTTTAGGATAGCATATAGAAATATTATCTGTTTAACTCCTGTCACCAGTCTTTATCTCTTGTATTTGTTCTTAACATCATCTCCATTGTTTGAGTAAATTCTTATGGCTGATTTGCGGATGTTATTGTCGTTTATTATCCTCAATATTGGACAGTTCGATTGATTTGCCTTGGTTGGATAGATACTTAGATTGGAACCTAAACTTTTTAGCTTCTTCTGTTTTTTTTTCCAGTACAAAATATGGAGCAGAGAAGTCTGTAAACTGAGCAGGCTTGGAGCCTGTTGCTGCTGCAGAGGGAAACACTGTTGTTACCTGGCAGAATCTACTGTGCTTTGTCTCATCACATCTCCAAGTCAGCAGTTTACTTTTTGTTTAGTAGGATGTCTTGGCTTGTCTGAATGAGTCATAATTAAAATATAGTCACCAGGACTCATAATCTTATCCAAACAGGAATTATATTTTAGAGGTATACTCATCCTTGTCACGTACGGAATTAGACTGATACAGGTCTGCTGTGATCACTGAGGTGGGTTTTTATAAGTGCTAAATTATTTTGTAAGCATTTAAATAGGTTTGTCATCTACTCAAAGGAAAAAAGCCTTGAAAGTGAAAATAAGCAGAAAAGTAAGTAAATGTAATAGTTATTCAAATCAAAATCTGAAAGTCTCTGTCTGAGTTTTTGTATTTATTACTTAAAAATGAAATGATTACTTTTTCTTTGAAAAGATTTGAGGATTAGAACAGTTTTAAAAAACAGTTTTGATGTTCCTTTTGTTCATTGACAAAAACATCGTCTAGTATACCCGCTGAGGGCGTGTGGCTTCCGATTCCAGTCAGTCAGTAACATTGCTATGGTGTGCTAGGCCATTGGACGTAGGTATGTTACTGAGCTAGCGCAGCACTGCAGCGGTCGTCTTCACGTCAGTAAACATGAATTAAGAACTTATGTGCCAGGCGCTGCACTAAATACTGAGGACACAAAGGTGAATAAGGCATTATTTATACTGGGTTTTGGAGAAGGCGATGGCACCCCACTCCAGTACTCTTGCCTGGAAAATCCCATGGATGGAGGAGCCTGGTAGGCCGCAGTCCATGGGGTCCCGAAGAGTCGGACACGACTGAAGTGACTTAGCAGCAGCAGCAGCATACTGGGTTTTGTTCTACGAAGGATTAGAAGTCCTGACAGGAAGTAAGTATAATAATACTGTAAGGTAAAACTGAAGTTTGGAACCTAGGAAAACAGAAACTAGATTTGTAGGCAAGAGTATAGTTGAACAGTAAGACATTGGCCCTGTGATTGAGAAGCTTAGTTTAGTGTTCATCCTACTAGTGACATGATAGAGAAGCTCAGCTTTGTTGTGTTTGAGTTGTGTTAAAGACGTGATATGTATGTTTAGCAGGATTATGAAGACTTAAGGCATTTTGGGGAACTCCCATGAAAATGTCACTTGGAGTTGGCTGGCTGAGTGGTAGTGTTATTACTCTTGGTTATAAGAGTTGAATATAAGATAGATTTGAGTAGTATTTTTAAATTTTAATTAAACGTCACCATGTTGAGGGGACAGTGTAGGAACCCAGGCTGAGGTGCTAAGGACTGATGTTTCACTTTACTGTTACTTGGTAATAGGTTTTTGTTCATATGATAAGTATGGATTTAATATTGAGATAGAAAAAGTAGAAGTGGATTGCAGTTCAGAAACTGCCCTGTTTCCCTTTTCCCTTCTGTTTTTCTTTTAGTAAAGTTATTAAACTTTCCCTTTCCTTAGTTTCTAGAGTTGTTTCAGGGCATCTTGGTGAGGCAGGATGTAAGGCTTTTTGCTGAATCAAAAGCTACTCCTGTTTCTCCAGTTTCCCAGGTGAGAGAAGCTCTGATCAAGGAAGTAATTTTTGATTTGAATATAGAGTCTGTTTGATGGACTCTTGTGGGCATATCTTAGTTTTAAAAGGGAAAAAAGATTTACTGTTCGAAAGAGCTGTATAAACATGACTTTATGATGGTAGCTTCAGATTTCATAGGTTTACCAGATATAATTGTTGCACAGTAGGTAATCTTCCACTGATAGTTAATGAGATACAAAACTGCATAATTACACCAATAGTTATTTTCCTTATAGAATTTGGTGGCTACTAAGTAAACAGTTTTTTTAACTTAATTAGCTTAGTTATGTGCCATCATTGAAGGAATCTTATGTTTTCCTTCATGCTGTTGCACTCCACATTTTTAGTTGAACAGAGACTGATGTTAATTATTTTAAAAGAGGGCTTGCCATATTTGCCAACTGGCTTTCCTTAATTACATGTTTAGATGAACTTCAACTCAGGGAGAAATGATAATGAAATACATACTATGGAAAACATTCAGTTAGTCATGGTAGTGGAGAAGGAAATGGCAACCCACTCCAGTGTTCTTGCCTGGAGAATCCCAGGGACAGGGGAGCCTGGTGGGCTGCTGTCTACGGGGTCCTACAGAGTTGGACATGGCTAAAGTGACTTAGCAGTCATGGTAGAGAAAAGCCTCCTAGAAGGTAAAATGTTTCAAAATTGTTTCAAAGTTTATCCTCAGTTGTTTTTATTCATCCTTATGTGTGTTGAGTGGAGGGAGGTTCCAGGTTGTGGTACTGTTCTGGTAAGGCCCTGTGTTGTGTCTTAAGCACTTCTGATGCACATACTGACTTTTAAAACCCAGACTCATGTAGTTGTGCAGTAAGACACCACTCCAGCCTCAAGACAATCTGTGTTTCTTTTCTAACCTGTAAGTTGTGCATTTCACACTTCAGCAGATAGAATCTAAAGCATACAGATGGAAACTGTGGAACCTGTCTGTAAATCAGTTTCACTTTCAGGAGATTGGAAATAGCTGTGGAGAGCACTGTGGATTTAGTGGGAAGGAGTGCTGTGGTGGGTGGGCAGTGCCTACTCGGGGTTGGAATGGTGAAACTGTAGTATCTGCTTCTTCTGTCTGTCATCCCTGCCATGCCTGTGTGCTCAGTCATGTCCAGCTCTTATGCAAGCCCATGGACTGTAGCCCACCAGGCTCCTCTATCCGTGGAATTTTCTCAGCAAGAATACTGGAGTGGGTTGCCATTTCCTATTCCAGGGGATCTTCCCAACCCTGGGATCAATCCCTTATCTCTTGCATCTCCTGCAGGCAGCTTTTTTACTATTTGTGCTATCTGGGAAGTCCTATGTTGAACACATTCTCTGATCATATTGAGAGCCCAAAGGCACAAGATAATAATTTCAACAGTTACCTGGGCGAAATAAAGAGGAGAGAGGTATATAGGACAGAAGTGGGCCTGTAAAGGGAAAATCACTTGTGGATGAAAGACTAGAGAATGGTAAATTGGAAAGAGAAAGCTTAAAAAGACCTGACAGTAGGCATGAACAGTCTTTCTTTTTTGGGGGGGTGGGGGTTGAGAAAGGAAAATACGTCTGTAAAATTCTAGGGGCAAGGAAATTAAAAGTTAATTTGAGTTGTACTCTTGTTGGGTTATAGTAAAAATTTTTGTTGTTCTCAAGGTAGGAAAAAAAAAAGTATGATGCTCATGGGACTTCTTGAGTTGGTTTATTTGCCACTTAAGATAAAACAAGTAAGGGAGACTTCCAGAATAATGTGTGATTGTGGAGCTGCAAGATGTCTTCTTTATCTTCTCTTGTGATCACACCCCACTTTACCAGATACTTAGTATCCAGGTTTTCCAAAATAAGTTCAGGAGAGCATTAGTGTCCCTCAATGTTTAAATACATGTTGGAGGAGGAAAAGAATCATTAGGTAAGTTGGAGGACTAGTAGGGTTCCACAACAAAATATAATAGTGAACAAAGTTAGTCTGCTTTTTTACTGTAGGACATCTGAGAGTTCTTAAAATACTAGTGTGCCTTGTGAATCACTGAAGAGAGAAATGGGGTGGAGTGTGTGGCTTTTCTCAAATTTGGTTGACCACAATACAGTTTGAAAAAAGCTGGTGTATGTATATAATTGTGCTACCTGTAAGCCTGAGTTTGTATAGCTCCTCTTACTTTGGTAATTTTTTTCCTCTTTCCCATTCCTCCAACATCACCCCCTGAGCCCTCAATTAGGGGAATAAATTCTCTGCTCTCTCATTTCCATTTGTGTATTCCACTTGAAGGGAATATTAATGCTAGTTTACATTTTAAAATATGATAGTATTTACTTGAACTCCTTATTTGAGCTTCAGGTCTCTTGATAATTGGACCCTGAACTTACCTACATTTTGAGGTTTATTCACCACTACTCACCCATGGTAATTCCTCACTGAAGCTCAGTTTCTTTACTGTTGCATGATTATATTGTGTGCTTGGAATGTTCTCCACCTTTATATTAAGGTCTAGCCCAAAGTGCTAGCTCTTCCAGTAGACCTCCCCTGATCTCTTTAGCTAGAAATAATCTCCCCTTCCTCGGACAGCATTTATTTATTAATACCTGTAGTGATATTTACAGATTGGTCTGTGGTTATTTATGCAGATATTTTGCAAGCTTGAGAACAGAGGGCATGCCATTCTATACCACCTATATCGTCCATAGCTCCTAGCTTAACTATCCCACACACAGAGTGTGATAATACAAGCTAACGTTATGTGATCAATCTTTACTACAGTCCTGTAGGTATCCTCATTTTATAGATGAGGCAGCTAAGACAGTGAGAGGTAGGGTAAATTACTCAAAATCACATATTAAGTTAGTGATAGAGCTAGGAATCTAATGCCCTAAAGCAATCTCATGCCCTTAATCACAACATAACACTGCATCCTGTAGTAAGCAGGTCCTCAGTGAATATTTGAATGAATGAATGTGCAAGCTGATGGAAAAGAGTCCCATCAGCTGTGTTTCAAAATTGTTAAGTTACTTTCGTTATTGCCTTTTTGAAGTTGACATTTATCTAGCCATGTAAGAAGTTCTAAATGACTAAGAACAGTTAGCAAGAGTTAGATGGGTCAAGGGAGTGGTAGAAATGAGTGTGTGGGGAGATGCAGGATGTTATTTATAGTCAAGAAGATTCATTGCTATGCTAGAGACTGCTGCTTTCTTTGTGAACTGAATAGTGGTGAGTCCTGGCTTTGGAGTCTGGATACCTGCATGGGAGTTTCAACTTCCTAATTTATTAGTTTAGCAAGTTTCTTAACCATTCTAAACCTCATTTTTCTCCTCTGTAAAATAGCAGTAGCTACTTCCTTAGTGTTTTAATGAGAATTAAACCAGATAATCATGGAAAACACTTAGCCTGGTGCCCAGAACATGTTGTCAACTGATACTAGTTATAAAACAGGAAGTTTTACTTAATGTAAAACTAGCTGCTTCTCTAAAAAAAAAAAAAAAAAAAAAAAAGTCCCTTTGAACTTAGACCTTCAGATTTCAAAGTAGTAAATAGATCTGTCTTTTATGATTTTCTTTTTTCTTTTTTACTTCACACTGTTTTATTTTCTGATTTGGGGAAGCTGGTAGCCCAACATTTAAGTTATTTGTTCTCTATCTCAGGGCAAATAAGTGAGCACTAGATTAAGAGCTCAAAGTATTAGATTCCAGCAGTTTTCATATTCAGTGAATTCACTTTTTGTAGGAGATACTGGGCTGTGTTACTCAGCTTATGGCTCTAGTTATTGATCAGCAGTTTGCAGAGCTTTCGTCAGCCCTTTTGACAGACGTGAAGATCTCCTGCCTTACTGCCTTTTTAGGCTTCCCAGGTGTCTCAGTGGTGAAGCATCCGCCTGCCAGTGCAGGGGACACGAGGTGTGGGGTTTGATTCCTGGGTTGGGAATATCCTCTGGAGTAGGAAATGCCAACCCACTCCAGTATTCTTGCCTGGAAAATTCCATGAGTATTTTGAAGTAATTAAAAAATGGCCTTGTTTTTTAAAAAAATATTTTATTTTTGGCTGTGCTGGGTATTCATTGCTGCACGCAGGCGTTCTCTGGTTGTGTCAAGCAGGGGTCACTCTCTATTGCAGCGTGGTCTACTCATTGCAGTGGCTTCTGTTGTTGCAGAGCACGGGCTCTCTGGTCCTCAGGTTTCAGTAGTAGTACCCACAGGCCCAGCTGCCCTGCTGTGCATGAGATCTTAGACCAGGGGTCCAAGTGTCCCTTGCATTGCAGGGTGGATTTTTAGCCACTGGACCACCAGGGAAGCCCAAAATGGCCTTCCTTCTTAAATAAAAATACTGTCTTACAATAAAAATTATCAAAATTAAACTGCTGAGAAGAGGAAACATTTCTATTTATGACATATATTAAAAATTCTAGTGTACATTATACCTACAAATATCATATATTGATGGCAAGCCTGTCTTAAATTGAGTTTGTTCTGAATATTTTCTCATTGTTGAGCTATATTTTTGGTGTCTGTAATATGAAGATGATGGGTATCTTTTTATTTATCAAATAAGATTTATTTTGTCGATTATGCTTTTTCTTTTAAACTATACTCTCAAGAGTCACCTTCCTGTGCCGAGAATTGCTGTAGTGTCAATGTAGAGCCTAGGTGATTCTGACCTGAGTGATTGTGTGTGAATGTGTGAGATATTTCAAAGCATCTTAGACTTGATTCATGTATAGGGAAGAAATATGAGATTATTAGCAAAGATAAGAGGAATGGAGAGTCATTGCAAATAAAGAATCTTGTAGTAATTTATTCTTGACTCGAGCCAGGGGTGTGTTGGTTTGGCTATAAATTATTGAAGTTGGTGTTCTGTGTAGTTTACTTTGAGTGGTTCTTTGTTTAGTTGAGCAGGTTCAGATGAGGCTGAGAAAACAGGAAGATTGTGCTTGGAAAGGGAAAAGGTGGTCTTTAAAGGCCAAGTCAGGTCAATAATCTTATAAGAAGCGTCCCCAGACAGGATGTTTCTGTTTTAAAAAATTTTGTCTGAAATGTAAATTCACATATCTGGTATAAATTATTCTGGCTAAGGTTTACTGCTTTCTTTTGATTCAGAATTTAAAACAAAACAGATCTCAGTCACAGAATACACAACAAAAAAGAGAAATCATAAAACTTTTTAGAACTTCTTAAGTGGCATGATTTCTTGATGCATTCAGCATTTGAGAAACCACGTGAAAACAGAGGAAAGATATTTAGCATAGGAATTAACTTGTTTCTTGGCAAAGCAACCAAGGCAGCGTTTGAATTACTACTCTGTGGTGGTTCTGTTGTTTCTCGTGCTTTTTTTTTCTTTTGCTTGATTGTCTCATCTTTGTCAGTTTCTGCCTTGGAAGATGTCTCTCTCTCTAGGGCAATTACCCTACTGACACAGGATTCAAGTTCAAAGCAAGCAGTTGTTTTGTTTAACCAGAACTTCATTTACAGCTGGTCCTAAGCTGAGTCATTGAAGTTTGTTGTACCCACTTTAGGTCTTGACGCTTGCTGTATTATTTGGGAGTGGCAGGAACCTGGAAATCAGTTAGGTGTCTTTTCCATCGTCATTCATATTAGTTAGTTATGGTGATAAAAGGTGTCAGATCCACATTGAATGTAGCCTCCTCTGTCAGGATGGGAGTGGAGGCAGTGCCTCAGTGGCCTTCCTCCTTCTAAGAACTTCTGCCCATCGCCTTGCTTAAACACTTCTCAGCCTTAGGGGAGCTTTCTGTTTATTCTGGCTCAGGTGATCTGTTCCCTCCTTTGAACTCGCTTAATTGTCTCTGAGTCATGTGGCAATTAATCTTGTTTTGCTTTGTGTTGTCTCTTGTAGTTGACTTTTATTGTTAATGTTAAGCTGCTTGAGGACGAGAGCTGTTACTAATTTATTTTTCCCTATACATTTTATGGGGCTTCTCTGGTGTTTCAGTGGTAAAGAATCCACTTGCCAATGCAGAAGATGCAGGTTCAATCCCTGAGTTGGGAAGATCCCCTGGAGAAGGAAATGGCATCCACTCCAGTATTCTTGCTGGGGAAATTCCATGGACAGAGGAGCCTGGTGAGCTACAGTCCATGGGGTCCATGGGGTTGACTTAGCAACTAAACAACAACAACTATAGCGTACATTTTATAGTGACTCTTATTTTTCCCTGGATTTACCCTGGGAAGTTTTCTTGCGTCTCAGATGGCAAGAACATCCTTTAGAACATTTCATAAGAACCCTTAGAATCTTTCAGACTTTTCGGGCCACGTGGTGTTTGCCTATGGCCTTGATAAAAGCAGTTATCCCCTTTGCCACAGACACAACCAAGATTCTGGGCGCCAAAGTCTTCCTAGATAAGTACTTGAGTGGTTTTTTGGTTTGGAGAGAAAAAGATTGTATTCTTTACTTTGCTTTAATTTTTATCACCAAATATTTTAAAGACAGAAGCAGGTAAACAAGCAGACATTTAAAATGAAGATTTTACATGACTGGTTGCTGCTGCTGCTAAGTCGCTTCAGTCGTGTCTGACTCTGTGTGACCCCATAGACGGCAGCCCACGAGGCTCCCCTGTTCCCTGGGATTCTCCAGGCAAGAACACTGGAGTGGGTTGCCATTTCCTCCTCCAGTGCATGAAAGTGAAAAGAGAAAGTGAAATCACTCAGTCACGTCCAATCCTCAGCGACCCCATGGACTGCAGCCTACCAGGCTCCTCTGCCCATGGGATTTTCCAGGCAAGAGTATTGGAGTCAGGTGCCATGATTGGTTAATATTGTATAAAACACATTTTAATTTTGCTGCACTCATCTTGTAACGTTAGAAATGAATGACCTGGTTGATGTGGTGCTCTGAATTTTCTTCTAAGGGATTTATTTCTTAATGAATTGGGGTTTCACATTTAAAAGGAATCTGCATACTTTTATGTAATACCCCAACTTTCGTAAGAATTATTTTTTTGTTCGTCATTGCCTTGTTGGGAGCTCTAACTATTTTGCCAAACAATCATTTAGTGTATTTTCTGTGCTGACTTTGGCTTGGTGGCATGTAACAATTCTGAAGGAACTAATGCTACATTAATACAAGTTGCCTGTGATGGCATAATGACAAAATATGATATTTTTGTTAGGGGAGAAAAATCCAAAATTCTACTTTAAAGAAACTATTTTGAGCTCTTGAGAAGATATAGTTAGATCTTCATTTTTTTTTTCTTCCCTCTAAAAAATTGTGGGGAGAACACAAGCCTCAAGTTATTTCCTAAAGTATTTCCCATGATGATTGCTACCTTAGTTTTTAAGGCTTTTCTTCCTTCAGGAGCTCTGGATCTTCTATAAGTAGAGTCAGAATGCTAGCTCTTCTTTAAGTACAATAGAGTAGACCTTCCAAAGCTTTGTAAGAGCCCATGAACCCACGGATAGTCCCCATAGCATCCATGTTTCCTTTTGTTACAGTTATTTTTTTCTGAGAACAGTTTGCAAAATGTTTTCTTACCACAGTATCTCAACTTTCAGCAAAACACAACTTACATATTCTTTGTGTTTTTATGAGGAGCAATTTATTACCTTATTATTTTTGAAAATTTTATTTCCTGTTTCTGTATTATACAACGGAGAAGCCAATGGCACCCCACTCCATTACTTTGCCTGGAAAATCCCATGGATGGAGGAGCCTGGTAGGCTGCAGTCCATGGGGTCCCGAAGAGTTGGACATGGCTAAGCGACTTCACTTTCACTTTTCACTTTCATGCATTGGAGAAGGAAATGGCAACCCACTCCAGTGTTCTTTCCTGGAGAATCCCAGGGACGGGGGAGCCTGGTGGCTGCCGTCTGCGGGATCACACAGAGTCAGACACGACTGAAGTGACTTAGCAGCAGCATATTATACAAAAACAATGGATTTTTGGATTTTAGGGAAGTACAGTTGTCTGCTCTGCATGGTGTCATGGAAGATAATTTGTTTTGATTTAATTAAAAATTTAAATTGTGGTAAATACACATAACATTGCTTTAACTTTTATTTTCCCTTTTAATTTTGTATTTTTTCTTTATTGTTTCTCTTTTCTCACTGAAAACAATTCTCTTATTCGAGCCTCACACACCTTCCTTACTACACAGACCAGAGAGGAAAATAATTCATTGTCTTCTTTTTTTTTCTCCAAAACATTTTTTGAAGTGTTTTTATTCTTTTGAAAATAGGTTCACCTTGGAGCCTGCAGTTTTGAGTTTGGATGAATTAGCACTGTTATCTATATCAGATATTTTAAAAGCTGAGTGTAAGACTACTTCTGATTGGGTTGCTTTCTCAAAAAACATTTTTATAGCCAAAATTTCTATCCTGAGCTCCTTGATCTAGTCTGAGGTTTTGTAAATGAATTTTTATCTGGAGCCCTAATGAGTGTGAAACTGATAAATTAGTATAAATCTATTTATAAGTTTGCTGAATGTTTAAGAAAGTCAGTCTGTGTTTGATGAGCTCTACTAGGGGAAGCGAGAATTCTATTAGCCATCAAACCACCAATGCCTTGCCCTTCGTGGAACTCTAGGTTATTTATTTATTTTTTTGTTGTTGCACAGTATCAAGAGTAATCCTGATTTACACAGAAAAGTCCTTGTAAATGGTAAAAAAAAAAAAAAAAAAAAAATTTAGAGCACTTTGCTTAACAGCAACAGCAACATCTAATGTTTTTGAGCACCTAAGCCCTAGACTCCTGGTGGGAGCTTTACATGTATTGATTTCCAAACAACAAACATTTCATCTCTAGTTTACAAATGAAAAAACTGAGGCACAGTGAGTTAAAGTCTCCAGTACCGAGTTTACAGCTGGTGAGTGAGTGACAGAGCTAGGCTCACATCTATGCCCTTCACCATTACTGTGCTTATGTTGCTCTGAAATCATTGTTGTTGTTACAGTAGCTCAGTCATGTCCAACTCTGCGACCCCATGGACTGCAGCACGCTGGGTTTCCCAGTCCTTCACTATCTCCCGAAGTTTGCTCAAGCTCATGTCCATTATGTCGGCAATGCCATCCAACCATCTCATCCTCTGTCGTCCCCTTCTCTTCCTACCCTTAATTTGTTTTGAGGAGGGGACTTTATTTGAACTATATATAATAGAACTAACCAGTTTCTCAAAATGAAAAAAGAGATTCTAGAACTCATTATATACTTACAAATAACTGTGAAATCTGCAGTGTAAAGACCATGCCTTAATAAATCAATAGTTTGAACATACTGGCATTTTCTTAACAGCTCATGCTGGTCTATGGAGCATGCCATTCTTTCTTAAACTATATTTAGGTAATGGCTTTTTATAAGAGCCACTACTACAGTTTTCCCTGCCATTATTTTATTACCACTAGTACATTCTCATCATGTTTTAACCAACTTATTTGAGGGCATAGTAAAAAGTTATCTAACTACTGCTTAAGTTTTTCCTTCCTATTGTATGTGATGTTTTACAGATAAGCCGTTTTCATCATTGCTTGTTGCATGAACCTATTATTTAAAAAATTAGAAATTTCCAACATTTTTCATGTCCTTGTTTAGTTAAAGTGTAAAAATTTCACCTAATTTTAGCCTTTCAGTTGTTCAGATATTGTAGATGTTTTTCTCTAATATCTTATTTTCTAATAATGGTTATAATCATATTTAAACAGTAGTGTAGTCATCAAATAAACTTCTTTACAGTGTTAGTGGCATGTGTGCAGCTAAGTCACTTCAGTCGTGTCCAGCTCTGTGCGACCCCATGGACTCTAGCACCCCGGCCCCTCTGTCCGTGGGATTCTCCAGGCAAGAATACTGGTGTGGGTTGCCGTGCCCTTCTCCAGGGTTTCTTCCTGACCCAGGGATCCCACCTGCGTCTCTCATTAATGTCTCCTGCATTGGCAGGCGGGTTCTTTACCACTAGCGCCACCTAGGATTTGATAAGCTTTTCCTTCAGAGTGTGTACTAGTTATTCCTGTTCTTTGTAAAAACTTACCTTGAACAATGGTGTGATATTTTCATTGTTAGAATTAAATTTTATTTGAATGCTTTCTCTGCCTCTCAATAACATCAAGCTTTCTTTTTATGCTTACTTTTCCCTGCTCCCCACCCTCCAACTATGTCATAACTTAACAGGGATCACAAATTGATTTTATAAGATTTGGTTTCATTAAATATATCAAGAAGCTGAGATATATACTTTTTCTTGCTGTAAAAGGTGATTTTCAGTGACAAATTGCTATTACCTTATTTATTGATATGAGACTTTATCATTTCATAATGATATGTTATCAATGTATTTGATAGTGGTTGAAGAATTGGTTGGCATTGGTTTCTAATACCAGTTGTCAAACTTGGCTTGAATATGATCAGTCTTGTTACATCCATTATTATTTTTCTTAAATCCCAAAATTTGAATCATATTTAGATATGGCTCATTGATATGGTTGATTAATCATTTTACCTTACTGCAAACATTAAGTGATTGAAGAAGGATTAGGAGCTTATGATGATGTTGTTTAGTTGCTAAGTCGTGTCTGCCTCTTTTGCTACCCCATGGACTGTAGCCTTCCAGACTCCTCTGTCCGTGGAATTTGCCAGGCAAAGAGTACTAGGGTGGGTTGCCATTTCCTTCTCCAGGGGATCTTCTCGAACCAAGGATCGAACATGAGTCTCCTGCATTGCAGGCAGATTCTTTACCACTGAGCCACTGGGATAGCCCAAAAACTTATGATAATGCTATCATAAATACAAAAGTAGGACACAAGGACCCAAACCTTTACATTATAGATTCACTTATTTTGTAACAGTCATGTTACGTCATGTAGAGCATGTGCTGAGGCAGTGTTGCCTGACAGTTAGGAGTGCAGCCTCTGTGTGTGCTAGAATCACTTTACGTAAGCGGGTGTATACAGTCCTGAGTAAGAAGAAGAAGAACATTCAGTTGACAGAAATGGCTGGAGAAGCCTTTTTTTGAGTCCTTCACAAAAGCAAGTTAACCTGGAAGGTGAAATTGCCTGGAACTTGTTTCTGTTTTATTATAATTGGCATATAACACATCTGTGTGCATCTTTGTTATTGAAGAAATAGTTGTGCTGTGTGTGCTAAGTCACTTCAGTTGTGTTCGACTCTGCGACTGCATGGACTGTAGCCTGCTAGACTTTTCTCTCCGTGGGATTCTCCAAGCAAGAATGCTGGAGTAGATTGCCATGCCCTTCTCCAGGGGTTCTTCCTAACTCAGGGTTGAACACGGGTCTCCCACATTGCAGACAGATTCTTTACCATCTGAGCCACAAGGGAAGCCCATAGTTAAAGTTTATTTAGTAAGTGAAAGTAATGTAAATGTTTGCTAAACCCTGATATTTTTTGGACATATTTTGAAAACCACTCTCTTCAGATAACTAGTTCCAAGTCTGTGTGCGTGAGTGTCAGTTGTGTCTGACTCTGCGACCCCCTGGACTATATAGCCTGCCAGGCTTCTTTGTCCATGGAATTTTGCAGGCGAGAATACTGGAGTGGGTTCCCTTTTCCTCCTCCTGGAGAGCGTCCCAACCCAGGGATCAAATCCTTGTCTCCTCATCTCCTGCATTGGCAGGTGGATTCTTTACCACTGAGCCACCTGGGAAGCCCTAGTCATTGTCTAAATTCAGGGAGGATAGGGTCTTCACTAAAGTGGCAGAATTTCTTCCCTGAGTTGACTTAGAATGTATTGTGTTGAGAGAAATTGCATTATTATTATCAGCCAGAACATGGGTTTTTGCTGTACAAAAATTATTTAAGGAAGAGTAAAGTTAATTATTTAAGAATGACTAAAGAGATGAATTCTTTAAACATGGGCTTCTCTTTCATCCCATGAAATAAGGTTCATTCTTGTAAACCAGCATTAAAGGACACTGGCAAAAATACATAGCTGCAGTCAGCAGTACTAGGCATGGGTGGGAACCATCCTTTTTTGGGTAGAAAATCATTTAGATCTGTATCAGGAGTTTGAATATCATATAAGACTGTTTGCTGAAGTTCTCCATCAGATGGATCAACCTGAGTTGACAGGAACAGAAAGTTCCTCCTGTTTAGTATAGGATTTTAATTTATTTGTAGTGTTGAGGATTTTATCATATGCCGAATTAAAAATTATCCATCATATATGATGAAAGATTGCTGTGTGAGTAAATGAAATCTCAATTATATATTTATTGAGAAATATGATTTAATCATTTCAGAGCCCTCTACAAGCCTTAAAATATCTGCATTTTATATTTTAATGTTTCTCTTATCGGTAAGATATTTTGTACAGTGAATACTACTGGTAAATGAATCTTAATTATATACCCTATCTTGTGAAAGCTGGACTCGATGAAGCACAGGCTGGAATCAAGATTGCAGGGAGAAATAACAATAACCTCAGATAGGCACATACACCACCCGCATGGCAGAAAGCAAAGAGGAACTAAAGAGCCTCTTGATGAAAGTGAAAGAGGAGAGTGAAAAAACTGGCTTCAAACTCAACATTCAAAAAAACATGAGATCATGGCATTTGGTCCCATCTCTTCATGGCAAATAGATGGGGAAACAATGGAAACAATGACAGACTTTATTTTCTTGGGCTCCAAAATTGCTGCAAATGCTGACTGCAGCCATGAAATTAAAAGATACTTGCTCCTTGGAAAAAAAGCTCTGACCAGCCTAGACAGCATGTTAAAAAGCAGAGACATTATTACTTTGCCAACGAGGATCCATCTAGTCAAAGCTGTGGTTTTTCCAGTAGTCATGTATGGATGTGAAAGTTGGACCATAAAGAAACCTGAGCACTGAAGAATTGATGATTTTGAACTGTGGTGTTGGAGAAGATTCTTGAGACTCCCTTGGCCAGCTAGGAGATCAAACCAGTCAATCCTGAAGGAAATCAGTCCTCAATATTCATTGGAAAGACTGATGCTGAAGCTGAAACTCCAATACTTTGGCTACCTGATGTGAAGAACTGACTCATTGGAAAAGACCCTGATGCTGGAAAAGATTGAAGGCAGGAGGAGAAGGGGATGACAGAGGATGAGGTGGTTGGATGGCATCATCAACTGGATGGACATGAGTTTGAACAAGCTCTGGGAGCTGGTGAAGGACAGGGAAGCCTCCGTGCTGCAGTCCATGGACTCGCAAAGAGTCAGACGTGACTGAGCAACTGAACTGAACTGAACTGATGGTTTAAAAAAAATGTGGATCATAGCCTCAAAATTGAAACAGCCAACAGATAAATAAGTTTTGGCATATTCATAGCAAATAATTTTTAATGATTTTAGTAAAGTAAATTAAAAGAAAACTTGAAATGAATCTCAAAAACTTTATGTTGAATAAAAGAACGCAGACACAAAAACTGCATGCTCTATGATTCCATTTCTCCCTATAATAGAACAGGTAAAACTAAGTGATGGTCACAGAAATCAGAATAGTGGTTGTCTCTGGGTAGATGGATGGAATTGAGTAGAAAAGAGTAGGAGAGAACTTTCTAGAGGAAATACCCTAGATCTTGATCGAAATGATGGTTACATGGGTGCATACATTTGTCAAAAGTCATCAAAAGGTGTACTGATATGTGTGTTTTATTGTGTGTAATTATCCCTCCTGCAACCCCCAGGGACTCAGTGGTCAAGAATCCACCTGTGATGCAGGAGACACAGGAGACACAGTTTCGATCCCTGGACCAGAAAGGTCCCCTGGAAGAGGAAATGGCAATTCACTCCAGTATTTGTACCAGGAAAATCCCATGAACAGAGAAGCCTGGTGAACTACAGTCTGTGGGGTCACAAAGAGTCAGACACGACTGAGCATATCTCCCTCAATAAAAACCATTTGTAACAGAACTCCTTCTAATGCGAGTAATAGTGGTAGTGATAGTGATAGCAGTAGTAGCTGGAATGACTAGCAATTGTCCTGCTCTTAGTACCAGACAACAACTCAGTAAGGTATGTTTTATTAGCTCCATTTCACATATAAGGAAACTGAGTCTTAGCAAATTTAAGTAACTTGTCTAAGGTTACAGAGCCAGTAGTACATGCTTTAATCTAAAGATCTGTTTAACTCATGAGCTTAATAGTGACACTTTCCTAATATGTATATTTAATATTTTCTTTTTTTAAAAAAACAGAACATACTGAGTATAATTTAAGTTTATTTGATAACTTAGGTTCATCACTATGAACATGATATTTTGTGCTAAAGTGTATAGGGCTCTTTCCCACGAATTGAATGAACTAAATGTTTCGTTGAATTCTGTTTTGTAATACTTCTGCTGTCTGTTTCCTCGCTGATACTCTAACAGATATTTTTCTCTCCTGGTTCCCTTTTCTACTTTTCCTCTTTTAATATGCTGTGAGTTGGAAATGAAATGTGATAATAATTGTTACGTAAAATTACTGCATGAGCTTAGTTACGTGAACTTTCTGATTTTTTTTAATTGCTCAAAGCCATTCCCTGCTCCCTTCCCTTTTTTGAATTTACCTTTTGGGTTTTGTTTGTGTTCCAGTTAGAAGTAAAATGAAACTTGGGGAGTAGATACAGCTTTTTCTTTTTGGTGATGAAGAACTAGTAAAGCTTTAGGCCCATTGTTTACTTAGCATATTAGTTGGGGTCAGTGGGGTTCTAGGCCTAGAAGAACTCAAACTAAGAGTAAGCACTTAACCAGTTATTGGCACTGGGGTGGGAATTTATAACTTCTATCCTACTTGAAATGATAGATACTTATTGCTTTCAGTCATATTGACATATACAGGGTGAGTTCTTTTATATAACGCAACATTTCTAAGTTAGTGGCTTGAAAATACAGTCTTTGAAAAATGCTTTAATTTGTGGCTTAGCCTGACTTCCAGAATAAACAATGACTGTAAGAAGTTTTGTAACGTGGACCTGACTTTGTGTACATTTATTTTTTTATTTTATAGCTTGTGTGTACAAAGCATAAGGGATGCACACACACACAGACACTCCCTGAGTAGAGGCCAGTCTGCTCATTTTGAGCCTTCCCCACCTCACTTTATGATAGCCATGGGATAGAGAATATTTTAAATGCTTCAGACTATTAATAGAATATTAGTCAATGGAAGGATTCCTAAGGAATCTACAAAAAGTAGACAAGTGATTTTTATTATTGTTTTTGCTCTGTCTTAAGACTTTAGTTGTTATAACTTGAAAGGGGCTTTTTCTCCTTTTCAGCTAGCCTCCTGTTACCAAATGTGAAAAAGAAACCCATTTCTACTATTTGGATGAGATATTTGAGAAGTGGGAAACAAACTCTGTTTCTCTGTAGGTTGTAAATATCTAGCATACTTAAATGGTGATGTAGTGTATGATAATTCATACTGAAGAGGTTGAAACATTTGACCTTTTCTTTTTCAAACACTATATAATGATGCCATAAAATAGTGACTTAAATCAATAGCTTTATTTATTGCTGGGTCTTACAAAGGCACAGTAGGAATACAAGCAGTGCGTGGCATAGTTTCTGCCATTACTATATTTAATAATCTAATTTTTCAAGTTATCTAGGTTACCAGTTTAAAACAGAAAGTTATTATCTTATCTTTATGACAGGGCTATGCTGGTAGGAAATGCCTGATAGGAAACAGCATGGTTTAATTTAATTAGCATTGGTAAAGAGTCAAGTGTAGATAATTTACCATAGAGTGGATTGCTTAGACAGTACTTGTTTTGCCTTGTGAAGTTAATAGAGTGCTATTTGGATATATACACATAAGAGAGGGAGAGAGAGAAATAAGTAGTTACCTTTCCCTTGATGAGTTGCAGGCTCTTTTTTATATATATATAATCTTAGAAGGATCCAGCCTTTTTGAGCACAGCTTTCTCAACTTGATAGAAAACTTTTACAAAAAACTGTATGTCTACCATTGTATTTAACAGTGAAAATGGAGTGCTTTTCTCCTAAGATTGGGAATAAGTCAAGGATGTCTGTTCTCATTACTCTTAGTCAGCATATTGCTGGAAGTTCTACCTAGTGCAATAAGGCAAGAAAAAGAAATAAAGGACATATTGGGCAGGAAGGAAGAAATAAAATCTTTGTATCTACCGATGTCATGATTGGCTATGTAGAAAACAATCTGATAAATTCCTAGAAATAATGTGTGTGTTAGCAAGGTCACAGGATATAAGTTAAACATACAAAAATCAGTTGCACTTCTCTATACTCATAGAGAACGTGTTTAGTTTACTAAAAAACTAAGTAAATACAATATCATTTATAGTTTCTCAAAAATAATGTTTAACTGTATATCTAATGAAGCTTGTATGCTGAAAACTGCAAAATCTGATGAGACAAATCAAAGTTCTGTATAAATGAAGAGATATACTGTGTTTATGGATTGGAAGGCTCAGCACAATAAAGATGTCAGTTCTTCTCAGATTGACATACAAGTTTACAACAATTCCTATAAAACTTCGGCAGGATTTTTTTTGTAGATATAGACAAGATTATTATAAAATATCTGTGGAAAGACAGAAAAACTGGATTAGCTAAATATAAGAAAAACTAGCAAGAATCAGTCTATCTGATTTCAGGACTTCTTACAGAGTAATTACCTTTGTGTGATATTGGGGGAGGGACAGACATAGATCAGTGGAAAGAATAGAGAACAAGGAGTTACGGAATAGGGACCTATACCTCTATCTTCAGTGGGGTTTTTTTTAAATTGAGGTATAACTCACAAAACAGAAAAATCTTCCCTTTTAAAGTGTACAGTTCAGTGATTCTTAGTATATTCGCTGAGTTGTACAACATTCACCACTATCTAGTCTGCTGCTGCTGCTGCTGCTAAGTCGCTTCAGTCGTGTCCGACTCTGTGTGACCCCATAGATCACCAGGCTCCCCCGTCCTTGGGATCCTCCAGTCAAGAACACTGGAGTGGGTTGCCATTTACTTCTCCAATGCATGAAAGTGAAAAGTGAAAGTGAAGTTGCTCAGTTGTGTCCGACTCCTAGCGACCTACGAGGCTCCTCCGTCCATGGGATTTGTCAGGCAAGAGTACTGGAGTGGGTTGCCATTGCCTTCTCCGATCTAATTCTAGAACTGTCTAATTCTAGAACATTGCCTGTTACCCATTGTCCAATTGATTTTTGACAAATATACAGAAGCAGTTCAACAGAGGAAAGAAAGCATTTTCAGTCATGATGCTGAACCAATTGGACATCATAAGCAAAAAAAGGAACTTTGCCTTAAACTTCATCTATTATGTAAAAATTAGCTCAAAATGGATCATAGATTTAAATGCAAGCGTAAAACTAAAAAAAACTTAGGAAAAGAACAGGAGGAAACTTTGGCATCTAGAGCTAGGCAATGACTTCTCAGACTTGATATCAAAAGCAGAATTCATAAAAAGAAAATTTGACAAATTGGATTTCATGAAAACCAAAAAACTTTTGCTCTGCTAAAGACTGTCCGAAAAAAAAAAAAAAAAAAGAAAAGATAAACTACAGACTGGGAGAAAATGTTTGTGAACCACATGTCCAACAAAGACTAGTGTCTACAATATGTAAAGAACTCGAAAACTCAGTAGTAAAAAGCAATCCAATTAGTAAATGACAAAAGACATGAAGAGACATTTGACTGACAAGGATATGCAGATGGCGCATAAGCACTGGAAGAGATGTTCAGCATTATTAGTCATTCAGGATTTGCAAAGTAGAGCCTCAGTGAGATATGCTAAAAAAAGAGTTCATTTAAAAAGAAGAAAAAAGTAATCCATGAACATTATTTAATTTGGTACATGCAAAAAAGAAGGCTAAAGAAGAAAGCAAAAAACACAAGTGATCTTGCTCCCCGTATGTAACTTCCCCTAACATTTTGTTGTATTTTATACCCTTTTCTTTTTTTATTCTGTGCATTTTAATTTTACATAGTTAACTGAATATAGGGGCTGTGTCCTGCTCTTTTTGACCAATGTGAATTTTTTTTTGTATCACTGAAAAGTATCTATGAATATAATTTTAAATAGCTTTCACACTCATTATATGGATATACTACAATGTACTTGACCATTCCTCTCTTATACATTTAAAATATTTTGCCAAATTAAACAATATTGTCTAGAAATGCACATTTGAGTAATTAAACTGTTAGGAGATAAGGAGCGGATACAAAGTACCCACTACTGTGACGGTGAGCATCAGGAGTCAGAGTAGTGGGCACTTTGGAGGACAGAGGAGGGCTATGATTGGGCTGATGCACAAAGAGAAGCTCCTGGGCCGGCTGGCAGCCTTCTGTTTCTTGACCAGGTGTCAGTTACAAGAACGGTCACCTTATTAGCTCATCAAGCTTTTACTTTTTCTTTCTGTATCCATGTTTTGCTTTATAATAAATCTATCTTTTTATGAAGCCCTCAAATATTTTCGTTCTTTTGCTATTATAAATAATCCTATGATGAACTTTTTTTGCCTGAACCACTGTCAGGATTTCTGATTCCTTCCTTAAGCTCTTTGATGTGAAATTACTGGGTCATCAGGTGTGTGCATCTTAAGAGGCCTTTGAAAACTACACATTACCAAATGCAGAATACTTTACAGAAATATTGTTTCAGTGTATGTCCCCTCATATTCCGCTCTTCTTTGTAGAGTTCCTTAACGTTCTCTTCTTGGTCTCTTCTCTGGCAATAGGTCCATGTCTTCAAGAGCAACTTACTCCCAAATGACTAACCCTAACCCTAACCCTAACCCTAAATCCTGTATGTCTTCTGAGTTTTAGGGCCCAGTTTCTACCTGTATCCTGGACATTTTGATCTTATGCTACATAGATATCACAGACTTAATTCAGTTATCTAAAGCAGAACTCATTATTTATCTAACCAAAACAACTTCTTCATCAAAAGGATAAGCCAGAAATCTGAGAGTTAGCCTAGATTACTTCTGGAGCCTTGCCTGGCCACTTCTTGCAAGTCACTAAATTTTAAGATTCTGTTTCTAAATTAGATCTCTAATTTGTTACCTGTTCTTCATTTTCCTTACTGCCTTAATATGTGCACTCAATTTTTGTACCACTGCAGTAGAGTTTTAACTGATTTGCTTGTTTCTGGCCTTTAATCCCTCAGTTCCATCCGCTACACTAAAACTAGTTAGATCTTTTTAAAGCCTATGTTTCAGCATGTTACTCACCTTCACTGTCTTCTATTTCCGGTAAAACAAAGCCCATTTTCCTTAGCATTCCATCAGTGAGCTTGGTCTTGATTGCCATGGCCCTTACCTGTTTTCCATTTTCTTTGCTAGTGGTGCCTGATATGGCTCCCAGTCATGCTGAGCTGATGATGTAGAGGTGAAGAATCTGCCTGCCCATGCAGGAGATGCAGGAGAGGCAAGTTCTGTCCCTGAGTTGGGGAGATCCCCTTGAGTATGGCAACCCACTCCAGTATTCTTGCCTGAAAAATTCCAAGGACAGAGGAGCCTGGTGGGCTGCAGTCCATGGGGTCACAAAGGATGGGACACAACTGAGGACCACAGACACACACGTGCTGAGCTGGTTCCCTCACGATATTATGTGTGAATTTTCTGGCCTTTATGCCTTTGCCCATTGTATTTTTATTTTCTGACATGTCCCCTCTCTCCTCTATCTACTTGCTAGATTTCTTTCATGGTCCAAGATTCCGGCAGTATTAGAACTCCCTATGGGCCTCTGTCTTGCTCTCTGTAGGAAGAGTTAAGGGCTTCCTCATTTGTGTTCCCATTGTGCCACATATCCATTTCTGTTTGCCACTTCCTACCCTGGCATCTTTTTTTAACGGGTTAATCTTTCCTGGACCATTATGCTAGGTTGCAGCATATACTTCCTTACCACCTAAAGCAGGCATACCCTTTTTGTTTCCTTAGGAAGAGAAGAGTGTGCAACATACAGATGTTGAATAACTATTTCTTCACTAGATAAAGGAATGAATGAATGAGTGAATGAAAGGTTTCATGAATGAAAGATTTCATGTTGATAAATGAAAAAAGGTTGAAGGAAAATTACAGAATTTAGAGTCATAGCCCTTGACTTTGAGTCCTACCATTATTTCTTAGTGTCTTCATAATTTTAAGCAAGTCATTTCCTTTCTTTGGGTTTCAGTTCTTTAATATTTGTGCTTTCTAAACAATAAATTCTCTAAATTTTAGTTAATATTATTATCGGTAGTAGCATCCTGTATATTCAGGTTGCATGTGTGTAGTGTGCTATCTTCGCTGAAATAAGAGGAGAATTACTCAGAACTTAGGAATGACATACCCATCAATTACAGGATCAGTTTACCTTGCTTTGCTCTAATTTGGTTGCATTATTGACCTGTTGCTTAATTTTTGCATTGTCTCGTCACATGTTTAGACACTGAAGATGGGGTAGGGTGAGTCAGGCTGCCAGAAAACAGCCTTCCCTGAAAGTAGTCCGTGTGCTTATGGTCTGTGATGTGAAATTTCCAGGATGATGAACTATGCAGATGGTAACAGAGTTCCATGCTGTTTTCTAATGTGGTTTGACTTTTTTAACCGTCGTCAGTGACAAACTTGTGTACTACTAGTCCACCCTGTTTTCCATGTTTTCTATACAGAGATGTATAGTTAGAGCAGTGATGAGTAATATGTTCTCCAGAAATGCTACTATAACCTTTAAGTCTAGATGAGTAGATTGAGCATTTAAAGCTGTAGCTTTTTCACTGCTTCTGGATGACTATATGTTCCTACCAAATGAATCATTTTATGAATATGCATGAGCTTATAAACACAACTTTTAAAAAGATATTTTTGTGTTCTGAAAAAAGAATTACATTGGTAGTATTTTCCAACTTTTCTATTTTCTGGTGAGAAGAGCCTTTCCATTGCTCTTAGAAATTCTTTGAATAATACACACACACACACATATACATATATTTTCTTTCCATTCATGCTCCGTTTTAATGGTATCTCTGGCTTTATTTTCTCCATCCTTCTTTTTAACTGGTTTCTTAAATTCACTGTTGCCTCCTTACCCTTTAAGCAGTTGAAATGGCAGTGACTCGTTTTAAACTTACTAGTGGGGCGTTCAGTGACCAGAGAGAAGCCCGAGCGCTAAATGGCCAGCACCCAAGTATAAGGCTCATAGCAGAGATGTACCCAAACAGTCTTTTATTAGTGTACAGTTTGTAGGCTAGATTGTTTCATCGGGTTGTATTTACATTTGACCTGGAGTTCAACCATGGATTGCTTGGGGACATTCTTAACCATAAAAAATTAATGGTTGGGTGCTGAGCAGCATATATGCCCTCAAGTTATTATTCAGCCCTATTGCGGGCTTCTTTTTCCCTTCAGCACATCAACAGCACACAAGCTCAGAATGGTCAGCATTGTTTAGTCATGCGTTAGTGAGCATTTACCATATATCGTGGGTGCACAGAGCAGTGCTTTGCTGTTCACAAAATGATTTTGCAAAAAATACTGGGCAAAGATATGATTACTCCCATTTTATAATGAGGAAGTTTAAAGAGTTTAAGAGATTTGCTCAAGGTCACATACCTAGCAAGGGCTTGGAACAGAACTGATGTTTTTTCCATGGTCTCCTTTTTAGTTATCCCATACTGCCTCTCATTTTGCTTTTAATTGTAAAGTGAAAGATTGAACCAGATCAGTGATTTTTTTTTTTTTTTTTTTTCAAGCTCTGCTTACCTGGAGTCCCAGGATTCTGTAGAGTAGCCTCCTGGTTTGCTTGTGAATAAGAATAGAAATGTGGGGAAAGCTGTTTCGACTGGGCACAGAGTAGACATGTGGGGTGCAGTAACCTGACCTGCAAGTCTCTTTCTGTATCTGTTATTATTGATGGATGATTTTGTATCTTTTTAGTAGGATGAGGCAAAAAGAAGGTAGAAGGACATCTGATGGGAACTTTTGTTTTTTTATTAAAAAGAGGAAGGATTCCACAGTTTTTTTAAAGTTTGAAAACAACTGTATTAGATGATTTCTAAGACCATGTTTCAGCCTAGGAGACTGAAAAATATTGAAACTTTGGTAGTGTCACCAGATGAGCCCATGGGTACAGTGCAGCCTTACATCAGTTTAGTGTTATAAAGCGTTATAGAAGCCCTGTTTATCTTCCATGGAGAAGACAATGGCACCCCACTCCAGTACTCTTGCCTGGAAAATCCCATGGACGGAGGAGCCTGGTGGGCTGCAGTCCATGGGGTCACTAAGGGTGGGACATGACTGAGCGACTTCACTTTCACTTTTCACTTTCACGCATTGGAGAAGGAAATGGCAACCCACTCCAGTGTTCTTGCCTGGAGAATCCCAGGGACGGGGGAGCCTGGCGGGCTACCATTATGGGATCGCACAGAGTCGGACACGAATGAAGTGACTTAGCAGCAGCAGTTTATCTTCCAAGATAGTCCGTTCTTACACACTGAGTGAAAGTGAAAGTTGCTTAGTCATGTTCGACTCTTTGTGAACCCATGGACTATACAGTCCATGGAGTTCTCCGGGCCAGAATACTGGAGTGGATAGCCTTTCCCTTCTCAAGGGATCTTCCCAACCCAGGGATTGAACCCAAGTTTCCCACTTTGCAGGCAGATTCTTTACCAGCTGAGCCACAAGGGCAATCCCCTTACATGCTGAAGTGGCTGTATTTAATAGTCTTTAGGGAGGGAGGCACATGTCAGAAATGAGCATGAGTAATTAATGTTTATAGAGCCAGTGTTGATAATGCTTTTTTTTAAGACTGCTAGTAAGAATGACTGACTTTGGAATTGCACTGGAGTTCTTTTAAAGAGTTATTTTAAAAAATAAACATACACTTTAGCTTATACCATTATCTTAGGTGTCATTTGTGTTTTCTCCAGCCTGCCAATGGTTAAAGCTGGCATTTCTGTCAAGAAGGTACTCCACCCCCCCCCCTTTTAAAATCTATAGTAAAAGGTGCTTTTATTAACCCTTCAAAGAGATCATCTTATGTATTTCATTTCTGTGTTTACTTCTGAACAAAATAGACTTGGCTTTTCAGCTGAAATATTCTTTTAGCTACTTGCCGATGAAAGTGGCAATTTCCATTTGTATACAACTTATTTACATTTGTACCGTTTTACATTCCTCAGCTTACTCTGCACAGTCTGATAAGAATCTCACTGACAATTATGAGAGACTAATTTGGGCCATGTGATTATCAATGAAATTTCAATTCATTTCTTCTTAATCTGGCTCAGAGGAGATACTTGCTTTTTTTCCATGATGCCTTTGACACAGGGATGGTGTGTGTTACTTTGCCTGATATCTGAGGCAACTCTAGTTGATGAATGTGGTCTACATGCTCACAGGCAGATGAAAGTCTGCACTCTGCCCTGAGACCCTCTCCTCTCTGCTTAGTGGAGGCTGTGAAGGCCCTGTGGCCATTTGATTCCTAAGGATTAATTAGTGCCCAGAAGTTGGAGATATGGGCTGAAGGAAAAAAGAGCGAGCTTATTAACTGGGATTTTTGTCTTTTTGTGGTATGATATGGGGCTTCCCCTTGGTGCTTCCTTGTTGGGTTATTAAATAATGATCTTTGATGCTTTAACCTACAAAACCTATTTTGTAGGTTAAATTTGCATACTGGGGAATGCACAGATCTTCAGTATACTATTCAGTGAGATTTGAGAAATGTTATAGTCACCATATATATATATATATATATATATATATATATACAGAAAATCTTCCTTAACTAATTACTGAAATTTTTGAGAATAATTGACAAAGTGATAAGCAAAGCAGTCCTGCCACCTTTGATATAGACTTTGTATCTTAAAACATAGTCTCTTATATATGAAATTGAGAACTGAGAGCCGCTTTCTATACTGAAGTGGTAAACAGGCCTTGGACAGTTTTTTTTTTTTTTTTTGGAGTAATCTGTATACCAGGTCAAAAGCACAGAGGACATTGGCCCAGGGGCCTGGTCCTCTCTTTTTTGGTATCCTCAGAACATATTTCCCTATTTGTAAAACCTCATTGACCTTACTAAGCTGCTATGGGCATTGGTTAATGTTTGGAAAATTCTGGGTAAGGAGTGGGTTCTTCTGTCCATTTGCTCTTTACCAAGGAGACTGAGCAGACTTGTACTACGTGGTTAACCTTTGATAAGCACCACTCCTTCTCAACCCAGATTGATCCCCTTTTTCTTTTGTGCAAATGGTTCTGGAGGTTTAGTGTTGATTTTTCACTACACATGCAGTGTGCTTGATCTTCTTGGGGAGAAACTGCCCAAACGACCGGGAGCGACCCAGGCTCTTCTCAAGGGTGTGTGCTTTGGGAGAACTGGCCAAGTTGGCTGTTAGACTTACTTTTTCTGAACAAACGAATATATGGTTTCATCTGGCTCATGTAGTCAGGCCTCTGGTTTGGGAGGTTGTTTTTCTTTTTTGTGTATTTGTTTTTGTTTTAGCTAGTAGTGATCGATGTGGTTGAGATGGGGCTTTTCTTTGGGGGAAGGTGTCACTTTGAATTTCTTTTCCCTTTCAAGTAGAAATAGCGTCACCCCTTATGGTTCAGTAGTATCTGTAAACACTTGTTTTGTAGTCTCTTTTATTAAGGAAAATACAGGGGCAGGAAGTGATTTTGTTTTGTAGTCCTGCTGTTAGTTAACAATGATTTCTTTTCCTAATATTGAATACAATGTTTATTAGTACTATCCATGTACCTTCTGGAAAAAGTAGTTTTATTTCATATTAAGCAAAGAAGAGACAACATTGGCCTTCAGTTCTGCTAGGCCTAAAGTCCTGTTAGTAGAGTAGTTTCAGATCAATAGAGATTGTGTGTCTTGTCCTGGTAATGTATGTCTCTGGAGAGCAAGGTCACAGCAAAATAATACAAATGAATGAGTCCTGCAGAATGGAAATGTGATATGAAATTCCTGCAGGCTTCTTAATCCAGCCCCTATCTTGTGTCAAGGGAGATGGAATTTACGTCACTGTGCCTTTACATAAGGCCGCTGATCTACAGTTTCACTGCTCCTGAAATTGTGTGGGGCATATGAGGCTTCTGTTTAATTGGTTTGAGGTGTGCCTGTTGGAAACTGCTGTACCACTTAGATTCAAAATAGCAAGTTTCCCTTTATTCTTTGAAAGGATTATTAAGGGAAGAAGAAAAAAAAATCATTTAAAATACTGTTCCAGTGATTTCAGGTGTTTTTTTTTTTTTTAAACCTGTTCTATTTGTTCAGTCTTGTGATTGTGACTCTTAATAATTATTATTCACAATTACTTACAGTTTCTGGATTTGTCCAAACCTAAAGTCTAAAGTTTACCTCCGTCTTTTTAAGTAGTTTCTCATTCTTAAAAGGACGTCAATAGACAATTAATATAATTTCCCAATTAAATTAGCTTCATTCTTACCCCATTTGATCACCTATTGGGCAGCTTCAAGAATATTAAGATTCCTTAAAAAAAAAAAAGAATATTTTCCTGATACACTTTCCACTTAGAACCTCAATGATTAATAGTATCAGATTTTTGGAAAATGTCATTTCCAGTATCTGCCATTATCATTTAGAAAGTTTTGTAACTGCAGGATTTTGCTGTTGGCTTCCCTAAAGTCAAGCTTTATTTCTTAGTAGTGAACAGAGTCAGAATGAATGAGAATTTGGCCCTAAAGGGGCTAAAATCAACATTTTGCAGTTTGTTATAAAAACTTGATTTCTTAGCTTCAGTAGTGAAAGGAGAAGAGGAGAGGGGGAGATTTTGATTTCTAATGAGCTTTGTTAATTGTGAATAAGTCTTAACTTTGTTATGGGAACTTTGTTTTTTGAATTCGCTTTATAGTTATTTTTTAGCAAAACTGCCCCTTACTGTGACCTTCAGTAGGTCAGTTCTACTCTTTGAACTGTTTTCTGTTGTTGTTGTTGTTGTTGTTTTTCTGTTTAATAGACATTAATTAAAGTCATTTAATAGACTTTATTTTTTAGAGCAGTTTTGGGTTTAAAGCATGACCGAGTGGAAGGTACTATAGATATTTCCTATAGCCTTTTATCCCAGCTCATGAATTGCCTCTCCCATTGTCAATATCCCCCACCAGAGTGATACGTTTGTTATAGTTGATGAAGCTACACTGACACATCATTATTGCCCAAAGTTCCATGGTTTGCTTTGTAGAGATTCCTCTTGGTGTTGTACGTTCTATGGGTTTGGACAAACATACAATGACTTGTATTCAGCATTATAGATTGTATCATGCAGAATAGTTTCACTGCCCTAAAAATCCTCTGGACCCACCTATTTATTGCTCCCTCTCCCTAACTCCAACAACTACAAATCATTTTATTATCTCCATAATTTTGCCTTTTCCAGAATGCTATATAATTGGAATAAAGGAGTAAGTAGCCTGTTTAGATTGGCTTCTTTCACTTCGCAGTATGTATTTAAGTTTCCTCCATGTATTTTATGGCTTGATAGCTCATTTCTTTTTATTACTAATATTCTACTGTATAGATACACCAGAATTTACTTATCCATTTACCCGCTGATGGACATCTTGGTTGCTTCCAAGTTTTGGCAGTTGTGAATAAGGCTGCTATAACCACCCATGTGCAGTTTTTTATGTGGATCTAAATTTTTAACTGATTTGGGTAAATACCAAGAAGCACGATTGTTGATTGTATAGTAAGACTATGTTTAGTTTTGTAAAAACTGCCAAACTGTCTTCCAGAGTTGGCTATACCATTTTGCATTCCCATCAGCAATGAAAAAAAGTTCCTGTTGCTTCACATCCTTGTCAGCGTTTGATGACTGTGTTCTGGACTTCTGCCACTTGAATTGGCGTGTAGTGGTAATTCATTGCTGTTGTAATTTGGGTTTTCCTGATGACATATTATGTAGAGTGTCTTTTCACATGGTAATTTGCCATTTGTGTGTCTTCTTTGGTGAGGTGTCTGTTGAGGTCTTCAGCCCACTTTTAAGTCAGATTTTTAAAAAACTGTTGAGTTTGAAGAGTTCTTTGTGTGTGTGTTTTAGATAACAGTCCTTTGTCAGTTGTGTCTTTGCAAATATTTTTTTTCCCAGTCTGTGGTTTGTCTTTGCATTCTTTTGAGGCATCATATTTTTCCATTTGTAAAATGAGGACTTCTATTACGAAGGCTAGTGTCCATTCCATTTCTGAAAATCTGTGATTGACTCATGTCCTTTAAAATGTATAATAATCCAGTCTTTCACATTTTCAAAATTGCTGTCCTCTGGACAATACGGTCTCAGCATTTCTTTTTCTTCTTGCCTTCTTCCCAGCAACATTTGCCTACTTTCTGAGGATTGGAGTTGATTGGACTGGCAGGGGGTTCTTTCCTTCCTGTTCTATTTGTGTTACATCTAAAGCTTCTAAAAAGATGAATTCCTGCCATCAAAGATCATATATTTTAGGACTCGGTATTTGATGAGTGGCGTTCTCTTTTAAAATTGTTGTTTGGTCAGAATTAGTGAATACTGTTGTGTTTAGGTATCAGCTGCAGTTTTCTCTAAGGTGCTATTCAGTTTCACAGTATCTGGGATTTCATCCTTCCTTCTCCTCTCCTCTCATGTTTTATGCCAACTTAGAGGCATCATCTTTTCCTACATCCTCAATGAAAGGTAGGGTATGAAGTACTCATATTTTTGATTCCATGATATTTTCATCTTTATGTTTGATTTACCCATACCTAAAACAATACTGTGCAATAGCTTAATAAAACCATATATTTAGTATATTACCACTCAGGAAGTGCTTTTACAAACATTGTTTTGTTTGAATTTCGTGATATGCTACCTAGGTAGTCAAGTATTTTCTTACTTTGACAGATGGAGGAACTGAGATTGGGAGAGATTAAGTAATTTGCTCAAGGCCAAGTAGCTAACATTGAAATCCATATTATCTGCCTGCAAGAACTGTGTGCTTTCTCATATATGGACTTTAATAGGTTCTACCTCCTTTAGCTGTAAAGGAGCTATACAACCAGTTTATTTTCCATGGGATATTGACATATTCAGTCAGGAGTCAAACACTTTTGCTTTGTATGTGACTACTTCATGCTCACATGTACTTTGATTCTCCCAGGGTGTGTCACATCAATTCAAGAGTATTTTGCCTTAAAAAGAAATCTTATAATATTGTTCTGCTGGGTGCTTACTATGTACTTAGCCTATGTTTAGCTCTTTTAAAACCTATTTTTGTGGAAGGAAAGGAAAATAGACATACTGAAAAGTACAAAAAAAAAAAGACAGCTTCATGAACTGCTATAATACAAATATTCATGTATACAACACACAGACCAAGAAATAGAACATTCCTAGCATGTCAGAAACGAGTTTCTTGTGTACTGCTTCCAGTAAACATGTTAACTTTTGATATTCATTTTTTTTTTCATGGTTTTGCCTCCTAAATGTGCATCTTTGCACAACGTAGTTTTCCTAGTTTCTGGCTTTATATAATTGGAATTACAAAATATGTATGCTTCTTTCATCCAGTTTTAGATTTTGTGTATATTGCTATATTTATAGCAGTGGTTTATTCTTTTGCTGTGTAGTATATCATTGCATGACTATATCACAGTTTATTCATTCTACTGTTGGTGGACGTTTCAAGTTGTTTCTGGTTTGTAGCTATTTTGAATTTGCTGGGAAGCACATTCTCATATATGTATTCTGGTACATATCATCATTGTTTCTTTGGGACAAATACCCAGAAATGGAGTTATTACTAACTAGGTCATGGGATTGCCTTATTTTCAGCTTTACTAGGTACTGTCCAGCTTTTTTCTAAGATAGTTGTAATAGTTCATATTCTCACCAATGATATAAGAGAGTTCCTGTTTCTCTACATCTTCTTCAACACTTGTTATTATCAGACTTAAAAACTTTGGCTAGTATAATGGGAATGTTGTAGTATCTCACTGTGGCTTTAGTTTGTATTTCCTTGATCAATAATAGGAGCACCTCTTCATGAGTTTATAGGTCATTTATGATGTCTGAGTCTCTTGTAGATTTTTCTGTTTGTTTATTTTTGTCTTTTTTCTCTTGGCTTGTGATGGTTCTTTATATATTTTGGATATGAGCCCTTTTTTTGTTTGTACCTGAAACAGATCTTTTTTCCTTTTTGAGACTTGACCTTTCACTCTTAATGGTATCTTTTGATAAACAAGTTGTTAATTTTAATGTAATGAAATTTAGTAGTATTTTCCTTTATGATTAGTGCTTTCTGTCTTGCTTGTGACTAAAGTCATGAGGATAACCTCTAATATCTTCTAAATGTTTTATTGCTTCATTTTTAGCATTTAAATTATTTAAGAGTTGAAATGATTAGATCATTATGTATTAGTTGATTAGATATCATTAGTGACGGGCTTCTCTGGTGGCTCAGATGGTAGAGTCTCCCCCAGTGCAGGAGACCTGGGTTCGATCTCTGGGTTGGGAAGATCCTGTGGAGAAGGAAATGGCTACCTACTCCAGTATTCTTGCCTGGGAAATCCCGTGGATGGAGGAGCCTGCCAGACTCTAGTCCATGGGGTCACAAAGAGTTGGACACAACCGAGTGACTTCACTTTAGGCTTTTTTCACTTTTTGATTTTTGAGTGACTAAGCAAGCAGTCATTGTAACTTCAGTGATATAGAAAAGTCAGTGGAAGATACAAAAATATGTAGGGCAGGGATGCTTCCCTAAAATAATCTGCATTCTGTTTGTGTAGATGAGGCCCTTAACAGTCAGTATCATATAATAAACAGAACACTGGACTGAGAATCTAGTGACTTGTATTTCATTCTATAGGCCTAGTGCAACATTCTCTTTATAACTTTAGGCTGCTGTTTTCCTTCTTGAAATGTACGTTTTCACTTACCTGTGAAAAAATAAGGGGATTGGCCTAAGTCACTGGCTCTTGATTTTGGTTCCTCAAAATCTGGTAAATAGCATTGGCAGCTGTTTTTTTCTTTTAGATATGAGAGAAACTATGCCTTTTTAGCCATGTTTAAGCTGTGTGAGTTAACCAAAGTATCAGGTATCTTGTTTTTAACTGGTGTTTTATATCCTGTCTTTTTTTTTTTAATTAATTAAAATTTTTAGCTGAAATATAGGTGATTTACAATGCTGTGTTAGTTTCAGGTGAAAAATATATACATACACACACACACACACACACACACACGGTTGGTGGTGGTTAGTCACTAAGTCATGTCTGACTCGAGCGACCCTATGGACTGTAGCCCACCAGGCTCCTCTGTCCATGGGATTCTTCAGGCAAGAATACTGGAGTGGGTTGCCATTTCCTTCCCCAGGGGATCTTCCTGACCCAGGAAGTGAACCCATGTCTCTTCTATTGCAGTTGAATTCTTTACTGCCGAACCACCAGGGAAAACCATATGTATTTCTTTTTTAGATTCTTTTCCATCATAGGTTATTACAAGATACTGAGTATAGTTCCCTCTGCTATACAGTCCTTGTTGGTTATCTATTTTATGTATAGTGTATATTTTATATAGTAGTGTGTATCTGTTAATTCCAAACTCCTATATATCCTTTCTGTGTGAGAACTGAGTTGAACATAAAGAAGTTCTGATTTATGATAAAAGCCTTTAATACCCTTAAAAAAAAAGTAAACTCTTAGTTTGTTAATAATTGTAGTTTAGTAGACAGTTTAAAAAAACCCAACCTTCAGATGTCAACTAAGAGGCCAAAGAGTGATGATAAGCAAGGGTAGGGG
The DNA here is from genome assembly GCF_027580195.1 of Bos mutus. Lineage (NCBI taxonomy): Eukaryota > Metazoa > Chordata > Mammalia > Artiodactyla > Bovidae > Bos > Bos mutus. The sequence goes on from NC_091631.1 coordinate 52,187,452, forward strand.
GAAGGTGTGAAATAACAAAAAATATTGTTGATGATGAAAAAGTTGGGTATCTGCTAGTCTAATGATTTTTAAGGGCTTTTCTCATTCCAAAATTTTTTCCATTGAAAATATAATATTGACTGCTTTGTATTACTCAGTATCCAAATGAGTGATCTAGGTAATGACCTTTGCAGGATTTGTGAGGAGGGACAGAGAACCTTTGGTTGACAGTAATAGTCAGAGAAGAAGGGCTTCCAGGATGAGCTAGGATTGAGCTGTGAGGATTCTGTTTACATATGGGAAGAGACTTGGGGACGGAATTCCAGACAGGGTAATGAAAGAAAGATAGACAAGTACAGGTCATCTTTAGGGACAGCAAATGTATCAGCTTAGCATTAAAAAAGGATGAAAAAATAGGTTACAGAGATGCTTGGCAGGCTACAGTCCACGGGGTCACAAAGAGTTGGACACGACTGAGTGACTAAGCACAGAACAGAGTATAAAAGGCTTTCAAACATAAGACTAGACACAGACGATTTTGGAAAAGTTAACTCTTGCAAGTTTGATTGTATAGTGAGGATTCTAGCTCTTCTGTAGGCCTGTATAGAGGCCATTGACTCTATGCTCTAATTTAATAAATGATGTTGTTTGGCTCTTGACAGCATAAGAAAGTTCTTTAAGAATTTGAGAGATATCCACATTGGGGTTGTGTTGACAGTCAAACTACTAAGCAGGAAACCTAATTCTGTGGTACTTGTTCAGTTATACCTTTCAGAATATTATGTATGGATGCAGCCTCTGTAGCTTCTCTCAATGCCAAAAAGTGGCTGATAAATGATGTTGAATTCTTTGTGAATCTCACCAGTCTCAACAGAATTTCTGATTCTGGGTAACAAGAATTTTCTCTGTTTAATTTCTGTAGAAAATAACCCCTTAGGAATAGTCCACTCTCAATTTTGTGTAACGTTGGAAAGAAATTCTTCTCTGAACAGTACAAAACAATGACTCACCCAAAACTCTCTCTTGGAATTAATAATGTAATCATAATACACCCGTAAATACTCATATAAGCGTGTTTAAACAGTCCCATTCAGCCTTCCTTTTCATTACTCCTTCTCCCCTCATTGTGGTTTAGCCTGACTAATCTATTTGCAACACATCTGCAATCTTAGTACAAAACTTATACAGACAGCCTCAACTTGGAAAAGGGGGTGGAGTGAGCGGGATTTTAGATTTCATCTCCAAAGTTTATAGATATATTTCTTTAAAAAACATAGCAGTCATTTTTCAGGTTGACTCATATAATTTAATGAAGTGGGGTTAGATAACCTTGAGCTTTCTCCATAGGCATAGTGTTTAAACACTTAAGGAAAAATTCGGCAGGACAGGGGCTTTGGGGACAGGGAGTGGAAGCATGGTTGGCATATGACCCAATCAATAAGCCACCCGAGAAGAGAGAGGAGTCTGACAGTAAGTGGAAACAACGCCCGGTGATGTCACAGGCACAGTCCTTGGGGACAGGAAGAGGGTGTCTAGGTGGAGAGAAAATTAAGGTTTTGGCATTCTCTCAGCAGGTCTTGCACACTTCACCTCCAGTACCCATGAGAACATAGCAGCCTAACCTTCTTGTCTCTGGTTTATCAGCTCTCTCTGTGAAGGGCACACCTGTCCCAGCTTTTGCTACAGGATTGGAGAAGTTAGATTTCCCATCCCACCATCCTGTTGTGGAGAAGAATCTCTAAACGTTCTGTACGGATGCTGAGTGTACTGTAGGTGTTTGGAAAGGGGAAGGGAAAGAGTAAATTCCAAGTGCAGTGAAGCCTTATTTTGCTTCCCTTTCTTTCCTTCCTTCTCTAATCTTCAGAAATAGGGGCCCATCAGAGCAAGGAAGAGGGGCAGCCTGTCTGGGAGAGGCTTTTTGGAGACCAGGCTTCCATGGTAGAAGGCTCTCTGCCCTGTCCCCTTGATGTTGATGTGGCCTTTTCTCAGGGCAGCCAGAATCAGCCTCTTTTGGAATAAACTAATAGCAGCTGTTGTCATTAGCATTATTCTAAAATTTTCATGATTTTAATATAAATTTTTCCCCCAAATGCATCTTCAATTTATGGACTTTACATGCACGCACGCACGCTCAGTCACGTTAGTTGTGTCTGACTCTTCCAGACACTGTGGACTGTAGCCCGCCAGGCTCCTCTGTCCATGGAATTCTCCAGGCAAGAATACTGGACTGGGTTGCCATGCCCTCCTCCAGGGGATCTTCCCGACCCAGGGATAGAACCTGCATCTTCTGCTTTTCCTGCATTGCAGGCAGATTGTTTACCACCGAGTCACCAGGGAAGCCCAAATAAAGTTTTGTAGGATTGATTAATACTGATATAGAAGTTGAGAAATAAACAAAAGTGGCACCGCTTCAGCATTAAAACACAACAACTGAGTAAAACATTCTTGAGGAGTAGTTGAACATCCAGTTGGATAAAATTTTCGATAAGTATACTGAGATTGATGGCCTATAAAGCAGTTGTGACTCTTATGGTGTTTATGTAAAGGTACATTTTCTACAATAAATTTTAATTTTATCCTTTATAGTTTCTTAAAAATACCGACTCATATCTTTGTCTTCCTACCCTTAGTTGGTCTGATTTTGGAATAGATTATTTTTGGGTTGCTTTGTGTGGACTTGGTATAATTGCAGACTAATAACATGCTTCAGGAAAGTAATTTTGCTAAAAGTTTAAACCTTTTGTAATTAAGTTTTCTGGTTCAGAAGCCATAACAACTTGATGGATTTGGTTTTTTGTTTATTTAATCAAACATTTTATTTCCTTACTTTGTGTGTTAACTGTATAGAATTAAGCCCCTTGCCAACAGGATTTTGAAGTAATTCTGAAACTTGAAGTGTGTGTATACATACACACACACACAAACACGCACATATATTTTGGCCACACCCCATGGCATGTGGGATCTTAGTTCCTTGATTAGGGGTTGAACCTGTACCACTTACATTGAAATGGTGGAGTTTTAACTGCTGGACCACAAGGGAATTTCCGAGATTGATAGACTTTTTAAAGAAACTGTAGTGTCATTTTCTGTAGAAAAGGCTCTTAGGGAAATATATATATTGCATACATGTTTAGTGTGCTTAACTGAATCCCAGATTTTGATTTCTCCTAGAGAATTTGAATTGATTTTTTATAGTTTTGCCTTTTCTTCCTTTGCTTCTTTATTAACATGAGTTTGCAAGTAGAAAACATAGAGAGTTTGGAGTCAGAAAGTACTGGGTTCAAAATTCTAGCTTAATGTTAGGCCAGTTATTTAACCTTTCTCAGCCTCAGATTCCTCAGCTGTAAAATGGGATAATTTACTCATCTCTTGGGACTTTTGTAGGGATTAAGCCAGAAAAAAAAAAAAAGTGCATAGCAGTAAATGTCAGTTTATTTTCCTTTGGCAATCATTTAGGCTTAAGGTTTGAATTTTCTACTTGTTTTGGAATAAACCCAATTTTTATGATTATATTTCAGGATTTTTTTTCAAAGTCAAGCTTTTTTTTTTTTTTAATGTCTTTCTCCCTCCCAACTTATAAAACTGGGTTTTCTGTCTGCCAAACATCTTTCTTTCTGTTGGGGTATAGCTGCTTTACAATGTTGTAAACATGTTTCTTTCTAAAATGTTTTCCGTAAGTGATAGATTAGTTATTGGAAAGAAGAAGGCATGTATTTTTTTTAGTGAGGAAGACTGAACAACTTGACAGTACACTGAACCCATATTCTAAACTCTTAGAGTTTGCCTAAAGTTAAATTTCTAGGACAAACTCTCATAGTCTGAGAATTATTATGATACACCACAACAGAATTTTGAGTCCTGGGGGTGCAGGGAGCTGTACAGATAATGTTGCTTGGTTCAGTAGCTCCCTCGTGTCTGACTCTTTGTGACCCCATGGACTGCAGCACGCCAGGCTTCCCTGTCCATCACGAGCTCCCAGAGCTTAGTCAAACTCATGCCCGTCGAGTCAGTGATGCCGTCCAACCATCTCATCCTCTGTCGTCCCCTTCTCCTCCCACCTTCAATCTTTCCCAGCGTCAGGGTCTTTTCCAAGGAGTCAGTTCTTCACATCAGGTGGCCAAAGTATTGGAGTTTCAGCTTCAGCATCAGTCCTTCCAAAGAATATTCAGGACTGATTTCCTTTAGGATTGACTAGTTTGATCTCCTAGCTGGCCAAGGGACTCTCAAGAGTCTTTTCTAACACCACATTTCAAAAGCATCAGCACTTCAGCCCTCAACTTTATAGTCCAACTCTCACATTCATACATGACTACTGGAAAAACCAGTTGCTTAGGACCCACACAATCACTGTGATTGGATGTACACTGGCATGTGCCCTACATACATATATCCTCTCCCTCAACCCTGAGTATTCAATACGATTTATTGATTCTGATTGATGAGCAATGGGAGAGTAGTTTTGGTGAAGAGAAAGCTAGCAGGCTTATATTAAATGTCAGTTGACTGAGCGACTTCACTTTTACTTTTCACTTTCATGCACTGGAGAAGGAAATGGCAACCCACTCCAGTGCTCTTGCCTGGAGAATCCCAGGGATGGGGGAGCCTGGTGGGCTGCCGTCTATGGGGTCGCACAGAGTCGGACACGACTGAAGTGACTTAGCAGCATGTCAGAATATTTAGTTTACCAGATTATTATTTTTCATCCTTTTGGTTTCAGTAGGAAGCCAGTGGTATAATATAACAGAAGATGTGCCAAAGGGAACGCTGTAGGTTTGACAGGGTGGTGGTAAATTATGGATGATAATCCAGTGTTGAGGCTTATGAAAAGAACCCAGTTCCAGGTTCTTTCTTTCGGTGAATTCATTGGTCTACCCTTGTTGATGGCTTTGCTAGGACTCCTTTCAAATCAGTTCATTTTCCTTTATGGTAATTGTGTAATGTTCCATAACAAGATTAATCAGAGACAAGGGCTTTTCTGTGAAAGTTGCTGTTTTCATTTTGGGGGAAAAAGTAGAACAGAATGCCAACTGTGCATTTTTCTTATCCAGTCTCCAGGTGAGGGGTTAGGATAGCCTGAACCAAAATACTTTGTATTTGCAAAAACAGCAGTAGCTACCCCACCGAAGTGTTTTACATTTTATTGTTTCACATTGTGAAGATCTTGGGTTGTATTCTTTTAACTCTGGTCTCTCTTATTACTTCCCACTTTCACTCGCCTCCCTCCTTCATTGTTTAATATAATTAAAGAGCCTTTCTTTGTCTTGAGTACACTTTGAGTGGAGTACTTAGGAGAGACTTCAAATCAGTCCTCCCGCAAGTTTGACCACGACACTTGATAGAAGAGCTCACTGGATTCTGCTTCTGGCTTGGAATGGAGTGTCTGCCCATTTATGATCAAATCTAACAGTCCATAAGAAGCATCCGTTGAGTCTTCTCCTTTACCTTTACTTAATGAAGTTCTGTTAGTTTCACGTCATGCTGGTTTTACATTTTATATTCTAGTTTTTATAGATACTAACCCAGTTGTGCCAAAGAACAAGAGAGGGTTCTGTGTTCTAATTCATTGGTCCTCTGCATGAGTGTGTGTGTGTGCATGTCTGTGTTAGTAGTTGACTCTAAATGAAAGTACAGACCTAAGTACTTTAGCTTGAGCAAAGTTCAAGAAACACTGTATTTACTCATTAATCAGCCTCTGCTTTCTGCTCCCCTTCCTTCCTCCTCTACTTTATTGTGGCATCATGATGCTTCCTTGCTGAATGCATTTTCATTCCCTTATTGCCTCATCCTAACCCCACAATAGGGATGAATGGCATGCATACCGTGTCAGGTATCCTGACTGATCCTGATTAAACATCGTTCCTAGGGCCATTTTAGATGTGATGGTTGTATAAGTATCATGTTCTTGGGGTTATGATACGTTGTGTTATCAAAAGCAGCAAAAAATAATAATATAAAATAAGATTTTTAATATGTACCACATAAAGTACATGCTCTTGTTTATTCTTCTGTCAGTTTGTGAAGTAAAGGTTACTATACCCATTTTAGAGATAATTAAATCAAGGTGGTTGCCCCAGAATTCCCAGTTTTAGTGACTGACATAGCTGTATTCAAACTCAAGTGGTTTGGACTTCAGAATCAATGCGCTGACCACTGTCGAGTCTGTAGGATACTGACTCTGAACTTGCCACTGTCTGTTTATAAGAAACATTCAGGTTCTGGCCCTCATAGGGTTCCTTATTATCTTTTGTAGTTTAAGGTTAATTTCTGAACCACTTGGTGCTTAGTTTTCCCATTTACAAGTTATAATATTGGTAGTAGTTCTTAATGTTAATATAATAGAACTAGGGCTGGTGGTACCGGAGACTTTCGTAGTTTGAAAATGAATCTCTTCCATTAATGAAGATCTCTGTGTTAGAATTGGTAAGAAAACTGAAAACTAGAAAACTTGCTCCAAAGATGCTATTGTAGAAACATTAAATTCTCTATTAATGCAAATATCTAAGAGATCCTCTAAAAATATTAGTACAAGAAAGCAGAGCTTACTTGATTTTTAAACTTAGTTTCATCTCAGATTACAAGATTGCTCTTTCTGAATTAAGGAGGTTTCCCTGTTCTTTCAAATATTTCTCATTCTTCCTGTTGTCTTGAGAAGATGCTACCTTGTTTTCACTGAGCATAGTTTTGCTTCTCTGAAATTGATATTTCACCTGATATGTACTCACTGTTTCCTGGAGGAAGTAGTAACTTCATGAGGTTTCAAAGTCACTAATTTAATGAGACTGGAAAATAGGATCTTTAAGCCAGTATGAGTAACAGCAGATTTCTATATGGCGGGGATGATAGTCATTTATGTCTTTTTCCTTGCAAACTTGCACCCTTTCATTGAGTACTTGCATTTTATTTTAAAGGGTATTTTGAACTTGAAACCCATTTCACTATCTAGCTGGCTGAAGTTGCATTTCTCTGGGATTCCAGTATTGGCTCATGAAGGTTAGTGTGTGGAGGGCTGTGTTCCTTACCATTGGGCTGTGGTATCTGAAAATGTCCACTTTTAAAGGAGAGTTTCCTAAATGGAACAGGCATTTCTCTGAGTTGAGTAGACTCAAAAACTGGACAGTTTTTGGAGAGTCCTGAGGTTTTTCAATGATCTTGTTTGTTTTAGCTTTCTACCAGTCTTTATGTTTGTTGGCCAAGAAACACATCAATGAAAGAAAGGCAAATGGAGCAGAGGAAAGGAAGAGAGAAAACGTGGACTGTATGATAATGTCCTTTTTAAAAAATTTTTTTATTGGAGCATAGTTGATTTACAGTGTTGTGTTAGTTTCAGGTATACGGCAAAGTGAGTCAGTTATACATATATGCATTCTTTTTTTTTTCTTTAATTCTTTTCCCATCTAGGCCATTACAGAGTATGAGTGGAGTTCCCAGTGCTATATACATCAGGTTCTTATTCATTATCTATTTTATATCTAGTAGTGTGGCTCAGACGGTAAAGAATCTGCCTGCGATGTGGGAGACCTTCGTTCAGTCCCTGGGTTGGGAAGAGCCCCTGGAAAAGGGAATAGCTACCCACTCCGGTATTCTGGCCTGGCGAAATCTACAGACAGAGGAGGCTGGCAGGCTACAGTCCCTGGGCCCGCAAAGAGCAGGACACGGCTGAATGACCTCACTCTCACTTGTCAGTGTGTGTCAGTGCCTGTTCCCTTACCTCTCCCCTCCCCTTGGACCCTAGGCAAGCTTAATTCAGTGAACTTACCTGTCAAAGCTTACCTGAGGACAGGCTCCAGTCTTTATTAGTTCAGACTAGCTTAATTCATGGAGAAGGCAATGGCACCCCACTCCAGTACTCTTGCCTGGAAAATTCCATGGATGGAGGAGCCTGGTAGGCTGCAGTCCATGGGGTCGCTAAGAGCCGGACACGACTGAGCGACTTCACTTTCATTTTTCACTTTCATGCATTGGAGAAGGAAATGGCAACCCACTCCAGTATTCTTGCCTGGAGAATCTCAGGGACGGGGGAGCCTGGTGGGCTGCCGTCTATGGGGTCGCACAGAGTCGGACATGACTGAAGTGACTTAGCAGCAGCAGCAGCAGCTTAATTCAGGTTGTATTTTATCAATTTTCTTCCTTAAAAAAATTTTTTTTTTAATTTATTTATGGCTCTGCTGGGTCTTTGTTGCTGCTCAAGCTTTTCTCTAGTCTTGGCGGGCAGGAGCTACTCTATTTGTGGTGCACAGGCTTCTCATTGGGGTGACTTCTTTTGTGGAGCTCGGACTGTAGGTTTGAGGGCTTCAGTGGTTGTGGCTCTGGGCTCTTAGAGCGTGGGCTCCATAGTTGTGGTGCACGGGCTGAGTTGCTCCGTGACATGTGGCATCTTCCTGGATCAGGGATCAAACCCATGTCCCCTGCATTGGCAGGCAGATTGTTTACCACTGAGCCACCAGGGAAGCCCATCAATTTGTTTCTAATCAGTGGATGATAGAAAGTTGTTTGGAGAGGAGTTTTAATATATACAACTCCTATGGTAGCATTTTGTTATTTAATAAATACCTTAGTCTGATTTCTTCATTTACTTTTCCTTCTCCACCATTTCTCTAGATGCCCAGATGAAGACAATATCACATTTAACCACAATTTATCATTTTGAGCATTAGACTCTCAGCTTGGATTGTTTCAGTTCAATTTCCCAAAATATAAATTCTCCAAAAAGAGGAAATTTATAACCTCCTGTGATGTTTACCTACCTAAAGCAATAGAATAGATATATCGACAAAATTTAAATAATATTAAGAATAGCTGTATCCTTCCCTGGTGGCTCAGACAGTAAAGAATCTGCCTGTGGTGCAGGAGAGCAGGGTTTGATCCCTAGTTTGAGAATATCCCCTGGAGGAGGGAATGGCTACCCTCTCTGGTATTCTTGCCTGGGAAAGCCCATGGACAGAGGAGCCTGGCGGGCTATAGTCTGTGGGGTTGCAAAGAGTCTGACATGACTGAGTGACTAACACACACACGTGCACACACACACAGAGTACTTACTATTATACATGGCATTGTGTTGAATATGGACTTCCCTGGTGGCTCAGATGGTAAAAGAATCTACCTTCCATGCAGGAGACCTGAATTTGATCCCTGGGTCGGGAAGATCCTCTGGAGAAGAAAATAGCAACCCACTCCAGTATTCTTGCCTGGAGAATTCCATGGACAGAGGAGCCTGGTGGGCTACAGTCCACGGGTTTGCAAAGAGTCAGACATGTGTTTAATCCTAATAATAACAACCCTATAAGCTGGGTGCTGTGCTGTGCTGTGCTTAGTTGCTCATTTGTGTCTGACTCTTTGTGACCCCATGGATTGTAGCCAGGCTTCTCTGTCTATGGAGATTCTCCAGGCAAGAATACTGAAGTGGGTAGACGTTCCCTTCTCCAGGGAATCTTCCCAACCCAGGGATCAAACCCAGGTCTCCCACATTGCAGGCAGGTTCTTTACCATCTGAGCCACCAGGGAAACCCATGAATACTGGAGTGGGTGGCCTATCCCTTCTCCAGGGGATCTTCCTGACCCAAGAATCTGATTGGGATTGCCTGCATTTCAGTTGGATTCTTTACCACATGAGCCACCAGGGAAGCCCATAAGCTGGGTACTTTTGTTATATTCATTTTACGTTAAAAGAAACCACTTAGAGATATTAAGCAAATTTTACAAAATGTAAAACTAGTTAAGTCATAGAGCTTGAGTTCTGAAGTAGATATCCCTGAGTCAAGCCTTTCTTTTATGTTCTTATTCATGAAAGACTCATTAAACAGAGGAATGAGTGTTGGGCACATACAACTTGGTGATTCTATGTAAATCTTGTCATATTTTGAATAGTGTAGACTTGATAAAATCTTTGTGAATTTCTCATCATTCCGGGAGATTCATTATACCTAAAATCAATATCATGGGGAAGGAGATGTTAATGTAGTAGTCAGATTAATTCTTCTTCTTCTTTTTTTTTTTTTTGGTTGTTGTTGTTGGTTATTGCTCTAGCAACTACTACAAAGGCAGCATTTACTCGACAAGTCATGTGTACTTAAGGCAGAACACTGACTGCTTTTCATGCTGGCAAATTTGTTCTTTACCAGTACTGGCTACCTGTGAGGAATGTGAACATGCTGGGTTTTAGAACAGGACAAACACAACTTCCATCTCATTTCACAGTAGAGTTCACTTAGGGATACAGACTTTTTGGTGACAGTAGCTGGTACTTTCTGCTTGTTATTTCTGATACTTGCATAATGCTAACCTGGTAGATACTGTCAGATGACAAGCCTTCCTCCCACATGTTCTCCATAAAAGAACTGCTAGTGACAAGCATTTTATTATATTGAGAATTCTGCTTCATACTGTTTTAGGTTAAAGTGTATTTATCATGAAGCCAGTATTGTGAAATGTTCTCGTTTTCTTCTTCGGAATGTGGCATTTTTTTCTCAGTAATGAACTAAGTTGCATGTGCATTGTGAAAAAGTTGTTGCCCAGATGGACCCCAGTGAAAGTAACTTAAGTGTGTAAATAGATTCTGCTTCTGTCTGGGGAAGTGATCTAAGATAGATGCTATTCCCACCCCCCCCACCACACCCCCGCCTTGGGAGACTAATACTTCATCCCTATATTTGCAGCTTACAGTCAGCATCTACTCTGGAGACAGGAAGTTTTTAGATGTTACTATCATGTTCAAACTGTAGGCTTTACAAAGAGGGGAGGGGAATTTAGGATAGATGCAAAGGCAGGTTTGCAAAAGCATGCTAGTTCTGGAAGCTAGCATGATGGGAAAACTGCTGATATCTCTTGAGAAGTGGGCAGATAGAATCAAATTTGCTTTTATTAATTCATGTGGCAGCATGGAAGGTGGATTGAAAGTAGGGAGACTATAAATTAGGAGATGCATTCATTATTAGGAGGCTGTTGTAATCATTCAAACAAGAAATAAGGACCTGAATAAGGGAATTGTCCTAAGGGTGCAGAGAAAGGTGCACTCTATTCATTCATTACTTGAGAAATGTTTATTAAGGCCCTGTTGTATATCAGACATAGAGTTAGTTGTACTTTGGGTTAACAGGGTGAACAAGATAATGCCTTCAGGGAGCTTCCAGTCTAGGGGGAGATTTGACAAATAACAGGCAACTGCAGTTGTCAGATCCTGTAACAGGGAGCTTATGATAGCTTGAGACCTTAACCCAGCCTCAAGGATCAGGGAAACCTTTTTTAGGAAAGTTTAAGTAGAAGCTAAGTAAAGTTGTGCAAGATGTAGGAGTGGTGATTTGGGGTGTTGGAAAGACAAAGTGTTTCAGTTGAGGAAACAGTATCTGAAAGTGGCTGGAGTGGGCGAGGGAAAAACTAGCTTGTTTGGGGAACTATGGATCACTTAGTGTGGCTGATTTGTAGACGGCAAGGAAGTGGGTTGTCAGAAATGAGGCCGGGGAATTAAACAGTCACCTTATAAATTATGTGGAGGAGTTTGCTTAAGAGCAAGTGAACTGTTTTAAGCTGGAGAGTGTCATGATCAAATTAGATCTTCAGAAAAATCCCTCTGACTGCTGTGTGGAGGACTGGGAGAGGAGGAGGGATAGAGGAGATAATAAGGAGGTGCCAGAGAGGTAGGGGGAGGTTTTTTTGTTTGTTTGTTTGATTTTTTGAAGCAGAAGGAAGACTTCAAAGAAGGAAGTGGTCATTTTTGTCAGATAACACTGGCAAGTCATTAAGATAGAGACTGAGAAGTATCTGCTGAATTTGGTATTAGTTGGTGACCTTTGTGAGGAGAATTTCAGTGGAGTAGTTGGGGTGGGAGGTTGATTCCAGGGAGTTGGGTGTTAGCTAGGTGAGGAGGTGGCACTTGTCATAGGAACTTTTCTGTGAGAAGATAAACTGCGGTTGGGAGAAAAGGGAAGAGGAAGGGCCAAATAACGATTGAAGTTGCTAATGAGATTGAAGAATATCTGTAAGGGGAACAGTGAGGTAGGGGAGGATAATTAAGTTTTTTGAGTACCTGTTTGAAGGCTTGTTAGTTGTTTCTCATAATTTTGCAGGACAAGTATTATGATTGTTAGAAATTAGAAAAGTCTGCCTAACTTGATGCAGATATTGGACTTTCAGATTTCAAGACTTGGAGTAGTTATGGATTATGACTAATCCAGGAATGGGACTGGGCAACAAAGCAGAATGGAGATAAAAGTCCTTGGCAGTATGGTCATAGTTATGGGAAGTTGCCTAGAATGGTTGTAACTAGGATGGAAAAGGCAGAGACAGACGCCAAATCCTTCTTGTTAACCTAAAAGAATAGAACAGCCAGTTATTTTACCAGCGAAACTGGTTTATTTGGGAGCAGCAAAGAACGGCAATTCGGAACATGCAACTGTGGCGAACCACAAATGATAGGCTGGTAAAGCAAAGGAGAGGGAACTCTTTTATAGAGGAGAAGGGGAAGTTGGGAGGGGCTGGTTATATACAAAAAAATCCATTGGAGGAAACTAGGAATTTGCAGTATAATGGCTTTTCATTTGCTGAGTTGTGAGTCCCTCACTGCCTGAGCTGTTGCCTGCTGAGCGGAAAATCTTTTTTCCTCCTGCTGGCAGTGGTCGTGGCACCTCCTGTTGGAGATGCAGAATACATCTCTTTCTGCTGCCTTCAGGACTGGGAGCAAGCGGGACGTGCATGAGAGCTCCCTCTTCTGGCCTCCTGACTCCATTTTAGTGAGGTTTTCCTTGATTAATTTTTGCATTCTCCATACACTGAAAGATGACCTGGAAATGAGTTATGACATGGACTTAGATAGTAGTATATTTGAGTGACATGAACCTATGTGGACAAGAAGGTTTCCCTGCTGTTTCCCAGACCCATCTGATGGTAGCAGAACTTTGGGGAGAGGGAATGGTGATATCCCATATTCTAGTTCCTATTTATAGGAAAATTTGCCAAGAAGGTAGACTTCTTTAGTTGAGCTCCTTTGCTGAAAGATCAATGAATGCTGTTTTGTGAATAGATTTTAGTCTGTGATTTTCTGTGGAGAAGATTACTGTCATTTTTTTTTCATATGAATATATTTGGAAAACTGCTGCTAAGCAACCTGTTGTCATTTCCTAATGTTACTATAATCTGGTGTCAATGCCTAATGATCTCATTGGACTCGTTATCTTCCCTCCAGCCATGCTGGCATCAAGTAAGTACATTAATAAATGTTAAGAAATGCATTCATTAAAAACCAAGCAATCACTTTGGAGTTGGCCTTGGCCAGCTCATTCAGTGTCTAAATGAGTCGGACAAGTTAGAGAAAATCATGAGCCTGAAAATGACTTTGTCTTTCAGGTTGGTTTGGGCAAAGTAACAAGTTGTAATGTAATGGGGTTTGATATTACTTTTATAAGATATATCACTTTAATGTGATGCTTTGTCATTAGTGTTTTAGTAATTTGACAGCCTTAAAGAGAGTTGATACTTCTGTTTTTTTATTTATTGGCTCCATGACAGGATTATGCATTAAAATGCACTTAAGATTTTGAAAGGAATGTCTAGGAAAGTAGTTAAAAACAAATCCCCAAGTGGCTTGATCTGATTTATAAACTCTAACAGTGTGTAGCTAATTGCAGATAGATTTTATTTTTTAAGGTATTATGTCAGCTCTCTTGTGTATGCCTTCTATATTGGAGCATAGACATTATCTTTCCCAACATTAGGTTTGAGGAAATAGTTTCAAGGACAAGAATAGCAGAAGTGTTATTTTATGCTGTACTTTCCCCTTTTGTGTAAGTCTGCTAAAATTCAGAGGTCGGGCAAAGAGGCTTTTCAACTAAAAGTGAGTTGATAGAAATTTTAACAGCAATGAGAAAATACAATCATCTAATATTAGAAATACCTTACATACATATCAGTTCAGTTCAGTTCAGTCGCTCAGTCGTGTCTGACTCTTTGCGACCCCATGAATTGCAGCACGCCAGGCCTCCCTGTCCATCACCAACTCCCGGAGTCTACTCACACTCATGTCCATCAAGTCGGTGATGCCATCCAACCATGTCATCCTCTGTCATCCCCTTCTCCTCCTGCCCCCAATCCCTCCCAGCATCAGGGTTTTTTCCAATGAGTCAACTCTTTGCATGAGGTGGCCAAAGTATTGGAGTTTCAGCTTCAGCATCAGTCCTTCCAATGAATATTCAGGACCGATCTCCTTTAGGATGGACTGGTTGGATCTCCTTGCAGTCCAAGGGACTCTCAAGAGTCTTCTCCAACACCACAGTTCAAAAGCATCAATCCTTTGGCTCTCAGCTTTCTTCACAGTCCAACTCTCACATCCATACATAACCACAGGAAAAACCATAGCCTTGGCTAGACGGACCTTTGTTGGCAAAGTAATGTCTCTGCTTTTGAATATGCTATCTAGGTTGGTCATAACTTTCCTTCCAAGGAGTAAGCGTCTTTTAATTTCATGGCTGTAGTCACCATCTGCAGTGATTTTGGAGCCCAGAAAAATAAAGTCTGACACTGTTTCCACTGTTTCCCCATCTATTTCCCATCAAGTGATGGGACTGGATGCCATGATCTTCATTTTCTGAATGTTGAGCTTTAAGCCAACTTTTTCACTCTCCTCTTTCACTTCCATAAAGAGGCTCTTTAGTTCCTCTTCACTTTCTGCCATAAGGGTGGTGTCATCTGCATATCTGAGGTTATTGATATTTCTCCTGGCAGTCTTGATTCCAGCTTGTGCTTCTGCCAGCCCAGCGTTTCTCATGATGTACTCTGCATAGAAGTTAAATAAGCAGGGTGACAATATACAGCCTTGATGTACTCCTTTTCCTATTTAGAACCAGTCTGTTGTTCCATGTCCAGTTCTAACTGTTGGTTCCTGACCTGCATACAGGTTTCTCAAGAGGCAGATCATGTGGTCTGGTATTCCCATCTCTTTGAGAATTTTCCACAGTTTATCGTGATCCACACAGTCAAAGGCTTTGGCATAGTCAATAAAGCAGAAATAGATGTTTTTCTGGAACTCTCTTGCTTTTTCGATGATCCAGCGGATGTTGGCAATTTGATCTCTGGTTCCTCTGCCTTTTCTAAAACCAGCTTGAACATCAGGAAGTTCACGGTTCACATATTGCTGAAGCCTGGCTTGGAGAATTTTGAGCATTACTAGTGTGTGAGATGAGTGCAATTGTGTGGTAGTTTGAGCATTCTTTGGCATTGCCTTTCTTTGGGATTGGAATGAAAACTGACCTTTTCCAGTCCTGCGGCCACTGCTGAGTTTTCCAAATTTGCTGGCATATTGAGTGCAGCACTTTCACAGCATCATCTTTCAGGATTCGGAATAGCTCAACTGGAATTCCATCACCTCCACTAGCTTTGTTCATAGTGATGCTTTCTAAGGCATATCACCCATAATCAAAGAAATGCCAGTTACAATGATACTCATTTTTATTTCCCCAAATGGCAAGACTTCATACTCAGTGTTGCTGTGGGAACAGGACAGTATAGTACATATCCACAATATGTCAACAACTTTAAAAGTAAATTCTTTTTGTTTTCAGTTCAGTTCAGTCTCTCAGTCGTGTCTGACTCTTTGCAACCCCATGGATCGCTGCACACCAGGCCTCCCTGTCCATCACCAACTCCCAGAGTTTACCCAAACTCATGTCCATTGAGTCCATGATGCCGTCCAACCATCTCATCCTCTGTCGTCCCCTTCTTCTCCCGCCTTCAATCTTTCCCATCATCAGGGTCTTTTCTAATGAGTCAGTTTTTTGCATCAGGTGACCAGAGTGTTGGAGTTTCAGCTTCAGCATCAGTCCTTCCAATGAATATTCAGGACTGATTTCCTTTAGGATGGACTGGTTGGATCTCCTAGCAGTCCATGGGACTCTCAAGAGTCTTCTCCAACATCACAGTTCAAAAGCATCCGTTTCTTGGCGCTCAGCTTTCTCTTTGATTTAGCAGTTTTATTTTTAGAAGTTTGTCTTATAGAACTAAGTGTATGTGTGCTAAGTCACTTCAGTCATGTCGGAGTCTTTGTGACCCTATGGACCATAGCCCGCCAGGCTCCTCTGTCCATGGGATTCTCCAAACAAGGATACTGGAGTGGGTTGCCATGCCCTCCTCCAAGGGATCTTTCCGACCCAAGAATCAAAACTGTCTCTTGCAACTCCTATATTGCAGGTGGATTCCCTAAGGCTGAGCCACCAGAGAAGCCCATAAAACTACTTGTAGGTCAAAACAAAAATGTACCCATAAGAATATTTACTGCAACATTGTTTGAAATAGCAACAAAATGAAACAAAACAAAACTGGAGAAGTCTGATCTTGGAAGAACAATTTTAGATTATGACACATTTTCAAATGTTGTCGAAAACTATTTAAAGACATTGAAAGATAAACAATATGTGTTCTTAAGTGGAAAAGCATATTCCATATGGTAAGTATGTATAATATAGTTTCACTTTTGTGTTGGTAGCTATACATGTAGGAAAAAACTGCAGGCATAATCAAGGAATTTAGGGTGAAGTGTTGTATAGGTAATCCAGGTGGACCTGGAAGAAGTTGGGGAGATGCTGGAGCTGTGCTTGAGGTGGAGAACATTGAGCAGGTGACAGACTACTGTTCACAAAAATGCCAGTGATTGCATTCCATGAGTAGTAACATTAGTGATTGTTTTCTTCTTTTTTGGTACGCATTTTCTAAAATTTTATACAATATACATAGACAGTAAAAGCGTCTGCCTACAATGCGGGAGACCTGAGTTCGATCCCTGGGTCGGGAAGATCCCCGATCCCCAGGAGAAGGAAATGGCAACCCACTCCAGTACTCCTGCCTGGAAAATCCCATGGACAGAGGAGCCTGGTAGGCTACAGTCCATGGGGTTGCAAAGAGTAGGACAGAACTAAAAGACTTCACCTTCCTTCCCATATTACTTTGTAATGAAAAAATAAAATAGTATTTTAAAAAACATGGAAAAGAGATTGGATGCTCAGCTTTTGATGAATTGGCAGAAGAGTTTATGTTGTGAAGTTAGCAAGCAAGCTAAGGGCGCATGATGTGACAATGATAAAAATGATTACTAATTTTCCTCATTTTTATTTAGCCATGGCCAGTTTATGGGATTCTTTTGGCAAAACATTAAATTAAAGCAAAGTGTGCTAAGATGATTTGTATTTAAAACCAGATTACTAGATCATGGAAAAGTGAAGCATGTTACTGAATTGCTTCCTCAGATCAAGATTATTTTTCGGGAACTTTCCTGGAGGCACAGTGGATAAGAATCTACCTGTCAATTCAGGGGGTGTGGGTTCGATCCCTAGTCCAGGAAGACTCCACATGCCACAACTGCTGGGCCCACGTGCCACCACTGCCGAGCCTACAAGCCTAGAACCTGTGCTCCACAAGAAAAGGCACCATAGTGAGAAGCCTGTGTGCCACAGATGGAGAGCAGCCCCCATTTACCACAACTAAAGGAAGCCTGCGCAAAGCAACGAAGACCCAGAGCAGCCAAAAAAAGAGAATGTTTTTCAAAGAGAGACCTTCTTAGAGATTCAGTTGGCTCCTCTGTCTCACAAGATTATACTCTTACTGGTTTAATATAAGACCTACAAATATGTTGAACTTCAAACTGATATAAAAACAAGTGTTCATCAGGATTGACTAGATAGCAGTTAGGACTGTAATTTATTTGCGATTGCTGATCTACCCCGAAGTTGGAAGAAGTACAGATTGTAAAGAATCTTAGAGGAATTGAAGTTGCAGTTTCAGAAAAAGTTGTGGACATACACTTTTCAGAACTATAATTGGAACACGGACATCTGTCTGTGGCTTAATTATCAAACACTTGTGCTGTTATTGCAATTTCCTGTTAAAGAAGTGATAGCCCTAAAAGTCAACTGTATCTACCAGTTAAAGAACAAACACCAAAGCACTTGAAACTTTGCATCTGAACCTACGACTGCAGGACTTTTCTAACGTTTTTATCTCTATGGTCAAACTCCAGGCAATTTTGATTCCCTTATGTTTGTGAAAATATATTTTTTTTTCATAAATCTTTTGAAGTAAAAGCTAAGAACTGTTAGATATGTAAATCTGGAATCTGATTTGAAATGTTCCTTGATTTCATTTCCCTTTGTTCTTGAGGGTAGTAGTGTCTATATAGGTGTCAGTATTCTCTTTGATTTGTTCAAAATGGATCAGTAATAAAATTAGGTCTCTAGCTGTCCACTTTTAGTTTCATTAAAAGCAACTTTTTGGACTACTTTGGCATTATGGCTAAATTTCTCTTTTTATATGGCCAGTAATTTATCTTTTTACTGTATTTATCAAGCAAAAACTTCTTGTAACCGCACACATAAAAGTTTATGATTCTGTGACCATTTCTGAAAAAGTCTAGTGCTCTTGGGGTTGTGGAAGAGCAAAGCCCTAGGTTATGAGACTTCTGTGTGCCAGGCTGGGGCTTTTCTGAGGCTCAGGTTTGTTGAGGAAATGATGAAAACCATACCTTTGTTCTGCCATTTTGTTTCTTTATCTATAAGGTCATGATTGAAGTTCCTGACTCTCATTATGATGAAATTGAGATTTTAAACATTTGCTTTTCTTTACATCCAAAATGGATCCTAGGTAAGAGGAATAATTCCAGATATGTTTCAACCAATTGTTGTCAGTCTTTACTTTCCTTCCCTTGAGCCCCTGGGCTCATCTTTGGGTTATTATATATAGTACCCTCCTAGGATACTGCCACTGAACGCTAATGAGGTACCACTGTTTTAATCTATTCTGTGTCTCCTGGGCATTTCTAAAACTGTAAAAGGGGGAAGAACTTTTAATTGACCCCAGAGGTTAGTGGAACCGTGAAAGTAATTGGTTTGTTAAATTAATTCATTCATTAAGCACCTACTATGCACTTGGTACATTGGTCTAAGCTTTGGCGTTACAAAGAAAGTGAAAAAACCTGGAAGAATAGTTACATAAAGTACTAAAGGGTACATGTGGGAGATGATCAGTTCTGTTTGGGAGTTGTCTAGAAAAGCCTCTGGTATAAACCGTTTTTTTAGGGTAACAGTGTACAATTTTGCTTTGTTATTTAAAAAAGTAGTCAGCATTCTCAGTCAGCAGTGGCTCTGCATGCTCTTTTGAGTGCCAGCCTTCCCTAACTGACCTGGCTGGATGAGGTCTGTTGCTCCTTCAGACTCATAGTATTCTATTTTCTTTACATTGTACATTTGCCCAACTCTGGAAAAAAATATTAAAAGTCTTAATGTTCTCATTTTAATTACAGACTTCTTACTTTTTCTTTATTTTGTCTTTCTAATCTCATTTTCTCTTTTTTCCCTTCATCATTTTATGTTTTACCCAATGTGAATTTGTGTAAGCTACCTTAAACATTTTCTGAATCAAAGTGAAATATAAATTGATACATGACATATTTGCCTTTTTAGTAGTATATGTCATATGCCTTTTATTAAAAATTTGAGCCAGTATAGAGTCTGTGATTTAAGTACTTTTCATCCCGTAGTACTGAGCAAAGTGCCTTACATATAGTACATTGAAGTCAGTATGCATTGAGTGCCTTGCATGTTTGTTGAATGAATTATTGATGTAAGTATGAGAAACTTTGCTGGTTAGGGTCTTCTTTGCCTGGATCTGGTTTGCTTATCTAGTAAACTGACTGCTCCATTAGATCCAGATGAGTGTATCACCAGTGTTTTGCTCAGCACATCTCCTCGTTTGTATGGATTTATGTCATTCCCAGACTAGATGCCAGGGAGTTGAGTGCATGGCAAAATGAAGAAATACTGGCGGCAAAGAAGTCTCAGGATAAGTGATCTAGTAATAGTGGCCAGTGGTTCTTCTGAATCTTGTTTCCTCAAGTTGTTAACTTCAGGGAGAAATAAGATTGCTTGCATTAGGATAGATCCTGGATTTCATTTTGATAATGAATTAAAGTGAAATGATCATCCATAATGTAGCTGTGAATAAATGTGGTATTGATCAGAGAACACAGACTTGCACACTTCCATTAGCAACTTAAGAATGGTGAAATAGATCTCTGAGCCTTTTTTTTTTTTTTTTTTTAATCCAAAAGAGAGAAATGCCATTATTTTCATCCCATTGAATCTGCCTCTTCTCATGCCACTGGGTTTGGGCAAGTTGTATATATAAATTGATATTTTTCTGATCCTAAATGTATTTAAAAGAATATTTTCCAATTTCTTAGAGTTAAGCTATACTGTGGAATTAGGAGATTTACTGTTTATTGAACAAGATTTTGTTCCTTATTTTCAGTTTGAAAACAAGTGAATGAAAGACTTATCAAGGTGCACAGCATTTTGCTGGATCCTGTGGATGACGTTTGAGGGAAGACCTAGTCTCTGCCCTTAAGATTATTACCTTGTATAGTTGGAACTGACCAGATACAAGTAGAGAGCAGTCACAGTGTATTCTCAGGAGTTAGGTTGTTGAGAGGGTTAGGAATGATCACTTGGAGGTCAAAGTACTGTAGTCTTCTCAAAGAATTTGAACTGTGTTCTGGAAGGGTATTAGCAGTTAATATTTTCAGAAGCAGAAATGAGAATCCAGCACCCTTTCTCTAGCCAGTCATTTAAAGAGCTTTCCAAAAATGAAAAAAAAAAAAAAAGGTTAATATTTGCACAAGTAGAAAGTAGTGGTAAGAGGTGCCTGGAAAGTAGATCTTTTAAAAAGACTCTAGTTGCTGCAAAGGCAGAAGCAAAAAGGAGTCTTCTCTATGAAGCCAAGTGAAGAGTAGCTGGACTAAAATTGAGTGTTTGGGGGCAGTAACTGGAGAAGTTGTGGGGACAGGTGTCAGAGGGTATTGAAAGCCAGATCCATAGTTTGAGGCTGTGAGTGAACACAGTTCCTGAGGCGCTGTGAAAGGAGGGTTTTAGGAGGTGTAGTTTCACAGTGATAGTCCAGGTTTCCAGTATATATAACCATGATCAAGATGATGAGCTTCATTAGACAAGCGCAAAGGAATTTGTGGTCATTTATTGAATCTTTACCAACCACTGTTTGTCCTAAGTGCTTTAATCAGTATTACATTTAAACCTCACAGCTATCCTGTGAGTTAGATATTATTCCTGTCTTTACCTTAACAGGTGAGAAAACGGAAGCACAGGAAGGGCAGGAAATTTTCTTAAGGTCACAAAACTAATAAGGAGCAGAGCAGCCAATCTGGCTTCAGAAACCATGATCGTAGCCACCATGCTCTCTAAAGTGTTATGTTTTCCAGAGAAAAGAAACTGAACATTCTTTTCTTCTGTGTAACTTTTCCCCTTATTAATTCCATATCTCCTTAACTACAACACGAGTGGCCTTAGAACAAAGGTTTGGCTTGGAGATTTCAAGTAGGTTCACACATTTAAGACTCTTTCAAAACCAGTAAATTACTGGAGGCTTGTAAATAATACTTTGTAATTTCGCTTTTTTCCTTCTAAACTGTGACAAGTCAAAACAACTGTAGACTGGACTTTAAGGGAGAGGGGAGGCTAGTGAATTTTACGAGTGTTTCTGGTTTGCTGAGTTTCTTTACCTGGCTCAGATTATATGAGCAGTAATGGTTTTTATATCTATTTAAATATACCATTTATACTTAATTAAATGCTAAGGTGACAGAAGCTCTTTAAAAAAATAACACACACACACATTTTGGGTTTTGGTAGTCGGAAGACTGATGGTGGATTCCGAATTCATTCACAGTCACTCTTGTTGATGTTGCTGCATAATTAACAAGAGGCTGTCGCTTGGCGTTTGGAGTGCTTTCTGTAGGTCGCTTTGTCCTTCATGGCAGTTGGTCTCTGCAGTACATCTTTTAGGACAAGGGTTTGAGCCCCTGTAAAAGCGTTTCAGATGTTTTCCTACTAAAGGTTTCTCCCTCTTATTCTGTACTGTTTGGTTTCTTTTGCAACCTGGCCTCCCAAGCATCCTGCTGATGTCTTATACTCCCCTTCTCTCCCATCCCCTCCATCACTTGGGTTTATTTATTTTTTCCCCATTGCTTCAGGTCTGCACTGGAAGAATATATATGTTTTCTTAAGTCTCCATTCCTGATGCTTCTCAGAATATACTAGAAGGATAGAGAGAGAAAAGAAATTGCTTATAGAAGCTAAGTAACATGTGTTTTGGGTTTCAGGGTTTCTGCCAAAAAAGGCAACATTTATTCTTTTGTCCATAGTGTCTTCTTTGTGGTGTTGTTAAACAGTAATAAAGAAATGTAAATGTTTTCCAGTTAAACTAGACATTTTATAATGAAGTCTTTTAGTAATGCAAGGAGTTGTGGAGGGAAAATAATGTGGAAATAATGTGCATAGTTTGGTTACTATAGGATATTCTGTTGTTTATAATCAATTTGTGCCTATGAAAAGCATTTCTTTTACTGTTGGGAAGGGAAAGGAAGTAAAGATCTAAAAATCTATTGTTCCCATTTGGTCTTTTAGTGACACTTATTGAATCCCAGTTCCTTGACCCTGTCACCTCCCTGTCCTGCGCAGAAGTGTCCATTTCTGCTACCTAACACACAATGGAGAGCCCTGCTTCTTTAAATACAAACAAAACAGTTTGTACAGTTAGTATGTATTAGGTGCTACATGGGTGATCCTAACTGTAGTGGTAGTTGCTCTGTCATTTACTTTTTACATTTGGAAATATTTCACCTTGGCCTCAATGTAATATAACTGAAAAACACGAGTGTACGGAGTGTATGTAGGTAAGGAGTGGATAAGAAAGAAAGAAATAGTGAAAATTACTACACAAATGCCTCTCCCTATAGGTACAAAATAAATGAAGTTTCTGTATGTGTGTCTAAATATGTGAAAAGATAAGATGACTCCCTATTTTGGGATCTGTAATAACTTGATGCTGTATGTGTATGCGTGGATATGTACATAGATGTGTGTGCTATAAGTTAGGAATGACAGATCTGCTGTAGAAGCAAGGAGAGAGAGGAATTAATTTTGCCTGAAGAAGTCAGGCACTAAAGCATTAAAAACTGATCACAGACCCGGTTTTAGGAGATTGAGAATTTCTGTGTACGTTGTTTAGTGCCAAAAAGTATGGGGGGTGCAGAAGCGGCAGTAAGTAGCTGAGAGTATTGGATGATATAATTGAAATGCAGGTTGGAGGCACATTGTGAACTACTATTTGACTTTATCACTTAAGCAATAAGCAGTCACCAAAATATAACTTTTTATTTGGTCTTTTAGATTAGATTCGTGTTTTGAGAGTACATCTCTAATAATATAAAATTCTATGTACTTCATGACTGAAACTGTATGGTAAGTGATGAATTAGTTATTAGGGTGATCAAATTATACTTGGTTTTTCCGCTTACCTCAATTTAAAATCTGTACTGAGGTAGTTTTATATAGTGATTAATTTAGTATCTGATATTGAACTCCTAGTCTTCCACTTATTAGCTGTTTGTCTGGCTTTGGATAATTCATTGGTAAAACAAGCATAGTAATGCCTACTATGTTCTAGTAGTAGTAGTACGCATAGTATGAGTACTAGTCATTTGAGGATTAGATTGAAGGAGATAATATATATAAAGCCCGGTACTTCACACAGAAGACTTACCTGTTGAGTAGTAGTGATTACTTTGCGGTACTGTTTTCATGATAGAAACACTTTTCTGTCATGTTTGGAAGTGAGGGATTAACAGTTTGGGGAGGTGAAGCAGGAGACTCTTGGTAAGTAGATTCATTATGGCTTTATCCAAACAATGCTTTCAGGTGACAAGGGAATTCAGAGCAGAAGAGGAGGTTTGACAGGGGAAGAAAAAAATGTGATCAGTTATGGATGGACTGAACTTTACATGATGATGGAGAACATGAGAGTGATATCCAGGGAGTAATGGTTGGAAATGTGAAGCCTGGAGATACAGACATGGAAGCTGTTACAGTGTGATTGGAAATATCTGGGTCTGGGAGGAGTGATTGAACAGCAACCTAATCAGAGAGAGCCTTAAGGAAAAACTAAGGCTTAAGAATTGGGAGCCTGTCAAAGAGATTATTCCTATTTGATTCTAGGGATATAGTTCACTGGGCTTTTGCCTATGTTCTTGAAGAAACTAGAGAAATAATGTTTTTGTTTTTTTTTTAGTGTACTTTTAAATATTTGTTTTAGTAAAATAATCTGTCCTGTTACACTGAAATATTCAAATCTGTATTCTGAAGGCCAATGAGTTTTAGACTTGTTGCTCTACTCTTTCAT
The DNA here is from genome assembly GCF_027580195.1 of Bos mutus. Classification (NCBI taxonomy): domain Eukaryota; kingdom Metazoa; phylum Chordata; class Mammalia; order Artiodactyla; family Bovidae; genus Bos; species Bos mutus. Next base: position 52,211,653 of record NC_091631.1, read on the forward strand.
GTATAGAGGACATACCCAACTTTGGTTAGCTTTCTGACTGTTGGGTCTCATTCATAGCATTTTCTCCAGTTCTCTCTCAAAGAGGGGAAAATGTTCATTCTTTGATCCGGGGAAGCTCTCGGATTTTGGCAGGTTTCCTCCTTCTCAAGTCTAGACACTTGGCCTCTGTAGTAGTTTTTTACTCAGGAAAGTTCTCCCCTCTGACTCGTAGAGTCGGTGCAGATGTGTTGTTCCTTGGCTGGTCCAGAGTCCTATAGTGATCGGAATTGTTAATAGTAAACACTATGTTGTCTTGCTTGCCAAGCATCCAGCCACAGACTTTTCTTTACATGACTGCACCATTAAAATGTAGACTTAACTGCCTTCTCAGAGAACGTCTACTGTTTCCATTTTTTTCTGTTTTTCTGAGTGAGGGGTGAAAAAAACCTTTGCCCCGGCTTCAAACTGAAATTTAAATTTCAGCATCTTTGAATCTGATGTAATAAAATATTAAAGAAACTTGGAAGTTATTAGAAGTTTCAATTGCTTACTTCCCAGTTTGCAGTAAGGTTTAAACCTTAAGCCCTTTGTGTGTGTTTAGTTACCTTTTTGAGTTAAACTGTCAGATACTATCTTGCTTAGGTTAAAGATTTAGTTGTTAATGGTCCTGCCTCTTCTTTCTTTATATGTCAAAATCTGTACATGGAATTTTTAGTTGAAAACCCACAGTAATCTAAAGTTAATTCCACAGGGTCAGGTTTAATTTTCATTTTAATTTACTCAGTCCCTTCTTTATCTTTAGACTACTAAAGGAAAATAACTTGAGTTGCCTTTCTTTTAGTATGTAACTTTTATTAGGATTTTATAATCTGTATCTTTTTGATCCTGGCTCTGGGGGTGGGGGTGGGGTGGGGGGCAGTGCTGATCTTGTTAGTCTTGATCTTCAGGGGCTTAGAAGGATAGTTTGTATTGTTGGTGTTTTCAAGAAGCACCCTGGCCAAAAGCTCAAGTGCAGGTCTGTGCAGACTTTAAGTATGTGGTGAGCTGTGAAGTTACAATGTTAAATAGTTACTGGCCTGCCCTCATTGTTTCCAAAGTTCACTCTCCCATTTTAAAAACCTTTACTGATTTTAAAAGCAAATATAGAGAATTGCATGACTACACAGATCATCTGAGGGACCTTTGAACTTGCAGAAATAATGTGTGTGGAAGGAGGGGTGCTGCTGTCTAGGCGTTATAAACTAGAAATTTGCATTTAAAGTTTAAACTGCTTGGGTAAGATCACTTATTTTCCTGGCTTATCCTCATGTTTTTCCCCCTGTGCACCCTTGGCATTATCACCACAACGTAGAAGAATATTCTTTTGTTTACTGTATTTGGAAGGGAGACTGCAGTGTGGCTTATTTAGGGGCGAGGGGGAGAAGGGAGGTCTTTTCAAAATTAGGCACTGAGGCCTAAGGACATAATGTGTATCTTCTTTTAGGACCTTTACTAACGTTTGTAGTTTTCTCCATAAAATTATCACACAGTTTTGTAATTTTTTTCCCAGGGCTTATGATGGTTTGTGGCTATTGTGAATGTGTTCTTTTATAAGAGTATCACCATCATATCTTTTTATAAATTGATGTTGATATATTAGAAAGTTACTGAATGCTGGGATCTCATAGTTTCTTTTGTACTTAGGTTTCACTTATCTTTTCAGTGCTTCAGTTTCTGCATCTGTGAAACAAGGGGTGTGTGTTAGAATAATGTATCTCCAAAGACCTTTCTAGTGTTACCATTGCATAGCTCTGTGTTGAGAGAATGTCCCTTACTTCATGAGGTGAGTGGGAGATGTACCACCGAAACTACAAGTAGGTTCTGTGACTACAGCCAAACTTAGCTTTGTTCGTATGTGTTTGCATGTGTTTAACACTCTCTGTTCTCTATATAGTGGTTCTTGAACATCTTGAGGTAAAGAGCAAATACTTTACATTTTAAAAATAGCCCTCAGAAGTACAGGTTCTCATCCTGGTTGAATGGTTTACTATTATCTTTTCACCCTGTATTTGAGTTTGTTGCTATTAGATTTACTGCATATTTTCCCTCCTAAAAATAGATGGTCTTTTAAGCCATAGTTTTTATAAATATTTGCATCTCAAGTCAGGTTTTTTCCTACAACATGAGTCATATTTGATGAGTTTCACTGAAGCAGGGTATGCTCAGAGAGCTTTCTACCACAGGTTTATTCTCTTCCATACCTCTGTCCCAAGCATCCTATACGTCGACGTTGGATCATTCCACTGGGAGTATGAGTCGTGTTCTTGGAGAATTATTTTAATACTTATTTCTGCTGGGTGGACGGATGCAGATGTTGTACTTGTTATCTCTGTGAATCCAATCCTGACCCCCCACCCCAAATATACCTCAACAACATGGCATCTTTTTTGTTGTTGTTCAGTCAGTCGCTAAGTCCTGTCTGACTCTTTGTGACCCCGTGGACTGCAGCACTCCAGGCTTTCCTGTCCTTCACTGTTGCCCAAAATTTGCTCAAATTCATGTCCATTGAGTCAGTGATGCTATAACCATCTCATCCTCTGCCACCCTTTTCTCGTTTTGCCTTCAGTCTTTCCCAGCATCAGGGTCAGTCAGCTCTTCGCATCAGGTGGCCAGAGTTTTGGAGCTTCAGCTTTAGCATCAGTCCTTCAGTATTGAATGAGTATTCAGAGTCGATTTCCTTTAGGATTAACTGATTTGATCTCTTTGCTGTCCAAGGGACCCTCAAGAGTCTTCTCCAGCACCACAGTTCATAAAGCATTAATTCTTAGGTGCTGTTGTCTTGATGATCCAACTCATGCGTCCGTACATGCCATCTTTTTAATGTTTCATAAAAACACAGGTTATATAAGTTTCTGTCTAGATGTTGGCCAGGAATTTGCTTGAACAAACTGAAATGGCTAAATGAACTTTCACCCTAATTTGAACAGGGGTCCAGAAAATGAATTCAAGGCAGTGGTTGTCAGAGGTCCTGGTCGGGTGGCCCTGAGCTGGAACCAGTCTGTATGTGTATATATAGTAGTGTAGCATTAGTTGCTCATTTGTGTCCGACTCTTTGTGACCCCATGCTCTGTAGTTTGCCAGGCTCTTTTGTCCTTGGAATCCTTCAGGCAAGAATACTGGAGTGGATTGCCATTTCCTTCTCCAATGTATATATATAATTTGTGGTGGTAAAATTACCACATAACATAAAACATCATTTTACCTGTTTTTCAGTATACAGTTAAGTACTGTTGAGTATATTCATATCGTTGTGCAAACAGACTCCAAAACTTTTTTATCTTGTAAAATCGAAACTCTTTACCCATTAAAAAATTCCCTGTTTCCCCTTCCCCTCAGCCTCTGGCAACCACCATTCTACTTCCTGTTTCTGTGAGTTTGAACCAGTAGTTATTTTATGAGAACTTGATCTCCGTTATGTCAGCTAAAGGGACTTTGAGGATGAAGAAGAGAGTAATCGATTCCTGTAAAACCAATAGCCATTCTCCATAATCACGTGAGTGTTGGTAGTTGCTCACCCTAAAATTGGAGCATCAACTAATTTCTGTAATGTAGAGTTTGGAAATTCCTATTCCTTTTATTGAGGAAGAGAGGATGATAGTGATTGGCAATTATTGGCACTTATTACTCGCCTGAGGTTAGAGGAAAGACTTGCTTCTTCTAGACTGAAAAAGAAAAGGCAAGTTTGGGTGCATGAGAATGTCTAGGGATATAAAAGAGATTGAAGGAATTCTTAGTGTCTGTTTCTCTGTCAAGCACAAAAGTGAGTCATTTGCTGAAAGTTAGGAATTTGAGTTTGGCTAGAGGACTTAAAGAAAGTGATGGAAGGTTGGAATTGCTGGAATACAGGGTAAGGACTCAATCAGGGATAAGTAGAATAATAGTAATGGTGTTGTTACTAATAACAACAATAATAGTTACCTCAACCATATCAGTGATCTCTTCTATACCAGTTACTGTTCTGTGTGATTTACTTTTTAACCTTAATAGCAACTTTATTCAAGTGGTTGTTCTACAGATAAGAAATAAGTGGTAGAGTTGAGATTCCAGTTGCAGTCTCCTGCCTCAAAACCAGGCTCTTTTCTTCTTTCCACATCGTTAATAACATTGAGAATGTCTCCTCAAAAGCCAGAAGTTTAGAGTGTAACTAAAAATTTGTTCTCTGGAAAAAGGAGGAAGCAAAAAAAAGAAACACTGTATATCCAAAATATAATAAATAGGTCAATGCTTGTTTTTACCCACCAGAATGGTGGATTGCGCCACTCAGTGAAGTGAGCTGCCATGGCCCTGTAGACACCCAGACCTGGTTGACAGTTTCCTTCCTAATCCCTGTGTCTGAAATACTGGATTGAGGTTAATGCTAGGAAGTCCTTTGGTTTCTTGTTGTTGCTGCTGTTCAGTTGCTCAGTCGCTCAGTCGTGTCTGATTCTTTTGTGACCCCAAGGATTGTAGCCTGCCAGGCTCCTCTGTTCATGGGCTTTCTCAGGCAAGAATACTGGAGTGGATTGCCATATCCTCTCCAGGGGATCTTCCCAACCCAGGCTACATAGCGGTAAATGAAGACCTTTTTATTTGCAGTTACACTATTCACTGAATAGGTATTAGTGGCACTGATTTTTTTGCATTAAGGAATTGGATTAAAAAATATTATTTTTTTGAACAACAGTGTCTCTATGCATGTACATTATTGCTCTAAATAAATGCAAAATTTCTTAAAAAGATAGCCCCTTAAAATCACATGTGCAAGTTTACTTGTTTGTTTTTATGTGACATGTGTGAAGGAACGTCCAAAGATGAAGGTGAACAAATAGAGGCCCAAATAATTTGATGGTGAAACAAATCAAAACAGATTAGGTTCTAACCAAATGTCTACCGACTAGCATTTTCATGTGCAGATGGACAAGCAGGCTCTTATTAACTCTTCTAATATGATCAGTTAATTAATTTCTAGACTGTAATTCGTTTACATGAATGCCCTTAATACTCAGATGGGAAAATTCATTACTGTGTTATGGATTAGATTTACATTGCCTAAAACTTTAGAATATAGTTTTGCTCTCCAGATCAGATTACTTATAATTCAGGCTGAGCAATTATCTCTTCCAAGTTTAACCCTTTTAAACTTGGTATGTCATATGCTTAGTATATCCTGAGTACTCTCCACCTTATTAGAATGCTAACTTTAGTTTTAATATAATGAAGAGAACTATGAACAATGAGACAAAATATAGTGTAGATGGATTTTGTCAACTTGGTAAGCACAAAGTACTATACAATAGGGGTTTGTTGGGAGACTCTTTTTGTAAATGGAAAACTCTTCCAAAAGACATTTTTGAAGTTTTGCTGTGAAGAAAGATTGCTAGTGAATGAAAAGAACCTTTTGTAGACCTCTACTGGGGAGTCTGGTAACTGGTAATGTGGGATTCTATACACAGAGCTCCAAGGCTGAGAGAATATCTCAGAGTAAAGCTATCTGAGTTTTTCATTCAAAGCTATTAATTTCTTCAACTATGAGAAGAAACCACAGATTGTGTAACGGCCTTGGTATTTTGTTGGTGTGGATAGGATGATCTCAGAAGACTTGCAAGCCTGTGTTGGGATGTGTGTGACACGTGCCTCTTAAGTGATTCTTTTTGATTTCAACAGTTGTAGACACATTTTTGAAACTGTAGCTATCCTAAGTTAGCAAATCCGAAGCGGTGCACAAAGCAACCCATTTTTGCTGGTGCCAAATGCATACTTTGCTGAATTTTCTAATCTGGGCTCCAGAGTTTATACATAGCAAATTCTAACATTTGCCAAGTTCTGTTATGACCCAGAGGGGAGTAGAGCAAAGTGGGACGGAGAATTTGGAGAAGCATGCTGCCTATAGGGTAAATCGCATTTCGGAATTTGCTTCCATGTGGATTTTCTCCTTGTGGACCACTGTGATGTTTAGCAGGCTGAGCTGGAAAGGTCATATTGCACAAGATGAAGAACAATAAATGGTCTGTTCAGCGATTAGCTGTTAAGCCTCCTGCCAATGCCGACTAAGGGTTGTAATGGCTATTTCTCCTCAGGGATATAAGCGTTTGGCTGTCATCTTTGGGAGGAATATGGTAATTTGTAGCCATTGCTTTCAGCATGGTAGGGAGATCTAACATGCTAAGGCTTTATTCCAGTGGCTTACATCTCCTTTGTTTCATGAACAGCTGCTTCTTTTAGTTTTAAGAATATGTTTCAAAAAATGTATGTGAATATTAAATTCGGTTAATTTATTTTCCCAAAGAGAACCTCATTTTTTTTTTTTTAACCTTAGGACATTGGCTCTAGAAATAGTTTGTTTTTTCCTTGAAATAAGTACGGTTTCATTTACCTTGGGTTGTAGTACAGTTCTAAACCATGTTTAAAATATGTATGGTGTGGGGCGGGGCTGGGGGAAATTCCATGGTGGTCCAGTGGTTAAGATTCCATGCTTCCAATGCAGAGGGTTCAGTCCCTGGGCAGAGAACTAAGATCCTACATGTTGCAGAGTGGTGAAAAAATAAAAAACAATGTACAGGGACATAAACCTCAGTAAGAATTTAAAAGATATGAAGAATCTGGGACATAAGTTACCACTTCTAATAAGTGTGAGTTCCCCTCTGATTTGCTTTATGGGAAGTGTATTCATTAAGGACATTTCCCAAAGCATTTCCATCCAAGTAAATACAATATTTTTACATAGCTGTCTTTTAAAAATAGAAATGCATTCCTGACATTATTTATCATTTTTTAATAAGTGAAATAGCTTAAAATGAACAATGAGTGATTTCTTTGACAGTTATATGGTAGATTAGATGTGCAGAGAATTGTCTTCTGGCCAGAACATTTTGAAGTGACTATTTTAAAGGAAAAATATATGTAAAATATTGGAGCTCATGTGAGAAAAACAATGGAAATCCCTGAGAGGACTGGAAAGCATGATTTCACAATGTAGAGTGAGGACTGGCGGTGATGTTTGTGCCGAAGGTTTCTTAGAAAATTAGACCAAAAGGGAGGGACAAGAGGAAAAAATAGTGCCCAGGCAGAATGGGAGGTCATACTGGAGACAGCACTGTGTAAAGGTCACCCCAGAAAGGTGACTTCTCAGTAGATAAGTAGGAAAGAAAATGACCTGCATACAGAGACTTGCTTGTTAATGTCTTGGATCTGAATGGAGAAGCGGGAATAGTATCCCCAAAAACCACCTGAACGGAAGCTTGCACTCACATGGATTTGCAACCAGGAATTTGTACTGTCTGTGAGGCCTGAAAATCTCTCAACTGGTAACCATGTTGATAGCACTCCCCTTTGGCTGTGAGTCTCTGTGTCTGGGAAAATCAAGAAGTTTTTTCCCACTTGCTCTCTGTTTTACATATGGTAATGTGTTTGTTTCCATGCTATTCTCTCAATTTGCCCCACCCTCTTCTTTCCCCGCTGTGTCCACAAGTCTGTTTTCTGTCTGCATCTCTGTTGCTGCCTTGCAAATAGATTTATCAGCACCATCTTTCTGTATTCCATATGCATGCGTTAATTATACAATATTTGCCTCGGGAGAATCAAATTTAAATCTCTGTAGACCTCAAAAACATTTTAATGGATAAAGTTGTAAGAGTGTGAGCTTGCACAAGAAAACAACCACTGTGAGTTAGGCAGGTATAGCAGGTTTATACTTTCCAAAGATGGCTGCCACAACACTTCCTGACCAGTGTGCCCTTCTAGAACCTTTATAGTCTGCCGTCAAGAAGTAGTGTCTAAAAGTTAAAAAAAAAAAAAAAAAGAAGTAGTGTCTGTCTCATTCCACTAAACCTAAACCTAGCCAGGCCTTTCCGACTGCTTTGACCAAAGTCAGTCAACAAAACATACAACGGAAGTGATACCGTGTGGCTGTGTGAATTCTGAGGCTAAGTCCTAGAAATGCCACACATTTTTTCCTTGCTCTCTTGGGATGCATATTCTTGCAACCCCTCACCATGCTGTGAAGAAGCCCATGCCGTCCATGGAGGGACCCATGTGGAGATGGACTGAGGCCTAAGCTGTCAGCCAACGCGAGCTTACCAGCCTTGTGAGAAGCCTTAAGGACATTTTTCTGTACCTCTCCGGTCATGATTTCCATCATCTTCCAAATTTGGTGGACCTGTTGATGCTGAGTGTGAGAGGTCTTCTGAATCAAATTCTTGTGTTTTTAAGTAAAACCAGCACAGAACAGATGAAGCAAGTAACCATCTGTAGTCCTGACATCAACATCAGCTTCAGTCATGGTCTGCCATTTTGACCATGGCATGACATTTTGCAATGTAATGGCATTACATTTTTGTTAGGTAAGATCCATTTTATGGAAATTAGGCAGTTTTTGCCTTGAAAATCCTCAGTAATCAGCTTGACTTTGCTAAATGTTAGCTTCATCCTTCTGCAGATCAGTAAGGCTCACTTCAAAAACACTACCTTTGAGGCCATCAGATGCGATTTTTGTTCTTTGAGTTCCTTGTAACTAGTGTTTTTCTAGTTTATATTATATTGAACATACTGCTTTTACATCATACCAATCTTTCTTAGCTAATGGATCAACCACTTTCTTCTTGACTCCCGTTTTGCCAGCTTTCGTAAGGCGCTTCTTCTTGCTGACAGCTTTGGTGCTGCTCAGAGAGCCAAAAGGGCCAAGTTGCTTTTTCGTGCGTGGGTTATACTTGTAATGTGGGGACGTTTCTGTATACCTGTTACATAGTTCAATAAAAATTTTACTGAAAAAAAGACACCATAAAGAGTGCAAAAATAAGCCACAACTTGAGAGAAGTATTAAAGAACTTTTCAAATATTTTCAAAAAAAGGAAGTAGGAAAGTCATGAACAAATTTATTTCACAGAAGCAGAAATAAATGATCTGTGAACATATGAAAAGATCCTCAACATTTTCAATAATCAAGGAAATGCAAATTAAAACAAAGAGGAACTCTTTGTTCCCCACCCCCTACCAGACTAGGAAAAATGAGAAATAAGAATTATTGGTGATGATATGGAGCAGTGGGAACAGTCCCACTGTTGTTGGGTGTGACCATTTTGGAAAACAATTAGGCTTTACTTAATGGTTCCTAAATCTATATATACCCTAGTGAACTTTCGCATTTAAGTGTGAGTATTTAAAGTACTGTTCATAATAGCTAAAAACATAAGCAGCCCAAACATCCAGCAACTGTAAAGTAGTAAATAAACATGGTATATTTGTCAAAGGATGACTATTTAGCATAATGTTAATTAGGTATCACTGCATGCATCTTCACAGAGGAATATTGTAAATACATTATAAGGATCAGAGAAGGTAGTTAAAAATGATAAGATGATGCTCTTCATATAAAATTTAAAGGCAGGCAAATCTAACATGTTGTTTCATGAAACATACAAAGTAAAATTGTAAAGAAAAGCAGAAGAATAGTAAAATTGTATGATGGTCATTACCTTGGGATAAGGCCTATAATAGAAGAGCACACAAGGAAATGTGGTTTGTGTGTGACATATTTCACAATAAGAATTTTTATGAGTATATTGTTTAAAAGAACCCCAGAATGATTATTTTTCTAAGAAATATTTGGTAATGCAAGTGCTAGTTCTTTATTGATCTTTGGTAGGTGTTCTTGCATATAAAATACCCCAGTAAATACATTTTGAATTTATTTTTCAAAGTTTCTTCATGTTAATCTTGCCCAATAGGGAACATAACTAGAAGAAGATGAAACAAGGAGGATTTATCCACAAGTTCAATTTCAGTTGGTTGTAGCCTTAGAATGAGAAATTGGGCCTCTTATCCTACTTGTCTTAAAGTTGGCTTGTTATTTTTTAAAAGCAAGTGATTGTTCTTTATTTTTTTGGTGAGCAACAGAGGGACTCTTTTGCCTCTACATCAAGCCTGAGTCTGTAGTTTTAAAAATCTCCATGCGTTCGTTGACTTCTCTTCCTGTTCTAAAGGAATGCGAAAGCCAGTAATTATGCACAGACCTGACCTACTTTGGAGGAACCAGAGGACAAAGAAACCCTCACTTTTCTTTATCCTTTTCTTCGTTAAAAAAGCAGAGATTTGGGGAGGTGAGGGCCAGAACTTCCTATATCCATCCTTTGAAAAATCTAACACAGTTTGTGCCTGTCTTATACATTAGAAGTTTCCCCATGAGTGTTGGTTGTAGACTAGGGGAATTGACACCAATGAATTCTTTGTGTATCTGTTGATCTGGAAATGTTTGGTCATTTCCCAAGGGTGCTATAGCTTTGAGAACTAAGGAGGAAAGAATGTATGATTTGTTTTTAATTTGTCTTATTTTATATATTTGATTTTGTGAACACCTCAGTCCTTTTATTCCTTTTTAAAAGTAGTAGCTAGGATCTCACATATGTACTTAAGTTAATGAATGAATCAACTGGAACAAAAATTTGGACTAGTCATCCCCTTTAGTAGTTGTTGTGGTTGCCCAGTAGCTGTTACTCTAGTTGTTAGTTCTATTTCCTGTTGTTGTTTTGCTAAGTTGGTAGCTTATTATCATCTCAGTTTTTAATATTTGCTTTATCCATTGATGTTTTTTGTAAATAATAAAAAAGTGCCCCCTAAATCTAAAGCAGAACTCTTTTTGGTTTGGTTTGTTAGTAGTTACTATGGATAATTAATAATTGCTACATAAATAATGAACAAAGGTGTACAACTAGCCAAAAAACACACTAAAAAGATGCTCAGTATTACTGGTCATTAGGAAAATGAGAATTAAAACCACAATGAAATATCACTTCATATCCATTAGGATGGCTTTAATTTAAAAAGATGGACAATAATAAGTCTTGGTGAGGAAGTGGACAAATTAGAACCTTCTCTTGCTTTACTGGTGGGAATGTGATATAATGTAACCTCTTTGTCATTCCCTAACTGGAAAAAGCATAGTGCCATTTATGGAAATCAGGAAATGAGAAAGAGGGATAATGAAATTAGATTTTTTTATGTGTTAAAGATGTCTCTGGGACATTCAGGTGTTACATTATCCACTGCTTAAAACTTTTTAATTGTAACTTTCAGGGTAAAGTTCTTCAAATCAATTTCTTTACCATGGTCCGTGAGGCCTTCCTGTCTGGTCTCCCTTCTTTACTTTGTTCTAACAACACTGGTTTTCTTTCAATCTTTGTTTGGTGTGCTTCTATTTTTGTGACCTTTGAACATTCAAATTTGGATAAGATTCTTAGACTTGGATTTTTGGTTTCTATATTTGGATCTTCCTAATTTGGCTATAATTTATGGTTTAATTAATTTGACTTAATTGTGACACATTCCCTTTCATCTAGTCTACCATTATTTGTTGTATAAGTGGAATGGAAATTGTATTACTGATTATCAGTGTTACTGGTATTAATGGTAGGAGATATTGAGTTTACCAATAGTGAAAATATTAGCAACAAAGATGCCAAGACTTTTCTAGTTGGGCAGTGGTGCTGTGATTTAATGCATTAAATTGCTATTTAAGTGAGAAAGGTAATACGAGTTTGCTCACTGAGGTTATCTCCCATGTGGTAAATGCATCTTCCTGCTTATCATGTGGTCCTACACTGTATTAGCACTATAAAACTAGATGACTTGAGTGTTCAAGATTGAGAACTGTGTAGTGATTCTGATTTATTTTATGTGAATGAACTTTGAAATTAAAAACAATAAAATGAAAATTTTAAAGAAGCAATACCAAAGTCTCTCAGAGATCTAATTAGAAATTGGCATGGTGAGACCTTGTCTTGATAACTCTGTTTGCAAGTCACTTACAGTTACACCTTTCATTTAGTCAGTGAGGACCTTGAGGACTGTAAAGGTAAAGTAATTTGCCCAAAGTCCCAAACGTTTCTTAGAGATGGAGTTGGGAATTGAGCTCTAGATCCCAGTTCTCAGTCCATTGCTCTTTTTGCTGTCCCAGAAATTTCTAAATATTTCTCCAGAGCCCTAGGGTTCTGACGAGTTTTGTCTGTCTCTGAACCTTTTACCCTGAGTTAACCAGAGTAGGCGTTTCTCCCACTCCTTGTCTTCCCGTATTAGAATTTCTGAGATTTTGTTCAGAGAGGAAAAGATTCTGCTTCTGTATGTTAGTTTTTATGTCTTTGCTACATAGAACTCTTTATTTTGTGCTATCTTCTACTCAGATAAGTAAATTTGACTTATTAGAGCTTTCTTTGACTTTGTTTCAGAGAATGCCAGTGTGCTGTCTAAAGAAATCTGTGACCCAGAGATCTCAAACAGACTTCTAAATAGGAAGGGATAATTATTTTTAGAGTGAAGTTATTATCAGTTAACATTTTATTCCCTCTCCCCTCTATTTTCCCTTCATTTTTCTCATCTCATAGATCTTATTCTTTGTGATTTTTTGGATGGAGTTTTCCATGGTCTGTTATTTTTCTAAAAAGGTATTTATGCAAATATGTCTATCTTAAATGAAACTATTTCTGATGTCTGGAGATTCTTTTGGGTCTCTTTGGCAGTGAATTAGGAGACATCTCCATTTGCTTAAACACAGTGTTGTCATAAGATCAAAAGAGGGCCTTGTAGACAGTGTGATAAATAGGTTGGTTTTTGCTTAAACTGTAGATACTTTTAATGATTTTAAAAATCCTCACTGTTATTAACTTCTCAGTATTTTAGTCAATACACAATTATGATAACTTATTTAATAGTAAAATCCTTGCCGTTACTTGTAGCAGCTTTTCAGAATTCCAGACTTATAATGTAATGTCAATTTAGGACTGTTTTAGAAAGTCAGAATTTAGGATGAATGCTCTTGCTAAGGGAAAGGATGAGCAGTCTTATTAAATGGTAACATGCTTCATGTAGTTGTGTTTTTACATTTAATGTGGGTGCAGATTCCCCTCGAGGAGGGCATGGCAACCCACTCCAGTATCTTGGGCTTCCCAGGTGGCGTTAGTGGTTAAGAACCCTCCTGCCAATGCAGGAGACGTAAGAGACGCAGTTTTTCTCCTTGGATCTGGAAGATCCCCTGGAGGAGGGCATGGCAACCCACTCCTAGAGAATCCCACGGAGAGAAAAGCCTGGCGGGCTGCAGTTAATAGGGTCGCACAGAGTCAGACATGACTGAAGCTACTTGGCACGCACACACGCACAGTGATGTTAACATGTATGTGATATATCAAATAGTAATTATAACCTGTATAATAATGAGTTATATTCTGCTGAAACCCTTTTTCAATTTTTTTATGGCATTGTTATCAACATTACTCCTCCTGCCTTTAAAATAAATATCAGAAATTTGACAATTTACCAATGTTCCCATTAGACTATCCAGAGGGAGAGATTTAAGTTACCAGAACTTCACTGTTCAGCACATGAAACACAAACCTTCATTATGGAAATAAAATCTGTTTGATTTGAAAATGTGATGACTACTTAATATAAGGAACTCATTGAAGTCAGCATATATGCCAGAAGCCATCACACAAAACATTCCCATTTTGGTGGAATCCCAGGAGGGCATTTCCTGCCAGCACTGATGGTTTGCAGCTGGCATTAGGAAAGCCCCTCAGAAGATACTGGGTGCAGTATTCCTGATGGGCACAAGGGAGCTGGCCCTTCAACTCTGGGCTGCAGCAGGGAAGACAGACAGCCCAGAGTTAGAACCATTCAGACTAGAAATGCCTGGCTTTTCGAAGATCTACATTTTGACAGATAGTTCACAGTACCGACATCTAAGGATATGTGACAGGTAAGAGTTTCAGAAATAGGGTAAAATGCTCCCTGATAATGGAGATTGCTTCCTATTTTCCTTTAGTCTTCTTTGCCAAATAATTGGGACATGTAAAGAGATGAAGGATTTAGAGTGGTTTTCAACTGTTGTTGTGTTTCCTTGGTTCACTCAACCTCCTGCTACTGCAGGCTATGTTGTTAGGCCTTGGGGGCATATTAATATAATTTGAAACAATTTAAAATATGAACTGTTGCTAACTTTGTGCGCTGGAAACAACACTGCTGTTCATTGTAAGGTTAGTAAGGTATTCAACCTAATAAATCTCCGCTGGGGAAGTTTAAAAAGTTATGCTCTGCCAGTTGAGTTTAGCTCTCTTTCCAGCCAGTGCTTTAAAAAGATTTGCGTGTTCTAGGTGCTACATCTGAATGTGCCTAACAGTACACAGACTCCTTGACAAATGCCATTCTTGGGAAGAGCGCAGTCCTTCTGTGAGTCTGTGTTATTTTTACCTATGAGCTGGCACTCCAGGAAAGAGTAGCATGTACTCCATTAAGAAAATTCATCTTGAAATCCATTCAGCTTTCTGCTTCCTTCTAACCTCATAGTCCAGGCCATTGCCAAGTTCTTTACCCACATGTCCCATCCTTCTCCGGGATGAAAATTTCGTCTTTCATAGCTTAACTTCTCACCATAACTTTAAATTTCTCTTTGGGCTAACTGCTGCTCCCTATTTTTCTTTTATTTCAAAACTTTTCTGTGACAGTTACTATTGTTTCACTGTGCCGTTTTCTGCAGTCTTCTTTTTTGGTAGCCACTAAACTGTTAGAACTTCTTTGTTCAACCATTTAGCTCTTACTGCCCAGCCCCTTCCCTCTTCTCAAAGTTCCAGTTTGCCCTCCAGTCTTCTTTGGGCCTCTCCCTCTTTTCTGCCCTTCCTTTAAATAAGCCTTCAGGGCATTTTAAAAAATAGCTACTTTAGAATTAAATCATCAGTCTCATTCTAAATCCCCCTCCTAGGGACTTTCCTGGCATTTCAGTGGTCAAGACTCCACACTTCCAGTGCAAGTGGTGCCCTGGTTGTGGAACTAAGCTCTCATATGCCACGGGGAAATAAGACCTGACGCAGCCAAGTAAACAAATAAATATTTTAAAAAATCTTTATATTCCATTCGCTTAAGTGGTAAACCTATAGCCCAGAAGTTGGTTTATTGTTCTAGAGTGCCAAAGAATTGATGCTTTTGAACTGTGGTGCTGGAGAGGACTCTGGAGATAGTCCAGGGAGATCAAACTAGTCAATCTTAAAGGAAATCAGCCCTGAATACTCATTGGAAGGATTAATGCTGAAGCTGAAGCTCTAATACTTTGGCCACCTGATCCAAAGAACTGATTCATTGGAAAAGACTCTGATGCTGGGAACGATTGAAGGCAGAAGGAGAAGAGGGTAACAGAGGATGAGATGGTTAGATGGCATTACTGATTCAATGGACATGAACTTGGGCAAACTCCGGGAGGTAGTGAAGGACAGGGAAGCCTGGCGTGCTGCAGTCCATGGGGTTGCAAAGAGTTGGACATGGCGAGTGAACGACAAACAACAAAAACATACAAAGTGTTTTTGGCACGATGTTAAATGTTTAAATAACAGTAATAATAATGTCAGTTAGTCTGACAAGGTTGCCCATTGTGTTAGAGACACTCCTAGGACTTCTTTTTTTCTGAGAGGGTAAATATTAACCAGATGGGAGTCATTGAAACTGAGAAATTATTTTCTTTTTGCCTTAAAATTTTTTCTTCTATGCCTTGAATTCCAAGTTATCACCAGAAAATTTCCACTTATTAATTATTTTTATGCCAACACACCATGTTTTGGGGCTTCCCAGGTGGCATGGTGGTAAAGAATCTGCCGTGCGAGAGATGCAGGTTCTATCTCTGGGTCAGGAAGATCTCTTGGAGTAGGAAATGCAAACCACTCCAGTATACTTGTCTGGAAAATTCCATAGATAGAGGAGCCTGGTGGGCTACGGTCCCAAAGGGTTAGACATGACTGAGCATACAAGCACGCAGTTCTAACTTAGAAATGTTTCCAAGAAGGATGCATGTTTCATTTTCTTACTTCAGGGATGTTTTGTCTCTTCAGGTAAGCTGTCACTTCTGTATCTCCCGGACATTCTGCATTGATGAACTGTTTTATTTTCACTATTTAGTATAGCCCAAACAAAGAAGTATAGAAAAATAAAAAATCACCTAAAAGACCTGCTAGATATTTTAAACTATAATTGACTCTTTTTTGTTTCTTTTATTAAAACTTTAATCAACTCTTGAACATTGTGGGGGTTAATCCACATGTAACTAACAGTTGGCTTTCTGCATCCCTGTTTCCTCTACATCTGAGGAGTCAACCAACCATGGAACATTTAGAACTGTTCAGTTCAGTTTAGTTCAGTTGCTCAGTCGTGTCTGACTCTTTGCAACCCCATGAATCACAGCACGCCAGGCCTACCTGTCCATTACCAACTCCCGGAGTTCACCCAAACTCATGTCTGTCGAGTTGGTGATGCCATGCAGCCATCTCATCCTCTGTCGTCCCCTTCTCCTCCTGCCCCCAATCCTTCCCAGCATCAGGGTCTTTTCCAGTGAGTCAGCTCTTCACATCAGGTGGCCAAAGTATTTCAGCTTCAGCATCAGTCCTTCCAATGAACACCCAGGACTGATCTCCTGTAGGATGGACTGGTTGGATCTCCTTGCAGTCCAAGGGACTCTCAAGCGTCTTCTCCAACACCACAGTTCAAAAGCATCAATTCTTCAGCACTCAGCTTTCTTCACAGTCCCAACTCTCACATCCATACATGACCACAGGAAAAACCATAGCCTTGACTAGACGGACCTTTGTTGACAAAGTAATGTCTCTGCTTTTGAATATGGTTGGTTGGTCTAGGTTGATCATAACTTTCCTTCCAAGGAGTAAGTGTCTTTTAATTTCATGGCTGCAGTCACCATCTGCAGTGATTTTGGAACCCAGAAAAATAAAGTCTGCCTCTGTTTCCACTGTTTCCCCATCTATTTCCCATGAAGTGATGGGACCAGATGCCATGATCTTAGTTTTCTGAATGTTGAGCTTTAAGCCAACTTTTTCACTCTCCTCTTTCACTTTTATCAAGAGGCTTTTTAGTTCCTCTTCACTTTCTGCCATAACGGTGGTGTCATCTGCATATCTGAGGTTATTGATATTTCTCCGGGCAATCTTGATTCCAGCTTGTGCTTCTTCCAGCCCAGCGTTTCTCATGATGTACTCTGTATATAAGTTAAATAAGCAGGGTGACAATATACAGCCTTGACGTACTCCTTTTCCTATTTGGAACCAGTCTGTTGTTCCATGTCCAGTTCTAACTGTTGCTTCCTGACCTCCATATAGGTTTCTCAAGAGGCAGGTCAGGTGGTCTGGTATTCCCATCTCTTTTAGAATTTCCCACAGTTTATTGTTTAGAACTGTAGTTTTTACTGTTGAAAAAAAATTCATGTATAAGTGGTCCTGAGCAGTTCAAAGCCACATTGTTCGAGGGTCAACTGTATTTCCTTTGCGGTTCATTGAGAACTGACTAAAATCTTATCTTCAGTGATCCTGTCGAGCCCTCCTATCTGGAGTTGGCTGGAATCCTGATGGCTCAACCATTCTTAGGCTTGACAGCTGCATATTTTCTCTAAAACAGTTGTGATGATGTGTGAAATGGATAGAGTAACGAGTTCTTTTCAAATGCATATCTTTGCTTTGCCCCTTAGTACTTGATTTCTTTCTTATAAACTAAAATATGAAATCCTTGATTGGTTCCAGTGTAAAGGTGAGGGTCTCCCCAAGAATATGAACAGCCTATATCCTCAATGTGGCCACGTGGTACATCTTTAATCCTGGCCCTTTAGTGCCTAGCACTAGACTATAAAGAGAAGTGAAAGTTGCTCAGTCGTGTCCGACTCTTTGAGACCCCATGGGCTATACAGTCCAGGAATTCTCCAGG
Source organism: Bos mutus (assembly GCF_027580195.1). Classification (NCBI taxonomy): domain Eukaryota; kingdom Metazoa; phylum Chordata; class Mammalia; order Artiodactyla; family Bovidae; genus Bos; species Bos mutus. The sequence continues at coordinate 52,229,380 of NC_091631.1, forward strand.
CCAGAATACTGGCATGGGTAGCCTTTCCCTTCACCAGGCAATCTTCCCAACCCAGGGACTGAACCCAGGTCTCCCACATTGCAGGCCGATTTTTACTAGCTGAGCCACAAGGGAACCCCTTGTGGGTTTAACCTTTTAGTCTGATTTCTGTAGTCTGTGGTGGTTTGGGGTTTCTTTAAACCTGTTTTCCTGATGACAGTTCTATTTTCTAGTAAGTTTAAAAGAAAAAAAGCTTTTTATCAAGGCTGATTGTAAAGACATTTAATAAATTCCTTTTCTAGAGCCATTTCAACTGGGAATGAATTAGGCCTTATGGAAAGAATTAAGTCCAACAGGAAAAAAAAAAAAATTGACGATTTTCTCAGTTTTCCCAAAGGTGGTACCATTCTAGGTTTATAGGAGAGAAGTTAATTCATTACATAAATGCCTTATTGTTCTCAGTATTTGATCCAAGGACCCCAGAGTTTCCAAAATTCTTTCAGTGAGTCCCCAAATTCTTTTAGTGAGTCCCCAAGGTCAAAACTGTTTTATAAATATTCAAACATTATTTTTATTTTTCACTGTCATTCTCTTACAGTTACATAGTGGAGATTTCAAAAGACTACATGATGTTTGATGATCTGATTACCCTGACGGCTGGTGAAATGTGTGTTTGGGTATTCTTCTGTCTTAAAATTTTCTGTTCTAATTTCTGATTTTAATTTTAACCCAATTTCTAAGTAAATATTAATAGATACTACACATATGAACAACCCTTCTTTGAAGGTTCTCAGTAATATTTAAAAGAAGGAATCCTGAGACCAAAAACTTTGAGAACTGCTGTGCAGCTGAGTGTGGGACTTCCCTTCTCTCACAGAATCCCAGTTGGGAGTATCAGTAGCTGCTGGTGAGCTGTGCAAGTGTGTTGCCTTAAGCCAGGCAGTTATTCAGTAAACATTTTTTAATGGAATTAAATTGGGTTCTTGGAATGCAGCTTTTGAGACCTTGTTTAAGATTCTGCCCAGGGTGGTGTTGGAGCATTGAGTTCCTTGTAGCCTGCCAAGTTTCTTCGAGATGGGTGACTGGCAAGTCTCAGTATTGGGTCAAGTATTTCAGAAGTCATTTTCGTAGAATATCTGCTTTAACTGATGGCTTATTGGCATTATCTAGAGCAGTGCTGTCCAATGAAATGAAAGCCACCTATATAATTTTAATTTTAGAGTAATCATATTTTCAAAACTAAAGACTTGTGATATTAATTAGGTTCCCTTCAGTTTTATTGAAGTATAATTGACAAAGTATACAATATGATGTTTTGAAATGTATATATTGTGAAAGGATTTACTCCAGTTGAGTTAATTACCATATCTATCATCTGACATAGTTATCTTTTCTTCCTAATAGGTGGGAATATTTAAGTTCTACTCTCAACAAATTTCAGTTATACAATACCATAGTATCAGCTGTAGTCACCATTTTTTACATTAGATCCTCAGACCTTATTCATTTTATAACTGAAAGATTGCACCCTTTTACCAACCTCTCCCTATTTTCCTCACTCCTCAGCCTCTGGCAGCCACTTTTCTACTTGCTGTTTCTATGAGTTTGGCTCTTTCTTCCTTTTTAAAGATTTTACACATAAGTGATCCTGTGCGATAATGTGGTGTTTGGCTTTGGCAAATGGCATAATGGCACTTGGCATAATGGCCTCCCAGGTTCATCCATTTGTTGCAAATGACAGATATTTTCTTCTTTTCTAAGGCCCGATAATATTCTGTGGTATACATACACCAGATTTTATTAAATCATTCATCTGTTGATGGACACTTAGGTAATTTTAATACTTTGGGTATTGAGTGAACATTGCAAGACAATCTCTTTGAAATAATGATTTTGTTTTCTTTGGATATATACTCGGAAGTTGGATTGCTGGTAGTTTTACTTTTTATTCTTGAGGAACCTCCATACTGTTTTCATAGTGGCTGTACCAGTTTATATTCCCACCAACAGTGTATAAGTGTTCCCTTTTCTCCATTTCCTTGCTGGCGTTTGTTATCTTGTCCTTTTTGATGGTAGACGTCCTAACAGGCAGGAAGTGGTATCATTGTGGTTTTGATTTGCATTTCCCTGATGACTAGTGATGTTGAATCCCTTTTCATGTACCTGTTGGCCATTTGTATGTCTTCGTTGAAAGGATATCTGTTTAGGTCCTTTGCCTGTCTTTAAATTGGATTTTTTTTTTCTTTACCTGAGTTGTATGAATTCCTTCTATATTTTGGATATTAACTCCTTATCAGATATGTGACTTGTAAATATATTTCCCATTCCATAGGGTTGCCTTTTTATTGAAATTAGGTTTAATAATATATTTTATTTAGCCTGGTATATCCAAAATATTCTTTCTACATGTAATCAATGTAAAAATTATCAGTGAGATAGTTTCATTCCCTTTTTATTGTTAAGACTTTGAAATCTGATATGTATTTTTGCATGTATAGCATATCAGTTTGAACTAGCCACATTTCAAGTGCTCAGTAGTTACATGTGACTGGTGTCTACTCCATTGCACAGCACTAATCTAAACCATAAAATGATTCTAGACCTGAGCTGAGAGTAATCTAGATACTAGATAAGCTTTGTTGTGTAAATAAGAGAATACAAACTTAGCTATAGAAGTTAATATAAAGACAGCCTCTTAAAAATAATTAACAATGGCAAAATGCCTAAATGTTAGTGCATTTCAATGAGAGGAGACTTCTTTTCATAAAAGAATACAGAAAAAAATAAAAATTAAAAAAATCTTTCTCTGCACTGTTATAATGTTTTCTCTTACCTTCTTAAAAGCGTTCAGTTTTTTACTGTATCCTGTGAAATGATTACGCGTGCGTCTGTGTACTAGTTTGAGAGAGTGCTCTTTCTCTTTTTGGAGGAATTTTAGCAACTGTGGTCTTTGCGTTTTCTTCCTAAGTAGTTTCTTTTTTTTTAAGCTGCTCATTAGTTGTAGCATGTCCCTGAGTGAAGAGACCTGCTTATTTCTGATGGGTAAGGAGGAAAGGTGATTTGTTTTGACCTTAACACTGAACCTTTTCATGGCTCATTGGCTTTTATTGTCACCTTATCTTGCCTGTGAATATGACATCAGGGTATGTGAGTGAATTATTGCCTGTTGTGAGGAAAACACTGTTTTCTTGAACTTCATTCCCTAAGAGCATTACTGCACTTAGAAAAATTAGGTAAGAGTTAAAGGAACTGTGGTTTAGAAGTGAGAACAGGAGGAAATGGCTGTTTTCCCCTTCTAGAATGAATAAAGAACTAGGACTTTAAATTTGGCACATTATAAGTTTAACTTTTTCTTATACCACCTGTGTATTAAAAAAGAAATTTGTTGAATGGAAATATATTGGGTAAGGAAATTCTTAAGGACTCCCAATAATCTGTATCTCTTTAGCAACATATTTGATATAATACCATGTTTAATAATTACTATTGTCAATTCACAAGATCATGCTCTTTGCAGGATGAAAGGATTCTGTGTAGAGTAGTCAAACTTAAGAAATATCTGGTCTGCTGGTAATGTGTTGGAAGTTTCCCTCTTTATTTGTTATGCTTTTCATATGTATGTGCAAGTATGTGATTCATAGATTTTTAACACTGATCTAAAAACATTCTTTGAGAGTCTTATCTTCTGTTTACCTGCCCATTTACCTTTTGTTATTGACACACTTTATTTTTCAAGTAACTAGTATGTACTACTTTTAAAGCCTTTATTATATAGCCTCCAATAATCTGTAACAGTGAAAATTTATGGTCATTGGTCTCTTCAAGTAGTCTTGAAATAATTAGAACTACCTGCTTGCCAGCTACCTGCTCTCTGACTTGGTAGTTTCTCTGTTTCACTGGTATTTTTTTTTAAGGTATTGCTATGTAGAAAACTTCTACTCCTCAGTTTGCAGCTAAGGTAGGAGCTAAGTGAGAGGAAGTTGCTATCTCTGTTAGTAAGTGGTCCCATTAGGTGCCCGTGCAGAGTAGTCCTGTGGCCTCCTCTCTTGTGTTAGCTACTTAGCATGGATGGAAGGGGGCCCAACCTGCCTTGAGGAAGCAGCTCCCTCCCTCTCTTTGACATAGCCTTCAGGATCAGGTCTTGCTGTGGGTTCCATCTTGTGGCTCAGTCTGACTTTGCTGAATGAAATGCATTTTCTTCCCAGTTCTATTTCTTCCATGTTCTTCCCACATCAGCTGGAAGCAGCCTGTTCTAAATGCTGCCCACAAATTGTTAGCTATTTTGCTACTAGGTCCCCCAACTCATCCGTTAAGAAAGGAGTTGATGTGTTGCAGATCCAGGACTATGGTCACTTAGTGAAGCAAATCTAATCCTTGCCAAAAAATGCCTAACATTTAAGGCTTGATTCCAGAAAAAAAGGAAATAATAACAAAAGCAGTACCTGTAACGAATGTATATTGCATGCCAGGCGTTATATAAGAAGGTTGCATTCATTAGCTTAGTTAATCATCAGTAACCTTTAAAGTGGCTTCTACTGTTGCCTACACTTTATAGATAAGGAGCCATGGGAAAATTAAATAACTTGGTTATATGTTACCAGACAAATCCAAGATTTTGATCCCAGTCAGCTTGACACCATGTTTAGCTGCTAGGCAAAACTTCGCCTCCCTGTGTCTTGTGGAAGCTCAAATCTCACTATAAAGTAGGCAGGGACTTGATGCTTTTATATATTAAAATCTCTCTGAATTTACTTCTAAGATTGTGAACAAAGTGAATGTGTTAGTCACTCAGTTGTGACCGACTGTTGCGAACCTATGGCCTGTAGCCTGCCAGGCTCCTGTCTCTACTGTGATTTTTGTTGCTGTTGTTTTGGGAATTGTTCTTAGAGAACCAGCTGCAGATGCCAGACTAATTGCTGGCATTAAGGTCCTATATGTGGTCTTGCACAGTGATGGGAAGAAGAAATGCTAGTGGTTAGGGGCCCTAGGATTCAGGACAACTTATTAGAAGATCAGTTAGCTGGTGAGATTTGTTAATGTTTGTGCTATTGCTCCTTATAAAATTCTTTTCCCTCTTTTCTGCCCATCTCAATTCTGTGTCTTCTCAGGTTCTCTCTTCTTTGTGAAGTCTTTACCTGTGTTTACTTTTTCTCCCCCAGGTGAAGGTCATACTTTGTCCTCTGTTCTACTTATACCATGTACAAAGCTTTATTTATTGTATTTCCAGTGCTGTGTGGTTGGCTGTTTCACATATGTCTGTCTTCTCTACTCGATTGTGAGGTACCTGAAGTGAAGGCTGTGTCTGGTTAATCTTCGTAGCTCAAGCCACATCCACCTCATTTTATCACATTCCATGTTCAAGGCAGAGCTTAACTCAGAATTGAGCTGGAATTGCTCTGCTTGTGCCTTCCTTCCATTAGTCCTTAACCTAACAGCAGAAACAACTCCAAACAAAGTTACTGTTGTGCTGGTCTTTCTTACATTTGAATCATTTACTATGTATAGTTCCATACTGTCTTTATTTATTTGGGCTGAACATTTTATTATTGACATCTTTGCTTCCCTGGTTTTCTTTATCTTTTTTTTCTCAATAAGTGTAAATTTTCTTTTCCTCCCCCAGTGTATAGACCCATGTAATTTTAGGAATTGAAAGTGCTAAATTTGCGTAGCCCTTATCCTTCATCCAGCTAATATTTGTTGAGTACATCCTGATTGAGTAGTTGAAAAAGACATAGAGATATTTGGGGGCAACCCAATATTTTGAATATTTAAGAATAATGAGGAAGTTTAGATTTAGTAGATTAAAAATGTCTTTCATCATTTATTCTGTTTTTAAATGTGTGCTGCTGAGTAACTTAAGAATTACGAGCAAAGTAGAAAGATGTTTTATGCTGAAGCTGTATATATACAGCATAGAAAGATCTCCTAAAGATTTTTTTAGGATTATCATCAAGAATTTGATTCTAAAGCTGAGCTACCTGGGCTTCATTCTTCGGTCTACCTCATACTAGCTATAAATTACTTCAGTTCAGTTCAGTCGCTCAGTCGTGTCCGACTCTTTGCGACCCCATGAATCGCAGCACGCCAGGCCTCCCTGTCCATCACCAACTCCCGGAGTTCATTCAGACTCAGGTCCATCAAGTCAGTGATGCCATCTAGCCATCTTATCCTCTGTCGTCCCCTTCTCCTCCTGCCCCCAATCCCTCCTAGCATCAGGTTCTTTTCCAATGAGTCAACTCTTTGCATGAGGTGGCCAAAGTATTGGAGTTTCAGCTTCAGCATCAGTCCTTCCATTACTTAGTCCTGGGTAATTACTGAATCTCTATGTGTCTCAGGTTCCATATTTGTAAAACAGGGTTGATAATAATATGGAGTGTTGTAAGGTTTGAATTAGTTAGTATTTACAAAGCACTAAAGATTATATAGTATATATATATACTGGCATATAGTAAGTGTTCAGTATATAGTGTGTGTGTGTGTGTATATATATATAGTAATAAATAGTATATAGTAATTGTCTATATATAATATAGAGTATACATATAGTATATAGTTATATAGTATATAGTAATTGTCTATATGTAATATAGAGTATACATGTAGTATATACTTATATAGTATATAGTAATTGTATATATATAATGTAGAGTATATATATAGTATATAGTTCAGTGTATAGTAATTGCTGTTGCCATCGCCACCACCGCCCTTACTACTCTCACTGTTACTGGATTATAGAAGCACCTCCTGAGATGTGGGATGTGCCTGTGGAACTTCTAGTCAGACCTTACCAAGTCATCATTTACTTATCATATAAGCTTCTTGTTTTAATAAGAAGCCCTGCATATCATTCTCTGCACCAAAGCATGATTTGCCTAGATTGCAACCGCATCTGTAGGGTAATGAAGTATTTTGTTCTGGGGTTTTACTATAGGAGCAATTTAAGAAATGGCAGAAGACCCATTAGCTTTTGGAGTCTGTTCCTTTGAGACCAACTTGCTAGGAATCCATTTCCTGTCTGTTTAAAAAGAGTAAATTTATTTTCTTCATTGACGTCCTGTAAACAAGATAATGGCAATTTGTATTTTGTGGAATATGTTTTAAAGTGGATTTAATTTTCCTTAGTAAATGCTTTTTAATAATGCATGAGTGAATTTTCTTTCTCTGTTGTCAGGTTGCTATCAAGATCATTGATAAGACCCAGCTGGATGAAGAAAACTTGAAGAAGATTTTCCGAGAAGTTCAAATTATGAAGATGCTTTGCCACCCCCACATTATCAGGCTTTACCAGGTAGGATCCCTAGTGGTGTGGTGCAGGGCAACAAAGAACCCAGGGTGGTCACTTGTGTCTGTGGTTACTTTTGAAGAGAAGGTGGGTGGGTGAACATCTGCAACTTTTTTTTTTCCTATGTTCATATGTTCATCCTACTATTTCCCCACCCTATTATCCCCCAACTCAGTACTTCAGTTTCCCCTGGGGATTTACTAGTAAGCTCTAGCTTACCTAGGTAAGCTTGGATGCCATTCTTAGAGTTACCCAAAAAGATTATTTAGAAGATGATGAGAACCTATTTATTTAGATCAGAATCCTAAAGCAGAATGGGAAACCCAAAAGGAACAGGGAATTTAAAGAGACTAAAATAATATTAACTTTCACAGCATTATTGAAATACCAATGTCTGTGATCATTTTATGAATTATCACAAAGGATATTTTCAGTGTGGCTTGTTGTACCAGTCGAACCTATCTCCTTTCAACTCTAATAGGGTCCCAGACATAGTTTTTCTAAGTTTTCTAAGTTTTCATAGTTTTCTAAGTTTTATCTAAGATTACTTTGATAACCAGGAGATTGTGTTTGTGTGCTTAGTCCCTCAGTCATGTCCGACTCTTTGCAACCCCGTGGACTGTAGCCTGCCAGACTGCTCTGTCCATGGGGATTCTCCAAGCAAGAATACTGAAGTGGGTTGCCATGCCCTCCTTCAGGGGCTTCTCAACCCAGGTATTGAACCCAGGTCTCCCACATTGCAGGCGGATTCTTTACCATCTGAGCCACCCCGGAAGCCCAACCATCAGATTGACTCCGCGTAATGGCAGAATTTTCTATTCTACTTTACTTAGCTTCCCAGGAGGCATGCATATTTCATGCCATCATCAAAAGTGATTCCTTAGCCTTACTGCAAAAGCAGTGTATCTAATGGCTGGAATTTTAAGCCAGATAGGAGAGGAGGACCTTGCCTTAGCAGGCGGGTGGAAGAGATATTTTGGGAGAGGTGGGGCTTTGGGATGCTTCTCAAATTGCAGTGTGTTGGCAACCATGAGCCCTGCCTGTGTATGAGGCCAGCCCTGCTCACTGCTCTCTACCAGAACAGCCAACACCTCGTTCTGCAGGAAGTGGCCACCCACTCAGTTCGTTTGCTGCTGTTAGTCTGCAGTAAATGGTTACTGGCCCAGACCTGGGATCATGTGTAAAAGTGGAAAGAGTACATCTGAGGCACAACAGGCAAACTTTCAGTCTGCTGCTTTTATGGAAAAGAAAGCATGTAGTGATATTAATGTATGTTTAAGACCATAGCATTAGGGCTCTTGTCTGGCGTCACCTGCTCACATCATGAAATGAATTAGATCAGCAGGAGCAGGATTGTTGAAAGTTTATCACACAAAGTTAGATTGAGCAACACCTCTGTTGTGCCTGAGAAGGAAACCCATGAAAGCTTCCTGGGGTTGCCTGAAGAGCTGTGTCTGCAAGTTCAGAGCTGATGCTTCCTTCCTATCCTGACAGACAGTAAACTTCTTGACCTCACTTTTTAAAATAAGTCATCTTTTAATAGTTGTAGAGCTCATTATAAAGGCTGACTTTCCTTAAGAGGTTGACTTACAGGTATTAACCTTATCACTGAAATCTGCAGGTTTACCTTTCTTACCCAGGATTTCATTAGCCTTTCAGATTTGGAGACTTTCAACCCTGGCTTTGAACATTGCCCTCTTTTAGGCTTTAATTTTGCTGTCTGGCAGCTAATATTGTTAATGGGAGATTCTGAGCTGCCAAGGTGAGTGTGTATTAAGGTAGTTTTTATGTCATTTGCTAAAGCTTCAGTCTCCTTGGGCTTCCAGAGTGAACCAAATTTAGATAACTATATAGGGAAGTTTTTGAACTCCTGAAAAGCTTAAAAATAAAAAAAATAATAGTCTAAAGTTAAACACAACATTGTAAATCAACTCTACTTCAACAAAATTTTAAAAAATTTAAAAATTTACAGTCAATAAAGTGAAAGTGAAGTCATGTCCAACTCTTTGTGACCCCGTGGACAGTAGCCTGCACCAGGCTCCTCCATCCATGGGATTTTCTAGGCAAGAGCACTGGAGTGGGTTGCCACTTCCTTCTCTAGGGAATCTTCCCCACCCAGCGATCCAACCCAGGTCTCCCACGTTGTAGACAGACGCTTTACTGTCTGAACCACCAGGGAAGTCCATAAAAGGCCTGGTATAAAGGAGATATACAATATGGCATTTTTTTTTTGTTTTATTTTTCCTTAACACTTATGTTCAGGATACTTACTTTTTGTTACATGAGCCAACATATAGAGAGCTTGGAAGCAATACATGTAACAGTGGGCTAGTATCACCAGTCTGTAGAGAGTTTTTAAGTTAAAGTGAGAAAAATGACAGTTGTTACATTGAAAAATTAAAATAATTTGTATACATACATTGGAGTACTATGAAACCATTTAAAAGAAGAGCTAGATCTATTGTTATAATGGTATTAATGTATAGAGATGTCAAAATGACTAGGGAATGATTTGACGAAATAATTAACTGTCAAGTGTAGTGAAGTGTAGAACTGTATTGCCCACTTTGATAGTCACTGGCCACACGTGGTTGTGTGTTAACATGTGGCTCGCGTGAATGAGGAACTGGATTTTTACTTTTATTTAATATTAATTTAAATATAAAAACTGGAGCTGTTTACAATTAAAAGTGTTTGAAATAATATTGATAATAAAATATAATATTAGAATTAATTTCACCTTTTTATTTTTTTAATGTGCTACTAGAAGAGTTAAAATTGTATGTGAGACTCACATAGTATTTCTGTTGGATACCACTACCGTAGAATGATATAAAATAAACTATTAACAGAGTGTCCTCTGGGGAATAAAATGGAAGGGCTTAGACAGAGGAAAACCTTTGGTCTTTTGTTTATATACTAGGTATTTAAAATGTTTATAATGAACATTTATACTTATACATTAATACTTTAATAAATATTTGACAAAAGTAAAAAGGAAGAAGGAACTGATAACACACCACAAGTTTTTAGAAAAGTAGTAAAATAAAGACTAATATTAAAATACAAATGAGTAGTTTATATCTTTGAGGTTGTTGAATGGAAAGTTGTCATTTCCATTTTTTAAAAAGCACAGCTATATGTAATATCTGTGTAGTTCTTAAGTGATTCCAGTTGTTCTCCCTGAGTTTTATTTTGGTTGGGTTTTGGGAGGGACATTTTTGAGCTTCAAGTGATCAATGATCCAAAACTTCCAAGTGACCAAATGTGAACTTTTTGGTTCTTGGCAGTGTCTTTGTGTCTCTTTGTGGAGCTTAAAAGATTGCCGAGGCCTGCTGGGACAATGCAAGGGCTGACTCCCTCAAGTAGTAAATATTTCCTACTTTTAAGAACTTGGAGGAATACCTGTTTCCCCCCTTCTTCATGGCATTTATATCTGTTCCCTCCCAGCTCTGCAAGTTTGAAGTCTCCTTTAGGCAGAATGGTTGTTAACACTTCACACGACAAGAGAAAGAGCTGTTAGTCTCTGCCCCTGTGCCGTCAGCCTGTCACTTGTGTCACTGTCATTTTCCTGCCTTTGCACCAGGTCATGGAGACAGAGCGGATGATTTATCTGGTGACAGAATATGCTAGTGGAGGGGAAATATTTGGTAAGTACATTTATTGCATTCTTTAAACAGCGGTTGAGCGTAGCATGGCAAACTTCAAATAGCTGTTCAGTGCCTTTTCACTTGAACAGCTGTCACTTGATGCTGCCCTTCAGTGCTGTCGTCTTCTACCAGCAAAGCAATTTTAATGATTTTTGAGTCACCTCTTAAAGTTCTCACCATCTTTGTTTCCTTAGCAAAGGTGGTTTGTTTGTTTCGGTCAGGTGTTGACAGTTGAGATTAAAGATCTTCAAAAACAAAACATTTCTGTGAACATGAGGGTCTTTCCTATTGCCAGATTCTAGTTGGGGTGACAGTATGTGACAGAACCCCTTCAAATGTGGTGGGTGGGCCCCTGTTGTATATGAAAGAGTCTCTCAGAGTGAACAGTCTCACCCTAACTCATTCTTTAACATTCACTTAAATATGACACGTAACTGTATTCCTTACCATGTGTTCACAGTTTCTTTGATGATTCTTATAATTTAGGAGGTTTTGTGTTCAGTAACTGTGTGTTGTTTTTTTTCCTCTAACACTTAGCACAACATTAGAATTAAGCTGGAGAATTTGTTACCAGGAAATATGTCATTTTGAGGTGGTAAAAACTGGCCCCCCTCAATTTTTCTTTTGGTAGCTGTGATAAATGGAGCCAAATAAAGACTAAACTTTCAAACCTAGATTGACATGTCTTTTTATTTTTAAATTTTCTTTTTGGCATGTGAATATAGAAAAGGGTTTCTTATGTATTTTAGGTTTATCTAGTTTGTTTTTTTAGATTTTGATTTGGTTTAAGTCTGGATGGTAAGAACTTTTTTAATTTTTAAAATATTGGCACTTGCTAAGTGCCTAATATATATTAAAAAGCATGAAATCACCATTAAGTGGCATTTTCTAATTAGTGACTGGGGAGTTGTGACCGAAGATTTTTTGATATGTTAAACTGAAAGCTGATCAATTTTATATCTAATAATCTTCAAAATAAGTGTGAGTCTTTTTAAAAAGAGGTATCATTTCCTAATGACGTTTTCACTTGGCTTTGTATCTACTTATGTATAATCGTAATCTTGAGAGCAAAGAGACCTTGTCATCTTAACATTCATAATAATCAAAGAACCAAGCACAGTGCACATTAGATCTACCTTGCTCCTTAGAAAACAGATTTCAAAAGTATAGAATAGATAACAATGCCCTGTTCGTAGATTCTTTGTGGGAACATAGCTCATGGCATGAGGAAATAGAATAGTACTTTTCATGGTATTATTATAAAAGATCTGGAGGAGGAAGAAATTGCTGTTACCAAAAGAAAGGACTGTGCCTACACAAGGAGAGAAGTGTCTCATGAGGTCTAGTTTTAAAAGTGTCTGTATCAAAGATGAAGGGATGGGTTTAATCAAGAATATGCGCTTTGGAGGCAGCTATACCTGGTTTTGAATCACATTGTTGCCGCCTATTTGCTTTTTCACTTGGATTCCAGGACTCACATTCATGGCCTATAAAGTCAGATCTGTAACATCTCCCTTGTAGTTGTGATGATTAAATGAGAAAGCGCATGGAGAGCCCTAGCACTTTGCTTCCTTTACCTCCTTTACCTCCGTGTAATAGAACAAGTGGTTGATCGACTGTTGGCAGGAGAATGTGAGACACTGTGCTGCCCTCCCCAGTGAAATTGGTGAAAGTAATTTTAAAAAACCCCTAAACTCCAGCCATTTCAAGTCTCTGGAAATGGTTCTGAGGGTGAACAGCAACTGAAGAAACATTTATTCAAGAACATCTATGAAAATTTGGTAAGAAATAAGAGAGCTTGTGGTCTTTAAGCCAGTGCTACTTCCTTCTTCCCCTCTAGCCAACTCAGCAAGGTGGAGATTCCAACTCAGCAAGGTTACTCCAGCCAAGACCACAGGCCTGCCCTCTGGCCTTCCCTTTTCACCTAGACTAATGGATTTCTTCGCGGAGGAACGGGACATAAACATTTCTCATCCTGCTCCAGCTACCTATTGCTGTTGCTAAGTCGTGGGTTAGAGCAGTTGAACAGTGAGGACTCCTTTGTCTGCCCAACTCATACTTGTAGAGTTTGAGTGAGGCACACTGAGAATACTGGGACCCAGCTCATTCTTGCTTTATGTTATAAACTAGTAGATCATCTCAAGAGAGGCAAGCAGGGACAATTTAGGATCTGCGCCCTTTCTCTGCACTGAACTCTGCTCCTAGAGAAGGGAGCGTTACTCAAAGAAAGCTTTGCCATTGTCCCCACGCCTAGCTTCAGAGTCCTGCCTCAGAGATTTGTCCAGAGGGAGAAACAGACCATAACACATTTAGCTCCTAATTTCTTCCCATAGGAACTGACTTCATTTGCAACAGAGAATGAAGAAGTTTAAGCCTGAAGGCACTCATGAAAACAGTGGAGGTTGTGGTAAAAGGCATTTCAGAGGAGATTTGAGCAGGCTAAACTATAAGCCCGCTAGTTTGCAGGCAAGAACCAGGGAATAGAACATCACAAGAGCCTTCTAAGGTCAGGAAAAAAATCAAACACTGATCTCAGAAACTGTTCCTTCAAAGGAACGAGAATTTGATTAGATTGTTTATAGACCAGTTCATGCTGTAGGGCATTGTTGAAAATAATAGAGCAACCAGCCAAAATTTTTGGATTTTAACACCTGGGCATGGTTAAAGAAAGACAGGAAGAGAGCTCTACCCAAACCATGGTGATCCAGTGATCTGATGGTAATTGTGGATGTAACAAGGATATGTGCCTCCCTGAGGAATAGCATCAGAAGTTGATCACTATTTATAGGGGAGTTCAGTTCAGTTCAGTAGCTTAGTCGTATCCGACTCTTTGCGACCCCATGGACTGCAGCACGCCAGGCCTCCCTGTCCATCACTAACTGCCGGAGTTTACTCAAACTCATGTCCATCTAGTCGGTGATGCCATCCAACCATCTCATCCTCTGTCGGCCCATTCTCCTCCTGCCTTCAGTCTTTCCCAATCTTTCTCAGGGTCTTTTCAAATGAGTCCGCTCTTTGCATCAGGTGGCCAAAGTATTTCAGCTTCAGCATCAGTCCTTCCAATGAACACTCAGGACTGATCTCCTTTAGGATGCACTGGTTGGAGTCCCTTGCAGTCCAAGGGACTCTTGAGTCTTCTCCAACACCACAGTTCAAAAGCATCAATTCTTCAGCGCTCAGCTTTCTTTATAGTCCCACTCTCACATCCATACATGACCACTGGAAAAACCATAGCCTTGGCTAGACAGACCTTTGTTGGCAAAGTAACATCTCTGCTTGTTAATATGCTGTCTAAGTTGGTCATAACTTTTCTCCCAAGGAGTAAGCGTCTCTTTATTTCATAGCTGCAGGCACCATCTGCAGTGATTTTGGAGCCCCCCAGAATAAAGTCTGCCTCTGTTTCTACTGTTTCCCCAGCTATTTCCCATGAAGTGATGGGACCAGATGCCATGATCTTTGTTTTCTGAATGTTGAGCTTTAAGCCAACTTTTTCACTCTCCTCTTTCACTTTCATAAAGAGGCTCTTTAGTTCTTCACTCTCTGCCATAAGGGTGGTGTCATCTGCATATCTGAGGTTATTGATATTTCTCCGGCCAATCTTGATTCCAGCTTGTGCTTCATCCAGCCCAGCGTTTCTCATGATGTACTATGCATAGAAGTTAAATAAGTAGGGTGACAATATACAGCCTTGACGTACTCCTTTTCCTATTTGGAACCAGTCGGTTGTTCCATGTCCAGTTCTAACTGTTGCTTCCTGACCTGGATATAGGTTTCTCAAGAGAAAGGTCAGGTGGTCTGGTATTCCCATCTCCTTCAGAATTTTCCACAGTTTATTGTGATCCACATAGTCAAAGGCTTTGGCATAGTCAATAAAGCAGAAATAGATGTTTTTCTGGAACTCTCTTGCTTTTTCCATGATCCAGCGGATGTTGGCAATTTGATCTCTGGTTCCTCTGCCTTTTCTAAAACCAGCTTGAACATCAAGAAGTTCACGGTTCACGTATTGCTGGAGCCTGGCTTGGAGAATTTTGAGCATTATTTTACTAGCATGTGAGATGAGTGCAATTGTGCAGTAGTTTGAGCATTCTTTGGCATTGCCTTTCTTTGGAATTGGAATGAAAACTGACATTTTCCAGTCCTGTGGCCACTGCTGAGTTTTCCAAATTTGCTGGCATATTGAGTGCAGCACTTTCACAGCATCATCTTTAAGATTTGAAATAACTGGAGTTCCATCACCTCCACTAGCTTTGTTCGTAGTGATGCTTCCTAAGGCCCACTAGACTTCACATTCCAGGACGTCTGGCTCTAGGTGAGTGATCACACCATTGTGATTATCTTGGTCATGAAGATCTTTTTTGTACAGTTCTTCTGTGTATTCTTGGCACCTCTTCTTAATATCTTGTGCTTCTGTTAGGTCCATACCGTTTCTGTCCTTTATTGAGCCCATCTTTGCATGAAATGTTCCCTTGGTAGCTCTAATCTTCTTGAAGAGGTCTTTCTCTTTAGTCTTTCCTATTCTGTTTTCCTCTCTTTCTTTGCACTGATCGCTGAGGAAGGCTTTCTTATCTCTCCTTGCTGTTCTTTGGAACTCTGCATTCAAATGGGTAATCTTTCCTTTTCTCCTCTGCTTTTGGCTTTTCTTCTTTTCACAGCTATTTGTAAGGCCTCCTCAGACAGCCATTTTGCTTTTCTGCATTTCTTTTCCATGGGGATGGTCTTGATCCCTGTCTCCTGTACAGTGTCACGAACCTCAGTCCATAGTTCATCAGGCACTCTGTCTATCAGATCTAGGCCCTTAAATCTGTTTCTCACTTCCACTTGTCTAATCGTAAGGGATTTGATTTAGGGGAATAAACTTCCCCTAAATGTAGGGGATTTGATTTGTATAGGGGAATAAACACTAAAACAGTCCAGTCCGTCTCTAAACAAATACACAGAGAACAATAACATGCTCCAGAAGGGTGGAGCACCTAGAGGTGACAGAACGTATTATGTAAAACATCTATATTCCAACAACAGCAAACTGTGGAGCATATAAAGAAACAGGAAAGTATGACCCATATACTGAAAAGGAAAGTATGACCCATTTACTGAAAAAAAAGCAGGCCATAGAAACTGCCTATCAGAGTGACCATATTTATCAAGAAAAGACTTTAAAGTAGCCATAATGGAAATGTTCATAGACTTAAAGGAACTCACAATTAAAGTGCTGAAAAAGGATACGATTTCAGGGTCACATCAAATAAGAATATCAGTAAAAAGGTAGAAATTATAAAAAATAATTGAAAGAAATTATGGAATTGAACAGTAAAATAACTAAAATGTATCAGAGAGACTTAACTATAGATTTGAACTTGCAGAACAGGAAATGAATTTGTAGATAGATAGGAGAAGGCAGTGGCACCCCCACTCCAGTACTCTTGCCTGACAAATGCCATGGACGGAGGAGCCTGGTAGGCTGCAGTCCATGGGGTCCCAAAGAGTCGGACATGACTGAGTGACTTCCCTTTCACTTTTCACTTTCAAGCATTGGAGAAGGAAATGGCAGCCCACTCCAGTGTTCTTGCCTGGAGCATCCCAGGGATGGGGGAGCCTGATGGGCTGCCATCTGTGGGGTCATACAGAGTCGGACACGACTGAAGTGCCCTAGCAGCAGCAGCAGCAGGCATGTTATGGGGCTTCCCAGGTGGCACTAGTGGTGAAGAACCCACTTGCCGTGCAGGAGATAAGAGACACGGGCCCAATCCCGGGGTCGGGAAGACGCCCTGGAGGAGGGCGTGGTAACCCACTCCAGTATTCTTGCCTGGAGAATCCCATGGACACAGGAGCCTAGTGGGCTACAGTCCATAGGGTCGCAAAGAGGTGGACATGACTGAAGTGACCTAGCACGCACGCACACAGGCATGCACGTACACAGGCTTGTTAATGCAGGTTGCAGAACAAAGAGAAAATTGAATTAAAAACAATGAACAGACCCTCGGAGAAATAAGAGGTACAATCAAATGCTCCAATATATGTATAATGGGAGCACTAAAAGAAGAGAGAAAGGAGCAGAAAAAATATGCAAGAAAGTAATGGCTGTAAACTTCAAAAATTCATTGAAAAACAATAACCTACATATCTAGGAATTTCTTCAAAATCCAGTTAGCAGTAAACACAAAGAGGTCCACAAACAGATATATCATAGTAAATATAATGGAAGTTAAAGACAGATACTGAAAGCATCAAGAGAAAAATGATGTGACACTTAAAGGCAATTCCTTAAGTTTTGGTAGTAAACTTTTCAGCACAAATGATGAAGGCCAGAAGGCAATAGGATAACATTTGTAAGGTGCTGAAAGGAAGAAAAAAAAAAGAAAACCTGTTAACCAAAATCCTATATCCAGTAAACCTGTATTTCAAAAATGAAGGCAAAGTAGTTTCTCAGATAATCAAGTGCTGAGGGATTTTGTTGCTGATAGATCCACATTATAAGAAATGCTAAAGGAAGTTCTTCAAGGTAAAAGCAGATGACTTCACATGGTAATTTGAGTTCATGCAAGAAAAAAGGGCACCAATAAATGTCATGTAATCATAAAAGACAGAAGTGATACATACTTTCTGCTTTTTTCTCTTAATGTATTTAAAAAAATATGAAATACATTATTAAGGCTATAGTATAATGTATTTGTCAGTAGCAGCACAATGGAGGTGGTATGTGTGTGAGAAAAACTGCATTACGCTAAGGAAGTCATTATAGATGATACAGAAATAATTATAGTGGTGTATTGTTGGATTTGTAGCATTAATCAATGTAATTTTATTATAAAAACACTAGAAAAGAGGGTAAAAGAAATGATACTATAAAGGAGAAACACTTCTATATAACCATCAAAATTAAGCTGGTATAAATCAGAACCTCATTTGAGTAAGATAAAATATACATGCTAAACACTGAAGTAGTCTCTTAAAAAATACCCTCAAGAATTGCAATGCAAAAGTCATTAAATAAATTGAAATGCTTTGTTAGAAAATATTCACTTAATGCAGAAGAAAGCAGTAATGAAGAATAGAATAAAATAGACAAACTGTATGGAAAACAAAAGGTGAAACAGCAGATCTAAATCCGTTATCAGTAATTATATTAAGTGCAAATGGGTGGGATAATGTAATGCAAAGGCAATGATTGTTGAACTGAATAAAAACACATGGTCGATTGTATGCTGTCTACAAGAAACATACTTTAAAGATACCAGTAAACTGAAAGTAAAAGGATGGAAAATGTTACATCATGCAAATAGCAGTGATAAGAAAGCTAGAATATCGATGTTGATATCAGATAAAATAGACTTTAAACACAAAAGACTTTCTTTTTCTACTTACTTCCCTTGTGGCTCAGACAGTAAAGCGTCTGCCTACAATGCAGGAGGACCCGGGTTCGATCCCTGGGTCGGAAGGTCCTCTGGAGAAGGAAATGGCAACCCACTCCAGTACTCTTGCCTGGAAAATCCCATGGATGGAAGAGCATAGTAGGCTACAGTCCACGGGGTCGCAAAGAGTCAGACACGACTGAGCGACTTCACTTGGTCTAGAGATAAAGAGGGATATGATGAGAAGGTAATACGTTAGTATGTAAGCTGTAACAGTTATAAACATATGTGTCTAATAACAGGGCACCAAAGTATATCAAACAACAACTGGCAGAAATGAAGGAAGAAATAGACAGTGACAACAACTGAAAGCTTCAACACCCTCCTTGCAATAATGGATAGAAATATTAGGCAGAAGATCAACAAGGAAAAAATAAGACTTGGTTGACCAATACCCAACTATACCTAACAGATACTGATAGAATACTTCATCTAATAGCAATACAACATACATGCTTATCAAGTAAACACAGAACATTCTCAAGGATAGACCATATACTAGGCCATAAGACAAACCTCCATAAAATTTAAACTTATTTAGTTTTAGTAGTAATACAAAATGTTTTATAGCCACAATGAAATGAAATTAGAAATGAATAGTAGGAAAATTTGGGGAACTCACAAATATGTGCAATTTAAACAGTGTATTTTAAAGTAAGCAATGAGTCAAAGAATAAGTCAAAAGCAAATTCAGAAAGTACTTTGAGATGAATGAAAGTAAGGACAATATTTCAAAACCTGTGGATTGCAACTACCAGGGTTCTTAGAGGGAAGTTTATAACAGTAAAATTATAAGTTTATAACCATAAAATGTGCATAGTAAGAAAGATCAATTACCTAGTCTTCTACCTTAAGACAATGAAAGAGTAAGAGCACCCCAAAACTAAAACAAGCTGAAGGAAGGAAATAATTATAGCAGAAGTTAATGAAAGAATAGAAAAAAATAGAGAAAATCAATGAAAACAAAAGCTGGTTCTTTGAAATGGTCAACAAAATTGGCAAATCTTTAGTTAGATTGACCAAGCAAAAAATGAAACACTCAAATTACCAGAATCATAAATGAAAGAAGAGATATTACTAATGATCCTAAATTAATAACAGTTGTAAAGGAATACTTGAGCAATTATATATCCACAAATCATTTAACTTAGATAAAATGGACAAATTCCTAGATAGATACAAACTGTTGAAACTGACTCAATAGATACATAATCTGAATATATCTATATCAAGTGAAGAGATTGAAGCAGTAATCAAAAACCACACATAAAAAAGTCCATGTCCAGAGGGCATCACTGCTGAACTCTACCAAATATTTAAAAAGAATTACTAATAACAGCAAACTTTGACAAACTCTTCTTGAAAATAGAAGAGGAGATGTACGTGATGTATGTATACTTGATACTTGACACATACCTGATTCCAATACCAGACAAAGACATCACAAGGGGGAAGAAAAACAACACTACAGACCAGTATCTCTTATGAATATCGTTGCAAAATTCTTCAAAATGATAGTTACAAACAAAATCTGGCAGCATATAAGAAGAATTATACACTATGACCAAGTGGAATTTATTTACTTGCAAAGAATGCAAAGTTGGTTCACCATATCAGAATTCATGAATATGATCAGTTCAGTTCAGTTGCTCATCATGTCCAACTCTTTGTGACCCCATAGACTGAAGCATGCCAGGCTTCCCTGTCCATCACCAACTCCCGGAGCTTGCTCAAGCTCGTGTTCATCAAGTTAGTGATGCCATCCAAGCATCTTGTCCTCTGTCGTCCTCTTCTCCTCCTGCCTTCAGTCTTTCCTAGCATCAGGGCCTTTTCCAGAGGGTTAGTTCTTCACATCGCCGAAGCTTTGGAGCTTCAGCTTCAACATCAGTCCTTCAAAATGAATATTCAGGACTGATTTCTTTAGGATTGATTGGTTTGATCTCCTTGCAATCCAAGGGTCTCTCAAGAGTCTTCAACAACCACAGTTCAAAATCATCAGTTCTTCGGCACTCAACTTTCTTTATGGTCCAACTCTCACATCCATACACGACTATTGGATATACATGAATGTAATATATATCAATAAAAGAAAACACAAGATAACATGATCATCTCCCATGCATCTATGCCCAACGTATGTCAAAAGAGGCAAGAGTATACAATGGAGAAAAGACAGTCTTTTTAATAAGTCAGGCTGGGAAAACTGGACAGCTACATGTAAAAGAATGTAATTAGAACATCTTCTTACAACCTACACGAAAATAAACTCAGAATAGATCAAAGACCTAAATATAAGGCTATACACTATAAAACTCTTAGAGGAACACATAGGCAGTATACTCTGTGACATAAATCATAGCAATTTTTTTTTGATCCCCCTCCTAGAGTAATGAGAATAAAAACAAAAATAAACAAATAGGACCTAATTAAATTGAAAAGCTTCTGGACAGCAAAGGAAACCATACACAAAACACAAAGACAACCCACAGGCTGGGAGAAAATGTTTGCAAACAAAGCAACCAACAGGAGATTAATCTCCAAAATATACAAACAGCTCATGCAGCTCTATGTCAAAAAACACTAAACAACCCAATAAAAAAAAAGTGATCAGAAGATCTAAATGGACATTTCTCCAAGGAAGACATGTAGATGGCCGAAAAAACACATGAAAAGATGCTCAACATTACTGATTATAAGAGAAATGCACATTGAGACTACAGTGAGGTGTCACCTTACACTGGTCAAAATGGCCATCATCAAAAAGTCCATAAACAGTAAAACCTGGAGAGGGTGTGGAGAAAAGGGAACACCCCTACAATGTGCTGGGGATGTAAATTGGTACAAACACAATGGAGAACAGGATGGAAGTTCCTTAAAAATCTAAAAATAGAATTGCAGTATGATCCAGCACTCCCACTCCTGGGCATATATCCAGAGAAAACTAATCTGAAAGGATACATGCACCCCAGTGCTTATCGCAGCACTAGTTACAATACAATACATGCAAGCAACATAAATGTCCATCAGCGGAGGAGTGGATAAAGAAGATGTGGTACACATATACAGTGGACTATTACTCAGCCATAAAAAAGAATGAAATAATGCCATTTGTAGCAACATGGATGAATGGTTAGTCATCAGTATGTTTAAGGATGAAAGAATAGGTTTAAGGTTGAAACCCTTCATACCATCAGTATTTAAGTTGAAAATGAGGCCACAAAATATGAAAAAGCCACTGTTGATGAAAGACAATTGTGGTATGGCAAAAACCACCACAATATTGTAATTATCCTCCAATTTAAATAAATTAATATTTAAAAAGCTAAGGAAAATAGAAATTTTAAAAAGTAGTAGTGTTAAATGCTGTAGAAAAGTCAACTACGATAAGGACAGAAAAGTAACTTCTGACTTTGTAATGATGTTTTCAGTATTCTTAAAGAGAGCTGTTTCACCAGTGCAGTAAGATTAGAAATTAGAATGTAATGGGGTGAGTTATGAGTGCATAAATGTTATATAATAACTCAATTCTAAAATACATATTGACATAATCATTGAAAATATATAAAAGTGATGGTCAACAGAAGAGTCTGAAATGCAGTACTTGGGTGCAGTCTCAAAAATGACAGAAGGAACTCTGTTCGTTTCCAAGGCAAACCATTCAATATCACAGTAATTCAAGTCTGTGCCCCAATCACTAATGCCAGAGAAGCTGAAGTTGAATGGTTCTATGACCACCTACAAGACCTTCTAGAACTAACACCAAAAAAATGTCCTTTTCATCATAGGGGACTGGAATGCAAAAGTTGGAGGTCAAGCAATACCTGGAGTAACAGGCGAGTTTGGCTTTGGAGTACTAAATGAAGCAGGGCAAAGGCTAACTGAGTTTTGCCAAGAGAACGCACTGGTCATAGCAAACAGCCTCTTCCAACAGCACAAGAGATAACTCTAAGCTTGGACATCACCATATGGTCAATACTGAAATGAGATTGATTATATTCTTTGCAGCCAAAGCTGTATACAGTCAGCAAAAACAAGACCAGGAGCTTACTGTGGCTCAGATCATGAACTCTTTATTGCAAAATTCAGACTTAAATTGAAGAAAGTAGGGAGTACCACTAGAACATTCAGGTATGACCTAAATCAAATCCCTTACGATTATACAATAGAAGTGACAAATAGATTCAAGGAGTTAGATCTGATGGACAGAGTGCCTGAAGAACTATGGATGGAGATTCATGACATTGTACAGGAGGTGATGATCAAGACCATCCCCAAGAAAGAGAAATGCAAAAAGGCAAAATGGTTGTCTAAGGAGGACTTATAGATAGCTGAGAGAAGAAGAGAAGCTAAAGGCAAAGGGGAAAAGGAAATATATACCCATCTGAATTCAGAGTTCCAAAGAATAGCAAGGAGAGATATTAAGCCTTCCTCAGTGATCAATGGAGAAAAATAGAGGAAAACAATAGAATGGGAAAGACTAGAGATCTCTTCAAGAAAATTAGAGATACCACGCGAACATTTCTTGTAAAGATGGGTACAATAAAGGACAGAAACAGTATGGACCTAACAGAAGCAAAAGATGTTAAGAAGAGGTGGTAGGAATACACAGAAGAACTATACAAAAAAGACCCAGATAACCATGATGGTGTGATCACTCACCTAGAGCCAGATGTCCTGGAATGTGAAGTCAAGTGGGCCTTAGGAAGCATCACTACGAACAAAGCTAGTTGGAGGTGATAGAGTTCCAGTTGAGCTATTTTAAATCCTAAAAGATGATGCTGTGAAAATGCTGCACTCAATGTGCCAGCAAATTTGGAAAACTCAGCAGTGGCCACAGGACTGGAAAAGGTCAGTTTTCATTCTAATCCCAAAGAAAGGGAATGCCAAAGAATGTTCAAACTACTGCACAATTGGAGTCATCTCACAGGCTAGCAAAGTAATGCTCAAAATTCTCCAAGTGAGGCTTCAACAGTACATGAACCAACAACTTCTAGATGTGCAGTCAAGTTGCCAACATCTGCTGGATCATCAAGAAAGCAAGAGAGTTTCAGAAAAATATCTACTTCTGCTTTATTGACTATGCCAAAGCCTTTGACTATATGGATCACAATAAACTGTGGAAAATTCTGAAAGAGATGGGAATACCAGACTACCTGACCTGCCTCTTGAGAAATCTGTATGCAGGTCAGGAGGCAACAGTTAGAACCAGAATTGGAACAACAGACTGGTTCCAAATTGGGAAAGGAGTATGTCAAGGCTGTATATTGTCACCCTGCTTATTTAACTTCCATGCAGAGTACATCATGCAAAATGCCAAGCTGGATGAAGCACAAGCTAGAATCAAGATTGCCAGGAGAAATATCAATAACCTCAGATATGCAGATGACACCACCCTTATGGTAGAAAGCAGAGAGAACTAAAGAGCCTCTTGATGAAAGTGAAAGAGGAAAGTGAAAAAGTTGGCTTAAAACAACATTCAAAAAACTATAATCATGGCATCCCATCCCATCACTTCATGGCAAATAGATGGGGAAACAATGGAAACAGTGACAGACTTTATTTTCTTGAGCTCCAAAATCTCTGCAGGTGGTGACTGCAGCAATGAAATTAAAAGATGCTTGCTTCTTAGAAGAAAAGGTATGACCAACCTAGACAGCATATTCAAAAGCAGAGACATTACTTTGCCAACAAAGGTCCATCTAGTTAAGTGAGTGAAGTTGCTCAGTCGTGTCTGACTCTTTTTGACCCCATCCACCAGGCTCCTCCGTCCATGGGATTTTCCGGGCAAGGGTACTGGAGTGGGTTGCCTTTCCTTCTCCAAAGCTGTGGTTTTTCCAGTAGTTGTGTATGGAATGTGAGAGTTGGAGCATAAAGAAAGCTGAATGCCAAAAAATTGATGCTTTTGAACTGTGGTGTTGGAGGAGACTCTTTGAGAGGCCCTTGGACTGCAAGGTGACCAAACCAGTCACTCCTAAAGGAAATCTGTCCTGAATATTCATTGGAGGGACTGATGCTGAAGCTAAAGCTGCAATACTTTGGCCTTCTGATGCGAAGAACTGACTCATTAGAAAAGACCCCGATGCTGGGAAAGACTGAAGTCAGGAGGGGAAGGGGATGACAGGATGAGATGGTTGGATGGCATGACCATCTTGATGGACATGAGTTTGAGCAAGCTTTGGGATTTGGTGATGGACAGGGAGGCCTGGTGCATTGCAGTCCACGGGGTCACAGAGTCGGGCACGACTGATCAACTGAACTTAACTGAAAAGTGACAGTATCAGAGTCAAGAATGTCTTCTCTCCAAAGAATAAATATAAAACTAGACTAAATTGTCAGAAACACTCATTTAGGGTTCTGTAAATGAACGAATAGCAAACATCAAATTGAGAAGCTTAATTTATGAAAAGCTTTTAGCTTGTGATAAGAACAGTGGGAGGCTTGGCTTTCTTGCCTGAGCCCCTACATCTTTCATCTCTTCCTCTAGGGGAAACGGTGTGATCAAGGTGGGGCTGGCCTTAAGACCAGCATTTTTGTTGCCAGAGGCAGCTGACTTGATTTGAAATGAAAGATGAAAAACGCACACTCAGTTGTGTTGTCAGTGAAAATAGTAATTTTGGTAGAAAACGAATGTTGGGGGCTCAGGCCTTGCTAGCTAGTGTTGTGGCCTTGCTGGGGGTGAGCAGCAGTATGGTCCACTAGCCAGTAATCTAGTAGGGAGACCTTGTTACTGAGAGAACCATAACAGAGTAGGATACCCTTCTCCATTCATCTCTGGTTTACCAGGGGACTGGCATCTACTAGCAAGTCCTGAGAGAGCCCAGCAACGTTTATAGCTGAGGCTGACTTTGAAACTTTCTGAACTTTGAGTGAACTCCTGAATCCACCAATAAATTTGTCAGCAGAAAGTGAAAGGTCTGCTGTCTTGACGACTAAGTGATGTAGACATAGGAATGAGCTCCAGGAAGCCATCCTAAAAAATAAAAGCAAGAACTTTAAAAACTAGCAGAGGTATCAATGGCTACATACCACAGAGAGACAGATTCTCAAATTAACCCTCTTATTTCTTAGAGGGTTACTAAAAAAAACAAGGATGAGCAACAGGAACAATAATCCTCAGGGGGAAAAGTAATAATCTAGAATTGGTTAAATATATTATCTATAATATTCACTTTTATTTAAAAAAAGTTTCAGGGGAGTGGGAATTGACTGAAGGCAATGAAAAAGTAGACTTCAGTTGTATGTGAGTAGTAGAAATGTAAATGTGCAATATGATAACACTGTTATATGTTATGTATGAAAGTTGTTAAGACCGTAAATCCTGAGTTCTCATCACAAAACATTTTATTTTCTAGTTTTTTAACTTTGTGTCTGTATGACTCTATATGAGATGATGAGTGTTCACTAAAATTATTGTGGTAATCATTTCATGATGTACGTAAGTCAAATCATGGTGCTGCACACCTTAAACTTATATAGTGCTCTATGTCAGTTATACCGCAATAAAACTGAAAGAGACTATGGCTGATTCCTGTAAATGTATGGCAGAAACCATCACAATATTGTGGAGCAATTATTCTTCAATTGAAAATAAATGAATTTTATAATTTCCTTAAAAAAACCTGAAAGAGGGAGAAAAGAAAACCTGGGAACATGTGATCCAAAATCAGAAAGAAAAATAGTCAATGGAAATTTTCTCTGAGTGAGCTTAGATGTTGCTTTTAGCAAAAACTTCTGGCAGTTATTAAATTTGTCCAAACAAAGAAATCATGTTTAAATAACTAACAGAAAATATGATGACCACGACTTAACAAATAAGGAATCTCAGTAAGGATTTAGAAGCTATTAAAAAAGAAGGAAATGGAAATTCTAGAAAAGCACAATAACTGAGATGAAAAATACACTAGTTGAGTTCAAGAGCAGATTTTAGGTGGCAGGAAAAAAAAACAAAAAACAAAACCCTGAGGAACTATCAATAGAAATAATCCAATCTGAAGAACGGAGAGAAGACCATTGAAGAAAAATAATCACAGCCTTTGAAATCTGTGAAACAAGATCAAGTTTACCAACATATTTATATTGGGAATTCCAAAAGGAAAGGAGAAAGGGACAGAAAGAATATTTGCAGAAATAGTGGGCAGAGATTTTTTAAGTGTATTATAAAACATCAATTTATAGTCTCAAGAAGCTCATTGAATCTCAAGTAGGATAATTGCAAAAAGATCTACATCTAGATACATCATTGTCAGTTTGCTAAAAGACAAAAAGAATCTTGAAGCAGCAAGAGAAAATTGACTCATCACATACGGGGTAAAAGCAGTATGATTTATAGCTGGATTCTCATCAGAAAAAATGGAGGCGGTGGATTGACATGTTTAAAATGCCGAAATAAAAAACTGAACCATAAATTTTGTATCTAGCAAAAATATCCTTTTAAATGAAGGCAAAATTAAGTCATTTCTAAATAACTATTTATAAAGACAGAGAGTTTCTTGTATAAGCAGATCTGCTGTTATAAGCCATCCCAAAGGAAATGCTCAGACTGAAAGCAAGTAATGCCAAACGGTAACTCATAGCCACGGGAGGAAATGAAGAAAATCAGGAAAGATGAATGTATAGGAAATAAAGGAGTATATAAATATAACTTTTCCCTCTTTTATTCTCTTAATTTCTTTAAAAGGCATAAAATGACTTAAAGTAACTATGACACTATTTCTGGATTTCTAGCAGAGATTGATGTAAGTATCTAGAGGAAGTTTGAGGAAATGGAGTTCTGTTGGAGTAACGTTCTGTATTTTACCTAAATCAAGCCAGCATTAATTTGAAGTAGACTGTGATAAATTAAGATGCATGTTATAATCCCTAGAGCATCTACTGAGATAAAAATCAGTCCCATACTTTGAAGGTTAGTACTTAGAAGTCATTTCTCAAATGACTCTTGAGAAAGTCAGCTGTAATGGGAAGGAATGAGAGAGAGTTGGTAATGACCACAAAGGAGATACAAGGGGATACTTTCTAGTGCATCAGTGAGGGATTAGTTTTGTGTGAAGAGAGGAAGTGGGTAGACATAGAGTTGAAGGCTGGTAAATTTGCTGAAGTATTTGTGTGAAATCGATAGTTGGGAGATTAAGATTTAGAATCTGAATACCTAATCACTAATTTTTACGAAGAAAATCACTTGTATGGTGAGATGAGATCTTGAAACAGCAACTAAAGGAAATGAAACAGATAGCTACAGGAGACAAGTGGAAGGATTTATAGGCAGCTCGAACAGGCTGGCAGCTGTTGACCTTAATTAACTCTGCTGTGGCTTGTCTTCCATGTTTGTTAGCAGTTCTTGGCAGCTTAGATATCAGAGTGAAGAACATAGATGGTTGGTTTGATCCAGAGTTTTGCATGGTTACTTGAAGTGATGAATAATGATGCTTGGAAGTTTCTGGTCTAGGTGTAAATATTAGTGAGGAACTTTATCCCAGAGTCCTTGGCTAATCGAAACACCAAACTGCTTGAAATAGTAGTTGGCTCCTAATTCCAAGTTCAGTTTCAGATTTGCTAAAAGTTGTAGTGAGCTTACCTTTAGTGGCAGTCACACCATATCTGGAATATTTTCTTCAGTTTCAAGTACTATGTTGTATGTCATCAGGACATCTTCATTTAGAAATGTGACAAAGATGGGGAGCACTGTTTGCAATTGTTGGAGTAAAGAGTAGGTTAGAGAAGTCTTTGTGAAGGAAGTAAAGCTTGAACAGAGTTTTCATGTATGAGAAGTTTGCCGAGTCGAAATGACCTCTCCAGCGGGATAACGTATATAAAGACCCTAAAGCATGTGACAAGTTGGTGTATTCACAGAACTAGAACTGGTTTCTCAGAGGATTAAGTGATAGACTAGTGGTTTTCAGGTTATCCCAAAAGTTCTGAGGGTTATTTGGAAATGTGTAATGTGCTATCTCTGAGAAAGAGGTTATGTGAGGCCCAGCTAGAGAGTCATGCTGTGCCCATAAATATATTCAGCCTACTCCCATGTTTCCCTCATATTCAACGGAGCATTTCTGCTTTTATACCCAATATGCCACATAAAATTTCATTTAAATAGAAATTAAATCGATGCCCACATAAGATTTCATTTAAATAAATAAGTCTGTGGCCACTAAAAGTTTCTTCTGTTATTAGATGATAGTGAGCTATGGGAGAGCTTTAAGCAAGGGCCAGAATTCAGTTTGACTTGTTTAAGAAACGGTATTTTGATGGCAATATAAGGATATATTTGAAGGAGAGGGGTCTGCAAGAGCACTTAGAAGGCTACTGCAGTAAGACAGATGAGAACTGAGAATTGTCTGATGAGTAATGCCCATGGGGGTAGAGAAATGGATTATAGATAGAGTTAAAGTGGGATTGTTAGTGGTTAAGAGTATGGATAGAGTCCGACTGCTTGATTCAAATCCCAGTTCCTTTACTTACTGCCTTTGTAATAGTGGGCAAAATTTTTAACCTCACTGCCTCTGTCTTTAAAATGAAGATAATAATAGTAATACTAATGATGATGATGAAGACACCGCTTATCTCCAAAGGTTGTTGTGAGGATTATATGAGTGTTTGTAAAGTGCTAGTCAGTTTAAAGACTTGTACCACATGTCCACAGCATCATTATGTACCAGGCAATATTCTAAACATTTTTATGAGATGTAACTAACATGACATAAAATCATGTGCAATAATTTGAGAGACAGTTGGCAAAGAAATTCAAACCACTAGCAATAAAGTAAATAATGTGTGGGTCATTGGGCTTAGGCTCAAAGGAAGGCAAGTGAGATCAGGATGAATGATCGTACATAGGAGGAATTTTAAACGCTAGAGATTTAGATGAAGTTAAAAAGCAAGTGTGTTGGGCATAACAAGATCAAAGAGATGAAAGTCTGAAAGTGTACCCAGTACTGTAGCCACCGTGTGCATTTGGAATGTATTCATAGATAGTGCAGCTGAGGAGCTGAATTTTGAATTGAATTAACATTTAAAAACCGAAGCAGTTTTAGGAGAACTCAGAGAGTTAGCCGGCTTCAAAGCTGAGCACCCAAGTCTGTCCTCTCTTCTGGCGCCACCTGCAAGCTCAGGAATTTCCCAGTACCACCATCACCTTTGATGATTTGCTAAAAGTACTCATAGAAGTCACTGAAAGCTGTTTAACTCACAGTTACAGTTTATTACAATGAAAGGATTCAGATTAAAATCATCTAAGGGAAGAAGCACAGAGTCCATGAGAAGTACCAAACATAGAACTTTTATTTTCCTCTCCCCACAGAATGTCTTACTCTCCTGGTGTTGATATGTGATAGTATGCAGAGTCTTGTCCATAGAGAAGCTCACCTGAGCCTCTGTGTTCAGAGTTTCTGTTTTACATAGGAAAGGTTGATTGACTGATTAAATACTTACATGGTTGACCTCTGTCTCCAGGCCAGCTGACCCAAAGCTCCCACCCTAAGTCACATTTTTTGTTCTAGTATGGCCGGCTCACACCCTAAGACTATGTGGGTATGGCCAGTCCCTTGCTAACTCATCTTGTTAGACTACCTGGTATGATCCAAGGTCCCCAGGCAGAGACACTCCCATGAAGCATACACTCCAAAGGCCCAGACCTCTGGAAGCCAAAGGATAAAGCCAGGCTATCATGTTGGGCAAGGCCAGTTCTGTATTATACATAGTGTAAAACATTTTCCCATTGAACCCAATTCTTATTTTTGTAAAATTACATTTTGCCTTGACTATAAGCAATGTCTGGCTTGAAATGTATGCTGTAAGTGTAAAATACACACTGGAGTTTGAAGACTTAGTATGAAAGAAAGAAGATAACCTCTCATTGCCAGTATGCATGTGTTTTACATGTTTCAGTGATTATATTTTTGATATATTGGTTAAAATAAAATAAATCCTTCAAGTTAATTTCAAAATGAATCATTTTTTAAAATGTGACTACTAGAAAACCTTTAATTATGTAAATGGCTCACATTTTATTTCTATTCAACATTGCTGATCTAGAAGGTTATATTGAGAGAGAGGGGCATATACTATTGAAGTTTAGAATTTCAGAGGTATAAAACTATCAGGCAGACACAAGTGCAAGGTGTGGCCGTAAGAAACCTGCTGAATTTTGGTGGAGTTATAGGTCGCTGTAGACAAGGTTCAGGCAAACAGGTTAAATTATCAGGTAAATTATCCTCGAGGCTATGAACATTGCCTAAGCAACTGGCAGACTCTGTGTGGAGCTGTGGACTGTGAAATGAGTTTCATTGTCTTTGATAAGGGAGTTCCCAGGTAGCTCAGCTGGTAAAGAATCCTCCTGCAATGCAGGAGACCCTGGTTCGATTCCTGGGTGGGGAAGATCCGCTGGAAAAGGGATAGACTAACCACTCCAATATTCTTGGGTTTCCCTGGTGGCTCAGCTGCAGTGTGGGAGATTTGGGTTTGATTTCTGGGTTGGGAAGATCCCCTGAA
This sequence comes from Bos mutus, assembly GCF_027580195.1. NCBI lineage: Eukaryota > Metazoa > Chordata > Mammalia > Artiodactyla > Bovidae > Bos > Bos mutus. The sequence continues at coordinate 52,260,186 of NC_091631.1, forward strand.
GAAGGGAATGGCTACTCACTCCAGTATTCTGGTTTGGAGAATTCCATGGACTGTGTAGTCCATGGGGTCACAAAGAGTCAGACACATTGATAAATGTGAAGGCAAAAGAGACAGAAAGGGGTTTACCAGATGCCCTCACATGTTCCTAGTATGAAGCTAGTGGGGACTTAAATTTCCTAATCCCATATAGAGTACTGTCCTTTTTTTCTTCACAAGGTCTCTAAAGGGCTTGTTGTCCACAGAGAAATTGTTTGGGAGGTGTCAGAGCACAAGATACAAAAGCCCAGCCATGCTTCTTTGCCCCATTAGTTGCTACTCAACTTTTATAACCCTTCTCAAAATGTTATGCTTTCTGTGAACTCTGCCCTGATTGTGCTAGAGATTTATTGCCTTTTTCCTTCTTCCTCTGAGCGCACCTTTACTGTAGCACTGTTTGCAGTAAGTTTTTCTTTTTCTTTTTTCTTTTATGTTTCTGTGTCATTGACTTACACTAGACTGAGTAATTCAGACAGTACTGTCTTGACTGATCACTTTTCTCGGTGGTTCTTTTGCCAGACCCTCCTCATCTTCCTGACATCTAAATTTTGGAGTGTGCCTGGTTCAGTTGCTTGGACCTCTTTTCTTCTATGCACATCTACTCCCTTGTTGATTTTTATGACCATGCAGCTTCTGACTTCCAAATTTTAAGACTCCAGTCTGACTTGTTCTCTGAATTCCTGGTTTATATACTTAGCTGTTTGCTCAATATCTCCCCTTGGTCTGATGGACCATATGTCTTAACATGTGCAGACTGAACTCTTGGTTTCATTCACCAACTTTTTCTTTTCACCAGTCTTTCCTCTCTCAATAACCACAACTCTGTGCATCTAGCTCCTCACACCAGAAGCTTCTACAGAGTCATACTTAATTTCTCTTTTACTTTCATACCTCAGACCAAAGCCATCAGTAAATCGTGGTGACTCTGCCTTCAGAATATTTGCTGAATCTGGTCACTTATCATCACCTCAACCAATACCAACCTGATTGAAGTCATAGTCATCTCTTGCTAGGATTACTGCAGTAGCCTTTATCCAGTCTCTCTGAATCTGCTCTGATTCCTCTATGGCAGCTAGAGTGGTTCTTTTAAAGTAAAAGTGGAATGTTCCCACTCAGCTCTCTACTTCTATCAGCTTTCTCTTCTGTTTGGGCTTCCCTGGTAGCTCAGCTGGTAAAGAATCTGCCTGCAATGCAGGAAACCCTGGTTCAATTCCTGGGTTGGGAAGATGTGCTGAAGAAGGAATAGGCTACCCACTCCATACTAGGCCAGTATGCTGGCCTGGAGAATTCCATGGACCGTATAGTTCATGGGGTCACAAAGAGTTGGACATGAATGAGCGCCTTTCACTTTCACTCTTTTTCATCTGTTGGGAATAAGTGCACAGTCTATAAACCTCTGTGTTATGTGGTCTCCAGCAGCCTCTGTGACCTCAGCACCTAGTACGCTCCTGCCTTTTCATATTGACATCTCTTTCTTGTTTGTTAAACTCTGGATATGTTCCCACTTTAAGGTCTTGATATATTCCATTTCTTCTTCCCAAAATACTCTCCCCAGATATCTACATGGCTCTCTCATCCATTTCCTTCAGGTCTCCTATCAAATGTTACCTTATTAGAGAGGACTTCCTTGGTGGCTCAGATGGTAAAGCATCTGCCTACAATGCGGGAGACCCGGGTTCAATCCCTGGGTCGGGAAGATCCCCTGGAGAAGGAAACAGCAACCCACTCCAGTATTCTTGCCTGGAAAATCCCATGGACGGAGGAGCCTGATAGGCTACAGTCAGTCCATGGGGTTGCAAAGAGTCAGACACGACTGAGTGACTTCACTTCACTTTGCTAGCCGTACTGTCTGAAATCTCACTCTTCCTATTGGCCCACTACTCTCTAGTTCCTTTTCTGCTTTATTCTTCTTCTTGGTTTTTATTGACAACAGACATATATAAAGCCTCATAAACTATAAGCCTCATAAGAGTAAGGACTTTGTAAATTTTGAGCCTGGCTAATAAACAGTACTTAGAATAGTTCCCATAGAGAATATATGCTTATTAAATATTTATTGATCTGCTGAATGAAAGACAGAGTGAATGAAAGAATGTCACTAGATTGCATTGTGACGATTGAATCTTATCTGTGTGTTAAGTGTCTAACAAATTTATTTCATTGTTTCACAAAGATAACCAAGTCAGGCATGGAATTTTCATGTTATTCCATACACATTTTAGCTCAAGGAGTTTTTGACATGGAAGGAAAAATACCTTTTTGTTTTCTGGATAACAACAGAGAGAGACTTATTAAAGACTATGAATTCTAAGCAATGTAATCGGCATTGCATTGCACAGTCACTAAGTCAGGTCCGACTCCTTGCAACTCCAAGGACTGTAGCCCTCCAGGCTCCTTTGTCTATGGGATTTTCCAGGCAAGAATACTTGGGTTGCCGTTTCCTTCTCCAGGGGATCTTCCTGACCCAGGGATCAAACCTGTGTCTCCGGCATTGACAGGCGGATTCTTTACCGCTGAGCCACAGGGAAGTGCTGAAGCAATGTAATACTCTTCAATAAATGGTTATTGAATGAGCATTTATTGCTCATTCAATTGATTTATTGAAATGATCATTGCATACTGTTTGACACTATATTATAAAGGGGCAGCCATGACAATGTGGGTCTGTTTAACTTTACAAACAGAACTGAGAAACTGGTTAGTTTTGTAAACCACTAAACTCATAATTTTAAATTTCCACAGAATGATTTCTTTAGATATACATCCCCAGACTTCCTATTTGAGACCATGAAGTCATAAATCCAGCACTTTATCAAGAAAAGTTTCCTGAATACCAGGCAGAATTCATAGGCATTTAAAATAAATTATTAACTTAACAGTACTGTGTTGAAGTGTGTATGATTTATTATGGACATTCGCAGAGCCTTAAAAATAACATTTCCTAAAGGTGCCAACATGTATGGAACCCAGAAGTTCTCACACAGCCATTTATTTATGCCATGGGATTCTCAGACACCAACAGAGTAGAAATGGAAAAGACCAAATTGTGTAACTAGAGGCTTTAGAAATAGCTGAGAAAAGAAGAGAAGTGCAAGGCAGAGAAGAAAGGAAAAGATATACCCAACTGAATGCTGAGTTCCAAAGAATAGCAGCAAGGGGGAGATAACATGCATTGTTCATTTTCTTCTTAAATGAACAATGCAAAGAAATAGAGGAAACAATACAATGGGAAAGACTAGAGATCTCTTCAAGAAAATTAAAGATACCAAGGGAACATTTCATGCAAAGATGGACACAATAAAGGACAGAAACGGTAAGGACCTAACAGAGACGTAAGAGATTAAGATGAGGTGGTAAGAATACACAGAAGAACTGTACAAGAAAGGTCTTCATGACCTGGATAACCATGATAGTGTGGTCACTCACCTAGAGCCAGACATCCTGGAGTTTGAAGTCAAGTGGGTGTTAGGAAGCATTAGTGCAAACAAAGCAAGTGTAGGTGATGGAATTACAGTTGAGCTATTTCAAATCCTAAAAGACGATGCTGTTAAAGTGCTGCATTCATTATGCCAGCAAATTTGGAAAACTCAGCAATGGCTACAGGACTGGAAAAGGTCAGATCTCATTCCAGTCCCAAAGAAGGGCAATGCCAAAGAATGTCCAAACTACCACACAATTGTGCTCATCTCATATGCTAGCAAGATATTGCTCAAAATCGTTCAAACTTGGTTTCAGCAGTAAGTGAACCGAGAACTTTCAGATGTACAAGCTGTGTTTTGAAAAGGCAGAGGAACCAGAGATCAAATTGCCAACATCCACTGGATCATTGAAAAAACAAGAGAATTCTAGAAAACATCTACTGCTTCATTGACTACACTAATGCTTTTGACTGTGTGGATCACAACAAACTGGAAAGTTCTTAAAGAGATAGGAATAGCAGACTGCTTTACCTGCCTCCTGAGAAACCTGTATGGAAGTTAAGAAGCAACAGTTAGAACCGGACATTAAACAAAATGGTTGTTGACTGGTTCAGAATTGGGAAAGGAGTATGCAATGCTGTGTATTGTCACCCTGCTTATTTAACTTATATGCGGAGCACATCATGCAAAATGCCACACTGGATGAGTCCCAGGCTGGAATCAAGAGTGCTGGAAGAAAATCAACAACCTCAGATATGCAGATGATACCACCCTTATGGCAGAAAGTGAAGAGAAACTAAAGAGCCTCTTGATGAAGGTGAAAGAAGAGACTGAAAAAACTGGCTTAAACTTCAACGTTCAAAAAACTAATGGCATCCAGTCTCATCACTTCATGGCAAATAGATGGGGAAAAAATGAAAACAGTGGCAGATTTTATTTTCTTGGGCTCCAGAATCACTGCAGGTGGTGACTGAAGCCATGAAGTAAAAAGGCGCTTGCTCCTTGGAAGGAAAGCTATGACAAAGCAAGACAGCGTATTAAGAAGCAGAGACATCACTTTGCTGACAAAGGTCCCTCTGGTCAAAACTATGGTTTTTCCAGTAGTTATGTTCAGATATGAGAGTTAGACCATAAAGAAGGCTAAGCGCTGAAAAACTGATGCTTTTGAACTGTGGTGCTGGAGAAGGCTCTTAGAGTTCCTTGGACTGCAAGGAGATCAAGCCAGTCAGTCCTATAGGAAATCAACCCTTAATATTCATTGGAAGGACTGATGCTGAAGCTGAAGCTGCAATACTTTGGCCATCTGATGCGAAGAACTGACTCATTGGAAAAGACCCTGATTCTGGGAAAGATTGAAGGCCAGAGGAGAAGGGAATAACAGAGAATGAGATGGTTGGTTGCAATCACCGACTCAATGGACATGAGTTTGAGCAGACTCTGAGAGACAGTGAAGAAAAGGAATCCTGGCTTGCATGGGGTCATAAAGAGTCGGACAGGACTTAGTGACTGAACACCGAACAGCAACATGTACTAGATACTAGGTGTTACATATGTTAGCTTGCAGCCTCCCACATGTTTGAGAACACTGTCACATTGTTTATTTGAATACACTGCTATGTGCTGGGTGATGGCTGTTGTAACATGCTTTTCTTATTTAATCTTCAAAGCATTCTATATATTTTTATAACTAAAATACTATTTTAGTTATATAAATTAGTTTATAGTTTATATTAGTTATATAAATTATTTACTCCCTTTGGTTAGAAAAACTAGCTGTTTTTTAAGGCTTTACTGACAAGTCAGTATTACTGACTTCATAAAATAATCTATTTCCTTCTCTAATTAATTTCCTATTCATTGTTCTTCATTCTTTTGTTTTATTTTCTTAATATCAGACTTTTTAGCATTTATATTTGTAACCTGCCCAAAATATGAGGGAGCTGCCTGTGCTTAATGCTTAAAAAATTACAGTTTGATGACTTCGCTTTACTGCTAAAGATCCATTCATAGTTGTTGTCTAGCTATCTTGCTGATTTTATCATGACGTAAAAATAAATGCCCCAGAGAATGAGCAAAAGGTATATTTTTACATGGCTCCTATATTAATATTTTTTGAGGGTTTTCTGAACTGTTTATTGTTAACCTTCTGTGGAAAATGAACTTTTTCTGACAAAATGAAGCTACTAGAAAAATATATTTTAATCATAATATTTAAAATATTTGAGTTATATAAAGAGATTTTTAGTTCATTTTTAGAATTAAGGCATAGTAATTCAGTGTGCTTTCAAACTTTGATGTTCTGATATGTGTGTGTGTGTGTGTGTGTGTGTGTGCGCTCGCGCGTGCGCATTTATGGGGTTAAGGAGGGGGAGAGAGATTTAAAAAAAAAAACCTGGTAAAATATATATAGTTTTTCATTGTAACCATTTTTTAAGAAATATTTACTTTTTAAATATATATACATTTTTTCATCGTAACCATTTTTTAAGAAGTATTTACTTTTTTGATCTGGCCGCCCTGGGTCTTCATTGCTGCACACGGACTTTCTCTAGCTGCGGCCAGAGGAGGCTGCTCTCCAGCTGCAGTGCTTGGGCTTCTTCTGCGGTGGCTTCTCCCTGCAGAGCACAGGCTCTGGGCATGCGGGCTTCGGTAGCTGTGTCACACAGGCTTAGTTGCCCCACGGCATGTGAGATCTTCCTGGACCAGGGATCGAACCAGTGTCCCAGGCATTGTGAGGTGGATTCTTAACCACTGAACCAAACAGGGAAGCGCCATTGTAACCATGTTTTAAGTATATAGTTCAGTGGCATTAATTATGTTGATATTATTGTGCTACCATCAGCAACATCCATCCACAGAATTCTTTTCATCTTCTAAAACTGAAACTTTGTACCCATTAAATAACAACTCCCCATTTACCCCTCTCCCATCCCTTGGCAACTACCATTCCCTTACAAGTAACCATTTTAAGAAGTTTCCCATTTAATATTACTTCTTTTCAGAAATATAAATATATACATGTATACCCTTATACATATTTGTATTTCCTCTTCCTTACCACACCAACGGAAGCACACTATACATATTATCCTAGACCTTATGTGGAATTGTGGATGGAAACCTATCCATGGACTAAGAATCCCTGGTCTAGATGAATGAATAAAGAAGATGTGGTATGTATATACAATGGAGTATTACTTAGCCATAACAAGGAATGGAACTACATCATTTGTAGTGATATGGATGAACCTAGAGTATGTCACCTCATGCGAAGAGTTGACTCCTTGGAAAAGACTCTGATGCTGGGAGGGATTGGGGGCAGGAGGAGAAGGGGACGACAGAGGATGAGATGGCTGGATGGCATTACCGACTCGAGGGACGTGAGTCTGAATTCCGGGAGCTGGTGATGGACAGGGAGGCCTGGCGTGCTGCGATTCATGGGGTCGCAAAGAGTCGGACATGACTGAGCGACTGAACTGAACTGAGAGTCTGTCATACAGACTGTGAAGTAGGTCAGAAATAAAAAAAACAGATATTGTATATTAATGCATATATATGGAATCTAGAAAAATGGTACTGATGAACATATTTTCAGGGCAGGAATAGAGATTCAGAGCTAGAGAAGGGACTTGTGGACACAGTGGGGAAAGGAAAGGATGGGACAGACTGAGAGTAGCATTGAGATATATGTGTATATATATATATATATATACACTACTAAAATAGGTAGCAGGTGGGAAGCTGCTGTATAGCACAGGAAACTCAGCTCAGTGCTCTAGAGGGGTGGCGGTGGGGTAGGAGGGAGGCTCAAGAGAGAGGGTATGTATACTTATGGCTGATTCACATTTTGTACAGCAGACCCTAACACAACATTGTAAAGCAATTATACTCTGATTAAAAAAAAAGAAGAACCCCTGGTCTAGAGGAAGAGGCATACATGTTGAGAAACAACTACAATGCGGTTGCTCACTGATGTTACAAAGTATATGGACCAAATGCCATTCGATATAAAATATGGACCAGTTCTTCTAGGACTTCCCTGGTAGCTCAGGCGGTAAAGCGTCTGCCTACAATGAAGGAGACCTGGGTTCCATCCCTGGGTCGGGAAGATCCTCTGGAGAAGGAAATGGCAACCCACTCCAATGCTCTTGCCTGGAAAATCCCATGGACTGAGGAACCTGGTAGGCTGCAGTCTGTGGGGTCGCAAAGAGTCGGACATGACTGAGCGACGTCACTTTCACTTTCTTCTAGGGTAGATGAGTATGTTAGGGAAAGCTTCAGAGACATGATTTTAAAGAATCATTTGAAAGAATGAGCTAGACTTGGAGCCTGCAGATTATGCTAGGAATCAGAGAAGAACCTCTGTATGACAAAATTAGCTAACCCACCTTGGCTAGTATATTGATATAGCATGAAAAACATTTTTACTGCATCTGAGAAGTCTGAATGACATTCTTAAAAGGCATTTTAGGATATATGCGATTCTGTTTCACAGGCTGCCTGGGCTTATACTTAAGTCTAGAAGTATTTTTTTAAGAAACTAAGAAAACAAATCCTCCTTTATACATTAATGTGAATAGACCTCATATCAAAAGAATGGCATGTTTTTAATAGCCTTAACATAAACTATGCTTAGTTTACAAACTTTGTTAGTGGTAAATTAAAGAGTAAAAAAAAAATAGTTTTTATAAAAGTTTATAGTCTATCGTCTGATAGTTATTCCTAGAGTTAATCTATAATTAATGAGCATTCATCACATGCAAAGGTCTCTTTTCTATGCAGTAGGGAGGCATAGGAAAAAATAGAAATTGTTCTAGCCTAAAGCTTTTAGAACTAAAGCTTATCTTGTGGCTGTGTGTCACAAAAAAAAATGTGTTTTCTCAGAACACTGAAGCAAAAGGTTTAGTATTTGGGATAGACAGAAAAAAATAGTATGCATTTTGTTTTTATACCTGCAAGAATGCTTAGTTATGAGCAACTCCGAATAATTATTTATCTTGGTTGCAGTGGTAGTTCCACAAATCTATACATATGATAAAATGACATAGGAGTATACACATATTCCAACCATGTCAAATTCTGGCTTTTGATATTGTTCTATAATTATGTAAGATTGGACTATTGGAGGAAACGGGGTGAAGGATACATGGGATTTCTCTGTACTATCTCTGCAACTTCCTGTGAATCTGTAATTATTTCAAAAGAAAAGGTTAGGGGAAAAGCTTGCTACTTTGGCTGTCATTTTGAGAGTAGATTGTGGTGGGCCAGGGGCAGAATCGGGGGTACTGGTTAGGAGAAGTATTCTGAGGTTTTGCAGAAATCCAGAAGGCCGATAAATGGCTATTGGACTAAATCGGTGGCACTGGAGTAGGGCGGGGAGAGGGGTGGGGATAGTTGAGTTCTGGATGTGTCTTGATAGCAGAGTTTATAAAATCTGCTGATGGACTGGATGTGAGATGTGGGAGAAAGAGAAGGAAAGACAACAGCAGGGTTTGGGGCCTGGACCACTGGAAGGATGAAAGAAAGAAATGGTAACAAGAAGCAGCAGCAAGTAGAGAAGCCTGGTATGAGGTAGTTGGATTCTTGTCAAGGAAAAACAAATAACAAGCCCTCTTCCTCTAGTGCCTGGCAGCTCGGGGCGTCCAAGGGTTAGGGACAGTGTGATATTTAAGTGAGTGCACTCTTGTTAACCTGCTACCAGGCAGCTGGGTTATCTTGGCCTCGCCTTGGCTCTTTTGGAAAGAAGCATGTGTTTGATAAACAGGAAGTTGTTTCCATGGGTGTAGAAAGACGAAATGATAGAACCGAGTGGCACAGCAGAGAACCGCTAGCTGTGGTTAGCCTGGAAGGGGCAGAGATCCTTGCAGGTAGCCACCTAACTTAGCACACAAGCCGCCTTTTCCCCATTCTAGACTGAGTTATTTCTTCATCATGAAAAATGGAAAGTCTCTGCCCTGTTGCTTGACCTGCTGTCAGGGAAGGTTCATTTTCAGCTCGTGTTTGGGTCAGGTACGAGTCGTGGACCTAGCAGACAAATGGAGACACTGTCTGTTTATAGTGGAAAAGTGACTTATTTTAAGAAACGTTGGCTCCCCACCACTACCCCATTAGTGGCATGCCTCTGACACTCCAGTGAGCTGGGCTAGGGATGTTAAGACTGCCTTGTGTGTATTTTTGCTCTTTGAAAGGTTAGAATCTAAATGTACCACAAGATATTTCTTCTTGAGTCAGATTGGGACAAAATTACAAGCAGTGAATTCTGAAGCAAACTTTATAAATGCTGGTGCCTGAATACTTTTGAAACTTCAGAATGCATTCCCTCTGCTTCTAATAATATACTCTTCATGAGGTATATATAAATCCCTTAGTGTCACTAACTTTTTTTTTTTTTTTTTTTTACTTTGTAAGGAAAAACAGATAAAAAAGATTATAGAAATCCGGTGCCAAGTGATTTATGGTGATTGAAAAGTGAGAAAGAGAACTTGGACTCCTTACTTTTTTGTTGTTTGTTTTTATAGTTTTTATTTCATAGTTTTCTTGTAATAAGAGCTAGAAAACAGGAGAACTGTTTTCTCCTTCTAATTGAGAGTCACTGCATCTTTGTCAGGGTTGAAATGGTTGAAGTTATGATAGAGGATACCTTTAAATTTGCAGGTACAGTGGGAACTAAGTAGATTAGTAGTTAATTGATGGTGAAAAGGGGTTTACTGTGACGGATTGCATATTGTCTAGACTCGGGTGAGTGGGTGGGGGCACGAGTCTAGGAATACAGGAAGCTAGTGTCCGAGCAGGGTGGGTTGCTTGGGACTAGTGATGTGGGTGGGATCTTGCCCAGTATTTCGGAGAATTAGCTCACTAAGCTGTCCAGAAGAAGCAGAACAACTCTTTAGAGTTCCTTGCAACTGGGTGTCTCCTGACAAGTTTCAAAATGTGTTTTACTTTGAATGTTAAAGTGGTTCAGGAGCTGTTTTGTATCATTTGCCTTCTGAAATTACCCCAGTGTGTTTTCCAGCACTGGGACTTTGTGTTAAGTCCAGGCTGGCCTCCTGCTCTGGGTTTCTTCGCTAGAAGTTAAATATCGTATTTGAACTGGAAGAATTTTTGCTACTTGCCTATGGAGCATTCATGAACATAAAGCAGCCATTTGTCAGCAGGCAGCTGAAAGGCATTTTCAGCAGGGACTGCAAACCACTGCAGGCTGTTGGCTTCCTGGCACACCCACCAGACCCTAAGGTTTACGCCGAAAGCAAACTAACAGGACTGTGGGCTGTAGGTGGGGGGAGTGGTGGTAATAAGATGGGCAAAAATAAAAGCAGAGGCTGGAGTCTGAATGACATTGAGCCAGTATGAAGGTCCTGTATGTGGGGAAGAACACAACACTCCCCCAAAAAACTTAAACATCAAACACAATGGCTCAGAAAAAACATCTGATGTTTACAGCTAACACATTTTAAAAAAAGTAAATTGTGTGTGTCTTTTTTATATTCATAGCTATAGGGATACTGTAGATATCTTTAGGGAAAGTGAAAGTGTTAGTTGGTTAGTCGTGTCCAACTCTTTGCCACCCCATGAGCTATAGCCTGCCAGGCTTCTCTGTCTATGGAATTCTCCAGGTAAGAATACTGGAGTGGGTTGCCAGTTCCTTCTCCAAGGGATCTTCCCGACCCAAGGATCGAACCAGGTCTCCTGCATTGCAGACAGATTCTTTACCATCTGAGCCGCCAGGGAAGCCTTCTTTTGTGAAAGTGCTATATAATTTAAGCTGTTTTTCCCAGTGTGCTGTCTCAAATACCTTGTAACCAGAACCATGTAACATTGACAGTTGGTGTATAATAATAAAGATCAATTTTGAGCACTACAGTATCTTGAACAAAGAGCCTTACGATCTGTTAACCAAATGCTGAAATAGCATTTACGTAGTATTGAGTGGAACTTTTTTTTTTAAATAGCTTTTTAAAAAATGTCTTTGGAAGTTAAAATTTTGTCATATATGATAACTCTTAGTCAAAGTACGAGTATATTCCCAAATATGCTGTTCTTTCTTTGGCCATAGCATGTAACAGAATTTATTTCTGTTTAGCAGATCAAGAGATAGAGATATTGGCAGTATAAATGATTCATCCAAGGACAACCAATGTGTCATTCTAGAGATAAAACAGAACTAGTCTGCATTCCACCAGCTCCTGGCCTGTGTAAATTTTTGAGAACTTTCCAATCATTTTAGGAAAACAAAGTACTTGGAAAATATAAAGATTTTTTTTTTAATAAAAGAAAATCACTTATTTTGGAAATTGCTAAATTAATCATTCTGTTGTGTTTAAGAAGCTCTTTGATGTGTTCTGGTAATTAGTATTTACTGCCAGATGAATGTCTCCTGGGCATTTTAATTAATGGGTGGCTTGGCCAAATGAGCTTCTGATGGTAAACCTTCATAAGGGCTTATTTTTGTGTTTCTCAAGAATAGCTGTCTCTTCAAAGCTCTTTAATTAGACAGAGTTTAGCAGCTAAAACACATTATTAGAATAATTAGGCCTTGGATTAAGAGCAGTAGTGGGTCAAAGGAGCAGGTACTGTTCGAGAATGGACTCTTGCAGTGGTGCACGGTGTCCACTTCTGATGGATGTCCAGTTCTTCAGCAGCTTATGTTCACTCCTTGTCCCTCTCTGAGGCTTTTATGTTGTTTGAAGTTCATTTGACAGGTCATACCAGAAGCCTAAACATACCAATGTGTGAGCTCATTTATCACCACCTCCAAACTCTGGTGGAAAGCTATATCCTAGTCCTATTAATATCTAAGCTAAAGTCTTCTTATTTTCTCTTTATTTCTACCAAATTGGTAATCTTAGCCATAATAATGATTGTTTTTGAGGGAAATGCGTCAAAGGTTTTGTTTGGGGGTCATTGATAACTCTTAACAATTATAGCAGCTTCTTTGAGGAGTCTTTCTTAATAAATAATCTACTTATAACATTGTTCTTTAAATTACTGTTGTATTTGGTCTCCAAAGTTTTATTTTCTTTGTGGTCAGAATGTTGTTCGAATTGTTTGAGAATCTGCTGTGTAGATGAATTATCATTTTTCCTCCTCTTCTTTACACCCTCTTCCCCCATTTCTTGTCCTAAGCTCTTAATCTTGTTAGTCTTTACTAGAGCATATATTTTATTTCAGAATTCTTCTCTGTGGTGAAAGAAAGAAATATCTGACTGGTCTCATGGGGGTTTGAGATGGTGCCAGAACAATCGGGTAGTGTTACTGAAACTACTATTAGAAAACAAACAATAATATAGTCACTTATATTGTCTAATTTTTCACTTTCCCACTATCTCAGGATGCTTATGATGGCAAATGCATCTTTTCCCGAGCTGGATCAGTTGGTTTAAGGATAGTGCTGAGAGGCTATTACAGATTTCAAACGGAGCAAACTGTGTCACTAACGTTTCTAATCCTATCAGCTGTCATGACCCGTATTTGTTGTTAGATGAAGAACTGGGTTAGGATATGCATGTCATTGGTTTAATATAAACCTACTGCTATGATTAGAAAAAAGTTATAGAACTTATGATATGTATCAACCAGTTCCTTTTTAAAGATAGTAGATAGCCTGATTTAGAGATATACAAAGCTTATCACATGTAAATTCTTTTGTTGTACCTTAGCAACATAGCCAATGGGATTATTTCATTTAAAGTGGTAGAAACTTCATTTGGTTTTCTATCAGTAAAGCTTCATAACACAGTTTTAAAATATTTGGTAAGCACAATAAATGCACATGTAAAGATGCAGGCATATTGCTGTACATCCCAGAGAATAGTCACCAAATACATACATTTTTATGTCAAGTTGTAAAACTTGAGAGCAAAAGGGATCAGCCTGAACAGAGTCCTATATAAAGCAGGATTTCCCCCCTTAGTAGTGACTGATTTCTGTCTGTTCTCTCCTAAAATGATTGATTACCGGGACTCTGCTTTTTGACTCACTCTTTAGCACAGGAAATATTGCTGATACTGATACTTATCTCATGTGCACGTTTGCTGTGTATATGTAAACTTTCGCAGCGGAGCTATGAACAGGAAGATGTTGAGTATTACAATCCCTGAAGAAAACCATTGCGTGTGTCCCTCACTACTCTCCCTTTCTTACGGTAGGGTGAGTGTACTCGTATGCACATGTATGTAATGGGATTTATACTTAATGGCGTTTGGATGCTGACTACTAATGAATTTTATAGATACAAATCAAGGCTGTGAGTGCATTGTGTTCCATCTGTTTGTTTCACATCTTTGACTCACTCTTGTGCTGGGCCCACTAGCAGCCCTCCTCCCGTCTACCTTTTGAAGTCACACCAGTCCCCAACAAGAACTGACGGTACTCTTCTTTGGCACAGACCACCTGGTGGCCCACGGCAGGATGGCAGAAAAGGAGGCCCGTCGCAAGTTCAAACAGATCGTTGCAGCCGTGTATTTTTGTCACTGTCGGAACATTGTTCATCGTGATTTAAAAGCTGAAAATTTGCTCCTGGACGCCAATCTGAATATCAAGATAGCAGGTGAGAAGTGTGCTGAGGATGTGCAATAGGAATAAAGGAGCTTTTCCTTCAAGGTTCTTAAAGCGAGGGATTGTCTTGTTTCTATCTATTCAGAAAGAAGGATTGTCAAAAGGATTTTGTGTGTGCATGGCTTGAAAATGAATAAACTTTCAGAATACACTTATGTAAAATTTTCACATAGTTTCTGATGCAACTAGGTTGGGGAGAAGAAAGAAAAAGTGATTTTTAAATAAGGAATACAACATAGAATAAAGTAGTAAAAAGATCTCATAAAACTGTATGCCCATCCTCACTTGAGAAGGTTGATTTGTATCATTGCTGATACAGAGCATACTTATTCTTAAGACTGTGGTTTTAAGAATAGATCTTATCGTGGTTTAAAGGCAGTCCATCTCTTTTCATCCTCAAATTTCATTCATCTGCTCGTCTGACTGCCTGAAAAAGCACTTTTCACTGCCTCAGTCTCCTCATACTTCAGTTTTAGTAAACTGCCAGCATTTGCCTAACCAATGCAAGCTCACCACCTATTGATAGAAGAAAGTGACTGCAATCTATATGGAAACTATAGATATGGAAATAAGCCATTTTTGTTTTCTGACAGTTTTTGGCATTACATTTTATGTCCCTCATGTCCCAGGTGAAAAAGGAAGGGAGTCTCATATAGAAAACAGAAGTGTAGCTAGACTTTAACTGTCTTGAAAAACCTAAGTAAGAAGCAGTTCTAAAGATTGCCCTCCTTAACCAGATGGTAATTCAGAATTCAAGTTTATATTATACATGAGAGGTCAGAGTCCCTGTGTGTAGGTTGGTGATTCTTCTGACATAACTGCCCACGTTCCAGGCTCTGCTTTCACATCCTTGGAATTCACCTAGCCTTATGTTTATCTGAGTTGGGCTGATTAGAACTTTTCAGCTGTGAGCTCTTTGAGTCCTGTATTTGCTCAATATACAGTAGACAGGAATTAGATACTTTCTTTTTCTTAGATGAAATTCAGTTTTTCCTTTGCCCTTATGTCTGTTTTATATTCTGTAATGCTCTCTAGATGCTGACACTTCTCACAGAGGCTGGGCAGGGGGAAAGGCCTCACAGTTTCAAACCCTCTTTTGTCATTATTGTAGCTTCAGTTGAATTAGTGATAACAATACCTACTAAGCTTCACAATCCTTAAAAGTATAATAAAATGTTGTGTTAATTATCTATTCTGATGTAACAAATGACCGCACACTTTGTGGCTTGAAGCAATATAAGTGTATTGTCTTACAGCTCTGGAGGTCCAAAATCTGGAGTGAGTCGCGTGGGGCTGAAGTCACGGTGGGGTGGGGCTGGCTCCATCTAGAGGCTTTTGGGGGATTCGTGTCCTTCCCTTCGTCAGCTTCTGGAGTCCTTCTGCGTTCCTTGGCTCAAGCCCTTTTCTCACGTCACTCTTCCGCCTCCTGTTTCCATTGTCACATCTTTCGCTCTTTACTGTTCCCCCTTTTTCCCTCTTGAAAGGACCTTGTGACTATACTGGGCCCTCCAGGATGGTCTCTCCTGCTCAAGGTCCTTACCCTGGTGACCGCCCTCGTAGTCCAGTGGCTAGGACTTCACACCCCGGTGCAGGGGCCCACTGGCTGGGAAACTAGATCCCACAGGTCGCAACGGACATGGAAGATCCCAAGCGCCACAACCAAGAGCCAGCACAGCCAAATAAATGATAAATAAATAAAGTTTTTAATGAGTATATAAATGAAATTTTAAAAAAAGATTCTTTTTTTAATAAATGAAGTTTAAGATCCTTGACCTAATCATGTCTGCAAAAATACATAACACATTCACAAGTTCCACGGATTAGGACAGGGACATCTTTGAAGGGCTGTCATTCAGCCAGCCACAAATGTCATTGTAGGGCTCTTTGGATTGGTAATTAAGGTAGTGAGTTAAAAAAAAGGCCCAGATTTTGTGCTCCAGTCTTATTCTACTGACCAAAGACCAAGAAAAAATTGTTATGCTTTTTTGTTCTTGATTTTGAATTTAGAACCATTTTGGTTTAGTTAAGGGCAATTTGCCCTAGAGAAGGAAATGGCAACCCACTCCAGTGTTCTTGCCTGGAGAATTCCATGGAGAGAGGAGCCTGGTGAGCCCCAGTCCCTGGGATCACAGAGAGTTGGATACAACTGTGTGACTAACATACACACACACACGGGCAATTTGCATGGTTTTTAATTTTCGCATTGAAAAGCTAGGTGTTAAAGCAGGGATTGGTGACAACTGAATTTAGGGTCTCTACTGACAAATATTTGGAAAAGGAGATTTTTTAAAGCTTTCTTTGTTAAACCCATGTAGTCACAATATGAGTTTCTACCTGCTGATGTGTAATTATGGACTCCTAGGGACGCTGGCATTCAGCTTTGGGCTGTGTATTAATCCATATATTTTCGCAGGATTTTTGCTTCGTTCACTTAAAGTCTCTGTTTTCGTTGTTTGTTTTTGCCGCAAAGCAGAGAATCAATGAGCGTGATGGTTCTGTGCTCTTACAGCTCTCGGATGTTGCCTTTGCGTTCTTTCCTTCATGCCGTCCCCGCTCAGTTTCTCAGTCGTTGCCCAAGCTTCTCTCCCTACACACGTTAGATAGAATGCCCATTCTCACCTCCCAAGCCTTCTCTGAGTTCAGTCGACCAGGGGGAGAAATGCTGCTAACTGAAGCTGACCACAGCATGACTAGTTTCAGAGAGGTGTGTTGGATGGTTGTGACAGGACACAGTCAGGTAAGTAATGAAATCAGCTTTTATTCTCAAAGCCCAGAGTAACTTTCAGATCCTTGGTCTTTTCAATAGTCTTTTTGACAAATTATTATAAGTCTTGGTAAGAAAGAACTACCATATAAAAAGAAGTACATGAGAAAGAAAGGAGGATTTTTTTGTTTTATATAAAATATTGTTAGTCTTAGGCACCTCATTTAAAAAGAATCATATATGTTATAGTAGCAAATTAACATGGAATTAATAAAAATTCAGATTAGGAAATCTAAGGAGTGTGTTTTCCTTATGTCAATATTTATGTAGTGGTTTATTTTTTTTATTGGCATATAATTGCTTTACAATGTCATGTTAGTTACTGCTATATAAGGAAGTGAAGCAGCCATTTGCATACATACATCCCCTCCCTCTTGAATCTCCCTTGCACCCCCTCATTCCACCCCCTAAGTCATCAAAGAGCTGAGCTGCCTGCAACGCGCCGCTGCTCCCCACCATTCTCTGTTCTGCACGCGGTGACGCCTGTGTGTCCATGGCCGTGTCTGTATGTCATTGCTGCTCTCCCAGATTGCCCCGCCCTCCCCTTCCCGCCCTGTGTCCACATGTCCATTATTTATACCTAGTGGTTTTGATGAAAAGGTCATGTATCCTGTTCAAAAATAGATGAATAAGTTGTTCTAGGGTTGTTTGTGTTTGCAGGAATGTGTTTGCTTTTTCTATGAAGTAATGTGACAGTTTACATGTAATACTCTTGGTACTACTGTAAAAATGTAGTAAGTATAAAAGCCCGTATTTGCCCTCTTCAACAGAATATGTGTTTCCTGGACACAAGAGGTAAATTTCAGTTACAGGCATTAAAAGATTCAACATCAGTCCATGGTTTAAGAGTTTTTGTGATTAAATTCTTAGCTGTGAATTTTTGTTCTACGCTAGTTCTAGAGAGAATGAAGCCCAGGTGAATACTTTGTTGTCTTTCTGGTTTTAGAATTTAAAAAGGCTTCTTCTTAATGCTGGTCACAAACCTATATCTTCTGTAGGATTATTTGAAAGATGTTTCTATCATTAGCAATCCAGAATAAGCATTGATTGTTTTCAGAATAAAGAATTTTATTTCTGAAAGACAGAACTGCCAAGTCTAAGAATTTTTAGTGGATATCTAAAATCTTCACGGTTCCACTATCATGGAACAGAGAAAAGAAGGCTGAGAACATACTCCCACCCTCAAGAATTTGCAGTCTTATTTGAGCAGCAAATGTGTAGACTACAATGAGATTTTGCTTCATGTATATAAAAAGTGGGCTTTCCCGGTGACTCAGTGGTAAAGAATCCACCTGCTAGTGCAGGAGATGCAAGAGATGTGGGTTTGATCCCTGGGTTGGGAAGATTGGGAAGATCCCCTGGGAAAGGGAATGGCAACCCACTCCAGTATTCTTGCCTGGAGAATTCCGCGGACAGAAGAACGTGGCAGGCTACAGTCCATGGGGTCGCAGAGTTGGACACAACTAAGGGACTGAAGACAAGCACATATAAAAAGTACTTTGCAAGGCATTTTCACACATATCATTTAATTTCATATTTGGCATACAAGTATAGCTTGTTTAGAAAACTAGAGTTTCCAAAAGACCTTTAACTTGCTAAAACTTTGAATTTCTTTTAAAGAGCATTCATGCAAAGCCCTTTCTTGTATAGAGTTCATCGCTGGGAAAAGAGTAGGTTTCTTGGTCTCTAATCTTTCCCGTTTCTTGCCTCAGATGTGTGAGGACCACAGAGGAGCAGATGCCAGATGGGGGAGGCACAGCATGGCTCCCTCAGCACATCCTCATATCCCTGGGTGACGGCATGGTCAACAGCTACCAAATTACAGTTTGATACAATAGCGAGAGATGTTACATAGCACGTTGTGATTCATTATCATGTTAATTGTATAGTCCAATTACCACAGAGTTCAGAGGATGAAGAAACCACTTGAGTTTGCAAAATTCCATTAGATAACAACTGCCACCGGGACTGTCAGCAGCTCCTGCTTACTGTTGGACTCCCACTGCCTTGCACGTACCTGTCCTGCAGTGGGTGCTCAAGAACTCTGTGGGTCTGAACTTTATATGGCAGTGATGAGGACAGAATCATCCTTTTGAGAATGTAGCCCTTGAGGTGAGTCTTAAAGGATGAGCAGACTTCTTTAAGGATAGGTGTTGAGGAGAGAATGCCAATAGGATCAGCAAATGTTAATAGAGCACATGCTGTGTGCGGATCTTGGGGATGCAGCAGCAGGTAAAATAGTCCCTCGGAACTAACATTCTGATGGCAGAAGATAGACAGTAAACACGTGAACAAATGAGCTGTCATAGGGCTTCCCTGGTGGTCCAGTGCTTAAGACTCCACGATGCCAGTGCAGCGGGGAGGGGGGTGGGGGTTGGTTGATCCTTGGTTAGGAACTGAGATCCCACATACCATGAGACCCAGCCAAAAAAATTTTTTTTAATAAATAAAAAAGTTCTCATAAGGACTTGTGAAAGTGGTAAAATGACTTGTGGGAGGATAACCAGGACAGGCACAGCCTTCCAAACAGAAGGAGGAGCAAGGCCAAGGCCTGAGTGAGGTGACGGTAACATGTTTAGGGGACAAGAGACAGGTTTGCATGGCTGGAGATGATAAATAAGGTGGGGAGTGGAAGGATGAAGTGAGAGAGCTGGCACGGGCCAGTTGACGTGGGGTGCTGTGCACATGGTGAGGATTGGGGGGTTATTTGGTTACAGTGGGAACCTGAGCTGGAGCAGCCTGAATAGCAGTAGGACGCACACAGCGTGTCTGCAGAAAAGCTTGGCGAGAGGGAAGACTTGAGGAGGGGAGGCATCCTGAGAACGTGGGGAGGGGCAGTATTTATACTGGATTGCGAGATTGTTTGACTTCTAGGCTTAATAAATCAGACTGCGGTGGATAAGGGAAAAAAAAGTGAGAGTAGGGAGAGGGGACAGGAAGGCAATAGGAAGATCAGTTCAAAGCCTGTGCAATGCATACAGCCGATTCATGTTGCTGTGCAGCAGAAACTAACACAACATCGTAAAGCACTGTAAAAGTGGACTCTAAAAAGAAATAAAATTTTAAAAGAGGAAGCAAAAGCTCATACTGGGGCAGTGGGATGTAGCTTTATCTAATTATCCCTCGTCTGTAAGGTGCCACTTCAGGTATCTGCCTTTTCCTGGAGAGATCCATGCTCTTGTGTATTTCCTCCCCTAGACTGTAAGCAGGGGAGTTCCCACACTCGTTTCTATTACGTGTTCCTCAGTGGTCTAACATAGCAGGTGCTCAGTAAATAAGTGTTTGTTGAATGGGGGTGGGTGGGGTGGGGAAGGCCTGTGAAATGTTAAGATTCCGCATGCAGGTGGTGGTGCTGGACCTGGGAAGGAAGAAAAGGGCAGCAAACACGAGCGATGCAAGCGAGGAGGAGTCTGGGACTGGGTAACCAGTCACAACTGGGCCAGGAAGAGGGAGCTTACAGTCAGTGTTTGTTTAGAAGTAGAGAAATCAGATTTCCTTATTGACAGATTATATTAAGCTATCAAAGAAGTCTGCTGTTGCCTTATTTTTAACAGTTGATGCACTGCTGTTTGAAAGTAATTTTAATTCTTGTCCCTAGAAACTAAGAAGAGAAATTTCTAGATTTATAAAAGATTGCCTAAATGTAGCTGGCTTATTCCATGAAGCAAAGTTATTTGAAATACTCAGATGCTATGAGAATGTTTTGAAAATTGTGGAAACTTTTTTTTTTTTTTAACCTAAGGAAGTTGGAAACTTTTTTCTTTAAATGTCGACTCCCAGAATGGCCTCCATGAGATGGTTTCCACTCCGGTGTTATTGTTTTAGTTGGCAATCAGTAGACAGCAAAGATCTGAAGTTCAGCTACAGCAAAGCCAATATTTTGGAAAGAATTTCCACAGTGCATGGATTTAAGGTACTGTGGAAATTTTTGACCTTTAATGCAGTGAGATCTAGACTACTTCATTTTTTAAAAGTGAGAAATGAAAACATTTGGTAATAACTTCATTGACCTTTCACCCCCAGCATGAATATACTGAGATATAGTCCTACAAGAAAAAATAAAGGTTGGAAACCTTGGTTTCTGAGACTCCTTCCATAGCCTGGTGATTGAGAATATCCCCGAGAGGTCAGAAAAAGTAGTTATGCAATATTCATCATATCACTCCCAAATTTTATGTCATGGTACTAACACCCTTTATTTTGGTAATCTTTCAGTACACCTCCCTGGTTGACAGGGAGTAAATTGAGACTCAGGCCATGTAACTTCCCCAAATTTGGGTCCTAATGGAGCCTAGGAGTCGTAAGGCCTCACCCGGTACTCACAGCCTGAAATGGTGAGGACTCTCAACTAGCAGGGCTAAGCAGCAGTCATGTATATTGACCCTTGAGAAAATGCAGTTGGGGGAATTCTCTCTTCTGAATCATATTCCTAAGACTGGAACTTCACTATGAAATATTAATGCACTTTCATTCAAAAGGTGTTTCAGGTACACATAGTTGATTTTTGACAAAAACTCTGTGAAGTTAAAATTTAAGTGAGCAGATTTTTGTCAGTCATAGTTCTGGGTTATAAGTATAAGGTCTTGTTGATCTTGAAAAGTGATTGCACCTTGCTAGGATCAAAACCAATTTTCTGTTTTGGGGGTTTTATTAACAACAGCTATGCTACCAGTACAAAGCATTACCTCTCAGATTTTCCCACTGGTTTTCCTAACACAGAAATGAACTCACACAGGCTGGGGGGCAAGTTGGGGGCTGATTACATAGTCTGAAATTGCTCACTTTGTAAATCACATGCTTTATCTTTAAATTCATGCACATTTTGTATCCTCCTCAATGTTGTATCTACATTTGTTTTAATATTAAAATTATTCAACTTTATTTAATATAGGGAAAAAATTGATACTCCTACAAGATATATTTTATTTGGCTTATAGTTTCACATAACTCTTGGCATACTTCAGCATTATGCCTAGAACACGCAGACGTGAACCAGTTTGAGAGATGGAGAATAAAGAATTTCTTCCCCAACTTTAGGTTCCTCTTATACAAACTCCTATTAATTGCAGATCATTCATTTGGGGGATAATTGTGTGTGTGTTAGATGCTCAGTCACGTCCAACTCTTTGGGACTCTGTTGACTGTAGCTCACTAGGACTCCTCTGCCCATGGAAAAGTACTGGAATGGGTTGCCATTCCCTTCTCCAGGGAATCTTCCCAACCCAGGGATCGAACCCAGATATCCTACACTGCAAGCAGATTCTTTACTGAGCCACCATTAGTGGTAAATAAATGGGGTAGTGGTTTAGATCTCCCAACTCTTACGTGGAATGGTTTGAGAGCCTTTGACAGTAAAGCAAGTGAGTCCACCTGCTGGCTCGGAGCTAAGGAGCCTGCCTGTAACCCAGCCATCATGATTATTGCTCAGTTGGAGTAGTTGGGCACCCTTGATAGTGTTGACCAGTGTGCGGTTTTTCATCAAATTTTGTTAGATTTACATGGACTATTGGATAGTATATAAAGTATAAGAAACATTTATGTTAAAAATTTAATGAGGATGGAAATGATAATCTACAATGTCTCAAGACAAACCTTGCCTAATTCATGGATTATCTTCATTGATCACAGACCTTTTATAGATGTTTCTAGGTATTCAAGAGCTAAAATTTTTATATATATACACACACACGGACACATATAATATCCAGTTTGCTTTATTGGGAATAAAGACTGCCCACATTATTGTGTATTATTTGCAAAGAAGTGCTAAACTTGCTTATCCATTTTACCATTTAAAAACAAACTATGGAAATAATAGGGTTTAGTTTTTAGGTTAAAAAGTGTAAGAATTCCGAATACAAGACCATGACAAGTTTTGACCATTTGTAATCTCAGTTTGTAATCTCAGCATATGGAGCTTCCCAGGTAGTTCAGCAGTAAAATCCAGTTGCCAGTGGAGGAGTCACAAGAGACACGGTTTCGATTCCTGAGTCACAAAGATCCCCTGGAGAAGAAAATGGCAAACCACTGCAGGATTCTTGCCTGGGAAACCCCATGGACAGAGGAGCCTGGTGGGCTGTAGTCCATGGGGTTGCAAAGAGTCGGACACAACTGAGCACACACGCATGCACAACCTCAGTGTATCGGTGACTTCCAAACTACACGTATCAATTTGAGATAAATACTTTTTTTACATAATTTAAATACATTAATGAGTCATTTGTTAAATGGGCAAAACAGTTTTCCTTGAATAATACTATAGTGAACTTTTATTTTTTTATTGAAAGATGATTACTTTACAACATAGTTTATTGTTTATCCATCCTGTATATAATAGCGTGCATCTAATTCGAATCCCAAACTCCCAATCCATTCTACTTAGTTTCTAGGTGACAATTTAGAGTCTTATAGGTGATCATACCAACTTTTCTCCAAAAGTAGCTTTCTGTGTATCAGATTATATGTCTTAACTTTTAATTTGGAAAATATTATTTTTGTACCTGTATACTATATTTCTATTTGGTGTCTTTAGTTTTTGTTGAGAATTTAAGGGGACCTTAATTCATTATGGTCTGTAAAAGGTGCTAAAAATTTGTATAGTGTACTCACCTATCAGTATTAGAAACTTACTTGATTGAATGATTGGACTTTTATTTTTCTAAGTGATATGATTTAGAATTATGACTATAATAATATGCATAAATGTTTCCAGGAATTCCAATGGATATTGTTTGTAGGTCTTACAGAAAGTGTCTTAGTACAACTCTTTGCTATATACGCCTACTCTGTACTAGAGTTTGATGAAAAGGTCTTATGTTTTGTGGGGTTATTGTTGTTTAGTCACTTGGTTGTGTCCGACTCTTTGCGACCCCATAGACTGCAGCACGCCAGGCTTCCCTGTCCTTTACCATCTCCCGGAGCTTGCTCAAACGCATGTCCATTGAGTCAGTGATGCCATCTAGCTGTCTCCTTCTGCCTTCAATCTTTCCCAGCATCAGAGTCTTTTCAAATGATTCATTTCTCTGCATCAGGTGGCCAAAGTATTGGAGTCTCAGCTTCAGCATCAGTCCTTCCAGTGAATATTCAGGACTGATTTCCTTTAGGATTGATTGATTGGATCTCCTTGCAGTCCAAGGGACTCTCAAGAGTCTTCTCCAACACCACAGTTCAAAAGCATCAATTCTTCAGCACTCAGCCTTCTTTATGGTCCAGTTCTCAACTCTCACATCCATATGGTCCAACTCTCACATCAATATGTTTTGTTTGGGGAGGGTTATTTTTCATGAGAAGGGTAGTGCTATCTATAATAGAGTAGAGAGGGTTTATTTATTATTTCATTTAAAAATAGCCAAGTTCAGTTTTCCTAACTGCTGAGATATTTTAACGCTTTGAGGGAAAATGCATGTCATTCATTGAAAATACCCATGTAATGTTGGTCCAGCAATTTTGTTTTTAAACTTTAATTTTCCACAGAGATAGCATACTGCATAGACACCTAGTGCTGGGAAGTTGCAGAGCGTCAGGAGATTCCTAAGGTTAAGTGATGGGTGCAGAGGAGCCTCATATGTGGTGTAATCTAGAAGCGGCCACAGAATGGTCCTTTAATAGCTCTCTAAAACGTTCCAGGAAGGTACATATATTCTTTCAATCTCCTGAGAATTATCTCTCGCCTCCTTCAATTCTGACCTTCTCTGGTTTCTTAAACTAAATCAACGCCCACCCCCAGTCCAGAAGCTGATTACTTGATTTTTTTTTTCCCATGAAGAAATTTCTCTTGAGTATAAATGCTCAGGCTGTGAGTCAGTAGTTTTTGGCATTACTTCCCTATTAGCTCCTAGTTAGGAAGTTCAGCCAGAGGTTGGAGGGATTGCTAAAGACAGGACTTCCCAAGACCCGTTTTTAAGAGCAAACTAATATGGAGACTCCTGGGAACTTAGAATTTGGTCACTACCAATATTCTGAGATCTGCACAGTTGACTCTTGTTGTGTTCAATTCCAGATAAAGCGTTTGGGCCACATGATTCCTAGGCTAGTGATGTTGTGCAGGAAAAGCGTGATTCGTGCCATGTGCAGAAGGAAAATGGCGGCCCACGCTAGTGCTCTTGCCTGGAGAATCCCACAGATGGAGGAGCCTGGTAGGCTGCAGTCCACAGGGTTGCAAAGAGTTGGACACGACTGAGTGACTTCACTTCACTTTACTTCTATCTTAGTAGTCCATGTAACAGTCTGAATCCCGTTTATAAAGTGTTCTTTCACAGTTCTTGATCTTTGGTTCTTCAAGTCATTTTTAGCTTGTACACTCGACAGCTTGTGGCCCCTACCCTGCACTTATTAGTCCATTGAGAAGTTAATCAAGGGCCAGAATTATTTATATTCTTGATCTTTGTCTCTAGTTGTAAGTGCAGCGTTGGGGTTATAAGTTTTCAGAAACTTTCAGATTTTAAAACATGAAGGATTTAGTCACAGTATTTTCTGGTGAGGTTGTTTATTCAGACTACATAGTTATTTTCCCACTTCGCTTTTTTCCTCTGCCCCATACTTACTTCCCACAGCGAGGGAATGAGATGAAGCACGAGTGAGTCTGGGAGGCATTGGCTGTCGCTTGTAGCTGTGCTGCCGTCCACCTTCACAGACACTGCCACCCTGTGGGACTGGCTGCAGGCTAGTCCTAATCTGTCCCATCTGCTTTGGGTTTCTCCTTGGTTAGCCAGAAAAGAAGTCAAGGGCATTGCTCTGAGGTGGTAGACCAAATAAGAAGATTTCCTGTTGCAGTCAGTTGTCCTGATTTTTAAATTCATGCCACCCATTGCCTCTTTCCCCTTACCACACAGACACACCCCTTTGATGATGTACTTCCTTTTAGGGCCACAGTATCACTGCCCCATATAGCCCCAGGCTCCTGATCTTGCCTAGAACAAAGGATTTCAAGTCTCAAACTGGATAGTAAAGCTCTGGCATTTAAACCATCCCTAGAAGACAGGCATATGGTTCAAATTAAAGTCTGCTGCTCTGTATTAAGAGAAGGGGCTGTAAGATACCATTCCAGCCTGCAGACAAATGCTAACCAACCAGGGTGTTCGGGGCTTGGAAAAGAGACTTAACCAATTATGTTAGGGGCCACTTGTGAGTGGAGAAATAAATGACCATAGGCCACATGAAGAGAACAGCTCCACCCATATGGCTTCTGTTGTGTTGGGGGTGAGTATTTAGGGGGTGAGTATTTAACCAGTTTCTTCTCTTGTTTCTCCCTTTCCTTCTGTAACTCTTTAGAATATTCATCATTTTAATATTGAATCTGTAGGTCATAATTTTCTTCCTGTTGCTAGTAAATAAAGAGTAAAGGACATAAAAGTATCTTTATGGCATCTTTGTACCTGAGAATTTTCTAAAACTGCTCAGTGTTTTAGTTCTTATTATTAAAGGCTTTATATTAAAAAAAATTTTTTTAATATATTACTTATTTATTAGGCTGGGCCAGGTCTTAGTTGTGGCACACAAACTCTTAGCTGCTGCATGTGGGATCTAGTTCCCCGACCAGGGATCGAACCTGGACTGCCTGCATTGGGAGCACAGAGTCTTAGCCACAGAACCACCAGGGAAGTCCCTAAAAAATTTTTAATGTGGAGTACTAAAGCAATAATATAAGTATACTATAGAAAATTTAAAAAGCAACAAAAGATTTTTAAGTTTTCAAACTAGAATCCTACCTTAAAATTATCATTGTCATTTTGAATGCATTTTTTTCCTATGAATTTTTTAATAGTTGTAATTACTGTATGTACCATTTTAAATGTGTTTTTTATCTTTCATATTATGTCAAACATTTTCCCTATGCTGCTCCCTATAGTCATTTTTAGTGCTTGCATATCAAGTAGGTATTCTGTAATTAATTTCTCCCATATTGTTGTGACAGCACAGAAAGTCAGATAGGGTTTTCTTGTCCACTCCCCCTTCCTTTCTTTGACATATGTCAGTGCACTGGAGGCCTGGGTTCGATCCTTGGGTTGGGAAGATCCCCTGGAGAAGGGAAAGGCTACCCACTCCAGCATTCTGGCCTGGAGAAAAGAGTCGGACACAACTGAGCGACTTTTACCTTCAAAACTGCAAAATATATATACTTAACCTAGGAAAGTATATATACTTTCCTTGGAGAAGGAAATGGCAACCCACTCCAGTACTCTTGCCTAGAAAATTGCATGGATGGAGGAGCGTGATGGGCTACAGTCCATGGGGTGGGTCACAAAGAGTCGGACACGACTTCACAACTTCACGAACCTTGAAACGTGCACTGAACGTGTTCTCTTCTTTGCCTTAAGTCTCTGTGTTACTTTTGTTGTTGCTGTTGTTGTTTTTTATCCCTGTGGACATTGCCCCACTTCTGCGTCTCCCTGCCTGACGCACCCGTGCTCTCCATCCTGCACTGTGTGAACAGAGCCTGCAACGCTGTGGTTTATTTTACTTGTGCCCTGGGTTAGAATACTCCCAGGCTGACATGAACTGGGGCCGTACAGCACTTCATATTGGACGATAGTTCTGAAAAGCTAAAATAAGGTAGTGGCTGAATACAAAGTGCCTGAGGTGGTAAAGGAATGCCTAGGCTCTGCACATCTACTGCTTCTTACCTCTGGGACTTGAGTAATTGAAAAGTTATCATCAGAAAAAAAATCAGTTCAATTTAGTCACTCAGTCGTGTCCATCTCTTTGCAACCTCATGGACTGCAACACACCAGGCCTCCCTGTCCATCACCAACTCCCAGAGTTTACCCAAACTCATGTCCATGGAGTCAGTGATGCCATCCAGCCATCTCATCCTCTGTCCCCTTTTCCTCAGAAAAAAAATACACAGCACTATTTACAATATCTAGGACATGGAAGCAACCTGAATTTCCATTGATAGAGGAATGGATAAAAAAGATACGATATATATGTGTGTATATATAATAGAATATTACTCAGCCATAAAACAGTGAAGTAATGTCATTTGCGGCAACATGGGTGGACTGTCAGATTGTCGTTGTGAAGTAGGTCAGGCAGAGGAGAGCCAAGTGTCATGACATTGCTTATATGTGGGATCTAAAAGAATGTGTATCATGATATTGCTTATATGCGGGATCTAAAAGAATGTGACAAATGAACCTATTTACAAAACAGAATAGAGTTATAGATGCAGGAAACAAATTTATGGTTGCCAGTGGGAAAATGCAGCGGGGAGGGAAAGTTGGCCATATGGAAGGAAAAGAAGGAAAATGTAAATCTCCTTAGTGTTGTTCTTTGTTGGCAGCTCTTGTCCAGTTAGGGAGTTGGTGATAGTATAGATAAAAATGTTTAAAATGAATTTTTAAACTATTTATAAGTAATGTGTCTTAGTCCATTTAGGCTGCAGTAATAAAATACTGCAGACTAAGTGGCTTATAAGCAACAGAAATTTACTGCTCACAGTTCAAGGCTTGGAGATTCACACTCAGGTAAGAAAAACAGCCTGATCCCTCCCCTTCTGAGCCATGTGGATAATGGAGCTTAGAGCCAGTGAAATGGTCCCTAAGGGCAAAAAATAGAAGTAGAGGAGAAAAAAGGATCCTATTGTTTTCTTTGCTTATTATGAAATATCATGTATATAAACAGAAATGTACATTAACCACATGTGTACACTTTAATGAATCTCTATAAAGCAAACACCTGTGCAAATTACCACATAGGTCAGAAAATAGATAATGTAATTAGCTGGGCACCCCGTCACAACCTCATTCTTCCCCCATGGGGTAACTCTGTCTTGATATTCATGTTAATCACTTCTTTGCTTGATAGTTTTTTTAAAAGTAGTTTTTACCACCTGTGCAATATATCTTTCAGAAGTTTTGTTCCAAGAGGTGCCATTTATATTGAATGTAATGTGCAGTGGGCCCATCCTTAATATAGTTCGCTTGTTTTTGAACTGTGTATCAGTGGAATCACACTGAATATATGACTTTGTGTTTTATTTCACACAACACTGTTTGCAAGATTTACCCATGTCTGTATAGCTAGGATTTATTCTTTTCTATTTCTATCTAGTATTCCATGATAGAAGTATACCACAAATTAGTTTTCCATTTTATCCCTGGATGGATATTTGGATTGCTTTCAGTTTGAAACTCTTACTGTTGCAGTCTTGCAATGAATATCGCACTCTTAAACATCCCATTGCATTTTTAAACATCTAAGAGTCTAGACCAAGGAGTAATGTTTCCAGGTTGTACTATATAAATGTTTTCAGATTTCACTGAGTGTTATTAAACCAGTCTGTCAATTTGTGTGAGTTCCCGTTGCTGCATTTGTCCTCACCAGTGCTAGGCTTTTTTTTTTTTTTTAATTGAACCATAGTTGATTCACAAGACCTTCTAGAACTAAGACCCAAGAAAGATATCCTTTTCATTATAGGGAACTGGAATGCAAAAGTAGAAGTCAAGAGATACCTGGACTAATAGGCATATTTGGCCTTGGAGTACAGAATGAAGCAGGGCAAAGGCTGATAGAGTTTTGCCAAGAGAACACACTGGTCATAGCAAATACCTTCTTCCAACAACACAAGAGAAGACTCTACACATGGACATCACTAGATGGTCAATATTGAAATCAGACTGATTAAATTCTTTGCAGCCAAAGATGGAGAAGTTCCATACAGTCAGCAGAAACAAGACCAGGAGCTGACGGTGCCTCAGATCATGAACTCCTTATTGCCAAATTCAGACTTAAATTGAAGAAAGTAGGCAAAACCACTAGACCATTCAGGTATGAACTAAATAAAATCCTTTATGATTATACAGTGGAAGTGACAAATAGATTCAAGGGGTTAGATCTGATGGACAGAGTGCCTGAAGAACTGTGGATAGAGGTTTGTGACATTGTACAGGAAGCAGGGATAAGACCATCCCCAAGGAAAAGAAATGCAGAAAGGTCAAATGGCTGTCTGAGGAGGCCTTACAAATTGTTGTGAATAGGAGAGAATCGAAAGGCAAAGGAGAAAAGGAAAGATATACCCATTAGAATGCAGAGTTCCCAAGACTAGCAAGGAGAGATAAGAAAGCCTTCTTCAGTGATCATAGAAATCTCTTCAAGAAAATTAGAAATACCAAGGGAACATTTCATGCAAAGGTGGGCACAATAAAGGACAGAAATGGTATGGACCTAACAGAAGCAGAAGATATTAAGAAGAGGTGGCAAGAATACACAGAAGAACTATACAAAAAAGATCTTCATGACCCAGATAATCATAATGGTGTGATCACTCAATTAGAGCTAGACATCCTGGAATGCAAAGTCAAGTGGGCCTTAGGAAGCATCACTATGAACAAAGCTAGTGGAGGTGATGGAGTTCCAATTGAGCTATTTCAAATCCTAAAGGATGATGCTATAAAAGTGCTGCACTCAATATGCCAGCAAATTTGGAAAACTCAGCAGTGGCCATAGGACTGGAAAAGGTCAGTTTTCATTCTAATCCCAAAGAAAGGCAATGCCAAAAAATACTCAAACTACTGCACAGTTGCATTCTTCTCACATGATGGTAAATAATGCTCAGAATTCTCCAAGCCAGGCTTCAACAGTGCATGAACCATGAACTTCCAGATGTTCAAGCTGGGTTTAGAAAAGACAGAAGAACCAGAGATCAAACTGCCAACATCCATTGGATTATCAAAAAAGCAAGAGGGTTCCAGAAAAACATCTACTTCTGCTTTGTTGACTATGCCAAAGCCTTTGACTCTGTGGACTACAACAAACTCTGGAAAATTCTGAAAGAGATGGGAATACCAGACCCCCTGACCTGCCTCCTGAGAAACCTATATGCAGGTCAGGAAGCAATACTTAGAACTGGACATGGAACAACAGACTGGTTCCAGATAGGGAAAGGAGTACATCAAGGCGGTATATTGTAACCCTGCTTATGTAACTTCTATGCAGAGTACATCATGAGAAATGCTGGGCTGGAGGAAGCACAAGCTGGAATCAAAATTATCAAGATAAATATCAATAACCTCAGATATACAGATGACACCATCCTTATGGCAGAAAGCAAAGAGGAACTAAAGAGCCTCATAATGAAAGTGAAAGAGGAGAGTGAAAAAGTTGGCTTAAAACTCAACATTCAGAAAACTAAGATCATGACATCTGGTCCCATCACTTCATGGCAACTAGATGAGGAAACAGTGGAAACAGTGACAGAATGTATTTTTTTGGGCTCCAAAATCACTGCAGATGGTGACTGCAGCCATGAAATAAAAAGATGCTTGCTCCTTGGAAGAAAAGTTATGACCAACCTAGACAGCATATTAAAAAGCAGAGACATTACTTTGCTAACAAAGTTCCATCTAGTCAAAGCTGTGGTTTTTCCTGTAGTCATGTGTGGACGTGAGAGTTGGACTATAAAGAAAGCTGAGTGCTGAAGAATTGATGCTTTTGAACTGTGGTTTTGGAGAAGACTCTTGAGAGTCCCTTGGACTGAAAGGCGATCCAACCAGTCCATTGTAAAGAAAATCAGTCCTGAATATTCATTAGAAGGACTTATTCTGAAGCGGAAACTCCAGTATTTTGGCCACCTGATGCGAAGAGCTGACTCATTGGAAAAGACCCTAATGCTGGGAAAGATCGAAGGCACAAGGAGAAGGAGACAACAGAGGATGAGATGGTTGGATGGCATCACCGAGTCAATGGACATGAGTTTGAGTAAACTCCAGGAGTTGGTGATGGACAAGGAGGCCTGGTGTGCTGCAGTCTGTGGGGTCGCAAAGAGTCAGACACAACTGAGCGACTGAACTGACTGATTTACAACTTTAGTTGTTTCGACTAGTTTCAGGTATGCAGCTATACGTATCCACATACGCACTCCTCTTAAAATTTTTTTCCCGATATTTTGCCATTACAGGACCCTGAGTCAAGTTCCTTGTGCTGTATACAGTTGGTCCCTATTAGCTATTTACTTTATATTTAGTAGTGCTGGATATTATTACACTTTATAATATTTCCCAAGCCACTGAGTGCGTAATGGTTATCTCATTGTGGATTTAGATTTTAATTTCGTCTTAATAGTGAGATTGAACTCCTTTTATGTCTTTTGGCTTTTTTTAAGTATCTGCTAAAAAAAAGTCTTCTGCCCGTGTTTCTACTGGGTTGTCTGTCTTACTGATTTATAGGAGTTTTTGTTTCAATAATAAGAACATGAGTCTTTTGTTTTATGTGTTACAAATAGCTTCTTTTGTTTCGAGATTTCTCATTTCATTCTCTTTAAAATACCTTTAAAATACCTTTAATGAATACACCTTTTAGTATAATTTTAATGTAACCAAATTTACTATCTTTTCCTTTATGACGTGTGCCTTTTGTTTCTTGTTTAAGAAATCCTTCCATCTCCTGAAGCTATAATTTCCTTTATTACTTTATTTAAAAAAACTTTGTAGTTTTACCATTTGTATTAAGTTGATCTACCTAGAATTGATTTTAGAATATGATATGAGGAAAGTGTCCTATTTAATTTTTTCCCATAGGAAAAATCAGATGTACCTATGGCATTTATTGAGAAATTAATCCTTTCCCCAGTTTTATACAGTGCCTACTGTCTTTTCAATGCACTGTTTTTCAAGCAACTTGTTGAGAAACAATATGTTTCAAGGCTTGTATGCCTTTGGGAATTATGTTAAGTATAGCAAAGGATTGGCAGTCAAGAATAAAACGAAAAGCAGTAGTATATAATAACTGAGGAATTTAGAAGTAGTATAAAAATAATTCTGGGATGTACATTTACCTCAGTATAAACATATGCATGATGCTAAAAGCACAGTGTGGGCTTTGAGGGTGTCCAGGCTGGCATTATAGGCTGAACTTTGTTCTTAGTAAGTCTTTTTTTTTTAACCTTTGAATTTGAACATGATACTTAATGACCCTCACTTTCCCAGAAGTGAAATAAAAATAATGCTCATCTAATCCCCAGTGGCTCAATGGTAAAGAATCCGCCTGCAGGAGACATAGGAGAGGAGGGTTCAATCCCTGGGTCAGAAAGATCCCCTGCAGGAGGAGATGACAGCCATCTCCAGTATTCTCACCTGGAAAATCCCAAGGACAGAGGAGCCTGGTGGGCTGCGGTCCATAGGGTTGCGAAGCGTCAGGCTCGACTAAGCAACTGAGCACACACAGACACACATACTCTGTAACAGCACTTGATGGAGAGTCGCTTGAGAAATATGTTTACTTTATTCCATAGAATTCCAGGAGCTGCACAAATGGGAAAACTGCAGCACTGGGAGAGACAGATCCAGGGCAGCCCAGGATGCCTGACTCGCCAGAGTCCTCGCTGCTCCACTGCATGGCCCAGATTGCTCATTTCTCAGCACCCTGAATGAATTTGCTCTGAGTTCAAAATTATTAATTGGTTGTCATCCAACTTAGTAAGAAATGCGTTGTCTTATTCATAGTGTGACATTCTAGATGATTCAGAATGAATCTGGGTTATGTTCATAGTTCATTCCTATGACTTAGCATTTCTTTTAAGACAAATTAACTAACAAAACTTCTGAGGGGAAGTTATACGATTTCTAGTCTCAAGTATTTATATGTGATCACAGTTTTCCCTCAGATAGAAGTACCTGTACAGTACTTGGATGACATCGTATGGTTGCTGCAGACGACCTTTTCCTTCTTTGACATGCTTTTCTCCTCTCAGCTTCTTTGTTATAATGATAAGATATCTCTCTCTTGCTTTTGTTCCATCCTCTTTCTGATCCTGTACCTATAGCATAGGAAGTACTTATGGGTGTCCTAAGCCATAACTCCCAGCCATTCCTTTTTCATTATTCTTTCAAAAAACTTTTATCCATTCATTACTACACCTTGATTTGTCAGAACATCTCCACTTGAATTTCTTCTCACCTTCTTAAACCAAACTTTGCACCTTTTTAAATAAAAACAAATCTTTTTCTTCCCAAATCAAATACTCTGTGCCTTCCCCTCCTTTTTATCCTATGTATTATCTCAAGTACTGTCCTAGCTTTTGTCAAAATAATTTCTGAGTTGTCTCATTTTCACTGTTTTTACTTTCTCACAGGCCTTCTACTTCTCCTCATACATTTTTTATAATTTTTTTTAGTTTTTAGGCTAGGCCACGTGGCATGTGAAATCTTAGTTCCTTGATCAGGAATCACCCACATCCCCTGCATTGGAAGCATGGAGTCTTAATCACTGGACCACCAGAGAAGTCCCGCCTCATACTTAATCTAGTCTTGCTTTCAGGTTAACTTTACTGCATCTGCCTGTACCAGAAGTCCCAGTGACTCCTCACTGCCCATCACTTCAGTTCGGTTGCTCAGTCATGTCCGGCCCTTTGCTACCCCATGGACTGAAGCACACCAGGCTTCCCTCCTATCACCAACTCCCGGAGTTGGCTCAAACTCATGTCCATCGAGTTGGCGATGCCATCCAACCATTTCATGGCCATAAGAGTTCTCACACATTTTCAGGAAGAGTTGTTTTATTTGTTTACATTCAGATGTCTAAATTATTTCCAGGAGATCCAGTAGGTCTGAGGTGAAGTTGTGGATCACTCTAAATACATTGATAATCCTGATGTGCTGACAGGGTTGAAAATCAATGGTTGGAAGAGGACATAGGAAACCGAATGAGTACTGCTTATGATTTGACATAAATAATTATTCAGATACCAGTACTTTATTTGGGTGGTGGGTTCACAGGTGCTCATTGCATAACTAAGTAGAAGAAAACATAGGGGTGAATCTGTGTGACCTTAGGTTAGGTAGTAATTTCCTAGCTATGACACTGAAAGTATAAGTACAAAAGAAAATCTGGGTAAATTGGACATTAAAATTTAAAAACCTCTGTGCATCAAAGGACACTGTCAAGAAAGTGAAAAGATAATCCACAGAATGGGAGAAAATATTTGCAAATCATATCTATGGAGTTGTATCCAGAGAATATAAATAATTTTTACAACTTAATAATAAAAAGATAATCCAGGGAACCTGGTGGTCCAGTGGTTAAGGCTCCATGCTTCCATAGCAGAGGACAAGGTTCAATCCCTGGTCAGGGAACTAAGATCCTACATGTTGCCTGCTGCTCAGGAAAAAAAAAAGATAATGCAATCTAAAAATGGGCAAAAGATTTGAATAGGTATTTGTCCAAAGAAGATACACAAATGGCCAATTAGCACATGAAATGATGCCCAGCATCATTAGCCATCAGGGAAAATGCAAATTAAAATCGTGGTGAGGTACCCCACCCCCCAGAAGAGCTGTAATTTAAAAAATATAAAAAGATAGTAATAAGTGTCAGGGAGGATGTGGAGAAATTAGAACTCTTGTACGATGTTGGTGGGAATGTAAAGTGTTACAGCCATGCAGTTTCTGAAAAGGTTAAATATGGAGTTACCGTATGACCCCGCAGTTCCACTCCTAGGTATATATGTAAGAGAAATGAAAACATACATCCACAAAAAAAGTCACATGAATGTTCATAGCGACATTATTTATGGTACCCCCTACCAAAAGAATCAGTCTAAATATCCATCAAGTGATGAATGGATACATAATGTGGTATGTTCGTACCATAGAATATCACTCATAATTTAAAAAAAAAAAGAGTGAACTACTGATAGATGCTACAATGTGGATGAACCTTGAAAGCATTATGCTAATTGAAAGTCAGTCAGTCAGTCAGGTCAGTCGCTCAGTCGTGTCCGACTCTTTGCGACCCCATGAATCGCAGCACGCCAGGCCTCCCTGTCCATCACCAACTCCTGGAGTTCACCCAAACTCATGTGCATCTAGTCGGTGATGCCATCCAGCCATCTCATCCTCTGTCATCCCCTTCTCCTCCTGCCTCCAATCCCTCCCAACATCAGGGTCTTTTCCAGTGAATCAGCTCTTTGCATGAGGTGGCCAAAGTATTGGAGTTTCAGCCTCAGCATCAGTCCTTCCAATGAACACCCAGGGCTGATCTCCTTTAGGATGGACTGGTTGGATCTCCTCGCAGTCCAAGGGACTCGCAAGTCTTCTCCAGCACCATAGTTCAAAAGCATCAATTCTTCGGCGCTCAGCTTTCTTCACAGTCCAACTCACATCCATACATGACTACTGGAAAAACCATAGCCTTGACTAGACAGACCTTTGTTGGCAAAGTAGTATCTCTGCTTTTCAATATGCTATCTAGGTTGGTCATAACTTTGCTTCCAGGGAGTAAGCATCTTTTAATTTCATGGCTGCAATCACCATCTGCAGTAATTTTGGAGCCCAAAATAATAAAGTCTGACACTTCCACTGTTTCCCCATCTATTTGCCATGAAGTGATGGGACCAGATGCCATGATCTTAGTTTTCTGAATATTGAGCTTTAAGCCAACTTTTTCACTCTCCTCTTTCACTTTCATCAAGAGGCTTTTTAGTTCCTCTTCACTTTCTGCCATAAGGGTGGTGTCATCTGCATATCTGAAAGTAGCCAGTCACAAAAGACCACATATTGTATTTGTTGTTCAGTCGCTCAGTCGTGTCTGATTCTTTGTGACCGCCATGGACTGCAGCACACAAGGCTTTCCTGTCCTTCACCATCTTCCAGAGCTTGCTCAAACTCATGTCCATTGAGTCAGTGATCCCATCCAACCATCTTGTCCTCTGTCATCCCTTCTCCTCCTGCCTTCAGTCTTTCCCAGCATCAGGGTCTTTTCCAATGAGTCAGCTCTTCACATCACGTGGCCAAAGAATTGGAGCTTCAGCTTCACCATCAGTCCTTCCAATGAAAATTCACGGTTGATTTTCCTTCAGATTGACTGGTTGGATCTCCTTGCAGTCCAAGGGACTCAGGAGTCTTCTCTAGCACCGCGGAGAAGTCTGG
Organism: Bos mutus; assembly: GCF_027580195.1. Classification (NCBI taxonomy): domain Eukaryota; kingdom Metazoa; phylum Chordata; class Mammalia; order Artiodactyla; family Bovidae; genus Bos; species Bos mutus. The sequence continues at coordinate 52,296,821 of NC_091631.1, forward strand.
CCTGTTGTTACTGTGTAATGTTGTTTCTTGCCGTATACCTCTGTGAACCTTACATCATACCTAGGGTACTTTCTTTATTGTTGCTTCAACTTAGCGTACTAGTTCCAAGTGATTAGCCTTTTGCTCTGCTTTTCCCCAACCACCACTTAGAAAAATCTCTTTCCATAGTCCCCCTGTGCTTTTCTAGATCCAGTCCACTCAACTCAAGTTCTGCTTTCTTTTTTGAGTCCTTCAGTAGGAACATATCTTTTCTGCATTCGCTTCTTTCATAGGAACCAACACATTGCTCTACTGATACATGAGTGAAGGAAATGGAAGAACTTAGTTAGAGACCCTGATGATGACATTAAGAATAAAAAGCTTTAGGAAACACTGAAAGACATTATGATTAAGAGCAGCTTTCAGTTCAGTACAGTTCAGTTGCTTAGTTGTGTCCGACTCTTTGTGACCCCATGAACTGCAGCACACCAGGCCTCCCTGTCCATCACCAACTCGTGGAGTTTACTCAAACTCATGTCCATTGAGTCAGTGATGCACTTCAACCATCTCATGCTCTGTTGTCCCCTTCTTCTGCCCTCAATCTTTCCCAGCATCAGGGTCTTTTCAGATGAGTCAGCTCTTTGCATGAGGTGGCCAAAGTATTAGAGTTTAAGCTTCAATATCAGTCCTTCCAATGAACAGCCAGGGCTGATCTCCCTTAGGATGGACTGGTTAGATCTCCTTGCAGTCCAAGGGACTCTCAAGAATCTTCTCCAATACCACAGTTCAAAAACATCAGTTCTTCTGCGCTCAGCTTTCTTTATAGTCCAACTCTCACATCCATACATGACCACTGGAAAAATCATAGCCTTGACTAGACAGACCTTTGTTGACAAAGTAGTGTCTCTGCTTTTTAATATGCTGTCTAGCTGGTCATAACTTTCCTTCCAAGAAGTAAGCGTCTTTTAATTTCATGGCTGCAATCACCATCTGCAGTGATTTTGGAGCCCCCAAAATTAAGTCAGCCACTGTTTCCACTGTTTCCTCATCATTTGCCATAAAGTGATGGGACTGGATGCCATGATCTTAGTTTTCTGAATGTTGAGCTTTAAGCCAACTTTTTCACTCTCCTCTTTCACTTGCATCAAGAGGCTCTTTAGTTCTTCTTCGCTTTCTGCCATAAGGGTGGTGTCATCTGCATATCTGAGGTTATTGATATTTCTCCCATCAATCTTGATTCCAGCTTGCTACTGAACCAAAATAAGATGAACATGCCCATTCCATTGAAGGGAAATTTGGTTTTCTAGGATCAAGGTAACTGATCAAACTTAAATTCTAAAAGCTTTTCTTTCCTTTCTTCTTTGACGTTTCTGATCCAAGCCAGCAAGAATTCTCCATCATTCTTTTTTAACCATTGCTTTAAATTTTTCATGAGAATTTCTGCTTCCAGGTTGGGTCATCTTGCAGTTTTTTCCATTTGCCTGCATGTGTAGATAACTCAAAACCAACACAAATCTTAATGATTCTGTTCCATGTCTTGTCTGTTCCCCGCCTATCCCAGTATACCTCCACATCCCACTAGTAGTCCCTTCAGCCTTCCCTAAACTACCAATAAAACCCCAAATAGACTGGTTTGAATTTTAACTGCTTTCATTTTTCCCTGCCAGTCTTCTTAACTATGGGTAGCAAACCCCTCTCCCTCAAGGAAGGTAAGCTACTGAAAGAATAGAGGAGGAATTCTTTTCTTCTCAGTTATTCAGTCCCTGCAGTGTTGATTAGAAGGAATTAAACTTTCACAGTGAGCTCCAAATTTCATATATGTTATTAATTGGAGATTTCTCTTAGTAATTTAAGTGTTCAGAAAATAAGTTATGGTTTTGCTGAATGGACAGTGAGCTGGCCAGAATTTTTAACTTACCGGCTGCATAGCTGTATTGAAGATTAATGTGTAACACTTGTGATGAGGCACTAGTGAAGACACGACACCAGTATGCTTTCAGTAAAACTGAATTTACAGTAATAATATGTGTATCGAAGTGGGAGGGTGGGTCAGATTCTGTTAGGTTTGTTACGTTAAAGAATGATTTGGGACTTCCCTGCTGGTCCAGTGGATAAGAATCTGCCTGCCAATGTAGGGGACATGAGTTCTATCCCTGGTCTGGGAAGATTGCACAGGCCATGGAGCAGCGAAACCCGTGTACCCACAACTACCAAGCCCACAGTCTAGAACCCTCAAGCCACAACAACTGAGTCTGTGTGCTGCAACTGCTGAAACCAACAGCTGTTGAGCCCATGACCCACAGCTACTGAAACCGGTGTGCCTAGAGCCTGTGCACAGCAACCAGAGAAAGCCCATGAGCAGTGACGAAGACCCAGCACAACAAAAAATAATAAAAAGAAGAAAAAGATGAATTGGCCTTTGCCAGGATCATTCATTGGAGGAAGCTAGTGTTCATGGCAGGGAAAGTGTCATAGCAAGCACAGTGAAGCAGATTTTGCTTAAAAGTGCAAAACCCTTAGGGTTAGGAGTAAGAGTAATATATGGAGTGATTAGAGGAGACCCCATGACACATTTACAAGACTAAAGGGTTTTTGTTTGCTCTTTAATAGGAAAGAGAGGCAAGCTGGTGGAGGGATGGTGGTTTTTGAATCGCTGTCAGTCTTTGGGTCTAGCTGTTGAAGCAGCTGTGTAGCTGTAACTTGCTGTGGAAGCAGGTGCTTCCCCCATATGGCCTCTTTAGATGTCAGACCCTGCTCAGTCATTCATTCTTGCACACTCATTTTTCATATAAACACCTAATAGCAATCTAAGCCTGTAGCTATTGCTGAAGATGGTTTCCTTTGATATTGTTTCCTTTGTAAAGATTTCCTGTTTGGTAGATTAAAAACAAAAAGAAAACAAGCTCTTGCTCTGTAACTTCTCCTCCTCAGCAGAGTAAAAGAGTAGAAAGGTGATTAATTGTAGCTAGAGCATTCATAGTTCAAAATGACAAATTTCCCTTATATACTTTAAGCTGCTTATTGGGAAGTTTTAAAATCAAGTGGTATTAATTCATTGCTTGCCCTGTGGCATTCTCCATTCAAAACATGAGCAGAATACTCCATGACTTTCTCTTCTGGACTTTGCTATCCAGTCACACCAACATCAGAGCCCATCAATTATTACAGTCTCCATCAACATGTCTTCCTCACTGTGCAGCGAAAGGCTAGTCGGGGGAAAGGATCCAGTGAAGGTCTTTGCCAACCAATTAAAGATACATCAAGAGTCCTCTTTCTAAATAATCCCCAAAGTACCAGCTCTGTTGAATCACCTTTTTGGGATTTTTAGCAACCTATCCCCAGTCTCTTAAGAAAAACAGGTTAAAGACTTCAACTGATAAAATGATTGGGCTTCAAATGTCAAAGATTAGTTGGTAGGGCTTTAATTGCAGTTGCATTCAACTCAACATTTGTTAAGCACCTATTGTGTTTAAGTTAAACTGTGTGTTAGGTAATATGAGAGTCAGAGATGAAAAAAAGTATTTTTAAGGAATTAGTTAGAGAGGGGGTAATTTTGGGGGGCTCCAAAATCACTGTAGATGGTGACTGCAGCCATGAAATTAAAAGACGCTTACTCCTTGGAAGGAAAGTTATGACCAACCTAGATAGCATATTCAAAAGCAAAGACATTACTTTGCCAACAAAGGTTCATCTAGTCAAGGCTATGGTTTTTCCTGTCATCATGTATGGATGTGAGAGTTGGACTGTGAAGAAGGCTGAGCGCCAAAAAATTGATGCTTTTGAACTGTGGTGTTGGAGAAGACTCTTGAGAGTCCCTTGGACTGCAAGGAGATCCAACCAGTCCATTCTGAAGGAGATCAGCCCTGGGATTTCTTTGGAAGGAATGATGCTAAAGCTGAAACTCCAGTTTGGCCACCTCATGCGAAGAGCTGACTCATTGGAAAAGACTCTGATGCTGGGAGGGATTGGGGGCAAGAGGAGAAGGGGACGACAGAGGATGAGATGGCTGGATGGCATCACGGACTCGATGGATGTGAGTCTGGGTGAACTCCGGGAGTTGGTGATGGACAGGGAGGCCTGGCGTGCTGTGATTCATGGGGTCGCAAAGAGTCAGACACGACTGAGCGACTGAACTGAACTGAACTGAACTGAGACCTCTACTAGAGAAAGGTGTGTGTGTGTGCATGCTCAGCCTTGTCCGACTCTGCGACCCCACAGACTGTGGCCCACCAGGCTCCTCTGACAATGGGATTTCCCAAGCAAGAGTACTGCAATGGGTTGCCATTTCCTTCTCCAGGGGATCTTCCCAACCCAGGGATCGAACCCATGTCTCTTTCATCTCCTGCATTGACAGGCAGGTTCTTTACCACTAGTGCCACCTGGGAAGCCTAAACAGATAGGATAGTATGTTATTTATATGTGGAATTAACAAAAATAAAGGAGGAATACAAAGTAATAAGGGAATGCAGAGAAGGTAGAGGACATTTCTTATAGGAGATTCAGGAAGACTTGACAGATGAGGCATTTATTTTGCATTAATGAATGAGAGTATTTGATTTCTCTTGTCGAAGTAGCTATAGTGATTCTAATGATGGCCCCACCTCTAAGCCCCTTGTGATCTTGGAGGGCTGACTAGCGGGTAGAGGCCATAGGAGCTGGCCAGCTGCCAGTCAGTCTAATAAGGCTCCAGTAGCCAGGAGGTGACAAGAGGACTGGCCTAGCGCTCCCATTGCAGTTGTATTGCAGTTTAGTTTAGTGGCCCTCTCTTGAGTCCCTGCTATGTATGAAAACACCGTCTGGAGAATAATATAAATAGAACAATGTCCCTAGTTTACTAACTAGTGGAGGATATAAACACACGATACAACTCAGTATAACATGAGGCTTGTGATTGGGCTGTAGAGGTACAAACAGAGGGCCAGGGGAGCAAACAGAGGAGGAAGCCACTGACGTGGTGTCAAGGCGGGAGTCAGTGAAGGCCTCATACGGGAAGTAATATTTGACTGGGCACTGAAAATAAGTGCTATTTCTCAAGTGGCAAGGAAAGGAAAAGGCATGGCACAGAAAGGAAGCAGCGTAAGAGAAGCTCAGAAATACAGGATGTGGATCGTCTGGCCATGCCAGAATGCCCAGGGCTGGGCTGGAGATGGAGGGTTGAGCTGGCTTGTCGTGAAGGACCCTAAATGCGAAGAGAGCTGGGCTCTTCTGTGAGCAGAAAGGAGCCAGCAGGTGTTTCTGAGTGAGGAGGAGCGAGGCGTGATTTGTGTCTTGCTCCCTGCTCTAAATGGGCAGCTTAGCGGCAAGCAGAGGGCAGTAAGCAAGAGTGCCAGTGGAGAAGATGAGAGAAGATGAGAGTATGAGCTGAGATGGGGGAATGGAAATGGAAAGAAGGAGGTAAGTTCAGGACACACAGGGTAGAAGCAGTACAAGGTTATCTCCGGTTTGAAATGGAAATGAGAGGTAGCGAGGCACGAAGAGCCAGTGCTCCTAGTACTGTGATGGTAACTCCATAAATGAACACGGGAACATCGTTGGAAGAGCAGTTTGATTTTGGAAAATGGCAAAGTTGAGATGTTTCTTCCCAGGCAAGTACTGGAAGGCCACATCAGCAACTTAAGAGTGGTACCAGGATCAGAGCTATAAATTTGGAGAATCATTACCAAACAGGTGATTGATGATGGTGGAAGCTATGGGCCCAGAAGAGCTGGTCCTGAGGAACCATAGAGGAAGTAGTAACAGTCAAAATCAGCACATGCCTTACTAGAAAACACCTGGAGGAGGAGGAGGAAGAGCAAACAGCAAATGGAGGAAGAATTGTCATTGGGAGTAAAACCAGGAGAGGGTGAGGAGCTCCTGAGAGGTGCTGGGAATGTGGGAAAATGGCAGGCCTGGGAAAGGACGGAGCTTCAGCCTGCCTTACCTGGAGTCATTGATATAAATATTTATGTGCATAGAAGTATTTCTGAGTCAGTGAGACGCTGTCCTTCGGCTCATTTAAGTTCTTAGTCTTCCTCTCCACTCTCTACCCCTCCAGTCTCCCGTCTACTCTCTCTTCACACAGTGGGAGGGGGAGAAATAAAAAAGAGGAAGTTGAAGTTAAAGTGTAAACATTCTTGGTTTGATGGCAAATAAATTGCATATTCTTTATCTTGAATAAGCCATCTTAATGGTAATAAAGTCACTTTGTCTAATTTTTAAGTTCAGTGTCTGTCGTGGTCATAAATGTGTTTGTCACAAGAAGTAAAAATAATCTGAAAATCCTGGGTCCAGCTGAGTAGACTTAACATGTATTTCCTGATTCTGATGTGGTCTTGATATCAATCTTTATCCAATTTTGTTTTTGTTCTTAAAGGTACCACTCACCTCAGTCCAGATTTGTGAAGGAAATGGTACTGATTTTGGTACTGATGTAAACCAATCATATTTACTTTTGGTTAACCAGATATCTTTTACTTTCCAGCCCATCTGTATCTCTGTTTCAGTGTTATTTTAAATTTAAGCGGCTGGTTATATAATTTCTAAAAGTTCTCTTTTCGTGTTTGATATTCACACTTAAGGATCCAGAATCTTTATTCTAGTGACTAGAAACTCGTCTTCACTGGTCAAGATCACATGAGTGGTGTCCATTTGTCTTTCTAGATTTTGGCTTCAGTAACCTCTTCACCCCTGGGCAGCTGCTGAAGACCTGGTGTGGCAGCCCTCCCTATGCTGCTCCTGAACTCTTCGAAGGAAAGGAGTATGACGGACCCAAGGTGGACATCTGGGTATGTGACTGCTGCCTCTTCTCCCTGCAGCGTTAGTTACCCTAGTCTGACGGCAGCTGTCCTCATCCTGGATGAGACTGAGATCTTGATCGCCTGTTTGAATTTTCAATTCTTTGTACAAAGACTGCTCTCCAGCCCTTGTCATATGGACTGAGCCACAGGTTTCCATCTCCCACTTTGTATCTGCAAAGAAAAAAAAAAAATCCCAAGGGCAAGCTTGGACAGATGCCCTTGCTCAGAACAGAAATTCTTTCTGTTGTTGCCCCTTGCCTTCTCCCTAGGATGAGTACTGAGAGAAATTCTAGATATGTTCCCCAAAACTAATGTCTGGAAGCAAAGAAGAATGCTAACTATTCTAAAGATGATTGGCCTTGACAATGCCCCATATTATTTCTCATTAAAAAAAAGAAGAAAAGGAAATGTTTGTCCCATTATCTCGTGCATGACTCACCACTCTCTCCATCAGTTCAGTTCAGTCGCTCAGTTGTGTCTGATTCTTTGCGACCCCATGGACTACAGCGTGCCTGGCTTCCCGGTCCATCACCAATTCTTCATACACATACTATAATGACCTCTCTTGTTTCTCTGATGCGATTTTAATCAAACGTTCTCTGTTTGCAATGCAGAGCCTCGGAGTCGTTCTCTATGTGCTTGTGTGCGGGGCCCTGCCGTTTGATGGGAGCACACTGCAGAATCTGCGGGCCCGGGTGTTGAGTGGAAAGTTTCGCATCCCATTTTTTATGTCCACAGGTAAGGGAAATGCCAGCACACGGCTATGACTGGGTTCATGGAACAGTAGACATGCTAAGTTATCCCAGAATTGAGTGATGGGGTATAAATGACCCATTTAACAGTTTGCTGAATTGAACCTCTGGAGGCATGATTCTATAGGAACAGAGTGTCTAGGTTTTAGCTTCAGATAACCCTGCCCGAGTTTGGTTCTGGACTCTACACAGGGCTGCTAGTGTGGTGGGCAGATTACTAAGTCTCCTCATTAATAAAAGACTGACAGTTTTGTGAGGACCACTACTATGAGAACTAAATTAAATAATGTATGGAGAGTTAATAGGCCCAGCACATAGTAGCGGGGCAGTAGATGATAGTCCTGTTTCATCTCTGTTTTATCTCTCACCCTTTTTCAGGATAATATTTCTGTTGGGTTGGTCAAAAAGTTCTTTCGGGTGCTTCCATAACACTTAAATGGTAAAATTGTTTGGCCAACCCAGGATTTACTGGGGGCTCCATTGAAATGCGGTAATAAATGGCAAGGGGAAAGCAGGCTTTGCATCTTAGTCTTGCTGATATTACATTTCCTGCTTCTGTGACATTTATCCCCCCAACTCAAATAAAAAAGTACTTTTTGAATGAGTGGGCAGTAGCTCTTAGAAAAAAGTATCACTGAAAACAGGCACCCCCCCAAAAAAAATAAAAACAGAAAGAAAACAGGCACCCAGAATCTACAGTATTCATCACCATCTGTATGCACATATAAGAAAGGGACATTCTGGGGCAGTGCTCTAAGCAGTCTGTTTAGTTTTGCCCCATCATGGTTTCAGTTAAAGGTACAACCTATAGCGTATATGTCAACTGGGTTGGGAGCAGAGTGTAAGCATATGGGAATTACGTTTTAGAAAGAAAACAAGAATTGCATTTGAAATCAACATCAGAAATTTTGTTTCTAAAATGCATTTTAGAAAAAAGCCATGGGAAAAATAAAATAGAGTCAGGTGGTAGGTTAGGGATGGTGGTTGGGTGGTTATTTGTAAAGGTATGGCAGGGAACCCCTTCCCTGAAAAACAGACGTTTTGGTGAAGACTTGGAGAAGGTGAGGGGAGGGTGTGAGCTGGGCAGTCTGAGGAAGGGCTTTGCATGCAGAGGGGACAGCCAGAGGGCAAAGGCCTTGGGGAGAGAACACACACTTGTATCTAAGGAACAGGATGGAAGCCTCTGTGCTAGACAGAAATGAGAGAGAGGACGGGAGAGGTGCAGTCAGAGTAAAGACCTTAGTTTTCACTCTTGAGTGAAATGAGAAAAGTCAGAGAATTTTAACAAAGGAATGGCATTAACTGACTTTTGGGTTTTCTTTAACTTTTATTATTTATTATGAAAAGTTTCAAGCATGCAAAAGTATTGAAAGAATTTTATGGTGACCTTTGTTCTTCAAAAACAAAATCACTCTGCCAGCTCTCTTGGTTGAAAGGTTCAAGGGCTGAAGGAAGGAGACCATTAGTAGGAGATTTTGGTGGCTAGTTCCCAGACTGGAGTGTAGAGGTTAGGGTGGTAAGAAGCCTTCAGATTCAAGAGATAATACGTACTGCGTGGCACCGTTCCGAGCGTTTTGCAAACATTAACTCATTTAATTATTTTAACAACCCTATAAGATACATGAGACTATTAGCCCCCATTTTACAGGTGATAAAGCTGAAACCAGGAGACGTTTAGCTATTTTCCCAAGATAACACAGCTACTAAGTGACTAAACTAGAATTTGAACCTAGGCAGTCTGGCTCCAGCAACATTTATGTGGGATTTGATCTGCGAGAAAGAGAGTAATTAAAGGTAACTCCTGGGTTCTTGGCTTGAGCAACTGGAAGGATGGATTTACTGCTAATAGAGGTGGGAATGGCTAGAGAAGACTGCCTCCATTTTGGAGAGAGGTTTTAGCTGTGTTCATTTGAGATGCCCATTAGACATCTAAGTTGAGTTATGGTATGGGCAGTTGAAATTAGTAGGACTTGGTTGGGAGTGGTGGGCTGTGGATACACATTTGGGAATGATCAGTGTATAGATAAGATTTAAAGCTCTGAGATAAGATCACATTTTAGGCCATGAATGTAGAGATGAGAAAAGGTCCAAGGATTAATCTCTGGGACACGCTAACATTCAGAGATCAGGAAGGTGAGCAGGGGTCAGCATAGGAATGGTTAGTAAGGTAAGCCAGAGCGTTTGTGTCCTGGAAAACAAGGGAAGACGATGTTTCCAGGAGGGGAATGAGAAATGGTGTGGAGTGCCCCTGACGGGTCAAATGATAGAACTTGTTGGAGGACAGAGAGGACGAAAAGTGCCCATCATACTAAGAAAGCATCAAGACAGGAAGACAAGGCAGGCAGCCTCGTGTTGATCAGAGGGTCAGTTTTTTATAGGGTAACTTACTCACAGCATGGGATCAGACAGACGGCGATCCAGAAGCATTTGCAGCGGTACTCTGCACTGTGAAGGGGACAGTTTTCTAGTTAACCTGAGTATCAGGGTATGTGCTTAGAAACAGGAAGTACATTCCTAAGTCCAGATTTATGAATGGGTGACTGGTCTCATGGGCACCAGGAATATGTCAGCCAAGCTCTTCATCACTATTGGGAGATACCAAAGCATAGAGGCCACCTGGACCTCATAGTCATGAAACAGCGTCCATTAACTACACAGTCCTTGACACAGAGAAGCAACACAGCACAGACTTGGGGCACAGTCAGTGGAAGGACAGGAGGAATGGTTAGGGGCCCAAGATAGCATCAGTTATGATAATAGCCACACAGAACTGAGTATCATATTTAGAAATGGGGAGATCATTGATGATCTTGAAGTACAGACTCGGTGGTGGAGTAGGAGCAAAACCCTAATTCATGTCAATACAACCAAAAAAGAATAGAAGGGAAATGGGGAGAAAGGAAATAGGCACAGCTCTTTCTGGTTTACCCTACAAGGGAGCAGAGAAGGGCGTAGTGGACTGCTCGACAGGCATCACCAGTGACCTTGTCCTAATCTGCTAGATGTCCTCAGTCTTCATCTTAATGGCTGCATTGCAGTGCTGGAGCTAAACACTAAAAATTCACCACTGCTTGCTTTCTTTCTTAAAAGTAAACTTTATTTTTGAGAACAGTTTGGGTTCATAGCAAAATTAAGCGGAAAGTACAGAGAGCGCCCGCGTTTGCCCTGCCCCATCCCCTCACACTCAGCTTCCTGCACGGTCATTTGCTCCTTGTTCAGTCGCTAAGCCGAGCCCAGCTCTTTGCAACTCCATGGACTGCAGCTCGCCAGGCTTCCCTGTCCTCCACTGTCTCCCAGAGTTTGCTCAAATTCATGTCCATTGAGTCAGTGATGCACTCTGAGCATCTCATCTTCTGCCGCCCTTTTCTCCCGTTGCCTTCAATCTTTCCTAGCATCACGGTCTTTTCCAGTGAGTCAGCTCTTTGCATCAGGCAGCCAATGTTTTGGAGCTTCAGTTTTAACATCAGTCCTTCTGATGAATATTCAGGGTTGCTTTCCTTTAGGATGGACTAGTTTGATCTTGCAGTCCAAGGGACTCTCAAGAATCTTCTCCAGAACCATAATTCGAAAGCATCAGTTCTTTGATGCTCAGCCTATTTTATGGTCCAGCTCTCACATCTGTACACAACTACTGGAAAAGCCATAGCTTTGACTATACTTTTGTTGGCAAGATGATGTCTTTGCTTTTTAGTATGGTGTCTAGGTTGTCATAGCTTTCTTCCACTGTCAGTATCTGGCACCAAAGTAGAACGTTTGTTACAGTTGATCAGCCTGCAGTAACACTACACTGAATTATCACTGAAGTCCACTGTTTACTATGGTTCTGGTGTCATACAGAGAATCCTCTGCGCCTGTTCACCCCATCCCGCTCCCTTAACCCCTGGCCATCAGTGATCGTTTCGCTGTCTCCACAGTTTTACCTCTTCCAGAATGTCATATAGTTGGAATCATGTAGTACGTGACCTTTTCAGATTGGCTTCTTTCACTTAGTAATGCATATAAAGTTCCTCTGTGTCTTTTCGTGGATTAATAGCTCATTTCTTTTTAATGTTCAATAATGTTCCATTGCTGGACATACACAGTTTACTTATGCTTCACCTGCTGATCAGCATCTGGGTTGCTTCCACATTTTGGCAGTTATGAACAAAACTGCTGTAAATGTCCATGTGCAGGATTTTGTGTGGATGTAAGTTTTCAGCTCACCTGAATAAATACCAGGGAGTGTGATTGCTGGATTATACGCTAAGGGTATGTTTAGTTTTGTAAGAAACCACCAAACTGTCTTTCAAAGTGCCTGTACCATTTTGCATCTCCACCAGCAATGAGTGAGAGCTCCTCTTGCCAAGTGTTGTCAGTGCTTTGGGTCTTTGCTGTCCTAACAGGTGTAAAGTGGTATCTTTGTTATTTTAATTTGTAATTCCTTAATGCTGTATGATGGTTAACATTTAATATGCATATTTACCATCTGTGTGTCTTGTTTGGCATATGTATAAATGTTTTCCCTATTTTTTAATTGAGTTGTTTATTTTCTTATCGTTGAGCCACTCCTTTTTTTATTATTAATTTTTATTGGAGCATGGTTGCTTTGCAGTGTTCTGTTACTTTCTACTGTACAGCAAAATGAATCAGCCACTCCTTGCTTTTTAAAATACCTTTTTTTCCATTGCTTCTCAGACACGACTTTCTCGTTTTCCTCCTGTCTCCCTGACTGCACCTTGTCTGCCAGATGTCTCTCTGCTCATCCTGTAAATCTTTTCTCTTCACACCATCTTTCTAAGCATATTATTCACTCCCATGGCTTTCGTCATTGCAATGATGTCCCCAGTTAACACTCAGTTAACTCTCTGGCCCAGACCTCTCCTCTGGGGTGAGGGGCTTATATATGCAATCAGTTGCTACCATCAGCTTCACTTGCATGTCTTCAGTTCACATCAGTGGAAACTGAATCTAACTTCCTCCTTAGATTTGCTCTATTCTGTGTTCCCTGTCTTAGTGAATGGTGTCACTGTCTGACCAAGACAGAAACTAGCCTTGACTCCTCACCACAGCTGCTCACTTACCAAACCCTGAACATCCAACCCTCCATTCCTATAGACACTTCTGTAGTGGCTCTTGCCTGGATTAAATAATAGCCAATTAAATGGATGCCTGACTCCAGCCTTATCCTTCTCTAATGCAGTCTCCACACAGCTGCACAAGTAGTATTTCTGAAATATATATGTCAAAACAAACAACATACACACTTGCACACAAATCTGCTTATATCACTTTCCAGCTTACACTTTGCAGTAGTTTATCATTTCCTCTAGGCTAACTTTCACTCCGTAACATGGCTAGAGCATTGGCTTCATTTTTGACCATGACCATAGTAAAAAATACATATTATACTGTGACCTAGAAAATACATGTATACATACAACTGAACAAAGTTTTCTTTTTTTAAAAAAGAAAAAGCAGAATTTGTCTTTACTATAGGCAGTGCACTCTAACATATTTTATTCTATCACATGAAAAATGCTGATGATTACTTACCAGGTTGATCACATGAGTGCTGTTTGAAAAACAATGGCATGGAAGTACCTCTGTGACCTGGCTCCTGCCTGTCTCTTCAGCCCCAGACCCCATTCTATATCTGGTCGCCCTAAGTTCCTTCCAGTTCCCCGAACAAGTTATGTTTTCAGGAGCAATTCCTTGCTTCTGGGATGCTTCTTCTCCCCCAACCCCATGCCACCCACTCCTGTATTCCAGAGCAAGAAGTTAGATGTGATAGAAATAAGAATCTAGATAATCTAGTCTACGATTCTTTCTTGTCTCATGGGCCTTCCCAAACATTTCATTATAATAATTTCTTTCTTTCTGTGTCTTCCACACCAGACTGGGAGCTTAGAGAAAGTAAAGACAAAACATGTTTTTTTTCACAGTTGTGTCTAGCCTAGCAGAGTATCTGGCATGTGGTAGGATTTAGTAAACAGTAAGTAAATAGAATTCTGCTTAAAACCCTCCAGTGGCTTTCATTTACACTTGGAAAACCATTCCAAAAGTCATTATTATTATGGCCGACATGAGGCACACTGCAGTGGGCCCCAGTCTTTAATCTCATTTCCTGCTCTTCTTTGCTCTAGGCCCCGAGCTCCAGTCACAGAGGCGTCTTTGCTGTTTCTCACAGTTGCCAAGCGCATGCATTCTTGTTTCCTCAGATACTCGCATGGCTTCCTCACCTCACTTGAGGTTTCTGCTTAAACGTCCCCTTAGAGAAGCCTCTCCTGACGCCCTCCTCATTCCCTTGCCATTACTCTGCCTCGTGCTTGTTCATGGCATTCACCACTACCTGACATTGTTCACTGTGTCCCCGTCCCTCATCCCACTGCCTGTTGACTGCAATAAGGTTTTGTTTTTGTTCACTGCTGTATCCCCTGGGCTTAGGACAGTGCATGGGTCCTGGTAGGCACTCAGTAAATGTCTGTTAAATAAATGAATACAGGCATGAATGCATGGGGTTCTTACTACCAAATAAATCAAATAATATCAGTAACCATAACTTACATTGCTTTAGGGCTTTCAGGTTTACAAAGTGTTTCCTATACTTGATCTAATTTGAGCTAGGTAATTGTCCTCTGGAGTTGGTCTTCGCACATAGTGGTTATCATTTTGCCAATGAAGTTTGAGAAGCTGGCGTTTAAAGAAGTTTAGTTGACTGGCCTGAAGAGACACAGGTGATAAATGACTAAGTCATTTCTCAAACTCAGTGTTTGTTCTGCTGCACCACACTGTTAGAAAGAAAGGGCGAGATAAACAAACCGCTTCCTCTGCTTTTCCAATGTCCACAGCGTTTCCTGTGAGCAGCTTGGATCCCTTCTCCCCTCCACCCCCACAGCGTGGCAGAAGATTTTCACTCAAGTCTTACCAGAGGTGGCTTCAGACAGCGGATGCTGGTGAATAGCTAACCATAGCGTCAGCCACGTAGTCTGTTAGTGCTTAGAAATAAACTGCACAACATCTTCACTACTTAGAAAGAACTAATATTTATAGCATGGTATAAGTTAGCAGGAAAGTTTAAAGACTCAGAGAATACCAACATAATTATCCTAAACGTGATCAGTCTTGAATCCTGGACAAGTAATTCCCTAAATAGGAATAACATTTTTTGGTAAGATTGAGTATGGAGAGGAACAAGAACGCCATCTGGGAAATGAGCGGACCTTCGCCGTGCTGCCAGCGCATTCCCTCTGCCCTCGGGGACAGGCGTGTGCTTGGCCTTGCCCGCCACCAGAGGCCCAAACCCCGGGCCCTCAGAGACCTCTGGCGGGATAAGCCATGGAGAAAAGGAGCTCGTCAGGTGCTTTTGTCTTTGCTCAGCTTAGACGTCCTTCAGGTACCAAAAAGGTTCAAGTTCATGTAAAGAAAACCTAGAGTCCATCCCTGAGTCCTTCTTCTCCTTACACCTCTAGTTTCTGGACATAATTGTACTTCATTAGACCCACAGTGAATTCTTTATCTGGAGGCTGGAGCCAGCCACTTTGCAGCCTGTCGGGTCTGCTGTTACTGTGCTACGGAAGATTATGTAGTTGGGGGAGTCCTAAAGAACAGGGCCCTTTTTTTCCCCTCAGGCTGTTTGTCATAGACCTGAACTGAGTTTATCCATTTTTCTGCCAAAAGGGTCTAGAAACTGCAGCTGAACCAGTGTCACTTTTTTAAATGGGCACTTGGGTGGCAGAGTAGGGAAGGCCCCATCGTCTAGCTTCTTCTAGCCAAATTGAATTCCAGAATATGTACAGCTGTGTGGGAGGCCATACTATACAAATGGATATAGTTAGTTCAAGAATTCTAAGCATCTCTTTATTGTCAGTAATGTGTGGAATGAAGTTCCCTTGCAGTTAGTGGATATTTCTGGGCCTGGTCTTGTTTGTTTGATACAAACTTCCCTTCATGGACATCTCGAGATATACTGAAGACATGCTTTCAATTTGGAATGACAGGGGTATAAATTTACAGGGATTTATTTGGGGCAGATCGGTTTCATACCACCCGGTTCAGTAACTGTGTATCTGTCTTCCTCTCCTCGCCCCTAGAATGCAGACTCCTTTGTATCAGGACTGTGTTTCACAGGTACAGCAGCATCCTCCATAAAGTTTAAAGGTGACTGGCATGGTGTAAACATTCAGTAAGTTTTTCTTTAATGAAAAATCGAATCATCACCACTTACCTGTAGAATCTTCTGTCAGACTCTTGTATTTTATTATTGTTGATAAAGTGATAGGTAATTCACTGATGATCTGAATTATTAACTGGCTTTATGTACTTTTGTTATATAGGTTATTATATAAATGACCAGGTCAAGTGACTTCTAGTTCAAAAAGGATTTGATCTGCAATCGAGTTGGCTTTCAGTGTCTTAAGTAAAATATGTTTGATCTAGACTGGTGTTTTTGGGTTAAACTTCTCAGAGCGTTCCAGAGACCAGTTAGGTATTGATGAAACCCTGAGCCTAAATTATAGAAGTTAAAACTTGCTGTTTGTTATGAGTTTCTGCAGAAGGTGAGACCTGACCTGGCCACGTGTGTTTGCAAATTCTTTGTCTGATTTCCGCTCCCGCTGAGGGAAGCCAGCAATGTAAATATTTTGAGCATCAAGCTCAATCACTACCAGTATATTTTTAAAAACAGTGAGAGGCCTACTTATTAAAGCCTAGTTTGTCTTATTCACCAGTTATACCACCTATTAGCAAATATAGTAAGATCAGTCATTTATTTAGCTGAAGGAAAATTAATTTACAGTGGAATAAACTGTACTGACGGCAAGTATGTAGAGATCTCTTGTGGACAATATTTTTACGTCCGTATTGATTAAACATCATTTGTGACTTAATTAATTGTAATACTGCATAAGCATTTTATCACTCACAACGCAAGACCCAGGCTTACATAATGCTTCTGAAGGAGGCTACCGTGCAGCTACTGCCAAAAAGCTTCCACTTAGATGCAAACAGCTTGGCCCTGATGGGCTTACTCATCAAGAACCACACAACATCTTGCTTGGCTAAAAGCACTTTGTTTAGAGGGATTGGGACAGGAGATTAAAGTAACTCACCCATCAGTCTCCATATACTCAAGGACTCAGAGTCCTCAGAGCGGTTCTTCCATACCTTTTTAAGGAACACTCTGCTACTCAGGGGGGGCTTCCCCAGTGGCTCAGAGGTAAAGAATCTGCTTGCAAGGCAAGAGGTGAAGGAGACATGGTTCGATCCCTGGGTCTGGAAGATTCCCTGGAGGAGGAAATGACAGCCCACTCCAGTATTCTTGCCTGTGATTGCACCTAAGACAATAGAAAACCAGGAGGTAAATATGGGTGCTGCCCTGTTATTATTATCCTTTCAGCAACACTGTCTCCTCGCTTCAGCGTCCCGATACAGGAAAACAGAGTCGGGGAAGATGTCCTAGATGGACAGTAGCTAACAGCCAGCCACTGAGCACTTTCTCAGTACTAGACACGGTTGCGTTAGCCTGTCAATGTCTCATGTTTAAAACAGCCCTATGAGGCAGGCTCCGATTGTCACCCGACAGACAAGGCATCGAGGCATGGTAAGGTTAAGGAACACCCCCGGAACCACCCAGTCAGACAGCGACAGAGCTGTTGGAGCCCTTGCAAGCTGGCTTCAGAAGCCACCCAGATGCTTTGATTGTATTTTAATCCTCAATGAGTACATTTCTGACGAGTGATTCCAGGTATCAAGAGAGTTCTGGGATGGATATCTTTGCCCATCTGAATTACTTACAGGGGAAAAAAAAGTGTTAGTATCAAGTACTGTGTATTGGATTCTGTATAAGTGAGCCAGAGTTTTCTTCCACTGTAATGGTTCTATTAGGACTTAAAATATATTTGAATAGTAAGATAGTATAAATGACAAGTTTTTATTTTAAAGATGTGACCTGCACATTGGACAGCCTCTAGTGTAAACAGTGGAACATGCTGGGGTCTTTTCAAGGTCAGGGCTACAGGTAAATGTAAGCCTCCCCCAGCCCTTAAGCCAGAGACTCCTAATTTCTAAATCTTAATTCTGGCAGCATCTCAGCCACCTAGAAGAACAGTTGAAAATAAGGAAATGTCAAGAAATAGATGTTATTTTTCTAACAAATGGAGATCTTTGGGTCAAACACTTGTTTTCTCCTCAGTCTGTCTCAGGTTGATAAACTTGTTAAACTCAAAGAGAGAGCCTCACCGCCTATTTACTGATTCCCAACAGAAGCTTTCCCCATCTGCACCCACCAGTATTTGCTACATTGTGCCAAGTCATCTCCCTTTGACTCTGTTCAGCCACAGAAAGGGTATCATAGAATATAGATGTAAGGAAATTTCCTTCTATTCCAGAACATTCCAGTAATTTGCAGAAACCAGTGTTTTGGGGTAGAATTTGTATTTAAATGACTCTCTACTTCCTTGTCTAATCTCTTACTGGTGGGCTATCCTTGTAGGAATTTTACTGAATTCTCTGGTACCGGGACTCACACTTCTCTTTCCCCAAAAGAACTAAAAACGTTTGGTTTCAAAACAGGACATTTTTTTCCTCAGTGTCATTTCTCTTAGAGGAGTTGATCTCAGTGCTTGTTTATTATGAGTAAACTGTTTTCCAACAGCCAACGTTATCGTGAAGTAAGTTCCATTAGAGTTAATTCCAAGATTATGTAGTTTCTTTTGTTGTGTAAAACTGTGGTATTGACTGTTACTTTAAATAAAGTTAGAAATGTTTATGTATTTCTCTTGTGATAGTAAAGTATTAAAATTTAATTTTTAAGGAGTAAAAATATTCTAATACCTACAGCACCATTGTTCTAGCACTGTCCAATATAACAAAATTTCATTGTAATAACAAAAAAACCCTGTGTTTTGTATGATTGTACTTAACATTTATGCAGTGCATAAATGCAACTATAGAACAGCATATTCATCGTGAATATATGTTCTTTATACATACAAATGCCTTACTGCAAGACCATGGGTCTACACTGTTTAGATTTTAAAATAAGTCACTTCATTAGATAGATTTGACCTTAGCTGACAATGGCGGTGCTTCCTTCCGCGTGTGTTAGTCACTCAGTCGTGTCTGACTCTTTGTGACCCCGTGGACTACAGCCTGCCAAGCTCCTCTGTCCATGGGGTCATCCATCCAAGAATACTGGAGTGGGTTACCATTTCCTCCTCCGGGGGATCTTCCCAACCCTGGGTTCAAACCTGAGTCTCCTGCATTTCAGGAGGATTATTTACCGTCTGAACTCCCAGACGTGGCAAGGGTTTCCGTGGGCATGTTAAAAAAAGTTATTTCTAGGACTCAGTCCACTAGCAGAGTGAGGATTCCTAACTCTGGCCAGCTTCATACCAAAAAAAATGTATCTTGGCGCAAGTACTTATGATTTTCTTTTTAATTTTAAGCCTTAATTTATTAATTCAGTATGTAACTCTTATCACAGCCATGTTGCTTCATACAGAATTTTTCACTGTGGGTCAGTCATTGGTCTTGTTCTGTTTGTTATAATAATATCAGTTCTCTCCCAGACTGGTACTTGAGCTGGCCAAAGTGAGTGGATAATAGAATCAGGCTGTGTATCACATTGTATTCTTGTTCTGAAAAGCATAAGAAATTAGTGCCATTTAACTTTAAAAAAAAATATGAAGTTAAGTCATTTTCATGGAAACAGACATTTTAGCTAGTTTACTTTTGTTTCTTTTTTGGATTTTTGAGATTTGAGAAAAATAGAGCCCTCTTTGAAATTTGAATTGCTCTGGAGAATTAAACATTATTAAGAAATTGGTTAAAATTATTGAAAACAAAGAGCTCTCGGGCTAAATGTTTTGGCATTACCTTTGAACACACCTAGTGTTGACTGACTAGGGTCTTCCCAGGTGGGTGAAGCCAGTGCAGGAGACGAGGGAGACATGGGTTTGATCCCTGAGTCAGGAAGATCCCCTGGAGGAAGAAATGGCAACTCACTGCAGTATTTTTGCCAGAAAAATCCCGTGGACAGAGGAGTCTGGTGGGCTGCATGCAGTCCGTGGGGTCGCTAAAGAGTCATGCGTGACTGAGCACACAGCAGCGGAGTCTAGCACTGACTGGAAAGAGGATGTGAGAAACCACACCATGCCCTCTTCCAGCACCTGTAAGAAACACCGGCTTCCTGGGTAACTGCTTCTTGCTTGCATTCTCCCCGCGCCTCCTGGCACACAGATGTCTTCTGTTCCCCCAGCTCCAAGCAGTTTTATGTGGTCAGAAAGAATCTATGACTCAGTTCCTCTCAGACCACTCCTCTGCCCACAGAGCTGAAAATGATTGCTTTGTCATGTCCCATTCTTTGGCAGCACATGAAGGGCTTAGGGACACTTGGCATTTCCTCCATCAGAGAACCAGCCTAAAGATTCTGAGGGCCGGTTCCCTGAAGTTTTGCCTGCCCCTTCTGCCTGTCTCTTGATTCCTTGACTGGGGAAGCCTGTGGTTGCCAGCCTTCCATCCCCACCCCCACCGCCATGTGACGACCAGGGCGCGTCAGCCAGGCTTGCTCTTCTGTAGCGCATCTCAGCCTCACCGTCATCCCTGCCTTCTCAGTTCACCCTAATGCAACTTGCTGTTTGCCATGACACTGTCCGCCAGCTAGTTCACAGCCTTCTGAATTTATTACCTGGCCTGCTTTCCATGGACTTGGCTTATAGGTGACTCTGTTGGGATGGAAACTATGGAGAGTACATGGCATTTGATTTATTGGAGGAAGAATGAAATTGATCTGATATGTTTTTATAAAGATATGCTGGCTGCTACCTAAAATATCAGCAGTTAATTTAGGTACTGTATGGGTTAAAAGCTCTGGCTTTGGCCTGATACTGACCAGAATTTGTATCCTAGTTTTGCTTCATATTAACCTGGTCAAGTTTCTTATCTGATTTTTCATTTCTCTATTTGTATAATAGATATAGTACTAATAAGGACTAGTGTGTAAATCAGATGCTTAAGCTAACTTCAAGGGTTCATTTATTTTAATTAGCACTCTGCCTCCCTCTTATATGGTGCACAAGAAATGTTAGTAATTATTACTAAATAATATTTTTAAAAGAATTTCTCCATTCCCTCCTTCCTTATGTTGTTTTTCACTCTTCTCTCTCACTTCGTTCTCTTAAGAGGGTAAAGACATATATTGATACTATTCTCAGACACATCCACAGGGTTTGTGGAGAAGATCTGATCTGCCAAGAGCTGTTTGGGTTTGTTGTATCATAACCTAGACGCTATGGCTGTGTCACATACAGCTGCCTCCTCACACGGTAATCTGATTTACACATTACTCTGGGCAGCCTCAGAAACGATTGGTAAGTAAGTACCCTCTGTGTGAATGAGACAGTGGACTCTAAAGCTACAATGGGAGACCTTGGAAATCATCTGATCCAGGCTTTTGCCCCCAGACAGTGCCACATTTTAATGTTCTGTAAAATGACAGTTGGCTGGTTTTTCCAGCTTGAAGCACGGAGAATGCCTGTTCTGTTGTGGGTTCTTGGAGTCAGATTATTAAAGTTGTTAGGAGGAATTGTAGTAGTCGCCTTGTCCAGTGCTTCTTTCGTCTGGCATCACCGAGAACTGATTTCACACCGTGTGCTGTGCAGGCCCTGGTGATGCAGAGCTCAGTGAGACATTCAGGGGCCCCCAGTCTTCCTCAAACCAATACTGGGGGCCCTTTCTAACAACTTCGCAAACGCCAGCCTCTGATTAGACATTTCTAATCAAAAACAAAGAAGACCTCTCAGCCTTTTATGGAAATAGAAGAGGAGTCTGCTGAAAGGATTCATTTCCTTAAGAGCAGTGGAACTTCTTGAGCATTGACAGCTTAGAAGCCAGTGAGATGGTAGTTTCTGAGCTCAATCCTAGTGTTCTCAGATTGGGATTGGATATACTAGAAGAGCAAGGGGGAAAAGCGGGTTTTTTTGCCAGGCTTGAGAAGGGCTTAACATCGCCCATTAATTATTCAAAATTAAATAAGGAGTTGGATCCTGATGACTCCATACATTTTAAAACTTTACATAGGTAATGTAAATACAATATAAATAAATCATTAAATGGAAAATTTCTAGTAACAATAAAGATACTATTTCACAGGTCAAATTGTTCTCATTTCATAGTTACATGGTTTTTTTCGAGTTGAAGGGGACCAAAGAGTTTATCGTATCCAGTTGCTTCTGGACTTAATTTTTAAAGTGAAACCTTACTCAGAATACAAATGTATAAAAGGAGTAAAATCAGCTGCGCTCCAGGTGTGGCCTTGCCTACTTGACTACCCCCGCCCCCACCTCACTTCCCTCAGGGGCCCCTCCTTAAATCCCTAGGACCTTAATCTAGTACTTTGGATCAGTTCTAATAATTGAAAAGATTTTTCCTGCGTTGAAATTGTTACTTCTAATTATTCCAGATTCCGGGCCCTGGAGCAGCGCAGTATAAACGCACTGTCTTCTGTGTGCCCTTCAGATGCTGATGAGCGCTCCCTGTGCCCTTCCTGCCTGCACCTTCTCTTCTCCCCGATAAATCAGCCTCGTGACTTTTAACCTTCAGTGGCGTGTTTTCAAAGTTTTAATCAGGAACTTTTCTCTTACGTGATTCTATTAATATCTCTTCTTCTGTCTTGGAAATAGAGACAGAGCCTCTACTAAATATCTCAGGTGAATTTCAAGTTGGTTTTAAACTCCCCCTTCTTCATCCTTTATTTTTTTCTCCCCTTCAAACTGAATACTTTCAGCCTCTTAGAGAAAGCTGTTTATCATCAAGGTCAAAAAGGAAAAAGATGTTAAAGACCCGGCCTCAGAAGGAATTACAACTTAGGAAGCGGTCTGAACTGAATTCCCATTTCAGGACCCTGCCCATACAGGAGTCCGCTGTCCACAAAGCCACCCAAACGCCTGTCAGCACCATGGGGCAGCCCGAGCTGGGCGCCCTCGAGTCCCCTTTCTGGCGGCATCGGGTTTCCCAGGGGGCCAGCACTGCCCTGAGCTTGCAAGGAGCCGCTGAGAGCAGACCCCCTGGCACAGGCGGAGCTGCCTGTGCTGCTGCAGTGCTTCCATTCCATTCAGTAGCAAAGGCTGCCCTTTGAGGAGGAACAAGCGATGGGGCTGTTTTTGACATTAAAATACAGTTTTCTCTGGCATCTGGGCAAGTTGGTGTTTGTCTTCTTTGATCTGGGGCCCTGTTTTCTTTCCATTCACTTTAATGTACTGTCTGGTGGTTAGTTGTGTTATTAGGTGTGAGAGCATTTATTCCCTTTTCTTTCACCCTCTTTCCATGTTTTATGTAGAATGGTGCCTTCTAGTTTGAACATCCTTTCCTGAGCTGTATGTGATGCGTAAGAAGCATGAGTTGATAACAATACCCTGGCTTTCCGCATTTGGTCGTATTCCGCCATCTGTGCAGCAGGTGCAGAGTGTGAGGTTTCTGCTCCTTTGGGTGCTGGACAGCATGTCGGGAGCACAGATGTGGGCTTGTGTCCTTCAGTTGTTGCCACTGCAACAAGATGACTGCAGGCCCCTCAGCCTGGGACCTGTAAACACCTAGGGAATCTGTGACTCAGGGTCTGTGGGCTCCTTGCATGGACTAAAAGGTAGACGCAAAATTTTGTGTACAAATTCTTGTTTGCATTTTTCTGGAGATTTTTCAAGGCATCTGAAACCAACTAATAGTTAAGGATGACTGAAAAGAGGTTTCAAGATCCTGAAATTGAACCAGATAGATCTTCCACTCAGGACTTATTACAGTGGTGTTAATTTTGTTTGTTTTTAAGAAAATGCCTTTAAAATTCTGTTTTAAAGCAAGCCCATAACTGGCCATCATTCAGCATTGGTCATCTGATTCAGGACTAATGCACGAGATACTATATGAAAACCAAAAGAAAACAGAACAGTTAGAGTGCCATCTAGTGGTCCGAATGATAATTTCCCAGCTTTGGAATCAGGCCCAGGCCTTCTCCATACACCCGGGTCTTTAGTTTTAGCAGCTTTCTAAATCAAGAACATTTTTTTCCTCTCAGGTAATTGCAGACCATAAAGGTATGTGGTCATGATACTTGTCTTCCACACAGATACTGCAGTTGTGGATTCTAGCCTTGCTTACTCTGGAGACATAATTTTCATAAAAGCTTAATGCTGTAGATGGCATGCATTTTATAGGAATATAGGAACTACAGACTTCGAGAGTCATACTGCATTTGATTGTACTTTTAATCATAAAGCTGGAACAAACTGATGACTGCCATAAAATCATTTTGATATAGAGGCTTTGTTTTATTTCTTTTTCAAGTTAGAATAAATTTAAAAATTGAGTAATTTGTCTTAATTACTCTTTGTATTCCTTTCATGATGGTGACATAGAATGATGTTCGCCAAATGGTGCAGAAATTGTGAGGTTTCAGAGTTGAATTTATTCAGGGAAAATATATCAGACGATTTGTATCCACATGAAAATATGCTAAGAGCATAGCTCTCAAGTCCTTACTCTGCTGTAATGTAGCAATGGTTGATCATGTTAACTTGTTTATTCTTTTATAAATGGGGCTGATAACAGTATCTAACATAGGGTTGTTGTTAAGATTAAATGAAATAAAGTTGGTAAGCACAGTGCCTTGGATATAAAAAGTCTTTTCATTTATTAAAGTCTCTTTAATATTGCTGTTGTTAGTATCACTGGCCAGTTTTTGTTTTTTTTTTTTTTTTTTCAGGACAGCTGTAGTAAAATGGAAACAATCTTGTATCTTACGGAGAATTTTATAGTTTTTAAAAGCATTTGCTCACATACAGTCTTGTTTGATTAGTTTCAATAAATGTTTACTTATTCACATATATTCAGCAGCTATTTATTCAACTCCTGTTAGGTATAATCATCATCTTTGGCATTGCATGTTTGATACTGAAAACAGCAATAAAAAAGGCCTCACGTGGCGGGGGGTGGGGCAGGGGGTTAGACAATGAGCAGTAAATAAATAAGGTGATTTTACACAGAAGTCATTAGTGTGAAGGAAATTAGTGTGATGTCATAGGGCACGACTGGACACCTCCTTGAGGCTGATGAGGTGGTCAGGAGAGATCTTTCTGAGAAAGTTGACATTTAAGTTCTTTCCTGAATGAGAAAGAGCCAGCCACGTGAGGGCTGGGGAGCAGCCGTCCTGACTAAGGGATACAGTGAGTGTAAATGGCATTGGTGGGAACGTGATGAGTATATGCACAGACTATAAAGAAGGCCTGTGCTGCTGGAGCTCAGGGAGCCCAGGGCACGTGGCTGGAGGTGGGGTCAGAGGACTTTGGACTTTATTCTGCGGGTTCTGGGTGAGCTGGTGTGTGATTCAGAGCACCAACCGCAGAGACTGGTTTGAAATCTAACCTATTGAGTGGTCTTCAACAAGTTTTTTGACTTCTCTGTGCCTAATTTTAACGTCTCCAAAGTGAGAATAATGATCGTTTCTTCCTCCTGGGATTGCTGTGAGGATTAAATGAGATCAAAATATGTGTGAAGTAGTCAGCAGAGTGTCTCCATGGTGCTGTTTTTTTATCATCAGTATCTAGGTTCAGTTCCATCACACGTGCTACCCCCATGTCATCATCAGTACCCTCAAGTTACAGATGAGAACACTTAGAAATAGAGGGTGGTTTTGAAATCAGAATATAGGCATCTTGATTTTGGAGCCATCATTCTTTTTGCAGTGTATTCTGCAACATGAGCTCCCAGAGTGACACCTC
Organism: Bos mutus; assembly: GCF_027580195.1. Taxonomy (NCBI): domain Eukaryota; kingdom Metazoa; phylum Chordata; class Mammalia; order Artiodactyla; family Bovidae; genus Bos; species Bos mutus. The sequence goes on from NC_091631.1 coordinate 52,322,072, forward strand.
TCTGATCTGAATCTCTTTAGCTCAGAGCTCAGTTGTATGCCCCTGCGAATGTGAGAAAATTATCAGTAAAGGTTACCATGTGTGGTAGGGAGGCTCCATGCCTGTCTTCTCCCCACACCTGGGACCCTACACCCGAAAGCGTTAGTGTGCACATCAGAATGCAGAGAGGAGGAAGGAGCTGACTGTATTTTGGGATCTTGTAAGGCACTGAATAGCTTCAGACACTGAAACTCTTCCTTAATTGCAGCAAATGGGGCCCTACAAAATATAAGTAAATGAAATCCAGGGATTATCCCAGATTTTTTTCTAATCCGACTTTTAGTGAAGGTATTAACCAGGACCCCACTCCCCCCACCCCCAGCCCTGAGTTGAATTTCCCTCTCCTCCACCTCTTCCTGCCTTTGCCTGGCCCCTTCTGGGGTAAGCCATGGCAGAGGTAAGGATCACGAAGTGAGAGAAACAAATGAGAAGCCAGGAGCTAGGAAGTCCACCTGCTCGCCCTGCCCGTGTTCCTCGGCCCCCGCAGCGCCTCCCCCACCGGCACTGATGGCCGGCTCCATGTCTCTTGCAGAATGTGAGCACCTGATCCGCCACATGCTGGTGTTGGACCCCAACAAGCGCCTCTCCATGGAGCAGATCTGCAAGCACAAGTGGATGAAGCTAGGGGATGCGGACCCCAACTTCGATAGGGTGAGCGGGCCTCCACTCGCCCCCAGGAAAGCCTGTTCGGGCTGCTGCAGGCTCTTTTGCATAAGATTGTAACCAGGCCAGGACCTAGAAGGGCAGGCCTGGATGCAGGCTGTTGTGTAATCCTGAAGCAAGTAAAGCCAGCAAGAAGGAAGCTCAACCAGCTGAGCTGTTGCGGAATAGTGATACCAGTTCCTGACCGCATGTCCTCACATCCGGGTCCCTTCCCGGGTCTTGGGACAGTACAGCCTCTTCCCACGGGATTGTTCACCTACTCTTATCTCTCGCTGTGCACAGTCCAACAGATCCTGCAGCATTCCTTTATTTAAATCATCGTAGCCATCCCAGGTACCCCAGGAGCTCAGGAAAATAGTGGCCTAGCCATCTTATCTGCTCCTAGCTGAGTACCCAGGGCTTTCTTGCTTAGGCTTCATCTAAGGCCAAAAATATCACAAGCTAGGGAGCATGGAACAGCTTGTTCATTATATATGATCTGCCATCTTGACGTAGTTAATTGGGAGTTTGATAGCTTGCCTTTTTTTGTTACAGTTAATAGCCGAATGCCAGCAGCTGAAGGAAGAAAGGCAGATGGACCCTCTGAATGAGGATGTCCTCTTAGCCATGGAAAACATGGGACTGGACAAAGAGCGGACACTGCAGGTACCTAAGTGAGCAGAGGCCGGGGTGGGGGCTGCTCTCCCTCTGCCCTGTCTTTCCCATGTATCCTTCTTCCTGGGAACCTGGATCTTTTCATTTTCCTCCCATTCTTCCTCTGCCCCTTGAAAAGAAGGCGCTTTATTATTCTACTATTACTTTTAAAAGAGTTTTGGTCATTGACGTGCTGTTTCACCAGGGTTTTTTGCTCTTTCCCCTTTTGTCTCGGTAGTCGTTAAGATCAGATGCCTATGATCACTATAGTGCAATCTACAGCCTGCTGTGTGACCGGCATAAGAGACATAAAACCCTGCGTGTTGGAGTACCTCCTGGCATGCCCCGAACCATGGGCTTCCAGCCGCCAGTCAACCTCCAGGTGGGTGATAACTCCAGTGATCAGATTCAGGACTAGTAACGTGGAGAGGGGTGGTGGTTATCCATCGCTCTCTAACGCCAGATCATGCTTATCCGTCGGCTTACCTGCTCTTCTTACCCATCGCCTCCCAGCTGCCATCTCTTCCTTTGTCAGAGGCCAAGCAAAGAACTCAGTCTTTCTTTGATAGAGTGGGTGGAAGAGTATTCCAGCACTTGGAAGGGACACCAATAGTTGAGTTTTTTTTTTAAGAAAAGAAACCATAAATCATTGCGAGAGACTGTCTTCGCTAAAGAATACTTCCTTGTAGCTTCTAAGAGCAGAGGAACCAAAAACTCAAAAGTAGAAACATAGACTTTAGCCATCAAGAATGTTTTGAAAGCCTCTATGATTTCCCTCTGGTGTTGAAAAGCCTGTATGTGTGTGTGCTGCTTTCCAGGCGGAGCAGGCTGGTACCACTATGAACATCAGCGTCCCCCAGGTGCAGCTCATCAACCCAGAGAATCAAATCGTGGAGGCAAGTAGCAGCCCCTGGTGGCTGTCAACTGAACCTACTTTCTTTCCCATAGCCTCGTTGCCTTTCTTTACTACTTCTATGTATTTTCTTATTTATTCATTTCCCCATTTATTTTTGGCCGTGCTGGGTCTTCGTTGCCTCTCGGGCTTTCTCTGGTTGCGGCAAGTCAGGGAGCTCTTCGTGGCAGTGGGCAGGCTTCTCGTTGTGGTGGCTTCTTCTGTTGTGGAGCACGGGGTCTAGAGTGCGAGCTCGGGAGTTGCTGCACACGGGGCTCAGTTGCCCCGCAGCACGTGAGATCTTCCTGGACCAGGGATCTAACCCGTGTCCCCTACACCGGCAGGCAGATTCTTAGCCACTGGACCACCTGGGAAGTCCCCTTCCCTTCTTTCTTGTTTCTCACTCTCTTGTTTCTGATTTGTCCGTGCTTCCCTCACCTCAGCCGGACGGGGCGGTGAACGTGGACAGTGACGAGGGTGAAGAGCCTTCCCCTGAAGCGCTGGTCCGCTATCTGTCCATGAGGAGGCACACAGTGGGCGTGGCTGACCCCCGGTGAGTGTCCGGCAGAAAATTCCCATCTGACTTTGAGTTCCTCCTGTGGCACATTTCCCGTACTTCGTTGTATCTCCCAGATGAGATCTGATACAGTGGCCAAGACACGTGGTTAACCTCTTCAGGCTCCCTGGTAGGTCAGACTTGCTTGGACTTGAGGATCACAGACCTGTCACTAGTGCAGGGTGGGCTGAAAGCCGCCATCGAGCCAGGCAATGACAGTACTTTGGTGAAGAGCATAGCATGTCTTTTCCCACAAAGACCTCAGATACCTCAGGTACCACATAAAAGTACCCCTGAAAATGCATCTGTGTTTGACAACTTTTAGAGGTGCTTTTTGCCATATATTTTAATGGAAGACTTAATCTAAGAAGTGAGGACAAACAGCAGGATAGAATTTATAGATGTAAAAAAATTAAATTCAGTGAAAAAAAATTATGTGAACAAAAGTCCAAAAATATGCCAGATAAGTACCGGTTTCCCAAAGTGTTTTCCCAAAACAGCCCTTCATTGTGTCCCCTGCTTGCCCGCACACTGGAGAAATGGACTGAAGGCCAGCTCTCTTGGTTTTTGTTCAACACTTGAAGATTCTCACCATTAAAAATAGCCATGCCACTTTTCTGGCGATTTCTTCTCCTGAGTAGGGAAGAGAAGGTTGTGGCAAGAGTCCTCTTGAGAGTTCAGCTCGGAGCAAAGCTGGTTTCTTTTTTCTTTGAGTCATTTCCAAAAGAGCCTCCCCTGCTTACTGGTTTGCTTGCTCCACATTATCAGCCTACAATGAAACAGGCGATCGGGGAGCATTCTGGCTTCGCAGACAATGTCAGCTTCGGAGGGTGGAGTCCCGTGTCACCCTGTTAGTGGAAAGAGCTCTTATTTTAAAGTGTGCTATAAACCCCTCTGTCGGAACTCCACAGCCCTGCCCATCCACGGCTTATCTGCCCATCAGCCCTGATGGCGCTGACAGCATTCTTTCCCCGGTGAATCAGCTGCTACTTTGGGGCAGCCATTGTTTGAGTGGATGGCCGTGTCCTCCCTTACTTGCTGTTCACCTCCAGGCCTCGGAGACCTGAACTGGATGGGGGCCAGTGTTTCCTGTTGGCACAGAGCTGTTGGTTTTACATGAGTGGTCAGTGCAGAATGGTGATCCCCAGCCACAGATAGTGAAATGGCAGAGAGCCAGATTCCACACACCTGGCTCCACACACTTCTGCTCGCTCTGGCACCTTGGAGAGAAATACACATTTAGGAGGAAGGTAGAAAGATAAACTAAACCGTGCAGAATTTGGCAGTGTCCTCAGTTTGGGGTTCTAGGTTGTGAGGGAGAATTGTAACCAGACTTCTCCATCATCCTGTTTCCCGTCAGCACGGAGGTCATGGAAGATCTGCAGAAGCTGCTGCCTGGCTTTCCTGGAGTCAACCCGCAGGCTCCCTTCCTGCAGGTGGCCCCGAACGTGAACTTCATGCACAACCTGTTGCCCATGCAAAATCTGCAGCCAACCGGGCAGCTGGAATATAAGGTATCTGACCTGGGAGAGGGCTTGCCCCCAGAGAGCTCGTCTGAGCTGCCTTTGAGAAATGCAGAGACCGTCCCCAGGATTTCAGGGTGTCCTTAGAAGGGTGCTTTCTCTCTCCTACGTCACCATCATGGGATCCCTTCCTTTCAGTAGACTGGAGTACTGCTGTCTTCTCTCCTCTTTTCTCCCCACCTCACCGAACTATCCCTCCCTGTCTCCTCCTGCAGGAGCAGTCCCTGTTACAGCCGCCCACCCTGCAGCTGCTGAACGGAATGGGGCCCCTTGGCCGGAGGGCATCAGATGGAGGTGCCAACATCCAACTTCACGCCCAGCAGCTGCTGAAGCGCCCACGGGGACCCTCCCCTCTTGTCACCATGACACCAGTGAGTGGCAGTATGAAGCCCTGCTTGCTTTCTCAGAGGCTTTTTGTAAAGAGGTTTTGGAACTCAGGGTCTCCAACCTAAACGTCTGAATTTCTTCTTTCCCTCAACATGCAATGCTCAGTGTCATTTCCATTTTTTTCAGGCTAGTAGAATTTTCCAGACTTAATTTTTGGTTAGCTTCTTCACTTAACCAAATAATTTCCATACTGTATCCTGCTTCTGGAGGGATTCATCTTTGGGGAGCCTCTTGTAGACACTCGAGTAAAGGGCAGCTACTGCCCTGCCTGCTTCAAGTCAGGGAGTCATAGTCTCAGGCCCGACCTTCCTGCAAATCACATTTCCATGCCAGAGGGCAGTGGAAACTAACAGTTTTCTCTGGGCTTAATTGCTTTTTAGACTGGTTTCCAGATTTACCTTCTCACCAACTCTTCCTCCTTTGATTAACATACCTCACACTTTTGGTGCCAGCTGGATCCCTTGATGATTTGGCTTCTAAGCTGACAGTTGGCATCTCTCAACCCCATGTTTTTTAATATGATGGTCACAAAGATTCTTTTCTTCCCCTGGTTTCTGTTTATTTCTGATTAGTTTCCTGCCATAGATCGATTCATTCCTTCATTCATTTATTCATCCATTAAATCTCATACTACATTAAGGTTGAGTGCTAATTATATCCAGAGCCCTCACTGGGTATTTCAGGGCGGTGCTTCTTAAGGTGTCTCTCTAGTTTGAGGACCTTGTTTTCCCTATTATCAGAAAAATTAAAAATTTAAAACATATGAACTACAAGGCTAAATTTTATTTGGTTCAACAGAAAAAATTACTCTGTTAAGTTGCTATAAAGGTTTATAAATATTACTCTCTGTTACTTTACCTACCTTATCTTAGATCAGTAATGAAACAGTTTGTAGACTGATGCAGGTCTACTGTGCCAGTAACATGGCTGCTGGGAAAAGGGAAGAATTCATATTTACAGTTTCTGGCCTCATTGAGCTTATACTATAATAGGAAGATGCGATCCACATATGTGAAGTATTGGAGTAACAGTAAAAGACCAATGTGATGAAGTGCTGGAGTGAAGACCGTGGGCCTGTAGGTGGCAGAGGCACTTAGGAAAAGGCCAGGTCAGTGTAGATTTGGAAGGTCCAGAACAGCTTTATGGGAGGTGCAGTGACTTTGTCCACTGTAACTGTTTTTGCCAAGGTCACTAATGAACTTCTGGTGGATATTTTTCATCTTTATCTTTTTGGACTTCCCAGTTGTAGTAGTTATGGCTGACCATTTTTCTCCTTGAAAAATGGTCTTCTTTTACCGTATTCTTTTGTGTTTTTCTCCTAGCTCCCCTTTTCAGGTTCCCTTTCTTCTTTTTCCTAGAAACCCACAGTTCTGTCTGAGGTCCTGTTTCCATTTCATTTTACAGACTTTCTCTGAGTGATCCTGTCCACTTCCCTATTTCTGTCACTGAGAGATTCTCTGGCCCACAATGCTTTTCTGAGCCCTGCACTTCTATCTATATGATTACCAGCTACACAGATCCAGTTGGTTACTTGGCAAGTCCTCACCATTTTATTTCAGCATGTCCTCAGATGAACACGTCCTGATGCGGTGAAACCTGTGTCTCCCTCCAGGTGATAGGGAACGGCACCATCACTCCCCTGGGTTTTCTGTTTAATTCTTCCCTGTCCCTTACTTCCCACATCAAAGCAGTTATGCCATGCCTGTAAAGTAAGTGTCTCTCTCCTGTCCCATCTCCACTGCCTTTTTCCCCACTCAAACTACTGTCATCCTCTGCCTGGATTAACACAGTGGCTGCCAAATGGGCTTCCTGGTTCCAGGCTTGTCTCCTCATCCTTGTCACCTGACATTTTCACGCTGCAACTAAAGCAGGCCAGCTTTCTAAAATATAAATCTTGTAACATCATGTCCCTGCTTAAAATCTTTAGTGATTCACCACTGCCTTCCCTCAAAATAAAGTTCTTCATGTGGTATTCAAGGCTGTTTATAACTGGCCACAGGGCTCCTCTCCCGCCTCATCTGTAGCCACTTCCTGTATAACCCTGTTCCCGCCAGCCTCACAGAACCATAGTTAGGGTTCTGGAAACCCTAGAAGCATTCAGACAGTGGAATTATCCCAAAAGTTTGTTTTGTTTTATAATTCAGTTCAGTTCAGTTCAGTCGTGTCCGACTCTTTGCAACCCCATGAATCGCAGCACACCAGGCCTCCCTGTCCATCACCATCTCCCGGAGTTCACTCAAACTCACATCCATCAAGTCGGTGATGCCATTAAAAAACGCTGTTTTGTAATAATGAAAGTGTGATTTTTGCTTCAGTGCTTGAGGCATGGTGGTTCCGTGAGCCCCAGGGTTTGAGTAGCTGTCAAGGCTGTACGATGTCCCAGCCCACAGGCAGCTGGGAAGAGTCACCATAATGCATGCATATTGTGGTGGTCCTCATGTTTTGGCGGGTGACAGTGATTTTAAAGCGTTGAATTGTAACTTCACAGTTATATGTTATGTGCTACAGTGGACTTTTAGAAAACCAGTATGCTTTTCTGGCGTTGCTGCTGCTGCTGCTGCTAAGTCGCCTCAGTCGCGTCCTACTCTGTGGGACCCCATAGACGGCAGCCCACCAGGCTCCCCTGTCCCTGGGATTCTCCAGGCAAGAACACTGGAGTGGGTTGCCATTTCCTTCTCCAGTGCATGAAAGTGAAAAGTGAAAGTGAAGTCGCTCAGTCGCGTCCGACTCTTAGCCGTCCCATGGACTGCAGCCCACCAGGCTCCTCCGTCCATGGGATTTTCCAGGCAAGAGTACTTTCTGGCGTTAAGGACATCTAAAATCTGGAAATAACTTTAACATGAAACAACAAATCAGTTCCTAGTCATTCCAGGTAAACAAACTCCTACTATATTCTCAGGTCCTCAAACACCCATGGGCCTTCTCTTCTCTCTCGGCCAAGAAACCTTAGACGCTTGCAACCTCTTTCCTTCTTGGCCGGACTCATTCCTACTCATCCTTCAAGCCTTGGGTACGGGGCCACGTCCTCTAAGATGCCTGCTCAGTCCCCACACACCCATGACTGGGTCATGCTATTTTGTCCTTTTGTCTGTTTGCCTATCTCTGTCCTCCACTGGACTGTAAAACAGGGGCAAGAACTTTATTAATTCACATTATATCCTGGAACATAGTGGGCATTCAGCTTATTTATTGGATGAATAAATGAATGAAGGAAGATGAATCAGAGGAATTAAAATCAACTGAGCAAGGTAAAAGTGGGACAATTGAAAGGTCTGTGAATGTTCTGTATAACCCAGGGATCCTAGAAAAGCTTTGCAGATTAAAAAAAATAAAGTACCTGAGAGGCCTGCCCCGAGCCCAGTGTCCAGAGTAAGAACTGCTGCAGAAGAAGCGCCGCTTTGAGCTTTTCCTTCCTGTCTTTCCTCAGGCAGTGCCAGCAGTCACCCCTGTGGACGAGGAGAGCTCGGATGGGGAGCCAGATCAGGAAGCTGTGCAGAGGTAATGTGGCATCTGGCAGTGCTTGCAGAGCGTCCTTGGGCAGGCTCCCCCTGCGACCAACGAAAGGTCACCTCTGCCCAAGGAGGTGGTCCAGTGCAGCTTCAACATTTGTGTGGTCTCTTTGCTCAAGCCAGATGGCATGTTCCTCCCCACACGGAAGTCACGGAAGACTACCCAGAAAATGTCATTTCTGTAAGCACCATTGGAAGTCCCCTAAGTGACAGCAATAACCATAAGAACTTTTTCTCTCCTCCCTCCTTCCTTCCTTGCCCCCTGCCTTCATATTGCAACTCCGATAGTATTCACAAGGCACAAAGCCTGCTCCTACCTGCCAAGAACTGTTACTGAAAAGGAATTGGAGATTTGGGATGACAGTGATCCTAGCTAGTCTGGCCATGGACCGCTGGCATGGACTCTTCCTTTCCAGGAGAATGAATACCTCTTGTACTGTTTGCTGTGTTTCTGCCATCCCCTTGTATCAACAAAGAGATATTGAAAAAAGAATATGGGATTCGGTCCAGGGACAGATGCAAATATCCATTGTTTGCAGAGATGCCTAATTCACAGAAAACGGCAGTGACCATCAGGCATGCTGTACTGTTCATTTGACCTCAGTTCCATTAGCCGTGGTCCTCCAGCTTCATGCATGATCCCTTGTGGGAGTTGATTTTCTTATTTTTCGGGGAGGGCGGGGGTTGACCAGAATCCAGCATGTATTTTCCCAGAAATACAGGTGTTCTTCAAGATTATATGTTTTTTCCCTTGAGGGAAGTTGAAATAAAATGGTTTTCATGGGCTCTTGGGGAAACTTTGAATGTTTTTATCAAATGGATATTAAACCGCTAATGGCTTACCTACCCTCTGGCAAGTTTACATACCACTAATTACTCTCTAGCCTGTTAACTGGTTTTAGCTGAAATGGGCAAAGTAGTTAAGAATGAATGAAACAAGACCTCTTACGCGGATGGTTGCTGGCCAGTGTCCTTTCTCTACCCGCTAGTAGCTCTGCATGAGAGCTGCTGTCCAAAAAGAAGCTGGTCCCGTGTGGAAAGAACAGTGGAGAACAGGGGTGTTGGCAGGTGGGCAAGTTCCTTCTACAGAATAGCCAATAGAAGAATTGCGTTGACTTTGTTTCTTTCTTGATGTTATTATTTCGATAGGTTGCCGATCACAGGGTGTATAAAGTTGCATATAGGCCCTGCTGGAGTCACGAAGAGAAATTAGGAAACTTACTGCCTTCCTACTTGAATTAGATAGCAGTATTTCATCTTCTCTTCTTTGTCTTACATTTTACCCCTCCAGCTCCTCCTTTCTTCTTTAAAGACCAACATTTAAAGGGTAAAATGCCCATCCCTTTTGATGTCATGGAAGGAATGATGCTTCTTTTATTCATGCCCAAGAAGAGCAGCAGTGGTGAAGGAAGTCATCGTCCTGACCAAGGGGGACCAATGCGCTATGGTATTAGTGGTGGGTCTGAAAGACCTTCAGAATAAAAGTCATCAGCTTGTGAACTCTTCAGCTTTTGAAACTTCTCTTTTCTTGCCTTGCCTTTTTTTTCACCTAAAAAACAGTTCTAAACATTTCATGTGGTTTCATTTCTTCATCCTTTAGAGAATGTTGGTCTCCTGGGGACAGCATCAGTTTTTCTTCTCCGACAGTGGAGTTACAGTCTTGGGGCATGAGGAAAGGGTTGGTGTGGGAACTAACTTAGCCCCATGCAAAAGGATCTTTTTCCATGATTTGTAGCAAGGTCAGCCTCAAACCCTGCGGGCAGTGGCCTCAGGAGACATACGCAAAGCCCATCTGAATCTCTCTCTCAGCTCATCTCTAGGAACAGTCCTTAGGGCTCATTTCCTCTGACTTGTATTTTGGAAATGTGGAGGGAAACCAAGGAACAAAATTAACCAGCAGAAAATACATTCTTCTCCTGAATGGAATAAAGTCAGGAAAATTGATCCACTTCATGAGCGACATCTGTTTTCTCTCTTCTCTTAACGGCTACTCTTAGGTCCAGCATTGAGCCACTTCAGTGGGAAGCCAGCTTTTGTTGGCCTTCTGGGACATGTCTCACTTCCATCCAGTCAGGAGTCTGTTGGCCATTGAGCCCTTTCTGTGCTCTGGCGCCACTTCATTCTGAGTGCTTTGGATTAACTTCTAATGCTTCTTGCTGAGGAGTACTCCTGTCTGTCTTTTTTACTATGAAATGTGCTCCTGCTTGTTGCAGGTACTTGGCAAATAGGTCCAAAAGGCACACACTGGCCATGACCAACCCTACAGCTGAGATCCCACCGGACCTACAGCGGCAGCTAGGACAGCAGCCTTTCCGTTCCCGGGTCTGGCCCCCTCACCTGGTACCTGATCAGCATCGGTGAGTAGCCATGTGAGCCGTGGGAGCTCCTTGAGGCCCATCGGACAGGCCCCTTCTGGCTAGTCTTAAGACGTGGTGACTAGCATCATGGCTTTAAATAGCATCCTGAACTTTGCATCTTCTCAGCTCCTTGACTCAGCCGTGCCCAGGGCCATAGGAGACGCTTCTTTCCCATTATCTCGTAGACATGTTTATTGCCTGCAGTTGCTCCTCATGACTCTAGACGTTGACTCATAGATGAAATTGAACTTGAAACCTGCAAGTGGGTGAAGCTCTCAGAAGACCAGCTGGAGATAGGATTTGTAACCACATCAGTAGGCTTGACTTTTAATAACCCATCGCCATCAGAAGGATGAGCATTTCTTATCATGTGACCCCTGAATGAGGAGCTTGGATGGGGGAAAACACATTCCTTTGTGAGTGGTAGAGTGGAGACACTGCATCCTCTTGAGTGTTGTGCTTGAAAGTCATCCTTGCAGCATTCTGATGGAAAAATCTTCTAGTAGGTCTCTGGTAAATTTATAATTCATTTTCTCTTAAAGACATAAAAACAAGTGTAGCCTTCCTTGCCAAGAGAACTTCACAAAATTGAGTTCAAGTAAGCCTGGGAATGAGGGGAGTGACACCTTGCTAGATTAAGAAGGTGGTTATCTTCTGTGAACTCTGTGATGACCAAAAATCTAAGCTTAGTCCTTTCCAAAGCTGTCCCCAAGCTCACAGGCCACAGTTTCAAAGCCACCACCAGTCGCTAGAGCTTGTTTGTTTTTTTTTTTTCCCAGTCTTTTTGGGAGGACAGTGAAGAGCAGCCTTACTTGGGAAGTTGGGAAAGCAGATTCTGAGGAAATTAAGTTTATAAATGTGCTGTTACTCAGTCTTGCAGCCAGACTCACGCTGGCAAGCTTGACACAGTGTTTGTATTGTGTCTTGTGACCCACTGGGCATCACAGGTAATCAGCAGAGACAGGTGACCTCTGAGCAAACTGAACCATCATTAATGCCACGTTGGAACTCAGAAAGAAGAAAGATAAGGTTTCATAAGTGACCATAAATAATATGGTACAAATGGTCTGTTAGGAGTGGCATGAGTGACATTTCTCAAATAAAACTCTGGGGGTACAGACAGTATTTTTCTCAGGAGAATCTTTCAGGAACCTCACTGTTACAGTTCTCCACCACTTTGGGTGATCATTAGCTGCCCGTACATTTTCTATGATTTCTCAATAACTCTGAGCTCTCTACTGTTACCTGATAGACGTTTATTGCTTTATTTCTCCCTGTTCCTGTCTTTCCTTCCTTGACAGCCCCACACTTGGATTTTTAGCCTTTGCCAGGCTCTGTTGTTTAGTTTCAGTCCTTTGGGTTTAATCCTTGTTTAATTCAGGTGCTCCTCAGGCCATGTTGTTGTGGGGCAAGCATGAAGATGAGCACATCCCCACAGTCTGCCTTTATCGCTGACCTGATACTGTGTTTAGTCCTGTTACTAAAGGAAGGCCACGCTGGCCCACAGCTCCGTTTGTGTGGTTTCCACGCTGCCTGGTCATTGTCAAGGCCTTGCCTGCTGGAGATCTGTCTACTGTCTGTTTCTGTGTGAACACTCTTGGTAGAGTGTTTCAAGGGTTCCCTGTGGTCAAGCCAGTTTGAACTGGAATGAATACTCTGTGAGTGACGGATCGTGTAAGGTGCGGTGTTTATGCAGACTCAGCTCGTCTCCATGGAGTTGCTGTAAAAGCATGGTGACAGAAGAGACTGAAGCAAGTCTTCAGGGCGAAAGGGAAACTTTCCAAGGCTGTCCAACACTGAGAATGGGTGGCCTGGGGAGATTATTGAATTCCTTCCATTTGCTGGAGGAAATGACACAAGAACAGCAGATATGTCTATTCTTCTGGGGTATTGTAGATGAAGTCCAACATGAAGACAGAAGAGGTATCTGAGTGTGTAATCCTGGAATTGTGTAATTTATAAATTAAAAGAAAAATTAAGTGTAATTAACCAAAAAAAACCTAACTAATACAAGATGGATTTTATTTAGGTGGGGAGCCAAGTCCCTGTTTGAAGAGTGTAGTGGGAATATCAGCCTGCCATGAGGCTGTCCTGAGTTTGAATGTGATTGCTAATAAAAATAAAACACAATTGATACTCTCAGTGCTTCCAAAATGAGCAGCTACATGAGAACTATTCCTCTGAAGCTCCTTGTGCTGGGCTGCCCAGGCTGTCAGTTTGTTCACAACCCGATCTTCTGGGAAAGTCATGAAATACCTGGATCTGGGGTGGGAGAGAATGTGTTTTGTACAGACAGACTATAATTAACTCCTTGAAGAACACAGATTTCTGAGTGAATCAGAAATGTGTCCACCATCAGAAAATACTGAAAGTATAAGAATCAAATTCTAGGAGAAAATAGTACCTGCTTGCTTTAACTCCAAACACCTGAAGTAGAAACAGAAATAAATATTGAGGAAATACCCCTGAGACCAGCTCCCATGATCACTGTTTCTGGAGTGTGTCTTCCAGACTCATTTGTCTTTTGTGTTACCGAACCCAGATACACGTTGTGTTCATTTCATCAGCTCACTGCTGTGTCAAGCTTCAGGTGGAGTCTCAAACAGGAGCCATCATTAGAGGGTAGAGGGCTTTTCCCTGCTGCCAGAACTCTTTTAACTCCTCTGCACACTCATCAGCCCCTCCTAGACCCTCCGTGTCTGCTGCACTTGAATTCGCTTGTTCACCCGCTTTCTTAGCCTTGGTTCCGCTTCTGTCCAGAATGAGTAACTGGCAAGGTGGTACATCATTTCACCCACAGCTCAGTGTGATGTCATCTCTGCCCTGGACCTGAAACCCTGATCCTTTCCATCAGCTGCTGGAATGCTGCCTTGGCAGTCTTTTATCTGCTTACTTCAACCCATAAACATCTCTTTCTGATTAGGTAAACAAGTATAGGTCTTAGCTTCTAACTCTCATGTCGTCTTAGGCATTCCTTACTGATAGCTCGTTCTTTCTTTCTGTAAGACGCTGGCTTTGTTCTTATTGAGCAGTGGGGGTCATTTTGAAGGTAATCCACACAATTCCTCTTTCATTAGCAGGTTGGGAGGGTGCCACTGCTCTGAGAAGTTACCTCTCACAGCAGATAACCTTATTTGCGTTGACCAGGTATGTGCAGGATCTTCAGGCCCACGTTACTTAAGCATGGGCTGTCTCCATCTGGGGATCAGAGACCCCCAGTTTCCCCACTTTAAGCTCCACCTTGTGTTTTCTAGCATAAAAAACCTATGAATTCCAGGCCAGACCTTTGACCCCAAAGTTGACTAGTTTCCCTCTGGTCGGTCATACAGAGGTTACTACTCAGGGAAAACTTTAGGTCACACGGGTAGGTTTGTTCTAGGTTTGTAAAGGCAGTAGATAGAGACATGACTGTAAAAGGAGGAGTTCCTGTACAGCTGGGCTTGAGGGCTACTGTGAAGCTCCTCTCTCTCTGACCCAGTGTATTTTTAAGAACTGGATGTATATGATCCCAGGACCTTCCCAGGCTTGGACATTAAGCCAACTCAAGGTAAGTGGAAATGGAAAATGGTCACTTGGAGGCCTCTAAAGGGAAGGCAGGCTAGGGAAACGACTGGCCTCTGGAGATGGCATGGAAATGGCATAATATGCCAGGCTGCGTGTGTAGCCAGCAGCTTTGTGTTCATCTGGAACAGCGTCCCTAGGTGATTTGGTCAAAACCCCTCAGTCCTAGCCCCTAACCTTCTCTTCCCATATATTCAGCTCCACCTACAAGGACTCCAACACCCTGCACCTCCCTACGGAGCGTTTCTCCCCTGTGCGCCGGTTCTCAGATGGGGCTGCAAGCATCCAGGCCTTCAAAGCTCACCTGGAAAAAATGGGCAACAACAGCAGCATCAAACAGTTGCAGCAGGTAATGTTAGAGACGGCAGGCACCTCTGGAGAAGCATGGGTAGCAGAGACCAGCATGGGTAACAGACCGGTGTTGCAGGAGGACACGGGTGTTAAGCTCTCTGCCCCCTCACAGCAGCACTGCAGTTTTAGAGGTGCCAAAGCAGACAGTCCCTTACACGCTTTCCTTCCTTCTGCTTACGTCCAGCTTTCCCCAGGAAGGGACTAAATTTCCTCCTGTCTCTGTGGTTCCTTAGAGAGGAATTTCTGGGCTTGGGTTTCAGTGGGAAGCACCCGGAAATGTCTTTTGAAGCAACCCTGGCGTTCCCCTCATGACTTATGGGCACTGGGTCTTGTTGGAGCCTGCTCTGCGTTCTTACCACCTGGCATACTCTCCAGCTGGTATGGAATGGTGCTCCCAGAGGAAGGAAGTGTACCTCCAGGCTTCTATAAAGGGCCGGTTTCCTTTCTGCCTTCCTGACGACCAAGCTTCGAGTGGCATGTGCCTTGTACACCGATTTCACACTGGAACCTTCGCTCGTACCCAGGCCATCTTGGTGTTTTTCCCTTCATGCAGCCAGCACAGAGCGTGAATATATTTAGTACACAAATGCCCACCTAAAGGGGTTAGTTGCTCATCAAGGACACAGTTCTCTGTGGGCTCCTTCTGCCCATGAGACCCAGAGCAGCTCTGCGTCTGCTGACGGCACTGCATGGGGTAGGCCTGGCTGTATCCCCTCTGTATGAACTGCTTTCCCTTCAGGAGTGTGAGCAGCTGCAGAAGATGTACGGGGGGCAGATTGATGAAAGAACCCTGGAGAAGACCCAGCAGCAGCATATGTTATACCAGCAGGAGCAGCACCACCAAATTCTCCAGCAGCAGATTCAAGTAGGCCTTCCCTCTCCGCTTTCTCCAACTTGTCTGGAGTTTGCTCTCAGGCTGATGGGCCTGTCAGTGCTGGAAGAGATCATGCAGGGCAGAGTGGAGTTGAGTTATTTGTGTGGTTGCCATGTTTGAGTCAAGGTAATCAAGCCTTTTGATGAACGACGGGAGCATAAATCTCAGTCACAGATAGTCTCTTCCCTTCCCGAGAATACCTCTGGTTAGTCTTCAAGCTCACGAGTATTTTTTTCTCCTTTCCCGCATGTATTTTAGGACTCTATCTGTCCTCCTCAACCTTCTCCACCTCTTCAGGCTGCATGTGAAAATCAGCCCGCCCTCCTCACCCACCAGCTCCAGAGGTAATGAAACATGTTCTTTGCCTAAGCTGTTGGCCTAACTCACATGGGAGACAGAACTGACGATAGCATTCATCTTGGAAAAACCCATCTGAAAGGCAGGAAGACCAATTTAAATTTCAGCAGCTTCCTAAAATCCTGACTTCCTGTGCCACTTCATTTTCTTATCCCCATGAACCATGTAATCTGACACCTAATACAGGAGGCCAGATGCAGTGACCCCTGCCTCCTTGGGCCGTCTGGGAAAATAAGATGCAAACAGGCTTTCAGTAGACTGTGGTGGGCGGCCTGTGTGTGTGTGTCTAGCCTGGAAGCTTATGAAAACTAAAAATGGAGTTTCTGCCTGTGGGTATCAAATGGCTGAAACTAACTTCAAGGTTATATTGTCACCTCAGGAAGTGTATTTACTCATCTGGTTCTGTTGTTTTTGAAGGTTAAGGATTCAGCCTTCCAGCCCACCTCCCAACCACCCCAACAACCATCTCTTCAGACAGCCCAGTAACAGCCCTCCCCCCATGAGCAGCGCCATGATGCAGTCTCACGGTGAGTGGAGAGGTTTTCTCCAAACCGTGAGCCACAGGAGAAGTGAGGCTTCGTCTTGATTGCCTCAAGCCACTGGTTGCGGTGACGGAGCAACATGCTGTGTAAGGGGGTGGTTCTAGTGCCAGGCTGCCTTGGCTTGGCTCCTGCTGCAACCAGCTCCTTAGCTGTGAGATCTCAGGTAAACTACTTAACTTCCGGGCATCTCTGCTTTCTCAAATGTAAGACAGGGATAATAATACTATGAGATATATATGTTAGGTATAATACTTAGAATAGCCTCTGGAACAATATAGTTCTCAATAATGGTTGACTGGTATTGATGTTTTCATAAAGTCCCCTCCAACTGTACCAAACGAATGGGCTACCACCAGAACCTTCCCTCTTGTCACTCTTGAGTTTGGTGGTCCTCTGGGCACGTGGCTCCTCTCTTGTGGGTGTTCAGATGGAGGCAAAGATGAGCGGGCCCTAATTTATACAGTTCTTCAGAGGCCAGCACTCTGAGGGGTTAGCGTTCTGAAAACTGAGAATCTCTTAAGTAATGCCACCCAGTCTAGATCCCCTGAAGAGCCTGAGTTGGTCTCAAAGCCCTTCTTACTCAGAGTAGGGTCCCTGACCAGCAACATCAGCAGGAAAAATCAAATCTCAGATCCTATCGCAGACCTACTGAATGAGAATCTGTTTTAGCAAGATCCCCAGGCCCTTCACACGTGCATTAGAGTTTGAGAAGTGTTGCCCTGAATGAGAGCTACTCAGAGAGTAATCAACGGGCAATTTCTTGGAATTGCAAATTCTTAGAGCCCCGTCCTTACCTACTGAGTCAGCATTCTGAGTGTTGGGCCCAGGAGTGTGTGTCTTCACGAATCCCCCAGAGGAACCTTCCATGCCCTGGAGTTGGAGGAGCCCTGCTCTGGGTGCTATGCAAGTTGAGCATCCTCAGTGGCTCCCATGACTTCTGGCCGCAGGTAATCCGGGCATGTGGTCACTCTGGGGCTCCTTTCTCCCCAGGTGCTACATCTTCCTCCCAGTTTCAAGGCTTCCCCTCCCGCAGTGCCATCTTCCAGCAGCAGCCTGAGAACTGTTCCCCTCCTCCCAGCGTGGCACTGACCTGCCTGGGCATACAGCAGCCTCCCCAGTCACAGCAGGTGACCATCCAAGTCCAGGAGCCTGTCGACATGCTCAGCAGCATGCCTGGGGCCGCTGCCGCCTCTGCAGGCCGGGGTGTCTCCATCAGCCCCAACACCAGTCAGGTTCAGATGCAGCTCCGGACCAGCCTGATGGCCGCCCTCAGCTATGGGCACCGGCCCTTGTCCAAGCAGCTGAGCGCCGACAGTGCGGAGGCCCACAGGTGAGGCTGCTTGGAGTCTCCCGGCTGTCTCTCTGGGGGACCCAGGTGGGAGGAAGCCCCTTAGGAGGAGGAGAGGAGAACAGAAGGGCTCTGACTGGGCTGTGCTCATTTCAGCCTGACTAAAAGTGAGGCAGTGGGCTTGGGATGGACTTGAAACCTATATGCTGACTCAGGATCAAAATGCTAGTGAGACTCAGGAGGATAGTGACACAGCTCCCTTACTATATAGCTTCCCAGGCGGTGCAGTGATAAAGAATCTGCTTGCCAATGCAGGAGATATAAGAGATGTGGGTTTGATCTTGGGTCAGGAAGATTCCCTGGAGGAGGAAACAGCAACCCACTCCAGTACTATTGCCTGGGGAGTCCCATGGACAGAGGAGCCTGGTGGCCTGTAGTCCATAGGGTCACAAAAAAGTCAGACACGACTTAGCGACTAAACACCACTACCACCTTACTATAGGTCTGCAAAGAAGAAAAGGGCCAGTTAGAGGAGTAGGTAAAAATCTCAGTTACCCTCCTTGTCTGTTCTTCTAGGATTGTTTCTTTCCATCACTCATATTCTAAGAGATGGGCACATCTTAATTCAAGTGATGTTGCTACCCTCAAGCCGGAGGGGGTGGTGGGGGTACTGCCTACACCCCCATCCTCCCTGTGGCCCCGCGGTTCTCTGTACCAGCAGAGACTCACTGCTGAGGAGGAGTGGTAGCCGTTCCCCGGGGAGTTTAGTACAGTTGTCACACGGATGCCTGGTACTCACTCCCTTTTGTGTCTGCAGCTTGAACGTGAATCGGTTCTCCCCTGCTAACTACGACCAGGCGCATTTACACCCCCACCTGTTTTCGGACCAGTCCCGGGGTTCCCCCAGCAGCTACAACCCTTCACCAGGAGCGGGGTTACCTCCCACCCAAGCCCTGAAAGTCCCTCCGCTTGACCAGTTCCCCACCTTCCCTCCCAGTGCACATCAGCAGCCACCGCACTATACCACATCGGCACTGCAGCAGGCCCTGCTGTCCCCCACGCCGCCAGACTACACGCGACACCAGCAGGTGCCCCACATCCTCCAGGGACTGCTCTCCCCCCGGCACTCACTCACCGGCCACTCGGACATGCGGCTGCCCCCGGCGGAGTTTGCACAGCTCATCAAAAGGCAGCAGCGGCAGCGGCAGCAGCAGCAGCAGGAATACCAAGAGCTGTTCCGGCACATGAACCAGGGGGACGCCGGGAGTCTGGCTCCTGGCCTTGGGGGACAGAGCATGACGGAGCGCCAGGCTTTGCCGTATCAGAACGCTGACTCTTACCACCACCACCACACCAGCCCCCAGCACCTTCTGCAGATCAGGGCGCAAGAATGTATCTCGCAGGTCTCCTCCCCGACCCCGACCCACGGTTATGCTCCCCAGGCGGCGCTTGTGCACTCGGAGAGCATGGAGGAGGAGTGCTCGTGCGAGGGGGCCAAGGACGGCTTTCCGGACAGGAAGAGCGGGAACACATTGACCAAAGGTTGCCATGACAGCCCCCTGCTCTTGAGTACAGGCGGCCCCGGGGACCCTGAATCTCTCCTGGGAACCGTGAATCACGCACAGGAGTTGGGGATCCATCCGTACCGACAGCCGGCTGCCGCCTTCACTAGAAATAAGGTGTCCAGCCGAGGTAAGAGCCCTGCAGGGTCGATCTCTGGGCCAGCCTGCCCTCGTTCAGTGAACTCAGCGGTGTTTACCTTTTTCAGCTGGTACTCTGGGTTGCTAAGAGAGAAAGAATTCCTGAGAAGACCTGCAGGACCTTTTACGGGAGAAGCACGTAGGAAATGGGTATCTGATGGGGGAAGGGAATCTGTTTTCAGAATTAAAAGAGAGTGATAGAAAATGAACACACAGATGATGGTCAGCAGGATGTATTACCTGTTTTCCCATATTCAGACTGTGGTTCCTTAGAATCCAGAATTTCTCAGCTGTCATCAAAATAGCTAGCTTTAACCTCTGTGATAGAAAAAAATCAGCCAGTGCTAGGGAAACAGGGTTTAGTGTAAACAGTTTTGGAGTAAGTCAGGGTCCCTCGGTCCTGGACTTGCCTCTGTTATGAGTGCAGTGACCTTGTCACTTAACCCTCAGGTTCTTATTTCCCCATCCGTGAAAAACGGCAGGAGGAATAACAGTCCTTTGCAGAGTATTTGTGAAGATTAAAACATACACATATGTGTTTATGTTGATACATAATGTTTGTGTGTGTGACACAGGGGGAGAGAGGCATACTTGATAGCTGAATGTATGATTTAAACAATTTGAGGTATTATTATTCTGATCACTTCGTTAATAAGCTAAGTACAGAATGTTACAGCATCACAAGGGATGCCATGCTGTTTCGTTTAGTATCACTGTATAATTAATGAGGGCATTCATTTTCCTTTGGAAGGAGATTGGAGTCACTATAAGTAAGTTATGCTCAGGAAATGTCATTTCATTAATGTCATAGCATTCACCCTACCCAAAATCTGGACTGATATCCATCCCATCATCACAGATCTTGAAAGCAAGTTTCTCCATAAAATATTCAACCCTGAAACTGGGCACTTTTCCCACCCTCCCTTCTTGAAGCCTGTCCTGCCCTGCACTTTAAAGTCAGTACACCAGACTCAGCTCCTGGGGCAGTCGGGTCCCCAGGCACAGGGCAGGATGGAAGACCTGACCCTGAGTCAGTTTATGTGAAGAGGGCGTGGTGCCTTCAGGTGGTGCTCATTAAGCACCAATAGGGATGCAGTTCCATAAAACTCCCGTTAGATCTGGGCTTTTGAGCAGATGGGTACCATCCAGTTTGAGGTCTGCACCAGTCAGACGTATTGTGTCCACCTGCAGTTGCTGTATTTTTGAGTTGACGTAGGCTAGGGGGAGGTTTTGGGACCAAGTCATAAGTGGATTGGCTGACAGACTTGGGGATGTTTAGGCTTGGGGGGAAAACTCAGGAGAGCCATCACACTTGTCATATGGAAAAGGATTAGATTTCTCTGGATTCATATTATGAGGCAGAGCCAAGACCAGGATGGAAGTTGCAGCAGCTTTCAACCCCCAGGGAAGCCTTCACAAGAACTTTCCAGAAGAGGCTGCTGAGCAGACTGGGAGCTTTCTGTGGCTGGGAGTATACTAGCAGAGGCAGCTTGACGGCATCAGGGAGGCTGGGAAAGCTCCCTGTGTGAACGGCAGCTTTCATCGGAAAAGGAGGCGAGCTGACATTTCCCTAGGGCGTTTCACATGCCACACACCAGAGGCCGGTCACACGTAAATTCACCTAATCCTCACAGCTCTTCCCATCCCCATTTTACCGGTGAGACAACTGAGGCACAGATTAAGTAATTCACCCCCAAGGTCCACAGCTAGGAAGTGGCACTGAACCAGAGAGCTGCTCACTCCACTCCAGCAGACGTGTCCTGAGCACACACCGCGTGTGCAAGACTCCAGGAAGGAGCAAGTGAGCACACAGTGCACACTCCCCACCCCTTTACCCTGCGTTGCCGTATGTGGAAATAACCTTTTGAAATATTTTTCTTCAAAATGATTCTCTCTTGATTCCTTTCACTTTTCCCTGCTCTGTGACGACTATATACAGAGAGACCAGGAGGCTTGAACGTGCTCGTGTCCTCCGATTGTCAGAGGAGCCCCGCCCCTTTTGGCTGGCTTGCGGGTCTGTTTAGTGCCTAAAGGAAAGCAGAACGTGGCAAGTTCAGGTGCTGTGGGAGCACCAGAGCCAGGGGAGACTAGTTCTGTTTCAGAGCAGAGCCAGGTCTCCCCCAGTGGGTGACATTTGAGTGAGGTCTTGGTGACCTCGCAGGTGGCCCAGTGGTAAAGAATCCACCTGCCAGTGCAGGAGACTAAGGAAATGCAGGTTCAGGCCCTGGGTCGGGAAGATCCCCTGGAGGAGGGCTTGTAACCCTTTCCAGTATTCTCGCCTGGAGAATTCCCATGGACAGAGAAGCCTGGCGAGCTTCAGTCCATGGGGTCTCAGAGTCAAACATGTCTGAGCCACTGACCACACACAGACTTGGTGGATGAAGAGGATTTTGCTGTTTGGATTTAGGGGAGAAGCATGAGGAAAGGCCATGGGTGAGAGTGTCTCAGGAATGTTTTAGGGGGAGACAAGCTGCCTTCCTTGAAGTGCAGTCTACATGAAGGAATTAGAAGCTAAGGGCAAAGGCTTCCTGAAACCTAGAGTCTGATCTGGATCCAGCAGCTTTAAATCAGTTCACTTCAGACCAACACATGAGTCAGGAGTCTCTTGACAGATCCCTCCTACCGTTCCCCAAGCTGAGCGCCTGCGATCTTCTCCCTCTCCCTTCTCCCTGCCTTCTTAGACCCACCGCCATCGCCACCACTCTTCTCTGCATGCGTCTCTTTCTCTTTAGGTTTCTGGAAGAATCCAGCTGTAAATACACCCCTAAAGGTTTCAGCTCAAAAATACCCTGTTCTTGTTGCCTCATGATCAGGTTTGAAAGTCTTAGTCACACTGTCACGTCTGACTCTTTGTGACCCCGTGGACTGTAGCCCCCCTGGCTCCTCTGTCCATGGGATTCTCCAGGCAAGAATACTGGAGTGGGTAGCCTTTCCCTCCTCCAGGGGATCTTCCTGATCCAGAGATCAAACTGGGGTCTCCTGCACTGCAGGCGGATTCTCCACTACCACGATCAGGTTTGCTTGCCCCCAAATCCTCCTTTTTCTTAGATCTCCTTTACCTGACCTTTGATAAGACCTTTCCTAGAGGCCATAATCTTACCTCCTGTCCCCCTTGCCAGTGTGTGCTAGAGGTAATCCTTCCTGTGTCTGCCTAGTTTACTCTTTAACTTAGCTTATGCCTTTTCTTGAATACTATTACCTTGCCTCTTTCTAACCTCTTTCCACTTATGTTTTGAGACTTTTGGAACCATATATACAATTATCTTTAATGAATAAAGCCCCCAGTTGATTACCACGTGGGTTTAGGATCCAGTACAGTTCGATAATGCAATAGAGAAAAAATGGCCTAGGGAAGCCCAAAGCTGCTCCAGAGTTAGAAACCCTCCGGGAATGTATGTCTGCATGTTTAAAACTACTTCTTATACTGAGGCGTCCCCACTGTCCTTACCTTAAGCACAGGAGCTTCCTCTGTGACCCCCTGGCGCATAACCCCTCCCCCTGTCTTCATCTGTGTAGTGAGGGATGCTGGCTAGGTGCCCGCTCCAAGAAGGTGTTTGTAGTACCTCTGTTCTGGGCTTGGTGCGCTCCAGTCAGTTACTCGTTTATTTTTCACAACCACGCTGGGCATGTGTTTCATGATCCCTTTTACAGGAGAAACCGGACTCCACAGCCTCTCCCCGCTTTAACCTGACATGCTCTTGTTGTTGTTCAGTCCCTCGGTTGTGTCCAACTCTCTGCGACCCCAAGAACTTAGCCCACCAGGCTCCTCTGTCCATTGGATTTCCCAGGCAGAAATACTGCAGTGGGTTGCCATTTTCTCCTCTAGGGGGTCATCCCAACTCAGGGATCAAACCCACATCTCCTGCATTGGCACACAGGTTCTTTACCACTGAGCCACCTGGGAAGCCCTAACCTCAGATGCTTCTACTCTTAAGAACTTGAGAACTTGCAGTTTGACATCAACAAAGAATCATCAGATAGTTTGCCATTCCTTTTGCCAGGAAAGGGTTGTGATGCTCTCCCCCTACCGCCCTGCAGGCACGTGGGGGCAGCTCATCCTTGTTTATCTTTGTGGGTGGCGGGGATGCCTCCTGCTTTCTCTAATGATACCCTTCTATCTGTGTAGTCACACACTAGCCCCCAAACATTCCATCTGTTGCTTCTATGACAGAGCAAAGTCAACAAAACTTATTGAATGATTAGGTCACATAAGACTGTATTTTAGGTCCAGTGGGGAAGGCAGGGATGAAAAGCTAGAGAACCTGCCCTCAGGGAGCTTATGCTGGGGGGATGGGGGCAGACAAGCTCATAAACAGCCTTAACATGAAGCACTGCTTAATGAATGCTGTAAAAGATGTAATTATAAGAAGCAGAGCTAGTGTCGTCCTTCTAAAACTTCTTAAGGGTAGCTTATCAGGGATTGCTGATGTTAGTCAAGGAGAATTAAATGCCATCCTATCAATGGCCATAGTTACTTATTTTATGGCCACTTGCCACCAATCAGTGTGGGGCCAGGCTCTGCCAGAGAGCTGAGCCGGCAGCCTGCCAGAGGTCTGTTTGAAATATGTAGAAGGTCAGGGCTAGACATGCCCCATGCTGCCTGTAATCTCCCTTTCTGTTCCCCAGGAGTAGAAATAGGTTTATCTCCCCCTATGAAAGTTATTACATACACTTGATTTTTTTTTTTAACTTTGAAATTAAATATGATAGCATAACAGTTTACGCAGTGAGAGTACCAGCTTGAACTCACAGAGAAGACCACGTTTTCCCTGAGCCTGCTCAGCTTCAGCAGCCCTGGAGGACTTCAGGCCCCATAGAGGGGTGAAATGGTGGCAGATTGGGAGGGCTCACCCTCCAGAACCTTTGAGAGGGATATGCACACATGCACTTCTCTCATTTTCTCTTAAGACCCAGTAAATGAGTAAGGACGAGTCAACATTGACAGATTCCACAGAGAGTTGTGCAAGCTGCCCCACGGTTCCCTAGGTAGGTGGGCGGTGTGCATCGTGCCCGTTTGTGTATTTTTTCCCCTTGCCTGATCAGATGGTCTTCGCCTCCTCTGTACTTTCTCAGCTTTGCTTAGGTAAATACCTGAGAATCCTGCTCTTGGCATCCTCTTTCTGCATCCTTTGGTGAGCTTGACAGTTCCTTCAGCTGCTGAATTGGCATAAAGAATGCCAAAGATTTGAGCCTCAATTTCCTGTTCCTTGCTCAATGGGTTAGTCTGTTTAACACGCAGTGCCTCCCTTGCCAAACTGGTCAGTGGATCTCCTCTATAGAGTCACATTCAGTTCAGTTCAGTCGCTCAGTCGTGTCTGACTCTGGGACCCCATGAATCGCAGCACGCCAGGCCTCCCTGTCCATCACCACAAGGGCCCTCTAAACTCAGCATTCTTACTAAAAATAATTACTTTGCTTGTGTAGTCCTTTCCAATTTATGAAAGGCCCTTTGACACCTGTTATCTCTTGAGCCCCCAAACAACCCTCATTTTTCAGATAGGGAAATTGAGGTTAGGTTAAATGACTTGTCCAATTTCATACACTGTGATGGAGCTGGAACCTGACTTCAAATCCCCTGAATTCTTAGTCTTATGTTCTTCTCTTTATGCCCCCTTGCCTCGCATTCTTCCCCTTCCAAGCATATCTGCCAAGCCAAGGGTGCCAGCCCTTCCTGATCTTTGACCTGTGAATTATATTGAATTTGAACAGAAAGACCCCTGGTTTGCTACCCAACCCCATTAACACGCTTCTTTTTTGTCTAAGTTTATTTTTGGCTGTGCTGTGTGGCTTCCCAGGTGGCTCAGTGGTAAAGAATCCACCCACCAGTGCAGGAAACCTGGCCTCAATCCCTGGGTCAGGAGGATCCCCTGGAGGAGGAAGTGGCAACCCACTCCAGTTTTCTTGTCTGAAAATCCCAGGGACAGAGGAGCCTGGTGGCTACAGTCCATGGGGTCACAAAGAGTTGCACAGGACTGAGTGACTGAGCACACACACGGCCATGAGGCTTGCAGGATCTTAGTTCCCTGACCAGGGATTGAACCCGGGCCCCAGAGCGCCAAGTCTTAACCACTGAACCACCAGGGAACTCCCTTTCATCTAGTTTTTAACTCGTATTTATATCTCCTAAACCAGAGGCTTCTTTTCTGGAAATTAAATTTTCAGTGGCTCACTTGTTCACTTACCTGTGGTAAACTAGCCCCATTATTCCCAAAGTAGGATTCTGTGATAAAATCATCTTCTTGTTTGTTTTTGTCAACTGGTTCATTGTGCCCCATCCTCTCAGAAATAACATCTCTGAAATGAGTATAAATAATACCAGTCTTTACTGAGCTCTTACAGAGGACCAGATTCAAGTAAGCACTCCACAGACCTGTGGAGTGAGTCCTGTTTGCAGATGAAGAGAGCGAGATCCAGTAAAGTCAGGTAACTCGCCCAGGGATTCTGGTGAAGCCAGGATCCAGGCCTGGGGCTTCTGAGCCCTAGGCAGGGGAGTCAGGAAGGTGTGTCATGAGATTTGTCAAGAAAGATTCCGTCTGTCTCAGTGGCACACCAGACCTGAAGGCTGTAAAGAGGGCAGGCGAGGACGGAATCCATGGGACTTCCCCGCAGGCAGGGCCAAAAGGAAGGTGAGGGCAGGCGAGGACGGAATCCATGGGACCTTCCCGCAGGCAGGGCCAAAAGGAGGGTGGGTGTTCAGATGTGGAGAAACCCCATTCTCAGGAATAAAAACACATTTCACAGAGAGAGATGGTAGGGAGGGAGGTTTAGCCTACATATCACCCAGAGGCAGCCTTGCACCACTTCCTGCCCTTGGCCTTCATTTGGACCTGCAGCCAGCACACGCACTGTGCCCACTGACGGGGATCGGGCTGGTTGGCAGGTGTGTGACCTCATCCCACAGAGCAGCTTAGTCTCACTTGCCTTCCTCTCGGTCATTTGGAAGCTCCCATTCCTCTCCGTTGCATTACCGGCAAGGTGCATGTCATTTCATTCCTCTACCTTCCTGTCCCGCCCCAGCCCCTAAGCCCTGGCCTCACCGTGATGGTTAAGGAGACCATTTGAATATAGAGACCTGAAATACTTTACACATCACTCAAGCAGCCCGTGTTATTTTCATTATTCACATAGATACTGGGTTGGTGCAGTTAGCGTTAGGACTGTGTTTCCCATTAAAATTTGTTTAAAAACTTGGTCTCACCAAGGTACCGTTCATTGTGAGATAAGCCCGGTGGTTGCCAGGGAACTTTAACCCAGAAAAACCAACCAACCAAAGAAAACACATGTTCAAGTGCTAGACTCTTAAGGACTGGAGCCAGACATGCCAACAGGAGGACCCTGTCAACCTTGGTGTGGCCTTGGTACTCTTGACCATCCTTGTCTTCTTGACCATCGTGACTCTGACAGGTGACTGACCTATATTAAGAGAGTTTATTGATATCAGTTAGAATATTATTAAACACTGGTATCGGACAGTGTTCTGGAATACTGAAGGCTCATAAACATGCATGTAATAATTCTTGTCCTCAAAGAATTTACAGTTTAATATGAAACATTAACACAAATACACAATTGAAGATGGTGCCAGGAATAATGTTAGCATAATCAGAGTCTAATAAAGTCTTCTGACAATGAAAGGAAAGAATGATTTATTTCTGTTTGAAAGGGAAAGTTTCATAAAAATGATAACATTTGAGATGGACCTACAAGGATACATTGATTAGAACTGGCAGGAATGGAAGTAGAAGATTAAGCATTTCCAGGGAGAGAGAAAGGTGAAAGCAAATGCACTGAATCGTGAGTGGTCCCCTTTGACGAGCTTAGAATGTAGGGGTGAATTGTGTGGGATGCTCATTGGAAGAGAGGCTGGGCCAGTGAAAATGAGGGGTTTGGGCTCCACTATAGAAAGGTTCATCTTTGTAGGGCCGTGGAAGAGGAATGATTAGGAGCCTATTATAGTGATCCAGGCAGGAGATAACCAAACTTGCATGAAAGCAATGAGACTGGAAAGAAAGAGATTAAAGTGACCAACACTGGAGAGGCAGATTCTTCAGACTTCAGGTGATGTGGAATCAGGAGTAAGGAATCAGCAGGGACTCCATGAGCTCATACCCAGAAGATTAGGAAAGGAGGTGTTGGTTGTGGGGAAGCTGGTGAGTTCAGAATTGAACCTGTGAAGTGTTTGATGTTGTTCAGCCATCCAGGGAAAGATATCTAGTAAATAGTTAGAATTTTGGATCTGGAGCTTAAAAGAGCATTTAGTAATTCTTTACATAGAAGCAGTGTAGTTGAAGCCATGAAAATAGATGATATTGCCAAAGTAAGTGTGGGGAGAGTGAGAAGGTCAAGGATAGAGGTAAAGAGAGGAGGACCCTTGAAAGGAGTTGGGGCTGGAGTCGGAGGAGGAGAGGAGAGGACTGGGCGGGGTACGGAGGGGAAGCCAAGGGAAGAGAGAGAGGTGTCCACAGGGTGGAAGCTATTCTCCCAGGCTAGAGGTCCTGAAGGTCCAAGAATGATTCTCCTGTGCATCTAGGTTTGGGAACATAGCACTGTCAAATCAACAGAGAAATGAAGAGAAAAGAAAAGGTTCAGCCAACCACTAATACATGGATTTTTTTCTCGTAAGGGAATGATCCCTGCAGAGAGAGGCCCAGGAAGGACGAGAGTTGGCAGGCTGGTCCAGGCTCCTCCGAGCGTCACCAGCCAGCTGAGGTTGGCCGAGTGGCCCGCCAGTGGGGGTCCTCGCCCTGGCCCACTGTGCCTTGCAAGATGCTGCTTTGGTGAGAGTGGACTGAGGGAAGTGCTAGGTCTGCTGACTGACCCTATTTTGCTCTGTCTCCTCAGAGTCCGTCCTAGGGAAATGCATGGATAGAAGTTCTCCTGGACAAGCGATGGAGCTGCCAGATCACAATGGACTTGGGTACCCCGCTCACCCCTCAGTCAGCGAGCACCAGAGGCCCCGCACCCTCCAGAGACATCACACCATCCAGAACAGCGACGATGCTTATGTACGTCGGCCCCTCCTGCTTTTTGGAAGCGGGGTCTTTGAAAGCAGAACTTAGGAATGTGGGGTGGTGTCTCTTGTTCTCAATCAGAGTCCAGCGCCCCTGAGCACTCAGGGAGTATGTCTCTGAATCACTGTAACAAGCCTGAAATTCCAGGAGAATCTCTGCTGACGCCGAGCTCCACGTTGGAAGCTGAGGATCAAGAGCATCCATTTCCTGTAGTCTTAGTTATTGAACTTCTCCCCAGACAGTTGAAACAGGCCCCAGCAGATGCGCCTTCAGACTCTCAGTTATTACTCTGGCAGCTGCCTTGAATTTATTCAGACTTCAAGGGAGCTAGTCCACTTGGCAGAGCTTTATTGCCTTAGGGCAGACTCTTCGGCGGCACAAATACAGCCACAACCAGCCACATGTGACCTTTCAATTTTAAATGTAATTAAAACAGAATAAAACGTAAAACCCAGTTCTTTAGTCAGACTAGTCACATTCCAGGGCTCAGTAGCCACTTGTGGCTAGCGGCTTTCGATTTGGACAGGGCAGACAGAGAACATCCCTGTCCTTGAACAGAGTGCTGTTGGACACTGCTGCCCTAAGAGACTCCTCATGGCCTTGAGCCAGGTCAGAAACCTGGTGTTGGAATGCCATGTAGATGTCTGGGGCGCCAGCTGAGACTCCCTGTGCCCCTCCCTCCCCGCGCGCACCGCCCCAGCCTTGGCTCCCCGCACAGCATCCCCCTTTGGATAGCCCTGCAGAGGAAGGGGGCCTGGGAAGTGGTGCTTGGGACGGTGCTTGAGGCCGCCCTCTGCCTGGGCTCCTTTGAAGGGCACAGCGGTCTCTTAAGGCGCGTTCTCGGCTCTCTTTACTTCTTTTAATAATTGTTTTCTGCAGGTGCAGCTGGACAACTTGCCTGGCATGAGTCTCGTGGCGGGGAAAGCACTTAGTTCTGCCCGGATGTCAGATGCAGTTCTCAGTCAGTCATCGCTCATGGGGAGCCAGCAGTTCCAGGACGGGGAAAACGAGGGTAAGGGGCATTATGCATGGGCACCCCAAAGAAGTTTCTAAAGGGACCCCCCCTTCCCTCTTCACCAGTGACCACTCCCCTCTTGTAGGAAGAGCCCATGGGAAGCCACAGCATCCCCGTGGGCTTTTGGACACCGCCTTTTCCCAGTTCTCTTGCACTGAGTGTGAGAGCACGGAGGAGCCCGCTCCTGACTGAGCACAGGGCCGTCACTGTCCTGTCTGTAATGCATGTTCAGATGCTCCTTCAGTTACTCTTGTTCTGGTTCTGAGGAGAAGGCACCGTGTCCTAATGTCTGCCTCCCGTTAGAACCAGTAGAGGGAGGGGATCTTAGCTGATAAAAGCACAGACCCGGGAGTGGATGGATCTGCAGTTAATCCTGACTGCTCTGTACTGGCTCCACAGGTTAAGGCACTTAACCTTTCTGACCCCCAAGATCCCCCTCTGTAAAGTGACAGAAACAATAGAGCCCATGTCCTCGATTGTGCTGGGAGCAGTTGCTAGCTTCCTGCATGCGTGCCCAGTCATTCAGTCATGTCTGATTCTTTGCGACCGTATGGACTGTATAGCCCACCAGGCTCCTTTGTCCATGAGATTCTCCAGGCAAGAATACTGCAGCAGGTTGCCGTTTCCTTCTCCAGGGGATCTTACTGACCAGGGGTTGAACCCATGTCTCTTACGTCTGCTGCATTGGCAAGCAGGTTCTTTACCACTAGCACCACCTGGGAAGCCTGTGCTTGGGAGTTTAAAGTGCTTAGGCCCATGCCCTGAGCACAGAGTGTGCCCAGGTGTCAGGGTCTGCCAGCACGAGGCTGTCTTATCCCACACCACGGAGCTGACAGCCTGACAATGGGAGACAGTAAAGAAGAGGGGAAATGGACAGTGGGGGCAACAGGAAGAAGCTTGGTCCCCAGCCATGGTCGCTAACCAAACTGAGGGCCTGCTCTGAACTAGAACTCAGGGCTGCAGAAGTTTCAGACTTCTCTCTTCCTCTGTCTACCTCTTGCCCACCCCCCACCCAATCTCCCTGCAAACCTCCCAAGTTTTCTCTGGTCTTGCAGAATGTGGGGAGAGTCTTGGAGGTCAGGAGCACCCAGACCTGACAGATGGCAGCCAGCATTTAAACTCCTCTTGCTACCCATCCACTTGCATCACAGACATACTGCTCAGCTACAAGCACCCCGAGGTCTCCTTCAGCATGGAACAGGCAGGCGTGTAGCAAAAGATGGAAAGTGAGTATCACCCTGACCGGAGCCAAACCAGCCCTTTGGCTCAGTGTCAGCTCCTGATCCCATCAGGAGATTGCTTCCATATGCACTTTGAGCCAATGACCTTGACAACACCACTCCTCCAGCCAAGGTTTTTGCATCTTTCTGCTCCTTCATTAAGCACCATGCTAATTGTTTGAGGGGTAGATGGGGGCATATAGAAGAAATACTGGCCATGGTCCCTTGGTCGAACTGTTGAGGATAAGGCACGTTATAGGTGCCATAGCCTTCAAAGAGTAAGTGAGCTTCAGAGGACAGACAGGACTTCTGGCCACAGTAATGGAAAAGGAGGTGGTTCTTGAACTCAGTCCTAAAGGATGAAATTCAGCAAGAATACATGTCTAGCCAGATCTTTTCTAAGGCTGTGCTGCAAGTGGAAAAATATACCAGAAATTTGTGATCAGAGGCCAGCAGTAGAAAACAGGTCAACTGGCCGATTTTGGAGGAGTAATGCCTAAACATACACAACAGGTAGTATCAGTTCTGTCTTTGAAAATTCATTGACAGACAAGACTCGATGAAAGTTAAGCCATCTGGCAAATCTGTATTAGAGCCTCAGTACAGCAAATCCTCCTAAAATATCTGAGGTAAAGTGAACCATTTTTTTGAAAGTTTTCAATGGAATATTTGAGTCTTTGTCTTTTCAAACTAATTCTCTGTGTCTGCTCTGTTGCAGGTTTATGTACAGTGCGGGAATGAAAAGGTTGATTTTAAACCAACAGTATCTAGCAGCATTGCGCCAAATTGCCATTGTTTTCCCTCCACCCAGAATGTCGGCTCCTTTCCTCCCATTTGGTTCATCAGTGTGCTGTTCTTTTGGGTTCTGAGGGGGGTTTTGCCATGTTCGCCTGTATGACCAAGTCACCAAGGAAATAAACAGGAAATCCATGTTCGCCACCTTTTGTGAAAGTGTATTTGGTGTATTTGAGTTGATGGTTTGGTTTGGTTTTTGGTTTGGGTTATTTTTGGTTGTTTTTGGTTTTAGGTATGTTTTCTTTGGGAGGTGATTTTCTTTCTTATTTCTTTTGTTTCCCTTTTAAGACAGAAGAGCAAAGCAGTTAGCGTATGGTGGCCAGGGCCCAGAGCCATTCCCCTCCCCAGCCTGTCTGCAGAGTGCCCTTCAGTGCCTGAACTGCTTTTACACAGAAGCAAAAGCTGGAGGGCAACATACTCTGGAATGTAGTGGCTGGAGAAAGAGACAAGAGGGAAGGGGCAGCAGCCTTTGGCCCTTGCAGAGCAAAAAGAGACACCCCCAAGCCTGGAACCTGGAGAGGTCTTTTCTGCTGGGATCCACTAACAAACATGTCTGGCCAAGCCAAAATCACACAAGAATGTCAGCATGGAGGCTGAGAGTGGCCTGGCGCTGATGGGTTGCCAATTGGAATATCTCTTTGGTGTGTAACTCCGCTCCCCTCTTGTAACTCAGAAAGTTGGTTGCCCTTATCACCCTGCTGGTTCTGCCCGTGGACTGAACACCCAACGGTGGTACTGTGTGTGTGTCACCTTCCCTTCTCATGGTATATTGTGATATAACAAGGGTTGTTTCTCCATGTATATATGTATGTATCTGTACACATACATAATACATGCATACATATATATATCCATATATATATAATGCTTTTCCCTTTCAGCCTCTTTGTCACAGGCAAGAAGAACAGGAGGTTGTCTTGGGTCCTGCCACCCTCCTAATCTTCTCCTCTCTGCGCATCCTCAGCCCCTTATTTTAATTCTTGATCATGTAGGAATTGTTTTTCGTAAATGTTGATATTATTGTTATTATTGTTATTATTATTAATAATAAATACAAACAAAAGAAATTTTTGTTTAAAAGAGAAATGTTTAACCAGATTCTGTTCTATTTGAATTGTGACTTGCACCTTTTGTTCAAAGTATTTTATTTAGACCTTGTAATTGTGGGCGGTTCTCACTCGTGCCAGTGACAGATGTAGTGCCCTCCTTGCGCGCCCCGCCTCCCTGCTGAAGCAGTGCATATGCAATAGCTATTGTTTGTGTCATTATCTTTATTTTCCTTCACCGTTAGAAACCAAAGTCTTCTCTGCTGGCTGCGGGCTGGCAGAAGATCTGGGTTATCGCCTTCTGATCTTCAAAACAAGGAAGAGATGTTAATTAAATACTCTTGATCCATTTTTCTGGGGAGGCAGAGTAACAGGTCCCCTGGCCCCTCCTCATCTTTCATCCTGAATTTGCACAGGAGAAAGCGGGTGCCCAGCATGGCCATCCTGGTTTTGCTGCCAGGATCCCCCATGTAGCTTGTCCTTCTCTCTGATGTTGGCAGCTCAGCTCCTGGACCCAGTATCCCTCGAGTGGGTTTCTGCAGTGCAAGAGCCTTTCTTGGGACTTCTCCGTGTTTCCATGGTCCCCACATCCCCTCTACTTGGTGGGAGCCACCAGCTACTCACCTTCTGGAAGCAACTGAGAGAGCCCGAACAGCCACTGTTGACTTCTCTGGGCTCGTTGCTGCTCTGACGCCCCTGCCGGCCACGACCACACACTCAGCCTGTTTTGTTCACGGAACTGATGGACGAGCAGACTGCCGCCCCCAGCGAGCACCCAGACGAAAGCCAGTGAGCCTATTAACCGTGCCATCTTGCAAACTACACTTTTAAAAGAATCATTGCTTTGTATTGTAGTAACCAATATGCGCAGTATATGTTGAACGTATATGAATATACTTTCCTACTTCTGTTCTTTGAAAATGTCAGAGTATTTTTTCTTTCTCATTTATGTTGAACTAAAAAAGGATTAAAAAAAAATCTCCAGACCCAAGCTGCAGTAAGACCTTTAGTCATTTTTTGTTGGGCAGTTACAGCTTGGTAACTTGGTTGGACAGTAGGGGATTGTGAAAATAAAACACCTGACTATGATCTTACGCTGATATGTTACTCGCCTTGTGTTTGGAGTCTAGTTGGGAGAAACTTTCAGGCTGGAAGCTGGAATGCGGGAGGCTGAGGACGTGTAGGGTGGGGCCCTGAGCTCTGCTTTATCTCACCTTGCCTAGAGAGAGGAGCATTCTCCAGAAGCCTGAACTGGACCTCACGCTGGGTCATCGGACACCTGGCTTGGACTCTGCCCCCTCAGAAGCGAACACTGCAGTTTGCTGAGTCTGATGGAAAACAGATTCCTTGAGAAGATACTTTTGAAGGAGTAGAAGGAGAACTTCAAAGAGCTGGCAGAGGCTGGGGCGTCTGTGGAGTGACCTCAGTCAACCCAGTGATATGGACACCAACTAAGTGTTAAGATAGAAGGGGACTTTTGCTATAGTTTTCCCCTTTTTCCATACCTGGACTCCAGAGGACAGGGTAGAATTTCTTGGAGGGTCCCAGCCATGGCTCACAAATAGCTGCTAGAAGCCTTCTATGAAGAAAGATCACTGCAGCTGGAAATACTGAGATTATAGAAAGGACTTCCCTTGTGGTTCAGACGGTAAAGCGTCTGCCTACAATGCAGGAGACCTGGGTTCGATCCCTGGGTCAGGAAGGTCCTCTGGAGAAGGCAATGGCACCCCACTCCAATACTCTTGCCTGGAAAATCCCACGGATGGAGGAGCATGGTAGGCTACAGTCCATGGGGTCACAAAGAGTCAGACACGACTGAGCAACCTCACTTCATAGAAAGACAAGGGAAAGGAGGGAACTTAGAAAATCAATTTTGAGTCCATGTGACTAGAAGGTCACTGTGGGACTGTTGAGAGCGGAAAAGAGCCTTCTCAAGAAGGGTCTTCTGATGTATGGCTGGGTCCCTTCCTTGTTCACCTGAAACTACCACAACATTGTCAACGGGCTCTGCTGCTGCTGCTGCTGCCTCGCTTCAGTCGTGTCCGACTCTTAGCGACCCCATGGACTGCAGCCTACCAGGCTCCTCCATCCATGGGACTTTCCAGGCAAGAGTACTGGAGTGGGTTGCCATTGCCTTCTCCGTCAATGGGCTCTACCCCAAGACAAAATAAAGTGTTTTTTAAAAAAGGGCTGGGGGTAGGGGGTGGGGAATCTTCTAGTCTGTACACACTCCCTTGGAAGGCTGAGAGTGTCTCTGAAACCAAACAGATAAACCAGATGCCTTCAAGTAATCTGGAAGAACCTTCTGTGGAAGGTGCCACGCCCTGCCGCAGGCAGCCCAAATGCCTTGGAGATGAGGTCAGAGGCCTCGGGCCTGCCTGCTAGATGGGGACCCAGGGGTCTGAGTTGTGAAGGTGGAAGCCTTGCCGACAGGTCCTTGCTCATCTTTCTGACTTTGAGGTATCCTCCTTCCCCACCGCACCCACCCCACTCCACCTGCACAGATCAAGGATTCGGAAGGCTGGTGTACCTACCGAGGAGCTAGACCTCCATTCCTGCTCTGCCATGACCTTAGTCTCCTAAGCAGGAGGGCAGGAGAGACTCTTCTCTGGTTACGATGCCCAGTGCTGGGGTCTAAACTGGGGCTCTGTTTATCACCAGGAGCTGCAAGAAGATTATCAGTGAACAGGGGTGGTGGTGATGGGGATCTCCTCCCTCCCCAGTTGATCCAGACCTCCCAACCTCAAGCCTCCCATCCTGACCTGCACCTTAAACACTCGGAGTAAATGTTCTGAGCAGGGTCCCCCGATCCAGGCTGTATGTGCAAGACTCCTGCGTCTCCTCTGCAAGCCCGCTCTTTGAAGTAACCCTCCGGATTCTGGGGCGCAGAATAGTTCACTGGGCAAATATTTGCTGAGTGTCTGCTATGTGCCAGACCCAGCAGGGAACAGAGTCCTCCCAGCGCAGACCGACCAGTATGGCATTGAGACACCAATTGTAAAATGAGTGGCCAGTCCTGAGCAAAATCCACTCCTGCAGCCAGCCAGCCACACTCCCACACACACCAGGGGACCCACTTCAGTAAGGTAACTGGGGAGACCCCACATCAGGGGAACAGGGTGGTAAGACTAAGGACCGACACTGGTGGGCCCTGCAGCCACTTAACAGCTAGTCCAGTCCAGGTACTTGGTGCCTCTGACAGTGACTGGATGGACCCCAAGTCTGGTCCTGAGATGTGCTCCATTTGCTGTTGGCTGTGGTTTTCCCATCGCCCTCTGTTCAGAAAGTCTCTCTTATTCCAAAATATTAGTAACGGAGGGGCATGGGCTGACTTAAGCCAAACACCTTACAGTGAGATGGAGCAGACACACTAGTGAACAAGCTGAGACGGTAAAGAACCGGCCTGTGATACAGGAGACCTGGGTTTGATCCCTGGGTGGGGAAAATCCCTTGGATAAGGAAATGGCTACCCACTCCAGGATTCTTGCCTGGGAAATCCCATGGACAGAAGAGCCTGGAGGGCTACACTCCATGGGATTGCAAAGAGTCGGACATGACTGAGTGACTAACAATACAGCCACATATTTAAAAAGGAAGCTTCCACAGAAACAAACATAGAGAATGAACTTATGGTTGCCGGGGAGGGGGGAAGAACTGGGAGAAGAGAGAGAGTTTGGGATCAACAGGTGAAGTGAAGTGAAAGTCACTCAGTTGTGTCTGACTCTTTGCGACCCCGTGGACTATAGAGTCCATGGACTTCTCCAGGCCAGAATACTGGAGTGGGTAGCCTTTCCCTCCTCTAGGGGATCTTCCCAACCCAGGGATTGAACCCAGGTCTCCTGCATTGCAGGCAGATTCTTTACCGGCTGAGCCACAAGGGAAGCCCAACATGTACATGCTGCTATATTTAAAATGGATAACCAACAAGGATCTACTGTACAGCACAGGGAACTCTCAGTGTTATGTGGCAGCCTGGGTAGAAGGGGGGTTTAGGAGAGAATCGACACATGTATATATATGGCTGAGTCCCTTTGCTATTCACCTGAAACTATCACAACATTAACTGGCTATACTCCAATATAAAAAGTTTAAAAATAAATAAAAAGAAAGCTTCCAGCTTGGTAAGATATTATCAAACTCCCAAAGGGCTTTGGGAGTCGGAGGCCCAGCTGCTGCTGGCCAACAGGCAACCATCATAGAGCTAGAAGCCAGGCCCCTGACTCCCTTCCTGCCAGCACTGAACACTGATGGCTGAAGGTCATAAGGCAACTCTTAGCAGCTCTCAGCTGCAGGCTTTTCATGGGCCAAACAAGGAGAATATCTGGCCTGCTGGCCTTTCAGTTCATTGTGAAAATGCTTTGGCCACTGAAGTACTGGCAGCTGTCAGATTTGCCACCATCATTTCAGTTAAAGCAGGGCAAAACAGCACCCAAGTGGTAAGCTTCTGTGGTCCTCTGTACGCAGGCTGAGAAAGGAACCTCTCATCCCCAGACATCCCTGAGCTGCCCTGAGCAGGGAACCGGCTTCCCTCCCACTCTCTAACCAAGGGCTGGGAACTAGGCTGGCTAAGTGGCAGCCCTCCTCCCTGCTGGGTCCCCTGGGTGTAGGTCACCCCCTCATCTGGGCATTTGCGTGTCAAGGCCACACGGAGAAAATGTGATTCCTACCCCTCCCCTACTTCTGCCACCAGAGACTGAAGTCATTCATAGCTCTGGTCTGCCGGTGTGAGTGTGTTCAGTGGGAGCAGGGGACACAAGGCCAGAAATTGGGGTGCTGGGGTGCAGAACAGTTACTGTCTACTCAGTGCCAGGCACTTTCAGTTTTGCCATGCATGTTCTAATTTAGTGCTATAATCTTACAGCACAGGTCTGGAAGTCAAAAGTCCACAAAGGGTCACGCAAGTCTAGAGCATGGCATCAGCAGAGCTGATTCCTCCTGGAGGCTCCGAGGAAACTCTTCTTGGTCTCATCTGGCTTCTAGAGCCTGCCTGCATCTTTTGGCTCATGGCCCCCTTCCAACAATCACATCCCTCTGACCTCTGCTTTTGATCTCCCATCTTCTCTGACTCTGCCCCTCCCGCCTCCCTCTTGTGTATGTAAGGACCCTTGTGATGACATGGCCACCTATATAACCCTGGAGAGTCACCCCATCTCAAGGTCCTTAATCTCAAGGTCCTTAATATTTATTTATTAGTTGTGGCATATGGGATCTTTTGCTGTCATGCGCCGACTCTCTAGTTGTGGCACCAGAATGCACAGGCCAAGTAGTTGCAGGGCATTTGGGATCTTTGTTCTGTAACCAGGGATCAAACCAGCGTCCTTTGCATTGGAAGGCAGATTCTTCAACCACTGAACCACTAGGGAAGTCCCTCTCAAGGGACTTAAAATCACCTTTGCAAAGTCTCTTCTGCAACTTAAAGGAACAGTCACAGGTTCCAGAGAGCAGGACATGGACATGTTGGCAGGGGTGGAGGGACATTATTCTCCACCCACTTGCTTCGCCTACTATAACTCTAGGAGATGACTATTGTTATCTTCGCTTAACAGGTAAGAGACTGAGGTGTAGGGGAGGTTCAGCTAACAAGTGGGAGAGCTGGGATTCGAACTGAAGGTAGCCCAGCTCCAGAGCTTTCCCCTCTGGGGAGAAAGGCATGAGGCTACTAGAGTGGGAGAGGCCTGGAGCCCCGCCACTGTGGCATCTGGCAGACGGTAGCCCCTGGCTGAGTTCTGGAACCTTAGGGAGTTTCCTGGGTAGGTGGCACAGGGCACATTTCTGCCCTGGGTCCTCAGTCCGGAGACCTGGGTTCTAAGTGCAGCCCTGCCTCCGATGCCCTGGGACATCAGGGACACTGGGCAAATTCCTCCACTCTTCGGTTTCCTCATCTGGAGATGGGGGTGGAGAGAGGCTGATCTCAAAATCCTCTCCGCTTGCATGCTCACAGGTTCTATGACCCAGGCCCTGTCAGCAACCTGGTGTTGGGGGTCTCACACCTTCCAGGAGAAATCTTAGAAAATGTCACTGCAAACACCAATGAACACACAGCACTGACTTCCCCGGGTCTGTCCTCCAACCACCCCCATTTTTGTCTTCGTTTTACTGATAAGAAACCAAACTCAGATTGCATACCGGGCTCATGAGCTTCCTCCAGGATTTTGCAAATTGAAGGCAAAAATGAATGAAATAAGAGAACAGGCTCCTGCTGCTAGCAGTCCAGAGGTCCTTCCTCGACATCAGCCATCCCTCAGGGATGGTGTCCATTCTCACTTGTGTGGGATGCAAGGTCAAAATGAACAATGCAAAGATCTATGTATCCTATTTAAGCAACTGTCCTTTATTCTGAGATTATGCCCTTTTTAGGTGTTAAAAAATCTTTTTTATTTGTCCATGCCTCTCCACTTGAGGGATCTTAGTTCCCCAACCAGAGATGGAATCCAGACCCTTGGCAGGGAAAGCCCTTAATTCTAACCACTGGATCACCAGGGAAGTTCTTTAAAAAATAATCTTGGAATTTCCGTGGGAGGAAAAGTGGTTACGACTTCGCCTTCCAATGTAGGGGGTGTACCAATCTCTGGTCAGGGAGCTAAGATTCCACACGCCTTATGGCCATAAAACCAAAACTTAAAACAGAAGCAATATTGTAACAAATTCAATAGAGACTTGAAAAAAAATCGGTTTGGAAGAGATTACGGCTGGTTACAGTTGATGGTAGGGTTTGGGTCAGGCTGGGAGTGGCGGTGCGTAAGATGACAAAATGAAAAGTTGGCAACTCTGTGTTGGTCTCTAGAATGTGTTTGGAAATGTTAGACGTCTCAAAGTCTGGGAGCCCCTGAGTACCGTCCTCTCTCTCCCCAGGCAGCCTCCAAGCACAAGGTTCCCTTTGCTTTCCAGTCTGGGAGGTCTGCGAGGGCCTGGAGCGAGGTGGGGATGAGAGAGAGAGGGGACAGCCTTGATGGGAGCAACCTCTGCTGCCTTTGTGAAGTTGGGGCAGGGTGGGGGTGAGATAATCACCCTGGAATGCGAGGGGCCAGCAGGGGAGAATACCTCTTGAGTGGAGGAGTCCCGCCGTCCTTGGCAGCCTCTGTGTTTTTCCTCCTTCCTTCCTCTCACCCGCTGCGATGGCACAATGGACAATGGCAGGCACACAATCCCCACGGAGGAGACGGGCCGGTACCGCTGACCCCCGACTCTGGGGACCTGCGCGCCTGTACACACCCCCTCCCACCCCTGCTGGAACTCTTGATCCCTGGCCCTGCAGCCCCCGGAGCTTCCTGTTTGCCTGCTCTATTTGTCTGGCCCCAGGGACAGAGCTGATCCTTGAACTCTGAGTTCCACATCGCCAGGACCAGTGAGCAGCGGCAAGGCCTGGGCTGGGCTTATCAGCCTCTGAGCCCAGCCCTGCCTGGACACATAAATAGGCCGGGGGAGAGCTGGCTGATTAGACTGCTGGCCATTGAGGTAAGTGCTGCTACCCGCTCCCCAGCTCTAGGCATTTGAGGCTCTGGGATGCTGGCCCGAGCCTCTACCCCAGGCTGGGGGCTCTGGACCCCTGGCCCTCCCCACCCTGTGCCCCGCCTCCTCCTCCCCGGATGGAGTGAGTAGAGAGTGCACGGGCTCCTTCAAGCCCTGCTCAGCTGGGCCCCTCTTCTCCTCCAGGTCACCCACATCCCTTCAAGATGAAAGCCGTGGTGCTGACCTTGGCTGTGCTCTTCCTGACGGGTAGGTGCCCCTAACCTAGGGAGCCAACCATTGTGGGGAGCCTTCTCCCTGAACCCCTGCAGACCACCCTCCTGGGCCCAGGGAGCAGAATTACTCCCTCGCAGCCCTCTCCCCTGCCAAGCACTTCTGCTCAGATCCTGGCCCAGAGCTGGGTCTGATCTGGGTCTCCCCTCTCCCTCCCAGGGAGCCAGGCTCGGCATTTCTGGCAGCAAGATGACCCCCAGTCATCCTGGGATCGGGTGAAGGATTTTGCCACCGTGTATGTGGAAGCAATCAAGGATAGTGGCAGAGACTATGTGGCCCAATTCGAAGCCTCCACTTTGGGAAAACAGCTCAAGTAAGAACCCGCTTGTGCCTGGGGCAGGGGTCGGGGGTGTCGGTGCTGGGGGATGGAGAAGCCTGTGGGAAGAAGCAGCCAGATTGGCCCAATCCCCACCTCCTATCTGATGGGCCCCATAGAAGCAAGGAGTGGGATCCACAAGCAGGATCAGGGCCCCCCAGCAAGGGGCAGACCAGCGCTGTCTGGTCAGTATTTTCCGCACTGCACTCCGCCCCTGCCTGTTCTTAACTCCTTCTCAGCTCCAGCCAGCAACAGAGATGGCTGTCTTCAGAGAGGAGAATGGGCTGGAAGAGTAGAGACTAGGTCCTTAAAAGGCCCACCTTTGGGGACAGACAGGATCGGGCACCAAAACCAGCTCCAGCTCTGTCTCCTTCTAACTCCTCCATCCATCTGGTCAATGGGATGCAGTGGGGAGTGGGGGGGGAGACCGTGGATGGGAGACGCCAGGCTAAGGATCTGTCCCCAGCTACCCCACGTTCAGGCACAGGTGTGCCCAGGTCTCACACGGGGCAAGCACAGGCGCTGGGCTGCAGCTCTGGGGGTAGCTGGGGCCTGGGAGGTTTAGCCTGAGCCCTCCTCTCTCTCCCCTTTCAGCCTGAAACTCCTGGACAACTGGGACACCCTGGCCAGCACGTTGTCCAAAGTGCGTGAACAGCTGGGCCCAGTGACCCAGGAGTTCTGGGACAACCTGGAAAAGGAGACAGCGTCGCTGAGGCAGGAGATGCACAAGGACCTGGAGGAGGTGAAGCAGAAGGTGCAGCCCTACCTGGACGAGTTCCAGAAGAAGTGGCACGAGGAGGTGGAGATCTACCGCCAGAAGGTGGCGCCGCTGGGCGAGGAGTTTCGCGAGGGCGCGCGCCAGAAGGTGCAGGAGCTGCAGGACAAGCTGAGCCCGCTGGCCCAGGAGCTCCGCGACCGCGCGCGCGCCCACGTGGAGACGCTGCGGCAGCAGCTGGCGCCCTACAGCGACGACCTGCGCCAGCGGCTGACCGCGCGCCTGGAGGCGCTCAAGGAGGGCGGCGGCAGCCTGGCCGAGTACCACGCCAAGGCCAGCGAGCAGCTGAAGGCGCTGGGCGAGAAGGCCAAGCCGGTGCTGGAGGACCTCCGCCAGGGCCTGATGCCCGTGCTGGAGAGCCTCAAGGTCAGCATCCTGGCCGCCATAGACGAGGCCTCCAAGAAGCTGAACGCCCAGTGAGATGCCTCGGGCTGCCCCCCTGGCCATCACTTCGGTTTCTTAGAATAAACATTTCCGGAGTGGAACGCGTGTGATGGGTTGTATTTTTTTTTTTTTTTTTTGAAGATTCGATGATGATTTTTAAACAATAAGTTTTCCAAAAGCCAAAAATTCTGTTTGGGGAGAATGGGTATGGGGGGATCCTGGAGGGGCCTCCAGGGGGCGGTGGTCAGGGACACCTGATGATGTCCCACTGGAGTCCTGAGCTCCAAACACTGGCCTCTCGGGGCCTTGATGTTACAGGGCCTGCTTGTCTGGGGTCTGAAGAGTGGGCTAGGAGATGCTCTTTCATTAGGAGGCCCAAACAGGAAGGAAATAGAGGACCAGGCAAAGTGACAGATGATCCAATGCAGGCACCCTGTAAAGAGCATATCCAAGTCAGCCAAGTCGGCTTTTATATGGGCTCCCTGTCTGCATCCTTTCCCCCCAGATCCATAGATTAAATGGCCCTCCTGCTCAAGGGCAGCTGAAATGTGAGGGGATTTCAATGATTGAATGGACTTGAAGGTTCCCACAGTAACCTTCCTGTGGTTCCTTCCTAGGGCAGGTTCAAATGAAGGGCTTGGTGCTTGCTCCTTCCTCCCTTATTAATTCAAAATGTACTTTAACAAACACATCCTTTTTCACCAGGGCCTCTTGCCACTCCACCCCCACCCAGCTCCGGAACAGCTGCTG
Source organism: Bos mutus (assembly GCF_027580195.1). NCBI lineage: Eukaryota > Metazoa > Chordata > Mammalia > Artiodactyla > Bovidae > Bos > Bos mutus. The sequence continues at coordinate 52,364,356 of NC_091631.1, forward strand.
TTTCCTCAGGCCCAGCAGTGCTAGCCCCATCCTCGGGGCTCCAAGCCTGCCAGCCCCTATTTTCTGACCTAAGAAAATCACCACCTTTTGCAAGTAACGAATTCTAATCTCCAAGCTGCTTTCATATCCATCATCTCACTGTATGCTTTCCCAGATCCTGGGTAGATTAAATGGGTGGTATTGATGCAGAAGCTGGAGCTTGGACATGTAAACTCATTTCGAAGACTGAACAGCAGGATGGGCTAGGTTGCCCTTTCTAAACCTATGTGCTCATGAGCATCCGTGATTATATAAAAAAAAAAATTTGGCCAGGCATTTAAGTTTGTATGTAATTGAGTGTTCCCAGCAGCTTGTGCCTTTAAGATCTGCAAAGGTCTGGGCAGTGCACTCAGGGGGCTTCTCTTTCTCTCTCTTCTCAGGGCCTTTTGCCCTTGATGCTGGATAATCTACCCCTCCTCCATCTCTAGTGTATCTTAACTGCCAAAAGGAGTGGGCTTTTTTAGTTCCTAACCATTTGAGCTATGTTGTAACAACAATAGGAGTAACTAAGCCTTTTTCTGAGTCAGTTGAGCAGAATATGGCAGCTCACCTGGGTTTGAGGTCAAGCTCTGCTATTTGCTGACTCAGTGACACTGGGCAAGTGCCTTCACACTTGGGAGCCTCAGTCTTATCACTGGAAGAGCAGGGAGGGGAGCTGCTCAGGTAGTCTGTGGTTCTGGAACTCTCCTGCATGAACATCTGACGGGTGGTGGGGACACAAGGGCTGCAGCCTGTGTTGGATGACCTCGGGCTCCTCCTCAATTCTCAGGACACAGGCCCCCCACTCCAGTCCTGGTCCCAAGGGGACAGTCAGCTCAGCCTGTGGTGACAAGGGCACCCATTTGCCAGGTGCCTTGGAGGTGCCAGGTGCTGTGCACGCTCTCAATTCCTTCCTTCATTTTCAGCAGACCTACGATGGATCATGTATCATTGTGCCCACTTTACAGGTAAGAAACTGAGGCTGTATGAAGCGACAGAGCCAAGACTAGAGCCCAGGTGTATCTTAGTTTAACCACCACCCTCGGCCTCCTTCCCCCAAGTGCGGTTGCGGTGGGGGTGGGGGCATGCAGCCCAGGCAGTGCCCGTCCACTCCAGAATTTTGATGAACACACAGTCTCAACTCCGATAGTGATGTAAAATGCCAGGTGCAAGGCCTGGCACAGAGCACACACTCAATCATGCTACACAGCACTTGACGCTTTATCAAAGTCTCGCCAGACCTAGCATCCCTTTGCTCCCACGCCAGACTGTCCACCAGGCAGGCTAGGGATGGCCATTCCACCTTGCTCCACCCAGCTGCTAAGAGGTGGCTGGGGCACCAACCCCAGGCCCGCTTGAGTTGGAGCCAGTCCCGAGCCCGCCCACAGAAGAACCCCAGTGCATTCTCAGCCCAAACATACATGGCCCGTGCAGGACACCCCACTCATGGCATTTTCTCATCCAGCTTTATTGGAAGGCCAGCACATTGGGGTGGGCCAGGTCTGGGGTGGGGTGGGAGGGCACTGAGAATGCTGTTCTTGTAAGTGACCTTTGGGGGCAGCCCTGGGAGGCTGCTGGACCCAAGGAGCTAGTAGGATGGATAGACAGGTGGACTTGGGGTACTGAGATCTCAGACGGCCTCAGGGTGGAGACTGTGTGGGACTGGAGGCAGATTCCCAGAAGTCACTTGAACTTGCCCTTGAATGAGCTCCAGTAGTCTTTCAGGGAGCTGAAGCTCTCAGTCATCCAGTCTCTGGAGGTCAAAAAAGTGAGGGGAGCAGATGGGGTGGGGGTGAGAGTTGTCTCTGGACAGTGACAACTATGGGTCTCCCACCCTTCCCCACTGGCGCTCCCCCCACCCTCTCAACCCTACCCAGCAATGCCCTAAGACCTCAGGCTGGGACCCCCGATAGCTGCACCCCAGGAAAGGATGCCAAGGGTAATGATGGGAACCCAACCAAGGTCACCTGGACTTTCTCCAGGTGCGGGCAGATGGTGGATCTGAAGCAAGCTGGAGAGGAGTGACTGATTTGGGAGATGTGTAAGGTCAGGACTGCCATTCTAGTGGAGGCGAGTGATGCCCCCTAGAATTGTACATCCTGGTGGCTCCAGGTGGTGGGGCAGAGGGAGGCAGTCTCTCATTTCAACAGTCATCAGAGGATTGATTAGCTGTGTGATCTGGGGCAGGTCACTTGGTTAAGTGAGCCTTGGTTTTCTTGTCTGCAAAATGGTGAAAATAATATCTACTCTAACAGTGGGTCTAGAGGACTAAAAGTGTTTGTGATCACCTCTGCTATGGAAATGCCAATGTGGGTGGAGTGGAGGTGGGGAAGGTGGGTGGGGATAGCAGAGGACTGGTGGGCAGGGGCAAGGCGGGAGAAGAAGGACTGACTTTTGTTCACACATGTTCGAGGACTTGAAACAAGTCAGAAACACACACACACACACACACATTGGGCTGAAATTGCTTTGAAAGTGAAACAGGCACACACAGGCACAACTCACACACGACCCATGGACTGTACAGACCGTAGCACATTCACACAGGCCAGAATACTGGACACACAGGCTTTCACACACAGGCAGGAATCATGCACACACCCAGGATCACACAGGTCTCCTGCACACACAGGCAGATTCACACACCAGCTGAAGCCACAACACACAGGCACACACATGAACACTGGAGTGGGTGGCCTACACAGGCTTCTCCAGCAGATCTTTCACAGGGCTGAAATTGAGTTTCAAACTGGGGTCTCCTGTCGTGTCAGGTGGATTCTTTACCAACTGAGGCTCCCAGTCCCTTGGTTCTCCAGGCAAGAACACTGGAGTGGTTGCCATTTGGATCCAAACCTCCAGATTATCAGAAAAGGAAAATGGAAATGAGGGCAAAGAGGAAGAAAGGAGGATGACAATGGATTTTCCAGGCAAGAGTACTGGAGTGGGGTGCCATTGCCTTCTCTGGAAATTGAGTTGGGTGGGGCCTAACCTCCAACCAGATTATCAGGAAAGGAAATGGAAGTGAGGGCAAAGAGGGAGAAAGAGGGACGACAGAGGGAGGAGAGGCAGGATGCAGTGCCCCTCCGTCATCTCTCCCTGCAGGAGCCCAGGAGGAAAGCAAGCTCAAAGGCAGCCCCTGGAAAGTGAGGGTTTACCTGGCCTGCTGGGTGGGGTATACCTGGTGAGGGCATACCTGGTCTTCTGAACCACATCCTTGGCAGTCTTGGTGGCCTCCTTCACATAGCCCTTCATTTTGTCCAGAAGGGATCCCTCCTCGGCCTTGGTAGCTTCTATGAGGAGAGCAGGACTGAGTGGGGTGGATCAGCCTCTGGGGAGCCTTTGGCTCCTGCCCAGCTCCCATCAGGGCCCTGTATTCCCCAGCCACCTGCCAAACTGCCTCGTCCCTGCCCCCAGCCCCGTCCCCTCCAGTTGCTTACCAGGCAAGACCAGGAGCGCCAGGAAGGCAGCCAGAAGGAGCAGCCGGGGCTGCATGGCACCTTGGTTCCTGCAGGGAAGGGTCCTGTGAGCCGTTCCTCAAGTCCCACCCCTTCCACCACCACCAGGTGGCCCTCCCTGGGGAGATGCGGTGGCCCCTAAAGCAGGGCCTGAGCCGGGTCAAGTTGGGAGGAGAGAGGGCTGATATGGGGGAGGCTATGGGCTTTCAGACAGGGGACTGGGGGACCCAGGGCAGAGAGAGCGAGGCGGGGCATGGAGCAGGAACCCCCCAGACCAGGAATCAAGACATGTGGATTCTGGCCAGGTTTCTGCCACTAACATGCTGAGTGACTCTGGGTGACTCTCTGCCCTCTCCAGGGCTCAGGTTTTCTGTCTGGGGCACGACTGGGGTGTCTGAGTCTTCTTCTAATCCTAAACATGCAGAGTGAGCAGAAAATGGAGCCAGTGGCAATCCCAGCTCCACCACTAGGCTCTGTGTAGCTTTGGGCAAGTGACCTTCCCCTAGGGACCTCGGTCTCCCCAGAATGCCTGGGGAGAGGCACTCATCAAGCCTTAAGGCTTCCTCAGCTCTACAAGTGCTTCTCCAGGCTTCGCTGGCTGGGCTGGGCACAGAACCCCACCGGCCCCTCCCCATCCTGCTCTCCTTATCCCTCAGCCCCCCAGGGAGCCTTACCTGGAGTGGCTGCTTCTTGGGATGAACTGTATGCAGGCAAGAGGGTTCGGACCTGTTTTATATTATCCCCAGGACACAGGGCAGCGTGAGGGCCCAGGCAGCTGGGCAAAGGTCACCTGCTGATCAATCTAGACCAGGCCCTGACAGAGGGTAGCCAGAGGCACCCAGGCCCGCTAGGAGTTGGGAAATCTCTAGAAAGCTGAGGGTGCCCACCTGGCTCTCTGCTACCCCTATGGCTTGGACCTGGGGTTACCCCATTTTCTGAGCAGCCTGGTTCCCCAGGGAGAGGCTGGTGAGTTGGGTGAACAGATTGGGGACAAACCTCATCCATCCCTTTGCCCTTGGTTTCCAGGTCCTTCCCTACTTTAAGCCCTGACAACAGCCTGCAAAGTGGGGGTAATGTGAGAGGGGGATTGGCTTCTTCAGACTGGACACAACTCAGCTGGCTGGGCTGGGGTGTCTAGAGTGAAGTCACAGAAGGCATGTGGGCAGGGGCTTGTGCAGAGGTGGGACACAGTTGAGTGCCCACAGCCCCCTCCCCAGGATCTCCGTCTCTGGGCTTCAGTCCCGAGTGCAGCTGACCCAGAAGCCTCCTGAGCTGATCCCTCTCTTACAGGAGATGGTGGGAGATGGTCAAAGGCTGCTGAGCGCAAGGCCTTTGTTTTACCACACCGTCTCCTCATCTTGCCCTCTGGACTCACTGATAACGTCCCCAGGGGGCAGACTGTGCAGCTGGGACTGAGGCCAGCGCTGAGTACCTCTCGATCTCAGACCTCAACTTCCTCAGCTTAGAAATACCAGGCCTCATAGTCCTGTGGCTGGGGAGGCAACCAAGGCTGTGGTGAGGCTGGTGTAGTGGAGAGAGGGGCCAGTCAGCTGTCCAGGAGATGCCCGGCCTCTTCCTGCGGTGAAGTGTCCTTTGGGCTCACACCAGGAGCTGCAGCCTGGAGGCAGCATTAGGGAGCTCTGTCTTCCAGTGAGGTCTCAGAGCCAGGAAATTCTAGATTTAAATGGTGCCTTTGGCACCTACAGATATGACCCAGAGCCACAGATCTAACATCTCAGTGCCTCAATATTCTCCTCTGTATAATGGGGCTAGAACACTGATGCTCCAGAATTGTGGTGAAATATAAGAGATATGTAAAAGCCCGCTGGTCCATGAAGGGGGCTAGATAAATCTCTCCTCCTTTCTCCCAGACACTTGTCTTTCCTTAGACAGCATAGTCTGAAGGCAGGAGGAGCCTCCAATGTAGAGTTAGGGCTTTTGGCAGGTGGCCATCTTACCAGGAAGAAGCAACTAAACCCACCGTGGGAAGTCAGAGGCCCAAGAAAGTGACCTAGCTCTACCTTCAGAATTCTTTATCTGTGGCTGAAACTTGAAATTTCTCCTTGGAGATTTATTCCTTTCACTTAGACATGGTTATCTGTTAAAATGCAAATGATTCCTGCGAAGTAGACATTATTAGGGCTCCGCTGGTAGTTCAGCTGGTAAAAAATCTGCCTGCAATACAGGGGACCTCAGTTTGATTCCTGGGTTGGAAAGATTCCCTTGAGGAGATAGGCTATCTGCTCTAGTATTCACAGGCTTCCCTGGTGGCTCAGATGGTAAATAGTCTGCCTGCAATGTGGGAGACCTGGATTTGATGCCTGCGTTGAGGAGATCCCCTGGAGGAGGGCATGGCAACCCACTCTAGTATTCTTGCCTGGAAAATCCCCATGGACAAAGGAGCCTGGCAAGTTGCAGTTCATGGGGTTGCAAAGAGTCAGACATGACTGAGCAACTAAGCACAGCCCACCACAGACATTATTAACCCCATTTTATAGGTAGAAACCTAAGGCAGGGCTGGAGACATACCCAGGTACCCATATTCCATCCATGGCAGAGTTGGGAGCCAGAATCCAGGTCTTCTAATACGCACACTGAGACCAAACTGCATGGAGAGATGAGACCCTTGGAGGTTTATCAGGCACTCAGAGTGCATCCGTTTCAGTCTCTTCCTGAGCACAGACTGTGGTGATGGGGTGGGGAGGAGAGGAAGGTGATTGGGAGGTCCTGAAGAATTTGGACTTTGGGGAAGGTAGAGGGCAGCCGTTCTTCCCTCTTCGTTCTGATCTGTTCCTTCTCCCCAGAAGTGAGGGTCACAGTGGGAATCCAGATTCCAGGCTGGGCTGGGGCATGCTGGGTTGGACTGGCTGGAGCCCTTGGCCCTGGTTCCTCCAACTCTCCTTCCATGTGTGTGGAGCCTCTGGAGGAGGCCGCCCTCTCTCTCCTGCGTGGCAATGGGCCGGTGAGCCCAGGGAGGTCAGAAGATGTGGGCAGAGAGACCCAGCGGTGTGGTGTCAAGCTGGGTAGAGAACAGGAGAGTGTGGGCCTCTGCAGCTGGGTTGAGACATGCCTTGGGGCCTGGGACCTTATCTCATTCCAAGGGCTTGGCCTCTGTGTGCCTGTGCCCCTCCCAGCAGCTCCAGGTGGGTCTCAGTAGGGCAATCTGAGGAAGGGTCTGATCAGTGGCCCAGCCTAAGCTGCCTCTCCTTCCCTTCTTCTCTCCCTCCCACCAGCATAGCTCCCCTGGGATGAGGACGCTGCTCCAGCCGTGGCCCCCATACCTGGTAACAGGCAGGGAGGAGGGGCGGGAAGGAGAACATCTGACCAGCTGGGGCCAAAAGTGGTCCTCTAGGGTCAGACTAAATCTCTCTGCTTCCACTTGTGTGCGAGTGAGGCTTCGCTCACGAGCCTCTGTGGCCCATGCCCCTGCCACAAGGCTGGACTGGGCAGCGCTGACTCAGCCCTGCCAGCCAGAGGCCCTGGTTCACCATGGCCTTCTGCGCTGGAAGTTCCTCCTAGTGTCTCACCCAGATCTTCCCACCCAGGAGCCACCCCCTTTGAGCTCTGCCCTGGGTGGACGGCCAGCGTGGAGCAAACACGGGCACCTGTGTCCGTGTGATTTGCCCGTCCCTGGCTGGGCCTGAGTCGTTCCCTCCTGCTTCTGGGCTCGGGCTGCCCACCGGTTTGATCTCTGTTACGGGGGCAGGAGGGTGGCCATAAGTGATGCTAGACTCTCAGCCTCATTACCTCATTGACCATTAGGTCTGTCTGTTGTACAGATCAGGAGATGGAGGCTCAGAAAGGGATATGGTTCACCCAACGTCACACAGCCCTTTGTGCCCACCCATGTGGCCGTGCCCTGACTCATAGGGCCAGGGTCTGCTGGAGCTGCCGGCACTCACGTCCTTTCCATCAGCAGCTCAAACAATCTAAGACAGGGCACAGGGGCCTCTCATTCTCTCCCACCGCCCAGAACTAATCTGTTCACAGACTGATACACAGCATGCTCTCTGGTACTTTCCCAGCTGTCCTGTGGATAAGACTGCACACTTCCACTGCAGGGGGTGCAAGTTTGAGCTCTGGTTGGGGAATTAAGATCCTGCATGCCACACATTGTGGCCAAAAAACAAAAACACATGCTCCCATTCAGTGAGGGCAAACTCAACTGAGAGTCCTTGGTGACTCGTTGCCTGCTCACCTCTGGCCCATTGAGGGGGAAAGGGATGAGGCCAGAGGTGAGCGGACTACCTTTGCTCCCAACCTAGGCAGGACTCTGCCTGATTTGGGAGTGTCGCAGTGCAGTGAAGTCTTCAGGGGCAAAACATGGCTTGTGCTTGATGAGTGCTGACTGTGGGCTAGGCATGTCTCCCAGCATTACTCAGATTATCTCCCTGACCCCCTGAAGCCCAGAAGGCATGCAGTTTTATGCCCTACTGAGGCACATGGGGCTCAGAGAGGTTAAGAGACTTGGCCGAGGTCACCCAGTCAGTATGTGCGGAGCCCACATGCAAAGCCAAGGAGTCCAACTCCAGCATCAGAAGCCTTCATAAACTACTGCAAGATGGCCCAGGCTGCTCCTGGAAGGAGGAGCTCCCTGACGCTGGGGGTGGCGATCGGTGGGGTGGGACACTGCCAGGTAGTGGGGATTCTACAGAAGGGATACAAGCACTGGAAGGCCTTTTAGCTATCTACAACCCCAAGAGACATCAAGTCACTTCTGGTCTATGAAACAGTAGAGACACGGGAAGTCAGGATCAGCCCAGCTGTGGACTCTTCCAGTGGCAGATTACAGAAGCCCATCCACGTGCGGGGCATGGCATTCATGGAGGGCAGCCAACAGTGCAATATGATGGATGTCATCTCCTTGTCACTCAAGGTGACCTGTGTGGTCCGGCAGAGGGGCACAAACTGGTCAGGATGCACCGCCTTCTTGGTGGATGTCTTTCTGTGTATGACCTCACTTGCAGAGGACGTTGGAAGTCCAAGTAGAAGATGTGGATGCCACCACCACCCCCCTTCCCTGTCTCCTGATGAGACGCTCCCTGAGAGCCTCAGGTCTTGTGATTCATCACAAGCTGACTGCTCCCGTCCAGGGAGGAGGTGGGCAGGAATCAGACCTCGGGCCAGTCTGCCCCTCACCCTGCATTGTGCCTGCCTGATGCCCCCCAGAGGGTGGGGTCTCCCTCTGCCACTCTCATTGGAGCAGCAAGCATGCTACTGTACTCCTTGCTTGGTCCAAATCCAGAAAATAGTTAATATTCTTATTAACAACAGTAATGGCTATTTTTTAGTGCTTACTCTGCCAGGCACGATACTGCTCATTTCACCAGTAATATCTCATTTAATACACCCAACAATCCCATTTTTAAAGGAGAAAATGAGGCCAGAGCTGGGCCAAGTTGAATCATTAGACCAAGGTGACACATTTGGCAATGGTGGGACATACAGCACACTTACAATTAATACCTTTAGCACAGGATCTCCCTCCACTCCACCCAGGCTTGCAGGGGTCGCCTCCTCCCGGGCTCACCTTGACCAGAACCCTAGATCTTGTCTCATTATCCCATCTGTGGCCCTGGGTGTCCCAGTCCAGAGCCTGGTGCTCTGAGATGGAGTCAGGGTTGGGGGATGTGGGAGTGGGGGCCCCTCCTCACTGGGGCAGACAGAGGAACTGTGAACTTTGCCCCCCTCCCCAAGCCGAGCATAGACCCGAGCGGCCACAGGGCTTCTGTTTATCAGTCCCGAGCTCAGGTGTTCCCTCAGCCTCATTCCTCCCTTGGCTCACAGCCCCTTCCACGATGGGTGGGGCACACGATCAGAACAGCTGCTTCTGAACGCTGCCTGAGCCCCAGTCTGCCATCAGCTTCCACGTTGTCCAAGGGTCACAAAAGTCCAAGAGGCCTCCTGGGAATGTGTCACCTTCCAGCGTGGAGTCACACTGGGGAGGAAGGTGGGGAGGGCAGCCCAGTGAGGATTTAAATGTCTGACTGGTTCTGAGCTTCAGTCAGTTCCACAGCAGTACAGTGAGCTGCCTGAGACCCTCTCCTCTGGCCCCTCTGAATCCAGGAAGGATCTGGTGCAGTAAGAGACTCTCCCAGCCCAGCGAGGAGCCCAGGATGTTTCTGAAGGCTGTGGTCCTGAGCCTGGCCCTGGTGGCTGTCACCGGTGAGTAGGAGCTGCCTTCAGATGGCACTGTTAGGCAGGACCCATCTGCTGCGTCAGGCAGGAAGGGTGGCGAGTCTGGGGCCAGGGAAAGAGGACAGTTCCGAGTGCCTGTCAGCCCACAGCTGGAGGCAGGTGGTTCCCCAGCTGCCACTCAGCTCTTAGGAGTGCTGTCCATTCACAGTGCTGGGCTCCCTGGCATGGGTGCTACCCCAGCTTTACCTACCCCTGTGGCTTCTAACTAGCCAAGCGCAGAGAGAAAAGTCAGTGGCTGTGCCCCGCCCCCGACATCCAGTCTGCAGCTCAGGGCTGGGGCAGGGGGGCAAGGAAGGAGACGGTGTTCATGAATTTGCTGTTTCCCACCCAGGAGCCGAGGCGGAGGTCAATGCCGACCAGGTGGCCACCGTGATTTGGGACTACTTCAGCCAGCTGGGCAACAATGCCAAGAAGGCGGTGGAACATATCCAGAAGTCTGAGCTCACCCAGCAGCTCAAGTAAGAGGGGCAGAGCTTGCAGGAAGGGCTTCTTAAAGACCATGCAACGTGTGGGCAAGGGCTGGACTCGGAGGCAGGAGACCTGAGCTTAGGATACCCACTGCCCTGCCATCAAGTCACTGGGTGACCAGAGCTCTCCAGACTTGGATCCTGGGATCCATGTTTGCAAATAAGGAAGGCTGGACTGAATAATCCCTGCTCTAACTTTTCTTTTTTTCTTTTTGTCATGCCCTGTGGCTTGTGGGATCTTGTTCCCTGACCAGGGATCAAACCCCCGCCCTGAAACTGCTGAGTCCTAAACACTGGGCCACCGGGGAATTTCCCACTTTAACTTTCCAGAGTGTAATAAATGGCCACATCTTAGCACTGAGGCTCCCAGAAGAAAGGGAGGGAAAGAATGTCATGTGAGCTGGCTTCTAATACATTCCAGGACAGGCCTCTGTGAAATCATGAGAAGGGGAGGGGTGAGGATATTTGGGAAGCCTCTGGGGGTGTCCACACGGCAGGGAAACCAGCATCCCATGTGACTAGAAGATGCTAAAAGAGGTCCAGAACATCACAAGTGATCTCTGTCACAGCACACCTGGGCTGAGAAGGACCTCAAAGTTCAGTCTTTCTACTTTACAGATAAGGAGAGGCAAGCCCACTGCTCCAGCTCACATGATAGGTATTAATTGATACTGTGACTCAAGCTCCAGGGGAGATCCAGAGGTACAAGGTCAATGTATTACCTTAGTCGATTACATCCATTTGCTTAAATCACCATCCACCATAGGGAAAGTCATGGGGATAAGATGGGTGAATTCAGTACCCTGCACGCTCACCTGTCTTAGGCAGGTGTGTGGAAGGTGAGTGGTATGTAAGGAGCTAAGGTCGCAGTGGAGGAGCCTGGCGGGCTTACAGTCCCGGGGTCGCAGAGTCGGACAGGACCGAAGCGACTTAGCACGCAGGCAGGAATGCCAAGCCTCACGGTGGCCCCCTTGCGTCCTTTCCCCGCAGCACCCTCTTCCAAGATAAACTTGGGGAAGTGAGCACCTACACGGACGACCTGCAGAAGAAGCTGGTGCCCTTTGCCACGGAACTGCATGAACGGCTGACCAAGGACTCCGAGAAGCTGAAGGAGGAGATTCGGAAGGAGCTGGAGGACCTTCGGGCCCGGCTGCTGCCCCACGCCACGGAGGTGAGCCAGAAGATCGGGGACAACATGCGCGAGCTACAGCAGCGCCTGGGACCATACGCAGAGGAGCTGCGCACCCAGGTCGACACCCAGGCACAGCAGCTGCGGCGCCAGCTGACGCCCTATGCGGAGCGCATGGAGAAGGTGATGCGGCAGAACCTGGACCAGCTGCAGGCCTCGCTGGCGCCCTACGCCGAGGAGCTCCAGGCCACGGTCAACCAGCGCGTGGAAGAGCTCAAGGGGCGCCTGACGCCCTACGCGGACCAGCTCCAGACCAAGATCGAGGAGAACGTGGAGGAACTGCGCCGCAGCCTGGCCCCTTATGCTCAGGACGTCCAGGGGAAGCTCAACCACCAGCTGGAGGGCCTGGCCTTTCAGATGAAGAAGCATGCCGAGGAGCTAAAGGCCAAGATCTCAGCCAAAGCCGAGGAGCTGCGGCAGGGGCTGGTGCCCCTGGTCAACAGCGTGCGTGGAAGTCAGCTGGGCAATGCCGAGGACCTGCAGAAGTCACTGGCCGAGCTGAGCAGCCGCCTGGACCAGCAGGTGGAGGACTTCCGCCGCACCGTGGGGCCCTACGGCGAGACCTTCAACAAAGCCATGGTGCAGCAGCTGGACACGCTCAGGCAGAAGCTGGGCCCCCTGGCGGGGGACGTGGAAGATCACCTGAGTTTCCTGGAGAAGGATCTGAGGGACAAGGTCAGCAGCTTCTTCAACACCCTCAAGGAGAAAGAGAGCCAGGCCCCCGCCCTCCCCGCGCAGGAGGAGATGCCCGTCCCATTGGGGGGCTGAGTTGCCCCTGGTGCCCCCGCCCCACCACTGACACCTGCCCTGCCCTGCCCCCTGTCTGTCTGTCTGTCCCAAAGCAGTTCTTGTACAGACCTGTGGATACATGTCCAGTGGAAAGTGATGCTACCTCTCACTTCTCAATAAAGCTGCTGAGAAACTAGCCCAGTGTGGTTACAGCGGGGCTTCTTGGTTTTGTGGGACTTGAGGGCTGCAGGGAGCACAATTAGCAAAGCCATGGGTCAGCAGGGGATGCTTAGAGGTACTGGGGGGCTGGGAGAGACTAGGGGGGCAGCGTGTGCTGAGAGGTGTGGAGAGAGTCCTAAGGGGAGGTGGATAAAGATGTCACGCTTTGGACTTCCCTGGTGGTCCGGTGGGCTTCCCAGGGGGCTCAGTGGTAAAGAATCTGACACCAGGCTTCACCCCGAGGGTGCCACCAATGTGGTCAGGATGCGGTCCTGGGCTCTGGGGAGCTCACGACACAGTGGGGAAGACTGTCCCTCCTTGTCTAAGATCTTCTGTGCCTTTAATCTGACTTATTTGGGTGAATTTTGGTTTATTCCACCCACCCCACCTCACTTCTATTATAAAATTGATTCATGCTTATTTCAGAGGGTTGGTTTTTTTTGACTACTAAACCCATGATCTCCAGAGTCGAGGAATGGGGCCCAGAGACGTGTCAGAGTCCTGGGAGGTGGGAAGGAGGAGGTGCCTGGGGGCCCTGGTGAACTCTGCCCAGGAGCCTCCTGCAAAGGGGCCTGTTGGTCTGGGGCTGGAGTTGCCAACCACTGGGTTGGGAAGATCCCCTGGAGAAGGCAAAGGCTACCCACTCCAGTATTTTGGTCTGGAGAAGTCCATGGACTGTAGAGTCCATGGGGTTTCAAAGAGTCGGACATGACTGAGAGATTTTAAATGTAAAAAAATATAAATGGGGCAGGAGGCAGGGGAAGAGAGGAATTAGGCCCCAAGCAGTCTCACCAGCACAGCCAGCTGTGGACTGAGGTGGGCTGTCCCAGGAGGGAACCCCAGAGAACAGCCAGTTCAAGCCTTTAGTCCCAAATGACCTGACATCTGCTCTTTTCTTCCCAGAATGGAGTTTAGGCCTTTCAAGGGAACAACACCAAGGGACATCAAGGAATGAAAGAGGAAGCTATGCCCTGCCCCACCCCCCAAAATGGTGGCCAATGAGGAGCAACCAATGGTAGAAGCTTCTAGAACGTTAAAATACAGAGATGGCCCTAAAGTTGACACACATTAATGCTGCTGCTGCTGTTGCTAAGTCGCTTCAGTTGTGTCCGACTCTGTGCAACCCCATAGACGGGGGCCCACCAGGCTCCCCCGTCCCTGGGATTCTCCAGGCAAGAACACTGGAGTGGCATTAATGCTAGGTGCCTTTAAAAATCGTTGTACCAAAAAAAAAAATTTGTTGTGCCACATCGACTCATATAATCCTCACAACAGACAGAGACTTCAAAGAAGAAGCAGGTGAGGAAAAAGTTCAGGATGGTGAAGCACGTGATCTAGCAGTGGGTGGGAATGAGATTGGAGCCTGCGCCATCCAGCTAGAGAGTTTGGCTTTTAAGTACCAGGTGTGGAGCCCAGCATAAGGAGAACAGTGAGCTCCGCCCGGAACCCCAGAGAGAAGGGGGGATGCACTCTGAACAAGGGGCTGTCACAGAAGAAAGAAATCACTGGGCCTAGATGGTAAATTCAACAGGCCTGTTTTCGGGAGAATGGGATTTTGCTTTCTACTTCATAGATTTATGTAGTGTTGGGACTTTATGATGTTTTAGTATTATTTTTATTGTGGTATAATATATATATATAACACAAAATTTGCCATTTTAAGTGTACAATTTAAAGGCATTAATTACATTCACAATATTGTACAACCATCACCACTATCTCCAAAATTTCTTTGTGACCCAAACAGAAACCCTGTGTCCGTAAAGCAATTTACCCATTACCACTCCTCCACTCCAGTTTCTGCTGATGGCTTCTCCTGTCTCTTAGACTTTGCCTATTCTAGGTAATTCATGTAAGTGAAATCATACAATAGTTTTACTTTTGTATCTGGCTTCTTCCGCTTGGCATAACGTTCTCAGGGTACTCCTGTGTTGTACGGTATATATCAGCATTTCATTTCTTTTTTATTTTTATTTGGGGGATAATTGCTTTGCACTGTTGGTTTCTGCCATACAACAATGTGGATCAGTCATAGGTACGCATATGTCCCTCTCTCTTGAACCTCGCTCTCACCCCCAGTCCATCCCACCCCTCTAGGTTGTCACAGAGCACCAAGTTGAACTTGCTGTGTTACAGCAACTTCCACTAGCTATCTAGAAACAAATATTAATAAATATTTGCCAGAGTTTCTCTAGAATCCAGTTTTGACCACCTGGTGAGACTGCAGCACTTATACACAGGAAAACTGCGTACTTAGAGTCCCCTGTGAGTATCATGGAAGGACGTTTTCTGGATTCTGGTGCAGCCCACATCAATATATCCCAGCAGTCCCCCCAGACTTTTAGGACTGAAGCCCCCGCTCCAGCTACCTCTGGCTCCTTGGGTGACCTAAAGATAATAGACTACTCTGTGCACACGGGTTAGTGCCCCAAAAAGGAGCAGCAGCCAGGACTGGCGTGGACCAGGCTGAGACATTTTAACCATACCCCTGCGTCCATTCCCAAAGTGCAAAGGTCAAAAGTACTCTGAGAACGTCCAAGGGGTCACATGCCACTGTCTGGTGGCTGGCATGGCTCTGATTGGTGAGAAAAGAGCACAACAGGGGAAAGGGGGGGCTCTTTCCTCTTGAAACCACAGGGCGTAGCTGCTGTTGAGGGCTGGCTGGGCTGGTCAAAAGCAGCTCCCACATGGGGACACAGTGTCCTCCAGGCATCATCATAGGACATGCTGTGCTCTGGGAGGAGGGACACAGACGGTGACAGATTCTGCGGACAGAAACAACAAGCGTGGGGTGATCTGGGAACTTTTGTATGTGGGAGCCCAAGGGTGGGACCCTGGTTATCTTGCTGTGTAGTGACAAGCAGCTAATAATGGAGACCTCAGAGCTGCCCATGTCAGAGGAATGAGGACATGGACTGCTGGTTCTGAGACGGTTGCCTAGTGATACAGTGAGGAAAGGACTAAGGCCTAGAAGAACAAAGTCACAGGATGTTAAGACTGAAGGAATCCACTCTCAGTCTAGTTCCTTTGACATCATCTACAACAAGTATCCTAACTCTACACTAACAGTCTCTTGAGGTTAGGCACCCCACTTGTTCATTTGTTATTGTGTCTACAGTGTGGTAGCCAGCCTCTGAGATTGATCCTCATCTCTGGTACTCATAACCTCATGTAGTCCCTCTCATATTAAAGAGGGCTGACCAACGTGATCAACAGGTTATTGTGAAAGTCATGGTACGTAACTCCCAAATGTGGAGCATAAAGGCCACAGCGGCTTCCATCCTGCTTTCTCTTGGACTCTGAGGGAAGGCAGTCACCACGTTGTAATGTGATGAGGGACATCATAGGAAGCCCCATGGAGGGTCCACATAGGAAGGTACTACCGCCCCTCCTCAACAGCCAGCACCGACTTGCCAGCTGTGTGGGTGAGCCTCCTTGGAAGAGATCCTCCAGCCTTGGTGGAGCCTTCAGATGACCACAGACCCAGGCAACGTCCTGCCTGCAACCTCATGACGCATCCTGAGTCAGAACCACACAGTCAAGCCACTGGCTTGCAGAAATCGTGAGACATCATAAGACACTAGATTTGGGGGTGATTTGCTTTGCAGCAATAGCTAATGAATACACAGTGCATACCCCAGTGCCTGGAACAAGGCCATCATGCAATCGTTGAGTGAATGAATGCTGCTTCGTAATTTTTTAATTTTTATTTATTTATGGCTGCGCTGAGTCTTTGTTGCTGCTAGTGGGCTTTCTCCAGTTGTGGTGAATGGAGGCTTCTCTTTGTTGCGGTGCATGGACTTCTCGTTGTGGTGGCTTCTCTTGTTACAGAGCATGGACTCTAGAGGGCTCAGTAGTTGCGGCTCATGGGGTCTAGAGTGTGCAATCAGTAGCTGTGGCTCATGGGCTTTGTTGCTCTGAGGCATATGGGATTTTCCTGGGCCAGGGATCCAACCTGTATCTTCTGCATTGGCAGGCAGACTCCCAACCACTGGACCACCAGGAAAGTCCCTGCTGCTTAGCACCAAACACCTCCACTGATAGCCAACTTACCACCTCGTGAAACAATTGATTCTATCTTTGGACAACTCTGTTCAAGACTACCAAAATTAAATTGGTTCTTCCTAAACACAGCTTTGTTCTAATTTTTACTCCTCTTTTGAGTTACAGAATGAAATGATTATAATTCCTTCAAACACATGTTCTGCCCACAGATCATCTATCCAGAGACTCCTTGCATGAAACATCAAACTTTGTAGACAAAATTGAGTCTGAGATCTGCCATAATCCACAGCTGCCTTGGGATGAAGAATCTTGGTTAGTTTCTGAGACAGCAGAGGTCTTGTCTGATTTTATATCTTGTCTTTATTTATAATCTGTCTTATATCTTGTCTTTATTTATATCTTGTCTGTTTATTATTCTTGTATAATCAGTGCCCAGCACAATGACTTAGTTCAGTTCAGTTCAGTTCAGTCGCTCAGTCGTGTCTGACTCTTTGCAACCCCATGAATTGCAGCACACCAGGCCTCCCTGTCCATCACCAACTCCCGGAGTTCATTCAAACTCACATCCATCGAGTCAGTGATGCCATCCAGCCATCTCATCCTCTGTCGTCCCCTTCTCCTCCTGCACCCAATCCCTCCCCAATTAGTAGGTGCTTAGTAAATACTTGTTGAATAAATGAATGAATTTAACAACTATTTGTTCGTGTTCAATTGTCCAGCATGTGTATGTTCATCTTTATCATGCTAAATTGTTTTCTAAGGTGATTATGCCACTTTTTTCCCTATCTCTTTTAATAATAGGAACTTCTTGAACAAGGTCTTCTAATTTTCTTTTCTTTCATTTCTTCCATCTTTGCATGCTCTCCTTTCTGGGAGACAGCTTCACTCTTTATTCAGTTTTCCGTTTATGCAACTGTGTTTTTAATTTGCAAGAGTTACTTTTATTTTTCAATTCTGTGAATTTTTTATGGTATGTTCTTGTTTAATCAATGTAATATATTCTTTTAACTCTCTAATGATATGAATGGTATATTTAAAAATTCTTCTGCCTGTATAGTCTCCTTTTCCCCAAGTTCCTTTTTTTTAAACTTGTATTTATTTATTTATCTTTGGCTGTGCTGGGTCTTCATTGCTACATGCAGACTTTCTCTAGTTGCAGCAAACAGGGGCTATTCTCTAGTTGAGGTGCGGGCATTTCTCATTGCAATGGCTTCTGTTGTGGAGCCTGGGCTCCAGGGCTCAGGGGCTTCAGTAGTGGTGGAGCACAGGCTTAGGTGCCCCAAGCATCTGGAATCTTCCTGGACCAGGGATTAAACCTGTGTCTCCTACACGGGCAGGTGGATTCTTAACCACTGGACCACCAGGCAAGTCCCCTCAAGTTTCTTTTTTAACATCTGTTTGTTTTGGTCTCTATCTTTCATGTTAGGCTTGTTCCTCAAATGACTGGTAATTTTTGCTTGTCTGCTTACTGCAAAGTGGGGATTTAAAAGCTGATTTGGAGCTCCATGTACTATGAGCTTCTCTGTTGGGTGATCCACTGGAATGTTTAGTTGGGGGACCCCCCAATGTAAAAATATTTACGTATTTTCCTTTGAGCTGGTTTTGTTTTCCTAAGCAGTTTCCTCTTCTCTCCTGCCTGCAAAGTAAAGGCCTGGGTTCCAGTGTTCCTGTGGCCAAGTGGAAGGAGCAGGATAGGACTCAGCATTTACAGGGCACACTTTATATTTCTGGTACAATAACCTCTGTCCTCAACTCTGCCTGGCATTCTCCTTCCACAAATATTCAGTCTTCCCCTTTTCAGAGGATAAAGCTCCAGGCTTCTGCCAAGGTTAGAAAGAAATGCTAACTTTTCTTTTGAAGTAGTTTTAACCATTCTTCCGTATTGTACATCAGTCTCTTCATTCATTCTATTTTTAGTGCTCCCTGGTGCCTCCATGTCAGGGCTGGTATGTACAGCTGGGCAAGCTGTGTACTGTACAATTCTGAGAGCACCTTTCCCACACTGTAGGCATAAGGGAATTATATATTTATTATGACAAACTTCTGGTAGATGGCTGTAGAGTGTCTTGAGAAAAGGGGGGCTATTACTAGTTCATACATGGGTGTAACGTTGGTTAACAGCAGATTTATTACAATTCCTTAGCCTTTGAGATGGAGAAGGAAATGGCAACCCACTCCAGTGTTCTTGCCTGGAGAATCCCATGGATGGAAGCCTGGTAGGCTGCAGTCCATGGGGTTGCACAGAGTTGGACACAACTGAAGTGACTTAGCAGCAGCAGCAGCAGCAGCCTTTGAGAATTCAGTGCAATAAATCAGGTTGGCACTTATCTTTCCCCATTGCCAACTTCAGATCAGTTTGCTCAGTCCTACTAAATTAGTTGCAACTTGTCTGCCTGATTTCTAGCTTTTAAAATTTTGCTATGGTCTTTTTTTTTTCCTCATTCTTTTTGTCCTCATGGATTTTTTTTTTTCTAAAAAAAAAAAACTCTCTTTACCATATTTTGAGGAAAATTTCAGAGAAAAATATATTAGATGTATGCACTCAATTTGCCATGTATATCTGGAAGTCCATGACAGAGACAGAAAATGGCTGAAGGCTTTGTTGTACATCTTTCCTTTACAGTCTAAACCACTGGTTTTAACCTGGTCCTAATACTGGGAGGTCTCAGTATTACAACAAAGGATTTGTGAATAGGGATGTACCTGTTCAGAAAATTTTATTCCATTTAAAATTTAACATAAAACAAATAACTATAGAATGCATGCATTTTGCTATAAAGATGTTCATTACAGTGGTTATAATTTTAGAAATTAAAGAAAAACACAATGTACAAGGCGAGATTGTTAAATTATAATATGCTGTGCTGTGCTTAGTCACTCAGTCGTGTCCGATTCTTTGTGACCCATAGACAGTAGCCCAGCAGGCTCCTCTGTTAATGGGGATTCTCCAGGTAAGAATACTGGAGTGGGTTGCCATGCCCTCCTCCAGGGGATCTTCCCAACCCAGGGATCGAACCCAGGTCTCCTGTATTACAGGTGGATTCTTTACCATCTGAACCATATAAATTATGATACATCCACATTAATTTCCATTAAAAATCACATTGTGAATGAACATTCATTGACATGGATTATAAGTAAGATGTACTCGTTAAACAATAAATCAGGTTACTAAACAGTCTGGCTGCATAAAAATAAATTTGTAAAAAATATCTAAAAATATGCCTAGATAAAAAATTGGAAAATATACACACGCTCATGGTGGGAATACAGGTGATTATACATATGTGCATGCTAAGTCATTTCAGTCACGTCGCACTCTGCAACCCTATGGACTGTAGCCCGCCAGGCTTCTCTGTCCATGGAATTCTCCAGGCAAGAATACTGGAGCAGATGCCATTCCCTCCTTCAGGGGATCTTCCTGACTCAAGGATCAAAACTGCATTTCCTGCAGCTCCTGCATTACAGGTGGATTCTTTACCACTGAGCCACCAGGGAGTCCAAGATGATATATTTACTTTTCTGTAATGCATGCGTTCTCTATAATATACTCTTAAATATTAATAAAAAGCTATTTATTAATGTTAGCTAATATTTTAAAAGATAAGAATTCCTACTAAAAATTTTAAGGCACTTTTTATTCTATCCATAGATCTTGTCACCAGATGCTTAGATATTTGAACTACCTCACCTTGACGTTATGCAAAATTGCCATTTCTCAGTGACTTTTTAATATGATTCCAAGTCTGCGTGTATAAAGTTTCATCGAGATGTTTATTTTGCTGCTCACTGTTTGGAAAAGCTTTATTTTCCCTGTGATTCTGACCTGTTTCCTTCTTCTGCTTACCACAATTATGTAACTGGCTGAGTTTCCCTCTGCCTGGATTTCCAAGAAACCCAAAGCCAGCGTGAAAGTCAACTGTTGCAGCTTTGTCATCCCTTATTGCCCATGCCTGTGTCTTCAGGTCTTGTGCTTTATCAGGTCATGCTTTTCTTCCACAATTTTTATTTTCTGATCCTAAGAGTCTTCTCCCTCTCTCACCATCATCATCATTTTAGTTTTCATTGCCAGCAGCCTCAAATCTTTGGTGATGAAGGAGGGTTTACATAAACAACACTCAAACAACTAAAATCCTTATCTTTCTTGGCTCCCATCTCTGTGTTGACTCAAAATGTGCTGAGTACATTTTGTGGTATCAGAGTCCTCGTCACTGCCCCCACCTATCTGTTGCATCACCAGCAGGCTTTCCTGACACAAACATTTAGCAGGGCATTTCTCAGGCACGATGGATCACGGCCTGTGGAGACCATGGTGACAAGACTAAAGACCCAAGAACCTGCTGTTCTAGCCATAACCAGAGCTGCTTCTACCTCTGGAGGAGACAGGAAAGCAGGGGGCACTGAAGGTGGCATATTTAAGTGTGGGATGGAACAAGCAGGGAGGGGGACTCCACTCCCTGTGGTGACTTGACAGCTGTCCCTAGGCTTGGCTGTCCCTCTCCTGGCTGGCCCTAAGCTACTGTTCCTGTGCCCACATCAGCTTACACGTGGAGCCTGGCTTCCCTGCATGTCAACAGCCCTCTTTCAACTGAATCATAAATCCCTGACACCTAGTTGACCATCTACTAAGTTCATAGGTGCCTGGGCCCCCCAGTAAGGTATATAGAGGCTCTGTGTGATTCTGGTCCCAAGAGCAAGGTTGTGTCTTATCCCTGAACGTGAGATGATGTATTCGGCATGGACTTCAGAGTCAGACAGATTGAGGATGGGGCCAGGGCAAGACCCGAGCAAGTTCCTAAATCTCTTGGAGCCTCAGTTTTTCTGTAAGTAAAATGAGGATAACAATATGTATTTCAGAATGTTGACTTGAGCATTACAGGCAGTAAAGGGAAACACCAGGCCCACGGGAAGTTCTCAATAGAGGGATTATTGTTATCAAGGCTTTTCAGATCCTACTGGGCCAGACTCTGAGAGGCACTGAGATGTGCAGATGTGCCCAGGCTACCCTCCAGGGTTGCTTCCTACCACCACGCTCTGGCCATACTGAGCACTCCGCTGTTTTCCCAACAAGCCATGGGTTGCATGGCTTCTGGCTTCCATGCCCGCTCTCACGCTGGGCGTTGCGCCTCCTCCCTTCGTCACCCAGAGCACTTGTCCTTTGCTGTGTAGCACCTGGAACATCCCGGGGCCCACAGTGTTATGCAGGTGAGTTTCAGGTGGTGCCGAGTTCGCCTCCAGGAACTAGCAGAGTGTCTGGAACACAGGAAGTGATCCCACTCTTCCAGCTCCCAACCACATTGGTCTCAGTGTCAATGGCTGTCTTCACGAAGATCTTGTACATGTTTTTTTAAATTTTCTCTTTATTGCTATTACAAATAATGCTTGGATTTCCCTTGAGGTGTGTACTTGTGATGATAAAGATTCTCTGTTTTCTGGGGTGTCCAGGGTTCTTTATATATTGCTGTTTTTGTTTTTAATTTTTGGCCACACCCTACAGCATGTGGGACCTTGGTTCCTTGACCAAGGATCAAACCTGAGCCCTCTGCATTGGAAGGCAGAGTCTTAACCCTAGATGGCTGGGGAAGTCCCTAAACATCAAGTTTTTTGACTGCTGTTCACATCTTTTTACTATGAGTCTATCAATTTTGAGAAAATGGAACTAAAATCACCTATCAAATTTGTCAAGCTCCCCATGAGACTTGGCAGTTTTTTGCTTCTGTCCTTCGAGGCTATACTGTTAGATTACATTTTTTCCTGGTGATTTTTTCTTTCAACTAATCCTTGTTGCTCCAAAGCTTATGTGTTCGGATATTATATTGTTACACCTGCTTTCTTTTGATTAATTTTTGTCTGTAATGTCTTTTTAAAGCCTACCACCCTCCTCCTCCCCTTTGCTAAAGGTTACTTTCTCTGATACAGTAAGTAAGTGTTAGTTGCTTAGTTGTGCCTGACTCTTTGCAACCCCATGTACTGCAGCTCACCAGGCTCCTGTGTCCATGAGGTTTTCCAGACAAGGATACTGGAGTGGGTTGCCCTTTCCTTCTGCAGAGGATCTTCCTGACCCAGGGATCGAACCCGGGTCCCTGAACTGCAGGCAGATTCTTTACCAACTGAGCTACAAGGGAAGCCCTTCTGTGATGTAAGTTTGCCTATTTAAATAGCAAATGACTGGAATTTTGGTAAAATCTGATGTGAAAATAATAATAATTACCATAATAAATTCTTACACAGAACTTACTACATGCCAAGGATTGCTATATGTGCCTTTATTTTTTAATGTATTAAAGCATTTATTTCCCACAGAATCTATCAACTATATTATATACTATAGTTGTCTCCATTTTATTTATAAGGAAACTGATGCACAGAGAAGTTAACTTGCCC
This sequence comes from Bos mutus, assembly GCF_027580195.1. Lineage (NCBI taxonomy): Eukaryota > Metazoa > Chordata > Mammalia > Artiodactyla > Bovidae > Bos > Bos mutus. Next base: position 52,387,020 of record NC_091631.1, read on the forward strand.
AAGGTCCCAGAGCTAATCTATGTCAGCATTTTAACCCAGTCAGTCTAGCTCTAGATTTGATACTTCATGGGCTGGTTTAATCTGTTTCCTTTTATTGTGATTATTGACTGATTTCTATCATATTATTTTATATTTTTTATTTACCATGGTACTACTTTGTTTCTTTTATCTTTCTGCATGTACTTCTCCTGGTTGTATTGTATTTCTTTAAAAAATTTTTTTATGGACTTTAAAACGTTTTTACTTCACCAGAGTTTTAAATGTCCAACAAGTCTACAAGTTAATGTGAAATGACAGAAGTCTCTCAAGCTTATCTCCATTTTCTACTGTGCAAAAATAAATTTTGGCTCTTAGAAAATCCTGTTATTACTCTTGACCTTTCAGTTTTGGGTTTATTTTAGCTACAGGTTTATGATTATCCATTAATTGTTAATGGAAATTGGGTTCTTTTCCATATATACATATCTTGTACACACACATACTTTCTATCCCTGCTTTTCTGAAACCAAGCAGAACTCTGTGGGGCCCTCCTGGGTTCAAATCCTTCCTTTGTCTCCTGTTTCTTTTTTGTAGGAAAAAGGTTTCAGCTTTCTAGACCTTTCCTGAGTTCCAAGTTCAGTTCAGTTCAGTTCAGTTCAGTTGCTCAGTAGTGTCTGACTCTTTGCGACTCCACGGACTGCAGCACACCAGGTTTCCCTGTCCATCACCAACTCCCTGAGCTTATTCAAACTCATGTCCATTGAGTCGGTGATGCCATCCAACCATCTCATCCTCTATCATCCCCTTCTCCTCCTGCCTTCAATCTTTCCCAGCATCAGGGTCTTTTCTAGTGAGTCAGTTCTTCGCATCAGGTGGCCAAAGTATTGGAGTTTCAGCTTCAGCATCAGTCCTTCCAATGAATATTCAGGACTGATTTCCTTTAGGATGGACTGGTTTAATCTCTTTGCAGTCCAAGGGACTCCCAGGAGTTTTTCTCCAACACCACAGTTTAAAATCATCAATTCTTTGGTGCTCAGCTTTCTTTATAGTCCAACTCTCACATTCATACATGACTACTGGAAAAACTATAGCTTTGACTAGGCGGATCTTTGTTGGCAAAGTAATGTCTCAGCTTTTTAATATGCTTTGATATGCTGGTCATAGCTTTTCTTCCAAGGAGCAAGCGTCTTTTAATTTCAAGGCTGCAGTCACCAACTGCAGTGATTTTGGAGCCTGAGAAAATAAAGTCTCTCACTGTTTCCATTGTTTCCCCATCTATCTGCCATGAAGTGATGGGACCAGATGCCATAATCTTAGTTTTCTGAATGTTGAGTTTTAACCCAACTTTTTCTCTCTCCTCTTTCACTTTCATCAAGAGGCTCGTTACTTCTTCTTCATTTTCTGCCATAAGGGTGGTGTCATCTGCATATCTGAGGTTATTGATATTTCTCCTGGCAATATTGATTCCAGCTTGTGCTTCATCCAGCCCAGCATTTTGCATGATGTACTCTGCACAGAAGTGAAATAAGCAGGGTGACAATATACAGCCTTGATGTATTCCTTTCCCTATTTGGAACCAGTCTGTTGTTCCATGTTCAGTTCAAACTGTTGCTTCCTGACCTGCATACAGATTTCTCAGGAGGCAGGTCAGGTGGTCTGGTATTCCTATCTCTTGAAGAATTTTCCACAGTTTGTTGTGATCCACACAGTCAAAGGCTTTGGCATAGTCAATAAAGCAGAAATAGATGTTTTTCTGGAACTCTCTTGCTTTTTTGAAAATCCAACAGATATTGGCAATTTGATCTCTGGTTCCTCTGCCTTTTCTAAATCCAGCTTGAACATCTGGAAGTTCATGTACTGTTGAAGCCTGGCTTGGAGAATTTTGAGCATTACTTTACTAGCATGTGAGATGAGTGCAATTGTGTGGTAGTTTGAACATCCTTTGGCATGGCCTTTCTTTGGGATTGGAATGAAAACTGACCTTTTCCATCCTGTGGCCACTGCTGAGTTTTCCAAATTTGCTGGCATATTGAGTGCAGCACTTTCACAGCATCATCTTTCAGGATTTGGAATAGCTCAACTGGAATTCCATCACCTCCACTAGCTTTGTTCGTAGTGATGCTTCCTAAGGCCCACTTGACTTCCCATTCCAGGATGTCTGGCTCTAGGTGAGTGATCACACCATCACGATTATCTGGGTCATGAAGATCTTTTTTGTATAGTTCTTCTGTGTATTCTTGCCACCTCTTCTTAATATCTTCTGCTTCTGTTAGGTCCATACCGTTTCTGTCCTTTACTGTGCCCATCTTTGCATGAAATGTTCCCTTGGTATCTCTAATTTTCTTGAAGACATCTCTAGTCTTTTCCATTCTATTGTTTCCCTCTTTTTCTTTGCACTGATCATGGAGGAAGCTTTCTTATCTTTCCTTGCTATTCTCTGGAAATCTGCATTCAAATGGATATATCTTTCCTTTTCTCCTTTGCCTTTAGCTTCTCTTCTCAGCTATTTGTAAGGCCTCCTCAGACAACCATTTTGCTTTTTTGAATTTCTTTTTCTTGGGGATGGTCTTGAGCACTGCCTCCTGTACCATGTCATGAACCTCCATCCATAGTTCTTCAGGGACTCTGTCTATCAGATCTAATTCCTTGCATCTGTTTGTCACTTCCACTGTATAGTCATAAGGGATTTGATTTAGATCATACCTGAATGGTCTAGTGGTTTTCCCTACTTTCTTCAATTTAAGTCTGAATTTGGCAATAAGGAGCTCATGATCTGAGTCACAGTCAGCTCCCAGGTGGAGGATGGTAACTTCAGGCGGAGCACGAGATTCCTGGAACACTGCCCTTGTTACCCTGCCACCAACCAATCAGAAGAAAGTCACACCCTGCAGCCCCTAACCCTTATTTTGCTTTTAAAAGCTTGTCCCCCCAAAGCATTAGGGATTTTGAGGTTTCTGAGCATGAGCCACACATTCTCTCAGCCTGGCTCTTGCGATAAGTCTTCCGCTGCTCCAGACTCCATCGTTTCCATCTGTTTGGCCTCACTGTGAGTCAGGCCCAGGAACTTGCGTCCCATAACATCTTCTCTTTCTCTTTGTGGTCATGCTCTGGTGTGGGTCTGTTTGCAATTCCTGCACTAGGCATGAGAGTACTCAATGGGCCCTTTCAATTTAGCAACTCATTTCCTTCGGTTCAGAGAAAATTTCCTGAGTAACTTCTTTGATAGTTTCCCTTAATCCGTCTCTTACTGGAACTCTTATTGTCTGAAAGTTACAGCTCCAGGATTGGTTCTCTCACATTCTAAATTTTCATCTTTACCAACTTTATTTATGTTGTAATCCTCCTATTGTGTTTTGGCTTGTTTATTTTGATTTATTTTATTTCTGTAATTTTTTAAATTTCCAAGAGCTATTTTTTCCCCCCCTGACCATCCATATTGTCATTGAAAGAAAAACTCTTTTCTGGTTTTATGGTTAAAATATCTGTCTTACATCTCTCTGCATTTTTCCTTTTTTCTTTTCTTCTCCCTGAAAAGACTCTCTTTCTGTACATTGCTGTTTTCTACTTTTTATTTTGGCCCACGTTTTTCATATGAGAGACTCTCTTTAGATGTACTATGATTCTTGATGGTCTGCTTGTAAGTGGGAAACTCTTACAGAGCTCATAGAACATACTACAAAGTTCTAAAGTAAAACAGTCTGGTATTGGCATATGAAGAGGCAAACAAATAGAACAGACTGATGAGTCCAGAAGTAGGTCCAAGAACAAATGGAAATGTAGTATGTGAGAAACATTAGATCTTGATTAATGGGGAGACAGCATTGAAACAACTAAATAGCTATTTGGGAAAAGATAAAGTTGGATTCATTCCTCATACCATATACTCCAAAAGCATGAAAGGTAAATGAGATGAATAAACTTCAAATGCATGAGAGATACATACAAGTACATACAAGTACTAAAGAGAAAATATAAGTGATTCACTTTATAACTTGAGAGTAGTGACACACTAATTATGACTTTAAATCCAAAAGTAGTGAATGAAAAGATTAATTTGACTATACAAAAATAAAAATATTTTGCAGGACAAAAGATCAAATTTCTACCAATAAGCAACGTCAAAAGATGTTGATAAACTAAAAGAAAAATATTTTGCAGGACAAAAGATCAAATTTCTACCAATAAGGAACGTCCAAAGACATGATAAACTAACACACACTAATTATGACTTTAAATCCAAAAGTAGTGAATGAAAAGATTAATTTGACTATACAAAAATAAAAATATTTTGCAGGACAAAAGATCAAATTTCTACCAATAAGCAACGTCAAAAGATGTTGATAAACTAAAAGAAAAATATTTTGCAGGACAAAAGATCAAATTTCTACCAATAAGGAACGTCCAAAGACATAATAAACTAAAAGAAACTATTTATGTGTATTATAGCTTAAAGCAAATTAATGCATAAGAGAAAAGGAATAAAACAATCTTTTAAAAGAAAGATCCTGCAATTAAAAACTTGAATTATAAATATCTATATGAAGTCATCAATTTTTTCCTATATCACATACCTTTCATTAACTACAAGAGTCTACAAGCAAAGACAACCCAATGGAAATGAGCACACTACGCTAAGCACTGGAACCTGGTTCATAAATACCATTTTTCACTAAAACAAACCAAGTCCCTTGCAGAAATGGCTGATCCAGACCTGGGGCAAACTAAGGACAAGGTGAGCTTGGGAAATCTCGTTGCATCAGAAATCAAGGAAGCATTCAAAGCGTCAACCTGACTGGCTGAAGAATGCTCAGATAGCTGGTAAACATTGTTTCTGGATGCGTCTGTAGGGCTGTCTCTGAAAGAGACTAGCATTTGACCTGGTGGAGTAAATAAAGAAGATTCCCTCCCCAATGTGGGTAGGCATCATCCAGTCTTTTAAAAAAAATACTTAAGCATTTATTTGACTGCACTGAGTCTTAGTTGTAGCACTCAGGAGCTTTGATCTTAGTTGCAGCATGTGGGATCTAATATCCCAGACCAGGTCTCCCCCATTAGGAGCGCAGAGTCTTAGCCACTGGACCACCAGAGAAGACTCCATCATCCAATCACTGAAGGGTATGAATAAAACAAAAAAGCAGAGGAAGGGCAAATTCCATCTCTCTGCTTGAGCTGGAACTTTAACCTTCTCCAGCTCTTGTACACTGGAGCTCCTGGCCTTTGGACTCTGGACTGGGGATTAACACAATCAGCACCCCCCCTCTATCTCCTTTTCTTGGGATTTTGAGTTCATCCCAGGGCTTATACTCTTGGCTCCCTTGGTTCTTGGACCTTTGAGTTTAGACCAGCTTTCCTGTATCTCCAGCTTACAGATAGCAGATTGTGGGATTTCTCAGCATCCCTGATAATAAATCTCTTTAGATATTGGTCCTGTTTCTCTAAAGAACCCTGACTTATAAATGGGATGTGTTAAAAGAACACAGGAGGAGCTTGAAAGGGCTCACACTAGCCAAATTTATAAGAAGAGATTGAGCATCAAATGTGGCTTTACTGTATTGTAATGACTGTGAATTGTCACAAAAAATTGAAAAAGAAAATAATTCCTTGAGTCCAAAGTGACAACCAAAAGATAAAGATAAAATTTAATTTACCACCACTGAGGAGAATATTTAAACATTTCCTTTGGGCTTCCCTTGTGGCTCAGCTGGTAAAGAATCCGCCTGCAGTGTGGGAGGCCTGGGTTCAGTCCCTGGATTGGGAAGATCCCCTGGAGAAGGGAAAAGCTACCCACTCCAGTATTCTGGCCTGGAGAAGTCCATGGACTATACAGTCCATGGGCTTGAAAAGAGTCGGACATGACTGAGTGACTTTCACTTTCTTCTATAAATTGACCAAAGGAAATAGTTAAGCATTTGCCCTGATGTTCAGGAAGAACTGTAGTTCACCCCCATTGATAAGGGAGAGCTTTTCTTTATAGAATGTCAGCTAACACATGTAGAATAAATGGTAGAAAGTCACCATTTTGCAGCTCCTCCAATGAAATAATCATTTCAAAGAAAGATCTTGAATGTATGCTAATTCATCAGGTTGCCAAGGAACAACAGAGTGCCAAGGGATCATATGTTAATGACAAAGGAAAGCAGCATGTCTTCACAACTAAGAGCCCTCCGAGTCACCATCTTGACAAGTGATGAAACAGGATCACTAACAGTGGACACCTGGACACTGTGTTTCTCCGGATGAGATCTAATGTGAAGTTCCTGCCTTCTCTTTAGCTCATTCTTGTCAGAAATACTTTAAACACAGCCTGAACATAACTGAGTCTTTAGTTGGATTCCAATTGATGGGAAATACAGAAGATAGAGAAACAAGGTTAATGACACTACAAAGAAACCATCAGACAGTTTAAGAATATGAGACATTCTACAAGACAACTGGCTTGGTCTTTTCAAATAGTCAACGTCATTTTTTAAAATGTGGGAATAATTTAGTGAAGACTAAAGAGTAGTGACAACCAGGGGCAATGCATGAAGCTTGACTGAATCTTCTTTTTTAATTTTTATTTTACATTAGAGTATAGTTGATTTCCAATATTGTGTTGGTTTCAGGTATACAGCAAACTGATTCAGTTATATATATATATATACATTTATCCATGCTTTTTCAGATTTTTTCCCCATGTACATTATTACAGAATATTGAGTTGAGTTCCCTGTTGACAGTAGGTCCTTGATACCTATTTTACATATAGTAGATATGTGTACGGAGAAGGCAATGGCACCCTACTCCAGTACTCTTGCCTGGAAAATCCCATGGACGGAGCAGCCTGGTAGGCTACAGTCCATGGGGTTGCAAAGAGTCAGACACGACTGAGTGACTTCACTTTCACTTTTCACTTTCATGCATTGGAGAAGGAAATGGCAACCCACTCCAGTGTTCTTGCCTGGAGAATCCCAGGGACGGGGGAGCCTGGTAGGCTACTGTCTATGGGGTCACACAGAGTCGGACACGACTGAAGTGACTTAGCATAGCATAGCATAGCATAGGTATGTGTATGTTAATCCCCAAACCCTAATTTATCCCTCCCCGCCCCCTTAATTGGATCTTGACTGAGAAAATAATAAAGCAATAATAAAAAGCTTATTAAATGAAAAATGGGAAAATTTGAGCATAGACTGTATATCCAATGGTATTATGGAATTATTATTAATTTTCCTAGGTATGATAAGAGTATCATGGCTTTGTAGGAGAGTGTCCTTAATTTTTAGAATATGCAAGCTGAAGTTGTTTACAGGAAAAGCACATGCTACCTGCAACTTCCAAAGGGTTAAGCATACATATAAAATACATTCATAGAGAGAGGAAGTCAATATGGCAAAATGTTAACAATTACTGGGCCTAGATGGAGAGTATTATGGTGATCATTGTACTGTTCTTTCAAGTTTTCTATATGTTAGAAAAATTTCATGGTAAATTAGAAGAAAAAAAATGAAGCTGATGTGAAGCCTTGAGTCCATGGGTTACTTAATAGTGTTTCATCTTGACCACAAAACCCCTCTAGTGTGTCTTTAGGCCTATTAATATTTTATTGGCTTAGTCTAATTACACAGGGAGAATGTTCCAGTCTCCTTTCTGTTTAGCTTTAGCCAAACAGGCCAACATTTTGGCCAAAAGGAAGGATAGTGTGTGGAGAGAGGAGTCTTATAACTCAATATATAAAGTTTTACTTAAATCCTCTGTTTTTAGGTATGGAAATCCTGGCCACAAGAATATCTCGTTTTCCCCAGGCCAGAGACCTGCTCTTTCACTCTTTCCAGAGTAACCAGTAACTCTTTCCAGGACAGTAACCCAGCTGAAAAGAATCTGTGGCTGCTAATGACTGAGCTTTCAGGAGTTTAGTGATACAGATCTGGGGGTTTCCTGAACTTTCTCCACTGCTGCTTCAAAATCCATCTTCTCAGGTGTGTTCAGTTATTATCATCTGACTATCTACAGGTCTTCCAGCTTCCAAAATTCCTTTTTTGTCTCTTATTCTCTTTGTGGGTTTATGCTTTTTTTTTTTAAAGTGCACTTCTGTGACATTTTATTGGGATTTGAGAAAAGAGCAGAGACTAATGCACGTAATCAATCCATCAGCCTTTACTGGAAGTCAATCTGATGTTCTTTAGCCTCTTTTTCCCATATGCTAGTTTGAAAGTTATCTCTTCTTTGTATTCTTTAATGGGTTGTCCTTGAAATTTTAATCTTTCTGTTTGACTTAACAAAGTCTAAAGATAATCAATATTCTTATCTTTTTTCTGAATAATGCAAAGACTGCAGAAAGCTTTCATTTTGACCTCTCCTTTCCCGCTTTCCACACTACTTTGGTCTAATATTTTCTTTGTTGTTTCCAACACCTCCTTTTAAGCAGTCCCTTCATCGATAACATTTATTGAGGCTCCCTGCCATGTGGCAAGAGGTGTTCTGAGCACTGGAAATACAACAGTTAATAAGAGAGACAAAACTACTCATAAAAATGTGTTTTAAAAAATTTTATACATTTACTTACTTATTTGACTACACCAGGTCTTAGTTGCGGCGTGTGGTCTAGTTCCCTGACCAGGAATCGAACTTGGGCCTCCTGCATTGAGAACAGAGTGTTAGCCGCTGAACCACCAGGGAAGTCCCATAAAAATGTTTTATGTTAGGTTGAACTATATGAAATTTCTAATATTTTGCCAATTTTTAGTTATAAAAGACTCATCTCAAGTTGGTTAACTATATGTATGTTTAAATATATACATATGCATATTTATATAAATACATGTAAAATCACTAATGCTTTTTTAATTTACCTAAACAGTTATTAATTTCATTGTTTATTGCTTCCATGTTACCTGTATCCCACTTCTCTCTGGGTCTGTTTCCATTTCAGATCCTGAGTAGTTCTTTCTAAAAACATTTTTATTTATTTATGGCTAGTCTGGGTCTTCACTGCTGCGTGGGCTTTTCTCTAGTTGCGGTGCACTGGTTTCTCATTGCGGTGGCTTCTCTTTTTGTGGAGCACAGACTTTAGGGCAAGTGGGCTTCAGGAGTTGCAGCGCGTGGGCTCAGTAGTTGTAGCTCTTGGGCTCCAGAGCACCGGCTCAGTAGTTGTGGCGTATGGGCTTAGCTGCTCTGCAGCATGCGGGATCTTACCAGATCAGGGATCAGACCCATGTCTCCTGAATTGGCAGGCAGATTCTTTACACTGAGCCACCAGGGAAGTCCCTGAGTAGTTCTTTGAATGAAGATCTGTCAGTGATAAAAGTCCTTCTCTGAAATTAACCTGTTACCCTTGAATAACGGTTTACTTGAGTATGATTCTTAGTTGGCCATTCATTTACCTCAGTCCCTTGAAAATATATTGCTGATAAGCCAGCTGAGAGTTTAATAATTTTCATTTGTAGATAATTAGTCTTTTCTCTTTGGCTGGTTTTAAGATACTTTGTCTTTGATATTCTGCAGATTCATTATACTGTGTCTTGATTTGTATTTGTTTTCATTTAATTTTAATCCTACTCAAGACTCAGGATGCTTCTTATATATGATGATTCAGATCACAACTTTCTTCAATTTTCAAAATTTCTCAGTCATCATCTTTTGAATATTGCCTGTTCTAAAGTGTTTGTGTTACCTGTGCAGAAATCCTAGTAGGAATATATTGGGTCTTCAAACTCTGTTCTTCATGCCTCTTAATATTTATTTATTTTTATTTTATTTTTGGCTGCTCTGGGTCTTGGTTGCTGCACGCAGCCTTGCTCTAGGTGCAGAGACTAGGGACTACTCTCTCGTGGTGGTGTGTGGGCTTCTCACTGTAGTGGCTTCTCTTGCTATAAAGCATGGGCTCCAGGGTATGCAGGCTTCAGTTGTTGCGATTCATGGGCTCCAAGAGCACAGGCTCAGTAGTTGTGGCATATGGACTTAGTTGCCCCACGGCATGTGGGATCTCTCTGGATCAGGGATCGAACCCGTATCCCCTGCATTGCAAAATGGATTCTTATCCACTGTACCGCCAAGGAAGTCCAAGAACAAGGTACCTTTTCATCTTTATAAATATACATTAATTTTTTTTAAACTCTACATCCAGGTTATGTTGTCAATTATTGGACTGGAGGGAAAAAAAAAACAGATGGCTAACTCTTTTCCAAAAGTGCAGCTGTCTGTGAAACCCAGCTAGCCCTGGTGGCTCAGACAGTAAAGAATCTGCCTGCAATATGGGAGGCCTGGGTTCAGTCCCTGGGTTGGGAGGATCCCCTGGAGAAGGGAATGGCAACCCACTCTGGTATCTTGCCTGGAGAATTCCATGGACAGAGGAGCCTGGCAGGGTGCAGTTCATGGGATCACAAAGAGTCAGACACAACGGAGTGACTAAGCACACACACGCTATGCAACAGGAAAACAGTGAAGACAAGGAAACAAACAAGTTTTGTGGAAATAATCTGGTTTAAGACACTTCATAGTGTTATCTGACTCTCCTTGTTGTATTATCAAAATATCTGCTTGTCCCACTATTTGATGATGTTAAATATGATCACTTGTTTAAGATAACCCACCAGATTTCTCCCCACTACAAAAGTAAAGTTTAGTGATTGATACATAATCTGTGGGGAAGGCATGTATGCATTCCTTTCCTCAATAATGTTTCATTTAATGGTTTTAGCATTTATTGATGAACCTTGCCTGAATCAAATATTCCCTGAGGGTTGCAAAATAGCAATTTAGAAAAATTACAGTATTCCATTCACATGTATTAGCTGTTTTCTTCTATAAGTAAGAACTTTTAGGGTATTGGGTTTTGAATCCAAAGACCTGAACAAAAATGTTTAACCTGAATCTAATGATGAGGAAGTTAGTTAAATTCATATCATCTTCTCTGGACTCTTCAAAAGAAGTCCGTGTCTGGGCTGGTGAATACTGTTCTTAATGTAAAGAGAATACAGAGACATAACAACCTGAGGAAGTGTGTCGGATCCTGAATTTTAAAAAAAGACAGAGAGAGAGAAAACAGCTATAAAAGCCATTTGGAGAGAACTGGGAAAACTTGGATATGTGGTGTACATGAGATGATATTGAAGAATTATGTTGACCTTCATAGTGTGATAGTGGTATTCTGTTTATGTCCAGTGTGCTTATTCTTAGGAGATGTATGTTGAAGTATTTAGTGTGAAGTGTCACTCCATATACAATTATTTAAAATGGCTCCTAGGGACTTCCCTGCTGGCCCACTGGTTAAGATTTTATGTTTCAATGCAAGGGATGTTGGTTCAATCCCTGGTCAGGGAACTAAAATCCCACATGCCTTGCAGGCAAAAAAATCAAAATATAAAACAGAAGCAATATTGTATCACATTCAATAAAGACTTTAAAAGTGGTTTATATATTTTAAAAAACTTAAAAAATATTGAAATGGGAGGCAGCGGGAGCTTTTCCACCATGGCCACTAGGCCAATCTCTGTCTAAGTGGAACCAAGGATGCCACAAGGAGGGCCTTGATGAGAAGGTTAGTAAACCACTGCTGTGAGAACTCTCTCTCCAGGCAAGGCCAGTAGTCAACATCCACATGCCAAAGGATAGAGTCACTGGTCAGCACCAAGGCTATGGCTTTGTGGAATTCTTAGGTGAGGAAGATGCTGACTCAGCCATAAACATCATGAACATGATCAAACTCTATGGGAAGCCAATACAGGTGAAGAAGGCATCAGCTCACAGCAAAAACTTGGATGTGGGGGCCAACATTTTCATTGGGAACCTGGACCCAGAGATCCATGACAAGTTGCTTTATGATACTTTAAGTGCCTATGGGTTCATCTTGCAAACTCCCAAGGTTATGTGGGACCCTGACACAGGCAACTCCGAAGGTCATGCCTTTATTAGTTCAGTTTCATTTGACGCTTTGGATCCAGCGACTGAGCCATGAATGGGCAGTACCTCTATAACCTCCCCATCGCTGTGGGAGGACACAGAAGGACTCCAAGGGCGAGTGCCATGGCTCAGCAGCTGAACGACTTGTGGCAGCACAGAACCACTCTCCCAGGCTGACGACCCTCATCAGCTGTTTGCCGATGCACCACCTCCACCCTCTGCGTCCAATCCTGTGGTATCATCTTTGAGGTCTGGGCTTCCTCCTCCATGCATGCCTCCTTCTGGCTCTGTCCCACCCCCAGTACCGCCTCCTGGAGCCCTTCCACTCAGGATATCCCCAGTCATGCCCCCCCACCTATGCCTCCTGGGGCTGGAGGACATGGTCCCCCATCAGCGGGAACCCCAGGGGCTGGACATCCTGGACACGGACACTCACATCCTCACCCATTCCCACTGGGTGGGATGCTCCATCTAGAGATGTCTCAGATGCAGCTGGTCCACCATAGCCCTCACGGCTTGGGACAGCCCCATGCTGGGCCCCCTGGCTCTGGAGGGCAGCCATCACCCCAACCACCACCTGGGATGCGTCACCCTTGACATCTTCTCATGAGCATGCCCCACCCCCTCCAGGGGCCTCTGTTTGGCTCTACTGTGGGTCTCCCAGTCCTATGCCTCCGCATGGTATGCATGGACCTCCTCTACTGATGCCCCCTAACGGATGGATACACTGGCCCTCCATGACCTCCACCCTATGGCTACCAGTGGGGGCCGTTCCCTCCACCCAGACCCACTTCCTGGTCTCCAGTTCCCCCTCGAGGCCCACTTCGAGGCCTTCTCCCTCGGTGATTTCTCATTGTGTTTCCTCCTATTATAGCCTCCCAATGTCTGTTTACTTCCTTGGACCAATCAGAGTTGCTATAACACTGAGGAGCTAAGGCACTAATCCCTTGCAGGCCTTTCTTTTTTAAGTGTAATTTTTTTTCACAAGAGGTTTTATTTATTTACTTTTTTCTATGTTGGCCCTATGTGTTTTGCAAATACACAGAGAAAATAAAATGGTTCCACACACATATGTGTACACCTAACATGTACACATATACAAATACCTGCAACCAAACCAAACATTTTAAAAACTAAAACTATAAAATATCATCAAACAGGGAAGCATGGGTGTGTCTTGCATCTACGTACTGTATTATTCTAGTTTGGCCAGAAAAACAGAAGCCACTCAGTTTTTCAAGTGTGAAAGACTATATTGTAGAAAATTAAAGGTTGATAAAGCTGTTGGAAGGGCTGAAGGAGTGACCATCTCAATTAGTTCTAGAAGGAGTGATTCTCAAAAACTCACCTGTAAGTGGCTACAAATGGGAAAGTGAAAGTTGCTCAGTTGTGTCCGACTCTTTGTGATCCCATGGACTATACAGTCCATGGAATTCTTTAGGCCAGAATACTGGAGTGGGTACCTTTTCCCTTATCCAGGGGATCTTCCCAACCCAGGGATCAAACCCAGGTCTCCTGCATTGCAGGTGGATTCATTACCAGTTGAGCCACAAGGGAAGCCCAAGAATACTGGAGAGGGTAGCCTATCCCTTCTCCAGCGGATATTCCCGACCCGGGAATCAAACTGGGGTCTTCTGCATTGCAGGTGGATTCTTTACCAACTGAGCTATCAGGGAAGCCCCTACAAATGGGAAGCTCACCTAACTATCTTAGTTTGCAAAGCCAATGAGAGTGATTCTTAAGAAAGTCACCCAGGGGGCTATCCTGGTGGTCCAGTGGTTAAGAATCTGTCTGCCAATGCAGGAAACACAGGATCGATCCCTGTTCTGGGAACTAAGATGCCTCAAGCCTGTTCGTCACAAATACTGAGCTTGGGCACCTTGGAACCCATAATCTGCAACAAGAGAAGACGCTGCCTTGAGAAACCCGAGCACCGCAACTAGAGAGCAGCCCCTACTCGCTGTTACTAGAGAAAGCCTGTACACAGCAACAAAGGGCCCATGAGCTGCAACAAAGGCTCAGCACAGCTATAAATAAACAAATAAACAAAAAAAATTTTAAAAAGAAGAAAAAGTCATCTGGAAGCTGCTTTAAACTCCAAGTCTGGCTGTGTATCTGCCTGCAACAACCAGTGAAGAATAATGGTCTCTACCCTTGCATCTTACACTGGTGACTCTTATCTAGGCCCACAGAGAGAAGGGAATTCTGGGAAATGTGGTTCCAGGTGTCTCCTCTGCACCACAGAAAAGACCTTGGAAACAGTGGTGATGATGATGATTCAGACAATCAAGTGTATACTTTATAGCTTCAGTCAGTTCAATCGCTCTGTTGTGTCCAACTCTTTGTCACCCCATAGACTACAGCATGCCAGCCTTCCCTGTCCATCACCAACTCCCAGAGCTTGCTCAGACACATTTCCATTGAGTTGGTGATGCCATCCAACCATCTCATCCTCTGTCATCCGCTTCTCCTCCTGCCTTCAATCTTTCCCAGCATCAGGGTCTTTTTCAATGAGTCCGTTCTTCATATCAGGTGGCCAAAGTACTGGAGCTTCAGCTTCAGCATCAGTCCTTTCAGGGAATATTCAGGACTGATCTCCTTTAGGATGGACTGGTTGGGACTCCTTGCAGTCCAAGGGACTCTCAAGAGTCTTCTCCAACACCATAGTTCAAAAGCATCAATTCTTTGGTGCTCAGCTTTCTTTATGGCCCAACTCTCACATCCATACATGGCTACTGGAAAAACCATAGCTTTGACTAAATGGACCTTTGTCAGCAAAGTAATGTCTCAGCTTTTTAATATGTTATCTAGGTTGGTCATAGCTTTTCTTCCAGGGAGCAAGCATCTTTTGCTTTCTTTCATGGCTGCAGTCACCATCTGTAGTGATTTTGGAGCCCAAGAAAATAGTTTCTCACTGTTTCCTTTGTTTCCCCATCTATTTGCCATGAAGTGATGAGACCGGATGCCATGATCTTCGTTTTCTGAATGTTGAGTTTTAAGCCAACTTTTTCTCTCTCCTCTTTCACTTTCATCAAGAGGCTCATTAGTTCTTTTCTTTCTGCCACAACAGTGGTGTCATCCGCATATCTGATGTTACTGATATTTCTCCTGGCAATCTTGATTCCAGTTTGTGCTTCATCCAGCTAGACATTGTGCATGATGTACTCTGCATAGAAGTGAAATAAGCAGGGTGACAATATACAGCCTTGATGTACAGTTTAGTTCAGTTGCTCAGTCATGTCCAACTCTTTGCGACCCCATGAATCACAGCACGCCAGGCCTCCCTGTCCATCACCAACTCCCGGAGTTTACTCAAACTCATGTCCATTGAGTTGTCCAAACTCATCCCCTTCTCCTCCTGCACCCAATACCTCCCAGAATCAGGGTGTTTTCCAATGAGTCAACTCTTCGCATGAGGTGGCCAAAAGTATTGGAGTTTCAACTTTAGTATCAGTCCTTCCAGTGAACACCCAGGACTGATCTCCTTTAGAATGGACTGGTTGGATCTCCTTGCAGTCCAAGGGACTCTCAAGAGTCTTCTCCAACACCACAGTTCAAAAGCATCAATTCTTCAGCGCTCAACTTTCTTCAAAGTCCAACTCTCACATCCATACATGACCACTGGAAAAACCATAGCCTTGACTAGACAGACTTTTGTTGGCAAAGTAATGTCTCTGCTTTTGAATATGCTATCTAGGTTGGTCATAACTTTCCTTCCAAGGAGTAAGCATCTTTTAATTTCATGGCTGCAATCACCATCTGCAGTGATTTTGGAGCCTCCCAAAATAAAGTCTGACACTGTTTCCACTGTTTCCCCATCTATTTCCCATGAAGTGATGGGACCAGATGCCATGATCTTCGTTTTCTGAATGTTGAGCTTTAAGCCAACTTTTTCACTCTCCTCTTTCACTTTCATCAAAAGGCTCTTTAGTTCCTCTTCACTTTCTGCCATAAGTGTGGTGTCATCTGCATATCAAGGTTATTGATATTTCTCCCAGCAGTCTTGATTCCAGCTTGTGCTTCTTCCAGTCCAGCGTTTCTCATGATGTACTCTGCATATAAGTTAAATAAGCAGGATGACAATATACAGCCTTGACAAACTCCTTTTCCTATTTGGAACCAGTCTGTTGTTCCATGTCCAGTTCTAACTGTTGCTTCCGGACCTGCATACAGGTTTCTCAAGGGGCAGGTCAGGTGGTCTGGTATTCCCGTCTCTTTCAGAATGTTCCACAGTTTATTGTGATCCACACGGTCAAAGGCTTTGGCATAGTCAATAAAGCAGAAATAGATGTTTTTCTGGAACTGTCTTGCTTTTTCCATGATCCAGCGGATGTTGACAATTTGGTCTCTGGTTCCTCTGCCTTTTCTAAAACCAGCTTGAACATCGGGAAGTTCATGGTTCACGTATTGCTGAAGCCCGGCTTGGAGAATTTTGAGCATTACTTTACTAGCATGTGAGATGAGTGCAATTGTGCGGTAGTTTGAACATCCTTTGGCATGGCCTTTCTTTAGGATTGGAATGAAAGCTGACCTTTTCCAGTCCTGTGGCCACTGCTGAGTTTTCCAAATTTGCTGGCATATTGAATGCAGCACTTTCACAGCATCATCTTTCAGGATCTGAAAGAGCTCAACTTTAATTCCAACACGTCCACTTGCTTTGTTCGTAGTGATGCTTTCTAAGGCCCACTTGACTTCACATTCCAGGAGGTCTGGCTCTAGGTGAGTGATCACACCATCATGAGTATCTCAGTCGTGAAGATCTTTTTTGTGCCGTTCTTATGTGTATTCTTGCCACCTCTTCTTAATATCTTCTTCTGTTAGATCCATACCATTTCTTTCCTTTATTGAGCCCATCTTTGCATGAAATGTTCCCTAGGTATCTCTAATTTTCTTAAAGAGATCTCTAGTCTTTCCCATTCTATTGTTTTCCTCTATTTCTTTGCATTAATCACTGAAGAAGGCTTTCTTATCTCTTCTTGCTATTCTTTGGAACTCTGCATTCAGATGCTTATATCTTTCCTTTTCTCCTTTCTTTTCACTTCTCTTCTTTTCACAGCTATTTGTAAGGCCTCCTCAGACAGCCATTTTACTTTTTTGCATTTCTTCTTCTTGGGGATGGCCTTGATCCCTGTCTCCTATACAATGTCACGAACCTCTGTCCATAGTTCATCAGGCACTCTGTCTATCAGATCTAGTTCCTTAAATCTATTTCTCACTTCTACTGTATAATCATAAGGGATTTGATTTAGGTCATACCTGAATGGTGTAGTGGTTTTCCCTACTTTCTTCAATTTAAGTCTAAATTTGGCAATAAGGACTTCATTATCTGAGTTACAGTCAGTTCTTGGTCTTGTTTTTGCTGACTGTATAGAGCCTCTCCATCTTTGGCTGCAAAAGAATATAATCAATCTGATTTCGGTGTTGACCATCTGGTGATGTCCATGTGTAAAGTCTTCTCTTGTGTTGTTGGAAGAGAGTGTTTGCTATGACCAGTGCGTTCTCTTGGCAAAACTCTATTAGCCTTTGCCCTGCTTCATTGTGTATTCCAAGGCCAAATTTGCCTGTTACTTCAGGTGTTTCTTGACTTCCTACTTTTGCATTCCAGTCCCCTATAATGAAAAGGACATCTTTTTTGGGTGTTAGTTCTAAAAGGTCTTGTAGGTCTTCATAGAACCGTTCAACTTCAGCTTCTTCAGCGTTACTGGTTGGGGCATAGGCTTGGATTACCGTAATACTGAATGGTTTGCCTTGGAAATGAACAGAGATCATTCTGTCGTTTTTGAGATTGCATCCAAATACTGCATTTCAGACTCTTTTGTTGATCATGATGGCTACTCCATTTCTTCTAAGGGATTCCTGCCCACAGTAGTAGATATAATGGTCATCTGAGTTAAATTCACCCATTCCAGTCCATTTTAGTTCGCTGATTCCTAGAATGTTGGCGTTCACTCTTGCCATCTCTTGTTTGACCACTTCCAATTTGCCTTGATTCGTGGATGTAACACTCCAGATTCCTATGCAATGTTGCTTTTTACAGCATCGGACCTTGTTTCTATCACAAGTCACATCCACAACTGGGTATTGTTTTTGCTTTGGCTCTATCCCTTCATTCTTTTTGGAGTTATGTCTGCACTGATCTCCAGTAGCATATTGGGCACTTACTGACTTGGGAAGTTCGTCTTTCAGTATCCTATCATTTTGCCTTTTCATACTGTTCATGGGGTTCTCAAGGCAAGAATACTGAAGTGGTTTGCCATTCCCTTCTCCAGTGGTCCACATTCAATTTTGAACCAGTCTGTTGTTCTATGTCTGGTTCTAACTGTTGCTTCTTGACCTGCATACAGATTTCTTAGGAGGCAGGAAAGGTGGTCTGGTATTACCATCTCTTTAAGAATTTTCCACAGTTTGTTGTGATCCACAGTCAAAGGCTTTGGCATAGTGAATGAAGCAGATGTTTTTCTGGAATTGTCTTGCTTTTTCTATGCTCCAGTGGATTGTAGCAATTTGATCTCTGGTTCCTCTGCCTTTTCTAAATCCAGTGAAATCTGGAAGTTCACGATTCACATACTGTTGAAGCCTCACTTGGAGAATTTTCAATATTACTTTGCTAGTGTGTGAGATGAGTGCAATTGTGCGGTAGTTTGAACATTCTTTAGCATTGCCTTTCTATGGGATTGGAATGAAAACTGACTTTTTCCAGTCCTGTGGTCACTGCTGCATTTTCCAAATTTGGTGGCATATTTTTTACAGCATTTTTACAGCATCATATTTTAGGATTTGAAATAGCTCAGCTGGAATTTCATCAGGATCTTTTTTTGTATAGTTCTTTTGTGTATTCTTGCCACCTTTTATAGCATAGCCTCAGCAAAAAGCACTCGACTACCAGAAAGGATTTTTAAAAAATATTGTGCTAATTGACACATAGACACTGCCATATGTAAAATAGATAACTAATAAAAACCTAGTGTATAGCACAAGGAACTCTACTCGATACTCTGTGATGACCTATATGGGAATAAAATCTAAAGAAGAGTGGTGTATGTGTGTTAATTTCTCCCTCCCCCAGTCCCTGATAACCTCTGATCTACTTTCTGTCTCTGAGTTTGGCTATTCTAGGCACCATGTATAAGTGGGATCACACAAGATTTGTCCTTTTGTCTGGCTTGTTTCACTTAGCATAGTGTTGTCAAGATCCATCCATTTTTGTAGCATGTACCAGAATTCATTCTCTTTTAAGGCTAAATAATATTCCCTTGTATACATGTATATAGCATATTTTGTTTAACTATTCCTGTTCATCTGTTGAATGGACACAAGTTATGCAGTCATCTACCTACTTGCCCAAGAACCTGGGAAACACCTGGATTCCTTCCTCTCCACCTCTTTCATCCAACCAGTCAGCAGGTACTGTCAGTTCACTACTTCAGTTCCTTCAAATATATTATCTCCTACCAATCCTCACTGCCATGCCTGAGTTCATAGGGTTCATCATCTCTCAGGTTACTCAAAACAGCCTCTAAACAGTCTCCATGCCTTCTGTCCTCCAGGTTTCCAGAGTGATCTTTCCATCACGTAACCTTTAGTGACCGCTTGCACAAGGCCCTTTATAACCAGCTCCTGGTCTCCTTACCCTTTCTGCCCCATCCCGTGCTGTCCTGAGCTATCAGGGATAAACACCTGGGTTTCAATTCTGGCTGCACCTTTTTCTGGGTGATGATGGGCACTCATTTAATATCACTAAACCCTAGCTCCTTAATCAATTGAATAAATGAATTCAATCACCCAGTTTTATGTATTATGTGATGTGCCAAACATAAGAGGAGGACATGGAGATGAATTGGACAAAATCCCTGTACTCAGAGAAATCCCATATATGTCGACAAATCATTGCACTGCAGGATAGTAAGTGCTATGCTGCTGCTACTGCTGCAAAGTCGCTTCAGTCGTGTCCGACTCTGTGCGACCCCATAGATGGCAGCCCACCAGGCTGCCCCGTCCCTGGGATTCTCCAAGCAAGAACACTGGAGTGGGTTGCCGTTTCCTTCTCCAAGTAAGTGCTATACTCCAGGAATATACAAAATGTTCCATGGTTAGTATGGAATTGTCCGTCTCCAGAGATGGGTGAGGGCAGAAGAGGGCATTTAGAGTGATATTGGAGCTGTGCAGCAGAACCTACTCTTGTCCTCCTGAAAGCATTTTTCTCTTCTTCCTGAATAATACAACTCTTTCCCAGCTGGAAATACAGCCATCCAGAATAAAGACTACATTTCCCATTCTCCTTTTCAGCTAAGTATAGCCACGTGACTATGTTCTGACCAATGGGATGTCATTAAAAGTGGTAAGAACAATTTCTGGGATGTGTCTTTAAAGGGAGGGAACATGTCCTTCCTGCTGGCTGGGAGGTAGACTTGTTGGCTGGAGCTGAAGCAGCTGAAACTTGGACATGAGCTTTTGTTGAAGACGATAATGCAACAAGACAGAAGGAGGCTTAGTTGGTCTATGTTCCACATGAGAGACAAATAGAAATCCATTTTATTTAAACTATTCATTTTCTCCTTTTTTTTTTGGTCATTTGCAGCTGAGCTTAACTAATACAAACTAACTGAAAAAAATGAATATAAGTTCACCAAGGGATATTTCAAACAGAAGGAATGGCAGGTGCAAATGCTTAGTGTCCTAAAAGAGGTGGCATGCTCAGGGAATGCCAAGGGTTTGTGTGGCAGAAGAAAAGGCTGGGTTGGGAACAGCCACAGCAGAGTAGACTGAATCGGTAGGATTGTGGCAGGGAGACCTGCTGGGGACTACGAATGTGGTCCAGGTGAGAGGTGAGTGGGGCAGTGGTAGAAATGGAGGAGAGGAGATCAATTCAAGATACATTTACAGGGCTTCCCCAGTGGCTCAGTGGTAAAGAATCTGCCTGCCAATGCAGTAGACAGGTTTGAACCCTGGTCCGAGAGGATCCCAGATGCTACGGAGCAGCTGAAGTTTGTGCACCCCAGGAAGAGAATCCACCGCAATGAGAAGCTCATGCGCCACAACCAAAGAGTAGCCCCTGCTCGCTGCAATTAGAGAAAAGCCAGCACACAGCAACAAAGACCCAGCACAACCATAAACAGATGGAAAAAAAAGATACATTTAGAAGCAAAAGTCAGGAGTTTATGAATGTATGTGTTTAAGCACACAGAGGGGGCATTCACCAGAGGAAGTCTGGGCTTTTTGGCTTCTCTTCCTCAGAGGTCCTGTAGGTAGGGTTCAGCCTTTCCCCACAGGGAGAATCCTTTTCTTGCTCCCACTCTTTGGGTCCAATGTCCCCTGGCCCAGATGCCTCTCACTACATCTAACTCCCCCAGCTTGTTTCAGGATTATTTCATAAAGTGGGAGGTGGGTGGGTCTTCAAGCCTACTGATGCTGGCTCTTCCCAGGCTGTCTGAGTAGCTCCTGGTAGGGCTGCTCAGTTTCAGGCTGGCAGCTAGACACTGTCCCTGTCTGTTTGGGGACAGAGTGCTTCTGGGCAGTTGAGTAAGAGCAGTGCCCTCAGCAACAAACAGGCTTGTCTCTATAGGTGGGCCAGCCAGCAGGTCTGCAGGAGGGCTGGAGGTAGTAGGTTTACGGGGATCTTGCGTGAGGAATTCAGGCCCACTCCTTGTAAAACTTTCCAGGAAGCATTTTTCTACTGGGGAAGGACCCAGATACTAGGGCACTTCTTAACCCCCTGCTGCTGCTGCTAAGTCACTTCAGTCATGTCTGACTCTGTGCAGCCCCATAGATGGCAGCCCACCACGCTCCTCTGTCCCTGGGATTCTCCAGGCAAGAACACTGGAGTGGGTTGCCATTTCCTTCTCCAATGCATGAAAGTGAAAAGTGAAAGTGAAGTCACTCAGTCATGTCCAACTCTTTGAGACCCCATGGACTGTAGCCTACCAGGCTCCTCCATCCATGGGACTTTCCAGGCAAGAGTACTGGAGTGGGGTGCCATTGCCTTCTCCTCTTAACCCCCTAGGTGCCAGAAAAGGGAGGTAAGCATGGGGAGGCAGCTGAGGTCATCCCTCTTTGAACCTCCACGTGGTATTTACTCAGAGCGATTGTTGCCAGAGGCCCAGGCCCTGGACTATAAAGCGGAATGTCTGCTCTCTGTGCCCAGAACTGAGCAGGTGAGCAGCCGGGGCAGAGGGATGTGGGTCGGCTTCCTAAGGGAGGAGATTGGGCAGAGCTGGGGGTGGGGACTAAGAACTAAGGACCTCCTCTTGGAGCACTGTGGCAGAATTTCTTCTTCCCTCCACCCCCAATCTCAGTTTTCCCAGCAGTGAAATGGGGGCAGGAATAAGTGAGCAGGGGAATGGGGGCAGAAGTGGCTGACGGAGCTGCTCCTGGGGTCTGGGGGCAGTGGATGGGAGGGAAATTTTATTAAGCAGTTTGAGCTCCACACTCCATATGATCTGATGAGATAAAAAAGGAGCATCCCACCCTATCCCAGGAAGATATCCCTTCCCTTGCAGCCACGTTCAACTAGGTCAGTCCTTTTGAGCCCTGACAGCTTGTGCTCCCTACACCCCAGGGAAGGGTTAACAGATTTGGGGGCAGGCCCCCCTGGGGAAAGTCCCCTGGGAGGTGTCCCTTCTTTGCTTCTTCAATTGCATCAGGCCTCCATTTGCCTTTCTTCTCAGAGAACATCATGGCAAGCGTGGCTGCATTTCTGACCTGGGCTCTGGCCCTCCTCTCACGTGAGTCTCCGACACTGACTTCTCCGTGGAGGTGTGGGTGGACTGTTCTCCCTGGAGGTGTGGGTGGACTGAGGGGTTCCTGAGGGAGGAAACCCAGCCCCTGTTCACCTCCTCTTCACAGTGCTTTCACCCACGGAGGCACGGAGAGGCTTCTGGGACTACTTCAGCCAGAGCAGCGGGGACAAAGGCAAGGTGGAGCAGCAGCAGAAGCTGGCAAGGGAGCCCACGTGAGTGGCCAGGGCAAGGGCTGCAGGAGAAGGGAGAAGACACCAGAGGGTGGGATGGCTGCTGCTGCCCGCTTCCTCCACCTCCCAGTACTCCCTGGGAAAAGACCATGCCTGCTGAGTCGCTTCAGTCATCTCTCTTTGCGACCCTATGGACCATAGCCCACCAGGCTCTTCTGTCCATGGGATTCTCCAGGAGAGGGTTACCGTGCCCTCTTCCAGGGGATCTTCCCCACCCAGGGATCGAACCTGCGTCTTTTACATCTACAGTGGCAGGCAGGTTCTTTACCACTAGCGCCCCCTGGGAAGAAACAGAGCGGTGCTAGTTCTGCCGGCTATCCTGGCGGTCCTGGGCTGTTTGGCACCCTCTGCCGGCAGCCGCCTCTGATTTCTCTTTATCTGCTGCCTTCATGCCCGCTGGAACGTGGGACCAAGGAGCAGGGGAGGGGACTCCCGGTTGCAGCTTCCAGAACGAAAAGAATATGTGGGAGTCCAGGTGCCTCTGTGCACAAGGAATTGAGCAGTGTTGATTTGGATGTGTGCTGTTCAGATCATTGTCGATCTTTGCCACATTTGTAATGCCTGCCTTAGGAGTCGCCGTTGGCTTGGGACCACCGCCCTGCATTCCCCAGAGGATCAGTGAGCGATGTCTTCGGAGCAGAGGTGAGTGGGCTAGCAGACTGATGGCTCGATTGTCTCCCCCAGGAGCCTGAAAGAAAGACTTGAGCCAGACCTCAGCGATATGGACAAGTTCCTGGAAAAGCTGGGCCCTCTGAACGGGCAGGGGAGGGAGCTTCCCAGGCTCCCACGCGACCCGGTGGGCATGTGGCAGCAGCTGCAGGAGGAGCTGGAGGAGGTGCGGGCGCGTCTGGAGCCCTACATGGCGGAGGTGCACGAGCGCGTGGGCTGGAACCTGGAGGGGCTGCGGCGGCAGCTGCAGCCCTACACGGTGGAGCTGATGGAGCAGGTGGCCCTGCGCGTGCACGAGCTGCAGGAGCAGTTGCGCGTGGTCGGAGAGGGCACCAAGGCCCAGTTGCTGGGGGGCGTGGACGAGGCGCGGGGCCTGCTGCAGGAGCTGCAGAACCGCGTGGCGCACCACACCGGCCGCGTCAAGGCGCTCTTCCACCCCTACGCCGAGCGCCTGGTGTCCGGCATTGGGCACCACGTGCAGGAGCTGCACCGCAGCGTGGCGCCGCACGCCATCGCCAGCCCCGCGCGCCTCAGCCGCTGCGTGCAGATGCTCTCCCGCAAGCTCACGCTCAAGGCCAAGGCCCTGCACGAGCGCATCCAGCAGAACCTAGACCAGCTGCGCGAGGAGCTCAGCGCCTTTGCTGGCGCCCGCGGTGACGATGCGGAGGAAGCGGCTCAACCGGATCCCCAGGTGCTGTCCCAGGAGGTGCGCCAACGACTCCAGGCTTTCCGCCAGGACACCTTCCGGCAGATTGCCGCCTTCACTCACGCCATTGACCGAGAGACTGAGCAGGTCCAGCAGCAGCTGGCGCCGCCTCCGCCAGGCCACAGTGCCTTTGCCCCGGAGTTCCTCCAAGCCGACAGAGGCAAGGCCCGGGGCGAGCTGCAGGCCCGCTTCGACGACCTGTGGGAAGACATCAACTACAGCCTTCGCGACCATAGTCCGGGCCATCGGGGAGAGCCCTGAGTGTCTACTTGTCCACGCGCTCTGGGGAGCCCGCGATCTGAGCCTCTAACAAGATGCTATGTGCGTGTCAGGGGCCATTCGGGCAGAGGGTGGAGGGTCCTGCACAGGATAGCTGAGGCCAACCAAAGGGCTGTCATCCTAGGCCTCAGGGCCTCCTGCAATTCCCCCATCCGGATGCATTACATTCACCAGGCTTTGCAAATCCGGCTTCCCGTGCTCATTTGGGAATCCTCCTGAGTTGCTCCATTCTGCGGTCGCGAGAGAGGGCAGAAAAGAGATACTCTATGTAGGAGCTCATGAACTGTAAGCCTGTTGCCATGGTGCTGAAGGCCTGTGTCCCTTTATCCCAGGGTCTGGTTCTGATCACTTCTGGCCACCTGGTGGCCACGACTACAGCTGGTCCACAGAGAGAACTCTTTTCTCCCCAGCGTTGTCATGACAGCTTCTGCTGGAGGAAGAGAAGGGAGGAAGAGAAGATGATAAGGGGAACCTGTGATGGTGTGTGTGTGTGTGTGTGTGTGTGTGTATCTCTGCTGGCTGATGCTGGTGGGGCCAAATGGTGTGGGTTGTGATGGGAGGGAGGTGAGCCTAGCCTGGATTTCCTGATATAACACTACATCTAAACAGTCCACTGAGCCCTCCAAATTATGGGGACTGCTTAAACTCTCTGGGGAGCCTACTGTGTGCCCTCCCCATCTCTGGCCCCTCCCTCCTGACTTCCAGGTGGAAGTCTAGACTTCTGACACAAGTGAAATAGATGCTTATTATGATGGAAGCTTATTTGCCTGGTGTGACTCTCATTTGGACTGTGTCTGAAAGCAGTGGCCTCACCATTATCACCAAAGCACCCCATCGCCCCCTCCAGTCCCTCGCTGCACTTTCTCATTGACCCCTCCCAGTCCAGTTCTGTTGGAGGGCTGCCGCTCTGCCTGGGCTGACAGCTATTTGTGCCTGGGCTAGAGACCCTTTGGGCTTCCCAGGTGACGCTAGTGGTAAAGAACCTGCCTGTCAGTGCAGAAGACTCGAGAGACGTGGGTTCGATTCCTGGGTCAGGAAGGTCCCTTGGAGAAGGAAACAGCAACCCGCTCCAGTATTCTTGCCTGGGAAATCCCATGGACAGAGGAACCGGGCGAGTTACAGTCCTTGGTCACAGAGAGTCAGACGCAACTGAGCACACTAGAGACCCTTCCTTTGCACCTGCATGGTTCACCCATTATTGCAGGACAGTGTGCATAAAATACAGGCTCCTGAGGTGGCCTGTCTTTGTTGTCCCTGCTGTTCCTGATTTTGAATGGCCTCTTTTTTGACAATGTCTCTTTTTGTGACTGACAATCTTCTCAACTGACAACCCTCAAAATCTTACACCCCCTCACCTCCACCATTCCCTATGTACAGATTCACCACTTGGGAGCAACCCAGCTCCTTATAGCTCCCTGGGAAATCGAGAGAGGGTGAAGTGGAAGGAAGAGGAGAGGGCGAGCACACCCAGTCCTGTACCCTTGGGACGTCCTGGGCAGCATTCTTCCAGCTCAGCCTGCCTGGCACAGGGTTCTCACCACAACACTCCCTTACAGCATGAACCCCACCTCAGTCTGGCCTCATAAGCCTGCAGATTGGACCTCTCCCATGACACCCTCGATTTAGCAACTGAACTGGGGGAAACGTGTCCAGGGAAAGTTTACCCCCCAAAGAAACCAGGCTGTTGGGAAACCAGGAGGGGTGAGTCAGCTGAGGTCCAATGTGGTGGGGATGACCGGGCAGGAGTATTTGAGGCTGGAATTTGGGCAGGGGTTTACCTGGATAGAAATAGGGAGTGAGAAGAACAGATAGGGAGAGAGTGATCAAGGGACTAAGGAAGGGTGATCTAGAGCTGATGCAGCATGTGGCCCAAAGGTGGATCCAAGCAAATCCAGGTCTGAGTGCACCTCCTCGGGGATACCTATGGATGGCCAGGCCCCTGTGGTAAAGGCTCTTGTAGTTAGACTTGTGGACAAATAGTTAGAACCTTGTGCTACGGAGCTATTGCAAAGGATCAATAAAACTGCCCTGGGTCTGAGAGGACGCCCTGGGGGCAGTGACGCCGGAATTGAGGTGGAGGCAAAGCCTGGACCCAGCAGGCTTCGCAAGTCAGGACCGAATAATCCGGCAACTGGAAACCAGGCCAGATACGTCGCCGAGAGGAGTCCGAGGCCTCTTTAAGAAGTGGCGGGGGAAGGAGGGTGTGGGCATAGCTGGCGGAAGTGCCGGAGGAAGGGGTGGGGCCAAGAGAGGGAGGCAAAAGCCGGAAGTCGAGGCCTGATCTTCGCGTGGTGATGTCGGCCGGTGGGGCTGTGGAGCCTGGGCTCCCGGCGGCGGCTGCCGCTCCCTCGGCCGCCCCGGCTCGGGATCCCGGGCCGGGGCACTTGTTCCGGCCTATCAGTGCTGAGGACGAGGAGCAGCAGCCCACTGAGATCGAGTCGCTGTGTATGAACTGCTACCGCAATGTGAGACGGGGGTGCGGCCGCGGGCGGCTGGAGGGTTGGGCAGAGGCGGGGAGGAGCGGGGGTCGGCGATCCTGCCAGGCTGGCCCAACTGGGGACCTGGGGGCGAGGCAGAGCTTGGGGCTCAGTAGATGGGGGGTTGGGAGTTTCATTGGTACTCTCCTTAACTGTTTTCTGCTTTCTCAGGGCATGACGCGCCTCCTGCTCACCAAGATCCCCTTCTTCAGAGAAATAATCGTGAGCTCCTTTTCCTGCGAGCACTGTGGCTGGAACAACACAGAGATCCAGTCGGCGGGCAGGATCCAGGACCAGGGAGTGCGCTACACTCTGACTGTCAGGGCTCAGGAGGTGAGAGGGGCCCTGGTGTCCTAGGGAAAGCTTGGGGACTGGAGTCGGAGCTTCGGTCCAGGTGGTCAGACCTCAGATATATCCACTTAAGTGTCCAAGCCTGTTTCCTCCTTTGTAAAATGGCGTTGGTGCCATCATCTGCTCAGGTGCGGTAAGACTTGTGAACATGCTTTGTAAGGTATCAAATGAAGCAGTAGTATCAGAAGGTATCAAATGAGCAGTAGTTTATGAATAGTACTCTAACCAGTTGGGTAGCTGGTTCACATCAAGGTGCTATTCCGCAGGAGCAGTCTGGACTGCCCCTAGTAGGGAGAAGAAAGAAAACAGCTGGGCTGGGGGCTCCTGTATTGTTAACTTCTGTAGACTGAAGGTTTTTCGTTCTGCCCAGGACATGGACAGAGAAGTAGTGAAGACTGACTCTGCCACCACAAGGATCCCAGAGCTGGATTTTGAAATTCCTGCCTTCAGCCAGAAAGGAGGTATATTTAAGAACAGAGTGTTTGTGCTGTTCATGCCTGGCCTGAATCTTACTGTCTTGCAAAAGTCTTGGTGCCAGGTGTAGTGGCTTATGTATGGATTTGGCCACATCCTTGATCTTCATTGGTTTAACCTAAGAGAGCTTAGATAAAGTAGCTTAAGGTAGTATATAGTGATAGTAACACTGTGATGTACTTATTACAAAATTGTCTGTAATAATCACTCTTAACTAGAGGTGAATGGAACTTTATTCCCTGCCTCCTTGATTTTATAGATGAAGTCAAGGGCCAGACGGTTCAGCAAACTTCCCAGGGTCATACCGGCACTTGATGGCAAAGCGAAGCCTGACCTGTCTTTTGTTCTTACTCACCAGCTCTGACTACTGTTGAAGGATTGATCAGCCGTGCTATCTCTGGCCTGGAGCAGGATCAGCCCACTCGAAGGGTGAGCTGGGGTTTTCTCATTGCAGCAGCTCAGGGAATAATTTTTTTCTGTACACTTGTTCTCCTTCCCATGTGGCTGAACTGTTTCTGACTGAATGTTGGAGAACTTTGAGGGGAAGTGAATGGTGATGCTATAGCTGCCTGGATGTTACATGTGTTGTACCCCTGTCCTTTCCACTTCCCCTCCTCCACTGTACATCGAGGCCTCTTCTCAGACACTGTACCCTTACCTCTGAAGAGCCTTCCCTGACACCCTTGGGTTTATCTGTGCTTCCTGAGTGCTCCATTGTGTCTTATATTTATTATGACATCATATATATCTATATATATATATATATGAAATAATATAATTAAAAATTCAGTCATCTGTCTTCTTAAGTGGACAGATAAGTCTCTAGTTTTCTTAAACAGAGCCCCATGAAAGGGTTCTTGCTTATTTACTGTTGTTGGTTACCTGGCACAAATGCCTGGACTGAATAGCTGAATGAGTGAGAAAAGGAGACTTGTCTGGCACCACCCACAAACTTCAAACTTATTTGCTACTTTTACTTATTTATTTTTTAAAATTAATTAATTTTTGGCTGCACTGGGTTTTCACTGCTGCACGTGGGCTCTCTCTAGTTGTGGCAAGTGGGAGCTGCTCTTCGTTGCGGTGCAAGCTTCTCATTGCAATGATTTCTCTTGTTGCGGAGCACAGGCTCTAGGTACGTGGGCTTAGTTGCTCCATAGCATGTGGAATCTTTCCAGGCCAGAGACTGAACCCATGTCCTGTGCATTGGCAGGTGGATTCCTATCCTCTGGACCCCCAGGGACATCCTTATTTACTACTTCTTGTTGTGAAGCCCAAGTGTGTTCTCAGTTACACTAAGATGAGTTGTGACTTCTTGTTGGACGTGATGGGGGCATAACTTCTATCACCAGGGCTGATCTTCTACTCTCTGTACCTGTCAGGCGAACGAAGAAGCTGTGGCTGAAAGAATTGATGAATTCATTGCCAAACTGAAAGAGCTAAAGCAAGTGGCCTCTCCTTTCACAATAGTGAGTATTGAGGGACTCCAGGTGCCCTAAACTTAGGGGAGGAGAGACCATTAAGACTGTCTGAGATCTTCCCGTGGTGCCTCAGTGTTAGATGGAGGATTGTATGTGATTTCTTGTTGTAACTGCTTGCTCTTTACCCATGTTAGATCATTGATGATCCCTCAGGGAACAGCTTTGTGGAAAACCCACATGCTCCCCGGAAAGATGATGCCCTGGTGATCACACACTATAATCGGACTCTGCAGCAAGAGGAGATGCTGGGGCTCCAGGTGAGTGCATTGAAGAAGCAAAGAATGCTCTGGAATTACCTTGCACTCTGGATTACTTGGCGTCAGCTCTGTACTTCCCTTGACTAGGGCTTTGCTCTCTGACTTCCTTGTTAAAACCCACAAGGTGGCAGGGGACATAAGCAAGCCAGAGCATTTTCTCTCCCCTCCGGGGGAGGCTGAGGTCCGTGTGCCAACATTTGATTTGCGTCTCTTCTGCTTTAGGCAGAGGCACCAGAAGAGAAGCCAGAAGAGGAGGATATCAGAAACGAAGTGAGTCACATTGGCTCTTGTGGAGGAAGCAGTGGTGGGCTGAGACTGATACCGTTCAGTATCTCTTCCTGACCAGCAACATGGGTGGCTGCCAGCGTTCCAGTAGAATGCCTGTAGCCTGAGCAGGGTTCCCCCGCCTGGGAGGGCTCACCCTGCATCCCCGTGTTGTGTTCCAGGTGCTCCAGTTCAACACAAATTGCCCAGAATGCAATGCTCCAGCCCAGACTAACATGAAGCTAGTTCGTATCTTTCATCGGGCCGTTGGGTTGCTCTTCATCTGACTCAGGCGTGAACATTATACTCAGTCTGGAAAATATTTCCTTCAAAGAAAGCATATGCTTTATTCTGAGTGATGAGGAGGATGTTGCCTTTGATGAGACTGTGCACTTTGGCTTTTGGGTTCAAAGAGAGAATTAGGCCATGGTCTCTAGGCTCTTGCCTGTGGTCTGAGCCATGTTGTCACACATTGATGAGTGGGGATTGCTGTGGGTGGTGACCTTGGCCTCTTCTGGGGGCTTGTCTGATGTAGGCTTGTGATCTGTTTCCTGCAGTCCTGGGACCAGCATCTGTTTGTGTGGGAGGTTTGGGTTTGTTCTTTCCCAGAGGGTGGTCTTGCTCTCCTGGAAGCAGATTTCCTTAATTCCCTCTTCCAGAAATCCCTCACTTTAAGGAGGTTATCATCATGGCTACCAACTGCGAGAACTGCGGCCATCGGACCAACGAGGTGGGTGGGCTTCGTCATTTGGGAAGAAGCCTAACTTGAGGGTAACCCCTATTGAACTTTCTTCCTTTCTAAAGCTACTTAGGGTGAGGAGCTCTTGAAGCAACTAGAAATTAGCTTAGAGGAGAAAAGTTAGAAATAGCATAACTTGTTGAAGACATTCAAAGTTAGTTATATGGAAGAGAGAGACCTATTTTTTGACTCATCTCTCAGAGGGGTGAAAGTACAGGGAGGCAGATTTTGGCTTAATAATAAAAAGCTTTCTGGGTCTGTCTGAAAATAGAGCGGTCTGCCTTGGAGGGTTGTAAATTCCCTTTTCCTGAGTGTATTCAAGCATACATTTTAAATTCTTAAACCAGAAAAACTATAAAGGGGATCTACCCATTAGATGCAGCTAAAGTCCCCTTTCAACCTCGAGTCATTTTTTTCAAGGTGAATTCAGTTTCTTGGCAATCTGGGGTATGTTTTGGCAGGCTGCTGGTGCTAGGCACTCTGCTTCTGGCCAGCTCCCCCTGATTTCATCATGGATGACTGCTGCCCTTGTGGTATAGAAGGCACTGTCCTTGGAAACCAGTAGTGGGCCTGAGTGGAGGTCCAAGCCTTTGTCCCCTCCCCCTCCCCAGACTCCCTGCACTAGGTGAGGATGCGTCTCCTCTGCTGCTGCTGCTGCTGCTGACACTGTTACCATCTGTGCAGGTGAAATCTGGAGGAGCTGTGGAGCCCTTGGGCACCAGGATCACCTTCCACATCACCGATCCCTCAGATATGACCAGAGATCTGCTCAAGGTGACAGCCTGCATGGGGAAGTGACTCTCTTTCACACATGGCTCTGTGTCAAGGGGAAATTTGTCTTTGCCCAATCATGTCCTGGGGTTGTGAGGTACCTCCTTATTCCCTTGGGTCTGAGGATCCCTGAGTAGAGTTAATCGATGGTCGGAAGTGCAGATTCAGAAGGTGACTCAGGAGTGCTTTCTGATGACTTGGCAGCCTTTTGCCTCTAGTGACTGTAAGGGCCCTTGTTTCTGGACTTTTAATGACAGGATGCCTGCCAGCTTGGAGCCATGACTCAGAATGTCCCTTTTAAAGTTGGCTTCAGGAGTGAGTCTGGCTTTAATCGAAGATTCAGAGAAAACTGGGACAGCTGACTTGTCCTCAAACTGTTACTGGTAGTATTAATTTGGCAGGAGGACTCTGGTTAGCTTTCTCCAGGGGCTCCTGATTTAAAGCCTAATTTGATCTCTCACCTTGCAGTCTGAGACATGCAGTGTGGAAATCCCAGAGCTGGAATTTGAACTGGGAATGGCTGTCCTCGGGGGCAAGTTCACCACACTGGAGGGGATGCTGAAAGACATCCGGGAACTGGTGAGTGCCCTGAGGACAGCGCATGCAGCTTCACAGAGTGACTGAGGGGGAATGGGCTCGAAGGCTTCAAAGGTCCTGGGTTTTGGAGCTGATAACCAAGGTTTCTTTATTTTTAAGCTGATTTGAGTTAAACATTATTTTGGATTATGACATTAAGTTTATGGAAAGTTCAGAGTGGAAGATCTCAGGCCTGACTCTGGGCTGATCTAGATATTTTTTGGTTTTGAGTAAGTCATTTATTTCACTGTAAGATGGGGGGACGAGGGCCCTTTTAGTGCCTGAAACTCCTGAACATACATGTATATGTATGTGTTGACGTAACCCATGTATTTGTTCTCTTAGTGAATCATTTCACTTAATTCTCAGTTGTTAGGTATTTTGTCTTTGTAATTGAGCTCTACTTTGTGCTTCTTCAGACAAGGACTAGAGTTCATATTTAAGAACCTTTCTATAGCTTTTGTTTCATGTTGCCCATTATCACTTTGGCAGATTAATCCACACAGTCTTAGGAGTGGCTGCCTAGGTCAGAAGGTGGTGTAGAATAAACAGACACCAGACCTCCCCAGCGGGCATCCCTGGTCTCTACCCCTCCCCGCCAGCCCCCCGCCTCCATCAGGTTTATGGTTAAACCTAACAAACGGTGAGCCAGTATTCTAGCAATTTGGATGCCATTTCTTACAGGTAACCAAGAACCCTTTCACACTGGGTGACAGCTCCAGTCCTGGCCAGACGGAGAAACTGCAGGAGTTTAGTCAGAAGTTGGACCAGGTGAGAGGACTGGTTGGCCAGTGTTTACGGTCCTGGGGTTCCAGTGAACAAGCAGGAGGCTACACACCCCTTCTTGCCACATATCAACATCTAACATGTTGCGAATTCTCCTGTTTCCGATATCCCGCGCCATCTCCTTTCTTGGTTTTCTCCCTTTTTTTGTTAGAGCATCTTTTCCAGTAGCATCATGAGAAAGTGCATGGGAAGTAGAATTCCTGGGATTTTGCATGTCTGAAACTTTCTTTATTCTACTCTTGTACTAGCTGAATGGCTGGGGATAGAATTCTGGGTGGAAATAATTTTTTATCAGAATTTCTAAAGTCTTCCAATTTCCTGCTAATGTCTTTCATTTTCTCAGTTTGGCTGTTGAGAGGTTGGAAGGCATTCTGCTTCCTGATCTTTTGTTTGTGACCTATCTTATGATACTTTTCTGTCTCCTGTGATGTGAAATTTCAGAATGTGCTTTGGTGTGGGTCAGTTTTCAACCATTGTTGTTAAGCACTGGGTGGGTTCTTTAAATCTGGAAAGTCATGTGGCTCAGTTCTAGGGAGCTTATAAAAATGCTCTATTGCTTCTTCTCTGTTCTCTCTTTCTGAGATCTCTATCTCAGTGTTTTGGATGTTAGACTGACTTGTCTGGTTGTCTGTAATTTTTTTTTTTTTGGTCCTATTTTTGTTTTTTTATGTTTGCTTTACTGTCGGAGAATAATTTTCCAGCCCTTTAATTGAGTTTTTCATTTCCACTGACATTTTGATTTTCCAAGTGGCTTTTTTTGGTCTTTCAATACTTTCTGCCGGCTTTTTTTTTTTTTTAAATAGCATCCTGTTGTATTAAGGAGGTAGTATTTTTTTCTCTTTGAGAATATTAATATTTTTTTCTTATGTTTAATTTTCCTTGCATAGGTTCCATTTCCTCCCAAGTTTTTTTTTTTTTTCCCATTTGATTTCTGTCTTTCAGTGTTAGGGGCTTTGCTCAGATGTCTGGTAATCATTGGTTGTCTGTTTAAAAGTAGAGGACTAAACCACCTGAGTGGGGTGAGTCTTGTTGACATTGGGTCATTGGAGGGGATTCAGCTTAGCCATTTTGTTGAGGCGACTCCAATGCTTGAGTTGTTAAGTGTTTCCTCTTGGGCTGGTCAGATTCCCAGCAGTGCGTGTTCCATTTCCTGGCCTGAGGGTGAAGGCTTGGCTGGCAGTGTTCTGAGAGCCCAGTGTGGGAACAGGACTGGGGGTGTGTATGTTTCCAGTAAGGCTACCTTCACTTAACTTCCTGTTCTTGATGCCTTCCTGTCTACCCTCCACTGGGTCAGTGTCCCCCAGGCCATAGTGCTCTGTGCTCACCTCTCCACAGCATCCTCTATCTGCTCTTGGGATGGAGGAAGGACAATTGTTGATCTGTTTGGGGTAAGAGAGGAGATAGGGGTGCTTTTTAAACAACTGTCAAAGACTCTTATTTTAGATCCTCTCTACTCCACCTCTAGAAGTACCTTCATTTCACTAGTTCTTAAAACTCTGCGGGATTCTGTAGTGTAATTAGGTTGCTTGTAAATTAGGCTGGCAGACACAGCTCTTTTCCTGCAAGGAGCTATGTAAGATTTACACGATCATGCTGAATTCTGTCTCCTTTAGATCCTTGAGGGTATTTTGAAGGCTCACTTTATTATGGATGATCCGGCAGGAAACAGCTACTTGCAGGTACAGTAGACCTTCCCTGGTATTTCATAGAGATGTCTTTTTGATCTTCCTTAAATATATATCACTTCTCCAGAAACTGAGACACTCAATTCTAAATGAGTGCCTTTTATCAGGGAAACTTTTAGCAGAAATTGGAACATAAGGGAGCAAGGGGGGAGGTAGAAGGGACTGTGTGTCAAGAGGGAAAAAAGGAGACTCCCAGGTTCCTTCTTCCTCTAGTCTAGCTGGAGTCCCAGCTCTCAGTACAACATGGAGTTTTCATTTTGTAAATCTGGCTGTAGAGTGAGAAGTGGTGCCTCATCCAGAGGCCAAGGTGGGAAACTTAAAGCTGACAAGGGAGATAACTCTGGTGATTGATAGTAACTTTAAGTAGTTTGAGTAGTTATTATGGATCAGGCAAAACTTTTCTAAGATTGCTCCACAATTAAGAGGATGCTACCTTCTTTGTAAGAAGGTGCAGATAGAAAGTTGTTCTCCTTGCAGTCCCACTCCCAGCCCATGTGAGCTCTGTTGCTAGGCCCATGAGTTGAGCCTAGTTGTTGGGTGTTGAAGGCCCTTTGAAACAATGAAGGAAATTTCCTGGTGGTCCAGTGGTTAGCACTCTGTGCTTCCATTGCAGGGGGGCATGGATTCAGTCCCTAGTTGGGGAACTAAGATCCTGCATGCCGCTTGGCAAAAAAAGAATAAAAACTCATTAAGGTCTTGATACAGTGGAAATTTGGAAGTTGCCAGGGGGAGGGGGGATGGGAGGATGGCAGAGGCACTGATGGTCTGTCCTTGGCCTTGCAGAATGTGTATGCACCTGAAGATGACCCTGAGATGAAGGTGGAGCATTATAAGCGCACATTTGACCAAAACGAAGAGCTGGGGCTCAACGACATGAAGACAGAGGGCTATGAGACAGGGCTGCCTGCCCAGCGGTAGCAGTGGTGGTTCCCGGCCAGCCTCCAGTGCTACTCAGACGACGGGGTTATTTATTGCTTTCGGAAAAGGCTGGACTTGCCCCCTACGAGGCCTTGCCCGCGCAGGGAGGACACCCGGTCTAAGTCGGAGATCTGGGCACACTTTCTGAACAGTTTGTGATGGAAATACAAACCTCTTGGGTTACTTGACCTTACTTTGAAGGATTTGAATTGGCATGGAAAGAAACCCAGAAATGAACCATCAGGCGTGTCATTGTCACTTGTTTCAAGTCTTTACCCTCTCTCCACACAGTGCTCTCTTATATAGGGCTGGAACTCTGAAGAGTTGGGAGAAAGTGGAAGACATCTACATCTGGAGTTTGGGAGTTGGGTTGGGTATATAAAATACTGACTTTCAACACAGTCTCCTGAGGGGAGGGAGTCTAGGACAGGTGAAGAAGTTCTCATTAAAATGGTGGCACTGGCCTCTGAATTCACTCTGTCCTTGTTTGATGTGCTGGTAGAATTCAACCTCCTGAGGAAATTTTCTCTAGTGGAGCAACTGTAACTTGGGGAGTGGAGCTAGCATTTCATTCACTCCTTCAGTAGATGTTCGAGTGTTTGCTTTGTGCCAGGTACATCATAGAACTGAAGAAAATAAAGCTCTGCTTTCATGGAGCTTCAAGTGTAGTGGGGAGAGTTGACAGAACGGGTCAGGGTCAGGGCATTTGCCTCATTAGATGGAACTTCAGAGAAAGGGCCAACCAGGGATTGAATCCATGCCCTTCTTTGGCCATGCCACTGGTTGTAAATTCATTTGATCCTTGAGCCCTGTGAGGTAAGCTTAAGACCTGAGCTTGGTCTTGTTAGGCTAAGGTTTGGTAGTGAGTAGAATGGTTAGAGGTGAACTGAAGACAGAAATGGGCAGGAGGTGATTGGGTTGAGAGGACTCTAGTGGTAACATGCCTGGAGCAGAACTGTGAGACTTGCCCAGTGCCTACTGACACCAGGGAGGACGCGGGGCTGTGGAGTTCAGCTGGAGATAACACTAAAGTGGACTAGATGCAGAGGCGGTGTTGTAAATGGACCTTTGGGGCCTTCCAGCTAGTGAGGCCCTATCAATCCAGTGCCCCCTTCTCACAGGCCCTAAGAGACTCAGCCTTGTTTTCCTGGGCCTGTGCTGTGACCACTCAGTATTCCAGTGGTTTAAAGTTCAGGCCTCAGGGCAGTAATCTCAAACCTGTTCTATCATGTATATTTTTTGAACCTGTGTCCCAAGATATGTGTTTTTATTAAGTATAATAATGCCTCATTATATATTGACTAATATATATCTCTTAAAACAGTGACCAAAAAATTGAGCATATGGTGAGATAGATAAACTACACAAACTAACTTATTTTTCAAAAAATTTGGATTACCTCTTGCACCCCACTTTTTTAGTCTCTGATCCCAAGGGTCATATGTTCTAGCTATGTGAAGTTGGGCAACTTAATCTCTCCAAACTTCAGTGTTCTCATCTGTAAGGTAAAGGTAATAAAACCATGTGAGAAATGTGAGGGTTAAATGAGATAATTCAAATACAGCTCTTAAAACCTCAAGAAGAAAAATCTTTCCAAACTTGTGTGTTAGAATTCATTCTCTTTGCTGCTGCTGCTGCTGCTGCTGCTAAGTCGCTTCAGTTGTGTCTGACTCTGTCTCTAGCTTCTCTCTTGCCATGCTGAAAACATCAATAGATCTAGGTTCTTTTCATTGGGAAGAGTTTGCACAAAATCTGGGGACAACCGGTATCAAATGCGGGTAAGTTACATCGGTTAGAAACTACCATATTTTTCATCATAATTATACTGGGTTTGGAATCCTGAATTCGTCTCTTGAAAGCCCCTTAAAACAGATTCCTCTCCTCCTAAACATATTAATAAAAATTACTTAAAAACAATGTGCCAGTTGTTGTTTGAAGCATTTTGCATAGTAATATTATCTTAGTCCACCTAATCATTGAGTTCCGTGTCATTATTATCCCCATTTTGTTAAGCAACTTGCCCCAGGCCTCTCACAGTTAGCAAGTTATTGAGCCAGAACTCAAACGTAGATGGGCTGCAACTCCAGAGCCCACGTTCGTTAACTACTCTGGTGCTTCTGAAGCTGCTGGGGTCATAAGTCTTGTTGGAGTCATGGATGTATCCTCGCGACCACAACAGCCCTTGCTGCACAGTTGTTTGAGCAGATGGAAGGACGAAGAGAAGAAACGCAATTGCCGGGTCAGAGGGGATGTAGAGTGGGCCCCGGAAGCGTGCGTGTTTGTTCTTCAGTCCTCCAAGATTCTGAGACTCGCACATGTCTGCCCAGCACTTCCAAACACACCGTCACTTCCGGTCCTGGCCCCGCCCCCTCGCGGCTCGCTGCTGTTCCGTTTCGCGTTCAACAATTTTGTCCCCAGCCCTGACCCGTTTCCCTCCGCTGCCATGGCGGCAGCTCCACCGCTCTCCAAGGCCGAGTACCTGAAGCGATACTTGTCTGGGGCAGATGGCGGCGTCGACGGGGGCCCTGAGTCCGGCCGCAAGCGTCGCAAAAAGCGGCCGAAGCCTAGCGGGGCCGGCGGCAAGGGGTGAGTTGGCCCTGGCAGGGTGGGGTCCGCGCGGCCCGCCGCCCCTCACCTTCCCGCGCCGCCCTCGGCCCGGCTCTTGCTGGGCTCCTCGCCGGCGGCCCCGCGCCCCTGACCCTGACCCTGCCTGCGCTCAGAGCCCTCTCAGGCCGCTGCTCGCGCCCCTGGGCAGTATCTCCAGTGTGTTCAGGCCGGGTTGTAACTTGTATTAGTCTTTTCCCGCCTTTGTGGCATCCCGTTCTCCCGCAGAGAGTGAATATTGTATCCTGAGAATAAACGTGAAACGAATTCAAAGGCTCTGTGCTGGTATATTAGCGGCCCAGAACCTGCCCGTGCGGGTTCTCCTAAGCCAAGGACTCGGGTCGCGACCTATGCTCACTTCCTGTTACTCTTGCTACTACCAATAACAACTAACGTTTATACCGTTCTTGTCAGTGCCTGATAACATTGTAAGTACTTTAGACATGATTTTATTTAAGAGTCATAACAGTGTTAAGAAGTAGATATTTTTGCTATCTCCACTTTTCAAACGAGAAAACTTACGTGCCCTAGTGTACTGGGTTGAGTACTGTCCCTCTTCTCCAAACCAGAACCTTAGCATGTGACACTATTTAGAAGTAGAGTCTTTGCAGATATAATTAGTTAAGCTGTCCAGTATAAACTGGTGTCCTTTTAAGAAAAGAGAAATTTGGATACAGAAACAGGCTTAGAGGGAAAACTTCCCAGGTGAAGATGGGAGGCTGAGGCTGGACTGGATTTATGCAGCTGACAGAGGCTACCAGAAGTTGGAAGAGTCAAGGAAAGATCTTACCCTGGAGCCTTTCTTGGTGGACATTGCCTTGCACACACCTTGATTTCAGACTTGAAGTCTCCAGAACTGTGAGGGAATACATTTCTGTTGTTTTAAGCCACTCGGTTTGTGGTCCTTTGTTAGGCAGCTCTAAGAAACTAATATACCCTGTAAAGTCAAATAGTTCCAAAGAACTAACCGGTTTAGTTAGTTAACTCTTTGGTTGTTGTGTTATTCTTGCTGTCTTCTGACCCCTCTGACTTGTGTGGATTTCCTGGAGGCAGTGCCTTGTAGTGACATTGTCTTGAGCTTTGAAGTAACATTGATCAGTCTTTCAGTCCTATCTGTGCCACTTCATGAGTTGTGTGGCCTTGGACAAGGTATTTCATCTCTCTCAGCCTCAGTTTTTTCATCTTTAAAGTCAGAGTAATATTGAATTATATCACTTACATTAAATGGTTGTTGTGATTAGTCATCTGGCTTTTCAAATGATAACTGTTAATAATAACGGTTTACATCATGGCAGTCATTATTCTTTGGACTCATCCATAGTTGATCCATGTAACAAATATTTATTGGGTACTTCGTCTATCACAGTGAGGATATCACTGTGAATGAGATATCACTGTCCCTACTCTGATGGAGCTTATAGTTTAATGGGGATACAGTCTTTAAACAACTAATTATGCAACTAGTTGATTTATTTCCAAGAATGTGTAACGGATTCTTAGTTGGGAGAGGTAAGGGGAGTAGTGTTGTAAGGTCTGCTCAAGGAATTTATATATATGCTCGGCTTTTAAGAATGACAAAGAGTTTCCCACTAAAGAATAAGAAGAGTAGGTTAGGCAGAGGGAAGGAACTAAATATGTGAAACTGATATGGAAAGGAATTTGGCTCATTCTAGGCATCAGAAGATGACTAGTGAGTAGTGAATTGAGGAGACAGTGGTGCGAGATGAAATTGGCCATATTGGCAAAGAATGGACCATAGGATCTTATAGGATTTTGAACTTTAGCCTAAAACCAGAGATGAATGTTTGTAGGCTGTTATCCAAGAATGATTCTTCTTTTTTTGGTCTTTTGTTTTTCATCTTTAGAATGCGAATTGTGGATGATGACGTGAGCTGGACATCTATCTCAACCACTAAAGCAGAAAAGGAGGAAGAGGAAGATGATGGAGATTTGCCTGTGGTGTGTATCTTTTTGCGGCTCTGAGGACTTTGAAATGCAAGCCTCTTAATCTCGACTGCCAATGCAGCGTAGATAGTAAGGAGGAAAGTTGAGGTCAGAGAAGAGGTGACATTTTCCAGGAGCTATTTTAAAATAGTTTTCTTTGATAATGCCTATATACAGTCTTTGTATATGGAGGGCTCCATCTGCCTAGAAGTGGGAACTGATGACAGAGAGACAGGATTCCTCAGTGTCAGTGATAAAGAGTCGTGATTAGAATTAGCCATGGTTCAATTTGTTGCAACTTACCTTAAAAACACTGTTCAGTTTCAATGAAAGGAAATGTTATTTACTTCTTTTATTTACTGATTCAACTAAGCTTTAAAATTGTATACGTTTGCCTAGGTATAGCAGATATGTAGATTAATAGAGTATAGTATTTATACTTTAGAGGTCATACCCTTAGAATGGGAGACTGAATTCAAATAATTTCAGCAGTATGGTGAATGTCGGAGATATAGTTCACATACGTTATTGTTGTTTAGTCGCTAAGTTGTGTCTGACTCTTTTGTGACCTCATGGATTGTAGCCTGCCAGGCTTCTCTGTCCCTGGATTTCCCAGGCAAGAATACTGGAGTGGGTTTCCATTTCCTTCTCCAGGGATCCTCCTGGAGATTGAACTGTGTCTCCTGCATCACTTGCATTGCAGGTGGATTCTTTACCAGCTGTGCCAACGGGGAAGCCCCTCACATGCATGCCAAATGCTCTTGGAACCCAATGGGCACATTTTTTAGCCCATGAAAATGGGAGATTGCTTGAAGGATGGAGATATCTGAATTGAGTTTTGAAGGATAAGTAAGAGCTAGGTGGTCAAAAGCATAGGTAAATAAGTTAGCATTGGTATGGCCATGGGACTTTTGCTTAGAATTGCTGAGAAACAAAGTGGAAAGGAGATAGTTACGTCTCTGAGCCATAATTTGCTCTTAGTAATATGGAGCCTTTCTTTGTAGGGCTTTTGTGAAGATGGAGTGAGATAATATAAGTAAAGCACAAAGCAGTGCCTTGCTCATAGTTGCAGGTCTGTCATGTGGAAAGAGGATCATTTGCATCAGAGGTCAGAACTTGGGTCGACAGAAAGAAGTTACAGGAAGGTAGATGCGGGTCCAATACAACTAAGAACTTTCTAACCCCCAAATGCAGCGGACCGCCTTGTAACATGAGTTCCCTGTCAGTGAATTGGTTCTGTCAGGAGGGACTACATAAGTGATCATTTATCAAGGATACTGTAGGGAAGATTCGAGATTTATTTGGGAATTTGGGTGATAGGAAATATGGTCTTATCCCTTAAAGATTCTATGAGTCTTTGTACATTTTAATGACTTCTTTTGGTGGGATCCTAGAAAAACTATCATTGTGATCTACAGTAAAGCTTTCATAAGGAGTCCAAATTCTTTAA
Source organism: Bos mutus (assembly GCF_027580195.1). Taxonomy (NCBI): domain Eukaryota; kingdom Metazoa; phylum Chordata; class Mammalia; order Artiodactyla; family Bovidae; genus Bos; species Bos mutus. The sequence continues at coordinate 52,428,273 of NC_091631.1, forward strand.
TGAATGGTAAGTGTGACAGGAACCCTGCCTGTTTTTACCCTGAATGGAGTGGTAAACAGGTAAAAGGAGTTTAGCTTTTAGCTTTGAGTGGCAGCTGTTATACCAGGTGGGTTAATAAAAAGGTTGGTAATAAAAGAAATGAACATCTGGAGGGAAATTAATGAGTCAGAGAAAGATCTATAATTAAACCATTCAGTGACATTCACATGTTTATGGAGCACATGTAACTGAGGACCACTATCTGTTTCTTCAGGGCTGTTTTGGGTCTTTGTGAGCCATGTATTGTTAGGAGTGGAATAGTCATAGCTTCAGGTTCTTCAGATAGCACTGCTACTTGGCTGGATCCTGTGGATTTCCTTAAAATGTTGTTCTCACTTCCACAGGTGGCTGAGTTTGTGGATGAGCGGCCAGAAGAGGTAAAGCAGATGGAAGCCTTTCGTTCCAGTGCTAAATGGAAGCTTCTGGGGAGTGAGTTCCAGTAACAGATAAATCTGAATTTCTCATTAATAGGGGAAGACTTTTATCTTTTTTTTCTTTTTTCTAAAATTGAAGTATCATTGATTTACAGTATTGTGTTCTAGGTATGTGGCAAAGTCAGTTATGTGTATATATGTATTTTTAGATAATTTTTCATTTAAGTTATTCTGGGATATTGAATATAGTTCCCTGGCCTGTACAGTAATTCCTCATGGCTTATCTATTTTATGTATAGTGGTTTGTATATGTTAATCCCATACTCCTAAGTTATTCCTTCCCCCTTCCCCTTTGGTAATCATAAGTGTGTTTTCTGTGTCTGTGTTTCTGTTCTGTATATGTGTTATAATTTGTGTTATTTTTTAGTTTCTACATGTAAGTTCTGTCATATAATATTTGTCTTTCTGTCTGACTTCGCTTAGTATATATTCTTTAGGTCCATCCATGTTGCTACAAATGGCAATATCTCACTCTTTTTCACGGCTGAATAATATTCGTATGTGTGTGTGTATCCCACAACTTCTTAAACCAAAAATTGTGTCTTGCTGGGCACTTGAGTTGTTTCCATGTCTTGGCTATAGAAATAGTGCTGCCGTAAACATTGGGATGCATATATCTTTTTAAATTAGTGTTTTTATTTTTCCCGGATATATACCCAGGAGTGGAATTGCTGCATCCCATGGTAGTTCTGTTCTGGTTTTTCAAGGAACCTCCATACTGTTTTCCATAGTGACTACACCAGTTTACACTTGGGTTCCCTTTTTTCCATATCCTCTCCAACATTTATTAGTATACTTTTTTGTTTTAAATAATATGTTGCATTCCTTTTTTTGGTCATGCTGCATGACTTGCAGAATCTTAGTTCCCTGACCAGGGACCAGCCCCATGCCCTCCTGCAGTGGAAGTGCAGAGTCCTAACCATTGGACCACCAGCAAATTCCCTTGTTAGACTTTTTGATGATAACCATTCTGACAGGTGTGAGGTGATACCTCATTGTGGTTTTGATTTATATTTCTTTAATAATTAGCAATGTTGAGCATCTTTTCCTGTGCCTGTTAGCCATATGTATGTCTTCTTTGGAATTATGTCTGTTTAAGTCTTCTGCCCATTTTTTGATTGGGTTGGGTTTTATTTTTTGTTGGTTGCTTCATTTGCAGATATTTCCTCCCATTCCATAAGCTTGTCTTTTATTTTGTTGATAGTTTCCTTTGCTGTGCAAAAGCTTTTAGTGTAATTAGGTCCCATTTGTTTATTTGTGCTTTTATTTCTTTTGCCTAAGGAAACTGAGCCAAGAAAATACTGTTATGATTTATGTCAAAGAATGTTCCACCTATATTTAACCTTACTAGTTTTGTAGTTTTAGGGCTTATATTTAGGTTTTTGAACCATTTGAGTTTATTTTTATATATAGTGTGAGGGAATGTTTTAATTTTATTGTTCTGCGTGCATGTCCAGTTTTCTCAGCACCACCTATTGAAGAGGCTGTCTTTTCTCCATTATATATTCTTGCCTCTTTTGTCATAGATTAATGGACCATAGGTATATGGGTTTATCTCTGGCTCTCTATTCTGTCCCATTGATCTATATTCCTCTTTTTGTGCCAGGACCATGCTGTTTGATTATTATAGCTTTGTAGTATAGTCTGAAGTCTGGGAGGGTTATACCTCCAGCTTTTTATAAATATTATGGGATTTATCAACCATGTGGATTAGATTTACTGTCAGGTACTTCGCAGGTGATGCAAGTGGTAAAGAACCCTCGTGCCATGCAGGAAACAGAAGAGATGCAGGTTCGATCCCTGGGTCAGGAAGAAAGATCCCCTGGAGGAGGGCATGGCAATCCACTCCAGTATTCTTGCCTGGAGAATCCCATGGACAGAGGAGCCTGGTGGGCTGCTATCCATAAGGTTGCAAAGAGTCGGACATGACTGAAACAACTTAACTCGCGTGTATACACCCTACATATATCATTACTTTTCTTTGAGGGGTGGATTCTGGTCAGAGGAGCCTATTCTCCAAAGTAAAGGAGGTGACTTGTTTAATTCACCCATTAACAAATATTCATTGAATCCCACCCAACTTTTAGTTGTTTATATTTGCTTAGGGAGCTCAGTGATAAGAGATAGAAGGAGAAGAGAAACTGGATTTTGTTACTCTCTGGATTTGCTATAAATGTTTCATTCTGTTATGTCTTTGAATATCAAAAGTCTCAAACTGTTTCCATTTTAAAGATTGTTTGTGGACTCTGGAGTCAGACAGATCTGGGTTTGGATATTCATTTCACAACTTACTAACAGTATTATTTTGGCAAATTACTTAGATTTTCTGAGTATCAGCTTCTTTATAATAAAAGGAGAACAATATTTATCTCCTAAGCTGCTTGTGTGAATTAAATGAAATAATCTGTATAGACATGGGCATGTAGCAGGTGATCAGTAAAGTGCTGATCCTTCTTTCTTTCTGGTGCTTTTGCTGCTTTTAATAAGGAGCACAATGGCATGGATTAAATAGCTCACAGGATTTCATTTTGATGTGGCATGGAATTATTCAGTTTGCCTTTTGAGAGAAGAGTGGGTGCAAGCTGAATTGCCTAAGTTAGATATCAGTGGGAGCTTCTCGTGGAGAATTCTATACAAATAAGGTTTGGGGAAGAGCTTTGGATTGGGATTAGAAGGTTGGGGTTCTAGCCTGTCTTTTCATTTTAGTAGCAGTGACCCCTAGGTAGGAAACCACTTAGCTTCTTAGGGTCTCTGTTTTCATGTCTGTAAAACAAGGATACCTGCCCTGCTTACCTAACAAGATACAACATGAAAACTACATTTAAAGTACCTTGCAAATTTATGACCTGTTAGGCAAATATGAGCGGTTTTTCTTAGGATATTCATGAGTGCTACTTTACTGCCCTGAAGTAGCTGTGCATACCTTTTGGGCTTTCTTAGTAGTTTTGAGATGTATCCTGTTGGGGTGTTTTTTGAAACTTTGGTTAAAGGGATGACAGAGCATTTGTGGGAATCTGATTCTTTGCTATTTGTGTTTAGGCCACAGTGAAGATATACCCTCACACAGACAGTTCTGTCATGACACCCCAGATTCATCTCCTCCTAGGAAGGTTCGTCACGACACCCCGGATCCGTCTTCTCCTAGAAGGGTTCGTCATGACACTCCAGATCCATCTCCTCCTCGAAGGGTTCGTCATGACACTCCAGATCCATCTCCTCCTAGGAAGGTTTGTCATGACACCCCTGATTCATCTCCTCCTAGGAAGGCCCGTCATGACACCCCGGATTCATCTCCTCCTAGGAAGATTCGTCATGACACTCTGGATTCTGCTCCTCCTAGGAAGGTTCGTCATGATACCCCAGATCCATCTCCTCCTAGGAGGACCCGTCATGACACCCCAGATTCATCTCCTCCTAGGAGGACCTACCACAGTTCCTCAGATCTCTCTCCTGCCAGAAGGGCCCGTAACTGCTCCCCTGACACAGCTCAACCTGGAAGGACTCTTGACTCTATGGATAGATCACAGCTCAGGAAAGCCCATCATAATTCCAGTGACTTGGCTGCTAATGTTCCTCACTCACTGCCCAGAACCAAAAGCAGTGAAGCCCCAGAAAGCTCTAGCAAAACTTCTCCACATTGCAAGGGGCCAGGACCTTATCATCCATCACTCCCAAAGAATAGCAAATATGAGTATGACTCAGACCTCTCTCCTTCACGAAAAAAACAAGCAACATCCCATGTTGGAAATAAGCAGCATGATTCTAAAGGTGAGCATTTGTCCGTGAGAGGGACCTGTTCCCAGAGTGCTTTCTTTTGATTCTTTTAGTTGCTTTGCTAGGTATTTATGGTCTTTAGAAATGAGAATGGAGCTTTGGAGTTTTAAAAACTGGAGGGAAATAGTGAGAGGTTGGGCTGAGGAGAGTTAAAAATTAACAGTAGTAGGGTAGAAGTTTTTATATATATTTTTTGTTCATTCTCCCCACCTCATGAAAATACTACATGTTTGTTGCAGAAACTTTGGAATGTATAGAAATGTAGAAAAAGATCACACAAAATTCTGTCCAGTCAGAGGCAGTCTCTTTCTTGTAGCCAATATTCTTTTAGTCTTTTTTTCTAATCATTTTTGATGTAGTTGAGACATGTCTAGGCAGTAAGTAAATATTGCATGTGTAATCTTGCTTGCTTTTTTCACTTAGCATTATCTTTCCTGAGTCATAAAATATCTCTTTGTTAATATAATTTTTGTTGGTGTTCCATTAACCATTCCCCTAATATTGCATATTTTAGGTTATTTCTAAACCTTTTCCTCTGTAATTCTATAATGAACATCCTTATACATAAACAGTTGCTCTGTTCTGGATTATTTTTGTATCTATTTCTAGATAGACTTCCTGGGAGTTGAAGTGCTTCTAGATACGTTTCCTAGGGAACAAAGTAGAAATTTATTTACTGGCTCAGGGGGGTTCTTTGCTTATAGGACTGTTGATACATATTGCGGATTGCCTTTGGGGGAGGTGATTTGTGATGCCTGTGTCTACAGCTCACCTGTGTGATGAAATTTGTTTGCTCCATCTTTTGTCCCTAGGTACTGCTTTAATTTTTAATTCAAATACATTGTTATGTTTTAGTCAAAAGACATCAGAATATATTCTCTGTGTGTGTGTTAGTCACTCACTTGTGTTTGACTCTTTCTGACTGTAGTCCACCAGGCTCCTCTGTCCATGAATTCTCCAGAAGAATACTGGAGTGAGTTGCCATTTCCTCCTCCAGGGGATCTTCCTGACCCAGGGATCAAACCTGGGTCTCTTGCATTTGGGCAGATTCTTTACCATCTGAGCCACCAGGGAAACCCAGAATATATTCTAGGTCATCTTAACTTGCTAGGGCTTCCTGGGTGGCTCAGATAGTGAAAGAATCTGCCTGCAATGTGGAATACCTAGGTTCAATCCCTGGATCAGGACGATCCCTTGGAAAAGAGAATGGCAACCCACTCCAGTATTCTTGCCTGGAAAATTCTATGGAAGAGGAGCCTGGAGGACCACAGTCCATAGGGTTGCAAAGAGTCAGATACGATTGAGCGACTAACAACGCCACTGAGCCCCGAGTTCAGTTTGTTTTGGCCACTCTATGTGTGGATAAATATGGCACAGATGAGGATGGTGAGATGTCTTGTGCTAGTCACAGTAACTAGTAACTTGGGAATAGAACCCCACCCATTGGTTTTAAAAGTTATCTCTGACTTTGCTCTTCTCCCTTGTCATTTATACTTATGTTTAGGTTAGTGATAGTTCCTCACAAGAGGACTAAATGAATGTTGAACATTTGCCTGGTACATTCTTTTTTAGATTTTGCCAAGGGGATTAAAATCTTTACTCTTCAATTCTAGGCTCTTCCCCCACCCATAGGAAACATCACACAGGCTCTCCACCCAGGAAACATCACACATTGGACTCTTCTTCCTACCCAGGTGACAGTAGGAAAACCTCTGATTCAGATCTTTCTCCTCCACGGCACAAACAGAGTTCAGGGCCCCAGGATTCCGATTCCGATCTGTCACCTCCGCGGAATAGACCTAGGCATCGGAGCTCTGATTCTGACCTCTCTCCACCAAGGAGAAAGCAGAGGGCCAAATCTTCTGATTCTGATCTGTCTCCACCTCGAAGGAGTCAGCCTCTGGGAAAGAAGGTAAGAACTTTCAGGAGCCATGTCTTAGTTTAGAGTAACTCATCTTCTAGCTCTGTACAGGTCTCAGAGATCCAAGCCAGAGAAATCTAGCTCACAGGACCTCTAGAGCTCTTTTCTTCTCTCTGAAGGCAAGACTATCTAACTCAACCCAGGGGAACTTGCAAGTAGCAGATTTCCTAAATAGCATCTGCCTTTATGTTCTCTCAGTTCCACAAATCTCATTTTAATAGTTTAAACAAAACTTCCTATTTCTTATGAACAAACTGAGAATGTAGTTCAGAGAGTGGAGTTAGGAGCACGAACTTCGTGTCAAACAGATCACACATGGAATTCTACTTTTTATGTGAGATTTGAGCAAGATACATAATATCTCTAAGCCTCAGTTTCTTCATCTTTAAAATGTAGATGATAGTAGTACATACTTCAGGTTCTTTTGAGAATTAAATGCGGTAGTGTAAGTAAAACTCTTAGCCCAGGGCCTGGGACAAAGTAAGCATTTAGTGTAAGCCATTTGGACTGTAGGTCTCTGTATCCAGAGCTTAAAGAGAGGCATTTAAAATATAAAACGACTTTAAAAATCATATCGCCTGGGAAAAGTGTTTTGTATTATTTTAAATCTGTGATGAAGGCTGAATTAACAAAATCCACATGAACCCCAAGTAATTGTGTTGTAAAGAATACCTCTACTAGTACAGAAATGTTATTCCAAAAACAGAAAAAGAGAAAAAAAAAGAAATGTTATTCCAGTGAGTTGGTTAAGAAAGAGCCTGTGATGTGCATGTTACCTCCAACACAGACTTTTCAGGTAAGTCTCTGTAGTCCATGTGGTCCTGGTAGGGTGGAACAGGCAGTCCCTAACCCCAGAATGTGGGGAGCGCAGTGAGGTCAGTGTTTCAGCTGGACCCAGTGACATTTTTATGTATCTGCTTAGTCCATGGACAATTTAATATTAACCAGATTTAGCACATTGCTTTTTTTTTGACCATGTCACATGGTATGCAGGATCTTTATTCAGTTCCCGAACCAAGGATTGAAAACCACTGGACTTCCAGGGAAGTACCTAGCACATTGCTTAAGGATATTAGGATATAAAAATTTATATACATTGATTGCGGGGTGGTTTGTTATTTTGATACAGGGTGGGTTTTAGTAAAAAGTTTGGATTTGGTCATATCTTGTCATTATCCTGAAATATAGCCACAATTTCAGGTTTGAAATTGATAGGTTTGCTTGACTTTGTGATTTAAATGGAATATTTTATCAGTGTTGATTCAGCTGAAATATTCAGCTCTACTGAAGGGCTCAGAGCTTGATAGAGGTTTCTGATCAGGTGACCTGAGAGTCTTCATGGATGCAGTTTATATGCTAAAAAGTCAGAAATACAGATGCTTAGCCTGCCCTTTGGTTCAGATGGTAAAGAATCTGCCTGCAGTGTAGGAGATCTGGGTTTGATCCCTGAGTGGGGAAGATTCCCTGGAGAAGGGAATGGCTACCCACACCAGTATTCTTGCCTGGAGAATTCCATGGACAGAGGAACCAGGCAGGCTACAGTCCATGGGGTCACAAAGAGTTGGACACAACTGAACGACTAAAACTTTCACTTTTTTCAGCCTTCCCTTTAGTAAATTGTTGGTTTGTGTTTCTGTTTGCTCTTAAACTTAGCAGTACTATTAATTTTCCATGAAATTCAGTTTTATTTCTTCTATTTTGCCAATCCTGTGGTTGATAATGAGAATATAAGGTAGCGTTTTTGGTTTGGTAATTGCTGATCCTCAGACATAACTGTACACCCATGAAGCCCATTGCCACATTGTCTCATTAATGTTGGATGCTCCCTTTTCCATTGCATAGGCTGCACACATGTATTCTGGGGCTAAAACTGGGTTGGTGTTAACTGACATACAGCGAGAGCAGCAGGAGCTCAAGAAACGGGACCAAGAGACCATGGCATTTGAAGGTAAAAATGTGGAAGTGCAGAGACCAGTTGAGGCTTATGTCGCTTTTACTTTTTTTAAAAAATATAGCTAATTTACCTGATATTTAAAATTTTTAATTGCTATCAAGTTTCAAATCCGGTTTTCTGCTTTGTTTTAACTTCTCATTGGCTACAAGTGGATCTTTTCCTTCTTAAAAAATGTTAATTTTCAGAGTCATCACCAATATGCACTTAGATATTGGTAAGGACTACTTGTTGTCTGGCTGTGAAAGTTCTTATCCTGCATCAGAGCACTAACTGGTTGACTTCAGCTGTTAGAATGTTGTTTCTGATTTTGACACCTTTTCGTTTATCTTTAAAAGTGTACTTTTCCTTTGCAGCTGAATTCCAACATGCCGAAACTGTATTTCGGGATAAGTCTGGTCGTAAGAGGAATTTGAAACTGGAACGTTTAGAGCAGAGGCGAAAAGCAGAGAAGGACTCAAAGAGAGAGGAGCTGTATGCTCAGTGGGGCAAAGGGTAAGAGAGCCACTGAAAGGAACACAAGACTGCAGTTACTGGAGGAAGCAATTTCTCTGCTCTCCTGACCAATTAGTTCATTGTTCTGCCTTTAAAGCTATTTTCAGGAATGGGAACTTCATTGTGCTCAGTTTGCTTCCTACAATACTGACGTATTTCACACTTCTGGTTGGTATTCTGGGAATTTCACGTTTTTCAGTGTTTGCCCTGGACTGCTAGGAAGAGGAGGCTCTCCACGTGTAGCAGTATGGTCCATCTCAGTGTAAGAGTGGAGGTGTTACACAGGATAGCAGACTCTCCTGGTTCTTCTTGTCCAGGCTTGCCCAGACCCGGCAGCAGCAACAAAATGTGGAGGATGCAATGAAGGAAATGCAGAAGCCTCTGGCCCGCTATATTGATGATGAAGATTTGGATCGGATGCTGAGAGAACAGGAAAGAGAGGGGGACCCCATGGCCAACTTTATCAAGAAGAATAAGGCCAAGGAGAACAAGAATAAGAAAGGTGAGCCTTCTGGGAATCATCAGAGATAGAGCTGATGTATGTGAAGAGAGAGGATCATTAGAATGATGATTCATAAATATGTGCAAAGAAGGCGTTCCTGTATAATTTCAGATTCTTTGTATTTGGGAATTTAAGTTGAACTTGATCAGAGATTTCTGTATAAAATTTTTTTTTCCTCACTGCCATTCAGCTCTGAATTAAATTACATAGGTAACTAACTTTTCTCTCTCTCCTATCTTTAGTGAGACCTCGCTACAGTGGCCCTGCACCCCCTCCCAACAGATTCAATATCTGGCCAGGGTATCGCTGGGATGGAGTGGACAGGTAAGCCTGAGTATTTCCTACAGTTTTGTTTTCTCTTCCTTGTAACCCTAACCTTCCCTGACTGTTCTCAAATCATTACACTCTGCCTCATTCTCTGCTCTAATCACAAGGTTAGTAACATGCAGTGTACTTGCTTTTGTTTCTCAAATCCCATTTCCCATGCTCATAACACTCCTCTTTCTCCTCTTTTCCTTTTCAAAGCTTTTTAAAACTCTGGGTAGATAACCGAGGTGGTCCAGATAGATACCTTTTTTTTGATGTTGGCCACTTCTGGTGATATTCTCTTAAGGTTTAGAGGGGATTGAGTGATGGGTGCTAGTCTGTAGCCTTCTGTATATTGTGTCTTTAAAATGTAGCCTTTGAACCTTTTCTTCACTGCCTTAGGAGTGAGTCACTTGTAATGTCACACTGACCCCTACCACCTTACCTGTTCACCCACCCACGTCTGTACCCACACACACTTAACTTTCTGTATGCTATCATGGGTGAATTGTACAGGCCCCTGTCTGCAGTCAGTGCCTCTACTTCCTGTTAGATTCCATCTCTTGCCTGCTGAAGGACATTGTTCTATCACGTAGCATAGTGACTCTCAAACTTTGTAATCTCAAGACCCCATTATACTCTTAAAGATTATTTAGGACTCCAGGAAGTTTTATGTGGGTTATGTCTATTAATATTTACCATATTAGAAATTAAGTAGTTTTAAAAGTATTTAGTCTTTTTAAAAAGCCATTACAATAGCATAGTTACCATGCTTTAAAAAAAACTATTTTCTGAATGAAAATGTGAGACGAATAGCTTTGATTTGCATTTTTGCAGCTCTCAGCTCTCATTCATGTCTGGGCTAATAGGATACATTGGGATTCAGTCTGCTGCACTATGTTTAGTTGAAATATAGGAAGAAAATTCAACTTTATACACAGGTAGTTAGGAAAGGAAGGTGTATTAGAGTTTTTTTAAATACTCCACAAAAACTCGATAAGTTTCTTAAAGATTACTTATAATATGGAATCAGAAACCATATCAAAAATCTTTTCATTCTGTTAGATTAAAATTTATTGGTCTTTTTTCTACTTTCTACTTTTACTTCTGCTTTTACTCATATGTGACTTTATAGCATCATCTGCTGTTGATTGTTTTTTTTTTTTTTTCAGGCCTTTCAAATGTTGATATATTTCATGTACAATATCAGATAATGATTATATACTAACATTAACTTCGATCTCATCACAGAATATCTTTAAATAAATTGAAGCTAAAGGAGTCTGTGGTAGTTTGTTACCATATTACCAAAGCTAAAGTTTTAAAAAATTCTAATTTATGCTCGAAAGCTCCAATTTGGTCATTAGCAACAACCCGATATTATATCAGCCACTTTCCTTGAAGCAAAGGTCACTTCATACAATGGCTTTTTTAAGCTTCTACCAGATTTTGAACCTTGAGGATCGTGTCTTCTGTGAATATAGACAGTGTTACTTCTTCCTTTCCAATCCAGATGCCTTTTGTTTCTTTTTCTTGCCAGATTACACTAGCTAGAACTTCCAGTGCATATGTTGAGTAGAAGTAGTCAGAGCAGACATCTTTTACCTTATTGCTAACCTTAGGAGGAAAAAATTCAGTCTTTTCACCATTAAATTGTGTAAACTATAGTTTTTGTGGGGGGATACATTTCCTTTATTGAGTTGAGAAATTTCTATTCCCAGTTGGCTAAGGAAGGTCTTTTTTCAGGAATGTATGTTGGATTTTGTTCAAAATATATACTGATTTTCTTTTTGGTTTACTCTTTGACCCATGAATTACTTAGAAGTGTATTTTAGAATTCCAAACATTTAGACTAGTCTAGATATTTTATTTGGCACCCCACTCCAGTACTCTTGCCTGGAAAATCCCATGGACGGAGGAGCCTGGTGGGCTGCTGTCTATGGGGTCGAACAGAGTTGGACACAACTGAGTGACTTCACTTTCACTTTTCTCTTTTCACTTTCATGCATTGGAGAAGGAAATGGCAACCCACTCCAGTGTTCTTGCCTGGAGAATCCCAGGGACGGGGGAGCCTGGTGGGCTACCGTCTATGGGGTCGCACAGAGTCGGACACGACTGAAGCGACTTATTGAATTGAATTGAATTGAGATATCTTATTGATTTCCAATGTAATTCCATCGAGGTTAGAGAATATACTCTAATATTTTGAAGTTAATGCTATAATATTTTGATCTTCTTAAATTTGTTAAGACATGTTTAATGGCCCAGTATATGGTTTACCTCGGTGAATACCCCATTTGCACTTGAAGATAATGTGTATTTTGCAGTTGTTTGGGGGTAGTGTTTTGAAAAAGTATTTTATTCTATCTGTTTTGGAATAGTTTTATATATATAGAAAATTTGCAAACAGTTATTGTACATACCTTATCTAATTTTGTTACCATATTACCATGATATAGTAGTCAAATCTAGGAAACCAACATTAGCATATTATTAATGCACCAGATTTTATTTGGATTTCGTCAGTCTTCTGTTTTCTGTTTCTGTTCAGGGCTGCATTTCAGTATACTGTATTGTACTTAGTTGCCCTGTCTCCTCAGTCTCTTCTGCTCTGGACCAGTTGCTCAGTCTTTTTGCTTTTTGTAACCTTAACAGTTTTGTGGGGGTATTGTCAGGTATTTTTGTGAAACGTTCCTCAAATTGAGTTTGTTTGATGTTTTTCTAATGGTTAGCCTGGACGTTATGTGTTTTTGCAAAGAATTCCACAGTAGTGAAATGTCCTTCTCATCATGTCATTTTAGGGGTTACGTGATATCCGCATGATATCACTAGTAAAGTTAGCCGGGATCACTGGGTTAAGGTAGTGAGTGAGTGCCAGGTTTCCCAACTTTAAAATTACTCTTCTTTTTCTTTTATACTCTCTTCTCTGGAAGCGAGTTGCTGAGTTCACCTTATACTCAGAAGAACTATGGAAGGGTATCTCCATGTATTATTTAGATTTTTTCTGTAAGGAAGATCTGTTTCACCTCCCCATTTATTTGTTCAGTCATTTATTTATATTAGTATGGACTCATGTATATTTTATATTATACTTTGTACTGTAATCTAGTGGTATGTTATTTATTCTGTTGCTTATGTTATCTTTTTTGTTCCATTCCTTGAATACTGGAAATTCTGTTGGGTGTCCCTTTCTTTGTCCCTTTCACTGTTTCCTTTTTGAGTGTTCTTTTACTTCTTTGTATTTTCTCTGCCCCAGCCCTAAAGAATTGCCTTTTCTCTAAGAAACCCTGGCAGCTTTTAATGGAGAATGGTATTTGCAAACCAAGATATAATTGCTAGAATGCTTATTATTACTGGAATGTCACTGCTTCTAGATCCTCTCAGCAAACAGAGCTTGGTAATGCATGTATAGTAGTCTGTATGTGTGTATACACACATATCTATAATTGTTTCTGTGTCCCTCTGGAGGTATGTTACATATATGCATGTATAAATATGAGTTCATACTGATGTAACTGACTCTAATCAAGTATTACCTTTCTTTTTTCCTTACCTATAAATTCCCTCCCCAACATTAAGAAAGGGCCACCATCCACTATTCATTTTGCTCATACCAAGATGCACATAAAACAGTTTCAAAGTTGGGAAATTTGGAAATGAGAAACTCATTTACCATCTAAGCATGGATATATGTGTAGCTCTTTCATGTATAGACATAAGGAATCAGTCCCCTCACCCCCAGACATCCTGGGTAATTTTTTTTCTTTTATAATTTACTTATATTAGTGTTTACTCTTTTTGGTGTAAGTTCTATTGGATTTGACAAGCGAGTAGAGTCATTTATCCACCACCCTAGTACTATACGGGATAGTTTCATCATTTTAAAATTTCCTGTGTAAGTCACCTTTTAGTTACTTATTCCTCCTCCACCAACCCCTTGTAATTTCTGCTCTTGTTTTCCATCCCTATAGTTTTATCTCTTCCAGAATGTTACATGAATGGAATCATACAGTATGTAACCTTTTGAGTCAGACTTTTTGAAAGGCAGCTGTGCTAAACACTATACCACCAACGCTTGAGTCAGACTTTTTGCACTTAGCAAAATGCATATACGATTCATCTACTCCGGGAGCTGGTGATGGACAGGGAGGCCTGGCGTTCTGCAATTCATGGGGTCGCAAAGGGCCGGACATGACTGAGTGACTGAACGGAACTGCACTGTTCTTGAGTGAATCAGTACTTCACTCCTTGGTCATCACTGAGTAGTATTGCATTGTATAGCATACCACAGTCTGCTTATTCCCCAGCTGAAGGACATCTTGGTTGCTCCCAGTTTTTAACGTTGTGGATAAAGCTGCAGTAAACATTTGTGTATGGCTTTTAATGTGGGTATAGTTTTCAGTTTACTTGGGTAAATATCCAACAGTTGCTATTTTGTTGAGATCATGTTCACTTTTATAAGACACTGCCAGTTGTCTTCTAAAGTGGCTGTACCATTTTACATTACTGCAAAGGGTGGGGATTTCTGTTGCTCCATATCCTATCCAGAATTTGATATTGTCAGTGTTTTAGATTTTAGGTGTGTGGATTTAGTTTTGAACCTTAATTGCTTTGTTTTCCTTATAGTTATACCTCTGCAATTTTTTTTTTTTTTTTTTTAGTTTTTGCTGTAAAGATCACAATATGTATCTTTAACTTATCATAGCCTACTGATAGTTATAATTGTTATATTTCACATGAAATGTAAGAATCTTGCAACACTATATTTCCACTTAATCTGTTTTTGTTGCTATTATTTTCATGTTGTTCACTCAGTCGTGTCCGACTCCTTGCTACCCCATGGACTGCAGCACACCAGGCTTCCCTGTCTTTCACCCTCTCCCAGAGCTTGTTGAAACTTGTGTCCGTTGAGTCAGTGATGCCATCCAACCATCTCATTCTCTGTCGTCCCCTTCTCCTCCTGCCTTCAGTCTTTCCCAGCATCAGGGTGTTTTCTAATGAGTCGGCTCTTCTCATCAGGTGGCCAAAGTATTGGAGCTTCGATTTCAACTTCAGTCCTTCTAATGAATTTTCAGGATTGATTTCCTTTAGGATTGACTGGTTTGATCTCCTTGCAGTCCAAGGGACTCTCAAATGTCTTCTCCAGCACCACAGCTCAAAAGCATCAATTCTTCGGCATTCAGCCTTCTTTATGGTCCAACTCTCATATCCATACATGACTGCTGGAAAAACCACAGTTTTGACTAGATGGACCTTTGTCGACAAAGTAATGTTTCTGTTTTTGAATATGCTGTCTAGGTTGGTCATAGCTTTTCTTCCAAGGAGTAAGCGTCTTTTAATTTCATGGCTGAAGTCACCATCTGCAGTGATTTTTGAGCCCAAGAAAATAAAGTCTCATTGTTTCCATTGTTTCCCTGTCTGTTTGCTATGAAGTGATGGGACCAGATACCATGATCTTAAGTTTTTTGAATGTTGAGTTTTAAGCCAGCTTTTTCACTCTCCTCTTTTACCTTCATCAAGAGGCTCTTTAGTTCCTCTTTACTTTCTGCCATTATAGTGGTGTCATCTGCATATCTGAGATATTGATATTTCTCCCAGCAGTCTTGATTCTAGCTTGTGCTTCATCCAGCCCAACATTTCGCATGATGTACTCTGCATAGAAGTGAAATAAGCAGGGTGACAATATACAGCCTTGGTGTACTCCTTTCCCTATTTGAAACCAGTCTGTTTTTCCAATTCCGGTTCTAACTGTTGCTTCTTGCCCTTCATACAGATTCTTAGGAGGCAGGTAAGGTGGTCTGGTATTCCTGTCTCTTGAAGAATTTTCCACAGTTTGTTGAGATCCACACAGTCAAAGGCCTTGGCGTAGTCAATAAAGCAGAAATAGATGTTTTTCTGGAACTCTCTTGGTTTTTCTATGGTACAGTGGATGTTGGTGATTTGATCTCTGGTTCCTCTGCCTTTTATAAATCCAGCTTGAACATCTGGAAGTTCTCGGTTCATGTACTGTTAAAGCCTTGCTTGGAGAATTTTCAACATTACTTTGCTAGTGTGTGAGATGAGTGCAATTGTATGGTAGTTTGAACATTCTTTGGCATTGCCTTTCTATGGGATTGGAATGAAAATTGACCTTTTCCAGTCCTGTGGCCACTGCTGAGTTTTCCATATTTGCTGGCATATTGAGTGCAGCATTTTTACGGCATCATCTTTTAGAATTTTAAGTAACTCAACTGGAATTCCATCACCTCCACTAGCTTTGTTCGTAGTGATGCTTCCTAAGGCCCACTTGACTTCACATTGCAGGATGTCTGGCTCTAGGTCAGTGATCACACCATCATGGTTATCTGGGTCATGAAGATCTTTTTTGTACAGTTCTTCTGTGTATTCTTTCCACCTCTTCTTAATATCTTGTGCTTCTGTTAGGTCCATACCATTTCTGTCCTTTATTGTGCCCATCTTTGCATGAAATGTTCCCTTGGTATCTCTAATTTTTCTTGAAGAGATCTCTGGGCTTTCCCATTCTGTTGTTTTCCTCTATTTCTTTGCTTTGTTCACTGAGGAAGGCTTTCTTATCTTTCCTTGCTGTTCTTTGAAACTGTGCATAAAAATACATATTTTCATACATACTACTTAAAAAATATAATAGATCCCATAATAACAGTGGTAAAATTTTTACTTTGTAATTGTGTATTTTTAAAGAAACTAAGAAAACCAAAGAAAAAAATTGTAGTTTTAGTATTTACTCATATAATTACCGTTTCTGGTGTTCTTCTTTTTTTGTTAAAGAAATTAGGAAATTTTAATATTCCTTCAGTGCAGATCCATTGGCAACACATACAGTTTTGTTGAAATGAAAATGTCTTTACTTCACCCTTTATCTTTTAAAAGCTTTAATTTTGGAATAGTCTTGGACTCAGAAAAACCTGAAAAAAATATTATTAGTGTACCCTTCAGGCAGTTTCTCCCAATGATAACATCTTGTATATAACCATAGTACATTATCAAAGCCAGGAGTTGGCATTGGCATAGTTCTGTTAATTAAATCAGAGAACTTTTTCTCACCTTCGTTTCTGAAGGATTGTTTCACTAGCAGTATTGGAGGAGATTATTGAGAGGATGTGACCATTGGTTGACCCTTAAACTGGACCCAGGCAGTTGAAGGCCCTTGTCTCTCACCGTCCTTGGAACGTGCATCATGTCTATTCTTCCCATCTGCAGCTTTTTCAAGGACGCAGCCTTGAGAGAGTAGGGTGTTGAGATCGTCTGGACTGAATGTGTGACTGAACCCATAAGGGCTCTATATAAACATTTAACGTTCTGAGAGGCAGGTGCAGAGATCTGTTTTTTTGTGGGGTTGCCCAAGACAAAAAACCTTTTATGTAAATTCCCTTGCTTTTTAAACCTGTCACCTGCCAATCTGGACTGGTCTGCCTCTTTCTTTGATCTTTCCTTGTCCTCTGTGTATGGGAGCCAATTTCAGATTACACCCAGGAAACTTCTGAGGTTTCAGACCAACACATGGAACTCTGGATTGACAGTTCCAGACTTCAGTGACAGCTCTTTAAAGATCTTTCATCACTTTCTGGCCACCATTGTTTCCAACTGGAAGTCAGTTTGTTTCATTGTCCCACTCCCCCCAACCTCAACATATACACATTATAATATATTGGTTTTCTCTGACAGCTTTCAAAATTTTCTTCTGGTCTTTGGTTTTCAGCAGTTTGATTGTGATGTACCTACGTATGGTTTTTCTTTGTGTTGATCCTTTTTTGAGTTTGTTGAGCTTTTTGGATTTATGAGTCCATATTTTTCACATTTGGCTATTTTTTTGCCCAGTTATTATTTTTTTAAAACCACTTTCCCTTCTCCAATTTTACTATTTCTACTATTTGATATTATACTACAGTTGTCTGAAGTCCTGCTCATTTTTTTATCATGATTTTCCTCTCTGTTCTTAAGATGAAATAATTTCTGTTGATCTCATTTCAAGTTGATTGACTCATCTGCCATCTTCAGCTTATTAGGCTGATACACTGAAGTTTTTGTTTCAGCTAGTTTATTATATTTTTCAATTCTAGAATTCCCATTTGACATATTTCTCTGCTGAGATTTCCTACCTATTCATTCATTGTGAATCAATTTATTTTCCCTTGAGAATATTTATAATTGGTGCTTTGAAGTCCTATCTGCTAATTGCAACATTTGGGTTATCTCAGCATTGGTTTCTATTCATAGTTTTTCTTGAGTTTGATCACATTTTACTGTTTCTTTACATATCTGGTCATTTAAAAATGCTATACTGGACATTATACATTGTGGAGACTTTGAATTCTAATTTTGAGGTGTGTTGATTTTTATTGCAGTAGACAGTTAACTTGATTGTATTTGAACTCCAAACACTTATCTACTTTATAGTGGGCAGCAACTGAATTCCTGCTCAGTTCTTTTAGTTTCTAGCTGCTGCTTTTTCAGTGGGCCCATTGGATTTCCCCTGAACAAGCACAGGTTAGCAGTTAGCCAAAAATTTGGGTGCAGTTTGTGTATAGATTTGGGGGTTCTTCCCTTCTGAAGCTTCTTCCCGTTCAGTGTTTTGTCCCTGATTTTTTGGCTGCTCTGCCCACTTTGCACTCATACCTAAAGCCAGTAAGCCTGTGGCCTTCTGCCTCCATGAGCTGTGCAGTTTGGGAAGTGCCCTCTAGCAGAAAGCTTCACACATCTCCTCCCACAGTAAACTCCCACTCAAGTTCTGCCTGCTTTTGGTCACTCATGCCTTGAAATATTTCACATACTGTATTTTGTCCAGATTTTATAATTGTTCCCTGAGAGTAGGTTAGTTTGCTTGACTTCTCTGCCATGATTGGAATCTACTGCGCTGCTGTATGTGGGCCTAAGGCATTATCTTCTGTCCCTCAAGCTGCCATCTAAGCCCAGAGCTCTAGTTCCTGATATTGGCAGGTATTGTCAGGTTGGCTGTGGCTTCAGGTTTATTTCCTGCTTTGGTTTGCAGGATATGGTATGTCAGCTCTTTGGTAGCAGGATTTTTCAGAATACTCATTTGCTGTATAGCCAGAAGTAGATCTTTTTATAGCCACAACCCTAAAGATATTCCCTGCTATATCGAGTTCTTTCTTTTCTCTATTTTTTTCAAATTTCTGGACCCCAAACTTAGAACTCTCCTTGACCTGGTTTTTTACTGGTATAATTTGTCTCCATCTCTCACTGTAGTTTTCCTACATTTTTCATATTTTCTCCTTGAGTTTTCCTTTTTAGTTTTCTTTCTCATCCTTGCTTTATTTCTGATTATTAATTCTTTCCTTGCCTTTTCTACTCTTGTCTATTTTTGGCAAGTGAATATTTCTAGAATAAATCTATAGTATGTTATAGTTAGAAAAACCCATAAGGTCAGTTAATCTAACTTAACATTATTTAAAGAGAAACTGAGCCTCTGTTAAATTTCACAACTTACTTAGAGTTTTCAGCTCACCTGAAAAAGCTTGAATAAGACCTGGGACATCTGATTCTTTAGTCTAAAGCTCTTTCCACTGTAAGCTCTTTTGCAGTTTGCTTTTCTGATTCTATTTAGGGTTTGGTTTGTTATTCATAGGACCTTTGTATGATCATAGTAGTGTTGATTCTCTTAAGCACTTATTCCTCAGGCAAGAAGCAGTGGTTTCCTTGGGCTCTAGAACACCACTCATGCTTCTAAGGTTGGAGATGATGCCATTCTTAAGAAGCTTCGCTTCTTACTGAGCCTTTCCTTACTCACCCAACTCATACCTTAGGTAAGGCCTGAAGAAAGGGGGAAACTTGTCATCCCTATCAGTTCAGTAACACTTAGCACACGTTATAACATAAGCAGCTGTGTATTAGGCGCCAGGGTCTCACAATTAGTAAAAGATGGTCCTGGAGCACGCCAACTCACTTTCTATCTACAGAAGAAGACAGATGAGTAAATACTTTCAGTGCTACTTGCTAAGTATTACTATAATACTTAGCTACTTGCTAAGCTAAGCTATAATACTTAGCTACTTGCTAAGTATTACTTGAACACACTAGAGTGTGTTCAAGGTGCCTTGGGAGCACAAAGGAAGAGTAGATTCAGCCCTGGGAGATTGTGATCAGGGAATGAATGCTACCTCGAGGAGGTGATACATGATACATAAGTGGGAGACCTGGGTTTGATCCCTGGTTTGGGAAGATCCCTTGGAGAAGGTAAAGGCTACCTACTCCAGTATTCTGGTCTGGAGAATTCCATGGACTGTATAGTCCATGGAGTCACAAAGAGTTGGACACGACTGAGTGACTTTCATTTCATTTTTCATTTCATATGTATATGTATAACTGATTCACTTTGTTATATACCTGAAACTAACACAACATTGTAAATCAACTATACGCCAGTGAAAAGTTTTTAAAAGAATTAATGCTTACTGTGTGAAATCTGAGCTTCGTATTCTGGCCTGTAGTGCTTATTATGTTGTGGCCTCTGCCTGCCTCTCTGACTTTGGCTTGTGCTACTCTATTTGTACTTTAGCTCCAGCCATATAATTTGACTTTGGTTCCTTGCGTGTACCATCCCATTTCTTATTTTTGTGCATTTGCTCTTGTTGCTTCTGCTGTGCTGTATGCTGAAATGCCCTCCTAACCCTTCTGACTCTTTGCTTCACTCTGTCTTTTTAGACTTAGCATAAGGACCCCCTCCATGAAACCTTTCCTGATCATTCTTGTCCACCCCGCTTCCAAGCTGAGCAAGGTCCCCTTTCTGCTTCTTTGATACCCATTGCATATTTCTACCATAACCTATGCCTTTTGTTTTAATTATTTGTTTAAATGTCAGTCTCCTCCACTAGTCTATGAGTGTATCAGGACAGGTGCTATGTTATACTTGTTTTCATGACACAGTACCTAGTATAGTAAGAATTCACTAAATGTGTGTGTAATGCATGGTTAAAGTATAATATGTAGACATCAGTTGAGAGTGAGTTGGACCTTTAGAGAGTGGTAAATATTTGAAACAGTTGTCAAAATGAGAGGGGAAAGGCTCTGAACAAGGACTAATAAAAGGTGGAGTGTGTATTTTGTCTTTCTGATTCTGTTGCTTATGTCTTAAATATTTTCACTTTCCTTTTTCATTAGATTGTGATTTCATTAGATTGTTCATTAGATTGTGAGTTCTTTATTTCAAATGTACATGTTCAATTCAGGATTCTGGCTGATCAGTATCTCTTGATTGCAGATCCAATGGATTTGAACAGAAGCGCTTTGCCAGGCTTGCCAGCAAGAAGGCGGTGGAGGAACTTGCCTACAAGTGGAGTGTTGAGGATATGTAACTTTTTTGAGGCTGTGGGAGTGACCGTGGGTTGTGGTAGTGGACATAGGGCAGCTGTTACAGACATTCAGCTGTAACGGTCGTCTATGCTAATAATCAGGGCCACCCAGACCGGCAACTTGTTGAATACCAATTTTGACTACAGAAGAATATTTGAGACGTAATATCCGGACGAAGGATCCATACATCTCAGGTGTGCTGACGCTGCCGGATGCTGGCTTTCAGAGGAAGTGTTGATTTCTCTGTGTCCCAGGGCTTGTTCTTGGTTAGGGTATTTCTTTTTTAATAAACACACATTTATTTTTTTAAAATAATTTTCTTAATTGGATATTCTGTTTTGGGGAAGAATACAAGCTAGTATTGATCCCCCAGGGGTTTTGGGGATTGGTAGTTGGATTTTTCATTCATGTAGGAGGCAGGATGAGTAATAACTTTCACAGTGATAGATCATTCCATTTAGAAAATAAGAATTATTGCTAAACTAGACTTTGGAATGGACATGGATATTTGGAGACATGGTGGTATCTGATAAGAGGTAGTGTCACAAATTAGTGGGGAAGAGGTGGATAATGGTGCTCAGAAAATTGGCTTATTATATGGACAAAAATAAAGTTGGATATCTCCCTTAACCACATAAAGCAAAGACAGAGTCCAAAGTGAATTTACCTAAGTGAAAGGTAAAATACTAAGGCCAATAAGAAAAAAAATGGAGAATGTATTTGTGACTTTGGGATAAGGATAAATCTGTTAAGTTAGATCTCCAAATCACAATCCATAAGGTTTGATAACTTTGCCTAATTCATATTTAAATATTTCTAGTCACCAAATCACCCCATAGTCAAAGCTAAAGATAGGTATAGATTAGGAGAAAATATACCAATGTCTAAAACTGACAAAGGATTACATTTATTAGAGATTGAATATGGAAGGAACTACTGCAAATCAGAAAGAAAACACACAAAACAAGAATAGGCAAAGGATGTGAATATGTGAAATCTAAAGGGAAAACCAGAATGGCCAATAAGTATCTTACCACTTATAATTAGAGAAATAGAAATCAAAACATTAATGAGTTTCTACTTTGTATCTATTAGTAAAAGTAAGCAAGAGACTGGATTCTCATGGGAAATCAAAACTCATGGGAGATTTTAACTAGGGCCTCCATTCTGGACAACAAATGGGCAGCACTTAACTGAAAATAAGTAATATCTGGGATGCAGTGTTGCAGAATTTTTGATTGAATGCTGTCTTGAGTTTGAATCCCAGGTATGTCTTTTACTAAAACTGTGCAACCTTAGTAAGCTGCTTTTCTGTGTTTTAGTCTCTTCATCTTTGAAATGGAGATGTTACCTACCTTACAGGTTTATTGTGCGCCTAGAACAGTGCCTGGAACATAGTATGTGTCACAAAATTGTTAGCTGTTGTCATTGTCTTCCTAGCCATCATGTGTTGATAGCCAGCTTCCAACATGGCCCTCCAGTGATCCCTGACTCCTGGTAGTCAAGCCCTGTGTAGTCCCCTCCCTACGGTGAATAGGACTGACCTAGGTACACGATAGGATGTCCTGGAAACATGCGACTGAGTCAGGAAAAGACACTGAAGGCTTCTGCCTTGTGGAAGAAGCTGGCTACTATGTCATGAGAACACTTATGTGGCCCTTGGGAGAGACCCATGCAGAGAATAACTGAGGCCTAGACCCACTAGGTTATCAACCATGTGAGTGAGCTGCTGTGGAAGTGGGTCCTTCAACTCTGTTCAGGCCTTTAGCTGTGCATATCTCTGATCAACAACATGGCCACCATGTCATGAGAGATCCTGAGTCAGAATCACCCACCTCCAAATTCTTGACCCAGAGAAACTGAGGTAGTAGTTGTTTATTATTTTTTAATAGCTTGAGATATAATTCACATAACTATAGTGTTTACTCGTTTGATGTGTACAGCAATTCAGTGGTTTTTAGTAGATTGTGGAGTTGAACTATAACTTCATCATAGTTAATTTTGAAACATTTTGGATTCAGGGAACTTTATATCCATTAGCAGTCACTCTTTACGTGTCCCCATCTCCAGCTCTAGGCAACCGCCAGTTTTTCTGTTCTAGATTCATTTCATATAATGTGTGCATAGACTGTCATACAACATGTAGCCTTTTGTGTGTAGCTCTTTTCACTTAGCATAATGTTTTCAAGGTTCATCTGTGTTGTAGTATGTATCAACATTACATTCCTTTTTATGGCTGAATAGTATTCCCTTGTGTGGGTATAACACATCTTTAATTATCCATGTGTTGATACATGCGTAGCCACTTTTTGGCTCTTGTGAATAATACTGCTATGAATACTCATACAAGTTTTTGTATGAACTTATGTTTTCACTTTTCTTGGAGTAGAATTTTTGGTTCAATATGGTAACTTCAGGGCTTCCTTGGTGGCTCAGCAGTAAAGAATCTACTTGCAGTGAGAAGCTGCAGCTTCAATCCCTGAGTCAGGAGGAGGAAATGGCAACCCACTCCAGTATTCTTGCCAGGATAATCCCACAGACAGAGGAGCCTGGTGGGGTTCAGTCCGTAGGATCACAAAGATTCAGATGTGACTGAAGCAGCTGAGCGCACATGCACGCGTGATAACTCCAGTTTTACTTTCTGAGGAACTACCAAACATCCAAAGCAGCGTAAGAAAGCCCCAGTTTCTCCACGTCCTTGCCAGTTCTTGTTTCTGTTTTTGACCATACTGCATGACTTTCAGGATCTTAGTTCCCAACCAGGGATTGAACCCAGGCCATGGCAGTGAAAGCGCCACGTCCCCACCTCTGGACCATCAGGGAATTCCTGCCAATACTTACTTTCCGTCTTTTTGATTATAGCTATCCTAATGGTATAAAGCTAGCTGTAACCAAAAAGACAGTAAGTATTGATAAAAGTGGTATGTTGTTGTGTTTTTGATTTGCATTTCCCTAATGCCTAATGTTGTTGAATATCTTTATATATATTTCTTGGAAAATGTTTATTTAAATCCTTTGCTCATTTTTTCAGCTGAGTTGTTTATCACACACAGACACATACATGCACACACACTCTTAGGTAGAATTCTTTATATATTCTGGTAAAAAGTCTCTTATCAGATAATTTGCAAATATTCTCATTCTGTGGCTGTTATTAGTTTTAAGCTGCTAAATTCTGAAGTAATAGTACACAGCAATAGATAACTGATTCATTAAGTTTGTGCATACCCTTCATCAAAGCAGTTCCACTCCTTGCTTTATCCATCAGAGAAACTTGCACAGATCTGCAAGGAGTTAGGTATAAGGATGTTTATCTATATGTAGTTTGGGTAGCAAGAAGCTGAAAACAACTTAGATGCCTGTCACTAAAGGAATTGATTAGTAAAAATGTGGTATATGCATATGATGAAATATTATAAAAAGCAGTCAGATGCAGCTACTAGGACCTGATAGACTCCAGGTGAGGAGGGAATAATGGAATTTACAGCAAAAATTATTTAAGTGAATTGAACACAGAAAACAACAGAAACACAGAAGGCAGTTTTAAAGGAGAATTTATACCTTAACTCACTAGAATGGGGTCTGTGGGAGGGAACAGAATGGGACTAGAGTGGGGAATGAAGGAGGGAAAGAGAAACAGAGGAGGATGAGATAATGTGTGCTGAACTCCGGCATGCGATCCACTCTGTTCTGTGTGCCTGCGGCTCTAAGCACACATCCAGAAGCAAGATCGTGCTCTAATGGAATTGACGTTTAGTACCTGTATCAGTTGGGATAGGCTAAACTGCTGTGACAGCCAAATGGACTGGCCTATACAATGAAAGTTTGTTCTCCCTCCTCACTCATGTCCAGGGAAGTTTCAGATTGGGGCAGATGGAGGGGGCATCCCTACTCCATGCAGTCATTTAGGTACCAGGCTGATGTCAACATTAACATGGCTTCCGAGGTTGCTTGGGGCATTGCCATTTTGGCGAGTTGAGCAGAGCTTGGAGGGTTGCTTGGTCGATATTATGGGCAAGCTCTAGAGGTGGCATACTGCCCCTCACATACGGTTAGCTGCAGCTCAGTTGCATGGCTGCCCGTTAATGCAAAGGAGCTTGAGAAATGTACACCCAGCAAGAAGGGGAAAATGAATGTTGTTGGGACAGCCATTCTCTCTGCTGCAGTCCTGAAGAAAGGCTGTCTGCCCCCCAGGCGTTTGAGAGATGCATGGATTTTATTAAAAGAATTTTAAGATCTGAAAATCCCAGGGGGACTCCATTCTCTAACTGGGGAGTCTCAGCTGAAGTCACTACCAAGTGAGGAATATCTCTTCTCTAGTTGGTTAGTGGCTGTCAGACAAGAGGTTAGGCAGGGAGATGAAGGCTAAACTTGTGACTAGCATCAGCATTTGTGAGAAAAGGTACTTTAGAGAGGAAACAGCTCAGAAAATAAATGTGAAGGTTCTGTAGTTAGCATGGGGCAGAGTTGGAGCTAGGATCCAGTGTTACACTAGGCTCTCAGCTGCCTATCTGGTCCTCTGGCTCCTTGCCGTAAACCTGTTTTTAAAAGGCCCAAGGGTAGAACATTGTGGTGAAACTGGTAAAATCCAAATAAAGTCTGCAGTTTACTTCATAGAATTATGCCACTGTTAATCTTAGTTTTGAAAAATGCACGTAAGTTTACCATCAAGAAGTCTTTGTGAAGAGTAACGAGTAACTTTGTATTGTCTTTACAACTTTCGGTAAGTCTAAAATTTTTCCAGAATAAAAAGTTTATTTTTAAAAAAGACCCCAGGGAATATAGGTTGTGGACAATGGATCCCACTCAAATTACTGCCTTTTGAGTTTATCCTTTAGTAAGCTGTGTTGAAGCCAGCCCCTTTCCTCTGAGTGGCAGCAAGTACATTCAGCTTCCAGCCTGTTGTCACATCTCTTGTCTGCAGCTGGCTTTTATTTCCATATGGGTTCAGGTTTTAACTTCAGTTTTGTGGGGCCGTACACTGTTTCTTGGGAAGAACTCACTTTAAGAGGCTGTTACGGACTGAATGTTGTATTCCCCCTCCCCCGCAAATTCATTTGTTGAAACCCTAGCTCCCAAGTTGGTGGTATTAGGCAGTGGGGCCTTAGCGGGTGATTAGGTCATGAGGGTGGAACCCTTGAGAATGGAATTAGTCCTTATGAAAGATACTGAAGAATGATCTCTTGCCTTTTTTGGCTTTTTTTGGTCATGTGAAGGCACAGCAAGAAGCTAGGTGTCTGTGAGCCAGGAAACTGGCCCCACTAGTTACCAAGTCTGCTGGTGCCTTGATCTTGGACTTCCTAGCTTCCAGAACTGTAAGAAATATTTGTTATTAAAGCCATGCTATGGTATTTTTGTTACAGCAGCATGAATGGACTAAGAGGTTCAGATACTTTGAAAATCTTAAACAATCAAATTTTTTCCTCTTAACAAAAGAATTTATCACCTGTTTTCAAGCAGAGACTGAGGTGGGAAGGGAAGCAGAGTCTATCCCAGATAAGCTTTATGTTTAGTGGACATTAGTGAAAATGTGTGAATTCCTCCTCCCCCCAGTTTCTCTGCCTTTACATGTATGAGCACAGTACATCCTTAGGGCGGAGATCCTGTTTGGCTGAAAGCTGGATGTGATTCCCTAGGCTGGCTGCTAGAGGGCAGTGTGATACATGTTTTCTGGACTAGGGAAGCAGGGCCCTGGGTCCATGCAGGTTTTTTCAAAATAATAAGCCGTAGAATCTTTCAGGGGCTTCCCTGGTGGCTCAGATGGTAAAGAATCTGCTTCCAATGCAGGAGACCTGGGTTTGGTCCCTGGGTCAGAAAGGTCCTCTGGAGAAGGGAATAGCAACCCACTCCAGTATTCTTGCCTGGAGAATCCCATGGACAGAGGAGCCTGGTGGGCTGTAGTCCGTAGGAGCCCAAAGAATCGGACATAACTGAGCGACTAAGCACACACACAGAATCTTTCAAGGATATAGATGGCTAAATTCAGTTGCAGATTCCTCTATTTCTTATCCCTACCTTAGATCCAGAAATATAATCCTGACTTCAATTTGGTAACGATTTTCAAGAGACAAACCTACTATTTAGATTTTGAACAGAATCTACCTTACTTGAGCTTTGGAAACCTTTCTTTACGTAGAAGACTTATTATTTTTTAAATTTTTAATCATATTCAGATCTTCTTGCTCTCTTTCTTTTCCTAGTCCTTCAGTTTGAAGTTTAGATTTAAGGAGCAGTGAGCAATGCTAAAAACTAGAGTTGTACACTTTACAAGAGTACATTTTATGGTATGTGAAATATATCTCAAAAAATATGAAGGGAAATAAACAGTAGTGAGCAGAGGCTGTGTCTCAAATAGAGTATAATTAATTGATGATACTGATTTGAAAAGCCTTAATGCTTTGCCATTGGTTCATTAGCAAGAGGGAAAAACTCTGATCTCTTTTTCCCTCAAGTTTCTTGGAATGCACTGACATTCTAAGACACAGAGGGCATTATTCCTGTCTAAAGAGGTTACTCACACTAGTCAAAGAGCGGGACTGGGGTTAGGGTTTGAATGGGAAATGCCAGTGAGAAGGCCGAGTCTAGGCTGTGTGGTATCTATCTTGAAGCCTGAGATTTATGTTTGAGTTTGTTAAGACATGTGTGTTCTGAACTGTGCATTTCTGCATAGATTATTTGGGTAGTTTCTTTCTTCCAATTTCTCTCTCTCTCTCCCTCTTTTTTTTAGTGTTGAGTCCTGTTTTTGGCATAAATATGTCTGGAACTGGCTCACGGGCAGCTGGACTGACCTGTGAAAACACGTAGAGAGATCATGGGGCCAGGCTGGAGCCGAGTCACGTCTCCCCCATGGCGCTCGCCTTTTTGCCACATGCCAGTGACATTACTTACCTGGGAATGACTCAGTGTCTCCTTTGTACCTGAATATTTTCCTCTGCTCAGTAGAGGAAGTGTGTGTGTCTCACATTTGATGCTGTTGACCTTGGGCTTACACAGGTTCACCCTTTCAGAAAATAAGGGCAGGTAGGAGGTCCTGGTGGTCGTTTGATCCTCAGCTGGTGCTTGTGAAGCCGTACCCTTGGGAGGGGACAGAGAGCAGTGAGCCAAAAAAGGAGTCAGTCTTCTTCCTGCGTATTATGTTCAGCAGCCTCTGTCAGCTGAGAACTGAAAGGAGTCACAGGTCAAAATGCAATGTCTAGTGCTTAGTAAGCAGGGCCTGTTTTCTTCCTCTTTCTTTTGGCAAGGGAGTCTCGCTCAGAATCTCTCTGAACTGCAAAGGACCCTGGACTTAAACATCAGACTCCTCTCTCAGTAGCTCTTCCCCCATCCCTCCTCACACTAGTGACCAGGCAAGAGGTCAAGGGAGAGTCCCGGGACAGTCCTCTGCCGACGGAAGGAGCGCTTACCAGGGCATTCTCATCGCCTCTGCGACGAGGGTCTCCATGGTGTACTCTGGGCTGAGTTCCACAGTCCTGGAAGCATTGCTTGCTGCGAGTTTCGGCTTGGAGCTTGGCTTTGAAGAGCCTGAATGTACTAGAGGGGCAGTTAACCTTGACTCTTTTTTCCAGGGATTGGAGAGGAGGTGGATAAGACATCTGGGAAGAGAGGAGTGTATGTCTGGGGAAATAATAACAGCAGCAACAATGATTTTAATTGCTATCTTTTGTTAAGTACTTACCATATGTCAGGCATATGTTAAGTGCATACATACCTCACCTCCGTGGTCAGGAAGAATTCAGAGTCTGTAAGTGGCTGTGGATTTGGGAAGGCCAAGTTTCTGGATTTCCCAAGAAAAGTGGCATGGGGGTATCTTGGCAGGGTAAATTCTTTTTTTTGTTCCCTGCACACCATCTTGGGATGAGGGAGTTGCTAGGATCTTTATGTGATTCCCTTTGACAGAGAGCTTGGGCACTTTACCCTGGTCACTGTGTCTCCATCAGACTTGGCAGCCCTCTTCCCACCCAGGATGGGCGTCTCCTGCTTTGGCCAGCTCAGCTTCTCATGCCTCTGCGTAGTGGGCTGCCAGACAGGAGCCAGGAGCCTCTGCACAGTCTGGATGTATTTGCTACATGGGGTGAAAAATATTTCTGTCGGTCTGAGTCTGTAACTCTGAGCCAGTCCCGTGATGCCAAATACAAAGGCAATGGGGCCTTTGCAAGCTTGCTTTGCTGGTCATTTGTGTGCCTGCCTAAATTATGCAGTGTATTTTCAGGTCATTTCAAATGAAAATTTATTTCTTCTCTGAAAACAAAAATTTAATTTATTTTATCTCCGTTTGTTTTCACACTCCCAGGTTATCAGGCTGAGACCCGGCAGAGAGGATGTGAGACCTGCAGCTGAAGGATAGGGCAAGAGAGGGAATTTCTGAATCACTCTGTTAGGTAGCTTGAGGCTACAGCTTAGAGAATGTGGTCTTGGGAAACAGGAGCTTGGAAGTATGTTTGCTGGAGGGGGCAGGGCAGTGGGGGTTCTGTTGCTAGGCTGGTGTCCCTGATCACTTTGGGGTGAAGATTATATTTTCATCTACCATCTTAGAAGGACTTCCCCAATGGCTCAGCAAGTAAATAATCCACCTTCAGTGCAGGAGACGTGGGTTTGATCCCTGGGTTGGGAAGATTGCCTGGAGAAGGCAGTGGCAACCCACTCCAGTATTTTTGCCTGGGAAATCCCATGAACAGCAGAGCCTGTGGGCTACAGTCCATGGGGTCTCAAAGGGTCGGACAAGACTGAAGTGACTACCACCTTAGAATAGGATGGCTGTTTCTATAACATTTGTATAACATTGTGTGCATGTTACTGGCTTCGGGTTGGAGCTGGGCCTTCTAACTTTCAGGAGTGAGTCAGAGGTATGTAGAGGGCCATTCCAAGCAACCGGAGAATCAGGCTTTGATAGCGGAGAAGCTAAGACAAGATTGGACAAGTGGAATGTCCGATTCTCAGTAATTTCGCAGGCACTGGATAAGCCTGGCTGCCCTGCGTCCGGGCTTGCAATTAGAGTTCACATCTCCCAAGATGCCTAAGAGAAGAGCTGACCACCCCTGGTTATGAACAGCATGCAGTTTGTCCTTGCTCAACACTTATTTGAGGTTGGAGGTCGAACTAGATGGAGCTGCAAGATTATCAGTTAGTCCTTTGCACTATTGCCTTCTCCAGTTATGTCTCTCAACTGGCAGAAGTTCCCAAGTTACTACCTATGGGAAACAGAGCCCTCCTCTGGCCCCTCCCCCATAGCAAAATTACTAGTTTGCTCATAGTTCGGGTCACTCACTTGATCCCCTGGTTGCTCTTGTCTGGGTCAGGTTTGAGGACTTGATTGCACTCTGGAGCTTGGAAGTCTCTCTGATACTGGTTGATACAGTCCCTGTAGTCTGGATGCGTTACTGATGCAATTTTTCTCCCCCGGATGTAAACTGGGAATATCAACTGACCAAGGGGAGAGTTCTGGAAGGCAATCTGATGAGGAGTGGTCAGGTAGTGGTCACCTAAGGGGAGTGAGAGAGTGTGCAGAGCACCTCCTGTCTGTGGGAAGGGCATGAGATGAAAGGCGGGGATGTGGACGCCAGCTGGGCAACTGAGCCAAGCCTTTTATATGGAACTTGCAGATGCCAGAGGGCTTCCCAGGTGGCTCAGGGGTTAAGAATCTGCCTGCCAGTTCAGAAGACCCAGGAGATCTGGGTTCCATTCCTGGGTTGAGAAGATCTCCTGGAGGTGGATATGGCAACCCACTCCAGTAGTCTTGCTTGGAGAATCCCATGGAGAGAGGAGCCTTGCGGGCTATAGTCCATGGGATCGCAAAGAGTCAGACACGACTGCGTGACTGAGCACAAGCACCAGCAGATCCCAGATATACCCACATTGCTCCCTCTACCCCTCTGACCTTTAGAGTCATCTCCCCGAGACCAGAAATAGAGTTCTTAGTGTTCCACAGTGGCCTTGCAGCCCCTTTTAGGTAATTTGAGCTTTGACAGCCTGGACTACAGAGCTGCTGCTGGTCCAGCCCCAAACTGGAATGAGGAGGGTCGGCTGGGATAGGGTAGTGGGTGCCCTTCCAGAGGGGTCCTGGCTAACAGTGTAGCTAGGTATGGCCTGCAAGCCTCTTGCAGGGTCACTTGCCGCTTATTGCGGTCTGCTGGGTTGGTATTTCCCACGCCTGGGATCTACCTGGGGGACAGGAGTGCCCTGGTTAGGCTGGGGACGCAGGGATCAGTTTCTGCTTTATGCAGAGTGCCACTCTGCCCCTATTACCTTGCCCCCCCGCCATGCTAAGTCTCACCTGAATGGGAGGGCTCCTCTCCATGGTAAGTCCAGGGCTTGTGGCTTTCTCCATAGGTTGTACTGAGGGGAATCCATGGAGGCTTGGGCTCACTGAAGTAGCTTAGGTGTTGTAGCTGGAGTGGAGCCTTGGGAAGGGTCTCCAGGCGGTATTTAACATCTTCTGGGGCTATTTCATTCTGGGCTTCTGACTCCTGCAAAGCAACCCCCTCTTGCTGCTTCCCCATCGCAGGAAGTTCACTTCCGCCTCTGTTCAGAAGGGTCCTTCTTATATCTTCCCCTCATTAATAGTGAAAGCTGGTGGGAATGTGTCTCCTAGAGTGAGAGGTTGGCAGAAACTAGGTGGGTGCTCCCATCTAGCAAGTTCCTTAAATTCTCTGAGCCACAATGTCCTTATTTGAGAGGATCTGAAATAAAGTACCTAGCATAGTGCCTGGCGTGTAGTAGGTGCTTCATAGATAGTATTTTCTCTTAAAATGTTACTGTTAAGATATTTCCAGAGGTGCCTGCTGCATCAGTGGCACGTGCCCCTGTTGACTCCGCTGTCACCTCACTCCTGGCCTTACCTGAGCAGCAGGATGGCTTTTCCTCGGCAGGGCTTGGTGAGTCAGCATCTCTTGCTGGGTGGGGTTGAGGGCTAGGCCATTTGAAGGAGGGTACTGAAATGGGTCAGGTCTTCTGTCCCCAGGAGAGGGAGTGTCTAGAGCAAGGGGAGGAGTCGTGATTGACTTGTTCCCATGATTCTTCCCCATCCACCTGGCAGCCTTCCCTCACCCATTACTGCATTAAGGGAAGGAGCGGGCCGCTGCTGGTAGTATGTCCAGGAAGGACCCAGATTTAGTTTTTGTGGCTGGATCAGTAAGAACTAGGTGGGGGGCTTTCTCTGCATATGAGGACATTGCATTTCAAAAGCAATTCTTTTTAATTAGTATTTCAACTCTCTGTCTGTTTTTTTTTTGGCCTTGGGAGTAGTGCTGGCTTTGGAGGGATGGACTCACTGAAAGGTGGGTGGAGCCCCAGATAGGCCGCTACCCAGCTCCAGGGCTTGGTGTGTGTGTGGTGGTGTCTGTGATTCCTAAGGGGCAGAGGAAAGAGCGGTCTAGGAGCCCAGGAAGGTGAGAGCCCCAGGGGTTTTGTTCCTTGCCTGCTTCTAAAGCTGTGAGTAAGGATACACCTCCATGGGGCCACTGGAAGACCCTCCAGATCCTCAGAGATGGCAGAAGGTGGCCTCTTTTCCGGCTACACCGACTCAGCATTTGAATTTTGGGGGTGGCAGATGGGGAGAGGGTGGGCTGCTGCTCATTCTAAGCACCTTTTTGACAGGTGAAGAAAGAACATTTTTGACTGGCCAGCGTGAGATGGAGGAGGCAGGGCAGGGTATGTGGTGTCCTTAGGATGGAGAAAGGCTGCTAAAGGGCCGTTTTACCTCTGGTAGGTAGTGGGGAGCAGGTAGTAAGAACTCTGTGAGAGGACTTCCCTCGAACCATCAAGGTCCGGGTGAGTCCTGGGCCAGAACCATACCCAGGACAGGGAGTATCCTGTGTCCTCTTCTGTCAACCTTACATCAGAATGCAGAAGAGAGGCGGGCGCTTTGGGGACAGGTATGGGAGTTGGATGGCAGTCCTGGGGCAGGTAACTGGACCCTCACCCCCAGGGACATGAGCCCACAGAGAGGATTCAGGTGGGCACTTGGGCCCACTGGCTTTCTGGGCTGTGTTGCCACCAGCTTCTGTGCCTGACCCTGTCCTCTGTCCCTCGCTCTCGACTGAGTGCCCGTGCTTTGGCATATTGGCATGGTTCTGAGCTCTGGTGACTTAGAGTGTTGTGTCTGCCTCCGTGAATGTGAGAGGACTGCACTGGCTTTGCAGGGGAAGCAGGGGCTGCTGTGTTCCTAACACAGAAACAGGCTGCTCTGGCTGTAGCTTGTGGGGGGTTGGGGCGTGGGCCTGCTCAGGCCTGGTGTCTGCTGCCAGCCTCAAGTCCCACTCTGGATTTCTACTCTATGTGTGAAGTGTGTGAGCCCAAGCTCCGGCCCTTCAGATGCCTGTCCCTTCCTGCTTCCTTCTGCACACACACACACACACACACACTCTGGATCTCCACTGAGTGTATGAAGTATATGAACCCAAGCTCCGGCCCTTCAGATGCCTGTCCTTTCCTGCCACCTTCTGCACACACACACACACACACACACACACACACACACACACTCTGGATCTCCACTGAGTGTATGAAGTGTATGAGCCCAAGCTCTGGCCCTTCAGATGCCTGTCCTTTCCTGCTCTCTTCTCCACCCAGTGTGCACATACACACTCACACACACACACCCACCAGGTGTTATCTTGAGACAGAAGATTGACTGGCATCTTAGCTGTATAGATTTGCCAGTGGCTGACACTCTTTCAGAACCTGTAATGACAAAACAGTAATCTCAGAGTTGGAAGATACCTTAAAGGACTTCATACACTACCCTCTATCACACCAGTTAACTTAAAAGTATTTTCCATCAGTTCAGTTTATTAGCTCAACTGCTGTCCCAACTTCTGGTCTCATGGAGGGACAGTGCTATTTGTCTTAATCCTAGAATCAGAGTTGGAAAGTGTTATAAAGAGATCTAACCATCACACCCACTCTACTGCCAGAGTTCAAAGGCAAGTCGTGTTTGTGGGAAGGGCCACACCCACCCGTGTTTAAGCACTTTCCTCCCTGTCCCCACCTCCTGGGACAGAATGTATTCCATTCGTGGGCAGCTCCAGCAACATTCATGTGTGTTTCCTGTGGCTTCACCATTTGTCTGCGTTCTCCGTCTCGGAGCTTACAGAAATAGACTCAAAACCCCTTCTCTGCCTGACAGCACTTTGAATGTGTTGGGACACCCTTTTTCCCATACTCTACCTGCTTCCCTCCCTGGAGCCATAAGCTTAAGGTAATAGCAGGAGAGTTATGTATTGAAATTTGTATAAGAAAGGAAACAAAACAATTTTTATATAATAAGATGGTAGGAAATTACTCTTCATACTTAGAGGGTTTAATTGTGTTTACAGATGCTTTATACAGGGACTCTTCCCTCCCTTCACACCCAATCCAGCAGCAGAACTAAGCATGACCACCCAGCTAGAGGCTGACAGGAGAGGAGCAGGTGGGAGGAAGAGGATGAAGGACCGGAGGAGAGGATCAAGCGGGTTATAGGAGGGGTCTGGAGGCCTGCTCAAGTTAAGCTTGAAGGGTGGTCTCACGCTGGGTCAGAGCCATAAATAAAGAGCAGGGACAATTCAATAGGTTGGAGGAACTATTTACTCAATAAATAGAGAGCAGGGGGAACACAATAGGTTGGAGGAACTATTCAACAGACTAGCCCGGCCAGCATGGCCTCATGCTGGAGAAAAGTTAACTTGTGAGTCACAATGTGAGGAGCCTTTTTATGGGGACTAAGGAGAAAGTGCTGACGAAGGCAAACTCAAGCAACCTCCTGAGGTGCTGGGAGACCCCCAGGTTATGGGGCACAGGCTGGAAGGGCCTGTCTTCCCACTTCTGCTTCAGAACTCAGAATGCAGACTCACGGGATTTCCCTGGATGTGCAGCGACTGAAACTCCATGCTGCCAAGGCAGGGGGCTGGGTTCAATCCCTGGTCAGGGAATTAGATCCCACATGCCACAGCTAGGCGTTTGCATGCCTCAGCCTAAGATCCCATATGCCGCAACAAGGATCAAAGACCTTGTATGCTGCAACTAAGAGCCGGCACAGCCAAATAAATAAAATATTAAAAATAAAAGAATACAGACTTGCACTCCCGCTCCCA
This sequence comes from Bos mutus, assembly GCF_027580195.1. NCBI lineage: Eukaryota > Metazoa > Chordata > Mammalia > Artiodactyla > Bovidae > Bos > Bos mutus. The sequence continues at coordinate 52,463,092 of NC_091631.1, forward strand.
GGCACGCTGCTGCTCGCCTGTTCAGCCTTTCTCTGGGTCTCCATGGCACTTTGGACCCAACATTCATCATGCTGTTTTATGAGTTGTGAGCTCCTATGGCCAGAACTCTTACTCATTTTCTGATTATTATTTATTATTTGCTTATTCAGGTCTCTTACTCACTTTCAAATCTCCAGCTTGTAGCCTGAGGCACTACACCTCAGAACTAATAGCTTTCATTAATTTGGGCTACTATGCGCCAGGCCTCTCCATACATTAATCTCATAAAAACTGAACAAATCTGATGCTAATATTTTCATTTTGCAGATGAGGAAGCTGAGGCTAAAGACCACAGTGCTACCAAAGCCTATGCTCTCTGTCCAGTTGGATGAATGAGTCTTGAGGGAGTTGCTCTAGGTGAGAACAGGCCAAAGTTGGCTCAGTGCTTTCAGATACCCCCAACTCAGCTTAATCTCTGACCAGCTTGCTAGCTGATTATCATGTCTGCAACATGAGGTGAATGCCTAATTAACACATGGACCTCCTGTTACGCATTCATGGAGTGGCTCTGCCAGCCATCCCAGGCCCAGGGGCAGGGAGCTTGTAGCTTTTGTGGGAACCAGGGATGGGAAGCATGGTTTTCCCATTGTTGGCAGGGAACATGGAGGATACTGGGATCGCATGGGAGGCAGGCTGAGGACGAAGCCTTGGCTGCAGGATGTGTCCAGTCTCCTCAGTCTTCTGTCAGGGCCCCTAGGACCTGACCTGTGAGCCCTTCCCCTTACGGTCTGGACTTGTCACATCCTTTCGTCCAGTGCCACTGGTTCAGGCCTCTGTGCTTTTCCAGCTGCCGTCTCTGCCTGTTCTTCCTCCCCAACCAGAACCTCCTCCCTTAATTTCCTTCAGGGCCAAGCTCAGATGTCATTTCCTTTGTGGAGTTTTCCCTGGCCTCCTAGCTATGGGCAGAGAGGCAGAATGAAATGCCTCCTCTTCAGCTTACCCCCCATAACACTTGTTCATATCTGACTCTAGCGTTAACCTCTTTATGTGATAGTGAACGTGGCTTTTCCCCCCAGCCCGACTTAGAGCTTTCTAAAGTCAGATACCACAGTCTGCAGCATCCAACACGAAACCTGGCCTAGGCTTTACTGAATAGGAAACACACTTAATAAATATTTGCTGAATTCAACTAAATGCTTAGTTGAGGTTTTGTAAGACCTGGGCAAATGTGAACTTCCAGAATTCAACAGGTGATGTGCAAGTATAGGTAGAGCATTTTTGGAAATCTTTGTATTTTGTGATTCATATTTTTCCTTTTCATCATAATCCTCTCCTGCGGGAGGCAAAGGGGGATAACAATCCCAGTTTGGCCAGGGTTTCCCAGGTGGCACTAGTGGTAAAGAACCTGCTTGCCAGTGCAGGAGCTGTAAGAGATGCGGGTTCGACATATGGGTGGGGCAGATCCCCTGGAGGAGGAAATGGCAACCCACTCAAGTATCTTTGCCTGGAGAATCCCATGGACAGAGGAGCCTAGCAGGCTGCAGTCCTTGGGGTCACAGAGTCGGACACAACTGAAGGGACTTAGCACGCACATACATGCTGGGAGAGCCTTGGCATTAGGCTGGAGGGGAAGTGGTGGAGGCGTGGGACTGAGCCCAAGGGCCAAACAACCAGACCAGGAGCCCCTTGAGCGCAGGACGTGACTTCAGCTGCCTCAGCAGGGTCAGGCCATGTGCTTCACATGGGGGCAGGCGGCAGGCGCCTGAGCGTGGGAAGGCAGTGCAGGAAGAGCCCTGTGTGCCTGCCGGTTTCTCTCTTCCCACGGATCTCACACTGCTCTGTGGAGTAGTTAGTGCTGTCCGAGTGCCCCTCATGCCACCACTCTTGGTTCCTGGTGTAGATAGTGGGCGGTTGTATATTACTTTATACCCAATTTGTATTAACTTCTCTAAATGACAGAAGGTATAGGAATTCCCTGATTTCTGTGACTCCATTGTGTTTAGTAGCTCAGTCCTGTCTGACTCTTTGTGACGCTATGCACTACAGTTTGTGATCCTATGGCCACCAGGCTCCTCAGTCCATGGGATTTTCCTGAAAAGAATACTGGACTGGGTAGCCATTTCCTCCTCCAGGCGATCTTTCTGACACAGGGATTGAACCCTGTCTCCTGTGGCTCCTGCATTGCTGGTGGATACTTTACTGTTGAGCCACTGGGGAAGCCCCTTGACTCCACTCCCATCCCAAAGAAACACAATGGTCTCTATACCTCTGTGCATAGGTATCCTAACCCAGATGGGTAGAGAAGAAGGGTTTCCCTAGGAACCTTGCATCAACCAGGCAGTGGCATGAGAGGAAGGGATCCAGGAGTTCTGTGACCCCCAATTTAGGCTCTGACTCCCCTCCTTCATTTCTTAGGTTGAGGGGTGTGTGTGTGTGTGTGTCGTGTTGTGTCTTCGTTTATTGAGTTTTGCAGTTCAGGCTAGGGAGTCAGCTGGGGAAAAGCGGGTGTAAAGTAAAGGGGAGAGAGAGGCTTTGTAGAGGGCAGAGGCCACACCTCAGAACCAGGGTAGGCAACCGGTTGGGTAAGGCTGCCCAGGGCATGGGTGGATGCAGACTGCTCTGTGTTGCCACCTGCTGGGCACATGTGGAAACAACACTTTACTCCCTCGGGCTACCTACCCTTTTGCTGAGTTTTCTACAGTATCTTCTGTAGGTTCCTTTTGTCAAGCATTTCCTCTGATGGAAAGGACCTGCTTTCCCTCTCTCCCCAGGCAGGGCTGTCAAAAGACACCTCTGCTCTGGCCCAGGACAGGGCTCCTGTGTAGCCAAAAAGGGAGTAACTCTGGGAGAGGGTGGAGAGATTGCTTATCTCCATACTTGGAATTCCTCTATTCTTCTCAGGCTCTCAGGGAACCTGAACTTGGCTGTGATTAGGGAGAGCATTTAGTTTATCATCCCAGCCAGGACCACTGTGAGAGTGAACGGCATGTGAGCTCTTAATAACTGTGCTGAGACAGCGGGTGTAAACCAGGCCTCTCCCAGGTCAGTGACTGGCATTCACGGTGGGCCTGGTTCTGAGGGGCTTTCTTTTCCTGCCAAGGTCGGGTGTGGGGGGTGAGGGTGGCCGGCAGAGGCTGCTGCAGCACTAGCTGTATGTGCAGGCCTCGCTGTCTTTGGGGTTCCCTCTTGGCCACTCGGGCTGTGGGGGAGCAGAGAGCTGGATATGGTGGGTGAAGCTGGGTGTGGTAAAGGCTGGGGTCCCCTGAGTGACAGTGTAACAGAGAGCGAAGTCCATCCGGCTCATCTGAGCCAGATTTACAATGTGATGAGAGGGCTGTGTGCACCCTCTCGGGGTTGAAGCCCAAAGCCCCGAGGCCCGGTTTCTCTCTGCAGTTCGTGGGTTGGACTTTACCTCCCCTGAATCCTGGCAACTCTCATCCTGCCCCTTCAGGCAAAGACTGGGCAAGTGGTTTCTGGAGCTACCAGTCCTGGAGACTGGTGCCCTCCTAGGTGGATGAACACTTGACTGGAGGGTCCATGGATACCCTGGGCTGCTTAGGGGGGCCCTGGGATGTCTGGAATTCTCTGCCAGGTCGGCCTGACTGACCTGCAGTTGGGGAACACAGAGTAGCGTGGGATCCCGAGAAGGAGAAGGGCTCCCCTGGAAACATGCAGCCCTCCCTCCTCTCACCCAGCTTGAAATCTGGCAGCAAGACCCTACTTCCCTCTTTTCCGTCTGGGGGACTTCCCTCCCTTGCACCCCAAGGGCAGGGTTGGGAGACCCTGTTCCTTGGGAGGAAGGAATTTCTGTGGTGGGACAGGGTCCTTCCCCCTACTCTGGCCTGGGGAAGGCCTCCCAGCCCCACCCGACTCCATCTTCCCTTCCCACCCACCTGAAGGCAGAGGCCAGTGTCTGACTTTGCAGACCGCGTGTGGGTGATCATGCCCCTGCTCCTCGCCCTTTTGTGCTCAGTGACAGCAAAGGGGAGGCGTTCTCAGCAGGCTGTGGGGTGCGCTGCCAGCCTAAGCAGAGAATTCTGGAGCAGCAATGGGTATCCAGGGCAGCCTTGGGATTACCATGGCAACAAGCGATAGTGGTGGGGAGGCGGGGTTGGAGCTGAATTCCTGGGGTGGTCAGAGAGGGGCTAGAGGGTAAGAAGGAGAGAGAAACCCCCCGAAGCCTCCTGACAGAGGGCAGTGTGCCCCTGCTTGTTGCCCCTGCTCCGTCAGAACCCACACTCCTGGCATGGCCCACAAAGGCACCCCGCTGAGCTGGGGCAGAGGGTCTGCTGGTGTGTGGGGCGGTGGCTGCTCTCGAGGGGAGTGGGGGAACCAAACTCAGCAGTGGACATTTGTTTTCTAGATCCATCTGAAGAATGGCCATGGGTTTTAGACTGCTCCAGCCGGCTTCCTATCTGGGGGACCCTGAGCCATCAAAGTTAACCTAGACTAGCAACCGGGGATCAATTACATGCCCGTAACATGCTTTGCAACTACCCCTTAACAAAAAGCAGCCTGTTTGGAAAAATAAAAGGAATGAAAATGCTTTTCTGATCTCTGGAGCCGCTGGGCCAGTGAGACCCCTCCCTCCACGGTGTCTTTGCCCACTCCTCATTCATTACCTCTGTAGTTTAGGCAAGACTGGGTTAACCCTTCAAGTGTCGGGTTTGTGGTGAGGGGTGGCTGCCGTTGCCTTCTCCAGACAAGCCCTCCTCCCAGACTGTTCTCAGGAGCGCAGAGTGGGCCAAGTCCAGTGCCTGCCAACCTCCTCCCCACCCTCCCTCTGGCTGCCAAATCTGACTTTGATTAGCGTGTGGAGGGGGAAGAAAGCAGGAAAATAGAATATTAAAATCTTAATTCAATTTAAAGCACTGTCATTCACAGGCATGCCAAACAGTGAGATGACTAATTATTATGCAAATGAGGCAGATAGAAAAGTGATTAATAATTGCACAAATTAAAAATTATTGTAAACATCCTGTGACGAGCGATAAGTCCGTTGGAGAGGCGAGGGCGGTGGGCTGGGGAGGCCATGGTGGAGCCAGCTCCTGCATCCTTATTTCCTCATTAGGAGGATTTAATTAGCGCCAATGATGGGGCTCAGTGTTCCTAGGGGCGAAGGAGTGGGGGCTGGCCGTGCTGATCTGCAGGCCCCCTCCTGCTCCTCCTCAGTGCCCGGCGGCCGCACTGGACTGGCTGGACAGGGGTGGAGGTTGGGGACACAGGCCAGTCACCCTGAAGGATAGGTGTCGACAGCTCCTCTGCTGCCTGTACCAGCTGCTCCCTCAGGTCTGGGTCGGCGGTGATGGAGAGCAGGCCTTTGGGTGCTGGGCATATCCTGGGTCAGCCACAGGCCTAGTGAAGGGACACACAGAGCAGCCCTGGAAGTTCAAGTGAGGGTGGACAGGGGCACACTGTTGCCTGGATCCAGGGTTCCCCAGTTCTAGGGGGTGTGGCATGGAGCCTTGAGCTGAGTGACTCCCCCAAGTCCACACCTCCCTAGACGGGCCTGTGTAACAGCTGCTTCATTGGCCAAGCTTCTCTGGCCTGGCAGCACTACTGGGGCTTTCTAGGGCAGGCCACTCTCCATCGGCTGAAACAGGGCAGCAGCTGGATTCTCTTTAACAAAACATGCCCACTAGCTGGAGTGCAGCTGCCTCCCACCGCCTCTGGAGCCCGGAGCCCTGAGCAGGTGTGGACGGGGCTGTGGCCAGGCCTGGGGCAGGTGGCTGATCCATCCCGCTGCTCTCCCCAAGTCACCATAGGCCTCAAGGAGGTGGTCTTCCATGTCCAAAGAAGGCCACAGAACAGGTCAGCAGGTCAAGGGCCTGGTGAGGGGCTCTGATCACACAAAGGGGCAGTACATGCTGGAAACAGGGAAGGCTCCTGGGGGAGGCTGGGGTTGGGAGGATGCAGAAAAGAGGGTGGGAAGTGGGGAAAAGGGACAGCAGGGTCATCCAAGTTTTCATTTCCTCCCAAGGATCCCAGATTCCCCAGTAGCCTTTACCAGGCAGGGCTAAGAAGCTGAGGTTTGTTTTGCACAGGCTGGAGGTCTAGTCTGTGCGCCCCCAAATTTCTCTTCCTAAGTCTGGAATACATATCCACCCCCCAGCCCCCATGGGCTTAGCCCCCATTAGTGCAGGCTTAGTGACTGCCCGCACACAGCCCTGTCACCATGGGCAGCACTGGCTGATGTCCCCCATCCTGGTATCCTGTCTTCACTCCATCCCTATTCTGATTCCTGGAGAAGGACACTGTTTTCCTACTGGGATTCCAATGATAACTTCCTGAAACCTCCTAGTCTCTGAAGCCCCTTCCTTCACTGGGAGCTGTTTGACCACCAGGTACTGACCTTTCACAACCCTTGCCCCCTGTCTCCTTGACCTCTACTGACACCTGTCTGTGATGCTCCTGAACTGAGCTTGGGTTTTTTTTTTTTGGCTGTACTTTCATGCATTGGAAAAGGAAATGGCAACCCACTCCAGTGTTCTTGCCTGGAGGATCCCGGGGACAGGGGAGCCTGGTGGGCTGCCATCTATGGGGTCGCACAGAGTCGGACATGACTGAAGCGACTTAGCAGCAGTAGCAGCAGCAGCATGGCTTGTGGAATCTTGATTCCCTGACCAGGGGCCAAACTCCTGCCCTCTGCAGTGAAAGCGTGGAGTTTTAACCAGTGGACCGCCAGGGGAGTCCCCTATCCTGGGTTCTTACTCTGTTTTTTTCTTTGTGTTGGGTGTTCCCATCAGGGATTTTCTGATGAGGTTGCTGATTCTGTGTGACCTCAGGCAAGTTGCTCTACTTTCTCTGTATCTGTTTCTTCGTTGTCATGATGGGGACGATACTACAACCTCCTGAGAGATCAGTTTATCCTTTCATGAGTTTTTAAATTTATCCTTTCCCATGAGTACCTACTCATTCGTTCAGTCACTTCCATGTTCCAAGGGCTGGCGATGAAAAGCTGCAGACAGTCTCTAGGATTCGTGGGAGACAGACAAGGGAGGAGCATGCGCAGAGGCCCAGGGGAGCGAGAGGATCAGAAATTTAGAGATTGACAAGGAGTTATGAGGGACTGGAGGACAGGTTGTGTTAGGGAGCCACTGGGCTGAAGGACATTGTGTTCCATGGAATTTTGATAGTATTTTGTGGACTCTGAGATGGCAAGAGCGGGCTTTGTGCAGGAGGCAGGGATGACCAGAATGGTTGTGGAAAGACCGCTTCAGTAACACTGTGGAGATGGGCAAGACCAGAGGCAGGGTCCCAACCCCGCGGCGATCTGCCTGCAAGTGAACTGTAGCTGTGTCATGGGGCCCGAGCAGGAGGAGATGGACATGTCATGAGGCAGAAAAGGCGGGATCTGGCCTCCTGAGTGGTCATGAGCAGAGCTGGGTCCAGGCTTCTGGTGTGGAGGGGTGCTGTTCTCTGAGAAGAGGAGGGATATGGGGCAGAAGAAGAGATGACGGTGTTGTTGGGGACACCTTGGGGGTGAGGATTGTGTTTGATGAAGTCACTTGGGACGTAGAAGATGTTGAAAACCTGCTCATTGATATTGAACGTGCTCAAGTTCGGGGCTTTGTCTGTCTTGTCTTTTTTTTTTTCTGTCTGATCATATCTAGATCTTTATAAGGAGCCTGACCCTTTCCTGGAGGCTGACCTCAACCTTCCCCTGATCTCAACCTTCCCCTTCCGACCTTTCTGTAGTGGGCATCTGCACTGCGTGCCTGCGTGTAGCAGGACTCTGAAGCTAGCCTCTGACACTCAGTTGTGCCTGCATTCCCATTGCCTCCTCCGCAGGCTCCTGTGGGATCGTGGGTTCCCACTCAAGAGCCTGTGGCCTGGCTTGGGTTGCTGTTAACCTCCCTCCAGTGCTGCAGCCACAGAGAGGGAGGTCGTTCTCTATAAGTACCTTCCAGATCCCTGTGCTCCAGCTCCAGGAACACAGAGGAGGCCTTGTGGTTGATGAGCCCCCTGCCAGCCACGCTGCAGGTCTCACGGCTTCAGCCCTGAGAGGGTCCTTGCTGCCAGCAGTCCCACGTCCCAGAGCCCTGGGTATTCTCTCACCTGGGGGTGGATGTAGGGGTCCGACTCTGGGGCCCTGACAGCAGGCAGGGTCCCAGCAGTCCAGTGGAGCCGCTCCCCCTTCAGGACTGGTTTTCTGAACCAGGCTGCACAGTTCCTGAGGCTGCTGCCACACTGCAGAAGAGCAAGTCGGTGACCGCTGCCCAAGGTCCAGCTGCTTACTCCCTCCTCTGGGGCAGTGTGGGCCAGAATTAGGCTCCCGGGTAGACTCCCTTCCGCACCCCCTACCCCAGGCTCCCCATCAAGAGAAGAGCAGCTAAGAGTGAGTGCCTTGTGGAAGCTGTGATGAGGAGCCCCTGGTGGCCCCCAGAGGGCCCCAGTGGGCACTGTGCCCTGCAGTCCCAGGTTGCCCTGGGGATGCCTGGGGCTGTGCTTTTGCTCCCAGTGACACCCAGAGAGTTTCCCAGTAACCTTTTCAGTGTCTCCAGTGGCCCCTTTGTGTCCTTATTGTGCCCTAGTATCTCTCCAGTGGAGACCCTGTAAGGCCCCCAGCACTCGTGGTGGGGATCCCAGGAACACTCCAGTACCTACCAGGTAGCTCCCAGTTGTGCCCAGGATGCTCCCACCCTGGACACCTCACAGTATCTCAGCGTGTGCCCAGGAGGATGCGGTGTTCCCCCCAAATGTTCCAGCATGTTCCCAAGAATGTGCCGACACAAGGCCCCAAGATCCCACTGTTCCTGCAGGGTTTCCGGTAGACTCTTGCTCCCAGAGTGCCAGGGCCAGCTAGGGATGGTGCCGAGAGGAGGGTCTGTGGCCCCTCCACTGCCCGGCCTTGCCCCCCAAGGGGGAGAGAGTTTCTCCAGTGGGAAGGGGTGGGAAGGAGAGGGGGTAGAAACTAACATTTGCTGAGTGCCAGCTGTGTCTTAAGCATTTTGTCTGCTGCCATAAACCACAGGGTGGGTGGTTTCCCATGTTAGAGAAACTGTTACCTGGAGAAGTTCAGTGATTTTTCTCAGAGTCAGTAAGAGGCAGGGAGCGATCTGAAGGCAGATGTGTGGGCTCTGACTCCACTACTGCCTGTCCAGAGCCTCAGAGAACCAGGGAGGAGGCAGTTCCTGACCAGAGATCCGTGGGGGGTGGGGGCAAGGTGGGGCAGCCTCCCAGACAGGTGGGCTCTAGGCTCCTTCCTGTCCTTACTTTGTTGTCTTCATTCCCAGGAAAGAAAGGACGGGGCCTACAGTTTCTTTGGAGTGAAGCTCTGGTTCCTTGGAGCATCGATGCTCTCAGGCAAGCTGCAGGTGTCAGATCCACCCCTTCCAGTTTCCCAAGCCCTTTCAGGTTCCAGATGTTACAGCCATGGCCCACCACACCCGCAGGCCAGTCCCGGGGTCAGCCTGAGGTTCTGGGCTCATTCTTGGAACCTGCCCACAGTCCAGGTTCCAGGTGGTGTGGCGGCCTCCCCGTTCCTCCCCCTGCTTGCTGTAGCTGCTCCTTCCTTGCTGCCTATATCAGTGGCCCGTCTGCCTCTCTCCCACTGGCCGCCTTCCCCGGCATGGGAGACACTTGCAAGGTGACTTTGAACAGTGCAGACTCAGTGGGAGCAGGTATGGAGCAGCCTTGCAGGTAGGGAAATGGGGGCCAGACTGGGTCCCTCTGCCCTTGGAAGCATGGGTGGAAGGGCAGAGAGGACAGGGAGCCAGAGGTTGAGAGTATGACTGGGGGGTTTCTGTGCTGGCGGGCTGGGCTTCCCAGGTGGTCAGTGGTAAAGAACCCGCCTGCTAGTGCAGGAGCCACAGGAGACTCGGGTTTGATCCCTGGGTTGAGAAGATCCTCTGGAGGAGGAAATGGCAACCCACTCCAGTGTTCTTGCCTGGAGAATCCCAGGGATGGGGGAGCCTGGTGGGCTGCCGTCTCTGGGGTTGCACAGAGTTGGACACGACTGAAGCAACTTAGCAGCAGCAGCAGCAGGCAGTTTAGAGATAGATTGCTAGGTTCATATCTCTCGGTTCATATCTCTGTCTCTCTCACCTTGGACCCATTAGAGTCTGGGAACCCCAATTTAAAGGCAACCAGTAATGTTACTTACTTGTCACATAGTAAATGCTCAGTTAAAAAAATCCTGGTGGAAGGTGCACTTTTTCGCATGGATGTTACACTTCAGATACTCATACTTGCATGTGTATGTGGTGCGTGGGCTTTCCCTGTGCTCTGCCCTTCCCTGCTTTGCTCTTTCCTGTTGCCTCTAGAGGGTTGGGTGGAGGTGGGGAATCTCCTGACCAGTCTAGCTCCTGGGGCTGGAGGTGCTAAGTGCTGCTCAGGAGAGTCAGGTTCAGAGGGGAGGGAGCTTAGCCTAGGGCAGGGGAGCCAGAGTCTGGCAGGGAGGTTGGGGGGCGGGTGGGGAGGAAGGAGGACTGGGAGGGTGGCCAGGGGTGTAGCAGGCCCTGCATCTCAAGACTGCAGAGCCTTGAAGCATTTGGGTGGCTGCCTTCCCGCTGGAGCTCACCCATCCATCCTCCTCGCAGAAGACCCAGCCGTGCCTCTGTCAGGGCCCTGGCCCAGGAGTGTGTGGGCGTCTGCCCTGCCACTTGCCTCTGGGGGAGATTTTTGGCAGGAGTAGAGGGGTTTTGGGCTCTCAGGTGAGCTCCTCCAGCTGGTTTACCCTAAACAGGGAACAGTTTGGTGAGAATGGGAGACAGTTGTGAGGCAAGCATTGATGGAGTCTGTGGGTCTCTGCCCCTTCCGGGAGGTATCAGGGACAGGATGGCCTCTGGGAGCTTCTGCAGGAGAGGCCTCTCTGCTAAGAGGCTTTGGGGTGGGGCATCCTGGCCTCAGGAGCTGGGGTTGGCTGGCCAGTCTGAGGGACGGGCTCCTTATTCTGTGTCCTCTCTGCGCCCTACTCCTCCCTGCGGCCTTTTGCCCTGACAGGGACAGGAGAAGGTGGGGAGAAGGGAGATGATCCCTGACCACAGTGGTATCTCTGGTGACAGTGAATTGAGGACTAAAAATCAATAATGCTGATATATGCCAGCCATGCTTAATTACAGAATAACTAAGGACAATCAGATTAAAAATTCAGTAAAAAGGGACTTTTCCAGTGGCTCAGTAGTAGAGAGTCTGCCTGCCATGCAGGGGTCATGGGTTTGCTTCCTGACCCGGGAGATCCCACATGCAGTGGAACAACTAAGCCCGTGCTCCACAACAAGAGAAGCTGAGGCAGTGAGAAGCCCGTGTGCTGCAGGTAGAGAGCAGCCCCTGCTCACTGCAGCTAGGGAAAAGCCTGCCCAGCAGTGGAGACCCAGCACAGCCAGAAATAAATAAATTATTTTTAAAAATCGTTAAAAATATTGGCCAGGGGCCTCAGATTTGTGCCCCCTTCCCACACCCTCAATATAAAATAAATCTCTCTGTACCTGTATAGCTTCTACTGAGCATTTCTCAATGGAAGAAATGCATGTGGGGCAGGCAGCTTACTTCCCCCAAGTCTGGTTCCCTCACCAAATACCCCTGGAAAATGGGTGGGAGCACATGGGGAAATACTGAGAGAAAGAAAGGCCATGGTGTGGGCAGGGCCCGCGTCAGGTAGGGGGCTCTGCTCCCCGCTCCCACCTCCCCCTCCCCTCAGTGAGAGTGAGGAGAACAGGCGCCTGGGAATGTTTATGAGCCTCTTGCTTCTCTTTTTCTTTTCAATTACAATGATATCTCAGGTAATTAACTACTAATAACCTTGTAAATTTAAAATGGATCCTCTCCCTTTTGGCCATCTCAGGAAGACTTAAGTCACAAGGAGTCAGCGGTTTGGAGGAAAGGGGACTGGGTGGTGGGGGTGCAGAAGAGAAGGTAAGAAGACCTGGGAGGGTGTCCAGAGCTGGTTCCTGGTCAGAGCTCCAGGCTGCAGGAGAGGAGAGACTACCGGGAGAGGCCTCATGGCCGTGGGAGTCCAGGGGCACTGAAATCACTTCCGCCCAACACATTCCCAGATGACACCCCGTGTCACCCCAAAGCAGCACTTGGCTTGGGAAGAGAGCTCGAGGGCCCAGCACACTGGACTTTTATTATGGTCCAGTACTCAGCCTAAGGCATTGACCTCTGAGGAACCGTCACTCGTGATCCTGGAAACACAACCTGCTAAGTGATGGTCTCTTCTCCCACCTCCACTTTTTCCCAATCTTAGGGATTTGAGATCTCTTCAGAAAGAGAATAAGCTTCTCATTCTGATTGGTTAAACATTTGTCAAAAGTCAGGCATCTGGATGAGGAATCTGTGATCTTTTTCAGTTCAAAAGATGTATTCATTTGACAACTTACCAAGTGCAGCCCAGGTCTTAGTGATACAAAGATGAGGAAAGATATAGTCCTGTCCTCAAGGACCTTGTGGTTTCATGGCCAGAATCTGACAAATAAACACATAATTAGAACATAAATTATGTAGAGCGCAGGCAGAAAGATACCTGACCGTATATAAGGGTATGGGAATCCTGGAAGGCTCTACAGAGAAAAGGGTATTTGAACTGGACCTTGTCGGGTGAGGAAGAGTCTGCTAGGTGGGGAACACAGAGAACAGGAGGACCATTCCAGCAGAAAGAATAGCATGGAAGGAGACGGCATGGCTCCTGGGGGAACATGCTTTGATATGGATGGAACAGTGACTATAGGGATGAGGCAGTGGCTGGAAAGAGAAGCAGAGCCGGATCATGAAGAGTTGGTAGGATTTCTTCTGAGAGGTGACCTCCTGGCCCGTGGGAACTTAGCCAGGGGGCGCCACTTAGCCACAGCTGGATGCCTAGGGAGACTCCAGCCTTGTGACATTAGCTCCAGGAAGGTTTGGCAAGGAGTTCTCATTGCCCTGCTCTCCTCTTTCCATTTTTTTTTTTTTTTAGAGTTAAAGAAGAGGTTGGCGCGTGGGGTGAGGGGACAGCTAGAGATTTCAGGGTAAATAGGTCCCCTGGTTTGATTTCTGTCTGTCCCACAGTGCTTTGCAATCATTTGGAGACTTTGAACAGTGAGTCCCAGGGTGTGTGAGGGCCTCTGCTCCCTGCCTGGGGAACCCACTGCTCAGAAGTTGGGACTCTCTGTTTCCAGAGAATCTGCTATTCCAAGATGGGTCCCTGAGCTTGGTCTGGTGATACCCACTTTCCTTAGCTCCTGCAAGAGGTCTGGGTGAAGGTGGGTGGTGCAGTTCTTAGCAGGTTGACTGCTGAGGGACACCACCCCTGTCCAGGAGGAGTAAGATGACCTTTTGGAGCTCCAACCCTAAGATTTGGGGGCTAAAGCCATCCTGGGGGCCATCAGCCTGCTCTCCCAACAGACCTGGTCACCACCTGCAGACCCCGTGGTCCCTGGAGGGCAGCATCATTATCTTCTGAGTAGGGCCTCAACAGTCTGAGCCTCCCTTCTCTTGTCCCCCTTCCTGCTGTTTCATTTTTTTTTTTTTTTTCAAGACAAACAGCCGCAAAGCTCCATCTCTTAATGAAACTGTTTGATGTTGATTAATTATGCAGCTGCCTCATTTGCATGCACAGGCTGTGGCTTTCCAGCTTCTCTCCTACCCTCCTCTGCAGGAGCCCTCTGTGAGTCTCAGGCAAAAGGGATACCTGGTAACTCCAGTGTCTGCCCACTCCCAGGCCAACCTCCCATCACCCCATATCTACAGTGGGTGGCAGAGGCTGGATTGCAGGGTCACAGTTGGGGTCGCCAGGTGGGGATATGTGCTGTGAACTCTTGAACCTAAGAAGATGGGGTGCTTGGGTCTTACCTGGCTGCTCTCCTTTACTTACCAACTGTTTGGCCTTAGACAAGCCATCAACCCCTCTGATGTCAGTTGCCTTTTCTGTAAAGTGGGAGCCAGATTAACACCACCCCAATGGGCCATATCTCGTGTGTCTGTCTATCTCCGGTGTCAGGAACAGTGCTACTTGAAGTGGGTTTTTGAATGATTGGCTGGATCAGATCTTGGGATCTTTTTAAGATGTTATTCCAGGGTTCCATGGGATCTCCACTTGTGCCAGAGTCCCCATTCCCACCTGCTGTAACCAAGGCCCTTTAACTTCTAATGGTCACAGCATTGATGCAGCATCCACCATTTTAGAATCCTGTCCTCAACAAGGAGACCCTCCAGGGCCTTGCACCCACACACCAGAGGACTCTGTTTTGGGGGAGATATAGTAGGAAGAATGGTGTGGTTCATGGACTAAGCCCCTGGTAGAGGCCATGGCTTGTGCTGAGGCCAAGGTCATGGAGAAGGGACCAAGAGTCTGTGATGTCCCCGAAATTCATGTACATGTCGGGCCAGGTAGGAGGAATCTTGTCAAGTGGGCTTTGGAAGGGCAAAATTCACACTGAGTTACAAAGAATGGAATCTGAGCTATCATGGAAGATGGAAGAGAATTTGGGGTTTCCAGGCAGTGAATCTCAAGCTTTCTGGGATCCAGGAACCCTTCAGCTATGGATTTCTATTCCTACAAAATGTGTATTTGTTCCTGTAAGCCCAAAAGTATATTGAGGGCCTTCTTGGGGCTCTTGGACCCGAGGCAAAGGACTCTACTCTGGTCTTGGCAAAAAAAAATCTGGGGTTCTTAGAAAACCAGAGGGAACAACAGGTACAGTGGGAGCCAGAGGGCCTGCCCAGGGTCTCTGTGGGGGTCTGAGTGGTCTGGGGAGGGACAGAATTCACCGTGGGAAGAAGCTTTCTCTGAAGACCAAGGAGTGGCCCTTGGGGGCAAAGGGCAAGCAGGCTGCTGCAGAAGAAACACAGGAGCTGAAGGAGAAAGGGCCCTGATGTGGCCCGTGGGGGCAGGGGTGGAGATGGAAGCAAGATCAAGGAAGAATGCCCCATCTTGGAATGGTGGTGAAACCCCAGGCAGAGCCATGAGGCTGCGGTGAGAAGGCCTCCAGAGTGGGGCAGGGAAGGCCTGGAAAGTTAATACCTGGGCTACAGTGTTCAGAGTGAAGAGGCCAGGAGTCTAGAGGGAACCAGGGAACTGAGACAAGACCATGCCTTCATCTCCTCACTGATGCACACTTCAGAGAAACGTGCAATAGGTGTGGACAGGGAGATGGACGTGGAGAGGTTAGGAACCAGATTCAGTGAGATGTAGGGGAGACACTTGTGGAGGGAAGGAGCCAGGATTTCAAGTCAAGTCTGTGTGACTGCAAGCCCTGCTCTGTCCGCCCTACACCATCTGTACTCGGTTCTTGGTTCTTCCGTGGGGCCTCATGCTCCAGATGCCACTGTCTATCTTTCCTCTACAGTCAGCAGTCAGGTGTGTTCAGAACGGTGGTCAGAGGGTTTCCTTGTCTCTAATCCATGGTCACTGGGCTTTGGGACCCTGCTGTTATTGTGGGTGCCCAGTTGGCAGTAGCTTGGTTTCTGAAAAATTGCCAGAGAAAGGATTAGAATAAGAGCTTCAGAAGGATGGCATTTCTTGGCTAAGCACATTCAAGAAACCAAATGAGAGACAGTTTTGGGTGTTGGGAAGTGTACCAAATGGGGAGCCGGTGAACTGGGGCTTGGTGCTAGTCTGCTGGTAGCTGTCTGATAGGTCTTTGGTGAGTTACTTTCTCTCTTTAAGGCCTCTGTTTTTTAAACTGTAAATGGGATAATTATCCATTCATCCACCATCCATCTGCCTGTCCACCCATTATTGTCCCATCCATCATCCATCCATCCATCCAGGCAGCAACATTTATTGAATGCCAGCTCTAGGATGGGTGCTGTAGGCAGCAGTGGGCTTATACAGGAATGACAGAGCTGCCATGGTCCCTTCCCTTGTGAATGTTAGAGTAGACCAAAGAAGAAACACATGGGGAAAAAAGTCTGTCTCCCAGGTTGTTTGGAGACTAAAGTAATGAGATACCATGGGAAGGGGCTTTGTATCATGAAGCGCTTTCTTGGTAGGAGTTCTTGTTATTACAGAGGTTCAGTCCAGCCAAGAGCTAGTGCAAGTAAAAGTGTTAGCCGCTCATCTGTGTCCAACTCTTTGTGACCCCATGGATTGTAGCCTGTCAGATTCCTATGACCATGGAATTCTCCAAGAAAGAATACTGTAGTGGGTTGCCATTTCCTTCTCCAGAGGAACTTCTCAACCCAGGGATCAAACCCAGGTCTCCTGCATTATAGGCAGATTCTTTACCATCCGAGCCACCAGGGAAGCGCAAGAGCTAGAGAGGCCTTCAGGTCATTGAGCCTATGATTCAAAGTGTTTAGTCCCATACTCCTCCATTCCCTCCCTGTTATCCACCTCAGCTAAGCCCTGGAACCACTCCAGCTGTGCTGTCCCTGTGGGAGGGAAAGGAAGCCTTGGTGATCAGCTGTGTCCCAGTCCTGGCAGGGGGGTATGGGGGAGAGCTGAGCTGATTGATACTGATGAGCAGTACTGAACCTTGGCCAAGCTGGAGAGGCAGATGAAGGGAGGGGGTGTGTGTGTGTGTGTGTGTGTGTGTGTGTGTGTGTGTGTGTGTGTGTAGTTTGAGGGTGCTCCCGATGAGGGTGTCATAGATTCTCCAGGAACTGGTCCTGATGTAACCCCTCTCTCATGCCACTCTTGGCTGTGTCCAGCCAGTGCCACTTGTGAATGCACAGTGGAGAGGGCAGAGCTATGGTAGAAGAAGAAGAGGATGGTCCAGAGGGAAGACCCTTCCAACAGTGATCTTCTCCAGATTCAGGGGAGGGAGCCTACTTACTTTCAATGTTTTTAATACTTGAATTAAGTTGATTTACAATGTTGTGTTAGTTTCAGGTGTACAGCCTAATGATTCAGTATTTTTGCAAATTATACTCCCTTCAGTTCAGTTGCTCAGTCGTGTCCAACTCTTTGCGACCCCATGAATCGCAGCACGCCAGGCCTCCCTGTCCATCACCAACTCCCGGAGTTCACTCAGACTCACATCCATCGAGTCCGTGATGCCATCCAGCCATCTCATCCTCTCTCATCCCCTTCTCCTCCTGCCCCCAATCCCTCCCAGCATCAGAGTCTTTTCCAATGAGTCAACTCTTCGCATGAGGTGGCCAAAGTACTGGAGTTTCAGCTTTAGCATCATTCCTTCCAAAGAAATCCCAGGGCTGATCTCCTTCAGAATGGACTGGTTGGATCTCCTTGCAGTCCAAGGGACTCTCAAGAGTCTTCTCCAACCCCACAGTTCAAAAGCATCAATTCTTCGACGCTCAGCCTTCTTCACAGTCCAACTCTCATACCCATACATGACCACAGGAAAAACCATAGCCTTGACTACACGGACCTTTGTTGGCAAAGTAATGTCTCTGCTTTTATAGGGTATTAAAAGATAGTGGGTATAATTCCCTGTGTTATACAGTATATTCTTTGTGCTTATATATTTATATATAGTAGTTTGCATATGTTAATCCCATACCCCTGATTTGTCCCTCTCCCCTCCCCTCTTCCCTTTGGTAATCGTATGTTTGTTTTCTGTATCTGTGAGTCTATTTCTGTTTTGCATATGTATTCATTTGTATTGTTTTTTAGATTCCACATATAAGTGATAACATACAGTATTCGTCTGTCTCTGTCTGACTTATTTCACTAAGCATAATATTCTGTAGGTTCATCCATGTTGCTGCACATGGCACTATTTCATTCTTTTTTATGGCTTACAGTCCATATTGTATGTGCATACCACATCTTCTTAATCCAGTTGTCTGTTGATGGGAACTTGTGTTGCTTCCATGTCTTGGCTATGGAAATAGTGCTGTTGTGACTGCTGCCACTGCTGCTAAGTCGCTTCAGTCATGTCCAACTCTGTGCGACTCCATAGATGGCAGCCCACCAGGCTCCCCCGTCCCTGGGATTCTCCAGGCAAGAACACTGGAGTGGGTTGCCATTTCCTTCTCCAATGCATGAAAGGGAAAAGTGAAAGTGAAGTTGCTCAGTCGTGTCCGACTCTGCGACCTCATGGATGCCGCCCACCAGGCTCCTCTGTCCATGGAATTTTCCAGGCAAGAGTACTGGAGTGGGTGGCCATTGCCTTCTCTGCTGTTGTGACTATTGAGGTACATATATCTTTTTGAATTGGTGGTTTTATTTTTCCTGGGTATACACCCAGGAGTGGAATTGCTGTATCACATAGTAGCTCTATTTTTAGTTTTTAAGGAACCTCCATAGTGTTTTCCATAGTGACTGTACCAATTTACATTCCCACCAACAGTGTAAGGGAGTTCCTTTTTTCCACATCCTCTCCAGCATTTGTTATTGGTAGACTTTTTGATGATAGCCATTCTGACAGGTGTGAGGTGATGCCTCATTGTGATTTTGATTTGTTTTTCTCTAATGATTAGTGATGTTGAGCATCTTTTCACGTGCTTGTTAGACATCCATATGTCTTCTTTGGAAAAACGTCTATTCAGGTCTTCTGCCCCTTTTTAAAATTGGGTCCTTTTTAATTTATTTTTTATTTTTGATATTGAGTTGTATGAATGTTTGTCTATTTTGGATATTAACACCTTTTTGGTCTCTTCATTTGAAGCTATTTTCTCCCATTCCATAGATTGTCTTTTTGCTTTGTTGATGGTTTCCTTTGCTGTGCAAAAGCTTTTAAATGCATTTAGGTCCCATTTGTTTATTTTCACTTTTATTCTTTTGCCTGGGGAGACTGAGCCAAGAAAATATTGCTACAATTTATGTCAAAGAATATTGTGCCTATCTTGTTTTCTAGGAGTTTTGTAGTTTTAGGGCTTATATTTAGGTTTTTAAACCATTTGAGTTTATTTTTGTATATGGTGTGAGGAAAAAATTTTTTTTCCCCCAGAAATGTTTTAATTTCATTGTTTTACATGTGGCTGCCAGGTTTTCTCAGCACCAGTTGTTAAAGAGACTTTCTTTTCTTTGTTATATATTCTTACCTCCTTTGTCATAGATTAATAGACCATAGGTGTGGTGTGTAGGTTTATTTCTGGGCTGTCTATTCTGTTCTGTTGATTTATGTGTCTGTTTTTGTGCCAATACCATGATGTTTTGATTACTGTAGCTTTGTAGCATAGTCTGAAGTCTGGTAGGGTTATACCTCCAGCTTTGTTCTTCTTTTATCAGGATTGCTTTTGCAATTCTGGGTCTTTTGTGATTCCATACAAATTTTAGGATTATTTGTTCTAGGTCTATGAAAAATGTCATGGGTATTTTGATAGGGACTGCATTAAATCTGTCGATTGCTTTGAGTAGTATGGCCATTTTAACAATATTCTTCCAATCCACAAGCACAGGATCTCTTTCAGTTTCTTTGAATCATCTTCAGTTTTCTTCACTAATGTTTTATAGTTTTCAAAGTATAGGTTTTTAACCTCCTTGGTTAAATATATTCCTAGGTATTTTATTCTTCTTGATGTTAAAATGGGATTTTTTTCAGTTTCTCTTTCTGATATTTCTTTACTAGTATAAAGAAACACAACCGATTTCTGTACATTTATTTTGCTACCTTGCTGAATTCATTTGTTAGTCCTAATAGTTTTTGTGTGGAGACTTTAGGAGTGTCTGTGTCTGTCATGTCATCTACAAATAGTGACAGTTTTACCTTTTTCCTTCCCACTTGGATACTTGTACTTCTTTTTCTTGTCTGATTGCTGTAGATAGAAGTTCCACTACTATGTTCAATAGAAGCGGTGGGGGTGGCCACTCTTATCTCATTCCTAAATTTAGCAGGAAGGCTTTCAGTCTTTTGGCATTGAGTACTATGTTGGCTGTGGGTTTGTCATGAGTGGCCTTTGTTATGTTTTGATATGTTCCCTCTATACCCACTTTGATGAGAATTTTTACCCTGAATGGATGTTATCAAATACTTTTTCTGGATCTGTTGAGATAATCATGTGATGTTTGTCTTTCCTTTTGTTAATGTGGTGCATTACATTGATTGATTTGTGAATGTTGAACTATCCTTGTAACCCTGGAATAAATCCAGCTTGATCATGGTGTATAATCCTTTTTATGTATTGTTGGATTCAGTTTGCTAATAATTTATATTCATCAAAGATTTGGCCTATAACTTTTTTTGTAGTGTCTTTGTCTTGTTTTGGTATCAGTATAATGGTGGACTTGTAGAATAAATTTGGGAGTGTTCCCTCCTCTTCAGTTTTTTGGAATAGTCTGAGAAGGATAGGTATTAGTTTTTCTTTATATGTTTGGTGGAATTCCCCTATGAAACCATCTGGTCCTGGACTTTTGTTTGCTGGGAAATTTTTTGTTACAAATTCAACTTCACTTCTAGTGATTGGTCTGTTCAAACTGTCTGTTTCTTCTTGACTTAGTCTTGGAAATCTGTATATTTCTAGAAATTTGTCCATTTCTTCTAGGTTGTCCAATTTGTTGGCATATAGCTATTCATAGCATTCGCATGATTTTTGTATCTCTTTGGTGTCAGTTGTTATTTCTTCTCTTTCATTTCTCATTTTATTTGCATTCTCTCTTTTTTTCTTAGTGACTCTAAGTTATGACCAACCTAGATAGCATATTCAAAAGCAGAGACATTACTTTGCCAACAAAGGTTCATCTAGGCAAGGCTGTGGTTTTTCCTGTGGTCATGTATGGATGTGAGAGTTGGACTGTGAAGAAGGCTGAGTGCTGAAGAATTGATGCTTTTGTTTCTTTTTTTTTTTTTTTTTTTTTTTTTTTTTTAAATTTCAGGTATACACGTGCTCCCCATCCTGAACCCTCCTCCTCCCCTCCCCATACCATCCCCCTGGGCCGTCCCAGCGCACCAGCCCCAAGCATCCAGCATCATGCACTGAACCTGGACTGGCATCTCGTTTCATACATGACATTTCACATGTTTCAATGCCATTCTCCCAAATCTTCCCACCCTCTCCCTCTCCCACAGAGTCCATAAGACTGTTCTATACATCAGTGTCTCTTTTGCTGTCTCGTATACAGGGTTATCGTTACCATCTTTCTAAATTCCATATATATGCGTTAGTATACTGTATTTATGTTTTTCCTTCTGGCTTACTTCACTCTGTATAATAGGCTCCAGTTTCATCCACCTCATTAGAACTGATTCAAATGTATTCTTTTTAATGGCTAATACTCCATTGTGCATATGTACCACAGCTTTCTTATCCATTCATCTGCTGATGGACATCTAGGTTGCTTCCATGTCCTGGCTATTATAAACAGTGCTGCGATGAACATTGGGGTACACGTGTCTCTTTCTCTTCTGGTTTCCTCAGTGTGTATGCCCAGCAGTGGGATTGCTGGATCATAAGGCAGTTCTATTTCCAGTTTTTTAAGGAATCTCCACACTGTTCTCCATAGTGGCTGTACTAGTTTGCATTCCCACCAACAGTGTAAGAGGGTTCCCTTTTCTCCACACCCTCTCCAGCATTTATTATTTGTAGACTTTTGGATCGCAGCCATTCTGACTGGTGTGAAATGGTACCTCATAGTGGTTTTGATTTGCATTTCTCTGATAATGAGTGATGTTGAGCATCTTTTCATGTGTTTGTTAGCCATCTGTATGTCTTCTTTGGAGAAATGTCTATTTAGATCTTTGGCCCATTTTTTGATTGGGTCATTTATTTTTCTGGAGTTGAGCTGTAGGAGTTGCTTGTATATTTTTGAGATTAGTTGTTTGTCGGTTGCTTCATTTGCTATTATTTTCTCCCATTCTGAAGGCTGTCTTTTCACCTTGCTAATAGTTTCCTTTGATGTGCAGAAGCTTTTAAGGTTAATTAGGTCCCATTTGTTTATTTTTGCTTTTATTTCCAATATTCTGGGAGGTGGGTCATAGAGGATCCTGCTGTGATGTATGTCAGAGAGTGTTTTGCCTATGTTCTCCTCTAGGAGTTTTATAGTTTCTGGTCTTACATTGAGATCTTTAATCCATTTTGAGTTTATTTTTGTATATGGTGTTAGAAAGTGTTCTAGTTTCATTCTTTTACAAGTGGTTGACCAGATTTCCCAGCACCACTTGTTAAAGAGATTGTCTTTAATCCACTGTATATTCTTGCCTCCTTTGTCAAAGATAAGGTGTCCATATGTGCGTGGATTTATCTCTGGGCTTTCTATTTTGTTCCATTGGTCTATATTTCTGTCTTTGTGCCAGTACCATACTGTCTTGATAACTGTGGCTTTGTAGTAGAGCCTGAAGTCAGGTAGGTTGATTCCTCCAGTTCCATCCTTCTTTCTCAAGATCGCTTTGGCTATTCGAGGTTTTTTGTATTTCCATACAAATTGTGAAATTATTTGTTCTAGCTCTGTGAAGAATACTGTTGGTAGCTTGATAGGGATTGCATTGAATCTATAAATTGCTTTGGGTAGTATACTCATTTTCACTATATTGATTCTTCCAATCCATGAACATGGTATATTTCTCCATCTATTAGTGTCCTCTTTGATTTCTTTCACCAGTGATTTATAGTTTTCTATATATAGGTCTTTAGTTTCTTTAGGTAGATATATTCCTAAGTATTTTATTCTTTTCGTTGCAATGGTGAATGGAATTGTTTCCTTAATTTCTCTTTCTGTTTTCTCATTATTAGTGTATAGGAATGCAAGGGATTTCTGTGTGTTGATTTTATATCCTGCAACTTTACTATAATCATTGATTAGTTCTAGTAATTTTCTGGTGGAGTCTTTAGGGTTTTCTATGTAGAGGATCATGTCATCTGCAAATAGTGAGAGTTTTACTTCTTCTTTTCCAATTTGGATTCCTTTTATTTCTTTTTCTGCTCTGATTGCTGTAGCCAAAACTTCCAAAACTATGTTGAATAGTAACGGTGAAAGTGGGCACCCTTGTCTTGTTCCTGACTTTAGAGGAACAAACAAAAATTCCTAAACAAAATTCTAGCAATCAGAATCCAACAACACATTAAAAAGATCATACACCATGACCAAGTGGGCTTTATCCCAGGGATGCAAGGATTCTTCAATATCCGCAAATCAATCAATGTAATACACCACATTAACAAATTGAAAAACAAAAACCATATGATTATCTCAATAGATGCAGAGAAAGCCTTTGACAAAATTCAACACCCATTTATGATAAAAACTCTCCAGAAAGCAGGAATAGAAGGAACATACCTCAACATAATAAAAGCTATATATGACAAACCCACAGCAAACATTATCCTCAATGGTGAAAAATTGAAAGCATTTCCTCTAAAGTCAGGAACAAGACAAGGGTGCCCACTTTCACCATTACTATTCAACATAGTTTTGGAATTGATGCTTTTGAACTGTGGTGTTGGAGAAGACTCTTGAGAGTCCCTTGGACTGCAAGGAGATCCAACCAGTCCATTCTGAAGGAGATCAGCCCTGGGATTTCTTTGGAAGGAATGATGCTAAAGCTGAAACTCCAGTACTTTGGCCACCTCATGCAAAGAGTTGACTCATTGGAAAAGACTCTGATGCTGGGAGGGATTGGGGGCAAGAGGAGAAGGGGACGACAGAGGATGAGATGGCTGGATGGCATCACTGACTCGATGGACATGAGTCTGAGTGAACTCCAGGAGTTGGTGATGGACAGGAAGGCCTGGCGTGCTGCGATTCATGGGGTTGCAAAGAGTCGGACATGACTGAGCAACTGATCTGATCTGATCTGATCTGGCTGAAGTTTTATCAGTTTTGTTTAATTTTCAAAAAACTAGCTCATAGTTCCATTGGTTTTTTTCTATTTTTGATCTCTGTTTTATTTACTTCTCCCTGATCTTTATTATTTCCTTCCTTCTGTTGACTTTGGGTTTTGTGTGTTCTTCCTTTTTTAATTCTTTTAGGTAATATACATGTGTGCATGCTAAGTTGCTTCAGTCATGTCTGAATCTCTATGATGCTAGGGACTGTAGCCTGCCAGGCTCCTCTGTCCATGGAAGTCTCCAGGTAGGAATACTGGAGTGGGATGCCATGGCCTCCTCCAGGGGTCTTCCTGATCCAGGGATTGAACCCACTTTTCTTATGTCTCCTTCTTTGGCAGGTGGGTTCTTTACCACTGGTGCCACTGGGAAGCTCCCTTTAGGTGGGATAGGTTGTTTATTTTATTTTATTTTTTTGTATCTTGAGGAAGGACTATATCACTTGGAACTGATTTTGTTGCATCCCATAGCTTTTAGAAAGTTGTGTTTCCATTTTCATTTGTCTCAAGGTATTTTCTGATTTCCTCTTTGATTTCATCATGGACCTTTTGGTTTTTAGTAGCATGTTGTTTAGTCTCCATGTGTTTGTCCTGTTCTCTTTTTTCTTTCAGTAGCTGATTTCTGGTTTCATACTGTTGTGGTCAGAAAAATGCTTGATATAATTTCTTTTTGTCACTTTAAATTTGTTGAGGCTTGTTTTGTGTCCTAGCGTGTGACCTATCCTGGAGTACATTCTACGTGCACTTGAAAAGAATGTGTATTGTGTTGTTTGGGGATGTAATGCCCTATAGTTACCAATTAAGTCCAACTGGTCTATTGTATCATTTTCACTCGTAGTGTTTTTGTCTCCAGACTTCTATTTGGGCCATCTCCTCTGCAGGAAATGCCCTGTCTTTTCATTTCTGCATTCCATCTGTCCTTCCAAACCACAGCAGACACCTTCTGCAACACATCTGGCCTCCCTCCTAGTTGGAAGGAGTACCTTCTTCCTGGTACTTGGTTCATGCCTCTCTTGTGACACACATTCTGTTCTCCTTTGAAACACACATGTTGGGTGTTTCTTTTGTCTCCCAGCATTCTTAGGGAGACTCCCTTCATCAATAACACATCACACTATGCCTGACACTTAGTAAGTGCTCAACAAAGTTCACCAAAAGATGCAAGAATGTCTTTGAAGGTGTATTTTACAGATGAAGAAACTGGGGATCAGAGAGGCAAAGAGTTTTTGCTCAAAGCCAAACAGATAATGAGAAGTAGATAGAGACTTCAAAGTCAGATTTGTTTTAAGGTAGTTTATTATTTGAGGGGACTTCTACAGACAACAGGTTCAAACATTTAAATTGTAAGTGATGAAAAATAGCCAGTCCAGGCACTACCCTTGTCTTTACTAGAGGAAACTTCATTAACAGTCCATACCTGATTGTCTACATATGTTTCAGAATCACAAATGTGGTAAACCCTTTCTAGAGAACAAGTTGTTAATGGTGGTGACCTGGGATGACCTGGACCCCAGAGGCAAATTCACATTTATGCTTTGTTTCATGAGGACTGTCCCTGCCCTAGTGATTGTACTGGAGGGTGTGTGTGTAAAGTCCAAGGTCCTCTCATTCCAGGCCCAGAACCCCTCCCAGCCCACCAAAATTTGGCTCCGTCTGTGGGTCAGACCTTCTGATTCCTGGGGCTCCCCTGGGTGAGGGGGTACCCTCTCTGGAAGTGGGTGTGTGGCAGTGGGAGCAGGAACTGGCAGCCAGTTCCTCGAGCTCGGCCTGGTGTGAGCCATGGGGGCTTTATCTTGCCATTAATGGTTTTCTAAATTGGTGGCAGTGGAGCAAAAAACCCAATTTGCGCCTGGAGCATGCATGATTACTATTGTAATAACCTCAGCTAATAAGAATATGATGTGGGGCTAGGCTGGGAGAGAAAACACATTTCTCATTAGCTTTTGATTAATTACTCCACATAATTTCTTAGTTGTGGTGGCCAAGGGCACGGTGGGATGTTGCCCTCTCCTCACCTCACCTTAACCCCATGGGCTAGGGGTGTTCTAGGGATGGTGGTGTTTCCACAGTGGCCATGGAGGGAGAAGGCCAGGTCTTTCCTCCCACTTCTCTCTCCTCCTCACATCCTTTCCCTGTCTTCTCTCCCGCTTCCCTCTCCAGCCCTCCTCTGAGCAGCCCCCTCTTTCCCTGCCTTCTTAATCTCTTCTTTTCTCTTTTCCCTCCCTCCCTCAGCCTTTTGATGGTCTCCGTGGGTGTCTGACTGGCCCTTGGTGACAGCCCACACTGTCCCCTTGCACTGCCAGGCAGGTAGGTGATGGCTAGTTTGCAGGTCCTGAGCTCGGATTGGATATTCCCTCCTGCTCTCCTCACCTGTCCCTAGACCTCCCCGGTCTGACCTGGGGACCTCTTTTTGGCTCACCTGCTCCTGACACAGGATCATTTCTGCCTGGCTCTATGCAGTTTGGAATTGTTCTTGCCCCTCTACCACTTCACCACAGGCAGAGGCGCCTCCTGGCCTGAGGGCTCTGCCCCTTTCTCCTGGTCCCTGGCAGTTAGGTCCAAGCTGGACAGTCCCTCATGTCCTCCCACCTGGGATCTAAGTGCTCAATACGACAGTGGCTGGAACATTTCCATTTTATTTGTTACTCAGCAAGTTTATGTTGACCTCTACTCTATACTCAGAACTGCGCCGGGCACCATGGGGGTCTAAGAGAAAGGACAGGCGTGGTCTTGCCATCAGGTTGGGAAGGCTGTGGAGGAGGGACAGACACCAACACAAGGCAGTGTGTACCAGTGCCCAGTGGGTGAGGCAGAGAGAGAGCCTCAGGGGAGCAAGGCTTCTCAGGGGGGGTTTCAGAGGCTTCATGGAGGAGGGGGACTCAGATCTGGATAACAGAGGGGAGAGGACAGGAGAAGGAATTCCTCACTAGGGCACAGTGTGAGCAAAGGCCCAGAGGTAGGAATGCTTGAAGCAGTTTTGGAGGATGTGAGTGTGGCTAGTGTATAGTTGAAGGCTGACTCTTGAACATCTCAAGATTTGGGACATACGTGATATCTGATTGGGAATCCTGAAAGGTACTCCAGTGTGAGGGTGATCTCATAGCAGTGGCTTGCTAAATGGGTAATGGTGGGGTGTATAAGTTTTACATTGCTACTGTAACAAAATACCACAAAATCAGCAGCTTAAAATAACACAGACTTATTATGTCATGGTTCTATGGGTCAGAAGTCCATGTTGGCTTGACTGGTTTCTCTGCTCTGGGTTATACAAGAAATCAAGGTGTCGGCTGGTTGGGCTTCTATGAGGAGGCTCTAGGAAGATTCACTTTTAGCCTCATTCAGGTGGTAGGCAGAATCCTGTTCCTTGTGGTTGTAGGACTGAGCTGCCCCCCTTCCATTCCCTTGCTGTATGTAAGTTGGGGCCACCCTTATGTCCTGGAAGCCCCTCCCCAGTTCTTGCACATGGGCCCCTATATCTCAGAGTCAGCAAGTGTCTCAAATCCTTCTGTTCCCGAACCTCAATGACTTCCCCTTCTGCTGCATCTCTTTGACCATTTTCCTGCTTTCTCTTTTGTTGTATCTCTCTGACCTCAGCTGAGTAGTTTCCTGCTTTTAAGGGATCATATTACTAGATGGGGGCCTACTCAGATAATCCAGGATAATCTCTATTTTAAGGTTCATAACCTTAATTTTAGACATCTGCAATGTCCTTTTGCCATGTAACGTACCATCCAAGTTCCATAGATTAGGGCATGGGCATTTTTGGGGAAGGGGTTATTCTACCTATTCTATGGGGCAAGGCAGATGAGGTGGTTCCTGCATCAGGCCTGGTAAATGGAAATAAGGGCTGGAACCTGGGTGGAATGAGAATGGAAAGGCAGGGAGGGGAATATCATTTCAAAGGAGACTAGAGGCTGCTTGGTGATTGGTTGCATGTGTGTGGATGGGTGGGAGGGAGTGAAGGGGAGAGGAGGAGTTATCCTTGGAGATCCCCTGGAGTAGGAAATGGCAAGCCACTCCAGTATTCTTGCTTGGAAAATTCCATGGGCAGAGGAGCCTGGTGGGCTACAGTCCATGGGGCTGCGATGAGTCAGACACGACTGAGCGACTGAGCCACCAGCCTAGGAAATAGGAGCAAAGTGGTACTCGTCGGTCACTCTAGGAGAGGCCCTGGTTATGGAGGGCAGATGATGCATTTGTTCCCGGCAGGTGACTCAGGGATGACAGCACCTGCCCACTTGGAAGGCCCTGTGAGCAGGAGGGAACACTCACCAGCAATGTTAGACCAGGTGATACTCATTTGTGAACGATTCCCATGAAAGCAGTGGTTGAAGGCTTGGGGAGGGGGTGTGGGGGTAGATTGTTGTGTCTAAGGGAGACAGGATAGAAAGGAAGCTGGACTAGAACACTGGGGGATGACCAGACAAGAGATGGGGGGAGGAAGAAGAGCTGGAGAGAGTGAAAGAGCAGGCACAGCTGGGCAGCTGGAGAGGAAGGAGACGAGCTAGGAGAGGGCCCATCTGTGGGGCCAGGCGGCACTGGTGCTCAGGGTTAGAAAGGGCAGAGGGTGGGCAGGAGCGTGGGATGAAGGCCGGGCAGTCGGTGATGGAATGATTGTGGTGATGGGGACAGGTGTTTCTTTTTTAAAGAAATTATTTTAAGTACAGTTTATTTCTAATACTATACTGTGTTAATTTCTGCTGTACAGCAAAGTGATTCAGTTATACACACACACACACATTCTTTTTCATATTTTGTCCATTCTGTTTTATCACAGGACATTGAATATAGTTCCCTGTGCTGTACAGGAGAACCTTGTTTATCCATCCTATGTATAATAGTCTGCATCTGCTAATTCCAGACTCCCAATCCATTCCCTTCCCTGCCTCCTCTCCCGTTTTCCAACCAAAGTCTGTTCTCTACGGGGAACAGGTATTTCTCAGTGAGACCGGGAGGAGAGACTTGGTGGTGTGGAGGGAGAGAGTGGGGACACCCACCAGGCTCAGTGGGGCCCACAGGCACTGTATGCCAGCATGGAGGGAGGGGGCAAGGCCAGGAAAACAGCAGAGGAAGTAACTGGCACTGCTGGAGGAGAGGGAGGGGCATGATTCCGGAACAAGGTCCCCAAAGTGGCAGGGGCTGGAGTCCAGAGCCGGGGCCTTGGGTGGGCCTGGCTGGGCACGGGCTGTGGGCTTCTTAGAACAGAATTTGGGGACAGAGGACAGGCCAAGTGGGGGTGGGGACCTGGGGTCCTTCTTATTTTGGAACCATCTTCTCTCCCGAGTATCTGGTGTGTGTGAGGGGTTGGTTCTCCACAGCACAAAAGCTCCTGGAGTGAAAGGAGTTATCTGATTCCAGGGGTCTGGGGAAAGGAGGCACACGGGTGTCTCCCCAGCCAAAGGGTCCTCTGGGAGATGGAGAGCACCCTTGTCAGCCCCTTCCTCTTAGCTCCGTCAGTGCAGTGTCAGCCCCTGGGGCCCTGCATGTGCCAAACGCCCAACTGAATCCCAGCCTCCCCGCTACTTCTGACATTTCCAGAGCCATTGTTTGAGGCCTAATTGCCTGCCGCAGCACACTGCTCAGAGCCCCCGCCAGCCATGTCACCCGCTGGTCCGCGGGGCTGCTCAGAGCCGGCTCCCACTGTTTGCGGTGGCCGGATGCCAACAGGCAGGCCCGGAATAAACCAGCAGCAAAGGACGGGTGCAGTCTTTGCAGGCGCCGGCTTCGGGCCCTCGATGTGTGCATGTCCTTGCGAGTCTGCGCGGACCTGTGGGCCTGGGAGGTGTCCATAGCTCAGGCCTCAGTGGACTTCAGGATCAGGGGTCAGGGAGGTGGGCATAGGCGGTGCAGAGGGGCTGGTGCAGTGGTGGAGGCTTTGGGAGGCCGGCTCACGTTCCAAGACGGGCTGGGGCAGGATGCCTGCGGATGGCTGGAGGAAGGCCTGGAGGCCCAGGGTTCAGCACTGCTTCCCTCCGCCCGAGCCCCAGTGTTCCCCAGACAGATCCTGGGCCTGGCCAGCCCCCTGAGGCCACCGCAGGCCCCGCCCCCACACGCCCAGACCTGTTGGGTTGCCTGCGCCCCCTCCCACCCCAGGAGGGAAGAGGAAATCTCGCTAGAGATCCACATAGAAATAGATGTATTTCTGGATAAGCAGCGAGCCTGAAAAACGGCTGAGCCAGAGTCTGCTCCGCTGACAGAAGATCTATGTACCAAATTCCTCTTCAAAATCTATTTCTCTGGAGATTTATTCTTGCCGAGCTGGGGGAAGCTCTGGGCGTCGGGGCGTCCGGGCAGCTGCTGCTCCACCCTTTCCCAGCTGAGCAGTGGTCACAGTAGTCAGCAGCGGCCAGCTCAGGTCGGTCAGAGCAGAAAAGTCAAGAGGGATTTGAATGGCAAAAAGGTCATTCTCATAGATTACCCCGGTTGGTTCGGAAGCTGGCGTGATGCAGCGTGACACCCATCCTGGCGGCTGAGAGAATAAGTGATGGCTATATTTATGTTTCCATCTAAATGCATGGATCAAAGCAGACACTTTAATCTATTCAACAACAGCCCGAGGATTAAAAAGTTGCAGGCAAATCACACTCTTAAATTGGTAATATATTTTTGCTTGTCACTTGACAAATCATTTTAGAGAGTGACTCCAGGCCGGGTGGGGGACCTGGAGATTTGAACCTGGCTCCCTGCTGGAGAGCGGCCCCAGCACCCCCAGATAGGACATGAGTTCCCTCACTTGCTGTGGTCCCTGTGAGTCCCCACACAGGACTCCTGGGTGGGGGGAGTAGTGGGGAGTATCAGGCCTAGGATCACATCTGGAAATCTGTTTTAATCTCCAAACAGCCTAGCAGGTAGGCACTGTAATGACCCCCATTTTACAGACCAGGAGAATCATACGCATGGCTTGCCTGGGGCACACAGTCCTAAGTGGGAGAGTGGGACGCAAAGCCAGAAGTCCCCACCCCAGGTCCAATGCTCTCGTTCGCTGGAGCTGCAAGGACAACAGAGAGCAGCAGAGACTGGTCTGCCAATTGTCTGTGTCTGCAAGTTCTTCACTTCCCAGTTTCCTCATCTGCAAAGACGGGGATAATGATGGGGTTGTCCTCAGGATTTAGTGAGGTGACTGACGGAGTAAGTGAGATGCCGTAGTAAAGACACTGATAGCCCTTTCAGCATGCTGTCTGACATGTGATGAGAACACATGTTTGTGCTGAGCTCTGAAGGACAGGACCAGAGAGGTGTATGTCTGGAGCCTGAGAAAGAGACTCACAACCATGCCTTTTGA
Source organism: Bos mutus (assembly GCF_027580195.1). Classification (NCBI taxonomy): domain Eukaryota; kingdom Metazoa; phylum Chordata; class Mammalia; order Artiodactyla; family Bovidae; genus Bos; species Bos mutus. Next base: position 52,493,938 of record NC_091631.1, read on the forward strand.
GGAATGGTTGAAGGAACTGGGGCCCCTGAATCAGGAGGAGAGAAGGCGGCCTCCTAATGGAGGCTGGGTTGTGAAAAGAAAGGGAGATTTGCTTTGTGCCCTGTGGCCTCAAAGAGGGACAGCTGGATCCTTAGGGAGACTGGTGGGTTTCAGCTAAAGAGAAGCAAGAACTTTCTAATCACCAGCCTTGGGAAAAGATGAGCTCAGGGTTCTGGGAGCTATGTAGGCTGAGGCCCTTTGAGCCCTGGGTGGTGGTGATACTGCCCAGGCTCGGCATTTAGATGAGATTTCTTTAAATGTTCTTTCCAAATAGCAGAGTCTAAAATTCCATAGTAGTAGGGTTGCTCCCAATCATTTCCAGTAACAGAACAAGAATATTTGGGTAGTTTACTGGGAACATATTGATTTATGCTTAGCTCTGCTGCTGCTGCTAAGTCACTTCAGTCGTGTCCTACTCTGTGCGACCCCATGGCTCAGATCCCCACTAACCTTGGGGGATGTGAGGTGGTACGGTGGTTCAGGAGTTGGCTGGGTGGCACGGGAAACAGCAAGGCAGTTGTGCTCAAAGGAGGCAAAGCTAGCCTTGGGTGAAGGAAGAATTCCTGTCCTCACCAGATATTGGCCAGAGTGGTCTGAGGAACTGGGGCAGTGCCAGCCAACGGTGGGCTTGGAGCTCGGAAGACTTGGGTTTCCATCTGGCTCCATATATTAACAGCTCTGTGTCCAGCCTTAAGTCCCCTAATCTTTCCAAGCCTCAGTTTCCCCCGGGGGGAAACAGAGAGCTTCACTCCCTGCTCACCTTTCAGAGAATTGGGGAAAGGCTGGCTTTGCCTCTGCTTTGGCCGTGGGAGAGGGGCGCTATTCCAGGAAGGGAAAGGGTGCCTTGGGCGTCCCGTGGTCTGGCTGGTCCTAGTCCTCTCCAAGTGCCCGCCCAGCCGCTCCCGCAGGGGCCCCTCCCATCGGCGCCCATCCGGCTGCAGGGCACGTTCGCGAGCTTCCAGGTCGCAGCTACGCGCTGGCGCGCGGCCAAATCACACCATCTGCCTGAACGGAAATGCAGCGCAGGTGTGGGTTTGGGGCACAGGTAATTGCTGATGGCTGAGCTAGCTCTTCCCGGATGTGGTTCCCGGGCGGCGGCAGCGGCCCGCATCGTCCCCCGTTGGGCCCACGCTCTGCGCCTTCCTGCGCCTTCAGCCGGTTCCTGCGTGTGAGCTTCAGAACAGCTAAGCCAGGGAGGTCAGGGCATTATCGGATTCGTTTTACCAGCGTGGAAATCAAGAACCAGAGGTTAAATCTCTGGTCCAGGGTCCCGGAGCCAGTCAATAATGGGCCTGAACCAGCCCTCCAGGTCACCCGACTCTTAATTCCATTTTCCTCGCGTGACCCGCGGCGCCGTGCAGTTCAGCAAACATTTATGGAGGGCCTTGTATGGGTCAGGCGCGGCGCTGGGTGCGGGGGTGCAGACCTGCGTTCTGGCTCTGTTCTTGGGAGGGTGCAATTTGAACCCTTCTGTTTGGCCCTGAGGTTCCCAGTCATACCCCACAACCCTGCGTCAGACATGCATTGGACACCCAGGTACCTGCGCAGGTCTGGAGGGTTCATGCAGGTAATGCTTCGCTGGGAAGACTCCTTGGCTTGTGGTGCAAGGCCTTTTTGAATCTGACCGGAGTCTATTTTTGTGCATACTCAGTTGCTTCAGTCCTGTCTGACTCTGTGACCCCATCCATGGTCTGTAGCCCACCAGGCTCCTGTGTCCATGGGCTTTTACCTGTAAGAATACTGGAGTGGGTTGCCATCTCTTCCTTCAGGGGATCTTTGGGACCTAGAGGTAGAACCCGCGTCTCCTGCAATGCAGGCAGATTCTTTACTGCTGACACCTTTGTGGCTCCATTCTTCTCCATACCCTCCTGGGCCCCTGAGTCTAGCTGCCCAGGTCGACCATCCCGCTGTTCTACAACTGTGCCGGGCCTCAGTCCTCCTTTCCAGCCATGAATGTGGCTTGTCTAAACCCGCTTGTGAGGTCAGCCTGGCTCAAGTGTGACCTCCTCCCCTCAGTCGTCTTTGATTCACCCTGATTCTTCCCCATCAACACATGATCCCTTTCCCTATGCTCAGTGCCCTTTGTGATGCACAAGGCTGCATAGTCTGCAGTTTCCATGTGGCTCCCCGACTCCTTCCCTGCCAGACTGTGGGCTTCTCAATATCTGGGTCTGTGTCTTACTAATCTGTGACCCTCCTCTAGCACCCTCCCCCGCCCCCCCCCCCACACACCCTGCGCACACTCCAGCTTGATGCCTGTCCTGCAGGAGAGGCTCCGAGACACAAAGGAGATGGTGTGTGTGAAACTGTTTTGTGAAGTACCACACGGCGCCAACCCTGCTGCTGCTAAAACTGAAAAGTGTTTAAAACTCTATGAAATAAGGAGGTTCATCTCCACAACCCCCAAATTTTAAGTTCTAGATGATTTTCAGTATCAATTTAAAATCACAATAATAACAATAGCTTAGCATTTATTGGCATTTTGTGCCTGCATTAGCTATCATTATTATAATAGGAATATGTGCTGTGTTAAGTCACTTCAGTCGTGTCTGATTCTTTGCAACTCAGTGAACTGTAGCCCGCCAGGCTCCACTGTCCATGGGATTTTCCAGGCAAGAATACTGGAGTGGGTTGCCATTTCCTTCTCCAAGGGATCTTCCTGACTCAGGGATCAAACCCCTAGTCTCTTAAATCTCCTGCATTGTCTATACCACTAGCGCCACCTGGGAAGCCAGAAATATGTACACAGGTATATAATTTTTCCAATTCTCTATTATATTATTTAAATGATCATTAGGACAGTATTGAAATAATGCCACAAATATTCACATATACTTCAAGAAATTCTCAACAAAATGTCCCACCCTTCCCCCAAGTGACCACATGACCTCTGGCTGTCAAGGGCCTCAGTGGATGGAGGCTGCGGTTGTCGGTTTTCCCCACTAGATCAGGAGCTAAGCCCCAGGTAGCTCTGTGATTTTGTCCCTTTTTCTGTAGATGTGTCCCTTTTTCCTAGGAGTGCAACCAGCAGGCCTCTTCTACTTCCCTTCTGGGGCCAGTGGGCAGTGAACCAGGAATGGGTAGCCCCTTCATAGAGCTGAGCACAACAAGGAACATGCATCTCTGAGTCTGTCATCAGAATGTTTATGTCAAGTCTGCACGACGAGAGGATTGTTGGGTTTCTGTCCTTTGGTGTTTATGGAGTACATAAAAAAGAACTACTCTGAGTAAATAAACAGAGACGATTAGAGGCTTCCTCAGTGGGGGGCACCGTTTAGGAGACAACAAGTGAGGAGAGTTGTGGCTGGGGTTCTGTGATGCTGCTGAGTTGGAACCATATCTCATTTCTGAGTTGAAGTTTGGGCTCCTCAGCTTCTGAGTCTTAGCATCCAGAGGCTCTGATCTCAGTCCACGTGTATGTGCTGTGAATGTCCCCACGAGCATACAGGTGAGTGTGCGTTTCTCCCTGTAAATGTGGGTCTATGTGTGTCTAAAGGTGAGTGTGTGTGTGCCATCTGTGCATGTGGGTGTGTGTAGAGAATGTGCATTGGGGTGAGTCTGGATCTTTCCAGGGGTACAGCTTATATATTGTGGACGAATGTGCATTTGTATGCAGGGGTCAATGTTTTTGAGTTTGGAAATGGTGCAGGGTGGAAGTGGGGCGTATTTCGTGTGAACAGGTGTCTGAGTTTGTGAGCCTGTGTTCACAGTGCAGTGTGGATGTGCATTTCTCAGCACATGCCTCTGCCTGAGTGGGTGGGTTGAGAGGTCGTAGGTGAGAGAGGGTCATGGGTGAGTGGACACATGTGTGCTCCCCAATATGCAAGCTCTGAAGACAGGTCTCTGCAGACTCTGAATGCCCAGCTCCTGCGGCTCCTGCTGGCTTGGTTGCTGCCTCTGGCCCCTGGTGGTTCTGCCTTGCTGGTCCGCAGAGAGATCAACACCCTTCAAACCAGCTGCCTCATTGGCTGCGGCTCACTCAGTTAGCCTCCCGATGCCTGCAGTTGCCATGGAAACCGAAGTAGGTCTGTTTCTGCCTGCCACCAGGTCCCTGGGCTAGGGCAGCTGTGGGCCAAAGCCACTGTGGTGAGGGCTGGCTGTGCGGGAAGCGAGGAGAGGTCTGGGGGACCCTCTGAGCCTGTTTCTCTCTACGTCCTTCTGGAGCCTCTTTTCTGTCTCCAAACACAAGAGCAGGTCCCTGCTGTCAGACAGCTGGGATCAAAACAGCCCTGTTAGGCAAGGGTCTGAGCAGTTGACTCTTTCACACACATACAAAATCCTGAAAAAAATTCAAGACATAGGCTAATTCCGTATTACTCTGAATGTCGTTTGTATATCACTAATTCAGTGCCTAAAATAAAGTGGGTTTTAGGAGAGAGCTGATGCTATCTGATAGAACTCTATACATGCTTTTGTGGTCTGATTTTGTGTGTGTGTGTGTGTGTGTGGTCTACTTTTATAATAGGCATCTTCTCAGAGTTCACCACATTGGGAGAACTTGAATATAACACTGTTAAGCATAGAAGAGATCACAGATCCTGTTTAGTTTTGAAAAACTGAGGAGCAAGCACAAACCTAGCTGTGTAAGCAAAGGGCAGTGCATTGTTAGGGAGACGCATGAAAGCGACAGAGCCATAAAGTAAAGCCAGGGGATGATTAATATGGGAGTTAGGATAGTGCTTAACTCCAGTGGTTAGTGGGGAGGGTCACAAGAGAGGGGGCTGGGGAAGTGAGGGCTTCTAAGGCACTAATAACATTGTATACCCTAACCCGGGTGGTGGAGAATCAGGTGACTGTTGCTTTTTTCAAGCACATACATATTTATACTCTTCTGTATGTGCTGTACCTACGATCACAAATCACCCATGCTGAGCCTGAGGCCCTGGCTTGATCCGAGTAGGTAATAAGAGATAGTGTGGGGTCAAGGAAAGAGGACAGGGTGGGAATCAGGCTTTTATGGGTTCCGAAGCTGCCTCTAGCACCGGCTGGCCAACATGTGACCTCGAGGAGCCTTTCAAGTCCTCCCAGATGCAGTTTCCTTGTCTGTAACATGACGATGAATGCATTAGACTTATTCAAGTGAAAATTAGTTTTGAGCTTTCTTTGTGTGGGACATTGTGCTCGGAGGACAGATGTCACGGAAGCTCAGGATGGAGCAAGGTGAGTGCCCTGGAAGGGCACGGTATGATGAGAGAGGCTCTGGGGGTGTGGTCAGAGCTGGGGGAGAGATGGCCATGGAGGAAGCGTGTTTTGAATTGGTTCTTAAATGATGGGCCAGGTCTCCGGTGGCTGAGACAGGGAAGGAGGAAGTGAGGAAGGGGAGGCTCAGTGCTGTCAAGGGAGAGGCACTTGGAGAAGCGTGTGTGTGGAGGATGGCCGCGGCATGATATTTACAATGAGAAACTCCCCAGACTGGGCCGGAGAAGAAGACAGCTGGCCTAGCTGAGGGCAGGGGTGGGGCAGAGGGAGGGGGAGTGAATCAGGTGCTGCTGCTAACCCGCCCTGTCCTGAAAGGTGACCACTTCGTCCACAAGACCTTGCTGCTCAAGACTGTGGGCCTCTCAAGACAATCTGGGCCACATACCGCCCCTGCCCTCCCACCCAGCCCCAGGCCTCTACATTGGGCAGGCTGTGAGAAAAAGATGCTCCCTCAGATGAAAGCCTTTGGGCCGCAGGCATATGAGGTACCCACCACCCCACACTCATATCCAGACAAGCCCCATCCCAGCCAGCTGCCAGAACAGGTGTGTGTGGCAGCAACACCCTCTGGAAAGTTCCTGGGGCTAGGACACCGCTGGCCAGGATGTCTCTAGTGGCCATCAGGACGGCCTTACCCTGCCCTGCCCTGCCTCCACACTGGCCTGTTCCCTGTAACTTTGAGTGCGTGATGATAAGGCAAGGAGGCCTGAACTTGGGAACAGAGAAGCTAGGTCCACATCCTGGCTCCATCTCTTTGGAGGAGGGACAAGTCTCCAGCCTTCTCTGGTGGGTCTGAGGTGTCCTTGTCTCCAAAGTCAGGGGTGAAACAGTCATCACACAAGAATGTTCCACGTAGAACAGCTTGCCCCTTCCAAGGGGAATGACTTGCTCACCTCTGACCCTCACCTGCTGGGTACCATTCTCAGGAAACCATACTGCTTTGTCTTGGTGAAGATGGTGTCTCAGTGGTGAAGTGAGTGAAATGCTTTTGATGTTGCAAAAGGACAGTGTCAGGGCTTCAGAGCACCTTCTTCCTGGGGGCTGCCTGAATGATGACTTGTTGGAGAGACCCTGGGGAAGCAGAGTTGCTTGTGTTTGATTGTTCTTGGTGGATAGGACCTGGTGGGCAGATGAGCTTTGTGAGCAAGCTGGGGATGGCAGGTTACCAGAGGTGGGGCCAAATAAGAGGGGTTTCTCCTGACTGATGCTGAGAACCTGGCATTGGAGATGGGAGGTGCCCGATCAGAGACCACCCGCCCCAGGCAAGGTGGTGTCCACCTCAAGGACTATGACAACTCCAGGAGAGGGAGTTGATGCCTGTCATTTGTGTATGCACTGAACACGTGGTGGTTGTTGTTTAGTTGCTAAGTTGTGTCCACCTCTTTTGTGACCCTATGGACTATAGTTCACCAGGCTCCTCTGTCCATGGGATTCTCCAGGCAAGAAGTGGATTGACATTTCCTTCTCCAGGAGACCTTTCTGACCCAGGGATTGAACCCGAGTCTCCTGCTTGGCAGGATGGTTCTTTACCACCACACCACCAGGGAAGCCCTGAACACATGGTCGGTGCTCAGTATTTATTGAACAAGTGTCTCTGGGGCAAATTCAATGTGATTGGTATTATTGAATCTGATGATTGGTGAAGATCTGAGGAGGCAGGCTGGTGGTGTCAGGGGTCCACCATCGCTGCTCTTGGTGGTAGAGAGCATGGGTTTTGGAAACAGGTAGGGGTCTGAGTCCTGGCTCTTGCATTTACTGTGTGACCTTGGCCTTCTCTCATCTCCAGTTTTTTCATCTGCAAACTGAGTGTCTTTGGTGCCTGAGTACAGCACATGAGGATCAGATGAGATGGTCATGTAGAGGACCCAGCACTGTGCTTGGCACGTAGTGAATGCCAGGAACTGCTCAGTCCACAGCACATGGTGGCTTGGGTGGTATGGTCACTCGGGTGGGAGGGGTGCAGCGCAGAATGTGGAGGGCAGGAGGGCAGGCGGGTTTGTGGCAAGGCTTGTTTGTCAGTCAGGTGGAGGGCAGCGAGGGGTCATCAGGTCAGTGCTGTGTGGAGCTGAGAGTGAGAAGGATGAGCCTGGGTGAAGAGGAGAGCCATGCTTGGCATCAGGCAGGATGTTCAGGTGGCCTGCTCATCGCTTCATGCACCTGCTCACTGAGCGAAGGCGTACTCAGCCTTCACAGTGCTCCGGACATGGACACTTACTCTGCCAAAACCCTGTGAGATTTCTTCATCATTCAACACATGTTCAGGGCGTTTGTCCATTGCATGATTTTGTATTTACCTGCCCTGTGCTTTCTAGTAAAAGTCTTTTGCAGAATGTTTTAACCTTGCCTGGGCAGACTGTGAAGGAAAGGGAAAATCTATCCACATTTCGATCAGGAGAGATGGGCTGTGGGGACAGGTTGAGTCATGAGACCAAGCGCAGTGTTGGAGCAGGGGGCCCAGCTCTGCTGGGAGCCCTGGAGGAGGCCGTTTCTTAGCTTGATGCCAATGGGAAATTCAGGCCAGGAATTCAGCCGAGCAGCAGGTCCCCTTCCCCCTGGCTCTTGCTCCTTCATCCAGCTGGGACCTTGCACCTCATGGCTGACATGGCTGTGGCCTGGCTGACTCCAGATTTTGCCCCATTCTTGACCATCACTGGCCTCTCCTTCCCCCCCAGGCTGTGGCCCCTGAGCCTTCTCCCTAAACCTTCCTTGTCCTGAAAAGAGCAGTAGCATCAGGGCCAGAGAGAACTACACACAGTCTCTTGGAAATAGCCCCTCTCTCAAGGGTCAAGATTAGTCAAGGCCAATAGAATTGGCAGTCATGGTGCTATGGCCGTGTGTGGTGTTCTGGTAAGTTCTTGGATCCTGTCTACAAGGATGCTTTGCCGGGTGGCTTAGGAGATCTGCCTCCCCCTAGATTGTGACACACCCACAGGGCAGTGTCAGTAACTCTGAGAGCTGCACCCTGTCCTGGGGATGCTGTGTTGGTCTGGGTTCTCCAGAGAAGCAGACCAATAGGATATAGAAATGTATCTGTTTAATTATTGTATTTATTGGCTCATGTACTTACAGAGGCCAAGAAGTCCCCCAATCTGCCATAAGCAAGCAGGAGAACCAGGAGGGCCAGTGGTGTAATTCAGGCCAAGTCAGAAGGTCAGAGGACTGGGGACCCGATGGTGCAAGTCCCAGTCTGCATCTAGTCCCCAGAACCGGGAGCGCTGGCAGATGTCCCAGCTCAAGCTAAGAGCAAATTCTCCCTTCCTCTGCGCTTTGGTTCTATTCAGGTCCTCAGCACATTGGTGGAGGCATCTTCTTTACTTAGTCTACTGATTCAAATGCTAATCTCTTCCAAAGACACCCTTGCAAACACACCCGGGGAGCAGTGTTTTGCCATCTGGGCATTCCTTAGCCCAGTCAAGTTGACACATAAAATCAACCATCACACATGCTCAGCCCCACTTCCAGCCTGGCCTGCAGCCTAGTTGCTTTGTGTGTGCTCAGGACTCAGTCGTGTCCAACTCTTTGCGACCCAATGGACGGTAGTCCACCAGGCTCCTCTGTCCATGGGGTTTTTCAAGGCAAGAATACTGGATCGGGTTGCCTAGTTGCTAGAACTCACTTTATTCACTCTTGCATCTGGGCCTTTGCTCCAGTACATTCCTCTGTTGAGCTTAACTGAGTCCGACCTGTGGAAGCACCGAGTCGGAAAGAACAGCCTCTGGAGTGGATGAATGCAAGTACAAATCTCCAACTCTGCCCTTTTCTGTACGAGTTTGGGCGAGTCTCGTAAGCCCTGGCCTCTGCTTCCCCGTAGGTGAGAGGAACCTTGCAGGAAAACCTGAGGCTCAGAGGTGATGCGGGTACGTGCCCCTGGCATCTGAGAGAGCACTCAGCAGATGGCCAGATTCGGCAGCTTTGTTTCCTTTTCGGAAAAAGACTGGGTGTGCAGACTTTATTTCAAATGTAGGTGCTAAAAAGTCCACCTCCTCCACGAAGTCATCCTCTGTAGCCCTGTGCTGCTCTTCAGCCCCAGGCCCTTGGTGGCACCCCCCCGGGAAGCCAGCTTGTATGTTTGTGTTGTTGGGGGAGCATGGAGGGGAGTGTCTGTCGCTTTTACTCCCAGTCATGGGGCGCATACAGTGCATGGAGAAGGTTGGCTGATCTGTGGATGGTGGGCAGGGCTGCGGGGGTGGGGGTGGGGAAAGGAGCTGAGGGCCGTCTTAGGGCCTTGGCAGCCAGGACTTATCCAGGCTGGCTGCAGGTGGGTATAGGGAGGGGCTGCAGCCATCTTCCTCGCTCGCCCCCCCATCTCCATTTGGGGGACTCCCACCCCCACCTCCCTGACCTTGTTTCTCGTCGGTTCAGCCCTGTCCTGCTAACGAGCTGAGCCAGCCGCTTGGCACCCGCCTCTCTGATGTGCTGACTCAGTCCTGTGGCTCCCGCTTCCTCTGCCCTTGTTTGAAAACGCCAAGTTAATTGCTCTCCAGCTTCAAGCTGCCCTGGCAAGGGCTTGGCCCCCCGCTTTCTTCCACCCTTCCCCACGCCCCGGGAGGGGGACAGGCCAGCAATCCCTAGCCCAGGGCCTGCCCTCTGTGGACAGGGCTGGGGGTTGGGGAGTGGGTCCGAGGAGCAGAGAGGGGGCCGGCTATCGCTGTCCATCAGGGAGAAGTGGAGCGGGGCTGGCCCTCTTGGAGCCTGGTCCCCATATTTCCTGGCCCCTGGGATGTGGGAGATGCCAGCCGCTGCCAGGGTGGTCCTGGGAAGGACAGGAGAGGGGCTGTTGTAAGCACTGTTCGGAGGCCTCTCAGATCTGTGTCAGCTGAGGGCCAGGAGGGGGTGCCAGCAGGAAGAGCTCAGGCTTCAAACAGAGGAAGGAAGGAAGGAAGAGACGGAGGGAAGAAAGCAGGAGGAAAGGAGTGATGGAGGGGGAGAGAAGGAAGGAGGGAGGAAGTGAGGGAGGCAGGGAGGAGGCCAGTGGAGATTCTTGCTCGAACTCTCGGGTCATAATCCCCGCAGGATGGACCACAGGTGCACTCTCCAGGGTGGGAGCCACAGTGTTTACCAGGATTGAGCAGCAGCCCTGCTAGCTGGGATGGATGCAGGCCAGGAGCTGGGCAGGGTCCTTGAGGGCACCAGAAGTTAACCCTTCAGTTGCTGGGTTGTGGGGAGGTAGGGGAGAAGAGCCAGTGTTGGTAAACGTCCACCAGCCCGAGTGAGGTGTTTCAGTATTTTCACAGCAGCAGCTCCGCAGTGGCTGGGCTCTCGGTCTGTTTGCTCTAGTCTTTGTTGAGTGAGTAGGTACACGGGGAGGGTGAATGTCAGCCTGGAGCTGACGGGGTTGGGGGAGGGCGCAGACCTCAGTGGGACATGACAGAACGCAGCCCTGTGACAGTGAGTCAGGGAAGATGCCCCCCCCCGCCCAGGGCCTGCAGGGCAGAGGATGGGTGAGGGCAGGGGCTGGGCAGAGGCCCAGGGGAGGCCTTCCATGGGGCACGCTAATTCAGATTTTAAAATTATTGTGACAGAGAGAGAGGAGGAAGGAAAGGAAGAGATGGGATTAGAGAGGAAGCCCTAATCCCCAGGGATGTGAAGGCGTAGATGGATGAAAGACCTCTCTGGGGAGCAGGTTTCTGCCTCCTGGGGCAGCATCCTGTGTTTCCAGGTGGGTTTTCTGGCCTCGGTGTCCTTGAAATGACCTGGGTAAAGGGAGCAGGGCTTCTTTCTTTCTTTTTCTCTTTCTGTGGGAGCCTAGAGAAGTTGGTGGGGTGTGGGGGTGTGTGAGGGTTATGGGGGAGTGTGGGGCTGGGAGGCGGGTAATGAGGAGGGCAGGGAGAACCAGCTAGGACCACCACCCCATCTCAGCTCTGTTTTCCCCGAGAGCTTTTTCTGTTTATCTTCTCCTCTCCAAGAATGGAGACATTTTCTGATCATCTTCCAACTTCTCAGACCAGAGGCTTTCCGCAGGCTGCACAGCAGGGAGAGAGGAAGGGAGGAGAGAAGGAGAGCGGGAGAAACAGTGGGCTTGCCAAGTGCAGGACATCTGCTCTGGATTCCAACCCCAAATGTCCCGGGGGTTAGCATTAAGGCCCCGGGGGACCCGTGGACGGGCAGGTTTCAGTGCTTCTCAGGGCCCTGGCTGGAGTCCAGCCTGGGCAGGCCAGCTCCCCTCCCCAGCACCCGGCACTCTGGGGCCTGCGGTCACGTGCTTCTCTTCTCTTCCCTCCGTGGGTCTCCAGCCAGCCCGCTGGCTTGATGAATTAGCCCCATAGATATTCCGTCGGGAAAGCAAACACATATCATATATATCTTTGACAAGTTATTATTCTCCCTTATCAGGATTCGGGTGCATCCTGCACCCGCCATTACTCACCCGCACCCCCGCCTGCCGCTCTGCAGTGCCCGGCTGTGTGCCCTGCCCAGTGTCTGAGCTATGGTGTGTGCGTGTGCTCGTGTGTGTCTGAGTGTGTGTGCAGAGCTCTGAGCCTGTCCTCTGGGCCAGGACCTGAGGAGGAACCATCCTGACCCCCTTTAGACCCAGGACACTGGATGTCCTTCCCTAGGTAGCAGCTGGGCCTAAGACGGGCCTGGCGGCTTTCTTTGGTTCTCTCACAGGAACCAGAAGCAGGGGTTTTGTCCCAAGGAGTGTTCAGGTTTGAGCCTCACTCTTGTCTTCATGGGCTTTGCTGGTGGCTCAGCGGTAAAGAATCCGCCTGCAGTGAAGGAGACTTCAGAGATGTGGGTTTGATCCCTGAGTTGGGAAGATCCCCTGGAGGAGGGCATGGCAACCCACTCCAGTGTTCTTGCCTGGATAATCCCATGGACAGAGGAGCCTGGTGGGCTACAGTCCATAGGGTCACAAAGAGTCAGACATGACTGAAGCGACTTAGCACGCATGCATGCACATGTCTGCGTAGGGGCCTGGGTCCCACTCTGCCCCACACCCCTGTTCCCCCTTGCTGCGGGGCCCGTCCCTGGCTGCACGTAGGACTGACTCCCTGGCCACCTCCATCATCCCAGGGCTTCCTGGAGCCCAGAGGGGCCTCTCAGGGCTGACGACACCTCCCCACCCCCCAACCCTCACGGCCCCTAAGATGGCCAGGGCCCCAGTGGCTGGGAGGCCTGTGGAGGAGGCCCTGATGAATGAGATGTAAGTGAATATCATGCTCTCAGCCTGGCCACTGGGCAACGGTTTGTCATCTCTCACCCCAGCATTCCCATGTCCCCAGAGGCAGGCTCCGTATTAACAAGTCCTCTACTTAGGAATATAAATGGGGCCTTTGGCATTGCTCCTGACAGCCTGAAGGCCGCTCCTGCACTCAGGCCTTGGGGTGGGATGGCAGGGACCTCAGGCTGGCGAGTGGGAGTGGACACTCTGGGAGTCCATCTGCTTCTGGGGTGGGGGGGGGTCCCCACTGCCTCAGGTGGGCTGGGTGTGGCCTGGGACTCCTCCCCTCCCCTGCTGGAAACTGTGAGGGGACTGCCCCCCAGGCACAGCTCCCCCCCACCAGCTCAGCAGGGAGCAGAGCCCTGAGAGCCAGCCCTTCCTCCAGCTTCATGGTGTGCACTCCTGGGAACCCTCCTTCCCTGCTTTGGGTCATGGAGAGAGTGGGCAGGAGCCTCCCGTGTGGCTGCCCATGGACCTGGTGTGCCCCTCTGTGGCTAGGTGGGTACCAGAGACATCCAAGTCTCAACCCTGCCCTCAGGGGCTCCCAGTCTGCTGGAGGAGGGCTCGGGGGTGGGAAAGACTGATGTCATTAACAGTGTTCTGGGCCTGCTACCAAGAGGTACCTGGTGTCCTCTCTGGAGATAACCGTAAGCCTGAGGGGGGGGGGTTGGGGGACGGAGGGCCCAGAGCAGGTGTCCTGGAGCGGGGAGTGCTGGGCCAGCAGGATTTAGGTGAGGAGTTGAGTTCGCTCCTGGAGAAGAGTGGTTGAGAACATTGCACGGAGGGCAAGGCCCTTTGGGGAATGTTGTGGACCTCCCTTCAGGGTTTCTGTCATTGCCCTGGGGCCAGAATCCTGCCCTCCAGGGGAGCCATCCTCCAGACTTCTAATGCTTACATCAGATGGGGTGAGTGGGAGTCTGGCGCGGTTTGGCCTCTTGGGACCGCATCATCTAGGCCTCCAAGCTCCAGTCCCTGGTAGAGTCTTGGGGATCCAGTGCTGCCACGTGGGGTGTGCAGGTTCCTCTTTTCCCTGGGGCTCTGGGCGCTTGCACCTGACCTGGAAAATGTGAAAGTGTTGGTTGCAGTTAGCCTTACAGCCACTAGAGGGCAGTGCCAGCCCATGTTTCCGTCTTTTCCAGACAGCAAAGGGTCCAGGTAGGGATGGGAACTGGGGCTGGTGGGGTGACGTACTCGGTTCCTAGTGCTGTGCGTGGGGGTGCCTGTACTGCTGCCTCTCTGGGTTGGGTCCTACTAGTGCCAGAGTTCCTCAGTCCTGAGTTAGGGAAGAAAAAAATCTCTGGAAATTTTGAAGAAATGGGAAAAAGGCATTTTGTTTAAACTTGTGATACTTATTTTAGTATCTTCTATAAAAGTGGGTATGAACATTAAAAGACTGTAGAATATCATGTATCTAGTGGTCAATATCATGGGCCTTGGGGCCAGACCTCCTGGTTGGAATCCCAGCCCCACCATCTAATTGCTGAGTGACCTTGGGTTGGTGAAATAACCTCTCCAAGCCTCAGTTGCCCTTTCTGTAAAATGGGGATTATATAGTACCAAACTTGTAGGGTTATTGGAGGAAGAGACACTGTAAGGCCACTGAGCTCGTGCCCAGCATGCACTCCAGTGCAGCTCTTTCATTTTCATAACAAGCAATTATGTTTGATTTAGATGGAAGAGTAAAGGCCTCAGAGTTAAAGCAAAAACACTGTTTTTCCTTCTGTTGATATTTAAAGGATCCCCCACGACCCAGTAAAGTAAAAGAGTTGGAAGAATCTCTACCAACCCTGACCATTTCTCACCTTTGTACAGAATGAGTGAGTGCAAATTCGAACCTTAATTTATCTCACTTTTTCTGAGTGGGCCCCCGGGGGCCCCTCTGGGATGGAGTGAGGCCATGGAGTGGTCCAAATCCCCCTTGCCACATCGTTGGTTGCCCGCTCTGTGAGCCAGTGGTCCCTGACCCAGGACCCACCTTGGAACCCTCTGGCTGGGCTTCTCCACCCCAGCTGCACATGAGAATCATGTTACTGTGCTGTAAAAGCTATCACTGCCTGAACCCCACCCCCTGGGTTCTGATTCGCTTGGTCTGGGGTGGTGTCCGGGCATCATGGTGATTAAAGGCTGCCTGGGTGATGCCACAGAGAGTGAGTGCAGGCCGGAGGGCCAGGTGAAGGGAGGTGCTCCCTGCCCCTCAACCCTGCAGCCTCCCAGAATTCTGTATAAACTTAGATGTTTGTCTTGATGTAGGGAAGCCCTTTGGGTGTTGGTGAGGAGGCCTGGGTTGTACTCGCAGCTTGGTGGTTAACTTTGGTGCAGGCTTTTTGGGAAGCCCCCTGCCTCCTGGCCTCAGACTCCTCATCCATCAGATGGGCCGAGGAGCACCTATTGGGCCTAAGGAGTCAGGTGACGTGAGGATCCGACATGGACATGAGAGTGAGCACGCTTGGAAACCGTGAAACCAAGACGTGGTTTCTCTCGCTCCCCTTTCAGAGGAAAGCAGTGAATTAGTTTCCTAAGATTGTGCTAATGCAGACGGGGTGGCTTAAACTCAGAAATGTGCTGTCTCCCGGCTCTGGAGGCTGGAAGTCCAGGATCAGGGTGTTGGCAGGGCTGGCTGCTCTGAGGGCTCTGTGTGTGTGTGTGTGGGTGGGGCCGTTCCAGGCCGACTGACATCCACGCCGTCTCATCCCGTGTCTTCACAACCTCTTCGTCAGTGTGTGTCTCTCTGTGTCCTTTATATGGACACCTGTGCTGTTGGGTTAGGGCGCATCCTAGTGACCTCAGTGTTTCAAAATTAGTTAGTTGATTATTGGCTGCACTGGGTCTGTGTTGCTGGCTGTGGGCTTTCTCCAGTTGTGGAGACTGGGGCAGCGGGGTGGGGAGCTGCTCTTGGTTGTGCTGTGTGGGCTTCTCACTGCAGTGTGTTCTCTCTGGTTGTGGAGCACCGGCTCCAGGCGCCTGGGCTTCAGTAGCTGCAGCACTCGGGCTCAGGAGTTGTGGTGCCTGGGATTAGTTGCTCCACTGCATGTGGGAGCAGGGATTGAATCTGTGTCCCCTGCATGGGCAGGTGGACCCTCAATCATTAGACCACCAGGGAAGTCACCTGGAAACCTTATTCTAACTTATCTCTGTAGAGCAGGTGGCTCAGTGGTAAAGAATCAGCCTGCCAATGCAGGAGACACAGTTCGATCCCTGGGTTGAGAAGATCCCCTGGAGGAGGAAATGGCAACCCACTCCAGTATTCTTGCCTGGGAAATCCCATGGACAGGGGAGCCTGGTGGGCTACAATCCATGGGGTCGCACAGAGTCTGGCATGAATGAAGTGACTGAGCATGCATGCATGTAAAGTGCTTATCTCCAAATACTGTCACCTTCTGGGGTACTGGGGGCTGGAATGTCTATGTAGCAGTTTTAAGGGACACAGTTCAATGCGTAACAGGGAGTGAATAAGTGCCCAAGGCCTTGATTCAGAAAAGAGCAGCAAGAACAAAGTCCCCCCCCACCCCCCGCCCCCAGCAAAACCTTGGAAGGAAACAGAGTCGAGGCTGAGCCTGGTCTCCGCCTGCTGCAGTTCCCTCCCTTTGCCGTCTCACCTGGAGCTGGTTTGCCTTCCAGGTTAGGGGTATGACGGTGTGTGGGGGGTGTGGGACAACACACGAGGGGGACAAAGTGTCTCTGGTCCAGCTCTAGGAGCAGCAGGCACACTGCAGTCAATGCAGGAGACGCCTTCTGAGCACTACTCGTTCACAGTGTGGGGGTCCTGAGGGGGACAGCAGGGCGGGGACAGGGCTCTGTTTGGTGACACCTTTCAGTCACAGAGCAGGTAGGATGCTGCAGGCTTGGCCAGCTCCCTTCCTGTCTTGACGCTGGCTGAGAAGAGAGGCGAGATCAGGAATACAGGGGGAGAAAGGGGCTCATGTAATACTCAGCCAGGCGGGGCCCAGAGCTTGTAAGTGACAAGCACACGGCCGCCTCTCTTCCTCCCTCCCTCCCCTCCTTGTCTGCACCCAGCGATCCACCTGGTGGAGGGTGGGGGTGTCTGAGGGGAGTGAGCCTGCTGCTGCCAGGTGTGCATCCATATTTATCAGGGGCGAGTCCCTGGGAAGCCGTGGATGTCGAGCGTGCCAGGCAAGCTGTCGGGGCCAGCTGCCCCGTTTGTGTGCAGCCACCAGGAGGAGGGGCTTCTGGAATGCCAGTCTCAACAATGGTACCTGGATTTGAAGTGTTTGCCCATTTCTATGGTGTAAGGACTCCCACCATGGCTGATTTCATGCTGTCTACATGAAGACAAAATGGGCTGACAGATGTCCTGAATATTGTGGTCCAGCCACCTTGGTATAAAGAAGGTATGGAGGCCCAGAGGTGGAGTAGCCCAAGGTCAGGTAGCAAGTTGCCGAGGGGCTCAGCTGGACTTTGTTGCCACATTGAGTTGGAGTGTGTCCGTCTTCCTGGCATCACCGTTGAGAATGGGTCCTGTGTGACAGGGAGATGGGGGTGAACTGGCGATCCAGAAGGAGCTCTGGAGCTCGGCTTCCCAGCCTGCCCAATAATAGCACCCAGTATCACAGAGCCCCTTGTCATTTGCCAAGTGCTCTCTTACCTGTTATCTCTGTATTGAATTTCCACAGCAATCCAGGGGGACAAATGTTATTAGATTTTATAGACAAGGAAACTGAGGCTCAGAGTGACTGTATGATTTCTAGGTCTCCTGACTACTAATGGCCGTGCATTCCTCCAAACCTCAGTCCTCTGAGACCAATCCTAGTTCTTCCTTGTCCCTGGGGTGCTGAGGTCATGATGCCTGTCCAGTGGTCTGATGACCCTCCACCTACAGGAGACCTGGAGCCGCTGCCGTTCACCCTGATAACAGCCTGGCATAGAGGTCCCACAGTTAGTGCCTGCTGGTGGGTGAGCTGACCCTTGGGCATTGGCCAGGGAGCTAACCTTTACCCTCTGCTGCTTCCTGAGGGTCGTGCCCTTGATGCCTGGTTGCTGGCCACTCTCATCCCATATTATTTCTTCTCACCCATGTCTGGGACCCCCAGCTCACTTCACATCAGGTCTTCTCAGGGCTGTCCCCACCCCTCAGCCTCAGCCTCTCTCTGCCCCACAGCACAGCTTCCCCCGACCTTTCTTCCAAGGCCTTACCTGGCACAGGTGAGGAAGGTGTTCATGTGTACAGTTTCACTGTGGTTCCTTGCCTGGAATAAGTTCTTTTTCTGATCCAGGAAGTCTCGGCTCCAGGCCCATCTTCATCCCCTGGGCAGGGCCCAGCATGTTGAAGGAAACTGCAACTTGTGTGGGAGGTAGGCAGACAGGCATACAGAGGGAGGAAAAGAGAGAAAGGCACCAAGGAAGAGAGACGTGAAGATACCATGTGTTAGGGAAACAGCAAAAAGCAGATAACCAGGCACTGTGCTAAGTCCTCACAGTACCCCTCTGAGGTAAATACTATTTGATCCTCATCTGAGAGTTGAGGAAACTGAGGCTCAGGGAAGTTGATTGTCTTGCCCAAGATCGCACAGCCAATGACTATGAAATACAAACCCTGTATGTCTGTCCTTACCCATCACATTACTTAGGCATTCTGGTTAAGAAGAAGAAGAAGGGGATCAGGGTGAGTGAGGCAAGGAGAGTGAGAGGTAAGAGAGTGAATGACAGAGGCTGGGTGTCCATCCCATCACCCTTATGTATCTTGGAGGCAGCTTGGGGTGCCAGAGTCGAGAGATAGTGCGGTGTACCACGGAGAAGGAGAACCTGATGAGAAGTCAGGTTAACTTTTGCTAGCTGTGTGGCCTTGGGCAAATCACCTTACCTTTCTTAGAGTCTCAACAGGCAGCTGTGCACATGTTTCTGGAGTAGCCTGCACACAGCTTGCAGGAGCCAGAGTGGGCCAGAAGGACCCTGTCCTCCACATACTGGGGATTTGTGCTCTGATTGCTGCTTCTGATCACGGAAGTGTGAACACAAGGACTGGTGGCCTTTTGTTGTACTTCCATTGTTTCAGGCCCCTCCCCTCTGACCGAAGTGACTTACAGGGTATTTAAGGGGCTGGCACCTTTTTTTCTCTAATCTTCCTTTTTTCCACCCTTTGGGAGCCAGGTATTAAAAGTGAGGACATTTGGAAACAAATCTATATATGGGGAAAATTAGAAAGCAATGGTGCCTGCCCTTGGAAAGGCTCAGAAAAGACCCAAGAAAACTTTAAGTTTACATCTTAGGTGATCCTTGACACAGAGACAACCCGCGACGATCAAACAAAATAATAACAGAAGCAGCAAACCCCCGGGGTAAGGAGAGAATCTGATTTTGAGTTCCAGCATTATTAGATTTAAATGTCCAATGTTTAACAACAACAAAAAATCACAAGACATACAAAAAAATAAGCAAGTATGGCCTATCCAAAGGCATCCTTAATGAGATTATCAGCAGACTTCTCATAAGAAACTTTGGAGGCTAGAAGACAGTAGGTCAAAAGTAGATACCCACATGCAGAAGAATAAAATTGGACTCCCATCTTACATCATCCATAAAAATTAACTCTAAATGGATTAAAGACTTGAGCATAAGACCTGAAATCATAAAACCCCTATAAGAAAATGACATGTGCTCCTTCACATTAGTCTTGGCCATTATTAATTTTTTTTTTTTTGGATATGACACCAGAGGCACAGGCAATAATAGCAAAACTTAGTAAGTGGGACTGCATCAAACTGAAGAGTTTCTTTACAGCAAAACAAACAATGAATAAAATGAAAAGGCAGTCTAGGGAATGAAAGAATATTTGTAAATCATGTATCTCATATGGGGTTAATATCCAAAATACATACAGAACTGATACAATTCAGTAGCAAAAGCACAAACAATCCAATTAAAAAATGGATGGAGAAACTGAAGAAGCATTTTCCCAAAGAAGACATACAAATGGCCAAGAGGTGCATGAAAAAATGCTCAACATCACTAACCATCAGGGATGCAAATCCAAACCACAATGAAACATCACCTTGCACCAGTTAGAATGGATTTCATCAAGAAGACCAGAGGTAACAAGTGTTGGTGAAGCTGTGGAGTAAGGGGGTCCTTGTGCACTGTTGGTGGAAATGTAAATTGGTATGCCGGTACAGAAAAACGGTACAGAAACTCCTTAACAAAAATAGAAGTACCATGTGATCTAGCACTTCCACTTCTGAGTGTATACTTGGAAGAAATGAAAGCAGAGTCTTGAAGAAATATTTGCACTCCTATGTTTATTGCAGTGTTATTTGAAATAGCCAAGATATGGAAACTATGTTAAGTATCCATCAGTGAATGAAAACTGGTCTATCTATCTATATATATCACTATATACGTATATAGTTATGGGGATGGATGGTGCTGATGGTTGCACATTATGAATGTGTTTAATATCACTAAATTATACACTTAAAATGGTTAAGATGGTAAGTTTTATGTTATGTTTACTTTATAACAATACAAATTAAAAAAAGGAATATGATCACACAATTGTTCATCCAATAAAATGTACTGAGGATTTACCATGTGCTGGGCACTGAGAATAAGAGTAAGCAAGGCAAATACCATCTGAGTTCCTTTTGGAGCTTCCAACCTAGAGAGTGATACAGGTCAATACAATAGAGAGCGCTAAGCGGTAATCAAAGGAGGAGTGCTTGACCCAGTTTAGGTGTCAGGAAAGGCTTCCTGGAGGAAATGACACTGAAGCTGAGACAGGACAGTAAGTAAGAGTTGGTTACGATAAAGTCTGGATAATGGAAGAGGGAGGGTGTTACAGGAGACAGCAGAGAGGGACCGAAAATCGTTGGAATCAACTGTGTAAAGTAGTTCATTTGCCTAAAGCATGCCTTGATCTAATTTTAAAGGTGTCTTTCAGCTCTAGTAGTTAGATTTTGTGCCCTAAGAACTCTTTGCCTAACTCAAGGTAATACATATTTTCTTCTAGAACTTTATAGTTTTAGGTCTACATGTAGGTCCATGATTCAAGTTAACTTTTGTAAATATAAGGTATAAGATATGTGTTGAGGTTCTCTTTCACAATCTCACCCTCAGTCTTCCTGTCTCTCTTTCTGCACAATTTGTTGAGAACACTTTCTTTTCCCATGGAATTTACTTGGTGTCTTTGTGAAAAATCAGTTGGCCATATGTGCTGGTGATATTTTTGGCCTCTTCTATTCTATTAAACTGTATGTCTATCCTTACCCTATTACCACACTGCCATGATTATTGTAGCTTTATCATAAGTCTTGAAGTCAATTAGTGTAAGTCTTCCAAATGTCCCCCCTGTTATCCTAGGTCTTCTGTATTTCCTTTAGAATTAGGCTGTTGATTTCTAAAAACATCCCACTGGTCTTTTGATAAGGCATTCATCGAATCTATAGGTCTTTTAGGGGAGGAGTAACATCTTAACAGTACTGAGTACTGTGATCCATGAACATGTTACATTTTTCTGTTTATTTAGGCTTGCTTTATATCTCTCAGCAATGTGTTAAATTTATCCCTGAAGTTTTTTTTTAGCACAATTACTTTTTCAATTTTATCTTCCAGTTGTTTATTCTCAGTATATAGAAATACAATTGATTTCTCTGAGCCTTGGGTCATTGCAAATAATAGTTCAGTCATGGTACCACTTAGGGTCATGGCGATGATTTAAAGAAATAAAATTAGTGACCATTATTGCACACACAAAAAAAGAAATACAATTTTATATTTAGCCTTGTATCCTGCCTCTCTTAATCTCATTTACTTATAGTTCTAATAGCTTTTTTGTAAATTGAATTTTTTTTTTTTTTACAGAGACTATCTTGCCATGTGATAAAGACAGTTTTAATATTCACTTCAAATCTGAGTGCCAGTATTCCTTTTTCTTGTCTTATTGCACTGGCTTGGATTGCCTGTGCAATGTTAAATAGAAGTGATGAGAGCTAACATCTTTGCTTTGTTCATGTTTTTAATAGAAAATCATTCAGTCTTCCACTACTATATAAATACAGGAATTTTAAAATGCCCTTATTGTGTTTAGGAAAATATCTTCTATTTATAATTTTCTGAGAGTTAAAAATATCAGAAATAGATTTAAATTTTGTTAAATGACTCTTTTTGTATCTACTGAGATGATTATATACAGATCTTCCTTGACTTATGATGGGGATGCATTCAGATAAACTCACTGTAAGTTGAAAATACTTTCAGTTGAAAATGTGGTCAAATACCTCTAACCTACCAAATATCATAGCTTAACCTCAGTTCAGTTCAGTTGCCCAGTCCTGTCCAACTCTTTGTGACCCCAGTGGACTGCAGCATGCCAGGCTTCCCTGTCCATCACCAACTCCTGGAACTTGCTCAAACTCTTGTCCATCAAATCGGTGATGCCATCCAACCATCTCATCCTCTGTCGTCCCCTTCTCCTCCCACCTTCAATCTTTCCCAGTATCAGGGTCTTTTCCAATGAGTCAGTTCTTTGTATCAGGTGGCCAGAGTATTGGAGCTTCAGCTTCAGCATCAGTCCTTCCAATGAATATTCAGGACTGATTTCCTTTAGGATTGACTGGTTTTATCTCCTTGCTGTCCAAGGGACTCACAAGAGTCTTCTCCAACATCACAGTTCAAAAGCATCAATTCTTCAGTGCTCAGCTTTCTTTATGGTCCAACTCTAATATCCATACACAACTGCTGGAAAAAACATAACTTTGACTAGACGGACCTTTGTCGGTTAAGTAATGTCTCTGCTTTTTAATATGCTGTCTAGGTTGGTCATAGCTTTTCCTCCAAGGAGTAAGCATCTTTTAATTTCATGGCTGCAGTAACCATCTGCAGAGATTTTGGAGCCCAAGAAAATAAAGTCTATCACTGTTTCCATTGTTTCCCCATCTATTTGCCATGAAGCAATGGGACCAGATGCCTTGGAAATGAACAGTGATCATTCTGGCATTTTTGAGATTGCACCCAAGTACTGCATTTTGGACTCAGTTATTGACTATGAGGGCAACTCCATTTCTTCTAAGGAATTTCTTCTTAGCCTAGCGTATCTTAAATGTGCTCAGAACAGTTACATTACTCTACAGCTGGGAAAAAATAATCTGACAGCATATTTTATAATAAACTATTAAATATCTCTTCTAATTTATTGAATTCTGTACCGAAAATGAGAAACAGATTAATTGTATCGTAGTAAATGGTTGTTTACCTCATGATTGCATGGCTGACTATGAGATAAGACTTGCTGCTGCTACCCTGAATCACGAGAAAGTAGGATGCTGCGTATCACCAGCCCAAGAGAAGATCAGACTTCAAAATTCAAAGCGCAGTTTATCCTGAATGAATATCACTTATGCACCATCCTAAACTTGAAAAATCTTAAGTTGAATTATGTGTTGGGTATTGTCTGTATTTGTTTTGTTAATATGGTGTATTATACTTATAGATCTCTGTTAGTTTTTGTTTCATATATTTTGATGTAATTTATTAGGGATCAACACATTTAGGATTGCTATGTTCTCTTGAATAATTGACTTCTTTATAATTATGAAATGTCCTTATTTTCCTGTTAATATTCTTTGCCCAACAAACTACTTTGTCTGATATTAATAGAGCCACTTCAGCTTTCTTTTGAATAGTGTTTACATGCTATATCTCTTTCTGTTCTTTTACATTTAACCTAGCTGTGTCTTTTATGTTTCAAGTGTTGGGTTTTGCTTTTTCATCCAGCTTTATGATCTTTGTCTTTTAATTTGGGTGTTTAGATGATTTACATTTAGTGTTATTAATACTGTCAGCACAGTGGGGTTTAAATCTACATCCTTGCTATTTTTTTTTTCTGTCATTTCTGTTATTTGTTACTACCTTCCTATTTTCTTTTGGACTGAGTCTTAAGAAGTATAATTCATTAATCTGCAGTATTGAAAATCAGTGCTTTAAATTGCTGTACTACTCCCTCTCTCATGAAACCCTTCAAACAGTTCCCGGGGATGGAGTAGGCTGCCTGGGGATATGACAAGGGAAATAATGCCTTAAAAATAGGTCTCACATCTTGAAATAAATAACTAATTTCTAGATCCAAAAGCCTGTACAATTTTAAGAGTCTTTCATCTAGCTCCCTCTCTTCTGAGACATCTCACCACCTTAGCTTCTGGGAGTCTTCAGGGTAGTATAAGCTGTGCCATCAGTCAAAGCCAGAGGAATAGACCTCAAATGTGAAATTCCTAGAACTCCTCAGCCCTCCCTTCCATTCTGAGAGACAGATCTTTTCCACTGTGATTTCTAGGGCAATGGACCCTAGCCCAATGAAAATCCCCACCCTCTTGAATAATCACTCACTGCTGGAGAATTAAGAGACACTTGTTACTTTTCTAACTACTTTAACCCCTGGAAGTGGACTGGGCCGGTATAGTCTTGTAGAATCTCTGTATTTTTATCCTCCAGTATCCATAACAGATATATTATAAAAATTAGGGTTGTAAAGAAGTACAAGTAGAATTTTGTATAGTGAGTTTTTTTGTTTTTGTTTTTGTTTTTTTATTATGGAGATACTCAGGTTGGAGTCAGACAACTACTTAGCAAAGAAAGTTGCATAGTTTTCAGTATTGGATGGGACAGGAACTTCCTTGGTTGTTCAGAGGTTAAGACTTCGAGCTCCCAATGCAAGGGGGCCAAGTTCAGTCCCTGGTCAGAGAGTTAGAGCCCACATGCTGCAACTAAGAGTTTACATGCTGCAGTTAAAAATCTTACATGCTGCAGTGAAGACTGAGGTCCTGCATGCCACAACTAAGACCTGGCACAGCCAAATAAATAAATATTAAGAAAAAGTGGATGGGACGGTGGTTACTCTAGTGGTGACTAAATTTGCCTGCACATCAGAATTACCTAAATGTGTGGGATTCTTTTTTGCTTTAATTTTAATTTTCTTGATGGCAGTATATGCCTATAGTTTACAAAGTGAAATAATACCAGAAAGTTCATAATCAAATATAGTGGTTTCCTCTTCCATCCCTCTCTCCTCTCCCCAGTCTTCCTCCCCAGAGGCAACATCTCTGTTTTAACTCTTTTTCCATATATAGATAAATATATATATACACACACACACATACATATATATATATACACATATACTATATTTGTATTATGTAAATTTGTATTCATTCTTCTGAGTAATCTGTAAATACTAGTATCTTTTAATTAACTACTTTTAGACATCTATCCACTTTTATTTATGATAGATAAATGTTTACTTATCTTAACTCACCAATATCACTATTTTACGATTTTAAATATATCAACGTTTAGTATATACATCATATATCTATACAACTATTCACAGCTGAATGTATATTATGGTATACTTTATTTCTTTCTTCTAATTTCTCCTAAAGTTGCCCTGATTTTTAATTTATTTAGTTTTATGTTTGCTGCTGCTGCTGCTGCTAAGTCGCTTCAGTCGTGTCTGACTCTGTGGGACCCCATAGATGGCAGCCCACCAGGCTCCGCCATCCCTGGTATTCTCCAGGCAAGAACACTGGAGTGGGTTGCCATTTCCTTCTCCAATGCATGAAAGTGAAAAGTGAAAGTGAAGTCACTCAGTCGTGTCCGACCCTTAGTGACCCCATGGACTGCAGCCTACCAGGCTCCTCCCTCCATGGGATTTTCCAGGCAAGAGTACTGGAGTGGGGTGCCATTGCCTTCTCCAGTTTTATGTTTACTCATTATTAATTCTTCTACCCCTCATTATAGCCTCTCAGTATTATTACCACAAGGCCAGTCTCATCAGGCAATCTATTACTTTCATTAAAAAAAATTAGAGACATCCCTTCTGAAGACCTGTATTTTCCTTTTTCTTGGGCTGATGACTCTTAAGGTCATCAGGCTACTCTCCAGTCATCCTGGGTATTTCTTTTGCTGCCATTCTGGTTTTCCTTGTCTCTTTCCTGGATTGGATTGTTTCCAAATCTCATGTCTTTTTCTGTCTCGCTTTTCTTCTTTGTTTTGATAAAGTACATCCTCTGGTAATTTTGGATCCATGGTGCAAATGGAAAGCTATTGTGAGGACATTTTATCTCTTGATTCATACTTCTCCAATATGAACTCTGTGTGTTGTGGGTACTTGTTATTCTAGATCTCTATTTATCTTCATCTGGGAGATTCCCTTTGCTTTGTCTGTACATGTCCTCTTTCTTGACTTACTCTATTGTTTTGCTCTGAAGCCTTATGAAACAGTATAGAAGAAAGATAAACTTTTTGAGATTTTACAGAATTGAACATTTTAGTTATATTTCATATTAAATGATAGCCTAGCTGGGTATAGAATTTACACAAGCATTTAATGTCATTCACAAATTCATTACAGGATTGCATACCCTTATCTTATTGAAGTTAGGCATTGCAGTGTGATTTGCTTTTGAAAACAAAATGTGAGTAGAAGATTGTCTTTGGACAGAGGCCTTAAGAGATGATATGTACTTCACTGTGTTTCCTTTCTGCTGTTGTGACTGATACATTTGAGATGCTGGAGATGCTGTCAGCCTGGGTCCCTGAGTGAGAATGAATTGAGATATATGTCTCCCCACCATATAGTAGAAAAAGAAGTAAAACTTTCATTGTTTTAAGCCATTGAGATTTAGGAGTTGTTTGTTGTCATGTTATAATCTAGCTCATCCTGACAGATCAATATAGATGCTTAGAAATGGAGTACTTATTAAAAAAAAAAAAAACCCTTTATATAAAAATAACCTGGCCTAGGGGCTGTACAGTGAACTATAAGAAAACTTTATTAGAGGGTACAGAGGTGACTCTTTACATTATGCAGTGGGAAATACTTAATAAAATTGGGAGTCAGATCACTTTCTTAAGGAAATTTAAATTCAAGATGAAGGTATGGGAAAACAGTAAGTTAGCATATGATTGCTTATTATTGACAGTGTTTGGCAAAATCATTAGAGTGTTCTCAGAAAAGAATTGTCCAATATAGAAGCAGAAATAAAAGTGAATAGAGAATTCCAAAAATTTGCTGTTGCAGCTGTTTAATCACTTAGTCATGTCCAACTCCTTGCGACCCCATGGACCATAGCCTGCCAGGCTCCTCTGTCCGTGGGATTCTCCAGGCAAGAATACTGGAGTGGGTTGCCATTTCCTCCTCCAGGGGATCTTCCTGACCCAGGGATTGAACCCAGGTTTCCTGTGGCTCCTGCATTGCAGGCAGATTCTTTACCACTGAGCCACAGGGGAAGCCCCTCCAAAAATTTAGAGCCTTGAAATAGTCAGAAAAGGCACTTAACTTTGGAGTCCAAATAGTAGGAGATAAAATTAACAGAAGTTTTGAATAAGAAAGGCCACTTAAAGTTGATTGTTATGGAAAAGGCCAAAATAAGGGCATGGTTATCGTTCCCACTGTTAGAAACTGACTAGGGTAAGATGTTTAAGATAAAGATCCTTCAAGGATGTGGTCCCCAGTTATTACTTTGATAAGACCAATGTCTCAAGGGAAATAGTAAAACCATGGATTTCCCTTGAAATCTGGATAGGCTCAAGGTACACTAATCTTTAGGTAAAGAGAGAAAATATGGAGATGAGAAGTCAAAGACCAAAACTTTAGAAACTATGTCTCTAAAAGAAATGTTGGCATGATTACTGGATTCTATTGCTGAAAGAATCAAATAGGTAAAAATATAAGATATTGAAAGAGTATTGGCAGTCCTAAGATGGCAGAGGAATAGGATGGGGAGACCACTTTCTCCCCACAAATTCATCAAAAGAACATTTGAACACTGAGTAAATTCCACAAAACAACTTCTGAATGCTGGCAGAGGACATCAGGCACCCAGAAAAGCAGCCCATTGTCTTCAAAAGGAGGTAGGAAAAAATATAAAAGATAAAAAGAGAGCCAAAAGACGTAGGGATGGAGATCTGTCCTGGGAAGCAAGTCTTAAAAATGAGAGAAGTTTCCAAACACCAGGAAACACTCTCACTGGCGAGTCTGTGGCAAGCCTTGGAACCTCAGAGGGCAACATAACTGGGAGGAAAAATAAATAATTAAAACCCACAGATTACCTGTCTAACGGCAACTCCCAGTGGAGAAGCAGCGCAGACGCTTGCATCCTCCACTAGCAAGCGGGGGCTAAACAGGGAGGCACGGGCAGCATTGCTTAGGGTAAGGACCGGGCCTGACTGCCCCAAGGGCAATCTGAGGGAACTAACTTGAGATAGCAACTCAGACTGTGGGATAACTATCCCACGAAAAAGCCATAAGACACAGCCAAGCTGGCTCACAGAAAAAAGAACTGAGCAGAGCTAGCTGGCTGCAGACCGGCCCATCCCCCGCCGGAGACAGGCAGGTGAGGGCAGCCAGAGCCGGAAGGGGGCGTCGCGGCCCCAGAGAGGCATCATGTACCAAACTGCAAGCAGGCTTCATTGCTAACCAAGACTTCTTGGGATTCTGGACGGTCGACATCCACTGGGAGGGTCATAACCAGAGATCAGCTCCCCAGAAGAGACACACGGCACACCTGAGAAGGCGCACGGTTGTACACCCAGAAAACTGAGTGGCAGGGACAGGGGAGGCGGTAAGTCTCAGCTTTCAATTGGGGGCGATCGCGCTCGCCAGGCACCTGGTCACCTGAGCTGCTTGGACCTGGGAGGGGCACAAAATGCAGGCCCAACCAAGTCTGCAACTTTGTGAAGTACCCAAGAACCTGAACCTGAGTGGCTCAGACCTGGGAAGTGCATACAACCCGGGCCGGCCTCAAACAGTTCCCGGCAGAGCAACCTAGAGCCTAAACAGTGTAGACTGGGAAAGCACACACACCGTGAGCGGGGGCAAACCCAGTGCAGCCCAGACACTGCGACCATGCCCGTGTTATTTGTTTGCAGTGTTCCTCCCTCCCCACAGCACGACTGAACAAGTGAGCCTAAAAAAGTGACCACCACCGCCCCCTTGTGTCAGGGCGGAAGTTAGACACTGAAGAGACCAACAAACAGAAGAAGCTAAAACAAACAGAGGGAACCGCCTTGGAAGAGACAGGTGCAATAGATTAAAACCCCGTAGTTAGCACCCACTACATAGGAAGGGGCCTATAGATCTTAAGAAGTATAAGGCGGATCAAGGAACTATCTGAAAATGAACTGACCCCACATTGTCCACAACAACACCAGAGAAAGTCCTAGATATATTTTTACTATTATCATTTTTTAAATAAAAATTAAAAAAAATTTTAAGTCCTCTATTACTCCTTTAATTTTCATTTTTTATAACCTACTATTACTTTTGCAAAAAAAAAAGACCCTATTTTTTAAAAGCAAACTTCATATATATATTTTTTATAATTTTTGTGACTTTGTTTTTTTCTTTAATATTGTATTTTTGAAAATCCAACCTCTACTCTAGATTTTTAATCTATGCTTTTTGGTATTTGTTATCAATTTTGTACCTTTAAGAACCCAATCTTCAGTACCCATTTTTACTTGGGAGGGAGATTACTGGCTTGACTGCTCTCTCCCCCTTTGGATTCTCCTTTTTCTCCACAAGGTCACCTCTATCTCCTCCCTCCCCCTTCTCTTCTCTACCCAACTCTGTGAATCTCTGTGTGTTTCAGACTGTGGAGAACACTTAGGGAACTGATTACTGGCTGGATCTGTCTCTCTCCTTCTGTCTCTCTCCTTTTGAATCCCCTCTTTATCCTCCTGGCCACCTCTGTCTCCTTCCTCCCTCTTCTCTTCTCTGTGTAACTCCGTGAACATCTCTGAGGGATCCAGACTGTGAGCGCACATAGGAAGTGGTTACTGGCTAGCTTGCTCTCTCCTCTTTTGATTCCACCTCATCTCATTCAGGTCACCTCTAACTCCCTCCTCCCTCTTCTCTTCTCCATGTAA
The DNA here is from genome assembly GCF_027580195.1 of Bos mutus. Taxonomy (NCBI): domain Eukaryota; kingdom Metazoa; phylum Chordata; class Mammalia; order Artiodactyla; family Bovidae; genus Bos; species Bos mutus. Next base: position 52,523,210 of record NC_091631.1, read on the forward strand.
CTCTGTGAACCTCTCTGAGTGTCCCTCACTGTGGAGAAACTTTTCATCTTTAACCTAGATGTTTTATCATCAGTGCTGTATAGATGGAGAAGTCTTGAGGCTGCTGTAAGAATAAGACTGAAAACCAGAGGCAGGAGGCTTAAGTCCAAATCCTGAGAACACCAGAGAATTCCTGACTCCAGGGAACATTAATCGATAGGAACTCATCAAATGCCTCCATACCTACACTGAAACCAAGCACCACCCAAAGGCCAACAAGTTCCAGAGCAAGACATACCACACAAATTCTCCAGCAACACAGGAACATAGCCCTGAGCTTCAATATACAGGCTGCCCAAAGTCACACCAAACCCAGTGACATCTCAAAACTCTTTACTGGGCACTTCATTGCACTCCAGAGAGAATAAATCCAGCTCCACCCACCAGAACACTGACACAAGTTTCCCTAACCAGGAAACCTTGACAAGTCACCTGTCCATCCCCACTGACAGTGAGGAACCTCCGCAATAAAGAGGAACCACAAACTGCCAGAATACAGAAAGGCCACCCCAAACACAGCAATATAAACAAGATGAAAAAGCAGAGAAATACTCAGCAGGTAAAGGAACATGATAAATGCCCACCAAACCAAACAAAAGAGGAAGAGATATGGAATCTACCTGATAAAGAATTCTGAATAATGATAGTGAAAATGATCCAAAATCTTGAAAACAGAATGGAGTTACAGATAAATAGCCTGGAGACAAGGATTGAGAAGATGCAAGAAAGGTTTAACAAGGAACTAGAAGAAATAAAAAAGAGTCAATATATAATGAATAATGCAATAAATGAGATCAAAAACATTCTGGAGGGAACCAACAGTAGAATAATGGAGGCAGAAGATAGGATAAGTGAGGTAGGAGATAGAATGGTAGAAATAAATGAAACAGAGAGGAAAAAAGAAAAATGAAAGAAATGTGGACAATCTCAGAGACCTCTGGGACAATGTTAAACGCCCCAACGTTTGAATCATAGGAGTCCCAGAAGAAGAAGACAAAAAGAAATGAGAAAATACTTGAGGAGATAATAGTTGAAAACTTCCCTAAAATGGGGAAGGAAATAGTCACCCAGGTCCAAGAAACCCAGAAAGTCCCAGACAGGATAAACCCAAGGCAAAACACCCCAAGACACAAAGTAATCAAATTAACAAAGATCAAACACAAAGAACAAATATTAAAAGCAGCAAGGGAAAAACAACAAATAACACACAAGGGGATTCCCATAAGGATAACAGCTGATCTTTGAATAGAAACTCTTCAGGTCAGGAGGGAATGGCAGGACATACTTAAAGTGATGAAAGAAAATAAACTACAGCTCAGATTACTGTACCCAGAAATTATCTCATTCAAATATGAAGGAGAAATCAAAAGCTTTACAGACAAGCAAAAGCTGAGACAATTCGGCACCACCAAACCAGCTCGCCAACAAATGTTAAAGGATCTTCTCTAGACAGGAAACACAGAAAGGGTGTATAAACTCGAACCCAAAACTATAAAGTAAATGGCAATGGGATCATCGTTATCAATAATTACCTTAAATGTAAATGGGTTGAATGCCCCAACCAAAAGACAAAGACTGGCTGAATGGATACAAAAACAAGACCCCTATATATGTTGTCTACAAGAGACCCACCTTGAAACAAGGGACACATACAGACTGAAAGTGAAGGGCTGGAAAAAGATATTCCGTGCAAATAGAGACCAAAAGAAAGCAGGAGTAGCAATACTCATATCTGATAAAATAGACTTTAAAATAAAGGCTGTGAAAAGAGACAAAGAAGGACACTACATAATGAAGGATCAATCCAAGAAGAAGATATAACAATTATAAATATATATGCACCCAACATAGGAGCACCATAATATGTAAGAAATGCTAACAAATATGAAAGCGGAAATTAACAATAACACAATAATAGTGGGAGGCTTTAATACCCCACTCACACCTATGGATAGATCAACTAAACAGAACGTTAACAAGGAAACACAAACTTTAAATGATACAATAGACCAGTTAGACCTAATTGATATCTACAGGACATTTCACCTCAAAACAATGAATTTCACCTTTTTCTCAAGTGCACACGGAATCTTCTCCAGGATAGATCACATCCTGGGCCAATCTAGCTTTGGTAAATTCAAAAAAATTGAAATCATTCCAAGCATCTTTTCTGACCACAATGCAGTAAGATTAGATCTCAATTACAGGAGAAAAGCTATTAAAAATTTCAACATATGGAGACTGAACAACACGCTGCTGAATAACCAACAAATCACAGAAGAAATCAAAAAAGAAATCAAAATATGCATAGAAACGAATGAAAATGAGAACACAACAACCCAAAACCTGTGGAACACTGTAAAAGCAGTGCAAAGGGGAAGGTTCATAGCCATACAGGCATACCTCAAGAAACAAGAAAAAAGTCAAATAAATAACCTAACTCTACACCTAAAGCAACTAGAAAAGGAAGAAATGAAGAACCCCAGGGTTAGTAGAAGGACAAAAATCTTAAAAATTAGGGCAGAAATAAATGCAAAAGAAACAAAAGAGACCATAGCAAAAATCAACAAAGCCAAAAGCTGGTTCTTTGAGAAGATAAATAAAATTGACAAACCATTAGCCAGACTCATCAAGAAACAAAGGGAGAAAAATCAAATCAATAAAATTAGAAACGAAAATGGAGAGATCACAAAAGACAACACAGAAATACAAAGGATCATAAGAGACTACTATCAACAACTATATGCCAATAAAATGGACAACTTGGAAGAATATGGACAAATTCTTAGAAAAGTACAACTTTCCAAAACTGAGCCAGGAAAAAATAGAAAATCTTAACAGACCCATCACAAACACGGAAATTGAAACTGTAATCAGAAATCTTCCAGCAAACAAAAGCCCAGGACCAGACGGCTTCACAGCTGAATTCTACCAAAAATTTAGAGAAGAGCTAACACCTATCCTACTCAAACTCTTCCAGAAAAGTGCAGAGGACGCTAAACTTCCAAACTCATTCTATGAGGCCACCATCACCCTAATACGAAAACCTGACAAAGATGCCACAAAAAAAGAACACTACAAGCCAATATCACTGATGAATATAGATGCAAAAATCCTTAACAAAATTCTAGCAAACAGAATCCAACAACATATTAAAAAGATCATACACCATGACCAAGTGGGCTTTATCCCAGGGATGCAAGGATTCTTCAATATCTGCAAATCAATCACTGTAATACACCACATTAACAAATTGAAAAATAAAAAGCCATATGATTATCTCAATAGATGTAGAGAAAGCCTGTGACAAAATTCAACATCCATTTATGATAAAAACCCTCCAGAAAGCAGGAATAGAAGGAACATACCTCAACATAATAAAAGCTATATATGACAAACCCACAGCAAACATTATCCTCAATGGTGAAAAATTGAAGCATTTCCCCTAAAGTCAGGAACAAGACAAGGGTGCCCACTCTCACCACTATTATTCAACATAGTTTTGGAAGTTTTGGCCACAGCAGTCAGAGCAGAAAAAGAAATAAAAAGAATCCAGATTGGAAAAGAAGAAGTAAAACTCTCACTGTTTGCAGATGACATAATCCTCTACATAGAAAACCCTAAAGACTCTACTAGAAAATTACTAGAGCTAATCAATGAATATAGTAAAGTTGCAGGATATAAAATCAACACTCAGAAATCCCTTGCATTCCTATACACTAATAATGAGAAAATAGAAAGAGAAATTAAGGAAACAATTCCATTCACCATTGCAATGAAAAGAATAAAATACTTAGGAATATATCTACCTTAAGAAACAAAAGATCTATATATATGAAACTATAAAACACTAGTGAAAGAAATCAAAGAGGACACAAATAGATGGAGAAATATACCATGTTCATGGATCGGAAGAATCAATATAATGAAAATGAGTATACTACCCAAAGCAATCTATAGATTCAGTGCAGTCCCTATCAAGCTACCAACGTTATTTTTCGCAGAGCCAGAATAAATAATTTTACAATTTGTATGGAAATACAAAAAACCTCAAATAGCCAAAGCAATCTTGAGAAAGAAGAATGGAACTGGAGGAATCAACCTGCCTGACTTCAGGCTTTATTACAAAGCCACAGTTATCAAGACAGTATGGTACTGGCACAAAGACAGAAATATAGATCAATGGAACAAAATAGAAAGCCCAGAGATAAATCCACGCACCTATGGACACCTTATCTTTGACAAAGGAGGCAAGAATATACAATGGAGAAAAGACAATCTCTTTAACAAGTGGTGCTGGGAAAACTGGTCAACCACTTGTAAAAGAATGAAACTAGAACACTTTCTAACACCATACACAAAATAAACTCAAAATGGATTAAAGATCTAAATGTAAGACCAGAAACTATAAAACTCCTAGAGAACATAGGCAAAACACTCTCCGACATATATCACAGCAGGATCCTCTATGACCCACCTCCCAGAACATGGGAAATAAAAGCAAAATAAACAAATGGGACCTAATTAAAATTAAAAGCTCCTGCACAACAAAGGAAACTATAAGCAAGGTGAAAAGACAGCCTTCAGAATGGGAGAAAATAATAGCAAACGAAGCAGTTGACAAAGAATCTCAAAAATATACAAGTAACTCCTGAAGCTCAATTCCAGAAAAATAAACGACCCAATCAAAAAATGGGCCAAAGAACTAAACAGACATTTCTCCAAAGAAGACATACAGATGGGTAACAAACACATGAAAAGATGCTCAACATCACTCATTATCAGAGAAATGCAAATCAAAACCACTATGAGGTACCATTTCATGCCAGTCAGAATGGCTGCTATCCAAAAGTCTACAAGCAATAAATGCTGGAGAGGGTGTGGAGAAAAGGGAACCCTCTTACACTGTTGGTGGGAATGCAAACTAGTACAGCCACTATGGAGAACAGTGTGGAGATTCCTTAAAAAACTGGAAATAGAACTGCCATATGACCCAACAATCCCACTTCTGGGCATACACACCGAAGGAACCAGAATTGAAAGAGACATGTGTACCCCAATGTTCATTGTAGCACTGTTTATAATAGCCAGCACATGGAAGCAACCTAGGTGTCCATCATCAGACGAATGGATAAGAAAGCTGTGGTACATATGCACAATGGAGTACTACTCATCCATTAAAAAGAATACATTTGAATCAGTTCTAATGAGGTGGATGAAACTGGAGCCTATTATACAGAGTGAAGTAAGTCAGAAAGAAAAACACCAATACAGTATACTAACACATATATATGGAATTTAGAAAGATGGTAACAATAACCCTGTGTATGAGACAGCAAAAGAGACACAGATGTATAGAACAGTCTTTTGGACTCCATGGGAGAGGGTGAGAGTGGGATGATTTGGGAGAATGGCATTGAAACATGTATATTATCATACATGAAACGAATCACCAGTCCAGGTTTGACACATGATACAGGGTGCTTGGGGCTGGTGCACTGGGATGACCCAGAGGGATGGGATGGGGAAGGAGGTGGGAGGGGGGTTCAGGATGGGGAACACATGTACACCCGTGGCAGATTCATGTCAATGTGTGGCAAAACCAACACAATATTGTAAAGTAATTAGCCTCCAATTAAATAAATTTATATAAAATAAATAAATAAAATTCAAAAAAAGAGTATTGCCAAAAGAATACCAGTCTATACTGGTATTTCAAATACCAGTATTTCAAAGACTGTTTTTCAAAAATTTTATTGAAATATAATTGATTTATCATGTCATGTCAATTTCTTGTACACAGCAAAGTGATTCAGTTATATATATTATTTTTTCATATTCTTTTCACAGTCTTTTCCATTATGATTCGCCACAGGATATTGAGCACAGTTCCCTGTGCTGTATAATGGGACCTTGTTGTCCACCCATTCTATATACAACAGTTTGCCTCTGCTAATTCCAAACTCCCATGCCTTCCCTTCCCTACCTATCCCCTGCCCCTTTGCTTAGCAACCACAAGTCTGCTCTCTGTCTGTGAGTCCATTTTTTTAAAAGACTTTTTTATTTTGGAGTATAACATATTAATAGTTGGACAGCAAGGGGACTCAGCCATACATATACATGTATCCACTCTCCCTTAACTCCCTTCCCATCCTGGCTGCCCCATAAGAATCTGTTTTTGTTTCACAGGTACATTGATTTGTATTATGTTTTAGATTCCATGTGTAAGTGATGTCATATGGTATTTGTCTTAATAATTCTATCAGTAGGAAGTGATCTGAGAAAGAGGCTTAACTCTCAAAAAGTTCATATTCTCCTACATTTACTTCAGCTGTGGCCAAAGAAAATACTGGAAAAGAATTTTATAGAGGAAAGAGCCAGGAGCAATGGAGTATAATGGACAAAGGACTTACTCACAGGGAGCATAATGGGAGCCTAATCCAGCAACATCCTTGCTCCCAGGAATGGGGCCCTGAAAGTGTCTGCCCAGCAGGATTTCAGAATTGCTATGGACCAGTGTCTTCTGGCTAATTCCGTTCTTTCTCTTTCTGAGTGGTACTGGTTATTGGGGTTATCCTATCCTTGTTGCACCACTGTATATTGGGTATGTGGAGCATAAAACTTATTTTTAGTTCATGGGCCTATGTATTAAGAAAGGAGGATCTTGTAACCCCTGTGATATATTGGGGTTGTACTTTGAGAGATCTTGAGCTTTGTATTTTTTGCTATTTCTACCTGGAACTTTTGGGTTGTTGCCCTTTGAGGAGATGGTCTGTATATGTTCCTTGGTAAGGAGAGTAAGGTCGCTTGGTAAGGAGTGTGAGGTTGCTCACTAGATAGTGACCAGGGAGTAGATTGGTATTTATGTGTATTTAGTCCTTTCTCTGGGTACACAGTAGTGTTGCACTTTCTGATTCTTTATGGAATTAGGCAAATCCATGTAGCTAACTAGCCTAGGAAACATGAACAAGTATGATGTATAGCCCTTACTATAGAGTTCTTTAAAGAGTTGTGACCCATTTGTCGTGTTTTCTTTTCTGCCATAGAAATAGGAGGTAACTACAACAACCTAGGTTTTGCTGGACTGAAATGGACATGCAGCATCTTTGATTTTGGAGTTTTCTATTACTACAGCATAACTAAGCCCATCCCAACTGATGCAGTATTCTAAGTTTTAAATAAAAAGCAGAGACATCACTTTGCTGACAAAGGTACTTATAGTCAAAGCTGTGGTTTTTCCAGTAGTCATGTATGGATATGAGAGTTGGACCATAAAGAAGGCTGAATGCTGAAGAATTGATACTTTTGAACTGTGGTGCTGAAGAAGACTCTTGAGAGTCCCTTGGACTGCAAGGAGATCAAACCAGTCAATCCTAAAGGAAATCAACCCTGAATACTCATTGGAAGGACTGTTGCTAAAGCTGAAGCTCCAATACTTTGACCACCTGATGTGACGAGCTGACTCATTAGAAAAGACTCTGATGCTGGGAAAGATTGAAGGTAGGAGAGGAAGGGGACCATAGAGGATGAAGTGGTTGGATGGCTTCACCTGCTCAATGGACATGAGTTTGAGCAAACTCTGGGAGATAGTGAAGGACATGGAAGCCTGGCGTGCATCCATGGGGTTGCAGAGTCGGACACAACTTAGCGACTGAACAATAAGAATGTTAAACACATTGCTCTGTTGCCTTCTTGAGTTTAGTATTGTTGAAGTCTAAAACCATGCTTATTCCTGATACTTTTACTGCGACCACCCTTCCTTTTCCGTTTTGGGTTTTCTCTTTAACCTCGTTAGTATTCCAAAATTTCAGTTATGTGTCTTGGTGTGAATTGATTTTCATCAGTTGTGCTCAGTGTATGGTATACCCTTTCTGTCTGAAAATTCATACTCTTTGGGGAAATTTTCATACATTCTTTTATTGGTAATTTCTCTCTCCTTTTTTCCCTTGTTCTCTCATTATTTGATGTTGAATCTCCTGAAACAGTGTTCTAGATTTCTTAATTTTTTCTCCTGCTTTCCATCCTTTTTGCTGTACTTCCTGGGCTGTTTCCTCAATCTTATCTTCAATACTTTTTGTTGAATTTCTCATTTTTGCTATCAGAAATTTCCAAAAGGTCTTTTTCCCCTTTCAATATTTTTTTCTTTTAGCATCCTATTCTTATTTTGTGGGTGCAGTATCTTCTCTTATCTCTGAGAATATTAATGCTTAAACATTTTCTTTCTTCCTCCGCATAGTTTCCTCTGAGTTACCTTTTCCCATTTGTTGACTTTGGCTTCTATCTTTTGTATTAGAGGCTTTTTCCTCTTTCAAGTATCTAATAATCCTTTACTGTCTGTTCAGGTTCCGGTAGCAAAATCAAAGAGCTGATTAGAAGCTTTGAGTTTGAGGAAATTGCTTGTCAGCTTCAGTGGTTGTTTGTTGGGGGATGTCAGTGTCTTAGGTCTGTCCTCTGGCTGGTCCCCAGAGAGTCTCTACCAAACTTCTGCCTGAAGGATAAAAGTTGCCAGCATTCTGGAACCACATGGATGATCAGGACTGGAAGTCTCAGGACCCTATATTTAACATTACACAATAAGTAATTTTCATTGTTTACGGTCTGGTGCTCATCCCCTCAATTGTGCTGGTTGACCCCTAGTCCAGAGATTGTGTTTTACCCCATTTCCAGAGAATAAACTTCCAGTCTTTTGCCACAGGTGGGGATGGGGCAGGAGCATATCAGCATAGGTGGGGAGGGAAGAATCAGAAAAGGAGACTGAGAAGGAGTGCCCAGTTAAGTTGAAGGACAGCTAGGTGAGAGTGGTAGCCCTGAAGCAAGTGAAGAAGAGGTTTTAGGGAAGAGAGAGTGGATCACTTGTGACAAATAGTCTGATGAGTAAGATGAGCACAGAGAACTAACCATTGGACCTGGCAATGCAGACATCATTGGTGACCTTGATGAGAGCTGTCTCCTGGACTCGGGGACAAGAGCCTGGTTGGAATGAGTTCTAGAGAGAATGGTAGCAGAGCACGTGGTGACCTTGAGTGTGAACAATTCTTTCCATTTGATTGATTCCTCTTGAAATAACCCTGTGTGATAGGCAGTCATCCCTGTTGAGTAGATTTGGAGTTTAGGAAGCAGTCTCAGGTTTACATGAATGTGCTGATGGCCTCACAGCTAGGTGCTTCTCAAAACAGCATTCATCTAATCTTTCTTATATTAGGTGTCCCCACCCCTTACCCCCAACTTCTGGTTGCAAAGATATCTGATGGTGTCAGTTCCTGAGGTTTTTGCAGTGTAAATTGTGTTGATTCTCAGCTTCTCCACTTGCTAGCTGGGGATTCAGCATTCTTGGGTCCACTAAGTCACTCATCACTTATCTTGTCTTTCAGCTTTTCGCTTCCAGAATTTTGAGATTGTTTTCTAAAGAAGAGGGATTTCAGGCTCCAGTGAACCTCATCTGGCCCTCCAGTGCCCCTCCTCGTCTTCTTTGATGATTCTTCCTCATCTCCCCAAACTCAGACTCAGTCCTTGGACTTCTCTTTCTTTCTGGGTGATTTCATTCAGTTTCTGGACTTTAAACACCTTCTTCATGACCATGGTTCCCATTATATTTCTAACCTTTGACCTCCAGCTTCCTATATCCACTTGCCTACTCAATATCTCCAGTTCAATACTTAACATTGCCAATTTGACATGTCCAAAACTCAGCTTCTAATTTTCTCCCCCAAACCCTCTCATCCCACAGTCTTCTTACTTTCCTAAATGCAGCTCCCAGGAAAACCCCTGAGGTCATCCTTGACTTCATTCTTTTTCTCACACCACTCATCCTGTAAGTCAGCAGTTCTTGTCGACTTATTCCAATTTGGGCTGGGATCCTGTTTGCCCCATAGTCTGAGTGACTGTATTAGTTTTCTGTGGCTGCTGTAACAAATTACTGCAAACTCGGCAGCCCAGGTAACATTCATTATCTTATGGTTCTGTAGGTCAGAATCTGACAAGTCTCTTTGGGCTAAAATCAAAGTGTTGACAGGGCTACATTCCTTTCTGTCAGCTCTGTATGGGATCTATTTCCTTGAATTTTCCAGCTCCTAGAGGTCACCCACATTCCATGCTTTGTGATCCTTTCCTCTATCTTCAAAGCCAGCAAAAGGAAGTTGAGTTCTTCTCACATTGCATTATTCTGAGTTTCTGTTTGCCTATTCCATTTTCTCTTGTGTGGGACTTTTGGTTTTTATTTTATGTTCTATTATATCATTTGAATTAAAATTTTAAAAATTTATTGAGGTAACATTGACTTAGAGCAAGATATTAGTTTTATATGTACAACATTATATTTCAACTTCTATATACACAACAGTGTGTTCACCACCAAAGTTTAGTTTCCATCCATCACCACCCTGTTGATCCTCGTTACCCATTTCACCCTCTCTACCATTTCCCCTTAGGTAACAGCTACTCTGTTCTCTGTATCTGTGTGTTTGTTTATGTATGGTTTGATTGGTCCATTTATTTTATTTTTTGTTGTTGTTGTTTGTTTTTTTATTAATATATTCCACATATGAGTGAATTCATACAATCTTTGATTTCTCCATCTGACTTATTTCATTTGGCATAATAGCCTCAAGGTCTGTTGTTCATGTTGTTGCAAATGACAATATTTCACTTTTTATGGCTTAATAGGATTTTATCATATATATGTATCTACTTTTTAAAATATTTATGTATTTATTTTATTTGGCTGCCTTGGGTCTTGGAGCATGTGGAATCTTTAGTTGCAGCACATGAACTCTTAGTTGCGGCGTGTGGGCACTAGTTCCCTGACCAGGGATCGAACCCAAGCCCCCTGCTTTGGGAGTGTGGAGTCTTAGCCACTGGACCAGTAGGGAAGTTCCAACTTTCATTTCTTAAATATCTTTTACTATTGAGGCAAGGGAGGTATGATTACTCACATATTTTAGATAAAGAAACTGAAAATCAGAAAGGCTTTTGCTCCGGTGAGTGGGGAGATTGGAATTCCATCCTAGGCAGAGGTGTGTGTCTGCCTCTGTACTTGCTGCCTATATATGAGGTAATATGTGTCCATACCTGGGACCCAGTGTGGGTGTGTGGAGGTGGGGGTGATGCTGTGTACCTGCGTGGCACTTGTGGGGTCACCCCAGTGGATCCTTAAGCCTCCCTGATCCCAGGTTGGGAAAGGAGCATCCCCACCCCCCATCCCTGGCTGGGTGCAGGGTCTGGACCCCCTGGGCTGGGAATGCAGCCTGGCAACCTCATGGAGGATGGTGGGTCTGGCTTCTGAGCTCAGCCTGCAGCTACACATGGGAGCAGTAGTCCTGGAAATTGTTGGTTCAGTGATCTTTGCGAGATGCCAGTGAGCAGTTCTGAGAGAGGGCAGGGATCAGGAGATGAAGGGGAAGGATTTCTTTTGTTCGTTGCTATCCCTTCTTGCTGTCTCCCCCGGGAGGAGGAGGGGAGGGTGTGGGCCACCTGCCCCTCCTGCCCCTTGGCTGCTCATCAACACGCAGGGTCTGCTGCTGTGAGAGGGTCCTTGCTGGCTTTGTGCCTTCAAGGTTACGGCCAAGGTGGCTTTGGCAGGGAAGCAGAGAGGGGTGTTAGCTAGGCCTCACCAGGCCCCACTGGGAAACAGGATCCAGGCAGAAATCCAGGCTTCCCTAAACCTCCCAGTTTGTGTGTAGCTCCTAGCAGTGTCCTGCCCTCAGGAGGGGACCTCATTTCCTTCGAAAGCCTCAAGTGCCCTTTCCAACACTGGCCCCTGTGCTGGGCCCCCAGGAACTCACTGTCCAGTGGTAGAATTAGACCAGAAATGGTCAAGTGTAACAAGCAGTGATGACAGTGGCTGCAAGGAAGAGAGCAGTGTGGGGGGACCACAGGGCTAGGAGTACTTGCCTTGTTTGATTAGGGTGAGTTGGGGAGTCTGGGGGGATATTTAGCATTTTTCCAGGTGGAAGGGAAACAGTTCCACATGCAAAGTCCTGGAGGTGTGAATGTAGGGGTGCGTTGTTTAGGTGCTCAGTTGTGTCCGACTCTCTGTGATCCCATGGACTATAGCCCGCCAGGTTCCTCTGTCCGTGGAATTTCCAGGCAAGAATACTGGAGTGGGTTGACATTTCCTTCTCCAGGGATCTTCCTGACCCAATCTGATCCCTCCAGGGATCAAACCTGTGACTCCTGCATTGGCAGGGAGATGCTTTACCATCAAGCCACCAGGAGAGTGCAGATGTGAGGCTCAGGACTAAAAAGGTCTTGGGTATAGTGGGCGTCGGGGAGGGTGTGGTGGAGGATGCAGTTAGAGGAGGAGAAGCTGACAGGGTGAGCGGAGTGGGAAGTGGGGAGGGTGTCCAGATGGTGACTGCGTCTCCTGCCTCACTAGAGTTTGGCCTTTCCTGGAGGTCCCCACATCTTGCATGTTTGGAAGGAGTGGCATGGTGAAATTTGTGCTTTGGTCTCTCTGAGGGGGGTGGGTTAGAGGGAGAATGCTGGTAGGGAAGACACCAGACAGGAGTCTCATGGGTGTTCTGGGTCAAAGTGCAGTCGAGGTACTGAGAAAATGGTACATAGAGGTAGCTGGAGACAGACCTGGTGAGCTTGTTGCCTCCTGGCTGTGAGGTCAGACACAGCTGCACTCTGGGGGGTTCCCAGGATTCTCCCAGGTGCAAGGGTCTGTGGTGAACTCCTTAACCAAGACAGGAAGGACAGGAGACTTCAGGAAGGTGGTGGTGAGCCAAACTTTGGATATGCTGTGTTGGAACGTGGAGGTGCATGTAACAAGCAGGTGGTTAGAAATTCAGGTCCAGATTTTAGGAGAGAGATCCAGGCCAGATGAGGGCTTGAGGAAAGGCAGTGCCTGAGGTGGGGGTGTGGGTGAGTCTATCAGGGAAAAAGAGCTGGAAGAGGAGAAGGAAGGGAGAGAGGGTGGAACTTGCTGCCTGTGAAACACTGTCATTGAAGGAGGAGGCTAAGGACCCCTGACAGGAGGCAGAGGAGGTGAGGTCGGAGGAGCAGAAGGAAAACCAGGAAGGACAAGTCCTGCAGCCAAGAGAAGAGGAAAGGCTGGAAGAAAAACTGCGTGCATGCTAAGTCACTTCAGTTGTGTCCGACTCTTTGTGACCCTGTAGACCATAGCCCACCAGGCTCCTCTGTCCATGGGGTTCTCCAGGCGAGAATATTGGAGTGGGTTGCCATGCCTTCCTCCAGGGGATCTTCCCGACCCATGCACTGAATCTGCATCTCTTACGTCTCCTGCCTTGGCAGGTGGGTTCTTTACCACTAGTGCTACCTGGGAAGCCCAGAAGAAAGACTAAAGCAAAGTCATTGCTCCTGGCAATTTTGTGGTCCTTGGAGACCTACGATTTCTAAGTATTTGGGATGTGAGGGACTGAGGGGGACATTTTATTCAATTCTCAGCAGGCGGGTTGGAGGGCCCACTGTGTCCTCAGTGATACGTTGCACCCTTGGTCTCCCATTTCCCCCAGGATGTGTCTGGGCCCCAGGGAAGAATGAAGAGGCTGATGAGAAAGAGCCACTTCTGAGAAACTCCACATGGCATTGAAATGTGAGACTGCACTGCTGGGAAGCCCCCAAGAGTGTCTCTCAGAAAGTGGGGACAGAAGAGGGGCAGAACCGCCTATTGCTTACCAGAGTCCACAGCCACGCTTCTCTGGGCTGCAGGTGCCTGGACTACATTTCCCAGCCTCCCTTAGATTAGATGTGATCCTCCCTTGAATGTGAGAGTTGGACTATAAAGAAAGCTGAGCACCAAAGAATTGATGAACTGTGGTGTTGGAGAAGACTCTTGAGAGTCCCTCGGACAGCAAGGAGATCCAGCCAGTCCATCCTAAAGGAAATCAGTCCTGAATATTCATTGGAAGGACTGATGCTGAAGCTGAAGCTCCAATACTTTGGCCACCTGATCCCAAGAACTGACTCATTGGAGAAGATCCTAATGCTGGGAAAGATTGAAGGCCAGAGGAGAAGGGGATGACAGAGGATGAGATGGTTGGATGGCATCACTGACTCGATGGACGTGAGTTTGAGTAAGCTCCAGGAGTTGGTGATGGACAGAGAAGCCTGGTGTGCTGCAGTCCATGGGGTCATCAGACACAACTGAGCGACTGAACTGAACTGTGACTAGATGTGACCATATGGCTGAGTCCTAACCAACGGGATATGAACAGGGGTAATGCGGCCACTTCCAGCCAGGGCCCCTTAGGACCTCCCTTGTCAATCCTTGCTCTCTTCTTCCATTTGCTGTAAAACAGGAAAGACCCTGGGGTCCTAGAGGAGGGTGGAACCACAAGATAGAAGGAGCCTGGGTTTATGAATTGGCAGGGAGCCAACTCCCTTTTGGGCTGTGCTGTGAACAAGAGATACACTTTTATTGTGTTTGGTCCATGAGATTTAGTTATTTATCTGCATAGCAGCTAGTGTCAACTAATACAGAGATTTTTCTTTCCTGGCTGGTCAACTGTGTTGCGGATGTGGCCCCTCTTGGGTTGAGAGCCTGGAGTGCAGAGGGGACCAGTGTCGGTCCCAAGGACTGGTCAGTGGGGAGGAATCCAGGGGAAAGGTTGGCACCACCTGGCAAAGAGGATGCCCATGGGTGGCCAACTGGACTAGTACTTTGTACTCAGCACATGTGACACATTTCTTGGGGGTGGTCAGAAACACCACTGTCTCCTCGGGGTGGTCTAGCACTTGCAGTGGGGCAGAAGTGGAAGTTACCATGCTGGTGCTGTTCCTCCGCATTAGGTGTGTAATAGGATAGTGCCTGGCGCAGAGTGAGTGCCTCTTCAGTGCAGATGCTGCTGGCCCTGAAGCTGGTGTGACCGGGAAACCAGGTTACACATGATGCGGTGCTGCTGGACTTGTACCTTTTATGCCCCCTGCCCGTCTTTCTCTCCCAGATGTGGGGCCAGACAGACTGTGAAACTATAAGACGGAAGCCGTGCGGCCTTGTGACCAGGTTTCTTTTTCACATTGTATGTGGATTAGGAATTTGACACAGTGAGTTAGGTACTAATGACTAGAGTCTGCTTTAAGGTTAAACTAGGAGATGGCATGACACTAAATTTGCGTTAGTGTCATTGCTGGTCACAACCCAGGTCTCCTGACTCCACAGCCAGGGTTCTCCAAATTAGGAAATTAACAGTACTGATTAAAAAAAAGGAGAGAGAGATGCCTCTTATCTGCACACTTAGACATCGTTAACATTTTAGTTTATATCCTTCCATCATTTTTTCGTATTTGTGTACACACACACACTACATATGTGGAATAGTATATATGCAACATATTTATACCGTGTGTATAACATATATATGTCTATATACATAAAAACTAAGAGGAAAATGAATTCATGCTGTACATATTGCCTTGTGAACTGCTTTTCCCACAAAAATCACAAGATTATTTTCTATATTATTAAATATTATTTTGCACTATTTTGTATGGCCATACCATCATTTGTTTAACCTATCTCTAATTGTTAACAACAAATTACTGCCACTTTTTTGCTGTTATAAAAAGCTCTGGAGGTAAGCATTTGCCACGGCATGTTGGTGATTTTTTTTTTTTTTTATAAAGTCCTACATGTGGAATTTTTGGATCCAAAAGTAAAAAAAAAAAAAAGCCTAAAATTTTGGTTTTGATACACAAAAACAAACTGGTCTGCAGACAGCCTGGGTGAATTTACACTTCCATCAGTGGTGAAGGGGAGGGCCCATCTATTTATGCCCTTGTCAGCACTGGGTAATATAATTTTCCCTGGGCTCCTTTCATTCCTGGGCTATACCAGGAGGAAGAAAGCAAGCCTTGTCCTGAGCCCCCAAGTCTGTTCCTCCTGGGGGTGGGCAAGCTTTGATAAGATGGACCAAGCTCAAGTGGGAGGGTGGGCAGGGGTGTGGCTGTTTGGGAGGTGCTGGTACTCAGAAGAAAGAGGGCTTGGAGCTTTCCCCTGGGCATCTGACCACTCACTGGAGCTCTGGCCGTGGAACCTAGTGGTGTGGGCACACCAACCTTGTTCTTGGTAGATGGGTTGGGCCAATGGAGTGCCAGTGATGGGCCTGGGAGACAAGGTGGATGAGGATGGAGTAAGGTGGACACCACTCATCATTGGCTCCAGGAGCTGTAACAAAAGCAAATATTTGGAGGCTGGGATTGCTTAACTTTCTCCTTGGAATCAGCAGACTCTCCGAGGCTTGGATTAATTTGAAGAAATTTACTAGTGGAGTTTGTGGCAGATAAAACAGTTTGCTTATTTCACACTTGTATGGCCACCTGCTAGGAACTGTTTGTTCAGTTTCGAATTCTTTAATTAAAATCAACATAAAACAGATTGAAAACATCCCAAGAAGGGGATGCTTGATTTGCTGGAGGATATTGCAGAAAGATGGAACAAAGTGGTTCAGAAAATGCTTCGTCACTAAGTGAATAGAGGGGTAGAAACACGTAGTTTGAGTAACTGTGGGGCTCGAGTATGCACATCCCTGTGGGCAAGTGGCCACCCGAGGAACAGAGAACTCACATGAGTTTTTCCATGATGATGGTGGGCGGGGCAGAAAAGTGAAAAGTTTGTGTTTCCACTACTCAGAAAAGGCCAGCTCCATTTTTTTTTTCCTTTTCTTTTAGCAAATAGTCATTGAATTCCTCTGTGTCAGAAATTGTGGATAGCATGCAGTCTCTGACTTCAGGAAGAGAGACAGGAAAGTGAAATGGAAATGGTCACCCAGTTTGTGCTGAAGTGCTGGAAAAAGGGTAAATGCCAGGTGCCAGGGGAGCCCAGAGCAGGAGCTGCTGCTGCTGCTGCTGCTAAGTCACTTCAGTTGTGTCCAACTCTGTGCGACCCCATAGACGGCAGCCCAACAGGCTCCCCCGTCCCTGGGATTCTCCAGGCAAGAACACTGGAGTGGGTTGCCATCTCCTTCTCCAGTGTGTGAAAGTGAAAAGTGAAAGTGAAGTCGCTCAGTCGTGTCCGACTCGCAGCAACCCCATGGACTGCAGCCTACCAGGCTCCTCCGTCCATGGGATTTTCTAGGCAAGAGTAGAGGGAGAGCACCTGACCTTAAATTGGTGAGGGGTTCAGGTCAGACTTCTGAGAAGAAATGACATCTACCTCAGCTGAGGTCTGATGAAAATGATTCAGGTTAAAACAGTGTATCAATTAGCTGTTACTACCATCTGCTGTGTAACAAGCATCTATAACATCTCAGTGGCATATAACAATTACCACTTATTTAGTTCATGCTTCTGTGAACTGGCTGAGAGTCAGCTGATCTGGGCTGGACCTGGTCAGGCAGTCCTGCTCCATGAGTCTCTTATCTTCTTCCTGGGACCAGCAGGCTATGTGACCATAGGGTCACAAAGAGTCAGACACGACTGAAGTGACTTAGCACACATGCATCATACTCTGCCTCTTTAGAGTGGTGGCCTTTAATACAGTCTGTCAGGCATGGGTAGAGAAGGGTGGTGGTGGTGGTGGGCTGTTGTGGAGTCAGGGAACAGCATGCAGGCGATCAGGTTGGGCACACGTTAAACTATCTGGTAGGGGCATTGATTATGGGGAGGGTTTACAAACTGGAGGCTCCTGGAAAGGCGTCAAGGAGGAGATGAGGAAGGGTCTTATCTGTGGGCAAAGCTTGGGGATGTTATCCCCTGGGCAGGAGGGAAGCACTGATGGATTTTAAAGTGGGGAGTGATGTGGCCAGAGTTTTCTGCTCGGCTTCAGGGAGGAAACAGAAGGGGATGCACAGAGAGGGTCAGGAGGCCAGTTCGGAGACTTTGAGCTGCTCAGGCTTCCTTGGGAGCTGATCTCATAATCAGGCGACCCAGGTCGTGAACCCTCCACTGCTTTTATAAGGGTTTTTCTTAAGTACTTAGCAATCTTTGAAAGTGTTAATTGCTCAGTTGTGTCTATCCCTTTGTGAACGCATGGACTGTAGCCCACCAGGCTTCTCTGTCCATGGAATTCTCCAGGCAAGAATACTGGAGAGGGTTGCCATTTTCTACTCCAGGGGATCTTCTCAGTCTGGGGATCGAACCTGCGTCTCCTGTATCGCAGGTGGATTCTTTACCATTGAGCCATCAGGGAAGCCCCTGGTTGGGGCAATCTTTATCTCTCAGCATATCAGCACGTAGCAAAAAGTTTCACTGCTACCAAAGCAAATCGATCGGCTGAGTTGGTTAAGCATAAGGAGGTTTATGTGTCCTGAGGCATCTCACCCACCTTGGCCTTGACTCAGAGCAGTTGGTCCACTGAATCTCCATCATCTTTCTCCAGCCTCCACCAGCAACTGGACAGCCAGAAGCTAGAGGCCTCTACCCTTGTATGAATCACTCAGCTCGCCCTACGGTGGTTGACCTCACCCCCTCCCTTCCCTTTTGGGATCACAACACTCTGTAGACACAGCTGGGCACAGGACTGCCTGCTGGAGATTTAGGGTCCCAGGGCCCCGTAGGGAAGCCTCAGGCCAGTGCCCATGTCTGGACACCTGGTTTTAACTCCCGATTGTAAACTAACCACGTTACGTGGCACTCCATACCTAACAGCCTTGGTTCAGTAGAGAAGAACTCTGTACTTAGGGCCCAAAGACCTGGACTGGGGACTCAGTCTAGCTCCTTGCAAGCCCTGTGATCTTGAACAAGTCACAGGAGCTGTCTGGGTCTTGGTTTTCTCATGGTTGGTCTACCCCAGCAGGTAAAATCATTAAATGATGTCACGGGTGTGGAGGTTCCTGGTCAACCTCTCATCTCTGGATTCCCTGCCTAGTGTATCCCTACATAGCCTTGAAATGACAGCTTAAAGTGACCTCCTCTTCCTGAGGGCCAGGGAGACCTCTGTTAAACTCTTACAGCTTTAAACACAGCTCCCACTAGAGTGGATGCCGCTCATCAATGCTTATTCATCTCTAAGGCCCCGGCCCCTGGTGTACAGCTGGCAGGGCCTAGGTAAACGGTGTTG
This sequence comes from Bos mutus, assembly GCF_027580195.1. NCBI lineage: Eukaryota > Metazoa > Chordata > Mammalia > Artiodactyla > Bovidae > Bos > Bos mutus. Next base: position 52,542,207 of record NC_091631.1, read on the forward strand.
AAGGAATGAGTGTTAACTCTTGTTCACTGAATCTGGCCTGGAAAATTCATCCAATCCCCTCCTCCTCCTTCTGAAGACACTTCCGCCTCGTTGCCCCCCAGCCTGCCTCCTCCTTCTCTCCCACCCTCTCTCCTCCCAGGGACCACTGCCTCTGTGGCTTGGGCCCGAACATGACTGTAGGTCTCTAGTGTGCCCTCTGCCCTCTTCCAGCCCCTGAGGCCCCTGAGGATGATAGTCCTCTCTTCTGTCCCATCCATACCCCTGACTGCTCAGCCAGTCCCCAGGACCAGTTGTCACATGTCGTGTGCATGAATTGTGATGCTGACATACCATAGATGGGGTGGTTTCAACAGCAAACTTTATTTCTCATGGTTCTGGAGACTGGAAGTCCAAAATCAGAGTGCCTGCAGATTTGGTGTTTCTTACAAGGGCATTAATTCTGTCAAGAAAGTCCCACCCTCATGACCTCATCTGCACCTGTTCACCTCCTGAAGACCCCCACCTCCAAACACCATCACACTAGGGGGCCTGGGGCTTGGTAGGGGGACATGATTTCATCCATAGCATCCAGGCAGCCCTGTGTTTGGGTTTCTTCCTCCCCCTTCCTGCCTCAACCCTGACTAGCAGCAGCCTTGTAAGGCACTGAACAATAGGGCCACAGCGGCCTGGTCTTGGGTTTGTGGCTGAAATCTGAGATTCCAGCCATCTCACTGCTGCCACTCACTGCCTATGTGGCCCGGGAAACTCCCTGACATCCTCTGTGTTCGGTTTCTGCAAGCGGAAAACGGGGGTGATACAACTGCTGCTACTGCTCTCTGCACCTTGTGTGGAAGGGACCTGGTACGCTCAGTTGTTGTTTAGTCACAGTCATATCCAATTCTTTTGTGACCCCACGGACTGTAGCCCGCCAGGCTCCTTGGTCCACGGGATTCTCCAGGCGATAACACTGGAGTGGGTAGCCATTTCCTTCACCAGGGGATCTTCCTGACCCAGGGATCATACCCGCGTCTGCTGCACTGGCAGGCTGATCATTTACACTTGAGCCACCGGGGTTACTAGGTATGAAAATTGGCGTTAGCACCAGCATCGTCACACCAGCACACTGCTGGGGCTGCCAGTCCTTGCGAGCTTGCCGTGGTCCACACGAAGCTGACTCCCTGTGAATATTACCTCGTTAACCCGCACACGTTCCTGCAAGGCTCCTCTTCTTGTTTCCAGGTACCTCCTGCCTACTTTGGAGGTTGCTGTGAGGAGCAAGGGAAATGATGCATGTGCATGTCTTTATGTTAATCACTTCCAGGTTTAGGAGAGGGCAGCTGGCGGGTTGTGGGGGGGGGGCGGAGGGTGGAGGAGACAGGGGAAGAGTGGTTGGGTCCTCCCACCTCATTTAAGGAGAAGCAGCTCAGATAAGAGAAATCTGCTGGAGATGAAGATAGCAGGTTTGAATCCCAGCTCTGCCACTTTCTACTGTGAGGTTTTGGGCAAGACACTTAGCTACTCTGAGCCTCAGTTTCCTTATCTGCAAAAAAAGGTTAAGAGTCCCCACCTTGAAGATTTAGGGAGATAAGGAGTAAATACAGAGCAGTCAGCAGTGAGCATAGCATGACTATGTATTCTGTAGATGAGCAGCCCCCAACCTTTTAGGTACCAGGGACAGCTTCATGGAAGACAATTTTCCCACGGAAGGGGGGATGGTTTCAGGATGATTCAAGAGTATTACGTTTATTGTGCACGTTATTATGATTACATGAGCTCCACCTCAGAGCTCAGAGGCTGGGGACCCCTATTCTAGATTGAAAAGTGGTGGTTAGCTGGCTGACAGAATCCTCAAAGATGAAACTTCCTTTTCTGGATTTTATTTTTATTTAATGGTCATCAAATGGGTCTCAGGGCAGGTAAAGAGGGTTCTGATCATCCAGAGGAGAAACTGGGGTTCAGAAGGGTCACGTGATTTACCCTAGGCCACAGGTGAATAATCCCAGGGTGGTTCCTGACCCCGGCTTGTCTGACCCTGGGCCCCGGCTCACCTCCAACCGCAGTGATCTTCCTGACCCAGCCGCCTGCCTCCTGGTGTCTTCATGCTGGCCCTGGGCCTGGGGCACTGCCTAGGCCCTGTGGTGTCCGGTGACTGACCTGAGCCCTCTACCCTCTCCCCGGCCCCGTCCCTGGCTCCCTGGAGTCTGGTCCTCGCCGTGGGCCCACTGCTGTGAATCAGCCTCCTTTGTGGCGTTGATTAGAGGCCTCCTCCTACAAACATCAAAGCTTCAATTAACATGGGCCGCTTGCAACCCTCTTGCAAAACTCTGATAAGAATAGAATTTTCTCTTGGAAAATGGATTTTTATTTAGTTGTGTGTACTGTTGGTTAAATGACCTACTCTATACACTGGCACTGAGATTCTGGGGACAATTAGGGGGCTCGTCAGGAACTGGTTATCTGAAGGAAACAGGCGCCAGGCTGTTTAGCTGTCTAATATCCTGACGGGGGCGGGGGACAGAGACAAATTAAAAAAAGGCTTCTCTCCTTCTCCAGACATGGGGTGCTGAGGGCGCTTTGCTGAGTTGGAGCTTTGTGGAGGGAGGTGGGGTAGCCCCAGCTCATGCTCTCCGTGAGGGTGTGGCTGGGTTGGGGGCCCCCAGCTTTGTATCTGGAACTGGTGTGTATATGTGTGCATGTTTGCGTGTGTGCACACCTGTGTGTTCATGTCAGTTTCTGGATGCTGTTGAGAATACATCCTGGCCTCTTTCAGGGAGGCCTGGGGGAGGCTGGCCCTTGGGTAGGGAGGGGCCGGGTCTCAGGAACACAGCAGGGCTGGGGACACCTGAGTCAGGGAGATTGGGGGGCTAAGATTGATTGGCCCCTTACTTTTTTATATATAATTTTATTTATTTGGTATTTTGGCTGTGCTGTCTTCGTTGCTGTGGGGGATTTTCTCTAGTTGCAGCGAGTGGGGCTACTCTGTAATTGTGGTGCTTGGGCTGCTCACTAGGGTGGCTTTTCTTGTTGCAGAGCAAGGACTCCAGGCTTCAGTTGTTGCGGTTCCCGGGCTCTAGATCACAGGCTCAATAGCTGTGGTACACGGGATTAGTTGCTCTACAGCATGTGGGATCTTCCCGGACCAGGGATGGAACCCATGTCTCCTGCGTTGGCTGGCAGATTATTTACCACTGAGCCACCAGGGAAGCCAGCCCGCTACTTTTTTGATGACCACCCCTCCTATTAAACTTGGCCTCTTCTGTGAGATGGGGGTGGGATAACTTTTGGGGAAATGCTGTCTCCTTGACCTCAGTGCCTCTGGGGAAGGAGACGAAATACTCTTCCCCCTCTCAGGATATAAATGCCTGTCCTCTGAATAGCAGAGACACAGGTCACTGAGGGGTTATTGAGTCTATACCCCTGACTAAGGCCACCATCCTGCTTGAATGTTTTTGGTTTAGAAGATCCTGTGGAAAAGGGGAGTCCTGTATTCCTGCCAACCCTTCTTGGGCTTGAAAAGTTCTGCCTGTTGTCTGACCGCATCCCTCTAGCTACACTCTATTTTGAATCAAGCAGATAAGTCTGATGGAGGTTCAGGGAGTGGCCTGTTGGGAGAGGGAGTGTTTGGTTGGGGTGGGGTGGGGTGAGGGCATGGCTGGGGACAGCAGAGGGCAGGAGTATGAGGAAGAGTAGCTTGCCGACCAGCATCTCCTCAAGTCAGGGAAGCCTGGCGTAGCATGACTATATTGATTCAATTATTCCCTACAATGTAATACTCTGCATCTGTGTGATAGCAACAAACAGAGTTGAAAGACATACAAAAATAAATGATCTGAAAGTTAATATGGATGAATGGGCATCTATGAATTCGAGGAGAGAGGTTTTGTTTTACATTGTAAAATCAATAGCGTGCAGAACAATGTCCTAACTTCCCCCGGGGACCCTAGCAAACCCTCCCGTATCGATCGCCATGCAAATTAATTGAATTCATGAAATCCACATTGCTGGGTAATTGATGCTTCTTATAATTACCTCCGAGTTATGAGCTTTTAGGGATTGCATTGATTCCTGGGCAGTGGGGAGGGCAGGGGAGGAAAAAGGCTGGGTTCCTGGAAATGCTGGCAGCAGCTACCCAGGTGGGCACTGGGCAAGTGGGGGATGGTCAAGGCCTGGGTGTTGTGGGGATGCGATTTACCTGGTGGTGGAGGGATCCTCACCCCGCAGGTTTACTGACCCAGCCCGGGTGAGGCTGGAAGTTGGGACAGACCTGAGCAGCTACACTTGGACATTTGAAGGAGCCCCGTCCCCACCCCCACCCCCCAAGAAGGATGGCTGCTCCTGGGAAACTGAGACTATTCAGGGAGTAATAATAGCAAACACTAATTTAGCATTTATTATGAACCAGGCATTGTTCCAGGTATTGACATGTAAAGGACTCATTCAATCCTCAAAACAACCCGGGAGGCATGTACTATTACTGACCCCTTTGATTATAAAAAAATGAAAAAATGAGGCACAGAGAGGTTAAGTACATTTCCTAAGGTCACACAGTGGCAGAGCTGGAATCCTCGACTACCAGCTAATCCCTGAATGAGCTTTAGGAGCAAGCCGCCTTAGGTCACATGAGCAGTCTGCATGTTGGTGCGTATGAGTATTTTTCAGTAGAAGGATCTGTAACTTGCATCTGATGACCACTGGGGCGAATACCTGTTATGGAACCATTGTTTCTGTTATTTATACAGTGGTAAGCTTTTGGTCAAGGCTATGGTTTTTCCAGTAGTCATGTATGGATGTGAGAGTTGGACTATAAAGAAAGCTGAGTGCTGAAGAATTGATGCTTTTGAACTGTGGTGTTGGAGAAGACTCTTGAGAGTCCCTTGGACTGCAAGGAGCTCCAATCAGTCCATCCCAAAGGAAATCAGTCCTGAATATTCACTGGAAGGACTGATGCTGAAACTCCAATACTTTGGCTACCAGATGTGAAGAACTGACTCATTGGAAAAGACCCTGATGCTGGGAAAGACTGAAGGCAGGAGGAAAAGGGGACAATAGAGGATGAGATGATTGGATGGCATCACCAACTCAATGGACATGAGTTTGAGTAAGCTCCAGGAGTTGGTGATGGACAGGGAGGCCTGGCGTGCTGCAGTCCATGGGGTTGCAAAGAGTCAGACAGAACTGAGCGACAGAACTGAACTGAGCTTTTGGATCTACATTCTAATACAACTACTGTGTGACCTTGGAGAAGTCACCTAACTTATCTGAGCCTCTTCCACAGCTGCAAAACTGGGAGGGGCAGGTGCTCCCCTGGCTTGTTGGCAGCTCTGGCTGTCTCTGATTAACACAGAGCCATTACTTCCCAGGAAGCCATGAGCTGAGGGCAATGTAGGGGCAGAAATGATGCCCCACGTAATTAGACCAGGAAACTTAGACACAGAGGGGCTTGATCCCCTGTGGAAGACCACGTGGCGGGTTCATGGCAGGAGCAGGACGAGGGCAGGTGGTGCCAGTCCCAAGCCAGACACAGCTCAAGCCACCATCCCTTGTCTGCCTAGAGACCCTCCTGTGGATTAGCAAAAGCAAGGCGAGTCTGATGCTGTGCCCTGCAGCCTGCATGTCAGCCCCTGTCCCTGCAGCTCACACCCCGGTTGGCCTTGAAGAGCTCTCCGCTCCCCACTGCTGCCTCTTAGAAAAAGCCATTGCCCCTCCCTGGGTTCAGCCCTTTCTCTGTGCAATGACCAGGCTTTGGGATCTGTGCCTGTGGCCAGCAGGGAGTGCTCACGGCCACAGAGCGAGAAGCCTGGGTTGGTGCGCAGAGGAGGCAACGTGTCCTAATAGATACTGTCTCCACCCTTCCCAGAAATGCCTGGGTGATGCTGGCCTCCTGTCATCCTTCCCTGGGCTTGGCGGAAGGTGAGGGTTAGCCATTTGCATTGCTCATTCCACCTCCCTGGGTCTGTTTCAGAGCTGTTGGGGGCACAGTTCAGGGAGACTCGTCCTCTGATTGGTGGAGTCTGACCTGGTGGAGCTGAAGCACTCTGAGCCGCTGTCCATGCTGGGGATCTGGCCTGGCTCCATGTCCTTCCCAGGGCTGTCTGCGCTGGCCAGGTGGCACTCACAGCAGGAAGGGCGGGGCTCAGGGTTCAAGGTGGTGACTGGGTTACACTGGCAGCTCGGCCCTCCTTCCCTGTGGCTGGAGCTTCTGCCTGGCCCTTGAGGACTTGGTGGAGGAGGATGTGACCAGGAGCTCCTTGTTGGCACCAGGCCGCAGCCTGCCTTCCCATCTCCCAGAAGGTGCAGGGCTGGGAGGGGAGGGTACCAGCTCCCTCTAGGGCAGCACCTCTGTAGGGAAAGCAGGGTGTGTGGCCTGTTCAGAGGCTCCCGTCACTGTCATAGCCTCCTTGCCAACCTGCAACTTATCCGCCTTCCCATTGGTCTGAGGCGCAGGCTCTGTTAGGGTGTCTTTCCCAACACTAGTTACAGGTTTGGAGAAGGGGCTCAGAAGACTGAGTCACTGAGGCCCTGGACAGCCAGCCAGGGAGTGGAAGTCCATCCTGGTGTCCAGATCATGAGTTCCTGAGTGACCTTGAAGCTTATCTCCTGGACTCATGAGTCTTGAGAGGTGGGAGGGATCTTACAAGATCAGCCAATCCAACTTCCTCACCAAAATGGGGCTCCAAGAGGTCCTACGACTTGCCCACAGCCAGTATTTACATGGTTGAGTCTTCAGGGCAAGGCCTCTGACTCTCAAGTTCAGGTTCTTTCCATGACACCAAAAGCCATTGACCAGCCCCATCTCTTCTCTGGGTGACTTCTAGGCACCACTGGGCCAAGGGCAGTGCTAGGGTACACAGTGAGGGATCTTTGCTTCCCTTCCTGCTCCCAGCCTTCACCCTAGAGGATCCTAAGACTCCGTGGAGATTGAGGACACAGTGTGAGTCTCCCACTTTGCTGCCCGGGCCTTCCCCTCAGGCTGCTGGGCCCCCTGAACTGTGAAGGGCACAGGCTTCTAGATCTAACTAGAGTCCTTCCTCCCTTGCTTCTGGGGGAGAAATGCCCAGCCTCCCTTGGCACACCCTAAGCCAGAGACGGCTCTAAGTAGGTGAGGTGATGAGTGATGAACTCATCAGAGATGTGTTTAATTATGATTGAGAACCAATTGTGGAATGGTTGATGTTCCTCTGTCTCTTTTCTGCAAGAGAGGAATTCTCTCTGTCCACACTGAGCACCAAGAAAGGACTAGGGTGACATCTGGCATGAGGCCTAGGGTGAAGGACATCCTCTAATCATCCTTATATCTATTCATCCATCCACCCATCCATCCATTTATCCATCCATCCATCTATCCATTTGTTCATCCATTCACCGATTCATCCATCCATTATCTAATCATCCATTTTTTTTTGCCCATTCACCCATCCATCCACTCATCCATCCATTTATCCATCCATCCATCCATTCATCCATTTATTCATCCATTCACCAATTCATCCATCCATTATCAAATCATCCATTTTTTTTGCCTATTCACCCATCCATCCATCATCCATCCACCCATCCATCCATCCATCCATTTATTCATCCATTCACAAATTCATCCATCCATTATCAAATCATCCATTTTTTTTGCCCATTCACCCGTCCATCTATCCACCCATCCCTTCATTTTTTTCATCCATCCATCCATTTATTCATCTGCCTACCCACACATCCATCTGACATGTCCTTACCCTACTCTGTGCAGGCACTGTGGTGGGAGGTGTATTCATGGGTACAGAGATGAATGAATGCTGGAAAGTGAGGGCAACAGGTGTGTAGGGAGGAGGATAGAGTCTACCCCATGTCAGAATTTCTTGGGGTTCCCTACAATTATTCCTTGAGGAGAAGGCCTCTATCTGAGCTGTTTAAATTCTGTGCTACAAGAACATGACCTGAGTTGGTATCATAGCCGGGACTTCCCTGGTAGCTCAGTTGGTAAAGAATCCACCTGCAATGCAGGAGACCACCTATAATGCAGGAGACCCAGGTTCGATCCTTGTGTCAGGAAGATCCCCGGAGAAGGGCATGGCAACCCGCTCCAGTATTCTTGCCTGGAGAATCCCATGGACAGAGGAGTTTGGCGGGCTACTGTCCATAGGGTCACAAAGGGTCAACATGACTGAAGCGACTCAGCACATGTGCACCCCTCGGAGCTAGTGTCATCATCGTCTCAATCATCCTGCACATTTGAAGAGGGCCCACCAGGCCTGGTCCCCTGTCATCCCATTTATCTCTCACAGAACACTGTGGACCTGATTCTGTTATTACCCCTATTTTGCAGAGAAGGAAACTGAGGCTTAGAGAGGTTAGCAGAGCAAAGGCAGCTGATGAGTAACCCAGGGTTGTGAGACGATGAGTGAGATCAAAGCCAAAGATCAAAGTTTGCTCTGTAAACAAGCCCTCAACTCAGAATTGTTATGGGACAGGAGGGATCAGTCCCCTCCCCCTCTTTTTTTTTTAACCTTTTCTTTTAAGCTCCTCCTGCAAATTATTTCAGGTCTCAAAGGAAATGGGCAACTTGGGAGTCAGAAGGTAAATAAAAAATGGGAGAGCTTCAGCCAGACCTGTTCTCTGGTCTTTAAGGGATAGGTGTTCCAGGACTTCAGCTTTGAACTTGATATCATGTATTTATTTCTCATTTGATTTTCATGCAGTGAAACTCTTTTCCATGCCACGAGAATAATACCTGAAGAAGCCAGGCTTATCATTATTTTACAGATGAGCAATGGAGGCAAAGACTCAAGGTTATTTATGCAAGATAAGCCAGGTAGTAAGGGGTGGACTGAGGTAAGGCCAGGTGAGGCAAATGCCATTTTGTTCTTATTTCTACTCTGACTTGCCTGCTGCTGCTGCTGCTGCTAAGTGGCTTCAGTCGTGTCCGCCTGCTAACCTGGAAAAGCCACATGGCTGTGTCAATGTGGGAAGAATCAGGGGATGATGGAGACCTGCTTTTCCCGGGTTTATAACCTAGGTCCCCAGGGGCCACTGTGGGAGTGTGGCTCTAGACCCAACCGTAAGCCCCTTATCCGTAAGCCCCATTGCTTTGTAATACATTAGCATATAATGCAGGAGCTTACAATACAGCTCACACTTCCTGCGAGTCAGGAGCTCAGGAGAGGCCTAGCTGGGTGGTTTGGGTTCCAGGTCTCTCCAGTGTCTCTAGGCTGAAACCAAGATTGGCACACAAGGCGGGCTGCATCATCTGAAGACCCACTCACATACCTCGATTCCCTGCTCTGTGGACCTCTCCATAGGACTGCTTGAGGGCCTTCACAGTGTGGCTGCTGCCCGGGTGAGGGACCCAAGGGGGAGCCGAGAGGAAGCTGCAGTGTCTTTTGTGGCCTAGTATCAGAAGTCACACTGTCACTTGAGCCACATTTTTGTTGTTAGAAGCAAGTTACTAAGTCTGGCCTCATATGAGTGGAGGGGACTTTAGTTTTAGAAGGGAGGAGAGTTATAAAAGATTGTGAACCTATTTTAAAATCACCACACTCTCAACTGCTTTTTTTGTTGGTAAAGATAAACCACCCAGTTTTTGAAAATGAATTATTTTTTACTTTTTTATTGGAGTATAATTGCTTTACAGTGTTGTGATAGTTTCTGTTGTACAACAAAGTGAATCAGCTGTGTGTACACATATATCCCTTCTTGAAGTCCCTCTGAGCCCCACACTCCCATCCCACCCTTATCTGGTAAAAACTGGGTGATAACTACCTAGTTTTTACCAGATACCAACCAGGGCTCCACCAAACCGCTTTTGGGGGGAGAACTTCCACGCCATTGTCACTGCCAGTGGCTTCTGAGTGCTGGGAGGGTCTGCAACCTCATCCTCTAGTCAATCCAGCCTCCTCATTCTTGACATTCAAGGCCTCCTTGCTACAGCTTAAACCTGCCTTTCCAGCCCACCTCTAGCCATTTCCTTTTAATCTGGTGCTGTTTCCTATTTATTCTTTATAATTATAACGGCTGACATTTATTGAGCATCTGTGTGTCAGGCACTATACAGATGTTATCGATAATTCTTAATTCTGCAAGGTGGAGAAAGAGGTTCAGAAAAGTTGGGTAACTTGCCCAAGAACACACAGCTCGCCAGCAGCTGTGGATTCAGAGCAGGCTTTTCTTTCCTGCCTCCGCCTGCGCCTCCTGCGGCTCCTCCAGCTGACAAGCGCTTCCTGTCTATCCAGGCCCTTCCAGCCTCTGAAGCCAGGCTCAAGCGCATCCAGGGGAGGCTTTCTGGCATGTGTCCCCAGCTGTCAGTACCCGCCCGTGTCTGTTAGCCAATGAGAGTGCTTGAGGGCATATGTTTGCCTAATGGTCCCTGTGTCCCCAGAGTGCCCCGCTCACACCTGGCACATAGTAGGAGCTCAGCAAGAATTTAGGACACGGTGAGTGGAATGGTCCCCCAGCCAACCAGCTGGGATTCAGAGAGCCTGCGTCCCCAGCTGGGGGTGGATGTGTAGGGATGCCTCCAGTCAGTCTCACTGAAAGGGTCAGAAATCGGAGCCCCTCCCGGCCAGATGGCAGTGAGTGTTTTTGCCTGCGCCCTCTTGCCCAGCCCCAGGGCCCAGGCCCCTCCTGGCTCCAGCTCAACAGCCATCTGCTCTGGCTTCTTCTGGCCTCATCTCCACCGTTGTTTCCTCCATTCCTATTACCGCAGCTCCCAAAACTCCTTGCGCTTTCTTCCCTAAATTGGTTCTCAGCAAAATCTGTCTTTGTTCCACTCCTCAGGCCTCTGTGGGTTGTTCCCGGAGCTTCTGCTCCCCCTCCCCCAGTTCATGCAAGGGCCCCTCCCCAGCCTCTGCGCCCCGCCCCACTCCTCCGCAGGCCGGGACCTGTTGCGGGTCTTCCTGCCTCCCTCCTGTTGTGGCGCCCCACCCTGCGCCTGGCTCCCTGGCTCTCGTCTCCAAGGTTACCCAGAGACTTTGCCCGGCTCTGCTTCCTCTTCCCGCCTCCCGTTTCTTACTGTGCCTGCAGGGAGGGTGGAAGAGGGGCTGGGGCCTCCTGGAGAGATGGTGCGGGCTTCCTCCTCCCTGGTCCTTTCCTTTCACTGTTGGTTCATCCCTTTGTCTCCTTCTCTGGCCTCTCTTGCCGCAGCTCTCCACCGCCCCCCCCCGCCCCCCCCCCGCCCCCGCCCGCAAGAAGCTTCCTTGTCGCTCCTGCTTTGTAAGCTTCTCTCCTGTTTCTGTCTCATCCTCTCTCCTTTTTCCCCTACTTCTTTTTCTCTCTCCATCTTTCCTTTCCTCCCTGTCTCTCACTTTCCATCTTTCTCCGGGTATCTTTGAGTCTCTTTCTATCATTGGGCCTTTGTACCGTCCTGTGAGTTCCGGTTTTGAATCAGAAACAGAAGAAGAGTTACCCCTGCTCCCACCCCCCGGAGGGGCCCTCACCAGCACCCCGTCTCTTCAGATTTTGGTGTTGCAGGGCCTTGCGGGAGGATATGTAGGGTGGAAGCCCAGAGTTGCCCCAGGCGAGTAGGGGAGAGGCGTGGGCAGGAAGCCACCTTGGCAGGTGCACTCACCTACACCTGGGCGATTGCGAGGCCGGCCGGCCCACCTTCCCTGTGCTCGTCATGTGCCTGTAGTCTGCAGGTGTCCCTTTTGTCACGTCACGGGGTGCACAGGACGAGCCTGGCGCAGAGCCCGGGTGCACGGCAGTGCCCACTACTTGTGTCTCCTGAGCAGGGACGTGCATGGCCTCTCCGCCTCCTTGTTTATAGGTGTCATGTGACATTCTAGAGGGGAAGTAAAGCGTCTTTCTTCCAAAAAAGAACCCGCTGAGGGACTTTTGCAGAAGAATTAAGAGAATCATTTTTTTCTCCTTTAGGAAATGTCCATTTCTTTCTGTTGAAAATTTTCCATTTTTCTCTCAGACTTTCATATCCATACTAAAACACAGTAAATGGCTTCTATATTTCAACATGATCGTTACATCTTAATGCAGCTATGTTCCTAAACTAATAGTGATATTATAAAGGGCCCTAAAAACAAGACCTTGCATAAATTTGGACCCCTTCATGTTTTCCCCTTAGCTTCAGCATTTCTGGTCTTCTCTCCCATGTGTCTCAGAACCAGTGGTCCCCAAGCTTTTTGGCACCAGGGGCTGGTTTTGTGGCAGATGGTTTTCCCATGGACCGAGGGGTAGGGTGGGGTGGGGATGGTTTCAGGATGATTCAAGGGCATTGCATTTATTGTGCCCTTTATTTTTATTATTATTACATCAACCCCACCTCAAACCATCAGGCATTATATGCCGGAGGTTGGGGACCCCTGCTGTAAGCTAAAGCCCTGGGAGACGAGACTGAGATGATGGTGCTAGGCACTCCTGAACACAGGAGCAAGGAAGAAGCTGCTAGCTCAGCCAGGCCCAGCTGCTCAGACCTGGTCAGACCCCATCCAGTGCCGTCAAGCAGGCTCAGCCAGACCCCGTCAGGCCCAGAGCTGGGCTGCCCTGAGGCTTCCGTTCTTCGTGAGTCCTTCCTGGTTCCAGAGAGGAGCTCTTTCCAGCTTCTGTCCCAGATTCCCAGAATGAGCAAAAACATCCCTCGCCCAGCTGTGTGTGGGGGACAGTCCATGCCATTCTCCAGTTTCCTCCTCCCCCATGAGGACTGGGAGTGCACAGTTACTGGGGGCCAGCTCTAGCCATCCTCCACCTCCTGGGATGCTTCCCATCTTCTCTGTTGATCTCCTACCATTGCCTTTGCAAAAATGGGTGTATAACTCACCTCCTCCTGGAAGCCTTCTCTGATTAACTCCATTCACTTAAAATGGATGCTGGGAATACCTTAGTGAGCAATGCAAGTGAGGTCTCTGTCCTCACAAACCTTACATGAAAGGAACAGACAGTACACAGAAAAATGGGTGCTGTGGGACTAATAGGGGATCACACCATGACAGGAGGGGTCACACAAGCTACAGCTCACTCTCAAAGAGGAATGAGCCTGTCCTGAGAAAGAAGTTCCGGTTCTGACTCTCTCCACAGACTGTTGTTGTGACCTCGGGCAAGTCACCATTTCTGAGCTCATTTTTCTTATCTGTGAAAGAAAGGGGTTTGGATAAAGGTTGCTTTTTGCTTTAGAATTATTGTGTCCTTACTTAAAAGCCAATTTACTTTCAGATAAGTTTATAAACGGGCTTCCCTGGTGGCTCAGATGGTAAAGAATCCACCTGCAATGCAGGAGATCAGGGTTCAGTCCCTGGGTTGGGAAGATTCCCTGGAGAACGAAATGGCTAACCAGGCCAAGAATACTTGGCCTGGGAAATCCCATGGACAGAGGAACCTGGCAGTCTACAGTCCACGGGGTCGCAAAGAGTCAGACACCACTGAGTGACTAACACATACAAGTTTATAAACATATCACATTATTTCTTGAGGCTTACTTGGGCATTGTAGAAAAATGTAAAATTCCAGTTAAGCATAAAGAAGATAAAGAAATAAACACAGCCCAACAAATAAATAGGCAAACTACCAAAAACACACTCATTAATTAACTGCAATCCCTTCTCTAGAGGTGAGGGCGCCTGGCTCTCTGGGCACCTCAGAGATGCTGGCGTGAACCTCCCCTGCCCCTGGTCTCCGGAGATGATCTCTCTCCCTCTCAGCCTTTCCCAGCACAAGTCCAGGCATCGGGTCGGGCAGGGGCAACCTCAGGGAGCCCTGGGCCCCTTGGGGCCTGGGTACCTGGTCCCTCTCCTAGGGCAGAGGGCCCCGTTGTGGCTGCCTGGGCTGGTTTGGAGTCTCGGGCCATGGCTAAGGCTGAGAAGCCATCCTACCAGGGCTCACAGAAGAGGACCCCCCTCCAGACGCGAATCCTGCAAGACAGGCTGGTGCCCTGTGCCCTTGGGGGCTGCAGTTCTGGCTGAGTTCACCCCATAGGGCATGCAGGGCTGCAGTGCAGCGTGTGGCCAAAAGATGGCAGCACTACACTGCCTCAGGCCCACGCTACAGTCGGGCTGCTGGAGGGGCCCATCCAGCAGGGGGTGTGTGTGCACCAGGGTCTGGGAAGGGGCTGATCCTTTGTCCTCCAGGGCTCCCAGTGGGGACTACTGCTTTGGCTGGGCCTCACGGAAGGTGTGGCTCATGTGGCCTCGACCCAGAGCGACAGGAGGATCATTGCATTCTGGAGGCCTCTGCCCTGGCCTCTATCCCAGAATTGTTCCCTAAACCTCTGGGGTCGTCTACTGTTTCAGTGCAGAACAGTCTGGGGTTAGGACCTCAAGTCCCCCGATAACTGTAGCCTGGCCCACCTGCCATCCTCTCCCTCTGCCAACCCCACATCCCAGCAGGTCTTCCCAGGACTGGGAGGGGAGAGAGGAGGATGGTGGACAAGGATGGCTAAAATCTCAGTCCCAGTCTCACTGCCTGGCCTCCAAGCCCAGTTCTGCGACTTGCTTGCTGGATTACCTTAGGTAAGTAAATTAACCTCTCGGAATTCTCTCCTTTCTGAAAGGAGGCAGTGAGAAGAATGTTAGGTGTTATTATTGCTAGCTGTTTTAATCACAGCTCTAAAAGGCCTCCTCTCGTCAGTATATTAGAAATTCAGAAACATAAATTTTTTAGGAACGTTTCTTAGTGGTCTTATTTCTAACTAGTCCTTGTGCTTGTCCTTTTTCCCCTGGTTCAGGACAGCCAAATGCTACATCTTTCTGCTCAATCATAGTTTGGCAATAGTAGTGAAAGTTGCTCAGTCGTATCCGACTCTATGTGACCCCATGGACTGTGGTCCTCCAGGCTTCTCTGTCCCTGGAATTTTCCAGGCAAGAATACTGGAGTGGGTTGCCATTCCCTTCTCCAGGGGATCTTCCCAACCCAGGGATCAAACCTGGGTCTTCTGCATTGGAGGCAGATTCTTTACCGTCAAAGCCACCTGCCATTTACTGAGTATGGACATCATCCTGGTCACTATTCATACATTTCAATGATCCCTTATAAAAAAGCTTTGAGGCACCACCTTATACAAATGGGGCAACGGGAGCTCAGAAAGATGGAGTAACTTGCTCAAGGCCACACAGCAGGGTCATGATCCCACCCCAGAAGTCCCAGTCTTGGACGCTCTTCCTCTGGACCCTGGGCCCCAGTGTGCCAAGCCTCGCTCCTTCTTCCTGTTCAGATCCTGGTCAGGGCCCAGAGGCCCCTTCTCTGGGGTTCTGGCTTTGCTGCAAACCCTGGGTGCTGTTGGTATAGCTATCAAGCTTCTGAGCGCTGTAGGTGGAGGGAGAGGGCAGGATGGAGACTCAGGCTGCCCTTGGGTTGAGTGTCCTCTGCGTGCATGGGCAAGGGGGGACAGAATAACTCCCAGAGGCTGGTGCCCAGCCTGCCTGTGTCCCCCACTAGTGCTGACTTGTGAGGCTGAGGGAGCTGACACCCTAACAGCGCCTCTCAGACTCCAATGAGTTGATGATGTGGAAACTAGTTATTAAGTGTAATAACAGTGGTTTGGTTTTTCCACAGTTCTGCCTGTAAGTGCCTAAGTGACAGCTGGCTTGTGCCACAGTGCTGCATCCTAAGTGGCCTGAGGATGGGGCATCGTGAAGAGGGTGGGGGCCCTTCCGAGATGTAGGGTGGAAGAAGAGCAGGAGGTGCTGCCTCCAACCCTTGCCCATCTTCTGTGGACAAGGCCTTCCAGGTCAGGTGGGAGATTGGACCTGACTTCTGGACCAGGAACTGGGCTAGATGGAAATGTATGGATTCAGGACGTCAAACCACATAGTCATGTGTCTCCAAATCCACTGGATTCTCAGATGTCTGCTCCCTGAGTCCACAGTTTAAGAACTGGTTTAGAAATCTGGAGGCGTAGGGTCTAAGCTTTGCCCTAATTGCTTGTGATCTCAGGACCATGGTTTAAATCTTGGAGTTGTCCCGTCTGTACAATGAAGGGTCTGAACAGGGTTGATTTATCCCTTAACTATGAGTGTCAGTGGATGGAACTTGCTGTTAGACATATTTTGTCTGGCCCACACAGTGCTTTGCATTTACATGCCAACATTTAAAATTCTAGACTCTTTTTTTTTTTAAATTTTGGGCTATGCTGCATGTAAAATTCTTTCTTGTAAAGATCTTTATTTCTGGCATTTCTTAAAAAAAAATAAAAAGAATTGGTAACACCGAGCCTGCATGCCTATATAGCAATGATTGGCTACAGGAATACCCACCTCAGATAGGTTTATATTCTCCACTACAGTCCCCACCGCTCCCTATTGGACCCTAACACTGAGACTGAGTGGAGGTGGCTGTTTGACTTGCTAGCCCTGGTCTGCCTCACTCATCTCCCTTCAGTACTCGACCCTGCATCAGATATTCACCAGCCCACTTTGTGCATGATGTCACGTTTTTCATTTCAGAAATGATAAGTCAAAGAGCTTAGAACAGGGAACTGAGCCCTATATCTGATCTTATAAAGAGATAAGAGACATCTCCATCATCCTTTTCAGCTTAAAAATTCTTGGAATCTGTAAGACCATGATTCTCTGATGCTCTCTCCCTGAACTAGAATAATGAAATATTTCATTTGGGCTAATCTCCATCTCCATGCTACAGTTTGAAAGGAGATTGTTCCCTTCCCCCTGTCCTCATCAGGCCTCACCTGACCCTCCAAATAGCTTAGCCTCCCTGGGTGTATGTGAGGGTGGTCGTAATCTCACCAGGTACTCTCTGCCTTAGTTTCCTCATCTGGAAAACAGGATGTTGGGTTGTAGACAATTTTTGAGTTTTGAGTTTTTCAGGCTACCTATTATTCCCTGAGCGACTTTGGACAAGTTACTTCATCTCCCTAAGTCTTCTCCTCTGCAAAATGGGAAACGTACTGAATTCTTTTGTAGGAAAAGGTCTTATGGAAATTGGAAAGTGTTTCACAGGTGGCTCTAGTGGTAAAGAACCCACCTGCCAATGCAGGAGACACAGGAGACACGGGTTCAATGCCTGGGTCAGGAAGATCCCCTGGAGGAGGGCATGGCAACTCACACTAGTAGTCTTGCCTGGCAAATCCCATGGACAGGGGAGCCTGGTGGGCTACAGTCCATGGGATCACAGATGGTTGGACACGACTGAAGTGACTTAGGACATACAAATCAAAAACTAATGTTTTTAGTTTTCTACGTGTTGTAAGCAACAGAAAATAAGAGGATGGAAGGAGAATAATGTGAAATGATACGCGTGGTGGTTGGTGCCTTGAAGAGAAACTGTCCCAGTCCACGGAAGATTCCTCTATTGTGATTATGAATATAGTTTCACCAAATGGTCTTGGCTAGAAGCCCAAAGGGGTAGCAGCTGCTGAGACTCAGTGCTCTCCACCATCATGGATCCTGTTTGACTTCTGCTGAAGGCAACATCCGTCTTTTCCTCCCCTCCAGGCCGGCTTTGCTCAGCCCCTTAGGACTTATCCCAACCACCCTTCCCCGACCAGCCTTCCCAGCTAACCCATCTCTATCTGCCCCAATTCTGCCCTTGCTTCCTGGGCCCAGATGTCAAGGGCCATTGAGTGCCCATCTCGGAGGGTGCCGAGTGGTCACCTAATGATTCAGTCAATGGAGAAATTATTTTCTGAGCTGCTGACATGTGCCAGACACATGTGCTGTGTACAGAGTAGGTACCATTCGGGAAACTGGTGTTAGAGTGATAAATAAGACCAACAAAGTCCTTGGTTTGTGGAGCTTATAGTGGGAGGACACAGACATAATATACAAGCAAACAAATGAATACAAATGGTGAGACACTTAAAAAATACTTATCTTTATTTGGCTGCGTCAGATCTTAGTTGCAGCATGCAGGTTTTCAGTCTTCATTGAGGCATGTGGGATCTTTAGCTGTGGCATGTGAACCCTTTAGTTATGGCATGTGGGATCTAGTTCCCTTACCAGGGATTGAACCTGGGCCCCCTGCACTGGGAGCAAGGCATCTTAGCCACTGGACCACCAGGGAAGTCCCCTGAGGTAATTTAGATAGTTATAGGTCCTCTGGGGGCTTCCCAGGTGGCACTAGAGGTAAAGAACCCGCCCCCCCCCCCATCAGTGCAGGAGAGGCAAGAGATACAGGTTCAATCCCTGGGTCAGGAAGATCCCCTGGAGGAGGGCATGGCAACCCACTCCAATATTCTTGCCTGGAGAATCCCCATGGACAGAGGAGCTTGGCGGGCTACAGTCCATGGGGTCACAAAGGGTTGGACATGACTGAAGGGATTGAGCACGCATGTACAGGTCCCATGAAGAAAATAAAACAGAGAAAACATGCTACAGATTAGTGGGGTGGCTGGGAATAGGTGGTCGGGAGGCTTCTTGGGTAAGCGGATATGTGAGCTGAGACCTGGGTGGTGGAATGAAGCAGCCAGGGAAAAGCAGGAGATATGTTCCAGGCAGAGGGAATGAGCTTGGCTTGTCCAGGCTCCTGAATTAACTGATGCAGAACAGAGAAGGAAAGTTTCTTGTACAAGGTTGCACAGCCAGTCAGCAGCGTTAGAGCAGGCTCCTAGGCCAGTGCTGTGCCAGTGCAGCCCTCATTTCTTCTTAATGAAATGTCAGCTTCTCCAGGCCAAGGCTGGGCCTCTAGGGAACTCCCCACCTGTCAGTCATCTTTCTGCACCCCAGCCAGGGCGCCACTCTCCATCCCAGGGCAGCTGTGACTCTGCTGCAGCCCCGCCCTCTGGAGGTAAAAGGGACCAGACCGAAAGCAGAGTGGCCAAGTGGTTCCTGCCGTTAATTGCTAAGCGCAATAAACCCAGCGGAATCCCAGCCTTATAATGGCCTCGTTTAATTAATGCTAAATGACTGTGGGACCCGTATGGATTTATACATTAGATCCACATTAACACCAAATCGTTTGATCACGAATAACTGTTAAAATAATGAACACAGGCGCTTTACAACTAGATGAGAAGGATGGGACTCAGCCTCGCCCAGCCTTGCGGGGAGCAAAGCTCTCTTCTCAAGGTTCTACCTCCTTGCTTCCTTTCCCTCCCTCTGGCTCTGGAAGTTGTTATTTCTGAAAGGCATATATTGAGCCGTCTGTGTGCCAGGCGTTGTGTTGGCACTGTGTGTGTGTGTGTGTGTGTGTGTGTGCTGTGTGCGTGTGTGTGTGTGTGTTATAAAACTGCCCTCCTGGAGCTTGGCGGTTTAGATGAGGAGGTGAGGTGTGTGCTTGAAAATGAAGCATATTACAAGAGAAATACATGTATCAAGTATCAAACATCTACTGAGTTCTGGGGCCTTACGAATATCTTATGTAATCCTCAATATTGAGAGAAAGACGTATCATGGTCACTTGTTATCTGGCAGATGCGAAGGTCGTCCTTGTTCAGGATGAGTACGCTGCCCAAGGTCACCCATCTAGTTGATGTGAAACTGAAAATGAAACCCAGATTGAGCCTCCTGAGCCCTTGTTAATTCCACTGCAGGGTCCTGCTTCCTAAGATACCTGTCTGCAGGGTCCTCAACCTTGGCTGTCCTTCTGGCACTTCTGGCTGGGGTACTCTGGGAAGGCTTCGTGGAGGAGGAGGGCTTTGAGGGGTGCCTGTAGTTGTGTGCTGGGGGTGGGGAGCCAGTAGCTAGAACTCTTGGATGGTGGTAAAGGAGTTTTCTGCCTCTCCCCTTCCCTCATCCCTCCCCGCTGTCCCTCTTGCCCTCTCTGCTCAGACATTGCTTCCGCACAGTTTCCAAGTTCTCCTCGTTCTAGCTGACTCCACTGGAGTCTCTTCCTGAGAATCAGGTTATTCACTTTGCTCATTGGGAGGGCCAAGGGCCCCTACCTACCAGTCACATGGCCTCAGGAGGGGATCACTCTTCCTTCCCATTGTTTCCTCCATCACATGTCCCATCCCCTCGTGTCAACCAAGGAGCAGACAGGAATGGCCGGTGAATGGATGGACAGTGATGAGCTCAGCAGGAAGCAGACAGGACAGGGCCACTTGCTGGGCATGGCCAGGGGAAAGGGATGCAGAGATGCTCATTCTCCTCTGGGGCCTCCAACCTCTAGAAATCCCTACTGTTTCACCCACCATGCTGTACCGCATGGGTCTGCCCTGAACAGGGATGTTAGGAATGTCCCTGAGAGGATCTGACAGTGGACCCTAGGCAGCTCCTAGAACAGTTGGAAATTCTTCCTGATTGGTGAAGGCAGAGCAAAGATTTCTGCCCTTCATGCCTAAGCAGGTGAAATGAGGTCCTGGACTGGAGATCCCTGTCCTGGGGTTTTGAGGTCCAGTAGGTGCTGGGTAATATGTTGACTTCATTCCTACTTACATCTTTGGCACAAGCTTTCCCTTCCCTTTCTGCTCTTCCAGGCCAGCTATTACTTATCCTGTAAGACCCACCTCAGTCACCTCCTCTGAGAAGCCATCCAGACTTCACTGTGGAGAATTAACCACTTCTGTTCTGCATTTTCCTGGTATATGGCCTAAGCAGAGCACAGATCTCTCTGAATTACATGTCTATATGTATATCTGCCTTCTGGGTAGCTGTATGTAGGTGTCCACTCAGGAGAGATAAGGGTTTGGGGGGAGCTGGGTTCTCTCTGACCAGAGAGTGCTGGGTGTGCCAGCCCAGGCAGAGCCTAGCCATCACCATTTTGAGTGGAAAGAGGGGGGAAAAAAAAGAAAATTAGGACTAGGGAGATTTCCCCATTCAGTGAGTCATGCGCTTTGGGCTTGTGTGTGTGTGTGCACATGCACTCTGAATTCAGAAAGCTCCGCAAGCAAGTCCTGGGCAGCGGGGAGCACCTTCAAGAGGCCCTGGGTTGACGTTTCTCTGGGCTTGTAGGCTAGACTTTGTCTTCTGGGCTGAGCTATCAAATCCAGCTACCAGAGGAGCTGAGCGGACCAGGCTGGCCAGCAGGTGAGAGATGACCCTGTTTAACCATCCATGGCTCAAACAAATGGGCACAATATTTTGGGTTCCTTTTCCCTTAACCAGGGCATAAATCAGCTCTCTGGAGGGAGTTCAGACAATATTTTGGAATTAGGTTCTGGAAATGGAGATGAGCCCAGCGGGACCCCAAGGATTGACCAGTGGGAGCTCTGCCCGAGTGGGCCTGAGAGTGATGTGACAACCACAGATGACTGTGCTGCCACTCAGCACAGTGCGGCTGCCCCGGGCGCCTCTCTTGGCTGTATTTTGAAACTAGGCTGAACATTTTAGACTTGATTCTCTAGGAAATAAGACCATTGTCTGACGAGACTAGATCATGGAGGGTCTAGAATGCCAGGATAAAACCTTTGTTCTTAGTTACTTAAGGCAAGCGCCTGATATGTGTATCATAGCTGTATAGTTTTTTTTTTTTTGTTTTTGGCTCACTGGGTCTTTGTTGCGACCTGTGGGCTTTTTGTTGCTGTGCTTGTGGGCTTCTCCTGTTGCAGAGCATGGGCTCTACAGTGCAGGCTCAGTAGTTATGATGCACAAACTCTCTAGTTGTGACATGCAGGCTTAGTTGTCCTGTGGCATGTGGGATCTTAGTTCCCCGACCAGGGATCGAACCCACATCCCCTGCATTGGAAGGGGAACTCTTAACCTCTGGACCACCGGAGAAGTTCCCCTCAAGACTGTGCTCTTTCTCACTCATGCCAAATATCAGGACTTGATCACAGCGCCTTTCTTCAGTGAATCTGTACTTGTCCTCAGAATTCTTCTGAATCAAATGCTCCACATGGCTGTTACAACAATTTGATTTGGTACTCAATAAGGAAATCTATCTGCTGTCTTTAGATCCAGGCTCCTCACTGTATGTATAAAGAAACTGAGGCTAAGGGAGATAGTATGACCTGCCCAGGATCATCCTTAGTTTAGTATGAGGATGCAACAATGGCAAATCTTTGGACAGGGGCGAGACACGAAAATAAGATTAATCCAGCATGACAGAGCAGGGACTAGTGGGAGGTGAGCCAGGTGCCTGGGTGGAGAATTTAAAGAAACATCACTTTCTGCTGTCAAGTGCATGCTTGCCGCACCCTGAGAATGATGCCTCCTTAAATATTGCCCCCTGGGTGCTTTGCTGGCCTCACCTAGTTCCTGCCCTGGCTGGGAGGCTAGTTAGAAGCTAACTTCTGCTGAGCCTTGGCATCCGATGGAGCAGTAACAGCAGGAACACACGGAATACCAGGTCAAAGTCGACAGACGTTGTGAAGAAATAAGCAGTAGGACTTGGTGGCAGGCTGGCCATCAAGAATAAGATAAAGGGACATTTTTGAGTCTGGAAGTGACCCTAAGAATGGAGGAGCCCTGACAGGAACAGGGAACAGGGTTAGAGGTTATCAGTAGGCTTGTGATTTTGTCTTTCTGGTGAGTGTTATTCAACACTGGCCCTATCTTCTATTTTTCATTAATTTTTTAAAAATGCAGTATAATGTACACAGAGAAAAACACACATACTGTAAGTGAGGAATTCTCAAAAAAAAAACAACAACAAAAATTAATCAAACCACTTAACTACTATCCAGATCAAGAAACAAAACATCTCCAGCACCCCAGAAATCCCTGTTACTCTCCTAATCTTCACCCCACCCAGCTCCCAAAGGTAGGCAGTATCCAGAATTCTAACACTGGGCATTCATTTTGCTTGGTTTTGTACTTTATATAGGCTTCCCTGGTGGCTCAGATGGTAAAGCGTCTGTCTACAACACGGGAGACCTGGGTTCGAGCCCTGGGTTTGGAAGATCCCCTGGAGAAGGAAATGGCAATCCACTCCAGGACTATTGCCTGGAGAATCCCATGGACGAGGAGCCTGGTAGGCTACAGTCCGTAATGGAATCTCATGGTTTGCACTCTTTTGCCTTGGCTTCCTTTACTCAATCTTCTGTTTGTGAGATCCATCCATGTTGTGAGTAATTATAGATTATCCATTCTCCTTGCTGTATAAGGTCAAATTGTGTGAATATGCCACGATTTATATACCCATCTGACTGTTGATAAGCATTTAGAGTTTCCAGTTTTGAGCTATTATGAATAGAGCTGCTGTGAACATTATCGTGCATGTCTTTTGGTGACAATATATGTGCATTTCTTTCTTTTTTTTTTTTGACCAAGGATATTTTCCTTTTTAAAACAAATAAATTATAAATACTTTTTCATTTATCATTGTTGATCAAAGAACCCCCAAATATTGAGTCTTCTTCATTTTTCAGGAATTATTAATTTCCAGAGCAGACCTCCATTTCATATCTTTTTTTTAAAGAAACATTTATTTACTTGGCTGTATCCAGTCTCAACCGTGGCACACAGGATCTTTCATTGCTGTGCACAGGCTCTCTGTTGTGGGCTCTAGAACATGTGGGCTCTCTAGTTGTGCCTCACAGGCTTAGTTGTCATGCGGCATGTGGGATCTTAGTTCCCTGATGAGGGATTGAACTCATGTCTTCTGCATTGGAAGGCAAATTCTGAACCACTGGACCACCAAGGAAGTCCCAGCATTTCATATCTTAAACCCCAGGGCTCTCATGCACTCCCTGTGGGCCTCAGTCAGTTGTCCACAGTGCTCTTCTTGCTCAATGATGCTCTCATCGTGTGCTTTCTTGGTTTCTGGGCAGGCACAGTGGCTTCTCTTGTGACTCCGATGGGACAGGTAGGGCTTGCGGTCGCCAGACCCAGCATTTTTCACATTGAAAGTAGCAACTAACACAGGCACTCTAAACTCCCCAGCCTCTGCAAATTTATCTGCAGTCACTTCTGGCGGTTGCTCCGAAAAACCTTATGCGTTTCTTTTGTGTGTGTGTATATACATATATATATACACATACATGAGAAAGGAATTGCTGGGTCATGGGGGAGGGTGTATGTCCAGCTGTGGTACATACTGTGCTGGCTGACTCCTGATCATCCCCAAGAGTATGTTAGGTCAGGACCTTCAAGGAATGAAAACCAAGGTGGGATTTGGGGTGCAGGAGATTCGCTGGGGGATACTTTGTGAAGGACAAAGAAGAGAGAGCAGGAGTAGGTAGTGTGACTGTGGGAAAGGAGAGGGGGGAGGAAGGAGGATTGGATAGGAAGAATCTGAGACCCAGCACAGCTCTAAAAAGGTGTTGGCTAGGCTGATGGAGAGTTCCCAGCCAAAGCTACCAAGAGAAGAGCCCATCAGCTGTGCTTGGCTTTGCCTGGGAGCAGTCTGGGGGAGGCAGGCCCTCGGCATGAATGTGGTTTTGGATCTAGAGGAATGGCAGCTGTGTTTCCCACAGCAGGAGATCTGAGCCATGGACATTCACGGCCACCAAGTGAGAATTATGAACCCTGTGGGTGATTGACAGAAGTATAGTGAAGTGTTTAAGAACTTGGGTTTTGGAATCAACCAGGCTGAGCTCAAGTCTCAGCCCAATCATTCGCTAGCTCTTTGACCTCTCATAGATTGCCTAAACCCTCTAAACCTCAGTCTCCAAGTCAGTAAAATGGAAGTAATAATGACTAACTTATATGGCTGTTGAAAGGATTAAATGAAAGCATTTGATACACAGTAATCACTCCATCTAGTCAAGGCTATGGTTTTTCCAGTGGTCACGTATGGATGTGAGAGTTGGACTGTGAAGAAAGCTGAATGCCGAAAAATTGATGCTTTTGAACTGTGGTGTTGGAGAAGACTCTTGAGATTCCCTTGGACTGCAAGGAGATCCAACCAGTCCATTCTGAAGGAGATCAGCCCTGGGTGTTCTTTGGAAGGATTGATGCTAAAGCTGAAACTCCAGTACTTTGGCCACCTCATGCAAAGAGTTGACTCATTGGAAAAGACTGATGCTGGGAGGGATTGGGGGCAGGAGGAAAAGGGGACGACAGAGGATGAGATGGCTGGATGGCATCACTGACTCGATGGACGTGAGTCTGAGTGAACTCCGGGAGTTGGTGATAGACAGGGAGGCCTGGCGTGCTGCGATTCATAGGGTTGCAAAGAGTCGGACATGACTGAGTGACTGAACTGAACTGAACTGAATCACTCGGTAAATATTAATAGTTCATTGTTCCTTCAACATATTTATCGAGCACCTATAATATGCCAGGTGCTGTTCTAGACTTGGGATGCAGCAGTGAGCAAAGCAAAATGAGCATTCTAGTAAAGTGAGATGGACAATAAACAGACAAACAAGCAAAACATAGAGTGTCAGAGAGTTGGAATTGTGATGGAGAGAAATACATCAGGCAAAGGGGGAGCCTCTGACCTCTGTGGTCAAGGAAGCCTCCCCCCTCAGAAGTGACATTAGAGCATAAACTTCAAGGAAAAGAGGAGTCATGCCATGAGTGGGTAAGTATATTCTAAGCATATGAAACAAGTGCCAAGACCCTGGGATGGAAGTGTGCTTGGCCCACTTGAAACAGCATGGAGGCTGGTGGGCTGCAGCAGAGAGAGGGAGACAGGAGATGGTTGGAGATGAGGCTGAAGAAGTAGTTGGACCAGGAAGTGGAAGGCTTTGTGGGTCTTACTCTGAGCAAGATTGAAAGTCACTATAAATTATGTAGCGTCCCATTCCTCCACATTCTTGCCAATACTTCATATTACCAAACTTGATTTTTCTACCCAAATTTATGGACATAAAGTAGAATTTACTTTATTTATTTAATTTCTCCTATTATTAATGAGATCTAATAGCGCTTTATAAAAGTTTTATTCATTTGAGTTTCTGCTTCTGTGGGTTGCCTGCTCATATCCTTTGCCTCTTTCTGTAGGGTTTTCTATTTTGTTGATTCACAGTCTTCTTACGTGTTAGAGATAGTAATCTTTAATGATTTTAGACTTTAAAATATTTTCTATCGGTAGTCACTTGCTTATTAATTTTGTCCATAGCATCTGCAGTAGGTTGAATAGCGTCTTCCAAGAAGTCATGTCACCTGGAACCTCAGAATGTGACCTTATTTGGAAATAGGGTCTTTGCACAGATGTAACTAGTTAAGGATCTTAAGATGAAATCTAATGACTGGTGTCCTTATAAGAAGAGGAGAGGACACAGAAAGACATGTAAAAGAAAACCACGTGAAAACAGAGACAGAGATGGGGGTTATGCTGCCATATGCCACGGGATGTCTGGGGCCCTCAGAAACTGAAAGGGACAAAGAAGGGTTATTTTCTATAACCTTCAGAGATAGCATGGTCCTGCTGACATTTTGACTTCAGACTTCTAGTCTCCAGAACTGTGAGAGGATAAACTTATGTTGTTTTAAGTTACCTAGTTTATTTAACTATTTTATGACAGCCCTAGGGAACTAGTCCAGATTTTGGAACTGGGTAGTGAGGTATTTGCTATAACAAAAGCCTTAAAATGTGGAAGTGGCTTTTGAATTAGGTTATGGGCAGAGGCTGGAAGAAATTGGGGTTCATTATAGAAAAATCCTATATTGAAGAGACTGTTGGCGGAAATGTGAATGTTAAAGGCTATTCTAGTGAGGGCTCAGAAGAGCGCAGTTGAGAAAGCTTCTATCATTTTAGAGAACACAATCATCATCTTGAATAGAATGGTGCAAGAAATAGGAACATTAAAGGTGTTTCTGATGAGGCCTGAGAAGAAAACGAGGACCATGTTATTGGAAATTGGAAAAAGAGCAATTCTTATTATAAAGTAGTAAAAAATTTGGCTGATTTATGTTCTGTTGTTGGGTAAAAATCAGGACTCAACTTAGGTATTTAGATTTCCAAGCAAATTGTGGAGGGTGTGGCTTGGTTTCTCTTTACTGCTGATAGCAAGTTCCAAGAGGAAAGAGATAAATTGAGAAAGAAATTGTTCAAAATTAAGGAACCAGAACTTGATGGTTTGGGAGTTTCTTGGCTCCTCCTGATTGTCAAAATTAGAAAATTCAATGTTGAGTAAGCACACTCTGCAGGGTGCACCAAGGGTGTGCCTTGAACAGCATTTTGCTGAAAAGAGTTAGGTAGATGACTAATGGGTCAAACCAGATCTCAGCAGAAGCCAGAAATAGGGGCAGGATTATGTGGAGAGTCTCTGTGGGGACCAGTTGTGTCTAATGGCATAGATGTCTTTGACATACACAGGAGACACACAAGGTTTGTGAAAATTTATACTGGTAGAAACACTGTCAGCTTGCACTGAAAGGGGTAAAGACTAGATAAAACAAAGAAAGCTGCCAGACTTCTGGGATTCTGTTAATATGGAAAGGAAAGTAGGGGACAGAGCTATTCAACCACACACGTGCTACTCTTGAAGAAAAAGATGAGTGACTTTGTGATCACAGATCCACAGATACAAAGGCAGAGACCAAAGAGGCAACAGCTATCTTTACAGGCCCAGAGGACAGGGCATCAAGCCACAGAGAACTAATTTCAGACCTTGAATTTGTTCTTCTGGGATTCAGACTTGTTTGAGAATGGTGACCTTTTTATCTCTTCATATGTGTGTACTTAGTTGTATCTAACTCTTTGAGACCCACAAGGACTATAGCCGACCAGGCTCCTTTGTCCATGGACTTTTCCAGGCAAGAATACTGGAAGGGTTGTCATTTCCTACTCCATTCTACTCTTTTAAATTCTTCCCTTTTAGAATGGGTATGTTTATTCTATGTCTGTCCCATTATTATATTTTGGAAGTAGATAACTTGTTTTCTAGTTTCACAGGTCCACAGATGGAGAGGAATTTTGTCCCCAAATGGATCATACCCAGAATCTCATCTATACCTGATTTAGATGATGAGATTTGGAACTTGGTGAGTTGATAATGTTTAAATAAGGTTTTAGACTTAGAATTGTTGCTGGAATGAGTTAAGACTTGTGAGTGTCAGGATGGGGTGAATGTATTTTGCATGTGGGTAGGATGTAAATTTGGGGTGGAGGGTATAGAGTAGACTATAGTGGGTTGAATAGTATTTCCCAGAAAGACATGTTGAAGTCATAACCCCCAGTATCTGTGAATGTGACTTTATTTGGAAATCAGGTCTTGTGATTATAAAACCTATATGACTTATGTCTTATAAGAGGAAAATACCATACAAAAACAGAGACACACAGGGAGAAGATGAGCTTGTGGTGATAAAGGCAGAGATTGGAGTGATCACCTAGAAATCAAAGAATGCCAAGGAATGCTGGCAAAAACCAGAAGCGAGAAGAAGCACGGGAAGATTCTCCCCTAAAAGTTTCAATGGGAAAAAGCCTGGATGACACCTTGCCTTCAGACTTCTTGCCTCTAGAATGATGAGACAATAAATTTCGGTTTTAAGCTCCTTAGTTGTGGTATTCTCTTATGGCAGCCCTTTGAAATGAATGTAGCATCCTTTCAGTTAACATAAATCTTTGGTAGTTAATAGTCAAGTCAATCAGTTTTTGCCTTATGGTTTTTGCTCTTTGGGTTTTGATGATGAAGTTTCATCCCTGACAAAGATCACAAGAAGAGTTTTATTTGTTTTTATTCTATTTTACCTGTTATTTTGCCTTTCAATTTTAGGTCTTTACTCTTCCTGGAATTCACCTTTGTATATGGTATGAGATAGAGGCTTTTTTGGGCAAATTATCAACTAAATAAGTCATCCTTTTCCTACTTGTTTGTGATGTTATCTTGATCATATATTAAGTTCCTATATATATGTAGGCATTTTCTCTTCTCCATTGGATTTATGTCTGTTCTTGAGTTATAAGCAAACATTTTAAAAATTATATAGCTCTATATTATGTACTAATACCTGCTACAGCAAATCAGCATGCTTTGCTCTTTCAAAAAATTGATTTAGGTATTTGTGGACTTTCAAACCTTCATTTTTCTACATATTAATTTTGGAATCAATTTATCAGCTTTATAAAAAATTGCTAGAATTTTGATTGAACTTTCATTGAATTTAGAGGTGATTGAGCTTTCATGAAATTTCCATCAAGTTTGCAGTTAGATCTAGAGAGTGAATAAAATTTGACCTATCTGTCTATACATGTATATCTAAATCTATCTCTATCTACATTTAACCTGTCTATCCATATTGATATCTATATATACACACATTTTTTTACATGACTGCCTTGTAAGTGGGTTATGTTCTTCCTTTAAGAGGAACATAATGACAGTGTCTGGTTGACTCTGTTTTATTGGTTTTAGGAGCCATTGATGATAAATGGCTAGATCAATTAATTCATTAGGAGTTGCAATAAGGTGACATTTTAACTTAGGTCATTTTTATCGATTTTTATCCCTTTTTTTCTTTTATAGTTTTATTCTTTGAGTTTACTCTGTAATCTTTTTTTTTTTTTGTAAATTCCTGAGTTACTTAGCTCATTATTTCCATCTTTGTTGTTTTCTGGTAAGTGTAGTTAAAGCCATTAATTTTCCTAAAGTCTTTCTTTAGTCTTACAAATTTTGACATGTAGTGTTTTTATTGTCATTCAGTTCTAAGTATTTTGTAATTTCCCCTATTATTTCCTGTTTAATATAAAGTGTTATTAAGTAGCTTGCTTTTTCAGTTTCTATACCTTTGAGATGAATAAAAGCCTGTCTTTTGTATTGATTCCTATTTTTATTATGGTCTTTGGAAATAGTTGAATCATCATCCTTTGTAGCCTAGCTCAAGGTGTATTTTTTGGAGTGTCCTGTGTGAGCTAAGGGCTTCACTGGTGGCTCAGACAGTAAAGAATCTGCCTGCAATGCGGGAACCTGGGTTCGATCCCGGGGTTAGGAAGATCCCATGGAGGAGGGCTTGGCAACCCACTCCAGTGTTCTTGCCTGGAGAATCCCATGGACAGAGGAACCTGGCAGGCTCCCATCCACAGGTTTGCAACGAGTCGGACACGACTGAGTGACTAAGCACAGCACCGCACATATGAACTAATACACATTCCTCATGTCTTGGGTGTAAAGTTCTTCATTGTATCTCAGTTCAAAATGATCAGTTCTATTATTCAAGTCTATCTTGTCATTTTTGTCTTCTTGATCTGTTGGTTTCTGAGAGGACTGTGTTAAATTCCTTAACTGCAGTTTCTCATGTGTCTCGTTTTCCCATAGTACTTGTCAGCTGTTGCTTTATAGCCTTTGCTACTGTATTATTAAACACACATATATTCATGATCTTTATTGTCCTGATACGTTGATGGAATTCCAGTTGAGCTATAGCTATTTCAAACCCTAAGAGATGATGCTGTTAAAGTGCTGCACTCAATATACCAGCAAACTTGGAAAACTCAGCAGTGGCCACAGGACTGAAAAAGGTCAGTGTTCATTCCAATCCCAAAGAAGGGCAATGCCAATGAATATTCAAACTACCACACAATTACACTCATCTCACACGCTAGCAAAGTAATGCTCAAAATTCTCCAAGTGAGGCTTCAACAGTACATGAACTGTGAACTTCCAGATGTTCAAGCTGTATTTAGAAAAAGTAGAGGAACCAGAGATCAAATTGCCAGCATCTGTTGGATCATAGAAAAAGCAAGAGAATTGCAGAAAAACATATACTTCTGCTTTATTGACTATACCAAAGCCTTTGACTGTGTGGATCACAGCAAACTGTGGAAAATTCTGAAAGATGGGAATACCAGACCACCTTACCATCAGTGAAATCTGTATGCAGGTCAAGAACCAACAGTTAGCACTGGACATGGAACAACAGACTGGTTCTAAATCAGGAAAGGAGTACGTCAAGGTTGTATATTGTCACCCTGCTTATTTAACTTATATGCAGAGTACATCATGAGAAATGCTGGGCTGGATGAAGCACAAGCTGAAATCAAGATTGCCAGGAGAAATGTCAATAACCTTAGATATGCAGATGATAACACCCTTATGGCAGAAAACGAAGAGGAACTGAAGAGCCTGTTGATGAAAGTGAAAGAGGAGAGTGAAAAAGTAGACTTAAAACTCAATATTCAGAAAACTAAGATCATGGCATCCAGTCCCATCACTTCATGGCAAATAGATGGGGAAACAATGGAAACAGTGAGAGACTTTATTTTGGGGGGCTCCAAAATCACTGCAGATGGTGACTTCAGCCATGAACTTAAAAGATGCTTGCTCCTTGGAAGAAAAGCTATTGCCAACCTAGACAGCATATTAAAAAGCAGCCACATTACTCTGCCAACAAAGATCCATCTTGTCAAGGCTATGATTTTTCTGTTAATCATGTATGGATGTGAGAGTTGGACTATAAAGAAAGCTGAGCACTGAAGAATTGATGCTTTTGAACTGTGGTGTTGGAGAAGACTCTTGAGAGTCCCTTGCACTTCAAGGAGATCCAACCAGTCCATCCTAAAGGAAATCAGTCCTGAATATTCGTTGGAAGGACTGATGCTGAAGCTGAAACTCCAATTCTTTGGCCACTTGATGCGAAGAACTGACTCACTAGAAAAGACCCTGATGCTGGGAAAGATTGAAGGCAGGAGGAGAAGGGGACGACAGAGGATGAGATGATTAGATGGAATCACTGACTCGATGGACATGAGTTTGAGCAAGTTCTGGGAGTTGGTGATGGACAGGGAAGCCTGGCGTGCTGCCATCCATGAGCAGAGTCGGACACGACTGAGCGACTGAACTGAACTGATCGTTCTTTTATAGTTTATAACTTCCTTCTTTGTCTCTTGTAGTTTTCTTTTTGGCCTGGAATTCTACCTGGTCTTAAAATAAACCTGTGATTTATTTCTCCATGGAATATCTTTTTTTTTTTTTTTTTTTTTTTTTTTTTTTTTTTTTTCAATTTTACAAAAAAAAAAAAATCACATGCTCCCCATCCTGAACCCTCCTCCCTCCCAACCTCCCCATACCATCCCCCTGGGCCTTCCCAGCGCACCAGCCCCAAGCATCCAGCATCGTGCACTGAACCTGGACTGGCATCTCGTTTCATACATGACATTTCACATGTTTCAATGACATTCTCCCAAATCTTCCCACCCTCTCCCACAGAGTCCATAAGACTGTTCTATACATCAGTGTCTCTTTTGCTGTCTCGTACACAGGGTTATCGTTACCATCTTTCTAAATTCCATAAACATGCGTTAGTATACTGTATTTATGTTTTTCCTTCTGGCTTACTTCACTCTGTATAATAGTCTCCAGTTTCATCCACCTCATTAGAACTGATTCAAATGTATTCTTTTTAATGGCTGAGTAATACTCCATTGTGTATATGTACCACAGCTTTCTTATCCATTCATCTGCTGATGGACATCTAGGTTGCTTCCATGTCCTGGCTATTATAAACAGTGCTACGATGAACATTGGGGTACACGTGTCTCTTTCCCTTCTGGTTTCCTCAGTGTGTATGCCCAGCAGTGGGATTGCTGGATCATAAGGCAGTTCTATTTCCAGTTTTTAAGGAATCTCCACACTGTTCTCCATAGTGGCTGTACTAATTTGCATTCCCACCAACAGTGTAAGAGGGTTCCCTTTTCTCCACACCCTCTCCAGCATTTATTATTTGTAGACTTTTGGATCGCAGCCATTCTGACTGGTGTGAAATGGTACCTCATAGTGGTTTTGATTTGCATTTCTCTGATAAAGAGTGATGTTGAACATCTTTTCAAGTGTTTGTTAGCCATCTGTATGTCTTCTTTGGAGAAATGTCTATTTAGATCTTTGGCCCATTTTTTGATTGGGTCATTTATTTTTCTGGAGTTGAGCTGTAGGAGTTGCTTGTATATTTTTGAGATTAGTTGTTTGTCAGTTGCTTCATTTGCTATTATTTTCTCCCATTCTGAAGGCTGTCTTTTCACCTTGCTAATAGTTTCCTTTGATGTGCAGAAGCTTTTAAGTTTAATTAGGTCCCATTTGTTTATTTTTGCTTTATTATTTCCAATATTCTGGGAGGTGGGTCATAGAGGATCCTGCTGTGATGTATGTCAGAGAGTGTTTTTGCCTATGTTCTCCTCTAGAAGTTTTATAGTTTCTGGTCTTATGTTGAGATCTTTAATCCATTTTGAGTTTATTTTTGTGTATGGTGTTAGAAAGTGTTCTAGTTTCATTCTTTTACAAGTGGTTGACCAGATTTCCCAGCACCACTTGTTAAAGAGATTGTCTTTAATCCACTGTATATTCTTGCCTCCTTTGTCAAAGATAAGGTGTCCATATGTGCGTGGATTTATCTCTGGGCTTTCTATTTTGTTCCATTGATCTATATTTCTGTCTTTGTGCCAGTACCATACTGTCTTGATAACTGTGGCTTTGTAGTAGAGCCTGAAGTCAGGTAGGTTGATTCCTCCAGTTCCATTTTTCTTTCTCAAGATCGCTTTGGCTATTCGAGGTTTTTGTATTTCCATACGAATTGTGAAATTATTTGTTCTAGCTCTGTGAAGAATACTGTTGGTAGCTTGATAGGGATTGCATTGAATCTATAAATTGCTTTGGGTAGTATACTCATTTTCACTATATTGATTCTTCCAATCCATGAACATGGTATATTTCTCCATCTATTAGTGTCCTCTTTGATTTCTTTCACCAGTGTTTTATAGTTTTCTATATATAGGTCTTTAGTTTCTTTAGGTAGATATATTCCTAAGTATTTTATTCTCTTCGTTGCAATGGTGAATGGAATTGTTTCCTTAATTTCTCTTTCTGTTTTCTCATTATTAGTGTATAGGAATGCAAGGGATTTCTGTGTGTTGATTTTATATCCTGCAACTTTACTATAATCATTGATTAGTTCTAGTAATTTTCTGGTGGAGTCTTTAGGGTTTTCTATGTAGAGGATCATGTCATCTGCAAATAGTGAGAGTTTTACTTCTTCTTTTCCAATTTGATTCCTTTTATTTCCATCACAAGCATGGAAATTGAAACTGTAATCAAAAATCTTCCAGCAAACAAAAGCCCAGGTCCAGACGGCTTCACAGCTGAATTCTACCAAAAATTTAGAGAAGAGCTAACACCTATCCTGCTCAAACTCTTCCAGAAAATTGCAGAGGAAGGTAAACTTCCAAACTCATTCTATGAGGCCACCATCACCCTAATACCAAAACCTGACAAAGATGCCACAAAAAAAAGAAAACTATAGGCCAATATCACTGATGAACATAGATGCAAAAATCCTAAACAAAATTCTAGCAATCAGAATCCAACAACACATTAAAAAGATCATACACCATGACCAAGTGGGCTTTATCCCAGGGATGCAAGGATTCTTCAATATCCATAAATCAATCAATGTAATACACCACATTAACAAATTGAAAAACAAAAACCATATGATTATCTCAATAGATGCAGAGAAAGCCTTTGACAAAATTCAACACCCATTTATGATAAAACTCTCCAGAAAGCAGGAATAGAAGGAACATACCTCAACATAATAAAAGCTATATATGACAAACCCACAGCAAACATTATCCTCAATGGTGAAAAATTGAAAGCATTTCCTCTAAAGTCAGGAACAAAACAAGGGTGCCCACTTTCACCATTACTATTCAACATAGTTTTGGAAGTTTTGGCTACAGCAATCAGAGCAGAAAAAGAAATAAAAGGAATCCAAATTGGAAAAAAGAAGAAGTAAAACTCTCACTATTTGCAGATGACATGATCCTCTACATAGAAAACCCTAAAGACTCCACCAGAAAATTACTAGAACTAATCAATGATTATAGTAAAGTTGCTGGAATATCTTTTATTTGTATTAATTAGGTTCAGATTCAACTGTAGTCAGAGAAAGCCTAAAATACCAGTGTCCCCAAAAGGTAGAAACTTATTTCATAAAAGCCAGAAGCAGCCTAGGCTGGTACTGCTTAAACACGATAGAAGTTTATTTCTTTTTAATTAAACATAGGCAGATGAGACCAGTTATGGAAACTACATGAAGTCCTTAGGGACCCAGAGTCTTTCCACAAGGACATAGTCCTTCCTAGGTTATGTCCTTTGTGTTCATGATTTAGTAAGAAGGGGAAGGAGAAGGCATGCCTGCTTTTTTTTTTTTTTTCTTTTAATTTCTGTTGATTTAATTTTTTTGGCTGTGCTGGGTCTTAGTTATGGCACACACATGATCTTTGGTCTTTGCTGCGGTGTGTGGGATCTAGTTCCCTGACTAGGGATTGAGCCTGGGTCCCCTGCATTGGGAGCATGGAATCTTAGCCACCGGACTACCAGGGAAGTGCCACCCTTTCTTTAGGAATACTTCCTGGAAAAAAGAAAAAGAACACTTTCTGGAAGTTGAATACATTATTACTGCTTATATCCCAAGATTGGCATTTAGTTACAGGCCACTCTTAGTTTCAAAAGAAGTTGGGAAATGGGGTCTATTCCTGGAAGCCCATGTGTCCAGTTGAAGTTGTAAGATATAGAAGAGGGGAAGAATGAATATAATTGACAGTCTTCCATTTCTGCCATATCATATCTTTATTTTTCAACTTTTCTATAGATTTTGTTTTTTTAATTAAAATTTTTGAGATAATTGTTGATTCACATACATTATATGAGATATGGGGAGATCCACTCAGTGTACACTTTAACCAGTTTCCCCTAATAATAATGTTATATAAAACGGTAGTATAATTTCACAAGCAAGATATTGACATTGATACAATCCACCCATCTTATTCCTTTTTCAGAAGTTCTCACTTTTACTTGTGCTCATTTGTGTGGGTGTGGATGGTTAAATCTTTGTGTGTGCACATTTAGTTCTTTACAGTTTTATCACACCTGTTGGTTTGTGTATCCACCACCACGGTCAAATGCCAAACAGCTCTGTTACCACGAGGATCCTTATTGTCCTTTCGTAGTCACATCCACCTCCATCTTCCCTCCCCAGCTATTCCTGATCCCTGGCAACCACCAATTTGTTGTTGAAAGAGATGTTATTTAAATGGAATCATGTAATATGTAAAATTTTGAGACTGACTTTTCTCACTTGGCATAATTCTCAGGAGATTTATCCAAGTTCTGTGTATCAATAATTCATTCTTTTTTTTTTTTTAAATGATATACTGATATTCTAATTTGTTTTTTGGCCAGACCATGTGGCATGTGGGATCTTAGTTCCCCAACCAAGGATCAAACCTGCCCCCTGCAGTGGAAGTGGGGAGTCTTAACCACTGGACCCCCAGGGAAGTCCCAATAGTTCATTGTTTTTAATTGCTAAGTATGGTGTTCCACGGTATGTCTGCATTGCAGTTTGTCCTTCATCTATTGAAAGACATCTGAAATGTCCATTGTTTGGCTATTACAAACTAAGCTGTTATTTGTGTACAATTTTTTTTTTTTGTAAACATACATTCCCCCTACCGCCCCCCCACCCACCCCCCCCCCCGCCACTGAGATCAAGAGTGGAATTGCTGGGCTATATGGTAATTGCTTGTTTAGTTTTACAAGAAACTACTTTCCAGAGTGGCAGTACCATTTTACTTCTCATCAGCAATGTATGAGTGACCCAGGTTTTCCACATCTTTCCCAGCATTTGGTGTTGTTCCTGTTTCTTATTTTAGTCATAATGAGAGGTAGGCAGCGACATCTCATTGTGGTTTTAATTTGCGTTTGTTTGATTGTTAATGATGTTAAACATCTTTTCCTGTGCCTGTTTACCATCTGTTTGTCCTCTTTGGTGAAGTGTTCATGTAGTCTGCTCATTTTCTAATTATATATTTGCTTATGGGCATCCAATTTCTCCAACATTAGTTGTTTCTAATTGTATATGTGTATTTTCTTTATATTTTCTAGATGCTATTCTTTTATTATGATGTGGTTTGCAAATATTCTTTCCATTGTGTAACTTGTCATATAGACTTTCACGGAACAAAAGTTTTTAATATCTATGAAATTTAATATATCAGGTTTTTCCTTTACAAATCTTATGTTTGGTATCAAATCTAAGAACATTACCCAGCTCTAGAACCAGGAGACTTTTCTCATACTTTTTTTTCCAAATAAAAGTTTTATAGTTCTACAACTATACACTTAAATTTGTGATCCATTTTGAGTTAATTTGTATCAGCTGTCAGATTTAGGTCATTTTTTTGCTTATGGACATCCACTTGTCCCAGCATCATTTGTTGAGAACATTATTCTTCTTCCATCGAATTGCTTTTGTTATTTGTCAAAAATCGGTTAAGTGTATTTGTGTGAATCTGTTTCTGGGTTCTCTCTTGTGTTGCATTGATCTATGAGTTTATCTCTTTGTCAATACCACATTGTCCTGATTGCTATGGATATAAAGTAATTTTTAATATCAGGAAGAGTGATTTCTCTCACTTTATTCTTCATCGTCATAATTGTTTTAGCAATTCAAGAGCCTGTGCCCTTTCACATACAGTCATCCCTCATTATCTTTAGGACATTGGTTCTGCACCCCCCACCCATGGAGCAGATACCAAATCCTCAGATGCTCCTCTCTTATATCAACTGGTGTCATACAGTCAGCTCTCCATATCTGTGGGTTCCACATCTGTGCATACAGAGGGCCAACTATAAATTTTAGAATAAGCTTGTCTACTGTGATGGTTAATTTTTAAATTTTATTTTTGTCTTTTTTTTTTTTTTTTTATATGTCACCTTGCCCAGATATTTGATTAACCATTATTCTGGGTGTGTCTGTGAGGGTGTGTGGATATTCCAGATGAGATTAACATTTGTATCCCTAGAATGAGTAAAGCAGATTGCCCTCCCCTAAAGCTGGTTGGCCTCATCCAAAGCACTGAAGTCTTGAATAGAACTGAGACTCAGTAAGGGAGAATTTGTTCTCTTTCTGCCTGTGTTCAAGCTGAAACATCAATCTTCCCCTGTCTTCAGGCTTGGACTCAGACAGGAACTGTACAAGAAACATCATAATTAAACATCTGAAAACCAAGGTTGGGAGAAAGCATGGGGGATCTAGGTCCCTGACCAGTGATCAAACCTGGGTCCCTGCATTGGGAGCATGGAGTCTTAGCCACTGCGCTACCAGGGAAGTCCCCCTCTCAGCTTCCCTCTCAGCTGTGGATCTTGGGACTTATCAGCCTCCATAATCATGTTAGCCAATTCCTTATAATAAATCTCTCACTCTCATCTTACTGTTTCTTTGTTTACAAAAAAAACGTGTTGATAAGAATTGCATTCAACCTGTAGATCAATTTCAGGAGCATTGACATCTTTACTATGTTGCGTCTTCCCAGTCAGTGAACCTGGTGTGTCTCTTCAGTTATTTTGCTGCTAAGTCGCTTCAGTCATGTCCGACTCTGTGCGAACCCATAGACGGCAGCCCACCAGGCTCCACCGTCCCTGGGATTCTCCAGGCAAGAGCACTGGAGTGGGTTGCCATTTCCTTCTTCAATGCAGGAAAGTGAAAAGTGAAAGTGAAGTCGCTCAGTTGTGTCCGACTCTTTGAGACCCCATGGACGGCAGCCCACCAGGCTCCTCCGCCCATGGGATTTTCCAGGCAGGAGTGCTGGAGTGGGGTGCCATTGCCTTCTCCGTCAGTTATTTTGGATCTTCTTTAATGTATTTCATCAGCATTTTGTATATTTCAGGATACAGATTCTGCATATATTTTGTTAAACTTATGCCTAAATATTTCATTCTTTGGAGTAAATGGTATTGTGCTTTTAAATTTCTGCTTCTGTGTGCTTATTGATAGTGGACTACATTGATTTTTGAATGCTGAACTAGCTTTGCAAACCTAGAATAAATCCCACTCAGTCATATTATAATTCTTTTTATATGTTGTTGGGTTCAGTTTGCCATTTTACTGAGGATTTTTCCTAGTTGTGAGAGATACGGGTCCATAGTTTTCCTTTTTTTGTATTTTCTTTGTCTAGTTTTGTTACCAAAACTGGCCTTGTAGAATTGGGGAAATTTTCCTCCTTTTCTGTTTTTAGTAGAGCTGTGTAAAAGTGGTGTTAATTATTTTTGAAGTGTTTGCATGAATTCTCCAAATTTCAGGAGCTTGAGTATCAGGTGATGTTACAATTTTTGTTTCAGTCATCAAGTATGAGGAATAAGATAGTACTTTGTATGCACCATTATTTTTTGTTCTTCCTTTCTGATGCTCCAAGATTCTTCTTCTTTTAAAATAATTTCCTTTCTGTTTGAAGAAATTTCTTTTGTCCATCTCTTAAGTGTAGGTCTCAGCTCTGGTAGCAAAGCATTCTTTTTGTTTTTCTTTGTCTGAGAATGTCTTTATTTTCTCTTCATTCCTAAAGGAGTATTTTCACTGGACATGGAATTTGTAGTTGGTAGTTCATTTCTTTGAGAACTTGAAAAATGTGCCACATCCTTTTGACTTCCATGATTTCAGATGAAAAATCCACTGTCATTTGGTGGATTTGAATTGGTGTTCCCCTATAGGTCATGTGTCATTTCTCTCTGACTGCTTTCAAAAATTTGATTTGTCTTTGGTTTTCAGAAGTTTAATTATGATGCTTCTTGGCCTGAATTTTTTTGAGTTTATTCTGTTTGCTCAGCTTCTTGAATCTGTAGGTTTGTTTCCTTGGCCATGTTTGAAGAGTTTTCAGCCGTATTTCTTTAAATAATCTTTCAGACACACTCTCTTCTTTCATATCAGGGCTCTGATTATTTGAATGTTGGATCTTTTGTTATTATTCTCCACATCCTGGAGGCTCTGCTCATTTTTTTTTTTTTTTTTGTTTTGTATTTTCTCTCCATCATTTCAGTTGTGTGAAATCTATTTATCTGTGCTCAAGTTCACTGATTTTATCCTCTATCATCTTTACTCTTTCACTGAGCTCATCCACTGAGGTTTTAAAAATTTAAAAATATTTCTGTTATTTTAAAACCCTATAATGTCCTTTGGTTTTCTCAAAAAATAACTTTAGTCTTTGCTGAGATTGCCTATTGTTTTCATTTGTTTCAGGAGAATTTCTAATTAATTATTGAAGCATTTTATGATAGTTCTTTAGAAATATGTTGTCAGACAATTCCAACATCTGATTCATCTCAGTGTTGGCATAGTTGATTGCCTTTTAAAATTCAAACTGTGATTTTTCTTGATTCTTGGTATGACGGTTGACTTTAAATTGTTTCCTGGACATTTTATATATTATGTTATGAGTCTCAGGGTCCTATGTAAATTCAGCCTTTCAGCACCTTTGCTTCTGGCATGATTTCCAGGTTTTATAGCATTGAGTTGGGAAAGAGCAGGAAAATGGATCTACACTACCTTATCCAGATTGGAGAACTAAATTTTGTTTTTAAACATATCTCTTATAGAAAATATATTACTGGCTTTTGCTTTTTTCAAGAAAATTCAACACATATGTGATTCCATATCTTTGTTATTTTTTTTTTTTAAAGTTGAATGTTACCACTTACTTCTTTTTTAAAAAAGTGTTTGTTTATTTTTGGCTGCACTGGGTCTTCGTTGTTGCGTGTGGGTGGTGAGGAGGGGCCGTGCTACTCTTTGTTGGCGTGCGTGGGCTTCTCATTGCAGTGGCTTCTCTTGTTGAGGAGCTTCTCTTGTTGAGGGGGCTCTTGGGCGCATGGGCTCCAGTAGTTGTGGCTCATGGGCTGTAGCTGCTGCTGTTGCTGCTCAGTCGCTTCAGTCGTGTCCGACTCTGTGCGACCCCATAGACGGCAGCCCGCCAGGCTCCTCTGTCCCTGGGATTCTCCAGGCAAGAACACTGGAGTGGGTTGCCATTTCCTTCTCCAATGCGTGCATGCATGCTAAGTCGCTTCAATCGTGTCTGACTCTGTGTGACCCTATGGACAGCAGCCCACCAGGCTCCTCTGTCCACGAGATTCTCTAGGCAAGAGTACTGGAGTGGGTTGCCATTTCCTTCTCCATGTGGGCTGTAGAAGACAGGCTAATAGTTGTGGCACACTGGCTCAGTTGTTCCACAACACATGGGATCTTCCCAAACCAGGGATCATTGAACCTGTGTCTCCTGCACTGGCAGGCGATTCTTTACTATTGAGCCACCAGGGAAGCCCCCTATCTTTGTTATAATTTTTACTTATTTTAGTACTGATTTCTTCTCTCTTATGTCATGACTTATATACTTTTCTAGCCCCTCTCCCATTTTATGCCTTACATGAATTAGAGTGAATTTTCTTTTCCTGGTTTCAAAGATGTGCCCATCCTCCCCTCAGGAAGATTATACATTCCTGCCTTTTGCTGTGACTTGCTGCCTTTCTCTATGAGTTGATTATACTTTCCTATTCTGTTAACATCAAGCATGGCTTGATTTACTTGACAAATGGAATATGAGTCAGAAAGATCTGACCATGATTTCTGAGCAGAAGCATTAAGTACCATCGTGTGGTTCCTTTACTGCAAGTTTTTCTCTGCCTTGAGGCTGAGATAAGGCTTGTTCTGTCAGCCAGGTTCTGGAATGGGGAGATATATCAAACACACCTGCAGTAGCTGGCCTGCAGCCAACACCTGAATGAGAAATAAACCTTTATTGTTGCAAGCCACTGAGATGGAGTTGCTTGTTACTGTAGCATAACCTTGTAAAAGCTGAGTGGTCAAAAGTAATTCATTCTATTTTTAATTTTTCTGTTGGTTGCCCTTTTAAGACTTCTTTATTTATTTTTAAAATTTACATTGGGTCTTAGTTGCAGCATGAGGGCTTAGTTGCTCCGTGGCACGTGAAATCTTCTCGGACCCGTGGAATCTTCCTGGACCAGGGATCAAACCTGCATCCCCTGCTTTGAAGGCTGGTTCTTTACCACTGAGCTACCAGGGAAATCCCCTTTAAGACTTCTGATGACCCTTTTCCCCCTTAAGTTCTGAAGTATATTCATATTTTTCTATTCCCCTGAATATAGTCCTTAACAGGCTTCTCTAACTTCAGTGATGATTCTCACCTTGTCTCACCATGTTGCCTGCGTGCATGCTAAGTAGCTGCTGCTGCTGCTGCTGCTAAGTGGCTTCAGTCGTGTCCGACTCTGTGCGACCCCATAGACGGCAGCCCACCAGGCTCCCCCGTCCCTGGGATTCTCCAGGCAAGAACACTGGAGTGGGTTGCCATTTCCTTCTCCAATGCATGAAAGTGAAAAGTGAAAGTGAAGTCGCTCAGTCGTGTCCGACTCTTAGCAACCCCATGGACTGCAGCCCACCAGACTCCTCCGTCCACGGATTTTCCAGGAAAGAGTACTGGAGTGGGGTGCCATTGCCTTCTCCGGCTAAGTAGCTTCAGTCATGTTCAATTCTTTGCAGCCCTTTGGACTGTAGCCCACCAGTCTCCTTTGTCCATGGGATTCTCCAAGCAAGAATACTGAAGTGGGTTGCCATGTCCTCCTCCAGGGGATCTTCTTGATCCAGGGGTTGAAGCTGTGTCTCTTATGTCTCCTGCATTGGCATTAGTGCCATCTGAGAAGCCTGTCTTACCATGTTAGGTTTGCTTAAAATTTTACTTCTAGATTGTGATGGTTGCACTCTGGTTTCCTAGGTGGCACAGTGGTAAAGGGTCCACCTGCAGAAAGACCCTGATGCTGGGAAAGATTAAAGGCAGGAGAAGAGGAGAAGGGGATGACAGAGGATGAGATGGTAGGATGGCATCACCAACTCGATGGGCATGAGTTTGAGCAAGCTCCGGGAGTTGATAGATGGGGAAGCCTAGAGTGCTGCAGTCCATGGCGTCACTAAGAGTTGGATATGACTGAGCGACTGAACTGACTGACCGTCTCCTAGTTTCTAAAGAGAATAGTCTGAGATCTCACCTGCCTGTTACTATCCTTCATTTTGATCTTATTTTTAAATAGGAGTTACTTGGATGTGAAATTATAGGTTTAAAGGTTTTTTATTTTTTCTGCACACTGAAAATATTACTGTATTGCTCTTTTTTTCTTTGGTATTTAGGATCACTATTGAAAAGTCTGACATTGATTTGATTCTTGTTCATATGTAGTTTATCTGCTCTTTTGGAAGGTTTAAAACTTTTACCTATTACTTTTGATCTTAAGTTACTCAATAGAATGTCTAGAGTTCCACCCCCCCCCCAGATTCATCCTGTATGAGGCACTATATAAGCCTTTTCAATCTGAAGTGTTTCAACTTCCTTTAATTATGAGTTCTCAATCATTATTCCTTGGAAATATTTCTCCCCACTGTTCATTTTTTTCTCTTTGGAGGATTGCTATTAAATATATATTGACATTTTTACTTCTGTGTTTCATATATCTTTACTTTTACATTTTACAACTCTTTATCCCTTTATGGTGCTGTTTAGCATTGATCTACTCTTCTAGTTCTTTAGCTGCATCTGTTCTGCTGTTCAACTCATCTACTGGCTTCTTTATTTCAACCATGATGTTTATCCTACTGGAATTTTCAATTGCCCCTTTTTAGAAGCTGTGTGTTCCTGCTTCATTCACCAGTGCCTTCCCATATCTCTTAGAGAATCATTATTATAAAGTTATTTTAAATTCTTGTTCTGTTTATTCTTTTAATTCAATTTTTGTCTGCTGTACTTTCTTATCTTTTTTTTTTAAATAAAAAAGGGTTGCCTTCCTCAGATACTTTATCATTTTCCTTTGTGAACTGATATTCTCCAGAGGTGTCAGTTATCTTGGCTGTTACACGTACTGAGCAGGGAGCAGATGAATCTCACCCCCACCTGGTGCCACTTCAGGGAACTTTAGGGTTTGTTGGGGTGGTGGGAGGATGGATAAGTGAACAGCAATGTGCAGAACCCCGGTAGTATAGCCAGTGTCCGATCACTGTTTATGGAACCACCACCATCCCCTTCTCTGTTAGGTGACCATGACCCCCAGGGAACTGCCTTAAGTTTTAATCCTAGTCTTTATGGTGTGTGTATATATGTGTGTGTGTGTATGGGTGTGTGTGGTTGTGTGTATTTGTGTGTGTGTGTGTGGTTGTGGGGGGGCTCTCAATGTCCACCTGGATGTAACTCTCCTGATGGCCCACCCTGGGCTTGCTCTGAAGTTTTCTGCCCCATGGTGGTGATGGGGTGAGCTGGCATCTCCTTTCCAAGGCACCATAGGGCACTCTCCATCTGTCTCATGGTCACTATTTCAATCTTGCCTTCGTTTCTCCCTCTTGCTTCTCTGATGTCCCCAGGGCTGGGGAAGGACCAGGGAGCCACTGGTCTCTGGTCCTTCCCTGCATTTCTGCAAATGGGAAATTGGCACTCTGACTTTCCTTTCTATTCTCTCTCAGTTGTGACTTTCAAAGGACTCTTTGTCTCAAGTGGTACTTTCTTTCACAGATGTGGGCAAAATCTGGGGTAGGCACACTGTTTCTGAGCCCAGAGCATCTGTGCTGAAGAGTGAGGGTGGCTGGAGCAGAAACAGGGCTGTGCAGTGTCAGCCAGGCCAGAGCGGCTCTGGAGACCAGAGCAAACGCTATAAGTAGGATCATCTTCCTTTCACACTCCTGGTGACTCCACCTTGAGCGAGGGGGACCTGGGGAGCACTGGTGGGTGAGGCATGGGAGAAAGTGGTCCAGGGGCAGGCTGGGCTCAGGAGAAGGAGGCAGCTTCAGGGCTGGACCCCCAAGCTCCAGCCTTTCCCAGCTCAATACTGAGAGGGTTATGGGAGCAGCCTTAGAGAGACCAAGGAGATGAGAGAGGAGGAAGGAGCCTCTAAGACCCCAAAGGCAGGCGACATGCAAAGTGAGGTGGTTCTGGGCCTTCGATTCATCCATCTATTTGGCCATCTGCTTTTTTTTAAACTTAATAGTGTATTTTTGACGGCGCTGGTCTTCATTGCTATGTGAACTCTTCATTAGTCATGGCAGTCGGCTTACTCTTAACCACTGAGCCACCAGGGAAGCCCTTTGTCATCTGCTTCCTCAATAAATATTTATTTGGGCACCTGGCAGGCACTGTTTGGGATGCTGAGGATAAGGCATGAAGAGGACACTTCATGACTCTGCCTGATGGAGCTGGCAGTCCAGTGGTGGCGGTGGTGGTGGTGGGGCGTGGGGTACAGAGCCATGCAGTGTTGGCAGGCCCCAGGAGCAGAATCCTATTTGTCAGGGAGGGGATGACCAGGGTCCCAGTGGGGAACTGAAGTTCTGGATGGGAAACCCCTTGAACTGCAAGCCCAAAGCCCCTTGAGCTTCAGGCAGACTGTACATCTGGCCTATGTGTCAGTAGCTTGTGGTATGATACGTGTTCATACTTGTGCACAGATCCACTGACTGACCAAACTCTGAGGCAGGAGCTCTGTGGCCCAGACTGAGAGGGTGAGGCAGCCATTGACTCGGTGGGCGCTTGAGGCCCAGGCTTCTTAGACACCTGG
Organism: Bos mutus; assembly: GCF_027580195.1. Classification (NCBI taxonomy): domain Eukaryota; kingdom Metazoa; phylum Chordata; class Mammalia; order Artiodactyla; family Bovidae; genus Bos; species Bos mutus. The sequence continues at coordinate 52,587,202 of NC_091631.1, forward strand.
GCCAGTGAGACCAAGACTGCTTCTAGATCCCAATACTTCTCTGTCCTGCTCAGCAAATATCCAGAAACTATTTGGGAAAGAGCCTTCAGGAAGAAGGTATTAGAGCTTCTGATATTGAAGGAAAGGGTCCCCAAGAAGGCAGAGTCTGACTCCTGTGCCTTACTCCCCATGTGAGAGAAGGTCAGCCCTGGGATCCAACCCCCACCCCCAATGGCCCACATGCTGACTGCCACTGTGTCCCACTACAGACTGACTCTTTGGGTCATTCCCTGACTCTAAATGCCCAGCATGTTAAATACTAACGCCCAATGTGATGGAGACTGCAAGGAGATCAAACCAGTCAATCTTAAAAGAAATCAACCCTCAATATTCATTGGAAGGACTGAGGCTGAAGCTGAAGCTCTAATAATTTGGCCACCTGATTCAAAGAGCTGACTCATTGGAAAAGACCCTGTTGCCGGGAAAGACTGAAGGTAGAAGGAGAAGAGGGTGACAGAGAATGAGATAGATAGCATTGCTGACTCAATGGACATGAATTTGAGCAAATTTGGGGAGATAGTAGAGGACAAAGAAGCCTGGTATGCTGTAGTCCATCAGGTCGTGAAGAGTCAGACATGACTGAACAACAACAACAAATGTGATGGTATTGCAAGGTGATGGTATTAGAGCCTTTGGGGGGTGGTGACTAGGTCATGAAGGGAATAGTGCCCTTATGAAAGAGGCCCCAGAGAGCTCCCTTGCTCCTTCAGCCACTTGGGCATGGGAAAAAAATGGCCATCTATGAACCAGAAGAAGAGCAATGGCACCCCACTCCAGTACTCTTGGCCTGGAAAATCCCATGAACGGAGGAGCCTGGTAGGCTGCAGTCCATGGGGTCGCTAAGAGTCGGACACGACTGAAGCAACTTAGCAGCAGCAGCAGCAGCATGAACCAGAAAGTGGGCCCTTACCAGACACCAGATCTGCTGGAACCTTGATTTTGGACTTCCAAGCCTCTAGAGCTGTGAGAAACAAATGTCTGTTGTTTCTCAGGCAGCTGTTTTTGGTAGTTTGTTAGAGCCACCCCCGGGGACTGAGGCAGTGACCTTGGGCAAGTTCCTTCACCCTTTTGTGTGTTAAGTTGCTTCAGTTGTGTCCAGTTCTTTGTGACCCCATGGACTGTAGCCCACCAGGCTCCTCTGCCTATGGACTACTCCAGGCAAGAACACTGGAGTGGGTTGCCATGCCCTCCTCCAGGGAAATCTTCCGAACCCAGGTATCGAACTCGAACCCCTTATGTCTCCTGCATTGGCAGGCGGGTTCTTTACCACTAGTGCCACCTGGGAAGCACGTCTTTAGCCCTCAGTTTTCTTCTTGAACCTCAAACTAGATGACCCTGGTGGTGACTTCTCCAGCCCTGAGATTCCTAAGCAGAGCAGGGACACCCATCTTCATGCTCCCCATCCACCCTTCCCCATCCTAGGAGCCCCTGGATGAAGTGCTCATTACACCTCTGACACGTGATTGAAAAGTGCAATTTGCAGCCTAAGCTTCCCCATGCACCCTTCCTGCTGTTGATTCACAGCTCAGAGTGGGTTGACTGCCAAGTCAGGTAATCAGGAGGTAATAGCCTGGTATCGGATGAATCCCTAGAGCTGGCAGCCCCGTCTGGAAAATTCCATCCCCATGCCTCCTACGCCATTCACGACCAGGAAAATAATTGTGTAAAGCAGGCTGGCTCGGATCAAACCCAGCCCGACAGGGTGTGGTGCAAGAATTGCCAGTGCCCTGGTCTGATATGGTTATTAGAGCCTTGCTTGGGGGCAAGGCTGCCCAGAGCACCAGGCGTGCTATGATTCATTTGCCCGTGCAGATTGGACGCTGTTTCCGAACCCGCGGGGATATCTCTATCGCCGCCTCCTTTCCCTCCCTCTCCCCCGTTGCCTGTTGCTGGTTGTCTCCTGCCTTTCCCTGTCCGTCCATTGTTGCTGAAATTCTTGCAAAGGGCTGATTTTATTGAGTGCGACAAGTGGCAGTTCATTAAAAAGTGGGAGCAGATGGGGAACGGATTGTGGAAGAAGATTAATGATGCACACAGACCACTAAATAGGGCCAGGTTTGGGAGTAAACACAATCAGTCGGCTCCCTCCGAGTGGGTAATCCTGCTCTGTCAGATCCGTTCTCGTTAGCTGGCTAACGTTGGAGGGCTCAGGAGAGTTGAGGCAGAGGCGCCAGCCTGCCCGGTGGAGCGTGAGGCTGTGCTCTGCCTGGACAGGGGAAGGGAGGGCGGGGTGATTGGAACCAGGGGTGCTGAGAAGCTCTGTGAGGCTGGGGAACAGAACCTGCCAGCAGAGAGGTCCATCTGGGTGTCTGCTAGGAGAGGACTGGGGGAAAACCTGATGACCTCTTCTAATAGTCCTGCTGGCTGGATCTGGGCATGAGAATTGGGCCACCTGAGTTGAAGTTTCCTCTTGAACCTTCAAGATTTGGGCTTCTGAGAATTGCCTGACTCCACTTAGAGTCTCAGGGAACAGAGGCCTGGCTGTCCCGTCCTGTAACAACCATTTCTGGCCTCAGAACACCCCTAGACTGACATGGATTTCTGGGCCAAGGATGAAGGAAGAAAGTCTCAGAGAGACAAAGTTGAGCTGCCTATCCAGAACCCTGCACTTAATAGTCCAAAAAATTCCTTCTAGAGGTCACTCTGCCTGGACACCTGACGGGTTTGGGACGAAACGGTATGAGGTCACTCCAGACCCAGGTTGGAGGGTCTGGAGGCAGTTACAGAAAGAACCCAGGGGAGGCAGTTACAGAAAGTAAGGATGACCCTTCCTTTGACCCTCTGGAGCTCATGTATTAATTGACTAAACACTTATTAAGTGCCTGTTATGTGCTACACCAGGGGTGGTAGTTAGCTGGAGTCTGCCGCACTGTCCCATCTTGCTTTCCCATGGCAGACATCAAACTAGATTACAGCACGTTCCCCCACTGAGTCAAGAAGAGTCCTCAGAAGCCTTCTCAACACAGCATCTCAGACAGTGACTAAGGAGTTATTGGCACTGGAAGGTGACTTGAAATCTGTTTCCCGTCCCTATGTTAGACATTTGGGGAAACCCAGAGATTTCTGTTGTAAGACATAAATTTATGTTGGGGTGAACAGAAATATTTCAAGGTGAGAGTGCGTTTGGAAAGAGAAATAGCTGATCCTAATGGGAATGGAAGAAGGGGTGAGACTTGCGTTCATTTGTACTTAAAGGACACACACGTGCTAGAAGGCATTCAGCCTGTGGCCCCACGTCTTTTGCCTGACTGAGGGAGGGAAGAACAAACTGAAGACAGCTATCCAGGCCTTCCCTTCCCCATGTCCCAACTCTCCCCCAAGGATGTCACATGGGGTGTGACTCAGTCCAGAAGTCAAGCCCTGGAAGGCCGGCCTGGTGTCCTGGGACAGGGGAATCTGTCTGTTCTAAGCTCACTGGGACAAATCTGCTAGGCAGCGAGCACCCTGTGTGGCAGTTCCCTGTAGTACAGGCTTCCCGGAGGTAGCTTCCCATCCTGTGCACTGCATTTACCTCCTTCTGTGACTCAGTTCTGAGTCCCTTTACCTGCTTTCCTCCTGCAGTTGGGTAGCTCCTGACATGTGCTGTCAGCCTGTCCACATGCCAACCCCCATATGATGATGCAGAGCCTACGCTTTTCCCCGGTCAGGTCTGGACAAGGGACTCTGGTCCTCTCACGCCCTCATTTCCACTCATTCTTCTGCACTCATCCTCTGTAGCTGAGGATTATCTCCAAGGCTTGACCCCAAGAATGGTGGGGAGCCCAGTAGGAGACCCTGGCTGCTAGGGTTGAGCAGAGACTCTGAAGCAACTATCTTTTCTCTAGCATCAAAACCAGGCTCAAGCATCACTCCAAAACTTCTTCTTTCCCCTGTTTTGCCCCTGGGCTCATCATACTCCCAGGTCCCTGCTCTGACAGTCTCAGAGGTATCACTGATTCCTGTGCTAGAGGATATTGCTTGTTCTCCAATAGCCATCTGTCCTTTTGCCCTAGTGACAGATCATAAATGTATTCAAGGCACAGTGGCTCCATCCAAAAGACTCCCTTTCCACCCTTCTTTCCAGCTAGTATTGGCCATGTGCCTAAATTCTGGTCAATGAGAGTAAGAGGAAGTGATGTAAGGGAGAGTGTGAGGGTTCTTTAAAGGGAATTGGCTCAGAGGGAGAGTTTTGCCTTCTCAGTTTCCTTCTTCCTGTTGCCTAAAATGTAGAAACAATGGGAGAAGATTCAGCAGCTATTCAGGTTCATGAAGTAATCTTAGAAATGAACACTGTATGCTAGGATGTTAGAACAGAAAGAGAAGGAGCCTGGGTCCATAGTTACTGAGCTGCATGTTAACCCTGGACTGGCTTCCTCTAGACTTCTTTTAAGGACAAGTACTTTATCTTGGGTTTCTGTTATATTCAGCCATACCTAATCCTAGGGGATACACTGCTCTTTCTGTTTTCTGCTCCCTTACTGGGGAGTAGTAAAGTCCAGTGGCTCTTTCTCCAATAAACCTGTCTCTTGCAACCTCCTGGTTGCATCTGGTCCTTCCCCCCAGTTCTCACCAAGTTATTACCCAAATCAAATACTTTTATCTTGTAAAAATAAACATTACTTCCCCTGGCATACAGGACCTTCCATCACTGGATTCCTACTTACCATTCTGGTTATTACTCCTGTGTCCTGTGGTTTAACCAAGTTGATTTCCTAGCATCCCCAGACATCCCATGCTCTCCTGCTTCTCCTCCTTGGTTCTGGTATTTTTCTGCCTATCAAAATCCTACCCATTATTCAAGCTCATCTCAGAGTTGCTTCCTCCATGAAGCCTTCCCCATGTCTCTGAACTTGGAGTGGAGGCTCTCTCTTGTACTCCCCTGGTAGATTGTAGCTATCAGAGTCCGCCTTTTGACTGTACTGGAGCCCTAATAGGACTGGATTGAGTCTTGTTCACTCTCAAATCCCTGAAACAGACTGGCCCAGCACCTGCACATAGTAGGTCCTTGGTAAGTGTTGGCTTATCAAAGGGACCCCCACCCCCCCATCTCTGGCCTCTGCCATGCCCAGGGCCCATGCAACTGTGCAGAAGTGCCCTTCTGAGGTGGGGGACTGGCTCAGCCCCCGATTTGGCTCTCCATCTCACTGTCACACGCTGCTTCTTTGGCACTAGCATCCAGGGAGGGAGACGAGTAGGGGTAGGGCCTGGCCTGACAGATAGACAGGTACTGCTGCCTGCAGAAACAGAGGTGTCAGGGTTGATGGGGGGTAGCTGGGCTGCTCATTAGATCTGCTAAACTACTGTCACAGGCCTGCTTCCCTGCGGTGACAAGGTTCACCTCTCCTTACCTGGGCCCCCCACTTACTCGCCACCCCACCCTCCCTCCTGACAGCACTGACCTATTTGTGTGCTGTGCTCACTCACTCAAGCCAAAGGCCACTGAGCGTCAGGGCCATCTCTACAGAATACAAGGCCATTTGTCTTCCTGGAAGGACACCTCTCCCCGCCTCCCCCACCGTCCCCCCTCCCTGGGACTGCTTACAGCTTTGTCACTCCATGACTGTAGTCAGAAGAGCCAGGGAGAGAGGGCTGGCTTGGGCCAATTTGGCCTTGGATGTGGGGCACTTGGAATCCCTCATGCTTGCAACAATGAGTTCTACCTAAGTGAAGTCTCAATTAAAACAATAAATCATTACCTGGATAAAGGGGCTGCAGAGGGCTGACTCTAAAGGTGAACGTGACAGTCTTAGAAATTATAGTGATGATATGATGATGTTCATTAGGCCCCCGGGGGCCAATGACCAGGAACATCGTCAGCCTAGGGGCCAAGTGGGTTGCATGGCTGTGTTTGGGAGGATATACATTCCTTGGAGCTTTTTCACACTAATAAAACACAGTAGTAAAGCAAGTAAAAGTACGATCACTGAAGATAAACTGCCGGGCTTCAAATCCCAGGTTGTTTAAGTTCACTAGTAACTGCGCTCCAGCATGTTTCTTCAGTTTTCTGGATCTCAAATTTCATTATCTGTAAAATGAGCATTGACAGATCTCTTGTGCAGATTATATAAGATGCTATAGGTAAAGCACTCAGCAGAGTTTCCAGCGTGTAGTAAATGCTTATTAAGCTATGATTGTTCTTGCTCAGTTGCTTAGTCGTGTCCAGCTCTTTGTGGCCCCATGGACTGTAGCCCGCCAGACTCCTCTCTCCATCGATTCTCCAGGCAAGAATACTGGAGTGGGTAGCCATTTCCTTCTCCAGAGGATCTTTCTGACCAAGAGATTGAACCCGCATCTCCTGCATTAGCAGGTGGATTCTTTACTGCTTAGCCACCGGGGAAGGGAAGCCCCAGTAAGCTATGATTATCCACCAGAATATAAACACCCAGAAGACAGGGATCCTGTCCATATTGATCTTCCTAACATGCCCAGCAGGGTGTCAGTGAATGCTTATGGAATGACTAAGTGTGCATCTATAGAGTATACTTGGTGAGGACTGGACAGTGTCTTTTTCTTTTCCCCTATCTCCCATCATATCTGTTATAAAGCACTCTGCATGCAACAGTTGTTATCAGTCACTAAGTCACGTCTGACTCTTTGTGACCCCATAAACTGTAGAATTCCAGGCTTCCCTGTCCTTCACTATCTCCCAGAGTTTGCTCAAACTCATGTCCATTGATTCAGTGATGCCATCCAGCCATCTCATTCTCTGTCACCGCCTTCTCCTCCTGCCTTCAATCTTTCCCAGCATCTGGGTCTTTTCCAATGAGTCAGCTCTTTGCACCAGGTGGCCAAAGTATTGGAGCTTCAGCTTTAGCATCAGTCCATCCAATGAATGTTCAGGATTGATTTCCTTAGGATTGACTGGTTTGATCTCTTTGCAGTCCAAGGGATTCTCAAGAGTCTTCTCCAGCACCACAGTTGGAAAGCATCAATTCTTTGGCACTCAGCCTTCTTTATGATTCAACTCTCATATCTGTACATGACTACTGGAAACACCATAGCTTTGACAATATGGGCCTTTATTGGCAAAGTCATATCTCTGCTTTTTAATATGCTGTCTAGTTTTGTCACTTTGGCCACCTGATGGGAACAGTCAACTCACTGGAAAAGACTCTGATGCTGGGAAAGATTGAAGGCAGAAGGATAAGAGGGTGACAGAAGATGAGATTGTTGGATGGCATCACCATTTCAATGGAAATGAATTTGGGCAAATTCTGGGATATAGTGAAAGACAGGGAGGCCTGGAGTGCTGCAGTCCATGGGGTCGCGAAGAGTTGTACATGACTATTGACTGACAACAAAGGTTTGTCATAGCTTTTCTTCCAAAGAGGAAGCATCCTTTAATTTCATGGCTGCAGTCACCATCAACAGTGATTTTGGAGCCCAAAAAATAAAGTCTGCCACTGTTTCCATTTTTTCCCCATCTATTTGCCATGAAGTGATGGGACCAGATGCCATGATATTAGTTTTTTGAATGTTGAGTTTTAAGCCAACTTTTTCATTCTCTTTCACCTTCATCAGGAGGTTCTTTAGTTCCCCTTCACTGTCTGCTATTAGAGTGGTATCACCTGCATATCTGAGGTTGTTGATATTGATCCTGGCAATCTTGATTCCAGCTTATGATTCATCCAGCCTGGCTTTCTGCATGATGTACTCTGCATATAAGTTAATTAAGTGTAAACTGTCCCTGCAATTTTGGAAGGTATTTTATTTTATATAATAAAGAATACTTAAAAGATCTTAACTAAATAATATCTACATTTCTAAGATTTCTCAGTCTTCCAGAGTTTCTCCTAGGTCCTGGCTAAGTCACTTCCCCCCAGAGCTCATCAGTTTGACCCAATATAAGATGCTGTGGGAAGGATTCAGGACTGGATGCTGGGAGACCTAGATCCTGTTCCAAGATCTTTGATAGTTCTGTTGTTTGATCCTGGGTAAGTCACTTCCCAGTTACCTCGCTCCACCTAGGTAATGACTTGTTTTCTCATCTGTGGCAACCATTTGTTTCCAAGCGATCATTTTCCATGCAGAAGTCTCATCAGAAAAGACCTAGGTGGAGCTCATGGAAAAACCCTCCTCCATAGCAACATCTCCTACTTCAGCTTAACCCCATGTATCATCCTTCAGCCGGCTGTAGCCTCACCCTCGTGTTGGAGCCTGGAAAACCAAGGGTGTTTTCTCTGTGGAGTCTAGGGTTCTGTTGCCTTTGAATTCTACTTGTTTCCTCAAGTCTCGTGGAGTCACCTGCCCAAACTTTCAGTCACGCATGCCCAAGGATGCCTCTGCTCTAAGCTCTCTGCCCTCCCAGCTCCCTGGGGACTTCATGGCCCATGTGATGGGGTGGCTATGAGCCTGGACAAGGCAGGGAGCAATGGGGAGTACCCTGACTTCCCAGGATTAAGCTCTGTAGTGTGACTTCTGGTCAACTACTTTCTAAGTCTGCTTTATTATTGATAAAATAGGAATTATGATAGATACTTCAGAGTGTCCTGTTAAGAGCAAATGAGGTAATGAGGATGAAAAAGAGGTTGCAGGCTGTAAATTGCTGGGTGGTAATAAGAGGTACATGAGATGCTGACACTGAAGGAAGTTGTCCGGCCTCCTGGGGGTGGGGCAGCCCCCTTGGAGCCATCAGTGGCTCTGATAGAACTACAGCCTCCTCTAGGCAGCTCCTCCCCATCCCCCAGAGCTCTCCATTACAGTTTAATCCACCTAATTGAAAGACTGCTGGATCAGGCAGGGAATTTATCAAAGGGAAGGAGAGGAAAGCCTGCTGCCATTTGGCTCTCTATACCTTTGTCCTTTTAAATTCTGGTAGATAATTCCATTTCTGCATTAAGAGCAAGACTGGGATTTTGCATAAGAAGGAGGGACAGGTGGAGGAAAGGGGGAGAGAAAGAGGCGGGGGAGGAAGGCATGAGGCTGGAGATCGGGAGAGAGCTGAGGCTGTTTGGACCTAGGGCAGACCTGTTAAAGGCTTTCTTGGGCAGGAGTGGCCACGGCAGTGGCAGAAAGCAGCTGAGGCAGAGTGGGCGAGGCTGGAAGGGGGCACTGCTTGGCTGAGAATGCAGCTTGCTGAGAAAGTCAGGGGATGTGATGCTAGGCAATTTCAGCTCCTCTGCCTCCCAGAGACCAGGAGGCTCCGGCTGCCCTGGAGCTACCTTCGACATGCCACTCTCTGTGCAGAAGTCAGTGTACGTCTAGGCACTTCTCAAGAGATTTCGCCCCATTTTCAGGGAAAGTGGAGGGGATGGTGGCAGAGGCCTGATCAACAAATTTTCCAGGAGGATCCAGCCTGTCCTGACACAGGGAAAGCATAATGTCCAGGGCAAAGGAGTGGGGGTTCCAGGCATTAGGAGATGAACAGGATGAAGGGGGAACGCAGAGTGAAAAGGGTGGGTGACACTTAGTGTTTATATAGTGTGTGCGTGCTCGGTCGTGTCCGACTCTTTGCGACCCCATGGACTATAACCCGCCAGGCTCCTTTGTCCATGGGATTCTCCAGGCAAGAATACTGGAGTGGGTTGCCATTCCCTACTCCAGGGGATCTTCCCAACTCGGAGATTGAACCTACATCTCTTGCATCTCCTGCATTGGCAGGCAAATTCTTTACCACTGTGCCATGCTGGATACCATTTATGAACTGAAAATTACATCCCCAAGAGCTCTAAGAGGTTTTATCCAAGGTTATTATCAGTTGCACCTTATGACAGAAGAAACGGCTTTGGAGAAATTCAGTGCGAGTGAGTCGGGTAGGCCGAGGCTCCAAGGGTGGGAGATGAGTGGGCTCAGCACAGAGATGCTAGGGCAGGCAGGGGCAGTACAAGCGGAGTGGGACAGATGGAGGCATGGATGAGAAATTCTCGGCAAAGAAAGAGCACTGTCCTCTGTATGGCTGGACTCACGTGTTCATGTACCTAGCAGCATGGGCATGCTGAGTAGTAAGGCATGGTCCCCACCTTTGAGGACCTTGCAGTTCAGAGGGGAAGGCAGATGAGCACAATAGCACATGGATGAATATACTGCAATGTAGTGAGTCAGCGCTGGGGCTGGGGGAGGCATGTGCACGGCACTGTGGGAATTCCGGGGGAAAGCTATTGATTAGTTTCCTGATGATGGGACAGGTGCCAGGAAAAGCTTCACAGAAGAGGTGGAATTGCTCCCATAGAGAGTTGAGAGATTGATTTCTAGGGAGTTGACATAGGTCAGTTTTCTTCCAAAAGAAAGGAATGTCTGCTGTGTGCTTCAATATGTTATCAGATACAGTTCTCATAGTGGCTCTTCTGAGTCATCATTCTTGCCCCCATTTCAAGAGGGAAATACCGAACTAACAAGGAAATGTGGACTGTGGCTTTCCCACCTCAATCCACTGTCTGAAACAGCTTCATGATAATAGGTCTTCTTGTCCAAAGGGGCATTTGTTTCCCACGAAGGGTCTGTAGCAACCAAAAAAAATACCAGCACCTTGGATAGGGCCAAGGGCCCAGTCAGGGTTCAGAACTCAGGTATCTGCTGATGTAATCCAGGGCCATGGGCAGGGCCTTTCCAAAACCCAGGAACCACAGTGTGGACACTATCATTTCTAAGATGATATAATTTGGGGTACCAGTGAATCAGCTCACAGACCACTGGGCTGGTCTGTGACTATGGTGTTTGGGTACAGATCCGCTGAAGCAGAGGGGATTAAGAAATGTGTTTCTGGGAATTCCCTGGTGGTCCAGTGGTTAAGATTCAGAGCTTTCACTATTGTGGCTTGGATTCAATCCCTGGTCAGAGAACTAAGATCCTACATGCCATGTAGAGAGCCAGAAAAAAAAAAAAAAAGTGTTTCTGAGAGATTCCAGGCCATTTTGTCCCCATTTTCCCAAAGATATATTGCCTGTGAGAGTCTGGGAGAAGCTTAAAAGACCTTGTAACTTGCAAATGTATTAGTTAAGAGAGTACCATAGGTTAGGTGCATCTAAGAAGGGAAATAGGAAGGGTCTGAAGACCCACCACCCAGGGAAGGTGGGCTGGGGGTCTGCTGGAGTAAGGGACCCTGTGGCAACTGAGGAGCAGCGTGGGAGGTCAGGAGTGGGTAGGGAGGAATTTTTGCCTCTGGCTGGAAGCTGTGCTGGAGCCAGGGTGGGATGGAAATCTTGGTCTTGAATTCCCCATCCCCGGGAATTCCGTAAAAGGCAAGGGCTGTACATACACATGCTAGGAGACAGTAGAACTGAAGAACATACGTGTACATACATGCAGAGCAATGTATGGAGGGCGGGCCTATTTGCACTTTTATCCACATATGTGTTGCTGTCTGGTCCTTACAGAATGGTGTCTGTAAGGACACCAAGAGTGGTGATGATTTTCAGCTTTCTAGGTCTATCTCTTTTCACTGTTATTGTCGTGTCCCACTCTTTCCACCCCATGGACTGCAGCATGCCAGCCTCCTCTTTTGATCCTGCCTAAAAATCCTATGAGGCAGAAGATATTCTTTCCATTTCTCAGATAAGAAAACTGAGGCATGAGTAGGGTTAAACAACTTGCCCAAGGTTGTAATGTTAATAGGAGCACAACTGGAACTCGGGGGACCCAGTTATTTTAATTCCATGTCAAGAGTCTCTTCTACTGCACCTCAGATGAAGCCAATAAATAGTTCCAGCACCCTTACCCCTGTGGCCCAGAAGTACTTCTCAGGACGCATGAAGAGTCAGCCCAATGGGAGTCTGGCCAATGCATTTGGGAGAATTTCTCTAAAGAGGACAGACCTTGGAGAAGTTACACTTTGATTTGAATGTTTGTACCTCCTCCGTAGCTGTGTGACCTTGGGCAAATTCATCAGCTTCCCTGAGCCAACATTTTCTCAGCTGCAAGATGGGAATAACAAAATCTATCCCACCAACTGTATGAAATAAGAGGAAACACATGAGAATCTAACACAGTGCACAGAGTTACAGAGGATTGTTTATCTGAATGTCCAGGAGGCCCTGTCCTGTTCCACGAGGGATGAGGTCTGCCAGGCAGATGGTTGTGAGGGTCAGTGGGGTGGTGGCAGTGGGGGAGAGGTGGTAGCAAGGGGACTTTGGAGGGTCTTTGATGACCTGGGGGCTTGACTTCTTTCAGACCTCAGAGGACCACATGGGGATGTCCCATCCAAGCTGAGGCCAGCTCTCGCAGGCAGCGCCCAGGGTTCGCAGGGGGTGGTCTCATGGGTTTTTTTTCCTGGAACCCCCGGGTAGGTGAAGAGACACCCCCACCAAATTCTGCTTGGGGCTCTGTCTGCCGTTTCTGCTGTCAGCAGGCAAGACACAGGACCGCTGTATAGGCACCGGTGTGTGTGAGGTGATTACTCCTTTAATGTTTAATGTGCTGAAAAACCATTAGACCCCGAAATGGACAAGTTCTCAGTTGGTAACTTTAATTATTGTTAAGACTCGGTCACGCCTGCTTATTAGCAATTATGCATGGCATCTCCCAGGGTGCTGTGGGCCTTCCCATTTTTCTTCGTTCTCCTGGGGACAGCAGGTTTGAGGACTGCTGCCTTCAGGGGCCTGCAAAAGCAGCACTAACCACACGGGTGGTTCCTGTTGCTCCCTCTGTAGCCTGGACTTTTCCCTGCCTGCGTGTTCAGTCGTGTCCAACTCTTTGCAACCCCGTGGACTGTAGCCCACAAGGCTCCTCTGTCCATGGGATTTCCCAGGCAAGAATACTGGAGTGGGTGGCCATTGCCTTCTTGAGGGGATCTTTCTGACCCAGAGATCGAACCCATGTCTCCTACATCTCCTGTATTGACAGGCGGATTCTTTACCACTGCACCGCCTGGGAAGCCCAGCCTGGACTTGCTTAGGAGAAAAGAGGGCCATCTGCTTCTTCTCAGAGGGCGGAAAGGGAAGGGCCTTCCAGCACATACTGGGAAAACCTGAGTGGGGCAAGCTGCACAGCACAATCCCCTTACTGTATTCTTTTCCTTCTATCAATATTACCTCTTTCCTTCTATCACCAGCTCCATTTTATAGGTAAGGAAAGTGAGCCTTGAAAGATTAAGTAATAGCCATCACCTCTTAGTATGCCCACCTGGTGTGCAGCTTCTTCTTACAGAACTGCCCCCTGAAACCTTGGACCTGACTGCCCAGAAACTGCCATATTCCCTTTCCCCACCCCTCCCCTCTCTCTGCCTCCATAGCTGCCTGTACCAGGCTGGATTCCTGACCCAAGATGGGCCACCCAGAGGCTGTTTCCTGGAAATGGAGAGCTAGGACCCAGTTAGTTGAATGGAGATGGGGAAGGATGGTTGGATGGACACGGAGATGATGGTGAACCAGTTAAAATCATATACAAAGAAAGCAGGTTTCTAGAGAGTGATGCTAGAAATAGATTCACAGAGGCAGAGAGAGAGAGAATATGAACGTGAAGCCACAGCAAAGAGAACGGGGAAGGACAGAAGGTCCACATCCTGGTTCTTTACCCCGGTTAATTTCCTTACAAGGCCTGGGTCTGCTTCCTCCCCTCTGGCTCCTTCTGGATCTTTCTGATAAAATCCCCTCACTTGCTTGAGGTAGCTTCCTATCCCTTGGTGAGCTCAGATAGAACCATCTGAGGCCAGCCTTGGTGGTCAGCTGAAGATTAGAGGGCTTTGGTGTCCGTTCAGACTGCTGGGGTCAGCTGGGCTCGTGGAGAACTGTGGTTGCAGCTCTGATTCCAGGCTAGGAGAAGGGGGCAAAGATGAAGCAGCATATCACCACAGACCACCAGCAATGTCCTTCATCCCCTGCAGAATCTTTCGGAAGGTGGCCCTGGCTTTTTCCTACCACCCTTTGCCCAACCCAGGAATCCCTGTTGGGATGCTCAGGCGAATGGCTGAGTGATGCTATGCGCTGACAGCCGTGCCTGTGGCCCCGATTTTCAAGGAAGGGAGGGGAAAAAACAGAAGGGAAAAAGTGAACATGAGTAATGGGCCTGGAATGAGGCATATGAGATAACACTGAATAATAACGCGTCAAAAACTACAAGATGTATTTTTTTTATTTCCCAGTGGAGTTTCCATTGCGCTAATCCATCACTGTAGAGCAGGCAAGATTATGCTTCCCCCAAAAAACTCTGGGAGATAAATGTGAGTAAATTAGGGTTTATTATATTATTTGGGGTGATATAATTTCCAAGCGGGCCCTTATTAAATTACTTCCTTTGGTGCTGACACCTCCAGCCTGGGTCTGTGTACTTTCGCCCCACTTCCCTGTCTGAGGCTGCTTTGTATTTTAATGTCTCTCGTCATTTTTTTAGTGGGGGCGGGGTAGCAATGGAGAGAGCTGGAAGGGAGTGCTGAGTCACTGCCGCTGGTCTGAGTTTCTTCCTTGCTGGCCTTCCTGTGACCACAGAACCACAGCCTCATATAACATCGATGATGGAAAAACTATAGGAATACCCAGCCTACACCCTCATTTCACAGAAGGGGAAACTGAGGTCCAAGGAAGAAAAGTGAGTCGCATTAGGTCACACAAATGGATGGGGACAGAGTTGAGACTGGCACCTCACGTGCTCACTCCCAGGCCACTTCTCGTTCTGCATATGGGGTCCTTTTGGCTTATCAGTCTTTTTGGCTAAGGACAGCTTCAAGTCCAGTGGCAGAACCCCATGGAATTTAGGAAAATTGGTTGTCTACTGCAAGGTCTTCCTGGTGACTCAAAGGTGATATGAGAGAAGACTTGTGGTCTAGTCTTGGTTTGATCACACAAAGGCTATAAGCTTAGACGAGAGACTTCACCAATCTGAACCTTGGTAATTAAGAATAGTATCTTCATAGTAAAAAGGTTTCGAACAGTTTAGTGGTTTTCAGACTATGTTTTTAGCAGTGGAAACTGTTTTAGAACCTTATTTGGAACTCTAACATTGGGTTGATGTGCTCAATCACTCAGTCATGTCCGACTCTTTGTAACCCCATTGACTGGAGCCCGCCAGGCTCCTCTGTCCTTGAGATTCTCCAGGCAAGAATACTGGAGTGGGTTGCCATTTCTTACTCCAGAGGATCTTCCTGACCCAGGGATTGAACCCAAGTCTCTTATGTCTTCTGCATTGGCAGGCGGATTCTTTACAGCTAGTGCTACCTGGGATAGTTTAAAAAGGAATTACTCTGGTTGAAGAAGAGGATTGGAAGTTGGATGGCCCTCTTCTCAGTTTCCCTCCATCTTCCTCCACCTGGTTTGAAACTATAGGTCTTGTTACTGAACTTGGGTCCAGCTGCTCATCACTTGAAAGTCAACATTAGAGAGACAAGTGTTGCTAGAAAAGAAAGTTTGCTTTACTTTGGAAGCTGGCAACTGGGGGAGAAGGCGGACTTGTGTCCAAAGGCCAACCACCCTTCTATTGACCAGGGGACAAGAGCTTTTAAAGGGGAGTTTCATGGGTGTATATATGGGGGGGTGTGCTACATGCAGAGTGGCAAATCAGGTCCAACAATCATTTTGAAGTTAGTCATGCAGCGGTATGATCAGCATCACTGTGATTGTTTTAAGTACAGTTCATCATTTCAGGGCTTCCGAGGTGGTGCTAGTGGTAAAGAACCTGCCTGCCAATGCAGGAGATGCAAGAGAAATGGGTTCAATCCCTGGGTCAAGAAGGTCCCCTGGAAGAGGGTATGGCAACCCACTCCAATATTCTTGCTTGGAGAATCCAGTGGACAGAGTAGCCTGGCGGGCTACAGTCCTTGGGGTTGTAAAGAGTTGGACATGACTGAAGCGACTTAGCACATGCACATAATCTTCAGTTCAAGGTCAGTTTGTTCCGTTTTTTGAGGCCAATTCTTGGAATTGTCGCAGTATATGTCATAGCTATAGTCTGGTCATCTTGTAGTTAACTTCTTCACCCAGTAGGTGTTTCAACATCTACAAAACAGCTCAAAGGCTCAGAATGTTATCTATAGTCCTTGAGGAGGAACTAAAGGTCCTTGACTTCGCTTAATGACTAAACTATTATTATTTGGTCTTGTTTGACTGCTTTCATTTGCTTCTGCCTTTTCCTACTTCTCTGATTAAACTTATTCTTTAGCTAAAATTTTTCTGCAGACTAGAGGCAGGCAGAGGATGGGGAAGCTTGTGGTTCTATCCTGGGAAGACCCCATAGGTCCTGCCCGTTTCAGGCCCAGCTT
The DNA here is from genome assembly GCF_027580195.1 of Bos mutus. Classification (NCBI taxonomy): domain Eukaryota; kingdom Metazoa; phylum Chordata; class Mammalia; order Artiodactyla; family Bovidae; genus Bos; species Bos mutus. The sequence goes on from NC_091631.1 coordinate 52,603,343, forward strand.
CAGCATCTGACCCTGATTTCGCCCTGCTGTGCCCTCTGGCATTCTCCCTGGGTCTTGCCCAATCTCCAGAGATTAATTCCAAGGCCTCCCCCAGCCCTGAGCATCTCTGATCACAATCCACAAGACCCATCCACACAGCCTTGTTCTCTTGGTCCCAACAGGTATAGTTCCATGGAGTGCAACCTGCTGGTTACGACTTGGTTTTGCTATGTGTCATCTTGGGCAGGTTATTCCTGTTATTTTTAATCTCTCTGAGTCTTTCCCATCATCTCTAAAATGGGATAATAATAAATTTGACATTATAAGGCAGTAAGAGTTAAATGAGAATATATGTGTGTGTATACATATATAAAACATTTTATCTAGCATGCTGTAAATTACAGTGATTATTATTTTCATTATGGATACTACCACCTTGGTGTTTTCTAGTGAGGTTTATATAAGAGCTTATTACCAAACACGATAGATGACTGACAAATGGGAAAATGGTAGCTGTCTTTTTTATTAGCTATTATGGTAATGGGCACCATGGTGGGTGCAGTGGTAAAGAATCCGCCTGCCAATGCAAGAGATGTGGGTTTGATCCCTGGGTTGGAAAGATCCCCTGGAGAAGGAAGTGACAACCCGCTCCAATATTCTTGCCTGGGAAATCCCATGGACAGAGGTGCCTGGTGGGCTACCGTCCGTAAGAGCTGGACACGACTGAGTGACTAAGCACACATGTGGCAGTGGGCACCGTGGGGGACCAATGATGACTACATTCTCAGCCCCACTCTCAAGGGCACTCCCACCCGGACGCGGACACAGATGCTGCCCCTCCTAGTGTCTGCATAGCTGGGGAGCCTGGAGGAGAAAGTCACGAGCATCATGAAAGAGATCAGTGTGGCTTCAGAGAGGAGGTGGACTGCTCTTCTCTGGCTGCAAGATAAATCACACACGCTGAGTCCTCTAAAACAGCACAAATGAATTCATAGAGACAGAAAGGGGAAAGGTGGTTACCAGGGACTGCCGGGAGGGGGAACCAGGAATTACTGTTTAATGGGTGCAGAGCTTCTATTTGCAAGATGGAAAGCGCTCTGGAAATTGGCAGCACAGCAATGTAAATGTGCTTAACACCACTGAACTGTACGTCAAAAAGTGGCTAAGATGGTGTATTTTATGTTACGTGTATTTTACCACACTTAAAAGAAATGATGAAAAGCTCGCGCCTCCCCCACCTACCTATTCCCGATTCTCCAGATCTGGAGGTCGGAAGCCCAGCTTGGCTCAGAGTATCCACAAGGCTGAACTCACGGTGCTGGCTGGGCTGAGTTCTCATCTGAGACTTTAGAAAAAAATGCACTTCTCAGCTCATTCAGGTTGTTGGCAGCTGTAGGGCTAAGGCCCCCACCTCCTTGCTGGCGATTGGTTGGTGGTCACTTTCAGCTCCCAGGGGCTGCTCTCTGGTCCAGTCCGTGAGACCTCTTCTGCCGTCAAGCCAATCGTTCATGCCTCTGATCTCTCTGACTTCCCTCCTGGGATGGGTGGGAAGAAGCTATGCTTTCACAGGGCTTAATGATTAGATTAGGCCACCTGAATACTCTCTGTATTTTAAGGTCACTGATTAGGGACTTGAACTACCTCTGCAAAATTCCTTATAGCGACACCTAGGTTGGGGTGCCATTGAAATATCAAAGGGGCACATTTTAGAACTCTGCATACCATGGGAGGTATCCTTAGGATACCTTAGGATACCTTCAATCCTGAGGATTGAAGGATAAACAGGATTTCTCAGGGTGAAGAAGGGCATTGCAGGTAGAGAACCCAGAATGAGAAGTGTGAATGTTTGTGGAGTGGAATTGCTGTGATGAGAGGTGAGGTGGGGCTGCGGGGGACCAGGGGAAATGATGAAGCTCCCTGCTGAGCTGAGGGGAGGAGGAGGGCTCTGAGAGTGTTTAAGGGTGGGAGGGACCACCTGGGATGGTTTAGGAAGAGGGAGTGACTGAGTGCACCCCGTGGGCCCCATTGAACCAGAGCAGTCTGGGAAAAAGCAGACGTGTTCACCCTTGCCCTGCGTAAGAGGAGCGTGGTTCCTGTATTCCTTCATTCCATTATTCTTCACCCATTTAGTAAATATCATGGAGCACCTATGATGTGTGCCAGACCTGGGCTCGGTTCTGAGGACACAGTGGTGAACAAGATGGGAAGCAGCCCCCCTCTCTAAGTGCAGCTGAGTCTGGAGAGGAAGCGAGAGGAGGTTCTGTCTAGAGGGGAGTGTGGTGTCAGGGGAGGTGGGGGGACTGTGAGAACCCTAAGGAGAGCCCCTCATCCTGGGTCCTGGGTCAAAGTAGATGGAGCCAGAGCCCCTTGTCCCTGCCTAGGGATCTGAAGGTTGGGGAGTGACAGAGGGCCCATGACGGGCCATCCAGGGAGCATCATTTGCCTTCTCCGGGTGGAGGCCTGGGCTGGTGCTGGGAGGAGCCAGGATTGGCTGGAGACACACACAGTTCTGGGGAAAGGGGAGGCAGAGGGAAGTACAAAACTGTTTGATCAGAGCCTGGCCCTTGGGAGAGAGCTGAGTGTCTTTCTGCTGGCAGCCGCGGCAAGAGGTGCAATCGTTAGAAGGTGGCATTTTGCATTAAAATTGTTCCCATCAGCCAGTGACATTTTCTTGTTCTTTCTGGTCAGGAGACCTTTCATTGCCACAGATTCAAATGACTCAGGCAACAGGATTTCTTTCCCTCTGGAGGAGAAACCCAGTCCAATCACCCTGGGGTGGACGTTCACATTAGCCGAGGTTAAAAGAGCAGATGAACTGGTGAGCGTGGCGAGGACTAGGGGGAGTGCGTGAGGACACACCGGACGACAAGCGTGCGTGTCTGTGTGCTGGGCATCTGAGCCGCCTGCTTTCTGTGACGATGGCCAGCCCTGGGCTGCACACATGCCCTGCAAGTGTGTGCCTTACTGCAGAGACAGAGACCCACGCTTAGGTCTGTGTGTGAGTGTGGGCATAGAGCAAAGAAGTGAGCAGGTGTGCATGGGAGCGTGTGCACGTGTGTGTGCAGGCAGGCACCATCAGCGCCCAGGTGTGTGTGGATGGGTGGACAGGTGGTCTGTCTGAGGTGTGGGTGGTAACTGACTCGTGCTTCTGCTCATCCCTACCTGCCCACTGTCTTCCCATCTCCGTACTGGGTACCACCCCATGCCCAGCTGACAAGCCTCCAAACCCAGAAGTCCTTTCACTGACTCTTACCTCACATTCAGATTTCTCCTCTTCACAGGGGCCTTTTATGACCACAAAAGCCAAAATCACTCCCTTGTCCCTTCGACAAGCATTCTCCACTGCAGCACACACTTCCTTACTTTTCCAGCATTCTCTCTGATGGAAATTTTCCTGCTGTGTGTCTGTTCATGAGGATGGTCTCCTTTTGTCCCCTGCAGAATGCAGCTCCCTGAGAGCAGGGCTGGTCTTTCTTCTTCACCTCTCTGTACCCAGCACCAGTATGCAGCAGGCACTCAGTCGCTGCTCTGTAGAATGAATGAGGACTTGCTTCCTTGCACTGCCCAGGGGCTGATTTAGGTCTTGGTGGGGGTTGGTATTGCTTCAGTGTAAAAACACTGACTCACAGCAAATTGGCGGGTGAGAGGATGAGTTTCTTGTCATGGAAAGCATTCAAATCAAGCCCGAGTGAATGCTGTTAGCTTCGCACACCTATGAGTTACCACCGAAGTGGGGTACGAGAGTCGTTGAGGACTGGTCCTGTTTCACTGCCCTAGCCTCACAGCTGTCTGTGTCATGCTCTTCCATGCCTCTCATCAGCACTGCTGCTGTTGTGACCAGGTGGCGGGGGGCGGGGAGGGGGGGCGGGTGGCGGTGTTATTCTCTCCTTGACTGGAAACTCATTCTCATCCTTCGAGCTCTAGGAAGTCGTCTTCAATTCCCTGGGCAGAACCAAGTTCCCGCTTTGTCCCTGCCCCCTGAGCCCTTCCTATGGGCCTCATACCTCTGAGCACTTGGCATGTTTGCTTGCGTACCCCCAGAACAAACCCAGACATCGCAGACAGGGGTAAGACCTAGCATGGGGGTGCCCTGGTGCCCAACAGACGCTCGGCAGATGTGTGAGCAGGCACGTGATGCAAGGTCCAGTGGGGAGGGGGAAAGAGTGCAGCTCTAAGAATAGACTCTTCTGCTCCCTGCCCACTCCCCTCACCCACCCTGATTTTGCAGCCATTAGAGATTAATCCTTTCTGGTGACTCCTGGGTTGAGCTTGAGAGCCTCTGATGCCACCAGGGAAGACATTAAATGGGTGTCTGCGACCTTAAGCATGTGCTTGGGACACCTCTTCAGAGCTTGGGCCACTGGGCAGAGGGCCTTGGGACTCAGGCCACTCAAGACGCTTGCAAGGCTCCTCCCTCATAGGAACAATGTGGACTGTTCTGGGGAGATTCTGGGCAGAGACAACACTTACTGAGAGGCCAGGACTGAGTCAGAACGAAAGGTGAGTCCCAGAGACCCCCACTCTTAGTCAACGCTCTAGCAGGGAGACAGATTGGGGGCAAGAACAGGGAACAGGGCTGTCTGGGAAGATCAGCTTAGATTGGTCCACGCTGAGCACTCAGGGTAGCTCAGGCTGCCCAAGGTGGGATGAAGTCTTGGGGTTGGGCTCCGGGTGCACGTCGACAGCAGAGAGCCTGGGGAAGATGCCTGGGGACAGTTCTCTGAACCTGAGTTCAGAAACTTGTGGTCCCCAGGCTGGTTTTGCTACTTCCTAGGCACCCAAGACCATCAAGACCATCCCCATGGAAAGAAATGCAAAAAAGCAAAATGGCTGTCTGGGGAGGCCTTACAAATAGCTGTGAAAAGAAGAGAAGCGAAAAGCAAAGGAGAAAAGGAAAGATATAAGCATCTGAATGCAGAGTTCCGAAGAATAGCAAGAAGAGATAAGAAAGCCTTCCTCAGCAATCAATGCAAAGAAACAGAGGAAAACAACAGAATGGGAAAGACTAGAGATCTCTTCAAGAAAATTAGAGATACCAAGGGAACATTTCATGCAAAGATGGGCTCGGTAAAGGACAGAAATGGTATGGACCTAACAGAAGCAGAAGATATTAAGAAGAGGTGGCAAGAATACACAGAAGAACTGTACAAAAAGATCTTCACGACCAAGATAACCATGATGGTGTGATCACTCACCTAGAGCCAGACATCCTGGAATGTGAAGTTAAGTGGGCCTTAGAAAGCATCACTACAAACAAAGCTAGTGGAGGTGATGGAATTCCAGTTGAGCTCTTTCAAATCCTGAAAGATGATGCTGTGAAAGTGCTGCACTCAATATGCCAGCAAATTTGGGAAGCTCAGCAGTGGCCACAGGACTGGAAAAGGTCAGTTTTCATTCCAATCCCAAAGAAAGGCAATGCCAAAGAATGCTCAAACTACCTCACAATTGCACTCATCTCACACGCTAGTAAAGTAATGCTCAAAATTCTCCAAGCCAGGCTTCAGCAATACATGAACTGTGAAGTTCCTGATGTTCAAGCTGGTTTTAGAAAAGGCAGAGGAACCAGAGATCAAATTGCCAACATCCACTGGATCATCGAAAAAGCAAGAGAGTTCCAGAAAAACATCTATTTCTGCTTTATTGACTATGCCAAAACCTTTGACTGTGTGGATCACAATAAACTGTGGAACATTCTTCAAAAGATGGGAATACCAGACCACCTGACCTGCCTCTTGAGAAACCTGTATGCAGGTCAGGAAGCAATAGTTAGAACTGGACATGGAACAACAGACTGGTTCCAAATAGGAAAAGGAGTATGTCAAGGCTGTATATTGTCACCCTGCTTATTTAACTTATATGCAGAGTACATCATGAGAAACGCTGGACTGGAAGAAGCACAAGCTGGAATCAAGATTGCTGGGAGAAATATCCATAACCTCAGATATGCAGATGACACCACCCTTATGGCAGAAAGTGAAGAGAAACTAAAAAGCCTCTTGATGAAAGTGAAAGAGGAGAGTGCAAAAGTCGACTTAAAGCTCGACATTCAGAAAACGAAGATCATGGCATCTGGTCCCATCACTTCATGGGAAATAGATGGGGAAACAGTGGAAACAGTGTCAGACTTTATGTTTTGGGCTCCAAAATCACTGCAGATGGTGACTGCAGCCATGAAATTAAAAGATGCTTACTCCTTGGAAGGAAAGTTATGACCAACCTAGATAGCATATTGAAAAGCAGAGACATTACTTTGCCAACAAAGGTCTGTAGTCAAGGCTATGGTTTTTCCAGTAGTCATGTGTGGATGTGAGAGTTGGACTGTGAAGAAAGCTGAGCACCGAAGAATTGATGCTTTTGAACTGTGGTGTTGGAGAAGACTCTTGAGAGTCCCTTGGACTGCAAGGAGATCCAACCAGTCCATTCTAAAGGAGATCAGTCCTGGGTGTTCTTTGGAAGGACTGATGCTAAAGCTGAAACTCCAGTACTTTGGCCACCTCATGTGAAGAGTTGACTCATTGGAAAAGACTCTGATGCTGGGAGGGATTGGGGGCAGGGAGGAGAAGGGGACGACAGAGGATGAGATGGCTGGATGGCATCACCAACTTGAAGGACGTGAGTTTGAGTGAACTCTGGGAGTTGGTGAGGGAGGCCTGGCGTGCTGCAGTTCATGGGGTCGCAGAGTCGGACACGACTGAGCAACTGAACTGAACTGAACTGAAGCGCACAACCTTGGGCAAGTCTCAAATTCATTCAAGCCTCAGTTTTCTCATCTTCAAAATGGGTTGCTGGGGCTTGAGCGCTTAGCTGGGCACTGTCTCACAATCTTCATGGCAACTCTGGGAGAAAAGCACTGTCACATTTCCCATTTTACAGATGAGGAAACTGAGGCTCAGGAAAATAACTTGCTTCTAGCCATACCCAGGTGGTTCAGTGGTTAAGAATCTGCCTGCCAATGCAGGAGCCGCAGGAGACATGGTTCCATCCCTGGGTCAGGAAGATCCCCTGGAGAAGGAAATGGCAATCCACCCCAGTATTCTTGCCTGGAGAATCCCATGGACAGAGGAGCCTGGCGGGCTGCACTCCATGGGGTTGCAAACAGTCAGACACGACTGAGTGAGCACGCACACTCGCACACACAGCCGCACGTTAGCCACGCTGTCAGCCAGGGCTGGTATTTGTGCTTCGCTGACTCTCTGTAAAGCCCGTGCCCTCTGCCACTGCTCTGTGGTGCCTTGCAATCCCTGCCAAGTCTGGTTCCCAGGATCAAGGTGACAATCCCAGGAGATCACAATTGACTGCGTGGTGTGAGGGGCTCCGGAGAGCCACGGCTGTGTGGCTCACACTTCTCCCCAGCCCCGCTCCATTCCCCAAGCCAGCTCCTGTGGGGGCCCCCGGGGACAGGCGCGGGCCAGTGCCTTCCCTGCTTGCCCCTGCTGCTGCTAAACTTTACACTGGGCTCTGTCATTAGCCCAACAACAAGCTCCCTATTTGACTAGCCCTGTCCAAATTTGCTCGGCGCGAGCAGGAGCCCATGGTAAGTAAACGGTTTTCTGTTGATATTTGAGCACTAATGAAGAGGCAGCGAGCAGGCCCATTAATAACGGAGGAGATGATTGTGTTTGCACAAGGCCTGTATACAGCGCGTCAGCCACCCAGACGGGGCCCGCCTCCTTATTGATTTCCCAATAAGCCACTTGGTGTTCTTGTTCTCAGCCCAGGCGGGGCATCCTCAGGGTTGGATCCCATTGTTGAACCTCCTTTCCCTGCTGAGGTGCTCAGCCTGGATCTCGGTGAGGGTGGAGGTTTCATCCATTCATCATTCATTTACTCAGCATGCAAGGGTCCAGCATCTGTTATACACAGGCCACTCTGCCAATAGCCGAGTCCCTATCTTCACCTAGAAACAGAGCCTGCCCTTGACCTTATGGGGGAAGGGGGGAAGAGGGAGGCTCTGGGTAGACATATATGCAAAAGTTGATTCTTCGTGCACCTCTGACCATGCATGGTACCCCATCGTCATAACACTGCCCATCAGGGTCCTCTACCCTCATTTCACCTTGAACTGAGGAGTTAACCCAAGCTGTGATGGGAGGCGGCTCTCTGGCTGGCCCTGGGGGTGGCACCTTCCTGTCTCATGTTGTCCTTTAACCTTGAGATCCAACAGGCTCAACTTGGGGATGTCTGCTTTGGATGGGATTGTTAGTGATGGAGAAGGGCTTCAGGGTAGACCTGGGTCACCCTCCCCACTGGGAAATGTCCACATCCTGAGCTTTCCAGGGAGATGGCATGGCAGATCCAGGGCAAGTGTTCTAGAAGGGCTGCCAAGACCTCCAATCTGAGCTGGTTTGGGGATATTTCTGGCCTATCTTGCAGTGAACATCAGGGTGAGTAAGGCAGTATCCTATCTGATGAGCTCATGGTCTGGTAGAGGAGGTCAATCTGTAAAAAAATAACTGGAGAAAAAAAAAATCATAAAATGTTGAGAAGTAGGAATCCAGGGCAGAGGGAACAGAGAGGAAGGTACTTGAAGGCATGGAGGACTTCCCAGAGGAGGTGACATTTGAGCAGCTTCCTTAAGCCTGACTAGATGTTTGTAGAAGGCACAGTGACTATTCCCACTGCTGGGGCAGGAAAAGAACAGGGTCTGCCACTGACTGCCTTCTTGCAAAGAGACCCAAGACTTGTGTCTCTTGACCAGGTTTTTTGGTGGCAGACTTTGTCTGGCAGGTCCTTGAGTTAGAATGGGGGTGGGGTTGGGGTTGGGCATGGGGAGAAATGGCCCTGGGAAAACATCCTTCTGGACTGGGTGTTGGTGTTCATCGCTTTAGCTCAGTAGAATATTCCAGGGAAAAGATGAAGAAGGGTGTGGGGATGGGAGTCAGGAAGCTCAGATTATCATCCTAGCCCTGCCATTAACTGGGAGAATGACCTTGCTTCTTGGAGTCTCTGTCCATAGAATGGAACTGATCACAACTGCCTCCCCACAAGGGGAGAGGCAACTGGGGGAACAGAACAAAACTGCTACAGAGAAAAGCAGCCCAAGAGCGTCAGTACACCAAGGAACACAACCCGAGCATCTGTATTTACCTTTGGTCCCTAGATAGACACACACTCATCTCATTTGACCAGATTTATAATGCTGAGAACCAAGGAAGTAAGTGGGAAGGATGGAGGAGGATGCCTGAGCTGGTCCCAAGGAAGGCACCCTTGCATTCAGTCTTCTCTCCCAGGAAACAGGGGCCCCTGGCAGGGCTGCTGGCTTAAGAACCCTGTATGGGAGAACCCTGAGCTCCTGGGGCCAAGGGGGCAATCCAGAGTTCCCCTAGGGGCCTGGCAGAGTTCTGAAGAGTGAGAATCTAGCCTTCTAGGCCTGCCTCCTCAGCCTTTTGTTCAGGCCCTAAACTACTTCTCTTTCCCTCTTCCATCTTCCAGTTCCAGCAGAGGGGCAGCCCTTTTGCTGGGCTGAAACCCCCAGGTCAGTGGGTGTCTTTGACCAGATTCTAACAGGCCTAGAGGCAAGAGGAGGTGCCGGCAGTGGTGATCTCTTTTTTACCATCTTATTGTACACTGCCTCGTATTACTTTCTGTCTTTGAGAGCTGGAAAGAACCAACCCATCAACTCTAGTCCTGTAGCTCCAAGTTAGTATAGCTGCAGGAAACAGAAGGCTATTTGATGATGATCTGGACCCCTTTCCTGGGATGGAGGCCTATCTCCATCCTGGGCACCTGGACTATATCCAGCAGAAGAGGACTTTGGTTAGAGAGGGGAAAATGACAGCGACTCTGTTAGCAATAATCGTGTATTTTAGCTGCATTATGCAGTTACACCATGAATGATGATCAGTATCAACACAGTGGTTCTCAACCCTGGTTGCCCTTCAAAATTACCTGGAGACTGAAGGTGGCGCCTGGACCTCAATCATTTTTGTTCTGGAAACGCTACCTGGGTGGTTTTGATTCATAGTGAAGGTTAAGACCTGTGGAGCTAGAGAAGCTTTCTCTTCTTGGGTATTGTTTGTGGGAGGGCTGGTTTCTTCATCCTACATGTAAGACTTGCAGAACCTGGATCCCCTTTTGATTTCCATCTAGGGGAAAACTGGATAGCAACTATTACCTGAGTTTCTGAGCCAGAGGTCAGAGGAAGAGGCAGCTGGGCTCTGAGAGGGAAGAAGAGAGGCCTGAAGCCTGAGAGGGGAAGGGAAGTAGAAGGGCAGAATCCCAGATGTTAGTCAAGTGGGACTTGACACAGAGCAAAAGAGAAACCTGCCTTATGCTCACCTCTAGCCTGCGTGCTTGACTGTCTGATGAGAAGTTTTCTTTCTTTTTGGAGGGGAGGGGACCTCGATCAGAAGGACTTGGGCACCCCCATGAGTGGTGCCGGAAAGTGGGTCTTCTGGGTTTCTTTCTTTTTTAAAAAATTCATTTTATTGAAGTATAGTTGATTTACAATGTTGTGTTAATTTCTACTGTGTAGCAAAATGATTCCATTATACATATTTATACATTATTTGCATATTGTTTTCCATTATGGTTTACCACAGGATGTTGAACATTCTTTGGCATTGCCCTTCTTTGGGATTGGAATGAAAACAGACCTTTTCCAGTCCTGTGGCCACTGCTGAGTTTTCCATATTTGCTGGCATACTGAGTGCAGCACTTTCACAGCATCATCTTTCAGGATTTGAAATAGCTCAACTGGAATTCCATCACCTCCACTAGCTTTGTTCATCATGATGCTTCCTAAGGCCCACTTGACTTTGCATTCCAGGATGTCTGGCTCTAGGTGAGTGATCACACCATCATGGTTATCTGGGTCATGAAGCTCTTTTCTGTACAGTTCTTCTGTGTATTCTTGCCACCTCTTCTTAATATCTTCTGCTTCTGTTAGGTCCATACCATTTCCGTCCTTTATTGTGCCCATCTTTGCCTGAAATGTTCCCTTGGTATCTCTAATTTTCTTGAAGAGATATCTAGTCTTTCTCATTTTATTGTTTTCCTCTATTTCTTTGCATTGATCACTGAGGAAGGCTTTCTTATCTCTCCTTGCTATTCTTTGGAACTCTGCATTCAAATGGGTATATCTTTCCTTTTCTCCTCATCTCACAGACTAGCAAAGTAATGCTCAAAATTCTCCAAGCCAGGGTTCAATAGTACGTGAACCATGAACTTTCAGATGTTCAAGTTGGATTTAGAAAAGACAGAGGAACCAGAGATCAAATTGCCAACATCTGTTGGATCACAGAAAAAGCAAGAGAGTTCCAGAAAAACATCTACTTCTGCCTTATTGATTACACCAACGCCTCTGACTATGTAGATCACAACAAACAAAATTTCTTCAACAGATGGGAATACCAGACCACCTTACCTGCCTCCTGAGAAATCTGTATGGAGGTCAAGAAGCAACAGTTAGAACCAGACATGGAACAATGGACTGGTTCCAAATTGGGAAAGGACTATGTCAAGGCTGTATATTGTCACCCTGCTTATTTAACTTATATGCAGAGTACATCATGAGAAATGTCGGGCTGGATGAAGCACAAGCTGGCATCAAGATTGCTGGGAGAAATGTCAGTAACCTCAGACACGCAGATGACACCACCCTTATGGCAGAAAGTGAAGAGGAACTAAAGGGCCTCTTGATGAAAGTGAAAGAGGAGAGTGAAAAAGTTGGCTTAAAACTCAACATTCAGAAAACGAAGATCGTGGCATCTGGTCCCATCACTTCACGGCAAGTAGTGGAGGAACAATGGAAACAGTGACAGACTTTATTTTCTTGGTCTCCAAAATCACTGCTGATGGTGACTGTAGCCATGAAATTAAAAGATGCATGCTCCTTGGAAGAAATGCTATGACTAACCTAGACAGAATATTAAAAAGCAGAGACATTACTTTGCCAACAAAGGTCTGTCTAGTCAAAGCTATGGTTTTTCCAGTAGTCATGTATGGATGTGACTATAAATTGGACTCTAAAGAAAGCTGAATGCCAAAGAATTGATGCTTTTGAACTGTGATGTTGGAGAAGACTCTTGAGAGTCCCTTGGACTGCAAGAAGATCAAACCAGTCAATCCTAAAGGAAATCAGTCCTGAATATTCATCAGAAGGACTGATGCTGAAGCTGAAACTCCAATACTTTGGCCACCTGATGTGAAGAACTGACTCTTTGGAAAAGACCCTGATGTTGGGAAAGATCGAAGGCAGAAGGAGAAGGGGATGACAGAGGATGAGATGGTTGGTTGGCATCGCCAACTAGATGGACACGAGTTTGAGCAAGCTCTGGGAGTTGGTGATGGACAGGGAAGCCTGGCATGCTGCAGTCCATGGGGTCGCAAAGAGTTGGACATGGCTCTGCGGCTGAACTGAACTGAACTGAACAGGATATTGAATATAGGTCCCTGAGCTATACAGTAGGACTTTTTGTTTATCCATTCTACATATAATAGTTTGCATCTGCTAATCCCGAACTCCCAGTCCATCCATCTCCCCAGCCCTGTCCCCTAGGCAACCACAAGTCCGGTCTCTATGTCTGCGAGTCTGTTTCTGTTTTATGCATATGTTCCTTTGTGTCATATTTTAGATTCTACATATAAGTGGTATCGTGTGGTGCTTGTCTTTCTCTTTCTGCCTTACTTCACTTAGTAGAATAGTCTCCAGGTCCATCACTGTTGCTACAAATGGCCTTGTTTCATTTTCTGTGGCTGAGTAGTATTCCATTGTGTATGTATACCATGTCTTCTTTATCCATTTGTCTGTTGATGGATATTTAGGTTGTTTCTATGTAGAAGATGTTTTTTTCTGATAATGGGTTGACCTTCCTCTGCTTCCAGCTGGTAAGATCACAGTTAACAGTAACAATTAGGGAGCTATCTTTGGGGGGTTTGGACCTAGTGTGCAGTGCCCTTCCACACTGCAGATTAACATCATTTGGCTGAGCTTCTGGTTCCACCATGACTACCAAAATGCTGGACTTGGTTAAGGGGTGGAGGTAGAGTCAGCATGAGCCACAAAACACCCCCAGAAAGTCACAGGGACTTGAACACACACATTGAGACTGACATTGCAATTTAGGAAGGAAGAATGATCCAGGAGAAGAGCCCAACTTCTCAGCTGAGAGCAGTAGAAAGAAAAGGCCTAAACTTTTTTAAAAATGAAATTATTAGCTAGAAAATTTTAAAAAGGAGTAGCTTCAGAGGACACCTAATTTCTTAGGAAGTTTATTACTCTTTTTTTGAAGGGGAGAAGAGTTCAGGGCAGAGATGCAGAAGCATCTTGGTGCTTGTCCTGCACCATCATCTGAGGCCAGACCCTTGGGTCTTGGCTGCTGATTCAGGACCAGATACGGGAAATCAGCCAGCTCTAGAATCACTGGTACTAGCCATCTTCTTTTGAAAACTTGAATATGGGAGAGAATGAGTGGGAAAGATCTGAGTCATAGTTAGAACCTTTACAGAAATAGCACAGGATGGCCAAGCTTGCATGTAGATGAAGCTGCTGTTTATGACATGCAAAGAATGGATGAATGTGCGCCTCACAAGGGAGCTGTTCATGGACCCGGTTCCATACAGACTGACGTGTCTTGCAGCTCTGGCTCACTGCCCTGGAACGAGCATATGGCAGCGTGGGAGGAATTGGTTTCTCCCTCACTCAGCATTTTACCAGCCTGCAGTGTGGGAACTGTGACTCTTCCAGCAGCAGTGATAAGAGTAGTTTCTGTTCTTCCCTCTGTGCTCACAATCACTCCTTCTCTCCCAGTAAATTGATGGGATGGGAGGACAGGCTTGGGCACCCTCCCTCTCTCTGCTGTCAGGGTTGCCCTGTCTGCAGGAAGCCTGCATTCCTCTCTTCCTCAGTGGGGAAAAGGGAAAAGACCTAGGTTTGGAGGGCAAAGTTCATCGCCAAGCAAAAGTATTAAGAGCCCATCCATGGATGCAGAGTCAAGCTGTGTTTCTAATGCAGTCTTTCAGCACTAGAGCTCGTGGCTCTTTGTGTTCCCATCGAGGGAACTGATATTTGAAACAGTCATCAAAGGATGGACAAATTTCTTCAGGGGAGAGAAACCACTCATGAGAAGAGGGTGGCAGGAACAAAGTGGGGGAGGTACCCAGAGAAGAGTGCTAGTGAACAGAGCTGAAAGGAGAGGCTAGGGAAGACCACAGAGGGCCTTGGATGCCAAGCTGGGGAATTTGAGCTTTATTGACAGATAGATGGGGAACCATTAATATTCATGTCAAGACATGACAAATATCAGAATTGTGAGAGTTTAAAAGCTTGGCTTTATAGGATTATTTAAATTTAAAATTTTTTAAATTTTAGGATTTTTAGGATTTCAAATTCTAAAAGATGATGCTGCACTCAATATGCCAGCAAATTTAGAAAACTCAGCAGTGGTCACAGGACTGGAAAAGGTCAGTTTTCATTCCAATCCCAAAGAAAGGCAATGCCAAAGAATGTTCAAACTACCGCACAATTGCACTCATCTCACACACTGGCAAAGTAATGCTCACAATTCTCCAAGCCAGGCTTCAATAGTATGTGAACCGTGAACTTCCAGATGTTCAAGCTGGATTTAGAAAAGACAGAGGAACCAGAGATCAAATTGCCAACATCTGTTGTATCAAAGAAAAAGCAAGAGAGTTCCAGAAAAACATCTACTTCTGCTTTATTGACTACACCAATGCCTTTGACTGTGTGGATTACAACAAACTGGAAAATTCTTCAACAGATGGGAATATCAGACCACCTTACCTGCCTCCTGAGAAATCTGTATGCAGGTCAAGAAGCAACAGTTGGAACCAGACATGGAACAACAGACTGGTCCCATATTGGGAAGGAGTATGTCAAGGCTGTATATTGCCATTCTGCTTATTTAACTTATATGTAGAATACATCATGTGAAATGCCAGACTGGATGAAGCACAAGCTGGAAACAAGATTGCTGGGAGAAATATCAATAACCTCAGATATGCAGATGACACCACCCTTAAGGCAGAAAGTGAAGAAGAACTGAAGAGCCTCTTGATGAAAGTGAAAGAGGAGCATGAAAAAGCTGGCTTAAAACTCAGCATTCAAAAAGAGAAGATCATGGCATCTGGTTCCATCACTTCATGGCAAGTAGATAGAGAAACAATGGAAACAGTGACAGACTTCACTGTCTTGGTCTCCAAAATCACTGCAGAGGGTGACTGCAGCCATGAAATTAAAAGACGCTTGTTCCTTGGAAAGAAAGTTATGACCAACCTAGACAGTATATTAAAAAGCAGAGACATTTTTTGCCAACAAGTCCATCTAGTCAAAGCTATGGTTTTTCCAGTGGTCATGTATGGATGTGAGAGTTGGACTATAAAGAAAGCTGAGCACCAAAGCATTGATGCTTTTGAACTGTAGTGTTGGAGAAGACTCTTGAGAGTCCCTTGGACTACAAGGAGATCAAACCAGTCAATCCTAAAGCAAATCAGTCCTGCATATTCATTGGAAGGACTGATGCTGAAACTGAAACTCTGATACTTTGGCCATCTGATGTGAAGACCTGACTCACTGGAAAAGACCTTGATGCTGGGAATGATTGTAGGCAGGAGGAGAAGGGGATGACAGAGGATGAGATGGTTGGATGGTATCACCGACTCGATGGACAAGAGTTTGAGCAAGCTCCGGGAGTTGGTAATGGATGGGGAAACCTGGCATGCTGCAGTCCATGGGGTTTCAAAGAGTTGGACATGACTGAGCAACTGGACTGAACTGAGCTGAAAAGCTTGGTTACTGATTAGATGGGAAGAACATGGGAGAGTAAGGTATCATGAGGACCTCTTGAGTTTCAAATCTGACTGCTTGGGAGATGTGGTGGCATTCTGAGATGTCAGATCCTTCACAAGCACTCTGTCCCTGCTCCCTTCTTGGCATGGTTGACACAGGATGGAGAAAATCCAGGCTCTAGGAACTTGCTTGATGCCATGCAGTGGGCAGGTATCTGAGCAGAGCCTACAGACTGGGATTCCTGGCTTCCAGACTGGCATCGCCATATGCCAGGACCTGTGCTGAGAATGTAGAGATCAATGACATGCCGTCCCTGTCTTCACAGGCCTTACTCTCCAGTTGGAGAGATACACGAGGAAACACAGGCATGGGGTCTGCACTGTTGCCAGTGATGTGAACCACTGCATACACTTGGGGCACAGTTTAAAATCTGGTTGCCCAAGAGTATACTTTCCTGATTAGCAATTAGTCTGAGACCTCTGTCTTGAGGTTCCCCCAAGCCCCTTGAACTGTACAGTAATCCTGGTGATACACTCAGTTTAAATAGGGTTGTCCTCTTTCCACTGCCAGGTGCAGAGAGCTGCATCCCAAGGGGCCAGCACTGCTGTGACTTGCTGTGGCTTCTCACAGCTGACAGTGCCCTGCAGAACCCACAAGCTCCTGTCCTCCACTCCTCAGGCCCCTGCCAGAAAACAGTGTGGCCCCAGACTTAGTCTTCAACCCTTCATACTTATGGATCAAGCTCATACACTCTGCTGTTGTTACCAGAAGTAGAAACTGCCCAAGGATCTCAAGGAAGTTCTGTACCACTTACATAATTTGCCCAAACTAGCATTCTCCTGGGCACTTCTGTGTCCTTAATTTGGGCCTAGGTTACTCACGTGGACACCTGTGTATGATAATCCTAAGGTAATTCTATTTTAGGGACCTAGATTTTGCAGGCTATGAGTCCAGCCACAGATGTTCCTGATTGCTGAATCTTGGGGAGTAGACATTTAGCTGTTCACTGATCTCTTTGCTCCTAGGAGGTGCTGCCTTGTTCTGAAAACTCAGCATCTGCCCCAGAAATGAAAGGGTAAAGCGAAGTTTGCTAAACCACTAAAAAAACAAAAACAAAAAAACAAAAAACCAACTCCCAACCCCAGTACAGGTTTTGTTATATTCTGATCTCTAAAGCAGTGAAATCCTCTGGCTTCATCTTTGCAAATTCCTCCAGTGACCCTGGGCAAGACAAAGATCAATTTTACAAGGATAGAACCTCATAAGGGAAACAAGGTTAGTAATGAGAGTGAGTGATGAGTTCTTTCCAGGGTGGGTGCGTGGAGGGAAGAGAGACAAAAGAGAAAGGCTTTAGAAAAGTGAGGCCTCAGCAAGGACTCCTCACCCCCAACACTGTATCATGCAAGATGTTAAGCATACAGAGAAGCTGAAAGAATATTCAGTGAGCACTCCACCCATGCCCTAGATTCTACTCTTACCATGTATTATACTTGTTTCATTACAAACCCATCCATTCATCTCTGCATCCATCCATCAATTAGCTTGACTGGTTAGCAGCTTTGCTGTTTATTTTATTTATACCATAAAGCCTCATCCATTGTAAGTGTACAACTCAGTGATTTTTGTAAGTTTAAGCAGTTGTGAAACTCTCTCTGCAAGTCCATTTAGAACACTTCCACCAGCCCCAGGGTCCCTGTACACTGTCTATGACTGCCCCTTCCCTCCGGACAAGGCAGGCACCAGTCTGCTCTCTGCCTCTATGGGTTTGCCTTTTCTGGAAATTTCAGGTAAGAGGGCAGACCACAGAAGTAAGAAGAACTACATTCCTACAGCCTTCAGAATGGAAACCATAATCACAGACAGTTAAACAAAATGAAATAGCAGAGGATTGTGTCCTAGATGAAGGAACAAAATAAAATCCCAGAAAAACGATGAAATGGAGATAAGCAACCTTCCTGAAAAAGAATTCAGACTAATGGTAGTGAAGATGATCCAGGATCTTGGAATTTCAGGTAAATAGAGCCATACAATCCATGGTCTTGTATGTCTGGCTTCTTTCACGTGGCATAATGTTGTTGAGGCTCACTCTTGTTACACATGACAGTGGTTTGTTTCTTCTGGTTGCTGAATTGTATTTCATTGGATTGATATACCACATTTCATTTATACAGTGTCTGGTTGATGGACACTTGGATTGTTTCCAGTTTCGGGCTATTATGAATCATGCTACTGTGACCCTTCCTGTGCAAGCCTTTGTGTGGATACATGTTTTCTTTGCAAGATTTTAAAGGCCAAGTAGCAGCTAACTAGATTGTTACAACTGGAGGAAAATATTCTTGGTGGGATGCACAATACGTGCAAAAGCTCAGGAAGTTAAAGTGTCCGTATACACAGAGAATGATGGTAGTTCAGTATTGTAGGGAAAGAAAAACAACTCTCTTTTCCTCTGCCCATCTTGGGTTCATTGCTGGGACCCTGGAAATTAGACTGACAGAAGACCAGTTGTGTCCGACTCTGTGCGACGCCATAGTCGGCAGCCCACCAGGCTCCCCTGTCCCTGGGATTCTCCAGGCAAGAATACTGGAGTGGGTTGCCATTTCCTTCCCCAGTGCATGAAAGTGGAAAGTGAAAGTGAAGTCGCTCAGTCGTGTTCGACTCTTAGCGACCCCATGGACCGCAGCCTACCAGGCTCCTCCGTCCATGGGATTCTCCAGGCAAGAGTACTGGAGTGGGGTGCCATTGCCTTCTCCAAAGACAGATTAAGGAGAAAAAAGACAGTTTATTAAT
This sequence comes from Bos mutus, assembly GCF_027580195.1. NCBI lineage: Eukaryota > Metazoa > Chordata > Mammalia > Artiodactyla > Bovidae > Bos > Bos mutus. The sequence continues at coordinate 52,621,857 of NC_091631.1, forward strand.
GTTTTCATCATGCCCACATGTAGGAGAACTCAGTGATGAGTAACTCAAAGGGGTGGTTAGAACTTGGACTTACATAGCATCTTGACAGGGGCCAATAAATTTGTAGAGAAGTAATAAGAAAGAAACAACGGTTTAGCCCTTTGAAAGCAGAAACTGTGGGAAGGTAAATAGATGGAGGAAACTAATAGACGACGAAGGTTGTGTTAGCAAGATTTTTATGTAGATTCCTCGGGTGTCATCTCTGGGCTGATAAGAGTCTAGAGTTGTCTCCAGTGATTAAGAATCATCCTGCTTTTCCTGATAGAGAAGGGGAGGCCAGAGAATTTACCTTATGTCTCGTTTTTTAAATTTTTTATTTGTTTATTTATTTTTGGCCGTGCTGGGTCTTCACTGCTGTGTGCAGGTCTTCTCTAGTTGTGGCAAGTAGGGACTACACTCTGGCTGCTACGTGTGGGCTTCTCATTGTGGTGGCTTCTCTTTTTGCGGAGCACAGAGGCTAGTGTGCAGGTGGGCTTAGTACTTGCGCCTCCTGGGCTCTGGACGGCAGCCCAGACACATGGGCTTGTGTGTGACACATGGGCTTAATTGTTCCGTGGGATGTGGAATTCTCCCAGACCAGGGATTGAACCTGTGTCTCCTGAGTTCACAGGCAGACTCCCAACCAGTGGACCACCAGGGAAGTCTGTGTCTGCTTTTAAAAATTACCTGCAGGGCAAAAATCCTTATGGAAGAGTTGCATGCTTTGGGGTGGTATGCTTTGAACCCCTTCAGTATCATGGGGATAAAGAGGTAGGGAGGGGCTAGATCACCAAGCCTATGCTGGGGAGGGAGAGGTGTTGTATTGTGTTTTGAAGGCTCCAAAAAATCTTGGAGGTGTTGGAGGAGTTTTGAAGGAATTCCCGTGGTCAAGTGTGCTTTGTAGAAAGATCATCGGCTTGGAGCCCAGCGTATAGGTCAGTTAGAAAGGTATTGTAATTGATAGGTGAGAGATTTAACCTGGTCTTGATTCAGGGTGGGGGTGATTGGGGGTGAACTGGATTGAGACTCTGTGTATGTGTGTTCTTGGGGGGCGGACTTGGGGTGTTATGGGGGCAGCCAAGTGATTCGACCTTGCCTGCAGCCCCATAAATACCCGTTCTCTAGAGAGCGGGCAGGAGCAGCCCCCAGCTCTCCTTACCTACCCGTGTGGTGTGTGGCTCTCAAGGTTAGCGCCATGGGGGTCAGCACTGTTTAAATGTTGATTGCAGAGACGGTGGGAGCCGCTCAGATTTCTAATTAAGATTAAAGAATGTACCCGGCTTATAAATGGTTCTCAGGAATGTATAATTTGATTAGTCTGTTTTCTCTGGGCGCTTTAATTTCTGGATTAGTGAACGTGGCCTCTGACTACAGGTGGGGCCGTTTGTTCACCACACACAAAGTCTGGGACCTTGTAGCACATCTGAATGGCAGGGAGGTAGGACGAGTGGAGGAGAGTGAGCCTTGGCCAGAGTGGTCTTTCTCCTGTTGTTTCTTCTCTTCCTCTTCACTTCTGGACAAGAATGAAGATTCCCAACTCGGGATCAAAAAGTGCCCAAATACTGGCTATAAAATAAATGCACTCACCTGGATCTCATTTACATTTATTTACTTCTATCCAAAGCACAGGAGGCGGGTCCTCTTCCCTTTTCCCATTTTGAGCCCAGCCAGCTAATTCCTGGCAGGGCCCAGCCTGTGGGGCTCCATCTCTTTAGGGAGCATTGCCCCAGTGTCAATCATGATCACCATGGTAACTCTAGGGCTGACTCAGAGGCTGCTTCCACAGGGCCCTGGGCGCTCCCAGTGAGGAGCCAGGTCCACTGCAGGCTCTGGCTGCTCCCGGAGTCATATCTCCTGGTGGAAGCATCCAAGGCTCCGGGCCCTGTCACCACCTTCTCCCCTCACATCCTTTAACCTCCTGCCCAGGCTGCGCTCCAACTTTTGTGACCCCTGGCACTCTTGCTTTCATGGGTCTCTTCCTTCATTAAAAAGAAATAAAAAACCATTCTATTTTACAACTGTATTGGTATAAAGATAAAAATTTTATAAAGAAAAAAATGATATTATGTTTTAGAACATTTTATTCTATTTGAAAGTTCATTTGTTCTCTTATTTTAAAAGAAATTAAAACATTTCCTCGGGCCCCTAAAAGTATAATGGGCTCTGTGCCCCCTGTGACTAATGGATAAGGCACCCCTGTCATACCCGCCCCCAGAGCTTTTGATTGGCTGCACACCTCCTCACCCACTGACCCACTGACCTAGTGACAGATCTCCGGGTCAGGGTTGGGCGGTTGGGGGGCAGGGGGCGTACAATGGACCTAGCGCTGCTCCTCCCTGCAGAAGTTCTCAGAGGAAGCTTGAGAAGTTCTGAGGAAGCTCTGCGCATCCCTCCCGCCATGTCCCTCTGCCTGGCCCGTCTTCAGCGCAGCTTCTGACACACACGCCACCCCTGTAGAGGGGAGCCGAAGCTTTCCCATCCCCCAACCAGGCCTGATGCCCCCCTACTCCCCACCCTCCTGTCTTTATTCTTGCGTCCAGATCTCTGGAGGGCCTGGGAAAGGGATTAAAGCTCAGAGGGTTGGGGGCTGGGGACTGCGGACCGCGGTGGTTCTCGCGATCCGGGTCTGGGTTCCTGCCCAGCCTGCTCCTGCAGAGCAACCTGGCAAAGGTGTCTCTCCCGGCTCCCGGCGCTGCTCAGGAAGCGTGTTGGGAAGAGGCTAACGATAATTAACATTTGGGGCGCGTTTTGTCTTCGAAGTGCTTTACAAACACGACCTAATTAGCCCGCGGGGAGGAGCGGCGCCACCGAAACGCTTGCTTTATTATTCATTTCTATAGTCTGGAGCGCGCAGCCTTGGCGCGCGAGTGTTGTCGGGGAGGATACCCAGGTTGGGATGCCTCCTCCGAGCGCCTCCGGGCTCTCGGTGGGCAGGGCCCTGCAGACAGGCCAAGTCTAATTTGGCACAGGGCAGCCTCTTCGCAAGCATCTCATTTAGTCTCCCTGGCAATCCAGAGAAATGCGTAGGTTCTGGGGCTCAGTGAGGTTAAGTGACGCGTCCAAGACCACACAGCCTACACGCAGGCGCTGAAATTCAAACCAGGCCCTGAACCGCAAGGGGCCAGATCTTCGTCCCCTCTTCCCGGGCACCTAACGGGCCGGGCGCAGCGAGATTCTGGGAATCCCGCCTGGGTCGCAGCATCCCCGCGCAGCGGAGAAAGCAGGCGGAGGCTGGCGACCGCGGGCGGCTGGCAGCGGTGCGCGCGCTCCCCGGCCGGCCGAAACTGTTGCCAGCGCAAAGCTCCCTGCTACACCTGAGCCGGGGACAGATGTGCATCAATATTTATTCGGAACTCCCAGGAAACCTGGATGAAGTGTAATTATCTCAGCTCAATCAGCTCGGATTAGCATAACATCAAGTCACCCATCAGACGGAGGGTTTGATTTCGGGGATCAAAGCGCCGCGCTGTAGCCGCTGATTAATCGGGGAGAGGAGAGCTGAGAGAAGAAAGCTGCGCGGGCTCCGCGAGCCACAGCTGCGCCGCTTTGATGCGCCGATTGTGCCAAGTTCACTTTCCCGGCGCGTTCGGCACCCGCCCTCGTCGCTGCACCCGCCGCCGAGTCTCTGGGTTTTAGCGCCGTTTCCCGGGTAGCAAGTCGCTACCTTTAACGTAATCCACCGGTACCTTTCTCCGTGACAGCGCGAGGCTGTGCTGTGAAGCGGAGTGCTTGCCTGTCGATTTTCTGCTCTGGAGGCGCAGAGAGCTATGGGGCTCGCCTGCGCGGGACCCGGGCCGGACTCTGCCGAGGGACCGCCCTTCTCCTGGTATCTCTGCTCTGAGAGTGAGCCATGAGCAGTCCTTCTGAGGCTGCCCTGAGGCTGAGCCGAGGAGTGAAATGCCGGAGTTCAAGGCCTTCCCCAGGCCAGCTCCAGCCAACCCTTTGGACCTGGCCAGCCTCATCCCCTCCCGCCACACAAAAATCGCTGAGGTTTGCTTAGCTCGCCCCGCTTCCTTAATTCTGTACGTTTGTACAGTCTGTTTCCCTGACTGGGATGCCCTTGTGCCCCCTTTCTTTTCTCTAACCAGCTCTGACATCTTTAGCACAGCCCACGTGCCTCTTGCCCTGGCGAAAGCCTGTCCTCATGCTTCCAGTGGGTTCAGCCAGCGAGGGGAGCCCCTGTCCTGGCATCCTGACATTGTGCCGTCATGATCTGATCCGACCCCCCTTCCCCAGCAGACCTGCACTGTGTCCTGGGATGGCCCAGGCCGTCCTTTTCTGGGGGATGAGGATGGGTGAATTTGATTGCGGATCCACATGGCTGCCCCTCCAACTTCAAGTCTCCTCCTTCCAATTTACACTAGCTCCCCCCATCCTTATCCGATGTGTTGAGGGCAGGAACCCTACCTTATCTGCTCTTATGTCCCCTTGGATACAGTCCTTGGCCCAAAGCAGATGTGAATTCTAGCTCTTGCCCTTGGCTAACTCTGTTTCCTTAAACAAGTCACTTGACCTCCCAGAAACTCATATCACCAAGGTGCATGGGTTTGTGTGGTTGTAATGATCTGTGTTCTGTGATCTTCCTTCATAAACCCTGTCCAGTGAAGCCACTCCTAGAGGGCAGAGCCCCACTTGGTATAGGGAATCCTTGAATCTTAGGGTTGAAGGGAAGCTCATGACCCCTTCCTCATCCTTCTGACAAGCCTTCATCCTTTGCTAGAGGAGATGGGAGAGCAGAATTTGGTACTGAAGGTCTGCCCGGCCACTGGTCCACGTGGGAGCTTGGCCAGCATGGTGGAGACAGGGGACTGGAGGACCCACACGGCCACTCTTCAGCTGTCTCTGCCTGATAGGATGGAAGCATCAGCCATGGTGTCACCTAGGGTGTCTGAATACCAGGATTCTCAAAAGCCTGGAGAGCAATGGAGACCCAGGCAGTTTTAAAAGCTGAGACATGTATGTATCCATTGGCATTCTTCTCTGGAATGCAAGTTCATGAGGGCGGGGACTGTCTCTAATTTATTCCCAAAGCTCAGTGCCTGACACATAGTAGGTGCTCAATAATTAGATGTAGAAGAGATAAAAGAAGAAAGAATTGGAAGAGAAAGAAAGGAAAGAGGGAAAGAAGGAAGGATTAGAGGTTTGCAACCCCCCGTAGGGGGTTGAGTCTTGAGAGTGGGTGGGCATGTGCCCAGTATACTGACAGAAAGACGATTTATCTCCATTTCAAATCTCTGCTATGCAACATCGTGGATTTTTCTCTCCCCTTTAATTAAGAACTAAATATAGATCTTAATTAAGACACTGATGAATTTCATTTAGAGTGGCATTAGGGCCTTAACTTGCACAGAGCAATGCCATGTTTGTATAATATGGGATATAAGCTAAATGAATGCTTGTTTGTTACCACCATAAATAATTCACTCGCAAATCCCTTTTGAAGCATCACTCACACTAACCCGCCCCCCTCTAGAGGATGCCCTGGGATGCCCACTGTCTAGCCCCTCTTCATTTGTCTACATCACAAGAGCGTCTATCTGGTTCCCACTGAACCTGAATCCTCCTTTGTCCACTTTTGCTGCCTTGCCCACGTCCGCCTTTGTTCACATCAGTCACTTTGCTGGGAATGCCTTTCCCCCCGCTTTTTACTCTGTTAAGAACTTCCTTCAAGTTCCAGGGCAGGTGTGTGGGTTTGATGAAACCCTCTCTGCTCTCTCTCTGTCTCCTGATCTCTAAGCACTTAAGTCGAGAGCGCCAAACTCCCACAGAGTTTTGTTAATTCCAGCATTTATGCTGCCACGCACTGTTATTGTTTCATTACCTCTTATCTCCTTGGGCTGGATTTTGAGTGCCATGCACAGGTTCTGTGCCCAGTGGGGAGAAGCTGTGACTTTGGCTTTTATCCATGGACCCAAGCTCCCCTGTCAATCCTGGAGGCCAGGAGATAATGTTGGGACCTGGTAGACCCTTACGATTTCTGCAGTGGGTCAGGGCACAGCAAGGGCTGGTGGTCCAGTTGTGTTGTGTGGAGGGGCAGAGTGTGAAATGGGCCCATGGTTGTATAGACTCCAGTCTGATGCCAAGAGAGGAAGTATAGCGTAAAGATTAAATATAGCATTAAGATTGTTGCTCTAGAGTCTGGTAGTTTGGGGGCCGGATGTTGTGAGGTTAAATGAGATTTTTCTCTCTGTGCAGTACATGACACATGGTAAACAGTCAGTAAAGGGTACTGATGTTGATGATGGTGTTTGGTGGACATGCTCACCTGGTTGGAGATTGGGCAGCTTGCAGTCAAATGGAGGGGCAGAATGTATCATTCATACTTTGTATATAGAAAAAAAAAACTGGGGTATGGGGGGTGATTGGCCTCTTGGGAACCCCATGCTTTTAATCCGTGTTGTCTGTGGTTCAGGACCCTTTCTCTACCCTATGTGCTCCTCACTGGGGAAATGAGGGCATGGGATGGAGTGGCAGCCGACCCCACACACTCCTTTCAGTAACAGTTTCGCCCCACACCCCTGCCCCGGTAGTCTTGGATGACAGCTCCCTGGTTCTTCCTCCTCTATTTCCTTACCTTGCATTTTTAAAACTTAATCACGGGTGTCTAGAGAGTGGGGGTCTTGGTTTTTGAGCACAAGCCCCATGGTGCCAGGCACATTGCTCTGTCACGTGGCCAGCGGTAACCATCTGTGAGTTGAAGAAGGAAGCCATTTTCCAGAACCCACCACTCTGCTACAGCACCGCTGTTCCAGGCTCCGAACAAAAAGTGCATCTTCTGAAATCTGCAGATTCAGTTGCCCTCTCTCCACTCCTTGACAGCACTGTCTTGAACCCAGCGATTCTCATCTTTGGCACTACTGACATTTTGGGTCAGATAACTCTTTGTTGTGGGGTCTGTCCCACACACTGAAGGAATGTTAGCAGCATTCCTGGCCTCTACCCACTAGATGCCAGTAAAATAGCGCCCCCCCCAAATGCCCCCAGTTGTGACAACCACAAACATCTCCATACACTGGGGGTCAAACTGCTCCTAGTTGGGGACCATTCTTTATGTAACACAGGTCATTTGCATTATCCTATGTATCCACCTGCTGAAGTTGTGATACAGATACTAGTCTAAGACTCATTCTGTAGATGAGGAAACTGGTTGAGTAGGGATTGTGGAATCAGGCATATTGTCCATTGGAATCTGAACCCTCACTTGACCTCCTTTTAGCTTCTCTTGCTCACCTTTAGTGTGTTGACAATCATACCTCACTCTTAGGGTGATTGTCAAGTTCTTAGCACAGTGCTTGACACTCGGTAAGTGATGGATAAGTGTTAGCAAATATTCTCTGCTAGATGCACATTCAGACCAACACACTTTTCAAAGATTGAAGTATAGTTGATTTACAACGTTGTGTTAGTTTCAGGTGTATAGCAAAGTGATACATACGTATATATTTATATCCATTCTTTTTCAGATTCTTTTCCACTATAGGTTATTACAAGATATTGAATACAGTTCCCTGTGCTATACAGCAGGTCCTTGTCATTTATCTATTATATATAGTATGTAAGTAGTGTGTAGCTTTTAAAAACTTATTTTTTTGGCTGCTCTGGGCCTTAGTTGCGGTATGCAGGATCTTCAGTCTTCGTGGCAGTGTGCAGGAGGATCTTTAGGTGTGTCATGCGAACTCCTCGCTGCAGCCTGTGGGTCTAGTTTCCTGACCAGGGGTCTAACCTTGCATTGGGAACGTGGAGTCTTAGCCACTGGACTACCAGCGAAGTCCCAGGAGGTGTATCTTCAACAAACGTTTTTAATGCCAGTAATAGTAACCATTCCTATTTGTGGAGTACTCATAGTATTCAAAATACTGTTTAGATGTAGTAACTCATTTGACCCTCGTAGGAATCTATATGGTAAATGTGTTTCTTGTTATTCTGACAAGGAACAGAAGCACAGAGAGTTAAATAACCTACTAGAAACATGAGAACGGGGATTCGAACCCTAGATCATGCTCTGTGTTACACACCATGCCATGGCACCAAGCTCTTAATAGGCGCTTTCACATTCATTTCATTTGTGAGCCCATTTCCAGAGACACCTTTTTCTAGGATCGCACTATCCAGCTTGTGGCTATTTAAATTAGAATTATTTAAAATGTAAAATCCAGTTCCTCGGTCACACTTGCCACACTTTAAGTGCTCAGTAGCCCTGGGTAGTTGGTGGCTAGGCAGTGCGGCAGCTCAGACATAGAGCATCCCCATCATTGCAGAGAATCCTGCTGGACAGCACTGCTCTGTGATGTGGGAAATGGATTTCTTTCCCTTATGAGTTTTTGGATATCTCTTTAGATAATTGATGGCATTCAATCAACTCTGTGCCCAGAACTGTACAACCTCTAGAGTATTCTGTTCATTTTACATTTGTTTAGACCCTACTGTGTATCTGGAACCATATTTGGGAATGAAGATATAAAGACAGATATGGTCCCTGTTCATAAGTGTAGTTTGTAATAGCGTTTGGTTGTTAACGTACAGAACGTCATGCTGTGTTTGTAGCATGTGATCTAGGAAATAAATGGATGTGGAAGACACTGAACTTGTGCAAGAGCCAAATGTCAGGATAGGTAGGGTAGGGGGTTGGGTTAGAGGATGGACCCTGGGGATGTTCCCGGAAGGATGCTTGTAGTCCTTGAGTAGGCAGGGCCGGACCAATGTTTTCCAGGATCTGGAGTTGCTCAAATGGTTCTTTGGCTGGATTTCTGCTATAAAACCTTGCAGCAAGGAGAGTCGAGCTGTTAGGGCAGGTGGGCATAATTTAGAGATTTTGTCAGTTGGTGAAGAAGTTACCTTCCACGTGAACCCGTAGTTGAGCACAGTGAGTGGGGTTGGAAGGGCAGAAATGGAAAATATGAGGGTGTCATTTCTGCCTCCACCTCTGGAGACCCCAGCGTCCTTCTTCCCACCTTCCAAGCTGAGCCCCTCCTCCCACCTCCCCGGGGCTCTCGACCCCCCACTCAGCACCCCGTCAGCTGACCTTGCCCAATTGCCCATCTTCCTGCTCCAATTCAACACTCCTCTAGCTCAGAAATTGCTTGGTGATATTGGGAACAATGAGGCCTGACTCTGTTAGTTCAGAGCAAAATGGTTTTTTTAAAGGGTATTGCATTCTTGGTGATGTATGGACAAGTCGGGAGAGCAGGGGGAGAGCTGGGGTGGGAGGGAGAGGTAAGCTGGGACTCCAGAGCAGCTGATGCCTTGGGGTTGTGGGGAGGGGCACATGCTGCTACTGCTGACGCCAGGCCTGTGGTCCTGCTGAGCGGGGTGCTGGCTGAGCCAGGCTCGAGGAAAACCGGAGTACTAGGCTGAGAGGGTGAAGCCATCAGGGCTCCAAGGAGCCAGGCACTGTGGAGAGCTTATTCCTTCTTGGGGTCAAATATAGCTTCATCTCATCCTTCATCTCGGATTGAGTGAGGCTGGGACATGGGTGAGAGTGAGGAGGTTTGCATGGGGCCTCAACGAGACCCAGAAACTTCAAGTGATTTGCCTACGAAGGCCACACAGCATGTTAGTGGCCCTCTCCTAGAACCCAGGGCTATGTGTGTGTCCCCAGGGGGAGGGGACAGTTCAGTCCTTTTCTGCGTGAGCAGTGTTCCATGGTATGCATGTTCCATTAGTTAGCCACCTGATAATAGACAATTGGGTCATTTCCAGATTTGCTGATTATTATTATTATTAATTAATAGACAATTGTTTAGAGTGATTTTAGATTTACAGGAAAATTGAGTTGAAAGTATAGACAGTTCCCATATACTTCTTTCTTACCCAGTTGCCTGTATTATTAGCATAACGCAATTAGTGTGGGCCATTTGTTACAACTGATGAACCAATATAGATACATTATTATTATTAACTAAAGTCACAGTTTACAGTAAGGTTCACCCTTGGCTTTGAACCTCCTCCAGGTTTTGGCAAATGTATGTCGGCATCATATAGAATAGCTTCAATATATCCCTCCTTCCCTCCTAGCCTCTGCCAACCACTGATCTTTTAACTGTCCCCACAGTTTTTCCAGAGCTCTTTTATTTACTTCTCTCTAGAACTTTCTGGAAGTCTCCCTTCGTGGCTCTCTAGACCCAACTGTACTCAGTCATACAGATTTCTTGGGACACAGGCTTCCTGGTGAGCTGGTTTGAGGGCGTATGGGCAGCCTACATACAAGTTTGATTTGCTTTCTTTTAAAGACCAACTCTTGCTGGAACCGGGCTTCCCAAGTGGCCCTAGTGGTAAAGAACCCCCCTGCCAATGTAGGAAACATAAGAGATGCACGAGAGTTCAAGAAGATCCCTTGGAGGAGGGCATGGCAATCCACTCCTGGAGAATCCGATGGACAGAGGAGCTTGGTGGGCTACAATCCTCAGGATCGCAAAGAGTCGGACACGATTGAGCGACTGAGCACGCATGCATATTGCTGGAACCGGCTGATCTAGCCCATGCTACCAGTTCAGCTGTGGCCTCAAGGGAGCTTGGTGCTCCAGGCCCTGTTTGGGGGTGGGGGAACGCAGGGGAGGCAAGTGGGTGGCCCTGTCAACCAAGAGCTCAGCTCTGGGGCCTTTTCAACCCCGCGGCCCTCGGAGACCCCAAGCACTCTGCTCCTTCGCAACCCAGCTTAGAAGCCAGCTGCCTGGGCCTTCTCTCTTCCAGTGCCTCTGGCTCAGCCTGGGGCTGTCTCCCGGCTTGCAGGCTCCCCCTCTAATCCGACTTTCATTTCTAAATAGACAGGAAAATAAGCAATTGATTTTTGGGTATTACATACGCTGAGCGAGGAAAACTTTCATAAGGAAAAGAGCAGAGGGAGGGGTCTGAAGATCTTAAAGTCAAAACTACAAAAAGCCCCACCATTTCCAACTCAGATGGAGACAGCTACAGAGCTGATAGTGCAGGTGGCCTCAGGCCCTTGGGAAAAGCCTGGCTCAGCCATCCAGGGCTCTTTGATGTCCCACCAGAGGCTGCACCCAGGCATCTGTCCTCTCCTTCCTAGTGGGGCTCCTAAGGTCATCCTTTCTGTTCCCCAGCCATCCTCCACCTCCACCTCCACAGCCACACTGCGTTTGGTTCTCAAACCACCCAGCAGGCTGGGACCTCAGACAGTCCGGGTCACGCAGGGTGTGAGAGTGGGAGAGTGGGAGGGGACCACAGGAATTAAAGTCAGCTCCTCTCATCATACAGACCATGTTCTTGGTGCATAATGGAGGCTGTATCTCAGATGTCCCAGCTCCCAGCAATGCCTGCTCCATCATCGTCAGGTGAGCTGGTGAAGGCACAGTGCTTGCAGAATATTATTTATTTATTGTTTTTTATATTTATTTTTTTATTTGGCTGTGTCATGTCTTAGCTGTGGCACATGGGCTCTCTGTTGTGCCTTTCAGGCTTTTCTCTAGTTGTGGGGTGCCAGCTTAGTTTGCCCTGTGGCATGTAGGATCTTAGTTCCCCAACCAGGGATCGAACCCACATGCACTGCCTTAGAAGGTGAATTCTTAGCCACTGGGCTTGCCAGGGAAGTCCCTGCAGCATGTTTTTAAACTCTGTTTTTTCTGGAGCTTGGAGGCTGGAGTTGCTGGGAAGGCCCAGGTGCGGATTTCCAACCCCTGATCCTTAGAAGGATCTACATCTCTAGACCTCCAAGGCTAGGACCTTCAGAGTCTTGGACAGGCCATCTCTTCTGGCCAGTCTAGAACTCTCACCCCATCTTCTACACAAAGGCTGGTACCTTTCATGGGAACCACGGCAGAGAGCATGGGGAAGGAGTGCAGGCCTGGGAGTCAGGCTTAAGAAGGAGAGGGTAGGACAAGTGGAGAGAGTAGCCTGGAAACATATATACTAGTGTATGTAACATACATAGGCAGTGGGAATTTGCTGTATGACTCAGGGAACTCAAACCAGGGCTCTGTGGTGGGATGGGGTGGGAGGTGGGAGGGAGGCTCCAGAGAGAGGGGGGACATATCTATACCTATGGCTGATCCATGTTAATGTAGAAACCAACACAATATTGTAATTATCCTTCAATTAAAAATAACGCTTAAAAAGCCACGTGGGTTGTAGGAGTCAATGAAAAGTCATTACTTTGACATCTGGTCTCATCCTCTCACCGGTTCTTTGGTTTCCTGGGTGCTAAGCAGCCACCCTCAGATTTTTAAACCTGTGGAGGCCGCTGTCCCTGGCATCTTGCTTCCTTTCCACTCTGCCTTTGGTGGCCTCGCTGGAGACTTCTCCCTTGATGTTCCCTTTGATTGTTTCTCAAATAGGACTTTGTGGAGGGGGCAACCAAGACTCATTTCACTGCCAGGCTCCTGGCTTGATCCTGTAGTGCCAGGCGCAAGGGCAGCAGAGATGGAAGCCATTCCGAAGGTACCAGCTCCCTTGCTGCCTTCTGCTATCGGCAGCAATGCGGGGGTGAGGGGGGCTTTCCTGTTAACCCTCCCCGCTGTTGGTGGGAATCCAGACCTGCTCTGTCTCCTTTGGCCTGGCCTAGGAATCCAACACTGGGCTCGGGTAGCTGCAGGTGTTTAGAGGGGTTTCCAGTTTTGACCTGGGGGAGGGTGAAAGCTGTGGGGGAGATGGGTCCAGGAGAGCAAAGAGAAGAAATATTTAAGACCAGGCAGTGTGACCCTATGGGGAAGCCCCCGGTAGCTCAGCGGTAAAGAATCCGCCTGTAGTGCAGGAGACTCAGGGTTGATCCCTGGGTCAGGAAGATCCCTTGGAGGGGGTACGTGGCAACCCACTCCACTGTTCTTGCTGGGAAAATCCCATGGACAGAGGAGCCTGGTGGGCTACAGTTCATGCAGTCATAGAGTCGGACATGGCTGAAGTGACTGAGCACATTTTAGCACGATGTGACCCTATAGCTCTCCTCTTCCCCCAACTCTTTTTTTTTTTTTTTTTAATTTTTTAAGCCGTGCCATGCAGCTTAGTTCCCTGACCAGGGATTGAACCCATGTCTCCTTCATTGGGAGCATGATGTCTTAACCACTAGACCTCCAGGGAAGTCCCCTCTTCCCCCAACTCTTGGTTTATTCAAGTAATGGAAGGCTAAGCTGCTGGGCTGTGCATCTTGGGAGGGGAACTTGAGTGACTAGGGCAGAACCTTCAGTCTGAGAGTGGGGAGCAGAGCAGTGTCACCCTCCCGCGTCACATCACAGGTAAGTGGTACTGTGAGAGAGGCCTCCACACTCCGTCCCACCTCCCACGCAGCCCACCAAGCAGGGGTTGGTGACAACCTCGGGAGTGGGTCCTCCGGGAGGATTTGACTTAGCGTGTATCTTGGCACCATGACAGGAGGGGCTTCTCTCCGTCTGCCCAGGCGTTTGGTGAGGCTTTTATGTTACCTTCAGCCCCAACCATGTTCTCAGGTGACTCGTGTGCTATTTACAGAACAGGCAAGTCTTGCCGCTTGCAACTTGTAAAGAGCTGGTGCTTGGACTCACAGGCTGGGATCAAGTCCCAGCTCTGCACTTAGAGGCAGGGATGGTGTGGGGGATCCTGTCGTGGCTCCCCAGGATGGGAGTAAAAGCCCTGAGGGGTCGTCCCAGGGGTTGGCCCTGAGAGGGGTGGGTCCCAGGACATAAAGCATGAGGGCTCCCCCAGACCCAGGACTGAGAGCCTGGACGCCAGCCCAGCATTTCTGCATTCCCCGTGCAACCTGGGAGATGAAAGAGCACAGACTGTCAACCCTCTGGCCCCTGGGCTTCTGAACAGAGGAAGTGGCTGAATAATGAATGAGGCCAGAGCACTTCAGAGAAGTGGCCCCAGGGACAGTCGGGCAGGGGGAGGGGCACGGACAGATTTGGGGGGTGGGGAAGGCGGCTCGTGAAGAGACACCAGGAGCCCTGATGAGGTCTGTGGCTGCGGCTTCCGCTGCAGGTCAGAGCTGTGACTCACACAGAGGACAGTGGCCATGAGTGTTGCACATAGATTGTGTCTCAAACCTCCAGTTGGTCACAATCTCACCTCCTGGTGCCATCCTGATTGTTCCCCCACCCTGAACCTCTCCCAAGAAAAGCTACCTGTGGGGCTGGATGTAGGCTGGGCCCAAGGAGCCCGTCCTAAGATGAGAGCTGAAGGACAGAGGCTTTTTCTGGGCATCTGGAGAAGAGCCACATAAGCCAGGAGGGTGGTTGTGGTCCCTGTGACTTCTGGCAGGTGCTGGACAATGGTGACTCACACGGCCATCCCCAGAGGGGATGGAGGGTCTCTGCAATTGCATCCCTGCCAGGCACTTGATTGATGCTGGTGGTGGGATGCTGTCTTCTCTAGAGGTTGCAGTTCAGTTACGTGGGCACCCATATGTGTGACCTGGGACTTCCCACCCACTGCTGTCTCTGGCACCTCAAGGCTCTCCTCACACTTCCTGCATGGCCTACAAGGGGCAGCAACTCCCCAGACCCAACCTGAAGGAATAAGGGCTGGCAAAGATGGTCTGGCAGCAAGGGTTTCAGAAAGCCAGCCTGGATCACTGCTAGTACACACGGGGGCAGGGGTGGGGGGAGGCAGGGGGCAGACCCCTCCTCAAGGGAGCGTGCAGAAACACTGAAGCTATCTTGCCCCCCACTCCCTGGGGATTCTGCAGAAACCTCATGCACTCTGCTGCCAGGCCAGGCCCCGTCCCCTCCACTTTTCCTCCCTGGGCTGAGCCCTGGGCTATGCTTCCAGCTGCCGCCTGCCTCCCTTGGGTGGGGCCAGGCTCCAAGCCCCCCTGTGTAGACCAGAGGCACCTGAGGGTAAAACCGTGTCAGAACAACCCTCCATTCTTGGAGATTCCCTTCAACCCAAGTGCGGTGTCACCACATCTCACAGCAAATTTCGCTGTCGTTCATGTTTTATTAGTATAAGTGCCTTAAAAGCAGATCAGAGATTCAACTAATTTGCTCATTAGTAAAAGGAAATTAGCCATTTGAGATCTGTTCTAATAAAATTAGCTTGGTGACAAACGCTTTGTTGCCATGTTTATTAGATTACCATACTCCCTGCATTTTAAAGGCCAGAGGGGTCCTCAGCAACTCTTCAGGGTATGTGCAGAGCTTCTCTTTTCCTTGGCTTGATTCTTCCTTTCAGGCCTTGGAGAATCTTTTCTTTCCTTTCAAGGCTAATTGGGAAAAAGTGAAAGTGAAAGTCGCTCAGTCGTGTCTGACTTGCTTCGACCCCATGGACTATACAGTTCATGGAATTCTCCAGGCCAGAATACTGGAGTGGGTAGCCTTTCCCTTCTCCAGGGGATCTTCCCAACCCAAGGATCAAACCCAGGTCCTGCATTGCAGGCTGATTCTTTACCAGCTGAGCCACAGGGGAAGCCCAAGAATACTGGAGTGGGTAGCCTATCCCTTCTCCAGGGGATCTTCCCTGACCCAGGAATTGAACCAGCGTCTCCCGCATTGCAGGCGGATTCTTTACCAACTGAGCTATCCGGGAAGTCCCTAATTGGGAAGACTTGACCCAAATCTGTGTCCGTTCACATCTCCCACAAGCGCCAAGGTCTCTCTGCCTTCCCCACTGCTCCCTCTTCCCCAGGCTCTTGGCTTGGCTCTGCCCCCAGCCCCATCTCTGGTGTTTCTCTGTTGCTGGTCCTTTAAGGGAGCCCACCTTTCCCTCCTGAAATTCCCCAGGGCAAGAGCAGCTATAGGCTGGAAGCTGGCAGTTGTCAGGAGGACCCTTTCTCTGTTCCTACCTTGGAGCCTTCCGCCTTATTCTGCCTGTTTAAGACCAGCCTGGTGACTGGTGTCACCCAGTCTTTCTTGTTCCTATTTCCCTGGAAGGGACCTGCCCCCTCTAGTGAGGTCTGCTGTCTCATCTGCTTCTCTCCTGCCTGAGCTTGTCTATCTGGTTCTCGGCTGGAGTGTGCATACAAAATTCACGAATCATCCCATTATACTCAAAGCTGCCTGGCAGGGGTTGGGGGGGGGGCGGTCCCCACATGCGTCTGAAGCCAGGCAAGGGATGTGTGGACTCTGGGGGGTCTTAGCTGCCCAGGACTGTCTGCAGTAGAAGCAGCTGCTCCCCAACATTGCCACAGCATTCTGCGGGACGCCCACACTTAGCAGCACTGCACTGAGGTGTCATTTTCACAGCCAGTGTCAGCACTTGCTCTGCGTTGGGGTCAGTCAGTCCTTATTGCCTTTTTTCTTGATCGTCTGGCTGACATGGGGAGGTAGGTCACACTGCTCTTCCCACTTTTTATTTTTTTAGTTCATTGCATTTTACTTTTTTACATTGGAACATAATTGCTTTCCGAAGTTGTGTTAGTTTCTGCTGGAAAACGAAGTGAATCAGTTATGTGTGTACATATATCCCTTCCCTCTGGGACCTCCCCCCCCCCGCCCCGCATCCCACCCCCTAGGTCATCACAGAGCACCGAGCTGAGCTCCCTGGGCTATGCAGCAGCTTCTCGCTAGCTGTCTATTTCACACACAGGGTAGCGTGTGTATGGCAGTGCTACTCTCCCAGTTCATCCCGCCCTCCCCTTCCCTGATGGTGCCCACACTTCTGTTCTCTATGTCTGCACCTCTATTCCTGCCCCGCAGATGCAGAGGAATGGATAAAGAAAACGTGATACATGTATACAGCGGAATATTCAGTTCAGTCCCACCACTTCAAGGCAAATAGAAGGGGAAACAATGGAAACAGTGACAGACTTTATTTTTGGGGGCTCCAAAATCACTGCAGATGGTGACTGCAGCCATGAAATTATAAAAGACGCTTGTTCCTTGGGAGAAAAGCTATGACCAACCTGGACAGCGTAAAAAGCAGAGACATTACTTTGCCAACAAAGGTCCGTCTAGTCAAAGCTATGATTTTTGCTATGCTGCAAAAAGTCGGACATGATGGAGTGAGTCGCTCCATCATATATATACATATATTAGTGTGTGTGTATATATATATATATGTGCAGCATAGAAAAATGGTACAGGTGACCCTAACCCCATGGACTGCAGCATGCCAATCTTCCTTGTCCATCACCAACTCCTGGAGCTTGCTCAAACTCATGTCCATTACGTCGGTGATGCCATCCAACCATCTCATCCTCTGTCATCCCCTTCTCCTTCTGCCTTCAATCTTTCCCAGCATCAGGGTCCTTTCCAGTGAATGAGTTCTTTGCATCAGGTAGCCAAAGTATTGGAACTTCAGCTTCAGCATCAGTTCTTCCAATGAATATTCAGGACTGATTTGCTTTAGGATTGACTGGTTTGATCTCCTTACAGTCCAAGGGACTCTCAAGAGTCTTCTCCAACACCACAGTTGAAAAGTATCAATTCTTTGGCGCTCAGCTTTCTTTATGGTACAACTCTTACATCCATAAATGACTATTGAAAAGACCATACTTTTGACTAGATGGACCTTTGTTGGCAAAGTAATGTCTCTGCTTTTTAATATGTTGTCTAGGTGGAATGTCAACAGTGGAATATTACTGAGCCATAAAAAGGAATGAAATCAGGTCATTTGTAGATATGTAGATGGACCTAAAGTCTGTCAAAGAGGGTGAGATAAGTCAGAGAGAGAAAAATATCATATGTTAGTGTGTGTGTGTATATATATATATATACAGCATAGAAAAATGGTACAGATGAACCTAACTGCTATTCTCAATTTGATGATAGATGTGGAGACTGATGCTTGGAAAGTTTCCTGAGGTTAGTGTGCTGTGAGCCGCTAAGTAAGGATGTGAAGCCAGTCTCGTCTGTCTCCAAAGCACCTGTCCCTAACCTCTGGGTTCTGCCGTGTACTTGCTGCCCATACTGGCATGGCGGGTGTGAGCTTCTTTATTGTGGGATCTACATGCCTGACAGAGACTGGCTTGTATTGAGTGCCCCCAAACATTTTGAGTGAGCTGGTGAGTAGGGGAGGGGTGATGAGATGGCCCCACCTCCTCCAAGGCCAGAGAGAGGCCTGTTGCAGGGGGACCTGGGCTGGTCTGGCTTTTCATCTCCCTCGCCAGCAGCAGCCCCTGACCAGCCTCTCCCGGCCCCTCCTGCTCCCTCGCGGCTCATCCTCTCCTGGTACAAATCATTGGCTTAGACAACAGCGATGGGTTTATCCCACAGGATGTGACTCTGAATATTAGAATGTCAGAAGCGGCTGCCTTTGCAATAAGTTGCTGTCAGAGAGGAAATAAAAGGGGAGTTGCAGTTATTTAATTTGGAGCATGCCAGTGAAAAGGCTGGGCCTGTGAACTTGTGGCTGTTTCCCCAGCTGCTGGGGCATCAAACCCGGCGAGCCCCTGCCCTTGTTTTTTTTTTTTTAAATTTTATTTTATTTTTAAACTTTACAAAATGTATTAGTTTTGCCAAATATCGAAATGAATCTGCCATAGGTATACATGTGTTCCCCATCCTGAACCCTCCTCCCTCCTCCCTCCCCATACCATCCTTCTGGGTCGTCCCTGTGCACCAGCCCCAAGCATCCAGTATCGTGCATCGAACCTGGACTGGCGACTCGTTTCATACATGATAGTATACATGTTTCAATGCCATTCTCCCAAATCTTCCCACCCTCTCCCTCTCCAACAGAGTCCATAAGACTGTTCTATACATCAGTGTCTCTTTTGTTGTCTCGTATACAGGGTTATTGTTACCATCTTTCTAAATTCCATATATATGTGTTAGTATACTGTATTGGTGTTTTTCTTTCTGGCTTACTTCACTCTGTATAATAGGCTCCAGAGTCATCCACCTCATTAGAACTGATTCAAATGTATTCTTTTTAATGGCTGAGTAGCCTCCTGCTGGTCCCGCCTTCCTCCAGCCCTCTCCCCTCCAGCCCGTATGTCCCACCTGGGTGCCCAGCACCCACCCAGCCTTTGCTCGTGCCTCCTTCCACCTCTCAAACCCCAACTCTCATCATCTTCAGGTCCTTCCCAACCTTTTTTTCAAAAAAAGTATTAATTTATTTATTTTTGGCTGTGCTGCGTCTTCCTTGCTACTCATAGGCTTTCTCTAGTTATGGCGAGTGCGGGCTACTCTGTGTTGTGGTGCATGGGCTTCTCATTGCAGTGGCCTCTCTTGCTGCAGAGCACTGGATCTCCCTGGACTGGGGATCGAACCCATATCACCTGCGTTGGCAGGTGCATTCTTAACCACTGGACGACCGGGAAAGTCCCCTTCCCAACCTTTTGTCCTCAGTGAGTCCTGCGGTTTCACCCCTTTCTCTCCCCTACGGCCCTGCCCTTCCTTCTTCTGGCACCTGTGTTATTTGTAATATGACTACTTATCCTTGCTATCAATAATAATGATCTTATTATGATCTTATTAATGATGTTAATTATTAATGGGAATTAATGTTATTGATATTTTTCCTTATTATATCTTTTCCCTCGCTCTTACTACCATGCCACTAAGGTAGACATAAAGTGAAGAAAGTGAAAGTGTTAGTCGCTCAGTCGTGTCCCACTCTTTGCGACTCCAGGGACTGTAGCTTGGTGCCAGGCTCCTTAGTCCATGGGATTTCCCAGGCAAGAATACTGGAGTGGGTTGCCATTCCCTTCTCCAGGGAATCTTCCTGACCCAGGGATTGAACCTGGGTCTCCTACATTGCAGGTACATTCTTCACCATCTGAGCCACCAGGGAAAAATGATTTCTTTCAAGAATGAGGATATTGAAGCTCAGAAAGTCTAAACATCAGATCTTCTGATTCACATAAAAGAAGACACCAAAGGAGGCCAGGGATTATATGGTTCCACCGTCAGTCCCCAAGTGCCTTCCATGAGCTCCACTCTGGGGACATGGAGAGGAAAGAGCCACAGCAGTGGCACCCTGGGGTGCTGGGGATGTGCCCCTGAGCTCTTGTTCACAGGGCCCTGGGGGCGGGGTGAGGACATTCAGAGGAGGCTGTGGGTGGGGCACTTGAATGGTCACTATTTGACTTTGAATGGCTCTGCCTCCAAGGGCAGTTACACCTCCTTCCTTGGGTTTTGGCCCCAGTTGAGGGATGCAGGATGAGCAAAGGGCACTGGAGTGGGCGAGGGTCTCCAGGCTGACTTGGGAGCTGGTTTTGTGATGGAGAGATTTCCCCTCTTCTCAGAGCTGAGCTTTGCACATGGAGCATGTGCCCTGCTGGTCCCAGCCCCTCAGGAGAAGAGTTGGGGGCGACTCTTTGGGGCAAGATCCCAAGAGAGAGGTAGAGAGGAGAGCAGGGCTTTGGAGTCAGTGCAGAGGGCACAAATCCTGGCTCATCAGATGCATGGATTCAAACTGTCTGCTCATCTGGCCTCCTCTTTTCAGGAGAGTTGGGAGGATGAATGGGAACATGAGTGGAGCTGAGAGGGAGGAACTCAGGGAGTGATGCTGACCCTCTAAAGGCCAGGCCCACCCAGCTTGATTTCTGGCCAAATTCAGGACTCAGTCTGCCTGGCCTGGCCCTCCAGGTTGTAAATCAAGGGAGGCTGTAGGTTTTGGGAATCCGGCCCAGCTCTGCCCTCCACCACCCGCCGCCTCCCTGCTACCGCCATGAATCAATCAACACCTGGAAAGAGGCCCACCTTGCAGTGAAAAGAGGAGAGGGTCCTGAAAGCTTGAGACACCTCTGTGCTCACCCTGTCTCTGCCCCTTCCTGAACCCCAGACCCCCACTCAGTGCTGCTGTCTAGCTGCAGTCACACCTGTGCCTCCCCTGTGACTGAGTCCCCAGGCCACAAGGGTGTGAGCGTGCCCTAGTGCAGTGGCAGAGGGAGCAGAGAGGGAACTGAGTTCTAGTCCCAGTTTTGTGGGCTGGGCAGTCGGTTCATCTCTCTGAGCCTTTTCTGCCTTGTGAGACTGTGGCTATGGAACCGCTGGCAGACTTCGCTGACAGCCAGGGGGCGGATGTACTCGAGAGTGGGGTTCCCGGTACATTGCTGGTACAACTGCCCCTCCCCGAGAGGCAGCTCAGAGTTGAGGCTTACGGGGCCTCTCTTCACTCCCCTGTGTCCTCGGACCTTCCACATCCAAAGCAGAGTGGTGAAGAGGACTTCAAAATTGGAACACTTGATCCTCCTAGTATTTTTTCTGCCCCTTCCTTTGCCTCCCCTCCTCTGGGCCTCCCATTATACGTACGCTGGTACCGTTCATCTGGCCCCACAGGCCTCTGAAGCTCTGTTCATTCTTCTTCAATAATTTTTCTCTTTGTTCTTCAGATTGGATAATTTCTATTGATTTATCTTCAAGTTCACTGATTCTTTCTTCTAACGTCTCAAATCTGCTCTTGAGCCCATATGGTGTGTTTTTAAATTTCTGTTACTATATTTAATTCTACAATTTCTAGTAGGCTCTTTTTTCATAGTTTCTATTTCTTCATTGAGATGTCCCATTTGTTAAGTCATTGTCAATATGCATTCCTTTAATTTTTTAAACATGGCTTCTTTGAATTTTTTAAACACATTTATAATAGTTGTTTTGAAATCTTCATCTACCAAATCCAATATCTGTGCCTGCTCAGAGTTGCTTTCTATTGTCTTCTTTTTCTTTTCTGATTGTGAGTCTGTTTCTTTCCATGTTGTATTTTCTGTTGAAAACTGGACATTTTAGATAATATATTGTACAAACTGTGGATTCTGATTTTTCACTCTTGAAGGTTGTTGTTATTAGATTCTTTTTAGTAACTTATTTGGATTTAATCTAGGGACTTTGTCTCCCCAGTGGTACATACTACTGCTACTTCTACTCAATTTTTAAAAAATTCTTTTTAATTTTAGCCTGGCTTCCTGAGGATTTTCTCCAGGTCTGCATAGCTTAGTGGTCAGCCAGTGGTCAGTCAGAGGTATATACAAACACCGTGAGCCAGAACTAACCTCTGTGTGAGATGTATCTCCCACCTCTGTGTGCAGATTCTGGGGAGGAGGTATATAATCCAAGTCCAGGCAGTTTTCAGGTCTTGCTTGCTTTTTACTTTCTGAGGCCATCCTGGTCTTCCCTGAAAGCAGGCAGCCTCCAAGGATACAAGCCAAGGTTGCTCTTCCAGCCCTACCATGGATCTCTAACTTCCAGGGGCTTCCTAGTGAGTTTCTGGCAGGTGTGCTGCTTGCCTGCTTGCCCCAGCTGGGGTGGCAACCCCTGTCCAGCAGAGCTGCAGGTCGCACCCATTTGTTTTCACACTGAGCAAACATTTTACTGCCAAATGCTGGACATGGACTCCTCACCTTCTTCTCCAAGTCAAATCAGCCCTCTCCTGTGGTGAAGGTTGTTGTTTTTTATGGTCAGCCCTGCCCAAGAAGAACCACAGCTGGGTGTGGAAATGGGGGCGGTCCCAGGCAGAACTTTCCAGACTCCCAATTTTCTTACCAACAGTTTAGTTTTTGGTAAACAAAGCCTTCTCAATTTGTTGTTTTGCCTTTGGTTGATTTCCAGAGCCCCCAAATGGTTATCTTTGTTTTTGACTGTTTTGTCCCAGATTTTGGGAAGAGACTTACTGGAAGAGACTTACTAAGTCTTTCCACTAAGAGACTTAGTGGAATGCAGTGGCCTCTGCCTTCCACTAGCTCTGGAAAACTACCCTGATTCTCGAGACCTGGAGAATCAGTGTGTCTGCTGGAGGAGGGCATGGCAACCCATTCCAGTACTCCTGCCTGGAGAATCTCATGCACAGAGGAGCCTGGTGGACTACAGTCCATAGGGTTGCAAAGAGTCAGACATGACTGAAGTGACTGAGCATGCACACATGCACAACTTAAGTTTTATAAGAACTTTGTACCTGCAAGGCTGGGGGCAGCAGCCGAGAAGAGCTACCCCAGGCTCAAGGCTGGGGGCAGTGGCAGAGAGGAGCTACACAGGCCCAAGGCTGGGGTCGGCAGCCAAGAAGAGCTACCCCAGGCTCAAGGCTGGGGGCAGTGGCAGAGAGGAGCTACCCCAGGCCTGAGGTAAGGAGCAGTGGCTGCGCTTTGCTGGAGCAGCCGTGACGAGATACCCCACATCCAGGGTAAGAGAAACCCAAGTAAGATGGTAGGCACTGAGAGAGGGCATCAGAGGGCAGACAGACTGCACAATCACAGACAACAGGCCAATCTGATCACACGGACCACAGCTTTGTCTAACTCAATGAAACTAAGCCATGCCCTGTGGGGCCACCCAAGATGGACAGGTCATGGTGGAGAGGTCTGACAGAATGTGGTCCACTGGAGAAGGGAATGGCAAACCACTTCAGTATTCTTGCCTTGAGAACCCCCATGAACAATATGAAAAGGCAAAATGATAGAATACTGAAAAGGGAACTCCCTGGGTCAGTAGGTGCCCAATATGCTACTGGAGATCAGTGGAGAAATAACTGCAGAAAGAATGAAGGGATGGAGCCAAAGCAAAAACAACACCCAGTTGTGGATGGGACTGGTGATAGAAGCAAGGTTCGATGCTGTAAAGAGGAATATTGCATAGGAACCTGGAATGTCAGGTCCATGAATCAAGGCAAATTGGAAGTGGTCAAACGGGAGATGGCAAGAGTGAACATCGACATTCTAGGAATCAGTGAACTAAGATGGACTGGAATGGGTGAATTTAACTCAGATGACCATTATATCTACTACTGTGGGCAGGAATCCCTTAGAAGAAGTGGAGTAGCCATCATAGTTAACAAAAGAGTCCAAAATGCAGTTCTTGGATGCAATCTCAAACATGACAGAATGATCTCTGTTCGTTTCCAAGGCAAACCATTCAATATCACAGTAATCCAAGTCTATGCCCCGACCAGTAACACTGAAGAAGCTGAAGTTGAACAGTTCTATGAAGACCTACAAGACTTTCTAGAACTAACACCCAAAAAAGTCCTTTTCATTATAGGGAACTGGAATGCAAAAGTAGGAAGCCAAGAAACACCTGGAGTAACAGGAAAATTTGGCCTTGGAGTACAGAATGAAGCAGGGCAAAGGCTAATAGAGTTCTGCCAAGAGAACGCACTGGTCGTAACAAACACCCTCTTCCAAGAACACAAGAGAAGACTCTACACATGGACATCACCAGATGGTCGACACTGAAATCAGATTGATTATGTTCTTTGCAGCCAAAGATGGAGAAGCTCTATACAGTCAGCAAAAACAAGACTGAGAGCTGACTGTGGCTCAGATCATGAACTCCTTATTGCCAAATTCAGACTGAAATTGGAGAAAGTGGAGAAAAATCACTAGACCATTCAGGTATGACCTAAATCAAATCCCTTATGACTACACAGTGGAAGTGAGAAATATATTTAAGGGACTAGATCTGATAGACAGAGTGCCTAATGAACTATGGACAGAGGTTCGTGACATGGTATAGGAGACAGGAATCAAGACCATCCCCAAGAAAAAGAAATGCAAAAAAGCAAAATGGCTGTCTGAGGAGGCCTTACAGATAGCTGTAAAAAGAAGGGAAGCGAAAGGCAAAGGAGAAAAGGAAAGATATGCCCATTTGAATGCAGAGTTCCAAAGAATAGAAAGGAGAGATAAGAAAACCTTCCTCAGCAATCAATGCAAAGAAATAGAGGAAAACAACAGAATGGGAAAGACTAGAGATCTCTTCAACAAAATTAGAGATACCAAGGGAACATTTCATGCAAAGATGGGCTCGATAAAGGACAGAAATGGTATGGACCTAACAGAAGCAGAAGATATTAACAAGAGGTAGCAAGAACACACAGAACTGTACAAAAAAGATCTTCACAACCCAGATAATCATGATGGTGTGATCACTCACCTAGAGCCAGACATTCTGGAATGTGAAGTCAAGTGGGCCTTAGGAAGCATCACTATGAACAAAGCTAGTGGAGGTGATGGAATTCCAGTTGAACTATTCCAAATCCTGAAAGATGATGCTGTGAAAGTGCTGCACTCAATATGCCAGCAAATTTGGGAAGCTCAGCAGTGGCCACAGGACTGGAAAAGGTCAGTTTTCATTCCAATCCCAAAGAAAGGCAATGCCAAACAATGCTCAAACTACCGCACAATTACACTCATCTCACACGCTAGTAAAGTGATGCTTAAAATTCTCCAAGCCAGGCTTCAGCAATACATGAACCGTGAACTTCCAGATGTTCAAGCTGGTTTTAGAAAAGGCAGAGGAACCAGAGATCAAATTGCCAACATCCACTGGATCATGGAAAAAGCAAGAGAGTTCCAGAAGAACATCTATTTCTGCTTTATTGACTATGCCAAAACCTTTAACTGTGTGGATCACAATAAATTGTGGGAAATTCTTCAAGAGGTGGGAATACCAGACCACCTGACCTGCCTCTTGAGAAACCTGTATGCAGGTCAGGAAGCAACAGTTAGAACTGGACATGAACAACAGACTGGTTCCAAATAGGAAAAGGAGTACGTCAAGGCTGTATATTGTCACCCTGCTTATTTAATTTCTATGCAGAGGACATTATGAGAAACGCTGGGCTGGAGGAAGCACAAGCTGGAATCAAGATTGCTGGGAGAAATATCCATAACCTCAGATATGTAGATGACACCACCCAATGGCAGAAAGTGAAGAAGAACTAAAGAGCCTCTTGATGAAAGTGAAAGAGGAGAGTGAAAAAGTTGGCTTAAAGCTCAACATTCAGAAAACTAAGATCATCCCACCACCTCATGGGAAATAGATGGGGAAACAGTGGAAACAGTGTCAGACTTTATTTTTCTGGGCTGCAAAATCACCGCAGATGGTGATTGCAGCCATGAAATTAAAAGACGCTTACTTCTTGGAAGGAAAGTTATGACCAACCTAGACAGCATATTAAAAAGCAGAGACATTACTTTGTCAACAAAGGTCCGTCTAGTCAAGGCTTTGGTTTTTCCAGTAGTCGTGTATGGGTGTGAGAGTTGAACTGTGAAGAAAGCTGAGCGCTGAAGAATTGATGCTTTTGAACTGTGGTGTTGGAGAAGACTCTTGAGAGTCCCTTGGACTGCAAGGAGAACTAACCAGTCCATCCTAAAGGAGATCAGTCCTGGGTGTTCATTGGTAGGACTGATGTTGAAGCTGAAATTCCAATACTTTGGCCACCTGGTGTGAAGAGCTGCCTCATTTGAAAAGACCCTGATGTGGGAAAGATTGAGGGCAGGAGGAGAAGTGGATGACAGAGGATAAGATGGTTGGATGGCATCAGTGACTCAATGGACATGGGTTTGGGTGGACTCCAGGAGTTGGTGATGGACAGGGAGGCCTGGCGTGCTGTGATTCATGGGGTCGCAAAGAGTCGGACACGACTGAGTGACTGAACTGAACTAAACTGTACCTGTTTTGTGTCTCATGAGCTTCTGGACCTGACCTTTTCCCAAAACAACTGCTTTGGAGATTTCATGCTTACCTTGGTCCCTGGCTCCTTTCCCTGAGGGCCACCATTGGCTCCTCCACCGCTGTCCATTCTATATGGGAGGATTAGGCCCCATGCCAGTTAAGTTATTGCAAGACCTAGAAACCTTTCCCATTGAGGGCTCATTTGCCTATCAGTCCTACCTGGCGCATACCACTAATGGAAATGGAAAGGGGGGATTTCCAACCAGGACCCTTGTAATTGTGGCCCTACTTCCTATGGGGCTTAACTCATGGGAGCTCCCACTAGAAGGGCATCTGTCTGACTCCACTCTGGTGGAAGGGGTATTCCATGGCCCTCACTGCTTCCAGGACCCCATGGTCATTGTTCTCCCTATGTATCTTTTGAAAACACAGCTCTAATTTATCATGTTCTTGTTTAAAGCCTTGTTGTCTTGGCAGTTGCTACTGAACAGCTTCTACACTCTCTAGCCTGGCAGTCAAAATCCATATGGCCCCAACTCACCTTTGTAGCCTTCCCTCCTGACAGTGTCTTCACTGTCTCCCTCCGTGCTTCAGCCCAGGAATAACTTGCTGCTCTTTGAGCACACATCTCTGCATCTTTTCATATGCTGTTCCCTCTGCTTAGAATGCCTTCATCCCTTCTCCATCTGGCCAACACCTCCTGTTATGACCCATCTCGGTGGTCACCCTGTCTATTGACCCCTCTCTGATTCTTCCAGGCAGAGTCACTGTGCCGTGCTGTGTCCTGGCACACAGCCTTTGCTGGGCTGGCCCATTGTACTGTCCCTATCTGTTTCCATGCCTGCTCTCTCTGCCTTGTGAGTAAACAGGGCAGGGGTGATCTTCAGCTCATCTGGGGATCTCAGTGTCCAACACGGTGCTTGGTCCGTGGTGGGTTCCTGATAAATGTTTGTTAAACGTGAGAATGACCTTACTATAACTTTTACTGCCAGAAATGAATTCTCTTGATGGCATGTTGTATGTAGATTCTGAAGTTTTTGGAGTATGATTTATAATATGGTTATATTCAAATGTAGAATCTACATAATAACATTCAATTAAATTCAATTTTTTTTATCACGTTAGGTGTTTTTTAAACTTATTTAATATGTATTGTCAGTAGCACTAGGAGACCTTCCTGAAACGTTATATCCATGCTCTAGACTGCTCAACTTAGTGTTTGTCTGTTGTAATTAGCTGTCTTTGGAGCCTAAAGAAACATCCTCCCATCTGATTTCCAGGTCTCAGAGAAGAATGGATGATGCGCCTGTGCCTGCAGTGACCCTTCAAGTAGCACCTCTAAGACTCTACATCCCTAATTCTATGCGTGTCCAGTTTCCACCAAACTGTTGAGTTTCCTGGGGCAGGAACTGTGTCTAATTTATACTTCAGTATCTAGTACTGTGCCTGGAACATAGATTGAGATCACTAAAGATATACTGAATGAGAGAAAGAATGGGTGGATTGGGGGTACAATTTTGGTTGGAGAAAGGGACCAGACAAAAGAACCTTGACTCTGTGACGTCAGCAGAGGTGTGTGCATAGTGGCCTCTTAAACATGAGGATACCAGTTGCCCTCTGTAAAGCACCTATATAGTACACTCCCCACTGTATTCTTGTCGCAGCACCCTCACAGCAGCTTAGGGCTGAGGGCAGGGTCTCTGGTTGGTCTGGACCATTCAGTGAAGACGTGAAAATATTAGTGGCTCAGTCATGTCTGACTCTTTGCAACCCCACAGACTATAACCCGCCAGGCTCGTCTGTGAAATTCTCCAGGCAAGAATACTGGAATGGGAAACCATTCCTCCAGGGGACCTTCCTGACCCAGGGATCAAACCTGGGTCTCCTGCATTGCAGGTCAATTCTTTACTGTCTGAGCCACCAGAATCTGGACCACGGAGCAGACCAAGTCCTGGTCCCTGCTTCAGAGGGGTAACTAAAGAAGGGATCTAATGCAGGGGCTATTGACAGAACACAAGCAGATTTAAAGCACTCCAGGGCATAGCAATGGCAGCAGGTAGGATATTACCACCCAGGCCTAAGAGGCAGCTGCAGCTGTAGGAGTCATGGCATTAGGTAGGGTCTGTGGGGGAGGGAGCCAGGGATAAATAACCCCTTTCCTTCCACCTTTCAGTCCCTTGCCAGAATTTCTTCTGATGAATTCAAATGGAAGCCAGAGAGCCAGGAGGTTTGGGTGATGCGGTTCGTGGAGGTGGGCCATTGGGGTCACATGGCAGGGTGGAGAAGGGTGCAGCTGGGATTAGGGGAGGGAGTGGGTAAGACCCAGGGTAGAGGTATGGGGCGAGCTGAGAGTGTCAGCTCAAAGAGATGTATGAATCCACAGGCCTCCCCTCCTACACTGGCTGGGCTAACATGGAGGTGGGCAGGCGTGACCCCTGAGCCCCTGTCCCAGAAATGCAGAACTATACACCCAGCTCATCCAGTCACCCAGCCTGCCCCTCACCTGTCCATCCTGGCCTCTGACTCCATGACCCAACACTCCTTCTCTTTCTCTCTGTCTTGTTAAAAACCATCTACCCCAAGCAACAGAGTCAGCTGGCTGTCAATACTGCACCAATAATGTGTACTCTCTTAATCAATACTGGAAACAATTAGTGACTTTCTATCTTCCAAAGGGTGGGCAGTCTTTTGTGGAGAACAGAAGTGGAGGGCATCTGGGGACACCGAGGTGCTTCATGAGTCAAAAGCTAGTGATGTCAGGGTCTTGTAAGATGGATGGACATTTGCAGAGTTGGTGTTTGGGTCTGACTGGGGGTGAGGAGTGGGAGGCGATGACCTGGGGGCCCTCATCCTGAGGGAGTGAATTTAGAGTTGAGGGAGGGAGAATGGTGAGCTTGTAGGTACTGGTGTAGGTACTTTTCTTGGCTGTGAGTTCCCAAATCATAGAGTAAAAACCCTTAGGGCCTGAGGAACCTTAGTGATCTATGGACAAACTCCTTATTTTACAGGAGGCTCTGGGCCTTCATGAACAATGACTTTCCCAAGGTCACATAAAGTGTCCCTGGCAATGCCACAGAATAGCTCATGAAGTCCTTTAACAAGCCTGTGAAGTGGGCCTTATCCAACCTGCTTTACAGCTGAGGAGGCAGAGGCTCAGAGAGGCCAAGTAACTGGCTCAGGACCACAACAGCCAGCAAGTGGGGAAGCCCAGGTCTGTCTGGCTGTGTGGTCTGTGCCCTCCCACCGCATGAGCTGGGACAGTCTTGCCAAGGAGACCTAGAGCCATCTCATCAACTCACACTTTGTGGACAGCACAGCATCCAAGTCCGGTATTGCTAACCGCTATTGTCTGTCTGCAGCGGCCCCGCTCAGTGTTTGGGATGATGCATGAGGGTCCACCTAGAGATAATGAATGGGATCCATCCTCCTTTCTTCTGCTCAATTGAACTCAATTTGGGGGTTTTCATTAGTCCATCTGGAGAGGACTGATGGGATAGTTGAAACCCAGGGTCACCTGCGTCTCCTGCAGCATGCCAGTGGGCTGACACCGGTCGTCATCGTGAGGGGCTGGCTGATGTAGAAACTCTCTGCTCTATGAGGGGCAGGAGGACCCCGGTCTGGGCATGTGCGTGGAGCACCCATGCCTCCCACTGCGGGTCCTCCCAGGAGTCCTAGAATCGTGGAAGCTCTGAACTGAAAGGGACCTCCTTGCTTTCTAATAACGAAATCCCTTCTGCAGCAGCCTTTCTCCGCTAATCTTGTCTAGTCTTTGCTTGCACACCTCCAGTGACTGGAAGGTCACTACCCCACAGCAGTGTACTCCCACTGGGCGCATTTTGTGAATTCTCCTCAGCCATAGGGCTCCCATGTGGGTCGTCACTGTCCCATCACTGGACACCTGTGACTTTGGGCAGCCTCCTCCATTCCTTTTCCCATGGTGAGTGGCACAGATGTGGTCAGTTTGTGTGTGAGCCACACTGTGAACAAGGTCAGGAAGCACTGCTATGTGATACGATTCAAAGCCATCACTTCTGAGTCCTCACGTGGGGCCTATATCATCCCCCCCTCCAGCCCTGCGATTTCCAACAACAGTCTGAATTTCACACTTTATGGGCCAAATGGTCAAGTCCGTTCTGTAACAGCTGTTTAAATAGTTTGTCCCTGTAAGTCCTCTGTTGGCTAAACATGCCCAACTCCTTTACTGCATCTCCTGTGCCATCATTTGAGGTCTGTCTGCATCCTGGTCATCCCCCTCTGTCTGAATCTCTCTAAAGCGCTTAGCACTAAGCCTTGTTCCGGGGTGGGGGCTGGTGGGGGTAGGGGTGGGGGCTTACTCTGCAGAGACAAACAAGGTTATGGCCTCCTTCATTTTGAATGTGTCTCCAAGAAAGCAGCCCACGTCCATTCACTTGACTGGAACCTCCTTCTCCACACTGACTTTCTGTTGCCTGGAGGCCCTAAGTCCTTTTAACAAGGATGAGGTGAGACCATACGGCAGGACCATCCTCCATGGCCCTGGAGATGACTGTTAGAAGCTGTTACCATCTCTACTCTGTGCTCTTTGTGAAGAAAACCCAACTAGCAAGCATTTTCTGCATGGTCTTTCTGTGCTCAGCCGTTGGCTGGTTCAAAAGAAGGAGGAGACATTGGCTCTGCTTCAAGAAGAGGGAGACCCACCTCACTCTTCAGGAAGAGCAAGGGCAGTCTTGGGAGCATCCTGTGAGGGCAGAGCTCTCCCTGCTTTTGGTTCCAGGTCTCTTTTTCTGTCCTTTCTTCTTTCTGCTCACCTGGGTACCCTGCCCTTTGCTCCCTGCAGTTCTGCACTCTCTCTCCTTCACAGTTGCCCAGTGGAGCCTTGCTTAGCCCACATGATGATGCAGGGTAAAGAGAAGGGAGGGTCCTAAGATGAGAGTTATCTGACATCCTCAAGGGAGGTCATGTTCCTCCCCCCTAACAGATGGATTGAGTTAGTTCGTCCTAAGCTGATGCTCAAAGCCTAGGGAGAAGGATCCATCCGTTATTGGCCTTCAGAGTATATTCACAGCCTCAATCAGTAGCCTAATTGTTGTTCAGTCATTAAGTAGCGTTCAACTCTTTGCAACCCCATGGATTGCAGTATGCCAGACTTACCTGTCCCCACTCTCTCCCAGAATTCGCTTGAGTCAGACAGACTCAGGTTCTAACCCAGGCTCCATTCTTGTTAGCTGTGTGTCCTCAGGAAGGCTACTCACCATCTCTGAGCTTCGGTGTTAAAATCTGTACTGTGGGGATGAAATTTCTATCTGCCAGAACCGATGAAAAAGTTTAAAAAGACACCATGTGACCTACTGCTCATATAGTGGCTTGACTCTCTTGTTTGTTTTTTATCAGAACTTTTCTACTGATGGTGAAATAGACACTTTCCAGGGTGAGGAGTTTGAGCAAAGTGGGGTGATCAGAGGTGGGTTGTCTGTGGTGTGGTGTGTGAGCAGCAGCCTGTCCCTCGGGGCTGCCTGTCTCAGAGCTCGTCCCAGACAGGGGGCCTGGAGACTTCCAGGAGCGGCTGCGGGCGCCGCTGCTGCTCCGGGTCTTGCAGGAGCTGTCGGCTCTGCCCCCGGCTCCAGGCTCTAGTGACACTGCCAGTAACCAGCAGTTGTCAGAGTCGATTTAACGTTGATATTTTTATCACATCTCAGGGCCTGGCGCCATGGCAAGGAATGACAGAAGCAGAATGCTAAATAATTTCTCTAAATAATGTATGCTCCCCGGGCTGCCTGGAGGGAGGAGGAGCTGAGGGACATGGGGGACTCTGGCTTGGTTTTCAGTTTATGTGTGAGGGACTCACTTAGTCCCTCATCCCCTGGGTCCAGCCCCTGACAGCCTCATGCGGGCTGGCTCTGGGCTGAGTGGAACTGACCACCGGGCAGCAGGGCCAGTGGGGAGTGGAGGTCAAGAGGAGACGGAGTCGGGGAAGAGGAGAGAGAGACTGGAAGGCTCAGACTCAATAAATACTTGTTGATTGGATTTGAGAGGAGAGAGGAAAGAAAGGGGGGCAGAGAGGCAGAGGCTGAGTTAGAGACTGAGAGAGGAGAGAGTGGGGAGGGCATACAGAGTGAAGCAGGAGGAGCAGGGGAAGCCAGAGAATAGAGAACGCCAGAGAGTGGGAGTGGAGAAGACAGAGACGATGCGAGGGAAGATGACAGAAGGCATGCGGGCAGGTTGGGGACCCCAGAGGGCGGCAGCAACAATTCCCCAAGAGGCCAGAGCCCCAGAGAGTGAAAACGTCATTACTTGCAAACCTCTATGCCTCCACGCTTCCTCTCTCCAGTCCCCAGCTTGCTTCTGGGCACAGAGGTGTGTCTCTAGGCTTTGTTTGGGGAGGCAGGGAGGTCAGAGCTGTTCAGGCTCAAAGCCTTCTCAAATGAACCATCTCTGGGGGAAGCCACACATCCACGCAGCAGTGGAGTGGGGGTGGGTGTAGTCCCGCCTCTTCTCACTTGCCACCCTTGGTTACCACCTAAGAATGGTTATGCTGCAGCAATGATAAACCCCCAAATCCCAACTGCTTATCACAAAAGGTAACTCTCCCTTGTTCACCAAACACATGGCATCTATCTCCATCTTCATCCCCCTGCCAAGGCCTCCTGAGGTCCTGGGAATGTCATCCACGTGGGAGATTCATCCAGAATCCTGGGCTCGCTGCCTTCACATCTCTTCACATGTATTTTGGTCTTTCTCTTCTCTCTACTTTCAGCAGCAACTCCCACAATGGCATGTGGCTCTTATTGTTAAGAACTGTGCCCCTTCTGAAATCCTGCATCTGTGCTTCCCGACTCAGGGATTGAACCCAAGTCTCCTGCGTCTCCTGCATTGCAGGTGGGTTCTTTACTGCTGAGCCACCAGGGAGTTCCCCCACACCCCTCTTTGATTTCACACACCTCTCTGGTTAGTGCCCCAGCTCTTTTCTCCCCTTTACAGCCAGACTTCCTGAAACATTGTCGTAATGTCCTGTTTTCATCTCATTCACTCCACTGATGTCACTGGGCTTTCACCCCACCACTCTGCTGAGGTCATCTGTGGCCTGCATTGGCACTAATATGATGGCAGGCCTTGCCTTCTCCAGATCATGAGGTCGTTAGTTGACTACCCCTGGAAATGCTCTCTTTTCCTGGATTTCACGGTGCCGTTTTTCTTCAGTCTTCTCCCTACCTCTCTGACTGCTTCTTTGTGGTCTCCACTGTACACTCCTCTTCCTCTCCTTTCCTTTATCAAATACCTTTTTGATATTTCTTAATATTCGGTTCTCTGCCTCCTTCACTTTTGCATCACAGTTCTTTCTGGATGTTGGAACCCCAGTCTGTGGATTCAGTTGTGATCTCTCAGCGGATGACTCTGGCATCTTACCTCCTCTGCCTCGCCCACCTGTGTATCCTCCTCTTTGCTGCTTTGTTTTTGGAGAAAACTCAACTCGTCGCCTACCCTGCCCCTGATGAGCCTGTTCTTCCTGCTGTATTCCTTCCCCTTGGGGAAGTCATTCATTTCACACGTGTTTATGGAGTGCCTGCTATGTGCCTGGCAGTGCACTAGGCTCTAGATACCCTCTCCCTGGCTGCCTGAGCCAGAACCCTGATGTCAGCTGTGACTGCTTTTGCTTTCTACCTTCTAACGACGCCAACTTCTGCCAAATGTACCTCTGCAGTTTCTTTTAAATGCTTCCCTGTCACTCCACTTCTACTTCTTCCTGTATTACCACCTTAGCTCCCAAATTCATTTCCTGGTTTCCAGTCTTGCCTCCCTGTAATCCCTTATCTCTGTTAGGACCAGAGACTTCTCACTCCTCCGTTGCTCCAAACCCTTTAGTGGATCCCCGTTGCCCTCAGGCTCCCAGGCACCTGCCTTTGTAGGACACGACCTCTGCTGTTTCTCTGGCCTCCTTTCTCCTGGTTTGCCTCCATCCCGGTCTGTCTATATCAGGATGAAATACTTGCTGTCCCGAGTGTGCTTGCTGCTTTCTCTGCCTAGAGTGCCCTGACTCCCCCTCTTTGCCTGGCAAACCTCTTTACCTGGTTCAGATAACGCCTTAGATGTCCCCTTTCTCAAGAAGACTTTCATCTTCTGAGACCAGCCCAGCTATTCCAGAGTACCCTATGCTTGCTTTGTTATGGAAACCAGGATAATGTGATTTTATTTATTCATCTGTTTATTTATGGCTGCTCTGGGTCTTCATTGCTGCATCCAGGCTCTCTCTAGTTGACACGAGTGGGGGCTATCACTGCGGTGACTTCTCTTGTGGAGCACAGGCTCTAGGCTGCACGGGTTTCAATATTTGTAGCACGCCGACTCTGTAGTTACGGCTCGTGGGTTTTAGAGTGCTAACTCAGTAGTTGTGGCACGGGGGCTCAGTTGCCCTGTGGCATGTGGAATCCTCCCAGACCAAGGATTGAACCTGTGTCTCCCACATTGGCAGGCAGATGCTCAACCACCAGACCACCCGTGAAGTCCACAATGTGATTTCATAGCTGCTTTACTCACTATTCCAACCATGAGCCTCCTGTTTGGAAGGAGTTGTGTGTTGGTCATCATTTGTATTCCTGGCACATCACACCATGCCTGGTACAGTGGGTATTCAATATACGTATGTTGAGTAAAAGAGTGAGTAAGGCAAGGAGAGAGGTGATGCCCTAATTGCTCCAGAGTCCAGCAGGACCTCAGTGGACAAGGTCATCTAGGGACAAAGAAGGGCTCTGAGAGTATGGCAGTCAGTGAGGCCATCACTATCAAGAGATGGCGGCCTGGCACTTGTTTGACAGTACCAGTGATGGTGGAAGCAGGAGTGAACTCAGGGTCAGAGAACCTGGATTCAGGTTATGCTTCAGCTGTTTCTTATTTTGTCTGCACCGAGCAGCATGTGGGATCTTAGTTCCCCAACCAGGGGCCAAACCCACGCTCTCTGCTTTGGAAGGCAGAGTCTTAACCACTGGACCACCAGGGAAGTCCCTGTTTCAGCCATTTCTTAGCTACTGATAAGTCATGATGACTCGTCTAA
The DNA here is from genome assembly GCF_027580195.1 of Bos mutus. NCBI lineage: Eukaryota > Metazoa > Chordata > Mammalia > Artiodactyla > Bovidae > Bos > Bos mutus. The sequence goes on from NC_091631.1 coordinate 52,657,089, forward strand.
GTTGCCAAGCCCTTGATTTTCTTGTTTGTTGAGTGGTGTCATTCTTGCCCTCTCATACTGTGGGGGTCAGAGTGAAGTGAGATCAGAGTTGCAGGAAGTGCTAGGGATTTTGCAAGTGTGAGGAAGGTCCCTTGAGCTCTGCTAGGGACATGGGTGAGGGCAACTTTAGACAGCCCTGCTTGGTCAGACACAGGCAGGAGGGCAGCGCCTTCAGGGTTCCAGGGCTGGGTCTCAATGGGACAGAGAGCGCCAGCTGTGAGATGACGGGGAGCAGGAAAGTCCGGTCCCCGTGGGAGGCTCCCCTCTGAGCCTACCAGGCTCCCAGTGCTGCTTCTCCCTGGAGCTACGCCTGTCCTCCCTTGATCCTGGGCTCAGAGTCCCAAGGAGAACACCTCTGAACATAAACAAGCAGCTGAATGAGGATGGAGAGGCAGATCTATATGGCAGGAAGGCTTTCTTTTTTTTTTTTAATTGAAGGATGATTGCTTTATAATGTGTTAATTTTCGCTGTACAATGAAGTGAATTAGCTATGTGCATGCGTGCTCAGTCACTCAGTCATGTCCAAGTCTCTGAAGCCCTATGGACTGTAGCCCTCCAGGCTCTTCTGTCTATGGGATTCTTCAGGCAAGAATACTGGAGTGGGTTGCCATGCCCTCCTCCAGGGGATCTTCCTGACCCAGGGATCGAACCCGCATCTCCTGCATCTCCTGCATTGCAAGCAGATTCTTTACTGCTGAGCCAGCAGGGAAGCCCGTGAATCAACTGTAGGTATACATATATCCTGGGTTGGGAAGATCCCCTGGAGAGAGAAATGGTAACCCACACCAGGATTCTTGCCAGGGAAATCCCATGGACAGAGGAGACTGACGGGCTACAGTCTATGGGGTCGCAAAGAGTTGGACACAACTGAGCGACTAAACCATACATATATCCTCTCCCTTTTGGTCCCCCTACCCCCACCATCCCACCTCTCTAGGTCATCATGGAGCACCCTGATGAATTCCTTGTGCTTTATAGCAGGTTCCCACTAGCTGTATATTTTACACATGGTAGTGTATATATGTCCATCCTAATCTCCCAGTTCATCCCACCTCCCCTTCCCTCTCTGTGTCCACATGTCCTTTTTCTATGTCTGCATCTCTATTCCTGCCCTCCAAATAGGTAGGTTCACTTATCCCATTTTTCTAGATTCCATATATATGCATTAATATATGATATTTGCATTTATGCTGAGAAAACCATAATTCAAAAGGACACATATATCCCAGTGTTCATTGTAGCACTATTTACAGTAGCCAGGATATGGAAACAACCTAAATATCCAAGAACAGATGAATGGATAAAGAAGATATGATACATATATACAATGGAATATTCAGTTCAGGTCAGTTCAGTCGCTCAGTCATGTCCGACTCTTTGCGACCCCATAAACCGCAGCACGCCAGGCTTCCCTGTCCATCACCAACTCCTGGAGTTCACTCAAACTCATGTCCATTGAGTCAGTGATGCCATCCAACCATCTCATCCTCTGTCATCCCCTTCTCCTCCTGCCACCAATCCCTCCCAGCATCAGAGTCTTTTCCAATGAGTCAACTCTTCACATGAAGTGGCCAAAGTATTGGAGTTTCAGCTTTAGCATCAGTCCTTCCAATGAACACCCAGGACTGATCTCCTTTAGAATGGACTGGTTGGATCTCCTTTCAGTCCAAGGGACTCTCAAAAGTCTTCTCCAACACCACAGTTCAAAAGCATCAATTCTTCGGCACTCAGCTTTCTTCATAGTCCAACTCTCACATCCATACATTACCACTGGAAAAACCATAGCCTTGACTAGATGGACCTTTGTTGGCAAAGTAATATCTCTGCTTTTCAATATGCTATCTAGGTTGGTCATAACTTTCCTTCCAATGAGTAAGCATCTTTTAATTTCATGGCTGCAATCACCATCTGCAGTGGTTTTGGAGCCCCCAAAAATAAAGTCTGACACTGTTTCCACTGTTTCCCCATCTATTTCCCATGAAGTGACGGGACCAAATGCCATGATCTTCATTTTCTGAATGTTGAGCTTTAAGCCAACTTTTTCACTCTCCTCTTTCACTTTCATCAAGAGGCTTTTGAGTTCCTCTTCACTTTCTGCCATAAGGGTGGTGTCATCTGTATATCTGAGGTGATTGATATTTCTTCCGGCAATCTTGATTCCAGCTTGTGCTTCCTCTAGCCCAGCGTTTCTCATGATGTACTCTGCAGATAAGTTAAATAAGCAGGATGACAATATACAGCCTTGACAAACTCCTTTTCCTATTTGGAATCAGTCTGTTGTTCCATGTCCAGTTCTAACTGTTGCTTCCTGACCTGCATATATTACTTAGCCATAAAAAAGAAATAAATTGGGTTATTTGCAAAGATGTGACTGGACCTAGAGTCTGTCATACATAGTGAAGTAAGTCAGGAAGAGAAAAATGGCAGGAAGACTTTGAAAAAAGAGAGACCTGGCTTCCTGTTCCAGCCCCAGCATCTGCCAACTCTATGGCCTGGGCAGTTGCTTGGAGCTGCAAACCCACCACGTATGCTGTAGTGAGATGTGGAACTTCTCTGTGTGTCATAAATATTGTGCACATGGACACAATGATCAGAGAGTCCAGGCTTTGTGACAGCCTGTGTGGAATTAGTGCACTGGTCAAAAGATGAATCCTGGGCAGATATGTTCAGTCCTCAGCCCTATAGCGGGATGCATAAGCTGAGGCTTTGGTGAGAAAGGCTTCTGTAAAAGGGAATTTCCCCACTCTTGTGCCCTCCAGTGTTGGGACTTCCTGGGATGTGCCTGCAGAGGAAGAGGGGCTACTGGTCAGTTTCAGGAGGGAGGGTCGGGTTGGTGGTGGTCAGTGGGGAAGACTGGGGGAAGGCAGCTGTGATCAGGAGGGCCCCGGGGGCTGAGGATGGGGACCCTGCAGAGTAGGCCGGGCTGATGCCAGAACTTAGCGGAGCCAAAGTTTTAAACTGGTTGCTTAGAGTTGAGTGTTTAAAGCAGTTTACTACTGGTGCCAACTGTTCTTGGATCATTTTCCCTAAATGTTTTATGTTTTGTACTTGTGCCCAGAGGCAGTTTTATCTGGTGGGGGCACTTCTGTCAATCTGTCACCATGAATGATTAGAGGAAGGAGGGAGGAGGGGGAGGGAATGGAATGCAGGGAGGAGCCGTGTCCTCCTGGGGGGCTGGGGTTGGTCTGCGCCCTGTCAGGCAGGCTGGCGGATTATCCAATGGTCACTCCCCTTGCTGCGCTGAGAGCCTTTGATCCCCTGAATGCAGCCCAGTGGAGGTGCCTGAGTAACAGGAACTGGCATCTCTGCCTTCAGGGAGCTTAGGACTGAGTGATGGGTGTCTGTCTGTTTCTCTGCCCCTGCCTCCCCTCTGCACACACACACACACACACACGCACCCATGAGGCTTGGGTACAAACTAACCTAACCAGTGAGTGGTTTCCTACAGGGCACGATTTAGGGCCTTCTGAGAAGATTCTCCATCATGAAACCTCTCCTCTCTCCCAGTGTCTGGAGTTCCTCTCCTTTGACCAGCGGCTCTGACTCTCCTCAGATCTCAGGTTGGCCACTTAGGGGCCAGGCCATGCCCAAGAGAGCAGGGGCCTGATCGGGAGGTGGGCAGGCCACAGGCCCTGACTCCTCTTCCTGTGGCTCTTGATTTGAGAGCTGAGATGCTGAGGGGTGGCCGCTCTGGACTCCGAGCTGGGCCCAGGGCAACTTCCAAATCACCTGGAGGGCTGGGCTCAAAGGCTGGAACATTAGTCTGGAAGCATAGACTCATGTCTGGTTGTTTTGTGACCAGAACTGTACCTGGCACTCTGTCCATGCAGAGTTAATATTGTTTGGATGAATGAATGGATGAAGACCTTTCAGGATTTCAGAGTCCAGGTTTTATTTTTTGAGCAGGCGCTTTAGCAATGCAAATGCCCAGGTTAGAGACAGAGCACCAGGTGGAGTCAGATGGCTCCTAGTTAGAACCTCAAGTTTGTGGTGCCTCAGTGTGTGGCCTCGTCTGTTAAATGGCTTTGCAGAGACTGAATGAATGTGTACATTGGGAGTGAGAGAAGAAGGCTGGAAGCCTGAATAGGAATGGGCCTGGAAAGAGGGAAGCTTAATCTTTGAGAACTCTGTGGCTGGCCAATCAACCTTCTCACACCCCAGCCTACCTTCTCACCTCTCTGCTGTCCTGGAGAGCCGAGTCCTGACTTGCCACCACCAAGAGGCTGGTCCTTCCAAGATTAGTTAGACGTGAACAGCGGGGACAGTGGGAACAGACTCACCCCTAACTCAGCCACAGTGGAGTAGCCACAGATGGATGTGGGATAGAGGCTGGATCCTGGGAGACACGTGCAGAACTGGAACTGGATACTGTTAGGGCTGTCACCTGGCCCACCTGTCCCCACACCCAGGATGCCCTGTGACAGTGTCACCAGCCATGCAATGTCAGGGGGTCACCCCAACTCTGGGGTCCAGGAGTGGGGATGCAGTCTGCATTCTCTAATTGCTGGATGCAGGGTCTCAGGACCGTGGAGAGCTCTCTGGGAGTGGGTTTGTATCAGGAAGGGTGGAAAGGTTTGGCTGCTGGACTGTAGGGAAACGCTCTAGAGTGTGCAGCACGTGGAGAAGTGGAATTGAAGTATACTGTGGACAGGACTAGCTATATTGTTTGTGGGATCCTTCTGTGCAAATGAAAATGTGGGGCCCCTTGTTCAAGAAATGATTAAGAATTTCCAAACAGAGATTGTTGTCTGTTGTTCTTGTTTAGCCGCTAAGTTGTGCCCAACTCTTTGTGATCCCATGGACTGTAGCCCACCAGGCTCCTCTGTCCATGGGATTTCAGACCATTAAATAAAGTGCAGGGCCCTCTGAGGGTGGGGCTCTTTGTGACTTCATGGGTCATCTGTCCACGGAGCTAGACTTGATCTTGGTCCATGATGGAGGGTGGGGCAAAGGGTTCTTAGAGTTGAGGAGGGGTCTCTGCTTTTCTACTCGAGGGGCTTGTGTTTGCCCCTGTAGGTCCTCAGTTAGTCTGGGGCTCAGAAACACTTTGCTTGCAGACTTTCCTCTCTGAAGCAGGGTGGGGCTGAGGAATGGGTGGGAGGGGGCTACCTTTCTGTGAGCAGACACAGAGGGAAATCTCCCCCCCTCCCACTCAGCACTGCTCCCTCCCCACCCCAAAGGCAGCACAAGGTAATGGTTTTCGACACATTTCATTGAAATATAATAAAATATTTGCATGGCATTATTAGATAAATAAGGGTTGACTTGAGGCAGTACTTATTGGGAAATGTGATATGAAAATTCATTTAATATGAAAGAACGTAGAAGCTTAAGTTTATGGTAATGGATTGATTGCAGATAGTATCTAATAACTCCATACAAATATATTTCAATCATAATACCCTTCGGGGTGGTCCTCGGCTCCTGAGGCTGCGAGGCGATTGTCTGCCCGACCTCCTCTCTTCTGGGCCAGATTAGAATTAATTAACTGCTAATATTGTGACATTACTTTTGTAATTAAGAAGCCCCATAATTTTCAGTGGCAGTGAGAATGAGAAGTGTTTATTATTGTCTCAGATGAGATGGGGATGGGGGAGGGGTGGGGAGGTAGAGAAGCAGAGAAATAATAGAGAAATCTAGAGAGGGAAAAATGTATGATTTCATTCTCTGGTTCTGGAGTTTTCTGTGTTGCCTGCAGAGTGAGGAGCCCCAGACAAGAGGTGGGGGTCTCAGGTCTCAGAGGGGCAGAGGTTCCGGTGCCTGCATGGAAGGTCAAGGGTGACTCTGTCTCAGACTCGCTTATCCCAGGAGTCAGGGAACAGGGAGCAAGCCGAGTCGGGGCTCCAGTGCAGAGCTGTGGCTGAGACCCGACCGGGAGAGCAGGGACCAGGAGTGGGTCATGGTTGATGCGCCCATGACACGCCCCTTCCTCCCTTGATAAGCTGTGAAATGCATTTGTCCTTGGCCAGGATGAGCTCAGTCAGGCTGTCACTTCTGGGCATCCGTGTGGCCGGGGTGGTGGGGCGGGGGGCGGGGCAGCTGGAGAAGGGGGAGAGGACGGGACGTGCCTGTCGAAGGCCCATATACTGGCCTGTCTCCCACTACGCGACACTGGGAGTTTGCTTGTCTTTCTGCCTTTTCCTGTCCTGGGGAGAAATGGAAATAATTTCCTTTGAAACGTGACATTTCCTAATCCGGCGCCCGGCCTGGCTGACAGCAGGATTAGTGTGCTTGGGCTGCCAGGCCTGGCTGGCCAGATGCCCGCGCCTCCCGAGGGGCTGCGGGGGCCAGCCCCTCCCTGGCTCCTCTCCCACCCCGGACTGGTCTCGGCTGCCCTTGCCCTTGCACATCAGGAACTGGTGCTCTGGATGCTGTTTTCTGGCGTGTGTGTGTGTGTTGGGGCCTGGGAAGTTTCACCTCCCAGAAGCTGTTAGTCTTCTCTTTGGAAGGGGTGAGGATTCTAGGACCCGGAGAAGTGGCTTCAGGTCTGGGCTCTGCATGACCAGCTTGGGGACCCAGGGCTGTTCAGTCCCCTCTCTGGGCTGTTGACTGCTTGTCTTGGAAATGAGAGTATGATGGAGTATTGCCTTTGATTGTTTCTACCGCTCTGCTTCCAGCCATCTCTGATTCTCTAGTCTTTGTCAAAGCTCTTTTGTTGACAACAAGGGCCAACAAAATAATGGGAAATCAGTCGTAGTGACCGCATGAGGCCTCCTCTAAGGGCAGGAGCTGGCTCTGCTCTCCACTCTCTGTTCCTGTCTCCTAACCTGCCCAGGGTTGGTGGCTTTGCACATGTGGTCTCTCCAGGGGGATGTCTGGCAGACAGCCCCTCCATGCTCTTTTTAAGATGAAGAACTGGAGGATAGAGGTTAAAGGACTTGTTCAAGTCATTAATTCAAGCAAACTTGAATCCAGACGACCCAACTCCAAGTCCCCTGCCTGCCTCTGGCTGCCATCTCATGTCACATATGAGCTATTTTTCCCACCCTGTAGCCCCCAAGTCCATATGAGCTGTTTCCATACCCTGTACCCACCCCCCAACAACCAAGTCCATGGACTCTGAGAGTTGGGCTGCCAGCTCTAGACTACCTTGGCTGTGTCATTTTTTTTTTTTTGCAGGAGGGATTGGGGCACTTCTGGGTGAGTGGTGGGGCGGGGGCGGTGCAGGGGGAGATGTCTAGACCCTCTGCTCCGTGTTTTGGATCGGATATTGTGAGCTCCTAGACTGGCACCTTTGGAGATGTCCCCAGACACAATGCCTGGTCCCCAGATTTTGTCCACAGATCAAGTTGAGAGCTGAACATTCAAATGAGGCAACCATCAAAGAAAACTGTTTAAGGAGATCTAAATCACTTTGCTGGGGTGCAGTTTTGTGAAGCAAGTGACTGGAAATATCTTCTCTGGCCTTTGACACCAAGAGAGGAAGCAGAAGGAACCCAGGGGTGGGTTAACAAGGGAAGGACAGAGGCAGTGAGGTGTGGTGGGGAGAGCTCAAAGGGGGGATGGGAGTGGGGGGTCGGGTAGCAGGTATTATGGGGGTGGAGGTGGAGGTTGGGAAGGGGGGATCCTGGATGCCTCTTGGGTGGAGATTTCCCCTCCTGTCGAGCTCAGTTTCTATATCAGTAAATCAGAGACCCAAATTGGCTTGAGTCTGCAGTTTCTCTGAAGAGCTTTCAGGCCAGCCGGGGAAGGAGAGAGATTCTGCAGGTACAGCCTCCTTTCTCCCACTTCTTGTCTATTCTGTGCGCCGATGCTGTAACATGTGGTTTGAAAATCAAAGAGTGTTTAATTTAGGAGGCTGGGGTGTTGGTGGTGGAAATTTGGGAGGGGAGGAGAACGGTAATTGTTGCTGTAATGGCAGGAGGAAAGAAGTTACACAACCGAACTCAGCCCTGCCCTCCCATGCCCACCTTCAAGGCAAACAACCCACAGTCAAGCTCCATCACTCCAGTTCAGAAGGAGAAAATGCTTCCAGTGCAGGACCCCTGGAGTTGAAAGGAAGACAGCTTGGTCTTAGAGTGGTTTTCTAGGAAATGGTATATGTTGGTGATTAGAGTAGCAATACTCAAAATCTAAACGCCACGGGCTGGGAGAGCTGGGGCCACCTGCACGAGTGAGGTGTGGTTCTCTAGGAATGCTTAGCCCCACACCCGCCGTAGATGATTACCTGACCCGCTTCTTTGAGTCCAGGGGACCTTGTCCCACGCAACACTCTGTCTCTTTCTTGCTTTGTTTTCCTGCCTGTCCTTTCTTCTCTGCGTCTTCGGTGGTGTCTCTTTCCTGGTGTCTCTGCCCCTCCTGTTTTTCTCTCTCTCTCGCTTGCCCTCCCCATGGATCCCCGACCTCTGCATTAGCATTCACAACCTCCGGCACCAGCCACTTAGGCCAGAAGACAGCTCCTTGGAAACAGAATTGAAATATTTTTATAAATGACCAGCGGAGTTTGAGTGACATGCCCTTCTTAGGCTAAATAAAATTAAAGTTAAACCTTCTAAAAAATACATGAGCCAAACATCCTCTGCACATTTCATTATGCAAATACGGCTGTCCGGCGCTGCACAAATTAGCCTCCTTTTGAAATTCGCTGCTGCCTCTTCCCTTCCCTGTGCTTTCCTCTCTCTCTCTCTCTCTCTTTTTTTCCCTTTGGGTTTTGAGGGAAAAGGCTTTGTGATTTTAGGCCGCAGCTGGAGTCTGGGGGAGAGACAGGAGGCTGGAGGGTGGGAGAGCCAACTTGATTCTTCCGATTTCCTCTTGGTTGCCTCTCTCCCCTCTTTTCGGGGGTTAGGCAGTGAAAAAATGACCTCGCTGACTTCTCACCCTCTCTTTCAAACTGCTTTTTGGGGATCTGGCCAGGAGAGGTCAGTCTGGGGTTGGGAATGGGGCTCCCCAGAGTTGGGGCGCTCGGCAGTCTCTCAGCCTGGGGGTATGGGAGCCTGCAGCCCCAGAGATAGACTGGCTGATGGACCACAGACCCTCTCCCCTACCAGGTCTAGGCACCCCTTCCCCAGGTTCTCAGGCATAATAAAGGATGTCTTTTCCCGTTACCTGGGTTCTGGATGACAACTGGAAAATTTTGAACAGTGTCTAGATGTGGCGTCTCCTCTCTGTCCAGCCTGCAGCAATCCATGAAGCTGGGAGAGGGTCCCACTGAATCGAACAGGTTGGGTTCCCAAGGCCAGAGGACCAGGTCAGGTAGGCAACACGTCAGTCCCTAGACTCTTCCCTCTACAGGTACTGCTTCACCATTAGAATAACTGATTTGCCCCTATTTCAGGGAAGGGGAACAGAATAAATCACAGCATTTTGATGTATCTTAAGGTGTTTCATGTTTCACAGCACAGGTACGGAGACTGAGATCAAAGTGGACATGGTGGCTTGGCCTTAGAACAGGCCCTGCATCAGTGTTCTTCTCCAAGCAGAAGCACAAGGGCAGGGCACCGAAAGAAGAGGAAAAGTAATGGAGGGGCAGAAAGAGCCGCTAAGACAAATGTCAACTGATGCTCCCCCTTCCCCAGATATGGTCCTGCCCTGAGCCTTTGGATATGAGGCAGCACATGGCCTTACCTCCAGCCAACTCGCTGTTCATCCCTGTGTGGTTAATCCACTCTGGACTTGTAGGACGGAGATGAATTCCAGATGAGATTCCCCCCACGTACCCATCTCCCATGGTTTTGGGCTAGTCCATGGGGCAGTCGCTGATCTTGCCCTTGCTGTCCTCTTTCTGAATTGAGCTGAAAGGGGAGGTGAGGGTGGCAGAGGGAGAGAGGAGAGTGACTCTGATGAGTAGGCAGTTGATGATGTGGACGCAGACAGCAGCCTGCCCTTCCATGCCAGCCTCCCTTGTCTAGACCCTCCTCCCCTTAAACTTACTATTCTCCCACTCTGAGCCACTCTGCCCCCGTTGCTGGTGATGTTTCTATTCTGACTCCTTAATTCTTACCAGTCACTTTCTTGCTCAAAAACTTTAAATGCCCAGCCTAGCACCATCAAACGCTTATGGAGTCTCTGCCACATGCCAGGCATTGACCTAGGCTCAGACATTGAGCTGGGTTCAGGCAGTAGCGGAAAGGGGCACAGGAGGCAGGACCTTGCCCTCGTGGAGCTTATAATCTTGTAGTGAAGTCAGATTTAGGTGAGGGGAAGGAGCCGGAGAGAAGTTCAGATGCTGCAGAGGCCTGTGGTTGTCTTAACTTGCTGCTCAGGTATTTTTCTTTAGGCAGTAGCATCGGTAGTGCCTGGGAGTTGGCGAGGAACGCAAACTCTCAGGCCCCACTGAAAGCATGCCCCGTCGTGTTAAAAACCCATCCTGAAACCATGCCCCACAGGGTAAATAGAAGCTGGTGACTAACAGTTCTTGAGTTTGTTCTACAGAACAGCAGGTAAGGGAACAGGTTGTTTAAAACTCCTCCATTGTAATCTTCCTTCACTGATCAGGCTCACCTTGATTACTTTTTGACTCCTTAACCACCCATATAGATAACGCCTCTGATGTATTTGGTCACTATGGTAATTGGGGGACTTCAGTTGCTTTCCAAAGACTTGGGGTTGGCTCCTGTCCAGTTAAAACTGGCTAGGACTGGTTGAGAACAGCACCTGTAAAACTGGGCTTGCACAGGTGTTCCATGAGTGACCTTTTGATGTCAGAGGGCTGAAAATTCCATCCTCATATATGTTAAGCACCTCCATTTTTGAATGTACTTCCCAAGAAAAAGCATGTAACTCATGCAGCTGCACAGAACCCCAATTACCTCACCTTTCCCCCAACTCCAGCCCCCTTTCCTCAACCTAACACCACTCTGCTTCATTATCCCATAAATACCTCAGGCCCCTCGCCTTCAGGAGGCAGAACTGAGGTTTGTTCTCCCATCTCTTCACTTGGCCACCCTGTGAATAGACCGTTTCTCTGCTGTCAGCCTCTGCGTCTCTGTGTTTTACTTGCTGCATGTCAGGCAAACGAACCCCATTCTGTAACCCCACCTCAGACCTACTGAACCTCCGTCTCTGGGGGCCAAGCCCAGAAACCTGAAGGTTGAATTGTGAGAACATGCTGTAAGCAGTCAACAGGAGTGGAAGTGCCACTCTCCAGGAGCCCAGTGATTCTGAGTGGTTGGTTTCTTTTTTCCTTCTATTTATCAGATGGCAGATGCGTGGAATTGAGTTAATCATATCCTGCAGTATGTGGTAATTGTCATCATTCATCTGTGAAAGGCCCCTATTTTGCTTTGTTTCATAATTTCTTTCCATCTCACCCCATCCTTCCCTCCCTATCTCCAATAGATACCATATGTTAGATAGCATCACTGACTCAGTGGACATGAATTTGAGCAAACTCCAGGAGATAGTGAAGGACAGGGAAGCCTGGTGTGCTGCAGTCCACGAAGTCAAAAAGAGTCAGACGTGACTTAGTGACTGAACAACAACAAAAATACACACACACATATATACACATATATATATTTGTACACAGATTCCAACACACACACACACACATATATATGTATCTGTTTCATTCAGTTCTTTTTTTCATATTAATTCTTGCTTCTGTATATACACCTGTCTCACTGTTCTGAGGGGTTCATAGTTTTTCACACTAAAGGACCCAACAAATGTTGTTTTTGATTTCCTAGTGAGGAACACCCAGGTTGCCTCGATTCCTTGCTGTGATGAACAATTTCAAGCATGTCCTCTAATGGGTGTCAGGGGAACATACCCAGGGGAGGGCTTGCTGAGTATGTTTTATTTTACTTAGAACTGCCAGCTGGCTCCTGAGATCGGCTCCAATGGCGAACCCTCCCACTTGCGGTGCCCGTGGGCTCCTGTCTCCCCACCTCTTTTCCAACACTTGCTGTTATCTGGCTTTCTAGCTGTTGGCAGGCCGATGGGTTTATGGGGGACGTCACTGGTTTTTGCATTTCTCTGATTACTGTGCAGATGTGCGTTTCTTCGTGTACTTGTTACAGGAAAGGACTCTGCAGATTTTATCTTCTCATGTAAATTGCCTAGTCATAGGTTTTGGTCTTTTTTCAGTTTCCTCCTTTTTGTCGATTTGAAGGAATTCAAATATATACGATATATACTATATATATATATATATATGTTATCTATTTTATTTTTTAAAAATATGTTTATTTATTTTTGACCATGCTGGTCCTTGTGGCAGCACAGGCTTTCTCTAGTTCTCGTGCTTGGGCTTCTCACTGTGCTGGCTTCTCTTTGTTGTGGAGCACGGGCTCCAGGGTATGAGGGCTGCAGTAGCTGCAGCTCCCAGGCTCTAGAGCACAGGCTTAGTTGTGCCGGGGCTTAGTTGTTTCATGGCATATGCGATCTTTCTGGATCAGAGATCGAACCCATGTCTCTTTCACTGGCAGGTGGCTTCTCTACTGCTGAGCCAGCAGGGAAGTCCCTATTCTCTATTTTGTTGTTGCAATATTGTCTCCTGGCTGGTCGTCTTACTGTTAACTCTGCCTATCTGTCCTGTCAGTGAAGAGAAAGGCTCAATTTTATTCTAGTCAAATGCATCATTTCTCATTTGCCTTTTGAGTCTTTTGGGGTCTTATTAAAGAAATCTTCCCACACCAAGGTCACAAAGATATTCTTTTTATATTTTTTCCATTAGTTTTATAGTTTTACAGATCACATATTAGGGTTCCGATCCTCTGGAGTTCAAGTTTTTATATAGTAGAAGGAGATATCTTAAGTTGTTTTTCATTTAAACGGTAAGCTGCTCTTCCCAGCACTGCCCACTAAGCAAACCACCTTTTTTCCCGGTGCTTTCTGATTTCACCATATCACATGCCCCATCTAATACACGCATAAATACATAACATACATATTTGTTCTAGGTTCTCTGGTTTCACTGGTGTGTTGGTTCCTGTGCCAGTGCTACAGTTTGCTGTGGTCATTAGGTCTGTTCACAAATAGTGAAGTTCTTTTCTCTTTCAGGAAAATGGTAGCACTGCATTTCCCCGTCCACCTGGAGTTCAGTGTGGCTCTATGAGTAGATTGGACAATGAAATGTGAGCATAAGTGACACATGTCACTTCTGGGCGGCAGCGTTCAGAGCCAGTGTGTAATTCACTGTGTCCCCTTCCCCCTGCCACGACAACCTGCCACGCTCTGGCCAGGTAGGTGCTGACAGCCCAGGTCTCCCAGGCAACCCTCAATGGACATGCAGTGTGAGTGAGGAACAGACTGTGGTTGTTTTAAATGATGGCACTTGGAGGTTTTTGTCTCTGCAGCAAAATCTAGCCTGTCCTGGCAAAAACAATGACCACGACTGTGCCATTTCCAAGATGATAGAGCATGTCCCGCCTTTCTGTTCTTCTTTTAAATTTTACCTAGTTCTCTGTGGCTTTTGGTTCTCCCATTTTATAATTTATTTGTCAATCTTCTAAGAAATCCCAGCTGGAAAAATCCACCCATACAAGAAGTTTTGAACAGTAGTCTGACAAAAGAGGGAGGGGTTTATGCTGCTGAAATGCAAAGAGATCTAGTTTTCAGTACGGGTGCCTCGTTTCCAACATACTTCACTGACCCCTGACTCATTCTAACCTCTTCCCATCTTTCTGGCTTATTTTTTCACCATCTTCCCCTCCTGTTTTTCATTCTCTTTCACCGTCTCATTTATGTGACTCTCATTCAGAGTGGCCTTATCCAAAAGTTTGGTGCCACTGTCATTTGGGCCTTCAGGGGGTTTACTGTTTATTCTACATTTATCAAGAGAATCTTCTAAATGCTGACAGTTGTTTCCTAAGAGGAATTCTGAAGCCAGCTGTTAAGCTAATACAAAATGATCCACTTTAGTACAAATAAGAGATGCTGGGGAAAATTAGATAGCTGTTGGATGTGGGGAGAGGAAGACAGACATACATTCAGATACACATATTATAAAAGAAGAATAAATTTCATATGGATAAAGAAATTCTTCCCTGGTGGCTCAGCTGGTAAAGAATCTGCCTGCCATGCAGGAGACCTGGGTTTAGTCCCTGAGTTGGGAAGATCCCCTAGAGAAGGGGATGGCTACCCACTCCAGTATTCTTGCCTGGAGAGTTCCATGGACAGAGGAGCCCGGTGAGGTTACAAAGAGTTGGACATGACTGAGTGACTACCACTTTCATTTTTCAAAGAAATTAACTGTAGGGGGTTGGGGGAGCAAAATGAGTGAAGAAGGTCAAAAGGTATGAAATTCCAGTTATAAACATATCGTGGGGATGGAACAGCATGGAGATATAGTTAATAATCCTGTATTGCACATTTGATGTTTGCTAAGAGAGTAAGTCTTAAAAATTCTCGTAATAAGAAAAAAGTTTTACAGGTATGTCTGGTGATCAATGTTAACTAGACTTACTTTGATAACCATTTAGCAATATATGCAAATATTGAATCAATATGTTATATACCTGAAACTAACATAATTTACATGTCAATTATACCTCAATGAAAAAGAAGCTAACTATAAAAATTAAATCATAGAAAAATAGAATAAATATCTGATTTTTGCTTTTAACCTTAAAACTAATTGAAGAAGTCATGTACACACAAACTGACAGGCAGTGCATAGAAACATAAAACTCCTGAATACTCACACACTATGAGCAGGATTAAGGACAGTCAACAAATTTAAAGACATTCCTTATAATCTTGACAGGAAAATATTTGTAACTTTTTTGAAAAAACTTTTAAAATTGAAGTGTAGTTGATTGACAATGTTTCAGGTGTATAGCGGAGTGATTCAGTTATACAAGTACATGCTGCTGCTGCTGCTAAGTCGCTTCAGTCATGTCCGACTCTGTGCGACCCCATAGATGGCAGCCCACCAGGCTCCCCCATCCCTGGGGTTCTCCAGGCAAGAACACTGGAGTGGGTTGCCATTTTCTTCTCCAATGCATGAAAGTGAAAAGTGAAAGTGAAGTCACTCAGTCGTGTCCGACTCTTTGGGACCCCATGGACTGCAGCCTATCAGGCTCCTCCATCCATGGGATTTTCCAGGCGAGAGTACTGGAGTGGGTTGCCATTGCCTTCTCCATACAGGTACATGTATATGTATATATGTGTGTGTGCATGTATTCTTTTTCAGATTCTTTTCTATTATAGGTTATTATAAGATACTGAATATTGTTTCCTGTGCTATGCAGTAGGTCCTTGTTGTTTTGCTATTTTATATATAGCAGTGTGTATGTGTTAATCCTAAACTTGTAATTTATCCCTACACCCCTTCCCCCTTTGGTAAAAATAAGTTTGTTTTCCATGTCTATGAGTTGGTTTCTGGCTTGTAAATAAGTCCATTTGTATCATTTTTAAGGATTCCACATATAAGTGATATCATTTGATAACAATTTGTAACTTTTATGTATTTCTGGGTTTTCTCTTCTATTACATTGATTTGCTAGTTCCTGTGCCAGTGCTCCAGTTTTCTTTTAAAAAAAAATGATTATTATAGTCATTAGGACTGTTTACAAATAGTAAAGTTCTCTTCTTTCAGGAAAATGGCAGAATTGCATTTCCCTGTCCACCTGGAGTTCAATGTGCCCTATATGACTAGATTTGGACAATGAAATGTGAGCCTAAGTGACACTTGTCACTTCTAGGAGGCAACTTTCAGAAAGATGGCAATCATAGAAATGGGCAGTTCCCTAAGGAGGAAATAAAGTAACAAAGTAACTAGTATGCAGAAAAGCTATTGAGCTTCACTGATAATAAACTAAAAACTAATTTTTAACAGTCCTGTTGGAATTTTGTTTAGGATTGCACTGAGTTTCGGAGAAATCTTAAACAAAATTCCAACAGGACTGTTAAAAATTAGTTTTTAGTTTATTATCAGTGAAGCTCAATAGCTTTTCTGCATACTAGTTACTTTGTTATTTTATTTCCTCCTTAGGGAACTGCCCATTTCTATGATTGCCATCTTTCTGAAAGTTGCCTCCTAGAAGTGACACCTGTCACTTAGGCACTTGGGAATAGTTTTCTCCCTTTATTTAGGCCTTCTGTTTTACCCCTTATTCATTTATGTTTTTTCTTTGTAAACGTCCCTTGATTTTTTGCCACCCTATAGTCTGTCCATGGAATTCTCTAGCCAAGAATGTTGGGGTGGATTGCTGTTACCTTTTCCGGAGGATCTTCCCATCCTGGGGATGAAACTTGGGCTGCATTGCAGGTGGATTCTTTACCACTTTAGCCACCAGGGAAGCCCTCTTGAATTTTTAAGTAGGTTAGTTGCCAGATGGTTTATGGTTTAGGTTGATTTGATGACTAACACTTGATTTCTAGTTGAGTATTGAGGGAGGTGGATCCTGCCACCTGTCCTGGAGCAAAAGATGGGTTCAGCCTCCTTTCCTTCTCCAGCTTTGTCCCCACTGCCGGCTGCTGACCCCTGGGCTGCTGGAGTTCAGGGAAGGAGGCTGAGGACTGGAGATCTTACCTGGAAGGGTGCTGTCAGAAAATGGCTGTGCTGGTTTTTTACTATGTCAATGTAGCTCAGCTAGAATTTATTTTCTCAGAAATTCCTTCCTCGAGTGAGTCTGGATTAAGCTTGGCTACGAGAGAAATTTGGGCAAGATTTGGAAGGTGGAAGGGGAGCAGCAGCCATTGTGCTGGGAAGGCTGTGCAGGGACCCAGGTGCCACGTAGCTCCCACGAGTTGTCAATGATCTACCAGCTGCCACACTGGGGCCAGACTGCAGCTTCCACGGATCTCCTGCTCAGCTTCTTTGAGTCCTAGGCCAGGCATGTGTGCAGCTCTGTAAATGAGGGCTGCAGCACCTTCTGCAGCTTGTCAAGGTTGGAGGCGGAGAGAGACAGGTGCAGGCTCTGGTCTGCCTTCACCCTCCTTTGCTTCATGACCTATAGTGACCTTAGGTCCGATATCAGACAGGCAACAGCTTTCCACAGACCCCTTCACCAGCTAACACAATTGTGTGATGTCTAAATCCTCTAACAAGTCCCTTTTCCATCTTAACTCAGAGCAGCTCAACTCACCTGAGGAAACCCTGACTGGCACAATGGCCCCGTGCTCTCTAGGCTGAGCAGATGTTTGAAGCAGACTCATTCTCTTGTGGACCCCGAAAGGCTCCTCTCTGACTGCAACGCCCTTATGCAGGCCATCTTCCAGCTCTTGGCCCCTCCCTAGAGCTCCCCCTTTATCCAGGGGATGTCTACTTAATATTGGAGTTCTGCTGTCCAGCCAGGTGCCCCTTGTGTAGAACGCAAAATGGCTCCAAAATAACTCTCGCAGGAGCTACTTGTGATCCAGGGAAATGCGGAAGAATTATTTGTCCCTGACAATTCCCAGGGGTGCAGCCCTTCCCACCCCAGGAGCAGTTCTTCCCCTGCCACCTAGGCAACTCATGGGCCTGACTCTCACGCTCCTTCATATCCTGGCAGAGCTAAAACCAGTCCCCTGGGCCCCGCAAGCCACAGAGCACCCTTATCAAGCTCCTTTGAAAGTCCCTCTGGTTGGAACCCTCTGTTGACTGCTCCTGCCCGGGGAAGGGGTGAACGCTTAACAGCAGTTCTTCCTTCTCAGACTGCTCTCCCCAGGCCCACATGTTCCACCCTTTGCAGCCTCTTTGAGGAATGAAGAGCCTTCTACCTGGTTTTTGAACATCTACTCTGCCATTTCTACTGATCCATTGGCATTGATTGTATCATAGTGCCTCAGTTAAAATTTCCATGGAACACCCCATTGAGAATGGATGGAGGTCTTCTCCCAGATGGAAATTCTTGCAGAGAAAGGGGCCAATCCCTCATCCAAGCTTGCAGGGTTAGTTCGCAGGCCACCCATCCCTTTTCTTTCCCTGGAGAACTTACCAGAAAGAGCAGCCTTGCTCATCTCCAGGGCTAACTCTAGAGGGAAATCCTAGAGCCCTGGAATGTCATGGCTGGAAGTTGCCACAGAAGTTGCTAGTCCTACTTCTTTATTTTATGGTGAGGAAATGGGCTCAGAGAGGGGAAGCAATCTGCTCACAGAAATGTAGTGAGTTGAGCCATGGCTGGACCCAGACCTCCTTTTTCTGGTATAGCTGTGTCGTGGATTCAGCAGGCTCTTAAATTCAGGTAGATACCAGCTCACCTATCCCTAAGAAGAACTAAGTGTGTGCTGCGTGCTGAGCTAAGTCACTTCAGTCGTGTCCGACTCTGGGCTCCTCTGTCTATAGGATTCTTCAAGCAAGAATACTGGAGTGTATAGGAATGCAAGGGATTTCTGTGTATTAATGTTATATCCTGAAACTTTACTATATTCGTTGATTGCTGCTGCTGCTGCTGCTAAGTCGCGTCAGTCGTGTCTGACTCTGTGCGACCCCATAGATGGAAGCCCACCAGGCTCCCCCATCCCTGGGATTCTCCAGGCAAGAACACTGGAGTGGGCTGCCATTTTCTTCTCCAATGCATGAAAGTGAAAAGTGAAAGTGAAGTCACTCAGTCGTGTCTGACTCTTAGCGACCCCATGGACCACAGCCTACCAGGCTCCTCCTTCCATGGAATTCTCCAGGCAAGAGTACTGGAGTGGGGTGCCATTGCCTTCTCCGATTCATTGATTAGCTCTAGTAATTTTCTGGTGGCATCTTTAGGATTTTCTATGTAGAGGATCATGTCATCTGCAAACAGTGAGAGTTTTACTTCTTCTTTTCCAATCTGGATTACTTTTCTTTTTCTTCTCTGATTGCTGTGGCTAGGACCTCCAAAGCTATGTTGAATAGTAGTGGTGAGAATGGGTTCCCTTGACTTGTTCCTGATTTTAGAGGAAATGCTTTCAAATTTTTACATTGAGGATAATGTTTGTCGTGGGTTTGTCATATATGGCTTTTATTATGTTGAGGTATGTTCCTTCTATGCCTACTTTCTAGAGAGTTTTTATAATAAATGGGTGACTGATTCATGTTGATATATGGCAAAAAACATCACAATAGTGTAAAGTAATTATTCTCCATTTAAAATAAGTTAATAATTTTTTTTAAGTTAAAAAAAAAAAGAACAATGGAGTGGGTTGCCATTTCCTCCTCCAGGGGATCTTCCTGACCCAGGGGTCAAATGTCAAATCTGTGCCTCTTACATCTCCTGCACTGGCAGACAGCTTCTTTTTTTTTCATATGTACATTTGCTTTATTAAAATTGTGGCGCTTAATATGATAGCAGAAATCGTCACATAGCTCACATCCAGAAGCAATACAATAGTGGAGGTGCAAACATTCCTTATTACCAATCCAAGCAAAAAAGTGGTAATATGTCCCATAAGCCTTTAATTGCATAAAACATTATATTGAGCATCATTTACAGCCAGCATAATTATATAAACTAATTATTATCACCTGTCTTCTACATTCTGCAAAGGAAATACATTCACAGGACATTCAAACATGATAAAAATTAAACATCAGTTCTGAGTTATTCACGGGGAAGACACAAGCTGGTAACTCCTCTTTTATAATCTGTTGGGTGTTGTCACATGATTTGACAAATTTTTTAATGTCAGGTGGGTTCTTTGCCATTGGCACCACCTGGGAAGTTGAATGTGTGCTGGGAGTGGTCAGGAGGTGCATGGGGAGACTGGCCTCCAGCAGATGGTTGCCATGGCACCCAGTGGAGCTTCCATGCATACTCCTACCTTAGATGAGGCCAGAGAGTCCAGTCAACCACTGGCTGATGGGGATAGGGGTAGGACTGGAACCAAGCAGCTGGGGATCTGGCCTAGTTAGCAGACTTTAGCAGCCTCAAAGTACAGTCCAGAGGCTGCACCACACCCATCCTTTGTGTGTCGGCCCATTGCTTCTGGCTGCCGGACTAGGCTGAGGATTACTCAGGAGGTAAATCCTGGGCTTCCCTGTTGGAGCCAGGCCTCTGCTCCTCCTTGGGCATGGTTGGGTCTCTGGGATACATCAGTTCCCTCTGGCCTCCAGAGGAAGCAAGTCCCTTCCCCAGAGGACAGAGGCTCTGGACAACCTTGGCTGTGGACAGAACATTCTCTTTGGGTCAACAAGGGCAGAGGTGGTGCTTGACCAAGCTGTGAGTATAGCAATATTATGGCATTGAGCACTGTGATCATTTCCATGTATAGGTCCTTTTGATTTTGAAAATGATTCTAAGAGAGCATGCTATGAGACTCAGGGTAAGACCCTAGCCCAAGGCCAAACACCCAGCTAATAAGTACCAACACCATAGAAGTAATACTGAATTATGCTTTTACCAGCAAAACAAACAAACAAACAAAGCTGTGTTTCTATACTCTTTCCTACAGAGATTTAGAACTTTTTGGCCTTTGATCATCTGTTAGGTGAACAGTGGTGTTGTGATGGTAACATTTCTCTTATTACAGATGAGGGCCAGCATGTCTTCTGTGTTTGAGAAGCATCTCCTTTTAGAGGACTGTCTGTTTGTATCCTTTGCCCAATTTCTCATTGATTTATAGATATTCTTCTTCCTTCCAGAAAATTAACTATTTGTGATACGGTTTAAAACTTCTTTCTCCAGTTTGTCATTTGTTGTTTGGCTTTGTTTAAACTGTTTCCCACTCCATCAGACCCAAACCAGGTAAATTTGATTTGTATGTGGTCAAATGAGACAACTTTTTTATATTGGGCTCTGGGTTTTGGGTTATATTTAGAAAAGCCCACCTTATTCCAAGAGTATATTTGTAAAATTCTCCCTTTCTTTTTCTAGAATTTTATGGTTTTATTTTATAAAAATGTAAATATCTGATTCTTCTTGAGTTATTTTTGGTATAAGGTGTGAGATGGGGATCCGATGATCCAACTTGGTTATTTTCTTTCTCAAATGGCTACCCAGTTGGCTAAATGTCATTTATTTTAAATTTCTATCTTCTACCCTTGGAAGGGGTGTCAAAGACACCCCTTTTGTCCCATTTTAAGAGGAAGGTCTCTTTTGTCCCATTCATTTGTCCATCTGTTCACAACATGTCCTACAGTGTTTTAACTATTACAGCTTTGTCATTTCATAATGTGCTTTAATATCTGGTAATGCTGGTTCTGCTTCTACCACTTATTACCCTTCCTGAAAAAATACTTTTTCAAGTGGTTCTTGCTTATTTATTTTTACAGGTTATTATTCATTTCAGAATCATCTTGTAAGTTATCCCCACAAACACCCAAGCAAATATAAACATACAAAATTTAAAAAGCAAATATTTGGGGACAACATTATATCGAACCTTTACATTAACATAAGGAGAATTTTCATATTTTTGACATTGAGTCATCATATGCCAGTCTTCTATTGGTGCTTCATGCTGTTTTCAAGGTTTTTTCCTTCTTAGATTGGCTGCGTTTCTTGGTTTAATTCTCTGTGTCTGGTCTTCCATGGCAATTATAAATGGATTTTTTCTTCCATTATATCTTCTAACTGGCTATTGTTTGAATAATATGTTTCGGTATGTTGATTTATAACCAGCCAACGTAGTCAACTTTCTTATCATTTGTAACTTTTTTTCATTATCGTTGAGTTTTCCAGGTAAATAATCACATCAACTGAAAATGATGCTAATTTTACCATCTCCTTTCCAATTCTCACGCTGTTGGAGCATCGCAAAGTGATGGTGGTTATATTATATGTATTGTCTTGTTCTTGACTTTAATGAGAATGCTTACAGTGCTTCTACACTAAACATGTTTGTGGTTTTTGCCCAAGCATATCTTTTATCATATTAAGGAAGTATCCATCCCACTATTATTTTATAAGACACTTTACAAAAATAAAGCATGGATATGTGCTTCTCAAATGTCTTTTCAGCTTCTATGAAATAATCTATGTGATTTTTTTCTTTTGATCTACTAATATACTGAATTACAAAATGATATTTTGAGAATCAGTCATTCTTGAATTTCTGGAGTAAACTCTACTTGGTTATAATTTTTTTTAATGTGCTGCTGATTTCTGTTTTCTAATAAAGTTTTTGTTGTGACATTCAAAGTGACAAGGGCTATAGTTTCTATGCGCTATTTGTCAGGTTTTGACGTCACTGTTATACTACTCTCATAAATATAATTGAGCAGGACCCTATGAAGCCTTCCCAAAATAGACCCCCACCTATGTTCTCCCCCTGCTTTTTTTCTGTAAAAAACTTCAAAGAATAAATTTAGGGTCTTCTCTGGTGGCTCAGTAGTAAAGAATCCACCTGCCAATGCAGAAGCCAGGTTCGATCCCTGGTCTGGAAAGATTCCACGTGCCGTGGAGCAGCTAAGCCTGTGCACCGCAACTACTGAGCCTGTGCTCTGGAGCCCGGGAGTCACAACTTCTGAGCCCACGCACCGCAGCTACTGAAGCCCGCGTGCCCTAGAGTCTGTGCTCCGCAACGAGAGAGGCCACCACAGTGAGAAGACTGTGCCCAACAAGTACAGAGTAGCTCCTGCTCGCTGCAACCAGAGGAAAACCCGAGCAGCAATGAAGACCTGGGACAGCCACAATAAATGAAAACATAAAAATAAAAAATTATAAAAAATAATTTTAATCAGAGAAATAAAAAAATGCAGAAAGGAGAACAAGCAAGCAAGACAAAATAATGATACCTTAGCCATTAAACTCAAGGACCTTTACTTCTTTCTTAAGGACTATCAGTAATATTCTGAGCCATGTCCTTTGAGCAGTTTTGCAGATACTAAAACCCCACCAGGTGGAAGAAATTAATTGCATGCTTCCCACAAGCACAGAAAACCCAGACTGCTTGGAACCAGTTTGATGATGCTGACTCCCACTTACCTCACCACCAACTGACCAGAAGAGTGTCCACTTGCTGATCATGCCCTGCTCCTTGAACACTACATGACCCCTCTCTGCCCTCTCCAGCGTGGGACACAGTCTTGAGGGCACTACCCCACTGTGGCTCCCTGTGCCTGACAAGGCAATGAATCTACTCTTTTCAACTTCACCCAAAACTCTGTTTCCGTGTTTCTATTTGGCACCAGTGGACACAGGCCGAGTTTCAGCAACATAAAGAGTAATTGAAAGTTTTTTTTTTTCTTTTTGTATACTCTGAAGGAATCTGCAAAGCATCAGAATTACCTGTTTCTTAAAGATCTGTGAAAATTCTTCTGTGACACAGTCTGGACTTGGTGCTCTTTTGACAGTTGTCTTTAGTTTTCTATAGCAGTTGGTCCATTAGATTGTCTAAGTCCACTACGGTTAGTTTTGGCACTTTATATTTTCCTGTAACTTTATCCTTTTATCCATGTATTCAAATTATTTTGCATAACAGTGAGCAAAATAGTGTCATATTATGTTTTAAATTTTATTAGTTTCTATTTTCTTCCCCATTGCAATTATTTATTTTGGATATTTCTATTTTCTCCCTTTGACTTGATAATGTTAGCTAATGGTTTGTCTCTTTTATTAGCTTTTTTTTTTTTCCAAATAAAATCAGCTCCTGGATATAATATATATTAATTCTCCAACTCTTTAATTTAATTCATTGTATTCTGCTTTCATATAACTAATGTCTTCTTTCTGCTTTCCTTAGCTTGAGTTTATTGTTTTTTTCCTAACTTCTTTAGTTGGTTGCTTAATAATTTTTATTTTTAACTGTGAACATTCTTTGACCACATGTTCTGACATATAAAGAGACCTTGATGCTGGGAAAGATTGAGGGCAAGAGGAGAAGGGAGAAACAGAGGACAAGATAGCTGGATGGCATTACCGACCTAATGGACATGAGTTTGAGCAAACTCCGGGAGATGGTGAGGGACGGGGAAGCCTGGCATACTGCAGTCCATGGGGTTGCAAAGCATCAGACATGACTTAGTGACTGAATAAGAACTGATATATAATATTTTCATTAGGATTATTTAAAGATAATTTCCAGTTTCAACTTTGATTTCCTCTTTGTTCCAAGTACTGTTTGAGAGAAAAAATGAAAATTTCTGAGTAATAAGGATTTTATTTTAGAATTCTAATTTTATTACATTATAATTCCAGAACATTGTTTGATTATTTTCTCTTTTGGGGAGGAATGTATTGAGGCAGTGTTTGTAACCTAAAATTTTCAGTTTTTAAAATTTTATTATTTAAAGATATTAAAGTATTATTTTCAGGATATGAATGAGAATTACGTTATTAATTAGATTATTTTCTCCTTTATATCCTTAATTATTTTTTTGGTTTACTTCCTCTGTCATGGGCTGGGTGTCAACTATAGTCTCTATTATTATGTTTCTATTTCATCTTAGGTAAAATGTCAGTTAGTTCAGTTGCTCAGTCGTGTCCAACTCTTTGCGACCCCATAAACCGCAGCACACCAGGCCTCCCTGTCCATCACCAACTCCCGGAGTTTATTCAGACTCATGTCCATCTATTCCATGATGCCATCCAACCATCTCATCCTCTGTCATCTGCTTCTCCTCCTGCCTTCAATCTTTCCCAGCATCAGGGTCTTTTCCAATGAGTCAGCTCTTCACATCAGGTGGCCAAAGTATTAGAGTTTCAGCTTCAGCATCAGTCCTTCCAATGAATATTCAGGACTGATTTCCTTTAGGATGGACTGGTTGGATCTCCTTGCCAGTGCAAGGGACTCTCAAGAGTCTTCTCCAACACCACAGTTCAAAAGCATCAATTCTTCATTGCTCAGCTTTCTTTGTAGTCCAACTCTCACATCCATATATGACTACTAGAAAAACCATAGCTTTGACTAGAAGGATGCTGCTGCTGCTGAGTCACTTCAGTCGTGTCCAACTCTGTGCGACCCCATAGACGGCAGCCCACCAGGATGCCCCGTCCCTGGGATTCTCCAGGCAAGAACACTGGAGTGGGCTGCCATTTCCTTCTCCAATGCATGAAAGTGAAAAGTGAAAAGTGAAAGTGAAGTCGCTCAGTCGTGTCCGACCCACAGCGACCCCATGGACTGCAGCCTTCCAGGCTCCTCCATCCATGGGATTTTCCAGGCAAGAGTACTGGAGTGGGGTGCCATTGCCTTCTCCAGACTAGAAGGATATTTGTTGGCAAAGTAATGTCTCTGCTTTTTAATATGCTGTCTAGGTTGGTCATAACTTTTCTTCTAAGGAGCACGTGTCTTTTAATTTCATGGCTGCAGTCACCATCTGCAGTGATTTGGGAGCCCCCCAAAATAAAACCTGTCATTGTTTCCACTGTTTCCCTATCTATTTGCCATGAAGTGACAGGACCAGATGCCATGATCTTAGTTTTCTGAATGTTGAGCATTAAGCCAACTTTTTCACTCTCCTCTTTCACCTTCATCAAGAGGCTCTTTAGTTCTTCACTTTCTGCCATAAGGGTGGTGTCATCTACATATCTGAGGTTATTGATATTTCTTTGGGCAGTCTTGATTCCAGCTTGTGCTTCCTCCAGCCCAGCGTTTCTCATGATGTATTCTGCATATAAGTTAAATAAGCAGGGTGACAATATACAGCCTTGACGTACTCTTTTTCCTATTTGGAACCAGTCTGTTGTTCTATGTCCAGTTCTAACTGTTGCTTCCTGACCTCCATACAGATTTCTCAAGAGGCAGGTGAGGTGGTCTGGTACTCCCATCTCTTGAAGAATTTTCCACAGTTTGTTGTGGTCCACACTGTCAAAGGCTTTGGCATAGTCAATAAAGCAAAAGTAGATGTTTTTCTGGAACTCTCTTGTTTTTTCGATGATCCAACAGATGTTGGCAATTTGACCTCTAGTTTCTCTGCCTTTTCTAAATCCAGCATGAACATCTGGAAGTTCACTTTTCATGTACTGTTGAAGCTGGGCTTGGAGAATTTTTAGCATTGCTTTACTAGCGTGTGAGATAAGTGCAATTGTGCAGTAGTTTGAACATTTTTTGGCATTGCCTTTCTTTGGGATTGGAATGAAAACTGACCTTTTCCAGTCCTGTAGCCACTGTTGATTTTTCCAAATTTGCTGGCATATTGAGTGCATCACTTTTACAGCATCATCTTTTAGGATTTGAAAGAGCTCAACTGAAATTCCATCACCTCCACTAGCTTTGTTCTTAGTGGTGCTTCCTAAGGCCCACTTGACTTCACCTTCCAGGATGTCTGGCTCTAGGTTGCTGATCACACCTTCGTGATTATATGGATCATGATGATCTTTTTTATATAGTTCTTCTGTGTATTCTTGCCACCTCTTCTTAATATCTTCTGCTTCTGTTAGGTCGATACCATTTCTGTCCTTTATTGAGCCCATCTTTGCATGAAATGTTCCCTTGTTATCTCTAATTTTCTTGAAGAGATCTCTAGACTTTCCCATTCTATTGTTTTCCTCTATTTCTTTGCACTGATTGCTGAGGAAGGTTTTCTTATCTCTCTTTGTTAATCTTTGGAACTCTGCATTGAAATGGGTATATCTTTCCTTTTCTCCTTTGCCTTTCGCATCTCTTCTTGTCACAGCTATTTGTAAGGCCTCCTCAGAGAGCCATTTTGCCTTTTTGCATTTCTTTACCTTGGGGATTTTTTTTTTTTTAATTGGAGGCTAATTACTTTACAATATTGTAGTGGTTTTGCCATACACTGACATGAGTCAGCCATGGGTGTACATGTGTTCCCCATCCTGAACCCTCCTCCCACTTCCCTCCCCATCCCATTCCTCTGGGTCATCCCAGTGCACCAGCCCTGAGCCCCCTGTCTCATGCGTCAAACCTGGACTGGCGATCTCTTTCACATATGATAATATACATGTTTCAATGCTATTCTTTCAAATCATCCCACCCTCGCCTTCTCCCAGAGTCTGAAAGACTGTTCTATACATCTGTGTCTCTTTTGCTGTCTCACATATAAGGTTATCATTGCCATCTTTCTAAATTCCATATATATGCATTAGTATACTGTATTGGTGTTTTTCTTCTTTCTTACTTCACTCTGTATAATAAGCTCCAGTTTCATCCACCTCATTAGAACTGATTCAAATGTATTCTTTTTAATGGCTGAGTAATATTCCATTGTGTATATGTACCACAGCTTTCTTATCCATTTGTCTGATTATGGACATCTAGGTTGCTTCCATGTCCTGGCTATTATAAACAGTGCTGCGATGAACATTGGGGTACACATGTCTCTTTAAATTCTGGTTTCCTCAGTGTGTATGCCCAGCAGTGGGATTGTTGGGTCATATGGCAGTTCTATTTCCAGTTTTTTAAGGCATCTCTATACTGTTCTCAGAGTGGCTATACTAGTTGGCATTCCCACCAACAGTGTAAGAGGGTTCCCTTTTCTCCACACCATCTCCAGCATTTATTGCTTGTAGACTGTCGGATGGCAGCCATTCTGACTGGTGTGAAATGGTACCTCATTGTGGTTTTGATTTGCATTTCTCTGATAATGAGTGATGTTGAGCATCTTTTCATGTGTTTGTTAGCCATCTGTATGTCTTCTTTGGAGAAATGTCTGTTTAGTTCTTTGGCCCATTTTTTGATTGGGTCGTTTATTTTTCTGGAATTGAGCTACAGGAGTTGCTTGTATATTTTTGAGATAAATTCTTTGTCATTTGCTTAGTTTGCTATTATTCTCTCCCATTCTGAAGGCTGTCTTTTCACCTTGGTTATAGTTTCCTTCTTTGTGCAAAAGCTTTTAAGTTTAATTAGGTCCCATTTGTTTATTTTTGCTTTTATTTCCATTACTCTGGGAGGTGGGTCATAAAGGATCCTCCTGTGATTTATGTTGGAGAGTGTTTTGCCTATATTTTTCTCTAGGAGTTTTGTGGTTTCTGGTCTTATGTTTAGATCTTTAATCCATTTTGAGTTTATTTTGTGTATGGTGTTAGAAAGTGTTCTAGTTTCATTCTTTTACAAGTGGTTGACCAGTTTTCCCAGCACCACTTGTTAAAGGGTTGTCTTTTCTCCATTGTATATTCTTGCCTCCTTTGTCAAAGATAAGGTGTCCATGGGTGCGTGGATTTATCTCTGGGCTTTCTATTTTGTTCCATTGATCTATATTTCTGTCTTTGTGCCAGTACCATACTGTCTTGATGACTGTAGCTTTGTAGTATAGCCTGAAGTCAGGCAGGTTGATTCCTCCAGTTCCATTCTTCTTTCTCAAGATTGCTTTGGCTATTTGAGGTTTTTTGTATTTCCATACAAATTGTGAAATTATTTGTTCTAGTTGTGAAAAATACCATTGGTAGCTTGATAGGTATTGCATTGAATCTATAGATTGCTTTGGGTAGTATTCCTGCCTCATGCCAATGTCACGAACCTCTGTCCATAGTTCTTCAGATGCTCTATCAGATCTAATCCCTTGAATCTATTTCTCACTTCCACTGTATAGTTGCAAGGGATTTTATTTAGGTCATACCTGAATGGTCTAGTGGTTTTCCCTACTTTCTTCAATTTAAGTCTGAATTTGGCAATAAGGAGTTCATGGTCTTTGCCACAGTCAGCTCCCGTTCTTGTTTTTGCTGACTGTATAAAATTTCTCCATCTTTGGCTGCAAAGAATATAATCAGTCTGATTTCAGTATTGACCATCTGGTGATGTCCATGTGCAGAGTCTTCTCTTGTGTTGTTGGAAGAGGGTGTATGACCAGTGCCTTCTCTTGGAAAAACTCTATTAGCCATGGCCTTCCTTCATCCTGTACTCCAAGGCCAAATTTGCCTGTTACTCCAGGTATTTCTTGACTTCCTACTTTTTATTCCAGTCCCCTATAATGAAAAGGACATCTTTTTTGGATGTTAGTTCTAGAAGGTCTTGTTTATTGTTATGCCATTTCCCTTTTTCTGGTTAAATATACCTCTGCATCCCTCTCCCTGCCCCCAATTTAAATCTTACCAGTTACTAAATTGTGCTTCTTCCTTTCTTTATGTTTATGTTGCATATTCTGTCTTTGCCCATTCTTTTGTTTTCAACCTCAGTCTAACCTTAATATTTTATTTTAAAATATATTAGAAATTCGGGCCTTATTTTGTGATTCATTCTGAGAGTTAATGTATTTCAGTAGCTAAAATGATCCCATTCACATAAATTAATATGACAGACATATTTGTTCCTAGTTTTCTTTTAAATCATGTTTTATGGTATATACTTCCTGGTTTTATTGCCGCTTCATTTATTTTTTCAATCTTTTACTCCATATTCTGTTTCATTTGCTTGGTTTTTATGTGTATATTTCTTCTAATAATTTGAAAGGCTTTTATTTTGCCCCCGGTAGTTCCTTTTACACACACATATATATTTTTCCTTAATATCTATTAACTACTTTCTCTAAGAATGACAAAATTGCTACATTTGCACTAAATCCAAACTCCCTACCCCACCACTTTATTTTAGTTGATTATATTATTACTGTTTTTCTCAATGTTTCCCTTTTATATTTTTAAATATTCATGTATATCTGTCACTTTATTAGCTTTAAATGATATCCTTGACAAATGGATATAAATAAAAGTGTTGTCAGCATACTTGCACTGTTTTTTACCTTCTGTTCCCTTCCTTGAGCCAGATTTTGTTAGTTATGAAGTGTCTCCATTATTAGTTTATAACCTTTACACTTGGCTCTGTAAGCACGGTTGCCATGTTGCTGTAGGGCTGGTCTTAGTCTTAGGCACACAGGTCAAGGGTCACCCAGTTCCGCTGGGTGGTCTTCCGCTCATCTTCTGATTGGCTTGAAAATGATCCTCTTGTAGATTCTTCAGGCTCATGAGACTTATGTTCTTACGTTCTTGTGGGTTCCTCAATGTTGCCTTTATACTTAACTGATGGTTTGCCTAGATATAGCATCTTATATTACACTCTTTTTTGTGTGTGTGTGAGAAATCCTAACTTTATATTACACTCTTTATGTCTTTGTATTGATAATGTTATAGTGATATCTGAGGTCACCTTGATTTTTTTTTCTCCTTCCTTAAGGCATCTTGACTTTTAAGTCCGGGTATTTCGAAGGATTCTTTGTCTTTGAAGTCCAGACTCTTTACTAGATTTGATCATCCTTTGCAAATATTTTTCTGGGACGCAGTATTTTAATCTATAGATTAAATTTGGGCCTTATATTGTGATTCATTCTGAAAATATATTTTAGTAGATAAAATGATCCCATTCACATAAAGTAATATGATAAACATATTTGTTCTTAGTTTTCTTTTTCTTTTAAATCATGTTTTATGTTGTATACTTTCTGGTTTTATTGCTGCTTCACTTATTTTTTAGTTCTTTTTTATTTTGGAAAGTTCCTATAAATCATATCTTTACATATCTGTTCTCTTTGTAGAAACATGAATTGCATGAATATTCGTCTTTCATACCTGCCATTTTCTCTCTCATCTTGTTTTTAAAACCTCTGATTACTTTTCCAGTTTTTTCTCACGTTTTACAATCCTTTCCCTGATACACTTCCCATGCTTTCAGCAGTGTCTGTGGTTGGATTTACATGTTCTTCCCCTTATCCTCTCATGACTTATATCCTTTGCATGTCTTACCACATTTTTTCCTGAGTATTTGTATCTCTTCTTTGTGCTTTTGATTGAAAGTGTTAATTGCTTCATAAAGTTTAGAAGTTTTTCATGATAATATATTTGTTCATTTTCTCCATGGCAGTATTTTTGTGGTGACTGGCTTTTATCTTCTATTTATTTTTCCTTTCTCTTTCTCCCCTCTGTGGACTGTAGTGTCTTCATTGTATACATTGCTTGGTAGTTCTTTTTGATTATTAATTCACCTCTGAATGAAGTGACTTCTTGGACCAGTTGTTTGCATGAGCTTCTGGAGTGAAGGAGGGAATGGTCATGAACTAGGCTGCAAGAAATGTTCCTATGGGGACATGAGTGTAAGATCTTTTAAGTTTTATTTCTCTCTAGTCAGTTGGTAGTGACAGCTGTGTATATGCTCGTAACATGGCACCTCTCTCCTCTATTTCGCCTCACAGAGAGACTGCTTTCTGCAAATATGACTCTTCCGTATGATTCATCATTGGCCCCACCTTTGCTGTTTTATTTCATGCCAAAATATATTCAGGAAAGCTCCCCCTCCCAGCCCACATACCTACCCTAATTATTCCTAATAAAAAAGTGATATTTTGTTGCTCCTGGGGTGTAGCACTCACCTTGGAGAGCTGAGTTTGGCCAGCGATACCTGACCTCTGTGCCATGGCTGTTTTCTCTTTATGTCTTTCCACACCCTAGTTATGTGTTGTATCTGAGTTTATCGATCTTTGCTAGCTTTGTCAAAGATAGGGTTTGTTTATTATTCTCCTTCTTGCGTTTAGGTGATTTTCCAGAGACCTATTTGTCTTTTAGAGGGAGAAACACCAGCCTGCAACTCCACATGCTATTTCTTTATTTTTTGTGGTCTGTTAGTTTATGGTTTCTATTTACTCTTAATTTCTACTTACTCAAAGCACACTGATAACCCTTTTACCTCAATACCTATTTCTACATGTCCTTTTTTTTCACTTTTCCTACCAATGACTCATGCTCTGTCTGTGTTTTCCTGTTCAGACTTTTGGAGACAATTTGATTGGTCCAACTAATAATCATAATCACTGTTTGGATAGTTTTTGTTCTCAGAGATCCTGGGAAAACCCTTGGAAAAGTTCCTTTCACTGGTCAAATAGCTGTGGACCAGGGGTCTTCAACAATGCAGTAGAAGATATGCACTTTTGGATTGTCTTCCTAGCGGGGCTATGAATGTGAGGGTTTCTGTGGACAAGCATAGCCCTGGCAGTGACTTGGGATTAGAACTCAGTTTGGAAAGTTTGGGGTGGAGCCTTCAAACGAAGCTTGGCTGGAATAAAACAAATTGAGGAGTAGTACAGGATGAGGTTGAATATGTCAGGAGCATGGCAAGCTAGGGAAGGTCTCAAATTCAGTGCTGAGCAGTTTGGACTTGAATCAAAGACTATAGGGAGTCACTGGAAACTGGAGAAAATGATGTGACAAAAATAAGCATTTCAAGAAGAGGTGCTAGACCCTTCACACACTGAAGGGCTCCCCTGGTGGATCAGTGGTAAGGAATCCACCTGCAGTGCAGGAGCCACAGGAGACATGGGTTTGATCCCCTGGGTTGGGAAGATCCCCTGGAGGAGGGCATGGAAACCCACTCCAGTATTCTTGACTGGAGAATCTCATGGACAGAGGAACCTGGTGGGCTACTGTCCATAGGATCGCAAACAGCTGGACATGACTGAAGCAACTTGGCACGAACACACACACATCACGCTGAAAAGAGGAAGAGAGGCAACCAAGACTGAAGGGGTTATTCTCCGCAGGGTTTGCAAATAGGCAGACTCTAGATTGCTAAGTGCAGGTGACCACAGCGAATTTATATCTGCTCTGGGCAATGTTGATATTTGGGAGGTTCAATCTGAGTAGTGGGCCTACAGGAGAGGCTTCTGAGAGCACCAGCTCAGGACTAGGGGAATGCTCACAAATTGATGCAAAGATCGGCAGATGATGTCTCTGACCCTGGGGGATAAGACTGAGGGCAATTAGGCAGTTCTAGGTCTCCTGGTTGACTGAGCCAAGGTTTAGGTCTAAGATTTTGCCCAGCTGAGACTCAGAGGAGAATCCAGAGATCCAGGCTGGAGCCCCTGGATCTGGCTCTGCACACCTCCTACGGAATAGATGGGAATGCTGTTGCCTGCTACTCACAGGGTACTCTTGGGCCTCAAGTCTCTTCCTCCCATCTCCTCCCTGTCCTGAGAGCTCCTCTGGGAGCAGCAACTCTTACTGGATCAGGACCTGGGTGGCACCCATTGAGTCAGCAGTTGGCAGGGCCCTGGAAGGATGTGGTTTAGGAGTAGAAATATGCTAGGAAGTACTAAACAAAGTGAAGCTGGAGGAAGAGTCCAGTTAGGAGGCTGTCAACCCTCAACATGAGGATGCAAGTCCTTGAAACCAAGAAGGAAAAGCTACAACAGTTGCGAGGTTGGAAAATTCTAAGACTGAGATGGAATGGGAAGGGAAGACAGGAGGGATGGAGGCAAGATCCTCTGCTAAATCAGAGCCACAGAATTCAGGTGATAATTAGTAAAGTGGCAAAATGAAGGGCGATTGAAGATGGTACCACCAACCCAAACCAGAAAGTGAAAGGGATGAACTGGAGCAGGGGAGAGATACAGGGCCTGGCACCAGTGCAGGGAAGAACTTTTAGGATCATTGTTGAAGTAGCTAAGATTGTAAGATGAATTGGTTTGTTGTACAGGTTTTTACTTTTTACAATAAATATTTTCTCTTTAGTGACTAGTCATTGAAACACTCGTGCCAGCTGAGGGTGGCACTGGTGGGATGTGGCTTCCAACCTGAGCCTATGCAGACTGTCCCTGAAGGGTGGGCAGTGTGGTAAATAAGGGATTGCTTCTCTCTCATTTGACCCCAGACTCCTTCTGGCCTCTCTTTACTCATACTACTGTTGTTCCCACTCTACTTATTATGCAATAACAGGATTACAAGGTGTCAGAGATGAAAGGTACCTAAAGACAGTCTAGTTCAACCCTCTCCTTTTATAGAAAAGAAAACTGAGGCCCAAAGAGAATGACTTTCTTAATGTTACAGAGAAGGGGCTGCAGAACCCAGGCCTCTGACTTCCGGTCTGGTGGCCTTTCCGCTATGCATGACCACCTGTCTAATCAACGTGGAGGATTTTCTCAGCTTCAGTGATTTACGTTGCATATGTGTTAACTTTCTGGATTTGCTCATCACATTGTCTCAAGGAGTCCTGAAAAGCAACATTTTAGAGGGCCTTTTCTAGGGCAGGTGGCCTCTGATCCTTTAAAGAAGTCCTTCCGTCCAGTTATTCACATGTCCTGTTTATTCTCTCTCTATACCAGTTCTCCACGCAGCCCCCTTCCTGAGAGGGCGACTATAGTCATCGCTGATTTAGGCCTCCCCCTCCTTGCCTCATTTGCAGCAACGGCCTCTTGTTGGTCTCTTTTTCTCTAGTCTTGATACCTGCTTGATACCTGTTATGAGCCAAATTGTGTCCCTGCAAGGTTCACATGTTGACATCCTAACCTCCTGTACCTCAGAATGTGACCTTATTTGGAGGTAGGATCGTTAAAGATCCAGTTAAGTTAAAATGAGGTCATTTTAAGTGGGCCCTAATCCAGTAAACGGAGAAGGCAATGGCATCCCACTCCAGTACTCTTGCCTGGAAAATCCCATGAATGGAGGAGCCTGGTAGGCTTTGGTCCATGGGGTCGCTAAGAATCAGAAATGACTGAGTGACTTCACTTTCACTTTTCACTTTCATGCACTGGAGAAGGAAATGGCAACCTACTCCAGTGTTCTTGCCTGGAGATTCTCAGGGACAGGGAAGCCTGGTGGGCTGCCGTCTATGGAGTCGCACAGAGTTGGACATGACTGAAGTGACTTAGCAGCAGTAGCAATCCAGTAAAAGACGCTTACTCCTTGGAAGAAAAGTTATGACCGATCTAGACAACATATTCAAAAGCAGAGACATTACTTTGCCAACAAAGGTCCATCTCGTCAAGGCTATTGTTTTTCCAATGGTCGTGTATGGATGTGAGAGTTGGACTGTGAAGAAAGCTGAGCGCCGAAGAATTGATGCTTTTGAACTGTGGTGTTGGAGAAGACTCTTGAAAGTCCCTTGGACTGCAAGGAGATCCAACCAGTCCATTCTGAAGGAGATCAGCCCTGGGATTTCTTTGGAAGGGATGATGCTAAAGCTGAAACTCCAGTACTTTGGCCACCTCATGCAAAGAGTTGACTCATTGGAAAAGACTCTCATGCTGGGAGGGATTGGTGGCAGGAGGAGAAGGGGACAACAGAGGATGAGATGG
Source organism: Bos mutus (assembly GCF_027580195.1). Taxonomy (NCBI): domain Eukaryota; kingdom Metazoa; phylum Chordata; class Mammalia; order Artiodactyla; family Bovidae; genus Bos; species Bos mutus. Next base: position 52,691,795 of record NC_091631.1, read on the forward strand.
TTGGATGGCATCACTGACTCGATGGACGTGAGTCTGAGTGAACTCCGGGAGTTGGTGATGGACAGGGAGGCCTGGCATGCTGTGATTCATGGGGTCGCAAAGAGTCGGACACGACTGAGCGACTGAACTGAACTGAACTGAATCCAACATCAGTGATGTCTTTATAAGAAGAGGAGATTAGGACACAGGCACAGAGGGGAGGCCCTGGAAAGACACGGGGAGAAGGCAAGCATCTGCAAGTCAAGGAGAGAGGCTGCAGAAGAAGCCACCCCTGGCAACACTTTGATCACAGGCCTTGGACTTTTAGAAAGGTGAGAAAATACATTTTTGTTGTTGAAGACACCCAGTCTGTGGTAGTTTGTATGGCTAGCTAGACTGTGCTTAGTCGTGTCTGATTCTTTGCAATCCCATGGACTGTAGCACGCCAGGCTCTGGAAACCCTAGCAAACTAATATACCCTCTTCCCCCTCCAGCTGGAGAGAGCTTTCTGCAATACAGAGCCTTTCTCTTGCTCTTCAGTACTTGCAAGATAAAGTCTAGCATGGTCTGCCACCCTTTCATCATCTGGCCCCTGACCCCCTCTTTGCCTCTTCTCTCCCTGATACACTAAACCCAGCCTTAGACTTTTAGGCTCTGGAGATATCAAACAGATCCTACTTCCCCTAATAGGCCATGCCCCTGCACATCTCCATGTCCCTGACTGGAGGATCCTCTGGCTCTCTCGTCTGCCTGACTAACTTGTGTGTGGCCAGCTGCGAAGCTAGCTTATACATCACCTCCCCTGGGCAGCTTTTTCTGACTGCTCCCTCTTGCATGCACTCAGCACCTTATTCATTTGTTCTGCATGACTCACATCAATATGATTGTCCCTCTATTGGAGAGTAAGTGTTTGGAAGGTCTTACTCTTCTTTGTTTGGGTTCAGGCCAAACAAGATGGCCCTCAATAAACTTTTGTTGAATTGGGTTGACTTTTGGATCTACAGGGGTCAGGGGCCTGTAGAAAATAAAAGAGAGGGAGAAGATAGAAAATAAAAGAGAGGGGCCTGGCTTCAACTAAGCCCGGCCTTAGCAAGGACGTGTCCTGAGAGAGTCTGATGGGCTGCCTGGGGCTTGAAGCTGCGGTGTGTTTCTTGGCTGTATGCACAACGCAGCTCATTGAATGACTGTCTGTATTTCTATGGCTTAGGTGACTTGGGACAAGGACAATTCTGATTTGTAGCCTTGTCTGCCCTGGGGCTCAGCATAGTCTAGTGACAGAACCAAACAGGTTAAAGGATGCTTTAGGGGCAGAGAGTAGAGATAAGGAGTATTGTCTCTTTCTTTAAAGAGGTATGGGTTTGAATCCCAGTTCTACCACTCAGTAATGCCTTTGGAGTAAGTTACTTAATCTTGTCACGTTCTACTTTTCTCATTCATCAAATGGAGATAATAATACCCCCTAGTGGTATTGAAAGGATTAAATGCCAACAAGCTCTCCTTCATCTATCTGGCTACATCTGTCTATCCATCTATGAATCTACTGACCCATAGATCTGTCTTTCTATCTAGTGCTTTACCTGGTTCCTGGCACATACTGGTGCTCAGTAGATGTTCGTTTTGTAAGGTGAGAGGGAGTAATCTTGTCCTCATTTCCCTCAGAGAGAGAGGGGTCTCTTCTAAGGCTGTTCAGATTTTTGACCTGTGTCCCTACATTAGCCTTAAGCCCAAAGGAGAATAATAATAATAGCAATTGCACACTCTGTGGAGCCCCTGGTAGCTCATAAAATGCTCCCCCCCCCACCATTCTGTGACATGCACCCAGAAATCCACCCGAGCCCATGGCAGGAAGACCATGGAATGAGAGATGGTGAGAGTGGGGGTGGGGTGAGGGAGGGGGGCAGCAGCCCAGCATTTCCTCTTGTCCATCAACTCCTCTTGCAAGGAGTCCCAAACAGAGAAAGCTTGTCCAGAGGCCAACTGAGCTTTTAAGGTTGGGGTGGGGGTTGACCGCAAAGTCCTTAGCCAGGGCTCAGAGAGAAAGTGGAGGTGGCGGGGGCCTGGGCGTCCTCTCCCCACCTGCCTGCGACGGTGGCTGCCTGCCTTGCAGAGGCCCGCATGTCCTGGCAGCCAGCCCAGGCAGCCGGCCCCTCCCGCGGCCCATCCCAGAGGGCCATGTCCTCGTTCACGGACCGTTGGGTGCAGGCTGCCGCTCTCTCCTGCCTAATTGCCCTTGTCCTTGTTAACACCCTCCCTCTGCCTCCTGCCTCACACCTACCCTCCGCTCTGAGACCCCTCCCCCACCCATGAGTGCCTCCCACTTGATGAACAAGATGTGAGTATACAAGTTATTAATCTTCCTACCAAAGCAATTACAGCCCGGCAAAGTTCCTCCTTGGCCACGTTGTCTCTTCTATGACAACCTTATCAGGTTAGCAATTTCAGATCTGCATTAAGTGTTCAGAAATCAATTTTCAGCTTATTTTCTGTTGCAAAGTTTGCCATGCCTGAAACCGCACTGCTAATTGAACAAGAGCAATTGATGTTTTAGCAGTAATTAAAGATGGTAATTATGACCAAATCTCCCCCATGGCCCTGCCGTGTTTGCTTTTGGACCTGTCAGAATGGCGGGCAGGCCAAATCAATCTTAATAAAGCTGGTGCTTCAGAAGTCTCCCCAGAGATGGTGTCGCCCTCAGGGTGGGGACGATGGAACTGCAGGGAGGAAGGAGGACAGCCTGTTTGGGGCTGTGGGGTGACCAGTAAGCTGGACAGTCATGTGGTCATCAGGTGTGACTGGTTGGGTCCCCTGAGTGCCCAGGCAGCACCGAGCTGGGGGTGAGGGATGGATGAGAGGGGCATACCAAAAACATAGAGGGACATACGATATACTCATGCCCTTGAGATGCTTACAGTATATTTGGGAAAATATGATGTATATGCATGCACAAAATGACTTCAGAACACTTAATATTTTCATTCATAAACATTGCTGCTGCTGCTGCTAAGTCGCTTCAGTCGTGGCCGACTCTGTGCGACCCCGTAGACGGCAGCCCACCAGGCTCCCCCGTCCCTGGGATTCTCCAGGCAAGGACACTGGAGCGGGTTGCCATTCCTTCTCCAATTCATGAAAGTGGAAATTGAAAGTGAAGTTGCTCAGTTGTGTCTGACTCCTAGCGATCCCCATGGACTGCAGCCTACCAGGCTCCTCCGTCCATGGGATTTTCCAGGCAAGAGGACTGGAGTGGGGTGCCATTGCCTTCTCTGGCATAAACATTACAGAGTACCTACTGTGTGCTAGGTGCTAGGGGAACAGAAACAGAAGACATCATCCCAGATGGACCCACACACGAGCACAGAGGACAAGGACTTTTGTATCTTTCATCCAGGAAAACAGTCGGTCCATGTTGTTGGATGGCATTGGTCTGGTGGTCACGGAGTGACTTCATCACCTTTCCCTTCCCTCATCTCTCCCTGAAGCTCCTGATCCTCAGAGAGGCAGCTGGAAATACAGACAGACCTCTGGACTGAGGTCAGAGAGCTCCGGTCCTGTGGTGGGGGTGGGGGGTGCTCTGTGTATGGCTCTCCCAGGGCTGGCATCCATGGACATATTTAGCATTTTACAGACTAGTCTGAAGTGAGATGAGGAAGATGCGATGTTCAGAATGTCAGTACTGACCCCTCAAGTTACTGTACCGTGAGGGTGCTCCCAGCTCATTATTCATTTCAGGTACCAGCCATCCTGCTTTGTGCCTTGGGATACAAAGATGGATTTTGAGTGAAAGTCATGGGCAGATCTCAGCTACTATTGTACTGTGGGCGGAGGGTTAACATATACAGGACCCATGTGACCTCCAGTCTCTCAGCATCCCATGGAGAGGTGTGCCTTGTCTTAAATGTTGCTTTTATTATTATTCAGGTGTGATGAGGCCAACAGATCAGGAGATGACTGTCATTGAAAAGACAGTTTGTTGCAGGTCCCAAGAAGAGGCGGACCAGTGCCATGTCACACCGCCACAAGGGGAAGCTCCAGAATCAGTTAAGAGGCGGAGAGGGTGACGGGGAAACCGTGGTGTCCGAGGGAAAGGATGGACAAGGCAGGGTAAGCAGGCTGAGCATAAATAATTTCAGTGGGCTCCTGGGCATAGGCGTTTTCCTTAGTTGTATGGTACCTGGCCTTGGGGGTGACTGGTAGGTAGAGAGTGTAAGAGCCCTGTGGGAACCCAGTAAAGGAGGTGGTTGGGGCATGGTCTCTGGATTGGTTCATCTGCATGAGAAAGATTTATACCAGTGCCTGGTGACTATTTCTAGGAGTTAACTAGGCCTGGGAGGAGGAAGTCCCTCCACTGTTAGCAAGACAATAATAAATAATTGGATGTCAAAGCATCAGAATAAAAAGATATGTTTATTACATGCTTGGGCTGGACATCTAGGATGCATCACAGGTTAGCTCCAGGAGAGGAACGCCATGCACTAAAGTTGGTCCATTGTTTTAGAGGGAGAACTTGTGAACAACTTTGCAAAACCATCTAAGCCTGGGGTGCTAGCTGCTTGAAGGATGCTTCTGAGAGCCAGGCGGGTCAACTGCCCAGAGTTAGAGCTTCTGGAGACCGTGGGGAGCCACCCATCTCAACCAGCTTGTTGTGAAAGGCCAGCTAGAGAGAGCCATCAGGTCATTCCATGGACATTCCTGTCTGCTTCTCCACAGCGACTAGAATGTTGTGCCTGGCTATGGGAGCTTTATAGTCCAACAGGGGAGGAAGATCTGTAAGCAGGTAATAGAAAAGTACAGTACGACATCAGAGCTCTGCCAGGTTTATGAGAGCACTGAGCAGGACCTGGTGGGGGAGAGAGGGCTTCCTGGAGACCTGTCTTTAAGACTGAGCAGAAGTTGGGTGATTAGAGGTTGGAGGGAGGTTGGAGGGGGGTCCCACTTGGGCAGAGGAGCACAACAGGAGCAAGGGCATGGAGGTGTAAAGTCTTGGGACATGTTTCAGGGGCTGCTAGTGTGTCGAGGGTAAAGCAGGAGGTGCCACAAAAGAGTCTGGAAAGGGAGACAGACACACATCACACTAGGGGATTTGAGTCATGCAAAGCCGCCTGGAGATGGGAGTGGGAAGCCACATAAGGGTAACACAGAAGGTGTCAAGTTTGCTTTTGAGCTAGTTCATCCTAACCATTGTGTGAGGTTGGCATGGCGGGGACAGAGGTAGCAGCAAGGGCTCAGGGTCATGCCACCTGGCCGCTCTCTAAGGATGGTTCCTGGATCTTTCTAGAGAGCTTAGAGGAATTCCTTGCACAAATGCTCCTCTGATTCTTGTGCCTGGTCCCATGTAGAGTGTCAGGGCAATTGAGCAGAAAGCTGGCCCCTGGCTGAATGAGCCCCCAGATCCATGCTCAGACCTGCCGTCTTCAAGCCTCTGCTTCACTGGGGTTAGGAAGATGCAGATGCAGGTTGATGGACCTGGTTGGGGAGAGAGGCAGCCAACTGGGCACTGGTCTTGGGCAACACTGTGAAATAGACGCTCCCAGGGAAGAGAACAAGAAGAGCAAGATCTCTGGCCACAATGACCACCAGCCCCTGCCTGGCACACAGGATATATAGACGACAGGTGTGTTTCAAAGCATGTCTGCTTAGGCACCATTCAGGCACACAGATTGCTGAAACATATATGTGTACACACATGTAACATGCATGTAACATATGTAGGGGCCTGATTGTGAACACGCTGAACAAGAGGTCTGCACATTTCTAGACACACAGCAGTACACACAGATATACCTGAAGTCATGCATTCATGTGCTTACTGAAACACCACCCATGTGTCTGTAGGCACCCAGGGTGGACACGTGTGCATACATTTAGCCCTAATGGGAACATTTGCCCTCTGTTCCAGGTGGCAGCAGTTTAAAAAAATGAGGTAATTTGGGTATCAGGCAGGTCTTCAATCATAGGGCTTAGCTCTTCCAGGGGGGCTGTGGGGATGGGGTGGGGAGGGAGTGCTGAGAAATGGGGAGGGAAGGTGATGGCTGGTCCTTTGGCTTTCTCTGCGGGTGTGCATCAGTCTTCCCACATCCTGGTTTCATGTGGGAGACATTTAGAGACAGGCCCACCCTGGTCTTCAGGCTCCAGATGGTCAGTTCCTTCCCTGTCAGGGTCAGGCCAATCTTTGCTGATGACCACAAGGGCTGGAAGCTATAATGTAAAGATATTGGTTCCATCTCTGCAATGATGGGGAAAGAGAGTCCTGAGTTCTTGAGTTTATTTTGCTCAGTCCCCAGGATGAGCAGACAGAGGTCCAGAGGGGACAAGTGACGTTCCCAAGGTCGCACTGAAGCTGAGTGAGGATGCACCCTCGTTAGCACACTGCATGCCATGAGCTGGAAGAGACTCCGCAGGGTCTGTCTTAGGGTCTCCAAGGCTTGGAGATATGTGCCAGCTCAAGCTCAGATTTTGTTGGCCAGAAACTTATAGGGCTTCCTTGGTGGCTCAGTAGGTGAAGAATCCACCTGCCAATGCAGGAGATGTGGGTTTGATCCCTGAGTCAGGAAGATCCCCTGGAGAAGGAAATAGCAACCCACTCCAGTATTCTTGCCCAGTATTCATGGGAAATCCCATGGACAGAGGAGCCTGGTGGGCTATAACTCACGGGGTCACAAAGAGTCGAACATGACTTAGTGACTAAACGACAATAACAAGGAAGTCACTTGTAACACACTTTGGTACAAACGAAGGGTCTATGACCCTGTGGCCAACCCCTTGCCACCAGACACTCCTACCTTGCTCATCAGCTACCGTGTGTATTTGGGCTCCTGTTTCAAAAGCGCGTCACTGGTAGACCTCTTCTCTGTCCCCTGAGTCGTATTTACCTTCCCTGATCAGGACCCTCTCCCAGTGGACAGCAGCCCTCTCTGTCCCCACGGACTGCAGCTGCCTGTCACAGCTTAAGCGCCTTTCCTTTGCTGCCATCTCAAGGAAAGAGGAACAGCTGGTCATTTCTTCCTGACGTTTCCTGATGCTAATCCTCCAGGCTGGTCCAACTGTCAGACATAAACCTTGCAGGCACTTCCTAATCTCTGAGTTTTCTGGGTAGCAGCATCAGCGGAGAAAATAACGGGGGAGGTGGGAGTTTCAGCGAGAAGGCTGGTTTCTCAGCCTCAGGCCAGGATTTGACTTTGGTCTTTACCTTGATGGGACTCTGTCTGCTTTCCTGGTTGGAGCTGCTGCGGCAAGACCTTAAGGGGGGCTTCTTTAGGAGGAGTGGGGAGGTGGGAGGCTGGGCCAGGACCCCAGGACCCATAATCAGGTGCTCATAACCTCCGGGTTCAGTGCCCACAGAGCATCCTCCACCTGCTTGGACCCCGCGCTGTCTCCAGCTCCTCTCTCTCAGCCAGCCTGTCTGTGTTCCCGAAGCTCCTTTGCTGGATGGGTGATTGATTAATTGATTTACATATTTATTAAAATGTATTTTAGTAGCGTCTTTGCCTTTGATGCCAAATCTCATTTCCTATTGTGGGGCTGCTGACAGCCGGCATTGTAAATGCAAAGACACTTTACAAAACAATTTAAATAGCAATTGCCACCAGCTTAAAAATGAGCAAAACAGACAAATAAAATACTGATGAGGAAATTGGCAGCTTCAGGACAAGGAGGGCCAGGGGTTTCTAAACAGCTAGTAGCACAGGCTGCTGGGATGGTAAAGGCTGTGTAATTGTGTCTTTAGAATGCCTCAGATTTTAGGTATGGATGAAAGGAGGTTAATAGTCGCTGCTTGGGGAGCAGAAGTGCCTTGATCTCAAAGGTGACTGGTCTTCAGCTTTCTGAACAGAGGGGGCTGCCCGTGAAGGGAGCAGCCTGGATTTGGAACCTAGATCTTTGCCCCCCAGTGTCAACTTGCAAGCTTGTATCTGCTTGCTCTGAGAAGCACCGTGGGTACCAAGGCTGGCCTGAAGACCTGGGGGACCAGCAGGCAGACTGCTTTTGTCCAGGTGGTGGAGTGGGAAGAGTGTGGACAGGAAGTTCAGTCTCTGGATTCTGGTCCAAGCCTGGCCAGGTCTCTGCCCTGAATCATGGGCAAGTGATGTTCTCCTCTGGGTCTCTGCTTCTCTGTAGGATGCTCTTTGGGAGACACCCAGGAGCAGTAGCCTGACATCTAGTCCTGCCCTCTACTTCCTAGCTGTGTGACTTCCAGTAGGTTGCTTTCCCTCTCTGTGCTTCCTCTGTTGCATGAAAGCAAAGGATGTGATGCTTTGGAACCCTTTTTTTTAAACCTGTGATAGGCTAGGGGCCCATGATACTCTGCAGCCCCACTACTGATGGTCTGATTGTAAAGAGGAAGAGAGGGAAAGATGAGTGGATGTGTGGTGGGAGGGGCAATCTGGCCAGGACCAAGACAGAGGTTGGAACAGGACATGACTGCACTGTCCCAAGAAGAGGCAGAGATGAAAGCTGCCAGAAAGACCAAAAATCTCTCAAGGTGAGTAGGATTTTGCTCCTCCTCCCTTCCCTTTATCCATGGTGTCCTCTGGTTGCTTCTCCCCTCCCTGGCTGTGCCTTCTCTGTCTCCATCATTTCCCTTCCTCCCACATCCTTAGGACTGTCCCCTCAGGCCCCTCCTGATGCTGCCTAGTCCTGCTGCTAGATTTACTTCCTACATGAGCTCATTTTGCAGCTATTCTCTCTTTTTCCAAGATGCTCAAATTTTCATTTCCAGCCTTGACCTCTTACCAGAACTCTAGTCTCATAAATCCAGCAGCCTGTAGGACATCTCTCCTTAAATGTCTTCTGTCACCATAAAACGTCTCAAACCACATTCAACATTTTCTCTCACAGATCACTGCTTCCCTCCCGAGACCCCAGCATTCTTTCTTTTTAATGCATTCTTCTCTCTTTCATTTCATATGTCCAGGCAGTAATCAAAAGAAACCTTTATATGGTGTTTACAGCTTTCACGGTACTTTTCTGTGCATGATCATATTTCTTTCAGCAAGTGTATTGAGCAGTTATTATCTGCCAGGTGCAGGAATCAGCAGTGAACAAAGCCCACATGCCTCCGTGCCCTCATGGGACTTAGGTTCTGGTGGGCCTAGGTTCTCTTTGCCACAGGTCTCCGACTGGGCTGCCTTGTCCACGGACATAGACACAGTGCTTTGCCTCTCCTGGGAAGCTTCCCAAGTCTTCAAGCAGGGGTTTCAGTCTAAACCATGCGATCCAGCTTTTTTGTGTGTGTGTCAAAAATGTGGGAAACACATGTAAGCATAGTGCTGTACTGAATGCTGAGAGTTTGAACATAGGGCCCCCGCTCTTAGGGAACTTGCAACCTGGAGGAAAATCTACAGGGAGTTAAGTAGCAACTGAAACACCCATGCAGGATATTCATTCACAAGGAAGGATTTGCTCATTCATTTGTCCATTCATTTAAAGGATACTTATGGAAGACCCCACAGACACCCAACACTGTGCTGGTTGCAGTGCATGAGGAGATTAAAGAGACAGCCCCTGCTCTCAAGGAGCCCATGCTCTGATGGAGGAGAAACAGGGTGGGCAATGAAGGCAGGAAGCATGGATGCTCTGGGGGCAGGGATGAGGGGCTGAGGGCAAGGAAGGCTTCCTGGAGAAGGGACTGGCTGAGCTGACCCTGAGGATGAGCAGGCATCAGTCAGCAGGTGGAAGCTGGGTGGTTGGCGGTAGTGGTGGGGTGCTTCAGAGGGAACAACATCTATGCAATATACAGGGAGACTGTGAGCTGGCAGCACTGGTAACCGAGTGGTTCTGCCAGGCTGGTGTATAGGAAGACTGAAATGTCCATTGAGTGGTAGTGACCAGAAGGGCAGAGGCATTCAGCAGAGGGAGCCTTTCTGGAGAGACCAGCAAAGGCTTCCTGGAAGAGACGGGCTTTCAGCTACACACTGCAGGCCTGGAGGATCTGCGCTGGTGAGATGGAGGAGGAAGGCGCTGAGCTCGCAGGAGCACCCTGGGTGCCATGGCAGCAGAGCTGTCCACGTTCTGGCTCCAGCCCGCCCTTGGCTTCTCTCCTGCCATCCTGCTTTGCTGTGCATGCTCTGCCCGCAGGCAGACAGCACTGCTCGCAGCTTTCCAGCATCCGTGGATCACTCAGGTGGACCTTCCACTTGGAAGAGCCTTCTCTATGTTTCTAAATGTCAAGATCATAACTATTGTTCAAGATCAGGGAGTCACAGGCTTCCTCCCCCTGTGAAGGCTTTCCTCCCCTCCCTCCCACCAGGCAGTCTCTTCCTGGCGGAGTGTCCGCACTTTTCTCTAATGACTGTGACTCTTCTCTGCAGCTCCCACGTATCATAATTATCTTGAGCATAACTTGCCTCTTCTGCTGGATTGCAGGGCAGGGCCTTTGCCAGTCATCCCAGTGACTCCCTGGGCCTGGTGTGAAGTCTGTGTGCAGCCAGTGGTGGTTGAAAGAGAGGAGATGCTGGGGGCCAGACTGAGCCGAGGGGCCGAGATGGCAGCTGAGGCTGGTGTGTGGAAACCAGGTAGATCTGGATCCGAGGGAAGTAAGGAAGTGAGGGATGTAACCAAGGATGAATTGTTACAGATTCACACAGCTCTTCTTATTGGCATGGTAAATGGTGACTGAGGGCTTTCCAGGTGGCACTAGTGGTAAAGAACCTGCCTGCCCATGTAGGAGATGAAAGAGACGTGGGTTCCATCCCTGGGTCAGGAGGATCCTCTGGAGGAAGGCATGGCAACCCACTCCAGTATTTTTGCCTGGAGAATCCCATGGGCAGAGGAGCCTGTCAGGTTACAGTCCGTGGGGTCTCAAAGAGTCGGACACAACAGAAACGATTTAGCACACATGCATGCATGGTTGGTGAATGCACGGATAAGATATTATTGTGGGCAGATCCAGTGTGGGGAAATGAGATGTGTCTCACCTGACAGGTGAGAGCCTCCACATGCCATTGCACCTGTCTGAGCGAGCCAGGTGACCCCTCAGACTAGAATCCAGCACGGAGGGAACAGCTCTAGCTGTGTGGAGCTGGCTTCGCCCATTCCTCTTTTGATTTTGTCCAATAAGCAAGCAGACTCTTCGTTCATTCTTTCAACAATTAATTACTCATGATCCAGGCACTGAGGTGCAGGGGGAAATCAGCTGGTGTCTGTCATTTATATTTGCTGTCTTTATTGACTTTTTGTTTTCCCTGAATATTTATGAAAGTCTTAAAAAAAAAAAATGCCAGCCTGCTTCAGCTGCCCCATCGGGAGGAGATTTGGCTGGAGTTTTAGGGGCGTGGATGCAGGGAGATCGTGGGGTTTCCCCGGTGGCGCTACTGGTAAAGAACCCGCCTGACAATGCAGGAGATGTTAAGAGATGTGGGTTCGATTCCTGGGTCGGAAACATCCCTTGAAGGAGGGCATGGCAACCCACTCCAGTACTCTTGCCTGGAGAATCCCAAGGACAGAGGAGCCTGGCGGTCTACAGTCCAGGGGGTCGCAAAAAGTCAGACATGACTGAAGCGACTTAGCACACACACACGTGCAGGGAAATGGCAGTGAGCTGGGGAACTGTGTGTCAGGGGGTGGCCCTTAGGAACACAGAGTTGAATTCTTCGTCAGCCCACACTCTAGTCGGAGACCCTGCTTCCTGAGCTCTTCTCTGCCAAGCTCCTGGGCGCTCTGGGTTTATCTTTAACAGGGTCCTCTCTTTTCATGAAATAGTGCCGTGGAGTGGTTCAAACACAGGCTGAGAGAGGTGTGCCCGGGTTTGCCTCTCCCCACGAGCGAATTACTCAAGCTCTCTGAGCTGGCATCTCCCTCAGGGAGTGGGTATACCAACGACCAGGGTGGGGTGTGTCCTGCGCTGACTACATGAGCACCATAGTAAGTCTGTAACAAGCGACAGCTTTCATTGTCATTATTCAGAAGTGGGAAAGATGATGGGTTCCCTTGTCAGCACAGAGAGAAGCAAAAATGCAAAAGGCAAAGAAGGAGCTGTGGTCCCTTTTCCTGAGGGCACTGGGCTCACATACCCTTTTCTGCACCTTTTTGGCTCATCCTCCAATGGCCTTAGTCACACACAGTTTGGCCAGGGTGATGGGTTTGCCTTGGGGCCCTGAATGCAATGAATAGGCTACATGGCTAAGGAAGCATTGAACCCATGATCCTGGCTTTGTTAGAACAAAGGTTAAAACCTGGCCTGCAGAGTTGGTGGCTGGGCAGCCCTTGATATCATCCGGTCATGTGGGCCTCCCTGAGTATGAGACCCTTCCCAAGGGGTGCCTGGGAAACAGCTGGAGTCACAGATGACCCCTCCCCTTCCAGAGTCCAGGGTGAGATCTCCCTCCTTTCCCTTCCCAGGGAGCACCATCCATGGCCATCCCCATGGAAACCGTGATGGGCATCCAGTGCGGGGAGTGGTAAGAGAGGGATGAGGAGGAAAAATAATCAACAATGACTTGTCTGGGGAAAGGAAAAAGGAGGGAGAGGGAGGAAGGAGAAAAGAGAAGGAGGCAAGGAGAGACAGAGGAGAGAGAGAGGAGAGAGAGAGAGACGAGGAGAGAGAGGAGAGAGTCTTTTCTTTGGGGAAAAATGGAAATTTAATCAGATCAGTTTTTATAGTGCAAATAGAAAATCAGTTTTAATAAAGCCAAAAGGAAATGCAAAACAGCCGCTTGAGATGGAGATTGTGTTAAACAGGCAGCTCTTTAGGAGTAGCCGAGTCTGGGGTGTTTATTGTGCACAGACAGAGCAAGGAGGAGGGATTTCTGGCTGAATTTCAAATAGGCGTTTGCTTTGGCTTTGGGGGTGGATGATATGCCCCCTCCTCGGCCATCCTTCCCACCCCTGCGCCCATCTGTCTATGAAGGAAGCCTCCCCGGTGAGAGGAGAAAAAGAAGGGGAAGGTGGGGACAACTAAGGAGGAGAAGACACCTCCCCTTCCTACTGAGTGTTGGCCCCCAGGACCCCCAGCCGCCGGGCCCACTCCCTCCAGCCGGCCCTAAGTCTGGACTCTGCCCTCCACGGACATACCCACTGCTTTCAGTTCCTGATTCTTAATTATAGTTCTGGACCAGCTCTTGGTTTTATTGCTTTCATTTATTATGAGAAGACCAGTGTCTGTTTTTTGAAACGGCTATCTGGTCAAATCACGGTTGATAAGCAGCACTGAACTGTCTTTTTAAGACAGGCCAAATTTATCACACTTAAAAAAAAAAAAGCAAGCCTTCGATGGCCTATTAGAAAATTTCCCCCGTTTTTCCCAGAGTGACATTTTAGTAAAAGGCTTTATTTTTCCCCTTAGCTTTCACAAAATCATCGCCTTGAAAAAGAGAGAGGGAGGGAGGGCAAGACGCAGGGCACTTTGGTGGCTGTTTCATGGAATATACAGAGGGCATTGAAAATCACAGGATCTGTCCTGATGGGACTGTTAGCTCGGGGAGGGAAGGAGGGGCCCCTGGCACGTGGTTGTCAGCTGTTATTTTTATAATTAGAAGAGAAACTACAGTTTACATTTGGTAAAGACAGCTATTGGAGGCCGCAAGGAAGATGTGGGGTGGGGCCAGAAGGAAGGGTTGAGAAGAGTAAGGTTGGGCCAGATGGGGGCAGGGCCCAGCCTGGGGGCTCCTGGGGTTAATGAGCTCATTTGTCACTTTTGAAGCTGACTCAGAGCTGGAGAAGAGCTCACAGCTCTCCACCCCACTGTCCTTGCTGAGCAGCCACCACTGCAGTCTTCATCGGAAACCGGGGTGGCTGGGTGGGTGGGGAATTCAGGCACTGGGCTACAGGGGTGGGGGCAGGGGAGGGTCCAGGCAGTGATCTTCTGTGTCGGCAGAAGCCTCTGACCATCTGCAGGGACCAGGACGGGAGCTGGGGTGAGGCTGTTCTACAGGCTTAGCTAGAAGGAAATATTGGTCCTGTGCTGCTTACAGAGTTAGCTGTAGAAAGAATAGAGGTCCAGGGATGAGGGTGGGTCCTGGCTCCTTCTGAGTGGGTGGGGGCATCCTCAGGGCAGAACCTGTGTCTAATTCACCTGCGGACCTGCAGCACCCAGGGCGACTGTTGAAGGGGTGTGGGGTGGAAGAAATCAGTAGGCAGTTGGTGGTTCACCTCCGGGACACCCATGACCTTCCTGCCCCTCCTTGTCTCCATCCAACCCTCTGTGAAGGCTGTCCCATTCCTTCTTTGTCTCCTTTAATAAATTAATTTATTTTTGGCTGTGCTAGGTCTTTGTTGCTTTGCTTGGGCTTTTCTCTGGTTGTGGAGAGTTCGGGCTCTAGTTGCGGTATGCCAGCTTCTCATTGCGGTGGCTCCTCTTGTGGAGCACAGGCTCTAGGGTGCTTGGGCTCAGCAGCTGTGGGCCCTGGACTCTAGAGCACAGGCCCAATAGTTGTGATGCGTGCATGGGCTTAGCTGCTCCGAGGCATGTGGGGTCTTCCCTGATCAGGGATGGAACCTGTGTCTCCCGCATTGGCTGGCAGATTCTTTACCACTGAGCCACCAGGGAAGCCCTTACTTCCTTCTTTAATGCTTTCCTCTCCAGCAATATTTCTTTGGATGTCATTCTGTTATATTTTTTCAGGTGTACAGCAAAGTCATGGGAAATATATATATATTTCTTTTCCATTAGGGTTTATTATAAGATATTGAATATAGTTCCCTGTACTATACAGTAAATCCTTGTTTATTTTATATATAGCAGGTGTGTATCTATTAATGTGTGTGTATGTGTGTGTGTTAGTCACTGAGTCGTATCTGACTCTGTGACCCCATGGACTGGAGTCTGCCAGGCTCCTCTGTCCATGGAATTCTCCAGGCAAGAATACTGGAATGGGTTGCCATTTCTTTTTCCAGGGGATCTATTAATACCAAGTTCCTAATTTATCCCTTCCACCCTTTCCTCTCTGTGAGTCTATTTCTGTTTTGTACAATAGATATGCTCATTTATATAATTTTTTTAGATTCCACAATATAAATTATATGATATTTGTCTTTGTCTGACTTACTTCATTTAATATGATAATCTCTAGGTTCATCCATGTTGCTGCAAATGGTATTATTTCATTCTTTTTCGTGGCTGAGTAATATTCCATTATATATATATACACACCACATCATCTTTTTCCACTCACCTTTGCCTCCTTGGCTTCCATGGCTATTGTAAACAGTGTTGCCATGAACACTGGGCTGTGTATATCTTTTTGAATTAGAGTCTTCTCTGGAAAATCCAAGAGCATGGGATATTTTTTCATTTCTACGTGTCATTTTAAACAAGAAGATTTAATTGTTAAACAGCTACCTGCCTTTGTTCTGCCCCAGAGATCCAGAGGCGTGGTGAGGACGGTGGCCTCCTTCCCTCTGCTCACACTCCCGTCTTTCCTAGGCTGGATGCCCTTGGCCGTGCCCCACTCAGGATCTCCTTTCTTCTCCCTAACAGTGGGCACCTGACTTTGCAGCAGTGGAGCCCTGGACATCTGCTACCTTGAGATGCAAAACAAAGCTAGATTTGGGGGAACCTGGACCACATTGACCAGGGGCTTGGTGGTGGAGTAGAAAGGACTTGGGCTTTGGAGCCAGAGACCTGGGTTTGAAACCCAGCACTTCCATCATGGGTGAGCTTGGAGATTCTTTGACTTCTCCAAGCCTCAGTTTTCTCATCTGAAAAATGACCCAGGCTTGTTGGGATTAAATAAATGATGGGTGTAAAGCTATGCCCCTGAGCCTGGGACTCAGTACGTGGTCTCCCTCTCCTTGCTTGGGTAGGAGGCAGTGGAAAACGTCCAACTGGCACGTTCTGTGTTCAGGGTCAGAGGTGTGGACTCAGCAGGGTAGCCTGCGGCAGGTGATGAGAAGATGAGAAGGGCTAGGACACCCTAGGACTCCCAGGACCCCCAGTCCAGGGTCCCTTCTATCCCCCTTGGTGTCTCAGTCTTCTGGAGCCACCTCAGGTGGGCCACTCCGCTTGTCCTCAGCCGAGATGATCTCCAAGCTGGTCCAGTTCTACAAGCTCCAAATCACATGGCTCCACCTGGAACTCTGTGGATTCTTGGGCCTGGATGGTGGAGACCAAGCCGGGAGGCCTCACAGCTGAGCTGTTTGACCCTCCCTTGCAGACAGTATGGACTGGATAGCCCTTGCAAACAGGTCTCACATCAACAGAGGACTGCAACCCTCAGCTCTCAGTGAGGACACGCAGAGCAGGGCCATCGACCACTTGGTTTGCTGGGGACTACTGAGTTTCCCAGGATACAGAAGTTCCAGTGCTAAAACTGGGATGAATTGGGTTGTTGTTGTTCAGTCACTAAGTTGTGTCCAACTTTTTGCCACCCCATGGACTGCAGCATGCCAGGCTCCTCTGTCCTGCACTATCCTCTGGAGTTTGCTCGAATTCATGTTCACTGAGTCAGTGATGTTATCCAATCATCTCATCCTCTTCCAGCTCCTTCTGCTTTTGCCTTCAATCTTTCCCAGCATAAGGCTCTTCACATCAGGTGGTCAAAATATGGAGCTTCAGCTTATGACAAAGCTTAAATTCAGTTCTATAAATATTAATTGAAGCTCTGATATGGGCAAGGCACAAGGAGACGGTAATGACGGAAGCCAGCCTTACCTTGAAGGTGCTCAGAGCACAAGGAAGGAGCAGTTACAGCATGTGATTTGGGGGCAGACTGAGGCCTTTGCAAAAGTTAGGATGCTTGGAGGAGGAGGGTGAATTCTGGTTTAGTGGTGATGAGGGTGTAGCCAGGAAGCCTTCCCAGAGGAGGAAGTATCTGAAGTATTGAAGGCTGCAGAGATGTTTGCAAGGCAGACGGAGTGGAGGGAGGGTTGGGATGGAGCTCAAGAGGCAGGACCTGGAGACACAGGTATGAAAAAGCTGGGGTGTGTAATGGGGATGGGAGGCCCAAGGAATGCAGTAGCTGAAAGGTAAACTTTCCATTTCCTGCAGCATGAAGATGGGAGTGGAATGTGGTTGGGAAGAAGGAAGTCCTTAGGACCAGGGAGAAGCTGGGATGCCCTCCCTACCTAAGGATGGAGACATAATTTTCACAGTGTCCGGTTTCCATCTCAGCCTTCCAAGGCCTATGAGAATGTTACACGACTGCTTCATGCCAACGCTGCTGGCTCCCTGGTGTGGCTGGGTGCCTGGCCCATGGCTGGAAGCCAGTGGCCCAGAGCCCAGGGAAGCCAGCTGGTGACAGAATAGAGCTGTCCTGGCTTTGGCCAAGCCTACTGGTGCGTTCTGATCCAGCCTATGATCCCTGCAGGACCTCCTCTTGGATATATTTAGCTCAGCCAAGAGTAAGAAGGGTGGTCTGGCTCTGCTGAGAGAGTCCCCTTGCTCTGTTTCCCTTGCCTCTGGGAATCTGAGGACCAAGCCTCTTTGCAGGAGGAATCTGAGCTAAGTGACCTGGCCAAGATTAATTCCACTTCCCTCAGATCCTGCAGTCAGTGGGCCTGGGGTGGTTAGGAATCCATGGATCAGAGTCAGGCCTTGAACTCCATCCTTGGACTAAAGCTGGGGATGGGACCATTAGATGAATACAGGAATGACTAGTGGGCAGGCCAGGCTTATTCCTTTGACCCCTGTAGGAGAGAACACACTGCCATGGTCTATGTCAAATTCTTTTTGGAACACAACAGGTTATGATAAACAACCAACTAGTCAGCCAACCAACCATTCAATTGTGAAAATTTGACCAGAAGCTTTAATCAGTTCAGTTCAGTTCAGTCGCTCAGTCGTGTCCAACTCTTCGAGACCCCATGAATTGCAGCACGCCAGGCCTCCCTGTCCATCACCAACTCCCGGAGTTCACTCAAACTCACGTCCATCGAGTCAGTGATGCCATCCAGCCATCTCATCCTCTGTTGTCCCCTTCTCCTCCTGCCCCCAATCCCTCCCAGCATCAGAGTATTTTCCAATGAGTCAACTCTTCACATGAGGTGGCCAAAGTACTGGAGTTTCAGCTTTAGCATCATTCCTTCCAAGGAACACCCAGGGCTGATCTCCTTTAGAATGGACTGGTTGGGTCTCCTTGCAGTTCAAGGGACTCTCAAGAGTCTTCTCCAACACCACAGTTCAAAAGCATCAATTCTTCGGCACTCAGCTCTCTTCACAGTCCAACTCACATCCATACATGACTACTGGAAAAACCATAGCCTTGACTAGACGGACCTATGTTGGCAAAGTAATATCTCTGCTTTTCAATATGCTGTCTAGGTTGGTTATAACTTTTCTTCCAAGGAGTAAGCGTCTTTTAATTGCATGGCTGCAGTCACCATCTGCAGTGATTTTGGAGCCCAAAAAGATAAAGTCTGACAATGTTTCCACTGTTTTCCCATCTATTTCCCATGAAGTGATGGGACCAGATGCCATGATCTTCATTTTCTGAATGTTGAGCTTTAAGCCAACTCTTTTACTCTCCTCTTTCACTTTCATCAAGAGGCTTTTTAGTTCCTCTTCACTTTCTGCCATAAGGGTGGTGTCATCTGCATATCTGAGGTGATTGATATTTCTCCCAGCAATCTTAATTCCAGCTTGTGCTTCTTCCAGCCCAGCGTTTCTCATGATGTACTCTGCATATAAGTTAAATAAGCAGGGTGACAATATACAGCCTTGATGTACTCCTTTTCCTATTTGGAACCAGTCTGTTGTTCCATGTCCAGTTCTAACTGTTGCTTCCTAACCTGCATACAGGTTTTTCAAGAGGCAGGTCAGGTGGTCTGGTATTCCCATCTCTTTCAGAATTTTCCACAGTTGATTGTGATCCACACAGTCAAAGGCTTTGGCATAGTCAATAAAGCAGAAATAGATGTTTTTCTGGAACTCTCTTGCTTTTTCAATGATCCAGCGGATGTTGGCAATTTGATCTCTGGTTCCTCTACCTTTTCTAAAACCAGCTTGAACATCTGGGAGTTCATGGTTCACGTATTGCTGAAGCCTGGCTTGGAGAATTTTGAGCATTACTTTCCTAGTGTGTGAGATGAGTGCAATTGTGCGGTAGTTTGAGCATTCTTTGACATTGCCTTTCTTTGGGATTGGAATGAAAACTGACCTTTTCCAGTCCTGTGGCCACTGCTGAGTTTCCCAAATTTGTTGGCATATTGAGTGAAGTACTTTCACAGCATCATCTTTCAGGATTTGAAAGAGCTCAACTGGAATTCCATCACCTCCACTAGCTTTGTTCGTAGTGATGCTTTCTAAGGCCCACTTGACTTCACATTCCAGGATGTCTGGCTCTAGGTGAGTGATCATAGCATCGTGGTTATCTTGGTCGTGAAGATCTTTTTTGTACAGTTCTTCTGTGTATTCTTGCCATCTCTTCTTAATATCTTCTGCTTCTGTTAGGTCCATACCTTTTCTGCCCTTTATCGAGCCCATCTTTGCATGAAATGTTCCCTTGGTATCTAATTTTCTTGAAGAGATCTCTAGTCTTTCCCATTCTGTTGTTTTCTTCTATTTCTTTGCATTGATCGCTGAGGAAGGCTTTCTTATCTCTTCTTGCTATTCTTTGGAACTCTGCATTCAGATGCTTATATCTTTCCCTTTCTCCTTTGCTTTTCGCTTCTCTTCTTTTCACAGCTATTTGTAAGGCCTCCTCAGACAGCCATTTTGCTTTTTTGCATTTCTTTTCCATGGGGATGGTTTTGATCCCTGTCTCTTGTACAGTGTCACGAACCTCATTCCATAGTTCATCAGGCACTCTATCTATCAGATCTAGACCCTTAAATCTATTTCTCACTTCCACTGTATACTCATAAGGGATTTGATTTAGGTCATACCTGAATGGTCTAGCGGTTTCCCCTACTTTTTTCAATTTAAGTCTGAATTTGGCAATAAGGAGCTCATGATCTGAGCCACAGTCAGCTCCTGTTCTTGTTTTTGCTGACTGTATAGAGCTTCTCCATCTTTGGCTGCAAAGAATATAATCAATCTGATTTCGGTGTTGACCATCTGGTGATGTCCGTGTGTAGAGTCTTCTCTTGTGTTGTTGGAAGAGGGTGTTTGCTATGATCAGTGCGTTCTCTTGGCAAAATTCTATTAGCCTTTGGCCTGCTTCATTCCGTATTCCAAGGCCAAATTTGCCTGTTACTCCAGGTTTTTTCTTGACTTCCTACTTTTGCATTCCAGTCCCCTATAATGAAAAGGATATCTTTTTTGGATGTTAGTTCTAAAAGGCCTTGTACGTCTTCATAGAACCGTTCAACTTCAGCTTCTTCAGCATTACTGGTTGGGGCATAGACTTGGATTACTGTGATATTGAATGGTTTGCCTTGGAAACGAGCAGAGATCATTCTGTCGTTTTTGAGATTGCATCCAAGTACTGCATGTCAGGGGCAGAAGCCAGGAGGACCCCATGCCTGAGGGGCGGCAGCCAAGAGGAGCTACCCCACCTCTGAAGTCAGGGGTGGCGGCCGAGAGGAGCTACCCCTCATCCGAAGCTTTAATAGAATATCCCATAGGAAGGAGCCCAGGTGCCAGGTGCCCAGTGAGGACAGGACCCAGGCATCTCTCTTTATAGGGTAGCAGGATACTTGGCCTTGAGAGTGAAAGTGAACGTGAAAGTCACTCAGTCGTGTCCAACTCTTTGCGACCCTATGGACTATACAGTCCATGGAATTCTCCAGGCCAGAATACTGGAGTGGGTAGCTTTCTCCTTCTACAGAGGATCTTCCAACCCATGGATCGAACCCAGGTCTCTTGCATTGCAGGCAGATTCTTTACCATGAGCCACAAGGGAAGCCCTTGAGAGACTGGGTGTCAAAGGTTCCCATATTTTTTCCTGATCTATAGCTGTTTACCTATGAGGAAAATTTTTTTTTTGGATCCAAAGCTAGAAATGAATTCATATGGGTACTTTAAAAAAATAGATCAGAAAAAGACAGTGATGACACTATAATAATGTTTGTGTTGTATGGGGGGTGACTGGTGAGGAGTAGGGGAGCACGTGCTTATAGCCCAATGCAACAAGTTTGTCACCAGGCTAACTGTAGGTCACTTTGTTGGTGGTGTTCAGTCGCTAAGTCCTATCTGACTCTTTGTGACCACGTGGACTGTAGAATGCCAAACTTTCCTGTCCCTCACCATCTCCTGGAGTTTGCTCAGATTCACATGCATTGATTCAGTGATGCTATCTAACCATGAGCCTCTGTCGTCCCCTTCTCCTTTTGCCTTCAATCTTTCCCAGCATCAGGGTCTTTTCCAATGAGCTAGCTCTTCACATCTGGTGGCCAAAGTATTGGAGCTTCAGCTTCAGCATCAATCCTTCCAATGAATACTCAGGGTTGATCTCCTTTAGGATGGACTGGTTTGACCTCCTTGCTGTCCAAGGGACTCTCAAGAGCCTTCTCCAACACCACAATGCAAAAGCATCAATTCTTGCCTCTCTGAACCCTTGTTCCTCCCCCCAAAAAGCTGAATTCTTCATCTTCTTGGCCTTTTCCTTTTCTGTTCACTTAGAAATTTCCCCCGGTTGACTGAATTTTTAGGGGAAGGAGTCCTCTCCTCTTATTTTTTTTTCTTCTTGCCTTTGTATCCCGAGGGACTGTCACAAAGTAGAAACTCAATAAATGTTAGGCAAATGAATGAATAAACGTTTGAATAACAAAAATACCTGCTCTCTGGACCTCTCTCAGGATTATTGGGAGGATCAAATGAGATAATGCACATGAAAGCACTTTGTAAATTGCAGAGCTCTATACAAATGCAAATCATTCACAGCTTTGGTGGAAATTATTATTCAGATTATTATTATTATTTTCACTCTGACGGAGGACAGGAAGGAGGGGGCAACGGAGTCATCCCAGTGGTGGAAGCCAAGCTCCAGCCGCCCGCGGTGGGCAGTGCTCTCAAGCCTGCCTGGGAGTCTTTAAATCCTCGCAGGGTGGGCCCAGGCTGAGCAGCTGCTGGGGCTGGGGCAGAAGTTGCTGTTGGAACCCTGCCCATTCTGGAAACGGAAGCTATAAGCACATCGTATCCTGAACAAAATGAATTAAACGCCAAGCTCTAAATGAAAAAGGTTTTCTTTTTTTCTCTGTTGCTTCCAAAAAAAAAAATTAAGTGGAAAGGTGGTATGCTAGAAATGGGGTGATGGCAGAGAGAGACAGACAGACATGCAGGGTACCCCCAAACTCAGAGTTCAGCCCACCTCCCTAGGCTGAACTCCTGTTTCCAGTGCTATTATCCCACCTCTTCCCCCACTGGCCTGTGAGAGGGAGGGCGAGCCGGCTGGGTAGCCAGCAGACTCAGAGCAAAGGCGTGATTGATAATTGGCGACTGTAATTCTATAATTCATCTCTCTGCACCGCAGTGAAATTAAAAGAGTTTAGGTTCCCAAGCATAATGATCATCAATTAAACGCTGGGGAGATTTAGTGTCCTCATTTGAATTTTGTTTTATTTATTTAAACGTGTCTCCTTTTGGAGGAGGGAGAGTGGGGATTGGGAGCCCGTGAGTGAGGGGCTGGGGTGGGCGGGCGGCCGCTACCGATCAAGGAGAGTCTCCTAGGAGCTGGGTAGCTCAGGGCTGCCAGGGACGGCGGAGGGTGGAGCGCGGGCCGCGGGGCGGCAGGCAGAGCAAGACAGGGGATCCATCATCCCCAGGCCTAATCAGTTAATACTGATAAACTGCCAGCAATAACTGCCAATTGCGCCGCCGTTTGGAACTGCCAGTTCATTCATTTAGGGAGTGCGGCGGCACATCGGGGAAGTGCTCTGGCCCCCGCATCCTTTCTGTCTGTTCTCCTGGAGGAGATGGGGCATCTGGTGGAGGCCGAGGACCGCCGCTGACTCCTGCGGGAAGGCAAAGGAGCCCTGGTCTGCTTCAGGGTGGCCTGGCCGGCTGCGGGAAGGATCTGGCCGGGCTGGCCCACGGGCTACGCCGGCGGCCTATTTCTTCCGGACCTGGCTGGCTGGTTTGCTGATGGCACCTGCCCTCGGAATAAGGGTGCGAAACGTCCGAAGCATCAAGCCCGGATCTCTTCTCACAGGGCCAGAGCAGGAAGCCTCCGGAATCAGGGAGCTTCTCTCGGCCCTGTCATACCCGACTGTGACTCAGTGTCCAGCTCTGGAAAGGGGGCTACCCTCGGTGGCCTCTAGGGGTCCATCTAGCCCTGTGACTCCACCGAAACTACTTTGCTGTGCTGGCCTAGAGGTGGGTGGATGCCACACCCACCACCTTCCTGCTTCCTACCCCGGGAAGTTTGGCATCCTACTCCCCTGGCTCCACCTCTCCCTTCCCACGGAGCGCCTCCCCCTCCCCACGTTGCTGACCATTTTTTTCCTGGGTTGGTTTCTGCCGCAGTTTCCTGGCATACTCTGATTCCAGCTTCTCACTTGCAATCAAGAAACTAAAAATAGAGCATAAAGGAGCTCTCCAAGGGGGGGTGGGGGTGGGAGGTGGGGTGGGCAGAGGATGAGGAAAGTGCTGGGTTCCTCCTGGGAATGAGATCTCATCAGCTCCACGGAGGGAGTTAGAAATCCAATCCAGACCATTGGCAAGGGGGCGGGTGCAGGATGAGGAGCCTTCCTGATCACCGAGTGGGAAGCTTGAGAGAAAACCTGGTCGGTGCTCTTGCCTGGGGAGAGGGTGTTGGGGAGAGGGAGGGTGGGCGTTTAGGTCCTCAGGGTGTGATCCATAGCTTGCCCTGCACAGTGGTCGCCCCCTGCTCTGCTCCAAACAGGAGCTGAAATCCACAGACCCCTGGGTGGGAGACGTGGGCACCAGAAGAGCCTTGTGTTCTAACTCATCCGCCAGGAGGGGGCGCCCTATTCTAAAGTTAACAAAGGCAGCTGGTGCAAGCTGAGGCCCTGGAGGCTTGTGGGGACTGGTCGTCGTTGTCCTACAGGGCTTGTGGACAACAGGACCCTCGCCACGGAATTCCTGCTTGCGACCCCGGGAATGATGTCTTTCCGATGATGAGGAATGGCTGTGGTCAAGCTTGACGTGACAAGATGGGCAACGTGGAGGTGCTGGGGCTCTTCGGAGAGAGCAGACTGAGGGGGAGTCTGGTCTCTCAGAGAGCAGGTCCCAGACCACAAGAGAGCCCTTCCTGCTGATGGATGGAGGGGTGGGAAGGCTGATTTCAGAGTCTGAAGCCCTGGGCTGCATCCCAGCCCTGGGCTGCCTTGCCCACATCACTTGTTCCTCTGAGCCTCAGTTTCTCCTCCCGTTTGGCAAGAGGTATTGTGCCAAAGCTCTGGGTGGTGGTGCGGTGCTCTGCAAGCACCACGGATAGGAGTTATAGCTTTCGTCTCTCAGACAAGAAAGCAGGCCGCAGCCTAGCCTTATATTCTAAGGCGGAGCACCACCCCGTCTGGTGCTGTCTCCCAGGTTCCTTTCTCACTCTGGGCTATCTTTAGGACCCATGGGGGAGGAAGGGAAATGGCTGATATTAGAATCCAGAGACTTGCCATGTTTTTGTACCAAGGATTCAAATCAAGATACTGTCTTTCAGTCTCCTCTCCGTCTGGCTGAACTCATTCCAGTTTCCTTACCGAGCCCGTTTCCATCCAGAAAGAGTTGGTCCTTGAAAGTGTGGTGATTTCTCCTGAGCTGCAGACATCCGGGCATCCCTGGTTTTCTTCGGTCTCATCTGCAAGGCCATCTCCTTCTAGCTTCTGAAAGAGCCCTTCTCGTTGTCCCTTCTTCCAGGAAGGCGCTCTGGGTTGATCTGAGGAGAGATAAAGGTGAGCCCAGTTCCCAGGGAAGCCCACCTCTCTTTATGGATCCACCATGTTTTGTCCTGTGCCCCGGTCAACCTTCTCTTCCCTGACTCGTCTGGTGTCAAGGGCTGTTTTGTGGCTCTCCACGAATGTCTTTGGCCTCTTGGGCAGATTGGATTGAGGAGCTCAGGGAGGGACGGGGGTCAGAAATGTGTTAGTCGCTCAGTCATGTCCGACTCTCTGCAACCCCATGGACTGTAGCCCTCCAGCCTTTTCTGTTCATGGGATTCTCCAGGCAAGAATACTGGAGTGGGTCACCATGCCTTCCCCCAGGGGCTCTTCTTGACCCGGGGATGGATCTCTTATGCCTCCCGCACTGGCAGGCGGGTTCTTTACCACTGCACCAGCTGGGAAGCCCGACTGCGGGTCAAGGACCTGACAGTTTTGTGTGGAATCTGTAAGAGCACCAAGCCCAAGTGGGCATGAAGCCCAACAAAGGCTTTTAAAAATTACCATGTGCTGTCCTTTCCTCTGATTACAAAAGGAATACATATTCATGGTCAAAAATTTGGAAAATACAGCAAAGCACAAAGGAAAAAAATTCATCCATATTCCACTAGCCGGAAGCAGCCACTATTAATATGGGAGGTGTGTCACCTCGCAGGCCTCCCCTTTCTCTCTGCTCTTTATCTCTGTCTTTCAATGGGAATCTCACGCAGTAATCCTTTTCTTTTTGTCACTGCCTCATCATAGTGTGGGGGGAGCATTTCCCCACGCAGCAAATGCTATACAGAAAGTGTAGCCAGGTGGTTTGGGAACCCCGGGAGGGTTGGTGGGGGGATCTCTGCACTGACAGATCCAGCTTCTTCCCCACTCCCAGTGAAGACAGAGGACCTTAAAAGCCATTGGCTGGAGGGGTGGCCCGAGAGGCAGGACAGTGTACACCCTGCAGTGTCCCTCGGTTGTCCCCAGAGTGTGCCAGGCTGATCCTTTAACCTCACCTGAGATCCCTTCCCAGCATCAGCTTTCTTCCTGCCTGGGTTCTTGCCTCAGACACAGCAGGCAAGTGGGGGGCAGGGAGCTGCCCGAGGTGCCAGTCACTTGGAAACTCATAATAAGGCTATAAATGTAAAGGGCTGCACCAGCAGTCACTTGGCATGGGAATGGAGCCTGGAGTCCTTTCCACCCAGTCATGTGCCTGAGAGATGGTAGTAACAAGGGAGCCAGTCCTGTTTAACTGCAGAACTTCAGTTGAGCTAAGTAGGGTGTGCATCTGGGGCCCGCCGCCTCTCCAAATGCTGAACAAAGGGTTACAGGATCCAGGCTTGGAGACCCTGCCCACAGGCATCATCCATCTAACTCAGCACAGCCCACCGACTTACCTTCTTTAATGCATCCTGAATTGGCAAAGCCGGTCTCCCTTCTACCTGTCTGGACTTTTTTTCCTCTTCAAACTCTGCTCAAGATGTTCTTGCTTTAATAACAACCTCCTACGCATAACCCCAAACTCTGATTCAAGATGGTGGAGTAGAAGGATGTGAGCTCATCTTCTCCTGCGAGAACATCAAGGTTGCAACTAGTTGCTGAACAACCATTGACAGGAGAATGTTGAAACCCACCAAATAAAGATACCATGTCCAAGGACAAAGAAGTCACAACGAGGTGGTAGGAGGGGCACAAATGTATTAAAATCAAACCCCATACCTGCCAGAGACACTTGTGGGGCACAAACAAAGCCTTGTGCATACCAAGACCCAGGGGAAAGAAGCAGTGACCCCCACAGCAGACTGAACCAGACCTGCCTGTGAGTGTTTGAGGGTCTCCTGCAGAGGTGTGGGAAAAGGACTTGAATAGATGGTATACAGATGGCCGGCAAGCACAAAAAGATGCTCAACATAACTAATCATCAGAGAAATACAAACAAAAGCCCAATGAGATATCACCTTACAGCCAGATGGCCACTGTCAAAAACAAAAACAAGTGTTGAGGTGAACATAGAGAAATTGGAACCCTTGTGTACTTTTAGTGAGAGTGTACAGTGGTCCAGTTACTATGAAAAATACTATGGTGGTTTCCCAAAATAAAAATTAACAAAAAACTACCATATGATCCAGCAATTCTACTTTTCCACTTCTGGATATGCATCTAAAAGAATTGAAAGCTGGATCTCAAAGACATATTGGCACACTCACATTCACAGCAGGATTGTTCACAGTGTCCATGAGGGAAGCAGTGCATATCCACTGATATGTTAGGGGAACCACTGGCTGACCACCTCAGCCAGACCGGATGGTAACCCCTTGCGTGAGTTATCTTAAACAGGAGGTCCTGGCAAGGAATGTGGGATATTAACAAGTCACTACCAACCAGAAAATCCAGGAAAGATCAAAAGGAGACAGGAGATGCCAGTCCACGTGTCCTACCAACCTCCCAAAACCCTTCTCACAGAAAAACACCTCAGCCTAGTGATGCATGCACCACCAGGACGGATCTCCGAGTCAGAATGATTGGCTGGAGGCAACCCAGAAACTAATAACCCCATCATTGCAAAACCCAAGATATCAAGCCATGTGGCAGAGCAGTTCTCCTTGATTCCCTTACCCTGCTGGTCTCTACCTGGGTGCCCCTTCCCCCCAAAAATCTCTTGCTTTGTCAGCATGGGTGTCTCATCAAATAATTCATTTCCAAGTGTTAAACAAGAACCTATTCTTAGGCCCCTGAAGGGGTCCCTCTTCCTGCAACAGATGGAAGAATAGATAAGCAAAATGTGTTATAAACCTACAATTAAATATTATTCAGCCTTAAAAAGGAAAATTCTGATACATGATACAACATGGACGAGCTTTAATAACATTTTGTTAAGTGACATAAGCTAGTCACAAGAAGACAAATACTATATGAGTCCACTATGTGAGGTAGCTAACATATTAAATTCATGGACGCAAAATAGAAAGGTGGTGGCCAGCAGCTTGGAGGTGAGGGAAAAAAGTTACTTTTAAATGCATATAGAGTTTTATAGTTTTGTGAGATGAATTGTTCCAGGGGTCTGTGGCACACCAAAGTAAAAAACTTACTACTGAACTGTACACTGAAAAATGGCTACTATGGTAAAATTCATGTTATTTTGTAACCACAGCTGAAGGCTCTTCCTACCTTCTCTGGCCAGCCCAGCAAGGAAGAAGCTCTCCTTCAACAGAACCCTTAATGTGCTTACATTTTCTCAGCTACCCTCTCAAACTGACCTGTTATGTTTTTGTATGTTCATATTCCAGCTTCTCTTCAGTAAGTTTTATTTTATTTTATTTTTTTATTTGTGCTGGGTCTTTGTTGCTTCACAGGCTTTTCTCTAGGTGCCACAAGCAGGGCGCTTCTCTGGTTGTGGTGTGCAGGCTTCTCATTGCCATGGCTTCTCTTGCTGCGGAGCACAGGCTTTAGGGCATGTGGGCTTCAGTACTTGCAGCGTGTGGGCTCAGTAGTTGGGGCTCCCGGGCTCTTAGAGCACAGGCTCAGTAGTTGTGGCACACGGGCTTACTGCAGCATGTGGAATCTTCCTGGATCAAAGGTCAAACCTGTGTCGCCCCTGCATTGGCAGGTGGATTCTTTACCAGTGAGCCGCCAGGGAAGCCCTCAGACAAATTCTCTGAAATCAAGAATAGTCTTTACCTCTTCATTTTTACCCACGGAACCTAACACAGTGCCTCAAACTCAATCCAGTTAATATTTGCAGATTGAACCGTCAGTTTCCTTAATAAAGTTTTGGACAGTGGGCTGGAGAGTGATAAGTAGAGGCGAGAGCAAGCACAGAGGAGAAAAGCAGGAGAGAGTGCCTGGGTCTGAGGATGACTTCCACATATGGTCTATGAATTGACTGTTTAGGCTGCTACATCTGTTCCTGGTGAGTGTAAGTTCTTGCTTTGTCATGAAAGAATTTGGAGATGAAGTGATAGGTAAGAAGTGGATTTGTTTGGAGAGAAACACACTCCACAGACAAGAGTGTGGGGCATCTCAGAAGTTGAGAGAGAGCCTGGAAATACGATGTGGCTAGTTTTTCTGGGCTGGGTAACTTCATGGGCTAATAAGTGGGAATGTTATTCCAGTTATTTTGGGGAAGGGATAGGGATTTCCAGGAATTGGGCTTTTGGGCCTTTTATGGTAGGCCTTGGAACTGTCATGGGTGAGAGTGTCATTCAGCATGCTTATGTATTATGATGAGTGTGTGATGAGGCTCAAGGTCTGTCAGAAATTGAGAATCTTTCACCATCGTGGTTTTCACTGGTTTCTGTCATGTGCTATGGCATGCCATTCTTTGAAGCGTGTGCCCTGCCCGCTTCCCTCCTGTTTCACGTCTATTCGTGAGTCGGCTTGTGTGGCTCACACTAGTTCTACGTTGCACACACCTATGAGATTGGGGGGAGGGGACAGACCATGGGTCTCTCACCTTGAGTTAGACCTGAGCAAATGGTATTCGGACTCTTCCAAAGGTTTCAAACTAAAAAATGTTGGCAGGCATTAACCTGAACCTCCTGGGACATGTACCTAATTTCACTTTTCTTTAGAATTCCTAGAGAAACAGATTCTTGACTCTCCTCGGGAACACGGATTAGTGTCTTAACAGCTCTTCTGCTGGGAAAGTTTCTCCTGACCCCCTCACCTCCGTCCCTCTGGCTGCCATGTAACCTTCTCTACTGAAATGGAGAACAGTCCTCTGCACCATATCCCTCGTAGATGCTTTTTCAAAAACTGAACTTTCACAGAATAAAGATCCCTCACATGAGGTATCTGTAATTTTCTCTTCGTAGGGTGGCTCCTCTGCTAAATTAATTATCTGGTTCTCTTGAAAAGCAATCTTTTCCCCCAGTTCATGTTCGTTCTTGACCTAACATGGCCACTCTTGGCCTTTTGAATGATTTGCTTCTAGCCGGGAATTAAATTTCCATAGCAACATCGGCAGCCATCTTGAAGGACTCTCCAGGCCGCGTTTCCATTCTCTGCCATCTCCAACACAGCCGGGCGTTTGCTTGCTTACAAGTCATGTGTGTATTTTTTCTCATTTCAGTTGGTGTGGACAACAGCAGTGGCAACTCAGACTGCTAATGGGATGAACAGAAAAATACATGAAGGAGCCTGCCTGCTTTTAGTTCCTGGGGGCCCTGAGCTCCCAAGGAAACATTGGTGTTTACTTTTTAGCTTCACAGCATTTAAAAAAAAACAGTGGGGATTGGAGGTTTTCATCTTATTTATTTCTGAATCACCTGGGCCTTTTTCTGAGAGCAGGGCACCCTGCTAAGCTCGAAGCAGGAGAGAGGCCTGAAACCTAGGTTTGGGGATATGTCTGTTTGTTTAAAGTTTTATTATTTATGGCTTTTTTTAAGTAAACCATTAGAAATGTGAGGATTCCACACCCCCCACCCCCCAACACACTGTTCAGCTCCCTATCGGTAACTCTGAAAGGCACTTAGTTAACTGTGGAATCAATTCCTTATGCTGTAACATGCCGTTCAAGGCCCCACTTCCCTGGCCTCAGCCTGCCTTCTCAGTCGCAACTCCCTGATTGCCCCTTGGGTTCCTACCAAACAGGATATTAGCATGTTGTCAGAACACGCCGGACACTTAGACCTGTCTGCCCTGTGCCTGTGAACTTGCAGTTTTCCTTCTCCCACCCACCTGCTGAGGTTACTCCTCCTTCAAGGCAGGGCTTCCCAAGTGGTGTGTAGTGAGGTGCTAATTCCCCTTAGCCCTGAGTTGCAGCCAGATGGGGCTGGGGCCACTGGAATCCTTCCTGGCCTGTGCTCCCATCCAAGGGCAGCCTTACCCATTTTTCCCAATGAGCCAGCCAGCTGATCCCATTTTCTGTTTGTGCCACAGGGTGAAAAGGCTGGAAAGCTTTCTTTAAAGGCCAGCTCAATGCAGTTTCCTCCAGAAACCCCCTCCAGGGCCATCCAATCAGAAGGCTCCATCCCTCCCCCAGATACCTCACCCAATCCTCATGATTGACTTTGTATCTTAGTTACAATCCTTATGGCCTGCTCTGTATCATGGATGTTTAGTGCTTTTTATAGGCATCCTCCTTGTGTCCCTTTCCACAAGAGATTGGAAGAATTTTGTAATTTTTGTTTTTGTTTAGCTACACACAGTGATTTTTAATAAGAAATATATATTTGGTCTTCATGCCTGTTTCTAGCACAGAACTTCTAAAACCCTAGGAATTTCCTAGTGGTGGTGCTAGTGGTAAAGTATCCTCCTGCTAATGCAGGTGATGCTCAAGAGACATGGATTCGATCCCTGCATTGGGGAGATTCCCTGGAGTAGGAAATGGCAACCTGCTCCAGGATTCTCACCTGGAAAATCCCATGGACAGAAGAGCCTGGCTGACTACAGTCCATGAGTTACAAAGAGTCAGACAGGACTAGGCACACAGTTGGAACTATGGATTGGAAACAGTGATGTAGGTGTCTTTTGTTATGTTAATAGTGTTATGTTGTGTTAACGGTGTTTAGAATGCCCCTAGGTCCTCCTTGGGTAGGGGCTGGTTGCCAGAGGAAGCAACCTGTGGTTAGAGGATTGGAACTTTCAGTTCTCCACCCCCACCTCCTGTGGGAAAAAGGGGCTGGAGGTTGAATCAACTGCCAATGACCAATCAATTAATCAATCCTGCCCGTGTAATAAAGGCTCTGTAAAAACCCAGAAGGATGGGGTTTGGACTTCCACGTAGATGAAAATGTGGCAGTTTGGGGAGTGTCTTGGCAGGAGAGGGCATGGATGCTCTGTGCCCTTTGCCATATCTCACCCTGTGCATCTATCTCTTCTATCAGGCTGTTCCTGACTCGTACCCATTTATAATAAACTGGTAATCTAGTAAGTCAAATGTACTCTGAGCTCTGTGAGCCACTTTAGCGAACTAATCAGACTCGAGGAGGAGGTTGCGGCAAACAGATTTATAGGCTGTCAGTCAGAAGCACAGGTGCAACCTGGACTTTCAACTGGCTTCTCAACTGGGGTGTGTGTGTGTGTGTGTGTGTGTGTGTGTGCATGCACGCACACACATCTGTGGGTGGGGTGGGGGAGCAGTCTTGTGGGATGGAGCCCTTAACCTGTGGATTCTGATGCTGTCTCTGGGTAGGTGGTGTCAGATGTGAGTTGAATTGTAGGACACCCAGCTGGCGTCTGGAGAGTCATTTGTTGAGGTACCATACCCCACTCCCATGTCGGATTTCAGGGGGCAGAACGCAGAAGAGTCTAGGTCTTATCCAGCAAGTATTTGGGATTCCTTAAATGTCTGTCAATTTGAAATCTAGAGCTTCTGTAATCATAGCTTGTCCTCCTTGATATGCTGCTTTTATTCTAATGGCCCTACCAGTGTTCAAAATATTTTGGGAATTTCTTTCCTGGAATTGCTCTCAGAGAAATTTTATGAGCCAAAGAATAAAACTAGTCTCTTTTCTTTAGACTCAAACAACATGTATTTAATTTTCATTTTGTTGTCATTGTTAGTCAACAAATATTTATTGAGCCCCAGGCACCTAGTTGTTTTTTTAAAATTTAATATAAACGACTTGTCTACCGTATTGGCAAGATTTGGCTCCAAATAAGTTTGATTTTTTTCCAGAAATCAAATCTACCCTCAAAACATTAAAGATTTACTATCTTGGAGCAGACTCACAACAATGAAAGCAAGGAATACAAAACAGCAAAAAAAAAAAAAAAGAAAAAACCCAAACTTAAACCAAAACATAGTGAGTGGTAGTAACATTGCTGGAATAAATGCAGAGACTGCCAAAGTATCAGCTTGCAAAGGACAGCATTAACTTGGATGCCTAAGCTCTGGAGTGTTTGTTAAAAGGACTCAGTCTCCCTGGCTTATGTCACACCTTGTTCTGGTATATGTCACTCACTAATGACGAGTCAATGCAATGTGGTTAGATTATTCCATTTGAAGCCGATGGCTGCAGTTCATGTCCCTGCTCTGTCGTCTACCAGCGGGGCTGCCTTGGGTAGTCATTTAGAGTGTCTGGTGATTTCTCGCCTGTCTCATGGTGGACAGTGCCTACATTATAGGGCTGTTGTAAAGATGATGGTGACTAAAGCATCTCTATATATTTTGGATTATAAGTCTCCCCTGCCGCCCGCCCCCCCCCACCAGAGAATAAAAGGGCTAAGGATGGTAACGATAACCCTGTATACGAGACAGCAAAAGAGACACTGATGTATAGAACAGGCTTATGGACTCTGTGGGAGAGGGAGAGGGTGGGAAGATTTGGGAGAATGGCATTGAAACATGTGAAATGTCGTGTATGAAACGAGATGCCAGTCCAGGTTCAATGCACGATGCTGGATGCTTGGGGCTGGTGCACTGGGACGACCCAGAGGGATGGTATGGGGAGGGAGGAGGGAGGAGGGTTCAGGATGGGTTCTTAAATTTGTAAGGAATATATTAAATTAAAAAAAAATAAATAAAAGGGCTAAGGAATAAACGTTGCCTTCAAACTTTCGGAGACTTAGATACAGACTGAGCTTTAAGTTTTTCTCAGATTCCTCTGAAGAGAATAGGAGAAGCCTGGCATTTTGTTGCTATAGGAAAATGGTTAGGCCAGGGAAAGGATGTGTGAATAAAGGAGAAGGTTGCGTGAGGGAAATCATTTCTGGAGAAGCAGCATCCTTGTTTGGCTGTGTGCATGAAGGTGATGCCTGACTTCTTCCTGCACGGTAGCTATTTGGATGACACTTGGACCTTCTTCTGAGTTGTGGGCCCTGCCTTCTCCCAGCTGCGCTCCTCTGGGCATTGGGAACTGGAGCCTGCTGGTCAAACCTCAACTTCTCCAAGAAGCTTTCCCAGAGAAACGTGATTATGATGTAATAGATATGGTCACATCATACAAACCCACTCACTTAACTCTAGAGGTGGGTACCATAATGGCCCCGTTTTATGGGTGAGGAAATAAAGGCCCAGCTGCTACTGCTGCTAAGTCACTTCAGTCGTGTCCGACTCTGTGCGACCCCATAAAGGGCAGCCCACCAGGCTCCCCCGTCCCTGGGATTCTCCAGGCAAGAACACTGGAGTGGGTTGCCATTTCCTTCTCCAATGCATGAAACTGAAAAGTGAAAGTGAAGTCGCTCAGTCATGTCCGACTCTGTGCAACCCCATAGACGGCAGCCCACCAGCCTCAGCACTCCTTGACCCTAACCCTAACCCTAATTGAGAATTCAAAGATTAGTACAAATGAATTAATTACTTATCATATTCATTGTTTGTCCTCTTTCCACCAGTGTCCAGGCTCTGGGAGGTGAAGAATTTTTGTCTTTTTTATTAACTACTGAATCCCTAGTACCTAGAATAGCAGAAGTGCGCATAAGAGATGCTTAATGTTTGTTGAATAAATGAACTTGTTAATACCTTGTAATACATTAATGTATTTAATAAAATTTTTAATTGAAGTTTAGTTGATTTAAAATGTTGTGTTAGGAAAAAAATGTCTTAGTTTCTGGTGTATAGCAAAGTGATTTGGTTATACATATATATACATATTCTTTGTCATTTTTTTCATTATTTTTGTTTTACAAGTGCATTATTTTTTGTAAACCTTCCTTTATTATTTTTAAAGCATGTTGTTTTTTAGGAGTTCTGACCTGTGTGCTCCTGAGATTCTGACAGCCCTGCATTGCACAGCCCTGGATTTTAATCAGCGTTATTAATTAAGATACCAGCTTTAGTCTGGGGAAAGCATATTCCCCACTCAAAGCTCATTTTCTGTGGGTACTTTTCCCAGTTAGAGGTGATCAAAAGCCCCAGAAATCAACTTGTCTCAGAGTTGTCATGATAAATAAGGCCCACAGACATGATTTTCCAGTGTTTGTTAAATTGTTTTTAAGTTGAATGCCTATTGGTGGGAATGCGCTCATCTCTACCGAGGTCCCTTATGCTGTGGTTTAACAGTCACAAACTTTCCCTCTTGGTCCCTAGATGGGACCACATGCTTCAAGTCCCACCCCATCCGTTTATAGCTGAGGAAACTGAGACTGGAGAAGGGGTGACTTGCCCATGGTCATGTAGCTGCTAGAGCCTGGAATCGGGTTCTCACTTCCCTT
Organism: Bos mutus; assembly: GCF_027580195.1. Lineage (NCBI taxonomy): Eukaryota > Metazoa > Chordata > Mammalia > Artiodactyla > Bovidae > Bos > Bos mutus. The sequence goes on from NC_091631.1 coordinate 52,726,487, forward strand.
TCAGCCACTGCACTTTCTTCTCCACCAAGACGTGTGCCCTGGGCAGGAGTGCCTTGTCTGAACAGGGATGAAAAGCAGATGTCGTTAGTCCCAGGGATGGTGAGTTTGGGGAGAAGGGATGACAAGGGGAGTTGCAGGGCGAGGGGCATCTCCTTGTCCTCCACCTCCACGTGGCCCCTATGCTCATGGGCTACCCCTTCAAATGATGGTATTTTCAACAAATGGGAGGGAAGCAAGTCTTTCTCTTTCCCTCTCCCCCCCCCCAGCCACCATTGTAATTAGTTGTCAAAAATTTTTAGATGGAAGGGGGAATGTTCAGGTCCTGATGAGATGATACAGCAAAGATTTCATTTCATCTTGAATTTGACATTAAACTTTAATAGTCTCAAGGACAAGAAGCCAAGAGATATCAGATGTAATGAGATAAAGCAAAGTTTCTCTGACAGCAAATTTGATCACAAATGGGCTCCAAGATTGCTTCTTTGATATAAATGAAACATAATTCATCTTCTAGCGCCCCGAATGGGCTTTCAGGCTAGGGGTGAGCCTGGCATCTCTCTTGCCTGGTGCTGACAAGTGGCAGCACGGGGAGGAGGCGGAGATGCCACTGGGCCCTGTCCGAGCAGTTCAGCTGCTCCGTCTGGGAAGAGATGGACCAGGCAGCGCGGGACCTGGAGGGCATGGGGGTTCCAGCCGGGGGCTGTGGACACCTTCTGCTCTGGGTTTTGAGTTGGGAGTTTCTCCTCAAACTCCAAAGGGCAACGAAGAATCAAACAGGGCGGGGCTCCCTCGCAGGTCTGGATTTCATGGGAAACTGTTCTTTTGATAATTTTCAAACTGGGTACTAAAGGTGTCCAACAGTTTACTTGCTTGATTTATCTTTTATCTTTTTTTTTTGCTTCTTTGCATTTTACACAGATCTTATTTCCCTGACCAGGGATTGAATCCATGCCCCCTGCAGTGTAAGTATGGAGTCCTAACCGCTGGACTGCCAGGGAAGACCCCTAACAGTTTATTTTTGAACACGCTGTCATGCTCCTCTGATAGGTCTTCCTGTCATAGTCCCTTCTTTCTGCACCTCCTACAGCTGCCTAAATTCAGATGTGCGTGCGTGCAAAGTCACTTCAGTCGTGTCCGAATCTTTGCAACCCTATGGACTGTAGCCTGCCAGGCTCCTCTGTCCATGGGGACTCTCCAGGCAAGAATACTGGAGTGGGTTGCCCCTCTCCAGGGGATCATCCCAACGCAAGGATCCAACCTGTGTCTCCTTTGGCTCCTGCACTGCAGGCAGATTCTTTACTGCTGAGCCACTAGGGAAACCCACATTCAGATGGTGTGGTGCTAAGTCAGATGGTATGATGGGGGTGGGTGGAGGGTTCTAGCCTCCCAGTCTCCATCAATTCCCCACTGGTTTTCTTTTCTTTTTTAAAACTAAAATAAATAAATAAATAAATTTGGCTGTGCTGGCACACCTCATGTGAAGAGTTGACTCATTGGAAAAGACTCTGATGCTGGGAGGGATTGGGGGCAGGAGGAGAAGGGGACGACAGAGGATGAGATGGCTGGATGGCATCACCAACTCGATGGACATGGTTTGAGTGAACTCCAGGAGTTGGTGATGGACAGGGAGGCCTGGTGTGCTGGGATTCATGGGGTCGCAAAGAGTCGGACACGACTGAGCGACTGAACTGAACTGGGTCTTTGTGGCTGCATGTGGGCTCCCTCCAGTTGTGGTGCTGGGCTCTTGGTTGCAGTGGCTCCTTCCGTTGTGGAGCATGGCTCTAGGATGTGGCTCAGTAGTTACGGAGCATGGGCTTGGTTGCCCCGCAACATCCTCCCAGACCAGGGGTCGAACCTATGTCCCCTGCATTGCAAGGTGAATTCTTAATCACTGGGACCACCAGGGAGGCCCCCCACTGGTTTTCTTAATCTTGCATACATTGCCATGTTAATCCTTGGGGGCCTGCTCCCTGCCTTTCAGCAAGATTACTGCCCTCAGCCGGCTTTGTGCCCACACTGCAGGTGCTGCTGCATCAGCATCCTGGGTCTGACTGGGGGCCCACTGCCACAGCCTCCCACCTCCAGCCTTTGCCCCTTCTGCCCCCTCTCCTCCAGTCACAACCCTGTAGATGCTTTAGGACAGATGCCTTAACCTGATGCCCCAAGTGCTTTTTCAGCCCATCTAGCACACCTGCTCTGAGCCCCTGCTTCCTCTTTGGGATGGGGGTGGGGGAGTGGAGGACCACACCCTCCTCCCTCTCTTGCTCCTGTGGGGCCCTCAGGAAGCCCTCCTCCTCCTTCGAGAACACCACTCACCTTCCTTCAATCTTGATGTCACATCTTCTGAGAACCCTGCCCTGCCCAGCTCTGCCAGAAGACAGCTCCCCTCCTCTGTGTTCCCAGGCCCCTGTAGGACTCCGGGTCTGTCTTCCCTGTTTTACTCTGTTCCTGCACCTATCTGTCTCCTTTTCCAGCCCCTGAGTGCCTCTGGCCGTGTCTTACTGATCTCTCTATATCCCTGGGTATGTTGTGGTACCTGGTATGAAGCAGGTAACCAGTGAGAATGTATTAGGGGAACATGAATCCTGGCCCATGGCATGGCCTTCTGGATGTGCCTGGCTCACTGTGGGGTTAAGAGAATCAGAATGCATGCACATTTATCTATCCGCCCAGATGCAACAAACACACCAAGTATAGTAGATGTTGTTCAATCGCTAAGTCATGTCCAAGTCTTTGCGACCCCATGGACTGCAGCATGCCTGGCTTCCCTGTCCTTCTTTTTCTCAGAGTTTACTCAAACTCATGTCTATCGAGTCAGTGATGCCATCCAACCATCTCATCCTCTGTCACCCTCTTCTTCTCTTGCCCTCACTCTTTCCCATCATCAGGGTCTTTTCCAATGAGTTGGCTCTTCCCATCAGGTGGCCAAAGTATTGGAACTTAAGCATCCATCCTTCCAATGAATATTCAGGGTTAATTTCCTTTAAGATTAGCTGTTTTGATCTCCTTGCAGTCCAAGGGAGTCTCAGGAGTCTCCTCTAGCACCACAATTCAAAAGCATCAATTCTTTGGTGCTTGGCCTTCGTGATGGTCCAACTCTCACATCCATACATGACTACTGGAAAAACCATAGCTTTAATTATATTGACCTTTGTTGGCAAAGTGATGTCTCTGCTTTTAAATACACTTTCTGGGTTTGTCATGCTTTTTTCCCAAGAAGCAAGCATTTAATTCAGTAGTTCAAACTAATACAGTAGTTTAAGCTAAATAATAATTTTATCCAAGTTCTCCTTGATCAAGATATTGGGATTGCAAAATTGAGACCAAGTTGAAGACAGAAGTTCTGCTGATAACCCTGTTCTCTTTTCTGAAGGTCCAATGTGAGGGCTCAGGTTAAAGCATCTTCACCTTTCTTAGCTGAAGACAGCTTGAACACCTGCTGAGGAGGGACTGTCCTTGGCGAGCACATGCTGACTTTGAGCTGTACAAACCTGCATTGGGAGGGCTGTGCTAGAGTAGAGCATGCATGGGAACTAGACAGGCCTCCCTGGGAGGCAGATTCAGAGCCAGGAAGCAAGGACTGGTGTGCTAGTTCAAATGGAAGGTGGCTTTGAGAGCTCTGGGTCCAACCAGAACTGTGGGTTTAGCCCAAATGTTCCTCAACAGATAAATGGATAAGCAGATGGTAGTATGTCTATACAATGGAATAGTATTCAGCCATAAAAAGGAATTGCATTGTGATACATGCTACAATGTGACGAATCTTAAAAACATGCTAAAAGAAATCAGGACTTCCCTGGTGATCCAGTGATTAAGAATCCACCTGCCAATGCAGGGGACACAGGGTTGATTCCTGGTCTAGGAAGATACTGCATGCAGCTCAGCCTGTGGACCAAACTACTGAAGCCCGCAGGCTCTAGAGACTGTGCTCCATAACAACAGAAGCCACTGCAGCGAGAAGGCCGTGCACCACAGCTAGAGAGTAGCCCCCATTCGCTGCAGCTGAGAAAGTCCGGGCACGGTGATGAAGACCCAGCACAGCCAAAAACTCAAAAAAGGGAAGAAACCAGTCACAAAAGTCATATATGAGTCCATTGCTATGAAATGCCCGGAAGAGTGAATCTATAGAGATAGAAAGCTTATCAGAGGGTGCCAGGGGTTGGGAGAAGGAAGTATGTGTATGGGGTTTCCTTTGGGAGTTATGGAAATGTTTTGGAATTGGACAGAGGGAGTGGTTGCCCCGGAGAAGGCAGTGGCACCCCACTCCAGTACTCTTGCCTGGAAAATCCCATGGATGGAGGAGCCTGGTAGGCTGCAGTCCATGGGGTCACTAGGAGTTGGACACGACTGAGCGACTTCACTTTCACTTTTCACTTTCATGCACTGGAGAAGGCAATGGCAACCCACTCCAGTACTCTTGCCTGGAAAATCCCATGGACAGAGGAGCCTGGTAGGCTGCAGTCCATGGGGTCGCTAAGAGTCGGACACGACTAAGCGACTTCACTTTCACTTTTCACTTTCATGCACTGGAGAAGGAAATGGCAACCCACTCCAGTGTTGTTGCCTGGAGAATCCCAGGGACGGGGGAGCCTGGTGGGCTTCCGTCTATGGGGTCGCACAGAGTCTGACACGACTGAAGCGACTTAGCAGCAGCAGCAGTGGTTGCCCGACACTGTGAACGTACTAAATTGTTCACTTTACTTTGTGTGTGTGTGGTGTTTTTTATTTTGTAAATTTTTATTTTATATTGAGGTATAGTTGGTTAACAATGTTGTGTTAGTTTCAGGTGAATAGCAAAGTAATTCAGTTATACATATACATCTATCTATTCTTTTTCCAATTCTTTTCCCATTTAAGTTATTACAGAATATTGAGCAGAGTTCCCTGTGCTATACACCAGGTCTTTGTTGGTTACCTATTTAAATATAGTGTGTATATGTCAGTCCCAAACTCCCAATTTATCCCTTCCCCCCTCCAGCTTTCCCCAGTTGTTCATTTTAAAATGATTAATTTTGTTATATGAATTTCATATAGATAAGAAATTACAGGCAAACAGAAAAGAGACTGTAGGCTTATTTCTAGGGGATCTGGATAAATTCTGCTGGTTGTCTTTCTCATCATCCTGAACTGTTCATGAAGCTGCCCACGTATACATGTAGATGTTTACCCAGGCTGTCACCCTGCACAAATCCAGGGGACACCATTGCCATGGTGGTCCACGCAGATGGAGCATCCTGGGCTTGTGTTCACCATAGTGTGCCGCTGGACTTCCGGCCAAGGGAGGGGTTTGGTGGACGCTTCAGGTCAGCCTCCTCCATCCGTGTCTTTTGCTCCCATAGTCATCATGGGATTCATTTCCCTCCCCCTTGCTGCCAACCAAGGGGACTGACCACTGATTATCAAGAATTAGTAGACAAAACTCTTGCCTGGAAAATCCCATGGACGGAGGAGCCTGGTGCACTGCAGTCCATGGGGTCGCTAGGAGTCAGACACGACTGAGCGACTTCACTTTCACTTTTCACTTTCATGCATTGGAGAAGGAAATGGCAACCCACTCCAGTGTTGTTGCCGGGAGAATCCCAGGGACGGGGGAGCCTGGTGGGCTGCCGTCTATGGGGTTGCACAGAGTCGGGCACGACTGAAGCGACTTAGCAGCAGCAGCAGCAGCGGACAGAAAGACGATCTTCCTTCTCTGTGGTATCAATCTGCATCCCAGTTGTCCTTCCTGTCTCCCAGCACCACACTTATTGCCAGCACTCTTTTGAGATCTAGGGCAAGGGAGGGGGAGAGGACCCTAGGCGACGACAGAAGAGACCCAGAGTCATTACTTTAATGGAGTCATTGGCTGTGCTTCCAAATCTTCTTATCAATGTCATTAGGATTAATTTGATCACATGCGCTCCCTCTCCTCTCTCTCTCTCTTCCCTCATCACAGATGACTCTCCTCATGGATGTCTTACCCTGGGCATGACAAGTTTCCAGGCATAGGGACTCATAGGCGGTGGTAGCGATGTGCAGGGGCTTCTGGTCTCCCTTCTGGAGGCGGGCTTCCCGGCTCTCAGGGCACTGAGTCAGAGAGGATCGTTAAAGGCTTCTAGCCTCTGTCTGGTGGTATCTCCCTAGAGAGCTAAGAAATCCCCTGTCCTGCTCCCATCGGCCAGAGCAGAGTTTAGGGACCATAGCTCCGAAGAGTCTTACTTTACCTCTTGATGCAGAATTCTTAAGCCTCATGAAATCCTCCACCCTGGTCCTAGACTCCTGTCCCGTCCAACCCAGTTCTCATAGACCAGAGATTTGTGATACAATCTTATCAGGGCTGTGTGGTAACCTGCATATACCATAGCAGGGGGGCAGTGGAGGCAGGGATCACCACATACCAGAGGCCTCAGACCCTCTGCCAGCGGCCTCGTGGGGAAGGGTCTGTGAGTGAGGGTGAGGGTCCTGTGCATGAACAGGCATTGTCTCCTTGGTTCTTGTCACTGTCTCCCCAGAGATGGCCTCTCTGAGACTGCAAGGTGGGAGGGGAACTTTCTGAGTTCTGGGCAAACTCCTATGTTCTGCCACCAATTTCCTCGGGCAACCTGATAAGCCAGTCATGTGTTTTCCTTCTGAGAAGACTCCATGGTGGGGCCTTATTCCCATCCAGGAAAGGTCCTTGGTGTGTTTGCTAACTGCCAATTCAGATTTCAATGGGGTTAGAAATATAGGAGTATGTGGCAGCTAAGACTGGCACCCATAATTAACCCTTTGTGTACTGCGCTGTGGGCACTTGCCTGGCCTGATGGTCTTTGCAAGGTCGAATGGACTCTGGGATCTGTGTATTGGACACTGGGTGAATGTTCCCCTCTAGCAGGCTGGCTCTGTTTTCTGTCTTGGAGAATGCCTGGGAGATGCCACCCGCTCTGCCTCTCTAGAGGGCTCAGGGTCAAGCCTCGTAGGGGTAGGAGGGGAGAGTTAGTCTCTGGCAGGATGCTGGAGTGAAAGCAGCCCCAAAGGGGCCTGAAACCTCTTTTCGTTTATTTGGCTGCATTGGGTCTGAGTTGCAGCACGTGAGATCTTGTTGCATCACGCGGTTGTGGCAAGTGGACTTTGTTGCTCTGTGACATGGATCTTAGTTCCCTGATCAGGGACTGAACCCACGTCCCCTGCATTGCAAGCTGGATTCTTAACCTCTGGACCACTGGGGAAGTCCCCTGAAATCTCTTAGAGCCCTGCCTGGGCCACTGTCTAGCCGTCTGACCTTGGGCATGTTATTTTCCTTTCTTGGGCTGCTAGTTGGCTCTGGCTGCTCTGACAGAATACCACAAAGTGGGTGGCTTAGAACAACATAAATGTGCTGTTTCACAGTGCTGGGAACTAGAGGTTTGAAATCAAGGTGTTAGCAAAGCCATGCACCTTTTGAAACCCCAAACCTGAATGAGTGTCCCTCCTTGCTTCTTTCAGCTTATGGTATCTCTGGACATTCCCTGGCTTTTATAACATAACTGCAAACTTCACCTGGCATTCCGCCTGTCTCTTTACATCGTCTTCCCTCTGTGTGTGTCTGTCCCTGTGTCCAAATGTCCCCCTTCTGAGAGGACATCTGTCATAGTGCATGAGGACCCACCCTAATGACCTCATTTGAACTTGAACACTTCTGTAAAGGCTCATTTCCAAAGAAGGTCACCAAATAAGGTCCAAATAACACCTGCTGGGAGTTAGAAGTTGAGTATAGCTTTTTGAGGGGTCATAGTTCTGCCTGGAATATGGAACGTGGCCAACTTAACCTATGTAATGAAGGTCGAAGTAGGCCCCTCCACCGTGGACCTTTGTTGATCCTTTACCACTCACCAGACACTTGCCCACGTTTTTACCAATGTAAATAAAAGAAAGTCTAAATTCCCCAACAGGGAGAAAGAAAGGGTTTGCATCAGTCGCTGTCAAACTGTTAAGATTTTCCTGGGGAGCAGGTTAACATGGCAACATTTTGGTCCTGCCCCCAGAGAGTCTGATCCAGGAGGACTGACTGTGTTTTTACAAGCTCCCTGTGATTCTGAAGCCACAGGTCCTTGGGCCTCAGTTTAAGACATTTCACCTTTCATGATACATATGTATATCAAAACATCGTCATACAACTTAAATATGTACAGTTTTAATTCGTCGATTGCTGCTACTGCTGCTGCTAAGTCGCTTCAGTCGTGTCCGACTCTGTGTGACCCCATAGATGGCAGCCCACCAGGCTCCCCCGTCCCTGGGATTCTCCAGGCAAGAATACTGGAGCGGGTTGCCATTTCCTTCTCCAAATACACCTCAATAAACATGGAGGAAGAGAAACACTGCTTTGCCTCTTAAAAAAAAAAAAAAAAAAAAAAAAAAAAAAAAAAAACCTTTATATTCATTAATTTTTGGCTGCCCTGGGTCTCCACTGCTATGCTTGGGCTGGTCTGGCTGCAGCCAGTGGGGGCTACTCCTCATTGCTGTACACAGGCTTCTCATTGCAGTGGCTTCTCTTGTTGAGCATGGGCTCCAGGTTTGAAGCTTCAGTAGTTGTGGCCCACGGACTTAGATGCCGGGTGGCATGTGGGATCCTCCTGGGCCAGGGATTGAACTGGTGTCCCCTCCATTGGCATGCAGATTCTTAACCAGTGGACCACCGAGGAAGCCCTCTGCTTTGACTTTTGTTCCAGACTCACATACTGTCCTCGTCTAAGAGGTGGAATGTAGATGCTGGGCTAGAGGGCTGGAGGAAGAGCTGTCTGAACTTGACCCTCAGCAGTTTGGATCCACTCTCAGGGGCTTTAGTTATGGTCCTACACCGAGAGCCCAAGACCGGGGAGGCTCCCCAGTTTGCATACCTCCCAGGCTCTTCTGTCAGGTCCCAGGGAGAGAGTCATGGCTGTGATGGAGGCAGGGGCTGGTGGGAGCAGTGGGCAACAGCCATCACCTCCAGGCCTGTGACAAATGCCATTTATTGTCACTGAGAGGAATCAGGCACGTTTTGCAGTCCCAGATATTGTTTCTTAATTGGTGAGACGGGGCTGATTTATTTGTTAATTAACAGATGGAGGCGCATGAAGTAATGTGGTTTTGTGTATTTGTAACTGACAGTGGTGGGTTTCTGGAGGAGCGCCTGAGGATGCAGGAACTGTCTGAAGAAGGGGCTGGGATAACGGATGTGATGGGAAGATGAGCCATCCTGGATAGGGAACCTAAGGCTACACCCCCTGACCAGGAAATCAGTGTCTCTTCTGGTTGGAAAAATTGTTTGGTCGAGTGAAAAAACCAAAGGTATTATTTATTAAAAATTCAGGTTTTCCTCCTTTCTTCTATTATTTCTTTATTCTCTTCTTCTACAAATATTGGATGTCTACATGCTGGGTACTGTGTTAGGTGCTGGGGGGCCAGCAGAGAACCCCATACACACAGTCCTTGCTTTCAGAGATCAATATCCCTCTTCCATGAAGTGGGATAACCCTAAAAGGGCTTTTTTTAAAAACTGAGATATAATCAATCTTTAATGTTTGTGTAGTTTAAGGCGAACAATGTGCTGTTTTGATACATTTATATTTGCATTATGATTGCTGCCATAGCATTAGCTAATATCTTTATCAAGTCACATATTTCTCATTTCCTTTTTATGTTAAGAACTGTTAAGATTTAGTCTCTTAGCATCTTTGAAGTTTATGATACAGTATGATGGACTAAAGTCACTATGCTGTGCACTAGATCCCCAGAACTAATTTATCTACTGGTTGTAGGGCATACCCTTCAGCAGCATCTCCCCTGTTTCCTTGCCCCCACCACCATTCTACTCTCTGTTTTTATAAGTTCAGCTTTTTTAGATTCCACATGTAAATGATATCATAGAGTATTTGTTTTCCTCTATCTGACTTGTCTCACGTGGCATAATGCCTTCAAGTTCCAGCCATTTTGTAGCAAATGGCGGGATTTCTTTCTTTCATGTGGTTGAATAATATTCTATTTTATGTATGTAAATACATGCATATATATTAAATATATATATGTATATATATCTCACATCTTTATCCATTCAGCCACTGACAGACACTTATGTTGCTTCTATGCCTTGGCTGTTATAAATAATGCTGCAGTGAATATGGGTGTGCAGATGTTTCTTTGAGATACTGATTTCAATTACTTTGGAAATAGACCCAGGAGCAGGATTGCTGGATCATGCAGTAGTTCAACTTTTAGTTTTCTGTGGGACCGCCATACTGTTTTCCATAATGGTTGCACCTATTTCCACCCCACCTACAGTGCACAAGGGTTCCCTTTACCCCACAACCTGGCCAACACTAATCTTTTTGATATAAGTCATCCTGACAGGTGTGAAGGATATCTCACTGTGGTTTTGATTTGTGTTTCCCTGACAGTTTGTGTTGTTGAAAACCTTCATATACCTGTTGGCCATTTGTATGTCTTTGGAAAAAAATGTCCCTTCTGGTCCTTTGCTTGCTTGGTGGCTCTGTTTACCCTGTTCCTCCACGCTTAGTGTGAAGAAAACAAGGATCCATGACTGCAGGATGCTTTGTAGCCACTCGGCTCTAATGCAGACCCAGCCACCCTGAACGATTGGTAAGTGCCTCCCCTGATTGAACAGATCTTGTTGGGGAGAGTGAATCATCCCCATTTCAATTCCAGTACAGCGGGAGGTCTTTCCCTTGAGGAACTCACACAGGGGCAGAAGCCTGGGCTTGCCTGCACTTAGGGGAATTTGCATGCCCCTAACTTGGGATGCCAGCATCCTGGACTTGCCTTACACCCACATTTATGCCTTTTAATTCCAAAGGTTGGTACCAGGCTTTTCCAAGGGATCCTTTCCTTTTGATGCATAATGCAAATTCTCTTTAAGACGCTGGCCAGTCAATGGCCGTGTCTGGGCTGAATATCTGAAGTTAGCCAGGGCCTACAAATTTCGTAATTTGAAGTGTTAGTGGTTTTCCTATTACATTGTGTCTTAGCACATTTAATCCTCATAGCAAGCTTATGAGATAAGTACTCTTATCACCCTCATTTTACAGATGAGAAAACAAGAGATGGGAAGGAATGACGTTTTCCTAGGAGATAAAGGTCTCCGGGCTGGTGGAAGGGCAGAGCTAAGCTCTGGTTCTATAGCTGGTGATTTTTAAAAATAAGTCATTTTATTTACTTGTTGAAATAAGATTTTATTTAAATAAATTTAATAATAATAAAATTTTATTTTAAAATTATATTATTAAATTATTATATTATATTATTAAAAATAATAAAGTTTCTCCCTAGGTTAAATGGACATAGCAGTAGTACCTGTCTCATTTATTTAAATAAAATAAATTTAATACTTGTCTCATTTATTTAAATAAATAAATTTATTTATTTTTGGCTGTCCTGGGTCTTTGTTGCTGCACAGGCTTTTCTCTAGTTGTGGTGAATGCAGGCTATTCTCTACTTGCGGTGCATGGATTTCTCATTGCAGTGGCTTCTCTCATTGAGGAGCAAGGGCTCTAGGCACTTGGGCTCAGTAGTCATGCTGCACAGGCTTAGCTGCTCCACAGCATGTGGAATCTTGCTGGACCAGGGATCAAACCTGTGTCTCCCGCTTTGGCAGGTAGATTCTTTGCCACTGAGCCACCAGTGAAGCCCTAGAGCTGGTGTTTTTAACTATCTTCCTCTCCCAGGATAGTGTAAGTCTTGCCTATGGCCAGATCCATGGCTATACTCAAACCTAATCTACCTTCTCTCTCTCATTTTCTGCACATGCTCACACCTGGATGGGTATCAGGACATAGCTGGGCTTGAAGTCACATACCCTGCAATGGGATGCTGATTTGTTTTTCCGTGACTGTTTGTCCTTTCCACTCTACGTTGCCATTCCCTCTTCTGTACATGTGGAGGAGCAAGTGAACAGCATCTTCAAATATGCTGAAAGAGGAATGGTAGCCTCCAGTGAAAAAGAAGTTGTAGGCAGGCAGTATAATGGCTGTGGGCTTAGGCTCTGGAGCCTGTCTGTCTGTGTCACAGGCCTTCTCTGCCATGAACTAGCTGTGGGACCTTGGGCAACTCACCTGTTTAGGCCTCGATTTCCCCCTGGGTTAAATGGAGATAGCAATAGTATCTGTCTCATATAGTTGTTGAGGCGATGGAGTTGGATAAGGCGTATAAAGTGCGTATCACAGCCGTGGGTAGAATGAACAGGGAATGAAGAGTGGTGATGCTGCTGCTGCTGAAGATCATGAGATGGACATATTGAAGGTGATGCTGATGAAGAAGGTGGAAGAGGAGAAGGGGTCAAGCCTCATGTGAAAGACTTTACAAACGTCCTCGCCACCAACTTTGGGGAGAATATGCTCATCTCTCTGGCCCAGAAGAGGCTGCTTTTTAGCTATGGAGGAAGCATGCCTTAGCAGATGTAGAAAAAGAGGAGCAATTTTGAAGTGTTCCCCTCTTGGGGGGTCAGCGCGTCCACACACATGCGCACTGGCCCTCTGCTCTGGGAGCATTTTGACAGAGAGCCAGGCGGAGTCGCAGTGCCGGCTTCCAACTCCTTCTATTCAACGCTGCAGATCTCTTTGCTTCAATCTATGAAAACAGATGGTATAAGCAATTAGAAAGCCAAACAGCTTTGCTAAGATCCAAGAAGGTAACTGTTCCTGCCAGGCATTCATAATAGCTACCATTGTGTCCCAATTAGGTGTCAGGTCCTCGGCAAAACAGTCAGAGTGATCCTGTTAAAGGATAAATCAGACCACGTCTGTCTGCTGCTCCAGAGGGATCTCCATTTCACTAAAACATAAAAAAGAGCCCAAACCTTATGGTGGCCCCAAAAATCCTCTGGAACCTGACCTCCTTCCCTCCTCATCTCTCGCTGCTCTCCTGCCCCGCTCTCTGCTGCAGCCACTCCGGCCTTCTTTGTTCTGTGGATGGAAGAGGCACACTCCCACCTCAGGGCCTTTGCACCATCTGCTTCTCTGCCTGGTGCTCTGTGTTCCTCACCCCCGCTTGGCTCAGGCCCTCATTCCTTTCAGTCATGTCCAAAGAGTCCCATCTCTGTCAGGGACTACCTGACCATTTCAATTTAAATTGTAAATCCTCCCCCATGCCCTTACTTTGTTCTTTTTTTCTTAGAAACACTTGCCTTCTAATATACTGAATGTTGTTCAGTCACTCAGTCGTGTCTGACTCTTTGCGACCCCATGGACTGCAGCACGCCAGGCTTTCTCCTGTCTACTATCTCCTGGAGTTTGTTCAAACTCATACCCTTTGAGTCAGTGATGTCATCCAACCATCTCATCCTCTGTCGTCCCCTTCTCCCCCTGCCCTTGATCTTTCCCAGCATCAGGGTCTTTTTCAATGAATCGGCTCTTCGCATCAGGTGGCCAAAGTATTGGAGCTTCAGTTTCAGCATCATCCCTTCCAATGAATATTTAGGGTTGATTTCCTTTGTCTAATTATTATGTTTTGCCTGATTCCCCAGTTAGAATGCAAACTCTATGAAGGCAGGAATTAGAAGAAAGTTTATTTATTTTTGTCTGTACTGGGTCTTTGTTGCTGCTTGCAGCCTTTCTTAGTTGTGGCGAGTGGGGGCTGCTCTTCATTGCAGTGGCTTCTCTTGTTGCAGAGCACAGGCTCTAGAGCAGAGGCTCAGTAGCTGAGGCACAGGGGCCTAGTTGCCCTGTAGTGTGTGGAACCTTCCTGGACCAGGGTTCGAACCTGTGTCCCCTGCATTGGCAGGCAGATTCTTATCCACTGTACTGCCAGGGAAGCCCAGAGCAGGAATTTTTATATTTTGTTTATTGAGGCCATCCCAGTGCTTGGCCCAGCATCTGGCACACAGCAGGAGCTCAATAAACGTGTGTTGATGGATAGGTAAGTGCTTTATGTGTATTCTCTTAATACGTAACAAACCTACAGAGTAGGGAGTATTATCATCCCCACCTTATCCTTCAGTTAAGGAAACAGAGGTGCAGGGAGATTAAGCAAGTTTGAAGGCCACAAAACCAAACAACAGTAGAGCTGATTTTGGAACAATATTATTTTAGAACTGATGCTAGGGTCACTTATGCCATGCTGCTTCTTCCATCCAACTTTCTAGCCTCTCTCTCTCTCTGTGTGTCTGTCCTCTCTCTTTCTGGCAAGATCTAGTTTGTACCAGGCACCATCATGGGCTTGTGGATCCAGAGAATAAATAGCCCATAACTGAATGACCAAGGGGTGCACAGGTCTCCAGGGACTACATTCAGATTTATAGGAAATGAAGCTGGTTTTAAGCAGGAAAATTTGGGCTGATTCTCCCTGTGATCTGACTTCAAGTACTGTTAATCTGTTTTCACCTTGTCTGTGTACAACAATATCCACAAAGCTCTGCCCACAAATCTCTACATAGAAAGGCAGAACTCTCATTTGAATATTGTATTTGATGCCCGACATGGTATTGGTCCCCTGAAAGCTCTTGGTAGAAATTATAGAAGGTGGGGGATGCCCTAAGTAAGAGTTTGTCATTATGTTGCTGCTTTAGTTAAAGATTGCCCTGGCTGAAAGTCATGATGGAGAAAGAAAATCAAATTGTTCTTCTTCTTATATGAAATCCCAAAGGCTAAAGGTTAGTTTTTTTTAAAGTCTGGATCATTGAAGTGTCCACAGAAGAAAGTAATTGAACTTGGTTTCTTGGTATGAGGGGCAAGTTTTGTGAAATTCTTTTCTACCAATGAAATGTCCACACAATTTCGTTTGTTATTATTATTTCTAGGAATAATAGTGAACATGGGTTGTGCATTAACAACTGTGGCAAGTCTGTGCTAAGGGGTTTTACATCTATTGTTTAATGATCACAAGAGCCCCCCGCCCCCACCCCCATAGCTAAGTAACATCAGTTCCATTTTACATAAAAGGAAATAAACTCCCAGAGATTAGTAATAGAGCGTGTTCAATCTAGCCCAGTGCTTGGGATACTGCGGATGGTCAAACGTTAGTCCCGCCTTGGCTACTCTTCTTAATAGAACACGATGGTTGTAGAAGGCTTGAACTTTTCTAGACACACCTGGAGTCCATTAGTGTTTGCTGCCTACACCACCTCTTGGGTTAATGAGTTTTACAAGCTGACAACCAGCTGTGCCAAGCAGTAGTTCTTCCTTTCATTTGTTTTAAACTACCTATTTCAGGCTTCAAGTGGTGCCTCTGTAGATCCAGCGATTCAGGAGTTGATGAGCCCATTCATGCTCGTCTCTGATAGCCTTTCATCTCACAGCCATTTATTGTGCACCTGCTAAGTGCCAGGCATTGTGCTACTTACTCTCTGTTCATCCAAAGAAGAAACCTTCCCTGACCTGAAGGGGCTCCGACTTAAAAGACGTTGATTACTGGACGCTATAAGATAGAGGAAATGGACTTCGGAACAGAGTGAGCAAAGGCTCTACACTGAGCATGTGGGTTGCACACTGTGAAACTCCAGGTGGTGCCGTCCATGTCGAATACAGCTGTACACCGTGAACTTGTGCAGTGCACGGCCTGTACAATGGCATTCAGGGATCTCGTTGCTGCTGGGGGTGGGGAGCAGGGGTGGTAACACAACAGGTTACTAACATTTTCTTTAGAATTCTATTTCCTTATCCGCAATGTGGTAATCCCACTCCCTTCCTCACAGAGTCACCTTGAGGATTAAACGAGATCACGCACGCTAAGTGAAGATTACAGGGTCCGGCACACAGGGGCTGCTGAGTAAATAGCAGCCACTATCATCTTGTCTTTCAAGGGTCAAGAGTGTGCTTTGCTGTGGAGTGAGCTCTAAATGGGCCTGATCTTATCTGGGAAGGCTCAGGCCCATGGTCCTACCTGAGAACATGCACGTGTTTTATTGAGGCCTTGGCTCTAATCGATAGCAACAGTGTTCTCGACTGCTGGTGAAAGCTTGTGTGTTAGTCGTTCAGTTGTGTCTGACTTTTTGTGACCCTATGGACTGTAGCCTGCCAGGCTCCTCTGTCCATAGGATTCTCCAGGCAAGAATAATGGAGTGAGTTGTTGTTTCCTTCTCCAGGGGATCTTCCCAGCCCAGGGATTGAACCCAGGCCTCCTGCACTGCAGGCAGATTCTTTACCATCTGAACCACCAGGGAAGCCCTCTGAAAGCTTAGAAACTTTCTCTGAGAGCTGAAGGGTGACATTGCTGTGCAGAATCCTCCCAGCTCTTTCTTGCAAAGCTTAGACAAACTGATAATAAAATTATTATTATTGCTTTCACTTAATAAATTTTTGACCTTGGCGGTTTACTAAAATCTCTAAATACCTTCCTTAGATCTGGGTAATTTGCACCAAATTTTTGTAATTCTTGGGGCTTCCCTGTTGGCTCAGATGGTAAATAATCGGCTTGCCATGCAGGAGACCTGGATTCAATCCAGGGTTGGGAAGATCCCTTGGAGAAGGAAACGGCAACCCATTCCAGTACTCTTGCCTGGAGAATCCCATGGACAGAGGAGCCTGGAGGGCTATAATCCATAGGGTTGCAGAGTTGGACATGACTGAGAGGTTAACACTTTGTAATTCTTCCTAAGATGGAAGCCAGGAAGCTTCACTCTCAGCCTTCCTTGCAGCTGAGGCTTGGGTCACCACTGAGGTAGAGCCGACTAGAGTGGTCCCCAGAGAATAAGCAGCAAGTGGAGGCAGTCAGGGGGTGGAGTTGGTTTTCAGGCCGGCCCAGTGGTAGACATGTTTGGGTCTCTGACCCTGAGGGTGGCAGTGGCAGAGCGTCTGTCATCAGTCCTGGGCTGATGGAGGCCTCACAGACCACCCACCCTGATCCTGTCTGCATGGCCTTAGATGCTGGGTCTGCATTACTAGGAGCTCTGGGTACACTAATAATATTAATATACATTAATAAATAGGTTTTTAATAGAAACGTGTGTGTGTGTGTGAGAACTAGCCAAAGTGAGTTGGGTTCTTTACAGCCAAGAAGGCTGACGGATACTGTAGGAATGGTCACGGTAATGTTTATGTTAGGATAACTGTAAACCTCTCTGCATCCCCTTTGGCAGAAGTGATGGAGGATTCTAGAATGCGTGGAGCTCCCAGGAAGTGTTCCCAGCAGCACTGCTCACCCTTCTCTCCTCTCCATGCCCCAGCCCCACCGCCTCGCACTGGCTTGGTCTCTGGACCCTTCCTATGCCTTTCACCCTCCTTTATGCCAGTCACAGGAGAGCCCTGTCACCCCCGGGCCCTGCCCTCCATTAGGCGCTGCACGTCTCTTTTTCTGACTTAGTGTCTGGCCCCTCCCAGCCTTCACTCTTGCCCTCTAGAACACACGGCCAGCCGCCAGCAAGCCCCACTCTCCTCAGTCTCTTCTGAGTCCCTGGGTTGTCTTTGCTGCTTGCATGCTATGCTCAGTCCCCTCTCTAAGCAGCCCCAGCTTTGACATACGTCATCAGGAGTGTCCGTGGGTGCCTAACGACTCTGGGTGACTTGTTCTCGTCCCTTTAGGATTTCAGCTTCTGGCTCAAGGTCACTCTCTCCAATACGACCTTCTCAAAATTCTTGCTGGTTTCAGTATCCATGACCTTCCCAGTACTTTGACCTCTTAGTTCTTTGACTTCCTCCAATGTTCTGGATCCTACCACCCCCTCTCCGTGGCCACACCTAAACTTTGTTATTGCAGACCACTGCCACCTCTCCAGGATGTACATGATAAGGCTCCCCCCTTACTCTAGCTCCCAAGCTCTAGTACCCTGACTCTAACAGTCCTTCCCCTTCTGGGAACCCACAGTCCCTTGACCCAAAAGTCCTTCTCAGGTCCTCCCTAATATCCGTGTGCAGCTTAAATTCCCCTGTCCTTCATGATCATCCCTCCTCTGTTCACCCTGTCTTTGCATTCCAGGAGCAAAACCCCAACTGAGATGAACCCCGACTACATGTTGACTTTGAGCTTACACGTGGGCAACTCAGCACTGCTGGAGAAAAATGCATCCTTATCTGATTCTATTCCACATTCATGAACCAAATGCCCTGAGTTCTGCCTGACAACCCTATTGTGTTTCCCCACCAGTCACTCCGCCATCGCTGTCTCTCCCTTTTTCCCTCCTCAGAGCTGCAGCGCCCCCTCCCCTCGCAGCTGATGACTTTACCCCCTGCGTCCACCACCGCATCTACCCGCCTGGGCACCTGTGCCCATGTTTACACCTGCATCTCTCCTGTGACCGCAGGAGCGTCACCCACTCTCCTGGGCAAGTGTGTGCTCCGTCCCACTCCCACAGATTCCTAAGGACATCTCTTCGCAGTTCTTCCTGGTCTCCTCATCTCATCAATTTCCTCCAATCTGCAGCACCATTTATCTTTGCATAAAACAGACTATTATTTCTCTTACCTTTAGAAAGGCCCTCTCTTGACCCCATGTCTCCCTTTAGCAGACTCCTCCGAAGAGATATCTGTGCCTCCAACCTCTCCTCTCCTTCTCTCTCCAACTCATTCCAATTAAGCAGCACGCCTGCCTCTGACACTGCCAGTGTCAAGGTCACAAATGAGCTCTGAGTCGCTAAATCCAACGGTCAGTTCTTCATCTTCATCCGGCTTGACTTGTCACTGACATCTGACAGCAATTTGACATCTGACCCTTTCCTGCCCAGAACATGTTCTTCATTGGTCTTTCAGGACGTCTTGCCCGTTTTACTCACCAACTGCTTTTTAACTCCCTGTTCTCTTAATGGTGGAACATGTGAGAGTTCCATTCTTGGACCTCTTTTCTCTCTACCCTAAGTGAGCTCAGCTGGTCCCACAGCTGTAAGTTCAGAGCAGATAAGACTGGCAAATGTGTGTGTCCAGTTCAGTTACCTTCCTGAACTCCAGACTCAGCTGGATAGTTAACTCAATACCCAGCTGTTTAGTTAACATCTCCACTTGGATGTCTAGAAATGACTCTACCCTCCAAACCTGCCGTGACGAAGTGCCACAAGACTGCGGGCAACAGAAAGTTGTCCCGTGTCCTGAATCCAGGGACTGGCAGGGCCCTGCTCCCTCTGAAGGCACCAGGAAAGACTGTCCCAGGCCTCTCTCCTAGCTTCTGGTATGTCCTTGACTTGTGGCAGCATAACTCCAGTTTTCACATGACATTGTCCCTGCTGTGTGAATCTGTGTCCTAATCTCCTGATTTTATATGGTTACCAGTCGTACTGGATTAGGACCCACCCTGATGACCTCACCTTAACTTGACTACATCTGTAAAGACCCTCTTTCCAAATAAGGTTGCATTCACAATTCTGGGGGTTAAGACTTCAACCTATCATTCTTGAGGAACACAGTTCAATCCATAACACCTCTTCCTTCTACTTTATCCCATTTTACTAAATGGAAACTCCATTCTTCCAACTGCTCAGGTCCAAGACTTTGGTGTCATCAGTGACATCTTGCTTCCTAATCCACTGACATCCAATCCATCAGCATATTTGGTTGGTTCTGCCTTCAGAATCGGAGAAGACAATGGCACCCCACTCCAGTACTCTTGCCTAGAAAATCCCATGGGCAGAGGAGCCTAGTGGGCTGCAGTCCATGGGATCGCTAAGAGTCGGACACGACTGAGCGACTTCACTTTCACTTTTCACTTTCATGCATTGGAGAAGGAGATGGCAACCCACTCCAGTGTTCTTGCCTGGAGAATTCCAGGGACAGCGGAGCCTGGTGGGCTGCTGTCTATGGGGTCGCACAGAGTCAGACACAACTGAAGTGACTTAGCAGCAGCAGCAGCAGCGGCCTTCAGAATAGATCCAGAATCCAAATACATATCATCACCTCCATTGCTGCCTCCCTGGTCCAAACCGCTGTCTTCTGTCACCTGCATTAGAGGCAACAGCATCCTCACTATCTCCTTGCTTCTGCACTTGCCCTCCTGTGGTAGCCAGAATAACTCTTTAAAAATGTTAAGACTTCCTCATGGCTGTCAACGACAAATTGGCACTTGCCTGTCAACGACAAATTGGCACTTGCCAAGAGTATTTGCCAGGGACTGAACAGCAAGAGCATTTGCCATCTGCCTCTGTGGAGACTGAACCCTGTGCTGCTGCAGCTTCCAACCTTCAGCAGCCTCTGAGGGGAATTCCAGGTGGAGAGTGAGGCACTCTGCGCTCCAGGGAAACTGGTAGAACAGGTCTTCAGATAGAAATTTTCAGGAATTGATTTCGCGACCCCAATCCTTGTATCTCCTCATTTCTAGAAAAGCATTAAATCCCTTCATGGTGACATCAGCTCCTCGTGCCTAGCAGAAAACCCTCTGTAAAGTAAGCGCTTGATTGCATTGAACTCCTCCTTCAGGAGGATCTTATATATTGACCTTCCCCCACTGCCTCTTCGGAGCAGTCTCTCAGAGCCATCTGGGGTGCTGTCTCCTGGGCTACAGTCCTCATTTTGCCCCAGATAAAACTTAACACATGACTCTCACATTGTGCATCTTTTTAGCTCACATGGCCCTGCTCAAAACCTTCCCATGTCTTCTGCCCCTGCCCCCGACATGGCACGTAGAGTAACAGCTAATGACCATCAGGGCCCTGCAGGACCCACCACCTGCTTCACGCCTCTGGGCTTGCTACTCCACCCACTGTTGCATCCACGCTGGCCTCCTTGCTGGTTCTGCCTCAGGATCTTTGCACTTGCTCTTCCCACTGCTCAGAACACCCTTTCTCCGGATAACTGCCCTGCTTGCTCCCCTCAGTCCCTGAGAACCTTGTGTAAATATCACCTTCTGTCTGTGGTCAGCCCTGAGCAGCCCCCTTACCCTCACTTTTTATTTTATTATTAAAAAATTTTTTTGGCCATGCTGTATTTTATTTTATTATTATTACTTTTTTTTTTTTTTGGCTGTTCTGTGTGGCACGTGGGATCTTAGTTCCCCTGCCAGGGATTGAACCTATGTCCCCTGTAGCAGAGGTGGAGTCTTAACCACTGGGCCACCAGGGAAGTCCTCTACCCTCACGTCTTATGCTCCCTTCCTCACTTTTTTTCCGCTTAGCATTAAGCTTCATTGGATAAACCATGTATTTTACTTGTTTCTTGTCAGTCTGTCTCCCTCACTTGAATGCATGCTTCTTGGAGACAGGACAGTCTCCGTTTCAATCACTGCTGTATCCCCGGGCCTGGGACAGGGCTGACACATGGTAGGCGATCAAGAAATATTTGTACAAGAAATTCACCAATTGAATTAATAATCGTAATTCTAATGGTGAACTGATAGTGATTTGCAGCTTTTAAAGGATGTGTGTGTGCTAAGTCTCTCTGTCATGTCCGACTCTTTGCAACCCCATGGACCTTAGCCCCTCCAGGCTCCTCTGTCCATGGGATTCTCCAGGCACAAATACTGGAGTGGATTGCCATGCCCTCCTCCAGGGAATTTTCCCAACCCAGGGATCAAACCCGCATCTCCTAAATCTCCTGCGTGGACGGGTGGGTTCTTTACCACTAGTGCCACCTACTTAATTGACCCTCCAGGAGCCTGATGAGGTCATTCTTATTATCCTCATGTTGCAGATGAGGAAAGTGAAGGTAAATGTGATTATGTGATAGTCCCAGGTCACACTGCTGATTAACAAAGCAAGAACTTGACCTTGGAATCAGACCATCTATGTTCAGATGCTCACTCTGCCTCTTTCTGTATCTGTATCTTTAAACTTTTTGCATTATCTTTTGAAGCCTCAATTTCTTTTTTCCATAACATGGAGATAATAACAGTTCGCATTTCATAGAGGCATTGAAAAAATGAGATAGTCTTTGGGAAGTGACTGGCAAGCAGGAAGCACTTGCTAAATGTTACTTTTTATTATTATTATTCTCCCTATTTATGATTGTTATTGTACCCCACTGATGAAGCAAGGGATAACATTGTGGAAAAGGAATACTCTTTTGGAACCTTTTCTTTTGACATCCCTCAGGAGAGGGAAATGGCAACCCACTCCAGTGTTCTTGCCTAGAGAATCCTGTGGACAGAGGAGCCTGGTGGGCTGCTGTCCATAGGGTCACACAGAGTCGGACATGAATGAAGCGACTTAGCATGCATGCATACATTGGAGAAGGAAATGGCAACCCACTCCAGTATTCTTGCCTGGAGAATCCCAGGGATAGAGGAGCCTGGTGGGCTGCCGTCTTTGGGGTCGCACAGAGTCGGACACGACTGAAGCGACTTCGCAGCAGCAGCAGCAGGATCTAGCTATAGCATTCTTCTAAGATCTGGAAATTCAGTGGTTTAAAAAAAAAAAAAAGCCGACTCCAGCCCTATCTCAATAAGCGCATGTTAGTGTTAGTGTATATGTGGGTGAGTGTGTGTTGCTTGTGCCTGTGTGTCTTTATTTTCCATTTACCTAGAAAATTGATAGATTTCCAATTTAGAGCAAGGGGGGACCAGGAGCGAGAAGGGAAATGGAGCTGCCCATCAAAATTAGCAGAGAAGTGAGTAAAGGTCATTTGATCACAGCTTGGCTGCCTCTGAATTAACCTGCATAAGAGAGACTTGTTGAGTTTGCAGCTCTTTAAGGGGCATATTAACACCAGGAGTGAGGCAAGGAGACACCCGGAGAGAAGGTCAATTTGTGGATGTTCAGATCACCAGGGCTCCTGGAGAAAGTTGGCTGGAGAGAAGCCAGCCCTGGGCCATTGGGGTGAGGAGCAAGGGAGGAAGGTCTGGCTCATGGAGGAGGCCCCAGTGCCTCTCTGAGGGCTGCCTCTGCAGTCTGGCTGGCCCTGTGAGCAACCTGGCATTGGAGTTGGGAGGGGCGTCCCTGGCACTGAAGGTGCAGGAGCTACAGCAGAAAGAGAATTAAGGAGACATGAGCACAGAATCCAGTATGGCAACTGCAGATTCATTAATCGTCTGTGGGGAAAAGAATGGGAGGCATTTATATGATAAAGATGCTGAGAAATTAGAGGGAGCAGCAGTGCTGTTTACTGTTTTTATTTTATTTTTATTATCATTAAATTGCTTCAAGTCACCTGTAATTTTCCAAGGCTGTCACAATTACAAATCTTCGAGGGTTACACAAGACACACAGAGTCAGAAAGGCAGGATTTAAATTTTCAAAGGTCTCAAAGCCTCAGCTCTTTTTCATTACCTCCCTGGCAATTGGCTCTGTTGAGCTGCGTTAAATGATCTACCTTCCACCCGAAACCCAAGGCTGGTTCCAGCCCCCAAGCTTTGTGATTTTACTATTATCTTGGGAGCATGGTGGACCATGAGGCAGTAGTTCCCTGGAGGGAAGAGGCATGACCTAAGGCCAAGGACCTAACTTCACATTCCTGCTTTTCTCCAGAACAGCTCTCTGCCTATGGGAGAGTCACTTACCCTCCCTGTGTCTCAGTCTTCTCAACTGCAACATGGCATATTGATCGTAACTTACAAGATTGTGGTTTGACTTATGTATAGGACCTGTGTTGTGACAACAATTCTCTGACAGCAGCTGAGTGTCCTGCAATCCAATTCAATTCTGACACTACCTGAAATTAGGTCTGGTTTCAGAGTTAAAGACCTCAGCAAGACTGCCCTTACCCTAGATGCAAGCCACAAACGGGGCCGCATCCTAGCTGCACTTTTGTCTGGCTTGGCTATAAATTCAGGTGTTCCTACAACTTCCCTTTAGGTTGATTAATTTGTTAGAACTCCCTCAAAGTGCTATGCTTACAATTACACCTTTACTGTAAAGAATACAGCTCAGGAACTTCCAAATGGTCTTGGGTTGTGGGGGGATCGTGGGGGGCGCTGGCCTGAGTTTCCATTCTCTCTTCTTATGGAATCCGGTTGAGTCACCTCCAAACACATAATAAGTTCATCAACCAGGAAGGTCCACTGAGCTTGTGTCCAGGGTTTTTATGAGTTTTATTATGTAGGCACATTTGATTAAATCAGTGGTTACAGGATGGACCCCAGTCTCCAACCCCTCTCCCCTTCCCCAAAGGTTAAGGGGTGAGACTGAAGGGCCTGTTCTTGGTCATTCTGGCATGGCCAGCCCCTCCCTTAGAACTATCTAAGGGCTCACAACTAGCATAAACTCAGGGATGATCAAAAGATGCTCATTATGAGTAACAAAAGAAAATTCCAAGGATCTCTGAAGCTCTGTACCAGTACTTAGGGACAGAGACCAGATTATAAACTGCCAGTTTATTGTTTTCTTTAGAATCACCCCAGAACATATTACAAGTTCATCTCTCAGGGTACTGCCTTTCCAGTGATTGATATACCAGGTCTGGGCAGAGACCTACAAATCTGCATGCTTACCATGCTCCCAAGTGATGTTGATGCTGGTGGTCTATGGATCACACTTGGAGGAAAGCTGATGTAATATCATGTACAGTAATAGGCATGAAATTGCTCTGAAAACTGTGACACTCATCACAAACATTAGGCATTATCATGAGGATTGTCTCCTCCTTTGAACAGATCTGATATGTGTTAAGTATAACTGTAATTAAATATCAGAGCTGAAGGAAGCTCAGAAACTTTAGGAGTCTAGTTCTCTGGAACTCCTAGAAAGGTTTTTAAGGGGTTGGGAATAGTTGGAAGGTGAAGTCAGAATTGTGGGGCGTGCAAAGCCGAATGGAGATCAGAGTCGGGCCATATGCAGTGTTTCCCTAGTGACTCCTACAATCACCCGCTTCTCTTCCCCTGCTATTTCCTTGTTCATTCCAATGATGGGTGAGCCCCACTACTGCCTCACGCCCATACTTCTAGGGAGACTATGAAGGATGTAGCCTGGGTCCTCTGCAAATGTGGGATCTCAGCTCTGACCCAACAAACTCTTGCAAGCTTCTAGTTCAGTTTCTCCAACTGTGGTCTTAGGCTATCTCCCAGAGAACCACCCGGAGAGTGATCCTGAATGGGTATCATGAACGGGGTGAGTGGGCAAGGAACTGCTTTCAAGTTAAGTTCCCCAGAATCATTGCCCGCCCATCCCATCTGTTAAGCTCCTTCACCCACAATGGCACCTGCTCTAGGAACCCTTCCATCATCCCCAGACAAAAGGGGCATCTCTGGAACCCTTATAGCCCACTGCTGATCCCCACTCTGCTTTGCTTTGTGGTTATGTATATATGCATCTTCTGAGGTCATCAGATCCTTAAAGGCAGGTAACAGTATCAATAACACCACACTAAGTGACAGGGATGACTGCAATTGATTGAGCACTTATTATGAGTCCTTCTCATGTGATAACTTATCACCATACTCCAATTTAGTTGTTATGTCCATTTTACAGATATGGAAACTGAGGCTTACATGGGTAGAGGCCAAAAAGCCGACAAGTGGCAAAGAAGAGATTCACACCCAGACTGACTGCAAACCCATTCTCTTTCTACTCCCAACACTGCTCCCAAGACAAACAAGAAAACTCACACTCGTTGAGCAACCACTGTGTGCCAGTCAGTACTGGGCAGCGGTCCAGAGCTGGGCGAGCTAATCCCGTGAGATAATATACATGAGAGTGACTAGCACAGTGTTTGGTACATAGTAGGTGCTCAATATAATATAAATGCTAACTGAGAAGTGGATAGACTTTGTGTCTACTGTGCCCCCGAGCTTCTTCCAGAGCAGTGACTGTGTCCTACCGTAGGGAGCTGTGGAAGGAACCCTGGGGCTGAGACCTCATTTGGGCTCAGCCGAATGCAGTTCCGATGACCTTGAAAGTCTCACAGCCTCTCAACCTCATTTCCTCACAGTGAAATGAAAAAGCCAGATGACTTTTTTTTCCTAAGGTCTTTCCAGCTCTCAGAGGTAAGGTGATATAGTGGGTCAACGAGTTGTAAACAGCAGAGCAAATACAAATGGAAGTGATTATTTTAATACTTTAGATTCTTCCTGGAGCAAGGACATGTCTGGTTTTTTAGGAAGACAGGATAATTCCCTTCTCAGAAGCCGAATTTCTGGGGATAAAGTCCCCAGCTCTCCTGGGTCAGCAGGGACAGAGGACAAAGTCACCCCCGCCCGGTGCATGCAGGGGGGATGAGGTACCACTGGGGTCCCCCACTGTCTCCTGGGGTGCTGACTTCTGCGGGCTCTGGCTATGCCTGGCAGAGAATTAATTAATGTCTGCAGAGCAAGTTGGCAGAAGTAACAGTTGCTTTGACTAAGGCGGGGAGGTGGCTATAAGCTTTGCTTTAAGCACAATGGACAGAAGGACTAGAAAATCACCCACTTTGCTGGCCCCACTGGCCTTCATCTGTGCTGGCTGCCGCCCCCTCTAATCTCCCCCAGGAAATGAAGCCCCCACCCCAGTTGTGTATATATGTGGGACCCTGGTTTTTGCTGTTGCAGATAAGAGAATCAATACTGCTGTGGGCTTGTAAATGGGAATTTGGACAGGAGCCCAGGGAACCGGGAAGAGGCGATGATGGCAGAGCGATGAAACTGGGTGCCCACAGGAACAAATGACATGTCTCTGATTTTTTAGGAAGACAAGATAAAGTCCCCAGCTCTCCTGGGTCAGCAGGGACAGAGGACAAACAGTCACCCCTCCCTGGTACATGCAGGGGAGATGAGGTACCACTGGGGTCCCCCTCTGTCTCCTGGGGTGCTGACTTCTGTGGGCTCTGGCTATGCAGACAGACACCCGGCACAGATGTGCTGAGAGGGCTGCCCCTCAGTGGGGCTGCCGTGAGTGAATGCTGATATAGGTGCTTTCCCTGCATTTTCTCATTTGATCTAAAGCCTCTGGTTCAGGTCACTGGACTTCTGAATAATGAAGCCAGGATTTCTCTGCAGGTCTGTCTGTCTTGGATGACGACCTGATTACTCATTATACTTTTCTAGGGCAAATGGACTTCTCAGGGGATGTAAAATAGCGAGAAAAGAAAAGGAAAGAGGAACCAAGAACAGTGGATTTATGAGGGGAGACCACTGAGCCCAGTACTCCTCAAACTTGCCAGGGTTGGCTGCAAGAAGCCCTACTAAGTGAGAGGCTGAGGGCATTGTATGTACCTGCCCATTGAATCCTCACAGTAACTGCAGAGCTGTTGTTTCTCATAGGAGGAGATGAAACCTGGAAAGAACAAACATTTTGTCCAAGTTACACCGCCAGTGAGAACTGCTAGAATTTGAACCTAGTTTGGCCCCATACCTTGGCCTTGCCAGGTGGTGCAGTGGTGAAGAATCTGCCTGCCAGTGCAGGAGATGTGGGTTCGATCCCTGGATCTGGAAGATCCCTGGAGGAGAAAATGGCAACCTGCTCCAGTATTCTTGCCTGGAGAATCCCATGGACAGAGGAGTCTGGTGTATGGACCGTACAGTCCATATGGTGGCAAGGAGTCAGACATGACTGAAGTGATTTAGCACACACACAGACTGTCCTATACCTTAAGTCCATGCTGGTTCCACCCTGCAGCACTGCCTCCCTCTTTGTGAAGCATCTGAAAATGCTGCTAAGTCCAGCCTTGGCATGAAGCACACATCTCACCCCCAAGGGCAGGAGAAGTGGGAAGGAGTGGGCAATGGAACGAGGGACAGAGCTCTTGTTGAATCCTTCCAAGCCCTGCCACTTGGCTCAGGACTCCACCTGGGTTTAATCTCATTTTGTTCTCCTGACACTGAGTGGGAAAGGCATAATTGCCCACATTTTGCAGATGAGTGTATTGAGGCTCAGAAAAGGCAATTGATTTGCTGAAGGTCACAGAGCTGGTTAAGTGGTGGACCAAGGATTCCCATTCAGACGGGCCCAACTTCAAAGCCCAGGCTAATTAGAAACACAATTTTGTACTAAATCAAGTAGCATCTCATGCTAGATTCTATTAAAGGCAAGCTGTAGCAGAGGCCAACATTTAAAAATAATTTTGTAGTTGAAAAATTTGTAATTAAGGCAATCATCAATTAACTTATTTTTCTGGGCATAGAGAAAGATTTGCTGTCATTGCAGAAGAATCTGGAGCCTCGTGTAAGAACCATGGAGTGCGTTCAGTAAAGCAGGAGTTAGAGAGAGCAGCTCAGAGAAGCTGACCCCGGCCACATGCCCAGAAAGGGGGTGCGTTCAAGAGCTTTCTGGGCACGGAGAGCAGGCAGGGAGCATGGCCAGGTTTGCTGCTGCCTCAGAGAGGAGTTTTGGCTGCAGTATAGGCTGTACATAGTGTCTGCCAGAGAATATCATATGTTCTCAGAAAACAGGGACTGGGAACAGACTAATTTGATCATTTGTCTTCCCTGCTCAGTAACCTTCAATGGCTCCCCATTGTATCCCAGATAAACCCTGTAAACCTTATCTTGACATTCACAGCTCAGCACAGCTCTGGTCCCCATTTTCATTCTCAATCCCAGGCCCCGCCCATCACCCTGCATAAACTTCATGCTGGGGTTAAACTGGCCCACTTTTCATTCCACGAACCCAATTTTGCGTCTTTCCCCTGTCCTCCCCTTTCCCTCCAAATCTACTTAGTAAAAGTCCTGCTCATGCTTCAGGTTCTTTCCCAGGTAACTCCTCCATGAAGTCTCCTGGCATTGCCCATCTAGAAGCAAACGTTCCCTCTCTTTATTTACGCGTGGCACTGACCACAAGGAGCATTGAATTGAGATTACTTATGTACATATCTCCTCTTTCCCAGTAGGGCACAACCTCATTGTGGATAGAGGTGATCCCTCCTACCTGTGAGTATAGGAATACATCAGTAAAAGATTTAGAAGTAAAACGTTTAAAATAGCTAAAAGATTAACGTCTTATCTGTGACATCATTGTAGTTAAATAATGGTCAATGTTTACTTTCAACAGTTTGAAAGGACTTAGCTTGAACTTGCTTAAAAGTGTGTTAGAGACCTAAAATATTTTAAGAATTAGGTTTTTTTGGAGTTCATAATTGATTAATGTTCATCATTCATTCAATATTCTCAGTGTGGAATAATTTTTTTTTCCCCCTGAAAACCTTGTTTGAGAGAGCTTGAGGGCACTAGATTCCACTCCCCTGTCTCCCATCCTGAGACTGAGTCTATCAGAAAGTGCAATGCCACAGGTCCTTAGCACTGTTAAGACTGCTAGGGGACTTCCCTGGTGGTCTACTGGTTAAGAATCTACCTTCCAATGCAGGGGACATGGGTTCCATCCCTCATTGAGGAACTAATATCCCATATGTCTCGGGGCAATTAAGCCTGCATGCTGCATTGAAGGCCCAGTGCAGCCAGCAAAAAAAAAAAAAAAAGACTGCCAGGTCATGTGTGTGCACACAAGTGACCCATTTGCTGCATTTTCACATTTACTAGTCACTGTACTAGAGTCCTGATTCCCATGGTTCCAACCAGGGCTACAGAGAGTGACTTTCTTAGCAAGCTCCAAGATTTGCCAAGCATCCATTTCCTCCATGGTTAGGTCAAGCCAAGGAAGAGAAATTGAAGGATGCTGCTGTTAAAAATACTTGGTAACCAGCCAAGTAATTTCTCCCGCGTTCAACTCCTAACTCCTACGTTGTACTCTGCTTATGACTGGGAGGGAGAGACATTCCCAATCAAGGAATACCTCTCACCAGTTTGCACAGCAGTGCTGGCCCTGGTCTCTAGTTCACTTGTTAAGTGCAAAATTAAGTCAGCAAGGCCCCAACTTGGATCAGTCACAGCCCGTAGAAAGACAACCACGCTGACTCTGGCCGAAAGCCAAGAGCTGCTCTGCTTTGTCAGTCTCCTCACAAATCTGGATCTTAACCTGAATGAAAAAAAATCATCATTCTCTTTGGCTGTCTCATTTTTGGAAAGTTGGAGAATGATCCCATTTGGAGTGAAAACCAAAATGACTTTTGCTCTGCTTGCTGCATTGAGAGGCAGCAGTTTACACAGTGGTGCAGAATTGAAGGCTCCAGGGCCAGCAGGAACTCAGCCCACTCTTGAGCTGTGGGTATTCTTTTGCCGACGTGATCAGGCTTCCTGACCTTGCTGTGTTTTACTTCCTCATCTGCAAAGCAGGGCTGATCACTGCACATCACAGTTGTCCAAAGAGTTAGATGAGCTGCACCCAGTGTTGGAGAAGGGAAGCCCTCCATGGGTATCATCTATTATTAGAATCACAACTGCCCATAGGGATTTGACAGCTTCAGCTAACTTGCTGTGACTACGTCACTCCAAGGACATCAGCTTCCTTCCTTTGCTTTTTCTTCCCGAAGGATCAATTCCTTAATAAAAACTCAAACCTCACCGTGAAGTTCTTAGCATTTCCTGTTGAATGTGACCCTTGATTGGGGGTTGGATGCCTCCTTTGTTATTCTGGTCTGTGCAACAGACATTCCCACCCTGTCCCCTTCCAATGAGGAGCTGTGCTAGATGGTAGGAGGTTTGGGCGTGAAAAGGTAGTGAACACTCTGTTCTTGCCTTTAGGGAGCTTGTCATCCAGTCAGACAGAAAGAAAGGTGCCCAATCCCTATAAATCGTCACCAAGTGTGAAAACTGTCGAAAATGAGATGCAAAACCAATGATCAGGTTGTTGGCGCTAACCCGAGTCACTATCCTGCCTTATTTTAATTATGGTTTCCCTTCTCTGCTATCATCAAATTAAAAATCCTTCACATGGTAGTCTAGCTGCATTGTTATAGTGCCATTCTGCAAATCATGTGGAAAGAGCAAATTGTTTTCAGGGAAAGTTTCAAGTAAATTTATGAGCTTATGGACAAATTGCTCATTATTGCTTTTGAAAAACATTTTTAAACACTGTCAATGGACTAATTTTTAACCTTCAAAAAAAAGAATGCCATCTCATGTGTTTCTGGAGCTTTCAGGTTTATAAATCTCGCTGCTGTGCATTTCCCCCCCACCCCCCCACCCCGAGTTCTGATGGTGACTGTGTGATGTGGGATGGCTTCTCGGTCTCAGGTTGAAAATGCAGAGAGAGGCTCGGAAAGGTGGTGTCTTGCTCTGTTCATGTGCCGAGGGGGCTGGTGAGGTTTGGGAACCCCAGACCCCTGTCATCAGATCCAGAGTTCTTTTTACTACATTACTCTGTAGTCGAGTAGTTCTGCACCATTTCACTAACATTTAATTAGCTCAAAGTGGAAACAGATAACCTTGAAATGAATTCGAGTTAATGTTAAATGTTGCTAACTTTTTATTAGTTGAATGTTTCCATTAACTTTTCCAGTGGCTGCTTTTTGGTACCCACTCACAGCAGTGAACAAAATTGAGTAAGTGCTCAATAAGTCTTTACTGAATAAACAAATAGCTTAACTGGCCAGGGTTTGGCTGCAGGGTGGGGTTAGAACGTTGAGTCACTGAAGACAAAACTGAGTATTTAATTCACTCTTTGGTTTGCCAAGTATTTATTAAATGTCTGTTCTGTGTGCGGCACTCCATGGAGTAGGGCGTGGCACACGTGTGGCCCTCGGCAAGTTATTTAACCTCCCCGAGCCTCAGTTGCCTTGGCTTTAAAAATGAAGAAGAATAAAAGTACAGAGAGCATGGGATTGTGATTAGCATCAAATAAATTAATGTATATGAAGAGCTTGGTTCAGCTGCTCGCACGGGTGGTAGGTGCTCAGCGAATGGTAAAGATAGTAATTGTCGATCTCCGTGCTCTCTATGTATATGTAGTTCATACCCCAGGGTTCCAGCGAGTCAGTGAACTGGTTTGTTGCAGTCAATAACTTCACGGAATGCCAGAGTTGATTTGTTTTGGAGCAGAGGAGGGGAATAGAGGCCAGCTCTGGAAACAGAGCTGTGTTCTCATGGTCCCAAAGAAAAAACTTGCCCTAAATTTTAGGTGACATTGAGGAAGGGACCAGACAGCTCATGTGCTGGTCACACACCAAACCCCACCTGGGGCCTCCACTCAGCATCCTTGGGGAATTCTGGGCCCCTTGACCCTTCAGCAGATTGCTGAGATCAGATAGTGTGCTGGGATGCAGGGATGGGAGCCTGTGATATGTATGGAGACCACTCTGGGTTTGTGCTACAGAAAGACGAAGCTGGCGAAGCAGGATGCAGGTAGATGGCTTCTCTTTCTGCAGCTCTGTGTCTCATCTCTGCAATGGGAAGGAAGAGTCCTTCCTGGGGCCCCGGAGCACACCTGCCTCAGCACCCGTCTTGAGCAGGGCTCTCCTGAGGCTGAGTCCTGGATGAATAGGTGGGTGGGGGAAGGACTGGAGTGCTGGCATCATCCCCAGGGACCTTTCCCCTGCCAGGTGGAAAGGGGTGAGCTGGGGGCACAGAGACCTCCACCACTTTGATGCACCCCAGCCTGGGCTGCAGTCCGGGCCTGAAGCATGGTATTGAGTGGCTCTAATGAATGGAGCCGCTGGCCAGCTCATTTATGGCCTGACATGCTTGCTGGCCCTGCCAGCGGCCGCCTCCTACTCTAAGTGAGGGGAAGCCACTTAGGAAGACAGCAGAGCAACCTGCCACCAATCTGTCAGCAATTGGCTTCCATTAGGGATAAGATAGCCCATGAGGTGGGCGGTGAGGCGAGATGGGGGGACAGCTAGGGGAGAGAACTTAAAGAGAAAGACAGCTCTGTCTGTTTCATCTCATCAGATTTCAAAACCCCAAAGCGTTGTTCAGGGGTGGGCGGTGGGGGCAGGCAGCTTGGTAGACTGGGCAACAGCCGATTGTCTCTTTCAAGGTGGCAGCTGCGTTCAAAGGTGTCTTCACTTCTCTTATGGAAAGAAAAGAATCAAATGCCATTTTTGCTGATTGTGTCAACTTGCAGAAGTATGTCAGGTTTATCGTAAACTGTCCTGGCTGCCCCCCAGGATGGTTTATCTGCCTCCTTTTCTGTCTGATCTGTTGTATCTGTCTATTCTCATGTCTGCGTCTCCCGATTGGCTATGTGAGCCATGGTTCCCAACTAGAAAGGCCTTGTTGCACATGGGAAATGGGGCTTTGGTTGTCTTCATAATTAAGGGCTGCTCCTAGCTCTCAAGAATCCGTGGGTCTGGACCAGGGCTCATCTAAGCATCCTGCAATGAGTAGGACAATCCCACACAAGAAGGCTCATCCCACAAAAACCAATAGTGGTCCTGTTAAAAGTCTAAGTCAAAAGTCTAGGGGCATCCCTGTTCATTGCAGCACTATTTACAGTAGCTAGGACATGGAAACAAACCTAAATGTCATCCACAGAGGAGTGGATAGTGAAGATGCGTATATACTGGGTTGACCAGAAAGTTCATTTGGGTGTTTCCGTAAGATGTTAGGGGAAAACCTGAGTGAACCTCTTGGCCACCCTAATGTATACAATGGAATATTACTTGGCCATTAAGAAGACCAAAATAATGCCATTTGCACCAACATGGGTGGACCTAGAGATTGTCATACTGAGTGAAGTAAATCAGACAGAGAAAGCCAAATATTTTATGACATTGCTTGTATATAAAATCTAAAAAAAAAAAAAAAAGGTACAAATGAACCTATTTATAAAACAGAAATAGAGTCACAGATGTATAAAACAAACATGGTTACCAAGGGGGAAGGGAGGAAGGATAAATTGGGAGATTGGGATTGACATATACACACTGTATATAGAATAGATAGTTAAGGACCTACTGTATAGCACAGGGAACTCTGTCTACTCAATACTCTGTAACGACCTATATGAGGAAAGAATCTAGAAAAGAGGGGATATATGTATATGTATTACTGATTCACTTTCATATACAGCAGAAATTAACTATAAATCACAACTGTAAATCAACTATACTCCAATAAAAAAATTTTTTTTAAAGTCTAGGGCAAGAGGATCAAAGATATTCCAGGGTAACTGGGCTCAAGGGGGCCGACTGATGCTAACTCACAAGAGTTAAGAATTGCCCTGGAACAATTTACAGAGCAGCTGTTCCTTTTCCGTGGATGGAGACTTCTCTCTGCTCCTTGGAGCTCCTTCTTGTTCCAGGATGATATGGAAAGTGATTCATCAGGCCCAAGGTGAGCGTGGACTGGGAGCTAGTGGAAGCCAGGATACCTTGAGACCCTATGAACAAATCATCTCTCATTACTGTCACAAATGCCTCTCTAGAGCCTGGAATACTCATGGGCGTCTGTGTCTCTCCCTTTCAGCCCATGCTGGATAAACCTCAACAACCACTTGCTTCTGGGGCTCCTGCCACCCATAGACCTTGCCCTGAGCTTGTGCTTCAGAGAGCCCCAGTCCAGCCCTCCTCCTATGTGTGACTTTAAAAAACAAAATGTGTACATGCATGGCTGATTCATGTCAATATATAGCAAAAACCACTATAATATTATAAAGTAACTAGCCTCCAATTAAAATAAATAAATAATTTTAAAAAAATATGTGTTTTGGCTGCACTGAGTATCTGTTGCCACACACAGGCTCGTCTAGTTGCAGCATGTGGACCCTAGAGGCATCCGGGCTCAGTAGCTGCAGCACGTGGACTTTGTTGCAGTATGTGGGATCTTAAGTCCCGGACCATGGATTGAACCCAGACCACCTACATTGGGGGTCACCCACATTGGTGGCTCAGATGGTAAAGAATCTGCCTGAAATGCAAGAAACCCAGGTTTGATCCCTGGGTCAGGAAGATCCCCTGGAGAGGGAAATGGCAACCCACTCCAATATTCTTGCCGGGAGAATTCCATGGACAGGAAAGCCTGGCAGGCTACAGTCCATTGGGGTCACAAAGAGTCAGACACGACCAAATGACTAACACCACACACACTTGCATTGGGACCACGGAGTCTTATCCACTGAACCAGTAGAGAAGTTCCCTACCTGGGCTGCAAGCCGGCTCCTAGGACCTTGAGCCCAGATCCGTTGGCTGGGTGGATGTTTAAGACAAAGGATGGCCAAGGAGCAGCTGTTCTGCAGGAGGCGGAAAGACAGAGCTTGGACCCATGGCTTGAGCTCTAGGACAGAACTGCGATGGGAAGGAAAAGGTTGGGACTTGCTTGGGGCTTTCTCTTCCAGGAACCAGGTCTGGCATCCTGGGGCTTGACAGGTGTCTGGGCTTTCAGGAAGAAGGATTTCAGGCAGGTCTGGCATCTTCTCTTAGTCCAGCCTTCCCCTCCTGGGATTTCCAGACCTTTACTACAATCATATCCAGTTCTCCCTGGCTTGGGACCATTCACTCTTCACTCACGCGAATCTGGGGTTTGTCTCCAATGATTCCTCAGAAGGTTGATCACATACATTTTGTTGGCTGTTGCAAGTATCCACATCCTTCTGAGGTCCCCTGTGGCAGCTGAGGAGACAGGGTGGGACTGGATCTCTGTAACTTTCCATGGTAACAGTGATGTGGTGATGTCGGATGCTTTATTCTAACTCTCTCCTTATTATGTCTTTTCCTATGTCTATTTGGCCCAGTGTTTTGTTTGTTCTGTTTTCTTAAAAGTTTTTCACTTTTGGGGCCCCGGGCACAGGACCATAAACTTACCCCATTAAATAGTGAATTTGCAGGGTCGGTATCACTTCCGTATAAACATTAGAGGTTTTGATGTTTTGGGCTGCAGTTCTAGCAGTTTCTTTGATCTTTTACTGACCAGTAAATTATTTATTGGATCTGTCATAAAGATAAACCAAAGCCTATAAACTATATTTATAGTATCACAAAAATCTCCCTCCTGCCTGGCATCTTCAGAGGTAGACTGTGGTCCTGATGATAATGAAGCTTCCCGAGCTGGAGTGGCACTAGGGCTTTAGTCACTTTGTCCCTTTTAAATACCTTTTCTTCTTTCCTTTCCTTTGAACCATTTGCCTTCCTGCCACGATTTTGCTTCGTTTTCCTTTCCTTCTACAATTTTTTGGCTTCAGAGCTGAGATCTTTCTGAGGGTTGTTGTTAAGATCCCATTGCCCTCCCTGGCCTCTGGGAGGACACATCCCCTTTCTGCTTGAACCCCAGGCTGATTTCAGCTCCTCCCTATAGAAACCTACATCCCCAGGCCCCAGCCCCCCAGTGCCAGGCCCAAAGCTAATTCCTTCCTGTGCAATCCTTCTGCCTCGAAGCCCAGACAGCTGTCAACCCCTGGGAAAATGAACTGTGCTGAATCTCCGGTCAGTTCCAATGGACACTTTGGGTTGTTGGGAGAATTCATTATAGAGCGTGTGCAGCGCATACATGTTATTGGATGTGCCTGGGAGCAGATGACTGTGAGGCTTGAAACACTTTCTTTCATTTTATTTTTACTTTGACTTTTAACTAGCACCTTCCTCAATTAAAGTGGCAAGGCAGAGCAGACAAGGAAATCAGTGGATCTCTTCCCGAACATCAATAAAACAAATTTCTCTCCAGGATACCTATTTGTTATTTGGGTATCAGACTGACTGTAATCTGTTTCCATTTTCCTTCTTCGTGTCCCCGCCAGAAGCTAGAGGCTCAGCCATGGATATCCTGCTGTTTCCATTTGGCTGAACAAGAGGATAGATTAGATTCCTATTTGCTTTGCGGACGGTCCCATCTGATATCCGTTAGATGTGTCAGGGGGAGCTTGGAATATGTGTCTCCCCCATTTATTTTGGGTGTGATGGGGTGGGATATTGGTGGGGGTGGGGGGGTCGGTGCTCCTAGGAGATGTTACCCACTGCCTCAAAGATACCACCATGATTTTCTTTCTTCTTCTGTTTCTTAATAAATCATGGCCTGAGTTATTTCTGTTCTGAGAGATATGGACATCAGGGATGGTTCCCTGCTACCACAGAGGAGAATAAGCTGGATCTTGGTGGAAAAGTGGGAGAGAGCCTTTAATGCAGTAGCCTTCAGTTCATGGTGCTCCATTGTACA
The DNA here is from genome assembly GCF_027580195.1 of Bos mutus. Classification (NCBI taxonomy): domain Eukaryota; kingdom Metazoa; phylum Chordata; class Mammalia; order Artiodactyla; family Bovidae; genus Bos; species Bos mutus. The sequence goes on from NC_091631.1 coordinate 52,763,087, forward strand.
GATAAGGAAAGTGAGGCCCAGGGAAATTAAGTAATTTTTTTTTCCACGGGACCACCCGGCTCTCCCTTCTGTCTTCTTTACGCTGCCAGTTCTCCTGAGAGTGCCTCCACTTACCCATTCCCTGCACCCACTCACCATGAACCCTAGGCATTGACAGATGGATGTGTCATTGACAAGTACTTGCTGCCAGTCAGGAAGGCAGGGACATGGCTAATATTTGCTGAGTCCTCCAAGTTGCCTACGGCTTCCAGGTGGCTCTGTAGTAAAGAATCTGCCTGTAATGCAGGAGACCTGGGTTTGAACCCTGGGTCAGGAAGATCCCCTGGAGAAGGGAATGGTAACCCACTCCAGTATTCTTGACTGGAGAATCCCATGGATGGACAGAGGAGCCTGGTGGGCTAAGGTCCATGGGGTCACAAAGAGTCGGACATGATGGAGTGACTAACACACACACACACACACACACACACACATTGTCTAGTATGTCACTGGGCATAGGGCAAGCTCACAACTCATCTTGATCAATTGATTGAGTCCAGGGACTCGTCTCCGGGTCACCATCCTCTCTGGCAATTGCTTATTGAACCCGAACTACATGCATGTCTCTCCCAACCTTCTGGCCCCCGAGCATCCATGTTTTGGGGGCCTCATTCCCACCCTTCTGCCTTGGCCAGACCTGCCTCTCCCCTCCCTCTGTCTCTGTTTCTGGTCCCACCGCCATCAGTGCTGGTATCAGGATGTCCTCTTGCTGTTGGTCCTGCCCCCACCCTTAGCTCCGCCGCCAGCTGCTGCTTTCCAGGTGTCCCCACTTCAGGGGACGGCTCCTCTTTGTGGAGAGCCTTGTTTCCTGTGACATCGGCAATCCTTCAGAACTGACAGGGCCTGTCTCTGCATCTCACACTCTGCCACCGGCTCTCAACCTGGGGCCTAAGTGACTTGTCATCTTCTCTTGTCAGTCGCCGGCTCTGGCTGGAGCTTCCGCTCCTCCCTCCCCACTGGAGCCATAATCCTCTCCCTTTGATATCACAATTGTCTCCATGGCACTAAGCAACCCTCACAGCTCTGCGGGGGCCCTCCGTCCTCAGAAGAAGATGGAAATAACAGCAACAAAGACCCTCTTAAGAGAAGGATAGAGTCCATTTCCACACCCCTGTCCCTTCCTCCTCCCCAGAAAAACATCTCTAGTCGAGAAGGTACCCAGGAGTGGAGAGAATGGCATGAAGGTCCTCAGACAGAGGGCTCTGTTTGCCACTGCTGTTCCAAATGGGATTATTTATTTTCCTGTTTAAGCGGCATGCCCAAGAGAGCTGGCTCCTGCCCCTGGTGTGACACGAGAAGCAGGGTGTCCAACCGCAGGACAGGCTCAGCTTCCAGAGGGGAGGCTCCAGTAGTGAACGCCCTTAGGATGCCAGAAAACACAGGGCTGGGAGGCAGAGCGTGGGGAGGGATGGGAAAACAGTGCAGGTTTTAGAATTCCCAGGGATCTCTGTGTGATACTAACAGCTTGGCATGTTATGCCCACACCTGCTCATGTCAGGCCCCGGTGTTTTATGTGTTATGGGGGCTCTGCGTGATTCCCCCAGACTCTGGAGGAGGTTTCTGAGGTCTCTCTCGGGTTGTGTGGTCTACCAAGCCAAGGGCACTGGGCCAGCTCGTGGACGCTGGGGTCCACTCCTGACTTGGCATTTGCTCCTTCTGGGCTGAGCGGGAGATGTGGTGAAACGATGCTCAGATCTGCGCTGGTGAGCCCCAAGCATATTTCCTAACCTTAGAGTGTCAGAATTTATGTAAAAACTTAGTATTAGGAAAATAGAAAGTTCTTGATGCATCTATAGTTATCGTGCTGTTTTCAATAAGTCGTTTTACCGCCTGGGTCTCAGTTTCCTCATCTGTAAAGCAGAATAAAATGATCTTACTTGCCACTTTTTTATAGGATCACATGAGGAGATGGATGTGAAAATCCTTTCTGAAGTGTGAAGTATGAAGAATTATTTGTAACCTTCTTTTATACCCAAGTGTGTCTATCACTTAGGGGAGAAGGAATAGGATAGAATTTTGCCTTAAATGCTCAGAAATGGTTTCCAGGCTGCCAAAATCCGTCATTGTCCCTTCCTTGCCAATCCCCTTGTCTCATCCCTAACTTGTTTTGGCCTCACAAATTCCTGCAAACCCTGTTGCTGTTGCCTGCAGACACCCCAGCCCCGGGGCAATTGCAGACTCCATGCTGGTTAACAAGGAAGGCTCTTGGGGATCCCCCTCGCTTGTCATTATTCTCCCATTCACAGTTCTTGCCAGTCTGAGTTTTGACTTGTTAGGGAGTCAAGCAGAGCAGGATAGAGCCCTGTGCACCTGAAGCCTGACCCCGGGGCACCCTAGCCTTCATCCCTAAAGCCAGCAAGCTGATGCTTCCAAGGCCGGTCTGCCCTTGGCAATTCCCAGCAGGAGTCTCTTGGCCCCAGCCCAGACTTTCACCTGATTTCTATTTCTGCCTTAGCTGTGGATTTCTTGTGGGGAGCGGGGACAGCATGGGAGGAGAGAGGCAGGGCCACACCCAGCCGGGCCAGCTGGGGGCTCCAGCCAGCTCTGGGAAGATCTGTTGGAACATTGGTTTTCTGAGGAGGAAGCCAGTGATTACATCTCAGACTTGCAAATGGGCTGGGTGAGTCGGCTCTGATGAGAGCTGGACAGACAGCTGGACAGAGTGAGCTATAGCAGTGCGGGCAGCACAGGGTGATGAAGGACGAGATTTGCTCCCCTTTGCAGGGGGCTGCCTCCTGGTGAGAGGTCTTTGTCGTAAGTTCATTTTGGTAGTTCCTGCTTTCCGTCAGAGCAGTCCCTGGGCATTGCTTCTGCTGTCTATCTGAGGACCCAAGGGAGAGGGTGCACCAGACCAGGTACTCCATGGGTGACTGGGAAGATTTCATTCATTCATTCATTCCCTCGACTAACTGGTCATGTGCACTCTATCTGAGTCAGGCACCAGCTGGCTTCTGGGGACACAGCAGTGGGAAGGATACTCATTCCACACCTGAGGATGGTCATGGCCCAGGATGGAGCTTAGCATCCCCTTAGCTGCGCAGTTTGTCTTCATCAGACCCCAAACAGAGGCTGGCACAGTGCACATTGTCACATAACAGGCTCTACTTTCTGGGCAAGCGTGCTCCATTGTGCCCGACTCTTTTTGACCCTATGGACTTTAGCCAGCCAGGTTCCTCTGTCCATGGGTTTCTCCAGGCAGGAATACTGGAGTGGGGTGTCACTGTGGGTGGGGGCACAGGTGCGGATGGTCCGGCCTTCTGACCAGCTTTGTATTCCCAGCACCATGTCTTTAAAGAAGAGAACCCAAGGTCAAGTAGGTGAACCAGACACTCTGGGTCTTGCAGCACCATCCCCAGCTCCTATGGTGCCTGGTGTAAGGCATAGACCAGGGCTTCTTCCTCAAGACACGTCACTGCCATCTGCTGGAAAAGTGTCACAGTGAATGTAGGATTCTGCATGGTGACAGTAAATGGTGCCCGAAGGTTTGTTCAGCACTGCCCTTGCCTACCACGTGGTCATGGGCTATTGTTTATTGTGTGAATGATGTTGCAGATCCACAGGACAGCGGCTACCATCAAACATCTCAAGAGAAAGACGCTGTGCTCTATCAGGTCCCAAACTCCTGAGATGCCAAAAGCCATCTTTTGTTTGTTTTAGTATATTTTTCTAAAGTTCTAATGGAGGTGAGTGAGATTAATACCATTATACTATTATATAATACTATTACTATACATGTGAGAATCTGACTAAGGAGGATGTGGAAAGTAATCCAAGAGCATCTCATTTCCTTTTCCCTCTTCCTTAGCCATTTCTTTCTCTACTTCATCCTGAGCACAGAAAGCATCACCACTCGGGCATGTGCCAAACACTTGGCCCGAATAATGTCCAATTCCTTGGCTCCCAATACTCGCAAGTTCTTTTTTTAAAAATGTGTTTGGCTGCCCCAGGTCTTCGTTGTGGCGTATGGGATCTAGTTCCTGACCGGGACTGAACCTTGACCTCCCTGCATTGGGAGCTTGGAGTCGTAGCCACTGGACCACCAGGAAGTTTCAATACTCACACATTCTTCGGAGGAAATCTTGGAATATTTTTGTTTAAGAGTCACTGCCTTACAGTTTAAGTTAAGGGTAAATCTTTGGCCTCAAATCTCTGTGTCTCCAGAGGAGGTAAATAAGCGAAGTAATGGGTTTAATCAACAAGAAATAGAAATGCAGGGCTGCCTTGAAGAATATTAGGAGCCTCTATTTCCAATCCCAGAGGCCACAGCACACACATACACATATACACACAGACATGTATGCACTTATCTGAACCTGTGTATGCAGGATACACACATTGGAGGAGATGAACCAGTATCTAACTCTGTGGCTTTTGCCCACTGTGTAAATAAATGTTGGCTGGACTTGTCTGGTGGTGAAAATCCACTTGCCAGTACAGGAGACATGGGTTCGATCCCTGATACAGGAAGATCCCACATGCCACAGAGCAACTAAGCCCGTGCACCACAGCTACTGAGCCTGTTCTCTACAGCCTGAGAGCCGAAACTACTGAGCCCTTATGCCATAACTACTGAAGCCTGCATGCTCTAGGGCCCTTGAGCCACAACTAATGAGCCTCTGTGCTTCAACTACTGAAGCCCAAGCACTTAGAGCCCATGCTCTGCAACGAGAAGCCACTGCAATTAGAGGCCCACGCATCGCAACTAGAGGAGGCCCATGCTCTGCAACTAGAGAAAGCCTGCGTCCAGCAACTAAGACCTAACACAGCCAAAAAGAAATATAAATAAATAAATTTAAAAAAATGTTGGTTGATGAAATTGGTGGTATGGTTCTAATGCCTGGGGGCTTCCCTTCATTGAGCTTGGGGTTCCTTGTAGGTAAAATAAAGGTGTTATCTCTGTATGTTATGGTTAGCTCTGTTTGGAATGCTATAACAAAAATACCTTAGACTGGGTGGCTTATGCAACAAACATTTATTTCTCAAAGTTCTGGAGGCTGAGAATTCCAAGGTTAAGGTGCTGGCAGACTTGGTGCCTGGTGAGAGCTTAATTCCTGGTTCATAGACGGCTGTTTTTTTGCTGTGTTCTCATGTGGCAGAAGGAGTCAGGGAGCTCTCTGGGGCCTCTGTCATAAGGGCACTAATCCTATTCAGGAGGTCTCCACCCGCATGACCTAATCACCTCTAAAGGGCCCCACCTCCAAATGCTATCACACTGAGGGGTTAGGATTTCAACATATAAATTGGGTGGGGAGATAGAGACAAACATTCAGCCTATAGCAGTGTGGTGTCACTGCCTGTTCTGACCCCAGTGACCTCGAGAATCATTTTGGGTAAGTGTCCAGCATATTCCCAGATGGGGGTGGGGGCTGGTGGCTCCAGCTACAGAGGCACTCCTCAGGCCCCAAATGGCAGAAGGCTAACCAGGAGCCTGAATTAGTCAGAGAAAATACATTCCCAAACTGTGCCCTGCCTTTCTCAGCCATGGGGATGCTCTTGCTTTCTTCCTTTAATTCTTCAAAGTGAAAGAAAGTGAGAGTCACTCAGTCATGTCCAGCTCTTTGCGACCCCATGGACTATAGAGCTCATGGAATTCTCCAGGCCAGAATACTGGAGTGGATAGCCTTTCCCTTCTCCAGGGGATCTTCCCAATCCAGGGATCGAAGCCAGGTCTCCCACCTTGCAGGCAGATTCTTTGCCAGCTGACTCACAGGGAAGTTCAAAAATACTGGAGTGGGTAGCCTATCCCTTCTCCAGGGAATCTTCCCAACCCAGGAATCAAACCAGGGTCTCCTGCACTGCAGGCGGATTCTTCACCAACTGAGCTATCAAAAGCCCTATTTATGTTACCTGTTCATTTGAGCCTAAGATCCAAGTTAAGGCAGCTCTGAGCAAATACCCGAGCCTGGCCATGGGCATCAGGGGTAGTCAGTACTGATCTGGGGCAGGGCTACTGCACTGGCCCCAGGCGTAGGGGCCCTGGGACGACTAGTGCATTCTGGAAGCAATGTGTTCAGAGGATGACTTACCTGGGTCCTGGTTTATTTCCCTCCATTGATCCACTGAGGTGCTGAATAAATACAGAGTCCCCCTGTGTGCAGGGCTCTGTGTTATGGGCTGTAGGGGCTACACAGATGAATGAGACATGATTCCAGCCTAAAAAGCTTTCACAAACCTAGCATAGGGCTGAATGTGGTACCCAAATGCCACAGGCTTGCAGGTTGTGAGGTCTGGCTGCAGTGCCAACTATAGGTAGGAAGTGAGAGAAGGTAGGATGGAGAAGGGGAATTGGGGACTGGTCAGCAAGGGCCTTCCCTCTTGAATGAGGGAGGCATGTGAACCATGGTGTGGTAGACAGACAATGCTCTTGAAGATGTCTGTGTCCTCAGCCCCAGAACCTGGGACTATCTTACCTCACATGGTAAAAGGGACTTGCAGCTGTGATTAAATCAAACATTTGAGATGGAGAGATTATCCAGGTGCTCTCTGTTTAAAAAAAAAAAAAATTCAACAGAGTAAATTTGAAGGTTTAATTGGCTTTGTTATGCAAGTCATGAATCAGGTAGCAACTCATCTAGCAAGCTGTAGAGAGAGATTCTGAGGAGCTGTATAGAATGGAAGATTTTTTTATAGACAGAAGGAAGATGGGGCAAGGAAGCTATTATCAAGAGAAAAGAAAGAGTTGTTTCAGGCCAGGTCATCTTTTTTTGAGGTGAAGGGAATGACAGGGGTCTTATTCTGCAGATTACTTCACTAGTGCTAGTGCTGATCAGGAAATCTCAGATTGTCACATTGGTGTACAGCAGAAACTAACACAACATTGTAAAGCAATTATCCTTCAATTTAAAAAAATTTAAAGAAAAAGTCATCTGTTTAAAGGCCACGTCCCTGGAGAAATTGGCATTGCAATTAAGTCTTGGTTGGCTGTCATGGGCTTCCTTGTGATTCAGATGGTAAAGAATCTGCCTGCAACGCGGAAAATCTGGGTTCGATCCCTGGGTTGGGAAGATCCCCTGGAGGAGGGCATGGCAACCCACTCTAGTATTCTTTTGCCTGGAGAATTCCATGGACAGAGGACCCCTGTGGGCTACAGTCCACGGGGTCTCAAAGAGTCGGACACAACTGAGCAACTAACACTTTCACTTATTTTGGCTGTCATGAGTGCCAACAACTTTCTTGGGGGCCTGCCGTTTGTTTTTCTTAAGAGCTCAATGTAGTCACAATGGTCCTTATAAGAAGGAGATAGGTCTTCATAAGAGTCAAAGGGAGGAGAAGGCCATGCATGATGGAAGCAGAAGTTAGAGTGATGCAGCCGCAAACCAAGGAATGATAGCAGCCTTGAGAAGCTCAAAGTGATGAGGACCAGGTTCTCCCCTGGAACCTTCACAAGGCACACAGCTGCCACCTTGACTTTAGCCCCGTAAGACTCATTTTGAACTTCTGCCCTCTAGAACTGTGAAAGAATAAATTTGTTTTGATTTAAGCCACTAAATTGGTACAGGCACCAATCAATATTAGGAAACTAACACAGTTGGAAACTCTCTCAGCTGTTTAATTTCTAACCTAAGGCAAGTTATTAAAATTTTCTATCAGATGCCAGTTCCCTCACCTTTTAAGGAGTTTAACAGTAGTTCTTAACCCATAGGATTTTTTTTTTTTTAAAGAAATAGTCTACAGTGCTCAGATTTCTTTTTTAAAAATTAATTAATTTTATTTCTGGTTGTGCTGGGTCTTTGTTGCTGTGAGCAGCCTTTCGCTAGTTGTGGCGAGTGGGGGCTACTCTGTTGCGATGCTCAGGCTTCTCGTTGCAGCGGCTTCTCCTGTTGTGGAGCCCAGGCTCTAGGTGCATGGGCTTCAGTAGATGCAGCTGCGGGCTCAGTAGTGGTGCACAGGCTTAGTTTATCTGAGGCAAGTGGAGTCTTCCTTGACCAGGGATTGAACCCATGTCCCCTGCATCGGCAGGTGGATTCTTAACCACTTGACTACCAGGTAAGTCCAACTCATAGGATTTTAAGAATGAATGGAGATAACAAGTGAAGCACCCACACCTGCTCAGCATGTTAGGATTATTATTCCAGCAGGCTGTGTGGGGCTCTGCAACCCACTCTCCCCTTCCCATCCTCTCCCCATCCTGACCTCTTCTTAGTACAGTTTTTCTCCTTTATCACTCTCCTTCTGTGGCTCTGTTACCAGGAGGGGGACCTCTTCCAGGGTCTGAGAGTAGACTCTTGTCTAACACTTGGAAATGAATTGTCTAAGGAGACACATATGCTGATAAAGCAGAAGACTTTATTGGGAAGGGGTGCCAGGATGGCGAGCTGCAGGGAAGGGGACCCAGAGTCTTGGATTTTCCTGTAATGGGGTTAGCTTTCCAGATTGTCTCTGGCCAGTCATCTTACTTGTGCCAATTCAAGACTTCCTGGTGGCATGTGCATCTCTCAGTCAAGATTGTTTCCAGTGTGAGGATTTCTGGGAGGTTGGCAGGACATATTATGGGCTGGCATCTCCTCCCTTCTTTCGGCCCCCCCTGAATTCTTGTGTCTGGTGGTAGCTTGTCACTTCTGTGTTCCTTATCAGGAACTCCTGTTGTGAGATAACTCATGCAAGTGGTTATTATCCTGCCTGGAAAGGGAGAATGATCTCAGTCAGTGGTTCCCTAACAGCCCTATGCATGCAGCTCTGTGACTTGGTGTGCATGACACACAGGGAGGCTCAACAAACTGAAACACTGGAGTTTGAAGCAGAGAAAGATTTATCACAGGGCCAATCAAAGAGAATGGGTGGCTCATGCTCAAAAAACCTGAACTCCCTGATGGTTTCGGGGGAGAAGTTTTATAGGCAAAATTTGGGATGAGGGCTACAGGGTGTGTGACTTTCTTCCTTCACTTTGGTATTCAGGAAGGTCTAGGAGGCTGAAGACTTTTTCCTGAAAACAAGAAATGGGGAAAGTGGAAAGCATCTGTACCTGGGAGGACCCCACAGGATCCTGCTTTATTTCAGTTATTAACAAGTTATGAACGTTTACAAATTAGTTATCTATTTTATTTTGTTGTTGTTGTTTAGTCACTAAGTTGTGTCCAATTCTTCTGCGACCCCATAGACTGTAGCCTGCCAGTCTTCTCTGTCCATGAGATTTTCCAGACAAGAATACTGGGGTGGGTTGCCATTTCCTTTTTCAAGGGATCTTCCTGACCCAGATATCGAACCTGCGTCTCCTGCATTGGCAAGCGGGTTTTATTTAAAGCACAGATATAAAAATGTTTATTTTGTGTACAACATTTAATGAGAGTAACAAGTGAATCCTTGAGATCCATACATAGCTGAGTGTGGCTAAGTTTAGGTTTTGGAAGGTATGCTTGGATTATCTTAAAAGTCTGTCCCTAATTGTTGGAAGTCTGTCACTTCTAACAGTGACAGACCCAGAAACACACGTTGTTTTTTATAAACATATCTTTTTCACAGCTTTATTGCAGTATAATGACATGCAAGAAACTGCATATATTTAAAATGTCCAATTTGGTAAATTTTGACATATCTATCTACCTGTGAAATCATCACCATAAAATGGATAATAGACATATCCATCGCCCACATCCCTAATTTCCTTATGCCCATTTGTAACCCATTCCTCCTGCCCTTATCTGTCTCTATCCCTTCTTGCCCATTCTCCTTATAGGCAAGCCATGGATCTACTTTCTATTACTGGAGATCAATCTGAAATTTTATAATTTACTATAAATACAGAATGTATTCTTTTTTGTCTAGTGTCTTTCATGCAACATCAGATTCATCCACGGTGTCAATCGTTCATCCCTTTTTATTACTGAGTAGTATTCCATTGTATGGATATACCACCCTTTGTTTATTCATTTCCTAGATGATGAACATTTGGGTTGTTTCCAGTTTGAGGCACCCCACTCCAGTACTTTTGCCTGGAAAATCCCATGGACGGAAGAGCCTGGTGGGCTGCAGTCCATGGGGTTGCTAAGAGTCAGACATGACTGAGTGACTTCACGTTCACTTTTCACTTTAATGCATTGGAGGAGGAAATGGAAACCCACTCCAGTGTTCTTGCCTGGAGAATCCCAGGGATGGGGGAGCCTGGTAGGCTGCCATCTATGGGGTCGCACAGAGTCAGACATGACTGAAGTGACTTAGCAGCAGCAGTTTGAGGCTAGTACAAATAAACTGCTCTGAACATTCATGTGAGAGTCTTCATATGGATACCTACTTTCATTTCTCTTGGGTAGATACCTAAGAGAAATGGCTGGTCCATATGGTAGGTATATGTATAAATTTTGGAGCTTTCCTGCTGGCTCAGTGATAAAGAATCCACCTGCAAAGCAGGAGAGGTGGGTTTGATTCCTGGAAAGATCCCCTGGAGAATAAAATAGTAACCCACTCCAGTATTCTTGGCTGAGAAATCCCATGGACAGAAGCCTGGTGGGCTACAGTCCATGGGATAGCAAAGACATGACTTAGGGACTATACAACAAGAAGTGTGTAAACTTTTTAAGAAACTGTCAAGCTATTTTCCCCAGTGGTTCTACCATTTTATATTCCCAACAGCAATGTATGAGAATTCCCTGCCAATACTTTAAACATGGTCAGCCTTTCTCATGTTAATCGTTCTGCTAGTGGTATCTCATCATGGGTTTAATTTACATTGCTGTAATGGGAGATCAAATCAGTCAATCCTAAATGAAATCAACCCTGAATACTCATTGGAAGGACTGGTGCTGAAGCTCCGATACTTTGGCCATCTGATGCCAAGAGCCAACTCATTGGAAAAGACCCTGATGCTGGGAAAGATTGAGGGCAGGAGGAGAAGGGAATGACAGAGGATGAGATGGTTAGGTAGCATCACCAACTCAACAGGCATGAATTTGAGCAAACTCTGGGAGATAATGGGCTTCCCTGGTAGCTCAGCTGGTGAAGAATCCACTTGCAATGCAGGAGACCCTGGTTTGATTCCTGGGTCGGGAAAATCCACTGGAGAAGGGATAGGCTACCCACCCCAGTATACTTGGGCTTCCCTTGTGGCTCAGCTGGTAAAGAATCCACCTGAAATGTGGGAGACCTGGGTTCGACCCCTGGGATAGAAAGAGGAACAGGGAAGCCTGGTGTGCTGCAGTCTGCAAAGAGCGAGACAGGACTCAGGGACTGAACAACAGTGACTAGTGGTGTGGAGCATCTTTTCATGTGCTTACTTGCCATCCGTATATCTCCTTTGGTGGAATGTCTTCACATCTTTTGTTCATGAGGAAAAATTGTGTTGTTTGTATTATTGTTGAATTTTTAAAGCTCCTTATTCACCCTGGATCCAAGTCCTTTATAAGATATATTCTAAGATTTTCTCCCTGTCCCTGGCTTGTCTTTTCAATCCATAGTATCTTTTAAAGAGCAGAAATTTTTAATTTTAATAAAGTTCAGATTATCACTTTTTTATTAATGGTGTTTTTTATGTCATGTCAAAGAAGTTTTTGCCTACTCTAAGTTCACAAAGATTTACTGTTATAATTTCTTCCAGAAGTTTTATTGTTTTAGATCTTATATTTAAGACTATGATTCATTTGGAGTTAATTTTTATAAATGGTGGGTGTATGAATAGAAGTTAATATTTTTAAATATGGATATCCACTCGTCCCAGTACTATTTGTTGAAAAGACTACCCTTTTTTCACTGGAGTGTCTTTGCACCTTTGTCAAGAATTAGTTGACCACAGATGAGTGAATTCTTATAAATACTTTAATGTACTCCTCCGAGTATAAAATAAGTGATGTATTTTAAATTGCACGTTATAGAAATTCTAAGATTGTCTTCAAAAAGTTCAAGTTAATAAATGCTCAGAAATGAACACAATAAATTTACCTGTCAACGATTTGTGTCAATATTTATAATTCACTATTGCTTGCTTTTCTTAGTACTTTTGCTGGAATGAGTCATGAAAACCACACTTAGCTAAGCCTTGGGGAAACACACCTCAGCATTTTATAAATGCCTCACAGTAAAATTTTGCTATTAAACTGGTGCTTTTCCAATCCTTTAACCCCCTCACTTCTCCACCTCACCTTTCCAGTGGCAGCTGTGCTTTTCTGCATTGCCCTTAGGGTAGGGACCATACAGAGAGAACAAAGAGTCCCTTTCCTGGCTTTTGAGCTCTTAAGTAGCCTTTTGTAAATCTATTGTAGAGGCAATGGTATTGAGAGCCATGGATTTCAATTCTAAGGGCAAGGTGCTTGAGAGAAAAAAGGGTATTTTTGAATTTCAAAAGCTTGGCTTTAAATATCAAAAGCCAAAGCCAGAGGGCTCAGAGCACAGATTTTATATCATAAACCAGACTGTGGAGAATAACAGTCTCTTTCTCAGCCCCAAAGGAGATAAGATTTCAGCCAGGGGGTGGGGACGAGTGGGGGAGGGAGGCTTGGAGGGAACTTGATGCAAGTTTAAACCAAAACCAGTGGGTCCCTGGCAAGGGGTTTACACGCCATCCACTGGGCCCAGGTTGCAGGGTTGACAGGAGCCTGGACAGGCCTGAGGAGTCCCAGGGAGAAGTGTGGCTGCCCGACCACCTACAGAAAGGCTTGAGTCCTCCAGAATCACACCTCAGCAGTGTGGGAACAGAGGTCGAAGATGTCTCGGCACCCAGCCTCCAGAATCTTCATGAAACCATGTAGCTCATATTGGGACTTGAACCGGTGGTCTTTTAAGCTGAGATTACAAACCTTGTTCAGGACTTGGTGAGAGACAAAGTGAGAGGTAAGAAGTGGATTTATTCAGAGAGAAACACACTCCACCGACAGAGACAGAGTGTGGGCCATTGCAGATGGCAAGCTGCTGCTGCTGCTAAGTCACTCCAGTCGTGTCCGACTCTGCGACCCCAGAGACGGCAGCCTGCCAGGCTCCCCCATCCCTGGGATTCTCCAGGCAAGAACACTGGAGTGGGTTGCCATTTCCTTCTCCATTGCATGAAAGTGAAAAGTGAAAGTGAAGTCGCTCAGTCATGTCCGACTCTTCACAACCCCACGGACTGCAGCCTTTCAGGCTCCTCCGCCCATGGGATTTTCCAGGCGAGAGTACTGGAGTGGGGTGCCACAGACGGCAAGGGAAGCCTTGAAATGTGTGGTTAGCTTTTACGGGCTGGGTAACTTCATAGGCTGATGAGTGGGACGATTATCCCAACTATTTTGGCAAAAGGGCAGAAATTTCCAGAGGTTGGTCATCGCCCACTTTTTGGTCTTTTCCAATTAGTCGGCTCCTGGCATCAGGTGGGCAAACTTTTGGAGCTTGTCTCTGGATAAGTCAGTATTCATTCTGATGCAGCCAGACTGGGCTTTCCTGCTTATAAATGTCTCTACAAAGAGATACCACGGCCTCTTTCTCTACTTGTGTGTTTCAGTATCACCCACCCCACTGCCATTCCTAGGATGATTTTCCATTATTACCAATGCCACCTGGGTATATATGACACTGTATTATACCATCATCTGAATTAGTAGCCGAAAATGCAGTCAGATTCATAGCTGCCATAGTGGGCTGTCTGGTTAGAAACGGGGGAGAAAAGTTATTCAACAAAGACAAGATTCTTCCAACCAGCATTCCCTGAATGTCACCTATACAAGGAGAATTAGCTTAGGTCCTGCTAGATGCAGATATAAATACAAAATCCTGGCCTTTGTCCTAAGGAACTTCTAATCTCAGGGAACAGTGGAGCAGAGCAGAAGAATGACTTTTAGAGTTCCCTGGGCCCATTTAACTTCATGCAGAAGACCATCCTCAGGACTGAGCATCCATTCCAGGTTTATAGGGGCTTGTGGTGAACAGCCTGAGGCAGAGGACAGGGACCTTAGGAAGCTGCCTCCATCTGTGTGATGGTCTCTTTCATGTGTCAGCTTGTCTAGGCTACCGTCCCCAGTTATTCAATCAAACACTAATCTATGTGTTGCTGTGGAGGTCTAATGTAGACGTGATTACAATTCATGATCAGGTGACTTTAAGTAGGGGAGGTTATCCTAGATAATTTGGGCAGTTTTGATTCAGTCTGTTGAAAGGCACTTAAGCCAGAGCTGAGGATTCTCTTAGAGAGGAAGACATCCCACCCATGGGCAGCAACTTCAGGCCATGCCCCAGAGTTCTAGTCTGATTTCAGACTAGCCTAGCCATCCTCTACAATCTTGTAAGCCAATTCCTTGCAATAAATCTCTTAATATATACATACCTCCTATGGTTCTGCTTCTCTGGTTAAGCCCTGACTTGTGTATGACTTTCGTGGGCTCTCCAGGTGGTGCTAGTGGTAAAGAACCCACCTGCCATGCAGGAGACATAAGAGAGGCAGGTTCTATCCCTGGGTCAGGGAGATCCTCTGGAGAATCGTATGGCAACCCACTCCAGTTCTTGCCTAGAGAGTCCCTTGGACAGAGGAGTCTGGCGAGCTACAGTCCATAGGGTTGCAAAGAGTCGGACACAACTGAAGTGACTTAGCATGCACTCACACAATATAGAGTTTGGTACCAGAAGTGGAGTGAATGTATTTGTGTTTTGCTTGTACGATGGATGTATATCATTGGGCATCAGAAGGCAGAAAAGTAGGCAGAATAATGTCCCCCAACTGCCACCAAAGTTGTCCATACTCTAATCCCTGGAGCCTGTGAATATGCTATCTAACATGGCAAAGGGGAAATAAAATTACACATGGAATTAATCAGCTGGCCTTAGAATGGGAAGATTATTCTGGATTATCCAAGTGGGCCCAATGCAATCATCAGGACTCTTTTTAAAAATATGTTTTTTATTGATTGATTGATTTTTGGCTGCACCAGTTCTTTGTTGCCACATGCTTTCTTTCTCTAGTTGCAGTGAGTGAGGGCTACTCTTAGTTGCAATGGCTTCTCTTGTTCTGAAGCATGGGCTCTAGGGTGCGTGGGCTCAGTAATTGTGGTGCACGAGCTTTGTTGCCCAGCAGCACATGAGATCCTCCCAGCCCAGGGATCGGACCCATGTCCCCTGCATTGGCAGGCAGATTCTTAACTGCGGACCACCAGGGAGGCCCCCATCAGGGTTCTTAAAGGTAGAAGAAAGAGCAGAAAGGGAAGAACCAGAGAGATGGCAGCATGAGAAGGACTTGGCCCAATGTTACTTGTTTGGAGGGTGGAGGAGCTAAGAAAAGTGGGCATCTTCTAGAAGCTGCCAGAGGCCAGGGAATGGATCCTCCCCTAAAACTTCCAGGAGGGAATGTGCCTCTGGTAACACCTTGATTTTAGCTCACTGAAACCCATTTTGACCATCTGACATCCAGAACAGTAAGACAATAAGTCTATGTAAGCCACTATATTTGTGGTCATTTGTTACAGCAGCCATAGGAAGCTAATACAATTCGCCTCTCTCCCAGTGGGGAGCAGTGAACCATCAGCTGCCTCACTGCCTTTAGGGGAGGGATTGTTCTTTTCCTGCCGCCCCGCAGGTCAGCCAGCCCAGCATCCGGCCTCTGCTCCCCGCTACCCCAGCAGCTCCCTTCTCAGGGCACTCAGCGCAGTGCTCAGCTCGTTGACACAGCCTGTCCCTACCTCCACGGTCTGGACCAATCTGTAAGGGTGCAAAGCCTGTAGCTGTAGTATCAGATTGGAACTTGATCAATATTTGTGGAGAAAAGGGAGCAAGGAAAGAAAAGTAGTGAGCATCATCCTATTCTTTACCCTCCCTACCAAGACAGTTTCCACACCAGATGCACCATCTATTTATAGATGAGATCTTTGGGATACTCTGCTTTATAGCCTCATGTTATTTTGTTATCGGAAGGAAATGGTTCCTCGGCTTCACTCACTTTCTCTTTCAGGAGGAAGAATCAAGCACACGTTTATAATACTCTCTGGTAGGAGTCTTCTCTTCTCATTGTTTAGTTGCTAGATCAGATCAGATCAGATCAGATCAGTCACTCAGTCGTGTCCGACTCTTTGCGACCCCATGAATCACAGCACGCCAGGCCTCCCTGTCCATCACCAACTCCCGGAGTTCACCCAGACTCACGTCCATAGAGTCAGTGATGCCATCCAGCCATCTCATCCTCTGTCATCCCCTTCTCCTCCTGCCCCCAATCCCTCCCAGCATCAGAGTCTTTTCCAATGAGTCAACTCTTCACATGAGGTGGCCAAAGTACTGGAGTTTCAGCTTTAGCATCATTCCTTCCAAAGAAATCCCAGGGCTGATCTCCTTCAGAATGGACTGGTTGGATCTCCTTGCAGTCCAAGGGACTCGCAAGAGTCTTCTCCAACACCACAGTTCAAAAGCATCAATTCTTCGGCGCTCAGCCTTCTTCACAGTCCAACTCTCACATCCATACATGATCACAGGAAAAACCATTGTCGTGACTAGACGGACCTTTGTTGGCAAAGTAATGTCTCTGCTTTTGAATATGCTATCTAGGTTGGTCATAACCTTCCTTCCAAGGAGTAAGCGTCTTTTAATTTAATGGCTGCGGTCACCATCTGCAGTGATTTTGGAGCCCAGAAAAATAAAGTCTGACACTGTTTCCACTGTTTCCCCATCTATTTCCCATGAAGTGATGGGACTGGATGCCATGATCTTCGTTTTCTGAATGTTGAGCTTTAAGCCAACTTTTTCACTCTCCACTTTCACTTTCATCAAGAGGCTTTTTAGTTCCTCTTCACTTTCTGCCGTAAGGGTGGTGTCATCTGCATATAAGTCATGTCCAATTCTTTGCGGACCCGTGGATTGTAGCCTGCCAGGCTCCTCTGTCCATGGGATTCTCTGGGCAAGAATATTGGAATGGGTTGCCATTTCCTTCTGCAGGGGATCCTCCTGGCTGAGGGGTCAAACTCATGTCTCCTACATTGGCAGGTAGATTCTTTACCACTGAGCCCCTGGGGAGGCCCTCTGTCCCCATATCCAGAGCGTAAAACCCCCTGACAACTGTCTGGAAGAGAACATGGGGTAAAAAAGCAGTTTCCTTTTATTCCTTCTTTTCCCTTTTCCTCCTTCCTTCCACAAATATTTTTTTCAGAAGTATAAAAAACTTGCTTTCTTTTTTAAAATTAACTTTTTGGAGTATAGTTGCTTTGCCATGCTGTGTTAGTTTCTGCTGTATAGCAAAGTGAATCAGCTGTATGTTTACAAGTATCACCTCTTTTTTTTGAATTTCCTTCTCATCTAGGTCACCACAGGGTATTGAGTAGAGTTGCCTGAGCTACACAGTAGGTTCTCACTAGTTATCTATTTTATTGGAATATTACTCAGACATGAAAAAGAATGAGATTGGGTCATTTGTAGAGATGTGGATGGACCTTCCACAAACATTGATTATGTTCCAACTCTGGTTCTGACACTGTTTTAAGATGTGGCCAGATGTGGGTCCCCTGCCTGGTCCTAAATGAATCATTGACATGGGGAATGAATTTACATGATTGGCTTTGAGGAATCCAGACTTCCCCTTTCTCCATGTGGGAGAGAGGTGGACGCTTGAACAGAACTCTGTCTAGGCAACCAACAGAGTCTGTTACAGAAGATGGTCTAATGACTCTTGTGGGAATTCAGCCTAGGAAGATGTGTAAGATGTGTACTTGTATTCATTGACCAAGACTGCCAGCAAACATTCATCTCACATGGAGAGCAGCAGGGTATCATGGAGTGTCTGGGCTTGGCCCATTGGGCAGCTCCATCCTGCCATTGAGAACCCAGGTCCTTCTCATCTTCCTGCTCCACAGTCCTCAGCATGTTGGCTGTGATCCCTCTCAGTGGGAGATGGCTTCCTGCACAGACAGGATAGCCTCTGATAGAACAGAAGGACATGTCTCTTCCTGGGTATCTCTCTTTATCAGCAAGGAAGCCCTTTCTTGATGACCCCAGCAGATGTCCTCTTCTTCCTCATTGGCCAGATGTGGGTCCCCTGCCTGGTCCTAAATGAATCACTGACATGGGGAATGAATTTACATGATTGGCTTTGAGGAATCCAGACTTCCCTTTTCTCCATGTAGGAGAGAGGTGGACGCCTGAACAGAAACTCTGTCTAGGCAACCAACAGAGTCTGCTACAGAAGATGGTTTAATGACTCTTGTGGGAATTCAATCTAGAAAGTCTGGTGGCCTGGGTTGAGAGTTTACCAGCAAGACAGAAGGGAGAAAATTCTAAACTATTAAGGAGACAGCATAACCAGAACTTGGTGATAATCAGATGAGGAGGTAGGAGGGCAGATGAGTCAAGGGTAACCAGGGTTTCACTTGGGCAACTGGACAGGAGTCCAGTTGGGGGCAGCTTCCCTCTTGCCTCTTCATTCATACACTCAGCAAATAGTACTAATCATGTTGAATGAGCCAGGCATGTCCATGGGAGTATTTTCAGAGATGATGCTTTTAGATGAGGAAATGGAGACTTAACAAAATGAAGCAATTTAGCCAAGGTCACACCACTGGTGCATAAGTGGTGGGCTTGGATCTGAACCTAGGTCTTCTTGTCCAACACTAAAATCCATTCCATTGTCACAGTTCCATCCTGCCTCTACTAAATGAGCATAAATCACAGTCCTTGCACCATAAAGGGCAAAAGAGGTAAGTACACAATAAATATACTAAATGGCAGAATAAGTTCTCCCATCCAAGTACTAACTAGACTCGACCCTGTAGAATAAGTCCTAAAAAGGAATTATAGTTTTCATGCGCAGTTGTTTCTGACTCCTTGTGACCCCATGGACTGCAGCCCTTGAGGTTCCCCTGTCCGTGGGATTCCCCAGACAAGAATATTGGAGTGGGTTGCCATTTCCCTCTCCAGGGGATCTTCCCAACCCAGGGGTTGAACTTGGGTCTTCTGCATTGGTAGGTGGATTCTTTACCACTGATCCACCTAGGAAGCCCCCAAAAGGAACTTGAAGGAACTAATGCATTTGAATACCTACAATACAAATATATTAATAGATTATCTCTCTTTTTAAAAAATTTGTTTATTTATTTTTTACTGTGTTGGTGCACGCAAGCTTTCTCTAGTTGTGGTGAGTAGGGGCTGCTTTTTAGTTGCAGTGTGCGGGCTTCTCCTTGCGGTGGCTCCTCTTGTTGCGGACCATGGGCTCTAGGTATCTGGGCTTCAGTGGCTGTGGCACCTGGGTTTAGTTGCCCCATAGCATGTGGAATCTTCCCAGACCAGGGAGCAAACCCGTGTCCCCTGCGTTGACAGGTGGATACTTAACTGCTCCACTGGACCACCAGGGAAGTCCGACAAAGGTTATCTCTTAATCCTCATGACAACCCTAGGAGGTGCTTTTACTCGCCCCTCGCCAGATAAAGAACCATTCTGGGTAGAATATAATAATGATCAGGTACTGGGTGACATGCTTTATGTGTAAGCCTCATGATCACCCGTGAAAGATGAGCCTGCCCAATTTGAGAGGTCAAGAAATGCTCCCAGGGGCACGTAGCTTAGGTCCATCTTGGGTCTCTTCACTCCCAGTCATAGGGTTTCAGAGTTTATAAAGTAAGTCACTGCTCCTCAGCTCACTTGATCTCTCCAAAACCCGGTGCAGTGAGAGTTATTATTATCCTATTTCATAATTTTTCGCATTGACATTTTTTCTCACTTTAACATCTCTGATATCAGAATGTGTCTTACAATTGATGGCATGTCACAGTTTAATTGGTAGCATTTATTTTTTTCTTAGTGATAAATAAAACAATGATGGGTCTTACGATCAATGGTATCTCAGAGTTAAGAAAATGGAGAGTCATTCTTGTTTTGCTGATAATGAGGTTGAAGTTCAGAGAGATTTGGTGGGTTTTCAAGGTCACACATCTCTGTTGTTGTCTATGCAGGATGAAGGAGCTGTGAGAAAGTCAGGACTATGCAAAAAGCCTTAGTACCCCTGGCCAGAACATCTTCTCTGCTCTCAGGGGATTTGACTTCCGAGCACATCACAGCTTTCCGCTCTCATTTTTCTACAGGGAGAGGAAGCTGTGCCCTGTCCCAGGATGAGCTTCAAAGGGAGTCTGTCCCCTCCTCATTCTGCCCCCAGGGGAGCAGCGGGAGTGTGGCTCAGACCACAGTTAAGCGCATCTGGGATCAAAAGAGTCCCCGTCTCTCCGGAGCACCCAGGGGTCTCGACTGAGCTCCCTCTCCTGTCTGCTGAGTGATCAGTTGACAAAATACATCTGGGCAAGGAGGAGGCCTCTGTGATCAGCTGTCATCTCACCTAAACACCCCTGATGCTTTTTCTCTCTTCATTACCCATGAGGTATCAGCCCTTGCATGGTGATCCACAACCTGACACGCCAGCCTCCCTGTGGCTGGAAGGCAGTCAGGCTGCTGGTTGGGGAGACAGAAGAATTCGGTCTGGAGACGGAAGAGTGAGGGAAGGGGGGGAAGGAGAAGAAAGCTGCTGGAGGGAAAGGTGGGGACCGGCTGCTGGTGTCGCCTTGTCTTTATCCCACGTCTAATTCTGAAGCTTTGCCCTGGACCCAAAGCCCGGTGTGGAGTGAACCTAGCGAGCACAGTGCAAATGCAGCCATGCTCATGCAGCACCCAGTCCTACACACACACACGCACACACACACGCACACACACACGCACACGCAAAACACACGCACACGCAAACACACGCACGCACACGCACGCGCACACATACACACGCACGTACACACGCACACACACATGCACACACACGCACACATACACACGCACACACACATGCACACACACACGCACACACACACGCACACCCCGAGTCAATCTCTTTCCTTGCTTCCCACCTAGAACTCTCCTCTGGGGTTCGCAGCAACTTATGAGAGGATTTGCTATTCTCTTCTTGAATTTTTCCACAGATGATGTGAGCAGGGCACTCCCTCCTACGGTCTATCCACAATCCACCCTCCCCAATAAAATAAGCAATATTCTTTAATCTGAATATTAAACTCCAGTAGAACACTTTTTCCAACATGGACCAGAAGCACGCTAAACAAATGTTCCACCTCTGTGTTTTTTCTAACTCCATGCCTCTGCCTTTAATGCCCTTCTCTCTGCATTCTTTAGAACCCAAGTCAAATCCCACCTATTCTAGGAAGACCCTTCCTGGGCCCAGCCTCGAGCTGATCCTGCCCACAGCTGGAGTGCTGTTCCTTCCTATAAAAGGAAGTCTCGCCCTGTGCCCAGGCCAGAGGGAATCAATGGGTGAGGAGGGCTACTCCAAAGGGACCCAGTGGGAATGCCTGCAGTCCTTTTGCTGGCCTCACCTCCATGCCATGTGCCCGTTCTAATGACACTGGTTATGTGCCTGAATTCTAGCTCTGGCAGGGCCTTAGCGCTCTGTCCTGTGCATCCACAAATCCTCATTCCAGGACTCAGTTGAGTCTCAGTCCTTAAACATGAGCCTCTACATCTTCTTGGAACTCTCACCCTGGTCCAGACAGAGACAGCTGTGTCCCTTGGTACCTGCTTATTCACTGGACTGAGCCTCAAATGTCATTATCCTCAGCTAGGTCAGCTTCCATCTCACCTAGCCCACCCCAGGGTCATGTGAGTGCTGGCTTCCTGCTCCATCCTGCCTTTCCCATCCTGCTGCCAAGGACTGGCTCTTCTCTGCTGTGCTCTGGTAACTCCCAGCAGCTGATGAGTCTGACTGCTGTGGTCTACAGGTCTTTCTCCATGCCATTCTCTTGCTTCTTAAGTGACAAGTACAGGAGACAATGCTATCTTTATATAGACATGTCCTGTTTCTTTGACATCCTTGCATATCCCTTGAGGTGAGACCCTCTGTGAACCCCCCATCTCATACACAATGGGTACAATGAATGTACACTGGCAATGCAAATGTTGAAATCTTCAGCAAGTCCTTCTTTACTTTCCCTAAACGCTTCCTGTTCCCATGATTCACTCCAGTCTCTGCCTTCAGCTCCCACCTGTCTTTTTCCTTCTTAAGGATCCCTCTTCCCTTGCCGTCATTCACAATTAAATCTTCGTAGGCTAGATGAGAGTTTTATAGGGCAGGAGCTGCAGTTTGTTCGTGTCTGTTTCCCAGTGTCTGGCATGGTACCCATCATAGCAGATAACCAGAAAACAGCTGACTGGAATTGTGAAACTGAGCTCAAGAAACTTGTCTTAGGCCCCTAGTGTATACGAAGCATGTGCTAAGTATACACTAGCACATTTCTTAGGTTCCAGAAAGAAAATAAAACCAAATGGTATCTAAGCTTCAGGAAACTGGGCCAGGCCAAGGCAATAATAATTACTGATTAATTGCAGAAAGTGCCGCATGTGAACTTCCTTGGTGATACAGTGGATAAGAATCTGTCTACCAATGCAGGGGACATGGGTTTGATCCCTGATCCAATAAGATTCCACATGCTGGGGGGCAACTAAGCCCGTGTGTCACAACTACTGAGCCCAAGTGCCTAAAGCCTGTGCACTGCAACCAAGAGGAACCCTGGCTCACTGCAACTAGGGAAGCCTGCACGCAGCAATGAGGACTCAGTGCAGCCAAAAACTTATTGAGGCCAAATAAATACATACACATTTTAAAAAGTGCCACACGGGCTGAAGTTTCCTTCTAGATAAGGGGTTATCAACCGGTGAGACAGAGGTGGTTATCTCGAAAGGACATGAGACTGCTTCCTGATTATCAGGACATGAACAGAATCTTCCATAGTTGCCCCTTGGGGGACACAACAACCCTTCGCTTCTCTCCTGGTGAAGTTCAAGGTCTTTAGTGATGGGACTGGCAGGTCATGGTTAGGGAAAGGCCAAGAGCCAGGCACCTCGGAGGACTCCAGCCGCTGCTGGCCCCGGATTTTCCTCTTCCCTCGGGTGAAGAGTGAGGAGTCTGCTGGGAGGAGATGGGATGGCATGGCTGCTCGAGTGGCAGCAGGCAGTCTTGTCAGCCTTTGCCCTGCTGGAGTAATCCTCAAACCTGTGTGCCTCTCCATTTGATCTGCCTGAGCCTGCAGGAGACCGTCAAATGCTTTTGGCTAATATCATATGCACGCATAATTAGATGGCAGCAATCACCATCTGGGTTCCTAGCTCTTGTTCCAGCAACCAGGCCCTGGGCAAGGAGCTGGCGGGAGTGAGGTAGGGAGGCCTCTCCTGGCCCTGCCCGTCCTCTGTCAGCCTCCCAGAGAGCAGATTGGAAGCTTGGAGCCTGGGAGTGCAGCCCCGTGGAAGGGCAGCGATGCTCAATGAAGAGTGACAACCGGCAGGTGGCAGAGGGGATCGCACCGCAGGAGCCTCTGCCAGCTCGTGGGCTGGCAGGGCACCGAGGGCCGGGTGGGTTGCCATGGGTGGGGGAGATGAAGGCTCATGGGCAGCCTTTGTATCAGAGAGGAAGCCAAGAGTAGGTTGGAGGGTTCTCAGACCCATGGCGGGGCCGATGAGAAGCCATCTGCCCCGCCCCTGGCACAGGTTCTTCCACCTCCCGACTGCTGGAGCTCCCTGTGGTGCCAATGACACAGGCATATGCTTGGCCAGGCCTGGCTGACATTTTCCTGAGGCTGATGCTCAGGACTCCCAGCTGGGCAGGGGAGGTGGAGATGTAGGGAATCATGGCAGCTCCGGGGAAGGGTGCAGAAGAGGCTGAAGAGCATGGACAAGCATGGACCCAAGCCCTTGGGTCCTTTTATTTTATTATTTTGTGTCCTTTGACATGGGGCGGGTCTGGGCAAAGGCAGGTTGGCACAGACCCACACAGCACGTGCTACCGGCTGTGCTCGCGTTTAATCTACCAGTAGATTCAAGTGGACATCCAGCAGCTTCTTCCCAGAGGCAGTGAGGCCGGACATAGTGTAAAGCTCATTCATGGACTTCGGAGTAGGCGGGGCTGGGTCTGGAATCCCGGCTCTGTCTTTTCCAGCTGAACGCCCTAGGTTGAGTTAAGTCAACCACTCTGTTACTCTCATAGCAAAATCAAGTTGTATAGACTGAAGGGGCACCTGAAACATAGATACTCAGAAAATGTTAGCTTGATTTTTCCTTTCCTTCAAGGTAGGACTGGGTCTGTTAAGGCCATCTGTGTTTTCTGTCATTCCTGATTGGCAAAGGAATGAAGTGGAAAAAAAAAAGTCACAGTCCCTAGGGGATCTCTAGGCTCAGCTGTTTGACATTAGGAGACTGCATGTGGTCCACTTCACCATTTCAGCCAAAGAACCTCCTGGCACTGATCTCCACTCCTCACCCCAAGCCAGGACCTGGGCTCCACCTGTGCTATCCCATAGAACCATAGGTACATATCTACCATGGCACCCAGCACTTGGTCATTGCTTGTATCATACTTGCGTTGGAATTCTCAATCTCTTGCACAATTTCTGGCAAATGGCAAGATTTAAGAAATCTTTGTTAAATGGCTGACTGATTGTGGTCTAACTCTGTGGATGTCGCCACAGACCCAAGCTGGGCTTTTAGGAGCAGATTAAAGGAAAATGACATGAGACTGAGATGAAGATGGGAGAGAATCAGGACACTTCTGGAGTCCAGCACATCGTGGTGGAAAGAGCATGGGTTTTGGAATCAGCTGCCCGAAGGACTGGCTCTGACAAAATACTTGTATGATCTTGGGGGGTTTATTTAACCACTTTGAACCTCAGTGTCCTCATCACTAAAATAGGTATAATACCTACTTCACAGGATTATATAGGCTTAAAAGAGCGAATTATGCAAAATTTGTCACATAGTAGGTACTTAATAAAACGGCAGCTGTGATGTTTACACTTTAAGGTATGAACTGAAACCTCCTGACACTTAAGAGATCTATTGAAGTTGGCAGGAACCTCAATTCTGTGGTCTGTGATATTACCCTGTGATTTCTTGAGCTCCTTCACTTAGTATTTCATTCTTCAGATGCTCCACTCCCAGGCTGGTCTGTATCTTCTCCTTTGTTGGTTTCTACATACCATCTAAGCACTTCCAGATTTTCTGAGTTTTTGTCGACTTGTTGGAGATTAGAGAAGGCAGGGATTGAAGAGATGGTTCAGTTCATTGGGTGACATACAACCTTTGGCCATCTTGCCAGCTCTTTCTGTTTCTTTTCTTTTTATCTTTTCTCTTCAGAGTATCAAGTAAATTCCTGCCTCATGTAGAACAGTTTTGTTCATTTCCAGATCTCTGACTCGTTTTCTTATCTCTGGTGCCCTGATGGTTATCGTTGCTCTCAGCAATATGGCTGGCTGCTGGTAAAAGGGCCACTAGACCCTCCATTCATAAGTTCTAAGTAGATGTGGGATGATTTTTAGCATTTGTTCAAGTTGGCATCAGAGAGTAGGTCAGCAGTAGGGTGGGGTCAGGAGTCAGTGCTAGAAGTCAGGTAGTTGTTTTATTGTGGATACAGATGATCCATCTGGTCAATGTAGGGACCCAACTGGCAAATAAGAGTTCTAGGGAATTGCATCCAGAACTGTGCATAGGACAGGGAATTGCTTAGAGCCATGCAGGGCATGGCTTTAATGCCATAGAGAACTGGAGGGATAAGCAGGAAACCTAGGCTGAAGACCAAGTTTTCAAGTGGGCTAAGGTTTCTTAGACTAGGAAAACAGCCCTTTGCTTTTGAATTCTGTGTTTCTTGCTCATGGGAGAGGCTATAGGATTGCATTTCTCGATGCTCATGATGCCGAGGCCTACTGAGGTCTCCTCCTAGAGATATTTGCTGGATATTCTTGCCTTAATTATCCTGGTGGGTTCTGGGACAGAACCTAGAACTCAAAAGGCAGATCTAAGGTGGGAGGTAGTGTAAATCCCATCTCACTTGCTTGGACATGACCTCCAGGACCCTGGCTGAGAGAAAGGCGGCCTCTGGCAAGGGTTCAATCCGGGTCCATCCTGGTGGGCAGCAACCTCAGGAGGGAGCCATGTTGAACATGAGCCAGGAGTAGGTCTTGAACCAGTGATCTGGTTTTGTATTACTCTGTGTTTAATCCCTTTTTGCTCTTCCTGAAGCTTTGGGAAAGTTTTCTATACCTTTCTACCTTGATCTCACTATACTATAGAGAATAAGAAAATGGTCCTCCCTACATTTGGGGTTGCAAGGTGAAGTGGGGATCACCTGTGCCCTGGGCTTCACTTTCTCAAGATGCTAGGTGGTCCCAGGGTCCATGAGCTCTAGGCTCCATCTTCTCCAGATGGCTTGGTGCTCCAGGGCTCTCTGATCTCCAGGCTCCATCTTCTCCAAAGGCCTAGGTGGTCCCGTACACTTCAAGATCCCACTTCCCTTTCACCCCAGCAGTTTCCTCCATCACAAACTGTGGCAGATTGAATTTTCACTTTGCTAAGGAAGATGGTTGTTCCTTGATCATTGGTAGTGGCGAGGCTGTGACTCAGGGTATACAGGCTTCTTGAGCACAGTATTTATTGGATCTGCAGCAGCTCAATCCATTCCTTTGAAGACTGAGGCCCTGAAAGCTCTCTGCACCCTGATGAGGCCCATCTTCAGAACCTGGGTTAGGGAGTAGGTGGGAAGGACTTCAGGCTGCAACTGGGCAGGGATGTAATTGGCAGGAAGCACGGAATCGACCTTCCATCCTTTCCCTGGCTACCCAAGTTCAGTTCCCAGCATGGACAGGCAGCCTGCCCTTCTCTGAATTCTGGGTCTATGCTCTCTGTCTGCACTGAAGGGTCTCAGAAAGGTCCTTCTCTTATCTGCCTGCCAGCAACGTGCCCCAGAGGCCTGTGCCAGCCCAGTCCAAGCTGGCCTTGAGTGCCAAGGGGCAGGAGAGGACCACTAAGCACGGAGCCCTTCTCGGGAGAATTCATCACAAGTTCGCATCCAATTAGGGAGAGTAGGCTAGATGAGACAATGGTCCATACCCCTTGTAAAGTAACATCCCTAATTGATGACAGGGATGGTGTAGTGGCTTGAAGTCAGCTCAGATTGTGTTTTTAAAATTCTCCTTTCTCCTGGGCTGCCTGCCAGAATGCTATGGCATGGCTCTTCAAGAGAACAAAGGAAGCTTTGAAAATCTTTCTCCCCCCTCCTTCAAATGCTTATCTGAAAGGACATCTTTTTCCCCTTAGTTGCAGCAATCATAATAGCACAGGTGATAAACCGCTTCTTTGTAATCATCAATTGTGAAGGCTCCCGCCCTCAAAGGCAGGAATTGCAGCAGCAGCAGCAAGAGGCAAAGGACCATCTCGGCACCCACACTGATGCCTATCAAGCCTCTGAAAAGGAGAAGGTGGGGGGAAATGAACTTTGTTCAGTGACAACTTTTATCTCCAGGTCTTGGACTGTTGAAATGTCAAGCCAAGGCTAGATAGGATTTCCTGACTGTGGCTACGCTGCTGCCTGGCTCAGGGGATAGAGAGCTGGCGGTGGGTGGGAGGGAGCCTGAAAATGATCAGAACACATCTTGCATTTGTGAAGCTAAGAGTTGGGTCTTGGTGGCACTATATTCCCAGAGAGGAAGGCTGCAGGGAGGGGCCGTTAGATCCCGTGTTTGCAATGACCTTGAGAAACCATCTCTGAAAGAACAGTGCCTAAGCCATTTGAGAGGAGAATCTGTCTGGTTTTTAAATTCCCCAGAAATGTACTTGTAGAAGTGAGAGGTTCTGGGGTTTGGTCTGGGGTTTGGATTGGTTCTAGACTCCTGGTCCCCAGGTCAGCTCGTGCCCTTGTTCCTCCACTTAGTTTATAGTTCATCTGTTGACCTTCACTCTCTGCTCTGTGATGCACAGGCCCCCCTGGGCAACGTGGAGGGGAGCCCACGCCTAGGATCACTTACAGCTAAGAGCGGTGTCACAAGCTCAGCTTCAATCAGTAACATAACAGATTTTTCAGATGACATCTGAGCTGGCCATTTAATTAAAAAAAATTCACAGCGTGTGTGTGTTAAGTCACTTCAGTCATGTCTGACTCTTTGTGACACTATGGACGGTACCCCGCCACCCCACCCCATCCAGGCTCCTTTGTCCATGAGATTCTCCAGGCAAGAATACTGGAGTGGGTTGCCATGCCCTCCTCCAGGGGATCTTCCCCACCCAGGGATCGAATCTGCATCTCTTATATCTCCTGTATTGACAGGCAGATTCTTTACCACTAGTACCACCAGAACACCTACTAAGTAGTAGACACTGGCCTAAGTACATCATGCACATTATATCCTAATAATAATCCCGTGGAACAGGGGAGGAAACTGAAGGACAGAGAAGTTAAGTGATTTATCTCAGGTCACACAGTAATTGGCAGAATCACAACTCAAACCCAGGAACAGTGGGTCAACAGTTTGTACTTGGTCGGACACGACTGAGCAACTTCCCTTTCACTTTTCACTTTCATGCATTGGAGAAGGAAATGGCAACCCACTCCAGTGTTCTTGCCTGGAGAATCCCAGGGACGGGGGAGCCTGGTGGGCTGCCATCTGTGGGATCGCACAGAGTCAGACACGACTGGGGTGACTTAGCAGCAGTAGCAGCAGCAACTACTACTTGAAAAAATAATCTATTTATTTAAATGTTTGTATTTGGTTGTACTGGGTCTTTGTTGCTGAGCAAAGTCTTTCTCTAGTTGCAGCTAAAGGGGACTACTCTTCACTGAGGTGCTCGGGCTTCTCATTGTGATGACTTTTCTTGTTGCAGAGCCTGGGCTCTAGGCACGCAGGCTTCAGTAATTACAGTGCACCAGCCCAGTAGCCAGAGAAGGCAATGGCATCCCACTCCAGTATTCTCGCCTGGAAAATCCCATGGATGGAGGAGCCTGGTGGGCTACAGTCCATGGGGTCGCTAAGAGTTGGACACGACTGAGCGACTTCACTTTCACTTTTCACTTTCATGCATTGGAGAAGGAAATGGCAACCCACTCCAGTGTTCTTGCCTGGAGAATCCCAGGGATGGGGGAGCCTGGTGGGCTGCCGTCTATGGGGTCGCACAGAGTCGGACACGACTGAAGCGACTTAGCAGCAGCAGCAGCCCAGTAGCTGTGGGGCACAGGCTTGGTTGCTCCAAGGTATGTGGAATCGTCCTGGACGAGGGATCAAACCCATATCCCCTGCAATGGCAGGTGGATTCTTATCCACTGTATCATCCTAACTACTACTTTTTGTTGGCTTTCATGCTGCTGTGCTGGTCACTGAAGGATCAATAGGAGTTTGCCACATAGACAATGGGAAGGAAAGAATATTTGGCAGGAGTAAAAGCCAAATATTTTTTCTGTAGAAATAAAAGAAAAAAAGGATTAAGACTTGTTGAGTACCTATCTTGTGCCAGACAGTGTGGAGAGCATTTCACACATTTTATTACCTAATTTTATTTTGTTTATCTGAAAATAAATAATCACTCTCCTTTTATAAGTGAGGAAACTAAGGCTCAGAGTGAGGCTTCCCTGGTGGCTCAGTGGTAAAGAATCTGCCTGCCAGTGCAGGAAATGTGGGTTCAATCTCTGTGTCAGGAAGATCCCCTGGAGAAACAAATGGCAACACACTCCAGTATTCTTGCCTGAGAAAAATCCCACAGACAGAGGAGCCTGGTGGGGTTGCAGTCCATAGAGCACGAATGCACTTTACCTGCTGAGCCATCTGGGAAACACCTTGACCCTTCCTGGGGTGGGGATAATCACTGCCCCTCTGTGGGAGGGCAAGTGTTTGTCAGATCTGGTCCCTGGCCAGCTGTGACCTTGTAATCTGGGGTTTGGGTTCTCTATCTGAATCTGAAAAGGTTTGGGGAGGGGGTGAGAAGTCACTGGCTGTCTCCAACACGAATCAATTTATTAGCCAATCAATAAACATGTCTGTTTATCAGAATTTTACTATGCACAGGGGGCTGGCCTCTGAACTACAGGGGTTCCTGTCAGGGAGTGTACGACAGGCTTGCTTCCTTGTTCCCCCCCAGCTCCCGGGTGTGCTCACGTGAGGGCCCTGCGTCCTGGACTGGGGCTGACTGCAGAGATGGGCTGGGCCAGGTCCGCTGAGGGCGGGAAGGTGGGCTCCAAAGCCTGCCAAGGGCTGAGGGATGTGAGTGGGGGGCTCACTCCTCCTCTGGGCACCTGGCATTCTGTGGTCTGGAGAGCCTGTGGACCGCAGCCCTCACTGGCTCCCCTCTCCTCCTCAGGCTGTTTGCCTTTTGCGGGGGTGCTCAGCCAGCTCCCCTTTGCCCTCTGGAGGTCGTTTCTGACATCTCAAGCCCCTGATCCAATCTGCTCGCGTGACAGTGTACTCTGCCATTTGCCTGCCTTCTTCCCTCTGGTATCCCCACACCCCAGGTGTGGACCACTAGGGGGCCCAGTTGGTGGAGGAGGCCCCGGGGCCAGGAAAGTCAGCGGTCTGGGCAAAGATGGGGAAAGCGGGAGGGACTGTTGCTGGGGGGCCACGGAGACTGGAGAGACTCTGAGAACTGTGTGGAATCCTTGGGGCAGTGTGGTCCCACTTCCTCTGAACTGGGCTCTGGAGTTGGGGGGAGACTCGGGCTGTTTCCAGACAGGAGACAGGTGCTTTTTCTCTCAGATGCTGCTCGGCCCTCTCTCCTGTGAGCAGTTCCCCAGCTCGCAGGCCTCAGAAGGGAAGCTGCACTCACAGGGTGAGCTGGTGAACTGGAGCAGGGGGTTGGTGGGTCTTGGGGCCCTGAATTCCAGGAGTGGCTTTGCCACAAAGTGCTGTGTGACATGGGTCAGGCCTCGCACGTGTGAATGGGGGAGGCACTGATAGCAGGGTCCCACCAGTCACTGGACTTCTCTGATGGTGTAAATTCTAGATCTGGGGGTACTCTTTCACCCTTTACCCATTTAGCTTGTGAAAAAGGAAGAAAGCAGAATCACCAGCAGATGCTGTGTCGGGGGCACCCAGCACCGAGGAGGTGGGCAGCCCTCATTCGGTGAGGACCGCTTTGGGGAGCTCAGGCAGCTCCTAAAGGCAGTGGAGAGTCCCCAGGAGAAGAGCGGGTCACTCTGGATGTCTCTGGTGGGCTGCGAGATTAACTGCTATTCTCTTAGCCAAACTGCGATGCTTCTCTTCAAAAGTACAAGAGGCTCATTTGCATGTCATTTGCATCTCGTTTAAACACCAACTCATTTACTGCTCAGGAACCACTGAGGTTTCTTCCAAGTCCCCCGCTTCTTGCTCTTCCCAGGTTGTTTCTCTCCCTCCCTCTCCCTTCCCTGCGTCCTGCCACTGGTAGGGCTGGACAGGCTGCCGGACTGCGGCTCAGCCTCATTGGGTCCAGCCTGGCCCGAGGAGCCCGCCCATTGGCTGTAGGAGAGAGAGGAACCAATGAGGAGAGGGCAGCGGACAGATCTTGAGCCGCTGCTGGGAAGAATTGGCGGTTGGCTTCCCCTCCCGGCCCGACCCTTCCTGCCCGAGCATCCCTCAGATATCTAGGCTTCTCAGGCTTCCCCCAGCAACAGAGAGAGCGGGAGGCGGGAAGCAGGCCCAGTGTTAACTGAGAATGGGGTTACTATGCCCTGGAGAGAAAAAAAAAAAAAAAAAAGAATTGATAGTTTTGTTTTATTTTGCTGCCTGCAGACTCCTGGGGAGGTCTTCTGGAGAAACCCTGTGTGTGAGCTGAGGTTTCTCTTCTCTGGGACACAAAGTTCTGCCGGTCCACCCTGTATTAATGCAGGAGGGACACTCCCCTGCCTCTCCCTGCCTGCTTCCTCACTCTTGGCTCATACCCAGCACCATACAGTTAAGGCTTAGAAAGAACTAGAGGAGAGAGGCTGAGTGGGTCGCCCACTGCCACATCCTGGTCAGAAGCCTGGAGCCGGCCCCTCCTGACTCCACCAACTAGGCTTTTAGAAAATCTCAAGGTCTCCGAGAACTTAGAGACCTGATTCTACTTCTATCTTGCTCCCTCCCCTCACCTGTCCTAAGTGGGGGGCCAGCTCGTTAAGGAGACCTGGGCTGCCCCTTCCCCAGCCAGAGGGGAAGCCCAGGGTCCCTTTATTCCCCCATGCCCTTCTAACCTCACCTAACACCTGTCGCTTCCTCCGTCTCTCCTCCAGAGCCTAGCATAACTCTCATTTCCTCCCTGCAGCCTCCACCCAGGCCTTGGTGCTGCCTGACAGTTTAGCCCGTCAAGGTGTGTGCATTGTTCATCAGGGGCTGTAAGGTCAGGGAGCTTGATTATCACCCTCCCTCCCCACCCCAGTGGAAACACACAGAGAACAGCGTTCTATAGCCTCCTCTCTTTGTCTGTGTTTCCCTCCCTGACACACACACGGCTCAAACAACGTCCTTTACAGCCCCTATCTGACCCCCTGAAGTGCCTCAGTTTCTACGCATCTGAAATGAAGGGTTAGAGAACATAAGGCTCTTGTGCGTTGTCGGCTTTCACAGGGAGCTGAGCCTCGGCCTTGAGGAGGGCTTGGTTTCCGCCCACTCAGCGAGCTGGGATGGGTGCGTGGGTGGGGGGCGGGGAGGGGAGGCTGAGGCCCCAGAGGGAGCCTGGCGCAGCCCCCCAGACTTGCAGGGGTGCCGAGAAGCCTTCTCTGGGTTCCTTGGCACCACGCAGCTGCGAGTGAGCGCTGTACCTGTGTGAGCCGTGTGAGCAGCTGTCTGTCGGGCAGAGCTCATTACGGGGGATAATGTGAGCCGAGTGACATGGGAGATCTGTTCTCTCCCCCCGTTACACTTGTCGCTCTCTCTCTTCCTCTGGCAGGTGAGCTAAGGGGTTTGATTGCCTGTGTGTCGGTTCTCTCCATAACAACCAGGTGAACGAGACAATCGCTGCTCTGAGCACTTTGGCGGCAAGTCGCTGCTTCCCAGAACCCTGGAAACAGGCAGGGGGCTGGTCCTGGGGGCTGGCTCCGGTGGAATGGCCCCTGCCCCTCCCCACCAGGGCTTCCCTGATGGCTCCGACGGTAAAGAACATGCCTGCCAGTGCAGGAGACACTGGTTCCATCCCCGGGTTGGGAAGATGATCCACTGGAGGAGGAAATGGCAACCCGCTCCAGTACTCTTGCCTGGAGAAGCCCATGGACAGAGGAGCCTGGTGGGCTACAGTCCATGGGGTCACAAAGAGACACGACTGAGTGACCCAGCGCACATACACACTGCCCCATCAAGGACGGTGCAGGACCCTTTCCTTTATCCTGAGAACAATGAGGATGTTTCTATACTCAGGTATTCTCGTGGCCCAGATGGAACAGCCATTGGAAGTGACCTAAAATGTTGTAGAATGCCCCTGCCTCTTCCTCAAGAGGGCTTGTGCCCTGCTGAAGGGCCTCGCAGAGGGAGGGCTGCGAGCCTTCTAGCTCATGTGTAGCCTAGAGGTTTTCAGAAGCACAGGAAGTTAGACCTGGAAGGACCAGGGCTCCTGAACTGGTCACCAAGAATAGCCTAGAGGGACGTCCTGGGCCCATCCCAGAGCTTCACATCACCTCTCAGAAGTTAGGCTCAGAAATCTGTATTTCAGCAGTTCCACAGGTGATTTTCTACTTAGCCAGAATTCAGACTGCTGATCTAACTGTCCGTACCTCTGTGTTACAGATGCAGAGAATAAGGTGGAGTGTGATGGAGCGGGTCATTTCCAAGTGCTGGGGACCTGCAGAACAGGTGCTGGAGGGTGACTGGTCGCTGTGGAGGTGACACTGACTGTGCAGAGAACACCAGGCCCAGGGGCACTGGGGAGTTGGAGCACCCTTCAGAGGCCCCCGTGCGGAAGCCCACCGGTTGCTGAGCACAGGTGGGATGGAAGTGCACGCTGGGGACAAAGGCCCTAGAACAAGATCGACCAGCCAAAGATGGGGGTCGTGGACCCACTAAGGGTCGATGTGAGGCTCACTCCACAGGTTAAGGGGACAGAAGCACTCTCCTGAGACAGAGCTGGAGTCATGGCCTCAGAGGAGTCATCAGGTTTTGAACAGAAGCAGGCAGAGGAGAGGAAGAACCTGGCTGAATTACAAAAGGTCTTCTTCCTCCAGGCGAGAAGGGGAGCTGACAAGAGTGGCTCAGCCCAAGCTGGAGGAAGACAAAGGGAGGAGAATGAAGTCAGGAGGCAAATGAGCACCTGCTTTCACAGCATGTGGTTCTGGGTGACATGAACACAAACCAGCCCTGCTCCCCGAAACCCTAGGCATCCAACAGTTGTTGGAGCAAACTGGCAATGGTGGGTGCTCGCCTGTGTTAATAACATTCCTTCATGATGGCTATGCTGCCCTTGAATGGAAAGAAATACACAGTCCCTCCATGGGGCAAATAGTGCCTTACTCAGCCCTCAGTGCCTTATCCTAAGCCAGCTGCCCTCTGTCTGGCATCCTGTGTAAAGTAGACAGAATTCTACGGATAACCCCCCAAGACCCCCAGTGACCCTCACCCTCACCTGTGAGTGTGCCATCACTCCTATGATTGTGTTACAACACTTTTGACCTAAAGATTGGGAGATGATTGGGGTGGGCTCCATCTAATCAAGCAATTCCTTTAAAAGTAGAGTGTTCTCTGGCTGGTGGCGGAAGTGAAAGTTGAGAGAAGAATTGATAAGCATGCCAATTGGAAGGTGGAGGGGCCCCCTGGAGGAGGGTTGTGGGCAGCCTGTGGGAATGGAGAACAGCCCTGACTGGTGGCCAGAAGGGGAGCTGAGACCTCAGTCCTACAACCACAGGAACTGAATTTGGCTAACAACCTGAAGAAACTTACAAGTGAATTCTTCCCCAGAGCCTCCAGATAAGGGGACGGGCTGGCCAACATTGTGATTTCAGCTTTGTGAGATTCTGACCGGAGAACTCAGATGAGCCTGCCTGGAGTTTGGACCTACAGGCTGTGAGACAGTAGTGAATGTGGTGTGCTTCTGAGTCGCTAAATGTGTGGCAGTTTGTTACCCAGCAACACAAAATAATACAGTAAGTCCATCCTGGCCTGGACTCCACCCTTCCTAATTTCAGGTCTTAGGTGGCAGATAAAATCTGATTCCCTATCAGTGGGGAACAGGTCAATGGGTGCCCATCGTCTTCAAATCTTTTAGTCCCCGAGAGACTTCCTGCAGTCAGAGTGAGTTCTGACCTATGAACTGAGGGTCCATTTCCTCCAGTTCTTCCCTCTTTGTGGGAACATTGATGACAGATGTGTCTTGAATCTCAAGAAGAACCTAGCTTAGTGGTTCCCAACTTCTTCTCCCCACTAATAGTTAAAGTGAAATGCTAGTCACTTAGTCACGTCTGACTCTTTGCGACCCCACGGACTGTAGCCCATCTGCCTCCTCTGTCCATGGAATTCTTTAGGCAAGAATACTGGAGTGGGTAGCCATTTCCTGTTCCAGGGGAGCTTCTCAACCCAGGGCTCCATCCTGGGTCTCTTGCATTGCAGGCAGATTCTTTACTGCCTAAGCGACCAGGGATGTCCCCTACTAGGAGTAAGACTGGTAATCGTGATTACAATAAAAAGACGTGATATTTCATGCATACTTCCCATGCGCCAAATAAGGACCTAAGTGCTGTCTCTATATTATCTCATTTAATCCACACACTAATCCTAGAAGATGGATATTATTATGACTCCCATTTTGTAGATGAAGAAACTGAGGCTTAGAGAGTTCGAAGACTAGTACAACTTTCTGTGACAGGCGATTGAGCCAGGATTTGGTTCTGAGCATCTGACTCCAGAGCCTGTATTCTTAACAGTCACGTCATCTCTCCCTCCATCTGCACTATGCACCCCGTATTTTTAAAGATTTTTGTCTATCAAACAAACTGCATTTATCAAGTCATAATTTGTTTTCCTATTCTTTATTAATCAAAGCCATGTATGACTGCCAATCAGGGGTTCAGATCAGTGTGAGATTAGCAGTGTTATCACACCGAGTTGATATGATTCCAGCCAAAAGCAAAGAAATGATGTCTCCGTTAGCAGTCTGTGCAGCCTTATCTTTGGTAAATGTGTCGTTTCTGCTAGGCATACAGAAATATTAAAAATAGCTCCTGAGGCCCCATTACTACCTGTGGGAACCTGTGTGGGTCTGAGGACTGCAGATTGGGGCCACTGGTCTGGATCCTGCAGACCCTGCTTATCTGCTCTGCTCAGGCCTTGGTGTCTCTGTGACCTTCTCAGGCAGCTTTTCTCCACTGAGGGGACTGCAGACACCCCTCTGCCCACAAGCTCCGCCACTGCCAGGGACAGAATAAGTAGCATGACACTCCTTCCAGTCCTCCAGGGCACACACACACACACACATGAACTCAGTTACACATGCGTGCACACACACTGTTCATGACCACTGTACCCCCAACACCATCAGGGATGTGATCTCATCCTTCCAGCATCACTCCAGCCTCTGTCTCTTGTCACACTGTGTAATACGCAGTGTGCCTGTGTCCCAGCTTCCCTCTTCTCGTAAGGACACCAGTCACTGGATTAGGGTGGGTGTCCTCTAACCTGGTATTGTCGTTGTTGTTCCAGTTGCTAAGTGGTATCCAACTCTTTTCGACCCCATGAACTGCAGCACGCCAGGCTTCCCTGTCCTTCACTATCTCTTGAAGTTTGCTCAAACTCATGTCCATTGAGTCAGTGATGCCATCCAACCATTTCATCCTCTCCTCTTGCCCTCAATCTTTCCCAGCATCAAGGTCTTTTCCAATGAGTCAGTACAAACCAGTATGATCTCACCTTAACCTGCAAAGACCCCACTTTTTAATTTTTATTTAACTTTTTATTTTGTGTTGGAGTATTTTTTGTTTAGTTGCTCAGTCATGTTTGACTCTTTGCAACCCCATGGACTGTAGCCCATCAGGCTCTTCTGTCCATGGAATTTCCCAGGCAACAATACTGGAGTGGGTTGCCATTTCCTTCTCCAGGGGATTTTCCTGGCCCAGGGATCAAACTGGAGTCTCCCACATTAGCAGGCAGATTCTTTACCACTGAACCACCGGGAAAGCCCACGATTAACAATGTGACAGCATCAGGTAGATAGCAAAGACAGACCCTACTTTTATTTTTTTTTATTTTTATTTTTTTCCTACTTTTAAATAAGGTTCTGTTGGCAGAGTGGACATGGATTGTGTTGGGACACAATTCAACCCAATATGGGGTTAACCTTGTGAGAAGAGGGATTTGGTTGTTAGGAGTAGAGTGATGGGCTGCTGAGACCTGGGCTGAGGGAGTCCAGGTTTAATTTGGCCACTGAGATTCCTACTGTTCCTCTTTCCAGACAAGAGAAGAAAATTGTCTTCCCCCACCCCACCCCAATACCTGTCAGCTCCCAGCTTTATTCTCTTGCCCTTGTTGCCCTCTTGATGGCCCCAACATCTATTCACGAACACACGTGTGTTAGGATGGTTGATTGTAATGGCCATAGAGCAGCTATGATTTATTGAGCCCTTACTAAATGCCAAGTGCTGTACAAAGAGCTTTATGCATTATTTCATTTAACCCTCTCAATAACTGTGTGAGTACAAGACCCAGCCTTACCTTCATTTGACACTTGAAGAACCAGAAGCTTCGGAAGGCCATGTTCTGTGTCTGAGGTCAGAGATGTAATAGGTGGTGACTAGGATTCTAGCCCAGCTTCTGCTAGCACTGGGGGCCCAAGTCACCAGATACTCCTAACTACTCTCCATCTTTGGCTATTCCCTGAGGAGTGGGTGACCTGGAAGAGGTGTGGGGACTCCAGAATGAAAGGGCTGGGGAACAGGAGAGTTCTAAGGGCCATAAAAGGGAAGTGGTGTTGGGTGGTGGTGGAGATTTTCCATGCCAAATTGCCTTGAGCTATTTCCAACCAACCAAGCTGACATCTTCTTTTCCCCTTTCTCTGGGGCTGATGGGGAAAAGAGAAAGGAGGAAATGAGGCTCTAACCCCCTGCTGTTTCTGTGGGGCCTGGAGTGGCTCCCCACCCTATTTGCAAGGCCATAAATAATCGAGATGTATTACTCAGTGATTGCCATGGTAACATCTTCAGGTTACCAGGGATGCAAGATCCAAACAAAAGTATTCGATTAAATATTTCTGGCCGCTAGAGGCATCCAGCCATGTAACAGTGGGATGTGGGTAAAGGGAGGGGAAGGAAGCCTTACTGCTTCTTTCTCCTTTTGGTCCTCAGCATCCCTTCTCAGAGAATGATGTCTCTGCTGGAAGGGCCCTCTCCCTGCTCTGTTGTTCCCAGGTTTTCCCTGCTTTCAAGATAGAGGGTTCCCACCTCACACACCCCTGTATCTCTAACACACAACCAGCATCCTGAAGTCAGCTCTCAAACAGATGCCCCTGGCTCTCCTAATAAGCACACCCTCTCCTAATTGCTTTAGGATTGAGTTGGACACCCAACTAAAAATCATTTCCACATGATTCATCCTTTTAAATGGAATCAGTAGGGCTGCCAGTCTGGTTTTCCCCAGACGCTGGGAGCATGATATAGGCATGGAATTATGGCAGCTGCAGAGAGAAGAACTCAGGGTTGGGATGGGCAAGGGGGTCTGTCCTGGGGGCTGGAGAGGCTGCTCAGTGGGGACGTCCTCCCAAAAGGCCTGGCCTGGGATGGACTCTCCATTCCCGCAGCGACATAACCACTATATATATGTTCCTAATGACAAAGTGCTGTTTGTTTAGCATAAACTTGCCCAGTCCTCCAAGGTAGCTCTGGAAAGTGCTGAGTAAAGCAGAGTCTTAGGAGGTGTAGTTCAGAGTTGTGTTGGACAGTCTCTCAGTTGGAGGATGAATTGTTCTCACAGTATAGCCACCCTGTCTGTGTCTCCACCTCTTAGAAGGTAAGCTGGAAAGACCTCGGAGATGGTCTGGTTCAAGGCCTTCATTTCAGGGAAGGGAACTGACGTGGGAGGTGAGACGATTTACTCCAAATTGCCAAGCTAGAAAGTGACTCCATTCTTTCTGAAATCCAGTTTCCTGGCCTAATGCCTCTTCCCCCAGCTAGGGCTAGTCCTGGATGGGGCACCAGGGGTCTGCACAGAAGCTGAGAATCTGGAGAGAGGCAGAGCAGGAGGGCAGGGGAGCCGAGGCATGGAGGCAGCCTCAGGCCTGTTGGCGACCTACCGCAGCCCACCCAGCCCGGGAGATACCCTGAGCCTTGATGCAGCCTCACTGGCCTTGTAAACAAAGCCCTTCTGCCCATCGGATACATCCAGTGGATCGATACGTGTTCCTTGGGCAGGCTGGGCCTTGTAGACTACTGATGAGCTGTCCCATTCCAAGAGCAAGTTTCCTCTCATCTGGGGCAGCGGTCTCACCTAAGTACAAGCAGCTTTGCCAGCAGGGGTGAGGGTGGGTCAGGGGAGCTGGGTTTCGGGCCACATCCTGGCCACCTCCTTGAGCACCTGTGTGCTCCCACCCAACCCCGAGTTGGCATCTCATGCATTGTTTATGAAGCATTTGTCTGGGCTCGAGGTGAGTCGCCAGATCAGTGAGACAAATAAATAAATAATCATGCAGCACTGAGTGCAGAGGCCAGGAGTGGGGGAGGCCAGGACTGTTTATCTGGGGGGTTTGCATATTTTATCACCGTGCCATCTCGTGACCCCTCCTCCCTCCTCTCCGCTCTCTCCTGATGTGGCTGTGATGAGAGTTTCTATTATCCAGCACACCCGTTTGTAAGTCTATTTACAACCCAGGCATCGTTGGTTTGCGTGCAAGAGAGATGGCCCATCCCTAGATTAGTTAAATTGGAAATAAATTGGTTGTTAAATAAAAGCCCTCTGTGGAATGTGACAGTGATGAATGAGGGATGGTTGTGCCTGGGGAAGGGAGGGGTGGCTTTCTGGATGGAGACTGAGGAGCTGAACTGCCCCAGGAAACTTGGACAGGAACCCAGGATGGTTCAGGGGCAGAGGCAGGCTGAGCAGGGGTGGAGCATAAGGGGTTAGGACTGGAATCCAAGACCCTGGACTCCCAGACCACTGATGTCACTTCATTTCTCCATCTTCTTACCTCCTTCTTAGCTGAGTAGTCTTACATTTTTTCTCTCCATTTTCTTCCTAGTAGAACCTGCTGTGAGGGATAAAGAAGCTCGTGACAACTCAACCCTTCCCAGGGATGTTTGTGTTCATCTAGGGACCAGAGTTTTAATTTTGGAATCTGAAGAGGAGAGTCCTTTCCAGGATTAAACTGTCCTGACATCTGTATTCTTTCATCGGAATGGTAGGGTCACTTCTGCCTGTACCTGGGAGGGATAATTGATCAGAGTAGAGGGCAGATCATAAGGTGTGGGTTGATAACAGGTCTTTGAATCAAAGAATCTCAGAGTTGGAAGGGAGCTTAAAATTCTGGCACAATCCCCCATTGTACAGATGGAAAAAGTGAGGATCAAGTAGGAGAAGGGACAGTAGCTAGACTTGACAGTAGATGAGCCTTTCCCTAATTCTTTGTGGTATACAGAGAATGAGGAGGGCACACAACTCTTCCACAAGCTCTTTTCCATCAGCATCGAGTCCTCCTCTTCCTGACTCCCTGCCTCGCTCTCTGTGTTCCAAATGGACGGGTAGTTATCAAACTTTAATGTGAATAACAATTGTTAGGTGACACTGGATATGGAAAACTGCAACTCTGTTACTCTCCTGGGTTATACAGGACTGGAACCCAGGGATCTGCACTTGATGATGATTCTGAGAACCACACATTTTCTGAGAACTACACGTTTGGGGAACACGAGCTGGGCCACGGGAGTGGTCTGGGTCGAGAAGGAGGATGGACATAATGACCCCCAAGAGGTTCTGCCAGCCTGAGCCATCAGTGATTCAAGTTTGGAGTTAGGGTAGT
Organism: Bos mutus; assembly: GCF_027580195.1. Classification (NCBI taxonomy): domain Eukaryota; kingdom Metazoa; phylum Chordata; class Mammalia; order Artiodactyla; family Bovidae; genus Bos; species Bos mutus. The sequence goes on from NC_091631.1 coordinate 52,803,704, forward strand.
GGTGGGGAGTGACCTTTGTTTCTCGCCTCCAGGGGTTGTTCATTAGAAAGGTAATCTTCCTTCTCACCTGAGGTCTTCCTCAGTCATCATAAAAGCAGAGCCTGGGGGAGGGGAGGTGTTCTTTAGGGGGATTAAAGACTCTTCCTTGAGAGGAAACAAATTCCTTACTAATTATGCAATTATTTTATTATGCAGCCTTAATGAAAAAAAAAATGCATACACTACTCAAAGCCTAAAAAGAAGGCTGTAGCCAGGACTTATCCAATTTAATAAATCCTCTCCATCCTGTAATTATTTCCTGGATTCTTTTTAATACAAGTCTGCAGGAGGGTCAGGGACAGTCTCTGCTTGTGAGGGTCTTCCCCCTCCCATCCCCGCCTCACCCCCACCAGCTGCCGTCTCCAAGTGGGTACCAGGGCATATACACCAGTGTTCTAAACTCCCTCACCCTCCTCCTTCTTCCTGTCATATTCCCAGGGAAGGGATATGATAGGGAGACTCAGGGGACAAAGGAGAGGAGAAGGAGAGGCTTTAGATTTAAGGACAGGCTCCTTTAGCTGAGTTTTGGTTTTAGGACTCCCCCACCCCCACCCCCACCTCAGCAACCCATCTTCCACCTGCCCTGCCCTGAATTATATTCCATTTCCTCTGCCTTCCTCTCAACTAGCCATGCTGTAGCAAAACCTAATTGAAGCACTCCATTATGTTAGCCCTTATCCAGCCCCTGTTCTTGCCACCCGGTTAACCTACAGATGTTTGTTTTCCCTCTCTTTCTGGCTTAATTGCACTCTGAAAATGATTGCCCTCTAGCTACACCTGACGCTTACCCTTTCAAGACAACACTCTCTAACACTCCGTTCCTCTGGGAACATTCTTTGTTCTAGAAAGAATGTTATGGGATGATGACCTTGAGGAACCTATCCTGGAATCACCTGATGCCAGCCCTAACCATCTCAATGCCCCCAAGAGGAGAAGAAGAATGTAAGACCGAATCAACCCTGATCCTTACCTTCAGCCCCATTTTCCATCCTAAAACTATAAGACCTCTTCCAATTTCCCAGGAAGGGAGATAGTCTTGAAAGCATTAACTTGCTGTGGTCCCCTTTTTGCCTGACAAAGTAATAAAGCTACTCCTTTCTATTCCCCTAAAACTCTGTATTTATATTCTGCATTGGTGAACAGAGGCTGTGTTTTTTTGGCAACAGTCATCATTCCCCAAACATGGACATGATAACCCTTTAAAGTCACAGATTTTGAATCAGACAGGTCTGGTGGGCTCAAGGTTTGGCAGAGCTAAGCCCTGACTTATGCTTGACCTCTCTGAATCTCCATTTCTTTATCTGTTAAGTGGAGGATGACAGAGGATGAGATGGTTGGATGGCATCTCTTGACTCAATGGACATGAGTTTGAGCAAACTTCAAGAGATAGTGAAGGACAGGGAAGCCTGACGTGCTGCAGTCCATGGGGTTGCAAAGAGTTGGACTTGACCAAGTGACTGAACAACAGAAGTGGAAATACCAATACCTTCAAATATTGTGAAATCGAAGCAAATCTTGGACCTTAAGGGTGTAGCACAATGCTTGACACCAGCGCGAGTTTCCTTCCCTACTCCTGCCCCCTCCTCACCTCCTTGAAACCTTACCTTGAACATCTGCTGGTGGCATTTATAATGGTGGGGGAGACACTGGGGCAGCAGAGACCTTCTTGGCTCTCCTGAATTTTCCTCCCTTTGTCCCCCTTCCCATAGTCTTGTGATGATGCTGTTCCATGGAGGGCTTGGACTCTGGGCAAGGAGTGGGGTGGGCTGAGGCTTGGGAATCAGGAAGTACCTGGGGAATCTTGTTGCTCTTCCCCTAAAAGAAAGGCTGGGTCAGGAGAAGCTCTCTGCTTGATGCCTTCTCCAGCGCCATCGCCATGGTGACTGCCCACAATCTGAATTCCTCAGCATCTCGATGGAGGCAAAGCCGATCACGCAGAGGGCTGCCATGCCTGGGTCCTTCTGGCCTTGTACCCTTCCTGTCATAGGGTGGTGGGTCAGGGAGCCTCACCACAGCCCCTGGAACCCCACCTGACTCTCCATCTTCATTTTCACTGCACACTTACCTGAGCCCTGTCCTAACTGGCATTACCTCTAGGTGCTTGAACCTAACTGCCATTGCGTCTAGATGCCATACCCCAGCCAGGCTGCCTGGACTTTAAAGTCAGATGGACCCCATTAGAAGGCTATTTCCAGTATTCATTAGTGGTGCTGCCTTGGGTTAGAGTTACATGAACTTCCCAGACCTCAGTTTCTTCATCTGTAAAACAAACACACTAATATAATATGGCATCATTGACTCAATGGACAAACTCCAGGAGACAGTGAAGGACAGGGAAGCCTGGCCTGCTGCAGTCCATGGGGGCACAAAGAATCAATGCACCTGAGCGACTGAACAATAGTAATATAATAGAATCTACTTCATGGGGTAGTTGCAAGGCTTCTGGAAGGGATATATAGGAAGTGTGTGTGCGTTCATGCTAAGTCATTTCAGTCATGTCTGAATCTGTGCAACCCCATGGACTGTAGCCCACCAGGCTCCTCTGTCCATGGGGTTTTCCAGGCAAGAAGACTGGAGTGCGTTGCCATGCCTTCTCCCAGGAGATCTCCTGACTCACGGATCAAACTAGCATCTCTTACGTCTCCCACTTTGTCAGGGTGGTTCTTTACCACTAGTGTCACCTGGGAAGCCCCTGTAATGGAAAGAGTTTTGTTAAATGCACTGAACAAAAATTGGAGCGGGGGTTGGCACCAGGCAAACCCTGTTCGAGTACCTGTAACACGTCCATTTTTGTTTTCAAAGCTGAACACTCATATTTCATTGGATTCAAAACACTGTGAGGTAGGGCTTAATTTCTTCATTGTCCCCACAGGGAAATGGAGGCTCAGAGAAGCTAAACCTATTTCCTGAGCTCACCTAGCAAGGGAGAGCCAGAATTTGAACTGTTATCAACTGCTTCTCTATAAGAACATGTTAGAGATCATTGTTCTTTTATTTACTCATTTATTTTTGGCTGCACTGGGCCTCTGTGGCTGCGTGCTGGCCTTTTCCAGTTGTGCTGAGTGGGGACCACTTTCCAGTTGCGGTGTGCAGGCTTCTCATTGCAGTGGCTTCTCTTGTTGCAGAGCAAGGGTTCTAGAGCGTGGGCTCAGTAGGTGTGGCGCATGGGGGCGTAGCTGTTCCAAGGCACGTGGGGTCTTCCTGGACCAAGGATCAAACCATGTCCCCTGCATTGGTGGGCAGATTATTAATCACTCACCACCAGGGAAGTCACTGTTCTTTTTGATATAGATTCAAAAGGAAGTTTTTTGTTGAGCATCAGTTCAATTCAGTTCAGTCTTTCAGTCATGTCTGACTCTTTGCGACCCCATGAATCGCAGCACGCCAGGCCTCCCTGTCCATCACCAACTCCCGGAGTTCACTCAGACTCACGTCCATCAAGTCAGTGATGCCATCTAGCCATCTCATCCTCTGTCGTCCCCTTCGCGTCTTGCCCCCAGTCCCTCCCAGCATCAGAGTCTTTTCCAGTGAGTCAACTCTTCGCATGAAGTGGCCAAAGTACTGGAGTTGCAGCTTCAGCATAGGGACCATTAAAGCAGTACGTGACGGGGTCTTCCTTGACCTCAAGGAACTTACGTTTCATGAAATGTGAACCTGTCTCAAAGATGGGGGAGGGAGGGCATGAAGAAAACTTTGTATGGAGACAGGCAGCCTGAATTTAGAAGGGTCTTCTTCCCACGCTGGGGCCTTTAGAGACGGTTTCATGGAAGGTGGGGAGGCTTGGAGTAGGCTTTAAAGGAATGGGTGGAGTTTAAAGAAACAGAAGGTGGGTGGGCAATCCTGGCAGGGACTTGGACCATCTGGAGAGAGCCTGAGAAATGTGCTGAATAGTGGTGGAGGGGAGGAGGGGTTAGGAATTGGCCATGGGTTATTTTCCACGTGGATCTGCAGAGAGTTGGCTATTACTTGCATGAATCAGTTCGTTAGTGGATGCAAATGTGTACCCCAGTGTATTCAGACATGCACCCAATGGCCCCAGTTTGCCTCATTTTCTTTTTTATTATTAATTTTTTAATTGGAGGAAAACTGCTCTACAGTCTTGTATGGGTTTCTGTTGTACAACAACATAAATCAGCCATAATTGTGCGTATATCCCCTTCCTCTTGAGCCTCCCTCCCTGCTCCCATCCCACCCCTCTAGGTCATCACAGACCGCCAGGCTGGGATCCCTCTGTTGCATAGCAGTTTCCTATGACTTATCTATTTTACACATGATAATGATATAAGTCAACGTTACTTTCTCAGTTTGTCCTACCCTCTCCTTTGCCCGCTGTGTCCATAAGTGTGTTCTCGACATCTGCATCTCCATTCTTTCCCTGTAAATAGGTTTATCAGTACTGTTTTTCCAGATTCCATATATGTATGCATTAGTATGCAATATTTGTTTTATCTTTCTGACTTACTTCACTCTGGATCTAGGTTCATCCACCTCACTACAACTGACTCAAACCCATTCCTTTTTGTGGCTGAGTAATATTCCATTGTATATAAATACCACATCTTCTTCATCTGTTCACCTGTCACTGGACATCTAGGTTGCATCCATATCCTGGCTATTGTAAATAGTACTGCAGTGAACATTGCGGTACATGTGTCTTTTTGAACTGTGGGCCTTGTTTTCTTTGGAAGCCTGTAGCGGATCAAGCCCCAGATCACTCACTTTTGAGCAGCTGACCCAATGGCTCACTCGTAAAACATCAAGCCCAGCTTGATCAAACTTGACATCCCAGAGCAACCCCAACCAGGAATCAAAACCATGTCCCTTGCATTGTAAGGTGGATTCTTAACCATTGGTCATGAGGAAAGTCCTGGCACAGCCCTTCTAAAGCTGTGACTTAACCCGTGAATTGGTGAGCACTTCAGCCAAAATTTTAAAGCCATGTATTCAGATTCTTGGGAAGCACATCTCTCCGAAACAACTCATGTTTCACATGCCTTTAAGTTTAGAGGGGTTTCCCTGGTGGCTCAGGTGGTAAAAAAAAATCTGCCTGCTATGCAGGAGACCCAGGTTTGATCCCTGGGTTGAGACCCCTGGAGAAGGAAATGGCTACCCACTCCAGTATTTTTGCCTGGAGAATCCCATGGATAGAGGAGCCTGGCGGGCTACACTCCATGGGGTCACAAGGAGTTGGACACTACTGAGCAACTAGCACTTTAACCTTACAGAAGGTTGCAGATTAGGTCTACCATCCTGGTTTCTGCTTTTGTGTGCCTTTGTCTTCCTGTTTGTCCCCAGACTCTGGACTGATGCCTAGAAACTACAGGGGGTGTGGCCAATATTGTTCACGCCCACCTTCCCAAGGAGGAGCCAGAACTGGCATATTCAATTGTCCTTCAGCTTCCTTTCTCTTTATGAATCCCCTCTTGGATGCTCCTGGCAGGGAGAAGGGGTGGCTCATCAAACATCACAGACCTCTTTAAACCTCCAAGGGCACCTCCATCTTTTCTTTCTGTGCTCCCAACCATTCATCTTTCATGATGGAAACCAAAGCCCCCCGCCCCTCTTTTTCCGAGAAGACCACTTGTGTGTTTACAGGCATTCTGTTATTACAGTTATCACTTCCAGTAAATTTTAAAGACGTTAAAAAAAAAACAAAAACAACTGCGAGAGTATTGTTGGGAGCCTGTTTTATGGCTATAGCTTTAAAACAAACAAAAATAGTAATTCCATTAGTAGTCGAAAATCATAGGAGTACTGTATTGTTGAGGGTAAATTTACTGCTACGGTAACTGTGTGCCACAAAGCTAATAAACACAGTTGAAGAGTGGTTATTGGCAGGTGGAGTAGACAGGAGACAACACGTCACACTTGCAGGGCCACCTGGGAATGGAGGTGAAGGGGTTTTTAGTGTTCTAAGAACTGTGTGTGCTTCTCTGTACACAGAGAGTGCTGGGGGGTGGGATGGGGTAGAAAGTGCATAGGAAAAGCACTGAAAGCAGAGAGATCTGGGTTGAAATCCCTGCTCTGCCCATTTCTAGCTGTGCAGAGTGGAGCAGTTCATGTGGCTTCATCAATACAATGGGGATAATTCTACCGGGTTGCAGAGTTTCAGTGTAACACAAAATGTAAACGTTCTTGTAAATTGCTCAACTATAGATTCCATGAAGGCAGGACCCCGTCCATCTTGTTCTCCACTTTATTCCTTGTGCCACCTCCGTGCCTCACTTATAATGGGTTTATGCCTGTAATGATCATTGTATTGGAGAAGGCAATGGCACCCCACTCCAGTACTCTTGCCTAGAAAATCCCATGGACGAAGGAGCCTGGTAGGCTGCAGTCCATGGGGTCGCTGAGGGTCAGACACGACTGAGCGACTTCACTTTCACTTTTCACTTTCATGCATTGGAGAAGGAAATGGCAACCCACTCTAGTGTTCTTGCCTGGAGAATCCCAGGGACGGGGGAGCCTGGTGGGCTGTCATCTCTGGGGTCGCACAGAGTCGGACATGACTGAAGTGACTTAGCAGCAGCAGCAGATCATTGTATTGGGTTGGCCAGAAAAGTTCATTCAGACTTTTTTTTCTGTAACATCTTTTGGAAAAACTCAAATGAACTTTTTGGCCAATCCCAATTGAGCAATTTACAATATTTTTGTTGCTGTTATAATTCTTTGTGCTGTTGTTGTTATATCACTGGTAGGTACTCAAAAGCCTTTGATCTAGTTAATTCTCCTGCCTTCTCTTCTACTCAACCAGCAACCCATCCTGCCCAATCCAGTGCCCTAGAGTCTGCAGTATAACCAGTAGAAATCTACAGGGTAACCAGTTAGGAAATCAAAAGAAGTCTTGAATAATAAAACCTAAAGGGTTTTCTTACCCACCCATGAGATTGATGAGCTATGACTATGTATATTTTAACCTTTTGGCAAAACATTTCTGAAGCAAATTATAACGCTTGATTTAAAAGCAAGACTCCCAGACACAAAGCATGTCTCAGATAGACCAGGGATTTGTTGCTTGATTTATAGGAAATAGTTTTGGTGTAAATGTTTATTACAGTCAGGTTCTCTTTAAAGGTGATATATGGCCTTATTCCACATTAGCATGAAAAGCGGTGTCTCCGGATCGCTCCCACATTGCTCTGGGTCAGAGCTTCACATCTTCCATGCCTGGGAACCCTGGCCTCCAGCACCTCACTCTGCAGCACCTAGGATGCTTTATCAACTTTATGTCTCAATTGTCACACCTGCGCAGCTCCTGTCAAGCATTAAAAGTTCTCAGTTTGCATTTTTGGGCATTGTAGACAACCTTCTGCTCTTTGGATTTTTAATTCTATTTCTTGGAGAGAGCTGAGCATGTGGAGCCAACCAGGAAACCTCAGTTTCCCTACCTATAAATTGAGAAATGAAGATAGCATGAGCTCTGCCTCGACTTGGTTCCTTAAAAACAGGCTTCCTGGAATGAATTTGAGTCAGTTGAATTGAGGTGGGTGAACCTAGAGTCTGTTATACAGAATGAAGTAGGTCAGAAAGAGAAAAGCAAATATAGTATATTAACACATATATATGGAATCTAGACAAATTGTGCTGATGAACCTATTTGCAGGGCAGGAATAGAGATGCAGACATAGAGAACAGACTTATGGATGCTGTGGGGGAAGGAGCTGCTGCTGCTGCTGCTAAGTCGCTTCAGTCGTGTCCGACTCTGTGCAACCCCATAGATGGCAGCCCACCAGGCTCCCCCGTCCCTGGGATTCTCCAGGCAAGAACACTGGAGTGGTTGCCATTTCCTTCTCCAATGCATGAAAGTGAAAAGTGAAAGTGAAGTCGCTCAGTCATGTCCGACTCTTAGAGACCCCATGGACTGCAGTGCACCAGACTCCTCCGTCCATGGGATTTTCCAGCCAAGAGTACTGGAGTGGGGTACCATTGCCTTCTCCCGGGGGAAGGAGAGGGTGGCGCAAATTGAGAGCAAAACATTGAAACATCTACATTGCCATAGGTAAAACAGCAAGTGGCAAGTTGCTGGGTAAAACAGGGAGCTCAACCTAGTGCTCTGTGACAGTGTAGAGGGGTGAGAAGGGGATGTGGGAGGAAGGTTCAGGAGGGAGAGGATATGTGTGTACTTGTGACCGATTCATGTTGTACAGCAGAAACCAACACAACATTATAAAGCCATTATCCTCCAATTAAAAATAAATTTTAAAAAATGTAAAAAAAAAAAAAAAAGAATACCCCAAACAGAACAAAACAAAGTGGGTTTCTGGGGACTTCCCTGGTGGTCCAGTGGTTAAGAATTTGCCTTCCAATGGAGAGGATGCAGGTTCGACCCCTGGTCAGGGAATTAAGTTCCCACATGCCATGTGGCAAGCCACACTTGCCACGACTACTGAGCCTGCGAGTGGCAATGAAGATCCCAAGTGGCCCAAGACCTGAAACAGCCAAAAAAAAAAAAAAAACCAAACCAGTTTCCTGCTCTGTGTTCCTCTCTATCTCCAGGGCTGTGCATCCTCTCTGACATTTGGTCATATTCCCTCATCAGCTTTGGATGGAAGGGATGAGTGAATGGTCTCATCGATGGGAGACTGGGGGTGATGAAGACCTTTATAATGTGTTTTCTAGAAGTTCAGAGAAGGGCATTCTATTAAACCTCAATGAAATCTCTTTTTCTCTTTCTTTGCTGTGCCCCTTTGTCTTCAGATATGCCCAAATGATTTAGCTTCCAAACCCTGACACTGCTGTGAGCTTCCAGCTCCTGCTCCATGCCTCCCCAGGCCGCCCCTCATTGTCTGCTTTTGAACCCCCTTCCCACGTGGATAGAATTGGCAAACACTATATAATTATATTGGAAATCACAGGTTCCCAGAGACTGGGGAATAATTATGCTTAATAGGAATAAAATGAATTCCCAGTTGCCCTCTTTGGGGTGGATGACAGTCCGACCCTATATTTACCTTGTAATGATATGGTAATTACCATCTAATAATTACCCTACTGGCTGGCACCTGCCCAGCCATTAATTGGTTAATGGCTACCATGCCATGCAGGGAATTGAAGAATATGCCTGTTCCTTCATTTCCATAACTTAAAAATATTCAGCGGGATGGGGGAGGCTCTTAGGAGATGGTCACGTGGGGGAACTAGGAGGCACAGTGCTGCCCACTAGAGGCCTGGGATCCCTAACTGAGAATCTTCTCCCCGGGGAGGCAAAGCCAGTTCTCCTGGGAGTGTTGGCAGGTGGAAAACACACAGAAGTCCACGGAGGTCAGGATGATTCTCCTCATGCCCATCTTTATGGCAATGAAAGGACCAGAGATGCTGGGGTGAGTAATACTTACAGATCAAATTAAATCCCATCACGCCCTTTAACCTTAATTAAATCATTCATTCCTCCAGTCTGTTTACTGAGCACACGCACGAAGCGGTGCCCCTCCCGCCTCCTTGGTGCTCGCTGCTCTTACTCTTCTCTGGGCCTCTCCCTCAAGCCTTGCTAACTCTGTCTTGTGTGGTCTCATGGTCCCCAGAGTCTGTCTTGCTTTGGAAGCAGATCAGGAGCTTTCTTAGGGAAACACCTGGATGAACGACCCTTTTCTATTCTACTTATGACAAATCCAGAGCAGGCACTCAAGATATGTGTTAAATGAGTAATAGATGATGATGTAGCGGAAAAATGCATGAGTTTGGGGGTTAGCTAGACCTAGGTTCAGTTCCCAGTTTTGTCATTAATTAGTTGTAAGATCTTGGACAAATTCCTTACCTTCTTTCAGACCTTCAAAATGGGAATAGTAATGATTAGTACATAGTGCTTGTCACACAGCACATAGTTGACACCAAATGGCTAATATTTAATATGTACCATGCATTATATTTGTGTATTAATGCATATCATTGTACATACATATGAAAATATGTATTTGGAAATTATATATATGGATATATATTGATATGTGTATATGTATAGACATATAAACACTATATATATAAAACAGGGTAGGCATTTTGCTCTCGTCCTTTTCATGGGAGCAGAGATAATAAGGATTAGAGTCCTGAGTTACTGAATATGCTTTGTGGTTAATTCTTCTCTGACCTGTGAGTGGACCAATACTCTGCCTCAATCTAGAGAAGGCTGGAGATCATTTGAATCCCACTGAGGGAAAATTATGCTGAAGGTGCTGTGCAATACAACTTTCACACGTTATTCCATTTAATCCTCATATTAACTCTGCAAGGGGAAGACATTTTGTGGAAGACAATGCACTGGACAATTAAGTGCATTAAGACTATTTGCAATGGGGAAAATGCGGGTGAGTGAGGAGAGTTTCAAAGCAATGATATGGGGCCTAGGGGTTTATGGGGGCAGCTAAACAAGGGAGACAGACGCAAATTTCACAGGAGTCAGAAGGACGGATAGAAGTGTCTCTTATCCCAGAATTAGGAGAGCAGGGTGGTCCTTAGTGATTAGTCATGTCTAGAAACACAGAAGTGTGGCAGGATTTCTCAATTTTAGGGAGCACAGGGCTCACATCAAGTCCAACATTGTCAATATCATCTTGATGTTCTTAGTTGAGTAAACTAAAGATAATAGAGGGGTTAAGTAACTTGTTCAACGTCTCAACACCAGTTTAAAGTGAAGCACTCTCAGAACCCCAGCCCCTCTGGCTCCAAAGCTGCCATCTCATTGTGGTTGCAATGGCCTTTTCTTCATTCACTGATTCGTTCAATAAATACTCATTAATACACTGCTTTGTGCCAGGAACTGTTCTAGGTGCTGGGAGATTTCAATGAAGAGATACCTAGGGCTTTGACTTTAAAAGTTGCATTTGAATGGGGTAGAGAGACACTGAGTGACTTAACGAGTAAATAAAGAAGATGATGGGCTTCCCTGGTGACTCATCAGTAAAGAATCCATCTGCAAAGCAGGAGCAATGCAAGAGACCTGGGTTCAATCCCTGGGTTGGGAAAATACCCTGGAGAAGGAAACGGCAGGATTCCACTCCAGTATTCTTGCCTGGGGAATCTCATGGACAGAGGAGCCTGGCGGGCTACAGTCCAGGGGGTCGCAGAGAGTCAGACATGACTTAGCAACGGAACAACAGCAACAAAGAAGATGATGGGGATTTGATTTTAGAGGGAGATTAAGTGCTACACAGGAAATAGAATGGGGTGATGTGATGGAGTGTGATTCCAAGTGGGACGTCTTCTTTGAGGGGCAGCAGTTGAGAAGGAACCTGCATGCTCAGAGCTCAGGGATGTGGATGTGAGACTAAGTGTAAAGGCCCCATGGGAATGTGTCTGACTTGTTTGAGGAACAAGCAGAAGCCCTTGAGCTAGTGTGAGTGACGGGGGAGAAGGCTAGACTGAGGTCAGAAGGCTAGGAAAGGACCAGATTAAAAAGAACCTGATAGGTCCTGGGACTCCCCTGCTGGTCCAGTGGTTAAGAATCTGCCTTCCAATGCAAGGGATGTGGTTTGATGCCTGAACTATGATCCCACATGCCACAGAGTAGCTAAGCCATGGGCTGCGATTACTGAGCCTGTGCACTCTAGAGCCTGTGCTCTGCAACAAGAGAAGCTTGAGCACTGCAATGAAGACCCAGCACAGTCCAAAAAAAAAAAAAAAAAAGAAAGGACCTTGTAGGTCCCGATGAAGTGTCTGGATTTTGTTTGAAGTAGAATGGAGGACGCCGTCAGCAAGTGACAGAATCCACTGGGCAGTGTTAGGAGAACGTCCAGAATGTGAACACTGGTGAAAGGCCAGGGAAGGGCATCCCTGGCCCTCCTGCGGTTGGGTTAGCCTGTCAATCATGTGCCATCCCTGCCCTGGCTGTGAACCTGCTCACTGTGAGCATGGAAAACATTGTCATCCTCCTGCCCACAAACCAGGGCCTAGAGGTTGGCCTCTTGTAGCTGGGCCTTTGCCAGCTCCGCCAACCGTTTGATTCTGCATCTTACTATGAAATGATGATGTGTCCTTGCAGCTGCCATTTACCCTCATTTTGCCCTCTGCAGTGGCTGGACGAGGAATAGGAACCACCTCCTCCTTTAGACATGAGAAATCATAGGGGTTACATGGTGGGTCCAAGATCCTGCAGCTGGCTAATGAAGGAACTTAAACTGGAAACCAGTTTTTGTGACTAACTGGGCTGAGTATCTCTGACCACCCCACCCCTATCTTAGTTACAGAGACATCAGAACAGGCTTACCCAAGAATGTCCAAGAGAGTCCTAAAGCCTTTTAGGATGATAAATGGAACTCCACGCTGCTCGGTATTTAGTGAGCAGGCCACTACCTGTGAGCTATCAGCTGTGATCTACAGCCGGCCACTATTATCCGCTATTAGCACTGCCCTCTATTAGCAACTATTATCACTTACGGACTATTAGCCACCATTAGCTACCATTATCACCCAGCTCCTATTATCCATTATTAGCTACTCTTATCAACCATCCACTATTATCCACTATCAGCTTCTATTATCTTAAACCATTATCCAGTATCTTCCATTTGTTATCTGTGATCTACTATTGGCTACTATCTATTATCTGCTATGTGCTCTAATCTATCAGCTACTTTTTATTCTCTACTATCTATAGTTACCTACCATCTAACCGCTACTATTATTTAACAGCCTTCAACTGTTATCTAGCTATCATTCTCCATCTGTCCTTGATACCTAAGCTCTCATACACAGTAATTAATAGCCATTAAAATTCTCAAGCCAGAACTTTGCTTGCAGATGTCCTTCTGGGGTGAGAGACTCATGTCTGCCATGTAAGTTCTTTTTTAAAAAAAGTGTTTTATTTATTTATTTATTTGACTGTGCCAAGTCTTGGTTGGGACACTTGGGATCGTCGATCTTCACTGTGGCTTGTGGGATCTTTAGTTGCATTCTGTGAACTCTTACATGCAGCATCTGGGATTTAGTTCCCCTACTAGGGATCAAACCTGGGCCCACTGCATTAGGAGTGCAAAGTCTCAGTCACTGGACCATCAGGTAAATCCCTGCCATGTGAAGTTTTGAGTGGCAATGTCCATGATGGCCTCCTGTGTATTCACAGCCAGGATGCCATACACGGCATCTCTCCACCTCTCCCAGCATCCCTAGCTCTGCCTCTGTGAGACTCCTGGCTTGTTGTTCAGTCGCTAAGTCATGTTTGACTCTTTGCAACCCTATGGACTGCAGCATGATAGGCTTCTGTGTCCTTCACTGTCTCCTGGAGTTTGCTCAGGCTCATGTCCATTGAGTTGGTGATGCTATCTAATCATCTCATCCTCTGCTGCTTCCTTCCTCTTTTGCCTTCAGTCTTTCCCAGTATCAGGGTCTTTTCCAGTGATTTGACTCTTCACGTCAGGTGGCCAAAGTATTGGAGCTTCAGCTTTAACATCAGTTCTTCCAGTGAATATTCAGGGTTGATTTCCTTTAGGATTGGCTGGTTTGATCTCTTTGTAGACCAAGGGGCTCTCAAGAGTCTTCTCAAGCACCATGATTTGAAAGCATCAATTTTTCAGTGCTCAGCCTTCTATATAGTTCAAGTCTCACATCTGTGCATGACTACTAGAAAAACCATAGCTTTGACTATATGGACCTTTGTTGGCAAAGTGATGTCCCTGCTTTTTAATATGCTGTCTGGATTTGTCATAGCTTTCCTTCCAAGGAGCAAGCATCCTTTAATTTTGTGGCTGTAGTCAATGTCCACATTGATTTTGGACTCCAAGAAAATAAAATCTGGCCACATTACAAATGGCATGGGGGTGATCTTTGATGAGAGGAGTCAAAGGTCCACTTGGGAACTAGAAGATACAACTTTAATGACACATATTCTATTTGACCAATTAAAACCTGCATAATGCAGAATGTCTTCTCCCATGGGACTAATTCAGAAATATGCCCATGGACAAGATGGATCAAAATGGACTGACTTACCTGTCCCTCATCCCTAAACACACACACACAACCCAGGTATACCCCGACACTGACAGATATCAGAGACAGGCTGGAGAGTGTGTGCTGAGAGGCAACAAAAAGCTGAGGATGCTGGATGTAGAAGGACAAGAGCTGTATTCAGAAGTGAAACAGGAGGGAAGGGGGCAGGGCGCTACCTTTAAAAGGATTACATAGACCAAGAACATAAACTAATTAGAACCAAAGAGATCCAAGATGGCAGATGAGTGAACTTCTGCTAGACCTTGAACCTCAGTATATGCTCTTCATAACACACCCACAGGCACTATGACAGTTCCAAGGCCAACCATAAGGGACAAACTGTGGGCGGTGGTCCAATTCCTGGAAATCCCCACTCCTTCCCCAACATATCTGGAATACTCCTCCCACTCATTAGCCTATGAAATTACCCATCTCTATAAAAAGAGTTTCCTTGGTGGCTCATTGGTAAAGAATCCACCTGCCAGTGCAGGAGACACAGGTTTGATGCCTGGTCCGGGAAGGTCCCCTGGAGAAGGAAATGGCAACCAACTCTAGTATTCTTACTGAGAGAACCCCATGGAGCCTGGCAGGCTACAGTCCATGGAGTTGCAAAAAGTCAGACACAATTTAGCAACTGAACAACAATAAAAGCTGACAACCCTGTACCCTGGGGCCACTCATCTTCTGAAATGACTCACACTCTGTGGAGTGTGCATCTCTCTAAATAAATCCACTTCTTACCTATCACTTTGTCTCTCACTGAATTCTTTCTGTGATAAGACATCAAGAACCCAAACTTCATTAAGCCCTGAATCAGGTGTGTGATCTCAGTTAAAAGACCATAGGTTCAAGTCTCAATCTGAATCACATGGTTTCCAAAGGGAGTCTGATGGGAGTCACAAGGGAGTCTGAAGGCATGCAAGTCAGAGGGTAGAGGACTTCTTCCTGGAAGGCCTGGGTGCTGCCAGACCACAGGGTGCTTGTCAGGAGGCAGGTCTTGGTGTGAAAGGCTGGGGCATGCAATCAGGCTGTGCAGGTTAAAGTCCTTGCTCCAGCTACTAGTGCTGTGGCCTTGAGTGAGTCTTTTTACTTTGAGGAATTCATGAAGGTAACATGTACACAAGAAACAGGTTGCAGGAGAAACATTCCCAAGGACGGGGAGGGAGAGAGCCCTGGCTGGCTCCACAGTAGCTCATCAGCTCAGAAGGACCCCCTCTGAAGGAGGGGAAGGCTGGGTAAAGATTCATCAAGTGTCGCAGCTGGAATGGTCATTAGAGAGTGTCTAGAATGGGATCTTCCAAACTGTGGGTCTCGATCCCTTCGGGAAGTGAAATCAAACCAATTAATGGACTGTGACCAGGATTAAAAAAACAGAGTAAAATAGAAAAATAGTAGAGTGCATATACATATGCATGTGTAGCATGGATTAGCTTTGTTTTGTGGAAAGAAAAATGCCTGCACTTGAACTGAGTTGTCAGAGAACATATATTTCTTACTGAGAGTTGTGGTGACCTAAGTTTGAAAAGCATCAACCTGGTCCAACCTTTCAGTTTGGAGATCAAGACTCAGAGAGGTTGAGTGCTGAGCCTGGACAAGCATCTGCCACCTCTGAAAAAAGATGATGGCTAAGCCAGGGACAGGAACCACCCCAACCTCTCACCCTCTTCCTACCTCTCCTGGGGAGGGGACCATCTGAGTGCTTTGAGTTAGGGACTTGCTCGCTAAGCAGAGGAAGAAGAGATCAAAGAGGATTTCTAAACGACAAGTCAGAGATACCAGGACTGCTGTGCTAGTGACTCGGAGGATATTTTTGCATCCCCGGCAGCACAGTGGTTTGCTTGAAACTCCAAACAGGAAGGAGTCCAGTGCCAGTCATGGTCCCAAAGGTACTTTTAGTCTAATAACATCCATGGCCAATCTTCAGGACCAGCTGTGGATTTGGAGTCCTACAGACCTGGGGTTCAAATCTCGCACTGCCAATTATAGACTGGGTCAGACATGCCATGTGTAATTTTTAAGCCTCCGTTTCTCCCTGTGTAAGTGGAAATGTCTACCTTGCAAGCTTTTTAAAAAATAAATATTTATAAAATAAAAGGAAAGAGCTTGATGCCTGACTGTATTCAGTAAAATGCTTATCCCTACCACCTCCTTTGTAACAACCACCCCCGGCTCCCCCACCACCAGTTCTTTTTGGTTCATAAAAGCTTCCATATTCATGATCTCATTGACTGTTTCAGCCAGCAAAGATAGTTCTTACACAAATAGGTCAGTAGAGTAAATACATTTGGTATTTACATTTATGCAGGCAAAGAGACCAATGTCCCTCACCAAGGCAGTGATGGCATATAGAGATCCCAGCAGACAGACAGACTTAGAAGCCATGCCTTCTTCCAGAATGTACAGTGCCCCTGAGGTCACTGGCAGTGTATGCTCTTGGGCCACCTTCTTAGACTCCCTGAGGCTGGGCAAAACAGAGGCCTGGTTTGGGGTGGCTGGGCTTCTCTTCTCTCCCCTCCCCATACTTGGCTTGGATTAAAACCACTGGCCAAAGCAGATCCACTTCCTTTCTTTTCCCATGAACCTAAGATGAATCTGGCGTGGAGGCCCATTAATGAGAAACATGATCAAAACCTGGAAGGGCTTGAATGCTCTGGGGAAAAATATTGTTTTTTCCACAATTTAAAAAAGTGCTTCTATTATCTCCCTCAAGATAAATTTCAGCTATTTACTCTCCGATTCCTCCATGAAAAAAAGCATATGCATTCCCTGGGGGCGTCTTTCTTGCTTGATAACCTCATAACCAGATTGTAGACGCATATATATCAAGATGCTTGTTATTGCACCTTCTCTCTCTCAGGTGTGAAGATAGATGGATGAGGATGGGCTTCATGTACTCAGAACGCAGCAGTCCGGGTCCTGCTTTTAGAGCAGGCTGAGTCTCCTGCCTGTTCGGTTGGTGCCATTCATTACGTGGGCTGCAACTCAACATCCTTTCCCTGGAGCCCACTCCTGGCCTCTCTTCCCTGTGCCCTTGGGGGACAGGCTGCAGACCGAGGTTAATATGGCTCTACCCAGAGGCTGGGGACCCTCTGGGTCAGCCTGGTTTTGTAAAATTTGTCTCATGTTTTCTAAATATGTTTGCCTATGGCTTATTTTCTGGTTGGAAATTGTGGGTACGGTAGCCAACCTTCCCTCTGGCCAAATTCACTCCCCAATCTTTCCTCTCTCAGAGAGTGCTCCCCCAAAAGATACCTTTCTCTCATTGGAAAGTTCTGGCCAACCTGCCCAATGCTGTAGGCTCCTGAGATAAAATCAAACTCTATATTTAATCAATACAATGAGGAACCCAGGCAATTCTCCATGGATGTGAATTCTCAATGCACCGCCATCCGCCGCCTCCAGGAAGCGCTCACAGGCGGGATTTGGCAGCTCCACAGTGCAGAGTCACTTCCTTCTTCTCCTTTAGCTTTATTGACACATAATTTACATGCCATAAACTTCACTCGTTTTGAGTGTACAATTCAATGATTTTTAGTCTATTTACAGAATTGTGCTACTGTCTTCACAATCTAATTTTACAACAGTTTAATTACCCCAAAATGGAAGGGTGTAGAGAAAAGGGAACCCTCCTACACTGTTGGTGGGAATGTAAATCGGTGACGCTACTATGAAGAACAGTATGGAGGGTCCCTAAAAACTAAAAATAGAGTTACCATATGATTCAGCAATCTCATTCCTGGGCACGTATCTGGAAAAAAGATGAAAACTCTAATTTGAAGAGATATATGTGCGCCAGTGTTCATAACAGCACTGTTTACGATAGTCAAAAACACAGAAGCAACCTAACTGTTCAACAAATGAATGGATAAAGAAAACGTGGTATAGAAACATAGTCGGATATTGCTACTGCTGCTGCTGCTAAGTCACTTCAGTTGTGTCTGACTCTGTGCGACCCCATTGACCGCAGCCCACCAATCTCCCCCATCCCCGGGATTTCCCAGGCAAGAATATTGGAGTGGGTTGCCATTTCCTTCTCCTAGTGGGATATTTGGAGAAGGCAATGGCACCCCACTCCAGTACTTTTGCCTGGAAAATCCCATGGATGGAGGAGCCTGGTGGGCTGCAGTCCATGGGGTTTCGCAGAGTCAGACACGACTGAGCGACTTCCCTTTCACTTTTCACTTTCATGCATTGGAGAAGGAAATGGCAACCCACTCCAGTGTTCTTGCCTGGAGAATCCCAGGGACGGGGGAGCCTGGTGGGCTGCAGTCTATGGGGTCGCACAGAGTCGGACATGACTGAAGCGACTTAGCAGCAGCAGCAGCAGCAGCAGCAGTGGGATATTACTCATCCATAAAAAAGAATGAAATTTGCAGCAACATGGATGAATTTAGAGATTTGCATACTAAGTGAATCAGACGGAGAAAGAGAAATATCATATGATATCTCTTATATGTGGAATCTAAAAAAGTTATACAAATGAACTTATTTATGAAACAGAAACAGATTCACAGACATAGAAAGCAAACTTAGTGTTACCAAAGGGGAAGAAGGGGAGGATAAATAAAGAACTTGAGTAGAGACATATATTACCATATATAAAATAGATTAAAAACAACAAGGACTTACTGTACAGCACAGGGAGCTATATTCAATAACTTGTAATAACCTAGAATGGAAAAGAATTTGGAAAAGACTATATATATCTATATCTATATATCTGCATCACCTTGCTGTATACCTGAAACTAACTCAACATTGTAAATCAACTATACGTCAATAAAAATAACAATATGCTGTCATAGATGTTCACATGCAATATTCACATGCATATGGCTTTGTTTCTCACGGGTTGATACTGAGGAGTGGGATTACTGGTCCACATATTTGTATGCTCCATATTTATATTTATCATATAATCTATAATAAACATTTGAAGAAAATGCCAAGCCATTTCACCCTCTTTTGCATTCCCACCAGCAATGTATGACCTTCCAGTTTCTCTATATCCTCACCAAGACTTGTTACTGTATGTCTTTCTAATTATAGCCATCCTAGTGGTTGTACCGGAGAAGGAAATAGCAACTCACTCCAGTGTTCTTGCCTGGAGAATCCCAGGGATGGGGGAGCCTGGTGGGCTGCCGTCTATGGGGTTGCATGGAGTTGGACACGACTGAAGCGACTTAGCAGCAGCAGCAGCAGCAGCAGTGGGTGTACAGCAGTATCTCATTATGGTACAGCTGGCCCTCTGCATCTGCTGGTCCTGTATCTGTGGGTACAGAGGGATGATAGTACCATGACATTTTATATAAGGACTTGAGCATCCTTGGATTTTGGTATCCACAGGCGTTCTGGAACCAACCCCCCATGGATATAGAGGGATAACTATATTGATTTGCATTTCCCTAATTGCTAATGATGTTGAGCATTCTTCCTTGTACTTACTGATCATTCATGTATCTTTAGTGAAATGTCTATTTATATCTTTTGCCAATGTTTATATTGGATTCTTAGTCTTAGTATTGAGTTGGAGTAATTTTTTGTGTATTCTGTAATTTTGTGTATTCTGATGTGTTAGTTTTATATTGCTGCTGTAAAAATTACCACATATTCAGTGGCTTAAAACAACGTAAATTTATCATTTAATAGTTCTGAAGGTCAGAAGTTTGACACTGGTTTCATTGAACTAAAATCAATGTGTTGGCAAGCTCTAGAGGATGACCTATTTCTTGTTTTTTTCTGGCTTCTTCAGTTCAGTTCAGTTCAGTTCAGTCGCTCAGTCGTGTCCGACTCTTTGCAACCCCATGAATCGCAGCACGCCAGGCCTCCCTGTCCATCACCAACTCCTGGAATTCTCAGACTCACGTCCATCGAGTCAGTGATGCCATCCAGCCGTCTCATCCTCTGTTGTCCCCTTCTCCTCCTGCCCCAATCCCTCCCAGCATCAGAGTCTTAGGTTTGCATTTCTTGGGCTGTGGCCCTTTCCTCGATCTTCAAAGCTAGCAATGTGTCATTTCTGTTGTCATTTTTCTATTACTGTATATTTTTCTGACTGCAACCTAGAAATAGTCTCTGATGTTGAAGAATCATGTGATTTAGAGTGAGGCCACCTGGGTAATCCAGAATAACCTCTCCAAGATCCTTAACCTTAATCACATCTGCAAAGCTTCCTTTGCCATGTGAGGTAACATATACACGATTCTAGGGTTTGAGATGTGGGCATCTTTGGCTGATCTAATTCTGTCTACCACATAGGGATACAAGTCCTTGTCAGATACATGATTTGTAAATATATTTACAAATGTTCTCCCAATCTATGGTTTGTCTTATCACTTTTTTGGGTGTCTTTTGAAAAGAAAGAGTTTTTGATTTTGATGAAGTCCAACTAACCAATTTTTTTATTTTACCATTTGTGCTTTTGATGTCATATCTAAGAAGTCATTGTCTAACCCAAGGTCAGAAAGATTTACTCCTGTGATTTCTTCTAAGAGCTTTATAGTTGTAGTTCTTACATTTATATCCATGATGGGTTTTGATTTAATTTTTGTGCTACACTGTGAGTTAAGGGTACTTTTACACCTGGATATCCAACTGGTCAAACACCATTTGTTGAAGAAATTGTTCTTTCCTCCATTGAATTATCTTGGCACCTTTGCCAAAATCAATTGACCATAACTGTAGAGGTTTATATCTGGACTCTCAGCTCTATTCCAAAAATCTATATGTCTATCTTTATGCCTGTGCCGTACCATCTTGATTACTGTAGTCATGTATGAAGTTTTGAAACTGGTAAATGTAAATCCTCTTTGTTCTTTTGCAAGATTGGTTTGGCTATTTTGAGTCCTTTGGGTTTTCATATGAATTTGATACCCCGTTTCCTTTTATCACCCATCAGATCAGATCAGATCAGTTGCTCAGTCGTGTCCGACTCTTTGCAACCCCGCGAATTGCAGCACGCCAGGCCTCCCTGTCCCTCACCACCTCCCGGAGTTCACCCAGACTCACGTCCATCAAGTCAGTGACGCCATCCAGCCATCTCATCCTCTGTCGTCCCCTTCTCCTCCTGCCCCCAATCCCTCCCAGCATCAGAGTCTTTTCCAATGAGTCAACTCTTCACATGAGGTGGCCAAAGTACTGGAGTTTCAGCTTTAGCATCAGTCCTTCCAAAGAAATCCCAGGGCTGATCTCCTTCAGAATGGACTGGTTGGATCTCCTTGCAGTCCAAGGGACTCTCAAGAGTCTTTTCCAACACCACAGTTCAAAAGCATCAATTCTTCAGCACTCAGCCTTCTTCACAGTCCAACTCACATCCATACATGACCACAGGAAAAACCATAGCCTTGACTAGATGAACCTTTGTTGGCAAAGTAATGTCTCTGCTTTTGAATATGCTATCTAGGTTGGTCATAACCTTCCTTCCAAGGAGCAAGTGTCTTTTAATTTCATGGCTGCAGTCACCATCTGCAGTGATTTTGGAGCCCAGAAAAATAAAGTCTGACACTGTTTCCACTGTTTCCCCATCTATTTCCCATGAAGTGGTGGGACCGGATGCCATGATCTTCGTTTTCTGAATGTTGAGCTTTAAGCCAACTTTTTCACTTTCCACTTTCACTTTCATCAAGAGGCTTTTGAGTTCCTCTTCACTTTCTGCCATAAGGGTGGCATCATCTGCATATCTGAGGTTATTGATATTTCTCCCGGCAATCTTGATTCCAGCTTGTGTTTCTTCCAGTCCAGCATTTCTCATGATGTACTGTGCATATAAGTTAAATAAGCTGGGTGACAATATACAGCCTTGACGGACTCCTTTTCCTATTTGGAACCAGTCTGTTGTTCCATGTCCAGTTCTAACTGTTGCTTCCTGACCTGCATACAAATTTCTCAAGAGGCAGATCAGGTGTTCTGGTATTCCCATCTCTTTCAGAATTTTCCACAGTTTATTGTGACCCACACAGTCAAAGGCTTTGGCATAGTCAATAAAGCAGAAATAGATGTTTTTCTGGAACTCTCTTGCTTTTTCCATGATCCAGCGGATGTTGGCAATTTGATCTCTGGTTCCTCTGCCTTTTCTAAAACCAGCTTGAACATCAGGAAGTTCACGGTTCACATATTGCTGAAGCCTGGCTTGGAGAATTTTGAGCATTACTTTCCTAGTGTGTGAGATGAGTGCAATTGTGCGGTAGTTTGAGCATTCTTTGTCATTGCCTTTCTTTGGGATTGGAATGAAAACTGACCTTTTCCAATCCTGTGGCCACTGTTGAGTTTTCCAAATTTGCTGGCATATTGAGTGCAGCACTTTCACAGCATCATCTTTCAGGATTTGGAATAGTTCAACTGGAATTCCATCACCTCCACTAGCTTTGTTCGTAGTGATGCTTTCTAAGGCCCACTTGACTTCACATTCCAGGATGTCTGGCTCTAGGTCAATGATCACACCATTGTGATTATCTGGGTCATGAAGATCTTTTTTGTACAGTTCTTCTGTGTATTCTTGCCATCTCTTCTTAATATCTTCTGCTTCTGTTAGGTCCATACCATTTCTGTCCTTTATCGAGCTCATCTTTGCATGAAATGTTCCTTTGGTATCTCTGATTTTCTTGAAGAGATCCCTAGTCTTTCCCATTCTGTTGTTTTCCTCTATTTCTTTGCATTGATCGCTGAAGAAGGCTTTCTTATCTCTTCTTGCTATTCTTTGGAACTCTGCATTCAGATGTTTGGACGTATTCATCTTGTCCATCACCCAATACATTAAAGATTCCTAGGAAACAGGACTCTGTCCTGGTCCTCAGCATAGACCCACACCCCCAGGGAAGACGCTGGTGTTTGTTACCTGGCAAAATGGAGATCCCTGTGAGAGATGAAGAAGAGGTCAGCTCAGGACTATAGGATTAAGTCCCAAATCTTTCATCCTGGTTTCCTTTTTCACATGCTAAAATGAGGAACTCTGCTCCCACCATCTGTCCTTTTGCTTCATTTTGAGTTATGTTGTTGCTGTTCAATTGCTAAGTCATATCTGACTCTTTGTGACCCCATGGACTGTAGCATGCCAGACTCCCTTGTTCTTCACTATCTCCTGGAGTTTGCTTAAATTCATGTCCACTGGGTCAGTGATGCTATCTAACTATCTCATCCTCTGCCACCCGCTTCTCCTTTTGCCTTCCATCTTTCGTAGCAACAGGGTTTTTCCCAGTGAGTCAGTTTCATATCAGGTGGCCAAAGTATTGGAGCTTCAGCTTCAGCAACAGACCTTCTAATGAATATTTAGGGTAGATTTCCTTTAGGATTGACTGGTTTGATCTCCTTTCAAGGGACTCTCAAGACTCTTCTCCAGCACCACAATTCGAAAGCATTGTGTTATTTGCTGTATACCGTAGCACTATATATACTACATACTTTGTATATAGTGCTTGGGGCTGATTCAGTCACTCATTTATTCATCATATGTCAAATATTAGCTCTATGCCTGGGATGCATTTTTTATTTCAGGAGAATAATAGGAAAAGCAAACACATATTTTGGTGAAGTCACTAGTCAGTCTTTTAGAGAGCCAACTAAACTCAATCCTAACAGATCCTGTTCTTTTTGGACCATGGACTATTAAAATGAGAGAAATTATTTTTGAGAACAGCCTCTGTAAATTTCTATCCCCTCAACCAGCCCTGGCATCAGTGCTTTACTTTTCTGTACTTTGGGGCAATTGGAAACCTCCGACTGGGGTCAGAACATCTCTCTAAGTTGTCTGGCTTATAGCTACATTTTAGCCAGGGAAGTGATAAATCCTTTCCTTGGGGAAATACTTAGCAGGAGTCTTTGAGAGACACCTGGGGGATCAGGCTTCTTTGGGGCCCTAATCTGTCTTTTGCCAAATAGTTTCTTGCTTCCTGCCTCAACCTGTAGGAAATTGAGCTCAAAGTAGACAGTGTGGCTTTTGTAACTCTGCAAGACTAATTATTAATTGCCAGACTCCTGAGAAATATATATTGCAGACCACAAGCTAAAAAGGGCTTCTCTTAGCAAATCCATATTTTCTTCTCTAGAACCATTTTCAGATAGCTGTAAAGCCTAGTTGTAAAGCCTTTATGAAGGCTTCAAAAGTCAGCTTTCAGTCTATAACATTTTGAAATTTTGCTAACAAATTCTGGGGTGCTGAAAACTTGGCAAATAGATGGTAAGAGTCTTAAAAAAAAAAAAGGTCATCATTTAATCAGTTATTTGCAACCTCAGAACAAGGATTACCAACCTCCTGGCCCAGGATAGTAGGACTCTCATTGCCCAGGGCTTTCCTTTCTCAACCCAATCAATTGCATTTAACACGCTTCATTTTATGGATGTTGCAAGAAATACATAGAAGTTGAACCAGCTTAAACAACTCAGAAGATCTATTGCTTACTAAACGGCAAAGTTTAACGGGAGACTTTAGACATGGCTCAACCCAGGCGCTCAACACTGTTTATTCCTAAAATCTTCCATTTCTCTGTCCAGCCATGATCGTGGCTTCCCTGCAGGCCTGGACTCTTACGGAGCTGCAGAGAGCTGTAGTTACCTTAAGGTGTTATAGACCTTACAACTGGAGAGCTTTAAAAACTAATAATGCCTGCTTTCTGTCACCAGAGATTTTGATTTAATTGGCCTTTGGTGCATCCAAAGTTGAGAATCAAGACTATCTGAGAAGTGAGAAAGATATAAGAAGTATGATTCTAAAGCAGCTATAACTGAAAATCAGAATAGTTTTGGATTTACAGTGTTTCACTGAATCCATGATGCCATTGATAGAAATTACTTTATGTACCAGTAAGAAAGAAAATATGTCGCCCTTTAAATATGACCCTCCCCTAAACATCTTCTGTATCCTGATTTCAGAGATAGAATGTGAGAATAAACAACCTCTGAAGCCATGAAATAAAGTATGCCTCTAAAGGAGAATTGCCTCATCCTGGGAGGAGTAATTTTATACAGATTCCTTTGAAGGTACTTCCTTCAAGACACCTGTGGAATGTTTTCGTTTGCCTTCAGAATCCATTTTCTATCTATATAAGAAAATCACAGTGTATTGGAGCTGAAGAGACATTAGAGGCCATTCAGACCAACCCTCGGATCGATTTAATTACAGTTACACCTTGTTTTAGACTAAAATGATATTTCCCAGCCTTAATCTCTCACTCTATTCACCATTCTTGGCTCTGGATAGCTTTGGGCTGTTTCCAACAAGCAGATCCACCCTCCTAGGATGAAGATTTGCCACCAAGGAGGCTATTTAAAGTAACATGTAGCAGGTTCTTCTGGCAGTTCCCAGAATGGGAACGGAGTGATGTGGTAAGTAATGGAACCACACTTGGAAGAAGGTCTTATTCTTACTTTGATGTTTATGTTGTCAAGATCAGTCACATGGCCAAGCTTCATTCCACAGAGTGAAGATACAAGGAATGGGACTTTGGGGGCATTCCAGGTGATGTCTGCTCTATATTCTTTACATACAGGAAACCCAATAGCTACTGGACAGGAAGACTTCAAACAAAGGGTAGTCTGGTGTATAGGAGCTTGCAAGCCCATCAGAAGGAACCCAGCAAGGATGCCTTTTTCTACTTTGCTGAGAGTGATGTTAAGATCTGGAGAGAGTAGGCTGGGTCAAGGTCATAGTAGATTGGAGTTAAGCCCAAGGCAACCTGAGGGTTCTTGTCTCCCAGGCCAGGGTTCTCCCAGCCAACCCGTACTACTCCTCTTCTTAGCATCTCACAGCACTTATGAAGCTCAGGGTTTGAGGAAGGGCTGTTGCTAGATATCAGGCAGCAGGCCAAGGAAGGGGGTCAGTCACGGCATGCTCAGTCTGTGACTCAGTCCTTGCTGATGGAGAGGATCTGCTGCTCTAGCACAGAGCAACCAGCCAGGATCAAACACGAATTAAAGCCTTGCCCTGGGGTCTTCAGGCAGTTATTCAAATCATATATATATATATATATATATATACACACACACACACACACATATATATATGTATATATATATTTTATTTGTAATGCAAGCTAGGTGATGGACTTGGATATAATGGTGGATGATGGGGGTATGGGCTGAGCAGTGATTTATGCAAATTTAATACCTGAGGGCAAGGGAAAGGTCTTATGAAAGCTTTTCACAATAGTATGGAAAGGCAAGAGGAGAGAAGAGACCCCTGA
Source organism: Bos mutus (assembly GCF_027580195.1). Lineage (NCBI taxonomy): Eukaryota > Metazoa > Chordata > Mammalia > Artiodactyla > Bovidae > Bos > Bos mutus. Next base: position 52,829,833 of record NC_091631.1, read on the forward strand.
GAAGGGCAACAGTCACTCCATTGACATCAACACGGGGCTGGCTCAGGTCAGCTTCTCCCTTCTCTCATCCAGGCTCCCTGCTCCTTGACCCCTCTGCAGCTCCTTATCAGCACCATCATCATCACCATTCTTTTCTTCACCCTCAGTTCAGTTCAGTTCAGTGGCTCAGTCGTGTCTGACTCTTTGCGACCCCATGGATTGCAGCATGCCAGGCTTCCCTGTCCATCACCAACTCCGAGAGCTTGCTCAAACTCATGTCCATCCAGTTGGTGATGCCATCCAACCATCTCATCCTCTGTTGTCCCCTTCTCCTCCTGCCTTCAATCTTTCCAGCACTGAGGTCTTTTCTAATGAGTCAGTTCTTCACATCATGTGGCCAAAGTATTGGAGCTTCAGCTTAAGCATCAGTCCTTCCAATGAATATTCAGGACTGATTTCCTTTAGGATTGACTGGTTTGATCTCCTTGCAGTCCAAGGGACTCTCAGGAGTCTTCTCCAACAAATACTGGAGTGGGTAATCTTTCCCTACTCCAGGGGATCTTCCCAACCCAAGAATCGAACCCAGGTCTCTCATGCAGGCAGATTCTTTACCAGCTGAGCCACAAGGGAAGTCCAAGAATACTGGAGCAGGTAGCCGATCCCTTCTCCAGTGGATCTTCCTGACCCAGGAATCGAACCGGGGTATCCTGCATTGCAGGCAGATTCTTTACCAACTGAGCTATGAGGGAAGCCCTTCATTGTCCTAGAAGGACATATTATATTGAAATTTGTAATAGGGCATCTGAATTTGCATTCCTGATAAACTTGCAGAGAATAATATTGCTGCCACTCTGGAGAATCACACTTTGAGTGGCACTGGTCCAGGACAGTGGTCCTCAAAGTGTGGTCCCTGGGCCAGCATCCTCAGCATCATCTGGGAACCTGTTAGAAATGTAAGTTCTCAAGGCAGAGCCCAGGAATCTGTGTTTTACCTTATTTTAAATATTTACTTATTTATGTATTATTTATGGGGTTCTGGGTCTTCGTTGCTTTGTGCAGGCTGTCTCCAGGGGCAACGAGCAGGGTTCCTCTTCATTGTGGTGCACGGGCTTCTCACTGCAGTCGCTTCTCTTGTTGCGGAGCTCAGGCTTTGGTGTAGGGGGTTCAGTACAGTAGCAATTCGCAGGCTTATTGTCCCATGGCATGTGGGGTCTTCCTGGACCAGGGATAGAGTCTGTGTCCCTAGCATTGGCAGGCGGTTCTTAACCACTAGGCCACCAGGGAAGCACAGAAACCTGGGTTTTAATAAGCCCTCCAGTTGGGCCAATACAAGCTAAGTGGCATTTCTTAGGCCTGGCTTAAGGTCTGGCATTTCTTAAGCCCAGATCTCTGGGCTTCCTTGGACACGTATACTTTTAAAATGCTTTCCAAGTGATTCTGCTGCACCGTGAAGGTTGACACTCGGGAAAAGTCTGAGAATTTACAGATTAGAAGCACATTCAGAGAAGGAAAGAGGCTTGTTAGGGTCACACAGTTGGCACAAGCCTCCCAGAGCCCCTAGTTCGTCCCCTGCCCGAAGTCGCCAATGTTTCTGGATGTGAGTGGGTCTCAGTGGCTCCTAACATGCACCCGCGTGTGTCCACGCTGGTGAGCCTTTGTCCACCTTTAAGTACTTCCTTCAGGGCAGTGAGCAGCCACCCTTGCTGTCAACAAAAGGCCTGTTTGCCTGGACTATGCGCACTTAGGGCTTCCCAGGTAGCTCAGTAGTAAAATATCTGCCTGCCAATGCAGGAGATGCAGGAGACTCAAGTTTGATCCCTGGGTCGGGAAGATCCCCTGGAGGAGGGCATGGCAACCCACTCCAGTATTCCTGCCTGGAGAATCCCATGGACAGAGGGGCATGGCAAGCTACAGTCCATGGGGTCGTAAAAGAGTCAGATAAAACTTAGCGACTAAACAACAATAGGCTCTTCAGTCTTCCTATGTGTAGATAAAACACCCCCAAAATGGGCGATCCTGCTGGGACATCACTCAAATTCCTAGCTCCCTGAGCCCACAGGTGAGGTCCTGGGAAGTGGGGGCTGGCAGGGGACATGCGCGGGTGATTCATCCTTAAGTTCCTCAAAGCCAGTTCTTCCTCTTAGGGTCAGGCTGGGGTATCCCATCCGTTTCTCTGTTGGAGACTCTGAGGCTGGAAGCAGCCCACTCCTCTCGGTTCACACTGCCCTGGCATGCTCCCGGGGGCCGTGGCTCCCTTCTTGCCCAGCATCAGCTGTCTCAGCAGACTTCCCACAGGGACTGAGGCAGCACAGTGAGGAAGAACGGCAGAACTGGGAGTCAGGGCGTATGGGCTCCTGAAAAGGCAACTCTCAGTTGACTGACATTTAGCCCCAAAGCCAAAGTGCTTCCAAATTATTTCTGTTCAGATTTAAAATGAGTCAGAGTGTTGTTGGTTATCTTCCCCCGAAAACAAAAGCTGATTAGGCTTCTTAATTACCTTGAATTTAGTCTCATATTAAAACGCGTTCCCTGAGCTTGCCCAAGAAGCGGGGATGGTGGCATGTGGGCATTTTAAATGACAGGAAGAAGCCAATAAGTCAATGCAGGTCTCAACATTTGCCACAAGTCATACAGCAAATGTGTTACCCATGGCTTACCAAGTCAGTTCTAGGCCTGAAGTGTGTGTGTGTGTGTGTATGTGTGTGTGTGTGTTACTCGGTCTGTCCACCTGCCCCTCACTAATGCTTAGTGCCCGTGCCATGAAGGCAGCTGGTTTCCTGGCACCCGCTGCCTGGCAGATGGGCCTTGACCTTTGTAGCAACTAGCACGGTGTTAGGTAAACAAGACCCCCTGCCCCTTCCACTCTCCTGCTCCTGCTGCCAGCGAGTTCTATTTTTGACAGGCTTGGGCCAGGGAGACAGGGAGAGTTGATGGCGGGGGCGGAAGAGGGGGGGTGCCTGCTGAACTGGGGGTGGGAGGCAGATGGTGGCTAGAAGCGTGGCCTCTCACCCCAGCCAGCTTTGGTCTGTCTGCAGGCAGCAAGAAGCCCCTCCCCAGCCCCCTCCAAGCAGCTCTGAGGATGCAGTGGCGTGGCCAAGGCGGGCAGGAGGAAGGGGCAAGACAGGCAGGTCCATCCCATAGCCACAGCCTTGATCTGGTAACAATGAGGAAGAAGTAAGAGCCAGATGTCTCTTGATGGCAGAGCCTAGCTGCTTGCAGGAGGGCCAGGCCCAGTCCCAGGCCCTCTATTAGTCTGATGGATGGCTGTGGTGCTGCTAATGTGGTTAGGGCAGGCAGTGGCCTGGGGGCCTGGGAGCTCAGAGACCCACCAGTATAGGCCCCGCTGTAATCACATTTGCCTGTACACAGAAGGGGTCCTGATTACCCACCCTGAAGCCCAGAGGACATTAGTTAAAGTCATTTAGAAATATTTTCTGCATCAAGCTTTTCTTATTATTATTATTTTAAGCAATCAGTGACTGCCCATGGTACACACCAAAGGGAGCAGCTCTAAGAATGGATTATGGAAGAATGGGCAAGGCAGGCTGCCTCCCTGAGCCCTCAAGCCTCCAGGGAAGGGTCATTTCTGCATGTGGGATGGGACACCTCATGCTCCCTGGCAGGTAAATCACTGAGACTCTTTCTTCCATTTCCCAGGTCTGAATGGCCACTCAGTTTTTAAAAATTAAGCTTTCTGTTTTAGATAACTTCCATTTTATGAAAAAAATATGAAAATAATACTGAGAGCTCCCATAACCCCCATATCCAGTTTCTCTTGTTATTTACCTTCTGTATTAGTCTGTTCACTTGTTACAGTTAATGAACCAATATTGATACACTGTTATTAACTAAAGTCTATACTTTATTCACATTTCCTTAGTTTTGGCCTATTGTCCTTTTTCTGTCCAGGACTCCCTTTTCCCTGCCCCGTTCAACCACTGATCTACTTTCTATCGATTTGCCTGTTCTGGATATTTCAGGTAAATGGAATCATATAAGATGTGATTTCTTGTATCTGGCTGGGCTGGCTACTTTTACACATGCTTTAATAACTTTAATTCTTATCCTTGGACCGAAGACAGGATTCTAGGGATAATTATTCAGACAACATTGGCAAGACTTAACTGGAATTCTGAGCCCAAATCTAGTTGTTTTGACTCCAAAACCAGAGCATATTCTATTTCTCCATTTATCCAATCTTTCATTGATTTGTTCAGCATCGTGTAAATGCAAGGTTGTATGTGCTCAGTCACTCAGTCGTGTGCTCAGTCACTCAGTCATGTCCGACTCTTTGCAACCCTATGAACTGTAGCCTGCCAGGCTCCTCTGTCCATGGCATTCTCCAGACAAGAATACTGGAGTGGGTTGCCATTTCCTCCTCCAGGACATCTTCCTGACCCAGGGATCGAACCTGCATATCCTGCATTGGTAGGTAGATTCTTTACCACCGTGTCATCTGGGATGCCCCCCTGGAGGAGGAAATGGCAACTCATTCCAGTATTCTTGCCAGGAAAATCTCGTAGACAGAGGAACCTGGTGGGCTACAGTCCGTGGGGTTGCAAACAGTCAGACATGACTGAGTGGCTGAGCACACAGCCTGCAAATGTGAGGTGCTGGGAAAAACCCTACCTGGGCCAGACTGTCATCATCTGACTAGATTACTGTCAGATCCTTCTAAGTGACCTGCATCTACCCTTGTATGTCGCACACTAGACCAGACAGGGGAGTTGAGTCAATGTTTCAATGCTCTGCTCAAAATCACTCAATAGCTTTTTATTGTCTTCAGAGTGAGGACCAAGGTCCTTACAATGGCTACAAGGCTCCTCATGACCCTCGAGACTTCATCTCATGCTGTTCTCTCCCTTGTTATGCTGGCCTCCATACTTTTTTCATATCCTGAGTCTTCCCACTCAGGACCTTTCCCATCGGCTATTCTTTTCGGCCCAGAGCCATCTTACGCATGGCTCACTCCCTCACCGCCTTTGGATCCATTGTGCAAATAGCTTCTCCAAAAGACCTTCCCTGACCATCTCACTTAAAATAGCAATTTTCCCTTGGGTTCCTTATTCTCCTTCTCTGCTTTATTTTTCACCATTGCACTTACCACCATCTGGTAGGCTATACGTTTTACTTCCTTATTTGTTATCTCTCTCCTTCCATTAGGACCTAAAATTATAAAGGAAGAATTTTTTTGGTCTATTATTCTTTACTGCTATATCTCTGATACCCACAAGTATGTTTGACATCTGATATTTGTTACGGATTATAAATATTTGTTATATAAATTATAAATTCTTCACTTTTAATCCTTTATCTCTTCTAATCAGAAATCTCCCAGGATTCAGCTCTACTACCATGAAATGTGAGGGGATGACACAGGAAAGAAACTTGCTGTGTTAGACCCTTGAAAGACAGAGTTCACACTATTTGATGAGGAGGAAGTTTAGGAAGACACTGTCTTCTGCTCATTCATTCCTTCATTGTTGACTTAATCCTTACTAGTAAATTCTCTATAAGCTTATTGCCTTCCCCCATGGCTCAGCAGTAAAGAATCTGCTTGCAATGCAGAAGCCACAGGAGATGTGGGTTTGACCCCTGGGTTTGATCACTGGGTCAGAAAGATTCCCTGGAGGAGGGCATGGCAACCCACTCCAGTATTCTTGCCTGGAGAAGCCTGTGGACTGAGGAGCTTGGCAGGCTACAGTCCATGGGGTCGCAAAGAGTCAGACACAACCAAAGCAATTGAGCATGCAAGCATGCATGCATATAAGATTATTAAATAAGATTAATGCATGCATATAAGATCATTAAATAAGATTAATGCATGCATATAAGATTATTAAATAAGATTAAAAGCAACTTGTTTGTATATCTAGTCACTAAATGTTTATTGAATGCTTATTAATTTACTGTTATCATGCTAGATACTGAAGATACAGCAGTGAACAAAGAAGATGCAATCTCTGCCCTGCAGAGAAGTTTACTGTGCCATGTGGGAGATGGGCACTGAAGAAATTATTATACAAGTAACTTTCAAATTATAATCTTTACTATATGCTCTGAAGGAATAGAGTGTTATGAGAAGCTAGGGAAATTGACCTAGTCTAGGGGTTAGGGAAGATAAGGAAAAGATTTCTTATAACCATAGCTGTCCAAAGTTGAAATAGGTGGTTTGCAGCTGTGTTTCCTTTGACTGAAGCATTTAGTGGAGGCTGGGAAGGCCTGGTTGGGGTATCGTAACGTGCATTAAGCACTGGGTAGGGTAGAATGGGAGTTTCCCAATGCAATAATCTAGAAATTCAGTTGAATTTCCCATTGAACTTGAAAGAGGCAGTCTCAAGTTGCCTCTTGAAAGAGAATTAATTTTACCAATATTTTTGTGGACCCAGATGCTCATCGTTAGCCATCTGGTGTTTCATTTCCATTGAGTTTATAGGACCCAGGGTTAGAGACTATGGTTGTACCAGGATATTAAAGAGAATTATGAAAACCGGCCCCTAATAATAATACTCCTTTGTCTCTGTTCTGTTAATTCACTGCGGTGCTCTCCTACTCATATCATTTTCAACTAACCATGACCGTGTGAGCTAGTTTGGTTGGAAATTGTTATCCAGACTTCATAGAAGAAGAATTAAGGCTTGGAGAACGTGAGCTGCTGAACGTCATCAGCTATGATCTTCTGTTTTTTTTTAAATCAGTTGTGTGTTTTCTCTATGTATTGTTAGCTATTGCCTAAACAAAGCTATGTAACAAATTAATCCTCAGACTCAGCAGCTTAAAACTATAACCATTATTGCTTATGCTTCTGAAGGTCAGCTGAGATGTGGCTCATTTAGAATGGGCTCAGCTAGGTGGTTTCACTTCAGAGCTTCATCTGGATGAGTGGCTGAGGCATCTCTGCTTTGGGTTGTGGCAGCTCTGGTAGATCTCTCATCTTCCTCCTGGTACCACGGGCTCTGCAGGGCCTGCTTTTTAATAATGATGTTAGAGGTGCAAGGCCTCTTGAAGCTTGGGCTTAGAACTGGCCCACTATTATTTACCCCACTCCTTCAGTGGGAAGAATTGCAAAGACGCAAGAAAAAGGGTGTGTGGATACAGGGAGGAGCGAAAGATTGGGGCAAACAACTGCAAACCACCACCTTCCCTTTGTTCTTTTGTTTATTTGGTTATTAATGTGTTTTTTCATTCAGATCCAAACAATGTACCTGGCATTCTGCAAGTTGTTGAGGATACAAAGGTGAATAACATAATCTTTGTAAAGAGGCAATCTCAGCAAAGCATGAGATGAACTATGAGAGAGGCAAGCACAGAGAATCTTGGGAACACATGCTTTCAAGAACAGCAATAAAAAAGGGAGCATTCGAGTGGGTTTTATTCCCATGCGAGGAGTCAGGAGATGAATCAATGAAGGGACAAAATCAAAGCTGAAAAAATTCTGGAGTTAGCTCCACTCATATTTCAACCGCTGAAGCCAGTTAGTTGTTTTATTAACTTGGGCTTCTCTTTCACTGTGAAAGCAAAAAATCTTGGAAAAATTGTGTTCGTTCTGAAGCAAGATGTGGGGAGAAAAGTTTGGAATCACTTATCCAAATTCTATTTTGCTGGGTTTTTGAGGAAAGAATATATATAGGAGCCAGTAGGATAATAACATAATAATAAGAACAATAATAAATACTACCATTTGGGGATCTCTTTGTGTCAGGGAGGATGCTAAATGCTTTGCATGCGGTAAGTGCTGTGAGTAATCCCATTTTAGAGATGAGTGGAGTGAGGCTCAGAGCAGACAGCAAGACCAATTCTCTGGCTGAATGATGAGTTAAAAAAGAATTACTATTTTTGAATTTTTGTTTGTTTGTTTGTTTGTTTTTAGCCTCCTAGGTTAGCACCATGGAGAGAAAACTCACTTTCAGGCAAACCCTGGATGAGATTCTGGAGGGTGAAATTCCACAAGCAGAATACAGTAAGTCCCTTACATACAAGCCTTCAAGTTGTGAGCTTTCAAAGATGTCCCTGTGCACCAGCTGGTATACTGTACTACCGTACTTTTCAAGGTGTTGTCCTGTAAGATTAAGAGTGTTTTCTTTATTTTTTGAGTTTGTTTTTTATATGTTATTTGTGTGAAAAGTACTACAAAACCCTATTACAGTGCAGGACTGTATAGCCAATTGTATTGCTTGAGTACCTAGGCTAACTTTGTTGGACTTATGAACAAATTGGATTGATAAACCCGCTCTTGGAATGGAACTCACTAGTACAGAAATGTTTTGAGTGGGTTATTTGCAACATGCCCACCTGTCCCCCTAGAATATATTCTGATAACTAGAAAATTCTAGTTAACTACTAGCTAAAGACGGAACAGTATGCAAATGCTGGGGCAAGGGAGGTGTCTTTGAAGGTAAAGGTTTGACGACATGATCTGGGAAAGGGTCCCATTGCTCTGCATAGTATAGCAGGAGTGAGAGATTTAGAAATTAAGTTAGATTTGTGGTTGTTCAGTCGCTAAGTCCTGTTTGACTCTTTGCGATCCCACGGACTGCAGCTCGCCAGGCTTCCCTGCCTTTCACTATCTCCTGGAGTTTGCTCAAGTTCATGTCCGTTGAGTCGGTGATGCTATCTAACTGTCTTATCTTCTGTCACCCTCTTCTCCTTCTGCCTTCAGTCTTTCCCAGCGTAAACTGGATTCAGGACTGAGAAAGTATATGGGTAGTAAGAAAGGAGAGGTTCCAAGGGTGGGCAAGGCAGAGAGGAGATTTGGGGTAAAGAGACAGAAGAACTAGGAAAACAGTTTTAAAAGTTTCGGTGGGGCATGTGAAGTAAGTCTCCATCTTCCCTCCCAAATACTCAGTAATCCCATACTACTGACCTATGCGCAGCTGGATTTATCTGAGGTTTGAAGAGAAGGCTGAAAGGGACAGAGGTCTGTGTTCCACATGTGAACACATGCAGATTAACATTAGCTGGCTGGAGAGTTTTCTCTCTGGCTGTGGTGGGGGAGAGATCCTAGAGTTTGTCTCCTGTGTTTCAGCTCGTCTCCCCAGTCAGTTTATCATCCTTCACGGGCAGGCGTGACGCCTCCTCTTCTCCTCCCTCCTGCCCCTCCTTGGACTGGTACCTTGGGGGGCCACACCGCACACCCAGGCTACACTGCAGAGACGGTTTGTTTCTGGCTGAGCACCATTCAGCAAAGAAACATGAGCTTTCTTGTGCCTGTAGCAGTCAGAGTTCTCAGGGTTTCAAGGTCATTTACAATTTAAAATCTTCCTTCCCCTTGTCACCATAATTGTACCTCAGCTTGTTAGACCATGCATTTGGATCTCAGGCTCAAAAAAGATGATTCTAGGATCCATGTTCTAGGACCAATATAAGAATATACATATATATATATATCAGTTCAGAATATACCCATTAAGTACTGGTATACTGTACTGACCTACTTGTCCTAGGTCACAAGCAAACTCCCCATCTACCAACAAATGCCCCAGAAAGGGTTACATGGAATACACGGGCGAAGGCTGAGTGGGGGCCCCTCATTCCCATGGAGACACATGCTCTTTTACTCTAATTCAGAGTCTTTAGGGAGAAGCCTAAAGCTGAGAAGCCTCCACATCTATAGAAGCATCTTATTTTATGCAGAGCTCTAAGTGTGGTCCACAATTAATGGGGGTGAGGTTATGGTGATGAGATGTGTTCTCAGAGTCAGGCTTGGCACCTGAATCATCCCACAAAAACTGCTATGAGAAATGGCTAAAAGTAGTTGGAAAGTACATTGGGTATTTCATTGGTTAAATAGATTTTGTGACAGCTATTGTGGCAGGCAGCACGGAGAATGAATTACTGGCTTTGGAGTCTGACATATACACGCACGCATGCTCAGTTGCTTCAGTTATGTCCACCTCTTTGCAACCCCATGTGCTGTAGCCTGCCAGGTTCCTCTGTCCATGGGATTTCCCAGGCAAGAATGCTGGAGTGGGTTGTCATTTCCTCCTCCAGGGATCTTCCCGACCCAGGGATCAAACCTGAGACTCTTGCATCTCCTGTGTTGGCAGATGGATTCTTTCGAGTCTGAGATATCTGGGTTTTAATCTTCACTCTACAGATCACTTGCTATGTGGCCTTGGGCATATCACGTTCCTTCTCTGAGCCTCTGTTTTCTAATTTGTAAAATGAAGGCTATTGATAGAGTCTGATACTGATTTCATTTGGGTAGGTGAACTTCAGTAACAGAACCCACCAAATCTCAGTTGCTTAACACAGTAAAGTTTTATTTCACACTCATGTCACAGTCCAACACAGGCCAATAGTAGGGTTTGGCTCCATGCAATCATTCAGGGACCACAAACCATTCATTTAGTGGACTGCATAATTCTCCAGAGCTTGGGAGCCTTTCACTGGATCTGTGCATTTGGCAGATAGATGAAGGAGGAGAGATCACAGAAAGGGCTGGGCAGGAGGTATTTTTAGGTATTTTTACACATGATTTCCATCTGCACTCCATTGTCACAAGGCTGTCCCTACTGCAAGGAAGACTGAAGAAGGACTCACCGTGTCTCTAAGAAGAAAAGGTTACTGATTCAACCAGTCCATTCTAAAGGAGATCAGTCTTGGGTGTTCTTTGGAAGGACTGATGCTAAAGCTGAAACTCCAATACTTTGGCCACCTCATGCAAAGAGTTGACTCATTGGAAAAGACTCTGATGCTGGGAGGGATTGGGGGCAGGAGGAGAAGGGGATGACAGAGGACGAGATGGCTGGATGGCATCACCAACTCAATGGACATGAGTCTGAGTGAACTCCGGGAGTTGGTGATGGACAGGGAGGCCTGGCGTGCTGCGATTCATGGGGTCGCAAAGAGTCAGACACGACTGAACGATTGAACTGAACTGATGGTGAACAAGCCAGTGTCTGCCACTCCTACCTTGTAAGGTTGTGAGGAGGTAAAGATGCAATGAGAAAAAAGAAGAAAGCAGAAAGAATGTCTTGATCCTATATAGTGCTGTTGTTGAGTAGTCCCTAAGTCATCTTTGACTCCTTTGCAACCCCACGGACTGTAGCCCCCCCAAGCTCCTCTCTTCATGGTATTCTCCAGGCAAGAACACTGGAGTGGGTTGCTATTTCCTTCTCTAGGGGATGTTCCCAACCCAGGGATTGAACTCATGTCTCCTACACTGGCAAGTGGATTCTTTACCACTGAGCCACCAGGGAACCCCATATGTAGTGCATACAGGACTCAATAAACATTAGTTCTAATAACACTGTTTACATGGGAAAGTAAATTTTGAATTCCAAGCAAGCAACTTAGAAAGGACTTTCAAGTCTCCATTCATTTGTTAGATGTGGGCTGTCTTGTCTGTTTGTCCCTGGTGTTCCAGGAGTTCCGATCACCTGGCCATGAGGGGTTAAACTACCCTGGCCTCCACTGACACCCAACAGCTGGGTATCTTTCCAAGGGCCTTCAGCACTCTCTTTTGGAGCAGTAAATACATCTGGCATTCCCTATTCTGGAAATACAAGCAACTAGTCAATTGAAAAAGGCGTCTGCTGATGGTAGCATGACAAGCAATATCCATAACTGCTTGTAATCTCCTTCAGACATCCGCTTGCTCCCATCCAGCCCACAGAGCACAAAGGGGCTCCTATTATCTCAGCAGCCTTCTGTCGCCAAAAATGCAGATGAACCCTGACCTGCTATGCCACTCAACATGCCCTCTGAGCAAAGGGCCTCCTTCGAGTGTTTACCCTGCCAGAATAGCAGATGAGCAGGCCATGGGGAGCAGCTTCCAGGAGGCAGCCAGCTGCGCAGTGGAAGAGTGCAGGTTTTGTGTTCGGGAATCATACGTCTCAGATAGGCAGCCTGCTAGCTCCGTGGCCTTGGAAAAGTCATTTCACCTCTCTTGCCTCAGTTTCCTCATTGGTATAAGGAGGACAAGCACAGTGCTTTCTTTATCTGTGTCACAGGAGGTGTTGGGGCTCAAGGGACATATCTGAAATGTGCCTACACCCACATGATTGTGTGCTAAGTTGCATCAGTCGTGTCCAACTCTTTGTGACCCTATGGACTGTAGCTCGCCAGGCTCCTCTGTCCATGGATGTCTGCAGGCAAGAATACCGGAGTGGGTTGCCATGCCCTTCTCCAGAGGATCTTCCCAACCCAGGGATCGAACCTGTGTCTCTCACATCTCCTGCATTAGCAGGCAGGTTCTTTACCACTAGCGCCTCCTGGGAAGCCCCCTATATTCTCTAGGAACAATCATCTATCCTGAAGCAACCTGGGGGAAGAAGGGCAAGACATAGGGTCACAGCCTGATATGGACTTGTGAGTCCTCCTGTCCCAGAACAGGCTCCATGAGGGGAGACACGGATTACCCACCCAAGGTCAGGAGAACTATGGTCCCATATCACTGCCATGATAATGATATCTCCTTACATTTGTACCATATTTCATCATCCACAAAGGCTTCTTCTAGGCTGTATCACATTCACTCCTCACAGTAACCTTCCAAGCCAGGCATTATGATCTCCATGAGTCCTAGGCTCACAGACTGTGAGTAATTTGTTCAAGGTTCCATAACAAGATCTGATTCCAAAGTCGTGTCTCCTCCCCACACACCACAGCCATTCTTTCTCTCTGTTCCCAGATACAGAGAGAAATCCCTTATCTTCTCCAGACTAGATACGGACAGATGTGGGCACTCTAGTCCTCTTTGGATTGGAAAATGGGAACTTCTGGGGTTCTCTGTGTCTCTAACTGTGCCTGGGATGTGGCAAAATGCCCCCTAAATTGTCCTACAATGGACAGTTGACAGAGAATTGTCAGGAGGCAGGCAGAGCCATAGGTGCTGATCAGAATTCAGACACGGATGGTTGATCACAGATGCATGTACAGAGTGAGGAGAAGTTATGAAGGTGGCAGATGGAGGGCAGAATGGACGGGACTTCTTTCTGTCCTTCTGTTTAACATTAAGAAAAATCCAGTGTCCAGCCATGGATTTCCTAGGGGGAGAGGACCAAAACAGACCATAGAAAAACTTGGGGGAACTCCCAGCAAAGAGATCTCTCTGGGGTCCACAGGATAGGATTACAAAGCTCGGCTCAAATGGACCTGGGGCAGCTGGGCCAAGAAAAGAAGCTGAACTGCAATGCATTCCATCCTTTATAGCAGGATTGATCTGGCTCTGGCCCCAGCCAGGGTGGATTATGACCGCAGGAGTCTTCTGTTGAAGCAAGTGGGAAATGGGATGGAAGTTCCATGGGGCAGGAGGAGAATCAGCCTAATGTGTGTCAGGAGGGAAAGCTGAAACCCACCTGGGATGGGAAAGGTGTCGGGCTCTGAAAAGACCATTCGGAGGGCTGAGAGGGGGGCGATGGAGGTCACTGGTGAATGTGGGCAACTGCAGAGCCAATCCCCACCCTGGCAAAAGTGACATGACGGGGTCACAGAGGGAAAGCCCAGCCCATGTGTGGCAGTGACGCTGGAGGGAGAGGGAGGAGGGAGCCTGGAGGAGTGAAGAGAGCAGAGGCTTTTTCTGAGAGTGGTTGGATGGGAAGATACATTTGCAGGCGGGAAGTGTGTGTGTGTGTGTAGGCGTGTGCGTGTATGCATGTGTGTGTGTGTGCATGAGTGCATGATGGGGAGACTGCACCCCAGAGCCTGAGGCAGGATTGGGGTTTTGAAGGCACCCCAGTCAAGCAGGGGAGGATCCATCCACTGAGGAAATGGATTAGCAGGGTCAAGATTCTGCCAAGGAAGAGACTTGGGACCCGGCTCTGGGCAGCGGTCTTCCTGTCTCTCCTTTTCCCTCGGACCCCCTCCTGGTGGGGGTGGGGTGGGGATGCTGCAGGCGGTGGTAGGCAGGGCCATTTTGCCCTGCAGGATTCACCGCCCCGCCCACCCTCTCTGATGAATGTGACCCTCCACCGAAACCCCATCTGCTGCCAGGCAGAGGAGGTCGGGCCCAGCGGCTGCAGACAATGGCCTTATCGGCTGCTACTAGTGAGGGTATAAGCAGGGGATTGGATGGTATCATTCTAATTTACACGGGATTTTGTTTCTTTCCAGGTACTTAGCATGTGGATCTAGGTGATATCAAAGGCAGAGCATTATACAATAAGTAGGCTTAACCTCCATCTCACCCCCTCTCATCCTTCTGTCTCTTCATTGAGGCCACGAAGAGCTGCAGATGGGGTTGCCATAGTGACCAATTAGGATTACTGAAATGTTCTTGCAGAGAAAAAAGGGAGTATTGATTTAGCTTTGACAGGGGGCCAGCAGGGGACCAGGGAGCCCAAGGGTGCTCAGCATTAATAGAGGCAGACTGTGTCACCCTCTAGGCTGTGTTGTTTGGGACTGGACTTCATACATGGTGGAGACCATGGGCAAGACCCTGCCTGCTCCGGGCATAGAGTGTACACGATAGTGCAGAGGGCCATGTGAGGGTTTCAGGTAAGGGGGGAGTGATGGAGTGAGGCTACCATCCATGGTATAACTCTCAAGAGAAGTGGAGTTGTTTGGTTCAGTTAGTGGAAGGCTCAAGTGCCCACACATGCTGCTATTGTTGTTGTTTAGGCGCTAAGTTCTATCCGACTCTTTTGGGACCCCATGGACTGTAGCCTGCTGGTTTCTTCTGTCCATGAGATTCTCCAGGCAAGAATAGTGGAGTGGGTTGCCATTTCCTCCTCCAGGGGATCTTCCCGACCCAGGGACTGAACCCAAATCTCCTGCATTACAAGCAGATTGTTTACTACTGAGCCACCAGGGAAGTCCATGCCCACACATCTTCCCCCAGGCTAAAGCTTCCTCTTGTCATCTAACAAGTCTTTCCAGGTGAGCTGACATGCTGCCACTCTGCACAGGAGCATGCAATATGGCTTTTAGGAGCTTTGAATGGGCAAAGCATTTGATATCATGATATGCAAAATCAGGTTCCTCTGACTTTATGATGTTAAGAACTCTGAAACCAAGAGCAAAATGGGGGCCAAGAAGCCTTCTGGGTGGGGTGTGGCTCAAGGCTAATGCAGCTGTGTGGCTGTGGACAAGCCCTGTAACATAACCAACCTCAGTTTATCCCTCTGCAAATGAAGGGTAGTAATAATCTACTGAATAGGGGATTATAAAGACTGGAACATGTGTTGGGGATGGGTGTCAGTTTAGGAGGCTGAACTGAGAGAAATTAGGGGCAGAGAAGGGGGCTTCCCAGGTGGCTCTGTGGTAAAGAATCCACCTGCCGATGGCGGCGCTGCAGGAGACGCGGGTTTTATCCCTGGGTTGGGAAGATCTTCTGGAGTAGGAAATGGCAACCCACTCCAATATTCTTGCCTGGAAAATTCCATGGACAGAGGAGCCTGGTGGGCCACGGTTCATGAGGTTGCAAAGAGTCGGACATAACTGAGCGTGCACGAGCTAGGGACCAAGAACAGCAACTGGATGGACAGGAGAGAGAGGTGGAAGGTGGAAGTCTGGAGACACAGAGGAGGAATTCAAGTGGCTTCTGGATGGAGGAGGGACAGGTTCAAGCCCGCAGGCAGAGAGAGCAGACAGGCAAAGGAGAAAGGGCTTCGGAGCCCACGGAGGGGCAGTTTGTGTGGGGAGAGGTTGCTGAGAAGCAGGAAGAGAGTTTGCAGTAAGTGGGATAGAGGAGCCCCTGGTTTCCTTCTCTTCATCCCTAGACTCAGAGAAGTAGAATCTTTTAAAGTCCCTTGGAAGTAAGAAGGGAGGGAGGGAGAGGGATTCAGGCAGAAAGACAGCCCTGTCCCGGGCCTGAGCAAGTATGTCTGGCTCTGCAGTTAACTGTGGTCAGGTCGTGGGGGAACCTCTGGAGCAGGCCTCCCCCAAACGTGTCCACCTTGGCCTTGGTATGTGTGTGCTGACTCGTTCAGTCGTGTCTGACTCTTTGTGACCCTACAGACTGCAGCCCACCAGACTCCTCTGTCCACGGGATTCTCCAGGCAAGAATACTGGAGTGGGTTGCCATTTCCTCCTCCAGGGGAATCTTCCCAACCCAGGGATTGGAACCCCGTCTCCTGTGTCTCCTGCGTTGGCAGGCGGACTCCTTACCCATTTGAGCCTAGCAGGCCAACTTCCTGCCCCTCTGGGGCTAATCCAGACCACAGCCTGCCCGGTCCCACCCCATCCCACCAGGCGGGCCCCAGAGCTCAAGGTTAGAGCACAGCAGGAGAGAGGACCCAGGAGAAGCAGCAACCCCCCCTCATGGGCCCATCCCCTGCCTCTGCAGGATTTAATAACTGCCCTCCTCAAAGATCAGGAGACATGATTAATTCTGACTCGAGGATTATTAAAATGCTTCCACCAAGCATCTGGCATTAAAAGTTTTAAATCAATTAATCTGTTGTTTGGGGAAGAGCCTTCTCGTTAGCACAGCTGCAGAGGCCACTCAAGTTGCCGTTGGGCTGGGGGAGTGGGGGTAGCCTCCCTTGGGAGTGAAGGAGACACTCTTTGGGCTCCAGAAGCCTCTCCTGGCTCCCAGGCCCAGCATCTCTCACCATCTCTCATCCGAATTATGGTGTATCTAATTTCCAAGTGGTTTTCTCTTCCATCCCTGTAGAGCTACCAGATAAAACACAGAATGCCCAGTCAAATTTAAATTTTAGATATAGTGGATACTGTTTTTAGTATTGATATGTCTGTTTCAAGGAGTATTTGGGACACTCCTATATTACAAAATTATTTTATTTTTGTTTACCTGAAATTCAAATGTAATCAGGCCTTGTGTATTTTTCATTGCTAAATCTGGCAACCCTCCCCCCACCCTGTTTTAGTAACCTGACCTTATAGCTGAAGTGGGGCTCCTGGGTTTGAGGCCTGGGCCTCCTATCTACATGTCAGATCTCCTAGGGAGCATTCCTTCTTCTTTCTAGGTCAAGCAAGAAAACAAGCAGCTTTGAACTCAGGGGTACGTAGGTGTTTATGGGCCTCTTACACAGTCATTTGCAAAATCTCTATATGACTGATAAAACGTATGGAAAATTAATATTCTCAACCAAGAGCACGCACCTGGCATTGCTTTTAGCTTTTAACCCTGTCAGAGTTATCTAACCAGGAACACTCTGATAACACAGATGTGCCTGGTCCACATTTGCGTCCGCAGCACCCAGCCCAGGGCTAACACATGGCAGACCCTCAGTATAAGTTAATAAAATGGATTCGTGAGTAAATGAACCTCCCCTGTGTTCTCACCCAGTCTCCTGAGTAACTAGAGTTTGTCATTTATAAATTACAAAGGGTTAAGTGTACAGACACGGCCAGAGTCAGAACCAGTCTCAAGTCCACTCGACCAGGCATTGGATGAGCGGCCAGGATCGCTAGGCTCAAACCATGGGTGCAAGTCCTGGTGTTGGCTAATATCCTGTACCCTTGGCTAAGTCTTTACCCACTCTGGGCTCTGGTATGCTCATCTGTAAGTGAAGGGAGTTGTGCTTGGGGTCTTTACAGCCCAGACATTCTGAGATGGCTCCAGCAGTGCTGAACTCTGCAGTCCGACTTTGAATGGATCAAGTTGAATGCCGGATCCTGGCTCTGAGTCGCAGAGCCTGGTAAGGTCATGGGTGGTAATGTCCCATCTTAAAAGTCCAGGAGAGACTTGGTTGCATGGTATGTGCTGGCCCCTGTTACTGGTATCTTTTGCTTTTCTGCAAAGAGGGACCAGGCTTTGGCTTTCTTATCCCCTAAGCCTGAGAGGAGAGGGAGGGGATCCCCTCCCGCCAGACTCTGCATCCCATCCAAGGCTTCTTTGACCCTTGTCCGCACCTCAGATATTTCTTTTCAGCCTCTGCAGCCAGCCCAGATTTATCCTGCCTCGTGTCTCTCATGTAAAATGCATATCCCGACACTTTGCTAGGTTAAATGATTTAACAGCCGAGGCAGAGAGAATTAGGGGTCCGGGAGCAGGAGGCAATGCCTGCTTTTCAGATGAGATTGGAAAGGAGATGGAGATCGGTGGTGATGATAATCTCTTATTTTAATAATATAAAATAACTGTCCCACTGAATCAGGGTGAGCGATGAATTCTGTGGCCTGGGGTTAGAGACAGCCGAGTCTGGAGAAGAGAGCCAGGGGGTGCACCGATGTCCCTCTCCCTCTCTGTTGTTCCTTCTCTCTTGTCTTTCTCTTTTGAAGAAGATTTGTGCCAGCACCATCCTGGCACAAATGGTAGCCTGGGAGCTTGGGAGACTGGAAGCGAGAGTGGTGAATTTGAGAAGGGTGTGTGTGTGTATGAGGGAGACACAGAGAAAAGAAAAGGAAAGAGAAAGAAAATCAGTGAATGAGGGAGTTTCCTGAGATCCAGTGGTTAAGACTTCGCCTTCCAATGAAGGGTGCGGGGTTGATCCCTGGTCCAGGATGCTCAGGTCCCATGTGCCTTGGGGCCCAAAAAACAAAACATAAAAACAGAAGCAATACTGTAACAAATTCAATAAAGACTTTAAAAATCTTCAAAAATAAAATGAACAAATGAATGAACGAATGAAAAGAAATCTAGGGAAATTGATGACAATTTTTCCTTTATGACTGTTGATAAGAGATACCCTGATCTGTGACCCTGGAAAAGGGGAACAGACTCCCCAGAGGCGGGGGCCTAGACACACTGACCTCTAGGAGTATAGGGACTGCTATCTGGAATCTCAGAATCATAGGATGGTTGGTCCTGGCCCTAGTGAACCTGAGGAGAATGACTCACTCTTCAATCAGTCCCTTAGTTGGCAGATACATATCAAACACCTATCATGGGCTGGTCTCTCTGAGGTTGGCTGGCTTAGACCAGAGAGGTTCTGAAAGGAGCCAGGTGGTGGGGAACAAACTCCATGGCACGTGTCGTCTCAGCAGGGTTCCCCGTCACAGCGGGATGCTAATAGCTGAGGAGCTGCAGACCTGTCTTCTTCCCTGGGATTAATTCATTACTCCAGCCCTACTCGGATTCCGCCAGGTTCAAATGTCAGAATGGAATATGCAGCTAATGAGTCAAATGCTCTATCTCTCCCTGTCCCAGGCTGGCTCTTTCCCTTCTGCCTCTCTGCAGACAACTGCCAGTGTTGGGGATTTGTATGGGGTGGCCCGGGGGCGGTGGCCACCTGAGCTGGTCAGTGGGAAGTCTGCTGTCTTTACTGTACTTGTTTATGCTGCTGCTGCTGCTAAGTCACTTCAGTCATGTCCGACTCTGTGTGACCCCATAGACGGCAGCCCACCAGACTCCCCCGTCCCTGGGATTCTCCAGACAAGAACACTGGAGTGGGTTGCCATTCACTTCTCCAATGCATGAAAGTGAAAAGTGAAAGTGAAGTCACTCAGTCGTGTCTGACTCTTAGCGACCTCGTGGGCTGCAGCCCACCAGGCTCCTCCATCCATGGGATTTTCCAGGCAAGAGTACTGGAGTGGGGTGCCTATGGTGGAGGGTAAATACACACACACTGGGGCTCCTGAGTCAGGACACGTCAATGCACGGGCGACAGGGGGAGACCTAATCTTCGGGAAGGGCCTCACTCCCTGCCTTGTAATCTCCGCTCCTCATTAGTGGGCAGCCACTTATGAGAACTCAGACATGTTGGGTCCATGGTGGACATGAAGGACACAAAGCTGAACAGACTGATTGGTTCAGCTTTATAAATAAATGTTGAGTGACTATCCAGAGAGCCACTGGTATAGTCCTTAGGGTGGAAGGCTCTGGAGCGAGACTTTCTGGGTTTGTATCTGCTGCTGACTGTGTGCGTTCACTTAGGCATGTTAGGCAGCCTCTCTACTTCTGTTTCTCCATCTGCAAAATGGGGATAACAAAAGTACCATCTTGACACAGCTGTACAAGTGTTAAATGGATTGATGCATGCAAAACAAGCAATTGCTAAATAAATGTAGTTACTGTTTCTGTGTGGTAAGAACTTAGGGTCTCAGAGTCTAAAACAGAATCAACCAGCGTTGATGGCTGCTCGCTGTGTACCAGGCAATATTTAGACCATTACCTCATTTAATCCTCACAACAGCCTTCTAAGGCAGGTCTACCATTTTATACAGGAGGAAACTGAGATGAAGTCTTTTCTTGCATGAGGGTACCTCACTCATGGACTGTAGCCCGCCAGGCTCCTCTGTCCATGGAATTCTCCAGGCAAGAATACTGGAGTGGGTTGCCATCCCTTCTCCAGGGGATCTTCCCGACCCAGGGATTGAACCCTGGTCTCCTGCATTGCAGGCAGATTCTTTGCCTTCTGAGCTACCAGGGAAACCCCAGGAAATGGAGGTAGAATTTGATCTCTGCTCTGTTAGACTCTGAGTCTGAGCTCTTGGCCATGATTTATGTCTTGGAGAGACAGAATGTACATAATTACAGAAATGGCATCGTCTTGTAATAATATAGGTCCAAATATAGCACTGTGGGATCCACAGAGAATAACGGGGCTGCCTCCATCAAAGCCTGTCAACGAAAGCTCCTGGAGGAGGGAAAGTTTGAGCTGGAGGTTGAATAGGCATTCTCTAGTGTACTGGGTGAGTTAGGCAGGAAGCAGAGGGATGAGTGAAGAGCAGGGCATGTTAGGTAACCTCCAACCCAAATGGCTAGAGGGCAGGTGTGCTATGGGGGGGGTGGTACACAGAAGACAGGTGATGAGCTTACCATGCAGGGCACTGTCAGTGGTGCCAAGGAAGTGGGTTTTATATGAAGATAGTGGAAGTCACTGTGAGTCTGAAGCCAGGGAGCAGCATAAATGGACACTGAAGAAAGCTCTGTTCTCTGCTGCATCATGGAACACAGACCTGGGAGGGCGAGGCCGAGGCAGGAAGGATGCCTATGCCGCAGTCATGACAGGCTGACTCTGCTTCACACCCAGGAAGATGGGATGGTGGGGGTGAAGGAGGAGTGGCCTCTATAGGCAGAAAGGGACATGGTGCCTGTTTCTGATCCTTGGTGGTGGCAGCATGACTCAGCCAGCGAAAGACGATGTCAGCTCTAAAGGCTGAGAGGGAGGTGTGGATAAACAAAGGCTGCAGAGGCTGTCCTGGGAACAAAACAAGTTTTAACTGGTGACCCGCGAACCAAGCACACATAGCCGAGAGGGTGAGTGGGCAAGAAGGCTATTCCAGACCAAGTCAGAAGATTCTTTTACTTTTTAAAAAATATTTATTTATTTGGCTGCATCAGATGTTAGTTGCGGCACATAGGATCTCTCTAACTGTGGTGCTTGGGCTTAGCCCTGTGGCATGTGGGATCTTAGTTCCTTGACCAGGGATTTAACTTGCATTCCATGCATTGCAAGGTGAATTCTTAACCACGGGACCACCAGGGAAGTCCCAGGAGATTCTTGAGTGGAAGGAAGCAAAGAAAGATCTGCTAGCTTATTGTAGGGAGGCCCAGGCTGGGGTGGGGTAGTGGGTAGCACCCCAATCAAATCGGGCCACGTTGAGTAGAACTGAGGTGTCTGAGCGGCAGCGCTGGCCCAGTGGGGACAAATAAGGACCCCAGTTCAGAGACAAAGCAGGTTCAGGAAGTCACTGAGAATCTCGCAGGACCTCGGAGCAGGATCACCCCTAAACTGTCTGGAGAAGAGATCCAAGCATCTCTTAAGCCTTTAGAAAAAAAAAAAATAGTGAAATGAAAAGAAGAGACCCAGGCAAAGCCTGGGAGTCCTCACTGAGCTGTGTTCACCAAGTCAATATTTTGCTACATGTTCAATTGGCAATCAGAAAAAAAGAACTCTGCAAACATGTGTCTTTTTATAGTCCTTGGTATTTTCCCTTTGTTTTCCTTGAAAGGTTTCCCTCCCTCCAATCGCACTATGGGTGTTATTTGAAGACCTGAGCGGGGACTAGGCTTCGATGGCTAGAAGGAGTATCAGCTATAATCTCACAGTCAAGAAGAGCCAACGCAGGAATTCGGAGCATGCAGTGAGGTGGAAGAGAGGGGCACAGGGCAGGTCAGGATGGGATGCTGACTACGTCCCATGGCAGCTGCTTCCTCACACATGGGTGGCATACAGCTCTGACGGGACCGATTGTATTGGGCAAATAAATGGAGAACTATGATGTTTTTCTGGGTCATTTTTTTTTAGAACAGCCAGAGCTGTTTCTGTGTGTCATACTTGACCTTCTATCATATTCATTCTTACATACGGCTTGCCTTCTGTATACTGGATGGCAAGCTTCCTACAGGCTGAGAACTTGTTAGACCCAATTCTGCACCCTCCACAGCACTCAGCACAGGCCCTTGTCTAAGGCAGGCAAGGGGATGAACATCCCTGTGAGTGAGTTTGAGACCAAGGGAAAGCCAGTGTCATACTGCTGTTTTCAACACACTGAGTTATAGGAGAGGTGGTTGGGGTCCGAGAACAGGGGCCCAGTTCCCAGAAAGGCAACAGTTAAGAATTATCCTATAAGCTGTTTTCACGTCTGGAGTTTGGGATTAACATGTGCATACTAATGTGTGTGTGTTAAATAGCTTCAGTTGTGTCCTACTCTTTGCAACCCCTGGATTGTAGCCCACCAGCCTGCTCTGACCATGGGATTTCCCAGGCAAGAATATTGGAGTGCATTGCCATTTCTTTCTCCAGGGCATCTTGATCTTCCCCACCCAGGGACTGAACCCAGGTCTCTTACGTCTCCTGAACTGGCGAGCAGGTTCTTTACCATTACCACCACCTAGGAAGCACTAATAGTCTTTATAAAATAGATAACCAACAAAGACATACTATATAGCCCAGGGAACTACACTCAGTATTTTGTAATAACATATGAGGGAAAAGAATCCAACAAAGACTATACCTGGATCTCTATATCTATCTATCAATCATCAGTCTTTCTACTGACTATCCGTTTATCTATCTATCATCTATCTGAATCATTGTGCTGTACACCTGCAATGAACACAACATTGGAAATCAACTATACTTTAATAATAATAATAAAAAGAACTATCCCAGACTAAGGCTAGAACGGTGTTACGAGTAAGGCCATTAGAATGAGAACCCTGGAACGGGGCCCACAGCAGTGGCCCAGTCATTCAACCTGGGCACTCCAGGTTAGGATGGGAGGGGGACCTGGTGATGGAGAACAAGGCGGGGCAGCTTGTTAGAGTCACACAAGAGAGAAGCAATGGGTTTACATCTCTGTCACCCGGGCCACTGCAATAACCTCCCAAGTTACCTGCTCTCTAGTCCGTCTCTGCTTGTGGCCATCACTCGACTGGCTAAGCATCACCCTTTATCACGGTCTAGTGCCTAACCTTCAGTGACTCTCCTTGGCTTTAAAAAGAAGTCCAAGCTCTAAAGCCCCAGTTGACCTTATTTTCCACTCTCTGCTCCCTCCACCCATGCAAACTTTACCGCCCAAGTTGTTGTTGGACATGCTAAGTCATGTCCAACTCTTTTGAGACCCCATGGACTGTAGCCCACCAGGCTCCTCTGTCCCTGGGATTTCCCAGGCAAGAATACTGGAGTGGGTTGCCATTTCCTTCTCCAGGGGATCTTCCCAACCCAGGGATCGAACCCTCGCCTGCCCAAGACTGGAGCTTATTTATAATGCCCTCCCCTCCTCCACCCAATGCACTTTGCAATTTCCTCCCTAGACACCTCTTCATAGGTCTCATTCTATCTTCTGATTCCTACAACTCACTTCCTGAGCCCAATTTAAATCCTACCTCTCTCAGGAAGAACTTTTTGGCTTCCCAAGCCCACATTCCTTTTTAGTCTGACATCTGTCGAGCGTGTACCATGTGCCAAGCGCTCTATGTCTGCTATCTCATTTTGTCCCCCCCGTAGCTCTGTGGCTTCAACTTCGCTATTAATTCTAAAGGTCTGAAGTACTTTGTGCAAAGTTACAGAGCTATAAGTTCAATACTGGTATTGAACCCAATATTTTAAAATCCAAAGCATTGTTCTGAACCCTGTTGTAAACAAAATGATCTGTTGGTCTTTGTACTTGTTATGTAAAGGAAAAATAGCCTCCCCTCTTCTCTGTGACCAAGGGCTATGGGTACCGTAAGAAAATGTGGGGTTCAGGGTTTATAATTTGGAGACAGCAGGGTAGCTTACAAGGATACAGAACTAGGACTTAGGGACGCTGTCCTGTCATTCTGTTACTGGGTGCATCACTCAACTTTTCTGAGCCTGTTCTTGCCCTTTGTTAAAAGCAAAACATAACTCCTATGACTCAGACTTCCGTGAAGGTCAAGTTAAGGTAACGCCACATTTTGTAAACTGCAAAAGCAAGATGGGTTATTGTTATCATTCAGTTCAGTTCAGTTCAGTCGCTCAGTCGTGTCTGACTCTTTGCGACCCCATGAATCCCAGCACTCCAGGCCTCCCTGTCCATCACCAACTCCTGGAGTTCACCCAGACTCACGTCCATCGAGTCAGTGATGCCATCCAGCCATCTCATCCTCTGTCATCCCTTTCTCCTCCTGCCCCCAATCCCTCCCAGCATCAGAGTCTTTTCCAATAAGTCAACTCTTCACATGAGGTGGCCAAAGTACTGGAGTTTCAGCTTTAGCATCATTCCTTCCAAAGAAATCCCAGGGCTGATCTCCTTCAGAATGGACTGGTTGGATCTCCTTGCAGTCCAAGGGACTCTCAAGAGTCTTCTCCAACACCACAGTTCAAAAGCATCAATTTTTTGGCGCTCAGCCTTCTTCACAGTCCAGCTCTCACACCCATACATGACCACAGGAAAAACCATAGCCTTGACTAGACGAACCTTTGTTGGCAAAGTAATGTCTCTGCTTTTGAATATGCTATCTAGGTTGGTCATAACTTTCCTTCCAAGGAGTGAGCGTCTTTTAATTTCATGGCTGCAGTCACCATCTGCAGTGATTTTGGAGCCCAAAAAGATAAAGTCTGACACTGTTTCCACTGTTTCCCCATCTATTTCCCAGGAAGTGATGGGACCAGATGCCATGATCTTCATTTTCTGAATGTTGAGCTTTAAGCCAACGTTTTCACTTTCCACTTTCACTTTCATCAAGAGGTTTTTTTGTTCCTCTTCACTTTCTGCCATAAGAGTGGTGTCATCTGCATATCTGAGGTGATTGATATTTCTCCCAGCAATCTTGATTCCAGCTTGTGCTTCTTCCAGTCCAGCATTTCTCATGATGTACTCTGCCTATAAGTTAAATAAGCAGGGTGACAATATACAGCCTTGACGGACTCCTTTTCCTATTTGGAACCAGTCTGTTGTTCCATGTCCAGTTCTAACTGTTGCTTCCTGGCCTGCATACAAATTTCTCAAGAGGCAGATCGGGTGGTCTGGTATTCCCATCTCTTCCAGAATTTTCCACAGTTTATTGTGATCCACACAGTCAAAGGCTTTGGCATAGTCAATAAAGCAGAAATAGATGTTTTTCTGGAACTCTCTTGCTTTTTCTATGATCCAGCGGATGTTGGCAATTTGATCTCTGGTTCCTCTGCCTTTTCTAAAACCAGCTTGAACATCTGGAAGTTCACGGTTCACATATTGCTGAAGCCTGGCTTGGAGAATTTTGAGCATTACTTTACTAGCGTGTGAGATGAGTGCAATTGTGCGGTAGTTTGAGCATTCTTTGGCATTGCCTTTCTTTGGGATTGGAATGAAAACTGACCTTTTCCAGTCCTGTGGCCACTGCTGGTTTCCCAAATTTGCTGGCATATTGAGTGCAGCACTTTCACAGCATCATCTTTCAGGATTTGAAATAGCTCCACTGGAATTCCATCACCTCCACTAGCTTTGTTCGTAGTGATGCTTTTTAAGGCCCACTTGACTTCACATTCCAGGATGTCTGGCTCTAGGTGAGTGATCATAGCATCGTGGTTATCTTGGTCGTGAAGATCTTTTTTGTACAGTTCTTCTGTGTATTCTTGCCATCTCTTCTTAATATCTTCTGCTTCTGTTAGGTCCATACAATTTCTGTCCTTTATTGAGCCCATCTTTGCATGAAATGTTCCTTTGGTATCTCTAATTTTCTTGAAGAGATCTTTACTCTTTCCCATTCTGTTGTTATCATTGTTATGTTGATACCATTTTTACCCTCCAAAGATGAATGATGCCCTGAGTTGAGTAACAGGCAGTGGATAGCAAGGGTCATGTCCCGAATAGCAAAGGGCAAAAAACAAAGGCACACAGTGGATGTTTGGAAAATTCCATGCAGTCTATCAGGATTGGTTAGATTTCACTAACACCTTAAATCAGATCAAGATGCCTCTTAACAAGAAGTCACAGACAGAGCTGATGGACTGGCTTCAAGGCGTTTGTGAAGCTTTCAATACTGGACAATTTTGAGAAGAGGATCCATTGATTTCATTGGATTCTGATCCATGGTCCCCAGAGGGTGAGGAGGCAGTGGCCTAAGGAAAGGGGCTTGCCCATGGAATTAGGCACAAGCTGGTATCTGGAAAGAAGGTCCCTTTGATTCAGAAATGGAAGTTATGGATGGGGAAGTATTAGGGGCTGGCAAGAGTAAAGACCCCAGCCCAGTGAATTTGGAGCCTACTTGATGGGGTCCTAGACAAGTTTACCTCCGGGCAGTGTGGGGTCTCAGGGAGGTGGTGGTGGTGGTTTAGTCGCTAAGCTGTATCTGACTCTGTGACCCCATGGACTGTAGCCTGCCAGGTGCCTCTGTCCATGGGATTCTCCAGGCAAGAATACTGAAGTGGGTTGCCATTTCCTTCTCCAGGGGATCTTCCCGACCCAGGAATCGAACCCAGGTCTCCTGCATTGCAGGCAGATTCTTTACCGACTGAGCTACAAGGGAAGCCTGTGTTCTTACACCTTTGATTATTTCTCTGATTCTAATGTTAAGCAGCGTATTGAAGACACGGTCATCTAGCTGGATACTGGTACTGTATCTAGGTTGGGCCCCTAAATTCCTCAGCCCTTTGCAAATTCAATTTTGTATTTCTCAGTTGGCTGGGTAATTGATGCTTTCACAGGTCCCAGTGAGATCAGCGTGGAAGAGGACAGACGGTTTGGGCTGGGTCTCCAAGGCCAGGTCTAAGGAGGAGAAAGCAGTCCTGGTGGGGATGGGATGCCAGAGCCCAAAGCAGGCTGTTCTGTGGAGCAGTAGAAAGACTCTAATGTTAGGTGTTTTGATAAAAAAAGCTTCACTGTCAAATATATT
Source organism: Bos mutus (assembly GCF_027580195.1). NCBI lineage: Eukaryota > Metazoa > Chordata > Mammalia > Artiodactyla > Bovidae > Bos > Bos mutus. The sequence continues at coordinate 52,856,885 of NC_091631.1, forward strand.
TGGGAATTCTGGATGAAACAAAATTAAACAGCTTTTCATTTATTTGCTTGCTTGTTCTACTTCCTCAAACCTTGTGACTGTTTAAGAAGGGAGCATCAGAGGCAACATCTCCCTGATTTTTTCAAGTGTGGAACCTTCATGTCCCAAGGAGCAGTGTTCGAGGCTGGTGTTCCAAAGGATACACTAACATTGCCCAAGTTTGTCAGATGGCCTCTGTCTTTTCCACCTCCCGTCCCTTCCTTTTCATTTTCACAACCCCTCTCTGCAGCCGGAATGGGGTCCACATCTGGAGCTTCAAGAAGACCCCTCCTCAGAACAGCAGGATTTCTGCAAGTAGTATAGGTTTAGGCATGCAATGAATTTAGATTTAATTTGCAAGTGAAAAAGCTTGCATTCTTTTGTAGCTTACACCAAAGCTCAAACGTCTAAGCTTCCAGGGTTTAAGTCTAATTAACTGTATTTCACAGCTTATTTAAAGAAAAGAATGGAGGCATTAAAATTGTAAAATCTAATTTTTGAGTAAATCTTTCAGTGCAAAATTAATGTCGCAGTATTAGAGCTGCCTTGGCAATATATCTCTTGTCTTCAAATTTCAAAATGAGCTTTTGCAAACATGAAATTATTCATTAGACTGTCTGGTAAAGAGATAAATAAGTGTCTCTTCAAATCCTTGATCTCCTCTTCTCTATTTAGCCAGAGACGGAGTTGTTTGGCTTGAGGGCAAGTGGGTTGATCAGATTTGTGAATTTTGACAGGTAAGGAAAGCAGCCTGAGAAGCAGGAGTATAACCAAGCAGGACCCGCTGGGGCCTTCCCTGGACAGACCCCTCCCCACATCGTCTGCTGTAGTTTCCTCTCTGAAGTACCCAGATAACAGTATCTGATGCATACTTCCTGAGTTGTTTTACAGATGCTAAAACCACCACCAAGAGGAAGAAATTAGCTACTTGATGATCAAGAGCACGTAGCCTTCAGACCTGCTGGCGCCTAAGGATTGATAATGTTAACCCCGTTATCTCAATACCCACCAGAGAATTGTGCAAGAACTGATCACAGACCCTGCGACCCCCTCCCTCATGTAGCCTTTAAAAATGCTTTGATGAAACCCTTGGGGGAGTCTGAGGTTTCTGAGGGGCGGGGGAACGAGCCACGCATTCTCCTTGCTTGCAAGCTCAGTCGCTTCAGTCACGTCTGACTCTTTGTGACCCTATGGGTCCTCTGTCCATGGGGATCTCCAGGCAAGAATACTGGAGTGGGTTGTCATGCTCTCTTTCAGGGGATCTTCCCAACTCAGGGATCCAACCCATATCTCCTGTGTCTCCTGCATTGGCAGGCGGGTTCTTACCACCTAGGAAACCCCTCCTTGCTTGGCCCTGCAATACACCTTTCTTGGCTCCAAATTCTGATGTTTTGGCTTGATCGGCCTCACTGTACACCAAGCACAACACTGTGTCTGGAAACAGAAGCTGTGCTTGCAGAGAGAGTTGGGGCAGAGATTGAGTCCCTTCTCTGTTCCTGATGCACTGACCCTGGGGAACAATAAAATGTCTCAGCAACTGCCCTGGGGTTGGAGAAGGAGCTGGCAGTTGCTCAGGCTGAAATACCCAGATTCTCAGTGCCTACAGGTGGGCAGCGGCCACTCAATCTCCTAACCGAGCCTCACCATCCTGTCTGGCCCATCACTGAAGCCTCTTTTACTGCTGTCTCTTCTCCTAGTCCCTGTTATTGTCCTAATTCAGGTGCGTGTCCACCAGTTTTCCATTCTCATCTGCCACCTTTTCATTTGAGGGTCCTACACCCTAGTCTCAACACGTCTACCTCCCTGAGCCTTCTTTGCACATGCTCTCACAAAACCCCACTTATTCCTCCTCACTACCCTCCCCCACCAGATACTGGACAATTTTCCTCCATCCAGGGAATAAATCCAATTTTCCTTCATAGCCCTATTGTCTAGTACAGCAGCTGGTCTACAGTAAGCACTCACTGTTGGTGATGATGAAGATAACTAGAAGTGTTAGGAGAAGCACACTGATTGAAACCGCCCACCCTGGCCAGGCACCATAGTAACCATTTGTATGAGTTGTTTTATGACAGGAGATCCTGATAAGGAATACGGAACTAATAAGCTACCACCAACTGGAAGAGTTTGGGAAAGGTTGAAAGGAGACACCGCGAGTCCGTCCACTTCCCAGAATCCCTCTTACTCTATCCATCTTGGCTGAGCAATGCAAGTGCCACCAGGAAAGACCCTGAATTAGAATGATTGGCCAAAGACCACCTGGAAACTAATCCCATCACCATAAAACCCGAGACTGTGAGCCACATGGCAGAGCAGTTCTCCTGGGTTCCTTACCCTACTGCTCTCCACCCGGGTGCCCTTTCCCAATAAAATCTCTTGCTTTGTCAGCACATGTGTCTCCTTGGACAATGCATTTCCGAGTGTTAGACAACAGCCCAAGTGTTAGAGTTTCAGGCCCTGGAAGGGGTCCTCTTCCTGCAACAGAAAGAGAGCAGAACCAAATGTTTAGGAACTTGGGGTTCATGTTTTCCAACCTTCCATTTCACTTGATAACTGTTTCCTTTCATCTGTAATACAAAGTTGTAGGGAGTAGGGGGAAAGCAAGGGGGAGCTGGGCATCAAATCCTCATGGAGGGGACCATTCTGAGGATCTGTGAGGTGTAGAAAGACTATCCCTGGATGAGAATTTAGCTCTGCTTCCTATTCCTTGGGTGGACGTGAGCAACCTACATTAACTCTTATTTCCTGCCTGCAAAATGGGAATCATAACACCTAAGTGCAAGAATTCTGTGAAGCTTAGAGATTGTGCAGAAATGAGGCATATGCAGTACCTAATACCACTGCCTGGAATGTAGTAGGCCTCCAGAAGTGGTAGCCATTTCTTTTTTGAAGGTTGTGCAATGGAGGGATGAGGTTTAAGCAAGCTAACACTCACCTACCAGATTTGCTTGTTAATTTATTACGTCTTTGGTTCATTTGCTCATGCATTCAATACACATTCATTTCATTTGTACTGAGTGTGAGGCAGTGTGCTGGGTGTTAGGGACATGGCGCTGAATTAGACCATCATTCTCCTTCATCTCCTATGTGTCATTAGAATCAAACCCTGCTTCCTGTTTTCTTTGCCAGAAATCCAGCCTAGGCTACTCTTGTCTCTTGCCTGATTTATCACAATAGCCTCCTGCCTACCTCTGCTTTGCCTCATTCCAATCCATTTCCCACAGAACAGACAGAGGAGTATCTTAAAGCCACTGATTACAGCCCTCAGTGGCTCCTGATTGCCCACCAGCCAAGGTCGATGAGCTGCCATGGAGCTCAGAAGGCCTGCCAGGGTTCCTGCCCACCCCTTCACCCTATCTCTCCTTTCATCGCTACCCCCAGTCAACTGTCCTCCTATCTCGACCCACAGGCAGATCCTAGAGTCTGCCATCTGAGCCTTCCCAGGGCTATCCCCACAGCCTGGAAGATTCCCTGACTTTCCTTGTCTCATTACCTTCTTCTTGTGTTGCCATAGCATCTACTCATCCACAGTTTAAAGAACTTCTCCCTGGGGGCTGTTCTTGACTCCCAGATCGGGAGCAATGCTCCTCCCAGGAGCCCCTACTTCATGATTATGCACTCACTATGCTTTGGGCTTCCCTGGTAGCTCAGCTGGTAAAGAATCCGCCTGCAGTGTGGGAGACCTGGGTTCAAACTCTGAATTGGGAAGATCCCCTGGAGAAGGGAAAGGCTACCCACTCCAGTATTCTGGCCTGGAAAATTCCATGGGCTGTATGGTCCATGGGGTCACAAAGAGTGACTTTCACACTATTCACTTCACTATGCTTTATTGATTCTTTTCTTAACACCCATCCAGCAGAATTACATTCAAAAGAATCAGAAGATGGATGTCAAAAAAGCATTGAAAAATAATTTTAAATGTTCACAAAGTTGCTTGAAAGATGCCAAAGGGACATTCATCCCTAACATGTAGCAAAACTTTAAAAAACCCCTTCCTCCATTTCTCTCCATCTCACACTCTCCCAGCCAGTGTGGCAACATCCCCATATTCTCTCTCCCCTTTCCCTACACTTTCCTAAAGCCACCCCAAGCACAGCCCTGGCTGGCTTTTATCTCTTTCACCCCTTCCTTCATTTTTCCAGATTTTCACTCACAAGTAACTCTCTTCACTTTCATTCTTATTTTTCAATTAAAAAAAAAAGTTCAAATATTCATATAAATGCAGAACACTGCAAACACTCCCGCACCCACTGCAGATTAGAGTGAGGTCAGTATGTTTGCTTCAGCCAAGCAAGATCACAAGTGGGAAGAGTGGTCCCGGGAATGGCGGAGGCTGCAGTGAACTAGAGTGGACTTGCCCTACAAAGGGACCAACATCAGCCGACTGTGGCCCCTTGAGGAGACTCTTCTCAAGAGCAGGGACTTGGACGGCCCTGTTCACCTCCGTATTCCCAGCACGGGGGATGGGACCAGGCCCACGGATGAATGAATGAAGGAATATGGGCCAGGTATTACCAGATCTCCTGAGTTTATCAAGAGAAGCCAGGAGTCTGAAAGTTAGAGAGAAATCGGAGTTATAATTGTGGGTACATCCCCATGGTCAGGTGCCCACATTCCACCAAGAGCTCTGACCAAACTTTCGTGCTGTGGTGCTGGTTTCAACAGTACAGAAGGGCAAGGCCAGAGGCTGTCCAGATGTCTGTCCACAAATCCTTTCTTCTCAGAAGGCATGGTGGTGGGGAGAGGAGAACACTTACAAGAGAGTCTGCTTGTCGTCACTGCTACTGTTGCCTTCTGGAGGGCAGTTCCCGTCCACTGTAGACCCGGGGTCTAGCGCCGGCTCTGACACAGAGTAGGTCAGCACGTGGGCTGAAGGAACAGGGCACTCAAGGGTGGGAATCAGAATCTCTGGACTTCTCTGCTCGGCCCCCTCGGTCCCCTGCTCCCCACAAAGCAGCACTCCAGGTGGCATCCTGCCTGGTGTGCTCTGAGAAAGAGTTTCTGCTGGGAAAGACTGAAGGTCGGAGGAGAAGGGGACGACAGAGGATGAGATGGTTGGATGGCATTACCCACTCAATAGACATGAGTCTGAGTAAACTCCAGGAGCTGGTGACGGACAGGGAGGCCTGGTGTGCTGCAGTCCATGGGGTCGCAGGGTCCGACTCAACTGAGCAACTGAACTGAACTGAACTGAGGATGATGTGGGTTTGATCCCTGAGTCTGGAAGATCCCCTGGAGAAAGGAATGCCAACTCACTTCACTATGCTTGCATGGAGAATCCCCATGGACAGAGGAGCCTGGAGGGTTACAATCCATGGGGTTGCAAAGAGTCCAACTCGACTGAAGCACACACTCACGCAGGGTGATGTGGGGTTGGGCCTTAGTCTGGTGGGGTCTAGCCCAGATCTGCTAATGATTGGTTGAATGACTCTGAGAGGACACGTCACCCCTCCAACCTTAGTTGTACGGGGTTGGCCCCCACATTGCTCAGTGCCTCGCAGCACAGATGCTTCCAGGTCAGGTGGTGGGCGAGGGGGAAGCAGGGCGGGGCCAGGACAGGGCCTGCTGGCCCCGCCCCTAGCCGGTCTCAGCAGCCCCGCCCACCAGCCCAGCTCACAGGCCCGTAGAAATTCCAGCTCTGCAGCAGCAGTAAGCTGCGAGCAGCCAGAGCGCGTGCTGTTTTGTGTTTTAGAGAATTCTTGGTCCGATGGGAACTTCTTTGAAGTAATCACTTCTCGGAGCCAATTAGTGGCTGGTCGTACTCTGGAATGATCTAGGGGGGAGGCAGGGCGGGGGATGGTCTTACTGTGACAGAGATGATGGATGGAGGTGGGGGAGGGGAGCCTGTCTGGTCGTCCTAGGAAGGGGTGCGACAGAGTGCTGGGTTCATGGGTGCATCCCATATACTCTGCTCTGCTTCTTCTTAGCTGCGATCTTGGCAAGCGGCTTCACCTTTCCCAGCCTCTCTTTCCTTTTTGCTACAATGGTAATACCTGGCTGCTGACCTGGCAGATGCTGTTGTGAGAATGAGACGGGTGCCGAGGCCCTTTGTAAAGGCAGCAGGAGGGCAAGTTACTGAGTCTTTTTAAACGTTGGTTTTCTCAGGCGGGAGTGTAATGCAGCTGAGAAGGGGCAAGGCCCCTGTAGAATGGGGTCCAGATGAGTCTGGTGTGACCTGGGGAGCAGAGGGGTCAGGAAGGAGCTGAAAACTCCCTTGGAGCCACCTGGTTAGGGAGTTGGTTAGGGAGTCAAGGAATCAAGGCAAGGCACCTGGGAGAGGACTCTGTTTTTGAAGATAAGGTGAAAGTGAAAGTGAAGTCGGTGTCCGACTGGTGGACTGTAGCCGACCTGGCTCCTCTGTCCATGAGATTCTCCAGGCAAGAATACTGGTGTGGGTTGCCACTTACTTCTCCAAGGAAGGAATCTTCCCGACCCAGGGATCGAACCTGGGTCTCCCTCATTGGAGGCAGATGCTTTAACCTCTGAGCCACCAGGGAAGCGAAGCCAGGTATTCAGAGACATAGAAGATAAGGTACTCAGAGACTTGGCCCCAGGCAAGGGAGGCGTGGATCCAGGCCCAAGCTCTGAGCTCCAGACCCTTGGTCCTCGACTCTGTCCTCTACTCCCATGGGGCTGGGGGGCGTCACTGGCTGCATCTCTCGGCTACCTGTACCTTGTGATTCCCCCTTACCTGGGGCTCCCCTGCTTCCTCTGTGCTCTCCCAAGGGAGGGCTCAAGTCTGGACTCTTACCCCCTTCTGGGCCTGCTCCCCCCAACCCCCACCCCAGTGGCTGTACCTCCTCTGGGCTGACATGGGACCTGGCCCAGGGCAGACAAGTGCCTTGGGGCCTGTAGGAGAAACACATCCGGCCATTTAAAACCATCAGACTTGCACTTGTAGGCTCTGGCTTCTGAGAAGCAGGATAAACAAACCTGGGCCCAAGAGGAAACTTGTTCTTTCTTTCCTCTGCCTTTCAAACTCATCAAAGTCAAGTTCTCAAAGCTCCACTGTCTCACAAGTGCCTTCAAATGGGTCTCATTGTTTTATTTATTGTGCTTATCACAAGTGCAGGCAGCCTGGAGACTTCTGGGCCAGTGGAGACCTCTTTCAGGGAGTGTTGACATTTCCAGGGGATCTGAATGGTCCTCAGGGTCTTTCTTTGTGTGGATCAGCCAAATTGAGAGAGGGGCTTGCTAACGGGGGTTTCCCAGGTGGGTCAGCCCTGTGTGGCTGGGCGCGTTTCTTCATCCACACTCGTGCAGCCGGGTCTGTGTCTAGCCCAGGATAACTTCCTGGCTTTCCCCCCTGGACCACCCTGGTGTGACCCTGTCCTGCTGTGTTAAGTTTAGTAGAGGCACTGGTAAGAGTCACTGTGACTTTTGGATGAAGCAACATGTTAATACATTTAACCCAAGTGCCTACTGTGTGTGTGTGTGTGTGTGGCAGGGACTGGGGAGGTGCAGAAATAAAGGAGGCCTGCTCTGTGGTTCACTGTGGCCCACAGCCCACTGGAGGGAGGCAGAGGCAACCATCAATCAACCTGCCGCCTGGTGGGCTGGGTTAAGTGCATTATTGAGGTAGAAAGTGCTGGTGGAGGGAGAGGTGGATTCTGATGTGAATGAGAGGAGGAGAAAGACCTTGTGAAGGTCGGCAGAGAGGCATGTGGGGGGTGTGTTAAGTGGAAGGACTGAAAGAGCAAAGGCACAGAAGCAGGGAGCGTGGGGGCTGAATAGTGTCACAAAAGAAAAACATGGCCAGGGATGAGCAGTGAGAGGTTGGGTTAGGCCAGATCACGGAAGGCTCAGCTTTGCTTTGGGGGAGAGTCCTCTGCTGGTTTTGAGGAGCATCTCTGGGGTGGCTTTGTCCCGAGCGTGTGCACAGGGCTACGTTCTCAGCATTTCCTGGAGGGTTTGCTGACCGAGGGGTGGGTTTCCAGTTAAACAGTGTCTGGGTGTGGTGCAAGGGTTCTTTGGCCATGGGCTTTGCTGGACATCTGGCTCCTCCCATTTTCTGGACAGCTGGGGAGATTAATCCTAGAGCATATTCTTACTTCCTCTTGAATGGCCTCCAAGTGGGTCCGCAGGTCCCACTGCTGTATGGCCACATATAGAGCCAGGCCAACTATGCAATCTTTCCTAACCCCCTACCTCTCTGAGTCTGGTTGTCATCTTTGCAGTGTGGTCGATATCACCGTTTTTTTTGTTGTTTTTGTTTTTGTTTTTTTGCCAATGTGAGATAGTGTGTATCAAAGTGCTTTGAAAGCTGTATTATTCAGATGCAAAGTATTTCTTTTTCTTTCCTTTTGTTATCCTCTCATCGGACACGACTGAGCGACTTCACATTCACTTTTCACTTTCATGCATTGGAGAAGGAAATGGCAACCCACTCCAGTGTTCTTGCCTGGAGAATCCCAGGGACGGGGGAGCCTCGTGGGCTGCTGTCTATGGGGCTGCACAGAGTCGGACACGACTGAAGCGACTTAGCAGCAGCAGCAGCATCTATTCTCAGACTGTCCTGTGACTAAGCCTGCACCAAAGACCTATGTCTTCTGTCTGTTACGGAGGGCAGACTGGATCACCTCTGCATTTTAGCAGTTCCAGGAAGCAGACACTGGAGAGGTGAAGAGGCTTGGGTTTGGTCAGGTAATAATGAGCGGAGTGGGCCTGGACCCAGGAGAACATGCTAGTAAGTAACAAGGACAGTTTTGATGTTATTTGACATCATCAGAGTCCACCTCCTCATCTTCATAACTTCTTGGTTGCCAGATGCCCTTGTGCCCCTCTGCTCCCTTGGGAATCCTTTATTTCTTTATTCTGGATGGTTTGGTTTGTATTTTCTCTCCCAGTAAGTTTGCCCGATCTGCCCGGGTACCAAGAGTCTCTATCTCTCACAGTACTTGCTGACCTCTTTGTCATGGTACTTTACACTGAGTTCTGTATTACAGCCATTTGTGAAGACTTCCTTTCCTTCCTGTTGGGTTTAGGCTCCTCAAGGGAAGGGATCCTGTTGTTTAGACATTTGTGTTCCTTTGTCAAAGTTCCTTATATCCCAGAAGCCTCTGTGACTGCAGGACTACTTGTCTTGGGGATTTCCCTGGTGGTCCAATGGTTAAGAATTTGCTTTCCAATGCAGGGGACGTGGGTTCGATCCCTGGTTGGGAACTGAGATGCCACATGCCCAGGGTAGCTAGGCCCACATGAAGCAAGTATTGAAGCTGTGTGCTCCAGAGGCCATTTGCCACAATAGAAAGAAGCCCACAGGCAGCAACAAAAGATCCCACAAGCTGCAACTAAGACCCCATGCAGCCAAATAAATAATTAAAAAAAAAAAAAAAGAACCACCTGTCTTCAGGGAACGTCCATGACACCAGCGGTGGCTGAATGCTGAGGCATATCCTCTCTAAGCTGGTTTTCTAAGGCCATTCTGTGCCTGCTCAAGTCCTGCAAAACACTGGTCAGTCCTGACCTCCCCATCAGCCATCCTGCACTCCTCTCTGAGCTGCAGGCTGGGCCTGGGTTCCTCTGAGCCTGAATCATTTAATTCCCTTTGTGAGGCTGGAAGTGAGGCCTGCCTGGGTACTCAGGGGCAAGGGAGAGAAGGAGAAGAAAGACAGGAAGAGGAGAGAGAGAGAGAGAAAGAGGGCAGGAGAGGATGGAGGGGAGATATGGGGGAAATCAGGGAGGAAATCAAGGGGAGTCAGTGTGGTCCCCACTTTCCCCTGAGGAGTCACAAACTCCCGCCCAGTCCAGAGACAAGAAGGGGCCATTTCTCCATCCTTCTTGTTCCTGCCCTCATCACCTCCCCAAGTGCCTTCTTTGTCCTGGAGAAATAATGGCTTGTCAGAGAGGCACGATTATTACTAATTGCTAGATTGCTTTGCGCCTGTTGTTCTCAGACAGGCAAGGTGGGGCCTGTCTCTGGAGGGGCCTCCGGGTGACCTCTTCCTGGAGAGGGAGAAGCCAGCGCAAGGCGAGCGAAGGAGTGAGGAAGACAGCCCAGCATCTTCTCATCTCTCCTGGTTCAGAGCTGTGATCCTTTCGGGATGATGGGCGGGGAATCTGGACCTAGGGTTATGATTCACATTCACACACGAAGACCGCGAATACTGACACATAAGTCAGCTATAAAATCATCCACACCCGCATATAAATACCTTTACATGCAGCCATTACCGTCTCAGTGAATCACACGTGTCAGTGCAGATCCTCAGTGATCAGTGGACACAGTAACCACAGATGGGCAGGCTCCACAGGCCAGCTAGAATGGTGGCCCACACACAGGTACCTGGTGTCCAGGGTGAGCAAATGTCCAGAGATTTGAGAGTGATGATTAATTGCATCCCTCTTTCTATCGATTTCTAGACCAAGTAAAAAATAGACTAATAGTGACCAAGAAATTATTCTTGTATTTTCATCTCTTTTTTTTTAAAGACACATGGTTTCACATTTCTGAATTTGGGGTGTGGGTTTCCAATTGGCCACATACTAGATTTGTGAATACTAACTCTATTGCTAGCAAAGGCAGTTTAAAGAAATGAGGCCCACATGGACTTCCCACCCCTCCCTCTCGTGTTGCAGTGGTCCAGAGTCACAAGACAAGAACCCAGACAGCTGCAGACCCTGCTTTGGGGCAGAACTCACCCTGCTGAGGAGGGGCGGGTGTATGTGGTCCATGCTGACTCTGCGATGCAGGTGCCATGCTCTGGTCTCTCCCCAGTCTTGCCGATTCGGTGAGGAAAGGAGTGGGTCAGGGAAGGAAGGCAGCAGGAGGGAGGAGGGCAGAATTCTTCCTACTGTTTCCTGGAGGGCAGAACTTTCGGTTGTGTGAGCAGGACAGGAAAACAGGATATGGGTTTCCCTTCGAGATGGATACTTTTGGGTACTGTGAATAGTTGTTGATGGTTGTTGTTATTTAGTGGCTAAGTCGTGTCTGACTTTTGTGACCCCATGGGTAGCCTGCCAGGCTCCTCTGTCCGTGGGATTCTCCAGGCAAGAATCCTGGAGTGGGTTGCCATTTCCTACTCCAGGGGATCTTCCCAACCCAGGGATTGAACTCGCATCTCCAACATTGGCAGGTCAATTGTTTACCCCTGAGCCACCTGGGAAGCCCACCGTGAATGGGGTCAGTGGGAAAAAAACAGATACAGACACCCTCACATACAATGATTTGCATATTCAAATGTGCATTACACAGCAGGTTCAGGTGGGCAGAGATTACCTGTAAACAATCACGTTTATGTGGTATCCACTGTCGGGCACGCATGTGCAAACTGGGAGCCTCAAGCGCCCTTGCCCACATGTGTGCATGCTGGTTTTCATGTGTGGGCGAGTTTGGATACAGGTGCCCGTAGGATGTAGCCCTCTTTCCTGGATCTTGGCCAGCATTGTCCTGCAGGAATCCTTAAGCCATTTCACAGCAGAAGACAGAATGTGCAGATTTGCTCAGAGGCCACTTTATGGAGTTCCTTAAGCCAGAGGGCTGTGTGAGCTGAGTGTGGGTGGAGTGACTGGCCTCCAACCTGTGACTCTGGTCATTTCTTCCTGCTCACAGCAGGTCACCTGAGTCTGGGCTCTCAGCCTTTGGGGGCCTCCCGGACGGATGCGCCTGCCCGCTGTGGTCTGGAGGCCTGGGAGAAAGCATCCCCCGCCCCTCTCTGTCTCCCTTGAGATTGCCCCCTGCAGGCTGCCCTGGCACGCGTGCCCCCCCGGAAGTCCCGGAGGCCATCTGGTTCACTTTGGTGTTGTTCAGTGGAGGGAACCAAGTCTTCTTTAAAGGAAGTCGTGGTGCCAGCTTTATTGTATTTCCTCAGACCTTGACTATCTGTATAGATGCCATCATTAATCATAAGCTGGTAGCTTTCTGTGTCTCCCAGGCATTTCCTGATTGTGCTTGCCCATTTCTCCTTAGACTGGAAGAACCCTGTGAAGAGGGACCCCGCCTTCTCATTTAATGATGAATCTCTCTCAGCCAGTTTAGAACTGGTGTTTGGAGATCGCTGAGTCCAGCCCCCATATCATACTGACGAATTTGTTGTCGTTTAGTCACTAAGTCATGTCTGACTCTTGCAACCCCATGGACTGTAGCCCACCAGGCTCCCCTGTCCATGGGATTCCCCAGGCAAGAATACTGGAGTGGGTTGCCATTTCCTCCTCCAGGGGATCTTCCCGACCCAGGGATCGAATCTGTGTCTCCTGCACTGGCAGGCGGATTCTTCCCTGCTGAGCCACCAGGGAAGCCCACTGAAGCCCAAAGAGAGGAAAGAATTTGCCTGGAGGGTCAACAGACTTCACCAGGGTCTAAGACAAGCCCAGCCTCTTCTCTGTGTGCAGCTCTGAGGTTAGACGGTTAGCTGTGAGATGCTCTTCTGTGTGGACTCCATGTATAAATGTGTGTGTACCTGCATACCTGGGTAGCTGCTTGTGTGCTCCTGTGTGTGTGCTTCTGTGTACGGTGTGTTTCCGTATGTGGAAAACTATGTGGACTTCTAGGTGAATGCTATGAATGTCCTGAAGTGAATTCTGGGTATAAATGAGCTTATGTATGCATCTACATACACCTCATTATGTATCCACCATGGGTCCTGGTATAATATACAAATGCACCTCTGTGTGTGTCTAAGTGTGTCTCTCCACTCATCAAGAGCAATACATCCTTATCTACCCTGGGCAAGTATGTGCTGGCCGTATATCCATCTATACTTAACTCCGTGTTTGCACATCCTCATTCTTGCATTTCTGCTGTGTACCTGACCTCGGTATCCAGCCATGTAAATGCTGCATGTGTTTGTGTAACAGATGGATTGTGCGTTTGTTTCCATAGAGCTCCAGCATTTCCTGCCTGCACTCAGCGTGCTCACCTTTGTGACTCAGGCAGCGTGAGCCCTTCTGCTCAAGCGTGGTTCCTGGGGGCAGCCCAGCTCCTGGCGCTGTCTGCCTCATTGGTCACTGGACTGGCAGCCTGTGTCTTTCCACTCAAGGAAAGGTCACTTGGACCCCCGTGCAGGCTCAAATCATGTAACCTTTAATGTTTCCTCTCCTGTGGGGATCGCTCAATTTCCAGCCTCTCTGGGGTCCAGTTTGTGTGATGCCAGGTTGAGAGTGAGACTGTGGCCTGGTACGGTCTTCCCAAAGCACTGTGACTTGATGCCCGGGAGGGCAGTTTACTGGTGGAACTTTCTATGAGCTCAGGGAACAGCTTATTTCCCACAGGACAGTCTCAACTTCAGTATTATGGTCAAAGTCTGCTGGAGACCACAAAGCCCAAGCCTCCCATTTTAGGGATGAAAACACTGAGGCCAAGGGAGGAAAGATGACTCACTGTGGCCCGCACATTGATTGCTGGACCCCTGGTCCAGTGTCTTTCCCCTGGTTATACCAGATGTCCTGGGCCAGATGGGTAGTGGTCCACCAAAGATCCGTGTATCCCTTCTAGAGTGTAGAGAGCTGTCGTGCAAAAGTCCCCATGCATACAGGGACCACATTTCTATCACCCGTTGTATCGACATGGGTCACGTGACTGAGTTCTGAGCATGGGATACGAATGGAAGTGATTGACATATGCCAGCTCTGGGTCTTGTTCACAGTTACCTCCCAGGCATATATTCTCTTGGTCTTCCTCCATTTGCTGGCTGGAAGTGACTGCCCAGGGAGACCAGGAAGTAACCACATGTTGCTGGTGGAACAGTTTATATGGGTCTGGATCCTTGAATGTCTCCTTGAAGCAGAGTGCTTCCCCATGAGAGGAAGAAATACAATTTCTGTTGCATTAAACCATTGAGATTTTATGTTTATTTGTTACAGCAGCTAGCATCATCTTGATTAATACACTACCTCTTCTTTTTCAGGAACTGACCCTTAAGAAAAACCTTCCAAGTTCCTCCTCATTGTCACTGTCTTTAAATCACAAAATGGGGCTCCTTTTGATTACCCAGAGCAGCACAGCACCAGAGGGAAAACCTGAGTCTCCATGGCGATTATTCCTGCAGTGTATAATAAAATTAATGGATGTACTCATTACAGTAATTCTGGCTGTCCTTTGAGCAAATTTCACTCTTCAGGAGGATCCCTGGCTCTTACTTGTGACACCTGAGAATTACCCTTTAAAATTGTAGACAGATTCAGATCTCCTTGTAACCTCAGCCCATGGGGTGAATGGCCTTGCCATTTGGAGGACGGATCAAAACGACATTAGTGACCAGGAGCTCACCCTTGATTTTCCTTCTTCAAATCCTCTCAGTTCAGGACCCCTTCCTCTTCCCAAATGGTCCTGATAAGAGTTCTCCCCCAACCCCAGCCTCATGAGTTGAAGGGAATAGCTTCTGTTGCTGTAACCTGGGTCAGTGCCAATGATCTCATTAAATGCCTCTAAGATTTCCCCCAGGCTGAGACCTCTGAGATGGCATCTATGCTATCCTTGGAATTTCAGTTCTGCTAGAGTCAGAGGCAGGGACAGAGCCTATGACACTATACAGTAATGCGAGAAGGTCAGAGGTCAGACAATCACCGAGACCTGCTCTTTTAGCAGAAGTCCTTAGCCAATGAGTATCCTGCAAGCATACACAGAAGACACGCCACGGTGGTGGTGGTGATTTAGTTGCTAAATCGTGTTCGACTCTTGTGACCCCATGGACTATAGCCCACAAGACTCCTCTGACCATAGCACTCTCCAGGCAAGAATACTAGAGTGGGTTGCCATTTCCTTCTCCAGGGGATCTTCCAGACCCAGGGATTGACCCCGGGTCTCCTGCCCTGCAGGTATATGCCATACTCATACTCCCATACTGTGACTCCCTATTGTTAAGGCTACAGGCTTAAATCTTTTATTTTTAAATAAATTCATCCAATTATTTATTTTTGATGTGGACCATTTTAAAAATCTTTATTGAATTTGTTACACTGTTGCTTCTGTGTTTGTATGTTTTGGGTTTTTGGTCACGAGGCATGTGGGATCCTAGCTCTCTGACCAGGGATCAAACCCACACCCCCTGCATTGGAAGGTGAGGTCTTAACCATTGGACCATCAGAGAGGTCAGGCTTAATTCATTAACCTGCCTTTCGGGATTTTCACTGGGGGCTCAGACAGTGAAGAATCTGCCTGCAATGTGGGAGACCTGGGTTTGATCCCTGGGTGGGAAAGATCCCCTGGAGAAGGAAATGACAGCCCACTCCAATGTTCTTGCCTGGAAAATTCCATGGACAGAGGAGCCCGGTGGGCTACAGTCTATGGGGTCACAAAGAATTGGATACAACAGAGCGACTGCTACACACATAGGATTGTCACAACCAGGCTCCACTTTACCCCTTCCCTGGTCTAAGCATCCTCTCGTAGCAGCACCCCTGGGCACAGCAGCTCCTCAGAATGCTTTGACTTTTCACGTCTGAATTCTTTGTTCATGCTTTTTCTTCTGCCTGGAAAAAATTTTCCCTCTTATTGACTTGTTAATATCCCTCTTTTTCTTATGGACCCGGCCCTTTGTCACTTCCTTCGTGAAGCCTTCCTTGACTCTTACCCTCCCATTTAGGTCACACCTCACTTGAGATGTAATGAGATGAAATGTTTGTGGTCAGGGAGCACATCTCCATCACCCTCCTGCCCCAGAACTGAGCTCCGTCCTTGGCGCTTAGTATGGATGTGCCGATAAATACTGCTTGAACAGCAAGAGCCCTGTTTGTTCATCTTGGTGGGCCTCAGGCTGCCCAGTAGGGTTTGTCTGAGGTCCCCCCATGGCCTCAGGCCCTCGTGAGAATTTCACAGTGAGAGACCAGAGGCCTGAAGAGGGGCAGCCCCAGAGGACCAGATGGGGAACATCAGTCAGTGACAGGAACACTCCATCTGTGACCCATGCAGTCATTCGAAGAAGCTCTTTATCTCATCACTCCTGCATTTGTTCTCGTGTTAGCATCTCTGAAATCAGGAAGGTTCTGACCATGGATAACCGATCATGGTTTATTTGACAGTATGCTTTTCCTTCTTAGTGATAGGTAAGTGCAAAGTGCATTTTATGCTAAGTGAAATAAGTCGGACAGAGAAAGACCAATACTATATGATATCACTTATATCTGGAATCAGAAAAATATAAGAAACCAGTGAATATAACATAAGAGAAGCAGACTCACAGAACAAACTAGTGGTTACCAGTGGGGCTAGGGGAGGGGGGCAATATAGGGGTGAAGAACTGAAAAATACAGATGATTGGGTATAAGATAGGCTCAAGGAGGTATTGTACAACACGGGGATACAGTCAATACAGTTATTTTCTAATAACTGTTAAATGGGAAAAATAATCTTTAAAATTTTTATAAAAATGAAAAATGAAAGGCCATTGTTTTTAGTGAAAAGAAATTGCAGGTTACAATGGATGTACCTTAGATTTGCTGAAATAGATTAAGTTACCTGTGAACAGAGGTCAGGGCTGAGATAAGGGTGGCTAAGTAAAGTCATCACTGGCATCAGACTTGGACATGAGAAGGAAGCAGATCCAGGGCTAGGATGAGGTGGGTGAGGTATCAGAGGAAACAGGAAGCAGGGGTATAGTTTGGTGTCTTACTGCTGCTGTATTTCTTTTATTTTTTTTAATTAAAAATATTTATCTATTCATTTACTTGGCTGCCCCAGGATCTTTGAATTGCAGCATGTGGGGTTTTTAGTTATCATGTGGGTTCTAGTTCCCTGACCAGGGATTGAAACCAGGCTCCCTGCATTGGGAACGCAGAGTCTGTGCCCCTGGACTACCAAGAAAGCCCCTGCTGAGTTTCTTTTTTGAAGGAGGAGAGCTTTCCTATCACTCAGTGAGCACCCCTAGAAGGAAGTGACACTGTGGATGGGGGCAACAGTCACCTCCCAGGTCTCTTGTCTACCTCCCAAATTCTAGGCCTCTTTGTCCCTCTTACAGATCTCTCTCCACAGACCTATTGTGAATAAAGGAGAGGAGAGGGGAAAGTGGGCAGGTGAGAAGAGTCTGCTCCTGGATAGGTGTGGGTGGCGATAGGCGACAGGTGTTGAAATATGAAAGTCAAGTACACATCACTGGCTCTCAGCCCCGGCTGCCAGTTTCCCTTATTGGGGGAACTTCTCAAGAATACATTGCTTTGGGACATCCCTGGTGGTCCAGTGGTTAAGAATCTGCCTGCCAATGCAGGGGACACAGATTTGATCATTGGTCCAGGAAGATCCCACGTGCCGTGGGACAACGAAGCCTGTGCACCACAAGCACTGACGCCTGCGAGCCCAGAGCCCTCGCTCCGCAAGACAGAAGACATGACAATATGTCCGTGCGCCGCAAGGAAGAGTAGCCCCTGCTGGCGGCAGTTAGAGAAAGCCCTCGTGCAGCAACAAAGACCCCGCACAGCAGAAAACAAACAGACAGACGTTGTGTGAGTTTTAACCTGGACCAATGAAACCACTATTTTTTGTCCAGGGTTGAGAGTCACTGGCTGAAAGTATTTCTTAAATATTTAATGCTAATCATCGAGGATGGCCTTCAGAACGCAAATTATGTTGTGAATCCCTGAATTGGAGAAGTAAAACAATTTACATTTAAGTAGCCCTTTCAGTTTGCAAAGCACTTACACAGTATGTGATTATATTTGCTCCTCTGAGGCAGGAAGGCTCATTACTATCATCATGCTCATTTTACAGAAGAGAGTATAGGCTAGGAGGTCACGAAACCTTGTAAAGAGAGATGATGTCTCAGCCGAGTGATGGAGAAGATCCTACACTTGGCCGATTGTCCAGGGGATTAAAGGAGCAGAGCTGGGAACAGCTAGTGGTTGGTATTTGGTAAAAGAGAGAGAGAGAGAGGAAGCAAAGAACACTGGGTACAAGAGAGCAGGAACAGAAACAGAGGCAGGAGGCCAGAAGATGACAGCGAGTATGCCAGGATGGAGACGGTGGGCTAGAACAAAGAGCTCGGTAACGAAATTAAAAGATGCCCGAGTGGTTTTAGTGGATGGAAAGCCATCTTTAGACTCAGCTGAGGAACCCCAGCTTCTATCAAGGGCCAGGAAGGTGGGGCAGAGGAAAGTAAAGGTTTTCCTAGAGAAGTTCCATTGGTGAGGAAAATGGAGTTAAGACCAGAAGCCAAAAGGAATATACCAGGAACTTGAACAGAAAGGACCTGGCTTTTCCAGGGACATAAAGGTGTGAGACGGTGGCATCAGAGCAAGAGTCAGAAAAAAGGAGGTGGTGGGGCGGTGTGGTTGCACAGAACACCAGGCAGGGCGTGCATTGAGAGAGGCTTGGTAAAGTTCTCCGAGGACTGGGAAGTTGGACCAGGGTGCCACATTGCTGGGCATCCTTGATACCCTGAACCCCCCTGTACTTGCCCCAGGATCAGCTGTGCAACCTCACTGCAGGGACGGGAGGGACAGGGGAGCACCATAGAGGGATGCTGGGAACAGGGTCTTCCTTAACTGGGAGGTGGGGTCAAGTCCAACAAGTCTGAGTCCCTCGGTAGAGTACCCAGACTGAAGATTCCGGAGAAGTGACAGGTAAATCACTATTTCCTCCATAACATAATAGGCATGGTCCTCTTGGAGGGCAGTCCCTCAGGCCAGGCCTGAGTTTTTAACAATAGGGCGCCCTGCCCGCGTGTCCTTGCTCACCACCTTCTGGTCTTATCTTCTTTTTAACTAATTCTGAATCATAATGAAAAATTTTCCTTGGATGTACTGTATGCCTGACAATCAAATCACTACCAAATCAATTCTTTGCAATCAATGTTTTTCTAATGAATTTTGCATTTCTAATGGCAGGACCTGACAGTATCTGTTTATTTTCTCTCTTGCCCTTGGCTCCCTCTCCTGCTTCCTTATTTGAAACAAATGGCAGAAGAGGTTGCAGGAGCCAAATAATGAGTCTGCCGCTGTTTTGCTGTTTTCCTTTCTCAGTCCCTCCTCAATTTCTCCTAGTCCTTTACCGCAGCGTCCCTCACTGGGAAACCTAATGGAGTGTTTCTGGAATAATTAGAATGATTTAAATAGCCCTGCTAACAAAGTTTGTCAGGAAGAACCCCATAACCCATCAAGGCTCCCCCAGTACATGTATTGCATCCTGAACAAGGAAGGCGTGGAAACTACATACTGGGGAAATGGAGGGGATCTCCCTGTCCCTCCACAACTCCCTCCATCCTCCTGAGCAATGCCCCCACATTCCTCCCAACCCCATAGAGCACAGAAACTGTACTGGATTAGATACAAAATAACTTCATTTCAGACTTTCTGTGGGATTTCTTGGGCAAAGAACATATCTGTTAGTAAAATAACTATTGTAGAGAGGTCAGGAGAATGACTTCCAGACCATGGCTGGTTCCTAAAGCCCAGATTCCTAAATCAATAAATGAAAGAATGAATGAGGATGGTAAGGACCTGTAGGCTAGTGTTCCAGAATTTACCATTGTAGTAGACACAATAATACCCCAGCCCCTTCTAATCCCTGGAACCTGCAAACATGGAGTTAATCAGCTGTGTCTACCTTAAGGGGAGTAGCCTGAATTCTTCAGAGGGGCCCAAAGTAATTATAGAAGACTTAAAAGTGAATGAGAGAGGCAGAAGAGGAGGTCAGAGTGATTCCATGTGAGAAGGACTCAGCCTATATTCCTGACCCTAAAGATGGAGGAAGGGGCCACAAGCCAAGAAATGCTACTGGGTGGCCTCTAATAGTGGGAAAAGGCAAGGAAATGGATTATTCCCTAGAGTCTCCAGAGGGCAACACTGTCTGGCCAACACTTTGGTCTTAGCTAGTGAGACCTCTTCCAGACTTCTGACCTCCAGAACTATAAGATAAAAAATGTGTGTTGTCTCAAGCTACCATGTCTGTAGTAATGTGTTAACAGCAGAAATAGGAAACAAATACAAAAGTGTGTGTTTCTCAGGTGTCCTGATATGGCTGATGTGATGGAGGGAAGCCTGAGGTACATTATAATGGATTTTAACAGACCATGAAGGGCTTCCCTGGTGACTCAGTAGATAAAGAACCCACCTGTCAATGCAGAAGACGTGGGTTCGATCCCTGGGTCAGGAAGATCCCCTGGTGAAGGAAATGGCAACCCACTCCAGTAATCTTGCCTGGGAAAGCCCATGGACAGAGGAGCCTGGCAGGCTACAGTCCATGGGGTTGCAAAGAGTTGGACACAACTAAGCGACTAAATAACCGCAACAACAGACCATGAACCTGCTGTCCTTAATAAATGTATGTGCAAAGCAGTGAGAGCCTAATAAGGGGCATGGAGGTGTGGGGAACATCTGAGCACCTCACTGATAAACTCAGTTTATTCGTTCATGGGCCTTGAAGCAGCCAAGCCAGCCCTTTCCTCTGGACCCATCACTGCCTTGAGGAAGGGAGGGAATCTCCTCTACAGAGCCCTCCCTACTTCCACCTTCCACTCCCACTCAGGTTAAGAGCAAAGTCTTTGCAGCGAGTCGGGCTGAAGTTTGCATCTTCTGGCACTTATCAGCTGGGTGACCGTGAGTAATTTGCCTAGTCATTTCTATGAATGCCTGAGCATCATTTCTCTATCTTTAAAGGATATATTAATATAGTGACTAACCTCTGAGGGTTGTTGTGAAGATGATGCACGTCAAGAGCTTAGTACACAGGGCGAAGCAAAAGCTCAATAAGTGTATGTCATAACACCGTATCTTCATGACAGGTTTCTCACGTGATACCTCCCCCATCCTTGTTCCCAGCTGATGACTGCTTCCTACTTCATTGAGAAAATTGAAACGATCGAGAGAGATCTTCCACAGAATTCTACTGCAGCATATACCCACCTACCAGCATCTGTCCACTCCTTGTCTGCCTTTCCCACATGTTGCATGGGTGAACAGTCCATACTCCTAGCTAAAGCCAACTCTTACACTTGCGTGTGCATGAGAGCCCTTTCCTCCTCCCCTCCTCTATGTGCACAAGCGGCAATTCTTGCCTCTTTTACACTTAATCCATTCTTATCTCTGGACTAGACCATTCCCATCTGCATGTAAACATGCTCTTCTCCAAGGTTAATAAAATCCTCTCTTGATGCCACTTCTCTTTTATTATTGCCCACATCTTGTTTCTTATTGCATCAAAACTCCTAAGAAGAGTTGGTACCACCCAGGAAGGCCTTTCACCCACTACTGCACTGAAACTGCTCTTACCAAGGCCAACAATGACTTCCGATTGCTAAGTGGACAGGTCAAGCGAGATGTGGACTGGACATTGTCAGGGATGCTTTGATTCAGGTGGTCACACTTTCTGCTTTGAATTCCCACACGTGACAGTCTCTGGGTTTTCCTCCTATCTCGCTGCTGGTGCTTCTGCACTCCCTTTGGTTTCTCATCTCTTCTAGTTTTTTGCACATTATTGACCAGAGGCATATTAATATGTCTTTTGTTACCCGAATGTTATTGACCAGAGATGTATCAATACGTTTTTAGAGAGTGATACAATTAGCATCACTGTGCAAAATTGTTAGAGCTTGAAATTGATCAAGGGTTCATTATGCAACTTATGATTGCTGTTATCATTCACATTTTACTCCGTTCGGATTTTGTTCCAACTTCGTGTCTATTATAAATGCAAGTTTATTACCATAAAACTTTCAAAAATGATGCATTGTGAAATTTTGAGTGAAGAATTTTTCAGTGAATTTTATTCAGATGCTTTCTCTGATTGTCTCAGTGACATATATACTAGCATCTAGAAGATGATAGTTCTTCAGAATATAGTTCTGATTCAGACACTGTGAATATTAGACCAATAAAAAGAAACCTTAGTGATTGATTCTGATATGAAGAGTGAAAATGAAACTCACAGTGCTGGAGAAGACTTTACAGGTGTGCCAGGTGTAACTGTTGAATGTAATAACCCATAAAGTGTTAGTGAAATAAGAGACTCAATATTTGGCTGGCCAAAATAAAAATCACTGGCTACAGGCATTATTTTCTGCAAAAATGCCATGGTCAGCAATGAGTTAATGTCGAGTTTATTCTGAGCTCCCTCCTAGGTCCCCTTCTCAATATACTCATTTCTTTGATGATCTTACCTTGTGCTGTGACTTGAGATACTGACTGTTTACTGATGATACCAACATTGACCTCTCTCCTGGGTTTGAGACTTATGTATCCAATAGCCTCAACAGACTTACTCTGAACTATTACAAGTATGAAACCACCCTGCATTTGATTAAATTCTGGTAGATTTCTCAGATTCAACATGCCCCAAACAGAACTCTGGACAGCCCTTTCCCCCCCTGCTCCACATTTGCTCTATCTATGAAGGTGAAAGTCGCTCAGTTGTGTCCAACTCTTTGTGACCCCATAGACTATACAGACCATGGAATTCTCCAGGCCAGAATACTGGAGTGGGTAGCCATTCCTTTCTCCAGGGGATCTTCCCATCCCAGGGATGGAATCCAGGTCTTCCACATTGCAAGCACATTCTTTACCAGCTGAGCTACCTGGGAAGCCCGCTCTATCTATGGCCTTCTCAATGTCAGCTGGTGATGACTCCAATTTTCCAGTTGTTTAGACCAAAAAACCTGCCAGGAAATACTCTACTTTTGGTTTTACTTATAGAAAATAGTATGGGATCTGATCAGTTCTCATACCAGTACTGCTCCCACCCTGCCTGGAACCACCTTCATCTCATACCTGAGTCACTCCAGTAGCCTTTTAACAGGTTCCCCTGATTCTACTCTTCCCGCAATTGCTCATATGGAAACCAGAATGATCCTTTTAGAGACTATAAAAGATCATGGCACTCCTCTGCTCAAAGCCCTGAGCCGCTCCCTATCCCTCTCAGAATTAAAGCTGAAGTCATACAAGGACCTCA
The DNA here is from genome assembly GCF_027580195.1 of Bos mutus. NCBI lineage: Eukaryota > Metazoa > Chordata > Mammalia > Artiodactyla > Bovidae > Bos > Bos mutus. Next base: position 52,879,713 of record NC_091631.1, read on the forward strand.
CTCCGCCCCCTTTCCTTACCTTCTACTACGCTCACTGCACCTTATGCTGATCTAGCACCACTGATCACTCTGCTGCTCCCCAGGTCCTGCCCTGTGGTCTTTGCTTCACTTCTTTCCTCATCTGAAGAACTCTTTTTCTAGGTATCTTCTTGCCTAACTCTTCCATTTCTTTCGAGTCTTTGTTCCAATCTCACCTTCTCAATGAGACCACACTCACCACTTGCTTAAAAATTGCAAAACTGTCCTACACCTGCAGTCCACATTACCTTCTATTAAGAACATATGATTTATTTAAAAAGTCTTATCTATTGCTTGTTTACCTCTCTCTGCTAAAATGTGTAAGCCCTATCAAAGGAGAATTATCATCTGTCCTCTGATGTATGCCTAGCATCTAGAACAATGATCAGGCACATGTAGTCTCTTGGTGCTCGTTGAATGAATTTGCCAGGATGACTTTCTGAATCTTTTATACAAATCTTTCCTTTTTATTTCTTATTATCTTTTGTCAGGGCTAGGAGTGGTAGGAGACAGTGAAGGCTCACACACAGTGCTTCTCTCAATGTTTTTTTTACCCCACCAACCATCATCCTCTAGGGATCGGCTGCTACACCTGATTTGGGTATTTGGTCTCCATTCGGTGTATGTTCTTCCCCTAACTGGGCACTCACTGCCTCAAAATTAGGGGGTAGCCTTGGTAACAGAGGGCTCCCCAGGTGGCACTAGTTGTAAAGAACTCACCTACCAATGCAGGAGACCTAGGACAGTGGGTTTGATCCTTGGGTCCGGAAGATCCCCTGGAGGTGGGCATGGCAACCCACTCTAGTATTCTTGCATGGACAGAAGAGCCTGGAGGGTTACAGTCCATAGGGTCACAAAGAGTTGGACATGACTGAAGCCACTTAGCACACACACACTTGGTAACAGAACTGCTTGAAAACCTTATGAGTGAGCATCTGAGTCCCCCTCCAACAATGGAATAAATAGTCGTTGTCTTTCCTTTATCGCTCACAGCCAAGTTGGTTTATGGAACTCGAATCCAAGGCTGGACCCTGATGGAAATCTTAATGTCACTACCTGTTTGCAACTCAAACACACTGGGAACCCCTTGAGTGTGAAGACGCTGTCTTATTTCCAGGCCTACACATGGTTGGTACAGAGTTAGTGCTTGTTATTGGATGAATGTTCAGTTGGCTACTGTCAATGACAATTGACAGAATGACATAACTTCATGGCAAATAGATGGGAAAACAGTGGAAACAGTAACAGATTTTATTTTCTTTGGCTCCAAAATCACTGCAGATGGTGACTGTAGCCATAAAATTAAAGGACACTTGCTCTTTGGAAGAAAGGCTATGACCAACCTAGACAGCTAAAGGCAAAGGAGAGATATACCTTTGAAAAGGAAAGATATACCCATTTGAATGTAGAGTTCCAAAGAATAGCATGGAGAGATAATAAAGCCTTCCTCGGTGATCGATGCAAAGAAATAGAGGAAAACAACAGAATGGGAAAGACTAGGGATCTCTTCAAGAAAATAAGAGATACCAAGGGAACATTTCTGCAAAGATGGGCACAATAAAGGACAGAAATGGTATGGACCTAACTGAAGTAGAAGATATTAAGAAGAGGTGGCAAGAATACACAGAAGAACGATACAAAAAAGATCTTCATGACCCAGATAACCATGATGGTGTGATCACTCACCTAGAGCCAGACATCCTGGAACATGAAGTCAAGTGGACCTCAGGAAGCATCACTACAAACAAAGCTAGTGGAGATGATGGAATTCCAGTTAAGCTATTTCAAATCCTGAAAGATGATACTGTTAAAGTGCTGCATTTAATATGACAGCAAATTTGGAAAACTCAGCAGTGGCCACAGGACTGGGAAAGGTCAGTTTTCATTCCAATCCCAAAGAAGGGGAATGCCAAAGAATGCTCAAACTACTGCACAATTTCACTCATCTCACATGCCAGCAAAATAATGCTCAAAATTCTCCAAGCCAGGTTTCAATAGTAATGTGAACCTTGAACTTCCATATGTTCAAGCTAGATTTAGAAAAGGCAGAGGAACAGAGATCAAATTGCCAACATCTGTTGGATCATAGAAAAAGCAAGAGAATTCCAGCTTCTTCTGCTTTATTGATTACCCAAAGCCTTTGCGTGTGTGGATCACAACAAATTGTGGAAGAGATGGGAATACCAGCCCACCTTACCTGCCTCCTGAGAATCTGTATGCAGGTCAAGAAGCAACAATTAGAACTGGACATAGAACAATGGACTGGTTCCAAACTGGGAAAGGAGTACGTCAAGGCTGTATAGTGTCACCCTGCTTATTTAACTTATATGCAGAGTACATCATGTGACATGCCAGGCTAGATGAAGCACAAGCTGTAATCAAGATTGCCAGGAAAAATATCAATAACCTCAGATACACAGATGACACCACCCTTATGGCAGAAAGTGAAGAGGAACTAAAGAACCTTTTGGTGAAAGTGAAAGAGGAGAGTGAAAAAGCTGGCTTAAAACTCAACATTCAAAAAACTAAGATCATGGCATTGGGTTCCATCACTTCATGGCAAACAGATGAGGAAACAATGGAAACAGTGACAGACTTTATTTTCTTGGGCTCAAAAATCACTGCAGATGGTGACTACAGCCATGAAGTTAAAAGACATCTGCTCCTTGGAAGAAAAGCTATGACCAACCTAGATAGCATATTAAAAAGCAGAGACATCATTTGTGATGAAGGTCCATCTTGTCAAAGCTATGGTTTTCCCAGTGGTCATGTATGGATGTGAGAGTTGGACTATAAAGAAAGCTGAGCACTGAAGAATTGATGCTTTTGAACTGTGGTGTTGGAGAAGACTCTTGACAGTCCCTTGGACTACAAGGAAATCAAGCCAGTCCATCCTAAAGGAAATCAGTCCTGAATATTCATTGGAAAGACTGATGCTGAAGCTGAAACTCCAATACTTTTGCCATCTGATGCAAGGAACTGACCCATTAGAAAAATCCTGATGCTGGGAAAGATTGAAGGCAGGAGGAGAAGGGGACAACAGGGGATAAGATGGCACCAATGACTCGATAGACATGAGTTTGAGCAAGCTCTAGGAGTTGGTGATGGACAGGGAAGCCTGGCATGCTACAGTCCATGGGGTTGCAAAAAGTTGGAAAATTGACCTGGTGAGTGGAGTTTGGGAGACCTAGGACAAAGTTGGTAGGATCAACTTTCAGGTGGTCAAATCCATTAATCTACTTTTGAGAGTTTTTTTTTTTTTTTTTCAGGTGATAAATTATGGCTTGTTCCCATTCAGCCCATCTTAATCCCAAGGTACTCAAGGAGAGTCCTGAAAGGGAGAAAAGAAGAATAGAAGTGAGGCTCCAGACCTCCTTATTCTAGATCAGATCAGATCAGATCAGTCACTCAGTCGTGTCTGACTCTTTGCGACCCCATGAACCGCAGCACGCCAGGAGGCCACCCTGTCCATCACCAACTCCTGGAGTTCAGTGAGACTCACGTCCATCGAGTCAGTGATGCCATCCAGCCATCTCATCCTCTGTCGTCCCTTTCTCCTCTTGCCCCCAATCCCTCCCAGCATCAGAGTCTTTTCCAATGAGTCAACTCTTCACATGAGGTGCCCAAAGTACTGCAGTTTCAGCTTTAGCATCATTCCTTTCAAAGAAATCCCAGGGCTGATCTCCTTCAGAATGGACTGGTTGGATCTCCTTGCAGTCCAAGGGACTCTCAAGAGTCTTCTCCAACACCACAGTTCAAAAGCATCAATTCTTCGGTGCTCAGCCTTCTTCACAGTCTAACTCTCACATCCATACATGACCACAGAAAAAACTATAGCCTTGACTAGACGAACCTTAGATCCACCTAAAAGAACCTCCCTTTTGATGAGCTCAAAATCAACTGATTAGGGATCTAATCTCATGGAGAAGATCCAATGCTCCAGAGGAGGTAGGGGTACAGGGGTGTGTGTGTCAGGCATGGGACCCTAGGGAGCTATCTTAGAATTCTGAATTCTACACTGAGGCTCAGAGACTTGAGTAATTTTTCCAAGGCCCTGCAGTTGTAAACTGCAGAGATGGAGTGAAACCTGGTTACTTAGAGCCCTGGGTGGCTGTGCTGCCGCAGGGGCAATGAATGAAAAGTGTTGAGATTTGGGAGTGTAGCCCTTGAAACCTATCTCTTTTTGGCAGGTATTGAGAATAGAGGAAACGTCCATCACTTCAGACAGGATGATAGAGGCAAATTACAGAGACCCAAAGGCTGGATGGGTTCTGGGCCACATTAAATGATACTGTAGAGGTTTAAGTTATAAAATCATGAACTATCAGGGCTTACAGAGCCCCCAGAGAACCAGCTAGTCCATAGTTTCAGGAATTGTGTTTCATAGAACTCTAGTTCCAAGATGTCAATAATCATCCTAAGGAGAAACGAATCCATGATTTAAAAATTTAGAGAACTTTGGTTTAAAGGCATAAAAGTTCCATTCAGTTCAGTTGCTCAATCATGTCTGACTCTTTGCGACCCCATGGACTGCAGCACACCAGGCTTCTCCATCCATCACCAACTCCCGGAGCTTGCTCAAACTCATGTCCATTGAGTCAGTGATGCCATCCAACCATCGCATCCTCTGTTGTCCCCTTCTCCTCCTGCCTTCAATCTTTCCCAGCATCAGGGTCTTTTCTAATGAGTCAGTTCTTCACATCAGGTAGCCAAAGTATTGGAATTTCAGCTTCAGCATCAGTCCTTCCAATGAATATTCAGGACTGATTTTTTTTCTAGGATTGACTGGTTTGATCTCCTTGCAGTCCAAGGGACTCTCAAGAGTCTTCTCCAACACCACAGTTCAAAGGCATCAATTCTTCAGCGCTCAGCTTTCTTTATGGTCCAGCTCTCACATCCATACATGGCTGCTGAAAAAACCATAGCTTTGACTATACAGACCTTGTTGGCAAGTAATATCTCTACTTTTTAATAAGCTGTCTTTTTCTTAATAATTAATTATTAAATAATTAATTTTAATATTCTGTCTTTTTCTTATAAAAGCTTATATGGATAACTTTTCTTCCAAGGAGCAAGTGTCTTTTAATTTCATGGCTGCAGTCACCATCTGCAGTGATCTGGAGCCCAAGAAAATAAAGTCTGTCACTGTTTCCATTGTTTCCCCATCTATTTGCCATGAAGTGATGGGACTGGATGCCATGATCTTAGTTTTTTGAACGTTGAGTTTTAAGCCAGCTTTTTCACTCTCCTCTTTCACTTTCATCAAGAGGCTCTTTAGCTCCTCCTCACTTTCTGCCATCAGACATAAAAGGCATAAAAGACCTTGCTTCAGATGTAGGTCTTCGGGTGCCTTTCAGTGTTAATATGCTTCAGGAACCCTAACAAATTGTGTTTGGCTCCAGAACCTTCCTGGTTGTGTGTAAAGGGGAATGAGCACATTCATAGATCAAGGTTTGGGAAAGGATGAACCTGTCTGGCTAGTTGATGGCAGCAGTGGGTGGGGTGACCTTTCAGGCCCTCTCTGAGCCCCAGGGGCCATTCTGTGGTTTCGGATGGGAAGGGTTTTGCTGTGGGTGAAGAGATGCAGTTTCCTACAGAGGAACAGTGGGTGGTCAGGTGGGAGACTCTGCCTGTGGGGTGAGAATGAAGTGAAAAGTGAAAGTGCAGGTAACTGAGTCATGTCTGACTCTGTGACCCCCATGGACTGCAGCCCATCAGGCTCCTTTGTCCATGGGATTCTCCAGGCAAGAATACTGGAGTGAGTTGCCATTTCCTTCTCCAGGGGATCTTCCCGACCCAGGGATCGAACTTGGGTCTCCTGCATTGCAGGCGGATTCTTTAATCGTGCCCCTTTTAAAGCATGGCCTGGAGCAGGGCTTCCAGTGCTAGGGAAGGAAGGACTGGTCCCTGATCTGTTAGTGAGTAAAGGAAAGGCAACTGGGCGTGTTGGTTTAATGGGAAGACACCTGCTCGGAGATTAGCAGGTGACCAGGTGCTCCGTGGAGGATCAGAGAAGCAGAAGCCAGGATGACCCAGCCGCCTGGAAATGGCTCAGGGAGCTGCCTTTTCTTCTGCTAGTTCTGTTTGTTCTGTTTTGCTGTATTTGTTTTATCTTGTTTTCCTAATCACAGGCTTCTAGATTTCAAGGGAGTAAACGGATAAGGATTGGGAGGCATCTGAGGCTCTGGGGATTGGCTCTGATGTGGCTGGGGACCTGTGCAGGGGCCTACAGGGAGTGGGGAGACAGGCCCATTGTCTGCTTGGGGGGGTGGGGGTGGCGGGGCGCGGTTTCCCGCTCTTGGGTGGGGGTGTTTGTCTGTTTCTTCCCAGAAGAGCCCTGGGAAAGGGAAAAGAGAATCAATCTGAATATTCAGCTCCATAAACACTGCCATAAAAATCACATCCATTTGCAGAGCAAGGCTCAGCACTAAGGTGCCAAAACAATGATGTGCGTTTACAGCATCAAACCCTGATCAATCTCCTCCTGGGGGGCAGGAAGCGCCTCCTTGGGAGGATCGATTTCGAGTTTCTGTCTGGAATGAGCTCAGTCCCCTTCCTTGCCCCTACCCAGCTCACTGAGCATCCCTGTAGTCCCTTCATCAAAGGGGAGACCCTAAAGGACATGGAAACACATTTCAGGGGCTGGTGTGGTGCAGAAAGTAAACCGGATGTAGAAAGAAAAAGGCACTACCTTTTGGAGTCATGCTAAGTCGCTTCAGTCCTGTCTGACTCTGCAACCCCATGGACTGCAGCCCGCCAGGCACCTCTGTCCATGGGATTCTCCAGGCAAGAATACTGGAGTGGGTTGCCATGCCCTCCTCCAGGGGATCTTCCTGACCCAGGGATCAAATCCCTGTCTCTTATGTCTCCTGCATTGACAGGAAGGTTCTTTACTACTAGCACCATCTGGGAAGACTGGACTTGGGCATAGGTCTCACTTTTCCTGCTTCCTGGTTCTGTGACCTTGGGTAAGTCACTTACCTCCTTAAAGGTCCTATTGTATAAACTACAGAATTTGGCCTGCTGACCTCAGTGGGAGAGTTAAATAACCCAAGACTGTGAGGGTTTTTTTGGCAAATTGTGTTTGATCAGAAAGGGGCATTTGAGGTCATCCAGCACAGATGCTCATCTTGTAGATCTGGAAACTGAGGCTCAAAGAGATGGAAGTACTTGGCTCAAGTTCACCCCGGCAGGACATGGAAAAGTCATTGTTATTGTTAATTCTAAGCCAGGATCTCAAGAAGAGGGGGATCCGAGACAGCATTTCCTTAGCACAAAACCTCTGCTGCAGCCACCAGGAGAGCTAACCACTCCCACCTGTCCCCGTTTTCTGGGTCAGTAATTCAATAGACACCTCCCGCCAGTGCCTTTTCGCTGGGGCCTGGGCCAGGCCATGGCCGCCTTCTTGATGAAATAATGCTGGCAGCTGTCTGTGAGGCAAGGCACAAGGGGACAGTGAGCCATTTTCCCTGGACCTCCCGAAATGTCACCCTCGAACCTGGCTGCAAAGCTTCTGTTCCTGGGGGAGCTTGGTGGCTCTGGTAATTAAATCTCATTTCTAGTCCCTCTCTGAGTCTCACTGGGAACCTGGCCTTTTCTGGTGCTCGCTCATGGCTTGGGGGCCAAGACCTAAGCCTGCTCTGTGAGGCTCAGGAGCTCATCAGGAAGGTACCTCCTCCTTCCTTGGGGGAGCTCAGTGCTCTGGGCCTCTGGGGGTGAGGCCTTGACTGTCTGTCTCAATGGTGTGGGAATCCAGGGCTCTCTGGTGGACCAGAGAGGGTTGGAAGGTTCCTCTATGGAGTAGGAAATCCTATCAATGCTCCATTTCTTATACTCCTTACATAAAAGGGAAAAACTTGATCAGCTCCCCCAAGGGGTAAGGAAGGAGGAAGATTTCCTGGAGACTCCAAGAGTCTTAGAGTTGAAAGGGACCCTAGGGACTTCCCTGGTGGTCTAGTGGCTGATGCCAGGGGCCCAGGTTCAATCCCTGGCCAGGGAACTAGGTACCACATACAACTAAGATGTGGCACAGCCAAATTCATAAATAAATAAATACATAGTTTTTTTTTTTTCTTTAAAAGGACCTTAAATGGAATCATTACCAGGTTCAGACGGTCCCATCCACAGCACTTAGCCTGTCTAGTAGTCAAACAACCAGAAATTCTCCATCTCACCAGGACTTCCATCCCACTTGGGCAGCAGTCCTGGTTGTTAAAAGTTCTCAGTGCAATGAAATAATCCTCTGGTAACCAGCTTCTGCACTTCCCTCCTGGTCTGTGTTGTAGAGTCACAGCATAGTAACATGCCATTGTTTATGGAGACTTGACCTTGTGCCTTTCTCTAAGATATGTGTGTTTGAGCTTCTAGGTTAAATGAGTTGAGAACCATTATAACTATTTACTGATAACTGGGCTCAGAGAAGTCAGGAAACTTGCCCTAGCTCATTCACCTGGTAAACAGCAGAGCCCAGGTAAATTTGAACCCAGGAAACTCTGGCTTCTGAACCAGTTATTTTTTTTAACCTCTACACTGCCAGGCAAATCTTGACTCCTTTCTCTTGCAAGGAACAGTCTGTCTCTTGTTTGAAACTACCTGTCATTTGTTTTGGGTAAAACACTCCCAGAGTCTTTGCACTACTTCTAAACTCCTTGGTATCCAGTCACTCTCCACTGCCCCTTTTAAAATGACCTAGTAAGAACATAGCCCAATGAGCCAGATGGGTTCCATCAGGGCAAACTACCGAGTGGCTTTTGTTTCTCCCTTTTAATTGGGCACTTTTAAGATTCCTTTCCCTTCCTAACAGCTGCAGCGCCATATTGAGCTTGTGGTCAGCTTAAACGCAGATCTTTTTCTCAAGAATCTCTGCCAAGCCAGAACTCCCTTACCTTAGACTTGTGCAATTGATTCTTTGAACCTAAATGCAAACCTTAACACTCCTGGATTTCATCTGTGTGGTTTTGGCTTGTATTCTAGCTTAGACAGTCAGATATCTAAGTCTAGGTCTGCCATGCAATTAATTTCTCTAAACTTTGTCATCTACAAATTAGGTAATCACCCCTTCTCAAACTTCATCCATGCCATTGATAAAAAACACTGAATGAGACAGAAGATGGATCTTGGATCTCTTCTCTAGAGAGAGGTATCTTCTACTGAGGGACCTTGAAATGGATACATTGTCATTTTGGGCTTCAGGATTTCATATCAATCCTACATTGAATGCCTCGATTTTTCAGGTCAAGTACTAGGCACGGAAGAAATAGTGGTCAAAAAAAAAAAAAAAAAAAATCTTGCTTTCACAAAGCACTTTGTGGCATTGGAGTGATGAACACATAGACAAATAATAACAGCATCTGGTTAGTCCACCTAGATGCAGAGGGGTGAGAGGCCAGCCAAGGGTCACTTCCCTTAGCTTGGTATACTTGAGTTAGAGAAGGAGACAGACTTACCAGGACTGGAGTGCTGGGAGGGGGTGGGGATGAGCCCTGAGGGGGTATTTTTGATTTTGTCATGTAGCCTCTTGGGTGTCATCATCATATTTAACTCAGTTACCCTCTCTACTTTGTGACTCATTCTTCAACTTCATTTCCTGTAAATTTAGAATGATAACCCCCAATTCAGTAGTACTTGGGGAGTGTGTGTGTGTGTAAGGAAGAGCAGAGGGGGTTGAAGTTTCTCTTTTGAATGGAGGGCAGGGGGAGTCAGATGCAGAAGAGATTAGAGAGAGGGCAGTGTGGCCTGGGCCTGTGCTTTAGGGGAATTTGCTGGGTGATGGATCTCATTGCAGAAGAGGAGAGATGGAGAAATTAGCTTGGGGGTGGGTGGCATATGGGGGAGGCTGGATATTTTCACACTTAGCCCAAATGAGCCTATATCCATGGCTTCCTTGCATTTGAGTGTTTCAAGTCCCAGGTCATCAGGCACATTTTAATTTTTTTCTAAATATACAGCAAGTCACTCCAAAGACCACTGAAGATGAATTTTGAATTGCTGGGGCCATACCCCTTTGACTTCCTCTGGAACTCCTGCCTCTATTTCCAGTGGGGCAATCGTTACTCCAGGTGACCACAGATCACATCTGGACCAAGAAGGAGACTGGATGGAAAGACTTGGCAGCAGTTTTTACCCCCTAGCTCTGAAACCTCAGCTGGGTGTTGGAGCTCTGTAATTCATGCCAAAGGTTGCTTCTTGCAATTTCTCTTTTCCTCCCCCGCCTTCCCCCTGCTTTCCTCCCCCACTGGGAGAGGAAAAGCAGCTATGCTTATAGAAAGATTGATTAGTTAAGCAAGTCAATTATATCTCTTGCCGAGAGCAACTGTATATTAAGTAATGCAGCAAAAATGATTGTCTGCACAGATCCATTTTGTCGAACAGCTGTTTCAGAGGCCCGGAAAGAGAAGACGAAGGTTAAAATCCCGTAATAGTCTTCACTCCCCATCTCACCCCACCCATCATGCCTGGCCCTCCAGGGGCTCCATTTATTATGAAATGGAATAAGCTTGGGTAATGAGCATGCTGGCGGCCTGCTCCATTTTGTGAGGAAACTCTCCTGTCCTGCCGTGGGCTCCTGGGCTTCCATCAGCGCTGGCCCTGCTGCCCTCCTGCCGCCAGGGAGTTGACTGATGCCCACTCACAAGCTGTCCTTGCTCCTCCCAGCCCTGCCCAGCAGCCGTTACAAGATGCAAAGAGTTCCAGTTGTAGACTCTGGGGACCTGGGTTCAAGTGCAATTATTGAATGTCTGATCTTGGCTAAGTCTTTTAACCTTTATGAATCTCAATATTCTCATTAGTAAAATGCAACAAAATTTAAATGAGATAATGGGTATGGATGAAATTTGGGGTCTCTATTCATTAGGTTGAATATTATTACCCTGAGCAAAGAGGAGAGGATGAGGGGAAAATAGCTGGGCAGGGCCACGAGCTGGTTCAGCCAGAAGCAAAAAAGGCCAGGACTTTGTGAGCCACGTGTAATCAGTCTGTACTTCTTTTTTTTCTTTTCTTTTTTTTTCTTTTTAAGTGAAGTATAGCTGATTAACAATGTGGTGTTAGTTTCTGGTGTAGAGCAAAGTGATTCAGATATATATATATCTGAATATATACATTTATATGTATAAATATATATTTTATATATATATATAGGAAAGCCTATATATATATATAGGCTTTCCTAGTGGCTCAGAAGTAAAGAATCTGCCTGCCAATGCTGGAGACTTGCAGGAAACTTGGGTTCGGTCCCTGGGTTGGGAAGATCCTTTGGAAGAAGAAATGGCAATGCACTCCTGTATTCTTGCCTGGAACATCACATGGACAGAGGAGCCTGGCAGGCTACAGCCAATGGGATTGCCAAGAGTCGGATACGACTGAGTAAACAATAGTAACAAATATATATGTATATATTTATATGTAGTATATATTCTTTTTGATTATGATTTGTTCCAGGACATTGAATATAGTTCCCTGAATTACACAGTAGGTCCTTGTTGTTTATCTATTTTATAAACAGGAGCTTGTATCTGCTAATCCCAAACTCTAATTTATCCTTCCCCTACATCTTTTCCCCTTTGGTAACCACAGATTTGTTTTCTGTGTCTATGATCTGTTTCTGTTTTGTAAATAAGTTCATTTGTATTGTATTTTAGATTCCACATGCAAATGGTGGTATCATATGGTATTTGTCTTTCTCTGACTTCGAAGAAGGCAATGGCACCCCACTCCAGTACTCTTGCCTGGAAAATCCCATGGACGGAAGGGCCTGGTGGGCTGCAGTCCATGGGGTCGCTAGGAGTAGGACACGACTGAGCGACTTCACTTTATTTTTTCACTTTCATGCGTTGGAGAAGGAAATGGCAACCCACTCCAGTGTCCTTGCCTGGAGAATCCCAGGGACGGGGGAGCCTGGTGGGCTGCCGTCTATGGGGTCACACAGAGTCGGACATGACTGAATCGACTTAGCAGCAGCAGCAGCAGCATGATAACTCTATTTTTAGCTTTTTAAGGAACCTCCATAATGTTCCCCATAGTGGCTGCACCAATACACATTCCCCCCTAACAGTGTAGGAGGGTTCGCTTTTTCCCATACACACTCCAGAATTTATTATTTGTAGATTTTTAATGATAGTCATTCTGACTGGTGTGAGGTGATACCTCACTATAGTTTTGATCTGCATTTCTCTAATAATTAACAATGTTGAACATCTTTTCATGTGCCTGTTGGGCATCTGTGTGTCCTGTTTGGAGTAAAGTCTATTTAGGTCTTCTGCCTATTTTTGGATTGAGTTGTTTGTTTGCTTGTTACTGGGTTGTATGAGCTGCAATTCTTTATTCTCAATCACTGAAGCACATGGGTAGGTTTTGTTTCTACCCACTTATGCCAGGTGGGTATGCATCTACTGTTTTTTAAACTTCCATCTTGTAAGACTGCCCTTGTATTTGTGAGTTCAGTCACTCAACTGTGTCCCACTCTGTAAACCCCTGGACGGTAGCCCACCAAGCTCCTGTGTTCATGGAATTTTCCAGGCAAGAATACTGGAGTGGGTTGCCATTTCCTTCCCCAGGGGGTCTTCCCGACCCAAGGATTGAACTCAGTTCTCCTGCATCTCCTTCATCGGCAGGCAGATTCTTTACCACCGAGCCACCATGTTCTTCTTGTTCAGTCACAAGTCATGTCCAGCTCTTTGCGACCCCATGGATTGCAGCACATCAGACTTCCTTCTCCTTCACTATCTCCTGGAGTTTGCTCAAACTCATGTCCATTGAGTTCGTGATGCCATCCAACCATCTCATTCTCTGTCACTGCTTCTCCTCCCACCTTCAATCTTTCCCAGCATCAGGATCTTTTCCAATGAGTCGACTCTTTGCATCAGGTGGCCAAAGTATTGGAGCTTTTGCTTCAGCATCAATCCTTCCAAATTAATATTCAGGGTTGATTTCCTTTAGGATTGACTGGTTTGATCTTGCTGTCCGAGGGACTCTCAAGAGTCTTCTCCAACACCACAGTTCAAAAACATCAGTTCTTCAGCACTTAGCTTTCTTTATGGTTCAACTCTCACATCTGTAAATGACTACTGGAAAAACCATAGCTTTGACTATATGGACTTTTGTTGGCAAAGTAATGTCTCTGTTTTTTCAGATGCTGTTTAGGTTTGTCATAGGTTTTCTTCCAAGGAGCAAGTATCTTTTAATTTCATGGCTGCATTCACCATCTGCAGTGATTTTGGAGCCCAAGAAAATAAAATCTGTCACTGTTTCCTCATCTATTTGCCATGAAGTGATGGGACTGGATGCTCTGATAATCTAGTATCCTTTGTATACAAAATGGATATTCAGGTACTCCTTCTCCACCCCTCTGCCAAAGGCTGTGGCGTTGGCCAGAAGCAGCCAGCTCTTTTGCCCAAATAGTCAGAGAACAGTTTTTGGGTGAGTGGCAGGAAGGCATCTGGTGGTACTTGCTTTGTCCAGTCCTGGAGTTGCCTACAAAAGGGTATGGGCTTGGGTTAATGACCACCTCCTTTTCCTGCCTATTTTTGTGAGGGACTCAGGGCTTCCCAGTGGCTCTAGTGGTAAAGAACCCACCTGCCAATGCAGGAGACAAAAGAGATGCAAGTTTGACCCCTAGGTCTGGATGATCCCCTGGAGGAGGGCATGGTAAGCCACTCCAGTATTCTTGCTTGGAGAATCCCAGGGACAGAGGAGCTTGGTGGGCTACAGTTCATAGGGTTGCAAAGAATCAGACTTGGCTGAAGCGACTTAGCATGCATGCAGCCAAATAATGAGGCCAAATCTTTTCTTCCTGTCACAGGACATCTTTACCTATTTTCTGTCTCTAGAGGGTGCCCTGACTGGCTTATTTTTCTATCTGAAATTCTATTTCTGTCTCTTCATTCTTCTGAGAGAGATTCTTCTTCTAAGTAAGAAGAGGAAATTGTTATACATTATCACTTACACGCACGTCACTGTGAATGGGGCTTCCTTGATAGCTCAGCTGGTAAAGAAGCCTCAGTCAGGAAGATCCGCTGGAGAAGGGATAGGCTACCCACTGCAGTATTCTTGGGCTTCCCTTGTGGCTCAGTTGGTAAAGAATCCGCCTGCAATGCAGGAGACCTGGGTTTGATCCCTGGATTGGGAAGATCCCGTGGAGAAGAGAAAGGCTACCCACTCCAGTATTCTAGCCTAGAGAATTCCATGGACTGTATAGTCCATGGGGTTGCAAAGAGTCAGACGTGACTGAGCGACTTTCACACTATTCCCTGTGAAGGAGTCTACCAGATCTCCTCTTAGAAGGGCAATGTGTTGGAAGAGCCTTTGGGGTTGTATAGGCTGTTGGGGGAAAACTGAGGCTCAGAGAGGGGGATGAGCTAGGCGATCAGGTCCACATCTGCCAGAGCTCAATCTCCTGAGTCCTGATTATGTTTCTTTGACTGGGCATCCCTGCCACAGGGTTGGGTTGGAAAGAAGGGGGCGAGGGCAGGCTGGTTGAGTGCAGTACTGACTGTGCTAAGGGGGTCACGTGCTGGCCCCATGCTTGGGCACAGCAGTGTTCTAAGTGCAGTCACACTGGTGGCTGGTTTCCAGGGCCAGCAGCCCTTTCTATAGCCATGTGGGCCTTCAGTGTCCAAGGCCAAGGCTCAAATCTAGGTTAGACCAGGAGGCTGGGCTCTTCTCTGCCTTAAGGGCTCAGGGACTCCAGCTCCCCTGCTTTCTGAGCAGTTTTATGGTTTCATAATCTAACCCTCCGGAGAAGGCAATGGCAACCCACTCCAGTACTCTTGCCTGGAAAATCCCATGGATGACGGAGCCTGGTAGGCTACAGTCCATGGGGTTGCAAGAATCGGACACAACTGAGTGACTTCACTTTCACTTTTCACTTTAATGCATTGGAGAAGGAAATGGCAACCCACTCCAGTGTTTTTGCCTGGAGAATCCCAGGGATGAGGGAGCCTGGTGGGCTGCTGTCTATGGGGTCGCCCAGAGTCGGACACAACTGAAGCGGCTTAGCAGCAGCAGCAGAAGCAGCAATCTAACCCTCAGGTCACATGTGGGCAGTTAGCATAGAAACGGCTGTTTCCTCAGCTTGCCTGCCTCTGCCATGTTTATAAATAGGGATCTGGAGGGGTATGCACAGAGGGGTGGGCAGTTATGCTGACGGTGACCTGCATGGGCATCCAGCCTTGGAAACTGGGTCCTCTGCTGGCAGGGGGCTCTGAGCAGGGATAGGCAAGGTGGACATCACAGACATTTCAGGGACCTCTAATGGCCCAGGCCAGGTATAACTTCTCACAGAATGCCAGAACCAGAAGGGGCCCTATGGGTCTGCAAGTCTAGCAGCCTGTCTGCAGCTTTAACCCCTTTGCCAACCCTCCTGCCAAGACATCTCAAATTTTCCGTGGAAACTGTTTTGGTGCAGCCCTAGTCTGGAGAAGAAGGAGAGTGTGATCCTGGCCTCCTCTTGTCCATGTGTTTTGCCCCAGGGTAGACTCAGGACTGCACGCTTGTTCAAACTAGGACCTAACTGGGTTAGGGTATTGGGTTCAATTTCTGGTACTTCTTTTCCCTTCCCCTTTATCTTAGCCCAGGAAAAGAATATCTAAGTGACTTACCAGGTTTTCTTCCTACCACTCAGTTTCTTGTCCCTCCAGCCATCTCCTGCATGCCTGCAAGGAAGGGGATAGGAAGAAAAGAGAGTTCTTTAAGCACCTACCTTCTGCATCTTTTTTCCTTGATGAAGGTGGGTCACCAGAGAGAGAGGGCGAGGGGGAAGATGAATATGATCTTTCCTACAGCTACAGCCCAGAGACCCAAGTGACCAGAATGTCTGTGAGCAAGTGGGCTTAGGAGCCATCCAGTTCAAGGCCCGTGTCTGACAGGTGAGAAAACAAGGAGAGGGAGACCTTGTTCTCAGGTCTGAGAAGGTCTCTTCCCAGGGTTACACAGTGAACTGTGCTGTGGCAGCGATGGGGTCTGCTGAGGGGTACCTATGGCTGAGTGCGGGCACTGCCCACAGACCACCCTAGGAATGGGGGTTGGAGGGACACTGCTCTCTCCTATTGCTGTTATTCAGTGAGATTCCCAGCTCTTGGAGGCAGCAAGAGCCTCCTGGGAATCAGAGGAAGCTGTCGCCTACAGGGGAAATGTGGAACCTTAGAAGCTCCTCCTCCTGCTTTCTGAACCAGAACTATATCCTCTACCCATGTTCTGATGCCCAAGAATTTTTCATTTCAACGTTTCACATGTTTGTTCTTTAAAAGGCAAACCACTGGTGTGGATGACTTATCAGAGCCTTTCCTGATGCTTTTAGCTGGGGTATGAATAGATAGTGCTTGGAACTATACAGTAAAAGAGAAACCTGGGACTGAGAGAGAGAGAGAGAGCTGCGGAAGAGGGCTGGCCCTCACTGCACAGTGTTCTTTGGGCCACTGAGCCCAGAGTTGGGAGCTGGGATGAGCTGGTGGGCTGTGAGGGAGGCGGTGCTTGGGACCTGAGTGGCCCATCCAGGGCAGTGTTTGCCATTATAGCCTGATCTGGGCCAACATAATTGGAATTACTGGAGCAAATATATTGGCCCAGTGATTGATTAGACCTCCCATGTGTGTCCTCCTTGAAGATCCCACTTTCTCTGCAGGATCACTCCTCCGGCCTTTACTATGTGATTAACTCCCTGGACCGTCTATGCCTTGCTCTCAGTGGCCTGGAGTGTGACTGAACATTCTATTGCCAGGTATGAGGTGTCCCCTAACTGACTGTAAGTTCTTGGGGACAGGGGCAGGTCTTAGGTAGCATATAAAACAAATAGGGCAGACAGTGGTTCCAGGGCTTCTTCAGCCAATTGAGAGTCCCCTGGTGTCCCCTACATGCTTCTTGGCAAAGTTGGCCAGAACTGGGGTGATATCACAGCCAGGTTACAGGAGGGATGAGGTTGGCTCCTACCTCTCCCTCCACTCAAGTGGTTATGCAGGCTAATTGTGTAACTGTGGGGAGCAGGAATGATACATATGTGTGGGTTTAGGCTGCATTTCATGATACCCACTCTGTGTCTGAGAGACCTTCCCAAATTGCATGGGGAATGGAGTGCCACGCTGCCCCCTCAACTCTGAGCAAAGAACAGCCTCCCTGGGGGTCCTCAGATAACTTTGTCATGTGTCTCAGCCTCCCAGGTTGTAACTCAGGGTGTCTTCTCAACATCCAGGCCAAGTCTCTGCTGCTTCGCTTAACAATTCCCTCATTCATGGTGTCCCAAGAAAGAGGAGGTGTTCTGTGGCAGGGAGCTTCAGGAATGTCTTTGAAAATTGTGTGCCCCTCCCTGCTCTAGGGGCATTGGTGTGGAAACCCTTGTTTGCCCTGGATTGTCCCCTGCTATTTGGATACTGGATTATTCAGTTGGATCGAAGAGACAGTTTGTCCCACAGCCAGTCAAGGAGTTGTGAAGGTTTTCTGAGTTCCTGCCAAGTCCTGGCAAATGAAAGTTTCTGCTTGTATGGGCCCATCTCCTCTGCCGCTGGCTGGTAGCAGAAGTCTCTGTGAAGTAGTGGTGGGGCTGGAATGAGAAGCCCCAGGTGTGCTCAGGATGCAGATGCTAGGAAATTGGCTGCTGGAGCCCCACGGGGCTGCTGAGGATGAGGCTGCAGGACCTGGTCTTTTTTTTTTTTTTTTCATTATGAACCTGGGAGAAAGAGAAACAGGGAGAGAGAGAAAGGAGATGAGAGGACTGCAGCAAATGACGACGGCTTTTAACAGTATCTTCACTATCAGAGGCCTGTCAGTGGCAGTGTATTCAGTGGAGGATGTTGGAGACGGTGTGAAGGTAAAAGCTTCGCGAGAAAGGAGTCTCTCGCGAGAAATGAGTGTTTCGCGAGATATGAGTGTCTCGCGAGAAATGGTGGAAGGAAACAAGGAGGTCTTGTCTGTAGGCCCAAGGACTCAAAGAAGCATGACGACTGTCTCCCCAGGGCTATTGTGAGTGAGAGGGGACAAACCCTGTTCTCCACATCCTTAGGGGTAGAAATAGAACATGTGTAGAAGCCTCAGGAAGACGGCCTGGGGCCCAACACAAGAGGTTTCTCCGGCTGGCACTGACCAAGGGGGATGCTGGTACCCTAGGGAGGAGGCGAGTTCCGGTCACTGGAGGACGTCCCCATCAGGCAGAGAAGTAGGGAGAATCTCTACAAGAGGAAGGAGGGGCATGAGAGACAGGGGGTCCCTGTCAGGAAGACCTTAGCTTCAACTGAGGAGTTGGATGAAATGACTTGGAGGCTCCTTCCAATGAGAAAATTCTCGGTTTTGAGAAGATTTGGGTCACGGATGGTTTAGCTTCTGGGCTGGGCTGGGGCTCCTGCAGGGCACTCTTGGGCCCAGTGGATTCCCGAAGGCTCCCTGACAGAAGTGGGGCAAGGTCTCAAGGAGAGGAGTGTTCCTTGTCAGTAAGGCAGAGCACTGGGCACCGGATCACCATGGTTGAGGGTTTTGGCTGAGTGACTTTTCCCAGGACAAAGAGGAGAATTCCATCAGAACTGCCCTTGCAATTCACAGCCTATTGAATTACTCAGGTGCTCCCAATTGCTGGGGGCTTCCCAAGTGGCTCATTGGTAAAGAATCTGCCTGCCAGTGCAGGAGACAGGGGTTCAATACCTGGGATGGGAAGAACCCCTGGAGGAGGAAATGGCAACCTGCTCCAGTATTCTTACCTGAAAAATCCCATGGCCAGGGAAGACTGGCCGGCTAAAGTCCATGGTATTGCAAAGGGATGGACATGACTAAGCATCTGAGCATGTGCACACTCACTTGCTGGGGTCTAGGACGCAAGCAGATGTTCACAGAAAGTTTAGAAACTATTTGCAGTGAAAAAATTAGTGAAGTCAGAGAGACCTAGTTTCTAATATTGGCTCTGCCATCCTGGAGGGATAACTTTAGACAAATTACTTCTATTCTGGAGTTGCTTAATTTTCTCTTCTGTGAAATGGGGATAATGATTTTTCTCTCACAGAGCTGGGCTGAAGTCTAAATTAGGCTTTGTGTGTCAGGCAAAGTGTGTGTGAGACCTGGTAGGACTCAATGAAAGATAGTTCTACCTCCCCTGAGTCTGGACTTTCTCATCAGCTCCCTTGACTGTCCCCTCCTAGGTCTCATTTACATGATGTCTCTGGTATCAGTGGTCTGGTCACAGGTACCCATTTTGTGTGAGAGGCAGGACCCTGGGGGCTGGTGCTGACTCATGGCTTGGAGGAGATGGACAGGCCTGGAGAAGCTCGGGACAGGGCCTGCCCTCTGCAGATATGTGAAGGAAGATAACCACAGGTGATCAGTGCAGGGAGATTCCAGATCCTAGGACACAGGGGAAGATAAGAGTGAATAGAGGCTCTCAGTGCTGTGCCAAGTGGGCTGGAACAAGGACAAAAAAAAAGGTTGTGCACATTAGAAACCATTACTGCTGCTGCTGCTGCTAAGTCGCTTCAGTCGTGTCCGACTCTGTGCGACCCCATAGACGGCAGCCTACCAGGCTCCTCCGTCCATGGGATTCTCCAGGCAACAACACTGGAGTGGGTTGCCATTTCCTTCTCCAATGCATGAGAGTGGAAAGTAAAAGTGAAGTTGCTCAGTCGTGTCCGACTCTTAGCAACCCCATGGACTGCAGCCTACCAGGTTCCTCCATCCATGGGATTTTCCAGGCAAGAGTACTGGAGTGGGGTGCCATTGCCTTCTCCGGCAACCATTACTAGACACCTTTATTACCAGCCCCTCATCACCAGCCCTTCCACTACCAGCCCCTCCATCACCAGGCCCTTCTATCACCAGCCCCTCCACCACCAGCCCCCTCCACCACCAGCGCCTCCATCACCAGCCTCCTCCACCACCAACGCCTCCATCTCCAGCCCCCTTCAGCACCAGCACCTCCATCACCAGGCCCTTCCATCACCAGCCCCTCCATCACCAGAGCCTCCATCACCAGCCCCCTTCCATCACCAGCCTTCTTCCATCACCAGGCCCTTCCATCACCAGCCCCTCCATCACCAGAGCCTCCATCACCAGCCTTCTTCCATCACCAGGCCCTTCCATCACCAGCCCCTCCATCACCAGGCCCTTCAATCACCAGCCCCTCCACCACCAGCCCCCTCCACCACCAGCCCCTCCATCACCAGCCCCTCCATCACCAGTGCCTCCATCACCAGCCCCTCCATCGGTAGGCAGCAGTGGAGCCCTCATGGCATCAATGCACACACACCTGTAACCTGACCACATGCTTCCTTTCTCTAGACTTACTCTTCTGTTGATGCAGTGGGCGATAGGCTGCTTAACCAGAGCTCTCTGGAGATAACTGGCTCATCATGGCAGTGTGTCCCTTGCTCAGCTTTGTGCATCTTGGGAAGAGACAGGCCCTCTGAAGCAGTAGCAGTGGGAGATGAGGGAAGTAGTGGTGATCTGGAAAGTCACAAAGAAGATTTTTGGTAACTGACTCTCTATAGCCATCATTTCACTTCTGTAATAGAGTTTCCTTGGATTCTACACCTTTGGGTGATTGGTATACATGCCCACATCTGCTTGGTAGTCCCTCCAGAAACTTTCCCACCTTCTCCTTGAGTGTCATGTCTGTCAAAAGTCAGAATAATGGTGAACAGATTGGAAAAGCCAATGCTCCTGAGGCCAGTATGTTGCCCTAGAGATTTCATAAATGAGCCAGACACAAGTAACAGATGCAAAGGCTTGGGCTGCAGAGCTGGGTACAAGCCTTTTTTTGTTTGTTTGTTAGAAAAGATGAGATCTCTGAGTGGTACTCACTGTTCTGTGTTCATAATACTACCTCTTTGTAGGCTTGGGTTTTTTAGCGTCTGCTGTATATTTGGCTATTGAACAAGTATTTGTTGATTACAAAAATAAAAAAAATACATTTTTTTCCATCTACTCTGGGCAAGGCACATGCTAGGCACTGGGTTTTCTCTCATTTAGTCGTTACAGCTGCTGAGAGGTAGGTATCATTGTTCTATGTTATAGAGGAGTGGGTTGAGACTGGAGACATCTCAGAGCAAACAGTGTGGCTCCAAGTTCATGCCTCTTCATCGCCTCATCCTTTCCCTTCCCTCTTTCTTTAAAACTGCAATTAATTCGCATCGTTATATTTTTTCCCCAAATGTATCTTTTCAGTATTTCACTTAGCTCTTTTTATTTTCCAGGATTAGTGCTGAATGTTTTGCAGTAAAAAAGAATGTGATTGTACTTTTTTCTGAGTGCTTTGGTGGTGACCATCAGAGGGTCATGTGGTTGGAACCACTGGGCTTCCAGTGACCTTTGAGAGATATTAGGAAACCTTTACACTTTGATTATATAGCCAAGTAGGATAACATTTCTTTTTTTACCAATTTCATAATTATTGTCAGTTATTGCTCCTTGTAGAACCAGTCTCATCTAGGGCTTGAGTAGAACAATGGGTTCTCCAGGAATTGGGCATGGCTGGGGCTTTAGGGGTGTTAGGGCAGCTTATGATTGAAAACCCAGCCCCTCAGCTTTAATAGTCTTCAGCAGTCATTATGGGCTTGGCTTCTAGGACTGTGCTTGTTTAATAAGAGAGGAAGTGGCCATGTGTCGCTATTGGGCTCTTGAAATGTGACCAGTTTAAACTGAAAGGAGGGCTTCCCAGGTGGCTCAGTGGTAAAGAACCTGTCAACCAATGCAGGAAAGGCAGGTTCAAGCCCTGGGTCGGGAAGATCCCTGGAGTAGGAAATGGCAACTGGCTCCAGTATTCTTGCCTGGAAAAATCCCATGGACAGAGGAATCTCATAGGCTAGAGTCCGTGGTGTTGCAAAGAGCTGGACATGACTGAGCACACATGCAAACTGAAAGGTGCCCTAAGTGTAAAATATACACTTGATTTCAAATATGTAGCACAAAAATGTAAAATATCTCATTAATATTTTTAATGTTTATTACATGTTAAAATAATATTTTGAATACATTAAATTTAATAAAGTATATTATCTACATGTTTATTTTCTGACCTTTAAAAATTATCTACAAGAACATTTAAGATTACATGTGTGGTTCACATTTGTGGCTTGCATTGTATTTCTATTGGACAGCATTGTTCTAGAGAATGCCTTAGTTTATTGTCTTTAATCACTCTTCAAGTTCTAGGTTGCACTCAGATTAAAAAACAAAGTGAAACATACATGTTTAGGTAACAGTGTAATTCTTCTGGTTTTTATAAAGGAGTATGGAAGTGTCTCCAACCTTTAGATTTCTCAGCTGCTGTGTTGACTACTCCTACCAAGCACCCTTCTCCAAAAGAAATTAAGGTCTTTGACCTGTACTTGAAATTTGCTGAAAATTCAGCTAGTGGTGGTTTTATCCATTAACAAAAAAGAGATTATAGAAAAGACTAGCATCTTAGAGTGTCAAGGCCAGATTGGTGAAAAAGACAGATTGAGGCAGGTCATACTCACATCAAGGCTAATCAGGCTTAGATGAAGAGCAGACAAAAGTCAGGGTGAGAGCCCACCAGACAATGTCCCATAAGGGATCTACTGTGCCACCATTGCAGACAGCACTCAGACACCTCCAGCTTTGGCCAGAATTCACAGCAGCCACTGCCTTTCCATCTAAGGCAATTTATGATTCCTCTCTCCTTTATCCCACCTCCCCCCACAGTTGCTGTCTCCAATACCTTTCTCCTAAGCTGCAAGGGCAAGAAGCTTCTCTGATGTTTCTGTTAGGTCCTGAATTCTTATGAAAGAAGTCACCTTCTTGTCTCCTTTTAGGGAAACCCTAGAGTAAGGGTCAGCTTTGGGTGCTCATCTTCTAAGTCACTATGTGCCCTTTTGGGTTTGGATCTCTCTAGGCTGGTGGGAGATTGGCATCCCTTCCTTTGAAGCAGTAATTCTTTGTGTTGAACTCTTGACCAACATGTGGGACCTGGTGGACCTTCCATGTAGCATGAAAGCAGTCTTCATGTCAAACTCTTCTTGGATTCCTGCTGAGACTCCATCCGATTTTTGAGGAAATCTTTAATAATTCATCCTCTCTGCCTGTATACAGATTATGCATAGCTTTTGCTATGGGTAATATCTGCCATACACAAACTCTCTGTTTATGAAAAAATGTTTGTTTTTCAGCCTTTTATTATTCAAACATATTATTTCCACATAGGTGGAAAAAAAGAGTATAATGAACCTTTGTGGACAATAATTCAGCCTCAGCAATTACCAATATATGGTCATTAAAAAAATCTTTTCTTCCCACTTCTCCCTGCAATCTCCTAGACATTGTATTATTTCATATGTAAATGCTTCAATTATATATTTGTGAGAGATTAGGACTCTTTTCTCCTTTAAATATTGCCACAATGCCATTTTTTTTCCATTTTAAAATTAGAACTTTAAAGCTTTATTATTTTTAGTTTTTCATGAAAGTAATATATTCTCGTCAAAAATATTCAGACAATATCAAAAGGTATAAAGAAGTAAATGAAAATTACTCATAAACCAACACCCAGACATAATTACTGTTAGCATTTTGGCATATGTAGTTATGTATATTTAGCATATTCTTAATAGAGGTTTACATATATAAAATCATGCTACAGATGATGTTTATAATCTTATTTTTTTGGTAAGTATTAAAAAGCTTGAAGCTGAAAATATGTACAGAGAAATGCACAAATTATAAGTATAGTTCAATGAATTTTCACTGGCATGTAAACAACTAATGTTCAGATCAAGAAATTACCTGCGCCTCAAAACCTCTCCATGCCTCTCTCAGTCATTAACCATATCAAACACAATTAAACACTATTCTGACTTTCATCACTAGAGAGAAGTGGCTTGCTTTTGAATTTTTTACAAATAGAATCATACAGTATATGCTTTTTTGTGTTAATTTTCTTCCACATCATATTTGTAAGGTACATTCATGTTGTATGTAGTATTAGTTCATCCATTTTCTTTGTTGCATAGTATTCCACCATATGAATATATTACAATTTACTTACACATTTTGCTATTGATAGATACTCCCCCCAACATCCCCAAACCCAGTATGTTGTTTTTAGAAACATCTTCTAATGCATTTATGTACACATTTCTATTAGGTATATACTTAAGAGCAGACTTTTGGGTAAACTAGCTTATACCTGCACCATCAGTCTGTGAGAGTTTCATTTGCTCTTTATCTTTGCTGACAATTATTATCAATGCTTTAAAATTATCCATTTTAAAGTGTATAGTAGTAACTTATTGTGGTTTTAATTTGTGTTTCCCTAATGACTAATGGGGAGAAGGCAGTGGCACCCCACTCCAGTATTCTTGCCTGGAAAATCCCATGGACGGAGGAGCCTGGTAGGCTGCAGTCCATGGGGTCACGAAGAGTCGGACACGACTGAGCGACTTCACTTTCACTTTTCACTTTCATGCATTGGAGAAGGAAATGGCAACCCACTCCAGTGTTCTTGCCTGGAGAATCCCAGGAACGGAGAAGCCTGGTAGGCTGCAGTCCATGGGGTCGCACAGAGTCGGACATGACTAAAGTGACTTAGCAGCAGCAGCAGCAGCAGCAGCAATGACTAATGAAATTGAATGCCTTTTGATGTGCCCTCTTGGACACACAGATATCCCCTTTTTGCAGGGGTGAAATATCTGTTCATCTTTTTCCTATTTGTCTACTGGATTTTCTGTGTGTGTATGTGTGTGTGTTTAATGATTGTAGGAGTTATTTACATATGGGCTTCCCAGTTGGCACAGTGATAAAGAATCTGCCTGCCAAGGCAGGAGATACGAGACATGGATTTGATCCCTGGGTTGGGAAGAAGCCCCTGGATTAGGAAATGACAACCCACTCCAGTATTCTTGCCTGGAAAATCCCATGAATAGAGGAGCTTGGCAGGGTCAGACACAACTGAGCGACCAAGCATGCAGGTTATTTACATATTCTGGATATGAGTTTTTTGTTTCAAATATATATCAAAAAATATCTTCTTCCTCTATGTGAGTTGCCTTCTCAGTCTTTTAAGATATCATTTGATACATAGCTTTACATTTAAACTTGGTCCCATTATCAATATTGTCCTTTATGGTTAGTATATTTTGTGCCCAATTTAAGAAATATTTACCTAGTTCTAGGTCATTAATATATTTCTCTTATATTCTAGAAGCTTTATTGTTTCACTTTTTTGTTTACAATAAGTCTGGAAGTAATTTTTGTGTATAGTGTGAGGTAGGGATCAACATTCCCCCCCACCCATATAAATATCCGATTAGTTGAGCTCCACTTATTGAAAAGACTGTTCATTTCCCACCATTCTGTCATACCACCTTTGCTAGAAATGAAGCATGCATGAGACTCTTTGTATTCTCTATTTTGTTCTATTGCACATTTGCTCACCTTGTGCCAACTCAACAGTGTCTTATTTGGTGCTTAATAATATACTTAATATGTGTAGTTTATATCCTCCAAATTTGTTACTCTTCTTCAAGTCTTTTCTATTTTTATGCTCTACATTTTCATATAAGTTTTTGATTCAACTTATCAATCTCTACAAAATAAAAGACATGCTGAGATTTTGATTAGGATGTCATTGAATTTTATATCATTTTGAAGAGGATTGATTTTTTTTTACAGTATTTTGCATACAATATTGATTCTTCCAATCCATAAATATGTTATATCTCCTCACTCTTTTGAGTCTTCTTTAATTCATCTTAATAAAATTTGTAGGTTTTTTTCCTTGAGGCTTTGCATTTTTTTGTGGGGTTTATTTCTAGATATTTTATGCTATTTTATTGGATGCTATATCCAAATATTATTTGAAAATGCTTTCTTTAAAAAATAGTTCTTAATATTTTGGTTGTATATAGAAATAAAATTTATTTTGACATGTTGAACTGTAATCTTGCTTGACTTGGCTGAATTAATTTTTTAACTATCAGTTTATCTGAAAATTCTTGGGTTTTCAAATACATATTAACATCCTTTGCAAAGTGACTATTGATTTTAGAACATTATATACTTTTTTACTTTTCCTCATTGCTCTGGATAGGACCTAAGATATAATGTTGTATAGGAGGGTGACAGTGGACATCGTTGCCTCATTCCTCATATCAGGAGTAAATCTTTCAATATTAATAAGAATGGTGTTTGTTGCAATTTTTAAAAACTAATTATCCTTTATAAAATTAAGAAAGTTTTCTTCTGTGGCTTATTTTTTTTTTTTTTTTTCCTGGTGACAGATTTTTAATGCATCTAATGAACCCAAGGAGAGGACAACAAAATCTCTTATATATGATGATTTAAAAAGGAAGGGATTGAGTACCTTGTAATTAAAATATGTAGATAATAATGGTTGCTAGACCTTGCTTGCTCTTGGCCTCTTGGAACTATTAGATACATGCTGTACATGATATTACTGAGAATGTTCAATCTTATGATTCCATGAATGTGGTATCAAACTTAGAGATGATTTCTAGGTAGCTAGATACAATTATGATTTTATTTCAATTTTCCAAAACATGAAAAAGATAAACCTGAAATCTAGAGCACAATTTTAAATAAGTTCTTACGAAGTATTTGCATCATGAGTTTCATGTCAGGCAGTTGATCATCAATATTTATTAGCTTTGTTGTTCAGTGGCTCAGTCATGCCTGGCTCTTTGCAACCCTGTGGACTGCAGCATGCCAGGCTTCCCTGTCCTGTACCACCTGTCTGAACTTGCTTAAACTCATGTCCATTGAGTCAGTGATGTGGCTAATTTGTTAAGCTTTCTTTTTCTAATTTTAAAAATGAATAAGTGTTGAACTTTATTAAATGACTTTACTACATTTATTGATGAGATCATGTAATTTTTTTTCCTCCTTTATTCTATTAACTGGGGAATTATAATCAGTTGCGTTGACTACTTTTCAAATAGTCAACAAACTTTGCTTTCCTGGAATAAGCCCAAGTTAATTGTGATACATTATTCTTTTTATATATCATTGATTCCATTGTTGATAATTTGTTTAGAATTTTGCATTTACATTCATGAGATAGATTGATCTGAAATTTTTCTTGTTGTAATGTTATTATCAGGTTTTGGTATCAAGATTATACTGGTCTCATAATATAAGTTGTGAAATGTAAAGTTATTCTATTCTCTGGAAAAATTTGTGTAGACGTATTTCTTATATGTATGTTAAAATTCACTGGAAAAACCATCTGTACTTGAAGTTCTCTTTAAGTGTGATATTTTCTGTAGGTTTTGGTAGATAATCTTTATCAAGTTGAGAAAGTTCTCTTTAATTTGTAGTTTTCTGAGAGTTTTTATAAGGAATGACATTGAATTTTGCCAAGTGCTTTTCTACATATGCTTTGTCTTTTTTGGTCTGTTTATTCAATTAATAACATTGGTTTTAAAATGTTAGGTCAATTTTGCATTCCTGGTCATGATATATTATCTTTTTGTATATTACAGTATTAGATTTGCCTAAGATGTCTGCTATTATTTATACTGAGTACTTGTTATGATTCCATTTTATCACTTGGGTTTAACTGTAACTCTTTATCATTTTAGTGGTATTATGATTGCAGCCATGAAATTAAAAGACGCTTACTCCTTGGAAGGAAAGTTATGACCAACCTAGATAGCATATTCAAAAGCAGAGACCTAACTTTGCCAACAAAGGTCCATCCAGTCAAGGCTATGGTTTTTCCAGTCATCATGTATGGATGTGAGAGTTGGACTGTGAAGAAAGCTGAGCACTGAAGAATTGATGCTTTTGAACTGTGGTGTTGGAGAAGACTCTTGAGAGTCCCTTGAACTGCAAGGAGATCCGACCAGTCCATCCTAAAAGAGATCAGTCCTGGGTGTTCATTGGAAGGACTGATGTTGAAGCTGAAACTCCAATACTTTGGCCACCTGATATGAAGAACTGACTCATTTGAAAAGACCCTGATGCTGGGAAAGATTGAGGGCAGGAGCAAAACGGGACAACAGAGGATGAGATGGTTGGATGGCATCATGGACTTGATGGACATGGGTTTGGGTGGACTCCGGGAGTTGGTGATGGACAGGGAGGCCTGGTGTGCTGTGGTTCATGGGGTCGAAAGAGTCAGACACGACTGAGCGACTGAACTGAACTGAACTGAAGGGCTTAAAGTATATAGTTTAAACTTACTGTAATCTAACTTTAGGAGAGGAAGGAGGGAAGAGAGAGAGGGGGAGAGAGAAAATTCATTTGAGGAAACTGAGTCCAGGGAAAGAAACACCTGAAAGAATTCAATGGAACAATCATCTCTTGCATTCATTGAACTAAGAATATCGTCTGTTCCTACTATCCAGAAAAGAAACCATAATTCATGGAGCCTGAGGGAGAGAAACTAGAAGGGTCGTGCCTCAGGAGTGGTAAAAACTAACCCTAGGTTAAATGTTTCTCTGGTCCCACATAATAAAGGCTAAAGCCAAATTTCAAAAAGGTCAGTCTACCTCCAAATAACTTGACTGTACCCCAGAACAAAGTTAAGGAACATTTATAGGAATACAAATATATTTAGCACCTGTGCTGTGCTGTGCTTAGTTGTTTCTGACTCTTTGTGGCCTCATGGACTGTAGCCTGTGGGGTTCCTCTGTCCATGGAGCTTTCCAGGGAAGAAAAATGAAGTGGGTTGCTATTTCCTACTACAGGGGATCTTCCCAACCCAGGGATCAAAACTGCGTCTCTTGCATCTTCTGCATTGGTAGGCGGATTCTTTACCACCAGTGCTATCATCCAATAAAAAAATCATCAGATATGTAAAAAGCAGAAAATTATACCTATAATGAGAATTTTTATTCCATCAAATCTGATTCAAATGGTAGGATTAATAGATAAGGGCATGAAAACAGTTATTATAACTGTATTATATAGGGTCAAAAAGCTGGCAGAAAGATTTAGCTATACTATGCATAAGTATTAATGGAAACATGAAAGAAAAAGACCCAATTTGAATTTCTAAAGATGGAAAAAATGCAGTGTTTTAGATGAAAAAGATACTGGTTGGGATCATGGTAGTTTAGATATTGTGCAAGAAAAAATTAGTACACTTGAAGACAATGAAGTAGAAAATATTCAAAATAAACATAGAAATAAAGACTGAAAAATAATAAGGGAATTATTGAACTGTGGTATGAGTGGATTTTGGTAACCTAGGACTCCCTAGAATTTTGGACTGACTTTCTTAACTCAGGGAGAGCACTGGGTTCCATTTGGGCTTCCTCTCTGCACCACACCTGCAGACTTCCGCTGGGACAAGAAGGCTCATTCGCCTCCTGTATTTCCCATTTCTCAGGGGTCACTCTTCTTTGTCACCTGATGCCCCAAGTCTTGTGAACCATTGTTTTATAAATTTTGTTTAAGTTTTTGGTTATTTCAGATGTGAAGGTATATCTGTTACTCTAAAGAGATGTTGGGTATATTGTTTTCATGTATTTTTTATTAGTGTAACACAATTTTAATTAGTTTAGGTTTATTAAGTGTATATTTCAAATCTTCTATATCCTTTATATTTTTATGTGCTCATTCTATCAGTTACTGAGAAAAACATAAGAAATTCTTTATTTCTTCTCGCTCCAGATTTGGTTAGTGTTAGCATAGTGTATCTTTTTCTATTCTTTTACCCTTTCTTTGGTCTTGTATTTAAGATGCATTGCTTATAAGCAGCATATAGTTGTTTTTGTTCATCATACTTGTTGGAAAGCGATATGAATATTTTTATGTTTCTTCATGGTTAAAGTTTTCTAAGTCTTTCTGAGCAAAGAAAGATGTCTCTTTCCTCCAGTCACACTTGCTCCTCACATTCTAAGGGTGGTAAACCTGGAGCTGCTTTTATGCGTTATAATGGAGCCATCTGCTCCCATTCAAAGGGTAAGTAAATGTATCAACCCCAGAGCCAAATACTTGCATTCCAGAGTAGAGACTTTGTCATTTCTCTTCCGTGAGAAAATAGTTTGCTTTAGAAAGATAAGATTCCTCTCCCACTCTCAGGATGAAGAGCGGGGAGGAACTGTATGACTGTTCCTATATAAACTCCCAGGTTCATGATTTTTGAATTCCTCTGCTCTGTGCCAGAACACGCATTGCCTGTACAGTTCTAACCATCTGGTTCTTGTTATACCACCCTTAAGGGGGAGAATTGGGCATGGAGGACCAATGAAGTTATTACTCTAAGTAATAATAGTCTGCCTCAATCCAGACACCTTATATTTGCTTGTTATTAGAATAATACAAATAAATAATAGGTATTAAAAACATCTGACAAATTAAAAACTTGTCTGACAAATTTTGTTTTCAATAGAAGAATTTAGTATATTTATCCTTTTGTGCAATTACTGGTCTGTTTGGGCTTAAACACATTATAGTGTGTATTTTCTTATTTATAATGATTTTTGTCTTCCTTTATTTTCTTCTTTGCTTTAATTAAATATGCTTTATTATTTCTATTATTGTGTTAGTTGTAAGCAAGTGTACTGAGTCTCTAAGTCGTGTCCAGCTCTTTGCGACCCCCTGGACTGTAGCTCTCCAGGTTCCCCTGTCCATAGGATTTTTCAGGCAAGAATGCTGCAGTGGGTTATCATTTCCTTCTCCAGGGGATCTTCCCGACCCAGGGATTGAAGCTGCATCTCCAGTGTGAGCTGTATATAGTCTTTCTATTTTTTATTGACTACTCCTGATATTATAATGTGCATCTTTGGCTTATTACAATAAATTGAAGTAATTACTTTTACTACTTTTATCATTTCTATTAAGAAGTTATTTTTGTTTTATTTTTACTTATTTGAAAGTAATGTGGGTTATTTTCCCCCTCTGTTTGCTTTAAATGTTTCTCTGGGTTGGGTTTTCAATACCTTTGCCATGATATGCCTGCACAGTTATCCTACTTGAGGTTCTCTGAAAATCTGTGGCTTAATGTCTTTCTTTAGTTTAAAAGAATGTGAATTTTAGAAAATTCACAGCCACTATTTTTCAAATATTGTTTATGCTAAATTCTTCTCCTTTTTTCCTGGTACTTCAGTTTCACATATGTTAGATCTTTTTACCGTGTCCCATATGTCTTATACTCTTTTCTACATTTCCATTTTTAAATAATATTTTCTCTTTTTGTCAGTCTGGTTATTGTCTTTCAACCATTCCAACCCCTTCTTTCTTTCAGCAGTGTCTAATTTCTTATTAAACCCAAATAATTGATTTTAGGTGTTACATATTTTTAGTTCTTGAATTTTGGTTCTTACTTTAAATATTCCAGAGTGGTTTTTTTTCCTTTTCTTTTTTGCTACAATTCCCCATTTTGATCTATTTTCTTGAAGATATTCATCATAGTTACATTAAAATCTATGTCTGAAAACACTAATATTTGGTTCAGCTATGAAGCTATTTCTCTGATCTGATCTTTATTTTGGTTCTTAGTTATTTCATTCTGTGTCTTAGAATGCCTAGTCACTTTTTATTGGATGTCTACTCCTTGGAAGAAAAGTTATGACCAACCTAGATAGCATATTCAAAAGCAGAGACATTACTTTGCCAGCAAAGGTTCGTTTAGTCAAGGCTATGGTTTTTCCAGTGGTCATGTATGGATGTGAGTGTTGGACTGTGAAGAAAGCTGAGCGCCGAAGAATTGATGCTTTTGAACTGTGGTGCTGGAGAAGACTCCTGAGAGTCCCTTGACTGCAAGGAGATCCAACCAGTCCATTCTAAAGGAGATCAGCCCTGGGGCTTCTTTGGAAGGAATGATGCTAAGGCTGAAACTCCAATACTTGGGCCACCTCATGGGTAGAGTTGACTCATTGGAAAAAACTCTGATGCTGGGTGGGGATTGGGGGCAGGAGGAAAATGGGACGACAGAGGATGAGATGGCTGGATGGCATCACCGACTCGATGGATGTGAGTTTGAGTGAACTCCAGGAGTTGGTGATGGGCAGGGAGGCCTGGCGTGCTGCGATTCATGAGGTCACAAAGAGTCAGACACGACTGAGCAACTGAACTGAATTGAGGCATTGTTATGAAAATCACCGTCTCTAGGTGATGTCTTCTTCCAGTTAAGATTTGCTTCACCAATTAAAATAGGGGAAGGTCACCTGTATTTGAAGCTGGGTTCAGGTCTCTCTGAATGTTGGTATATTCCCTCCTTGCAGTTACTCTTTTGCTTTAGCACTTCAGGGATCCCAGATGAATTCCTGGAATGTACACCAGGTCTTCTTCTTAGTTGTGACCTTTGATTTTTATATTCCTAAGACTATGGGATTATTAAAGTCTCTTTTTTTTAAAGTATAACTTCCATTTAATTTTTTTTTCCAGAGGATAGTTTTCCTTCAGTCTTTAGAACCCAACTCCTTACATGGGCTTTGGCAGAGATCACGGGGCAGCACCATAGATCTAAATTAGGTGAGAGTTTTTGGATTCTCTGGGCTTTGTGAGAATGGTCCCTGACTGCCTTACTGTGAATGGTAATGTAGTTTCACACAGAGCTTGGGAAGCACATGTATGCTAAAGACATTCTGGAGATGTCTCTGCTGACTGTGGCTTATCCTGTGTTTTGAATGATGAACTTCTCAACAGCCTTGGGCACACACTGGTTGCAGTTAGTTCAGCATTTAGACTACATGTGGCCATAACCCTTTTTCGACACGACTATTTTTATGTCTTGGTTTTACACCAGGATGAAGATCTGTTAGGAAGGGCATTTAACACAGCCAACCTCAGCCCCATTCTGGCATCTCAGCCGCAAGGACCCAGAGCTAACAGCTCGTTTTAGTTTTCTAGCCTCGCAGCCACTTTTGCTTAGGATTTTCATTCCCTGGGCTATTGCTTATGGATGACAAAGGTCTTAAGGGGAAGTGCCATTAAATATGGGGCTCATTTCTTTGACCTTCTCTTGTCTCCAGGATCTTAACCTTTATATCCTGGATGCTTTGGTTGGTAGCTCTAAACTCCATTTATGTCTCCTCAGCCTCATGAGGCTGACTAGGTACTGCTTGGCTTCACTGTGTATTAGCTACTACCTTAGGCTCGTCTTGTTAGTTTCAGCTTGTCCTTTCAGCCTCTGAGCTACTGCATATGAATCAGGGGAAGGCAACCATGAGTGTAGGGTAACTTCTCAGTTCATTTCCCTTCTTTTTTGAATTTTGGCTCATAAGTCCTGGCTGCCTTGGCAGCTCCCTGTTGATTTTTAAAGAGTTGTTTTTTGTTTTTGATTTTTAAAGTTTTTATTAGCAGAAAAATTTGTCTGATACAAGCCAATCTACTATAGATAAGAACAGAAATTTTGTAACCTGCTCTTATGAAGGAATTTTGTGACTGCTACTTTGCACTAGACCTGGAGATTAAGTAAAAAAGAATCAAATGTGAGGGAGAAGAGTTATGAAAAGATTAAATTGACATCCAAAAGACTTAGCACTGCTACAGTCCACCTGGTTCCTCAGATTATAATTAGATTTTGGTCCTCCTGCTGGGTTGGAAGAAACCTGGAGATGGTTCAGATACCTGAAGGATGCCATTGTGGCAGTGTTGGGGGTGGGAGAGTGGGAGACTAGAGAATGGGTCAGGGGAGCAAAGGCCAAGGTATAAATAAAAGCTGAAGAAGTACAGATTTTGGTTTGAATAAATGGGGTTATTTCTAACAAAGATTGGTTAGGATGATCAATAGGAACTAACTCATTCCCCATCCACGAAGTCATTCAAATGGATGGCCAAGTTGGAATGGGATGCTATAGAGGGGATTAAAATATTGAATGTGGGATGGGCAGATGGCATGGTATATACTATACCTGACCATAGTAGGTGAGGAGTTCAATAAATGTTGAATGAACAAAAGATCTACTAAGTCTCTCCTAAGGCTGAGGTTCCATGATTTTAGCAGGATGTGTTGTGTGTTGTCGCTTCAGCCATGTCTGACTCTTTGCGACCCTATGGACTGTAGCCTGCCAGTCTCCTCTGTCCATGGGATTCTCCAGACAAGAATACTGGAGTGGGTTGCATTTCCTCCTCCAGGGGATCTTCCTGACACAGGGATCAAACCCACATCTCTTATGTCTCCTGCATTGGCA
The DNA here is from genome assembly GCF_027580195.1 of Bos mutus. Lineage (NCBI taxonomy): Eukaryota > Metazoa > Chordata > Mammalia > Artiodactyla > Bovidae > Bos > Bos mutus. The sequence continues at coordinate 52,913,753 of NC_091631.1, forward strand.
GGTGGTCTCTTTACCACTAGTGCCACCTGCGAAGCCCTTAGCAGGATGGGGTGGTACAAAGCACATAGGACGAGAATGCGCTGTTCTTACAGAGTTCAGGAAGGGAGAACATGGAAAACACCATCTTTTCTATTTCCTCCTCTCCAACCTCAGGCTTTAGCTAGCCCTGTGTGTGTGTGTGTGTGTGTGTGTGTGTGCGTGCGTGCGCGCGCTTAGTCACTCAGTCATGTCTGACTCCTTGCCACACCAGGGACTGTAGCCCACCAAGCTCCTCTGTCCATGGGGTTATCCAGGCAAGAATAGTGGAGCAGGTTGCCATTTCCTCCTCCAGGGGATCTTTCTAACCCAGGGATCAAACCTGCGTTTCCTGCATTGGCAGGCAGATTCTTTACCACCGAGCCACCTGGGAAGATACCAGGCCTATAAGTCCCAGTTAAACTTGCCATGATAAGCGAAGGTTCAGTGCAGGGGATAGGCTGGCATCTGGAAGAGGTGTGGAGAAACGGAGACTCTGAGAACCAACTCCTTGGTGATGGGTGCTCCCTATTTCATGCCCTCTGGGGGCTGCAGGTCCAGGTTTGGCAGAATGTGGCCACCTGCTCTTCTGAGTGGTCCCAGCCTGCCCTGGGGACCAGAGTCAGCCAGGAGGTCATGTGGGGCTGGTCTTCTCCTCCTCTCTCCCTTGTCTCTGCAGCATTTTCTCAGCCTGATCCAGTGCTGCTCCCCAGGCTCTAGTTCACTGCAGGCTAGAACAAGTTAATCAGTGCCCCTAGTTTGGGGAGCCCCCGTAGGGTACCTTCCCCCACCCCCTTCCCCAAGCAGGGCTGAAGTACTGTTCCAACCAGCTGAATCCTGCAAATGGTGCTACTAAATATTTCATTTGGACTTAACAACTCAATCTGCCTGCCATTATCCTGAGGGCCCCCACATCCCCCAGCCCCTTTCTGATTAACAAAGTCGCTGGCCGGGAAGATCTGCAGAAGCCGTCATTGAAGGCTGTGTGAGCGGCTGCTCAGGGCGGGCGGGCGGGCGGAGGCCCAGCATTAAGCAGGAAGCATCGATTTCGGCATTAGCTAGCTTTTTACATTCCCAGGCAGACAATGCAAGTACCTTCAATTATCTTCAAAGCAACTGAAGGGAAGGAAATTGGTCTTAGATGTGGTAAATAGACTCCACAAAGTCCGCTGAGGCATGCAAAGGCGTGCACACGGGGGACCCAGAGGCCTTGCCACCAAGCCTGCACCTCAGCTGATCAGAATTCAGGCAAACATCGCAGGGGTTCCATTTTTCTGCACCACCCACCCAACCCCGGATGCCTGGGAGAGCATGAGGGGTCTCAAAGCCGGGCTCTCGAATGCCAAGGCAGCTGCAGGGAGCAAGAGAGAACTGAGTTTGGAGTCAGAGAGACTTCGGTTCGCTTTTGCTTCTTTTGGTGTGTGACCTTAGTCAGGTAGCCTAACCTCTCTGAGCCTCATTTTCCTTACTGGCGAAATAGGACTTGTAATATCTACCTTTGAAGGGAGTGATGCTGATTTCAGGGCTCTGTCTTCTACAGGCTGGACCTTCTTCTCTGCCCCACACCATCCTTTGCTCATCTGCATCCTGGTGTTATCATCCTGTTGTGAATGTTGGCTTTCATGGCTGTCCTTCCTGTGGACAGGCAGTGTGTGCTCAGATGCTCAGTTGTGTCTGACACTTTGACTGTAGCCCTCCATGCTCCTCTGTCCATGGGATTTTTCAGGCAAGAATACTGGAGTAGGGTGCCATTTCCTCCTCCAGTGGATCTTCCTGACCTAGGAATGGAACCCGAGTCTCTTATGTCTCCTGCAGTGGCAGGCAGATTCTTTACCATTAGCGCTACCTGGGTAGGGAGGACTGCTGCTGCTGCTAAGTCGCTTCAGTCGTGTCCGACTCTGTGCGACCCCATAGATGGCAGCCCACCAGGCTCCCCGGTCCCTGGGATTCTCCAGGCAAGAACACTGGAGTGGGTTGCCATTTCCTTCTCCAATGCATGCAAGTGAAAAGTGAAAGTGAAGTCGCTCAGTTGTGTCCAACTCTTCGAGACCCCATGGACTGAAGCCCACCAGGCTCCTCTGCCCATGGGATTTTCCAGGCAAGAGTACTGGAGTGGGGTGCCATTGCCTTCTCTGGGGTAGGGAGGACAGGCAGTGGTTAACATTTTTTAAAGGATGGATCAGGGCCCAGTGAAGAATGTAGTGAAAGCCATGGGCCCTCTCCCTACAGAAAAATGTGTGATCATTTAATTTGCCATTTAATAATTTAAATTAATTTGTGATAATTATTTGCAAATAATTTCAAGGAACTGATAGCAGCAAGGCTAAAATCCCTATGTCAGTCTTTACACAGAGTCTGGCAGATGAGTCATAATCAGAATATATCTGTTGACTGCTTGAATCATGTCAAAGATGCTTTCCCAGCCCTGTGATTTTGGAGTTCTATTCTACCCAAGAAACATTCATTCAGTGAATACCTATTGTGTTGCAGGCCCTAGACTGGGCTTTGGGGAGAGGACAGGGAGGTAACTCCTGCCCACAGGCGGGGACTTAGACAGGAATGCCTATATCAGTGACTCAAGGTGGTAAGATTTGGCCCATAGGAAAGCTCCTTTGCCTACCCTTAGCTCAAACAACTCCTGGGAAAGTGCTCTGTTCCCTTGCCTCTCAGCCCTAACCTGGGAGATCCCATAGGGTAGATCATTAAGGAAAGACTGAGGGAGAAGAGGCAAGAGTGTGTGTGTGATGGAGCCTGGTGGCAGGTGGTGCACGTAGGGTAGTGAGAAGGCCATGGGCAGCTGGGTCTAGAAGCACCATCACCGTGCTTGGGGCTGGGGCTGAGTGCTCAGGGCCTGGAAGCCAACACCTGCTAGCTCCTGTGCAGGGCCCCTGCTGGGTTAATCTATTCAGTGAGGACATCATTATGCACAATTTGTATAATCTGCCAAGCCCTGATTGCAGGGCACTCAAGTACCTGTTGGGGAAAGCTGGCAAGAGAGTATCGCTTTGTCCTTTGCAGACCACGATGCGGGGGGGTGTGTGGACTGGGAAATGGGGCCCCGGATCCAGGAATGCTGGATCCCAGACTGAGTCTAAGAATGGGGTTCTATGAGCCTTATTTCTGGGGAGTTAGCTCACTCCCACCTTAAAGCCTGTTGCGTCTTCTCTGCTCTTAACGACTTAATTTTAAAAGGCTAAAACCCCTCGTGGATATTTTTAAGGAGTTAAATAAGTGTCAGTGATGGCTCCTGTTGGGGCTGTTTGGATTTGAAAAGAAGATACCAAGATGTAAAGATATCAATATTTAATTGTCTCTTGAAGCCTGGCTTTTCAAGCAAGTGGCGGGGAGCCAAGAGTCTCCTCTGAATGTGATATGCACATGTGCACGCATATGCACATGTGTGTGTGTGTTTAATAGAGGAGAATTCTCCAGGAGCACTATGTGTATTCAGTGTTCTATTTTAATTTCCTTTTGCTCTCTACCACCTAAAAAGATAAAAATGGGGCATGAACTCTGTTTTAATTTAATTTAATTCAGCAAACAAGTGCAGAACACTTGTCTGGACTCCTCTGCCCTTTAGGTATTTGTGTTCCAGTAGGGGAGTAGGTCATTTATCCAAATCACCATGATACCCATTAGACAGACTGGAATAAATTCCACAAAAATAGGCAGAATTGTGGAACTTCCTTCCTTGGAAGGAAGCTGACATCCTAGAGGAGCTCACCTGGCCAGAGCCCATCTCTTTGTGTGAATTGCATCATTCCTGGAAAATGACAGATGCTCAATAAATCATGTTGAATGGTTGTTGGACTCTTTAAACATTCCCTCTAGCTCTGTGGTCATTTCTGTCCACACTACATCCCCCAAGTTGGCAGTTGCTTAGGAGGAAAAAAAAAAAAAAACTGAGGAAGAAAAAAGACCCAAAGTAGTTCACGGGGCCCTGAGACTTGCAGACAGTTGGAGAGGAAGAGACTGAGTCTAGATGTGGGGTCGCTTTCCTTTTTCCACACAGCACCATCCACAGGACTAGGATGAGATACCAGGAGAAGCGTCTGGTCTTTTGAGGAGAGGAGCTTGTATAGTCCACCTGGCCCTTTGAGGCTTTCAGGGAAGGAGGCTATGGGCAAGCACAAGATCTAACCTCTTTATTTCTTCCCAGTGTTGGTCATTTTCTATGCCCTCATTCTATAAACACTGGAAAAGATATTAGTCAGGGGCCTCCAGGATTTTTCAAGTGGGGTCAGTGGGAAATAAAATGACGTGAACAATAAAAACAAAAACCCAACAGTTGGCCAATCATGCCTTCAGTGAGCTGGGGCCCTGTTTAATTTTTCCCCTGGAGGATTCCAGAGACCAGGGAGATTTCAAACAGCCCAAGTTAGAAGGGAGTATGGGACCATCCTGTACCTGAGTCTGGGTTCCAAACATGAGACACTGTAAAGTAAGATACGATCTAGGTGCTCCCTTCCTCCTCCCCACCCCCAGCCAGGAATCTCCCAGCGTGCCCAGGGGAGAAGGAAGCAGCCAGGGTTTCAGAAAGGGCAGTCATAGAATCTGTGATTTCTCTGGCTGTGATGATTGAGATTGGAAGGAGGGTAGAGGGAGGTAAGTTGGAGGCAAGGGCTCCTCTCTGCCAGACTCTGGGGATCTCCTCCAAAGGGCTCCAGTTACAAAGAGCTGAACAGAGGCTCCCTGGTGTTGGACACCATGGACGGTGGAAGAACTGTTAAGAATCTGTTAATACCATTCCACCTGCTTCAGGGCAAGCCAGCACCCAGGCCATTTGTGTGGCTGACCACCAAGATGAAGCTTTGATGCTTCATATTCCAGAGACTCCTGCTAAGGTAAGGTCTTTCTTGCTGTCATGCATAAAAGAATCTAGTCCCATCTGCACAGAGATGTGGCACTTCTGCTCAATCTCCTTCTATTGGGAGTTGTTAATTCTGTTTATTTATTTGGCTGTGTTGGGTCTTGGTTGCGGCCTGTGGGATCTTCACTGTGGCATGCTGGCTTAGTTGCCCCATGGCATGCAGGATCTTAATTTCCCAACCAGGGATCAAACCCGAGTGCCTAGCATTGGAAGGCTCATTCTTAACCACTGGATCACAAGGGAAGTCCTGGGAGGCGGGGTGTATGCACATACATACATACGTAGACAATTTGGCGTACAACTTCAGGGCATTTATGGACCTTGCGGAATCATAGATAGATTCCATTAGCAAGATACCTGCCTCAGAAGCACATCTCTAGTCTTTTAGGATAATATAATAAAGTTTTTGAATAGCATTTTGCAGTTCGCAAAGCACTTTAACCATGCATTGTGTTAATTAATCTTCATAGTAATCCTGCTGAGGAAGGAATTATTATATTATTGTCCTTATTCTGCTGACAAAGAAACTGAACCTCAAAGAATTGTGTCATTTTCCCATAGCTAGTAAGAGGTGAAATCCAGTCCTTAGCTAGTAAGAACTGGAGACCAGTCCTTCTGCCTGAGCTCTGCAAACCGGGCCAGGCTTGTACTTGCCCTTTGAGATTGCTCCACTTTCCACAGCTACATTGGACTGATTTCTTGTGAATCTGTACCTGTTCTTGTTTTGTGAGATGTATGGTGGGTAGAGACTGGGGGTTCTGCCTGTGGGAATGACCAGAGACCCCCTGGGACAGGAGAGGGGACTGGGAAGGAGCCTAGTCTTCAGGAGTCAAGGATATTTTCTTTTTAAATTATTTGTCTGTTTATTTTTGGTTCTGCTGGGTCTTCATCGCTATGTTTGGGCTTTCTCTAGTTGCTGTGAGCAGGAGCTACTCTTCGCTGTGGTGCACGGGCTTCGCACTGTGGTGGCTTCTCTTATTGTGGAGCACATGTTCTAGGCACGCAGGCTTCAGTAGTCGCAGCACGTGGACTCAGTAGCTGTGCACCAGCTTAGTTGCACTTCCTGGGCTTCCCAGGTGGCAAAATGGTAAAGAATCTGCCTGCCAGTGCAGGAGATGCAAGAGACATGGGTTCAATTCCTGGGTCAGGAATATCCCCTGGAGTAGGAAATGGCAACCCACTCCAGTATCCTTGCCTGGAAAATTCCATGGACAGAGGAGACTGGAGAGCTACAGTTCTGCTGCTGCTGCTGCTGCTGCTGCTAAGTCGCTTCAGTCGTGTCCGACTTTGTGCAACCCCATAGACAGCAGCCCACTAGGCTCTGCCGTCCCTGGGATTCTCCAGGCAAGAACACTGGAGTGGGTTGCCATTTCCTTCTCCAATGCATGAAAGTGAAAAGTGAAAGTGAAGTCGCTCAGTTGTGTCTGACTCTTCGTGACCCACAGACTGCAGCCCACCAGGCTCCTCTGTCCATGGGATTTTCCAGGCAAGAGTACTGGAGTGGGCTGCCATTGCCTTCTCCAGGCTACAGTTCATGGGGTTGCAAATAGTAGGACACAACTAAATGACTGGGCATATGCCCGTGTGGAATCTTCCTAGGGAATTGAGGCTAGGGATTGAGCTTGTGTGCTCTGCATTGGCAGGCAGATTCTTATCCACTGTACGACCAGGGGAGTCTTCAAGGCTATTGTCTAAGTTAATGATTGCACTTGACAATCCTGAAGCTCATCTGTGACTACTTGTCACATCAGGGAGGAATCCAGGAGTTACAGGTTTCTAGGACTGGAGGTGACCTGTGAATTCATTTACTTCCTAGATCTCCAGTTTCATGTGAAGGAAAACATCTCCATACTCTCCAATATAGCTATGCCCCTTTGTGATCTTAAATCTTCCTTTGAGTGTTAACAGGAGCTTCCTTTGCCTGATTTCTTAAACCTGTCACTTGGCAGACTGTAGTGACATTAGAGCAACTTTCTCTTTAATTCTCTTCCATAGATTTCCAAGGGAATTTTTTATAATATCACTTGCTCGATTCAACTCTAATGAATATAGATTAATTTTCTGCATTATAGCTATTGATCTTCGGCCATTGATCTGAGTGAGGGAGTGTTACTGCTCATAAATCCCTCCATTCTGACGGAGGGCTCCCTGGGGGCAGGAACGGGGAAATGGAAGTAACAAGAGATGAAAGAGCTGGAGGGGTAGCTGAGCTCCAAAAAGGGGTGAGGCTGGAGGAAAGATTGTGGGGGGAGGAGATGGAGGGGTGAAGATCCCCTTGGTCACCTGACGTTCCATCCAATAATTCTGTTCACTCTTCTCCACCCATACTCCAAGATTTTCCATTTCTGGGCCTGTGCTTATGACACATTTCCTGCCTACATGCCCTCCCTTCTTTCTCCCCTACCAATAGGTACATATTCTACCTATTGGTTTGGCCAAAACGTTCATTCATGTTTTTTTTGCTAAGACATTACTTGTCTTAAGGAAAAACCTGAACAAACTTTTTTGGCCAACCCAATACATTTCCAAACCCAGATCCAATGCCTTGTTTTTCATGAAGCTTTTCCTGGCTCCCTCCCACCTACTGCTAGTTGGAATTTCTGTCTTTTATAGTCTCACACTGCTTTATCTCTTAGGCACTTAACACTTCGTGTTGTTTATACATCTTAATTTTAGTCTTTGGTCCAAAGAGATGGTCTTGTCCTGATTCCTAGGATAGGGAGAGAGCCCATAAGCAGAAAACATGTTATGAATGGGGAGCTGCAGGCAATTTCGATATTACCAGAGCATGAAGTGTGGTTGAAAGTGAAAGTGAAAGTTGCTCAGTTGTGTCTGGCTGTTTGTGACCCCAAAGATTATACAGTCCATGGAATTCTCCAGGCCAGAATACTGCAGTGGGTAGCCTTTCCCTTCTCCAGGGGATCTTCCCAACCCAGGGATAGAACCCAGGTCTCCCATATTGCAGGCAGATTCTTTACCAGCTGAGCCACAAGGGAAGCCCAAAAATACTGGAGCGGGTAGCCCATCCCTTCTCCAGAGGATCTTCCTGACCCAGGAATCAAACCAGGGTCTCCTGCTTTGCAGGTGGATTCTTTACCAACTGAGCTATCAGGAAAGCCGGTGAGGCTTCCATCTTAGTCTGCCATGCCATTGTAGAGATCCCCCTTAAGAGATGTATTAGTCAGGGTCTATTCAAGAGACAAAAGCCATACCAGGCATTTTGAAAATTGTAAACAAAGAGAATTAGTGTAAAGGACTGTAACTAGCTCAGAAGAATTGCTCACTCACTGAAAAGAGAATACTAGGGTGTCATGGAAGGAGCAAATGCAGGAAGCAGCCACCACCCATAGAACTAGGGGAACAAAGAGAAGAGGTTGGAATTATTAACACCTAGAATCTTGAGAGAAGGGACCCGCAGAGCTGAAAGTCGAACTGCCAAGGAAAGGAAACTACTTGGCTGGGACTGGTATGGCTAAGTTCCAAGGCGGGGCCTGTGGGGTTGGGACTCAATCCTAAGGAGTTGGGGCTGTTCAGCTGCCTAGAATTGGTTTCTCTAAGGGGTCACAGTGAGGCTGTGTTGGGAAAACTTCCAAGTGTATTTAACTGGTACCTTGAGCCAACACCAAGTAGACTAATCTGACCAAGGCGTGAAGCAGACAGGCACCAACGGGAAGGACCAAGTTCTCTGTTCCTCCTGTAAACCTTCGGTCTTCCTCCAGTGGCTCCAAAGGACAGAACTGGGCAGGGAGCCAGTGCACAGGAGAAGCTCCAGTATCACAAAGTGGAGTTTGGAAGGAAGGGTTCAAATTAGACAATTGGGCCATTTCAGGTTATTCCTTTGGTCCTCAGCATCTACATATTCCTTTCTGCACAAATTTGAACTTCCCACAACCATAAAAAGAATTGTTCTTTCACTTAACAAGATGTAACCATCTTTTGTACAAACACATTCTCATTCTATCCTCCAGATAAGGAGATGCAGTTTCAATAGCCATTGTAGCCATCTGTGGGGACAGTCACTTGCCATTACCAGTTGCGTTGACTACTCTTTCCAAGTGAGAGCTTCATCATCTGAGTATTTTCTTCTTTTAACAGTAAACTAGCAAAGTTTTATAACTTGTTTGACATAATAAGGGAGAGAGAATGGAAAGTAAAATAATAGACACATACATACTCATACACAGGAAGAAGAAAATATGCATAACTTCCATAGTCCCTATTTGTATAACTGATCATAAAGTATGTATGCATGTATCAGTTAAGCTGCTCAGTTGTGTCTGACTCCTTGCAACCCCATGGACTGGGGTTGGAATTGAAAACTGGGATTGGAATGGATTGGGATTGGAATGAAAACTGACCTTTTGGAATTGAAAACTGGGATTGGAATGGTTGGGATTGGAATGAAAACTGACCTTTTCCAGCCCTGTGGCCACTGCTGAGTTTTCCAAATTTGCTGGCATATTGAGTGCAGCACTTTCACAGTATCATCTTTCAGGACTTGAAATAGCTCAACTGGAATTCCATCACCTCCAGTGATGCTTTGTTTGTAGTGATGTTTCGTAAGGCCCACTTGACTTCAGACTCCAGGATGTCTGGCTGGGTAAATTATAAAAATACATTACATATAAATGAATTATATTGATATATATATTATTTTGTATATTATCTGTTCATCCTCATCTAGGGTATTATCTGATCAGTGTTTTCCATCAGTGGAGAGTTAGAGTGACCCAAACCTTCATTCCCAAAGATTCCAAATTCTTAGGGATTCTACTTTTTTGTGATTGCTGTGACCTTCCCTTTACTTTTTGCTCTTGGTCACAAAAGAAGTGAAGGATCCCTGAGAATCCCCTAAGCTCCAGACACAATTTTCTCTGCCATTAAATTCCCTTTTGATATTAATCACCCCAACTAGTAGAGTAATTCCTCCTCCCTAATTTTTTGCCCATTGCTTCCATGGGCTTCCCTGATAGCTCAGTTGGTAAAGAATTCACCTGCAATGCAGGAGACTCCAGTTTGATTCCTGGGTTGGGAAGATCCCCTGGAGAAGGAAAAGACAACCCACCTCAGTATCCTGGCCTGGAGAATTCCATGGACTGTATAGTCTGTGGAGTCGCAAAGTGTTGGACAGGACTGAGTGACTTTCACTTTCACTTTCCATGGCGTAAGGGCCTTGGAATGGCCAGGGGGAGTCTCAGATTTTTTCAGTGGAGCCATTGGTGTTGCTCTCTTGGAAACCATGACTTCAAACTAGCAGAGCTCAAAGTTGCAGAGACAGGAAGCAGAATTTCTGAGAGTTGTCCGAGTGAGAGGAGCTAATCCTGCTTCTTGCCCTCAAGCCTAACATCCCTGCATCCTAGTTACAGAAGATTTCTATGTTTTTGTTGTTTTTTCATTCCTAAGTCGTGTATGACTCTTTAGGGACTCCGTGGACTGTAGCCTTCCAGGTTCCTCTGTCCATGGGATTTCCCAGGCAAGAATACTGAAGTGGGTTGCCATTTCCTTCTCCAGGGGATGATCTTCCTGACTCAGGGATCAAACCTGTGTCTCCTGTATTGCAGGTGGATTCTTTACCACTGAGATACCTGGGAAGCCCTGATTTCCATGTAGCACCATATATTGGTCACTGAATCAAAGTACATATTGCATTGTGTAAGACAGACCCTATTTTTTTTCAGAGGGTCATCTCCCAACTGGAACCACAGCTGAGGCTCCAGTAGCTCATTCCAGGATTCTTTAGGATCAGTTGTTTCTGGCTGACGAGCTATGTAATAAGAATGAATTCCATGGGCTTGAGTCCATTGCCGCACTTCTTTTGCTGAGAAATGAATTCCTTGATTAGAAGCAATGTTGTGAGGAATACCATGATGGGGAATAAGGCATTTTAGAAGCACATGGATGGTGGTGCTAGCAGAAGTGTTACAAGCAAGGATGACAAATCCAGACCCAGAATATGTGTCTATCCCAGTGAGGACAGCTCTCTGTCGCCTCCATGATGGAAGGGGTTCAATTATTCAAACTGCCACTGATCTCCCTGGGAAATGATGCCACACAGGAGGCTCAGTGTTGGTCTTTGATTTTGGTAGTTTGGACACAGCAAAACTGACAAGCAAGTCAGCCTTGGTGACACAAAGTGGATGTGGCCAATCCCTCGAGTAGCCTCTATCCATGCCACCAGGGCCACTTTGTACCTAGGCTCACTGAGCAAGCCCTAGGGGGCCTCAGTTCAGTTCAGTTCACTCGCTCAGTCGTGTCCAACTCTTTGCAACCCCATGAATCGCAGCACGCCAGGCCTCCCTGTCCATCACCAACTCCCGGAGTCTACTCAAACTCATGTCCATCAAGTTGGTGATGCCATCCAGCCATCTCATCCTCTGTCATCCCCTTCTCCTCCTGCCCCCAATCCCTCCCAGCATCAGGGTCTTTTCCAATGAGTCAACTCTTCACATGAGGTGGCCAAAGTACTGGAGTTTCAGCTTTAACATCAGTCCTTCCAAAGAACACCCAGGACTGATCTCCTTTAGGATGGACTGGTTGAATTTCCTTGCAGTCCAAGGGACTCTCAAGAGTCTTCTCCAACACCACAGTTCAAAAGCATCAATTCTCCGGTGCTCAGCTTTCTTCACAGTCCAACACTCACATCCATACGTGACCACTGGAAAAACCATAGCCTTGACTAGATGGACCTTTGTTGGCAAAGTAATGTCTTTGCTTTTGAATATGCTACCTAGGTTGATCATAACTTTCCTTCCAAGGAGCAAGCGTCTTTTAATTTCATGGCTGCCATCACCATCTGCAGTGGTTTTGGAGCCCCCAAAAATAAAGTCTGACACTGTTTCCACTGTTTCCCCATCTATTTCCCATGAAGTGATGGGACCAGATGCCATGAGCTTCGTTTTCTGAATGTTGAGCTTTAAGCCAACTTTTTCACTCTCCTCTTTCACTTTCATCAAGAGGCGTTTTAGTTCCTCTTCACTTTCTGCCATAAGGGTGGTGTCATCTGCATATCTGAGGTTATTGATATTTCTCCTGGCAATCTTGATTCCAGCTTGTGCTTCTTCCAGCCCAGCATTTCTCACGATGTCCTCTCCAGATAAGTTAAATAAGCAGGGTGACAATATACAGCCTTGACGGACTCCTTTTCCTATTTGGAACCAGTCTGTTGTTCCATGTCCAGTTCTAACTGTTGCTTCCTGACCTGCATATAGGTTTCTCGAAAGGCAGGTCAGGTGGTCTGGTATTCCCATCTCTTTCAGAATTTTCCACAGTTTATTGTGACCCACACAGTCAAAGGCTTTGGCATAGTCAATAAAGCAGAAATAGATGTTTTTCTGGAACTCTCTTGCTTTTTCCATGATCCAGTGGATGTTGGCAATTTGATCTCTGGTTCCTTTGCCTTTTCTAGAACCATCTTGAACATCTGGAAGTTCACGGTTCACGTATTGCTGAAGCCTGGCCTGGAGAATTTTGAGCATTACTTTACTAGCGTGTGAGATGAGTGCAATTGTACGGTAGTTTGAGCCTTCTTTGGCATTGCCTTTCTTTGGGATTGGAATGAAAACTGACCTTTTCCAGTCCTGTGGCCACTGCTGAGTTTTCCAAATTTCCTGACACATTGCGTGGAGCAGGGAAGAGTGAATGTGATTATTGATATAGCATACAAATATCCTAGCTTCAGAGTCAGCACAAGGGCCTCCCCACATGAATGTTCACTGCATTGGCAAGAAAAGCCCTGCCCTAACCTCTGCGTCTAAGTGGGAATTGGTAAAGCTGAGTTCAAGCTCCGTAGATGAGGTTTGCCTACCTGGCTCTTCTTGGGGAGGTATTTTTTCCACCAGAGTCTCTGTAGTACTATCTGACTGTATAATTAATGTCTTTGGCACTTAGCTCTGGCTGCCTTGTGTTATTCTTTACTCGAAAATATATGCTTAAAGACAAGTTTAAATTAGTACTTGAGGGTAGCAACCATAGTGAGAACATCTTGACATCACCAAAGACGCACTCTGTGGCTCTTACTCAGTGGAGTAAATAGAAAGGTGCAGGGAAAAGTTTGCTATTTAAGATGAGAAGCCCTAAGTTTGAGGCTTCCTCTTCGGCTCTTCTCCATGTGACTTTAAATAAGTCTTAGCACACTCCCCATCACATATTCTTCTTGAACAGCATGCAGTTGCTTGATGTTAATTGGTTCTATGCCTTGCTCTTTCTGAACCTTCTCCATTTTAATGAAAAAAGATGTCTTTTTTCTTACCTGAGATGAGATACAAGTCCAATAAGTTACAGAGTTCCCTTCAGAATAGAGGCTAGTCACAATCTCTGAAAAGACTCAAAGCAAGCAGTTAGTAAAGGAGACTGCTATTGTTTAGTAGGTCCCAAAGTTGTAATTGATATTCATCATCTTCCTTTCCTACTAACTATTCTAGATTTTCCTAGTATTCTTACTGGTCTTGGTAAGGACACCCAGCCATTCATCCATGAGGTGTCTTGACCCTTGGTGGCCCTTGTTGGGTTGTGGTTTTCTTTAATTGCATATTAAGCATTATCTGGGTATAAAAGCACCAAATGACATACCTGCAAATACCCTGGTTACCAAATATCCTCCTCCTTGCCCTTATGTAACTTCTCATGATAATCAAGGTAAGTCTCTTTGCCATCATACCGACACTTTTCTTTGCTTGTTAGTTCATTGACATGAGGAACTCAAAATGGCCAAATTCATGACTTTCAGTTCAGTGGAATCCTTACTGTGATCCCTGACAAAAGTTTTGTGCCCCTGGGAATCCAAACCTCTAATTTAGCTACTGTAATGTTGTGAAGGAAAAGTTCAGTATGTGGATCACTGGAAGTGATGGTGAAGGTGACAACTTCTATCTGATTCCCAATCCATAAAGTCTAGCTATTACAACACTCTATGTAGGTCATTAGACTTCCCTGGTGGCTCAGTGGTAAAGAATCCACCTGCCAATGCATGCAGGAGATGCAAGTTCCATCCCTGGGTTGGAAGCTCCTCTGGAGAAAGAAATGGCAACCTACTCTGGTATTCTTGGTTGGGAAATCCCATGGACAGAGGAGCCTAGTGAGCTACAGTCTATGGGGTTGCAAAGAATCAGAATAGACTTAGTAACTGAGCACACACACATATAGGTCATTATTTTAACATATATAATATATGTTAATCTCAATCCATAAGATACTGACCCTTAACTGGCATTTTAGCTGGAGCATTAAAGACTAATCTACTACTTTATTGAACTGGCTGGGTGATGCAGTACCTGGTTAAACCAGCATATCCCATGATCATGGCCATGTGTCCATTGGTGTACCTTGTTTGACATAAAATAGGAGCTTTGATCCAAGGCAGTGCTATGTGGGAGACCATGTTAGGTTAGGCCTACTGTGAGCCCTTGGATAGTAGTGCCAGAGCAGATTTTATAGGCAGGAGGCACACATAGGAAGAGTACAAATTTTGGTGAAGACAAATTTCTGTCACCTCCAAAGTGCAAAGAATCTCATGTAATCGAGGGGCTCCAAGTAACTGGCTGATCTCCTTCAGAAACTGTGCCATATCAAGGGTTCAGACAGGTCTCTGCTGCTGGCATGCCAGGCAGGCATCATGGAGACCAGGTAAATCAGTCATGATGAGAGGAAGCCTATGCTTTGGGGACGCTGTGTCATTTCCATTCTCACCACACACTCTGTTCATGAGATCATTGCATCAGCACTGATTGGAGGAGGAGATGGGTTGGCTGATTTCACAGGACTTGACTGTTAAGGGTTGCTTCTATAGTAGATGACCTTTTGAGCATGAGGAGATACAAAGATCTGCATCTTCTGTGCCCACCTATGTGCCCATGGATCTGTTTATGTATCTTTTCACTAGACCTCCTTGTCTCAAGTCTTCCAGTTGTTTCTCCTTCCAACCAAGCCATCTGCTACCCAGGAGTCATGTATATATACAGCCAGGTTTCTTTTCCTTCGCCCACAGAAGATGATGAAGCATAATATTCCTTGTCTGCCCACTGGGAGTATTCACCACTGAGAAAATCTCCTTTAGTCACTCTTGAGTAGGACTTCAATGCAGCAGCAGGTTTTGGCTAATACTATCATACTACAGTTTTTACAAACCAGCCTGAGGTCTTTTTATTTTTTTCCCTTGGTTGGTTTAAGAACTCTTCTACCCTATGAGGTAATACATGTGAATTAGAATATAGGAATCAGTGAACACATGTTTGGTCCAGAGACATGGCAGTCTGGCTCACTTAGTATAATTGACTTGTGTTTTCTGGACCTGCTCCGCCTCAATCTGAAACGTGCCATTCGCACTGCATGATAGATTGCGGTTATGCACACTCAACCTTATAACTTGGTGGCTCTGATAAAACTCATGCCATAATGGGCAACTGTGGTAACACAGTTCCTTGATTTCATCTGGATTCAGTCTCCACTGTGCTTCGTCACTCAGTCATGTCCGACTCTTGTGATCCCGTAGGCTGTAGCCTGCCAGGCTCCTCTGTCCATGGGATTCTCCAGGCAAGAATACTGGAGTGGGTTACCATTGCCTTCTCCAGGGGATCCTTCTGACCTAGGAATCGAACCCAGGTCTACCTGCATTGCAGGCAGATTCTTTACCAATTGAGCTATGAGGGAAGCTAAGAGCATGTCAGATGTCTCACCAGGTGGGGCTTGTGGAAGATTCCACTAAATACCCCTATACACTATGGATACCTCTCTCTGCCACTGGTTTATATGGTCTAAGGACATGACAGCCTGTACCCACAGTCTATATATGCCACAGAGGCTGTTCTTTTTGAAAGCCTTCAAAGTCACCTGATAATGAATCAAAGCAGTCTTCCCAAGGGCAGTTCTTATACCAATGCAAATGGTAGGTGGAATGAGACACGAGAATGTATCATTTATCTCAGAGAAAATGTCTCAACCTGCCCCAGACCACCAGCACTGTAAAAACTTTAATATTAAAAACTTTAATATAAGGATTAAAGCAGAATCCTTAATCTTCATGGAATTTCTTATTTATTGCACTGATGTTTTCCTTAGGCCATCTACAGTAGGGCTACTGAAAATGTGTAGACTTGTGCTAGTTTGTGAACTGTTTATTACTGCCATGCAACTAGATGAATGCAGAAATTGAGAGGTCTGCTTTTAGAAAATTCTGTAACAATTTGACATTGCTGTGCTATCTAAGTTCATGATTGGTGGAGTGTTTTGTTTTACCAGGTTAGACCAGTGTGGGTGTTTTTGAACTCACATAAACTTGTGTATATGGTTTATAATATTTTAAGTTAGTCAATTGTAATTCCTGTGTATAAATCATAAATGTATTTCTTTTATTAAAAGATAATCTCAGTTTAAGTATAATTTTATGGGATTAGAGTATTGGGGTTGTATCATGAAGAACTGAAGAGTGATTTTGAAAGTATAGTATCACTTGTTTCATTTTGAAGAAAATTTAAAAATAAATACCCTGAGCTTAGTTGAAATGATTTAAAAATCTCTTCTTTCATTTCTGGCCACTAGCCTCTATAAAATTGGTTCCTTTACTGTGAGTTGTACAATTAAAAAAATTATAGAAATGGTTTATAGGAGCCTGCTAGGCTCCTCTGTCTATGGGGTTTCTCAGGCAAGAATACTGGAGTGGGTTGCCATTTCCTTCTCCAATGCATGAAAAGTGAAAAATGAAAGTGAAGTCACTCAGTCGTGTCCAACTCTTCGTGACCCCATGGATTGCAGCCCACCAGGCTTCTCCGTCTGTGGGATTTTCCAGGCAAGAATACTGGAGTGGGGTGCCATTGCCTTCTCTGACACTGTGCACTACACTTTAGCAAAGAGTTAATAAAACCCTTTTGAAATATAATGTCTGTGTATTGCTGCCCTGACCATGTAAATGCACACTATTTTTTCAACTTTCCTATTGATGGGGATCAAGAACACATTTGCCAAATCATTAGCTGTAAGTGTTCTGCCAGATGCCAAAATAACCACAGAATGACTTGATAGGCTCAGTGGATTCACTGTGGGTAGACTTGAGCCTAAACTCTATTTATCATCTGTCCTCCAAAACCTCTAGTCCAAACTGGCTGCCACATCAGCTGCAATTGGGGCTACCACCTGGTTAAGTTTAGTCATCAACCATTATCTGTCATGATCAGCCGTGTTTTCACAGGGCTGAGATAGGCAATTGAAAAGGAATAGGATGTGGACTATCACCCTCATACCTTTATGGTGGTGGGAACTTCTGCAATATCCCAGTTAACGGCACTATTTCTGATATACTATCTTTATCAGAGGTGAGAATCATGGGTTTCCACTTGATCCCTTTCCCTCATCTTAATAACCTTTAATCCATAGGCCAGGGAAACAATAGAAGGGCTCTGCCAGATGTCAGAATAACTACAGAATGACTTGATAAGCTCAGTGAACTCACTGTGGGTGGACTTGAGCCTAAACTCCATTCATCATCTGTCCTCCAAAACCTCTACTCTTTTTCTTCCAATTTTATTGATTGTATAATTGATACATATCACTCTACAAATGTAAGGTATACAGCATAATGATGTGACTTACATACTTCATGAAATGATTGTATGGAATATCTTTCCATCCCCTCACCTTTGGACAGTGTGTGTCTTTAGATCTGTCTTTTGTAGGCGGCATATATGTGGGTTTTGTTTTTGTATCCATTCAGCTCCTCTATATCTTTTGCTTGGAGCACTTAGTCTATTTACATGTAGAGTAATTATTAAGTATGTGCTTATTGCCGGTTTGTTAATTTTGGTAGATTGATTTTGTATCTTTTTTGTTCCTTCTTATTTTGCTCTCTTCCTTTGTGATTTGGTGACTATCTTTAGCATTATGTTCGAATTCCTCTCCCTTTTATATGTATTAAAGATTTTTGGTTTGTGGTTTCCCTGAGATTTATATATAGCCGTTTACATGTATATGATTAAGTTGCTAATCTCTTAAGTTTGAATGTATTTTAACAGCCCTTCATATTTACTTCTCCTCTACCTCACGTTTATTGTTTTTGACATCATATTTTACATTTTATTTGTTTTTTGTATCCCTTAACTACTTATTGTGGACATAGATGATTTTTATTACTTTTGTCTTTTAACCTTCCAACTAGCTTTATATGTGGTTAATTTATTACTTTTATTGTATATTTGCCTTTTTCAATGAGATTTTCTCCCTTTCATAATTTTATTTCTAGTTGTGGCCTTTTCTTTTCCACTTAGATAAATTTCTTTAACATTTCTTGTAAAGTTGGTTTGGCGGTACTGAATTCTTTTAGCTTATGCTTGTGTGTAAAATTTTGGATCTCCAAATCTGAGTGAAAGCCTTACTAGAGGAAATGTACCTGGTTGCAGGTTTCCCCCTTCATCACTTTAAATGCATCATGTCACTTCTTTATGGCCTGAAAAGCTTCTGTTGAGAAGTCAGCTGATAGAATTATGAGAGTTCTTTGGTATATAAGTTGTTGCTTTTCCCTTGCTGCTTTTAATATTCTCTATTTACATTAAGTTTTTGCCATTTTAATTACAATTGTGTCTTGATGTGATTCTCTTCAAGTTGATCCTGTTTGGGACTCTCCGTGCTTCCTAGGCCTAGGTATCTGTTTCCCCTCCTAGGTTAGGGAAGTTTTCAGCTATTATCACTTCAAATATGTTTTCTGCTCCCCTTCCCCCTCTTTTCTCCTTCTGAGACTTATATAATATAAATATAGTACATCTGGTGGTGTCCTTGACTATATCTTATAGTGTCTTAATTTTTAAAGTTCGTTTCTCCATTCAGCTTCAGTGGTTTTGACAACTTGTCTTCCAGTTCATTTCATTGATCTAGTCTTCTGAATCATCCAATCTACTGTTTATTCCTTCTACTGTAGTTTTTATTTCAGTTATTACATTCTTCAGCTCTACTTGGTTCCTATTTATATTTTCAACCTTTTAAAAATTTCACACTTTTCACCCAATATCCATTTTTCTCCTGAATTATTTAAGCATATTTATGATCATTTTCTTGAACTCTTTAATAGGTAGGTTGCTTATTCCACTTAGTTCTTTTGTGGTTTATCATGTTCCTTCATTTGGAACATATTCCTCTGTCACCTCATTTTGCCTAACTAGCTATTTTTATTTCTATGTATTTGGAAAGCTGATTATACTTCCTGATCTTGGAGAAATGGCTTCTGTATGAGATGTCCTATGGGTCCTAGCAGTGCACTCCCCTCTGGCAACTTGAACTATATGCTCTAGGATTGCCCTCTATGTGGGCTGTGTGGACCCTTCTGTTGTGGTGGGCTGACTACTTTGGGCATGGCTGGCTCCTGGTCTGGTTGGTTGCCAGGCTTTGTTTTGTGTTGAGGCTGCTGGCCACTAATGGACAGGGCTGGGTCATGAGGCAACTGACTGTAGAGCTCCAGGTGTTCTGGGATGATTGCTGGCCTCTAGTATGTGGAGCAGGGTCCTGGGCTGGGTGGTTGCAAGGCCTGGGGGTACCAGGGCTGGTGTTGACCCAGTGGTGGGCAGAGGAGGGCTCAAAGGGATCCTGGGCCTAGGGCCAGCTCACTGGTAGGTGAAGTTGTGTTCTGGGACCTGTGGTTTCGGGGCCCCGGGATACTGGATTTGCTGTTGGCCCACTGGTGGTTGGCAATTCAGATTTTCTGAAGCAGCCTGCTTGCTGGTGGGTGGGGCTGTGTTCCCTACCCCGCAGTTACCTGGTTGGTATGAGGTGTCCTAGTACTGATAGGTGCTGGTAGGCTAGTGGGTTGGGCCAAGTCCTAGTGATATTAAGCTAGAAGGAGAATTCCAAAATGGTACTTGCCAGCACCAGTGTTCTTACGGTAGAAGAAACTCCCTCCAAAAGGCTTAAGCCAGTGTTTATGTCCCCAGGGTGAGCCAGTTACTTCCTGCCTTTTTAAGAGTCTTTCTAAGATCAGCAGGTGGGTCTGACCTAGACTTCTTTCAAGTTACTGCTTCTGTCCTGGGTCTCGGAACATGAGAGATTTTCCCTGGTGGCTCAGATGGTAAAGTCTCTGCCTGCAATGCGGAAGATCCAGGTTCAATCCCTGGGTCAGGAAGATCCCCTGGAGAAGGAAATGGCAACCCACTCCAGTATTCTTGCCTGGAAAATTCCATGGACAGAAGAACCTTGTAGTCTATAGTCCACAGGGTCGCAATGAGTCAGACACAACTGAGTGACTTCCCTTCCCTTCACTTTAAGAGTGGGGTCTTTATTTCCTACAGTCCCCTGGCTGTCCCCAAAGTAAGCCCTGCTGTCCTTCAAATCAAAGGTTCTGAGGGCTCATCTTCCTGCACAGGACCCCTGGGCTGGGGAGAGCCTCTGCAATCATAATTATCCTCCCATTGTGGGTTTTTAACCTGAGGCTATGGGTCTTGACTGTACCTCATTTTCGCCCCTTCTGTGTAGCTTGTTGTGGTTCCTTCTTTATATCTTTAGTTGTAGAAGCTTTTTTTCTGCTACTCTTCAGGTCTTTCTCATCAATAGGTGCTCTGTTAATAGTTGTAATTTCGGTGAGCCTGTGGGAGGAGGTGAGCTCATGATCTTCCTACTCTGCCATCCTGGCCCCCACCTCACCCCCAGAACCTCTACTCTAATCAAGATTTTGATCGCATTTTGAGTTCCCTGGTATCAGAGTCAGCTCAAATCCTGCATCTAATGGTCCTTGAACAGTTAAGGTATTTCCTTTTCCCTGGGGTGTGATCATCCTGGCAAACGCCTCATGTCACTCTGGAGAAGGATTGTCGTAGTACAGACTGTATATACTTGTGATGACACTGTAGGATCTTTCCACAGTATAATCTAGACTCCATTTCATCTGTGGGTTTGGGTGTGAAATGGGGTGAAGGCCTAGAAATTTCCACTATGATAGCTGATGGCAGCCTTCTGCTTTCCAACATTTGATTAAAAAAAAAAAAAAGATATAAAAGCAGCATGGTACCATAGGGAACTTTCTTTTTCTTCGTGATCAGTTAACCAATACCACAGATCCCTTCTATTCAACCCACTCACTGCTTCCCCTACCCCAATGGCTTCAGACCTTGCAAATTCTTTTGGTAATTGCATCCATTTTGCTGTTGATGTTTAAGTGTTGATACTTGTCCTATGTCATATAAAATCCCATGACCCCCTAATTGCATTAGTGAAGGTTCAGTCAGAGAAGCTGAATAAGAGGAAATACATATCAGGAGATTTATTATAAGGAATCGGCACACATGATTATAGGGGTTGGCTAGGCAAGTCTGGAATCCATAGGGATTCTATCAGGAAAGGTAGGCTGGAACTCTCAGCCACGAGCTAAAGCTGCCGTCTACAAGCGGAATTTCTTCTCTCAGCGAAGCCTCAGTCCTGCTTTTAAAGCCTTTCAACTGATTAAATTAAAACTACTCTGATTATCTAGGATCCACAGAATATCTTTACACCAACTTCTAGATAACTGGGGACTGCAGCCTAGCAAGCTGACATGTTGAAATGATCATCACAGACCACCCCCTGCCTACTTGGTACCCATACATAGCTCCTCAAACCTAGTATCCAAATAAAGACAATAATGATGTCCTACTTCTGTCTAACATGAAAGAACTATCCTGAGAACAAACAAAAACATACCAATATTTTCCACAGAAGAGATTTCAAAGTCCTTGCATGCTGTTCACCATTCTTTGTCTTGTATCTTAAATACTGAGGTATAAAGTTAGCAACTATTAATATATCTGTTGTTAGATGAGATAAGGGAATAAGAAAAGAAAAATATTATATGCCATATTTATGTAGTTTCATCCATATTTATTTATATTTATCATAACAACAATAATATATTATAAATATGTATAATTTATATATTATATATACATTACATATAAATTACATATTATATATTGTTGTTGTTCAGTCACCCAGTTGTGTCTGACTCTTTGTGACCCCATGGACTGCATCACGCCAGGCCTGTCTGCCCCTCTCCATCTCCTGGAGTTTTCCCAAATTCATTATAAAAATATCACTTTATGGAAAATAGAAGAGGAAAAAGTAAAAGACATTGACAGATTTTCTTTTCTTGGGCTCCAAAGTCACTGCAGATGGTGACTGCAGCCATGAAATTAAAAGACACTTACTCCTTGGAAGGAAAGCTATGACAAATGTAGATAGCGTATTAAAAAGCAGAGACATCACTTTGCTGGCCTATATAGTCAACTATGGTTTTCCACTAGTCATGTATGGATGTGAGGGCTGGACTATAAAGAAGGCTAAGTGCTGAGGAATGAATGCTTTCGAATTGTGCTGGAGAAGACTCTTGAGAGTCTGTTGGACAGCAAGGAGACCAAACCAGTCAATCCTAAAGGAAATCAACCCTAAATATTCATTGGAAGGACTGCTGTTGAAGCTGAACCTCCAACACTTGGCCACCTGATGCGAAGAACTGACTCATTGGAAAAGACCCTGATGCTGGGAATGATTGAAGGCAAAAGGAGAAGAGAGGGCAGAGAGATGAAATGGTTCAATGTAGTATGAATTGAATCAATATAATATGCATTGATGCAATGTAGTATATATTGATGTAACGTAGATAGCATCACTGACTCAATGGGCATGAATTTGAGCAAACTTCAAGAGATAGTGAAGAACAGGGAAGCCTGGCATGCTCTAGTCCATGGGATTGCAGAGTTGGGCATGACTTAGTGACTGAAAAACAACAATTTATTATAAATATAATACACTTAAATGTAAAATTAAATATCTATATTAAAATATTTTGTGCAAATATTATATATATTTCATAACAAGGAAGAAACACTTATGACTATTAATAGTGTTTGTTTCTAAAACTGGTCATATGCTCATAGGTAGTATGTTAACTTCCTTCTCCTACTCATTTTACATTCCTTTTGTCCTTAACAAGCACTTT
The DNA here is from genome assembly GCF_027580195.1 of Bos mutus. Classification (NCBI taxonomy): domain Eukaryota; kingdom Metazoa; phylum Chordata; class Mammalia; order Artiodactyla; family Bovidae; genus Bos; species Bos mutus. The sequence continues at coordinate 52,936,573 of NC_091631.1, forward strand.
AGCTGGTCTGACTTCTTTGCCTCATGAGGTGACCCAAATCTTCATCCTTGAAGTGTCTGGGCCATTAGTAGTTCTGCTTGAACTAAGTTGTGGCAGTTTTCCATTGAATTTAGTCACAGCACATGGGAGTACTAAGACAGCCCTAAAGGATTTCCTGTATCCCAGACATACTTTCTCCATTATTGTAGTGGCAACCTAGTTCTTCCTAATAATTAGGATCAATCATCCTACTAGTATGGTGACCCACTTCTGTGCTTGTTGATTCAGAGATGTGAGGAGCCCCAAGTGCCTGAGTGGTCCAGTTCAGTGGAATCATTGTTGCATCTCCTAGTGGGGTCTTGTCGTTAGGGGTAATAGCTAATAGAGCCAGTCCTATTTCCACTCTTTGCTTCCTAGATCCATGAAGCCTCACTATGGAGAACCAGCACCATATACTAGATGCTGATTTACAGCACGTACAGCCTTTTGCAGACCTTTGCTCCAGCTCCACAAGGTCTTTCCACTTAGCTGGAAAGCATCAAGTCAGATGCTTCAGGACAATGCAGAACATGGTAAGACCCGTGAGTTCCATGAGTGCAGGCCCATTACTGCGCTTCATTTGCTGTGAAGTGAGTTCCTTGATAAGAAGCAATGCTGTGTACAGTACCATGATGGTAAATAAGAATTTTATAAATCCATGAATGGTAGTTTTGTTAGAAGCATTGGGGGCAGAGAAAGTAAATCCTTGTCCAGAGTAAGGGTCTGTTCCAGTAAGAACAAAAGGTGTGCCTTGCATAGTGAAAGTGGTCCAATGTCATTAATCTGCCACTAGGCAGCTGGCTGATTATCCTGGTGAATTGTGCCATATCAAAAACTTGTGTTGGTCTTTGCTGATGGCAGATGGGGCACTCCGCAGTGGCTGTAGTCTTGTCAGCCTCAGTGAATGAAGCCCATGTTGCTGAGGGCATGCGTCACCTCCATCCCTGAATGATGACCACTTTGTTCATGAGCTATTTAGCCATGAGGAAAGAAGCTTGCTGGTATCTGCAGAGAGATGATCCTATCTACTAAATTATTAAAATGTCCTCTGCCGAGGTTGCCTTTTGGTGAGCACTCATATAACTTCACATTATCTCCCATTCAGAGAGGTCTATTCACACACCTATTTCCCAAACCTCCTTGCCATTAATCTTCCAATTGTGTTACTTCCAGGTTGCTGACCACCCAACCAAATCACTGACCACAGCCCAAGACTGGTATAGACTTGTACCTCTGACCATTTCTATTTCCAGGCAACACGAACAATCAGGTGCAAAGTTCTGCCCACTGGGAGGACTTCTCACCACTGTCCTTCTGGAATGTTCCAGAAAAGGGCATTTCATACTACACCTGTCTATTCTGAGGCAGTGCCTGTATATCATGCAAAATCATCTGTAGACTAGGTTGTGTTTTCTCTTTCTCAGCTGGCCATGGAATACTCCCCATGCAGCCAAGGTGTAGGCCCAGGGAAAGAAATTTATGTAGAAGGAATAGGGGCCAACCTCATGCAACTTACTTTCGACTTTCTCACCTGCGTGAGCCTGATCTCATATACACCATTTCCATTTGGTAATAGAGTGCTAGTGGGCACACACAACTTTATGGCTTGGTGAGTCAGGTAACACCCAGTTCATCATGGTAGCCCAGGTGGCATGCATAATAACCCATGGTTATTCTGGTGGCCCACAGTTAAGTGCTCAGTCTTTACTGAGGCTCAGCAAGAAGCCAAAAGGGATGTCTCAAAAGGACAATAGTTATTCTTAAAAGATGTCATGGCTTTGCTCCACAATCTTAAGGCTCTTACAGATACCCATCAAAGGTTTCACACAGCATCTCTGTCCCCTGCTGACATTTCAGCCTCCATTGGCTCTTCTGGATCACGTGGCTCAATCTGCAGAAGAGCTTGGTTCTGCGGTGGAGTCTTCCTTTGTTCTGGGTCCACTCAAAACTAGTAGATTTTGGGGTCACTTGGTTAGAGGGTTAGAAAAGCATTCCCAAATGAGGGATATTTTGGCTTCAAAATCCAGAGACCTGCTAGATGTTATGCCAGTTCTTTTTTGTGTGTGTGGTAGAAGGGTTCAGATGCAACAATTTTTCCTTTGCTTCAGAAGGGATATGTAGACATACCCCACAGTACTGGACCCCTAGAAATTTTACTGGTAGAAAAACTTCTGAATTTTTGTGGGATTTATTTCTCATGTTCTTTTTTGAAATTTTTATTTTATTTATTGGCTATGCTTGGTCTTCGTTGCTACATGCAGGCTTTCTCTAGTTGCTGTGAGCAGGAGCTACTCTTCATTAACGTCGCACGTGCTTCTCATTGTGGTGGCTTCTCTTGTTATGGAGCACAGGCTCTAGGGGCACAGGCTCCATTAGTCATGGCACACAGGCTCAGCAGTTGTGGCTAGCAGGCCCTAGAGCACAGTTTTGGTAGTTGCGGCACATGGGCTTAGGTGCTCCACAGCATGTGGAATCTTCCCAGGCCAGGGATTGAACCTGTGTCCCCTGCATTGGCAGGAGGATTCTTATCCACTGCACCAACAGGGAAGTCCCTATTTCCTATCTTCTGACATGCAAATATCTTACCAATATGTCTAGGAGAGTTGCTACTTCCTGTTCACCAGGTCTATTAATATTATCAATGCAATTGACCAGTTTAATGTCCTATGGAAGGGAAAGGTGATCAAAGTTCACTGTGAACTAAATTATGACATATTCCTGGAGAGTTGTTATACCCCTGTGGTGGGACAGTAAATGTATATGACTGGCCTACACCAGCTGAAAGAAAATTGCTTCTGGTGGTCCTTACTAACAGGTATAGAGAAAAAAGCCTTTGCCAGCTCAATAGCTACATGCCAGGTACCAGGGGATATATTAATTTGCTCAAGCAACAAAACCACATCTGGAAGAGCAATTGCAATTGGAGTCATCACCTGACTAAGTTTATAATAATCCACTGTCATTCTCCAAGATCCATCTGTTTTCTGCTTAGCTAAGTTAAATGGGGATGGGGTGGGAATCACTACACCTGCATCGTTCAAGTCCTTAATGGTAACACTCATCTCGGCATTTCCTTCAGGGATGCTGTCTTACTTTTGGTTCACTATTTGTGTAGGTATAGGCAGTACTTGTGGCTTCCCCCAGGCACTTCCTGCTAGAAAAACCCTCTCTCTGTAGGATGGGGAACCAATATGGGGGTTTTGCCAGTTACTGACCTTGGATTCCAGTTGTGTATTCCAGAGATGGGGAAATAACCACAGACTGGGTTCAAGGATTCACTGAGCCTTCAAAGACCCACTAGTCCCACTATGAAAGGGACCTGAACTAAACTTCCATGGATAAGCTCTTAGTCTACTGGTGGGTCACACATTTGGGATCTCTAGAAATTAGTGTCAATTTAGAGCCAATGTCTAGCAATCTCTTAAAGATACAATTATTTCTCTTCCTCCAAAGCACAATCACTCAGGTAAATGTCTATATGCCCCTTTGGAGAAGACTGGGAGGAAGACTAACAGGATAGGTATTTAGCAATGAAGCAAAGTGGACCCAGGCTCCCTTTTATTCAAAGTATTCTAAGTCTATAAACTGACTCAAGTCTGGGATTGACTGAGGGGCTGTGACCATGTTTCTGTCTTTCATGTTGGACTTCTGTTCATAGAGCTAGAACTCCTCCGCTTATAAGAATTTAATGGACTATATATCTGTTTCTCTTCTAGGGGCATCATGATCAACTAGTTAGTTCCATGGGTCTCTGAGAGTCAGAAAGATTCTGATTACTGCTTTGACTTTGCTGTCCATCACAGTAACCATGCCCGCCTGGTCTCTGGCAGTTAATGTCACTGCTGCCTAGTATTCCATTATATCCATTCCATTTAGAGATCCTTGTTCAACAGTACCAGTTCTCATTGTAATTTCCAAACCACAGAGAAGGGTGACTAATGAACTCTTTAATGACACTGGGATTTTCTCATAAATGGATTTCTCATAGTTGTGGGGAAAGGCATGTCCTTTAGACCCTCCTGGGGTGGGTGAATAGGTCCTACATAATTTTGGGTTGGCCAGAAAGTTCATTAGGGTTTTTCTGTAACACCTTACCAAAAAACCCAAATGAATTTTTTTTGCCAATTCAGTAAATTCACTTTAATATTCCCATCTCCTTAAGTCTTTAGATACTTTCCTCCACTGTATACCAAGGCATTTCAGCTTAATTTATGTAGACCATGTTTGCATCCATGTTTCAGTCAACTAACCAAAGAAGCTGACAGAGCCCTTCCTAGCCCTTCAAGCTAATATAGAATCCAGAATCTCTGCTTAGTGGGCCCAAATAAATAAATGTGGCCTGACCCAACTTTATGTTCCTTTTACCTTGCTCCTACACATAATATTCATTTCCACACATATCCCCCAGATTTCTGTGGTTCAATTGCTATGTCGTGTCCAACTGTTTGCGACCTCAGGGACTACAGCATGCCAAGCTTCCCTGTCCTTCACTAACTCCTGGAGTTTGCTCAAACTCACGTCCATTGAGTTGGTGGTACCATCCAACTACTCATCCTCTGTCACCCCCTTGTCCTTCCCTCAATTTCTCCTAGCATCAGGGTCTTTTCCAGTGAGTCAGCTCTTCACATCAGGTGGCCAAAGATTTGGAGCTTTAACTTCAGCATCAGTCCTTCAATGAATATTCAGGGTTGATTTCCTTTAGGATTGACTGGTTATAGGATTGAAAGAAAAGATGTTTGGCAGGGGTCCTAAGGAGAATCATCAATGCCTTTCAAGGCAACTACATTAGAACAGACCATTGTGGGTTCTTCAGACAAAAACCCAGCAAACTTTCTTAATGTAAGGAGGAAATGTAAGAATTGCTTCTATAAGGAAGACTTCACAGAATGTAGGGACCCTTAATTTCACTGGGAACTTCTCATATGTCCCCAGTCCAATTTTCAGGATCTCATTTCTTCTCAATCCATATCCTAGTTTTACCATGGGATGCCCTGCAAGGTTGGAAATACAATTTGTACAGTAATTCAGCCACTCACAGGATACCACTCTGGGTTTGATTTTCAGAAAGCTCAGCATAGGAGATAAGGGTTTCTTTCAGGGAGGAGATAGAATGTTCCTGGATTTTGTTCTAAGCTCAATAGGAACTTTGGAGAGGTTAAGGCAGGGTGGTGACATGTAGTGACTTATAAGCAAAGAAAATTTCTTTAGCCCCTGTGTTAAAGATGACTTGTAGGAGAAAATGAAGACATTATTGTTGTAGTCCTCCCATAAGATGGTAGTGGGTTGGACCAGAGTTGCAGCAGTAGAGGTGAGAAGCAGTGAGTCAGTGTGGGGTATACTTTGAATGTACAGTCAACAGGAATTGCTGATAGATTGGTTGTGAAGGTAGCAGAAAGAAACAGAGATGTCTTCTAGATGCTTGGCTTGAGCATCTGAGTAGATGCTGGGACATTAACTCACATGGAAAATATGATAGTTACAGGTTTGAGGGTGGGAAGAATCAAGAACTAATGATGAGAAATCTTTTAGACATCATTGTGTGGATGTCAAGTAGGCAGTTGAATTCTGCCACTCACTTATCTACCCACTCTCAACAGGCTTCTGCTCTTGTACAGCCCTATTCAAATGTCACCAAATTATACTCAAAATGTCCTTTAGAGGAATTCTTTTTCTGACACAGGACACAAGCCATTATCACACATTGCATTCAGTTGTGAGATTGCGTCTGTTTCTTGAATCTGGAACAGTAGTTCTTTAGCCTTTCTTTATCTTTCATGACCTTGACAGTTTTGAAGAGTGCTGGACAGCTGGTGTGTAGAATGTCCTTCTGTTTGGATTTCTATTTGGATATGTGTGATGGTTTCTTCCTGGTTAACTTCAGATTAAACATTTCTGGCAGGTGTATTAGATAAATTCTGTTGCATCCATTTCAGTGCATTGTATCAAGAGGCATAGGGTGCCTCTTTGCCCTGTTTTTGGTCTTGTTTAATTTGATTACTTTGTCAAGTGCTGCCTCCCAAGTTTCTCTACTGGAAGTACATCATTTCCTCATTTGTAATTAATAAGCAATCTATGGGGAGATACTTTAAGATTGTCAATATCCTGCTGCTGCTACTGCTGCTGCTAAGTTGCTTCAGTCATGTCTGAGTCTGTGCGACCCCATAGACAGCAGCCCACCAGGTTCCCCAGTCCCTGGGATTCTCCAGGCAAGAACACTGGAGTGGGTTGCCATTTCCTTCTCCAATGCATGAAAGTGAAAAGTGAAAGTGAAGTCACTCAGTCGTGTCTGACTCCTAGCGACCCCATGGACTGCAGCCTACCAGGCTCCGTCATCCATGGGATTTTCCAGGCGAGAGTACTGGAGTGGGGTGCCATTGCCTTCTCCGGTCAATATTGTAGTCCTCACCAAATTTTTACTCCATGGTTTTAGCATCCCAATGGTTCTTGCCTAAAATTTTAATTATTCCTTTGAAATTTGCAAAATAATGATTTTTGAATAAGCAATTCCTCCTGCATCTATTAGTTATCATTCTGCTGAAAAGAATAGCTGCCAGACTTTATTGAAATGATATATGTCTCTCTTACCAAACTAAGAGCTCCCTGAAAGCAGGCAGTATTTTATTCAAGCTAATACCAATACTGCATGCAAAGTCGATGCCCAATAAATACATATAAAATGAGCAGTACTAAAGTCACCCTTCAAGTGAGGAATTTATTAAAAATACATCCTTCAGGGGCTTCCTGGTGGTCCAGTGGTTAAGAATCCATCCACCTGCCAATGCAAAAGACATGGTTTTGATCCCTGGCTGTGGAAGATCCCACATGCCTTGGGGCAGCTAAGCCCATGCACCACAACTGTTGAAGCCTGTGTACCCTAGAGCCCTGTAACAAGAGAAGCCGGCGCAATGAGAAGCCTGTGCACCACAGCTAGAGGAGCCCCCACTCACCACAACTAGAGAAAGCCTGCACACAGCAGTGAAGACCAAGTGCAGCCAAAACCGAAAGTAAACAAACTAATTAATTTAAAAAAATCTTCTTCAGAGGTTTCTGTGAGGTCAAAATGAGATTCTGTACATGAGGGAGCTTTGTAACGTGTAATAGGTTTTGCAGACGTGAGCTGTGATCTTTGCTACGGACTCAAGCCACACCCATCTCAGTGCACATGGTTATTTAGCCCAAGTCTTTAGTCCAGCAAGAGGAGGGAAGTTGGTTGGAACGACTGCCAAAATCAACCTCTGAGAAACTGGAGGCAGTGGCAGATTCTCCCTAAAACCTTTATCCTCCTCTCTTTCTATCCTGCCTTCTTTCTTTTTCGACTTAAGGAAAGGACTGGGTGGTGCCGATGCTTTGTTGATTCCCTCTTCTTGCTCCCCCCCACCCACCCCCTACGCGCTCCTGCCACACCACTCTGCCTGTCTCTCCCACTCCCTATTTTCTAGAAAAGCAGAAACTTTCTTGCAGCTGTCAGGCTTCTTTCCCTGAAGAATATCTCTAATCGCCCCGCCTGATTGGGTCTCGTTAGCGGGCTGGTGGCATTGATTGTACTCAATCAGCACCCTCCTGCCCAGCTGGGAAAATGTCCCATTTATTCTTCCATTTTATCTACTCTTTCTTCTACAACTATTTTATATTTTTTCTGGGATTTAAAAAAAAAGCAGGCCCAAAGACCAAAAATTTCCACTGCCCCTGGTTACAGAACTCTGTGATTTTACTTTGTGCAAAGCTTTCCTGCTCTTTGTATCCCAGGAAATTTCTGGAAGTTCCCAGTGGGATCTATGGGGACACTCACACTCTCCTCCCTGACCCTCACCTGTCAGCAGTAAAACAAAGGTAAGAATTTACATACCCATAAGGGGTTGGGGGAAAATGCCCTGGAGTAGGAAATGGCAACCCACTTCAGTATTCTTGCCTGGAAAATTCCATGGACAGAGGAGCCTGGCAAGCTACAGTCCATAGGGTCACAAAGAGTCAGACATGACTAAGCAAGCAGGCACATATGCAAGACTGAAGAAATAAATTTGCACGATAAACTCTTTTGTGCCTTACAACAATCCTGTAGCACAAACGTTGTGTAGCACTCTGGCATCCCCATTTTGTGGGAGAGAAAACTGAGGTATAGAAAAGGGACTTGCTGAGCTCATACGTCTCGGAAGTAGCAGAGCCGAGATTCAAACCCAGGTAACTGACTCCAAAGTACTGCACTAGTCCAACCCTCCAAGCCCTACCCTCAGTCCAGGTGGTGGCTGCCTCACCCGCTGGCAGGAAGTGTTCTGATCCTGGCAAGGCCAGGGTGCCCTGGCATGGCCAGCAGACGCCACTCTGCCTACGGGTGGAACAGGTAGACTTTTAGGGGATCCAAGTCCCCACCCAAGTCTCTCGCTTGCTGATCCAACACAGTGGGGAGGCACACGTCACCTGTGCATTAAGGGACCTGAAGAAGTGGGTCAGCTTCACCCTGGTGGGAGAAAAGGAAAGAAGGGGAAATAATTCAGATCACAACGGGAAATTCCTCGAGGCAGGTCAGATCCAGGCGGGGCACAGAGACTCTCAGGAGTCCTTTTCTCCCTCTGGCATTTGGTACGTGAAGCGGCCTCACGTGACCGATTAGCCACCAGAACTGACATCTCAAGACTTGGGCCCAAGTTCCAGGATTTTGGCCTGCTCACTGTGTCACCTTGGACAAATACTTATAGTATCTGTGTCCAATAAAGGTAGTATGGAGACTGAGAAGATGGAAGCCAAAGATCATCCTAATGTCCCTAAAAGATGATATGGAAATCTGAAGATGCAGTAGACACAGGGTCCATATTAGATCAGAGTTCTCAGAGTTCTGTGCTTGCATGCTAAGTCACTTCAGTCATGTCCAACTCTTTGTGACCCCATGGACTGTAGCCCGCCAGGCTCCTCTGTCTGTGAGATTCTCCAGGCAAGAATACTGGAGTGGGTTGCCATGTTCTCCTCCAGGGCATCTTCTGACCCAGGGATCAAACCCGCATCTCTAATGTCTCCTGCATTGGCAGGCAGGTTCTCTACCAGTAGTGCCTAGAGCTCTATGGTCCTGCAAAATTTCTCTCAAGATTGAAAAGAAAAATGGGAACACATTGGTGTGATTCCACTTCTCATGCTCTGATCTAGACATTTCCAGCCAGATGGCAAACTGCTTGTCCGCATGCATCAGCCCTTTCCCCTTTGTTCACGCTGGTGGTATTTGTGTCATATGGCTCATTCTATCCTCAGTTCGCTGATGTCTGGTTATGGCTTCTTTATTGGTCACTATATTTCAAAATAATGTCAAAACAAATCTTTTTTTTTTCCCTCTCCTCCCAGTAAACCTTTTATGTTCCACACAAATATAACATCACAGAAAGGAGAACTTTTTCCTGCCTCCCACCCACTATGAGCATTTTAGTCATATCGCTGAAAACTTGCCCCAGCTTTCTCATTAGCAAGATGGAATGATAATATCTCATGAGATTGTTATGAGTGGAGTGACTGAATATAACCGTGTTCTTTAAGAATGAAAAGCACTATATAGATGTCAGGGATTGTTTGTACTAATTCTATGCACTTCCTCACATTTTAGTGTTTCATATTTGTTTGTCTTATCAGTCTTACTTGCCTGTAAGTAACTGAAGGGTAGGGGAGCCTATCTTATTAATATCAGGGTAGGCATATTAATCTCAGTGTATAGCATATTGCCTGGAACAGAGCAGGTGTTTAATATATAATGAGTGGATGGATGAATGGATGGATATTGAGTGGATGGATGAATGGATGGATGGATGGATGGATGCATGGATGGATGGATGCATGGATGGATGGGTACTTGGGATTAGAAGATAAGATCATTGAGCTGAAAAGGGGATATAAGATTTGTTCAACAAAAATTACAGTTATAGTTTACCTTTAACCCTCAACTACCATCTGTGAGGTGGGTATTATTATTCTCACTTTACAAATGAGGAAGCTGAAGCTCAGAAAAACTCAGGCTAGTAAATTGTGGAGCTGGGATTCAAGCCAGATTCATTTCTAAACTTAAGACCTCTTTCGTGAAGGCAGAGGACAAAGGATTGCAGAAGAGCAGAATTTTCTATCAACATCCTATCGTTCTATCAACATCAACATTCGAGTCTCTGGACATACTCTGGTCTTTTCAAATTATGTGAACCAACGCATTGGCTGTTTTGTTTCTATTCATTTAAGTTGAGACTCTGTCATTTGCAACCAAAGAACCTTGATTAATACTCTCCTCCCTATCCATTTTCCCATGGCGTATTTTTTTATTTTATTCTAGCATCAAGTGTCTCTGCCTGATAGTGCAATTATTTATGCATATCTTTCTCTCTACTAGACCTGGAGACCTTGGAAGGTGTGGGCCATATCTTATTTATTCACTGAAGCCCATCTTTGTTGTGAGCTCTTTACTGGGTACCAGCAATGTTTATTGATGATATTCAATAGGCATGTCTGTGTTTTAACCATTATACTGTACAGCTCTTTTATTCTTGGGGATTCGTCTTGATTTTATGGGACTTACTACGCACCTACTATGTGCTAAGACCTGTACTATCAGATTTTGGACAGACATCACACTATCTCTATTTTAGCTCTCATCGGTCTCCCAGAACAAGTAGCATTTGACAGTCTGCCACCATCAATCCCTCTTCCTTCCTGTGGGAAGAACAGCAAGTCCCCTGTCCCCTCCAAGCCACTCAGCAACCACATAGTCAGAAGAGGATGAAAAGGATGAATCTTTGTTTTAAAACCTTGTTAAATTTTCTGTTTAAAAATGTTTTGTTCACATAGTGATAGGAGGTCTTTTAGAAATCAGTTCTGAGGAGCAGTCTTCCTAAGGCAGTCTGTATTCAAAGCATTTTGGAGAGAGAGCTGGTTGCTAGGGGCAACACTAACTTCTGAGGGGGAATCTCTGCATGTGGATATAAAGCCAGTGCCCTGGGGACCCGGGAGGAGTGGGGTCCTCTCGCAGAGGAGCCCATGCACGGAACGAGGCTGAGAAGCCTCCAGACCTGGCAGCCCTCTCTTGGTGACTGGCAGGCTGTAGGAGTCACCTGCATGGCGCAGGAGACCATAACCCGGGCACGTGTGGTCACTTTCTTTCCTTCAACAAGGCCACTAGGAAGGGCCTCGCATGGCCACATGCACCTCCTCCCGAGGCCCTATTCCCTGCAGCAAGGCAGCCGCGGTGTCGCCTCTCTGGTTATCCTTATTATGATATTTGCTTACATATTTATTTTATTTGTTAAATTACCATACAGTAGCATGACCTTTTTTCTCTTGATGTACAGTTCATGAATTTTAATAAATGCAGAGATTTGCATTACCACCGCTACCATCAGGATACAGAATACTTTCATCACACCCCCTCCCCAATTCCCTTGAGCTAACCTTTAATTTAATCCATACTTGCCTCCTACCTCTGTCTTCTGGCACCCACAGATCCATTCTCCATTGCTACAGCTTAGGCTTTTCAATAGTATCATATATTGGAACCATATGGTGTGGGACCTTTGAGACTGGCCTCTTTGAGCCATTCAGGCAGTTGCCTGCGCCCACTGTTTGCTCCTTTTTATGGCTGAGTAGTGCTCCCCAGCACACAGGGACAGTCCATCCTCATTATGGGTGCATTCCGTGTTTTCAAACTCACCTGCTTGCTGAAATGCATGACTCCCCCACAGATCCTCGTGATGCTTTCCAGGGTACTCGGACATGTGCAGAATGGTGAGAAACTGGAACTGCTTGATGCGCACATTCTCGGTGGAGGTGGCACAAGGCGACACTTTGCCTTCTTGTTTCAGTTCTCAGCTGTAAACAAGTGTTTCTCGTGGGCTCTTTTGTGCCACCTTTTTGTACATTTTTTCTGTGTGTTTTTTTTGGCGATCTTGCAAAATGGCCCCCACGTGTGGTGCTACCGTGCTGTCTGGGGTCCCAAGCGCAGAAGGCTGTGAAGTGCCTTATGGAGAAAACACGTGTTAGATGAGCTCTGATCAGGCATGAATTATAGCACCATTGGCCGTGAGTTCAATGTTAATGAATCAACAGTGATATTAAATAAGGTGTCTTTAAACAGAAACGCGTTTTAAAAAAAGATGGTATGTTGATCAGTTGATGAAAATGTGACCAGAGGCTCGCAAAACCTACCCCTGTATTTCCCTTTGGGACAAAGGTTTAGCATTTGCTACTTCAGTGTTTGAGCTGATTTCTTGGAACATGACTACTGTGGGTCATGAGAATCGGCTGTAATGGTGGCATTTATTAAAGTGAACTCTGGGCTACTTACAGTCCATCTCAAGACCCAGTCCTTGACCTCATGGGGCTTACAGTTGGGTCGGGTTGAGAGCTCTTTCTCAGCTGTGTCACTGAGGTATTTTATTTTCTTAGGCTTTTAAAGAAGAGAAGCTGAGACTCTAAGGAACCTGAGTATTAAAGAAACTGTTTTGTGCAGAATGAGCTGTTTTCCCAGGAGGACAGGGAAGTGAGGGATGAGAGAGGCAGCAAGACCCCAGAACACTGTGCTGTTCCTCAGGGCCCCTCTCCTGATGCCACATTCCCAGGAATGCTTCTAAACAGGGAGCGCTTGGTGCACGTGTGCCTTTTGTGAACCCTCCACAGAAAGCCTGAGCTTTGTGCCCTGGGTGCTCAGAGCAGGATGGAGGGGTCGGTGGATGCAGGCCAAAGGCAGTGAGAATGGGGATTAACCAGATGTGGGGACGCATGAAAATCAGACGCTCTGGATTCCCACAGGCTGAGGATTTGGGGTCAGGTCTTCAGCTGACATCTGAGCCACACATAAAACAGTGGCCAGTGGCTTGAGGATCTAGGTCATCGACCACTAGGTTTGCGGGATGAATGTTGGGATTATCTGAATTAGATGTGGGTGGGAGAGGTCTGGGAGAGTTCTCTTCATCCCAAGCTCCAGGCTGAGAGTAAACAGCCTTTTCCTTTCTAGTTCCATAATGATAGCGTTAATGAATTAATTCTAGCATATACCGTCTTCTTGGGACCTAGAAGTTCTTTTTTCTAAAAATTTTAAATATCATCATGCTTTTTTTCATTTTTACTTATTATTAAATTTTTAATTTTGTATTGGGGTATAGCAGGAGACCTGGGTTCAATCCCTGGGTTTTGAAGATCCCCTGGAAAAAGGAATGGCAACCCACTCCAGTATTCTTGCCTGGAGAATTCCATGGACAGAGGAGCCTGGTGGGCTACAGTCCATGGGCTTGCAAAGAGTCGGACACGACTGAGTGAATATGACAGCGACAGTGACAAAGCTGTTTAACAATGCTGTGACAGTTTCAGGCAAACAGCAAAGGGACTCAGCCGTACATATACATGTACCCACTCTCCCCCAAACGCCCTCCCATCCAGGCTGCCACATAGCACTGAGCAGAGCTCTCTGTGCTATAGGGACGCAGGAGTTTTATAAACACGTGGAGCGTCTCTCTGTGCAGGTGGGTGACAGCACTAAAGCCATTGCTCCTTTCTGGGCCTCGGTTTCCTTTTTCCTTCAGGGGAAGCAATCTTATATCCTACCGTATCATCTTTGGTATTCCCGTTCACCACTGTCACTACAAAAAATACACTCTCAGTATCTCTATCAGGTTTTTATTAGTATTAAGACTGCTGTGTGCCTGGGGCTATTCTGGGCATGGTGTGTTGCACTCCCCAGGTGTGTGTGTGTGTACACACATATACGTTCTGTTCACATCCAACATACTCATTCCAGGAACACCTGGGTTTACACTAATGAAAAATTAAAGGGTGATTATTCTCTTTATTAAAGGATTCATGTTAGGATTCCCTTGCACGTTTATAATGTGATTCAATTTGCCCCATATTCAGCCACCACCTCTTGTGTGAGGGAGGCCGTCTCTGCATAAACAAGAGCATGTGTAGGCAGTATTTTGAGCATTATGGAAGGAAAGAATTAGAGATACTGAAGAGGTTTTTCTTGCTGATAACAATGAGTAATACTAGTGCCTGGGAACAAAGATGACTATGGATCACAATTTTTTTTTTAATATAGCTTCAAGAGCGCCTCAGTGGCAGGGGACTGGGGAAGAAGCCCCACTCCCTGCTCTCGGGTCTGACTTGGGACCAAGGGGGACCCTAGTGGGGGCCTGGGGCGGGCAGGGCCTGGGAGCCAGGAGCTCTGGCTTTGGTATCAGGAGAAACGAAGAAGATGTAGTTATTTGGCTTATCTTTCTCGATATCATTTGGGGCTTGGGATGCCTGAGCTGAGGCTAATGGGAGAGATTCTTAAGGAACAGGGGTTTTCCAGGATAGCTCAGGATTCTGGCAATGCTTAGCACTTTACAGATAGCCTTTTCCTACTGTCCAACCCTCTCTGGAAGCCCTTTTCCCAGTATCTTGGTCTAGGAACAAATTTTGAGCGTTTTTGCCCATTTCTTTGTCTCTTGCAGGAATTTGCGGAACCATCTAATAAATGAGAATCTCACCCAGAAGGTGAGCTGCACCCTCTCCCTCAAGCATCTTTCCCAGTCTGATAATTTTCATGACCAACAGGGGAAGGCAATGCATTCCAAGGTATGGAGCCAGTTTTATTAGGTAAGCGATGGAAGAGCGTCCCACACTGCAGTCAGAGGAGTGATGTGGCTAGAGCTGGGCTATGTAAAGATGATGCTGGTGGAGAGAGGGGGTGGACTGTCCATCTGGACGAGGCAGGACTGTTGGAGGACTACTGTGTCATCGGGGATGAGAAGACGGTAGATGGTGTGGATGCGAGGCCCAGCGAAGACACGCCTGGCAGGTACCTGGAGTGAGGGGCAGAGATGGGCCTTCAAATGCTTCAGACTTTCTCTGGCCCTTTGTGTCTTCAAGAAAACATTTCCATTCTCTTCACCTGGCTCCAAAGGTCGCTGACATCTTGCTTCATTCTTGGGCATCCTCTGACCCCTGGTCTTCCAAGCTGTGCCCAAGCAAGGGTCAGACTTGCCACCATTTGATAATGACCCCATTGATATACTGAGGCCTGGAGTGGGAACTGCGAGTCTGCCCTGGCGTTTCTTGGAGCCCCTTCCTCTCTGCCACGTTACCACTTCTGCCTGGCGACAAGGGTTCTGAGGAGGACTGGACAGCTGGCTCAGAGCAGGGCCACCTATCACAGGTGCTCCTCCCCCGCACTGGGCAGCGTCAAAGGAACCTTTGGTGTCATCGACCAAGTCAGCAGGGGCTTGGAGGGAGCCTGGAGCTTTATTAACTAATCTCTGGTACTTGAGTAATTTATTATGTTTAAGCTGGTGCCATCAAGTCTCTCAGCAGTGCCCGCGTGCGCTGGGAGATAAATTAAAGGCTGTCCAGAGATACTTGGTACATCTGTGTGATTGCTGGGCTGGTGAGATGGAGGTTTAAGGCTCTCTCTTGCAAATTGGAAATTAGGAATTAATAAGACAGCAGGCCAAAGAGCTGTGGTGGTGGTGGTGACTTGGCTGCCTGGCCAGGACTTGGGGAGGGAAAGCTTCTGCTGGGAGGGTGGGGAGGAGTGGGTGGAAACCAACCAGGCTCTCTCCACGTGGTGGGCAATCGAAGGGGCCTGGAGGGGCTGGGCAAGGGGGCTCTTCCTTGGCTTGCAGTGTAGGTAGCAGGGATTCTTCTGTCTCCTGAAAGAGGTTAAAGGGGTAATGAAGAGAACCTGGTCTGGCTCAGAGGACTTACTTGTGGCCCCCCAGCCTAGCCAGTGCCTGTTGTGTGATGGCGGGCAGACCTTGTCCTCCTCTGGGCTTCTGTCTCATCAGCAAGATGAATAGGTTGGACTCAGGGTTCATGTTTCCATTAGGCATCTTGAAAGGTTTTAATTTCTTCTCAAGTCAGAAGGAACCCCCCCCCCCCAAATTTAGGCTGTAGAAATGTTACAGGGTGTGTGTGCATGTGTGCTAAGTCCCTTCAGTCGTGTCTGGCTCTGACTCTTTTTGACCCCATGGGCTGGGGCTCTCCATAGTCATCCTGTAGCTCATCTGTCTATAGGATTCTCCAGGCAGGAATACTGGAGTGGGTGGCCATGCCCTCCTCCAGGAGATCTTCTTGACCCAGGGATCATACTCGGGTCTCTTGTGGCTCCCGCCTCGCAGGCAGATTCTTTACTGCTGAACCACCTGTGTAGTATAAATGTATTTATTCAAAGTCATAAAATGCAGCTTTATTATGGACATTTTTGCACGTAGGGGCAGGGGCTCACAAAACCTGTCCTGCAGTCTCTGTTGGGCTGGCTGACCCCCGAGGTCCTGCCTGTCCTAATCGCAGCTGATCTCCAAACTGTCAGCTCCTGGCTCATGGTGTGAACTGCTTCAAGCCCACCAGCTCCTCAAGAGCAGGGCTTTGTCTTGCCAGGTCCCCCACGCAAAGGCCCACCATCTACCTAAGAGCTGGGTGTTGGTGGTGGACCCAGGAGAGAAACCTGGAGTTTTGAGCTTCCCAGTGCCCCAGGCTGCTGCTTCCTTAGGGCAGAGACACATGAAATCTCTTCTCCTCTGGGTCCATTCAGGCCTGGCCCTTGGGTCCCCTGTCTTAGCTCTTGAACCCCCCCACCCCACCCCAGCCCACCCCACCCTGCTTTCTGCTTTCTGCCCCCATGAGCTACTTTGGAAGGGTTCTGGGAAGGGCTCCATGCAGCCCCCACATGACAGCACTGCCTCAGGGATCAGCCCTGGAGGGGCCCCAGCCCGGGGGGCCCCACACCCACCGAACCCCTCCAGAGCCCCGGTTTGTAGTTGAGTAGCCTCACCACCAGGTGGCAGGCTTGCTCTACACACGTGCCTTGGCTGGAGCATTTGCCTGGCAATGGCGAGGGGTGTCCGAGGTTGCCAGATCCGCCTGCGGCCCGCGGTGTCGAGGCCTTTGTGGGTGGCTTTAGAAGCAGGGCTGAGGCCTCTCACCTTGGCCTTGAACTCCTGCTGAGATTCTGGCTCCGAGAGGACCTTGGTCTTCTGCAAGTGCCTTCAGGCGGCTGTCAGACATCTGACTGGAGAGCGCCCCCTAGAGTAAGGAGGGCTGAGTTGCCACCCTTTGAATGAGTGTGTGTGTGTGTGTGTGTGTGTAAGGATGTGTAGGTGGGACAGAAATGGACCTCTTACCTTCCCAGGCCTCCCAAAATCTTGGCCCAGGAGAGAAAGGTAACCACCTCTTAGGCTATTCCTGCTCTGGGCAGGGCAGCCTGAGTGGTCCTCCACCACTGCCGGCCCCTCTGAGCAGCTGGTGTCGGGGTTTGCCGGATGTGGGGTGTGGTGCTCTGTCCCTCCGGAGCACTGGGCTCTCCCTGAGGGACCCGGGGAGCCAGGGGTCAGGCCACACGGAACTTGGGCCGTCTCTTTACCAGGAGGGGGAACAGGAAAGGATCCAAGCCTGGGTCAGCTGCAGACCGAGAAGAGATGAGAAGAGAAGTGGAGAAGGAGCTGGCCCTGCAGCAGGAGTGAGGCCGCAGAAGTCCCAGCCCCGACTTCCTGAAGAAAGGGCGTGGGTCCCCCCTGCCCATCAGAAGATGAGGGAGGGCCCAGCCTCACCTGGAACGGCTTTTTCCGGGGAATGGTGGGTTCTCCCCAGGACCTGGCATGCTCGTGGGATTCCTGAATGGCTTCCAGAATGCCCTGCCACCAGCCAGGCCCAAGCCCCACTGCACTGTTGACTCACACCCTTCATTCTGTGCAGCTTCCTGTCTGTCCTTCAGCCAAAAGCCCAGAAATAAACCCTGTCTCCCTCACCGGCTGGAGCTCCCCCTCCCCCTTGTTTGGGCTGGTTCGGGGCCCACCCCTAGCCCTGCCCTTCTCTCCTGGTCTCTGCTTCTGTTTCAGAAACAATGGGGACCTGTATGGGCCAAGTTCCTCCCTCCCCACAACATTGGATTTTGAGAGCTGATCCGATGAAGCCCTGGGTGCTGTGGCTCCTTGGGGCAGGAGGAATCAGCCGGGCCTGGGAGGGGAGTCAGGGCAGGCAGGGATGCTCCAGTGTCCCGAGGTCTCCTGCTCTTATAGTTCACAGCGTCATGTCTGAGTCAGAGTCCGACAGACACAGAGACAGGGAAAGAGAGGCAGAGAAGGAGGGCCTGGGAGGGGGATTAACTAGACAAGCAGAGAAAGAGAGATTGGGGGATGCAGGGTAGGGTGGCAGATGGAGAAGCAGGGGAAGAGAAGACAGAGATGGAGAGAGGAGAGAGAGAAAAGAAGGGGACAAAACCATGCTTGCCAGAAAAAGGAGAAAAGATGGAAGTGAGATAAGTTGCAAACTGGGAAGGAGGAAAACAAAAAGAAAACACCCAAAAGACCGAAAAGGATAAAAACATGGACATGCACAAACATGGGTGTGAACAGTTGTGTGCTTGTGGGTGGATACACACTCACACACAGCTTCTGGTCACTGTCCCGGCCCATGGCTGCTCCTGCCTTTGTGTCTCCATCCCCTTGACCCGCCTTAGGCTCCTGAGAAGGGTGTGGCCTCCAGGTGACCCCTCTCTGATGACCTGCCCCCGCCCACCCCTGAAGACACTGCCACTGAGCCTAGGATGCGCAGAGGGTCCAACGTCTTTACGCCTCACACTTGTCGCCCAAAATTGGATCCAACCGCCTCTCTCCCTTCTTCTCTTCCTCCTAGTTTCCTTAGTAACTGACGGTTCCCCAGCGAATTCCAGACCCGGGTGACAGACCGCTGTCACTGTCACAGAAGCTCTTTCTTTCTCGGAACTGTCCCCACCTTTTCCCCCACTCCACCAGATTCACAGTCTTGGGCGGGGGCGTGAGGATGCCTGGGTAGGCTCGGGGTAATTAAAACATGTACCATTTATTCCATAACAGGGAGCAGAACTTTAATTACTCACTCTGAGGGTGAGGGCGTGAGTCAGAGAGGTAGCTGGTGGGGAGGGGGGTGGTCGCGGAGGGGGCCTGGGCGCGTGTGTCTGCTTTCCGTCTTGCCTTTCCATTTGCCCAACTCGGATTGGAGAGGTGGGAGGTGGGTCTGGGGAGGCAAGGGGGTGCTAAGTGAGTGTGTGGGGGAGAAGCAGAGGGTGAAACCTGCTTGTGTTCATTAAGGCAACACAAAACTGGGAGCCGTAATAATAATTAAATTAATTATAAAAGCAATTTGCTTTTGAAAATTTGATTTGACAGCTTACTAGTGGCTGCACTGATCTAGCAGCTCCGGCTTAAAAATAGTCAGAACAAAAAAACCAACTAGAAGAACCATCAGCTAATTTTAATTAGATGCCAGGATTGGTAAACAAAATTCCGCACCACCCTTTCATTGTGGCTGACTTCGATTTAAGGAGATGTCGGGATTGATTTTGGAAAAGGCCAGGGAAGGGAAGGTGCCTTTAGGAGAGGGGATGGAGGCTCTGGGAGGTCTGAGTGAAGGCAGCTCCCTGGGGGATCTGGTCCCTTCGTCTCTACCCATCTGGGGAATATCTGCTCAAGGGGGTGCTGGCCACTCCGCCTCGATTCAGAGAGTGACTTGCTGCGTGGCCTTTGCTGAAAGCAGAAGGGACTCTGCTGCGCGCGTGTGTGTGTGTTGGAGGGGGGACACCAGAATTCACTGAACCGGAAGAGACAGCTAGAACGTTGGCCACACTCCTGCTTCTGCCTGGGCGTTCGGGAGAACGCCTGAGGTCTTAGGAAGCTGCTTCGTTGTCTGAAGCTGTGATTCTGGCCGGAGGAGGCTGCGGTCTCCGGGGACCTGAGTCTCCAGGCACCGCTGGGACCCCCTGCCTCCCAGGGCCTGCGCGGCCATGTTTAGTCCCCCTCTCTCTCCCCTGACGTGCACACAGCCCCCCGTTTCAAGAGCGAAACTCCTCCCTGTCTCGGTGAAAGCCTCTGCCTCCTGGTGCTGTCACTGCCGGCCCATGGCTCCTCTCCCCACGCCCTCCATACCTCTGCCTCGTCAGGCAGGGCCTTGATCCACGCCCAGGTCCCTCCCGACATCCACACTGTTGACTGGAACAGAGGACCAGTCTTGACCTACCCTACTGTCTCGTCTAGCTTACCTGCCTCTCTCTCTCCCCTAAACCCAGTGTTGCCCCCACCCCACCAGCCCTTCTGAGCCTCTGCAGGCTCACCTCCTCTTACGGCCAGGGATTCCCTGGCTTTCCTTGTTCCCTTTGGCCCCTGCAGTGCGGCCACTGTGGACACCACACACCCTGGCTGCCCCCAGGTGCGGTCATCTCTGTAGGGTCAGGATGACCCTATCTCAGGATGCGGTCACCTGGCTTCACTCATCAAATTTCCACTGAAGCTGGCTGACTCAGGCTCCAGGTGGGGCAGGTGGGGCCGGGGAGGGGGCAGCCTGGGGCCCCCACACTCAGCTTAGAGTTCACGGCACAGTAATTATATAACCTGCCCCTTGCCTTCCCTGCTGCTCTAGGTCCTGTTTTTCTAATCACTCAATAGGCATTTCCACTTGAAAATCCCTCTGTCATTTCAAAACCAGTGTTTGAAACAAGATCCTCCATCCTCTCCTGCCCCACACACACACACACACACACACACACAGATTTTTCTCCTAGCAACTTGATTTCTATGTGGCTCACCACACCTCTCCCATCACCCCGTTTTCCCTAGACCTTGGTGCCATCCTCTGTTGCTCCCTCTTCTGGTCTTCCAGGTTATAATGAATCAGCAAGTCCTGGCTTTTTCCTTCCAGTTCTCCTTCCCCTCTGTTCCCTGGGGTACGCCCGGGGGCCAGCCTACTCTCCTCCACCTTGAGCAGTGCCAGTGACTCATAGGTCCTCTCCTCAGCACCAGGTGCTATCGCAAACCCCTTGCGGTGGAGCCCATTGGGGTGCCCCCTCTGCCCTCCTGCAGTGATCTCACCTGTGAACATCCAGGCACCTTCCCTTCACTCCTGCACCCAGCCGATACCAGATAACTCTGAGAAGATGCACAGGAAAGAGGCAGGCTGGATACACCCCCACCCCAGAAGTCATGAGCCCCAAAGCTGAGAAAAGCAGTTGGGGAGGAATTAAAGTCACAGGAGTTAGGCAATGTGGGGTCCCTGGGAAAGGGGCTGGGGCTGGGTCATGGGCAGGGACCTCAAGGAGTGGAGGGTAAACTAGGGGCAAGAAGCAGTAAGGGCTTGAATGAGAGGTGGGATAGAGTCATTTTCTCTGGAGCAAAATTTGGGACTTGTGGTCTGACAAGAGTCTGACGCTGAGAAAGTGCTGGAAAGTTAGGGCTGTGATGATGACATCAGAGGGGGGCGAGGGAGGTCCCACTAACCCCAGAGCCAATTTGGAGAGACAGGCCCTGAGAACTGAGGCGGCCGCCCCCTGGGGTGGGTATGGTTGGGGGGGGGAAAGGTGAAAGAAAAGTCAGCCGTTCCGACCTCACTGATGACAGACTGTGTGACTTCAGGCAACTGCCTAATCTCTCTGAGCCTCAGTTGACTCATTTGTGAAATAAAGAAGATTATAGTGGGATCTCCAAAATCCTTGTGAGGATCAAAAGGAGGAACAGGTGTGCAGCTCCTAGGTGCGTTCCTAGAACATAGTCCCCGTTTGCAGAAAATTGCATTATGACTGTTATGCAACCCCCATCTCTTCGCTACTCCTAATGGCTTTACTTGACTCTCTGCTGCTTCCTAAACCACGGAGCTGGGCCTGGCAGAGCTGGAGGGACGCTAGAGATAATCTGGCCTGATGTCCTCACTGCACAGGTGGGGCCACAACACCCAGAACGTGTAGGAGACTTGCCCAAGGCATCTTGGAAGTTGCTTCAGAGCTCACGCTGGACCTGGGCCTCTGGACTCCCACTCCAGAGCTTTCTCTGCCCAGGAGGCAGGGAAAAGCTTTTAGTTTTCAGTTTAGGCTAGACTTCACTTTCACTTTTCACTTTCCTGCATTGGAGAAGGAAATGGCACCCCACTCCAGTGTTCTTGCCTGGAGAATCCCAGGGACGGGGGAGCCTGGTGGGCTGCCATCTATGGGGTCACACAGAGTCAGACACGACTGAAGCGACTTAGCAGCAGCAGCAGCAGCAGCAGTGATGAACAATGAGAAGAGGCTAAAGTGGGAACCCTGAGTTTCAGCCCCGCCTCCAGGGCACCCAGATTGTGGGCAGCAGCTGTGATATCTCCCGGAGGTCTCCACATCCTGGCATTTTCCTGGGGCAGCTCTGCCTGGAGTGGGGGTAGGCGAGATTCATCACAAGAGCAGCCGGAGACGCTTACAATCTTCTGGATGAAAATCCTCCATGGCCTCTGTGACGCACAAGAGAGGAGCAAGGGAAGCGCAAAGTTGCCTCGCCCTTGAAAAACTTCCATATACTACGATGGAAGAAAACAGCGGCCCTGCCTAGGCTCTACCAGGAGAGACGGCAAGGACGGTCTCACCCTGAGCCTGGTGAGTCTCTGGGTGCAGCCGGAGGGCGAATCCTAGCTCTGCTTTGCTGTGTGGCCTTGGACAAAGCACTTCCCCTCTCCGGATCCCACTTCCCTCACATGTAAAATAAGAGGACCAGAAAATCTCTAGTAGGCTATGATTCTAAGCCTTTGGAACAGTTTTTCTAGTGGGTGTCTATGATTTGATCCCTTGGGTGGTAGGTATTAGGTGCTTTCAGATAACAGTACAGGTGACCCGGGTGGAGGGCCTGGCTTCAGGGGTTAGGTAAGGCAGGCCAGCTCGGTCTGATGGAAGGAGGCTGCGAGTCAGGAGAATTGGTCATCGGTCCTCCGTTGACTCTTGTGTGGCTGCGACTGTGATGTCTATTTCTCTTCTGTAAAATGGGAACATTGTATTTACCTGAAATAACACTCAGAGCCAGTGAAGATGATAGTAAGGTTTTGGAAATGTTGAAACTTCTGTTTTGGTTCACAGTGACTAAAAGCCCACTGTTCCTTTGACTCCCAGGTGGAAAGGGAAGGGTGGGCAGAGACAGGCTGGCACAGGTCCCGGTCTCCCCTGTCTGGGAAGGTCGTCTAGGAGCGGATCTTGCCGTGTCCGAGCCGGGACCTGTGTCTTCTCGCCCGCGCAGGGTCCTGGTGGACCGGGGCTGAAGCTGGAACTGCACATGGCAGGCACCTTCCAAGATTCTCCCCCTGCCTCACTCCAGGCAGCTCCCAAAGGATGACTGATTTATCTATTTATCCACTTTTCCATCTGCTTTATCCATTTCTGGGTCTCCTGGGGGTCTGAGCCGTTGAGTGAAAGTGAAAAGTGAAAATGTTAGTCACTCAGCGACCCTATGGACTGTAGCCCGCCAGACTCCTCTGTCCATGGAATTCTCTAGGCCAGATTACTGGAGTGGGTTGCTGTTTCCTGACCCAGGGACTGAACTCCTGTCTCCTGCTTGGCAGGTGGATTCTTTACTGCTGTGCCACCTGGGAAGCCCCTGAGCTGCTGAAGACTGCGCTCAATGGCTGAGCGTCATCCCAAACACCCCGAATCTCATGGATGCTTGGAGTTGGGCGGGGCCAAGGCTACAAGGGCGGGAGAGGCTTCCAAGGCAGCAGGGAGCACCCCTTCAGGCAGGGACCTTTTCCCAGTGGGCAGGAGGCTGGAGTGGGCTGGCTGCTTGGGACTGCCTGCCTCCCCGTCCTCTCTCCCTACCCTCACTCCCCAACTCTCAGCCCTCTGCAGGTGAAGAAGTCAGGGGGCTGGAGTGGCCAGGACTGGGCCATTCATCGTCAAGGGCTACAGCCCAGGAAATCCCTTTCTCTTGGAACTGCCTGACCCTCTCCACCATCTTTAGGCAAAGAGACCCCTGGACCACGGAAGCAGTGGTCAAAAGGCTCTGCATGGATTCCTCTGCAAAGGTGTGTTTATGAGCCAGGGTGGATGTGTCAGAAAGAAGCAGAGAAGCCGGAGCTGAAGGGTGAGGATGAGAGAAAGTAAAAGAGTCAGGACAGAGGCAGGAACACGGGAGACAAAGCAAAGGCTTCTCAACCAAACTGATGGCCTGAACCGGGGGAAGGGAAGAGCTCTCGCCACTTGGCCCCTTGTGGTCCAGTGTCCAGGGTGATACTGAGCATCCCAGCGGGGGCCGGTGCCGAGTGGCTGAAGCTCCTTGGCGTGGTGAGGCATTCTCAGTTCCTCTGCAAAGGCGGGTAGAAGCAAAGTCATGGCCTGAAGCTGCTCAGAAGGCACTCAGAGAGCACACCAGAAAGAACTTTCAAAGACCAAAGGACCTAGGATCAAGGAAAACTCCTCTTCTGACAGTATTTGGGAAAATGAAGCTCAGTGCATTCCTCCCCCTTTTATGTTTTGAAAGTTGCAAAAATTATGCATGCTGATGTAAGGCATTCAGACAATACACTGAGAACAGCCTGCGGAGGACGCTCCATTTCAGAACCGTCCGCATCTCACTCCCGTCCCCAGAGGCAAGCACCAGGTGGGAGCCTGGTGTAGATCTTTCCCTATGCCCCACCTTTAAAAATGTATTTGGAAATAATAGCCAAATATATTTAGAACTTGCTATTTGCCAGACAGGGTGCTAAAGTTTTATATATGCATTATCTTATTTGAAATTGTGTACCCCACCAACAGGCACACAGGTTTTTAAAAAATATAGGACTGAATACTTTGGCCACTGGATGCGATGAGACGACTCACTGGAAAAGACCCTGATGCTGGGAAAGATTGAAGGCAGGAGGAGAAGGGGATGACAAAGGACAAGATTGGATGGTATCACTGACTCAATGGACATGAGTTTGAACAAGCTCTGGGAGATGGGGAAGGACAGGGAAGCCTGGTGTGCTGCAGTCCATGGGGTCGCAAAGAGTCAGACATGACTGACTGAACAACAGCAACAACAAATATCAAACACATTGTCCTGTAGCTTGCCTTTTTTGTTTTAAACAAAATTATTTGGCTGTGTTGGGTCCTAGTTGTGGCACATGGAATCTTTTGTTGCAGCTTGTGGGCTCCTCTAGTCCTGGCTTGTAGGCTCCAGATTACATGGGCTCAGTGGTTGCTGTGTGTGGGCTTAGTTCTCCCGAGGCATGTGGGATCTTAGTTCCCAAACCAGTGATTGAACCTGGGTTCCCTGAGCTGGAAAGGGGATTCTTAACCACTGGACCACAAGGGAAGTCCCTGTGGCTTGCCTTTTCACTGAATGTGTTTGCATCTTTCACGGCAGTGTCTGTTTCTCCACTTGATTCCTTTCGCCAGATATATAGTATTCTACAGCATGGCTGTACTATGGGGTATTTCATTATTCCTATAGCTGTCTATATATCTACATATATGAGCTTTCATTTTTTATTATCATAAACAAGGCTGAATCAGACATCCTTAGGCATATGTCTTTGTGCGGAATGTGTAAAGATTATATGTGATAATGCCTTGAGTGGTGGCGGTGGTGCTGCTGCTGCTCCTAAGTCGCTTTGGTCGTGTCCAACTCTGTGCAACCCCATAGACAGTAGCCCACCAGGGTCCTCTGTCCACAGGATTCTCTAGGCAAGAATACTGGAGTGGGTTGCCATTTCCTTCTCTGCCTTGAGTGGTAGGTGAGACCAAAAAGCATGTGCATTTCTTAGCTTATGAGATCTCTGCACATTTGCCCTGAGCTGAGATGTTGGAGCATTCTTTGGGAGTTTAGTCCTGCCTGAATTGGGAGGGCCACCCCACTCCAGTACTCTTGCCTGGAAAATCCCATGGATGGAGGAGCCTGGTGGGCTGCAGTCCATGGGGTTGCTGCGAGTCAGACATGACTGAGCAACTTCACTTTCACTTTTCACTTTGATGCATTGGAGGAGGAAATGGCAACCCACTCCAGTGTTCTTGCCTGGAGAATCTCAGGGACGGGGGAGCCTGGTGGGCTGCCGTCTCTGGGGTCGCACAGAGTTGGACACGACTGAAGCGACTTAGCAGCAGCAGCTGCAGAGATTGGCTGAGTTCTGGCCTTTTTGTCATGTCCTTGGATTAGATGACCCACAGATGAACAGCAATGGGGTGAGAGGCAAAGGATACCCACCCCCACCACCAGACCAGTCAAGTCAATGACCTGGAGGAAGAGGGACCTGGAGGAGGCACTGGGCACACGAATCCTCAAAGCCCTGATGACTGAGGCTCAGGGAGCCAATGGTGGCTCACTTGCTGGCTAACTGCATTCAGAGGGCAACCTGAAGCCAAAGGATAATCCACAATTAATTTTGTCTTTGTTTGGAATTCACAAAATGATTAGATTTTCAAAAGACACTGACCTACCCTTAGATGCTTGAATTTGATTGAGATCCGAAGAGTTTGTTTTCCTCCCTTGGGTACATTCCTGGAGTATCCCTTCTCATGCGGGGGAAAAGGAGGGGTGTGGTGTCGAAACCCACAGCGCTGACCTGTGTGGGTGCTATGTGGTCGCAGGCTTATTTGTTTGTGTGTATTGCTGTATCTCTGGAGCCTGGATCAGAGCCTGACACCCACAGCGGGTGCTTGTTACGTATTTATTGAATGAATACAAAAGCTCTGGAGGCAATATCAAGTAACTTGAGAGCCCAGACTTTTGATTCAGACAGACTCACAGACTAACTGTGAGATTCTGAACAGTTCAGAGTTTCTCTTACGACTTCCCTTGTGGTCCAGTGGCTAAAACTCTGCGCTCCCAATGCAGGGGGCCCGGGTTCAATCCCTGGTCAGAACTAGATGCGTGCTTCGGTTTAAAAAAAAAAAAAAAAAAAGATCCTACATGCCACAAGAAAGATCCCAAGTGCCATAGCTAAGACCCAGAGCAGCCAAATGAATACATAAATATTAAAGGACTTCAGTCGTCTCATCTCTAAAATGGGAGTCACAATGCTTCCTAACAGTACGTGAATGCATGCACACTCAGTGTCTGACTCTTTGTGACCCCATGGACTGCAGCCTGCCAGGCTCCTCTGTCCATGGGGATTCTCCAGGCAAGAATACTGGAGTGGGTTGCCATTTCCTCCTCCAGGGGATCTTCCCCACCCAGGGATTGAACCCACATCTCCCACATCTCCTGCACTGCAGGTGGGTTCTTTACTGCTGAACCACTGGGGAAGCCCCTCTCCCTAGAAGTACCAACCACACAGGATTGATGTGAGGACGATATAATAAAATCATTAACAACATCTGTTATTTTAATGACAACAAACAGCCCAACTTCCCAAGAATTTCTCCTTCTCTCCCCTTTGATCTCTCCTAGCTCATCTCATTTCTCTTAAACACTGTAGCTGTCCTAGAATGTCCCCACCTCATGCTTTTTCTCTCTCTTGGGGACCAAGGTCAGGGTGTGGTACCCTCTAGACCAGTGGGGCTCTGAAGCCGTGGGGCAAGGTGGCGGGTGAAGGAGCATGGCCACCGTCCCTGTCTGTTCTCTGCAGAGCATCCCTCGTTCCTCTGGCCCCATGTCCTGTGCCTCCTGTCCTGCCCTTTCTGTGCCCCCTTTGCTCTGATTTCAGATGGCCTGGTGCCTTGACTCTTCACATGTATGTCCTAATCACTGGGTGCTGGAGGCCCCAGATGGCACTCATGAGTCCCGAGAATCTGTGAGCAGGATGGGATGGTTCCTCCCAGCTCATTCTAGAAACAGACAAGAGAGTCACCATGACTGAGCCCCTGCTGTGTGCCAGGTACTGGATCAGGAACCTTCACTCTTGGCTGCCCCCTGACGCATGATCTGAGGTGTAAGCACAGGGAGGAAACACAAGGTTGCCTGGCTGGGAGGGGTGTGGTCAGAGCCCAGGTGTGCACCTGGGGCAGGGTGTTAGTGGGTGTTCCAGAGTGAAGAGGTGTGCTCCCTACAGCTGTACTTGTTGGATACCTCCTCTCTCAGCCCCAGCCGTCTCTCTCTGGCAGCCCCTTGTTCCAGGGTTACACCAGAGAGGTTGAAATCTTATACAGTTACCCAAATCATGGCTCCTAAATGGCCTCTGATTACAGCACTAAAGCCCCTTTCTGCAATGCAGCCCGGGCTCTGCTGAACAGAGCTGCGACCACTTTGTGCAGGATTTTTTTTTTCCTTTGCAAGCGAAGGAGATGGCTTATCCGCATGTAAAGTAGGTCAGAACCTTAGCAAAGATCTTTTCAAACACTTGGCTTTTTTGAAGTTCTGTTACGAAACTCCTTTTGTTTCTCCTGCCTTTGCCTCTTCCCTCCCACCCCTCTCCTTTTTCCAAAGGCTCAACGACATCAAATGGCTCAAGCGACAGCGACAGTGAGGACGGCCCACGATAAGTTCAATTATAAATGATGACGGGCTCACCCAGCTGGGGCCAGGACGCCGGCTGCAACAGCCAGGCTGCCTCTTCCAGACCAGGGCCTTCCAGTCCCAAACCACCTTTACCGTGTCATGGGCACCTGGCTGGTCTGTCTGAAAAGTGTGTGTTTTGCCCTGGGTCCCACCTGCCCAGATCGGGGTAGGCAGACAGGGATCTTACGGTACCTCAGAGCTACAGGGTTGTCTGTCATTCTCATTGTTAGTCTAAACTTGCAAATGGGCTTCCCTCCTGGTTCAGATGGTAAAGCATCTGCCTGCAATGCAGGAGACCCAGGTTTGATTCCTGGGTTGGGAAGATCCGTTGGAGGAGGAAATGGCAACCCACTCCAGTGTTCTTGCCTGGAGAATCCCATGGACAGAGGAGCCTGGCAGGCTACAGTCCATGGGGTCACAAAGAGTCAGACACGACTGAAGTGACTCAGCATGCAAACTTGCAAAAGGCCTTTGCTCCAGCGGGAAATCAACTTGGCTGGAACGGTTTGGTGCTTTGCCTAACAGCCTGCAACAGGGGCATCAGTTTTCATCCTTTTGTTTTCGTTTCTTCAGCCTCCCCTGCCCCACCTTCATCAACTGTAGGTAGAAAGCAGAAAAAGTTGTGTGAGCTCCGAGGATGCTTTTCAGTAGGATGGTATTTACAAAGGTGGCCACACCTGAGACCCTCACCTCACTCGTGGTGAGCAGGTAGGAGGAGGAGCACTTGTAACAGGGAAGGGTACTCTGTGTCAGCAGCTTGGTGAGGTGACTGCAGACACTAAATTCTGCAGAGCCTGACGGTGACAGTGGGGAATGGAATCCATCTTCTGTCTCTGGAGATCTTTTTCTTAAACTTCAATGACTGGAGGAGGAAACCAGGGTGTGTGTGTGTGTGTGTGTGGTGTCCTCACCAAAGTAGAGGCTAGAGATCATGGTGACTTTACTCTGGGGCCATGGTGATCAGGGCATTTGCCACCCAAAAGCATCTCCTTTTGCTCATATCCTGCCCACTCTGAACCTGGCAGAAATCCCCACTCTGCTCTTCCCTGCCCTCCTTCTCCTGGTAGGCTCAGTCTGAGTCCAAAGGACAACTAATTTTCCAAGAGTGTGGGAATCTTCAGAGGTATTGGAAGAAGCATTGCTGCAGGCACTTCCGGGGAAGTGGGAGAAGCCAACAGCATAGGGATGTTTCCTTCCTTCAGTGAATAGTTATTGAGGACCTACCATCTGCCAAGATGCTTCTAGGTGCTAAAGATACAATAAAAAACAAAACAGTCAAAACTTGCCTTCATGGAATGTGCACTCCTGTGAAGGATCCTGGCAATGAACTAGATGAATTAGTACTGCAATTAAAGTGGAAGTGTTAGTCACTCAGTCATGTCCGATGACTCTTTGTGACCCCCATGGACTGTAGCCCACCAGGCTCCTCTGTCCATGGGATTCTCCAGGCAAGAATACTGGAGTGGGTTGCTATTCCTTTCTCCAGGGGATCTTCCCAACCCAGGAATCAAACCTGGGTCTCCTGCATGGCAGGCAGATTCTGTACCATCTGAGCCACCAGGGAAGATGATGATAAAAGGTATTGTTGTTCAGTTGCCCAGCCGTATCTAACTCTTCACAGCCCCATGGACTGCAGCACGCCAGGCTTCTTGGCCTTCACCATCTCCCGAAGTTCGCCCAAGTTCATGTCCATTGCATTGGTGATGTTATCCAGCCATCTCATCCTGATGCCCTCTTCTCCTTCTGCCGTCAATCTTTCCCAGCATCAGATGACCGAAATACTGGAGTTTCAGCTTCAGATAAAAGGTGAGATGAAGTAAAACTGGGAAAAAGAGTGGGGAGTGTTGGGGTGGCTGGATATTTAGAGAGAGGTACTGAGAAAGTAGTGTTGGAATTCAGGCCTGAGAGAGTGAGATGTGAACACATCTAAGGAAAATGTTTGTAGGACTTCCCTATGGTCCAGTGACTGAGACTCTGCTCCCAATGCAGGGGGCCTGGGTTCAATCCTGGTCAAGGAACTTGATCCCACGTGCTGCAGCTAAGACCCTGCAAAGCCAAATAATTTTTTAAAAAGCCCTTGACTGAAGAAAGAAAGAAAATGTCCTGGGCAGGGGAAACAGCAAGTACAAAGGCCCTGAGGCCCAAAGGGCATCTTATGTGTTTGGAGAGTGAGAAGGAGATGCTGTGAACTCCATCAGAGCAGGTAAGAGGCAACGCTCAGGGGGAGTTCAGAAAGGTTATGGGTCGGAGGGGTGAGATTACTCAGGGTGTTTATGCAGGAGCTTTAGCTTTTACCCTGAGGGAGTTGGGCAACTCGGGAAGCTCTGAGGACAGGGCTGTCCGGAACTGACCTGTCCTTTCAATAGCGAGTGCTTGTCCTGTCTTGCCAGGGCTATTCTGGGGACCGCTCCGCTCCCCAGCCTTCCAGTTTACTGCTCTCTGCTCGTGAACTGGAAGGGGCTCGGCCAGACTGGAGGGAAAGCTGAGACCCTTTTTGCTCCAGAGGAAGGCAAGGAGAGAGGAACGGTGTGTATCAGACACGGGGACTCTGCCCGCTGGGTACTCCTGGGGCTTTTGGAGTGACCAGAGTGTTTGCTGTTCTAAGGTCCATTTGGTGTTCTAAGGATTCTGGGAGTTTGGGGGCTGGGACGGCTTCAGGCTGGGAGCCTTCTCTCCAAGAGGTCTAGGCACACATCTCTGTGTGCGCATCTCTTCTATTTTCCCACTCTTCGGGGCATCCGGCTTCCACCCTTCCCGTGGGCTCTCTAATGACTGTGAGATGAGGTACTGCACACAGCAGAGAAGCCAGCAGTGTGGGCAGGTCTGAAGATGCTGGATTTCTCACCTCTCCCGCCTGCTCCCCCTCTTGCTGCCACTTCCCCCCTCCCCTCTTCTCACCCCTTTGCAGAAGAAAACGACAATGCGTGTGTGAAGATTGCTTCCTGGCTGGAGACGCTCCGGTCTCCTCCCTTTCCGACTCAGAAGCAACAGCCTTCCTTTCCCCATCCCCCTTTGGGTGTCTCAGCACCTCCATCCCTTCTCATCTCTTGTCCTCCTGCCCTTTGTGCACAGGCAGGATTCCCTGGGCTGCTTGGGGACAGAGTGCAGTGGGATGTATGATCCAAGATGCAGGTCTTGAGTGGGGATGCTGTGGAAACCATCCCAGTGCATCCGATTTGGCTTGTAGGCAAGAATAGAGGTTGTCTGCATTTCAGAACCCCAAAGCCAACAAAATGGAAGATGTCAACTTACGTTTACACACATGGCTGAGTTGCTCCTCCTTATAGGTAGGAGAAAAGGTGAACAGCCCTAGGTTTCCTGTTGGTCCTTCCAGCATCTTTCTCTCCCAGGCACCTTCTGTTGCAGTCCCTCAGATACAGGGTTCCCCCTCCCTCTCTCAGAAGGAGGCCAGCCACCACGGAAGGGTGGACTGAGCAGCTTCCTTCCAGGGCAGGGTGGGGTTTGTTTGCCTGTGTGAATTGCCTCTTCTTTTTGAGAGAGAGCAAGAAGAAGAGAGAAAATGAAACACTTTTGCCACCTCCTCATTAGCTCCAAGTCCCAGGTGAACTGGGAGCTCACAGCTCCTTTTGTGTGGCTGGCGGCCTGTAGCGTCTCCATGGTGATGCCTTGAGGCTTCTCAGAGCTGGGGACCAGCCTCCCTCAGCAGCGCTCCCCGAGATGCTAGTATCAGAGATGGGTGGGGAGAGGGACCCAGTGGGATCAAAGGAGGTCTGGATGGGGTTGGCCTGGACACTGGGTATGTGTATTCTTGACCCTCAGCTTCTTTTAAGACCAGCAGCAGCTTTGGAACCTGGGATCCAATCAAGGAACACACCTGAATTGTCACATTCAAGGTCTCCTAGAATCTGGTTTCATGCTCCCCATGTAGGTTCATCCCCTATGACTCCTCTACACAGAATTGGTACATGAGCCTGGTCTGGTCTCCTCATTCCCCATTCCCCCCAGAAAAACCAGTAAATACTGGTTTTTGTATTTGTATTGTATTTTGTATTTGTATTTTGTATTGTCCTCTTGTCCTGGACCTTTGTGTTGGTAATTTTCTGACTTGGTTCCAGAGTCACCTTCTCTGGGAAGCCTTCCCTGATACAAACCTCAACCCCCAGGGCTCTCCCCTTCTTGTAAATCCAGACACCCACTGCCTCTCTGGGTCTAGCTTGCTCCTAGGAACACATTATGGCTTGTGTAGTTAATCACTTTGCATGTGAGGGGCAGGGAGGGCGGTGGGAGAGGAACGGGTCCAGACTCTGACAGTCCCGGGCTTGAATCCTTCCTCTGCCACTTGCTGATTTTCTCCCATTGGACGAATGTCACTTCCTAGCTGTCTCATAGGGCTGCTAAGCAACCTGTGAGCCTCAGTTTGTTCACCTGCAAACTGGGGATGCTTGTAACTCCTTATAAACTTGTGAGGATGAAGTGAGTTAAATGAAGTGCTGGTATAAAGAGTAGCAGGCGGAGCCGCTCCCTGCTGCCTCTCTCCCACCACTAGTTTAGATACTGCTGTTTGCTTCCCAGTTCAGTTTAGTAGCTCAGTCCGTGTCCAACTCCTTTCAACCCCATGGGCTGCAGCACACCAGGCTTCCCTGTCCATCACCAACTCCCAGAGTTCACTCAAACTCATGGTCACTGAGTCGGTGATGCCATCCAACCATCTCATCCTTTGTCGTCTCCTTCTTCGCTTCCCAGCAGCCTGTATTTTTTCCCCAGCAGTGCTTTGCACACACATATAATTAATCACTGGTTTCTTGTACTGATTCATTTGACTTTTCTCTTGGGGACTTTGCAGGCAGTGGGCTTGGTCTTATATGTCCATCACTGTCTCCCTGTGCTTAGCATGGAATCTGGACAGGGTGGTGCTCCAGAAACATCTGCTGACTGACCATCTGCACACGGATCACAGCCCCTCCATCTGAGACTGTTGGTTTCTAGACTGCAGTCACTCTTTCACTTCTTTGAATCTCTATTCAGTCTTGTACATAGTAGGTGCCCAATAAGTGACTCATTAGAGACAATCCTTCCCTTAAATTGATTTCTTATTTTATATTAGAATATAGTTGATGTGCAATGTTGTGTTAGTTTCAAGTGTATAGCAATGTCAATATTCTGTAGTAACCTGTTGGTCCTTGGTTTCGCATCATGCCATGCAGGAATGAGGGAGTGCAGAGCTACACTCGGATGATTTCTAGGGACTGAAGAGGGACCCTCTTTTGCAGAGTGGCTTAGGGGAAGTCTCCAGTTTGGGAGGAAGGGTGACCAAACAAGTCCTTTGGTGCTCCTCCTAGTCGTGGAATTGATGGTCCCCAGAAGCAGGAAGGACTTTATTCCAGAATACACCAGTCAGCCCCAGAGGGACCACATCCTTGGTGCCAGGTGGAGGAGAAGGAGCTTTGTTCTTCAGGAGAGCTGGGTGAACCCGATGATTGGCTGGAGTTCATTCCCATGAGCACTGCTAAAGTTGGGACAAACTCGATTTTAAGTTAAGTGGAAATATTTTTATTCGAGCTAATGTACATTGGATCTGGTAAACAGACAGAGTATATTACTACGCGCTTGGAAATGTGCAGTCCGATCAGCAAACAGATTAGTTTTAAGTGAAAAGACACTGGCAGATGCTTAAATTCATTGACTTGTTGAGAACGTCTAGATTTGGATACAAATGCACTGGAACGCTAGATCAGTTTGGTGTCTCAGCCCATCCGCACGGAGAAGCTATTGATTTTAGTTGATATGCATTGATTCCCAGAAAACAGGACGGCTTTTGAAAATGAACTTCCAGTAATTTCAGGGAGAAGCTGGCGCGTTCATCTCCACGCGAGGCTGACTTGTTTTGTTAAACGTGTCTCTACGCCTCGAAGGAACGGAGCAGCAGACAAATATCTTCGTATGAATTAAAATGCATTGATTCTTGGAGGGAAATGATGGTCTCTGTTAAAAGCTTTTTGGAGATGTTAGCATGCAAGACTTTGAATAAAGCTTTTGTTCGGCGCCCTTTACTCTCTGCCTTCTGCTCTCCCCAAAGCGGTGGCAGTTTGCGGAGCCCATCTTAAGTTGGAGGAGGAGGAGGTGGTGGTGGGCGGGTGGGACGGGGAGTGGAGGAGGGGACCGGTTGCCCTGCCAATCCCTTGCATCGAGTGGGAGAGTAAAACTGCTCCTCTCCAGGGAAGAGAACATTGAAAGGGTTCGATGTGGTTGCTTTCAAAACCAGACAGAGACAGATAAGATCAGGTGTCCAGGTAGGGGCAGAGAGAAAGGAAAACAAAGTTTCCATTGATAAAGAAAATAGCAATGGGAAGGAGGGGCCCTGGGGTCCAGTGTGAGATGCAGAAACGAGGGGGAGTGTGTGCCGTTCGGGTCTCTTGGTCAATGGGCTCTCTGTGCTGAAGGGAAATGACTCAATGATAATGGTTGAAATGGTGCAGGAGTGAGTTATCTCACTTTCTTACCTTGTGAATGAGTTGGATGTGAACCAGAGGCATAGTTTAGGCATTTCTCACCCTCATTAATGAATAGCTCCCATGGGGTATGTAGATAGCACGGATGGAAAAGTAATTCCAGGAGCCAGGGAGGAAGCCATTGGCCTGGAACTTATTTTTCATGTGTTGAGACTCCCTGGATCTTTCTAGATCAAAGCCTCTTAGGTCCACTTGGAGGGTTGATCATGAAGTTCACTCCTTGTTAGTCATTCCTACCTTCTCAGCCCTCAGATACACCCTGGGTGGGTGATTGAATCCATTTGGCGAGGGGGAGGGTGTTTGTTGGCAGTGGGGGAGAGGATGCTGACCAGTTGCCCGGGTAACGCTGCCCCTGGCAACTAAACCTCCTCCAGCGACAGGAGGGAAGGCTGCCGGGGCTCAGAGGAGGGTCCCTTGTGAAGTCTCCTCTCTTCACCTGCAGCTGCAGCTCTTCCAAGTCCAGGGTCGTGGTCTGCATCCACTTAACCCAGACAGCAATTCTCTCTCTGTCACTCCCTTCTGCTCCTCTCCGCACTGCTTTAGAGAGGCGATTGCCTAGCCTTGGAGGCATAGGATCCAAGCACGGGGAGGGCTTTAATGAATCCTTCCATCCAGCCCCACCCTGATGCTTCCTCATTTGCCTCTACAGTGATCTATGCCAAATGTAGTTGCGAGTTGAATAACTTGTGGACTGTTTGCATCTCCCAGGAGGCTTTTGCCGTTAGATTGTTCTAGTCAAGTCAGAGTGCCACTGCCCCAAGCCTAAATGAGCCTCAGCCCTGTGGCCCCAGTCCTGTCTTCTGAGTCAGCACAGAAATAGTCTCATTCTTCTCCTCCGTGACTGTCTTTAGACATTTGAAGACGGTTAGGATGTCTACACTCCCTGAGGCTTCCTTTCTCCAGGCAAAACACCCTAGGTTCTTTAGTTATTTTTCATATACCATGGTTTCTTCCTCTATGTGAAGACCGGCTACATACTTTGCCTGGGTCTCCAGTGCAAAGTAAAAATGTGGGGCCCTTTGTTCAAGAATGACTAAGAATTTCAAGATGGTTAAAACAAGATGGGGGTTATATGCCCATGAAGCCAGCCCAAAACATATGGTACCTCTTTTTCCAGATATTAGTCTGCAGTGTCCTTCTAAGTGATGTTCTAGGACCAGACTGTTCAGAGCAGAAGCATAGTGACTATCACTTTGTTTCTAGATGTATCCTCCAGTGTTGTTGAAGCAATTGATTGATCACATTAGCTTTATTGGCAGTCAGAGCATACAGGTGAGTCACACTCAGCACAATGCCCACTCTAATCTCTAGGTTTGAATCCTACCTGTAGCAGCTGAGCCATCTCCTTCCCACTTGTGGGCAGTAGCAAGAATACACAGTGATGAATTTTGCTTTGCTCACACAGGATCCTTCCCAGTTGAGTTCAGTTCAGTTCAGTCGATCAGTCATGTCTGACTATTTTGTGACCCCAAGGACTGCAGCATGCCAGGCCTCCCTGTCCATCACCAACTTCTGGAGTTTACTCAAACTCATGTTCATCGAGTCGGTGATGCCATCCAGCCATCTCATCCTCTGCTGTTCCCTTCTTCTCCCGCCTTCAATCTTTCCCAGCATTGGGGTCTTTACAAATGAGTCAGTTCTTTGCATCAGGTGGCCAAAGGATTGGAGTTTTAGCTTCAGCATCAGTCCTTCCAATGAATATTCAGGACTGATTTCCATTAGGATGGTCTGGTTGGATCTTCTTGCTGTCTAAGGGACTCTCAAGAGTCTTCTCCAACACCACACTTCAAAAGCATCAATTCTTGGGTGCTCAGCTTTCTTTAAAGTCCAACTCTCACATCCATACCTGACTACTGGAAAAACCATAGCTTTGACTAGACGAACCTTTGTTGGCAAATCTAGGTTGGTCATAACTTTTCTTCCAAGAAGAAAGCGTCTTTTAATTTCATGGCTGCAGTCACCATCTGCAGTGATTTTGGAGCCCCCCAAAATAAAGTCTTGTCACTGTTTCTACTGTTTCCCCATCTATTTGCCATGAAGTGATGGGACCAGATGCCATGATCTTCGTTTTCTGAATGTTGAGTTTTAAGCCAACTTTTTCACTCTCCTCTTTCACTTTCATCAAGAAGCTCTTTAGTTCTTTGCTTTCTGCCATAAGGGTGGTGTCATTTGCATATCTGAGATTATTGATATTTCTCCCCGCAATCTTGATTCCAGCTTGTGCTTCATCCAGCCCAGCATTTCTCAGTATGTGCTCTGCATATAAGTTAAATAAGGATCTTTCCCTGTGCTTGAATATGGGCATTGTCCTTTAGGCAGTATATTTATTTACTGGTTCAATCCACAAGGAAATATTTACTGAGGGCCCGCTATGTGCTTAGTACAGTGAAAGGAGTCAGAATACAATATTTCACACACTATATACTTTTTAAGAATTGAAGTATAGTTGATTTACAATGTTTTAGGTGTATAACAAAATGATTTAGTTAAACATGTCTATATCCTTATTCCTTTTCAGGCAGGATACAGTATTGGCTAAAACTTTACCCTGGCCTTAAAAGAATTTTAATTTAGAGGAGAAAATATATTTAAACAATAATTACATGAAAATGTACTGTTTTTTTTCAATAGAGATGTATACAGGCATGGAAAAGATGGCAAATTACTCTACCTGGGAAGTTATGAAAGGCTTCAAAGATGAGGGAGGTTTTGAGATGACTCTGGAAGGATGACTAGAAGTTTGACACACAGGAGGGGGAAGACGGGAAGCTCAATTTCTGATAGCCTGGCTTCCTCCCCTGTGAATTCCCAATTCATTTCTTCTGGCCATTCTTCTGGGGCAACACTGAGGAGTCTGGCCCCGGGGGCACCCCACAGATTTCCACAGCCTGTTTCATCTCCAGAGACTTTCAATCAGACCCCGCCTCCTTGATGAGAAGACACTGCTGAAGTTTTTGCTGCAGTTTTAATTTCTTGACATCATCTAAGTGCGTTGGAAAAAATGAGATCTAATAATGAATGATTACAACTCTCAAGTTAAGTCTAGTTGGTTGACTAATCAATTTGGTTAAGTGAAAATCCATAGCAAATGAGTCGACCGCGGTATGACATTTCTCCATCCAATTTAAATTAAAATCACCAACCATAATAATTTCACAATTACTCAGGGAGGGCACACTGGAGACTTGACCCCCAGAGCAGAGAAACTGCAAATGCCGCAAAGAGTGGGCTGAGAGTGGGGCGATGATGGAGTTGCTTGAGATGAACTCTGCCTGAACTGCTCAGCCTCGTCAGCATCGGGGGTGGGGTGGGGGTGTCTGCAAGCGCTGCTGATCAGCAGTTCCATATTCTTGGGTGCAGCCCTTGCTTCTCTCCCCTGGGGAGGCAGGAGTTTCTATCCTTTGGTCAAAAAGCCCATGAGGGCTCCTCCAACAAGAAAGCAGGGTCTTCATCCAGAGAAGAGGGTGGGGGAAGAGGTGGATGTTACTCTTTCTATTTCAAATTCTCCCAAATTTGAACGATTAATTCTTGGGCAGTGGATGCCACATCTGTTTATCTTGAATTGAGTACCAAGTGCATGTTGCTGCTGCTGCTAAGTCACCTCAGTCGTGTCTGACTCTGTGCGACCCCATAGACTGCAGCCCACCAGGCTCCCCCGTCCCTAGGATTCTCTAGGCAAGAACACTGGAGTGGGTTGCCATTTCCTTCTCCAATGCATGAAAGTGAAAAGTCAAAGTGAAGTCGCTCAGTTGTGTCCAACTCTTAGCGACCCCATGGACTGCAGCCCAAGGTTGATCATGTCAGAGCAAAGGAAAGAGTTACATTTGATCTGGTTTCACAAATATTTCTTAAATGTCCCCTTTATACCGGGCATGGTATCAGGCATCGGGGAGAAAGGGACAAATTAAATATACTGCCTTGCTTTCAAGGGTATTACACAGCCCCTTTTGTGTGGCCTGAGAGATAAACACTTAATGAGAGGTGGAAGGTTACTGACAAGGTAAAACTTGAAGGATAAGAATGATTTTGATCAGGGAATTTCATGCAAAAGTTTTGTATGCTGGTTACCTTATTAAAAAGACATTTAATAACAGTACTGCCTCAAGAAATTGATGTGAGATGAATGATGTGACTGATGCTGCTAATGGCCCCTCAGTCACTTTTCTCTCCTTTTTGTACAATAATTACTTTGCCAGCATGTGAGATGAATGTAATTGTGTGGTAGTTTGAGCATTCTTTGGCATTGCCTTTCTTTGGGATTGGAATGAAAACTGACCTTTTCCAGTCCTGTGGCCCTGCTGAGTTTTCCAAATTTGCTGGCACATTGAGTGTGGCACTTTCACAGCATCATCTTTTATGATTTGAAATAGCTCAGCTGGAATTCCGTCACCTCCATTCCATCACCTCCACTAGCTTTGTTTGTAGTGATGCTTCCTAAGGCCCACTTGACTTCGCATTCCAGGATGTCTGGCTCTAGGTGTGTGATCACACCATCGTGGTTATCTGGGTCACTAAGATCTTTTTTGTATAGTTCTTCTGTGTGTTCTTGCCACCTCTTCTTAATATCTTCTGCTTCTGTTAGGTCCATACTGTCTCTGTCCTCTATCATGCCCATCTTTGCGGGAAATGTTCCCTTGGTGTCTCTGATTTTCTTTAAGAGATCTCTAGTCTTTCCCATTCTGTTGTTTTCCTCCATTTCTTTGCATTGATCGCTGAGGAAGGCTTTCTTATCTCTCCTTGCTATTCTTTGGAACTTTGCATTCAGATGGATATATCTATCCTTTTCTCCTTTGTCTTTAGCTTCCCTTTTTTCTCAGCTATTTGTAAGTCCTCCTTAGACAACCATTTTGCCTTTTAGCATTTCTTTTTCAGGGGAATGATTTTGACCACTGCCTCCTGTACAATGTTATGAACCTCCATCCATAGTTCTTCAGGCACTCTGTCTATCAGATCTAATCCTTTGAATCTATTTGTCACTTCCACCATATAATTATAATGGATTTAATTTAGGTTATATCTGAATTGTCTAATGGTTTTCCCTACTTTCTTCAATTTAAGTCTAAATTTTTCAATAAGGAGTTCATGATCTGAGCCACTGTCAGCTCCTGGTCTTGTTTTTTGCTTGTTCCTTGAAGAAAAGTGATGACTAACCTAGACAGCATGCTAAAAAGCAGAGACATTACTGACAAAAGTCCATTTAGTCAAAGCTATGGTGTTTCCAGTAGTCCTGTATGGATGTGAGAGTTGGACCATAAAGAAACCTGAGTGCCAAAGAATTGATGCTTCTGAACTTTGGTGTTGGAGATTTTGAGCTGTGGTGTTGGAGAAGACTCTTGAGAGTCCCTTGGACAACAAGGGGATCAAACCTGTCAATCCTAAAAGAAATCAGTCCTGAATAATCATTGGAAGGGCTGATGCTAAAGCTTCAATACTTTGGCCATCTGATGCAAAGAACTGACTCATTGGAAAAGACCCTGATGCTGGAAAAGATTGAATGCAGGAGAAGAAGGGGATGACAGAGGATGAGATGGTTGGATGGCATCACCAACTCGATGGACATGAGTTTGAACAAGCTCCGGGAGTTGGTGATAGACAGGCAAGCCTGGCGTGCTGGACCTCATGGGTTCACAAAGGGTCAGACATGACTGAGCAACTGAACAACAGCCACAACATTTGGGAGTTGTACAGTTTAGTTCAGCTCAGTTTAGTTGCTCAGTTGTGTCTGACTCTTTGTGAACCCATGGACTGCAGCAAGCGTGGCTTCCCTGTCCTTCACTATCTCCTGGAGTTTGCTCAGACTCAATATGCCTGGAACACATGGCTGCCTGGAATCAAGACTACATTTCCCAGCCTCCTTTGCATGACAAAGGTTGAGCCAATGGAATTCAAGTAGAAGTATTATGAACGATTTCTAGGACGTGCCCTTAAAGAGAGGGGTCAAACTCTTATTCTCCCCTTATCCTATCCTGTTGGCAGGAATTCAGGCACAGTGGCTAGAACTGGAACAGTCATTTTGGGGCATAAAGTGACTTTGGAAGTGGAGGTTAAGCAAGCAGAGCAACAAGACAGAAAGAACCTGGGTTTTGAATACTGTGATGTGCATACTATCCCTGGACAGCCTACCTCGGGAGCTAAGATAAACATCCTACCTAAATTACTGTTATTTTGGGTCTGTTATTTACTGCCGCTTCAAGCTGAGCCTAATTCTAATGAATGCAAATGAATTGCTGCATATGAAGCACTTAGTGCTTAGCGCATAAT
Source organism: Bos mutus (assembly GCF_027580195.1). Classification (NCBI taxonomy): domain Eukaryota; kingdom Metazoa; phylum Chordata; class Mammalia; order Artiodactyla; family Bovidae; genus Bos; species Bos mutus. The sequence continues at coordinate 52,977,479 of NC_091631.1, forward strand.
AAAGTTTCAAGAACTTGTGGCTTGTGTTAGTATTTTCGGTCCTTACTCTAAAGGAGACAGAAGACAAAGATCCTGCCCACTGAGTTGCAAAGGGCTGGTCTTATTTCTCCATGGGGGCTCTAGGTGAAGACATCTAGCATTTTTCATCATTGTCAAGGCCCAGGCTCCCCTCCCGTGGTCCACCCTTCTCGCCTTTTCAGCTTATCAGCCCTAGCACCCCCTCCACCCCCCACAGCAGACTTAAATCCTACTGTCACCAGTCCAGCTGTTACTTCTAGAGAGAAGCATCAGTGGCAGCCCAGGAGAAGTATGAGCAGGGAGTCAGGTCCTGTGGATCAAGTTGTAATTTTTCCTGTGGCAGCAAAAGGAGCACACGCACTAAATTCCTGGCACGGCAGCAGCACGGTTGAATGTCTTGGCTTGAATTATTTATTTTTGGGTGGGACTGGGGCCCTGGGGGAAGGGGAAGCACTGGGTGCTTGTAAGTGCTCTCCAGCATAGTCCAGCATGGGGTTGGGAGCAGCAGTGGGCTAATGATGATATCAGTCCTGAATACCTTGCTATAGGAGAGGGCAGGGTGGTCTGTGTGGATGGGCAGAGGCACTGTGAGTTTCTGAGCAGATGAAAGCTAGAGAGTCATCCTTTCCCATTTCTGGGGAGTTTAGTAAAAAAATGTTGAAATTATTAACTTAGAAATAATGGGTGACCCTTTGCCTATTGTTGGGTGCATATGTTGAGACTATGTAAGTACATATAAATTCTGTACCCTGGAGGAGAAGGGAACGTGTGGACTTTCTTGGCAAGGGGGAAGTCATGGTTATTTGAGGGAGTGAGTTTGACAGACATTACTCATGCTCACCAATATTTCAAAATCTCTTCCCTTTCCATTTAGCATGAATGAGTTAATCCCTATTATGTGACCAGTTTTAACCAGTGGAGTATGACCAGAAATGACCTGTGAGCATTTCAGAGTTGGTGTGCATTTTCCTCCATGTTTTTGTTTTTTTTTTTCTCTCTCTCTCTTTAGAAAATCCTGAGGTGGTGATGTCATAATCTGGAGGAACCTACATCTGCCTGGGTCCCCGAGTGACTGCCTGGAGCAGAGTCCCATGGCCAATAGCATTGAGCATGTAGATTAGTGAGAAATAAATCTGTTGAGTGATTGTGGTTTTGGAATTGTTGGCAACCATTGATCTCATTGATCCTGATGAATGATGCCAGAATCAAACTAGTGTGCAGGTCTTTTAGCTTTAACGGAAGGCCAGGGTTAGCACACCAGAAACTGGAGTCCGAATTGGTCATTAGACCTTTATGCCTGTGTCCTGGGCAGAGAAGGAAGTGACAATGGGCCAGCTGAGACTGAGAGTGATACTAAGAATGGCAGGATCAGCTGATGAGATCCGAGAAGGTACCAGAACAGAGGCCACAGTTACTCTCATTCTGCTGTGACACAGCTCATGAAGGGACTCTCATTCTGCTGTGACACAGCTCATGAAGGGCAGGGTATGTTTAAGTTTGGTTCCTAAAACCAGAGGAACAATTCCAGAACATTCCTCAGAACTTGCAGACTGAAATGTGTTGCATCCCCAAAATTCATATGTTGGAGTCCTAACCTCTTAATCTACTGTATTTAGAGGTAGGTAACTAATGTTAGTGCTTCCCTGGTGGCTCAGCTGGTAAAGAATCCACCTGCAATGGAGGAGACCCAGGTCGAGAAGATCCCCTGTAGAAGGGAATGGCAATCCACTCCAATATTCTTGCTTGTAGAATTCCATGGACAGACAAACCTGGAGGGCCACAGTCCATGGGATCGCAAAGAGTCAGACACAACTGAGTGACTAACACTAGCACTAATTAATGTTAAATGAGATCATATGGGTGGGACCCTAATCCAATAGAACTGGTGTAGTTATAAGAAGAGGAAGGGACGCCAGTGCTCTGTGTCCACAAGAACACAGAGAACAAGCCATGCGAGATCACAGCGAGAAGGTGGCTGTCTGCAAGTCAGAAAGACAGCACTCACCAGAACTCAACCCTGATGGAATTTTGATCTTGGACTTCTAGCCTCCAGAACAGTAAGAAGTAGATTTCAGTTGCTCTACCCACCCCGATCTCCAGTCTGTGCTACTCTGTTTCGGAGCCTGAGCTGACCAACACAGACCTTGAATTAGGACTTGTTTTCTCATGTTCTCTTCACCCACCCTCAAGCTTTCCAGTGGGGAACTTTGTGTATAGAGTCAGATTTTTCTAAGGTGGAGAAGAAAGAGAGGAGAGGGGAATAATGAAAATAGTAACACTTCCTTGTACTTTTAACCAAATACTTTTTTTTTTTCATTATTACACTGGATTCCAATTATAGCCCTGTGCGACAGATAATTATGTTAGACTTACAGATTTTATTCATTTGCTCAGAAACATTTTGTGAGCATCTCCTCTGTGTCAGGGTGTGAGGGTAAATGTTGGGGTGCAGAGTTGAGAAGTACAGCTCCTGCTCTCAAGTGGCTGAGTGAACTGAAGCTTCAGTGATAAGCTGGCAGTTTTATCTCAGAGGGCTAGTACGGATTCAGTCCTGGGTGCTTAGCCCTGTGCCTGAGTTTAAAGAGGAGCAAAGCAGAGACTTAGGCTGCTACAAATGCTGACGGACTCTTGCATTCCTGTGAAAACTGTCTCCTCACTGTCCCTGGGAGGCTGAAGATTAGCATCACACGTGGGCAGCGTGGCCAGATATTGGTTGCCTGCACTCTGTTCAGCCTCCACATTGTTCTTTACTGGCAGAAACTTTACTTTGTCTAGGTCTCTTGTACCTATGCACCTCAGGGAAAGCCAGCTTCTCCCAGGCCTGGGTGGTCAGTCATACAGGCAGCCAGGCAATTACACTCAGTCTAATTGCCATGGACTATACAGTCCATGGGGTCGAAAAGAGTTGGACACAACTGAGTGACTTTCACTTCAATCGCCTTGCAGTTTTAACCAATAGAGCCTGCAGGGACTCTTGGATTTCTCACCCTGAATGGAGCACAAAAGAGGGGCATTCTATTTTTGGAGGGTTATTATTATGTGAGGGCATATGCTGAGAGCTGCTGCAGCCACTTTATCACCACGAGGAGATAAGCTTGAGGACAACTGCCAACATGCTGGGCATGGCAGAGCAGAGAGAGGGGAAGAACCAGCTCTTGATATTGATCAACTGAATTAAGAGTACCTATTTTTATATCCCTGGTAGCTCAGCTGGTAAAGAATCTGCCTGCAATGCAGGAGACCCTGGTTTGATTCCTGGGTTGGGAAGACCCCCTGGAGAAGGGAAAGGCTACCTACTTCAGTATTCTGGCCTGGAGAATTCCATGGATTGTATAGTCCATGGGGTTGCAAAGAGTTAGACACAACTGAGCGACTTTCACTTTCATTGTTATATTAGGTAATACATAGTCTCATTGTTAAGCTCTTTGGGGCTAGGCATTTTATTACTTGCAGCTAGAAGTTTTCTAACTTGTATAGGCAGAAACAGCCAGCCAGCGTGTATACACTCAGTTGCCACTGCCTCCACTATTGACTCAGTGTGACTCTGGGCAGGTCTCATTACCTTTCTGGGCCTCAGTCTTCTCATCTGTGAAATGAGGGTGGGGATAAGGATCCATTCCAAATCTAACCCTTCTGATATTACTCTGAACTCAGTACTGGCATAGGTATCCTGCAGCGGAAGGTGCAAAGAAGCTTGAGTCAGACAGAAAGGCATCCGTGATATGGCTGGTGGAGGGCAAGAGGAAGAGGAGGGCTCTCCTTCACTGTCTGCAGGAAGCAGCATATATCGAGTGCCTCCTGCTCAGGGAAGCATCTGGGGGACACATGGTCCCCCATCAGCCACTCACCTAACCCCACTCTGACCTGAGTCAGCGGCAGACAGTTTGCTCCAGCCCATCATGCTCTCTGTGCCTCTCACTCTACTTGGCAAAATTAGCTCTCCCTGCAGGGGTGGGGGTACAGCGATCTTGTGGCGTTTCCCAAACAGAGAGGAGAGGGGGGCTTGGGAGTGCATGAGAGGCTCAGATTCTGCCTCAATCAGAAGTGTCAGGATTCCTGTGAAAAGCAGATATGACTTCCACCGAAACCTCATGAACTGGCCATGCTCCCTCCCTCATGCAGGACCACTGCTTTTCAGCTTCATGGCGATAATAGAAGGGAGAGATTTGCAGTGATCATACTTATCAGAAAAGAACATGCAGGTGAGAGGTCTTTGTCTATGTATATATAATATATTTATTTATTGTTTTTGGCTGCACTGGATCTTTGTTGCTGTGCAGGCTTTCTCTAGCTGCAGCAAGCGAGGGCCACTCTCTGGCTGTGGTTCGCAGGCTTCTCACTGTGGTGGCTTCTATTCTTGCCGAGCGTGGGCTCTAGGGTGCATGGGTCTCAGTGGTTGTGGCCTGTGGACTCGGTAGTTGCAGTTTCTGGGCTCTTAGAGCATAGGCGCAATAGTTGTGGCACACAGCCTTAGTTGCTCTGAGACATCTGGGATCTTCCTGGATCAGGGACTGAATCTGTGTCTCCTGCATTGGCGGGTGGATTCTTTACTGCTGAGTCACTGGGGAAGCCCAAGGTGAGAGGTCATGATGGATATCTCACTGCTGATAAACGATGAAGCTGGGACCCAAGCTTGAGTTTGTCTGACATCATTCCCAATTTGGCCTCTGAGTGAGGCCTTAGATCACTGGGGCCAACCTACTCCTTCAGCCGGCAGGCCTACCATTCCACCCCAAACTCCTAATGTTCTTCTTGTCTCCACAGCCTCTTTCCCTGGCAGGGAGCGGCTTCTCTCATCTGTGCCTCTTTCTGTGCAGTCACACTTCTGCTCTCCTCCAGGGCCATCTCCACAGCGACCCTGGCATTTAGATGTTCTGGGACCGGTACCCTCCCCCTGTTCCCCCACCCCCACCCTGTCATGCCAAACAGAGCAAGACTTAAAGAACAAAATCTCTTTTCATTATACTTGCAGATCTTGATAGTCATTTACATTTTCACCCAATATTCATCAAATGGAATTGAGGACTTATATACAGATATTGTCAAGTACTAAAGATATCAAGAGTGAACTTGAACGGACATGGTGCCAACCTTCCCAGAGTTATGGTCAAGACCATGTGTGTGTGCTAAGTCGCTTCAGTAGTGTCTGACTCTGTGTGACCCTATGGACTGTAGCCCGCCAGGCTCCTCTGTCCATGGGATTCTCCAGGCAAGAATACTGGAATGGATTGCCATGCCCTTCTCCGGGGGATCTTCCCAACCCAGGGATCGAACCCACAATTCTTATGTCTCCTGTATTGGCAGGCAGGTTCTTAACCACTAGTGCGACCTGGGAAGCCCTATGGGCAAGTGCACTTATATCGAATCACGCCCACCCCGTATATATATCACACCTCGTCAGTACTGTGCTATCCATGATAGGAAACCAGTTCTTAGTGTGTCCGGGAGAATGTCTACCATTAGTGGTTGCTGCATAGAATAAATAAATTGATGAAGTGGGGTAAAGGACCATGAAGGGCCAAGTGACAACATTTGAGGTACATTTCACGGAGGCCAGGCCGTCTGCCTTCTGTTGCTACATCCTCCAATGATGCTAAATTGTCTAATATATGCTTTTTCAGCCTGGGGCCTAGAGAGGGCATCTGACATGGCCAAGGCCTGAGGCCAGTGCCCAGCCCAAACCCAGGTTGGGGGGATGCATTATGAATGCAAGGTGTAGGAAATAGAAATTATTAAATTCACAGATAGGGACAGAAATGCCTTTGTGTGGCTGCAGAGTTGGGAAATTATGCTGAAGCAATGCATTGCAAATCAGCCCGCACCAGGCAGAGAGGGGCTTTTATTCTCCAGGTCCCGAAGTTCCTTTGGCAGCTTTTGTGTACAGCCGCGGAGGCCCTTCTGGGAGGAGAGAGAAGCTGGTAATTTTGTGGCTGATTGGCAGACTGTCCAGAGCCAATAAAGATATTTGTTTTCTTGCTGAAGTGCTCACACACCCAAATCTCAGCTCCTCAATTTTGTCTTTCTTTCTCTTCTTGTGATCCCCACCCTCTTTCCTTCATGGAGAGCAGTGAGACCTGGCTGTCTTTCCCCTTTCACGTGGCTCAGCATGGGCCTAGTGGGGATCAGGGTTCCCATGCTGACCCATGAGGACAGAGGATGTTTGCCCAGGGTGTTTGGCCTCTTCCCCAGGCATCCAGTTAACTTTGGCACAATCTACAGAGATTAACTGTGCCACTCTGGTGCCCTGGGTAAGCTTGATGTTTGTTGTTTTTTGTTGTTTAGTCACTAGGTCGTGTCCAACTCTTTTGCGAACCAATGGACTATAACCCACCAGGCTCCTCTGTCCATAGGATTCCCCAGGCAGGGATAGTGGAGTGGGTTGCTACTCACAGTCCCACAAACCCACTCAACATCCCTGCAGCATTGGATATTGTCTGTCCATTTTAAGGATGAGGATAGATGACGTGTCCAAGGTCTCAGAGTTAGGAAGCTGTGGCACTGGGATTTGAAGTTGTTTATCAAATTCCAAAGCCTGTGGTCTCGGGTTTTTTGAGTGCCCTTCCAGATGTTCAAGCTGGTTTTAGAAAAGGCTGAGGAACCAGAGATCTAATTGCCAACATCCACTGGATCATCAAAAAAGCAAGAAAGTTCCAGAAAAACATCTATTTCTGCTTTATTGACTATGCCAAAGCCTTTGACTGTGTGGATCACAATAAACTGTGGGAAATTCTGAAAGAGATGGGAATACCAGACCACCTGACCTGCCTCTTGAGAAACCTATATGCAGGTCAGGAAGCAACAGTTAGAACTAGACATGGAACAACAGAATGGTTCCAAATAGGAAAAGGAGTACGTCAAGGCTGTATATTGTCACCCTGCTTATTTAACTTATATGCAGAGTACATCATGAGAAACACTGGGCTGGAAGAAGCACAAGCTGGAATCAAGATTGCCGGGAGAAATATCAATAACCTCAGATATGCAGATGACACCACCCTTATGGCAGAAAGTGAAGAGGAACTCAAAAGCCTCTTGATGAAAGTGAAAGAGGAGAGTGAAAAAGTTGGCTTAAAGCTCAACATTCAGAAAATGAAGCTCATGGCATCTGGTCCCATCACTTCATGGGAAATAGATGGGGAAACAGTGGAAACAGTGTCAGACTTTATTTTTTGGGGCTCCAAAATCACTGCAGATGGTGATTGCAGCCATGAGATTAAAAGACGCTTACTCCTTGGAAGGAAAGTTATGACCAACCTAGATAGCATATTCAAAAGCAGAGACATTACTTTGCCAACAAAGGTTCGTCTAGTCAAGGCTATGGTTTTTCCTGTGGTCGTGTATGGATGTGAGAGTTGGACTGTGAAGAAAACTGAGTGCCAAAGAATTGATGCTTTTGAAGTATGGTGTTGGAGAAGACTCTTGAGAGTCCTTGGACTGCAAGGAGATGCAACCAGTCAATTCTAAAGGAGATCAGTCCTAGGTGTTCTTTGGAAGGACTGATGCTAAAGCTGAAACTCCAATACTTTGGCCACCTGATGTGAAGAGTTGACTCATTGGAAAAGATCCTGATGCTGGGAGGGATTGGGGCAGGAGGAGAAAGGGATGACGGAGGATGAGATGGCTGGATGGCATCACCGACTCGATGGACATGGGTTTGGGTGGACTCTGGGAGTTGGTGATGGACAGAGAGGCTTGGCATGCTGCGATTCATGGGGTTGCAGAGAGTCGGACATGACTGAGTGACTGAACTGAACTGAGTGGTGTCTCGTTGATGAAAGATGCCCTCACTGGTGTACTCGGGACTCTTGAGTGGATTCTCCAACTGGTCAATACTAAGTCACTGGGACAGCTGAAAATTTAACAGATGTATCTGGTTTGAAAATTGAATAGCCCTTTGAGACTATGTAATTCATTCCCTTTCTCATCTGGATCTATTTTACAGGTTAAGCTTAGGCCTATAGAATTTAGGGACTGGCCCAAAGTTACTAATAGCAGACTCAGGACAAGACCCTGTCCCCTCCCTCTCAGTTCAGTGTTCTGCCCACTTTGTCTGCAGTATCAATTAGGATTGACAGACACCACTGTAACAGACACCACTGCAAATAGTGACTTCCCTCCTTGACATAAAATATATCAGAAGCAAGCAAATCAGATGTAAAATCAATCAGAAGAAGGTATGGCAGATCCGCAGTGTTAGTTAGGGACCAAGACTTTCTCTACTTGACACTTCGTTACTGTGTGGCTTCTTTCCCAAGTTTACCACATGGTCCGAAATGGCATCTGGAGCTCCAGCCATTACACCCAGTAGCTAGAAGGAGGTGGCCCTTCCCTTTCAGGAGACCTTCTGGAAGTGTCACACAGTACTTCTGTCTCACTGGCTACTATTTACTTGAGGGTTACACTAGTTAAATAAGAAGCTGGAAAATGTCATCTTTTAGCTGGGTGCCAGTGAAAAATCAGAGAGACTTTCTGTATTCCTGAGAAAACAGGAGGGAGTGGCTCCCAGAAAGCTGCTAGCAACCTTTACTACAGCAACCTGGTCTCTAAACTGGAGGCCATCCCTGTACTTCCTAGTCTATAGCTCTAGGAATTCCCAGCTGAGAGGGAAGCTGAACCAGCAGATCTTGACTGGCAGAAAAACAAGTTGTTTTTCCTCCTTCCGCTTCCAGATAAAGTCGGGGCACTTAGCTCTGGAAGAGTTTGCATCATGCGAGTTTTAATATAATGCCACTTAGCCTAGTGCCTTTGGTGCATGTCTGTTTTGGTTCACTCAAGCACAACGTTGCTTTGGCGCCTTCCTGGGTTTTGTAAGACGTCAGGGTAGAGGTTGAAGATAAAGGAAGATGGGATGTACATGAGTGTGTCAAGTATGGACACATATTTTTTGAGGGGAAGGAATCTCCACTGTCTTGTGTCCTGGTGTTTTCCCAATCATGTCCCAGGCTGAAAAGGCGTGAAATACCGATTTTGCTTCTGTGCTGGTTCCTTAAGTAATGAGGACTCAGGGCTGTTTCTGTGAATATCTGGAGGCAATTAGGGGTTCTTCACAGCCTAGAGATGGTTGAGTCCAACCACCTGCTTTTATGGACAAAGTTACTGGTGGCTCAGATGGTAAAGAATCTGCCGGCAATGCAGGAGACCAGGGTTCAATCCCTGGGTCGGGAAGATCCCCTGGAGGAGGAAGTGGCAACCCACTCCAGTATTCTTGCTTGGAGAAGTCCATGGACAGAGAAGCCTGGCAGGCTACAGTCCATGTGACCACACAGAGTCGGACACGACTGAGTGACTAACGTACATACCCACAGACAGAGCTGTAACCAGGATCCCACCTTTCTGACTCTTAGACTAAGGCTGTTTTGCCTCTCTGAAATATACATATTTAATACGCTTCTCTAGCCATTTCATGTGTTACTATTGTTTCCCCAACTAAAGACTCTGAGCCCCTATTAGTTTCAAAGCACTAGGCAAGACTTTGGTGTGAGGAGGATAAAAGGATAAATAAAACACACAGTTCCTCGCGAAGAATTTGCCATCTACAGAGGACTATAGATGCATCAGCAACAAACGGTAAGGCCAGACACTGGGCTCTAAGTGTTGCACAGATACTAAGCGATGATGATGTGGAGGCAGCTTGATTAGAGTCTGGGGTGGGGGATTGTGGAAGACCCCACGGTGGGGTCTTTGGAGAGGACAGAGATTGAGGGGAGAGGTAACGTAGATTAGAGGAAGCACACAGACAGAGCCTTAGTCATAACACTCGCTGAAAGCTCCCTGCTCTGGGTGTTGTCACTGCGATTCAAAGGACTTGATAGTAGGGCCCAAAGAAGGAAAGCCTAGAAGGGTCTCCTCTGCCTCCAGGGAGGAGCTCTAGTTGCAACTAACTTGCTAGGCAGCATCCTTGGCCATCCGAGTGCCTGAAATAAACCCTGGGTCTTGACAAAGACCAGCTGAGCCAGAATCTCTAGGACTGGTTCTTAGGCATCTGTCTTCTTAAGGCTCCCTGGGTGATTCAGATGTAAAATGGGACATTCAGAGTTAAGGGAGGAGCTGTGGGGTGTTAAAGGCTGAGTTCCACAGAAGAACCTCCAAGAGGAAGCGGAGGCCACAAGACCTCATTGTTACTCGGGACTCAGCCCTTCCCTGCCTGCCCCCTGCTGGTGGGGAGACAGGGCCCCAGAGCCCTGGGGAGCTCTGTCCCGTTTGTCAAAGCTCAGTTTGTCACAGCAGTGCTGCGTTTGTCCCCTGACCCCCTCTCTTGGCACTGCCAGTCCAGCCCAGGGACATCTTCATTCCCCACGTGGATGTCCACAGCCCAGTCTTTAAATGGGGATCTTCGTTTGTGTGCGGGGGAGGAGGTCTGGCTGTTTCCCAGAGTGTTAATTAGGAAGTTGCCTGGTTCTCATTTTGACTTGTCTTTCATCTTGCTTCTGGGGTGCGTGTGCGGGGCTGGGACTTCATAGAGGAAGTGGTGAGTTGCGGTGGGGTGGAGATTATTACTCTGCCATCCTTGTTGCCGGAGGGGACGGGAGAAAGAAGGGCAGCGCTCCACAACTAATGCGGTGAGAGTTGGCAGGAGGGACTGAACAGGATCCTGCCGTGGGGAGATAGTTGAATGCAGCGAAGGACGCCCCTGGGTTAAATGGACAGATAGTGGCGACCTCAGACCTGCAGTTGGTTTCTTGGCTGTCGTTTGTTTGTTGTCTTTCCTTAGGAGCCCTTGAGTTCTGACTGGTTCTACTTCTCTACATTTATAGTCCCATGGCCCCCATCCTCCTTGCAAATTCTTTTGTCCATATCTGCAATAATTTGCTCAATGTCTGTTTCTTCTTGAGGCTCTGGTTTGCTCCTCCCCTCACCCCCTCCCCTAAATGTCTTCAGAGCCTTGCACAGAACTCGACAAGTAGCAGTCACTTCACAAACATCTGTAGATTGTGCAATGGACTGACCGATGGGGAAACACTCGGTTGGACACTCAGTTGGACCTTGGGAGGCAGATTCTTGTCTGATTCTGTCCCTGAGGCTTCGTGGGGCTGTGAGCAAGTCACTGTGTCTCTGTGCCTTGTGTTTCCCCAACAATGATAAACAAACATGTAAATCTGCAAAGAAACAGTTTGTTTCTCCATCTCTGTGGCATATCAGAGGAGACAGTTGACTAAGTTTGGGGGACCTGGCACTAGATCCAGGTCTGCCACTTACTAGTACCCCCATCACTGAAGTCACTGAACCTTTTCCTCATGCCTCGAGGGAGGGCGTGGGGATCAATTTACAGAGTAGGGGTAAGCACTTTGAGAAGCCTCGACTTGCCATCTACTTGGATGTTTTACTTATTCAAGGGATGGCCCCCATTAGTTTTAACTAAGGACAGAGCAGAAAGTCTGTTGAAGAGAGATTTAAGATGCCAGCCAGAGCTTACCAAGTTAGTATGGTCTATCTAACCGGACGTCAAGGGAGGAAACGTGTGACTGAGGAAGCAGGGCGTCTAACTTACTGAGGGGCTGGCCAGAGCTGGCGTTGCCTGGATGAAAGGTCTGGATTAGAGGCTCTAAGAAGACTGTGTCTAGCATCAAAGGCAATAGCTGGACGAGTCTGGGGACAGAGATTTCTGTCCACTTGCTGATTTTCTGAAGCTCTGGGTTATGGTGTTTGCATGGCTGCAGAGTTCCAGTGAGCACCTGCTGAACCTGGCCTTGGAAGAGGCTCTGGGAGGATACAGGAGCTTTGGGGAAGAGTCTGCCAGGGCGGCGGCTTGCTTTTCTCCTTCCTGTAGAGCCCCAGGGTCCTCACCAACAGAGGGATCGAGGACCCAGGTGTCCCCTCTCTGCCCCTGTGCAAGCTGGGGCTTATCCCTCTTGGCTCTTGCGTGGCTCGGGAGGGACCCAGCCCCAATCATCTCAGCTCCAAGAGAGAAAAGGAAGAACATCTGTTAACACAAATGCTTTTCTAATTTCTTTTTAAATCTCACTCAGCATCTGCGTTAAACAAGGCTGATCGGCTTGTACAATATTTAATTTTGGAACCATTTCAAAAGGCGCTTGTAAGAGGGGAGCAGGGGGAGAGCAACAGCCTCCTAAATCTTTAATAGCGTGCCGGTGAGGAGCTTCCGCTGGCTCCGTCCTAATCACACGGAGGAGAATAAGCAGAGACAGAATTTCTTAATAACAAATACCTTTGCAGCACCTCATTAAATCACTGCATTTCAGAGACACAGCAGGACACTTGGGTGAATAAATAGTGCAATCTCCCAGTCTGAAGGATTTTCACATCTGAGTTATTTCTCCTGCATATGATCAGTTCCTTTTCTCTCTCTCTCTCTTTTTTTTTAAAATCTCTGCAAATGATTTTAGCTGATGAGTTCAATTAACGAAGACATTAGAGGCAAAGTTGAAAAAGCACCTCTTTCCTTTCCGCCTGTCCCATCCCCTGCTCTTCTCCTGCCCTGTAACCACAGAGCCTCCTTAGGTTTTTTTTTTTTTTTTTACAGTTTAACAAATAGCACTGCCTAAAGAGAGATGCGAGAAGGAGAGGGGGAGGGGAGGATGATGCTGGTTGGTGTGAAACAAAGCACTCCTCTGGCTGGGTGTTTATGAGGATGGTGACAAATGGAGCCTGGGAAGGAGCGACAGGCAGGTACCAAGCCCAGAGGTGCTTCTGGGCTCTGGGCCACTTGTGGATGTGGGTCTGTTTTCTGCCCATGGCCACACCCGAACTCCAGCTGGACTGCTACAGGACAAGGGAACTAAGATCTGTTTTCAGTTGCACTTAAATATTTATTTTGTTTTTTCCTTTCTTTTAAACAATTTAAGTACAGTTGATTTACAATGTTGTGTTAATTTGAGGTGTCCATCAAAATGAATTATATGTGTGTGTGTGTGTGTGTGTGCACTCAGCCACTCAGTCGTGTCAGACTCTTTGCAACCCCATGGACTGTAGCCCTCCAGGCTCCTCTGTGCACGGGATTCTCTAAGCAAGAATACTGGAGTGGGTGGCATGCTCTCTTCCAGGGGATCTTCCTGATCCAGGGATCAAGCCCAGGTCTCTTGCTTCTCCTTCAGACTGGCAGGTGGATTCTTTACCATTGTGCCACCTGGGAAAGTGGCTATCCCTGTGTGTGTGTGTGTGTGTGTGTGTGTTTGTGTGTGTGTGTATTCAATTATTTTCCTTTATAGCACTTAAATATTTATTGAGTACCTATTGTGTGTCAGGCTTGTGCTAAATGCTTAGAGTTAAAGCTGTCATTATAAACCCTAAGCCACAGAGAGCACTCCCCACATTCTCTTACTACAGTTGCATCAATCAATCCATTGATCAAGATTTTAATGAAAGGGCCATACACTGGCAGCCCATGACTGTGTCCAGCTCAAAACCATTTTTTGTTTGTCCCCAATACTTTTGAGGCTTCCCTGATAACCCTGTTGGTAAAGAATTCACCTGCAATGCAGGAGACCCCAGTTCGATTCCTGGGTCAGGAAGATCCCCTGGAGAAGGGATAGGCTACCTACTTCAGTATTTTTGGGCATCCATTGTGGCTCAGCTGGTAAAGTATCCACCTGCAATACGGGAAACCTGGGTTCTATCCCTGGGTTGGGAAGATCCTGTGGAAAAGGGAAAGGCTACCCACTCTAGTATTCTGGCCTGGAGAATTCCATGGGACTTACAGTCTATGGATCCACAAAGAGTCGGATATAACTGAACGACTTTGACTTTCAATACTGTTGGTTATTTATTGTTTTAGTTTGTTTGTATTTTTATTTTTCTTTTCAGTAGAATTAGTTGCTCTAGTGCAGTGTTTTTAAAACTGTGGTTTATGATCCCTTAGCTGATCTTGAAATCAGCTTAGAAGGGATCCCAAGTTGTTCATTCTTAAATTTTGATTTGGGGGAAAATTTATCTCTAAGTAAAATTTTAAGTGGTTATCTGTTCTGAGTATTTCCGTGCATGGAGAATATTTTCTCTTCCTTTCAGAAATGAACATCACTCTGGGAATGAAAATAGAACAGAATGAGGAGGATAGGATGGGATAGGATGAGATGGGAGAGAGGAGACAGAGAAGAAGAAATAAAAGAAGTGAAAAGAAGAGGAAAGAAGGCTGTCTTCAGGAATTGTACACAGTAAGGTAAATATTATTTCAGGTTTATATGTGGTGTGTTTTTATGCTGGTCTGTGATCTAAAATGCATTTCTTCTTGTGGGTCCCAAACAACAACTCTAAAAGCTGCTCCCACTGGGAGTGCCCATGGCTCAGATATTTGTCCTTCTACAGAGCTTCCCTCAGTGGGCTCCTTGTGTGTGGGGAAGGGTGCAGGCTCTGGAGTCCGACTGCCTGGGTTTGTAGCCCACTCCCACATGTGACCTCGGGGTTGGAGTCTGGTGGCTGCCAGTGGTGTGGTTATGGATGACCAGTACCATCAGTGTCTCGAGAAGATGTCACCGCGGTCGGAAACCACAGGTCTTTCTTGGATCCTGCACATTTTCCAGGTTTTGTTTCATCTTTTCAGTTCTATGAGCTCATCCAACTCCTTCTAATACAGCATTCATGTTAGCTCATGTTAGCCAGAGTTGGCATTCACAACCAAAACCCAGACTTAGAAACCAGGAGCTTGCACATTAAAGGTTGAATTTCCAGGTTCTTTTGGTGGTGGGGGGGGGGCGGCGGGAAGAGGGGAAAGCCTAGTGTTAGTCTGTGTTCCCCTACAGCAGGCCTATAGATGGGGCATTAGTTTCCTCAGTGATTGCTCTAGTAAATTACCACTACCTGGTGGCTTAAAACAACAGACATTTATTCCCCTGCAGTTCTGGCAGCCCAACTCCAAAATCCAGCAAGCCTGCAGTTCCTCTGGGGGCTGAGGGGAGAATACACCCCTCATCTCTTCTGGCTTCTGGTGGCCGCCCTGGCATCCCTAGACCTGCGGCTGCATCACTCCCACCTCTGTCTGCCTCCATCTTCACATCACCTTCTCCTCTGAGCATCTGTGCCATCTCCCTTTGCTTCTTAGAATGACACTTGTGATAACACTGAGGGCCCATACTGATCATCCAAGATGGTCTGTGTTTCTCAGGATCCTTACCCTTTTTACATCTACCAAGACCCCTTTTCCAAATAAGGTAGCACTCACAGGTTCTGGAGGTTATGACATGAACATATATCTTTGGGGGCCACCATTCAGCCCACTATGGATGGGATTCCACAATCTCCTCCAGCCAGCTCCATTCATTCACGAAACTGCCTAGGCTGGCTGATGCATACATTTTTTTTTTTTGGTTACTATTGGAGTATAATTGCTTTACAATGCTGTGTTCGTTTGGTTTCTAATGTACCTCAAGGTGAATCAGCTATAGGTATACATATATCCTCCTCCTTGAGCCTCCCTCCCACCCCCATCCCACCTCTCTAGGTCATCACAGAGCAGCAGGCTGAGTTCTTTGTGCTCTGCAGCAGCTTCCCACTAGCCGTCTGTTTACATGTGCTAGTGTGGGTATGTCAATGCCACTCTCTCCATTCCTCCCACCCTCTTCTTCCTCCTCTGTGTCCCCAAGTTCATTCTCTATGTCTGCATCTCTATTCTTGCCCTGAAAATCGGTTCATTCATTTAATTTTTCTAGATTCCATATATATGCATTAATATACATTATTTGGTTTCCTCTTTCTGATTTACTTCACTTTGTATGACAGACTCTAGGTTCATCCACATCATTACAAATGACTCAATTTCATCCCTTGTTATGGCTGAGTAATATTCGATTATATATATATATGTATATATACATATATATATGTACATATATATAACATATGTATACACACCACGTTTTCTTTATGGCACATGTGTTTTTGAAAGCCTGTCCCATACCCGGCATGTTGGGTGGGGGCGATGCAGAAACCACAAGGCGAGGTTTCAATCCTCAGTCGCCTTGTGTCTCTGAGAGTGGGCATCCAGAGAAGGCTGGAGTAGCAGTTGGGGCTCCATGTTGCTGGTGGGCCTTGGTGGGCTTTAAAGGATTTAGATGAGTAGAAGGGAGTGGGGGCTAAAGTCTTCTAGTGTAAACTGCTCCAAATGCCAGGGAGACAACAGTGAGCAAAATTGAGCCTGTGTTACTATGCAGCTTCCATTCTAGTGGGGTGAAGAAGACAAGATACAAAACCTTACAGATATCAGACAGTGTAAACATGATTGAGAAAAATAAAGCAGAGAATGGGGGATATGAGTACAGGGCGGGGGGACAAGTAGGTGTTGCTGTTTTCATAGGGTGGCCAGGGAAGGCTTCTCTGATAAGGTGACATTTGAGTGGAGTCCTAAAAGAAAGGAGAAAGGGATTCACGCCCATATTTTGGGGGGCAGCAGTCCAAGCAGAGGACAGCATGTGCAAAAGCCCTGAGGCAGCTGTCTGCTTGGGATGTTCAGGGGACAGCAAGGAGTCTGATCAGCTGAAAAGGAGGGATCTATCAGACAGGTGGCAGGAGACGAGGACTGGACAAATGACTGTGGCCATGGCAGGGACTTTTCAAGAGCTAGGGATCAAGGAAATGCTCCTTAACAAGTCTTTAAAGCCAAGGGATTATAAACATGGATGAGAAGAAAAAAGTCTTTAATTCTACTAAACTCTCACTGAAGTTAGCATTTCCTTTAATTACACATGAAAGCACCATCCATAGCATCTAATCCATAGCAATTTTGGCAGTACCGTGACTTTGTCATCAATGGAAATCACAGATATTTTTATATCATACTATAGTTATTACACTTAATCTTGAAATATTGTTTTCCCCCAGCACTACTTCAAAATTATGTAATTAGACTTGCCACTAGAGAACTGATTATTTACGGCATTAATAAAAATCTCATACATTACTATATTACAAATTAGTTTTTAAAAAATATTTCTTTAACTGCACTTCAATATAATTTATTTCCTATGTAATCCCAAGTATTTTATTTTATGCATTTAAAGATATTATTCTGGGAAGAGGTCCAAATGCTTCACCAGGCTTTCCAATGGGTCCATGATACCCCAAAAGATTAAGGACTGCTGTCTTCAAGCCTCTTGGATATAGCCCCTACTTCACCCTTTGGCTTCATCTCTGGCCGCCCCCAACCACCTGCTCCCAGTGACTCCACGCTGAGCTGCAGACACTTTCTCCAAATGTCATGCTCTTCATGGCCTGAAAGCCTTTGCAAATGCTGCTCCTTCTGCTTTCTACACTCTTGCCCTTTGCCAAATTCTGCTGATCCTTCAAGTCTCAGCTTAACTGTCACTTTCTCCAGCAAACCTCCCCTAATCCCACTACTGCATTTCCAAAGTGTCAGTGCTCTCAAGTGGATGATGTACTGGTCTGTTCCCCACCTGACCACCAGCAACCCCAGGGCAAGGACTCAGGTGTTGTTCCCTAGGGTCCCCAGTGCTTAGCCCAGTGCTTGGCATGTAGCAGGTGCTTGATATTCTTTTTTTTTTTTTTAATATATTTTAAGACACAGCTTTGCATTTTTTTGGGGGGGTGACCTTGAAATGTGGGATCTTAGTTCCCCGACCAGGGATTGAACCTGAGCCCCCTGCATTGGGAACATGGGCTCTTAACCACTGCATCTCCAGGGAAGTCTTGGTGCTCAATATTCTCAAAAAATATCTGTGGATTCTGAGAACAAGTCATCTCATGGAATCCTGAGACAGTCTTGTGAGGTAGCTGGTATTGGTTGCATTTTGTAAATGAAGGAAGAGGAGGAGGGGTTAGCCAGGGATGGAGAGTGTCTGGAGGAAGGGCTTGGAGATTCAGGGGATGGTGAGAACCCCGCTTAAAGCAAGAGCATGATGGGGAACAGGCAGCAATCAGGCCTTGGGGCAAGTGTGGGGCCAGGTGAGTATGGAGATGCTGAAAGGGTCAGGCTATGGATTTCGGGCCTGAGCCAGTGGGCAGTGAGGTGAAGTCAGGCCTGGACCACTTCTACCATCTACTTTTACCATCTCCCCCTTCCTGTCTCTGGGGAGGAAGGACAGGAGCCTTTGGTCACCAGCTTTGATGACAATTCTTATCATCTCATGCTTCAGTCTTCTCTTCTCTGAACTGGGTGTTTTTAGTTCTTTTTTATCTTTTGTATTGCATTGATATCTTGTTTCTTCAGGTAGAGTAAGTCCTATCTTGGCTTAGTAAAAAAGCCCAAAGAGGTAGATTTTGACATCTCTATCACTCCCCAGCTGTCTGGGCATGAGCAAATTTCTTAGACCCCAAGAATGCCTAGTGTGTGTGGGCTCCCCGCCAGACGTGCTCCCAGCACGCCCCCTGTCCCGAGTGGCACCTAGCTTGTTGTCCCCCTCCTGTCTTTGCTCATTTTATACCCTCTGCCCATGTGATGACCCTTCTCAGAAGGCAGGCCCCACCTAGCCCAGCCTCCTGTTTGTACAAACCCTACACATTTCTCATGGCCCAGCTCAAATGCCACCTTCTTTTTGGTGTCTGTGATGCTGTGTGGCACCAGGCAAGTTATTTAACCTCTCTGGCCTCAGTTTGCTCACCTGCCTACAGGGCAGGATCTGTGAGGATCAAATGAGCCAACCTATGGAAGGGGCCTTGCACACCTTGCCTTTGTTTCGTCCCCTTCCTGAGAGCAGCCTGCTAGCCGGTGTGTACAGCAGCCCTGCTCACATCTCCGTTAGCACGGACAGGTCTGTAATCACGTCTCTCAGATGCTCTGTCCCCAGGCACCTGCACTTTCTTGCGTTCCAGCTTGCCCTCCTCTTGCTGTGTCCCCCATGGAGTTCCTCTATAAATCTTTCACCAGCGTCTTCATAAGCAATGAGGCTGCAGGCCTGGGTTGTATCCACATCAAAGGGCTTCTGTAGGAGCTGGTGATGGAGTTATCCTCTGAGGTAGCCAGGAGGCCCCTCCGTTTGTCTGTGCCTTTTGGGGGCAGGGCCTAGAGCTATCTGTCTTTATCTGGGCTGGTGCTCTGGGCAAAGAGTAAATGCCACTGAGTGGGTGTTTTAAACACTGGCCTGTAAGAGTGGTCATCAAAGAGGCCTGGCATTTAGAGTTCCCTTATGGAGAAGGCAATGGCACCCCACTCCAGTACTCTTGCCTGGAACATCCGTGGACGGAGGAGCCTGGAGGCTGCAGTCCATGGGGTCGCTGAGGGTCAGACACGACTTCACTTTCACTTTCACTTTCACTTTGGGATAGGCACTAATCAACCTTTGTGCTTCTCCATTCTGCATGGCAGGTATTATTTGCCCCCATTTTACAAACTAGGAAAATGGGGCCCACAGAGACTAAGGGATTTTTCTCCAGGTCACACAGTTTGTGAGTTGCACATCCAGGAATCAAGTCTGTGTTGTTCTGCCTCCAAAACAAACGCAAAGTTCTCCCCATTATGCCCCTCTGTCTGTGTACCTCCTGGGCTCAGTAAATGAGAAGGCCAGGTTGCTGTATCCTCGTAGGAGAAGGAATGTGGCCCATCCTGGATTAAGTACACAGAGATGCTGCAAGGCTACACCTGGTCCAACCTGCATAGTGAAGACAGAGCAGGAATTGGAGGAACACTTCCATCCTAAAAGGTCAAGGGTGAGGAGGGCATCTGGACACCAAACTGTGGCCCAGGGTCATGAGACCTTCCCGGGGTGCTGTTAGCATGGGGGGCTGGGGTGTAGTAGTATCATCAGCCCTCCTGACCGCTACCCAGCAGGCACGGGAGAGGCTTTAGACACGCAGGCCAGAAAAGGCCTCAGCAACGTTTGGCCAGACTTGGGATGACTGGTTCTTATCAAGGGGCTCATTCACCTGAGTTTCCCAATAACTGCAGCCTCCCAACTCATTTTTCATCTTTTCATCCCACACAGTGCCCAGACATCTGCAGGGCCCCTTGTTCACTTTCTTCCCACAGCCCTATCCTGAGATGATAGTTAAGAACATGGAGCCAGACCCCTGGCTGACTGCAACCACACACACTCGCTGTGTGAACTCTACGACTGCTCTGAGCCTCAGTTTCTTCGTCTGTTCAATGGGGATAACTGTGCCCACTTCACAGCCTCTCTCCTATGCTCTCTTGTGGGTACACAGCAGTCCAGTCACCCTGGATTCTGCCTGTTTCTGGTTTCCCCACCTCTGCCTTTGATCAATCTGTATTCTGCTGGAGCAACTTCCTTCGGCATCAACATCCTTCTCATTCTCCTCTCAAAAGCTCAGTGTGCAAATATTCCTCCAGGAAATTCTGCCTCTACTCTGAACTTGGTCTGTGAGCCCCATAGAACACTATAAGACAGTATATTCATTTCCTTGATCTCATCTTTGAATTTGAATAGGTGCTTTCAGTACAGCTCAGTATTCGTGTGTTAAATTTAACCAAAGTATTCTTAAAATTTGACTTATTTCTTCTAAGCCAGTGTGCCTCAGTGACAGTTCTTTATAACTGACCATCACCTTATGGTAGAAAAAGATCACTTTCACAGTTAATGTTTCATGTCAGCCTCGGAGTATCTCTGAGAAGGCCAGTGTTATGTTAGCCCATTTTACAGATGGGGATGCATGTATCAGAGACATTTCTTATGAGGCTCGAGGTCACATGGTTAATAAACGGTGGGCTAGGCTTTGCACTCTGAACTCCAGCTTCTTGCCATTTCCAGCCTCTCTTTGCCTCCCGTTGGTTTAGATACAGACAAGGTTAGCATCCCAGGTCCACCCCAAACATTTCAAAGTCACAGTTCTTGCCCTCGGTATTGATTGGGAAGCCTGGGGTTCCTTGGTCTCATTTCCCCTTCCTGAAGCCCTCTCTCAGAAATTGCTAAGAGAACTTGAGTGAAAAAATGCCACCCCAGAAAGCAGATGGCGCCCTGGGGGTCCCAGACCTAATGGGCAGTACAGCTCAGTGGTGTGCTGGAGTCACACAGACTCCGAAGAGATTAAATCCTACTCCCTGTGCTTTTGTCTCCACCTGTGTGATGTGGGGTATTGTCACACACCTGGTCCAACTGTGAAGCAGAACAAATGGCATGAGTGTAAATCCTAAAGCACACAGCTGGGCAACCAGAGGTGCCCAATAAATAGTAGCTAATGGTAATAGTTGGGGTTTCCCAGGTGGCACAGTGGTAAAGAATCTGCCTGCCAATGCAGAAGGCACAAGAGATGCAGGTTCAATCCTTGGGTTGTGAAGATCCCCTGGAGTAGGAAATGACGACCCACTCCAGTATTGTTGCCTGGGAAATCCCATGGAGAGGAGCCTGGCGAGCTACAGTCCACGGGGTTGCAAAGAGCTGGACACGACTGGGCAACTGAGCACAGCACAGTGGTCATAGTTAATATTTACTGAGGATTCACTTTGCACGAGGCACCATATGAAGTTATTTCCACGTTAATCTCATCTGTTCCTCTCCATAATCCCTTGCACTTTTTTACGAATGAGGAAACTGAGGCTCAACATGTTACATAGCTGTCAAATGTAACAGATTTTTTTTTCAGATTTATTTTATTGAAGTATAGTTGATTTACAATGTTGTGTTAGTTTCTGCTGGACAGTAAAATGATTCCGTTATACATGTATACATGGGCTTCCTTGGTGGCTCAGACGGCAAAGAATCCACTTGCAATGCAGGATTGCAATGCGTGCAGAACCCGGGTTCAATCCCTGGGTTGGGAAGACTCCCCTGGAGGAGGGCATAGGAACCCACTCCAGTATTTTTGCCTGGAGAATCCTATGGACAGGAGCCTAGCGGTTTACAGTCCATGGGGTCACAAAGATTCAGACACAACTGAGCGACTAAGCACAGCACACAGCGTATATAGATATAGATAGATAGATATAAACCATATGGAAAAGAATGGTTTTATGGTTTATCCCAGGATATCGAATATAGTTCCTTGTGCTATACAGTAGGATGTCACATCATTTTTAAATAATGCTGGGAGCAGGCAAGGATATGTCTGTTCGTGGACTCCTCCCCTGCTCTGTTTGTCCCCCTGGGACAGGGTTTGCTACTGATAGCATCCGGAGATGGACACAGTTATTATTACTGGAGTGCCAGCAACCACATCCAGGGGGTAGTTTTGAGAGGCTCAGCCTGCCAAGGCGAGGTGTGGGGACGGGGGGATGTCAGAAGTTTGAGCTTGGGTATCTGCTGCTGGGTTGAGATGTGGATGGGGAAGGAGGCTGCGGGCGGCTGCTATAGGGGTGAGACATGGAAGGAAAGGAGGCGGGGGACAGCTGCTGCAGGACCAGAGAGCAGGGAAAGGGAAGAAGCCGCCTCTCGTCCCCAGGCACTGGGGCTGGAGGCCGAGCCCTGGGCCAGTGGTGCCTGCGGTGCCCCCCTGACGCCCTGATGGATAGGATCTGACAGAGCGCCCTCTGTCCTCCCAGCAAAGGGAAGATGAGTGCCAGCCGGCAGGGGACCGTGTCCAGGGGATCTGCAGGCCTCGGGCAAAGACAGACACTTTGTGCAAACAATGCCTTCTCCCCAAGGACTCTGCTCCCTGGGCTGTCCTCTGAAGGAAGCCAGAGCACAGAGCCTGCAAGACCCGACCCACAAAGGCTGCTCGTCCAAGATGTCCCTTCCTGCAGCAGCCCTGGCCCGTGTCCTGCGCAGATCATGAGGCCCCCATCAGCTCCCTCCCCTCCACAAGGCTTTGGACAGTGAGGAAACTGTTGGAGGTCTGCTGGGTGGTCCAGACAAAACAGTGAAGACAAGGAAGGGTCTTCAGGTTTGAGGTCTCTTCCCTCACAGGTCGTCCCTCCCCTGTGATACAATTGCCCCCTTCTTTTAAAGACTTACAGAAGGCAAGTGTGGGAGGGGCCTCAGAGATGTCTAGTCTAACACTCGCCAGTGCCCGTGTGTGTGGATTTGAGCCAGCACTCCTCTGGGTGGTCTCAGTGCTGCAGGCTTGGTCCCAGATGATGCCTTCGTGAAGCTGGAAAAGACACCCTCCCCTGGGGAACGCAGCCCTGTGCCAGGATGCAGGCTTGGGGAGTGGAGAGTGCGTAGGACTTCAGTCTGCATCAGTCCCCTTGGAAAGTCCAATTCCTCAGCGTGGTCTACAACCACTGGGTTTTAGCCACCATCAGCCTTCCCTCCCACCCGCTGTGGCCACACGGGTTCATTGGGGGTCCTTGCTGGCCCGGAGCTCCCACACGCATCTGCTGGTTTCCATTGTTGTTGCTCAGTTGCTCAGTTGTATCCCACTCTTTGTGACCCCATGGACTCCAGCACACCAGGCTTCCCTGTCCTTCACCATCTCCCAGAGCTTGCTCAAACTCATGTCCATGGAGCTGGAGATGCTATCCAACCACTGGCCTCCATGTGAATGTTCTCAGATTGGAACAGGGCCCTATCACAAACTATGGTGACAGACAGTCATCCTAGGCAGTTTCATTAGTTACTTGTATATCCGCCACACTGTCCCCCTCCCGTACCTCATACCTGGTCTAGAACTCCATAAGGGCTGGGGCTATGTTGTTTACCTTGGTATTTGTAGCATTTGGAGCAGTGCCTGGCATGTGGTGGACACCTGATAAATATTCGTTGCTGGATTGAAAGGCTTTCTGATTTGCTGGTTCAGCAGGAAGTTTGGGGCAAGACTTGGCAACAGCCCTTTTTTTAAAAAAAAAAACAACAACTTTTTATTTTGTATCATAGTATAGCTGATTAACAGTGTTGTGATAGTTTCAGGTGGACAGCAAAGGAACTCAGCCATTCATATACATGTACGCATTCTCCCCCAAACTCCCCTCCCATCCAGGCTGCCACATAACACTGAGCAGAGTTCCATGTGCTACACAGAAGGAACTTGATGATTTTAAATATAGCAGTGTGTACACGTCCATCCCAAACTCCCTAACAATCCCTTCCTCTCATCCTTCCCCCGACATCCGTAAATTCATTCTCTAAGTCACAATAGCCCTTCTGAAAGGGCAAAAGTGGTGGAATGGCAGAAATCCACCAAAGGCACCTTGGTGGAGATGCTCACCTGGGCAGCTGGATCTTCTGCCAGCCCCTCTCCTCTCCTCCTTCCTCAAAGAGCCCAGCCACCAGCCTGCAAATTCTCTCCTCTTCCCTATAATTCTTTGCCCTTTGCCCACTCACCAGCATCCTGGGAGAAGATTCTGGCTGCCTATGCACTGGACTCAGGAAAACACAGCATCAGCACCACCTTAACTTTTATTTTTAACCAATAACTCATCTTGCTTCCAGCAGATTTATTTTCAGCATAGGGCCCGTGGGCCAATGCTCATCTGCATGCCAGACTCTGCCCTTGGGAGCTTAATGTCTTAGGTGATTGTCCTGAGATGCAAGGATGCTCCCTGACCACTTCTCATTTTCCTGTTTTCAGTGCAGAGCCAGAATTGAGGTGTTGACTGCAAAAAAGCAGGGTCTGGAGTGGAGAGGAAGGACCTCAGAACCAAGAACACGGGGTGTGGAGTGGGCGCTGTCTCCACCAAACACAGGGACCAGGCTTGTAACTCCAACCCTCCCCCCACGGTCTGGACTTGGCTCTTACCCCTTCTTCTCAATACATCACAGACTCAGCTGGTAGTTTTTTGGTTTTTTTGACTTTATTCTTCCAGTTAATATTTATTGGGCATGTACTTGGGTGAGAGCATGGGGCTGTGAGCTGGAATTGGGGGTAGGATGACAAATGGGATTTCAAGACATTAGTCAGTCTTCTCCATGCCCCCAAATCACAATCTGGGGTGAGGAAAATAATTTCAAAACACTGATTTATAATCGATGGGATGAGTACAAAGTAAAAGTTTAGCACAAAGGTGGGCAGGGAGTGAAGAGCTCGTTAACCTGCTCAGAGATTGGGTCTGGGAAGGCTTTGTGGAGGACTTGTGATTTGCATTCGGTCTCTGGAAGATGGGGGGGCACCCTGGTGGCTCAGAGGGTTAAGAATCTGCCTATGGTGCGGGAGACCCAGGTTCGATCCCTGGGTTGGGAAGATCCCCTGTAGAAGGGCGTGGCAACCCACTCCAGTGTTCTTGCCTGTAGAATTCCATGGACAGAGGAGCCTGGAGGGCTACAGTCCATGGGGTCACAAGAAGTCAGACACTACAGAGTGACTAACACTGTCTGGAAGATGAGACCTTGTAGGGATAGGGACATTCCAGGCAGAGGGAACAGGACATTCAAAAGTCTGGAGGTCAGAAGGCAGATGGCAAACTTGAGAAACAGGCCCTTTCACGTGGCTGAAATACACATCGCATGAGAGTACATGGTGAAAGCTGTGGAGGGAAAGAAAGGTATTTCTATCACTTAGAGAAGCTTATGGTCACTTCTCTGAATCTTTGCACTCTGCCCACCTCTGTAAATAGACTGTCAGGGCCTTAAGGGGAGGCCCCCTTGAAGGGAGGCTGTTGCCTTGTCCTTTGCCTCTACCGCTCCAAGCCCGGTCGTGTGTGCAGCTGCCAAAGGAGCCCAGGCCTGACTGGGCTGGGAGGAGGGCCGCCTGGAGCCGGAACAGACCCTCCCACGTGAAGTTTGAAAGGAAGCATCTTGCAGCTCTGTCTAATTACAGGGTAAGTGAGCGGGCCTCCCTCATGGTTAATTTGCTGCATGTCTTTATTGCCAGCAGAAGACAGATGACTCGCAGAGGGTATTCCATATAGGCCTGCCAGTAATTGTCTTTATGACTTCATGAGCCTTTTATGGCCCCCGCTGGGAAAGGTGTTTTATTTTTCTACTTTTAATTCTCCATTTTCTGTCGGTAAATAACCAACTTCCTGGGAGCAGGAGGAATGTCAAGTTTGGGATCTAGGTGAAACCATCCCCAAAAGAGAGGCTATGACGGTGAGAATTGAGGCTGGGGTCAAAGGAAGAGGACAGAGCGGATGGGGACAAGGTGACTCATCCAAGGGCGTGTGGAGTGGATAATTGTCAACAGTGATTAATATGTACATCATCAAAATTTAAAAATGAATAAATGTTTCTTTTCAGCAGATTTACTTTCTCAATGATGCTTGGCTTAGATTAATGATAATGTGAGCTTATGCTTCCAGAGTACACAGAGACTGCTCGGCTTGGAGCGTTGAGGGGAGGAGGTGGGAGTGGGTGGATGGGGAGGAAATTTGTGGTGGCCCCCAAGAGGGCCGTGTGGGAAGATAGCCACCAGTACCTTTTATTTGATTATCATCTAGTCTCTCCACGAGCAGGATGGGCAGCAGTCAGATCGTTGTTTAAATAGAATGAGGATGGGAGGTATTGCATCTCAGTAGTGCTCTGGAGCTGTCTCTCGTGTGTGTGCGCTCAGTCACTCACACATATGAATTGAGTCTGACTCTTTGCTCCCCCATGGACTGTAGCCCACCAGGCTCCTCTGTCCATGGGATTCTCCAGACAAGAATACTGGAGTGGTTTGCCGTTTCTTTCTCCAAGGGATCTTCCTGACCTAGGGATCGGATTGTTTATGATTGGCAGGTGGATGGGCGGGCGGATTCTTTACCACTGAGCCACCAGGGAAGGCCCTGGAGCTGTCTCACGCGTACACGCGTGCTAAGTCGCTTCAGTTGTGCCTGACTCTGTGCGACTCTATGGACAGCAGCCCGCCAGGCTCCTCTGTCCATGGGATTCTCCGTCAAGAATACTGAAGTGGGTTGCCATGCCCTCCTCAGGGGATCTTCACAAGAGATCAATCCTGTGTCCCTTATGTCTCCTGCATTGGCAGGCGAGTTCTTTACTACTAGTGCCACCTGGGAAGCCCCGGAGCTATTTCATACTGGCATGCAAAAACAAACTTAAATTTTCAGAAATCTTGTGAGCTGTTTAACTCAGTGTTGATAGCTAGCATTCAGCCATAGTGGGATTATGTACACTGAGGCAGTTGGCAAACTTGATGAAGTTGAGTCCCACTAACAGCCTCCACTGGTGGTTAAATATCTACCCACACACCACTGTGTAGCAACCCTTTTCACTAGTGTTCAAGCAAGGAGGGAAGGACCGCTTGGCTGGATAAAAATAATGCAAGTTAACATTTATTGATCACTTACTATGTCCCATGCACAATCCTAAGCACTTTATGTATATAGTCATGAATCCTCTTAACAACTCTATGAGGTGGATGTCCTTTTTGAGCCTAATGCTATACTTAGAGTCAGAGCCAAAAGAGATTATGCATCCATTTCCCTATTCCTGTTTATCAGAGGAGGAAGTTGATAGAGAGGGAAAATGGCTTGGGCAAGGTCAGTGGCCTGGTGATGGGTCTATGGACTCCCCAGCCAGTTTTTCTTTTCTTGCTCTTATTCTTCTGGTTTGCCATGCCATCGCCCTGCCTAAATCTGGGCAAGAACTGAACCTCAAGGCTGGGAGCTGACCAAAGGAGGCAGCCCGTTGCCCGAGTCCATGGAATGAGCCCAGTGGGTGCTGTTGGTATTGTTCCTGCCGCCTCTGGCTCCTTGATAGAGGCTTAACTGCTCTCTGGTGCGCCAGCAGCATCCTGAGTTGCTTCTCCTTCCACTCGGCCAGTCGGAGGATCCCACTGGAGGTAATTCCGAGTTCAATCTTTCAGCAATAACCATCTGGAACAACAAGAAAAAAAATAAATAAAAATAATAAACCCAAGTCAGAGCTCTGCCTGTTAGCCTAGAGTCCTTGACTATGGGGAAGTGGGGAAGGGGAGAGATGGGCTGAAAATTTCCCAGCTAAATGACCAGCCTGGAGAATTCATTGTTAACTGCTCAGGGGTTTAAGGCAAGCCCAGTGGGAACTGGGGTTAGCTCTGCAGCTTGTTATGATGATTGCTTTTGGTGTAAAAAAAAGGTGGCCTGAGTCAGGGAAAAGAGACTCAAGATGAAAATCCCTTCAATTCTTAAATATATAGGTATATTCTAATGTAGACTGCATTCTAATATGGTAAACATTCCACTGTAGACTATAGGATCAGGTAATCCCAGAGCTGAAGGGGCCTTCTAGAATGCTTTCCCTGCCTCCTGGCCTGGGAAGCCAACCATCTCCTGGGGAAAATAAGGGTGTGAATGCTTTTCTGCAGAGCAAGGCCTTCCTAGGAAGGGACAGTGGAATGTTTTCTTACATTCCAAGGTGTAGCTGGCAGACAGGGTGCTAGAGAAGAAGAAAGACAGGGATTCTAAGGCCAATGTGCCCATTTCACATTGAACAAATAAATTCATCTCTTTGAGGCTCAGTTTCTTAATCCAAGCGGAGGTTTCAGAGTGTGTGGTCTGTTCTAGCTTACATTCTATACCCCAAACAAGAGGGAACATTTCAGAGGTGGAATTACATACACACACACACACACAAACACACACACACAAATTGACAAATAGGGAAAGCTTTCAAAATCTCATTCAAATGATTGCTGAGTTTGTCTATTAGTGAGATTTGTTTCTTTGCATGTGCTAATTGGTCTTGGCATTAATTAATCTGATTTCATTATATTCTCTTTAATTTGTCAAGATATCATTTTGCTATTGGGTGACGGAACACTTGGGAGGATTGTTAGAATCGGAATATATTTTCCCCCCTTTTAAAGTTCCTGGAGAAAAGTCGTTATCAATTAAGTTAATTTGCATACACATTAGGTTAATCGTTTTAGTTTAGCCAAATTTGTGGAAATTTACATAGCAAATTGACCCTCCACATTTCACTTAAACATATGTAGCACACCGAGTAGTGCATTTTGAGTTGCTAATGAAACTGAGGTTATTTTACACGCTTCTTTTAGTAAAAGAGGTCCAATTAGACCAAGTAATTTTTTATTTCATCCATAATTGCAAAACAAATAAGCTTCTTGGCATTTTTTTTTTCCTAGCGGCAGCATCACACGGACAGGGGCGTTAATAGGGAAGTCATGTTTTCCTAATTAAGCCCCGTTTGATTCCTGCTCACTGTTCTGGGCATCAGCCCTCTGCAGCTTTCTCCTAGGTACTCTTCTGCCTGAGTTGCTAAGCCTCCTGGTATACCTATTAATAGAAGACTCCCCCACATGGAGCCAGCTGAATTAAAAAATATGACTAGGAAAGCAGGGTGGGAATTTTGACAGATTTGTTTAAAAAAAATTTTTTTTTTAATGCCAGAGAAGAGAAAGTTGAATTCAAAAAGGGGTCTTGGTTCTCTCCATCAAGGGAAGAAAAGAGAGAAAAATAGCTTTTGTTCTCCCCCAGAAAAGAAGTTGGCATACCACCTTGTTGGTGTTTCAAAAGTGACCCTAGGGGCTAGCTTGCTCAGTGTTGGAAAATTGGCTGCCATCTCCCCTTCCAGGACGGTGGAACAGTGGAGAGCTTATGTGGAAGAGTTGCAAAAAAAAAAAAAATGGAATCTGGAATCTGAGGCTTTGCTGAGGGTAGAGGGAGGGTGACTCTGGCTTGTGTCTTGGAGGAGGTGGGAGTTGGGAGCGATGGATGCATTGAGGGGATGTTGGTTTAGTTACATAGAAGCTGTGCTCCTATGGTCTCTGCTCAAGGACACAGAAGAGCTTGACTCTGTCCAATGCTGGATTGTTTTTTTTTCTTCTTCTAGCACTGAGGATGTTTCTGAATTGTAGAGGAGGAGACTGGCATGGACAGTAGGGAAGAGTTATGCAGATGGGATCCGAAGGGGCTGCTGAACTTTCAGCAAGGACTCAGCACACTTGGGTTCCGGTCTTAACTCAAGTGTGTAAGAAGTGCTCAAAATCCTTTATTCCTCCCCGTAGTGTCCCCAGTCCTTGCAGTGTGACATCCCAGCTCTCCTCATCAAGCGGTAGAGTCTATTTCCATCCTTCTCAAATATGGGCTCCCCTATGACTCTCTTGGGCCAATAGAATGTGGCAGAAGTGATGACGTACCAGCCCCAAGCCTACTCCTCAGAAGGCTTGCCTGCCTCCCTGCTGCCACCCAGACCAGCTGGCTGGCTGAGATGGTGAAAAATACATGGTCCAATTGTCCCCACCACCCAGGTGACTGTCAAACCCAGAAAAAGAGCCACCTCGCTGACCTGCAAGTGGTCCCAGACTGCGTGAGTCATCCCGGCTGAGCTCACCTAAATTTCCAGTCCATAGAATTGTGAGTGAAATACGTGGTTGTTGCTTTTAGGTCCTTAAGTTTGGGGCTGTTTTGTTGAGCAGCACTAATGGATGGTCATTTTTTAGTTGTGTGTCCTTGGGAAAGTCCCTCTTCCTGCCTGAGCTTTAGCCTCCTAAATCTGCAAAACCAGTTGGGATTAGAGGATCCCAAAGTTTTTCCAACTTGAGAAAGCTCCCAAATACCATGTGGCTGCATCTACCAGTCTGATATTTCCTCAGGAGGGACTCTAGGTCAGACACTCTTGGCTGTTACTAGGCACACCAGGGGAAATTAGTTTATCAGCTCTTCTCAAGATGAGAAGAAAACATAGTACATGTAAAGAGGAAAGAGCATTGTCTGCTTTGGGATGAAAACCAGTACCTGGGAATGGTGCCAGGGCTCTGGAAAGGAGTATGGTGAAGAGGTGACATGTATGCATGAGAAGTTTTTGGAGATGAAGTTACTGGCTGTCCGGAGGTCAGTGGAGGGGGTGTGCTTTGAATAAGCTGAAGTTTGTTGACATCAGTTATGCAGTAGTGTCTGGCCCTGGAGTCTCATCAAGGGAGGGCACCCAGCCTGTGGGCTGCACCCCAGGCCACAGAGCAATATGGGCTGGTGCAGGAAGTACCCAGATAGCCTTTAGCACCGGGTTTCTCAACTGTGTTCACTGTCACACATACAGATGCCAGGTGCACACGAGACAATTCTATGGCATGCCCAAGTTGTGCACAATTCCCAGAGGTGATTGTCTAGCTTTCCCTTTGTCATTGGAGACTACAAGTACTTAGTGCAACACTGAAGAATGAGAGGTGCAGGGCTTGGCTTATGTAATCAAGGCTTAGTATTTGTGAGATAAATGAATGGCCAATGAATAAATGAATGAACATAATTCCATGAATCAGCTCGAATCCATTCTGATTTACTCAATTTATGTGAAAAATTCAATTTTTTAATTATTTGGAATCTATTAGAGATCTGAGGATTGAGACGGTCTTCTTTAGAAATATCCCTTTGCAGGCAATTCCACCTACTAAGTTGGGGAGCATGATGGGTGTAACCTTTCCCTGCTATCTTGAGTTTCTGAGAAGGAAACCAAACCATACATTTTTGTTGTCTGGCCACGCTCAGGCTCAAGCTAGTTTCTGTTTCCTACCAGTCTTTGCTGCCAAAGTCCCAACATTCCTTGCACTCAAGCAGGACTGACTCATGGGAGAATCTGGTACTTCTCTCCAGGTTTCCCTGATGCTAAGGAAGAGAGGACAGGCATTCATTGAGCACAGTCACTATGGTCAAATGCTCACACTGACACTTTTTTAAAATTGGAATATAGTTGATTTACAGTGTTATGTTAGTTTTATGTTATAGTAAATTGTACTGTATGAATCAGTTATATATATATTACATTATTATATATATATATACATACATTAATATGGTATGCTGCTGCTGCTGCTGCTAAGTTGCTTCAGTCGTGTCCAACTCTGTGCGACCCCATAGACGGCAGCCCATCAGGCTCCCCGGTCCCTGGGATTCTCCAGGCAAGAACACTGGGGTGGGTTACCATTTCCTTCTCCAATGCATGAAAGTGAAAAGTGAAAGTGAAGTCGCTCAGTCGTAGCCGACTCTTAGCGACCCCATGGACTGCAGCCTACCAGGCTCCTCCGCCCATGAGATTTTCCAGGCAGGAGTACTGGAGTGGGGTGCCATTGCCTTCTCCGAATATGGTATAATTCACCTTATTTTAGAAGCTCTTCCCATATAGGTCATTTTAGAGTACTGAGTCAGAGAAGGCAATGGCACCCCACTCAAGTACTCTTGCCTGGGAAATCCCATGGACGGAAGAGCCTGGTAGGCTGCAGTCCATGGGGTCTCGAAGAGTTGGACACGACTGAGCGACTTCACTTTCACTTTTCACTTTCATGCGCTGGGGAAGGAAATGGCAACCCACTCCAGTGTTCTTGCCTGGAGAATCCCAGGGACGGGGGAGCCTGGTGGGCTGCCGTCTATGGAGTCGCACAGAGTCGGACACGACTGAAGTAACTTAGCAGCAGCAGCAGCAGCAGCAGCAGCAGAGTATTGAGTAGAATTCCCTCTGCTGTACATTAGGTCCTTATTAGTTATCTGTTTTATATATAGTGGTGCGTATATGTCAATTCTAAACTCCTAATTTATCCCTCCCCCCTCGCTCTCCCCGCTACCCCGGTAACCATAGGTCTGTTTTCTACACTTGCAGGTTTATTTCTATTTTGTAAATACGTTCATCGGTGCCATTTTGTGCTGGCATCTTGACATCAGAAGCCCAAGGATTCTCTAGGTGGACTGACTAGAGCAGGGTGTTGGGCCAGGTGGAAGCTCTGGATGACTGGCAGTAGGGATACAGGGGAAAAAGTATATTTTATTTTAGTTGACTCTCACCTTCCCTTTCAGCACCCTCACCCCTTCACAGTCCGTTTCCCTCTCCCCCACCGTAGGTTGCCATGGTTCTACAGCGTCTTTGTACCAACACCATTGTTGTTGTTGTTGTTCAGTAGCTCAGTTGTTTCTGACTCTGTGACCCCATGGATTGCAGCACACCAGGCTTCCCTGTCCTCCACTATCTCGCAAAGTTTGCTTGAACTCATGTTTGTTGAGTTGTGATGATGCCATCTAACCATCTCATCCTCTGTCGCCCCCTTCTCCTCCTGTCTTCAATCTTTCCCAGCATCAGGGTCTTTTCCAGTGAGTCAGCTCTTCGCATCAGGTGGCCAAAGTACTGGAACTTCAGCTTCAGCACCCGTCCCTCCAATGAATATTCAGGGTTGATTTCCTTTACGATTGACTGGTTTGATCTCCTTGCAGTCCAAGGGACTCTCAAGAGTCTTCTCTAGCACCACAGTTCGAAAGCATCTGATATAATTATTATATCTGTGTCCTGTGACTGACTTCATGGCTATAGGGAAAGGCTCACACTTATTCATCTTTGTATCCACCCAGTGCCTAACAGATTGCCTTGTACACAGAGTCTGCTGCTGCTGCTGCTGCTAAGTTGCTTCAGTCGTGTCCTACTCTGTGCGACCCCAGAGATGGCAGCCCACCAGGCTCCCCCGTCCATGGGATTCTCCAGGCAAGAACACTGGAGTGGGTTGCCATTTCCTTCTTTAATGCATGAAAGTGAAAAGTGAAAGTGAAGTCACTCAGTCCTGTCTGACTCTGAGCAACCCCATGGACTGCAGCAAACCAGGTTCTTCCGTCCATGGGATTTTCCAGGCAAGAGTACTGGAGTGGGGTGCCATTGCCTTTTCCGGTACACAGAGTCTAATAAGTGTTAAAAGTGAGTGAGCTATTTCAGAGCAGAGGGGGCTCGCTAACATCCTAGAACCCCACACTATTGGTCCTCCTCTCTCTGTATAAATGTGGAACTGTCCTTAGGTGACAGAAGCCTTATGTGAGGGGCAACTTCTAGAGCCAGATGAGGAAGATGCATGTGTAAACTGGTCAGTGTAACAAGGCAGGGGATGAGGAAGATGGGGGTAGCTGGGGTAGGTGTACTCTGCTTAAGACATCCAGATCCACTTCTTTCAAAAACACTTCTGGCTGAAAAAGTGTGTCTGAGGTCTTCCGTGTGTGACTGCTGCTTCAAGGTCAAACCTTAACTCTCCATCTCTGGGGAAACCGGGACTTTGCTGGAGTTTTGCCAGCAGTTGCAAGGCCAGGTGGCACAGCATGGACTCGGAGTCAGAAGACAAGCATTAGTCTCGATTCTAGTCGTATGATATCTGGGATGGGCATTTCAAATCGTTGTGCCTCAGCTTTCACGTATGCAGAATGGGTGTGGGAATGACGAAATAGAAAGGTGGATGCACTTTGTAAAATGTAAAAAACCGCAATACAAACACAGGGCATTGCTCTTAGCCTTCTTGGTAGAACACTCTATGGCTTCTCCTTTTAGAAGTGGCCCTGCTCTGGTCTTGCCGTCAGTGAAGGACCAGTCAGGGTGTGGTGTGCCAGTTTCCATCCCACAAATCCCACCCCTTGTCCCCTTGCTGATCCAGGAGCAAAGTAGAACACGGCATTTCTGAATGAGGCTGACAGTTCACCAAGCACGAAAACCCACCCAGTTGTGACTCAGAGTTTTGGAGGCGCAGATAGAATTAAGGAAATGTTAATGTATTCGCATGGCTTTCCCTCCTGCCTACACAGGCATAAGCAGTAAGGTGGGAGGATGTAGTGGGAAAGGGGACCAGGAGATGGTGAGTTGTGCCAATAGAATCTGAGGGTGGGGGTGCTTGTGGGGACGTCAGGGTCCCAAGGCTGCCTGGCTGCTACAGCTGGGTCTGAGATCCTCAGGGGACAGGAAGGGATGTGCTGGCATCTGGTCTCTGCCAAGCAAGTCTGCTGCCCGGAATGCAGTATCAGCTTGGGTACAGGGCTAGGGCAGAGGGGCCCCAGGGTAAATGTGCGTGCCCACACAGGGGATGGAGGTATGGGGGACGCGAGCTGGATAACCCAGAGCTGTCTGCCTTGGTGCTGTGGCTTGTCAATGGCAAACAGCCATTTAGAATCAATGTCTGTCCCAAATGAAGCCCCTGAATGTTGTATGCTTAATCAGATCTATCTGTCTATCTGTGCATTTATGCAAGGAGCTGGTTCCCCAGGGCACAGCAGCCAGTATGCTACCTCAGCGTGGAACAATCCCCTGGGAAGCTGTCTCTTCCCGCCCCCCCTCCTTCTAGGGGGCTCCAGGACCAAGCCCCGAGGGGCTGGGATGAGGGGCTGACAGTTTGATGGGTGTATGTAAGAGCCGCCTTGTATCACTGGCTCTGTTACTTCACTTTTCATTTCTGAATGCAAGGGTCTGTTGTAGCATTTGCCAAGTACCGACTGGGTGCCGCTGAGGATGTCAGAAAGGTAGTCCCCTCTCCTAGGCTCACAGACTACCTGGAATCTAAACCAGTGACCTCCCCCCAAAAAACTCCCCCTTCCATTAGCATCTGGCTGTGGGAGGTGCCCAACAAATGTTATTATCAGAAAAAAGATGTTCTTCTTAATATCCAGACAGATCTAGGGGTGGTCTTTGTTCAGTTCAATTATGATCTGCTGGGGGACCCCTGGCTTCCCAGCTGGCACTAGTGGTACAGAACCTGCCTGAAATGCAGGAGACATAAGAGACCTGAGTTCAATCCCTAGCCCCTGGAGGAGGGCGTGGCAACCCACTCTGGTATTCTTGCCTGGAGAATCCTGTGGACAAAGGAGCCTGGTGGGCCACAGTCCATGGGGTTGCAAAGAGTCGGATACGACTAAAGTGACTTAGCATGCACGCATGGCGGGGGACCCCTGGGTAGCACTTGAAAGTATGGTGACTGAACCTTTGGGTTCTAAGGATGAAGGATTTGAGCAGCAGTGGCTTCCTCGTAGAGCAGAGGGCATCAGGAAATGACATGCATGCTTGTCCTGGGAACTTCTACTGTGTTCCTCCCTCTGACAACCTCAGCACTGTCCACCTGAACCCCCACAGGAAGGACCCAATATAGGGACAAGAAAAGAGACCTTGAGAAGACACTGGAAACTCTGCAAGAAAAGGCCCAGCCAGAAGCATCAGGCATGGGCTTTGAGCAACCTTAAGTGGGCTCCTACCTGATTGGCCTGTGCTAAGTCACTTCGGTCATGTCCGACTCTTTGTGACCCTATGGACAGTAGCCCACCAGGCTCCTCTGTCCAGGGGATTTTCCAGTCAAGAATACTGGAGTGGGTTGCCATTTCCTCCTCCAGGGCATCTTCCTGACCCGGGGATTGAACCCATGTCCCTTGGGTCTCTTGCATTGGCAGGCGGGTTCTTTTACCACTAGCGTCATCTGGGAAGCCTCCTCCCTGCTTGGAGAGGGTGGGAAATCTTTCAAACTTTACTTGTCAGGATAAAGCACTGATTCTTGCTTTCTCTGCCGTCTCCTCCCCTCCCCGGGCCTTGAATGTTTTAAATGCCAGTCTTCATGGTTTGATGGAGAATTTTACACTAATGCAGAGTATTACCTAGTTAATTTGACTAGAATAGACAGTGATTTTACACGGTGAGGCTGTTGCCTCCTGAGCTAACTGTTCCATTACCGTGGGCTGGGCTGCCTGCTCCCCTGGAATCTGATGAGCTAGGGGCCTCCTGCACGTGGGCTTCCTGCGAGCCCCCGGGAGGCTGGGGAGCAGGAGCATCAAGTTTGCTCATTCATTCATTCAGCCATTCTACTCACTTATGACTGCCTTTCTTTGTTTGATAACTGCTGTTGCTACTTCTGCTAAGTCGCTTCAGTCATGTCCGACTCTGTGCGACCCCACAGATGGCAGCCCACCAGGCTTCCCTGTCCCTGGGATTCTCCAGGCAGGAACACTGGAGTGGGTTGCCATTTCCTTCTCCAGTACACGAAAGTGAAAAGTGAAAGTGAAGTCAGTCAGTCGTGTCCGACTCCTAGCGACCCCATGGACTGCAGCCTACCAGGCTCCTCTGTCCATAGGATTTTCCAGGCAAGAGTACTGGAGTGGGGTGCCATTGCCCACTCATGCCATTGCCCATGATAACTGACTCATTCATTATTTCTTAAATTCATTCATTATTTCTTAAATTCATTCGTTTCCTTCCTCCCTTCAACAAGCTTTGAGTGTGGGCTTTTGCGGTGCTTGACCCAGTGGTAGATCTTGCAGGTACAGAGAGGCAAAGCCCATTCCCTGCCCACACAGTCAAGCCAAGGAAAATGGCTGCAAATGGTTAAGGACAACATAACGGGACAGAAATTAATCCAAAGCACTATGGGAGCCTGCGGAGAGGCTGGCAGCTTTGGGGGCTAAGGTCAACTATCCGGAAGGGTGATATCTGTGTGACCTTCAAGGTCTTCCGTCAGGCAGGCATATCAGGAAGTCAATTTGGCAACGGCGTCAACAGCTAGGTACAAAGAAATGATAAGAAAGCCACACAAAAGAGGGACAGCAATGCCTGGGCTTCTTCAGGGCTTGTGAAGGGGGCAGCTCTCGTCTTGTCATATCCCCTCATCACACCCTTGTGTCCAGCACCCCAGGCTATGGAGAAAGAGAGGGGAAACCACCGGTTTAGTGTAAGCTGTTGTGCCCTCGTCTCACCCTTCCCCTAGCCAGGTGAGGGCGGCTCTCAGGGCATTGTTTCTGGAGATGGGATGGCTGGTAAGAAAAGAAATGGACTTATTTATCCCAGGCCGAAAGACATCCCCATGCTTTGGAGAGAGTTGAGGATGGAGAGCTTGGCTTATATTCTCTTCTTGCTTCTTTTCTGGGGATGTCTGAAGTTGGGGTAGGGGAAATGGAAAGTGAGGAAAAGGATGGCTTGTTGAAACAGCTTGGGTGAAAGCCAGAAGGAGCTGTGGTGTAGGGAGCCTGGGAGGAAAACAGGCGTGTCTCCCCTCCATCCTCATTCTCTCTATCTCTCGAGGCTTCCAAAGAAAACTCAGATTTCATGGGTGTGAGAGAGCCAGATCTGAAGGAGAGGTAGGTGCTCTGGAGCTGTCTGCTACATGAAGAGATAGTCCTCCCAGAGGGGGCGCTTGGTGGGTAGGCCACTCATGGGGGCCTAAGGAAACCATGGGTCCCCCTTCTTGACATGGTCTTCAGCACTGAGCGAGACAGTGAAGCCAACACCCATCTAAGATTACCATGGTACCTGCACATGGGTGGAGCCACTGGCAGGAGGTGAAACCAGGCTGAGATGTTAAAGACCAGGGCCCTCCTCATGGGTCAGGCTGCCAGTCATGCATGATGACTCCAGCCCTTCCTCCTGACCTGCTCCCTGCCCCTAGGACCAAAGGACCCAGATCCTGGAAAGTGACCAGAAAGTGAGAGTATCTATTAATAAAAGATTCCAGAGAATTGATGAAAGTTAATGGCTAGAAAAAAAAAAAGTTGTATTTATGCTCCATTGATTATAAACTGGGCTTCTCAGGTGGCGCTAGTGGTAAAGAACCTGCCTGCCAATGCAGGAGATGTAAGAGAAGTGGGTTTGATCCCTGGGTCGGGAAGATCCCCTGGAAGAAGAAATAGCAACGTACTCCAGTGTTCTTGTCTAGAGAATCCCATGGACAGAGGAGCCTGGTGCTACAGTCCTTGGGGTCAAAGAGAGTCAGACACAACTGAGTGACTTAACATGTACGCACACAGCACAAGTATAAACTGTTTAATACACCATTTAATAAACCGATGAAACAAAGAAAATGGGAAAAGACAGGCAAGGCAGAGGCCACCACAAGAACAAAATCACCGAGGGTGTGAGCACCGGGTAGAGGAGTCTGAGGGGTCTGGAGAGATGGTAGGTAAGTAAGTGATGGGACAGGAGAGAGTGGGGCATGGGTGGCTATCACTTGCTCTCAGAAAGAACCGGAAATGATTTGAGAGGTTCTGGCCCCTGGGCAGCATTAGGTGGCCAGCCAGCCTCATCCCCTCCAGCTCACAGTTTCTAATAGCACTCTTCTCTGGGCAAGGGGAGGATGTTACCTGGGCTCTGGCCCTTAAAGATCCCCCTTACCCACCCTCCACCACCTACACTATTAAATTTATTAAAGAGTGCATGGGTGCCTCTATTAGGGTGTCCCAGTGAGCCACACTCTCATGACCATCACTGTGCAGGCCCCAGGGAAGTGCTTCTCCCTGTCTCTTGCCTTCTGTTTTGTTTTTAAAAAAAGACCCTGATGCTAGGAAAGATTGAGGGCAAGAGGAGAAGGGGACAACAGAGGATGAGATGTTTGGATTGCATCACTGATTCAATGGATATGAGTTTGAGCAAACACCCGAGATAGTGATGGACAGAGAAGTCTGGTGTGCTGCAGTTCATGGGGTCACAAACTTAGTGACTGAACAGCAACAATTTATTTTTAATTGGAGGATAATTGCTTTGCGATATTGTGTTGGTTTCTGCCATCCAGCAACATGAATCAGCCATAGGTATACATATGTCCCCTCCTCGTGAACCACCCTCCCTGCCCTCTATTTTTGAAACAGAAAGCAGCTGGGTTAGAATGCCCCGAAGACTGGTGGATCGTGCTGTTGCCCACATCAGGAAACAGTGCTTTGGGGTGGGTGGTAGGGGGAACAGGCATTTAAGCAGTGGAAGTACTGAGATATAAGACCAATTAATTAACTTGTCAAATCGTCCCTCTAAGATAGCACGGTGCGATAGATTCTTTCATAATCAAGTATCCGGAGTGCTGAGCATCCATTTTCTTGTTTTCTTTGTGTTCAAAATCAAATTCGTGGAGGTATTCGCTAATTAGTGAGGTATTTGCAGTAGCTGCACGTAAAAACTCAGAAACATTTTGCAAAATTAAACAACTTACACTTCTCTTAAATGTGTGGGAATGTACGTCTAGACATAACAGGCATTCGGTGTGATACAGATTCTCTTTGTTACTGTGTGGATCTGGATGTTGTTGTGAGAAACAGTGGTGAAAATAAACTGCTTTATAACATCTTTGGAAGTGATACTTTGCTGTATGTGACCACATTATCAAGTTTGAAAAATAAGTAAAGTTCAGTGTTCATTTCTGAATACGTAGAAGTGTAGCTTTAAAAGTTTTATTGCCATTTCCAACTTCTCCTGTCTCAGCAGAGAAGTTTCTTCAAATTGAAATTAATAAAAAAGATCTGAGAATGACAGTGACTCAAGAGATGCCTAAGCTGGCATTGATCGCAATAGAACACAAATTATATAAACATCTTGATTATAACAACATAACTAGGGATTCTGTTTAAATAAAAGCAAGAAAAATAATTTGGGAATAAATATACAGTGGTTTTTAAGTTATTTTATCTTTGTTCTGTTACTCGTACAAACATTGTCAGCATTCAAACATGTGCAATAATTAAATTCATCATATCTTTGATATTTGCCAACACTCAATCATACGATAAGAAATTCATGCTTTTCCATTGATATTTTTGACTTTGTCACCATGAAGATAAGGCTGTGGTCCGTGTGATTAGATTGGCTAGTTTTCTGTGTTTATGGTTTGTGTGTCTGCCCTCTGATGCCTCTCGCAACACCTACCATCTTACTTGGGTTTCTCTTACCTTGGATGTGGGGTATCTCTTCAGGGCTGCTCCAGCAAAGCACAGCTGCTGCTCAAATCCTGGAAGGTGATGCTGTGAAAGTGCTGCATTCAATATGCCAGCCAATTTGGAAAACTCAGCAGTGGTCACAGGACTGGAAAAGGTCAGTTTTCATTCCAATCCCAAAGAAAGGCAATGCCAAAGAATGCTCAAACTACCGCACAATTGCACTCGTCTTGCGCGCTAGTAAAGTAATGATCAAAAGTCTCCAAGCCAGGCTTCAGCAATACGTGAGCCGTGAACTTCCAGATGTTCAAGCTGGTTTTAGAAAAGGCAGAAGAACCAGAGATCAAATTACCAACATCCGCTGGATCATGGAAAAAGCAAGAGAGTTCCAGAAAAACATCTATTTCTGCTTTATTGACTATGCCAAAGCCTTTGACTGTGTGGATCACAATCAGCTGTGGAAAATTCTGAAAGACATGGGAATACCAGACCACCTGACCTGCCTCTTGAGAAACCTATATGCAGATCAGGAAGCAACAGTTAGAACTGGACATGGAACAACAGACTGGTTCCAATCAGGAAAAGGAGTCCGTCAAGGCTGTATATTGTCACCCTGCTTATTTAACTTATCTGCAGAGTACATCATGAGAAACACTGGGCTGGAAGAAGCACAAGCTGGAATCAAGATTGCTGAGAGAAATACCAATAACCTCAGATATGCAGATGACACCACCCTTATGGCAGAAAGTGAAGAGGAACTAAAAAGCCTCTTGATGAAAGTGAAAGAGGAGAGTGAAAAAGTTGGCTTAAAGCTTAACATTCAGAAAACTGAGATCATGGCATCTGGTCCCATCACTTCATGGGAAATAGATGGGGAAACAGTGGAAACAGTGTCAGACTTTATTTTGGAGGGCTCCAAAATCACTGCAGATGGTGATTGCAGCCATGAAATTAAAAGACACTTACTCCTTGGAAGGAAAGTTATGACCAACCTAGATAGCATGTTCAAAAGCAGAGACATTACTTTGCCAACAAAGGTCCTTCTAGTCAAGGCTATGGTTTTTCCAGTGGTCATGTATAGATATGAGAGTTGGACTGTGAAGAAAGCTGAGCGCCGAAGAATTGATGCTTTTGAACTGTGGTGTTGGAGAAGACTCCTGAGAGTCCCTTGGACTGCAAGGAGATCCAACCAGTCCATTCTGAAGGAGATCAGCCCTGGGATTTCTTTGGAAGGACTGATGCTAAAGCTGAAATTCCAATACTTTGGCCACCTGATGTGAAGAGTTGACTCATTGGAAAAGACTCTGATGCTGGGAGGGATTGGGGGCAGGAGGAGAAGGGGACAACAGAGGATGAGATGATTGGATGGTATCACTGACTCAATGGACATGAGTTTGATTGAACTCCGGGAGTTGGTGATGAATAGGGAGTCCTGGCGAGCTGCGATTCATGGGGTCGCAAAGAGTCAGACACGACTGAGTGACTGAACTGAACTGAACTGAACCATGAAGGTGTAGTTCAGGTAGTTGGGTAAGCATGTTTTATCAAACAGTTTATTTGTACTTTTAAAATATTTAGACCTAATGCTTGTTGGCTTCTGTTGCCCTGGGCTCCCCCAGTGTTGAGAGGTTCTGCTCATTCCCTGTGACAATCTTGGTTGACTTCTTCCAATCTGAGCCTTTATCCTGACATCAGAGACCTTGAAGGCACAGACAGAAGGTTTGGCCGATGGTTGAAAACCTTATCATGAAAAGCATTGGGATTTAAGGATTTTCTTGTCCTACTGTGTCGTGTTATTGGTGAAGAAATTGAGTTAGAGAGAGAGGCAGAGTGTCTTTACAAGGTCACATGGCTACTGAAACATGTGAGGCCCTGGATGGGGGACCATCTATGGAGGCAGTGGGCAGGGAGAGGGATGGAGGGAAGTTTGCATGAAACACCTGTACCTCAGCAGCCCACCGTGCCTGCAAGCTACTGTGTGTGTTAATTGCTCAGTCATGTCTGACTCTGTGACCTCACAGACTGTAGCCCACGAGGCTCCCCTGTCCATGGGACTCTCCGGGCAAGAATACTGGAGTGGGTAGCCATTTCCTTCTCCAGGGGATCTTCCCAACCCAGGAGTCGAACCCACGCCTTCTGCATTGCAGGCGGATTCTTTCGTGTCTGAGCCATCAGGGAACCCCCCTTAGCTAGTGTGCCTCACAGGATTGGTGCAGAGGAAGGGAGCAGGAGGGGGGCCCTTCCTATGTCTGCCACTTACACAACTTCTCAGCACTGGCCGTGATGGTGGAGGGGGACCTGGGACAAGACCCTTTCACTCACCTGCTCCTATCCCCAGGTGTCAGTTTCCAGCATTGTAGAAGGAGCAGCCGGGCAGGGTGATCTCTAAGAGACTTCCCAGCTGCAACATCCTGTCTGTGTGATTCCCGAGAGACGGCAGGTTGCTGGGAGCCCAAGGACTGGATTTGGCCTCAATCCACATTTCTCCTTCATTTCTAAAA
Organism: Bos mutus; assembly: GCF_027580195.1. Classification (NCBI taxonomy): domain Eukaryota; kingdom Metazoa; phylum Chordata; class Mammalia; order Artiodactyla; family Bovidae; genus Bos; species Bos mutus. The sequence continues at coordinate 53,019,995 of NC_091631.1, forward strand.
CCACATGCACTTGCTGGAACACTAACTCCATCTGGCCTTGATTCGCTTCCTCCTGATTTTACTCCCTGCTGGAAAGCACTGCGTCCCGCCTGAGGCACCTCAGGGAGCTGCTCTCACCAGCTCCCTGGTTTTTCTCCCCTGAGGCTTAGCAAGTCAAGCATTGCCAAGAGCTCTTTTCCTTCTGCCCCGGCAGGGAGGAACAGCCACCACTGTCTGGGTGAGAGACTCTTCCCTCCATCCTTCGGGGAGGCTGGCGGACATCACCAGCCTTCCCTCCACATGTGTCTGTGGCCCTCCGCCCTCCTTGGCCTGCCCTCATCTCTCTAGGTGGACCGGCCTTTGCTTCCTCTTTACAACAGCATCTCCTGCTTGCCTACCTCCATCCCAAGCTCCTCCTAACATCTGTCCTCTGGCTCTTCTTCTACTCTTCCCTTCAGGCAGGAGGCAGTAGAGTACAGCACTTAAAAACACGTCTGGCAGACAGAACAGACTTGTGGTTGCCAAGGGGGTGGGTTGGGGGAGGGGGTGGGTTGGGAGTTTGGGATTAGCCGATGCAAACTATTATATATAGAATGGATAAACTACAAGGTCCTACTGTACAGCATAGGGAACTATATTCAATATCCTGTGGTGAACCTTAATGGAAAAGAATATGAAAAAGAATATATGTATATGTATAACAGAATCATTTTGCTGTACAGCAGAAATTAACATGACACTGGAAATCAACTATACTTTGATAAAAATTTTTTAAAAAGTGTCTGAATTTGAATCCAGTTCCCCTATTTATGGGTCGAGACTTTCTCTGAGATGATTTTCTCATCTGTCATTTGGGCATAACAATCCCTATCTAGGGGCTCCCCTGGTGGCTCAGTGGTAAAGGGTCTGCCTGCCAATGTAGGAGACGCAGGTTTGACTCCTGGGTTGGGAAGATCCCCTGTAGAAGGACGTGCAGCCCACTCCAATATTCTTGCCTGGAAAATCCCACGGACAGATGAGGTTGCTGGGCTACAGTCCGTGGGGTCACAAAGAGTCGGACATGACTGAGCGACTAAAGAACAACAATCCTTATCTAACTTGGTTGTTGTGAAGCGGAGTAGCTGGTACATAGGAGTAACTAGTGTCTGTTAGTCTTTGATCTGAGAACATTTGTGAAACACTTCATGTTCTGTTCATTAGTTCGCCCAGGTTTCCTCTCGATCTTTATGAATAGCCCCTCACCTTTTTCTTAATTTTGAAATAAAAGGATCTGAGTTTCCATCCCACACCCCTCTAAAGAGTCACTCTCCCCAGTAATTTGAGGATGCTCAGGGGGCCCTCGTGTTCTGCTGGCTACTGTGGTTCTGAATTCCTGTCCCTGACTCGGTTCTGGATCCCTTCTTGATGTCTTGCTTTCTGCTATTATTTGCTGCTGGTCCAGATTCGTGCACACGTGATCAAAGTCCTCTTCTCTTCCCGAGACACCATGAGTGTAAAGACGTGTTCTGAGTGACAATTTTTTACAGGGCTTTTGGGAACAGAGGAGGATTATAGGTACAAGAAGAGAAGGAAATATTACAACTGAATATTATATGCCATTGTTCACAGAGCTTGCTGAGTAGACAGAGGGGAAGCCAAGTCAGAGGAAGCATTGCAAGCAGAGGGCAGGGGTGGGCAAAGGTCCTCTGTGGCCCACTGTGGCCATCAGCTAGCTCTTCACTAAGCCCAAGGCCTCCTGGGCACCTCGCTCTTTCCTGGGCGCTATGTGTGATGAGGGGCTGAGATGCCATCACTAGAATGTAAGTGGGAGTGACCTGTGTTCCTCCCAACCTGGCCCATGGAAACCATCCCAACATTCTTTCTTGCCCTTTTGCTCTTCACCATCGGTGATGATGGTGACCCCAGGGAGGCCTTGGAGGATATGTGTTGAGATGGTGGAGGTGCTGTTTGCCTGTCAACCAGGAGCATTCATTTTCCTGTCACCTGAGTGAGGCGTACTGTTCTTATACACTTGGGGGTCTACTTGTTTTAGCAGTTAGCAGTACTCAAGCTAAGGTACACCCCAAACTCTTTCTGTTTTAAACTCATCATGCTTGCGATTGCTTGGGTAAGGTCAGCTTTCCTTGGTAGACTCTGAGCTACACAGGGCAGGGATCATGCCTCTCAGTCCTCTTATCCCCCACGTGTCTCGCTGAATGGAATGGGATAGATGCTGGAGAGACACTGTGTAGTGACATCTGGAAAGTGTATGAAGCGGTACTGCCTTGCTCCCAAGGCTTGTTTTTGCCATATCCTCTTCAGGCCAGACTCCTAGCACACACTGTAGCCTTATTCTGTGTTTTGAATTCGTTCTGTGCCCTTCATTTTGTGCTTATGTGACCGGACCCCAGTGCTTCACCTTAGTCTTCAATTTCCTATGATGCTGGGTGGTGGCGCAGGGTCCAGCTCCCTCCTGTTTTCCGCTGAGCCCAGCCAGTTCTGGAGAACTGTCTTACAACATGGCCATCACTGATGAATACTTCCAGAGTAGACAGAATGAAAACATCAGGGTTTAAATCCTGGCTCCACGCTTTATTAGCTGTGCAAACTTAGGGAGTATGTGTATGGCCATCTCTCTGTGCCTTAATGTCCTCATCTGAATAATCAGGACTCTAATAGGACCCATTCTCAGGATTTCTGTGAGGACTGAGGGAGCAGTGCTCGGCGCACAGTAAGTGCTCAATAAATGTGGTTCTTGCCCTTTCCGATTCACAAAACAGCTTCACAAATTTCAATGAATACTCCTCCTTCAACCCTAGGAAAAATCCACTACAGATGAAACGGCTATCCAACACATTCTGATTCAGATAATATTATTGATAAGTTTAAGACAGCATGCTGGTTTTTCACACAAACCAGAAGGGGAAATTATGCCCAGAAAGGTTACATGTAAGAGTTGTTAATGAGTGTTAGAATGGGACGCAAATGCAGGACTAAATCCCCCTATAGTTAGTCTGTTTGATATCCTGCTTCTCAAGATTACAGTGCAAAGCCATCACAGAGAAAGACCTTTATGTCCAAGGCAGAGAGTCCTCAAAACACACGCACAAGGACATATATTTGTATGTGCAGCTTCCCAGGTGGTGCTAGTGGTAAAGGACCCGCCTGCCAATGCAGGAGGTGTAAGAGATGTGGGTTTGATCCCTGGGTGGGAAAGATCCCCTGGAGGGGGAAAATGGCACCCCACTCCACTACTCTTGCCTGGAGAACCCCATGGACAGAGGAGCCTGTTGGGCTACAGCCCATGGGGTCACAAAAAGTGAGACATGACTGAAGCAACTTAGCACTCATGCACACGCACACACAATTCACTTTGCTGTACAGTAGAAACTAACACATTATAAAGCAACTCTAACTGAAAATTAATTAAAAAAAAGATACACACAAACTAGCATCTCTGACCCATTGGGTTCAGCAGCCAGGTGGTCTCAGTGGGCCTCTGTCTCTAACCAGTGTCCAGCTTATGTTGGTGTTCTGCCCATTTGCAGAATATTTCTCTGTCACACGGTCCCCAGACTGTTAAGGGTTTCTGCCTTATACCTAGCATCCTATATCACCTTCTATTTTTCTCTGTTGGCCCGCTTTCCCTAATCAAAGCTGAACTTTCCTGACGTCGTTTCCTCCGTGGAACTCGTTCTGGGTTCCAGTTTTTCTCATAGACCCTGATACGTGCCAAGGAAACTGGCAGACCGGCCCCTGCAATTTACTAGGAGGAACTAAGGGGACAGTAGTGAGTCACCCTACCGACCACCAATGGTCATTTAGCTCTGGGTGGATGGAAAGGAAAAATGGCCTTAGCAGAGAAGCCTTTCCAAGAGCCTGCTTAATCCCACACAGCCAAAAGATTGGGCTGGGCCCCTGTCATTCAGCGCCTTACTCATGCCCCACCTCTCCCATCAGGATGCCAAGGGGCAGACAGTCCCTGGCTGAAGATTCAGATCCTCATCAACCTCTCACCTGTGTGCTCCCCAGACCCCTGCCAGCTGCCTGGTGCAGCCTGTGGGGCTGGCCCACCATCTCCTTGCAAAGGCTTCTGGGGAGGGTGCCTCTCCAGCAGGTAACAGCTGCCGTGGCTAATCCATTTTCTCTGTGCATTTGCAAGATACATAATTAAGAGTTCTGCTGTGGGGGGAAATAAAGCACACCATTAGATTTGTTTAGCGTATTACGCCAGGTCTAGTGCCTGCCTGGGCCCCCATGCCACACAAGACATTAAGGTAAGACTTCAGAAACAGCCCCAAGGTTGCCTGATGAGATCTGCTCCATGTTAATTCTGAGTAAATATTTGCTATTCAGGTTTTATATGCTCCACCACCAGCGGGGACTTTGAAAGGTGGGCTTCCCTACCGAACACTTTTCATTTAATTACCAGACCATTTAAACACAAGGTTCCTAAGGCTCTCCCCACTCGCCCTTGTGTTTTCTCTTGCATTTTGCTTCCGTCTTTTTTTCCCCCACTCCTGATCCTGCCTTCCTTCTTGCTGCCAGCTTTGCTTCCCTCTTGACCTCCTCTCTGTCCTCCGTGTCCAGAGTGGGGAGCAGAGCCAGGTGGGATGGAGTGAACAAGGAGTCCTGGATTAAGGATGATGTTGAACTTTGGCATTCTCCTTTGAACCCTCTGCAAGATGGATTCAGATGTGAATCTGTGGATCCTACCTGAGGGGCTGGAAGCCTCAAAGTCTGGATCTTGGGAGGAGACAGCAAGTGAAGTAAGGTTGGAGTCCAGTGTGGGAAGGGGAGGCAGAGGTTCTGAAGGTCTTCCTAGAAGCTAGCTGATATGGAAACTTACTTTTAGGGCCAATAGTGTTTAATGTATGAACTTGTAATGACCAGAGGAGTGGTGGACACCCTCACAGCCCCCTGTGAATGGAACTGTTCAGGGTCTGCTCAATGGCCAGGTTAGGGGAGGCTGTCCCTTACTCCTGCCACTGCGGAACAGAGGATGCTGGGAAGGAGGGGGGAACACTGGGAAAGCTTAGCATGGTGCCATCTTGAGAAGCCATGGTGAGTCTCTATCCCTCTTGTCCATCACTATATTAATGTAATACACGACCTCCTGTGTGCAGGGCCCATTGTGGAGCACACAAAGCTCCTCTTCCCACACATCTTCCTGTTTTCACTGTGTTGTCCTGGTCCCAGGTCCCACCTTGAACATCCAGAGGGCTTGTCCAGCCCCTCTTCCTTGTCCTTCCTTCACATATTTGAGTTCATCTGTCAAAGTACCTCTAAGTTTCTTTTTCCTGGCTTCAACGATCCCTGTTTTCCCTTGTCAATATTTATCACAATTCTCACAATGGAGTTGGTGTGTAGGCTGCAGTTTAATGTCTTCCAGTAGACTGGTTACTTCAGGAGGATAGGAGCCATGTTCCACTCTCTGCTGTAACCCCGTGCTCAGCATAGTGTCAGCAGATAGCAGGCACCCATCAATATCTGTGGGATGAGTTGAAGATGTGGTTTGATGGCAAAAAAAAAAAAAAATCCACCTATGATGCAGAAGACTCAGGTTCAATCCCTGGGTCAGGAAGATCCATTGGAGAAGGGAATGGCTACCCACTCTAGTATTCTTGCCTGGAGAATCCCATGGCCAGAGGAGCCTGGTGGGCTATACAGTTCACAAGAGTTGGACACAACTGAAGTGACTAAGCATACACGCATACATTTGTGCATCTGAGATGAACAGGTAAAATTTTCCTGTAAATGTGGAGCTGCTGAGAGTGTATGCTCCTGTGTGCACTTACTTCTGTGGCTAGACTAACTGGCTGCTTTCTTGTCCCTATCTCTTCCTAAACAGGAAGCTCCTGAAGGTAAAGACCACGGTTCTTCTGAATCTGCATTTTCATATGGGCTTGATTGTTTAGTTTAAAGTCAATTGAATTGATGGTGAGCTTCTGATACAGCTGTTAATGGGTGTTAGAAGGGACTGTACACGGCTGCCTTTGCAAGTGGAAATGGCGAGTTTGGGTGTATGTCCTTGGACTAGGGTCTATGTAAGCAGATATAGAATCATTGCAGGAGATACCTGCATGCATGGGAAAAGAATCTGCCTGCAATGCAGGAGACCCGGGTTTGATTCCTGGGTCAGGAAGATCCCCTGGAGAAGGGAATGGCAACCCACTCCAGTATTCTTGCCTGGAGAATTCCACGGGCAGAGGAGCCTGGTGAGCTACAGTCCAGTGGGGTGCAGCCCAGCTACAGTGGGGTTGCAAAGTGTCAGACACGACTGAGCGACTAACACTACTACTACTATGGGTAAAACAGGGCATTTGGGGGTATACATTTGAGATGTGCATGCAGACAGGGAGTTGGAGTATGAACATGGGCAGAACTGGGGTCTTCTCTAGGTATATATGGTGGGAACACTGTGGGATGTTTATATGGAACATACATACAAATAGGGATTAAGAGTTTATGTGCATGAGTTATAAGTAGACAGAATGGGGTTTGATGTGTATGTGTGTACATGAAGTGTGTACAAATATACCTGAAATATACATTAAAGGGCCATTTGCATATAGGCTGGTGGGAGTGTTGGTTTATATGTGTATGCAACAGACATGAGCGTTTGAAGACATACCAGGGGGTATGGAGTGGGGTGTACATGCAGACACGACCTGCCCGCTGTGTGTGTATGTAGGCAAGCACACTGCAGGTGTGGGTTGTTGACGCTGAGTGTATCTGGTAGGTGAGCATGCAGATGTGACTATTAGAGGTGCAAACGTGTTGAAAGTGTGCAGGCAGCTTCAGCTAACGGTAGAGTATATAAATGTTGGGGGGCACTGTGTGCAGAAATACAATTGTGAGGGCACCTATGGGAATGTGGCTGTTCTCATCAGTTCTGGAAGTGCACATGCGTGGGGATGCACATGAATAATGGCCTTTCGATGGAGTGTCTGAAGGCAGTGAATCCATGTGTGGACTTGGGGGTGCACCTGAAGACATGTGCAGTTGAGACCATGCACGTATGTGTGAGAGAGAGAGAAGCATGTGTCCAGGCTTGAGATTGCCCCTCAGGGAGGGATGCAGAGAGGGGGCTATATTGTAGCACTCAGCTGTGGGCTCTTTCAAGTGTATATGTATATACACAGGAGCACCCGTGTGGGATTTGGAATTTCTTGAAGCTATTGGGGTCTGAACATGAGGATGTGGATGGCTGAGTGTGTGTGCATGCAGAGTGGGGTTTTGGGGGTCTGGGCAGGTGGAGGACCCAGGCTGCCGAGGGTGGCACCAGCAGCAGGAGTGGTGTGGCAATGAGGGCAACTGATCATGTGTGCACAACTGGAGGCATGTCCACGCGGGCATCCATGCCCTGCATCTGGCAAGTGCTCTGGACTAGCTACCTCCTCCGTGGGTGGAAGCTCACTCTGGGCTTCCTGGGCAGAAACTGAAGACAGAGCATTGCCTGGTAGGGGCAGCCGAGCCTCCAAGGTTAAGTCTTCTCTCAAATTGGTTGCCCAATTTGAAAGTGATTAAAAATAAATAAATAAAAATGGGATTCTTCAGCAGTTCGGGGAAGGAAGGAGGTACAGGTTGGGGAGAGAGAGAGACTTTGGGGGAAAAAAAAAAAAAAACAAGGAGAGGGAGAGGGCAGAAAAGAGCAAGGCGATGAGCAATTTAGTTGAGCCCGAGGCAGGAGAGCGGCCGTGGCAATCGCAGCAGCTAACAGGCTGACAAGTTGTGTATGTTTTGCATGCCCATTAACTCTCTTACTCAATAAAAAATGCATGGTTACCATCACCCAGACATGCTCTGCTGGAAGTCTTGCTCAGGCCGCCTGCCTATAGTCCAGGGTCGTAGGGACATCCTCTGTCAGGCAGCAGGCAAGAAGTCACCGACCTGGGAATGAGAGAAATTAGGCAGTGGCCAGAGGAAATCAGGCATCAACACTGCAAAAAAAAAAAAAGATCAGACTCTCTCGGATTCTTTCAGACAACGTTCGCTTCTCCAGGGACACTGACTTGGACCAGGAATGTTCTGTGCTTTTAGGGGGAGGACAGGGAGGGAAAGAAGAAAAAGGAGTGAGTGGGCTTGGTGGAGAAGGCAGAGAAAGAACAGGGTCCAGGGACACTCAGATTTTCAGAGTTGAGGCGCCAGGCTGGGCCTCGGCCCACAGTGTCGACAGCTTCTGCACAAGCTTGTTTCCATTCACAAATGAATGACCCACAACCAGCTATCAGGAGAAGGTTGGGGGGAACCGTTCAGTGTGTGCTGCCAACTCTCCTGCAGAAAGTTCACATCCATTCACTCCCAGAGATTGAGTGAGGACCCACTGTGTGCACTGGCTGTGCTGGGTACAGTGCAGGGAACACCGGAGTGTGGGGCTTGGTGTCTGCCCGGGGCCAGCGTCTCTCTAGAAGGGACAAAAGATGAACAGCATAGGCCAGAAAGAACACGAGATCGGGGTGTTTGGGGTCCTGCTTCAGGCTCCATGGCTTTCTAACCATGTGGCCATGCAAAGTGATTTACTTTCTGGGTTCCATTTGTGTGTGTATATACACACATAGACCTTACACGATCAAAACCGACTCTTCATTCATTCCAATTAACAATAGCATCGGGCTTCCCCTTAGAATAGATGTAGGAAACTTAAAAGTTCATAGTAGCGTTTCCCCAGAATGAACAGCAGTCTCTCCATAGTCAGGTTAAGTCCCCTCGGTGGCTTTTGGGCGTCAATCCTGGGCAGACGACTCAAGCTCTCCAAGCTGAGGCTTCAGCTATAAAATGGAGATAAAGATGGTTCCTAGCTTATGTCTTGTTGTGAGGATTAAATGAGATAATACATGTAAATTATTTAGCAAAGGGCTTGACACACAGTATGGCTCAATGGTAAAGGATCTGCCTGCAATGCAGGAGACCCAGGTTCAATGCCCGGGTCAGAAAGAACCCCTGGAGAAGGTAATGGCAACCCACTCCAGTATTCTTGCCCGGAGAATTCCATGGACAGAAGAGCCTGGTGGGCTGCAGGCCATGGGGTCTCAAACAGTCAGACACAACTGAGCGACTGTCACTTGACACGCAGTAAATGCTGAACAAATCTGAACTGTTATCGTCATGAGCTATTATTTGAGGGGCCTCCCTAGCGTCTCAGTGGTAAAGAATCTGCCTGCAAAATAAGAGACATGAGTTTGATCCCTGGGTCTGGAAGATCCCCTGGAGAAGGAAATGGCAACCCCACTCCAGTATTCTTGCCTGGAGAATTCCATGGACAGAGGAGCCTGGTAGGCTAGTCCATGGGGTCACAAAGAGTCAGACATGACTTCGTGACTAACCAGCAACAGCAGCAACAAGGGTTCTTTCCAGGGATGTTCTTCTATTCTCATGGCCCAAGTCTGAAACCTTTCAGGTCTATAGGAGGACTGGAAAGTAGGCATCCTTTGGAAAGCCAGCCCTGGTGTATGGGAGGAGCCCACTGGACTGTGGGGGTAAGAAATAGTCCACAGCTTGGGCTGGGCTCGCTGGAGAGGAGAGAAATGCTGGATTAACAATCTGCGCTGAGTGAGGGTGGGAAAGGAGGCCTGCTGGTCACTTAGGTACCAGCATAGAGCTGTGCAAGCAAGAAGATCTCACATGAGGCGTGGTAGCCATACCCCTCCCTGTCACCCCAGGAGAGGCAGAGTCCTGGACCAGTGATGTTTTGCTTTCTGTCCTCCCCGATTGATGTTCTCTCAGGCTACCTGCCTACCTGTTACATATCTGGGTGCTTGGACTTCCCGTATGGAAGCCACAGTTACTGGGAAAAGGGGATGCTGGTCCCTACTCCCCACTCTTCACAGGGAAGGTAGTGCAAATAGCAGCAGTAGTTATAATAATAACAATCCTATTGGTGATGCTACTACCACATATATTTCACATTTATGCTAGATACATATTCTAAGTACTTTGCATATACAAAAACATTTAATCCTTATGACTACCCTGTGAGGGCAATGCTATTATTATCTCCTTTTTTATAATTGAGGACTCGAAGGCACAGCATTAATGAAGGGGCCCCTGATCACCCAATAAATCATGAGCAAGAATCACAAGCTCCCCTCCTCAATACAGGACCAGGGTGGGGGCGGGAGGTGGGTTCCCACAGGCAGAACAACACAGGCGGGTCTCTGGTGCAAGTCCAAGGGCAAACCCGAATTCAACAACTGTAAGAAAATAAAACTTTTGGGAGGCAATGCATTCAGATGCTAGCAGTGCTTGCTGGAGTTCACGGCCTCCTCTTCTGTTTTTTAATATCGTCCCATTTTTCTCAAGTTAAGTACAATATATTGTGCCTGGAGAATTCCATGGACAGAGGAGCCTGGCAGGCTACAATCCATGGGGTTGCAGAGAGTCAGACACGACTGAAGCGACTGAGCACACACACACACCTTGTACCAATATACTGGTAATGTGAGCAAAGTAAACTAAATTCTAATGAGAAAACAGTGAAGGCATCTCTCTGCTCCCCTAAACTTCACGCAGCTCTCGGGGGTCCTCAGGGCCACAGAGAAGCCAAACATCACCAGGCAGGGAAGAACCCCTCCTTATGGGCCGGAACAGGAGGGAGGCTGCATTAAGCAGCTCAGGCCAGTTTGTTTCCTGAATTCAGAGGCCAAACTCCAGGCTCCGACTTGCCCGAGGGACTCTGACGTCGCCCAAGGGACTTGATGGGAGGTTTCAGCGAGGCTGCCAGACAGCTTGCCCAGCTGCCTCCCTGACAGGCCTGTATGTGCGCCACAAGTCCTCAGAGCTGCCCCAGAGCTGGTGCAGGGCTCCTGCGTGGCTCCGATAAACACTGTGCAGCCTTGAAGAGGCAGAGACAGATTTATACGAGAACGACTAAGGCCTTTGTGGGGGGAGACCCTCCTGGTCTACCCAGAAGGTGTATTCCCTCAGCCCGGGGGCCTCCGGCTCTGCTACAGTGTGTCTGCACCCTGCCCCCGTCTGCCTTTATTCCTGCCACTCTCCTCTGGGGGGCCATGAGGAGCATGGAGGGTCCAGGGAAACAAGGAGGAGGGAGAAAGCGCGGGGTCGGGGAGGAAGGGGAGGGTGCCAGGTCTGGGCAGGCCAGGTTGGGGGTAGTGGGGGGATCAGGAACAGAGGGCAAACCACACGCTCCCGTGCTCCTTCTCCAGCTGCTAGGGTCCTCCACCCAGGCCCCGCTTCCCCTAGAGAGATGGGAGCTGTCAGAAATCCGGAGGAGATGCCCTTGATGACAGCGTTAGAGGCAGACTTGCAGAGCCAGTGCGGCCGGAGCAATCAGCGTCTCAGGACCATAGGCAGCCTGTGGGGAAGACTGCAGGGGCCGGGCCTGCACCCCCCACCCGCCGAGCAGCCTGCCGCCCCTGTCCTCATGGGGGGGCTGCCCTCCTGTACAGTCCATCCTGCGGGGAGAGAGAAGGTGGTTCAGGGGGGCTGAGGGGATCGCCTTTGTCCCCCTGGGAACTTCCAGCCAGTTGTTGTTGGGGGTGGGGGAGCTGCCTGGGTCCAGGAAGTCTCTGCTGGAGTGTGTAGCGTTGATTGTGCCTGGTTAAAGATCATTAAAGCCTTTGTTGGGGGAGCTGACTGACAAGGAGAGTGGATTAATATTAGAACACCCTGTCACAAGTGGTGAAAAGGAGGGATTGATTTTATAGGGAGTTTAGTCAGAGCTGCGTGTAAAACCCCTGGGGTTGCTCTGGAGTGTATCCATCTTCGCCATTAGGGAATCCCCACGGGAATACTCAGCTGCAGTGTTTATTACAACCAAAGCTGCATATCATAGGTATAGCATGAGCTGCTTTTATTCAGCTCCCTCGCTCTTGATGGCCCTGGCTCCTTAGTGACTCTGCCCTGGGTGTACCCAGGCAGCTGTCTGGTCAAAGGAGAGATTTATGGGCTGGACCAGGAAGATACATAGGTACATATGTGCTTGTGTGTGCATGTGTATATGTGTGCATGTGTATATGTGTGTGTGTGTGTGCACACACAAGATAGGGTGGAGATAGAGGAGCTCTAGAGCTTCCCCTTCTGGGGGATGCTGGGGAGAAATTTCTTTTATGTCTCCCCTGGAACTATCCAGCATGACTCATGTTTCCTTTCACGTCAGCCTGGTGGCTGAAGATGATCAGGAAAGTCAGGTTTGTCCTCTTGTGACAATACACAACTTGGAACTTAGGAAGCTTGCACCCCCGAGAGACTGTTTGCCTAAGAATTCGCTGAGTTTAGACTCAGTTTAGACGGTTTAGACTGCGTGTTGGCCAAGAGTGGTGGCTCTGCCGCTCATTAGCTGTGTGACCTTGGGTAAGTCAGCTAACTTCTCTGGACCTGGTGTTTTCATTTGGGTATAATGGAAAAGGTGAAAGAGAAGTCACTCAGTCGTGTCCAGCTCTATGCAACCCCATGGACTGTAGCCTACCAGGCTCCTCCGTCCATGGGATTTCCCAGGCAAGAGTACTGCAGTGGGTGCCATTGCCTTCTCCAATAATGGAAAAAGATTGAGGGCAAAAGGAGAAAAAAGCGTCAGAGGCTGAGAGGGCTGGGTGGCATCACTGTTGCAGTGAACATAAACTTGGGCAAACTTTGGGAGATGGTGAGGGACAGGGAGGCCGAGCGTGCTAGGGGTGCAGTCCACAGGGTTGCAAAGAGTTGGACGTGACTGGGTGACTGGACAACAACAGTAATGCAAGTAGTGCCTCCTTGCTGGGGTGCTCTAAGGATTACAAGCAAAGTACCTGGCACTTTGTATATACTTAATGCTAGTTAGTGCCACTGTGTCTGATTTTTGCATTGTAGCTGATGATTCTAATATATTCTAAATGGGATTCAATGTACAAATATTTTGTTTGAACAAAACTTTTCTGGAGCACTGTCATTACAGAAAACGTGGCCTACTTGTAGAAGTAGAATGGCCATGGAGGGACGTTCATCAGTCCTTCCCCCACTGGAGCCCGCACTGGAGGGCTCAAGGAGCGTTGGGAAGAAGGTGAGACCCCAGATGGGAGAACTCTGGGCCATCTGTGTCTCTGTGCCCTGGAGATGGCGGGGAGGGCACTTGGCCCGCTGGATCTGAGATGACATGGAACAGGGTCCGGGCCTGCCAGCCCAGTTCAGGTGGACACAGAGCTGCAGGTCAGCCCTGCAGATATCAGTCACTCAGAAAGACTTGGAGTGTAAGTCATAGGTGAGGTGTCACACCTGGGCAGAGATAAAAGCAGACATGTGGTTACGTGAGCAGCAAAGAGGAAGCTGGTTGCATGTCAGTCTCATGCCAGCCAAGAGTCTGAAAGCAGAAGAATTCATGACTCATTTTTACTGAACTCCCACAGCCCTTTTCATTTTTTAGGTCTCCCATATACTTTATTTTTTTAAGTGAAGTATTGTTGACTCTGATGCTGGGAGGGATTGGGGGCAGGAGGAGAAGGGGACGACAGAGGATGAGATGGCTGGATGGCATCACTGACTCAATGGACGTGAGTCTGGGTGAACTCCAGGAGTTGGTGAGGGATAGGGAGGCCTGGCATGCTGTGATTCATGGGGTCACAAAGAGTCGGACACGACTGAGCGACTGATCTGAACTGATCTGATCTGATTGTTGATTTATAGTGTTGTGCCAATCTCTGCTGTACAGCAAGTGACTCAGTTTTACACATCTGTGCATTCTTTTTTAAAATTTCCTTTTCATTTATGGTTTATTCCAGGAGATTGGATATACTTCCCTGTGCTACAGTAGGAGCCTGTTGTTTATCCATTCTAAAGGTAATAGTAGGCATCTACCAACCCAACTGGAATGGGTGAATTTAACTCAGATGACCATTATATCTACTACTGCGGGCAGGAATCCCTTAGAAGAAGTGGAGTAGCCATCATGGTCAACAAAAGAGTCCAAAATGCAGTACTTGGATGCAATCTCAAAAACGAAACAATGATCTCTGTTCGTTTCTGAGGCAAACCATTCAATATCACAGTAATCCAAGCCTGTGCCCCAACCAGTAATGCTGAAGAAGCTGAAGTTGAATGGTTCTATGAAGACCTACAAGATCTTTTAGAACTAACACCCAAAAAAGATGTCCTTTTCATTATAGGGGACTGGAATGCAAAGGTAGGAAGTCAAGAAACACCTGGAGTAACAGGCAAATTTGGCCTTTGAATATGGAATGAAGCAGGGCAAAGGCTAATAGAGTTTTGCCAAGAGAACACACTGGTCACAGCAAACACCCTCTTCCAACAACACAAGAGAAGACTCTACACATGAACATCACCAGATGGTCAACACCGAAATCAGATTGATTATATTCTTTGCAGCCAAAGATGGAGAAGCTCTGTATAGTCAGCAAAAACAAGACCAGGAGCTGTCTGTGGTTCAGATCATGAGCTCCTTATTGCCAAATTCAGACTTAAATTGAAGAAAGTAGGGAAAACCACTAGACCATTCAGGTATGACCTAAATCAAATCCCTTATGAGTATACAGTGGAAGTAAGAAATAGATTTAAGGGACTAGATCTGATAGATAGAGTGCCTGATGAACTATGGACTGAGGTTGGTGACATTGTACAGGAGACAGGGATCAAGACCATCCCCAGGGAAAAGAAATGCAAAAAAGCAAAATGGCTGTCTGAGGAGGCCTTACAAATAGCTGTGAAAAGAAGAGAAGCAAAAAGCAAAGGAGAAAAAGAAAGATACAATCATCTGAATGCAGGGTTCCAAAGAATAGCAAGAAGAGATAAGAAAGCCTTCCTCAGCGATCAATGCAAAGAAATAGAGGAAAACAACAGAATGGGGAAGACTAGAGATCTCTTCAAGAAAATTAGAGATACCAAGGGAAAATTTCATGCAAAGATGGGCTTGATAAAGGATAGAAATGGTATGGACCTAACAGAAGCAGAAGATATTGAGAAGAGGTGGCAAGAATATACAGAAGAACTGTACAAAAAAGATCTTCACAACCAAGATAATCACAATGGTGTGATCACTGACCTAGAGCCAGACATCCTGGAATGTGAAGTCAAGTGGGCCTTAGAAAACATCACTATGAACAAAGCTAGTGGAGGTTATGGAATTCCAGTGGAGCTATTTCAAATCCTGAAAGATGATGCTGTGAAAGTGCTGCATGCAATATGCCAGCACATTTGGAAAACTCAACAGTGGCCACAGGACTGGAAAATATCAGTTTTCATTCCAATCCCAAAGAAAGGCAATGCCAAAGAAATGCTCAAACTACTGCACAATTGCACTCATCTCACACGCCAGGAAAGTAATGCTCAAAATTCTCCAAGTTAGGCTTCAGCAATACGTGAATTGTGAACTTCCAGATGTTCAAGCTGGTTTTAGAAAAGGCAGAGGAACCAGAGATCAAATTGCCAACATCCGCTAGCTCATCAAAAAAGCAAGAGAGTTCCAGAAAAAAACATCTATTTCTGCTTTATTGACTATGCCAAAGCCTTTGACTTTGTGGATCACAATAAACTGTGGAAAATTCTGAAAGACATGGGAATACCAGACCACCTGACCTGCCTCTTGAGAAACCTATATGCAGGTCAGGAAGCAACAGTTAGAACTAGACATGGAACAACAGACTGGTTCCAAATAGGAAAAGGAGTCCGTCAAGGCTGTATATTGTCACCCTGCTTATTTAACTTATCTGCAGAGTACATCATGAGAAACACTGGGCTGGAAGAAGCACAAGCTGGAATCAAGATTGCTGGGAGAAATATCAATAACCTCAGATATGCAGATGACACCACCCTTATGGCAGAAAGTGAAGAGGAACTAAAAAGCCTCTTGATGAAAGTGAAAGAGGAGAGTGAAAAAGTTGGCTTAAAGCTCAACATTCAGAAAATGAAGATCATGGTATCTGGTCCCATCACTTCATGGCAAATAGATGGGGAAACAGTGGAAACAGTGTCAGACTTTATTTTTTGGGCTCCAAAATCACTGCAGATGGTGATTGCAGCCATGAAATTAAAAGACACTTATTCCTTGGAAGGAAAGTTATGACCAACCTAGATAGCGTATTGAAAAGCAAAGACATTACTTTGCCAACAAAAGTCCGTCTAGTCAAGGCTATGGTTTTTCCAGTGGTCATGTATGGATGTAAGAGTTAGACTGTGAAGGAAGCTGAGTGCTGAGGAATTGATGCTTTTGAACTGTGGTGTTGGAGAAGACTCTTGAGAGTCCCTCGGACTGCAAGAAGAGCCAACCAGTCCATTTTAAAGGAGAACAGCCTTGGGTGTTCTTTGGAGGAACGATGTTAAAGCTGAAGCTCCAGTACGTTGGCCACCTCATGTGAAGAGTTGACTCACTGGAAAAGACTTTGATGCTGGGAGGGATTGGGGGCAGGAGGAGAAGGGGACGACAGAGGATGAGATGGCCGGATGGCATCACTGACTTGATGGACGTGAGTTTGGGTGAACTCCGGGAGTTGGTGATGGACAGGGAGGCCTGGTGTGCTGCAATTCACGGGGTTGCAAAAAGTCAGACACGACTGAGCGACTGAACTGAACTGAACTGAACCAATCTGAAATTCCCAGTCCATCTCTCTCCCTCTTCTCTCCCCTTGGCAACCACAAACCTCTCCTCTATGTCTGTGGGTCTGTTTCTGCTTTGTAGATAAGCTCATTTGAGCTGTATTCTAGATTTCACGTGTAAGTAATGTCATGTTATTTGTCTTTTCTGACTCACTTCACTTAGTATGATGCTCTCCAGTTGCATCCGTGTTGCTGCAGATGGCACTGCTTTGTTCTTTTGTTGTGGCTGAGTCGTATTCCATTGTGTATGTACCATATCTGCTTTATCCATTTGTCTGTCGATGGACATTTAGGTTGTTTCTTGGTTATTGTGAATCCTGTTGCTATGAGCACTGGGGTGCGTGTATCTTTTTGAGTTATAGTTTTGTTCATGTATATGCCCAGGAGTGAGACTGCTGGGTCATATGGTAATTCTCGTTTTAGCTTTCTGAGGCACTTCCATTCTGTTTTGCATAGTGCAGCAGCCCTTTTTATGAATGTCTATTGCTCAGCAACCGGCTACCTTTTGTTTTCATAGAGCATGGTTTTTAAGACTCATGCCTCTGAAGTTGGATTACATGATCTGCTCCTTAGGTCTCTGTGACCTTGAGGAAACTACCTCTATGCCTCAGTTTCCTCCTCTTTAAAATGGGTGTAATAATGGTGCTTACTTCATAGGGTTATTCTGAGGGTAAAGCAAGATGATACACACAGAACCCACAGAGCTGTACCAAGTAGTAACAAGCCTTCAGTGTCGGCTACCATCATAGCAGCTTTCCCTTAGTCACGTCTGATCCTCTGAATGCCCCTCAAGAATAGGGAACTAATGCTCATGGTTTCTGTGTTCACAAGCCCCGACCACAGGCTGAGCACATGGGTGCTCAGTAGGTTTTTGGAACTGTGAATCAGATAGGTTGGGGCATTGTCACAGCTAGCAGGGTCAGGAAGATCCCCTGGAGGAGGAAACGGCAACCCACTCCAGTATTCTTGCCTGGAAAATCCCACGGACAAAGAAGCCTGGTGGGCTACCATCTATGAGATTGCAAAAGAGTCAGACATGGCTTAGTGACTAAACAACAGCATGGTAGGGTCACTTGAACCTGCCAGGAGGAAGCAAAGTCAAAGATGAAAGACAGAAGAAGGTCAGATGCCACGTTGGTGTTATCAGCACAGAGCTGAGGTGAGCAGCAGAGTTGATGGTGAGGATTTCCATGTCTGATGGGGCACAGTGGTGGGATCAGAATCCAAGGGGTAAATCTGAAGAAACAGTGGTGGAGGAAGCTGAGAGGGCCATGGTCAGCCTGGATGGAAGAGATTTGAACAGCCTCCTTCTGATGGTGGGGGGCTGCGGGCTTAGGGCATAATGCTGGTAGACTGTGAGTATGGACTCCCCGTGGGCTTGTGTCCACCAAGATACTCTGTGCCTGGAAAAGTGACTGAAGTTCTTCAAGGATCGAGAGGAAAGTTAATCAGGTTGCAGACTTAGATAGGCAGGACACAGAAATTCAGTCTATTAGATACTGCAAAACAAAGAAATAAATCAGCTCTTGTGAGCCTCCCCTAACAGCAAATGTTACAAAATATTTTTTTTAATGTTTGAATAATAGTAAAAATTCAAAGAAGAAATTAAAACATTCCAAATCCCACCTCCAAGAGATAATCACTATTAATATTTTGGTCAACACCACTCAGCAGATGGCAGAGTTTGTAATCTCCATCGCTCCCTCTCCCTGCCGTCCTCAAAGGACGTACATTCTAAGAAAAACAAAACAAACAACTACAAAAACTTGATGGTTGGTTAGCAAATGTGGCTTCAAAGTGGACCCTCATCCTTTGCCCATTCCCCCATTCCAACCAGATTGCAACCTTTAAGCCCCTCCTCTCAGAAGACTACAATGCTCTAGGCATTTAGTTATCTAAGACACATACAGATTTGTGTGTGTAACTTTACATACACGGACTCAGACTTAGTATGCTGTTCTGTTATGTGATTTCTTCTTGCTTCACAAAATGTCAGACATCGTTCTAAGTCAACACATATAAAGCTGGGGCTTCCCTGGTGGCTCAGTGGTAAAGAATCCTCCTGCCAATAGGGGAGATGTGGGTTCAGTCCCTGGGTTGGGAAGATCCCCTGGAAAAAGAAATGCAGCCCACTCCAGCATTCTTGCCTAGGAAATCCCATGGACAGAGGAGCCTGGGGGGCTACAGTCTGTATAAAGCTGCATTATCATTTTAATGACTGAACATTATGTTTCACATTCATTGGAACTATTCCCCCATTGATTGACATTTCGTTTAGGTTGTCACTAAAATTTTGCTATTATAAACAGTGCTTCAGCAAACATCCTTCTGCTTATATCTTTTCACATGGGTGATTGCTCTCAGAGTAAATTCCTAGGAATAGAATTGCCAAGTAAATAATCAGACATATTTTATATTTTGATACATAAAAATCCAGATAGATTTTCAGCCTTCCAGTTGTCTAAAATGCTGTCCATTTCTTTCTCCAGTTAACAAAGTAGGTTCTACCAATTTTTTTTTAAACCTATGCTAATATGATGTGTAAAAATAACATCTCATTTCTTTTCTTTGACTATTGTTGAGGTGAAATTGTTTTCATGTGTTTATTGGCCCTTTGTATTTCTTTATTTGCAATTTGCCTCAATATTAGAAATCATAAGAAAAACCACAAATATAAGAAAATGTCATGTTGTAGAAGAATATCAATATAAGAAAATGTTTACAATTCATTCCAAAGTGATTAAAGTATAGACTATAGAGCATTTTTATAGCATAGTATTGTTATTAAAAAATATTAATATAAGAAGATGCAAAGACTAAAGATGAAAATAACACTTTTCAAAAGTCTTGGGAGGTAGTTTTTTTTTTTATTGCATATTCTTGGTTTTCAAGTTTTTTGCAATTAGAATGATTACTTTTATAATTGGAAAAAAATCCCAGTAAGTGTTAATAAAGCTGCAAATATCCTTCAGGTAATCTGCACTATCCTGCTACTCCTTGTGTGCAGATGGTGGCTTCTAGAGCTACGAGGAAATTTAAATGTCATATACTCTCTGCTTCCGCATTTTAGAAAAGAGAAAACTGCAACCCAGAGAAGTTAAATGACCTGGCCAAGGTCTGCCAGCCACTGGAGGCAGGGGAGGAGGAAGGTAACATCATATGAAATGCTAACAGAGAAGGCGAGAACACCCCCTCCCCTCATCCACTCTCTGTTCTGGGGCGTCCTGGCTAGGGGAGTACTAGGACCGTGTTTAAACCCAGCAGAAGGAATCTGAGTTCAACTTTAGATGCTATCCTGGGATCAGTGTAGAATGGCTTGCAGAAATCTGGAGATCTAGAGAACCGGGGAGCTAGGCTCCGAGCTCTGTGATAACTTAGGTGGGTGGGATGGCGGAGGGGTGGGAGAGAGGTCCAAGAGGACCGTGCACGGAAAGTCACTTCAGTCGTGTCCAACTCTTTGAGACCCCATGAACTGCAGCCCGCCAGGCTCCTCTGACCATGGGATTTTCCAGGCAAGGATACTGGAGTGGATTGCCAAGTCCTCCTCCAGGGGATCTTCCCAACCCAGGGATCAAACCCACATCTCCTGCATTGCTGGCAAGTGGGTTCTTTAGCACTGGCGCCACCTGGGAAGCCCAGATATATGTATGCTTAGAGTTGATTCACTTCATCGTACAGCAGAAACTAACACACCATGTAAAGCAATTACACTCCAAAAAGAAAAGAAGTGTCTGTCGAGGCGAGGAGTGGCTCCTGCCTGAGGTGAGAGGAGTGACAGGAGATTTCTGACGTCCAGGGATCTGAGGTGACGGACAGCAGGGAGAACTCAGCGCACCCAGAATGGCACAGCTTCCCTGGTTCAGGCTGCCCGCGCCATCCCAGGAAGGCCTCAGGAGCCTGGGGGTGACCCTACACTGCCCCCAGGCCCCACTCAGCTGTTCCTCCCCAGCAACTACAGCCCCCCTACAGTCCCCAGCCCCCCTCCCTACCCTCCCTCCGAGACCTTGGAATCGGGGTTTTGTTTTGTAATTTGTTGCAGGTGTTTTTTTTTTTTTTTTTCCTTCCCTTTCTTTCAGAAGCCTGTCTGGGATTCTGCTCCACACTGAGGTTGGAAAGAGCAGCGCGGCTCCTCTGGAAATCTTGTTTCCCCTGCCACATGACATCAGTGGGTTATATTGCAACTTTCCACATGGCTGCCCAGACACAGACAGTTGTGTTTATGAAAATCCTCCTGATACAGGCTTGGAGCCTCCCTGGCACAAGAGGCTCCTTCTCGGGCTGCGGAGTGTTCTGCTTAGAGGAGCAGCTGACAGAGGGTGGTGTGGAAGGCCAGCTCCTCTGCCTGGTGCATGGTGGAGGTGGGGAGGGACGCCTCTGATCCCTCTCCATCCCAGGAGTGCGGAGCATCTTGGGCTGCACCATGCCCGACTCCACTCTGGGAAGTCACAGCTGCACACAGTCAGAGGTGTTTTTTGTTTTTTGACAGTGCGGCTGGTTGGGTTTGGGTGAGAGGGGAAGGGAAAGGCCTGGTGGAGGGGGTCAGAACCCCTGTTTCAGGTTGTCCTGTGGCTGACTGTTTTGTGCTCTGGGGTAAACCACTTCACCCATCTGGGTCTCAATGCTTCCTTTCCATTTCCCAAAACAGGAAGAATGGTTTCCACATCCCCCCACCAACGTGGGGATAAGGATTCAAGGGCAAGAGACAAAGGGACACATTTGGAGAGAAGCTCAGTGGACATAGGGAAGCCATTTCAACTCTCCAAACTTTTCCCTTTCTATAAGATAACAGGGTAAATGAGTTGGTTCCTAAGGCTCTTCCTGGTCTAAGGGAAAAAGAAAAAAAAAAACTTTGTGACTTTTTCAAATCTCTAGACACTAACACTAAAAGATGGGTTAATACTCAGGGACCAAAGTCACCTAGGAAATCTTAAGTATGAGTCAGAGCTTGGGAAGATTAGTTTAGGGTAAATGCAGTGAATTGTGAACTACATAGTCCTTTGCATTAATAGCTCTTTGGACCACAAGCACTCCCTACAGTGGTGTCTGGGGGTGTCTGGGCCCTCCCTAATCTCTTGTTACTACCTCTTAGAACTCCAGATGCTGGTGAGCCACCTCCCTGCCACTGCCCCCCAGGATCCAGTCTTTAAGTTTCTGCGGCTTGACTTGAACATTCTCCCTGTGAAGGCTGTCCTGGCTACCCAGCCAGAATGGAAGCTCTGTGCAGCAGGCTGCCTTGGGGTCTTTGCGTCTCTCATAACCCCATGCTCAATGACCTTCCCACCCTCCTTCCCTCCCCACTTCTCTTTCCCTCGAAGTCCTTGGACAGCACATGGAAAGACACAGTCTGGTGGAAATTGAACATGCGGCATACTTCCTAGGCCCATGAACTCCCACCCCACTACCCACCCCAGGAAATATTAATACATGACAAGAGCAGCAGCTAACACTTATTAAGCTCCTACTATGTACCAGGCTCTGCTCTGAGAGCTATATGTGATTAATTCTCACAATGATCCTAGGAGATATGCACTTTCATTATCTTGGAACTTAAGAGTGAAGGACACAGAGGCACAAGGAGATGAGGTCACCATCCAAGGTCACTCATGGTAGAATCTTGATTCAAATCTAGGCAGGCTGATTTCAGAGTTCAGGCCCTCGGCCAACTGCACCAAGCTTTCTTTTGGCCTAAGAGAAAAGAGATGGGGACGGAAGGATCACTTTTCCCCAGGAGGACAGGGAAGGGTCCGCTAAAGGAGGGGCTGCTATAGGAGAGGCAGAGAGGATGAATAAGAGCTCCCAGAGCAGGGAGTGACCAGGGCCCTCAGCACTAGCCAACAGTTGAGAAGAAGAGCCAGCAGCGTTTCCACTCGCCATCTTTCTTCAGCAACTATTTCATCGAAGAAAAGGAGGTGAGGTCACAGAGGAGCAGCCAGTGACTCTTAACTTCTCACAGAGGGACTAGAGTCTGTGTCCTTGTCATACTCGTCCCCTGTAACTCTTGACCTTTTGCTACCAACTCCTTGGAATTCCAGCTTCCCCAGTGGCTCAGCAGTAAAGAATCTGCCTGCAGTGCAGAAGATATGGGTTCCATCCCTGGGTGGGGAAGATCCCCTGGAAGAGGGCATGGCAGCCCTCTCCAGTATTCTTGCCTGGAGAATCCCCTGGGCAGAGGAGCCTGGGGCCTACAATCCATAGGGTCACAAGGAGTCAGACATGACTGAGCATATACACACACGTCTTGAAATTCCGCAAGGGAGGAAAAATTGTTAGATAAGGCTGAGAAAGAGAGTGTCTAGGACACAGAAGTCACTGGAAGGCCTAAGCAGAATGTGGGGGCCCCTAAGGATGGAGGGGAGCCAGGCCAGGCTGAGTCAGTCCCCAGCCTTGCCACCTCCCGGCCACTTTCCCTGCCTGCCAACTGCAGGCCTCCTCTGGATTCTGTGACAGTCTCCTCGGGCATGATTTAGAAGGCGCTGTGCTGAGCGGTCATCACTTCCTAATGGGCTTGAGTCATAATTCTCAGCAACCATCCTCCTCTCCCCCACACCCACCCCCCTCCCTGTGGCTACTGCTCTGAGGCAGTTAGAACAGATTTAAGATCAAAATCAAATCAGATTCACCAAACAAGGTGTCAGGCTAGGCAGGAGGGGCCGGGGGTTTGGAGTTATAGCCTGGAAGGCCTGGCAGTTCCTTGGAGATTATTAAGGGAGTATATTTTATGGCCAGACACAATGCTGAGAGAACCATCCATAAAACAATTACAGGAAACTGCCCCACGTGTCTTGAGGATGCTGTAGATGGCTGGGTGGGTGATGAGTAAGCATATATTTGTACCCATCAGGTGTTCCTGAGAGTCCCACCTGCTGGTGGCTTGCTGGCTGGCTCTGTCCTTAGGAGCCAGGCAGACCTGGGGGCAGGATTACTTCCCGGAAAGGGTCAGGATGCATGCTTTGCATTTAGAGAGCAATGAATTCTTAAGATGGATGGGGTTTATTTTACCACTGGAAAAATGGAAACTCAGAGACAGGAAGAGTGCTTCTTGCCTGCAGTCATACTGCTTCTGGGAACTGGAAACGGGTCTCTGGACTCCAGAAAGTGAAAGTGTTAGTCGTTCGTTCGTGTCTGACTCTTTGTGACCCTATGAACTGTAGCCCGCCAGTCTCCTCTGTCCATGGAATTTTCCAGGTAAGAATACTGGAGTGGGTTGCCATTTCTTTCTCCAAACTCCAAGTTCAGTGCTTTTTCAGATTGCCAAGGCTACTGGCAAAGCAGTCCATCCTAAAGGAAATCAACCCTGAATATTCATGGAAGGACTGATGCTGAAGTTGAAGCTCCAATACTTTGGCCACCTGATGCAAAGAGCCAACTCATTGGAAAAGACCCTGATGCTGGGGAAGATTGAGGGCAGGAGAAGAAGAGAGCGACAGAGGAGGATGAGATGGTTGGATGAAATCATTGACTCAATGAGCATGAGTTTGGGCAAACTCCAGGAGACTGTGAAGGACAGGGAAGCCTGTCATGCTGCAGTCTAAGGGGTTGCAAACAGTCGGACATGACTGAATGACTGAACGACTGGTCTCCCATGGAAAAAGGCAGAATGCAGGCTTCCCCCACAGATCGTGCCGGTTAGGATTCTGTGCCTAAAGCCCCTGATGATGAGTCTTTACTAGCTTTGAAGGTGATTTTCAGGAATCTCATAGACCTCAGGCCCAGGTTAAGCACCTAGTATCTACTGTCAGGATGGCCATTCTGGGCTCAAGTTCAATGAGGTACACCCTCACCTGGGATCCCCTAGAGACCTGGCCCCCAAGTCCTGGGCCATGAGATCTGAGGAATGTCTCACCCTCCCTATAAGAACACCAATCGATCTGAAGTCAGGAATATACTATTCATCTTTATATCACATAGCTTAGGGCGTGGTACCTAAGAAGTCAGTATTCAGTGGTTATAGGCTAAATTAACGAGTGCATCTAAAGCTTGTCCTTCACCAGCCGTTCACAGAGGAGGAAGGGGAGTACACGGAGGTGCCATCACTTGACCAAAGTCACAGGGTGACAGCAACAGGACCCTGACAAGGTCTTTCTCTCCAGTGCCCTGTGTTCTCTCCTCTACAGCAGTGCCTCCTCTCAGGTTCCCTGGGGCCAGGCTAACTGAATGGACCCTCTGCTCCCTCCTCACTGGGGAAACCCATTTGTGCCATCCATTCTAGCTATTGGGGCCCCACTTTAGAGTGAGCAGTATTCCGAGGAGGTGGCATTTCCTCTCGTGGAGCCCCACGGTCCCCCTCCCCCTGCAGCTGCCGGCCCTCCGCCTCCTGGAGTTGGTGCCAAGCTCTTGCTGGGCATCTCTGGGGACCTGGGAGAGGCTCCGGGGAAACGCAACCCAGGGGACCCAGCTGCTTTCCTGTCAAGTCCAGCTGCCCTGAGTGCTGCCAGCCTGACAAGTGGCATTAGCATAAAAACCTTGCCGTGGCAGCTGCCGGCTCTGTGCCAGAGCCCTGGGCATCCCTGCCTGGTGCCACTCACTGTCACCAGGGGTGGACACCTGCCAGCCAGAGGTGCATGGCTGTCTCTCAGGCCCGACTCCCAGACTCGGAGCACCTCCTGCTCTCTGAGCTCCCACAGCAGCTCTCTCAGCAAGCTTGCAGCCCACCTAGGCACCCCTGAGCTCCTTCCCCAGGGGGGCAAAGAGCCTCCTTGCCTTTGTCCCAGCTTCTCCCTGTCTCGAGGAGGGCCCCAGTCCCCTCCACTTTTCGGATGGGAAAATTCTGCGTTTCCAGCATGACTCAGTCTAATTTTTCCCATGTACTCCACACTCCTCTTTTCTAATTCTTCTTCCCTCTGATTAGGATGTCCTGTCCCCACCGTCAGGGTATCATCTGGGTTGAGAGAGGGAACCTGTGAAGTGCTGCTAGGGATGAGGACCTTGGTCTTGCTCAAGAGTAGCGGGGGCACACGTTCTCAGGTTCTCTGACTAATGCTCCTGGATGATGAGTCTGTACTATGTGGGTGGAACTTTGCGGGGCAACAGTCACCCGAGCAGACATCAAATAGCCAACCCTCCAAGGTGAAATGTCGAGGAGACCTCAGGGCTGTGGTGCAGACAAGAGGCTTCCTCTGGGGGCCCCCTCCCCCAGGTACCATAACCAAGGTCTCATTGGCCCTGTCTCCAACCTTTGTAACCTGAAAATATAAGGTCTGAAAACCTTCCCTGGGTTTCCCTAAAACAGACTATTTAAAAAACTGGTGGGAGACAAGAGAACAGCAACTGCAACAAGCAAACAGTTTATGAGCCCTCTCCTGCCCGAGGCCCGGGTGGTCCAGGTTGCCAGGGTTTTCTACCTGAGGCTGCAAATGTGGGGCAGCCCATCCTGCCTCTCTCTGTCCACCTGCCCCTCCTCCTCCTTCCTCTTCCTCCCCCTCTTCTCCTTCCTCTTCTTCCTCCGCTCCGTTCTCTCCCCCACCACCCCCCACACACACCTAGGCCCACTGACCTTCTCTGGGTTTCTGCCCCAGGCCTTCATGACCATCCACCTCCCCAGCACCCTCCTGTCTTACTGTCAGAGCACGCTGTTCTTGTCTTTCACGCACCCTGCAACTTTTGTGTACTTCTCATCTTAAAAATACTTATCCGTAACTATGTCCTTTCTTTCCTTTATAAATTAGTTTCTTTGACCAAAGTGACAGATACACAAAAGTTAAAGATCAAATCACATCAAGAGGTTTTACAGGAAAGGCAGCAGGCTCTGCTCACAACCCTTTCCCATCCTCCAGCGTCAACCACTTTCAACCCTATGCTGTTTCTCCTGGTGTTTACATCCCTTCATCTAAGCGACATACTCATACTCCCACTCTTTTCATAACATTTTATTGCAAAAAATTCTAATATATGAAAAAAGTTGGATTTACAGCAGACATTCATATGCCCACCATCTAATTCTGCAATTAATATTTCGTGACACTGCTCTATCACATAATTTTCTAATTTTCCATGCTTCTGTCCATCTGTCACTCCCTCTTTTAGTACATTTCCAAGCAGGTTGTAGATAAGAGTACACTTTAGTCATCCCTAAACACTTCACCATGCATATCATTAGAGTTCAGGATTTGCTTGTGGTTCTTTTCTTTTTGCTTTTGAGAAAAGCTTTACAGCACACCAGTCCATGACTTCAGAGCTATGCATGGGACTATGTAACCAAACTGCCACCCCAAATAAGAACTTCACCATCCCCCTGGGGCGTTCCCTTAGGCGTCCTTGCGATAAACACCAACAGCGGGCCACATAAGGCAGACAGCTTCTGTTTTTTCTTTCTCTTTTTTTAACTCTGCTTTTTGACAAAACAATTTTTGATCTTGTCTACTGACTTCCTATTACGGCATGTCTTCGCCCATAGCTTTGCCTCCCCATAATGTACTTATATCAACTTTGAAAATTAAATCAATATTTTCTATTTCCACAACAATAAGTAAAACACATTCCCACCTGCAACGGGTCTCAACGATGGTGGTTTCCTTTCCTGGGCAACTTTATGCTTTTCTTCATTTTTGGTTTTACTTCTTTTCTAAGGTCTTCTCATAAGTTTTCTTTATGATTCAACAGAGTGGAAGACCATCTATCAATATTACTTGTCAAATGAGCAAGTGTATCAAATAATCTATAACTTAATTTCTTCCCCAGGAGACTGCATGCAATCCATTGATGGTGGCTCCTCTGCTGCTTCCTTCCTAGAAGCATTTAGGAACCTCTAATTTCTGGTGTCTGAAACATCATGATCATATGCCTTAGGCCTTTAATGACCCTTCAATCTGAAAACCAACCACTCAATTCTGGGAAATTTTCTTCTATTATTTCTTTGCTAATTATCCTCTCCATTTTCTCAGAATCTGTCTAGAATTCCTAACAGTTAAATGGTGGACCTCCTGAGCTGGCTCTTTAATATTCTCATTTTCTCTCCCATTATCTCTATTTCTCTTTCATTCTATTCCACTTTTGGGGAAATTTCTTCTATTTTCTCTTTCAGAACTTTTATTGAATTTTTGCTACCATTTTTAATAGCTAAGAGCTCTTCCTTATGCCTTGATTTTGTATGTGGCAATCTATATCTTTATTTTTTTATTTTAAAAAATATTTACGTATTTGGGCTTCCCTGGTGGCTCAGCTGGTAAAGAATCCTGCAGTGTGGGAGACCTGGGTTCAGTCCCTGGGTTGGGAAGATCCCCTGGAGAAGGGAACTGCTGCCCACTCCAGTGTTCTGGTCTGGAGAATTCCATGGAGTGTATAGTCCGTGGGGTTGCAGAGTCGGACACGACTGAACGACTTTCACTCTCACTATTTATGTGTTTAATGTGTCAGGTCTTAGCTGCGGCATGTGGGATCTTCACTGTGGCACGTGGGCTCCTCTCTAATTGTGAGGCTCCAGAGAGCACAGCCTCAGTAGTTGCTGGGCACAGGCTTAGTTACGCTGAGTCACGCTGGGCTTAGTTCACAGTCATTCAGTCGCTCAGTCATGTCTGACTCTTAGCGACCTCACGGACTGCATGTCAGGCTTCCCTATCTTCACTGTCTCTGGAGTTTGCTCAGACTCATGTCCACTGAACTGATGATGCGATCCAACCATCTCATTAGTTCCCTGACCAGGGATCAAACCCATGTCCCCTGCACTGGAAGGTGGATTTTTAACCACTGTACAATCAGGGAAGCTCCTGATAATCTATATTTTTATATCTGTCTATCTACCTATCTATATTTGCTCTTATTTTAGGTAAAATATCTGCTTTTATACATCTCAGGATATTAACCATGCTTATTTTTAAATTATTTTTCTTTCTTTTTTTTTTTTTAATTTCACGACCTGTGTCTATTTCTTCTGAATTTCTTCTTTCTTCCTATTTGCTTATCTGGTCATAATGTTGGAGGCTTTCCTAGAATGTCTGGTGATCCATAGTTGCCTATATTTAAGAGTGTGAATCATTTTTAAAAACCTGGTTGTCCCTCTTTGAGTATGGGTGGGTCTCTCTGGGTTGGTGGACTTCACAGTAGGGTGGATGGACAGGGAGCTTTTTTTTTTTTTTTTTGGAGCTTCTGCCCCAAATTCTGTTTGCCCCTTATCCCCTTAGGCCATTCAGTTTTCCCAGAGGAAAATTTTCCTGCTTCCAGTCTGGGTTGGGGGGTGAGGGATGGGAGGTGAGAGATGTCTTGGCTGCTACCATTTTGAAAACTCAGTTGGGAAGAAGGCTGAGGATCTCTCTGTTCAGTGTGCAGAATTTAATTTAATGAAAAGACCCCGGTGCTGGAAAAGATTGAAGGCAAAAGGAGAAGGGGACGACAGAGGATGAGATGGTTGGATCGCATCACCAACTCGATGGACATGAGTTTGAATAAGCTCCGGGAGTTGGTGATGGACAGGGAAGCCTGGTGTGCTGCAGTCCATGTGGTCACAAGGAGTCGGACACAATTGAGAG
This sequence comes from Bos mutus, assembly GCF_027580195.1. Taxonomy (NCBI): domain Eukaryota; kingdom Metazoa; phylum Chordata; class Mammalia; order Artiodactyla; family Bovidae; genus Bos; species Bos mutus. The sequence continues at coordinate 53,048,950 of NC_091631.1, forward strand.
ATGAACTGAACAGAAAGATTCAGATTCCTAGCAGAGTGCCTAGCTCATAACTAGGTTCATAGCTAACTAGATTCCTAGAAAACAAATACTGACTAAATTAAAAGTATGAAAGATGGAAGGTTTTATATATTCTCTTACATAACAAGGTCTAGTGCCTTGGAGGTGGGAATCCCCAGTCTTCTCTGGAAAACAGGAGGCTGATTGGACTAGGGGGTTATCAACTGTGATTGGGATGGAGAACAAAGACTCGCAGGTGAATGGTCTCTTGGTTCTACTGACTCAGATGTTCTAGCATTATAAGGACTGGGTGGATACCCCCTAGAGGTGGGTGCCTGAGGGGTCTGGGGTGACTGGCTCCAGTCCCAGTATGAGTCCCACTCCCCCACCCTCCCCTTCCAGAACAGAGGTGTGTCTCACAGCTGGAGGGAAGGGAATGCCGAGGAGGAGGACTGGAAACCCCTCTCCTCCCCTAGAAGGCCAGGAAAGGAGGAAGGAGGCGGGGAGGAAGGCCAGGAAGGGCGGCGTACCTCAGCATCCAGCCCAGAAGCTGGCTGATGAGCTAAAAATACAGCCAGCGGTGTCCCCCCTCCCCCACTGTCTTAATGTGGTTTTTAAAATAAGTCAGCCTCTCTAGTTCTCCCTTTCCACTGTCATTTATTTCAGTTTTTATCTCCACAACAAAAATTCCTTCCAACCTTTTTTTTTCCCTCTCTCCCTCTAATGCTCTTCACTTTCAAATGCTAATAATCTCCAGCTGTAAAAGGCTTAGAAGTGGCTCTAGATTGTTTGATCTTTGGCCTGTGATCTGCTTTCATCTCTCTGCTTTCAAATGTTACTTTAGATTTACTTTAACCTATTAACATGCTTGGTATTCACAGACATGCTCCCAACCCACTTCCCAGCACCCAGGCGCCACCCCCGTCAACTCCAGCCCCCATCAAACTAGAGGAGGAAAGTGAAACTCCAAGCACAGAATTTAACTTTGGCAGCAAGGGGACATGAAGCTTTGAAGACAGGGACAGGTGGAAGGACCAAGGGGGAGGGGAAAGGCTGGGGTTGGGGGGAGGACGGAGGGGAGGTGATGGGTATGGAGAGGAAGACAGGAAAGAAGACAACAGGTTGGAAGAGGAGAGGAGAGGAGAAGAAAGATGAATGAGATGAAGCCAGAGAAAGGGAGAATGGGACAGACACAGAGGGACAAGCCGTACTTGCAAGCACGCTGCCTCCTGGCTGGTTAGACACCAGCTAAATCTGCTCTCCCCGGAGTCGGGCTGGGGAGTGGAGAGACCGAATTAGTGCTTCAGATTTCTTGCTCCTGCCATCGTGCTGGAATGTCGCGTGTTCGTTTCCACAGTAAATGCGAGGCATGAATATGGATGAAACTTCTCACTGAGACCACAAGGGTACGGCTCAATTATTTGCCATATAAAGTAGCACAGGAGAGTTCTCTGCACTTGATCATTTCCTCTGAGTAGGGCTGTGTGCTTGCACATGCGTGTTTGTTGGGAGGGGTGGGGGGAGGGGGCATGTTGGGGGAGGGGAGGGGGGGGGCATGTGCGGGAAGGGGCCTCTGAAAGGGGCCCAGGTTGGTCAGGAGGCACCTCTGAAAAGTACCTTGTCATTTAGATCCTCGATGTGGCTCTGGTGACCACTGGGTGCCTGGGGGCTGGTTTGGGAAGAGAGCCCCCCACTTCTCACCTCCCCACCCATCACACGTGACATCTATGACTTCACAGTGTCTGACACAGAGCCACACAGATCTGCAGAGATCCTTGGAGACTCAGGGAGGACCACTGACAGCAGAATTTTTGGAACACCCAGAGCAGGACCTGTTGTTCACTTGCTAAGTCATGTTTGACTCTTTGCAACCCCATGGACTGCAGCACACCAGGCTTTCCTGTCCTTCACTATCTCCCGGAGTTTGCTCAAACTCATGTCCATTGAGTCGAAGATGCCATCCACCCATCTCATCCTCTGTTGTCCCCTTCTCCTCTTGCCCTCAATCTTACCCAGCATCAGGATCTTTCCCAGTTGAGTTGGTTCTTGGCATCAGGTGGCCAAAGAAACTTCAGCATCAGCATCAGTTCTTCCAATGAATATTCAGGTTTGATTTCCTTTAGGATTGACTGGTTTGATCTTGAAGTTCAAGGGACTCTCAAGAGTCTTTTCCCAGCCTGATGGCCTCTTTCTCCTGAGGCTGCTCCTTTAGGAGAAGGCAGATGTCCCTTCTCCTGGAGGGAAAGCTCCCAGCCTCTGGAAGCTGGTGGCTCCATCAGGAGGGAGAGGCTGTCTTGTGCTGGCTGAAAGGGCCACTGAGGGGGACAGAGTCCTCCTGGACAGTCTTTCCATAGATGAAAAGCCATCAAAGATGCTGGGGGCAGAGGACTGCAAGGAAATCTCACTTGGAACCGGAAAGGCTGGAGTTCAAGCCTTGGGCCAGTGATCTTGCCCTTTTGACCTCAGTTTTATCATCTGTGAAATGGAATAACACTACTCCTGACTTCAAAAGGGAATCGTGATGGCAAAATAATCTTAGTATAAGGATTTACAATTATAATTCACTGAGCACTCATCATGTGGCAGGTACTGCTCTAAATATGTTATTAATATTAACTCACTTAATCCTCCATTAATCCTCACTTAATACTCATTTAACCCTAAGAGGTAGATCCTGTTATGAACCTCATTTTGCAGATAAGGAAACTGAGACACATAAGGTTTAAGCAATTTGCACAAGGTCATATAGCTAGAGCTATTATGTTCACTTCAGGCTAATTAGGCTACTGGGTCACTTGAACTCATCTGTTACCTCATATCATCCTATTACTTCCTTCTGGGTTGGTATCATTGCGTGTGCTTTATGCAGAACCTAGCAGCAAGTCCTAGCCCAGGTTCTCTGCCACCAAGTCCACACTTCTTATCATCCTGCTAGGCTGCAAAGATGCTTTTCAACTGCAAAGGGCTTGAAAATGTTAGTTATTATTATCCATGAATTTTTGGGATTTCTGCCAAAGGGGAAACTCATATTCAGTGAGTTGGAGACCCAGGGTGCAAAGGAAAAGGTAGGGTTCCTAGGCTGTCCTCTCTCAAAGGTCTTCTCTAGGGCAAACCAGAACCTCTCTGCTATAGCCAGTCAGTTACTCCTGGTCCTGAACAAGGCAGAGAGGGAGGGTGGAAGTTGTCTCATCCTACAACCTAACAGACTCCACAGGGAAAGGCAGGGAAAGTGACCCACCTTAGGTCTGGGGATCAACTCCACGGCTGCCACACCCTAGCTTCCCACGGTGGAGGTGGTGGAGGCGTTTTAACGTTTACAAGGGCAGAACAGAGGGGTGGCCATGAGCTGAGGCCCCTATGGACACCTGGGGAAGCTTTTCAAGTGACTCTGGCCAGTTGAAGTGAAAGGAAATGGACCCAATCTGAACACTGCCACGTGCCAGGCAACACAGGGGGTCTTTCCACACCTGTTGGTCTAATCAGACTTCACACCAGCCCTGTGCATCAGGCAGCCGTCCACATCATCGTCTGAGTGACTTGAACGTGGCGGCACAGAACCTTCTCACCACACCCCGCCGCCTCCCTTGGCTCTCGGTGGTGTAGCTGGATGACACAACCGTGTATATCTGAAATATAAGGAAAGCAGCTCCCTGGGCCCTCCGGAGGCCTAGGCATCAGTGACCCCAATTCCCAAGAAGGTCCCATTTCACGGGCCACTCGGCTTCCCTGGGGCAGGACCGGGTCTGCTTGTGACCTGGTGGAACTCAAGCTTGAAGCGTTTCTTCTTTTTCACTCTGGACTTTTTCACCCAGGGTCTGTCCAGTAGTGAGCCTGGCATGCCAGGTGCCCGTGTGCTGGGGGAGAGGACTCAGCTCTTTGTCTTGCTGGCTGTGTGCCCTGGACAAGTCCCTTAACCTCTCTGAGGTGATGTTTCCCCGTCTCCCTAAATGGAGGGGTGGCCCTAGCCAGCCATGGCCCCGGGGGGGATGGGGCCTTAGGAGTGCTGTGTCTTATGCTTGGCCACTTGGGCTCTTCCTGGGGAGGCAAAGGCAGCACACAGAGCCCCTACCTCTGGGGCTTGGTGAAGGCTCCTGCTGGCAATGAAGGAGGGAAGGACATGTGTATCCTTCACTTTTCTGGCTCCAGCAAAGCTCAGAGTCTCCCTCCCCCCACCCTCCCCCTGCCCCCACCCCAGGGGAGTATGCAGTCTAAACTCCAGGGGCTGTTTCTGGAGGCGCCTGCCCAGGGCCAGGATGAACACCTGAGCACCCAGCCTCTGCGGTGAGGTTGTCCCCACCTGAAACCCAGGAGTCAGCTCTTCAGGCCAGAATAATCTTTCCAGGCAGCCAGGGTAATGGAGGAGAAGCCGGGGCTTGAGGAGGGCATCTGCTCTCCCTTCGCTGTCGCTGTCTTTGGTGCCAGCCTTACCAGGAGCCCTGGGAAGCTGGTGGGGAGGGGGGTGGGCAGCGGGCACTGAAGCAGAGTCCCCCCTCCCTTCACACCCACCCACCAGACCTTAGTTACTGAAAAGAGCAAATGCAAATGGATTGGAAGCACAACACCCAGAATGCACTGCCCCGCTTCCTGGGGGCTCACTCTAAGTTACAGCCGGGCTCCTCCTGGGGGCTGACATTTTCCTTGGTTCAAACAACATCTGCGCCTTGACGAGCCGGGCGAAAGGTGAGGGAGCTAGTCACTGCTGCGGCAGATTCACGTGAAAGAGAATAACCCAGCCCCACGGGTTGCACCCACCCAGACGGGGCTCTGGGTCCCATGTGCTTTGGCACACACCCACCTGTGTACATCCCCGACGCGTGCGAAGTGACACGTGTACCCCTTCACCAACCCTCGTGCTTCCTCACACACATGTAAGCACACAGGTGCCTGCCCAAGAGCAACACGCATACGTCTGTGAACTAGGGGAGCGGGAGTGCCCTTACCCCATCCCCACCACCCCCCACCCCCAAGAGGGGCTGTGGAGGATTTGAAATTAACGCAATTTTAAGAAGAAGAAGGACCATCTTTCCCTCCAGGCTCCAGGCCAAATCTCCAAATGAAATCAGGCCGGGGAGAAAGGAACCACCGAGATGCACAAAACAATGTGAAGAAGAAACTCTGAAGAAACGAATAATCATATATAAAAAAAAGGTGAGAGTTATTTTTCAGCTCACTGGCTTTCTGAAAAGTAATATAAAGTTGGGCAGCGTCTTCTTGGAATCGACCTTTCTGAGCCGAGACCCAGGCCACACGCACATCTTTTTCCTCTCTTTCTATTACCCGAAATTTGTATGGTTTCATCTTCTCTGATTTTCTTTCATCTGTGCGGCTGTGCGAACCCCTTGTGTCAGGGGCTGTTCCTAACCCGGCAGCCCAGCCGCTCTGGGAGCCGCTTTCCCTGGCGCCCCGCGGGGCTGAGAATTGAGAGCCTCCCCTGCCGTTCTCCCCAATCTAGGCCCTGCCACCCTCGGCTCTCTCCCTCTCCCTTCCCAGAAGGCTGCAGGCATCCTCCCTCCCTCACTCTGCACGGACCTGGGTTTCTTTGTTCCTCAGAGAAGTCTCTTGCACATGGTTCCCTCAGTCAGGGCTGGAAAGGAGAGGCAGGCCGGGGTAGGGGGCCCAGGGTCCTGGAGCCCAGAGCCCAGCCCAGGCCCGGGTGCAGAGAGGAGCAGAACAAATGTTTAACAAATGCAGGAAGGAACAGACGAATCAACAGATGATTCTGCCTCTTTGGGGGTGTGGAGGGAAAAAGGTCTCCCTTCTGAGAGGTCCAGGAAAGGGAATTCCCTGGTGGTCCACTGGGGAGGACTTGGCTCTTTCACTGCTGTGGCCTGGGTTTGAACCCTGATTGGGGAACTGAGGTACTACAAGCCATGTGGCATGGGCAAAAATTGCTCAGGAAAAAGGTTTCAGATGGGGAGATGAAGACTGTTTTTAACAATGACATTCCCTGTAGTCTAGTCAATTCTCCAGCACAATGAGGCTGGGTGAAAGTGAAAAGTGAAAGTTGCTCAGTCGTGTCTGCCTCTTCGCAACCCCATGGATGTACAGTCCATGGAATTCTCCAGGCCAGAATACTGGAGTGGGTAGGGTAGCCTTTCCCTTCTCCAGGGGATCTTCCCAACCCAGGGATCAATCCCAGGTCTCCCACATTGCAGGTGGATTCTTTACCAGCTGAACCACAAGGGAAGCCCAAGAATACTGGCTTGGGTAGCCTGTCCCTTCTCCAGCGGATCCTCCCAAACCCAATCGAACTGGGGTCTCCTGAATTGCAGGCGGATTCTTTACCAACTGAGCTCTGAGGCTGGGAGGACTTACCTAATGACAGTCCCTCTGCCTCTTCTCTGCCACCTCCCATCCTGGGACACACAGTTCTATAGTTGCACACACACGGACATCTGCACATGTGTGAGCACTGCAAACACACCCATTCTGCATGCCTGCACCCAGTCCTGAAACAAACACAGATGTGCACCCCTCAGACACACACAGGTATAATGCATGCCTCAAACACATCCACAAGGATATACACACACATGCACCACACGCACACTTGGATGTGTGTGTGTGGTCACCTCAAACATATCCACACAGCTATACACACAATCAGCCTTCAAACAAACACACCCTACAAACACAGGCAAACCCATGTGTGCACAGCCTCAAGACATGGATGCCTATACACATTCCTCTTAAACACAGACAGACAGACACACAGACACACACACACACACACACAGATAGATGCACATGCACTTTGCCTACTTTTTAGAGCTGCGCCAGTGACCTTTCCAAGCACCCCTGTCCACTCTCAGCTTCTACTTCTTGACCTGAAAATGTGGGGGTACTTGATGGTCTGTATCCCTATCGACTTTTCCAATAAACATACCATTCAGGGGGCGACAGCACCTTGTGGCTTTTTTGCCCCAAAAGTCAATCAAGGGAGCCTGACTTCCCTCAGTCTCTGGGTACAATGACTTCAGTAGAAACTTCAGTCTGGCACCTGCCCTGGGTCCATGCAGCAGAGATAAGAAATCTCTGTATGGATGTGTTTGAGGTGGGGAAGTGTGGACATGGGGATGCAGGTAAAGTGATTGAAACTTTTCTCCAGGAGAGATTAGAATAGTGTGTTAGTCAGGTTAGTCTCACTGCTATAACAAACAGCCCCCAGATCTCAGGGGATTAACTCAGAGTTTCTCAAAATGCCCCTCTTCATTGAGAGTTGGCAAGGATTCTCTGCTTGTTGCAGTATTTCTTTTAATTTGTTTTAAATTGAAGGGTAATTGCTTTACAGTATTGCATCAATGCAGTATTTCTGGGTCCCAGGCTCCTTGTCAGACCCAGGCTCTGTTGTCCTGTAGGTACTTGGAGTATCTTGATTGAGCAGGTGGATAGAAAAAGCCAGGAAGGGTTCACGTGGGCTGCTATTCATGGGCCAGGCCTGGAGGTGGCATGCATCACCTCTGCTCACACTCCATAGGCTAGAACACGGTCCCATGGCTACATCTAATAACAGGAAGGATGGGGAAGGCAGTCTAGCTGGGCATCCAGGAAGAAGAGGAGAATGCAGATACTGGTGTGCCCTGCCAGTCACCATGCCCAGAATCACACAGCTAACCATGGGGGAGTCAGTTCTTAGACTGAGGTCTCCTGATTCCAGTGCTGTGCTTGTCCCTTCTAATATTTTACTTTTAGGTATTAAGCTTTACTAACAGAGCACTGTTCCTTGGTCCTTGTTCTAGGTCTAGAAGTCCTTACATTTATAAGAATATGATGATAATGACGACAATATGTTCCTATCTGTCCTATTACACATGATATCTCCTCTAACCCTTATCAGCACCCCATAAAGTATACAGTATAACCCTACCTTCTAACTGAGCACGCTGAAGCTCAGGGAAGTTTAGCAGCTTCTCTGAGGTTGTATATGAGTGAGAACATGAGTCTCAGGCTTTCTGACCTTGGTCTTCCATCTTCCTCCCATGCTGCTATTGCTCCTACCAGACACGGGCATGGAGGTTGGGTGGGTAGAGTGTCAGCCTTCTTTATCCTGCAGAGCAGACACCCTGATGAAGCTTAAGTAAGATGCACATGGTGTCAGGAGTGGGCACAGTTCTTGCTGCCTTTCTGCTCTGGGAAGCATCTAGAAAAATGTGAGGGCCAGGGCTTTTGTAGCTTAATTTAGTTGATAAATGTATGCCTGGAGATAGTAGGGGCACTGGGAATTGAATTCTGGTTATATGATCTTCAGCAAAGTGTTGTGGGTTAGGAGTCAAAGACATTCATAGGGAAACCTATCCATAGTTAACTGTATTACTTTGGGCATCTCATGTAGAGTCTCGGGTTTAGTACGAACAGCCTCTCTTGCTTACAAATTGAAGGTTGAAACCACTGCTCTCCTTCTAGACGATTCCAGGAAATCATTGCAAATTTAAGATTGTAGCCACCGCTCTCCTTCTAGACTATTCCAGGAAGTCAAGGCTCCTAAGTGGTTTCCACAACACCACGTAGTTTATCTTCAAATCCTTCCTGCACATCCCTGACAGAGTAACTTTCTTAGCCACACACACATTTCAGCATGTCTTTTTTCTACTCAGCAACTTTTCTGACTGCCATAAAGTCCAAACTCCTTAATCAGCCCTCACATTTCTTTACACTCTGTTCTGAAATTACTGGTCCAGATGGAGCACACTTGACAACCCTAAATATCTCCAATGCTTCTGCCACTCTGCCCTTTCCCTCCCTCTGAATCTCCTTCTCTGGGTGACCTTCATGGCCAGCCTACCTGTTGCCACTTCTAACATATCTCCCTTCTCCATGAGCTCAGTTGCTCAGTCATGTCTAACTCTTTGTGATCCCTTGGTCTGTATGTAGCCCACCAGACTCCTCTGTCCATGCAATTTTTCAGGCAAGAATACTGGAGCTGCCATTTCAAAATGGGATGCCATTTCTTCCTCCAGGGGATCTTCTCAATCCAGGGATCAATACTGCATCTCCTGACTCTCCTGCATTGGCAGATGGATTCTTTACCCCTCACACCACCTAAATCACCGCATCTAATCTTCACTGTTACATCATCAGATTTGTGCCCTCAGACAATGCTGTGTGCGGAGGTACCCTTGGTGCCTTTGTCTTCTGAGAATGCTTCTTATCTTCACCAGATTGTGAGCCTTCTCAGAGTGAGAACTAAGTCTTGTACATTTTGTCCTCTTGCTTTTAACAGCTCTTGGACAATAGTTTATGCATGAAAAAAATAATCAAAAGATAGCAAAGACTTTCAGGAATGTGCAAATGAAAGGCTTAGCTTAGGAGCCATCACCGAAGTTGTTCAGGCTGTTTTCCACCAGCCAGGGATTTAGGGGCAGCTCCCACAGCTTGGTGAGCTGGTAACCTATTTAGATTTATCTGCGAGAGTCTATGGGTGGGACCTCAGACCAGAGACTTGGGGCACTTTGGGTTGAATTTCTCCTCCTGCTAGTCTGGGGAAGGATAAGACCAGACCTCCAAACAGGCTGACCCATCAGGTAGAAGTGAGCTGGGCATGTGCATTCGGGGAGCATCTCAAATTGAGCTCTTTTGGCTCTCTGCCCACACTCGGCCCTTCCGCACCAGGCCAAACTGTAGGCTGAAGCCAGTGGAGAAAGTAATAGATTGGAAGCAGGGTGCTCAGGTTAAGTGGGCCGCTTTGTGGAGCTCATCCATAATCCTGCTAGAGCCCAGAGAACAATACGTTAATTAGAACCAAAGGCATTGCTCCCACCAGCCATCCATCCTGCCTGTGTCTGCAGGGCCATCCCCACGGACACACCAGCCCACTCCCTTCCCTGAAAGAGATTTATTCATTATCAATGTTTGTCTGCGAGAGGGACCGGCGGGGAGCGAATGAAATTCCGAGAGGGACGGGATATGAAAGCGGCAGGGCCAGGCTCGCGGGCAGCTAACAGAGAGGCGTGCTTGGGGGTTGGGGAAGGGGGTGTTCCCAATTAGGAGGATGAGGCATGTCTACCTGGTTGGATAGGGCAAGAAGTGAGACAAATGGAGTGAGAAGAAATTCAGTAAATGTGCCCGACAAGTGGTCCTTGTGGGATTTTTAGCCTGGGAACTCATTCTCTTTAAGCTACAAATGATGTGGGTTGGGGGTGGGGAAGGTAAGGAATGGATGAAGCCCATTTATCTAATGTCTATGCTGGTGCTTGCACTTAAGAAGCACTCAAAAAGTGCTTGTTGAGTGAATAAATAAATGACTTTTATGGCAGCCAGAGGGATAGTGTTAGGATCCCATTGCCAATGAGTAAATAGAAGCCAGAAAGACTTAGAAAGGTTCTGGGATTTTTACCCAGGAGTTCCTTGAAAGAAAGGGAGACACAATTTATTTTTTCCTGGATCCCATGGTCTGTCTATCACATCAAGTTTTGGAGAAAATGAGAGAAGACTACCTCTCCCCAAGATGATGGTGTGGCAGACTGCAGAGGGGAGAAGTCAACAGGGCAGAGATGGCAAAGGGCCAGCAGGGCGGTGGCCCGCTGACCAAGCTCCAGGGAGAATAAGAGGCGGTGAGCAGAAGGGTGCAGAGTCACTGCTGCTTAGATTTGTCCCCCAAGAAGAACACGAAGAGTTAGTACCTCTCCTCAGCCCTTCCTGCTGCCCAGACGGAGAAAGGGGAAGTGGGGGCTGACTTGTCTAGAATCCCACAACCAGCAGCAGAATTGTGCTGCTCAAGGTGTGACCCCTGGGCCAGCAGCGTCCTATCACACAGGACCTTGTTAGAATGTAGAATCTCAGGTGGTACCCCAGAACTACTGAATCCAAATATGCATTTTAGCAAGATCCCCATGTGATTTCTAGACATACCAAATTTAAGAGCAAGTCAGTACATCACGTGCCTAATACTTAAGGGACCACATGGTATTTTAGAGAGGGTGTGGTGGATTAGAAGTTCTCATGATGACTCTCCATTAACTGACTGAGGGACTTGGGGAAAATCACTTAAGACCCTTCTGGGCTTAGTTTACTCCTTTTTTTTTTCTTTTGGTTGAACTATAGTTGATGTACAGTGTTGTGTTCAGTTCAGTTCAGTTCAGTCGCTCAGTCGTGTCTGACTCTTTGCAACCCCATGAATCACAGCACGCCAGGCCTCCCTGTCCATCACCAACTCCCGGAGTTCACTCAGACTCACGTCCATAGAGTCAGTGATGCCATCCAGCCATCTCATCCTCTGTCGTCCCCTTCTCCTCCTGCCCCCAATCCCTCCCAGCATCAGAGTCTTTTCCAATGAATCAACTCTTCACATGAGGTGGCCAAAGTACTGGAGTTTCAGCTTTAGCATCATTCCTTCCAAAGAAATCCCAGGGCTGATCTCCTTCAGAATGGACTGGTTGGATCTCCTTGCAGTCCAAGGGACTCTCAAGAGTCTTCTCCAACACCACAGTTCAAAAGCATCAATTCTTTGGCACTCACCTTTCTTCACAGTCCAACTCTCACATCCATACATGACCACAGGAAAAACCATAGCCTTGACTAGATGGAGTGTTGTGTTAGTTTCAGGTATATAGCAAAGTGATTCAGCTATACATACATATATATAATCTTTTTCAGATTCTTTTCCATTAGATTATTATAAGACATTGTATATAGTTCCATGTCCTATGCAGTAGGTCCTTGTTGTTTATCTTATATAGTTACTCACTTTTAATATGAAAGATTGAAGCAGATCAGTGACTTAAACTTTAACTATCATCAGGGGCACTGAGGAGAAAAGGCTGATTCCTGGGTGCCACCCTGAGTTTCTGTGTAGGGCCTGAAAATGTGCATTTCTTGTCTTTTCTTTTGGCTGCACTGCACTGCATGTGGGATCTTAGTTCTCTAACCAGGGATCGAATCCACCCACCCTGCATTGGGACCTCCGAGTCTTAACCACTGGACCATCAGGGAAGTCAAGAGAATTTGCATTTTTTAGGAGTTTTTTTTTTTCTTTTTTTTGATGTGGACCATTATTTTTAAAAGTCTTTATTGAATTTGTCACAAAATTTCTTCTGTTTTATGTTTTCATTTTTTGGCCGAGAGGCATGTGGGATTTTAGGTCCCCGAGCAGGAATCGAACTTGCACCCCTTGCGTTGGAAGGTGGTCTTAATCATTGGACTGCCAGGGAAGTCCCTGGACCGCCAGGGACATCCCAAATGCATTTCTAAGAGGTTCCCGTGCTCTACGTGTGTGCTTAGTCGCTCAGTCATGTCTGACCCTTTGCAACCCCATGGACTCTAGCCCACCAGGCTCCTCTGTCCATGGGGATTCTCCAAGCAAGAATACTGGTGTGGGTTGCCATGCCCTCCTCCAGGGGATCTTCCTAACCCAGGGATCAAACCCAGGTCTCCCGTATTGCAGGCAGATTCTTTACCATCTGAGCCACCAGGGAAATTGGACCATGATTATACTGCTGGTCTGGGGAGCCCACTTTGAGAACTGCTTGACTAGATGATTTCTCAGGTTCTTTCTGATTCCAGTATTCTGTGGAATTCCCATCCCCTGTGTGGTACTCTTCTGCCCAGTGGCACCCACTGGTCCCCTGTGGTTTCCAGCTTCCCCTCCTGCTCTGGGTAGCTCATGTCATCTTCCCAGCACATGCGGGACCAGTGAGCTAAGTCTTAGAAAATGCAAACCGAAGGTAATTCAGGCAAAGCATTATCCACAAGATTTAAGAAGAGTCCTACAAAACACAGCAATAAAACCTGGAAATAACTATCCATTTCCTACAACAAAATGTCTCATTTCCGAGTCCATAAACGCTCCCCCTCCAGATCCCCAGACCCATCTGTTTTGTAAGCATGTATAATTATTAGCACCATAAAGTCACTTTCTATACCTAATGTAATTATCAGGAACCAAAATTATATCAGGTAAAGGAGGGGGAGGGAGTGGAAATCTTGCTCACTGCAAACTCAAGACTATTTCTTTAAAGAGAGAGAAGTAGCCACCTGGGAAGATAACAATTCTTTATGGTGATATTATACTTCCTGTGGAGGCTTTGGGGACAGCTTTGCAAATAAGACTGAGCTGGATCATCTCAAAGTAAAGAGTGGCTTCCGGCCTTGGATGGAGGATTTAGGTCCTGTTGGGAACTAGGAATTAGGATCACCTTGCTTCCTTGGCCTCCATCCTCAGATTCCCTGGAGGCTCCAAGGACATGACCTCCCATCCAGAGGCATTCCCAAAGCCAGTTCTTTCCTTTCCTTCCTTTTTGTATTTTCTCTGGGGGGAAACAAACAAACAAAAAAGGGTTGACAGAGTTACGCTGAGATATTGATCAGCTGGTGGTTCAGAGTAAACTCAAGGCTCTTGTCTCTGTATCCTGCTGCTGTGTCTTGAAGGAACCAGTGAATTGGTGAGTGATGGATGAATGGATAAGGTACAGATGATGACAGGACCTGTTACTACAGGAGGAGAAGAGCATCAGCCTCCTCTTTTTATGTCTCATTTATGACGGGGTGCAGGACCAAATAAGGACCATTGAGGCATTACTGCCAGGCTAATTTTGATTTCCCATGCTATAAGCAACATAGCATCTGACCATGAGAGCTGTCCAAATGGAAGGGCCCTCTGTGCCCAAGGGGTGAGTTTTCATCACTGGATATTTTCAAACAGAGCCTGGGAACCTTTCCCCGGTGAGTCCAATCTAGGAGTTTGCTGTATTTAGTATGGAAGAAGGGTAGGGGTGGTAAGAATATTTATTGAGCATTTACTGTGTTCCTAACTCAGTATAATCTCATTTAACCCACTCACCAAAACCCATGAGGTAGACATTCTTACTCCTATTTTGAGAATACAGAAAGCAAGTTCAGAGATTCATCGAACTGGTCCATGCCACCCAGCTAGGAAGAGATGGAGCTAGGGTCCAAACCAGCTCTGTCTGATCCAAGATTCATCTGCCTCCTACAACGACTTAGAAGGACCATGCCAAGCTTCAAATTCTTCTGCGTGCTTGTCGATCTGAACATGACATGCCTGATTTGAGAACACATGGGCTGCCGCCGCTGCTGACTGAGACAGCGATTTGTCTTCTGGATTCATCACTGAGAATTCAAAGCTCTCTTAAGAGAGCCTGTTGTGGGAAGCAACTGTTTTCAAGGCGAATCTCTCTGGGTTCAAACTTTTTTTGTCAAGCTGCCCTCGCACCTTCTTATTTGCAGATTGGCTTGACTGCCGGGATCCCACATCCACGTGATGGTTTAAGCTTTCATTCTCTGATTTGGGGATCCATGTGTGCTGTGGCCCCTTCATTTCACTCCTCATGCTGGGGAAGGGGCTCTTGTCTCCTGCTTTTACACCGACCACAGTCAGGGCTGCCTGGAGGAATGTTTCAGCCTGGCAGGGGCAGATGGCCCAGGCTACAGACTGCTGCGCTGTCGCTAATTTCCAGTGATGAGAGAATCCCCGAGGGGCTGGTGGTGCAGTCTGGACAAGACTGAAAAGCTAGTCTGATCTGCTTTCTGAAGCGTCTCTGCAGCCTTTGGAGGCCGCTTTGCATGTGTGTGTTTCACTCCTGTCTCTGTCCCTTGTTCTCATGCCAACCTTCTTTGGATGCCCACCAGATTCCTCCCGTGTCCTGTCTCTCATCTCTCTCTGCAACTGCATAGCAGGGACTCCTTGCCTGTGAGCTGTGGGAGCGGCTGATGAGATGGCCGGAGACAACTTGTCTGTTGGTGCCAGGCCACTACCTTTCCTCTCTGAAGTGAGGCATCTTCTTTTGCCTCCGCTTTCCTTTGCCTCTAGTTCCTTCCAGCCCAGCGTCACATCACACCAGGGTAGCCCAGCTAGAGAAGGGCACCTACCAGGCCTCTGGGAGGGTATATTCTTCTGCTGATTGGTACCCCTGTCTTTCTCCTACCCTTCAGCAGGGCAGAGAGGCCCTCCCCCAAGAACCTTGGAATTCAAGCGGGGAACTGGGCTCTGGCAACTGGCCTTCCCTCTGGCACTGCGCCTGCTCTGTCTCCATGGATTTCTCTCGGAGCGTCACTGTTGCCTGATGAAAAATGATTCCTTCCTGCAAAGCAGAACAGGGTTTTGTGTCAAGTCCATCCCCTAAATGCAATGGAAAGTGGGAGCTCCGGGGATCCAGAACACAGTCAGTAGGAAAGAAGGACTCTGGGTCTGAGAATCTATCCCCGCTCCAGGCTGAGAGGAGGTTCCAGAGCAGAGGGCTGCGTGGAAGGCAGACCTGACCCTCCCAGCCTCAGACCTGTGGTGACCTATCTAGCCCGGTCTGTTCATCTGCTATGGCTGCTGTGATAAAGCACCACAGACTGGCTGACTTGAACAACAGAAATGTAAAGAACTCATGTAAAGAACAGACTTGCAGACTCAGTGGGAGAAGGAGAGGGTGGGATGATTTGAGAGAAGAGCATTGAGACATATATATTACCATATGCGAAATAGACAACCAGTGCGAGTCTGATGTATGACCCAGGACACTGGCGCTCTGTGACAACCTGGACGGATCGGGTGGATGGGGAGGTGGGAGGAGGGTTCAGGATGGAGGACCCACACGTGTGCCTGTGGCCGATTCATACTGATGTCTGGCAAAAACCATCACGATATGGTAAAGTAACTATTTTCCAATTAAAATAAGTAACTAAAATTTAAAAATGTACTTTCTCAGAGTTCTGGAGGCTGGAAGTCTAAAATCAAGGTGTCACAGGGGCTGGATCCTTCCACGGGCCCTGAGGGAGACCTGTTGCAGGTGTCTCTGTGTGGCTTGTAGATGGCCATATTCTCCTGGTTGTCTTTGTATCATCTTCACCCTGTGAGTGTCTCAGGGCTCAAATTTTTTTTTTTTTTTTTTTAACAAAAAAATTTATGTTTATTTATTTATGTGGCTGCTCCAGTTCTAGTGGTGGCATGTGGGATCTTTAGTTTTGTTTTGGCATGTGAACTCTTAGTTGTGGCCTGTTCTAGTTCTCCGACCAAGGATTTAACCGGAGCCATCTGTCCTGGAAACACAGTCTTAACTGCTGGACCACGAGAGGAGGACCCCGCTCCCCACCCCAATTTCCCTTTTTATAAAGACACTAGTTGTATTGCTCAGGTGAGGCTGCTGTAATGAAATAGCACAGATGCTATGATTTAAATGACAGAAATTAATTTTCTCACAATTCTGCAGGCTGGAAAACTCAATATCTAGACGTGGCAGATCTGGTTTCTGGGGAGAACCCTTTTCTTGGCTTGCAGACACCTCCTCTCACTGCATTCTGCCACGGTGGAGGTAGAGAGCTCTGATGTCTCTTCTTATGAGGACACGGCCCTATCAGATGAGTGCCTCTGCTTTACTTCTCCTAGCTACCTTCTCACAGGCCTGATCTCCAAATACGCTCACATTGGAGTGTTTATCGTTCAGTCGTGTCTGACTCTTTGCGACCCCATGGACTGTAGCCCACCAGGCTCCTCTGTCCATGGAATTCTTCAGGCAAGAATACTGGAGTGGGTAACCATTCCCTTCTCCAGGGGGATCTTCTCAACCCAGGGATTGAAAGTAGGTCTCCTGCATTGCAGGTGAATTCTTTACCGTTTGAGTCAAGGTTGGAGTTTAAATCTACGAATTTTGAGGGGAGGCAGATCAATCCCCAAGCATATAGGTTTAAGCCCCACTCTGAGAAGGTATCTTTGATTACTGAGGGCTTCCCAGGCGGCACTAGTGGTAAAGAACCCGCCTGCCAATGCAGGAGACACAAGAGATGGCTGTTTGATCCCTGGCTTGGGAAGATCCCCTGGAGAAGGGCATGGCAACCCACTCCAGTATTCTTGCCTAGAGAATCCCATGGCAGAGGAACCTGGTGGGCTATAGTCCATAGGGCTGCAAAGAGTAGGACACAACTGAAGTGACTTAGCCTGTTAAGACTTGGTTGCTAAATAAGGTCACATTCTGAGGTCCTGGGGGGTCAGGACTTCCAAGGGACACAATCCAATCTATGATACTCAGACTCCACTCAACTCTCTCTCCCACTCTGAAGTCCATCCCAGAAAAGACGGATGGCTCCTCAAGAAAGTTCCCCTGCCTTTTCTAGGGCCAGGAGATGAGTATAGCACCCTCATCGGCTCCCTTTTCTGAGGCTGACACCTAGGGCGCCCCAGGCTCTGCCCAGCGGCCCCGCCTCATGGTCACCGGCTTTGCTCACAGCTGCTGGTCCCCAGATGTCAGCTCACCACCCTGGCTGACTCAGCTCTGGGTCAGCAGGAGGTGAGAAACCACAGCATCCAGGTGGCCATTTCAGTCTCCTTCGGGATATGTGGGCTGAATCAGCCAGAGAGTTAGAGGGAGCCTATCTGAAGAGGATGTGGGGATGGGGTATTTTGGAAGGATCAGAGAAATAGAGGAGAAGTGGAGTAAGACAAGAGAGAAGTGGGAATTAGATTCTCTTTCCTTCCAAACTCGCTGTCACAGCCATGGAGAAAACCTTTTCCCCACACTTTGTCCTCATAATAGGATTATCGCAAAAACATTTCAAGCAAGAGAAATGCTGTTTTCTTTTAAATCTGCATTTAAAGTACACAAAGATTAGAATTTTCTAGATTAAGTATTCTTTATACCTTTATTGTTCTCCGATTATTTCCTTCTGAAGGTAGAGAAGGCAGACAAGAGGCCCCCAGGCTATGCTATGATTCTGTGATCCTGAATTTCTGAGCTGGGGCCTCAGTCAGGGAGCTGGGGCTCCTCTCCCGTCCCCTTAAGCTGACCACATGCTCTCACCCCTTCCCATGCCTGATGAGCCCTGGGTCTCTCCTGGGTTGCTTCTCTGCCTCCCTCCTCAGCATCTCCACACCCCTCTCAGCATCACAGTGAAGGGAGAACACAGGGCTGGGAGTGAGAAGAACTCGCTTTACTCACTGTGTGATCTAAGTGGTTCAGGGGGTGTTGGGGGCTCAAAGGAGAAGCTCACAGGGGAGACAGATTTCATGTGGTCCCTTTCATCCCACTTGCGCCTGCCCTGGCCAACTTCTGGGGAGAAAAATGGCTGCATGACACCCTCCCCATTTCTACCTTAAAATCACAGACTTTGAGAGACAGAAGCATCTTTGGAATGTGTCAAACTCATGTTCCTACTGAGAGTGTGGATGCTGAGTGGGGCTCTGCTTTCATACATCCAGGGGTTGGCAGCTCAGAGTGTTAGAACATTTTCTCTAGTGATGAGTAGGATTTCTGCTATATTAGGGCTCCCCAGAGAAACAAAGCTAATAGAAAGTGTGTGTGTGCCTGTGTATACATATATATATTTCCATATACACTTATAGTTTCCATATATATGTGAATATACATTTCCACATTCATATTCCAGGAGCATACATATATAAAAATATATTTACACACACACACACATATATATATGGAAGGGGATTTATTAGAAGGAATTGGCTCATGCAATTATAGAGGCTAATAAGTCCTAAAATCTCCAGGGTCAGTGAGCAACTTGCAGAACCAATGGTATAGTTCCAGTCCAAAGGCTCATGACTCAAGAAATGTCAATATTTTGGTTTGAGTTCAAAAGCATAAAAAAGCCAATATGTTAATCCAAAGGCAGGAGATACTCTCTGTTACTCATGGAATGTCAGACTTTTTGTTCTATCCAGCCCTTTAACTGATTGGAGGAGGCCTACCCTCGTGGGGAGAGCAATCTGCTTTACTCCATCTATTGATTCAAATGTTAATCTCCGTCAGAAACACCCTCAGAAAAACATTCAGAATAATGCTTGGCCAAATGTCTTGGCACTTGGTGGCCCAGTCAAGTGATCATATAAAATTAATCATCACACTTTCTTTCTACCATTCCTCCTTAACTCAGTCCTCCTTATCTGGTCTTAGAGGGAAGGGGACAGTCCCTCAGTGGGATTCAGAGTGTTCAACCCAGTCGACTGCTCCTGGGAAGGGCCCTGGGTACCCCTACCTGGAAGATGCCTCTTATTCCCACTAGATTGCCTCTCCCTACGGTGGAGTGGCCAGTTCCTCTTGCCTCACTGGGCCAGAAGTCACAACTGCCATGCCTGTGCCTGTCTCCGTGCCCCTCCCAGCCTCATCCCTCTTAGCTTGTGGCTGAATCATGGGCAGTGGTGTCTGGGGCTAATAGGAACTATATGCTGTTACCAATCTTTGCAGAGAGGAAGTAAGAAAGCTCATTTCCACCTCTGTCCCCCCACAACCAGGGATCTTAAGGAGGAAGGAGCAGGGAGCTACTGCTTAATGCTGAAGGCTTTAACATGCCTTGCATCCTTGAAGCTGCATAAAAACTCAGCACAGGCAAATCTCATCTCTATTTTAGCCACAGGGAAACTGATACATGGGGACTTTATGTCACCAGCTCAGAGTCACATAGCTGCCAACTGCAGGAGCCAGGATTTGAATCCTGCTTTGGAGGGTTTCAAAACCTCCTCTTTCTGCCACATCTTAGGATGTTATGTGCTGATGGAGGAGCCTGGTGGGCTACAGTCCATGGGGTTGCCGGGAGTCGGACACGACTGAGCAACTTCACTTTCACTTTTCATTTTCATGCATTGAAGAAGGAAATGGCAACCCACTCCAGTGTTCTTGCCTGGAAAATCCCAGGGACAGAGGAGCCTGGTGGGCTTCAGTCTATGGGATTGCACAGAGTTGGACACGACTGAAGTGACTCCGCAGCAGCAGCAGCAGCAGGCCCCGTAAGGAATACTGCCTAACAGATGCGAGACAATACTCAGTTTATAGAAGTCCCACAATAGTGATGTAGTTCTGCCCAGGTCCCCAGGCAGCTCAGCCATCAGGGAGCTGCGCAAAGGGATTTACTATAGGTCTGACATTGCGGTGCAGTGTCATCTGCAGTAGACAGTAAATGAGGAGGCTGGAGATGACCACTAAGGACTACCTTCTCCAGTTCTGGGATCCTAAGGATAAAAGGCTTTCCCCTGACAAGAAGGATCCTCCAGAGCAGGCAGCCTGGAGTTCTCTTCATTTTGGTGGCCCTGAGGACAGTGCCAGGTGGAGGAACGCTGGGTGCACGCAAGCCTCGGGTCTCTGTCCCTTTTCCTGTTGTGTGAGAGCAGGGCCTTGCTGAGGGAGGAGACATGGATAGGAGCCATTGCAAAGGGCTGAGCAGAGGCAGAGCCTGGTTTCCCGTGTTTGTCTGGGACACTGCCAGCCCGTGTTCTGCAGTGACTCGGAAGCAGAGAGCAAACAAGGGATTTTCAGATGGTCTTTGCATGCTTTCTACTTTGTTTTCTCCTGAAGGGAGAGGCAGCTGCCACGGGTACTCTAAATCTTGGCCTGGAAAACGAGGCATGAGGAGCTGGAGGGGGAATGGCTTATGTGAGATGAGAAGCCTGAGGCCATGTTAGGCTGAGCTGGGGAGCGCTTGATCCGCTCCCTGCTCCGGGAAGCTCCAGTTTCTCTGGAGAGGATGCACGCTGACCTCTTGGGATCCCCTTGCTTCTCTTACAGTGGACTCTAGAAGGAATGATCATTAATTTGGAGAATCTTGGGGCTGGGGTGGGGCTTGAAGTCAATCACCCAGATACCCCTTGAACACCTACTTCCAGGGCAGCTCTTTTCATCTTTGCCCAGCTCCTGCCTGGGAACTCTGTCTCCTGGTAGCTTCCGTTCATCATTCTGGGGTCTCCCCCATCTACTCTGCACTTGCATGTCCTCTGATCACACATGCGTATTTTGCTTGGAGAGGCTTTGCGTCCCCATGGGAATGTGGCCCGCACTCTGAGATTACTTCCTGTGACGGTCATTTTGTCTCTTTGGCTGGACTATAAGCTGCCTTCTGTAGGGACAGCTTGTCTTTTTTTTATCCCACATATTCACTACTGGAGGGTTGAGCATATGGAGAGTATTTAATCACTGCGTGGTGGAAGGAAGGAAGGGAGGGAGGAGGGGAGGGAGTGGAGGGAGGGAGGGAGGAGAGAGAGCTTTGCCCCCATCTTTTTTGTCTGGCTGGACAATGAATGTGCATCCTGATGACAACTGGTTGTTCCTGTCTGGTGGGATGGGGGGCAGGTAGCCTGCTGTGGGGAACAGCTTCAGGTTCTGGTCTCAGTACCTGGACTCTAGTTCCAGCCTTTGTGTTTCCCAGCCAGGCAACCCTGGACAAGTTACTCTCCTGGGCCCCAGTTTCCTCTCTGTACAAGATGCATGGGCTCCCCTGGTAGCTCAGTGGTGAAGCATCCGACTACCAAAGCAGGAGACGCGAGTTCAGTCCCTGGGTCAGGAAGATCCCCTGGAGAAAGAAATGGCAACCCACTCCAGTATTCTTGCCTGGTAAATCCCAAGGAAAGAGGAGCCTGGTGGGCTACAATCCCTGGGGTCACAAATAGCTGGACATGACCTAGTGACTAAACAACAAGGAGCATATAACCACTCACTTTAGGGCTGTTGTGAAGATCACATCAGATCAAGGACCTCACTGGGTTTCCTTAGTCATGACGGACAATGCTCAGGTCTAGCATATGGGGCATCTTGATTTTCACATTGATGACACCATTATTATTTGATTAATTTCTACTGTGTGTTGCCATTGAGACGTTCCTTACATAGGCTGTGTTGGTACTATAGCTTATGAGGTGGGTCGTTTACCACAGAGGGTCTGAAATCTTGAGAGACTTGAAAAACTAGGTTTTGAACCCAGACCCCTTAATGGCTTTTCTAGGTCCCTTGTTTCTTCCAGGCTTCTTCCCATTAAATGCAAATGAGCACCAATTTGAGGAGGTGGTTAAGTGTGGTGGGGGGATGTTGGATCTGAAGGCTCCAGGATAGACTCTCTATCTTATGATTTTACTCTTTCCCATCTAATGTGTGCTAAGTCACTTCAGTCGTGTCCAACTCTGCACGACGCTATGGACGGTATGTAAACCACCCGGCTCCTCTGTCCCGGGGATTCTCTAGGCAAGAATACAGAAGTGAGTTGCCATATCCTCCTCCAGGGATCTTCCTGACCCCAGGGATCAAACCTGCGTCTCTTTACATCTCCAGAATTGACAGGTGGGTTCTTTACCATTAGTGCCACCTGGGAAGCCCTTCCCATCTAGTAGGGCAAAGCAAATACTCACGGGTCTTCCTTTTCCTGGGTGTTTTTTAAAGTCTTTCCCTCTGCCTAAGTGTCTCATTTGCAGTCAGATTTGGATCTGCTAGCCAGGCGCTACTTCTTTTCCAAGGAACCAGGGAGGGCTGCATAAAAGATGTGGGTTTCCAGAAGCACTCAGTGGGAGTAAGTGTATGTGTGTGTGTGGTAGTGGTTGGAGAGGGGCTGGGTGGATCTAGAAATCAGGCAGAACAAGGCAAGGAAGAAGTGACTTTGAGGCCGTAACCAATGCATCATTCAGCAAACTTTATTGAGCATTTATATGAGCCAGGCGCTGTGCTAAACCCCGCGGGGTTGAAGAAACCTCACACTCTGATCTCCAGGAGCTTACAGATTGGTGAGGAAGACAGGATTCAAGGCAGATGGAAGCTCCTTCTGCTTAAAGATGGGCTGGAGAAGGGAGGGGAGGATGGTGGGAGGGAGGGTGTGCAGACACGGTGGGGGTGGGGAAAGGCTCTTTGGGGGAGGGGTGGTGGGGGAGGTTAGGGTCCCTGTCTGGAATTCTCTACCCCCTGCAGCCTCCTTGGGCCTTGTTCTCAGTTTAAGTCAAATAACTTAGGTCCCCGGTTGCCTACTGCCTGCCACGTTCCAGCTCAATCATTCTTTGAAATTTGGAGCTGTAGCTAAAATGCCTTTGCCCTGTAACAGGATTTTCACAGGCTCCACAGCGGCGGTAACGTGGCTCATCACCTGCTGTTGTAATCGGCCCCGCTAAGCCCGGGGCTGCAGTCAGAAAGCTTAACTCGCCTTGCTGATTCCAGCTCACTCTTCCTGGCATCAGAGCGGTGTTTCAGGAAGGGAAGCTAATCTGCTCCCCCCTCGCCACTCACACACAGAAGCATTTCAAAGGAAATACAAATGGCAGAGGGAGGGGTGGTGGGAACCCAGATCCTCCAGGCCTGAGGGGCAGCAGGAACGGTGTGCTGGGGCTGTGACGTGTCCTGTTTCCTGCAGAGGGGTGGGTGAGGGAGCTGGGTTTCCCTGAGGGTCTTGTTTCCCGGCCAGGTTTCAAGGTCTGTATTGGGAGGGCTGGCTCTGTTGAAGGGAAGGATGAGTTTTGAGTAGGAATGTGTGTGTGTTTGTCCACTCTGCCTGATGAAACACCTAGACACTTTTTCTAAAATCATCCTCACCGTTGGTAATTTTTTGCCCTCTCCCACCATCTTAACACTTTCTGCTTCCGAAGACCAGAGCCCAGAGCACCTAGAGAGATTCTGACATGCATTAGGAATTCATTGCTGGCTCCTTGAGTGAATGAGTACTAGCACTTCAGCTCAGTTTTGTTCCAGGCACGGGGTTATGCCCTTAAACCCATGAGAATCCGATCACGTAGGTTATACGTGGGAAAGCAGGTTGGAAACAGAAGCAGGATGTAAACTCCTTGGCGGCATGGGCCATGCATGCATCCGTGCATGCTAAGTTGCTTCAGTCGTGTCCTACTCTTTGTGACCCCATGGACTGTAGCCCTGCAAGCACCTCTGTCCAGGGGATTTTCCAGGCAAGAATACTGCAGTGGGTTGTCATTTCCTCCTCCTGGGGATCTTCCCAGGAGACGCAGAGATCCAACCCTCGTCCCCTGCGGTTCCTGCATTGCAGGTGGACTCTTTACTCCTGAGCCACTGGGGACGCCTGCATGCATGCCAGCATTCATTCATTCAAGAAATACTGAGCTTAACATGTACCACATGTTCTTACTAGGTGTTGAGGGTATAGCCACAAAATGTACAAACTTCCCTGCCCCTGTCCTAGTGGAACGTACTGAACCGAGACTGGGCAACGGTCAGACTTTAGCTTAATCTAAGAAATAACTTTCTGAGGACTAGACCTGCCTGACTATGCAGTGTGCTACCATATTAGGTAATGAGCTCCCCGCCACTGGAAAAGTTTGAGCAGAGGCTCCCTGGGCATATATGGGGATACAGAAGAGGGGTGCAGCAGACCCCAGAGGTGCCTGCCTATACCCCCTTCCCTTACCTCTTGGGTTCACACTGGAAGACATCTGCCTGTCAACACCTGTGTTTGTCTGCCTGACGGTTTCTTTGACCCCCCAGAATCTACTGTGCTGCCCACTCAGCAAGCTGGGAAGTGCCAAGGAATTGATGGGAACAGTCTTTTCTAGGTCACTTAGCCTGAGAGGAACTAGGCCTATGCCTGAGCAGGCAGGTAGTGGGGCTCATTGCCTTTTCCCCCACAGGTCCTGGGCACCAAAGGCCCAGGGGCAGTGTGATTAAAGCATAGTTTCTGGTGGAGAGGGGAGGGCGATGGTAGGTGTGGTAGACACCCTAGTGTGCCTCCCAGATCTGCCTTCAGTGAAGGACTAGACCTAGCTGCTGGGGAGGTGATGAGCAGACAGACTTCAGTAACTGGGCCCCATCAGAGATTGTTTCAGCTGCAGAAAGCTTCCTGCCTAAGATACCTCCCTTTTGAGGTGGCCCACATCCAGTGACAGATTGATGAGGGAATAGAAGGCCTGGCCATCTCGGCTGGACTGGGGACAGCTCCAGAGGACCATTCTGTGTTCCAGGACTCCTTGTGGGGTTGGCCACGGCTGCTGCTGGCCTTCATAAAAGCTGCGTTCCTCTCTCTGCTTTCTATTTCTCTTCCCCACTGGTGTGGGCCCTGTGGGCTCTCCTTAGTAAACACCCTGCTGGCTACACTCAATCTCAAGCGGTTGCTTCCCAAGGAATCCACCCCATGACAGTGGAACCTGATCCCTACCTGCCTAACTGAGCCTGTAGAATCAGTCTGCTACACCCTGTTCCTTCCCAAATTGTCATCTCTACAGCAAGCTCTAGCTACCTTAAAGACTGAGCCAGGTTCAGCTCCTTTCTTACTGCTTCATCTCAGCTTCTCAAAGAAGGGATGTGTGTGATCAGGCTGGTGGGCGTAGAGTACCTGCCTCTCTGACTGCCACACCCCTTCCCCTTACCACACACGTGCCTCCACAACCGTGTTGTGTGATGATGCCCCGGGCACTATGCACCCGGACAAACCTAGTCAAGGGGCCACCACGAAGACTGAGACAGTCTCGGGCCCCAGAGTAATGTCCCTGGATCAGAGGTGCATTCCAGCAGCTGGGACTGCGATGGGAGCTTGCTTTATTAGATCCCATTATAAATGGATGATTTGCCATCTCCGAAGATAAATGGGAAACTTAATGCAGAGGTATCCTGTCTGGGGAAACTGGAGAGTTATGGATGTTAGCTTTGTAGCTTTATGAAAGCACTTTCTTATGGAAACTGAAATGACCAAGATTAGATTGAATTAGTAGGTACTGGTATGAGCCTTTTCTCCCCCTATCCATCTTGATTTTTTTTTTTTTTAAGGAAAATGATTTGCCTCCTGCATGAGCATTTCATAAAAATGCATATCCCAAGTTTGGGTTTGATAATTAGCAGAATTTCCTCCTGGTGCCTAGGAGGAAGCGGCCCAGCTGGAATTCTCTTTGGTGGTGGGCAAGTAGGCACCCTCTGTTGGCTCCACCCCTGGGCAGTGTCTGCTCCTTCTGGTCCACGTCCTTTCCCACTGGTGCTAGGTACTCCCCTCACCTGTCCCCACAGAGCACAGATGGATTAGTGAGACTTTCTGTCCCAGCAGCAGGGCTCCTGGCCTCCCGGTTTGAGGACGGGATCTCCCCATCCTACACAGGTCCCACTCTCCATCACAACTTCTCCAGCCTGAACTTCGAGCCCAGGCCCTAGTTGGGTGGTAAGTTTTCTGTCAGCAAACAAATCCATCTGATGGATATTTGAGCACTTCTGATGACAAGTATCCCTGGTGGCTCAGCAGTAAAGAATCCACTTGCAATGCAGGAGACACGGAGACCCAGGTTCGATCCCTGGGTCAGGAAGGTGCCCTGGAGGAGGGCATGGTAACCCACTCTAGTATTCTTACCTGGAGAATCCCATGGACAGAGGAGCCTGCAGGGCTACAGTCCATGGAATCGTGAAGAGTTGGACACAACTCTTGCGACTGAGCACACGTATGCACAGTGCCAGGTACCGGAGAAACAAAGATGCAGATACTGATCCTCTGCCTTTGAGGCAATCAGTTTAACTGAGAGAGAAATGCAGATAAAGAAACTTTCCAAACTAGCACTGCCCAAAGAACTTTCTGTTGTCATGGAAATGTTCTGTACCTGAGCTGTCTGCTGCGGTAGCCACCAGCGACATGGGGTCTCATGGAAACAACTTAAGAAAAGGATTCTGGAGAGGAATTTCAAGCTTAGTTTTTCAGCCAATCATCTGGAATCTCAGGTACATTGATTTTGAGATTTGAACCTCAATTTCATCATCTGTAAAATGGGATTATTGAAATCTACTCTGCCTCTCTAGAATATCAGAACCGAGAGATCTGGCCCAACTTCCTTATTCTACAGAGGAGGGAGCAGGGGTTGTGACCTGTCAGGTCTTGGGGGAAAGTAGGGGCAGAATCAGACCCTTAACATCTGGTCCCAGGCCTTGGGGCCACAGAAGAATGCTGCTTGGGGTGCTGTGGGAACTGAATATAGAAAAAAGGAGAGATCTTTGAAGCATGCATAGGCATGAGTGCCTGCATGCTCAGTCATGTCCAATTTTTTGTGACCCCATGAAATGTAGCCCACCAGACTCCTCTGTCCATGGCATTCTCCAGGCAAGAATACTGGAGTGGGTTGCCATTCCCTTCTCCAGGGGATTTTCCTGACCCAGGGATCAAACCCACATCTCCAGCATTGGCAGGCAGATTCTTTACCACTAAGCCCAATCTTTGAAGAGTCAAAACTATCTAAGATGATGGGCGGCAAAACCACCCAAAGGAACCATCGCAGCTGTTCAGGATCACGTGTTGAAGAGGAAAGGTGGAAGAAGCCTTGCTTGTGATATGACGTGGGGCTCTAGGCTTAGCACACACCTCGCAGCTAGCGTCTGCCCCACACTTCAGGATGATAAAGGGATCCCTAGAGTCAGGCTGCAGAAAGAGGAGACAAAAGGTGCATCTGCCACCCAAGGTCAATGGGGACCTCAGACTGGGGAGCCCTGAGAGCTTCCAAGGCCCTTAGATGCTTTATCAGGGTTGAGAGCTGACCTACTGAGTGCCAAGTATCCCTACCAGACACTGAATGTGGTATCCCAGCATACCACATTCAGAGCTGCCTTTGAGCCAAGAAACTTTGCAGAGATGGAGAGAGAGCGCCCCCAAATGAAATAAACATGGAGGACTCCCAGCAATGGACTCAGGCTCCAGGGAACAGAAATGAAATTTGAATGAAGGAATTGAATGCTTGATTGGGAGATGAGAGGGACAATTAGTCTCAGGAGGAGTCATTTAAAAATTTAAAATACAGATTATCTCAATAGATGCAGAGAAAGCCTTTGACAAAATTCAACATCCATTTATGATAAAACTCTCCAAGGTGCCCACTTTCACCATTACTATTCAACATAGTTTTGGAAGTTTTGGCCACAGCAATCAGAGCAGAAAAAGAAATAAAAGGAATCCAAATTGGAAAAGAAGAAGTAAAACTCTCACTATTTGCAGATGACATGATCCTCTACATAGAAAACCCTAAAGATTCCACCAGAAAATTACTAGAAATAATCAATGACTATAGTAAAGTTGCAGGATATAAAATCAACACACAGAAATCCCTTTGCATTCCTATACACTAATAATGAGAAACAGAAAGAGAAATTAAGGAAACAATTCCATTCACCATTGCAACGGAAAGAATAAAATACTTAGGAATATATCTACCTAAAGAAACTAAAGACCTATATATAGAAAAACTATAAAACACTGGTGAAAGAAATCAAAGAGGACACTAATAGATGGAGAAATATACCATGTTCATGGATTGAAGAATCAATATAGTGAAAATGAGTATACTACCCAAAGCAATTTATAGATTCAATGCAATCCCTATCAAGCTACCAACAGTATTCTTCACAGAGCTAGAACAAATAATTTCACAATTTGTATGGAAATACAAAAAACCTCGAATAGCCAAAGCGATCTTGAGAAAGAAGAATGGAACTGGAGGAATCAACCTACCTGACTTCAGGCTCTACTACAAAGCCACAGTTATCAAGACAGTATGGTACTGGCACAAAGACAGAAATATTGATCAATGGAATAAAATAGAAAGCCCAGAGATAAATCCACGCACATATGGACACCTTATCTTTGACAAAGGAGGCAAGAATATACAATGGATTAAAGACAATCTCTTTAACAAGTGGTGCTGGGAAATCTGGTCAACCACTTGTAAAAGAATGAAACTAGAACACTTTCTAACACCATACACAAAAATAAACTCAAAATGGATTAAAGATCTAAACGTAAGACCAGAAACTATAAAACTCCTAGAGGAGAACATAGGCAAAACACTCTCCGACATACATCACAGCAGGATCCTCTATGACCCACCTCCCAGAATATTGAAATAAAAGCAAAATAAACAAATGGGACCTAATTAACCTTAAAAGCTTCTGCACATCAAAGGAAACTATTAGCAAGGTGAAAAGACAGCCTTCAGAATGGGAGAAAATAATAGCAAATGAAGCAACTGACAAACAACTAATCTCAAAATATACAAGCAACTCCTACAGCTCAACTCCAGAAAATAAACGACCCAATCAAAAATGGGCCAAAGAACTAAATAGACATTTCTCCAAAGAAGACATACAGATGGCTAACAAACACATGAAAAGATGCTCAACATCACTCATTATCAGAGAAATGCAAATCAAAACCACTATGAGGTACCATTTCACACCAGTCAGAATGGCTGCGATCCAAAAGTCTACAAATAATAAATGCTGGAGAGGGTGTGGAGAAAAGGGAACCCTCTTACACTGTTGGTGGGAATGCAACCTAGTACAGCCACTATGGAGAACAGTGTGGAGATTCCTTAAAAACTGGAAATAGAACTGCCTTATGATCCAGCAATCCCACTGCTAGGCATACACACTGAGGAAACCAGAAGGGAAAGAGACATGTGTACCCCAATGTTCATCGCAGCACTGTTTATAATAGCCAGGACATGGAAGCAACCTAGATGCCCATCAGCAGATGAATGGATAAGAAAGCTGTGGTACATATACACAATGGAGTATTACTCAGCCATTAAAAAGAATACATTTGAATCAGTTCTAATGAGGTGGATGAAACTGGAGCCTATTATACAGAGTGAAGTAAGCCAGAAAGAAAAACATAAATACAGTATACTAACGCATATATATGGAATTTAGAAAGATGGTAACAATAACTCTGTATACGAGACAGCAAAAGAGACACTGATGTATAGAACAGTCTTATGGACTCTGTGGGAGAGGGAGAGGGTGGGAAGATTTGGGAGAATGGCATTGAAACATGTAAAATATCATGTAGGAAACGAGTTGCCAGTCCAGGTTCGATGCACGATGCTGGATGCTTGGGGCTGGTGCACTGGACGGCCCAGAGGGATGGTATGGGGAGGGAGGAGGGAGGAGGGTTTGGGATGGGGAACACATGTATACCTGTGGCGGATTCATTTTGATATTTGGCAAAACTAATACAATTATGTACAGTTTAAAAATAAAATAAAATTAGAAAAAAAAAAGAAAAAAAAAATACAGATTAAATAGCTTCTTTTTTATGATGGTAAATGCTGTGCCTCTCCCAACTCTCCCAAATCCTAGGGTGTTTTCTCCACGAGGTGCTGAGCTCTGCTGAATGGAAGTCCAGTTGAATGCGACCCTGTTGAATGGGACGAAGGCCTTGGGGTTGGCTCTTCCTACAGGCCCCAACTTTGGACCCCAACAAGGCCCACAGGGGCCTCAGGGGCTCTGTCCTTGGCCTCCCAGTCTCAAGGCTGCCTGCATTTCAAGCTCCATTCGGTAAAATTGTTTTGCTGATGGGAGCTGCTTCTGAATTCAGTTCCCAAGGGCACAAGCAAAGAGGTCCTGGAGGAGGGCCCTTGAGGCTGGCACAGGAGGCTGTCAGGGGCCGTGGGAGGGCAGTTTAGCTGGAAAGAGCTAGGGGCATCTGAGGACCGAGAGCTCCTGTTGGAAGAGGCCAGACTTGGGCCTTCGGCTGGGATTGAGCTGTAGATCTGTAAATCACTATCCTGTATGTGCTGGTGCCCCTGACTGTCCTCACTGGTAATTCTAACTAACAGGTGGGGTGTTGGCAATACTGACACACTGTTTACCTGGGAGATGGGCTGTAGAAGATACCTGTGGACAGGTGGCAGGGCCAGGTTCAAAGGTCGCTCCCCTGCACGAAGCAAGGATGGGAGATGGGAGAGGAGAATGAGGACTGAGGGCTTCCTTCAGTTCAATGGGCCCGAGTCTGTCATTCCTTCGTAGGGGGCCCTCTTCTCTGGCCCTGGCTGTGGAGGTCCAAGGCCATAGGGTCAGCCTGCTTCCTGCTCCAGGTGAGTGTGGTGGATATAGCTCTGGAGATGGACCTCCCCAGGCTTTCATCCACTGTGGCGTACGACCTGGTTGACCTGCCCTCTCATAGGCCATCACAGTGCCGTCTCAGGGTACCAGCACTGGATGAGGTGCTGGATGGTGAGCATGTCCACGATGCTGCAGATGCTCAGCCTCACCACTGTCATCCTCATTATTTATTGGGTCAGATCTCCTCTGTTAGTGTAGGTTAACTCTCTTGCCCTGAAATGAGCTCCCTGACCTCCTCCCGTGACCTGATGTCCTCCCATCTTTCAAGAGCAGACAATATAGTCCAGGGACCTTAGTTTTCCACTTGGTGCTGGCCCAAGTGTGTGACCTCAGCCAAGTCACTTTTGCTCCTCAAATCTGTTTTCTCATCTGTCAGTGAAGGAGCTTATTCTGAAACTGAGTTTCCCAGATGTGTTGTGGTACACGATGCAGGGTCGGGGGCTCAAACAGGTAACCCATGTGTTGAAAGGGGGATTCCCTAGTCCCTGAGATGCCTGGGTGGGTGGGGATGGCCCGGGATGGCCCCTGGGACCCTGGCCGGCTCTCTTTCAGCTGGGAATAGCCGAAGCTGTATGCTCCAGCATGCAGAACAAATGTTACCATTTCCCTGTGTGCCATGATGTACAAAGGTAAGAAATCAACTCCGAAGTCTGCTGGGATAATATCTCTAATATTCTGAGTCATCTCCGAGCTTCAAAATGCACCTCTTCTGAGAAGTCTGCTCCTACAACATCATTCAAAGGTGTATCACCATCACGGTCGTCTTAGCGTTTATGACCTGCTTTAGTCTGAAATTAATTAGTTAATTTGTACTTCTTAAAATGTGGCCTGTGGGCTGTTTCCCGTAACAGCTACTGTGACTGCAACTGCTGCTCCTGTTGTCTTTACGAGCGTGCAGGTGCCTGGCCCCTTGCGATGGGCTTTGCTCTTCACTCTCACAACAGTACTGTGGGGTGTGTGCGCATTATTGTGCATTGCACACGGGAAACTCGGGACTTAGATGGTTTGAAATAATCACCCAAATTGCAAGTAGCTGAGTCAGGATTTGGACGTGAGCCTGTTGGTCTGATGCAGCCCACACTCGTAGCCTGTGAAGCAGTGTGTGTGTGTGTGTGTGTGTGTGTGTGCGTCGTGCACGCGCGCGCATGCACAGGCAGGCCCTCTCTCTTGGTTAGCTGTCCAGTGTTCAAGAAGAGGCCTGTGTTTTCTGCATTCTTTCCACCTCCCCGCAATTCAGGCCTGGGCTCAGTAGTAAGTACTCAATTGCCAGCATGCCAGATATTTTCATGTATACTAAAAGTGAGGGCTGGGACCGCCTGCCCTGGTTGTGGATGGAAGGCACAGTTGACCTCTGTCAGGTCTTCTGGGAGCTAAGTGTGTGAAATCTTACGGGCACTGAGGCTTAGCACAGCAAGCCCCATGTAGCCTGACCTCTGTTGTTTTAGGGTAAGAGGTTGCTCCAGGGAAGTCCCGAACTGACCTCAGGTACACAGCTGATGAGAACAGGTCCTGAGCCCCCACCCCCCATCCCCCCACAACTGAAGTTTGCCAGACAGTCCCATCCAGGGATCTCTGTGGGAGAGAGAAACAAGTCAATGAATGGCGTCTGGGATCAGTGGGTCCTGGGAGCCTGGAGAGGGGTTCAAACAGCCAAGCATCGCTCACTCAGGTGGCCCTGGGCTCCAGGCTACGTTTTGCAGCACCCAGGACTCACTCTTTTCTTAAAAAATTTTTGGTCACCCTGCATGGCATGAGGGATCTTAGTTTCCCGACTAGGGATAGAAACCACACCCCCTGCTTTGGAAGTGCCGTGTCTTAACCACATTCCCAGCACCCTGGGACTTACACTTGAGCCTTCCCCTCTCCTTTCTGGGAGCTGCTCCTCCCCTTAGGTTGTAGATTGTTCCTTACCTGGCCTTCTCATTGCTGGGATTGCCAGTCAGGTCCTGTGAAGGATTTATATTTGGACTCCTGATGAGTAGTCCATGAGAGTCCTGGGCAGCCTGCAGCCCACTCGTCCTTCACCTGAACATCTGAACCACACATATACCTGCTACATTATTAAGGGTCAGACAGACCTGAATTTCAGAGAAGGCAATGGCAACCCACTCCAGTACTCTCACGTGGAAAATCTCATGGGTGGAGGATCCTGGTAGGCTGCAGCCCGTGGGATCTCGAAGAGTCAGACACGACTGAGCCACTTCACTTTCCCTTTTCACTTTTATGCATTGGAGAAGGAAATGGCAACCTACTCCAGTGTTCTTGCCTGGAGAATCCCAGGGACAGAGGAGCCCAGTGGGCTGCCGTCTATGGGGTCACACAGAGTCGGACATGACTGAAGTGACTTAGCAGCAGTAGCAGACCTGAATTTGACTTCCTGCTACAACTCAGAACATGAAGCCTTAAACAAATTTGCTAACATCTTTCCAAGGAATGTTTACTGGTAAGGCTTGAGTTCTATAAGATGTCTCTGTCTCTCTCTCTCTTTTTTTTTTTTTTTTTTTTGGCCATGCTGAGCAGCTTGTGGGATCTTAGGTCCCTGACCAGGGATCACACCTGTGGCCCCTTGCACTGGAAGCATGAAGCTCTAACCACCAGACTTCCAGGAAAGTCCCAGAAATTTTATTTTTGACTATGCTTATCTATCGGAGAAGGCAATGGCACCCCACTCCAGTACTCTTGCCTGGAAAATCCCATGGATGGAGGAGCCTGGTGGGCTGCAGTCCATGGGGTCGCTAAGAGTCGGACACGATTGAGCGACTTCACTTTCACTTTTCACTTTCATGCATTGGAGAAGGCAATGGCACCCCACTCCAGTACTCTTGCCTGGAGAAGCCCAGGGACGGGGGAGCCTGGTGGGCTGCCGTCTATGGGGTCGCGCAGAGTCGGATATGACTGAAGCAACTTAGCAGCAGCATGCTTATCTATAAGGCACAAGTTGACTTCAGATTCATTTTTTTTCACCAATATCCCAAGTGCCCTTGGCAAAGTGGATGACCTTCAGCCAAGTTCTCCTTGAGCTGCTCACACATAGCTGTGTGACTCATTTAAAAGCTGACCAAGAACCATCTGTTTCCAAGAAATGTTTACTATGTATTTAATAGTACCTGCTGTGTTTCAGGTACTGTTCTAGGCACATAGTAGTATAGAAGAGGACAAGAAGGTGTGTGTCTAGAAGAGTGGTCGGGTAAGACCTCTTTGAGTTGAAATCTGAATGATGATAAAGAGGAAATCTGGAGCAAGAACATTCTACTGAGGCAGGAAACAGCCAGTGCAAAGGCCCTGGGGCACAAGGAAGGATGACTTGTGCCCCAGGTTTATAACTTGTTGCTCCATGTAGAGCAAATTGCAGGGGATCGAGAGTGGAACTTGGGAGACTGGTTAG
Source organism: Bos mutus (assembly GCF_027580195.1). NCBI lineage: Eukaryota > Metazoa > Chordata > Mammalia > Artiodactyla > Bovidae > Bos > Bos mutus. The sequence continues at coordinate 53,082,847 of NC_091631.1, forward strand.
AAGGTTATTGCAAAGGTCTGGATTGGCAAGGATGATGGCTGGGTGAGTTCCACCAGCTCCCTGAACCTCAGTTTTCTCACAACATGAAGATAGCAACATCATCTGCCTTACAGGCTGATTGTGAAGATTAAATGAGTAGACACATAGCACACAATAAAATGGTGACTATTAGTAGTAATAAAAGGAGTAATAATCATAAGCATGAGGGCTTACACAGCTAGGTCCTCACAGGAGGGCTAAGGCTTTAATTAAGTGGAGAATTTTCCATTTAACAGATCCAAGGATGCTTCCAGTGAGTCAGGAATTGGGTATCTCCTGCCCCTCCTGGCTCACCTATCCTGGGCTTGGTGCAGAGACTGGGAACAGGTAGGTGGCGTTGGGAGGGAGGGCAGTGACTTCCCTGTGCTACAAGAGCAAGCCAGCCCAGGAATGAGAAAGTCTAAGCACCCCCCATGTTCCATTTGTTTCTGGAACAGACCCAGGAGAAATCCTCCCCCCATCCAGGGAGCCTTCTGCATTGAGACAGTGGCTGAGAAGGGCAGGCTGATGAGGGTACACAAGCCAGAATAAGAAGGCAGGGAGGCAGGCTCCTCTTATTTCTGTTCTTTCCATAACCCAAGGCAGGGGTGTGGGGAGGATGGAGGAAGGGGGTGGGGTCATTCTCTGAGTTTAAGCCATCATTGAGAAGAGAGGATGAGATGGAAGAGGCTGAAGCTCCCATGAGGAATTTGGGGAAACACTCACAATCTCAAAGGTGGCAGCTGGGTCCAATCACACGTGACCATTCCAACAAGCGGGGGCTTCTCCCCCGCAGAACTCCTCTTCTGCACAGTGTTAGGGTCAATCCCACTGAGGTGGACAGGGCTCCAGTGACCTTCAGGGGGCCCCCACCTTCTCTCAGCATCTTCGATGGTTGTAGAGGGACATTTTATGAGCTCTTCAGTCCTTGCATCCCATGAGGCTTTGCCTTGCTCCAGACCCTCTCTGATACACACATATATCTTAAAAAGGAAAAGAAAGAGAGAGAAAAGCTATTTTATTTCATTGCCAAACTATCCACTTTAAATACCCTTTTTATTACAGTATCTGCATAGTAATACTAATAATAGATCTTGTTGGCAGCTCTAATGAGGCTGGAGAATATAAGGTTTCCAATAAAGTTAATTGTTGCCTTTAATATTCTCATACATTTATACATGGTAAATCTTTAACGGAGAAAAAACACTCCATTTCTTCCCTGCTTAGCAGCCAGTTCTAGACCAGATGGGGAAGGATGGCATTGGTGACGTCAGCTGGACTCTCAGGCAACTTGAATTTTGATCCTCCAAACTTTTTTCCAGTGGTAAGAGCACGAGTTTTGAGTCAGAAAGATCTGGGTTTGAATGCTGACTTTGTCACTTCTAGCTTTGTAGCTGGGACAACTTACTTACGCTCTCAGCCTCAGTTTCTTTGTCTGTGAAATGGGAGTTGTGATAAATGTGTATAAAGCTCAACATACTGGCTGGCATGTAGTCAAGGCTCCACACATGCTCCACTCATTGGAAAAGACCCTGATGCTTGGAAATATTGAAGGCAAAAGGAGAAGAGGGCAACAGAGGATGAGATGGTTAGATAGCATCACTGAATCAATGGACATGAACGTGGGCAAACTCTGGGAGATAGTGAAGGACAGAAGAGCCTGGCGTGCTGCAGTCCATGCGGGTCTCAAAGAGTCAGACACGACTTAGTGACTGAACAAAAACAACCAAATATGCGAGCTATCTTGTTGTTTGGAACTATTAAATACAACTGTTATTGTATTCACTCACTACGTGAAGTGAAAGTCGTTCAGTCATGTCTGACTCTTTGTGACCACATGGACGCAGTCCATGGAATTCTCCAGGCCAGAATACTGGAGTGGGTAGAATTTCCCTTCTTCAGGGAATCTTCCCTTCTCCCTTCTCTCGGGGATCTTCCCAACCAGGGGTTGAACCCAGATCTCCCGCATTGCAGGCTGATTCTTTACCAGCTGAGCCGCAAGGGAAGCCCAAGAATATTGGTGTGAGTAGCCTATCCCTTCTCCAGCAGGTCTTCCCAACCCAGGAATCAAACCGAGGTCTCTCGCATTGCATGTGGATTCTTTACCAACTCCCTGATAGACTGATAGCTCAGCTGGTAAAGAATCCGCCTGCAATGCAGGAGACCTGGTTTTGATTCCTGGGTTGGGAATATCCCCTGGAGAAGGGAAAGGCAACCCACTCCAGTATTCTGGCCTGGAGAATTCCATGGACTGTGTAGTCCATGGGGTTGCAGAGAGTCAGACACGACTGAGCAACTTTCACTTTCAAGTGGAATAAATTCATTCATTATTTCTCTCATTAATAGTGGAATAAATCAGGGTGTTACAATCATCATATTGAACTTCACAGCTACTGTTTTTTTCTGTTAATCAGTTTCTCAAGGTTACCCAGTACTAAGTGACAGACGGAGTGAGAAGCCTGGATTCTCGATCCCCCGCTAACTAGGCAGCTCTTGGCATCCATCGCTCCTCCCCATCCCACATCTAGAGCTTCCTTGACCCTCTTTATCTACTCACCTCTTCACCAGACCTCTGTCTGTGGCTTGGGCCCTGGGCCAACGTGGTTAAAACACTGTTGTGAAGGGAGTACCACTTCCCCCAGTCTTGGGACAGACTCCCAAGCCCCCTGTCCAACCTCTCCCAATGGTCATCATTCTTCTTTATTTTTACCCTCTCTTGAAGAAATTTCATGATTTTTACAGTCACAGAACAAAGGAGAACGTATGTCTCGCGATTTCTTCTATAGCCAATTTCATGTATTTTTTGACAGTGCCATCAGATTTCTGACATTTACAATGTTTTTCTCCCGGGGAGGGTGGGGGTGAGTAGAAGGAGAGGTTCACCTCCACACCCCACCCCATGATCTGGAAAAGGGAGAGATGAACTTGAAATACCCTGGGTTAGGGACAGGCCTATGTGACTTGTGTTTCAACAAATGGATCACCAACGACGCACCCCCACCTCCCCGACCTTCCCCACCCAGCCAGGGTTCTACTCTACACATCAACGCCTCTCCCGCTGGCAAGTGGTAAGAAGTACTATGTGACAGGATGGTTGCCATGGCAACCCTCATTTCCAGTTAAACAACCGGGCCCTGATGAAAGGAGTCTGGTTTGCTTTGGTTAAAGGGTTTGTTGGGAGGGGTGTGGGGCTGGTTTCTTCCTTCTTCTCTCAGCCGCTTTCTTACTCCTCACTGTTTCCTTTTCAGGGATGAAGTGGAGGCAGAGATGGGCCAGGCTCTGCCCAGGGCCTGGAGAATGGGCTTCTAGCTCCAGGCTGGACCAGAGGAGCCAGGATGGGGACTCAGTCTGAGTCGAGACCCCAGGTTCCATCTCTTCTGCCGGCAGCCAAGGTTTTCCTCCCAGCCCCGCCTGCCTCAGGCCCCCAAGTCCCCTGCCCTCCCAGAAGTAGGACCTATTGGGTGAAGAAATGGGCTCGTGGAGAACCCAGTGTCCCAACAGGTGGTTGGGTAATTAAGGGAGCTTTATGCACACAACACTGTTTTGCCCGATGTAATTGCAGTTTCCATATAAATAATTCACGGGAAATTATTAGAGTGAGGACATCGCCCGCCTCCTCATAATTTGCTTAACCGAAATAGGCTCTTTCATCATCTACGTTGATTTGCCTTAAGACCGTGCACTCAGCATCCTTCATAGGCCTGCTCCTTCGAAAACGAGAATGCAGAATTTAATTAAGTTATGCAAATCGGGCGTCCCCTGCCTGGGGAGAGGCAGGGTGTTTGCCCACGTGGCCGGCGGGGTGGTGCAGAGAAGTGGGGCAGGGGCCGTGCTGTACCCCAGGTAATGGGCAGCTGTTTGGGGAAGAAGGAGGAAGCTCGCCCCACTCAGAGAAGGAGCAGCGTGCCCATGGCAAGTTCAGAAGCTGGACTCCACAGATAGGTGGACGAGAGTGAGAGCTTGAACTCTGGAGTCTGCCTCCTAGCTCACTCGCTGTGTAATTTGAGGGGATGTACTTAACATCATTACACCTCAGCTCCCTTCTCTATCAAATGAGGATAATAAAAGCCCCACTCTCCTAGGACTGAGGTGAAGAATGCATGAGGGGATCTGTATAAAGTGTTTAATGTGATCCTAGCCATAGTGCTTTGCAAGTAGCTGCTATTACTGTTGTTATTACCATTACTATATATGTTGACAGTTTTAGGTGTGTTAGACTTCTGGCTGTGGTTGTCCCTGATCTTGATGGAACTCTCTGATTGACTCCATCCTGCCCTTTGCAGTGAGGAGGGTTAAATTTATGACTTCATCCATAAATTATTCCATAATTTTGGGAAGGAATCATTGCATTGGGAGGAAAAAGCACCTAACATTTTGGAGGCAGTAAGACCAAGGTTCAAATCCCAGTACTGCTGCTTACTTACTGTGTGGTCTTGGGCAAGTCACTTTGAAACAGGAGGGAAGGGGGCAGACACAATCTTTAAAAGAATGACGGCCATGCTGCTGCTGCTGCTAAGTTGCTTCAGTCGTGTCCGACTCTGTGCGACCCCATAGATGGCAGCCCACCATGCTCCCCCGTCCCTGGGACTCTCCAGGTAAGAACACTGGAGTGGGTTGCCATTTCCTTCTCCAATGCATGAAAGTGAAAAGTGAAAGTGAAGTCACTCAGTCGTGTCTGACCCTCAGCGACCCCATGGACTGCAGCCTACCAGGCTCCTCCGTCCAGGGATTTTCCAGGCAAGAGTATTGGAGTGGGGTGCCATTGCCTTCTCTGACATGGCCATAAAACATGACAAAAATGGCTGAGAACCGACTAGGTCCAAGATGGCTGAAGATTTGAATCCCAATAGGCTTTGATCCTCATACATACATTGTAACACATTGGCATCTAAATGAAAAACCCACCAGCACCATGGCAATTCCAAGGCCTACCATAAAAGACCAGAAAGTGGGCAGTGGCCCAATTCCTAGAAATCCCTGCCTCTTCCCCCAAATAGTTGGAATAACCCTCCCACTTATTAGCCTATCAAATTACCCAGCCCATAAAAACCACTCTGTATTTTGGGGCTCTCTCCTTCTGAGATGGCCCATACTCTGTGGAGTGTGTATCTCTAAATAAATCTACTTCTTACCTATCACTTTGTCTCCAAATTCTTTCACAATGAAGGAAGAACCTCAAATATACCGGCAACAACTTTACCTTCATGGGACCTTGAGTGCCTCTCGGGTAAGATGCGGGGAGTATTTCTGTCCTGCTTGGGGCTTGTGGGGATCAGGAGTAATGTGTGCAAGGCATCAGCTACGTATCTGCCACATCATTTATACTCTACCAGTGGTGACAGGAACCCTCAAGGCTGGCTGCAGTGAGTCTGGGCAAGGGCCTTTCCTTGCCTCCTCACTCTCCATTCTCTTTTTTCCTTCCTCCCCGTCCTCTCAGTCACCCTTCGTCTCATGCTTTCTGTTCAAGGATCCAAGAAACCCATTCACTCTGAGGTGTTAATGACTGATGAGTTTAAAAATTCTACTTCTCTTGAGTAGACTTGCATTTTCTAAAGGGGATAAAAAGCTTGATTACTCTTAAACTAAAGGTTTGGTTCTTTAGTGGAAGTTATCTTGTAAGCCTACGATAAAGCAGAGGTACTCCTAAAATCTCACCTGGAAAGCGATGGCTTCTTTGCAGAAGAACTGCTGGGTCTGGGGATTCACCCTGATGACTGGTGCCTCTCATCACTGTCCATTTCAGATTCAAGCTCTATCACAGAGCCAGCTGCTTCATCATTTGACACAGATTTCCTGAGCACCTACTGTATGCCAGGATTTGTGACATTCATTGGGTTTACATTGTGGGCAAAAGAGCACTGTTCCTGCCCTGAAAAGTGCAAGTGAAGGTCGCTCAGTCGTGTCTGACTCTTTGCAGCCCCATGGATATGCAGTCCTTGGAGTTCTCCAGGCCAGAATGCTGGAGTGGGTAGCCATTCCCTTCTCCAGGGGATCTTCCCAAGCCAGGGATTGAACCCTGGTTTCCCACATTGCAGGTGGATTCTTTACCAGTTGAACCACCAGGGAAGCCCAAGAATACTGGAGTGGGTAGCCTATCCCTTCTCCAGTGGATCTTCCTGACCCTGGAGTTGAATCAGGGTCTCCTGCATGGCAGGCGGATTCTGTACCAGCTGAGCTGCCAGGGAGCAGGAACTTAAAAGCTAGTGGGAGGGACAATTATTAAACACATGGTACCAATTAATACATAGTTACATGCTAAATAAGGGTTAGAAAGGAAAGGCGCAGGCGGCAATGAGAGAGAACCATAGGGGACCTGAATTTAAATGGTTGGGAGGAAAGCAAAGGCAGAAGTAAAGGAGTGAACTGGATGAAGAGTGAGAGGACGCGCATTAATGGCAGAGGAAAGCACAGGTTCAAAGGCTCAGGGCCAGGAAAAATACTGGCGCCTTTGAGGAACCGAAAGCAGGTAAGTGGCTGGACTAAGGGGGACATGAGGTGAGTTTGGTGACGTAGGTGAGCATCACACGTGGGGATCTTGGGGCAACAGGCAGTCACCTTGAGCAGGAGATGCAGAGCCTGGGGTCTCGATCATATTCACAGAGGCGCAGGCCCTTCAATACCCAGGATTTGTGTCTTAAAGAAGCCCACGCCCCACCCCTGAGGGAGCAGAGCAAACCTGTCTGCAAGAAGAACGGAGGAGACTCGCGGACTCAGCGTCAGAAAAAGCAGTCTGGTTCTGGCTCTGTTAACTGTTCCTTAGGAAACTCTCTGCTCTGAAGCTTCACATCCTCACCTGCAGTGGGCACACTGCTGGCCCCTGGAGACATGCGCTACCTTTCTCTACCCTGGGGGCTGGTCTGTATGCATGGCATTGACATTGACGGGCCCCCTTCATCTCCTTTGTGGCTGATTGGAGGCTCCAGTACAAAGACTGGAGGCAGGAGGAGGCTGAGGAGCAGAGACTTACTAACCTTACTCTGCCCTGCTGGGCCATGGGGCACCTGCATCCTTCTCTCAAAGCTCACCACCTGTCTCCTGTTCCTCTCCTATAGCTACTGAATCCAGGTCTGGTCACTGCTCCCTCTCAGCTCCCCTCAGGCCAGGAGTGTCAATGCTCTCTGCTCTTTCTAGCACTGAGGTATGTCACTTTTCCTTGTCAGTTTCCCTTAACACTGCCCACATCTTCGCAAAGAGTCCCCTCAGTGGACATGACAGTTACTTTTACATGTCAGCATGACTGGGCCACAGGTGCCCAGACCTTTGGTCAAAGCTTCCTCTGGGTGTGTCTGTGAGGATGTTTCTGGATGAGATGAACATTTGAACACACACTGAGTGAAGCCATGTCCCTCCCTTAGTGTGGGTGGGCTCTACCCAATAGGTTGAAGATCCGACCAGGGCAAAAGTGTTGCCCCTCCTCGAGTGGAGGGAAACTCGTCCTGCCTGAGGGCCTTGAAGCTGGGACGTTGGTCCTTTCCTGGCTTCAGACTGAACCAGGAACATCGGCTGTTTCTGGTCTTGAGCCCGTGCTTCTCCGCTGGGAACTTCTACCTGGTTCTCCAGCTTGCTGGCAGCAGCTCTCGATCTGTACCTGCCCTGCCCGCCTCCCTGGGCCATTGGGAGGCTCTGTCAAGGTGCTTTGTAAACTTCCAAGTGCTCTACAATTTTGAGACCTGACAAATGTTGCAGTTGTGTTCTCCTGAGCATTGCGTTTTCTGTTTGTTCCCTGAGGTAGAGCTTGGGGACATGACCCTCAGGTATGTGAGTTCAGCTCTCAGCACATCTTCAATAATAATCTCTGGGAACTGTCATCCAATAAACAGTTAGTGAGGGATGAAGTTAGCCACACGGCCACACCGGTTCTTCCCTGCCCCTTAGCTCACATTTAGAGCAGGAGGGAGAGAAGTCAGGAGCTCAGACTTTGTGGCCAGACAGTCTGGGCCCAGATCCCAGCTCCTCTTTTTCTTACCCACATGGCATTTGACAGCTCTCTTACCTCCTTAAGCCTCAGAGTCTCACCTGTAAAAAGGGATGCCTATATATATAGTCATCTATGTGCACAGCACTGCACTGTCACTCAGGCTACCTGAGATCTTGGCACAGTACATGTGCTGGAGAAGACGCTTGAGAGTCTCTCAGACAGCAAGGAGATCAAACCAGTCAATCCTAAAGGAAATCAATCCTGAATATTCATTGGAAGGCCTGATGCTGAAGCTGAAGCTCCGGTTCTTAGGCCACCTGATGCGAAGAGCCAATTCTTGAAAAGGACTCTATGCTAGGAAAGATTGAGGGAGGGCAGGAGGAGAAGGGGAGGACAGAGGATGAGATGGTTGGATACATCACTGATTCAGTGGACATTTGAACAAACTCAATGGGGTTTGAGCAAACTCAGGGAGATAGTGAAGGACAAGGAAGCCTGGTGTGCTGTAGTCCATGAAGTTGTAAAGAATCGGACACGAAAGAGTGACTGAACAAGAGCAGCAGTGGCACAGTATAAATCTTTAGGAAATGCTAGTTATTACCTTGATGAGATGGTTGGATGGCATCATCGACTTGATGGACATGAGTCTGAGCAAGCTCCGGGAGTTGGTGATGGACAGGGAAGCCTGGTGTGCTGCAGTCCATGGGGTCGCAAAGATTTGGACACGGCTGAGTGACTGAACTGAACTGAACTGGTTACCACTTTGTCAGTAGCCAGCTGTGTGGCCTTAGGAAAGTCACTTTACTCTTCTGGGCCTCAGGGATCTCTTCTCTAAAACACTTCTGGAGTGAGTGCATCTGGTATTTTTCTATTTTTCCGTAACAACTCTCCACAATTTTAGTACCTTAGAACAACACCCATAGCCTGTGGATCAGAAGTCCACATGATGGAGTTAACTGGGTTTTCTGCTTGAGTCTCTCAAAGCTGCAATCAAAGGGCTGGCCATCTCGCATTCTTATCTGGAGCTCAGGGGGCTCTTTCAACTTCACTCATGTTGTCGGCAGGACTCAGTTCCTGCAGCAGTAAGACTGAGGCTGTACACCCGCTAGAGGCTGTCCCTCACCATAGACAGTTCACAACAGGCTTGTTTGTTCCTCAAGGCCACTAGGAAAGTGTCCTTTTCCAGAAGGGCCCAACTTCTCTTTTAAGGGTTTTTTTCAGATTAAGCCAGGCCCGTTTAGGATAATCTGTCTTTTCATTAATTAAAAACCAACTGATTTGGGACCTTAATTACATCTGCAAAAAAAATCTCTTCACTTTTGCTATTTGAAGTAATATGATCAAGGGAGTGAAATCCCATCACTTTTGCAGTTCATCAGTTCTGTCCACACTCAAAAGAGGAGAGGATATACAAGGCATAGCACCGAGGGAGAAAGATCATGGGGGCTGTCCTAGAATTCATTTGACCACAGCAAGTTATTATAACAATGTTCTGAATGTCTCTCTATGAATGCCCCAGCGGGGCAGAGACTCAAAGTTTGTCTCGGTTGTTGCTTTGCTTCTGCTATCTAAAATACAGTAGGAGTTTGTGACAGTCAATTTTATGTGTCCACTGGACTGAGCCATGGCATGCCCAGGCATTGGGTCAAGCATATTCTGGGTGTGTCTGTGAATGTGTTTCTGGATGAGATGAGCATTTGAATCATGGGCTGGGTGGAACAGATTGTCCTGTCTAATGTAGGTGGGCTTCCCTTGTGGCTCAGTAGTGAAGAATCCACCTACCAGTGCAGGAGATATGGGTTCAGTCCCTGGGTCAGGAAGATCCCCTGGAAAAGGAAATGACAACCCACTCCAGTATTCCTGCCTGGGAAATCCCAGAGACAGAGGAGCCTGGTGGGCTACAGTCCATGGGGTTGCAAAAGAATCAGACATGAGTTAGTGATTAAACAGAAAAACAACAACACCGATGGAGGTGGGCCTCGTCTAATCAGAAAAAGATCTGAATTGAGCCAAAAGGCTTTCCTACAAGTTCTCTTTTCTTGCCTGACAGCTTCATTATGGAATTTATACCATTTCCTCTCTTAGGTCTCCAGTTGACTGACTACAGATTTGGGACATCTCAGCTTCTGGAATCATGTGAGTCAATTCCTTAAAAATCAGCCAATCTCTCTCTCCATATATATCACACACATTGTGTATATATATGTATATGTATACTCCTGGTTCTGTTTCTCCAGAGAACCTGAAAACAGTGTTCAGTAAATATTTGCTGACTCTTGTGTATCATCTCTTAGGTCGCCACCAACTCTCAAAATCAATTTAAGAAAGAGAGTGTGGAAGACAGCAGGAGGGTACGAGGTAAAGGGCACATTAGGTGCCCTGTGACTGGTCCAAGCCCAGACGTCCCTTTCGTTTACCCTCTCTGTCTCTTTCCATCATCTCCAGGCCCTGACTGAGAAACTAGGATCAGGGGAAGGGAAGAGACAAAACAATCATCTTCCTTACTGCTCTTGTACTTCTTTATGGATCCTTTTCTTTTTCAGCTTTATCAAAATATAATTGACTTACAATAAACTGAACATATTTAAAGTGTACAATTTGATGAGTTTTGACATATGCATATTAAAGATAATGAATATATCCATCATCCCCCAAAGTTGCATTGTGTCCTTTATAATCTCTGTCTTCTGTACCCTCCCCCCACCCCCAATCCCCAGGCAACCACTGATCTTCTGTCACTATAGATTCATTTGCATTTCCTAGAGTTATATATGGAAGCACACAGTATGCACTCTTTTTTGGCTTGCCTTCTTTCACTCAGCATAATTATTTTGAGATCCATCTGTGTTGTAGTATATATCAATAGTTTATTCCTTTTCTTTCCTGATGGTATTTCATTAAATGAATACACCACAGTTTACCTGTTCACTGATTAATGGATATTTGGGCTTTTTCCAATTTGGGGCTATTCCATATCATACTGCTGGGAACATTCATGTAAAAGTCTTGGTATGGAAATATACATTCATTTCCTGTGGACAAATAAGAGAGGAATGACTAGACCATATAGTAAGTGGATGTTTAAATTTTTGAGACACTGCCATGCTGTTTTCCAAATTAGTTGCACTATTTTATATTCCTCATCCCCCACCCTTGAGAAGTGTATAAGAATCCCAGTTGCCTCATTTCCTTGGCAACACTTGGTATGGTAAGCTTCTTAATTTTAGCCATTCCAATCGAGGTACAGGGGTATCTCCTTGTGGTTTTAATTTGCATTTCCCTAATGACTAATGACATTGAAGGTCTTTTCATATATTTCTTTCCTATCTGTATATCTTCTTAAGTGAAGCCAACTCTTTTGCTCATTTTTAAATAGGGTTATGTTCTTATTATTGAATTTGACAGTTATTTACATATCCATGAATACAATTTCTTCAGCAAATATATGATTTGCTATTTTCTCTTGGGGTCTACAGTTCATCTTTTCATTCTCCTAATGGTTTCTTTGAGGAGCAGTTTTTAATTTTGATGAAGCCCAGTTTACCAATTTGTTCTTTTATGTGGTTGTATCTAAGAAATCTTTGCTGAACCCAAGGTCATAAAGGTTCTCTCCTAGACTTTTTAAAATTTTAGTTTTTATATTTGGGCCAGTGGTCATGTATGGATGTGAGAGCTGGACTATGAAGAAAGCTGAGTGCTGAAGAATTGATGCTTTTGAACTGTGGTGTTGGAAATGACTCTTGAGAGTCCCTTGGACTGCAAGGAGAGCCAACCAGTCCATCCTAAAGGAATTCAGTCCTTTAGGGATTTCTTTGGAAGTACTGATGCTAAAGCTGAAACTCCAGTACTTTGGCCACCTCATGCGAAGAGTTGACTCATTGGAAAAGACTCTGATGCTGGGAGGGATTGGGGGCAGGAGGAGAAGGGGACAACAGAGGATGAGATGGCTGGATGGCATCACTGACTCGATGGATGTGAGTCTGAGTGTACTCTGGGAGTTGGTGATGAACAGGGAGGCCTGGCGTGCTGCGATTCATGGGGTCACAAAGAGTTGGACATGACTGAGCGACTGAACTGAACTGAATATTACTTTTTGAGTTAATTTTTACATATGGTACAAAGAATGGATCAAAGTTCCTATAACATGCAGGTATCCAGTTATTTCAAGTACTAGTAGTTTAAAATGTTATGCTTCCTCTGTTGAACTGCCTTTACAAATCTGTCAAAAATCAGTTCTCAGTACATGTTTGGGTTGATTTCTTCTGTAGAGCAAAGTGACTCAGTTATACACATATAAACATCCTTTCTCCATTACAGTGTACCTTAGGATATTGAATACAGTTCTCTATGCTATACAGTAGGACCTTGTTTATCCACTCTATATCCATTCTATCCTGTTGTTTATTCTATTTGTGATAGTTTGTATTTACTACCCCTAAATGCCCAGTCCACCCCTCCCCACGCCCTTCCCCTTGGCAACCACAAGTCTGTTCCCTATGTCTGTCTCTGATTTGTAGAGAGGTTCATTTGTGCTGTATTTTAGATTCCATATATAAGTGATATATGGTATTTGTCTTTCTATTTTGACTTACTTCCATTAGTATGGGCTTCCCTGCTGGCTCAGAAGATAAAGAATCTGCCTGCAGTGCAGGAGACCTGGGTTTGATCCCTGGCTCAGGAAGCTCTCCTAGAGAAGTAAATGGCTACTGATGCCAGTATGCTTGCCTGGAAAAGTCCATGGACAGAGGAGCCTGGTGTCATCCATGGGATTGCAAGGAGTTGGCTATGACTGAGCAAATAACACTTTCACTTTCCATTTATACACACACACACACACACATATACACATTCAGTTCAGTTTAGTTCAGTCGCTCAGTCGTGTCCGACTTTTTGCGACCTCATGGACCGCAGCATGCCAGGCCTCCCTGTCCGTCACCAACTCCGAGTTTACCCAAATGCATGTCCATTGAGTTGGCAACGCAACCTAACCATCTCATCCTCTGTCATCCCCTTCTCCTCCCGCCTTCAATCTTTCCCAGCATCAGGGTCTTTTCCAATGAGTCAGCTCTTCACATCAGGTGGCCAAAGTATTGGAGTTTCAGCTTCAACATCAGTCCTTCCAATGAACACTCAGGACTGATCTCCTTTAGGATGGATTGGCTGGCTCTCCTTTCCATCCAAGGAACTCTCAAGAGTCTTCTCCAACTCCATAGTTCAAAAGCATCAATTCTTTGGCACTCAGCTTTCTTTATAGTCCAACTCTCACGTCCATACATGACTACTGGAAAAACCATAGCCTTGACTAGACGGACCTTTGTTGGCGAAGTAATGCCTCTGCTTTTTAATATGCTGTCTAGGTTGGTCATAACTTTCCTTCCAAGGGGTAAGCGTCTTTTAATTTCATGGCTGCAATCGCCATCTGCAGTGATTTTGGAGCCCAAAAAAATAAAGTCAGCCACTGTTTCCCCATATATTTGCCATGAAATGATGGGACTGGATGCCATGATCTTCGTTTTCTGAATGTTGAGCTTTAAGCCAACTTTTTCACTCTCCTCTTTCACTTTCATCAAGAGGCTCTTTAGTTCTCCTTCACTTTCTGCCATAAGGGTGGTGTCATCTGCATATCTGAGGTTATTGATAGTTCTCCCAGCAGTCTTGATTCCAGCTTATGCTTCTTCCAGTCCAGCATTTCTCATGATGTACTCTGCAGATTAGTTAAATAAGCAGGGTGACAATATACAGCCTTGACATACTCCTTTTCCTATTTGGAACCAGTCTGTTGTTCCATGTCTAGTTCTAACTCTTGCTTCCTGACCTGCATATAGATTTCTCAAGAGGCAGGTCAGGTGGTCTGGTATTCCCATCTCTTTCAGAATTTTCCACAGTTTATTGTGATCCACACAGTCAAAGGCTTTGGCATAGTCAATAAAGCAGAAGTACACATTTTTCCGGAATTCTCTTGCTTTTTTGATGATCCAGTGGATGTTGACAATTTTATCTCTGGTTCCTCTGCCTTTTCTAAAACCAGCTTGAACATCTGGAAGTTCACAGTTCACGTATTACTGAAGCCTAGCTTGGAGAATTTTGAGCATTACTTTACTAGCATGTGAGATGAGTGCAATTGTGCAGTAGTTTGAGCATTCTTTGGCATTGCCTTTCTTTGGGATTAGAATGAAAACTGACCTTCTCCAGTCCTGTGGCCACTGCTGAGTTTTCCAAATTTGCTGGCATATTGAGCGCAGCACTTTCACAGCATCATCTTTTAGGAGTTGAAATAGCTCAACTGGAATTCCATCACATTCACTAGCTTTGTTCGTAGTGATGCTTCCTAAGGCCCACTTGACTTCACATTCCAGGATGTCTGGCTCTAGGTGAGTGATCACACCATTGTGGTTATCTGGGTTGTGAAGATCTCTTTTATACAGTTCTTCTGTGTTTTCTTGCCACCTCTTCTTAATATCTTCTCCTTCTGTTAGGTCCATACCATTTCTGTCCTATATTGGGCCCCATCTTTGCATGAAATGTTCCCTTGGTATCTCTAATTTTCTTAAAGAGATCTCTAGTCTTTCCCATTCTATTGTTTTTCTGTATTTCTTTGCACTGATCACTGAGGAAGGGTCTTTGCTATTCTTTGAAACTCTGCATTCAAATGGGTATATCTTTCCTTTTCTCTTCTCTTCTTTTCACAGGTATTTGTAAGGTCTCCCCAGAGAGCCATTTTGCTTTTTTGCATTTCTTTTTCTTGGAGATGGTCTTGATCCCTGTCTCCTGTACAATGTCACGAACCTCCATCCATAGTTCTTCAGGCACTCTGTCTATCAGATCTAGTCCCTTAAATCTATTTCTCACTTCCACTGTATAATCAATAGGGATTTGATTTAGGTCATACCTGAATGGTCTAGTGGTTTTCCCTACTTTCTTCAATTTAAGTCTGAATTTGGCAATAAAGAGTTCATGATCTAAGCCACAGTCAGCTCCTGGTCTTGTTTTTGCTGATTGTATAAAGCTTCTCCATCTTTGGCTGCAAAGAATATAGTCAATCTGATTTCGGTGTTGGCCATCTGGTGATGTCCATGTGTAGAATCTTGTGTTGTTGGAAGAGGGTGTTTGCTATGACCAGTGTGTTCTCTTGGCAAAACTCTGTTAGCCTTTGCCCTCCTTCATTCTGTACTCCAAGGCTAAATTTGCCTGTTACTCCAGGTGTTTCTTGACTTCCTACTTTTGCATTCCAGTCCCCTATAATGGAAAGAACATCTTTTTTTGGGTATTAGTTCTAAAAGGTCTTGTAGGTCTTCATATACATACATACATATATATGTACATATTTATATATTTGGGTCTATTTCTGTATTCTATTCTGTTACATTGAGTTTGTTTTGTTTTGTTTTGTTTTTACATCAATACCACACAAACTTGGTTACTGTAACTCTTTAATAACTCTTAAAATCAGATACTGCTTATCCTCCAACTTTGTGCTTCTTTTCCATAGTTGTTTTGGCTATTCTAGGTCCTTTGGATTTCCATAGAAATTTTAGACTCAGTTTGTCAATTTCTACTAAAAACAGTATTACCATGTTGATTGGGATTGTCCTGAATCTATCAATGAATTTGGATAGAATTGACATTTTAATAATAGTGACTCTTCCAACTCATGAACACAGTATATATTTCCATTTATCTAGATATTTAAAATTTTCTTCCAGCAACATTTTATGTTTTTTGGTGTACTTGTCTTTCACAACCTTTGCACATTTACCCCTAAGTATTTCATATTTTTAATACTATTAGATGTGATATTGTGCTTTCTTAATTTCTATTTATTAATATTCATTGTTAGTATATATGCAAAAACAATTGATAATTTGCTTATTGATTATGAGTGATGGTAGCATTCTCCAGTGAAAATTTATGGGCCTGAAGTTTTATTTATCAGAAGATTTTAATTTCAAATTTAGTTCCTTTAAGTAGATATAAATCTATTCAGGTTCTCTATTTCTTCTTTAGAGAGAGTTGGTAATTTGTATCTTTCAGTGTATTGATTTTTTTCTAAGATGGATCTATTGACATACAGTTGTTTATAATATTCACTTATTATTTATTAATATATGTGTAATCTGTAGAGTTGCCATACCTCATATTATTTATATTGGTAATTTGTGTCTTTTCCCCATTTTTAGTGATCAGCCTGGCTAAATGTTCAATTTTATCAATTTTATTGATACCCTCAAAAAACCAACTTTGGTTTCATTGATTTCTCTGTTTTGTCTTCTGTTTTCAATTTCACTGATTTCTATTCTAACCTTTATCAGGTTCTATTCCAACCTTCTATTCTAGATTTAATTTGCTCTTTGTTTTCAAGTTTTTTAAGGCAAAGCTTAGGTCTTTGATTTGATACACTCCTTGTTCCTTATTTTCTAAGATAGGCACTCAGTGTTCTAAATCTCCCTCCCAGCATCTCACCAGCCCAATACTGCTTTGTGGCCTTACCTGATTTTGATAAGGTTGTGATTCATATTTCCTTGTTTGAAAATATTTTCTAGTTTCCTTTCTTATTTCTTCTCTTGAGAGTCCCTTAGATTTTAAGGAGCTCAAACCAGTCAATCCTAAAGGAAATCAACCCTGAATATTCATTGGAAGGACTGCTGCTGAAGCACCAATGTTTTGCCCACCTGATGCAAAGTGTCTGTTCTTTGGAAAAGACTCATACTGGGAAAGATTGAAGGCAGGAGGAGAAGGGGGTGACAGAGGATGAGATGGTTGGATGTATCACTGACTGAATGGACATGATTTTGAGCAAACTCCAGGAGATAGTGAAGGACAGGGAAGCTTGGTGTGCTGCAATCCATGGGGTTGCAAAGAGTCGGACACAATTTAATGACTGAACAACAATTTCTTCTCTGATTCACAAGTTATTTAAAAGTGTGTTGCTTCCAAATATTTGAGGATTTTCCAGAGATATTTCTGTTATTACTCTCCAACTTAATCAAAGAAAATTGAGGAAACATATTTTGTATAACTTGACCTCTTTACATTTATTTGTGGTACAGAATATGTTCCATATTGTGAAATGTTCTTTGCGTACTTGAAAAAAATTGCATTCTCCCATTGTTGAGTGAAGTGTTCTATGGTGTTAATTAGGTCAATTTTTGATGATGCTGTTCAAATCTTCTCTTTAATAATTTTCTATTTCTTCTATCCATTAGAAGAAAGGAGTTTTTTAATATCTGACTGTAACTGAGGATTTGCCCCATTTTGCTTTAAAGTTCTATCAGCTTTTGCTTCATATCATTTGAAACTCTGTCATTAGGTACATAAATGTTTTGATTATGTTGTCTTGATGAATTGACTCCTTTTCCATCATGAAATAACTTAAAATATATCTACTATTTCATTTTTGAATGAAATGTACTTTGTATGACATTAATATAGCCATTCTAGCTTTCTTTTTTCTTTTTTTATAGCTTTATTGAGATGTAAGCTAAACAACAAAAATTTACACATGTGAAAAGTACAACTCAACAGTTTTTCGCATATTTGCAGGTTTCCTATCACCACAATCTAATTTTAGAACATTTTATTAACCAAAAGAAAACTCATACCCATTACCACTTACCCACATTCTGTTCTGCTCTCTTAGCCTTCAGTTCAGTTCAGTTGCTCAGTCGTGTCCAACTCTGCAACCCCATGAATCACAGCACGCCCAGGCCTCCTGTCCATCACCAACTCCCGGAGTTCACCCAAACTCATGTGCATCAAGTTGGTGATGCCATCCAGCCATCTCATCCTCTGTCGTCCCCTTCTCCTCCTGCCTCCAATCCCTCCCAGCATCAGGGTCTTTTCCAATGAGTCAACTCTTCGCAAGAGGTGGCCAAAGTACTGGACTTTCAGCCTCAGCATCAGTCCTTCCAATCAACACCCAGAACTGGTTTCCTTTAGGATGGACTGGTTGGATCTCCTTGCAGTCCAAGGGACTTAGGCTACTGTTTTCACTTCTTATAGATTTCCTTATTCTGGATATTCCATATAAATAGAATTGTACACTATGCGATTTTTGCATAGAAGTTAATTAATATTTTTATTTTGTGATAATGGTAGATCACATGCAATTGTAAGTAGTATAGAGTTCATGCAGTCTCCCATCATAAAAAATTGTAGTACACTATCACAATGAAGACATGTATATTGACGCAGGATATAGAACATTTCTATCACTACAAGGATCCCACATGTTGCCCATTTATAGTCATACCAACTTCCCTCCCATCCCCACTTCTTCCTTAACTTTCGGCAACCACCAATCTGTTCTCCATTCCTGCAATTTTGTCATTTCAAAAGTATTGTATGAATGGAATCAGGCAGTATGTATGGTTGGCAGAGGGACTGGATTTTTTTACTCACCATAATTCTCTAGATGTGCATGTAGGTTGTTGTATGTAGGAACGAATTTGTTCCTTTTTATTGCTAAGTAGTATTGCAAGATAAGATGCACCACAGTTCGTTTAACCATTCATGCATTAAAGGACATCTTGGTTGTTTCTAGTTCTGGGCCATTGTTAAAGGTTGCTATAAGCATTTAGGTAAAAATGTATTGAGAAATAATTGATGTACAATGTGGTATAAGTTTAAAGTGTACAGCATGATGGTTTGATTTACGTATGTTATGAAATGATTACCTCTGTAGGTTTAATTAACATCTGCAATCTCATATGGATACAATGAAAAGAAAAAAAAATTCTTCTGTGATAAGAACTCTTTGGATATATTCTCTTAACAACTTTCCCATATATCATACAGCAGTATTAACTATAGTCATTATATTGTACATTACATCCCTAGTACTTATTTTGTACAGGTTTTTATGTGAACATTAGTCTTCATTTCTCTGGGATAAATGCCCAGGAGTACAATTACTACATTATATTGTAGTTGCAAGTTTAGTTATTCAAGAAAGTGTCAGACAATTTTCTAGCATGTCTATATCATTGCCACTCTCTTTAGGAATGTGAACATGATCCAGTTTCTCCACATCATCACCAGCATTTGGCATTGTCACTATTTTTAAATTTTAGCCATTTTGATATGTGTGTAGTGATCTTTCTCTGCGGTTTGAATTTGTATTTCCCTAAAGGCTAATGCTGTTGGGTAACTTTTTACGTGCTATTTTTCATCTATATATCCTCATTGGTGAAATGCTTCTCCATGTCTTTTGCCCACTTTTTAATTTGATTTTTTTTTAACAGTTGAATTTTGAGGGTTATTTACATATTCTAGATATAGTCATTTTCCGGACGTGTAGTTAACAAAATATTTTTTCCCACTCTATAGCTTGTCTTTTCAAACTTTTTAAAGGTCTTTTATTGAGAAAAAATTTTCAATTTTAATGAAGTCTTATTTTTATCAAAGTTTCCTTTTTCAGTCTTACTTTGGTGTCAGCTCTACAAAATTTTTGCCCAGCCCTAGATTTTCTCCTATCTTTTCCTAAATGTTTCATAGTTTTACATGTAAGTTTGTACTCCATTTTGAGTTACTTTTTGTACAGCTGTAAGATTTATGTATAAGTTATGATATGAAGCTGTTGGCTTTCTGTTGATTATCTTTTGCTTTATTTTGTTATTGCTGTTCTTGTTTTACCCTATCAGTGTCCAGTTGCTCCAGCGCTGTTCGTTGAAAAGGCTATTTTTCCTCCCTTGAACTGCTTTTTCACTTTTGTCATAAATCAATTAGTCATATTTGTGGATGTCTATTTCTGGATTATCTATTCTGTTTCATTTATTTTTGTATCTCTATTCCTCTGCCAATACTACACAGCTTTGATTACTGTAACTACATGTCTTGAAATCAAGTAGGCTGATTCCCCTCACTATATTATTTTTTTCAAAATTGTTTAGAAATTCTAGTTCCTATGTCTTTCTATTTAAATTTCAAAATAATCTTGTCATATCTACAAAAAAATTGTCTGAGATTTTTATAAGAGTTCCATTAAACCTGTATATTGATTTGGGAAGAATTAACACCTTTTTAATCTTTGTTGAGTCTTTCAGCCCACAAATACCAGTGTCTCTCCATTTATTTAGATTGTATTGATTACCTTTATCAACATTAAGTAGTTTTCAGCATATAAGCACTGTATATGTTTTGTTAGGTTTACATCTAAGGATTTTTTGTGTTTAAAGGGTGTAAATGGTGTATGCTGTACTAAGTTGCTTCAGTCGTTTCTGACTCTCTGCAACTCTATGGACTGTAGCCCACCAGGCTCCTCTGTCTATGGGATTCTTCAGGCAAGAATACTGGAGTGAATTGCCATGCTCTTCTCCAGGGGCTCTTCCCAACCAAGAGATTGAACCCTTGTCTCAGGTATCTCATGAATTGGCAGACACGTTGTTTACCATTAGCGCCACCTGGGAAGCCCATTCTGGGTTATTCAAATGATCTATTTTATATTAGATGAGTTGTGGTAGTCTGTGTTCTGAGGTATTTGTCCATTTTATCTAGGTTCAAATACATGTTTGTAGATTATTCATTGTTATTCCTTATATTTGTGATAGTCTTTGTTCTGATGTATTGGTCCATTCCATCTAAGTTGTCAAATACATGTTTGTAACCCTTTACTATACGTTCAATGTCTGCAGAGTATATAATGATACCCTCTGTTACATTCTTTTTATTTGTGTTATTTGTGTCTTCTCTCTCTCTGTGTCAGTTTTGCTACGGGTTTGTCAATTATACTGATCGATTCAAAGTATAGGCTCTTTGTTTCATCATTCTGTTTTAAATTTCATTGATTTATGCTCTTTATTATTTCCTCCTTTCTGCTTTCTTTGAGTTTAATTTGCTTTTTTTTCCCCTAGATTTTTTAAATGGAAAGTTAGATTATTAATTTGAGACTTTTTCTCCTCTCTAATGTATGCATATAGGGCTATACATTTCCCTATCAGCATTGCTTTAGCTGTGTCCCACAAATTTTGATTTGCTGTATTTTAATTTTCCCTCAGTTCTATATACTTTTTAGAGATTTCCCTTGAGACTTCCTCTTTAACCCATGGATTATTTGGAAATGTGTTGTTTGATTTCCAACTCTGTAGAGAGGTTTCTATTTCTATTATTGATGTTGATTGATTTTTTTCATTCCATTGTTGTTAGAGATACAGTTTGTATGATTTTAGTTATTTTAAATTTGCTGAGGTTTGTTTTATATCCTAGGACACAGTCTATTTGGTATATGTTCCAAGGGCGCTTAAAAAAAAAAGAGTGTATTCTATTCTTGTTGAGTGGAGTGTTCTATAAATGCCCATTAGGTCATTGTATTTGATGGTGTTACTAAGTTCTTCAATATCCTTGCTGGGTCTCTATCTTGTCGTTCTATCATCTGCTGAGAATAGAGTGTTGAAATCCTCAGCTATAATTGTGTGTGTGTTCTTTTTTCTCTGTTTCTCCTTTGAGTACTCCATGTTTGGCTTCATTATATTTCAGCCCTGTTTGTTTGGGTCATAACCTAGGATTGCTATGTCTTCTTAGTAGATTGATTCTTCTATCATTACAGAGTGTCTCTTGCTGTCTCTGGTAATTTTCCTTATCCTGAAGTCTATTCTATCTGATATTAATACAGTTATTCTTGCTTTGAATAGATGTTAATGTTTGCATTTATGTAATTTTTTATTCTTTTACTTTCACCCTCCCTAAATCATTATACTGAATGTGAATTTCTTATAGACAGTGCTTAGTTTGGTCAGTCTCGTCCACTCTTTTAATTTATATATTTGTACCATTTACATTTATTGATCTGTTATTTTTGTTTTTTTTTTTTGTTTTATGTTTGGTCTCTCTTTTTGTTTTGTCTCTGTTTTCTTTTTCCTGCTTTCATCTGAGCTGCCTGAGCTTCTTTTATTTTTAGAATTTCATTTTGATTTATTAATAGTGTTTTTCAATGTATCTATCTCTATAGCATTTTTAGTAATTGTTATATACACATAAATACCAACTATGATGTCATTATTTTCAAGTTTGAGTGAAATATAGAAATCTTTCCCCCCTTTACATGCTTTTACTTTCCCCTATTTGTAAGACAATTGACTTAAATAGTTTCTTTGAATACATTTAGGACCAAATCAGATAATGTTATAATTTTTGCTTTAACTGCTAATCATGTTTTAGAACATTTTAGAGAAAGAAAACCTCTTGAATTTATTCATATTTTTGCTTACTGTGTTCTTCCTGATGTTTCAAAAAATTTTTTTTTCTTAATCATTCACTTTCTGTTTAGTGAACTTTCTTTAACCACTCTTTTAGGTTAGGCCTTCTGACAAACAGTTTTCTTCCTTTTGAGAATACCTTTATTTTCCTTTCATAAATAAAGGATAGTTTTGTCAGATATGGGATATATAGTTGGCCAATAGGACTCTGAATTGATAGTAATTCTCTCTCAACACGTGAATAATAAAGTGCCACTGCCTTCTGGTCTTGACAGTTCCTGATGAGAAACATGCTGTGATTAGAATTGTTTCTCTACAACAAACAATGTGTAATTTTCCTCTGGCTGCTTTCAGGAACTTTTCTTTGTCTTTATTTTTCAGTAGTTTAATTATGATGTCTTCTCACAGATTTCTCTGGGTTTATCATGTTCAGGATTTTCTTAGCTCTTTGACTCTACAGATTTATATTGTTTGACATTATCTGGTAAGTTTCAGTCATGACTTCTTGGAGTACTTTTCCTGCCCTGCTCCTTTCTTCTGGAACCCTGATAACACAGACACACGTCTTTCGTTTCTATCTCCCATATTCATGAGGCTCTGCTGCTTTTTGTTTGTTTTGTCCTTTTCTTTCAGTTGATCTTCTCTCAGTTGTTCAGACTGAGTCATTTCTATTGTTCTATCTTAGAGTTTATAGATCTTTTTTCTTTCCTGTTCTGCTGTTGAGTTCATTCATTGAGTTTTGTTTTAGTTTTTGTGTTTTTCTGTTCATAAATGTCCCTTTGGTTATTATTTATATCTTCTACTTAGTGATGGTATTGATATGGTTAGGTTTAAATCGATCATATTGCACTTTGTTTTCTATTTGTCCCATCTATATTTCTCCTTTTTACTGTCCTTTGAATAAATTGAATGTATTTTAAAATTCCATTTTATTTCCCTTGTGTCTTTAACTGTAAGTTTATTTTATTTTTGTATTGATTACTTTAGGGTTTAGATATCTTTTTCTCACCACAGTTTACTTTCTAGTAATATTTTGGTTTTTGAAAGATATTTTCACTGGGCATAGAATTCTCTCTTGCCAGTATTTTCTTTTAGTACTTTAATGATGTTGTTCTACCATTTTCTCACTTGTCTTGGTTCTAATAAGAAATCTCCTGTCATTCTGATCTTCGTTTCTTTATATATAACTTGCCTTTTTTCTGTAGCTGCTGCTAATAATTCAAACAATTTGGTTATGATGAGGCATGCTGTAGTTTTCTTCATGTCTCTTGTGCTGGGGTTCATTGAGCTTCTTGAATCTGTCAATATGTAGTTTTGTGCTGCTGCTGCTGCTAAGTCGCTTCAGTGGTGTCCGACTCTGTGCGACCCCATAGACGGCAGCCCACCAGGCTCCCCGGTCCCTGGGATTCTCCAGGCAAGAACACTGGAGTGGGTTGCCATTTCCTTCTCCAATGCATGAAAGTGAAAAGTGAAAGTGAAGTCTCTCAGTCATGTCCGATTCTTCGTGACCCCATGGACTGCAGCCTACCAGGCTCCTCCATCCATGGGATTTTCCAGGCAAGAGTACTGGAGTGGGATGCCATCGCCTTCTCCGATGTAGTTTTGTAGTTTTCATTAAATAGTGAAAATTACTTGTCATTATTCAAATACTTTTTACTGCCACTCCTCCTTGGAAACTCTGATTACATATATATTAGGGTGTTTGAAGTTCTCCTATAGCTTACTGATGCTCTGTTATTTTTAAAATTTATTTTGGTTAGTTTATATTGCTATGTCTTCAAATTCACTATTCTTTTCTTCTGCAGTGTTTAATCTGGCACTAACCACCTCATGCGAAGAGTTGACTCATTGGAAAAGACTCTGATGCTGGGAGGGATTGGGGCAGGAGGAGAAGGGGACAACAGAGGATGAGATGGCTGGATGGCATCACTGACTCGATGGATGGGAGTCTGGGTGAACTCCGGGAGTTGGTGATGGACAGGGAGGCCTGGCGTGATGGGATTCATGGGGTCGGAAAGAGTCGGACACGACTGAGCAACTGAACTGAATTGAACTGAATCCTATCTGGTGTATTTTTTATTTTACTTATTGGATTTTTTATTCCTACAAGTTCAATTGGTATGTTTTTTGTATCTTCCATATCTCCGTTTAGTTTCTCAACATTCCATGGACAGAAGGGCCTGGTAGGCTACAGTTCATGGGCTCACAAAGAGTCAGACAGGACTAAGTGACTAAACAACAACACAATTAGAGTGTTTATTCCTACAAGTTCAGTTGGGATCCTTCTTTTGTGTCTTCCATATCTCTGTTTAGTTTCTCAACATATGTAATATAGTCATAATAACTGGTTTAATATTTTTGTGTACTAATTCTAACATGAATGCCTGTTTGAGTTGCTTTTAATTAATTGATGTAATCACAAATGTACTTACAAGGTGGAAGCAAGAGGGTTAGAATCTGACAATGGAAATAAGGATGATACTCAGAGAGAGATTTGAGGATGCTACATTGCAGGCTTGAAGATGGAGGAAGGTTCCATAAGCCAAGGAATACAAATGGTTTCCATATAAAGGAAAGGAAATGAATGATTTCCTAGGGTTTCCGGAGGGGACACAGGCCTGCCAAGAGAAGCTGTTGAATTCGAAAGAGGAAGTCTTGAGGTTATTTATAGGGGAATACTTTTTTGACTGGAAGCTGGTTGAGAAAAAGTCTTGTTGATCTTGGGACAGATCATCTTTGAACTTGGAAAAAAGATCAGAGGCAGTTGGTACAACTCTGTACCTTGAGGAAAAGAGGGAGACCTGGTAAGGGAAGTAACTCGTCTACAGTTGCTCAGCTCATTATCAGTAGAATGGGGCGTGGAGCCCAGGTGTTGGGCATCCCTGTTCTGTGCTGTCTTCTCTGCCTCCTAACACACTACCACCACCAGGATTAATTTTAGATTCCTGGGCTGGGTTTTGGGAACTAGTTTCCTGGCTGAGGCTGCCAAGTGGCTTGGACACAACCAGCTTCTTGGGGACACAGGGAGAAAGGCCTCAGCTTGCTAGACTTGTGTAAGCCATAGGAGGAGGGTTAGGCCTGGTTGTAAGGCCATCTGATGTGGAGATGTTTGGTTAGAGCCCGAGTGTCAACACTGCTGCCTCGTTGAAGGGTTGGGATGTTCCTATTGTCTCCAGGCCACTGAAGCTGACAATGCTAATAGGGATCCAGGCAAGCTGATCTGTCACTGCCTGCCTGTGACCATTTCCTGTCCTGTGATAACAGGTGTCAGGGAGTGGGACTGACCGTTAAGAGGGAGAACTGGGTCAGGACTTCCGGTGCCTCCCCTGCCGCAACTGATACTAACATAAATCGAGTGCCCCGGAAGCCGTCTTGAGAATGCAAATTCACTTCCATGAAGTTGGCTGATGTCTACTGAAGCTTACCCTGTACCCAAAATTGTGCTAAGTCCAGTAGGCAAGAAAGGGAGTGAGGGGGCAAAGAGAACAAAAGGAAGAACAGATATGATCATCACTGAACCAAATTTAGGTCCACTGGCCTGTGTGCAGTAAAAGGAATCTACTGACACCGAGTTGTGATAAAACAAAGTGCAATGTTTATTGTAGGGAATTGAGCAAATAATTCAGGACAGTTAGTGCTCAAAAAACAGCCTAAACTTCCCAGTGTGTTTCAGAAAAGTACTTTTAAAGACTAGGTGAGGGAGGGGCATCCCAGGTTATATGATCAGATGGTGCACAATTCTCTGATTGGTTGTTGATGAGGTAACAGGATGGTGTCACAGAGGTTAACATTATCAATCCTTGGGTGACAGTAGGTCTGGGGGCTACATGCTCATGGTCATTAAGGAGTTAAAGTCTTTCATTAGGTGGTGATTTTAGCATCTGTAAAACAACTCAGGAAATGTGCATCAGACACTATTATCTAGGTATTTCAGAGAGGAAATAGAGACTATGGGGGAGGGGATCTGTCCTGGCAGGGTCCTAGTGTCCTGCTTAGTTACATGATGAGAGTTTATGAGTCTATCAGCCTCGTGGATTCTCAAAGAATGCTCGTTAGGTGAATTCGCTAATTCACAATCACTGGACACTTATCTGCTGGCTCCAGACACCTGGGTCTGTGCTAGATTAGTTTCCAAACATTATTGTACTGTCTATACAATTCCCTGCAAGATTTGTCCTTATCACCCTGATCCTACACGGGACACAACTGCAGTCTGGAGTTGTCCAGTGATCTGCTCAAGATGGTGAGATGCATGCCCACTGAATCCATGAGTGAAGGAATGAATAGGAAAAAAATACTGTGCAAGCTACCTTCAGTATGAGAAGGACAGGTGAGGTTCTGAGGAAGATGCTTGTGGAAGGGGGTGTTGGAAAAGGCTTGGCAGGGAAAAGGGAAGATTCTGCCTCTGCTTACATCAGGCTGATCACCACTCAGTGAGGGAAGATACACATGAAAGATGATGGACTAACTTAAAACAATAAATCTGTCAGGAAATGTGGAGAGAGTCACAAATTCTGGTGGAGGAAGAAAGAAAAATCCACCTTCAGGAATGGTGATGCCCAGGGCTGCAGGGAGGGGACCTGGAACCTGGAGGGAGGGGGCAATATTTGTGGAGAGAAGAGTAGCAACCTTCTCCATCAGGGGTGGGCAGAGAAGCATATCTGGGAGGGCGCGTGGTATGTGAAGCCAGACTCTGGCCTGGGGTGGGTGTGTCTGGGTGCCATGCTGGAAACTGCATGTCTGAAAGGAAGGGTGGAGTTGTGGCAGGAGAATGGGGCATGAGAGAATGGACATGTCCCAGGTCTCCGGTAAGCCACAGGGACAGGCCGCCAAGTGAGGGTCCTTGACTTCAAGTAAGAGAGAATTTGGGCTTCCCTGGTGTGTCAGACAGAGAAGGCAATGGCACCCCACTCCAGTATTCTTGCCTGGAAAATCCCATGGACCGAGGAGCCTGGTAGGCTCCAGTCCATGGGGTCGCTAGGAGTCGGACACGACTGAGTGACTTCACTTTCACTTTTCACTTTCATGCATTGGAGAAGGAAATGGCAACCTGCTCCAGTGTTCTTGCCTGGAGAATCCCAGGGACGGGGGAGCCTGGTGGGCTGCCGTCATGGGGTCGCACAGAGTCGGACACGACTGAAGCGACTTAGCAGCAGCAGGTGTGTCAGACAGTAAAGAATCTGCCTGCAACGCAGGAGACCTGGGTCAATCCCTGGGTTGGGAAGATCCCCTGGAGAAGGGAACGGCTACCCGTTCCAGCATTCTGGTCTGGAGAATTCCATGGACAGAGGAGCCTGGCAGGCTACGGTCCATGGGGTCACAAAGAATCGGACGTGATAAATTCAAGAGTGAGCCATAGTAAACTGAAAGCAGGCTTATTTGGAGAGAGACACTCTCCAGTGGACTTTCCAGGTGGCTCAGTGGTAAAGAATCCGCCTGCCAATGCAGGAGCCACAGGAGATGGGGGTTCAATCATTGAGTCAGGAAGATCCTCTAGAGGAGGAAATGGCAACCCACTCCAGTATTCTTGGACAGAGAAGCCTGGACAGAGGAGCCTGGCAGACTACAGCCTACGGGATCACAAAGAGTTGTACACGACAGAGCACACACACACACGCACACACAAACACCTCGTAGGCAGAATGGGGTCCATCTCAGAAGGTGAAAGTGGCCCAAAATATGGGATGGCTAGTTTTTATGGGCTGGGTAATTTTATAGGCTAGTAAGTGGGAAGATTATTCCAACTATTTGGGGGAAAGGTGAGGATTTCCAGGAACTGAGCCATTGCCTGCATTTTGATCTTTTATGGTCAGCCTCAGAGCTGTCCTGGGGCTGGTGGGTGTGTCATTTAACATATGCTAATGTATTACAATGAGCAAATAATAAGGCTCAAGGTCTATGGATGTGTCATCTTGGGCTTAGTTGGTTTTAACCAGTTTTTGTGTATCCTCAATGGCTGTGTCATGATTTTAATGATTGTGCCCTGCCCCCTTCCCTCCTGTCTCAGGGTGGTAGGTAGAAGAGGGTGCACCACCAGGCAAGGAGGCCTAAGCAGGCAGGAGTCTGAGAGGAGAGAGAATTTATTGCAACATCCCAGGGGCAGCTTCAGGCCCAGTCCCAGTCCTGGTCAGGCTGCCCAGGGTTTGAAGTTCCCCTCCTTTCAGAGAGTCATTTTTCTGAAGCACCATATTTTTCTTTCCTTTTGAACTTTTTATTTTTTACTGGGGCATGGTAAAGCATCTGCCTACAGACCCGGGTTCGATTCCTGGGTCAGGAAGATCCCCTGGAGAAGGAAATGGCAACCCACTCCAGTACTTTTACCTGGAAAGTCCCATGGACGGAGGATCCTAGCAGGCTACAGTCCATGGGGTCACAAAGAGTCGGACATGACTGAGCGACTTCACTTTCACTTTCATAGCTGGTTAACAGTGTTGTGATAGTTTCAGGTGAAAGTCAAGGGATTCAGCCGTTGATATACATGTATCCATTCTCCCCCAGCCACCCTCCCATCCAGGCTGCCACATACCAGTTAGCAGAGGTCCATGTGCTCTGCAGTAGGTCCTTGTTGGTTATCCATTTTAAATACAGCAGTGTGTACATATCTGTCCCAAACTCTGTAACTATCTCTCCTGAAGCACCTCAAGCATCTTTAATGGCTCCCAATTTCCAGAGGCTGTGCTCCTCATTCCTTAATCTGGTTTGCTGTTGTCCAGGCTCTGGTCCTAGCACAGCTTTGAGGCCACGCCGTCTGCTTTTACCCACCTACTTCCTGTGCTACAGGTGTGCCAGTCTTTATCTGCTCCCAGAATAAGCAGAGACTTCTTGCATGGAACTGCTGCATGGCGCATCCTTTGCCTTCCACCCTTACCCCATGGCTCTTCTCCCTCCTGTCTTTCTAAACCCAACTTCAGCCTTTGAGACCCGGCTCAAGGGTCACCTGCCTGGCAGCCTACCCTGGCTCTTCTAGTTCAGGAGGGCCTCTATCTCCCTTGAATTCCTGTAGAATTTGTTGTGCATGCATCTCCTTTCACTCTTGGCACATGGTCCTTGGGTTGTCCACTTTGCTGCTGTGGGGAAATGATTCCCAGACTCATAATATCTGGCTTGTGTGAATTTTAATGTATCAAGAAGCCTTTTTTGTTCTACAGACTCCTTTTTTTGTAAAATAAATGCAGGTGATTATCCTGTTAGAATGCCATTGTGAGGACTAAAACAACCTGCTCTATGGGATACGGTTCACAAACAGGTGGTACCTGATTAATGGTTGTAGCACGCATGGTTTTCTCTTGCCCTGCCTCCCCAGCATTTGGGTTCGGATACCTTAAGGGGCTAGCCCTTGCTTGCTGATGCCATGAGGATCTGGGAGCCCAGTCTGAGTCCAGGGGAGGCAGGGAGCGGTCACTAGCTGACCCCTGAGTGTTGGCACTGGCCTGCCTGCCTCAGTCCATTGTCCCGGCTTCTCTCGCCTCCACAGCAGGTGCAGACATGGGTTCTAGGCTCACTGCAGAGTGCTGAAATGCTGAAGTTCATTGCCACTGATGATTGCTAAGCTCCTTGTGTTCCTGGTCCCTGGGAATCTGTCGTTGCCTTTTAGAGATTCTTAAACAGGTTCTCAAATCCCAACCCCAGGGATTCATTCCTCTTTTTTGTTGGTCACAAAGCCCTACTTTCCTAATGAGCTGCTAAGGAGCTGTCAATTACGAATGTAAATGAAGAGGCCTGAAACCATTGCTGGCCCAGAAATGAATGCAGGGAGCAGCTTCCCTTCATCCTCCCATCCTCCCGTGCTAGCCCCAGACCTGCCCTGGGAAGGCTGAACCAGAAGCAGGACATGGAGACTGGTCTGCCCGGGCCCAAAGCCAGCAGCATCTCCAGGATTTCTCCTTCCTATGTGACCCTTCTCCTCTGGAGGCTGCCCCTCTGGTCAAAACTGCAAAGATTGTCCATGTGTATGTACTTTATGAGATTGCTCACACACAGAGAGAGACTGAAAAATAAATTAGGAACTATTAAACATGTATGATAGATACATTTCCTTCTTCTAAAAATACTATTAAACTTCCTTTTCCGTTATGTGGCCATATGTATATTTCTGATAGCTCAGTGGGTAAAGAATCTGCCTGCGATGCAGGAGATCCTGGTTCAATTCTTGGGTTGGGAAGATCCTTTGGAGAAGGAACAGGCTACCCACTCCAGTATTCTTGAGCTTCCCTTGTGGCTCAGCTGGTAAAGGATTTGCCTGCAATGCAGAAGAACTGGGTTCGATCCCTAGGTTGGGATGATCCCGTGGAGAAGGGAAAGGCTACCCACTCCAGTATTCTGACATGGAGAATTCCATGGGTTGTACAGTCTACGGGGTTGCAAAGAGTCAGACACAACTGAGCGACTTTCATGTATGTCTCCCACAAAAATGTAGGGCAGTAATTGTTCAACAAACTTCCACTTAGTTGAAATCAAAAAAGGAATATACAAGCCCATTGGGCTGGTTAAGAGGGGATTAGGAGGTAGCACTGAGGTAGCTTATCTTCCTAGCCCCTCTCTCCCAGCTAAGTCTCCTTCTCTGGTTCCCAAAGACCACTTATTTTTTGCCTTCTAAAAAACAAAAAATATTTTGATAAAATATTGATATTTGACCAGTGCACCATACGCAGTGTGGGTTTGTATCAGCCTGCCAGGATTCAAATACTGTCTTCTCTTCTATTTAGTAAAGTAGCAAACCTCTCGGAGCTGTTGTCTCCTTATTTGTTATATGCAGACAATTCTAGCACCCAAGCATAGGGATTGGCCAGAATGAAATGACACACCACATGAAAGCGTTTACAGTCTAGCACACAGTAAGCCCATGTGACAGTGAGCAAAGGCACTGCCTGACACAACCCTCACAAGATCCTGTGAAAAGAGGTCTTCAGCCCCTATTGTGCCTACTGTGAAGCCCCTATTGTGAAGAAGCTGAGACTCTGAGAAATTAGCCCAAGACAGCTAAAGAGAGGTGGGAGTCAAACCTTTAGCATGGGGACTTCCCTGATGGTCCAGTGGTTAAGAATCCACCCTCCAATGCAGGGGATAAGGATTTGATCCCTGACTGGGGAACTGAGATCCCACATACTGCCCAAATCCAACCTCCACGACTAGAGAAGCCTGTTCACCACAATAAAGACCCCGTGCAGCAAAAACAAAGAAACATTAAAAAACAACAAACTTTCAGCACAGAAGTCTAGAATTCCTGTTCTCGCTATCGCTAGAGCTTGTGTTTCCTCTCCCAAGGGACTGTGTTTTAATGGTGACGAGAGGTCCTGAGTTCACACGAAGACTAGGAATATCTAATGGTCAAATCGTAGGGGTAGAAGTGAGCAGGAAGAGGGAGTGAGTTGGGGAAGGGGAAGGGGCAGGGTGAAAGTCTAACAGGGAGGGAAAAAAAATCTGACCGTTTCGAAATCCTGACACATAAGCATAAACTCTCCTTGTTCTAAACTGATTTCGAAGGATGAAATCTCAACCAGGAAAAGAAGGGGCTGAGGAAGTGGGTTTTGCGAACCCCTGAAGGGTTCTAGATAAAGAATTGCTGTGCTTGGGCCTCTGGAGTTGGAGAAGATTTTAATTATCACAGGTCTAGGAAGGCACTCAAGAGGTAGCTTGAAGCTGGAGCAGGCATCTACTGAGGAAGACTGAAGAAGGTGCTGGAAGGGTGAGGGGTGATTCGGTCTGAATCTTTAGCTGGTCAAATGCAAGAGGAAATGGGTTTAAGTCACTGCAAAGGGAATCTTGTTAGACTAAACACTTGAGAAGCCCTGGGCTAGCACTGGCTTCAGGCAGAGCTGGAGCTAGGGGCTCAAATGATGTCATCACAGTCTCATTTCATCTTCATCTCGCAGATCTGTGCTCCATTCTCATGTTCCGCAGGACACCTACCAACAAGGCCAGGATCAAATGGTCATTACACCTGCAGACCGGTGATAGCAGGGAGCATCCCTGCACATGCCAGTGAGAGTTTGGTCAGGAAACCAGAGCCCCTTTAGGCAAGAACAATGCTTTCAATACAGGAAGTAAAACTTATACAACCATTGGAACTACTGGGGAACAAAGGTCATGGAGACAGCTACTGCCCTCCAGGAGACCTGGAATGCAGGACCTTGGAGAGGCTGCTCTCAAGGTGTTAAGTCTGTTTGCACACAAATAAGTGATTCATAAAGGGAGTGTGAATGCTCAGTCGCTCTTTGCAACTCCCTGGACTGTAACCCACCAGGCTCTTCTGTCCATGGGATTTTCCAGACTACTGGAGTGGGTTGCCATTTCCTACTCTAGGGGGTCGTCTCAAACCAGGGATCGAACCAGTATCTCTTATATCTCCTGCATTGGAAGCCAGGTTCTCTACCACTGTGCCACCTGAGATGCCTGGAAGCCTGCAAAACTCCACGCAGCTGGAGAAAAACATGGCTCCTTCTTCTCTTCACCTTCTACATCCTGTACACATGACTCTCACTGGTGAACTTTTAAAGATCAGCCTGGTGAGGGAGTCTGGGAAAAAGAATCTCCTGACTTTTGGTTCTATGGACCAGTAAGGAGCTGAGAAAGGTAACTGTGCGTGTGTGTGTGTGTGTGTGTGTGTGTGTGTATGTGTGTGTTAGTTGCTCTGTCATGTTTGACTCTTTGCGACTCCATGGACTGTAGCCCACCAGGCTCCTCTGTCCATGGAAATCTCCAGGTAAAAACACAGGAACGGGTAGCCATTCCCTTCTCCAGGAGCTCTTCCTGATCCAGGGGTCGAACCCGGGACCCCTGCATTATAGACAGATTCTTTACTATCTGAGCCACCAGAAAAGTGAGGTATCAACAAATAGCCTCTCTCTCCATAATTCTCTTGCTATGATTAATTGTGTTTTGTTGGCTCTGGCTGGATGAGGTGAGCATTCCCAGCAAAGCACTGGGCCTGGATCTGCCATGTTCTAAGGATCCACCTGAGTCGCAAGACCTCTAAAGCTGGGAGTTGAGTAGATTCCTTTCCAGTATACAGAATGAGAATTCAGAAGAGTGTCTCTTGAAAGAAAATATGGAGTATTTTCCCTGAAAAACAGGGAACTGATACTCAGAAAAACATTCATTGCAATTTTTATGTGGGACAGACAAAGCAAAAACAGACTTTGAAGCCTATCACTACTGGTTCAAATACACATATGATTTGGGCAAATGTCTTAAATGTCTTGGAGCTTCATTTCCCTCCTGAGAGTAACAAGATGATGCTCTCTAGTTGACAGAGTTGGTGTAAGATTCATGAATGAATAAATGTCTCTGCTTCCACCTGGTACAGAATAAATGCACACAAATGTTAGTCTGTTTTCCTTCTCCCTTGCCCTTCTATTTATTTATTTAGTATTTTTTATTGTGGTATAGTTGCTTTACAATGCTGTGTTAGTTTCTGGTGTATAATGAAGTGAATCAGCTATATGTATACGTATATCCCCTCCCTTCCTCCCCACCACCATCCCACCTCTCTAGGTCACCACTGAGCGTAGCTCCCTGAACTACACAGGAAGTTCCCACTATCTATCTCTTTTACACACGGCAGTGCACATATATCAATCCCATTCTCCCAGTCCATCCCACCCCCTCCGCCACCCCGTGTCCACATGTCTGCTCCCTACATCTGTATCTCTATTCCTGCCCTGCAAAAAGCTTCATCTGTACCATTTATCTAAAAAAAAAAAAATGGTACAGATAAACCTGTTTGATTTATTTATTGATACTGTAAATATTAATTAGGAGCTTACCATGTATACCAGTACCACACTGGATGCTGGGAATAAAAGATGAATATAATAGTTTCTGATTTTTACTAGCTCAGAGTCTAGGGAGGAAGACAGTCATAAACAAATACTACCCCCAAGAGTGTGCGGAGTGGTATAATTCATTATAACACATGATCTCTCTTTTCTGATGTGTAAATGCAATGAGATGCATATTAAATGGCATTTATTTATATTTAACATTATAACATTATATATATATATATATATATATATATATATATATTATTATATTTATACTTAACACTACCATTGCTTGCAATTAGAGCTGTGTTGGGAAAGCCAGGGTTTTCAGTTGCTATCATTCTCTACCTGTTATCATCACTCTACCTGCCCCCGTTCTTACCGTGGGGCAGAGCTGCCCACAGGAAGCCAACAAGATGGTCCAGTTCCTCACCACCTCCTCTTCTCCCTTCCCCACAACCACACAGCTTGGCCTTTGCCCCACAAATGAGAAAGGAAGGTCCAGGGGTTCCTGCAAGTCAGACGACCCTTCTCCCTCCATTCCCTCTCCCCTGGTGTGGGTGGTGCTCCTGGGGGCTGGTGGGACAGGCAGTCAGGGAGGTTGGTGGTCCTGGTGCTTCCCTGCGAGAGGCTTTTCCCCATCTCTGAGGTGCATCTTCCAGCCTTCTACACAGTTTGGTTCATGAGGCATTAAACTCCCAAGGAAAAGTTACCAAGGGGCCCTGGCTGGCCTATATCTTACTTAACAATGGCAGAGATTCTTCTCTGCAGTAACCTTTGGTCTAATTGCACACACGGAGTCCTTCAGCGAGACTCAATTCTTAGAGAGGATGGAAGTGACAAGAGACTGAAGGGCTGTGAAAGTTCAGGGCTTGACTTTATGGCTTTTTGCCTCAAATGCCACCCAGGCCCCTGCTGTAGGAGCATGCCACCATGGCTGCAAAGTCTAAATGCCCTGATAGTGGAGGTGCTGGGGATCAGAGCTGTGGCAAGGAGGGAAGAAGAATGGGAGGGCCCCCTGAGGATGGACCCAATGCCCAGCTGCCACAGAAGGGCATTAGAACCCAAACAGCCATCAGTCTATGTCCGGGTGTGGGGGATGCCTTCAACTGAGGGGTTGACTCTGGGCAGGTAGGAGAGGGTGAGGAGCCTGCGACAGGTCCACATAAGACAGAACAGAAATGGAGAGCAGGATGGAAAGTGTCAGGCTTCCTCCTGAGCATTAAGTCTGAAAATAGCAAGGCAGGCAGATGGCAGGGTCCTTACCGCATCAGCCTGGGAAACAGGCTGAGCTGAGAGACATCCCTGGGGGAACACAGAGCAAATCCCTATCTTCGGTGGCTTGTGCTGTGATGCGGGGCCTGCCCGAGCTCCTTCACAGCCCTCCCTGCCTCCATGCTGTCTCTCACTGCTGTCACTGCAACCTTTGTAAAACATAATCGGAGCCATGTCACCTTCCCCAGATCCTTCAGGAAGTCTCGAAAGCCTGCAAAATAAGTTCAAACTCTTTGATTTGCTTTTAAACTCATCTAAGAACTGGGCTCAACATACCTTTCAAATCTTGGCTCCTGTTATGTCCCTCCACACACCTGGAGCCCCAGCCACCCCACACTCTGCCACTCTGAGTGTGCTGTGCTGTTGTGCCATCCTCCTTGGCTGCTGTGACCTTCCCTATATTTGTCTTCTCTTCTTTGCCCATCCACATTCTGCCCAGGGTCCAAGTGCCAGGTGAAGCCATCCCTGATCTCAGTTGAGCATTGCTGGCTCCTTCTAAAGTTCGCTGGAGACACAGCCACACTTAAGAGGCTGTAAGCCGGTGGAGGCCAAGAATGATGTAAAAGTCATTTGGTAGCATCCTTGCGCCCAGTTCAGAGCCAGGCTTAGAGCAAGACCCCGGTGCTTGGTGACGCAGCAAACCCTCGTTGGAGGTGAGCGGTAATGAACCACGAATGCGCCCCAGAAAGGGCAAGGTGCTAGAGGAGCAGTGAGGAGCTAGCTGTCTCTTTTCTTTCATGAACATTATTCATGTGCCACACTGAGCTCAGCAGGCCTGCCACTGAGAGCGGGAGGCCCAGAGGCCCGTTCCAAATGGGTCCAGCTATTCTTGGGGGCTTTCCATGTCATAAAGAGAGTCCCCTGACTGTCCTGCTGACCTTTCCCCAGGCCTCCTGAAGGCTGAGTTATCGCCTCATACTTAGCACAAGCTAAGCTTCCCTAGAGAAAGAGTAAAAAGCATGGTAATAGCTTCCACTTGATGGGCACTTCTGTGTGCCAGACACTTAGCTCAGCACTTCAGGTAACTCTCCCATTTACACCCACAGCACCATGGTGACTTAGGAAGGGTAAGAACAGGACACTCAGAGTGCTTAAGTAACTTGCCCGAGACCACACAGCTAGCAAGTCAGGGAGCTAGAGTTTGGACCCAGATCTCTCTGACCCCAGAGTCCACGTTCTCATCAATTACATTTTACAGTCTCTGGTGGCACACTATCCATTCAGCTCTGCCTGTTCCTTAGGAAGACTTTGTCACCTAGACGTTGGTCCCAGGGCTATGAATATGCATTTTGTTTATGAAGGCTGCTCTCACTGTTTGGGTATCTGATGTGTGCGTGTGAGTGTGTGTGTGTGCATGTGTGTGTGTGAGTGTGTGTGCGTGTGAGTGCATGTGTGCGCATGTGTGTGTGTGTGTGTGTGCACATGGGGGAGAGAGAGTGGGAGAGAGAGGGAGGATTTATTCTGCTGATTATGCCACACATTCTTTGGGGGACAGTCTGTGTGACAGAAACATGGCATGCCAATAAAGAGTGTCTTAATGGCACCGCTGGCTACAGGGACTAGAGAGTCTCGAGCTGGAGATAAAGTCAGGAGAGAAGGATTAGATCCTGTCAGGATCTCGGCCAGCGGAGAAAGGAGGTAGGCAGCCAGGGGCTCAGCTCAGCCCCCTTGTCCTTGGGAGGTGGGATGGGTGGGGTGGGGGCTTGGCCTGTCTTGGTGGCAGTGTCTGTCCCCTCCGGAGGGGACTGCTCGTCGTGTGTGGGGGTGCCTGAGCACGCACGTGAGCCTCTGTTTGCCTCTTTCTAAGAAAGCACTAATGCGATACAAAGCGCTTTCTAATCACCGCATCTAATTAGGGAAAAAAAGAGTAAATCACCAAACAAAATTAGTTTTCAGAGTCTTAATTATCACCAGAAAGAGTAATTAATAAGCGAAATAGGAAATGACCCTGCTGAGTCCCTCAGTTCTCAAAGATCTGCTTTGCTTCTCAGCACCACTTGGGTGGGGAGCATGGGGCACCCCGCAGGGGCCGTGTGGCGCTAAAGCTCTCAGAGCCCCAGTGGGCATCACAGCTTTCCTGAGGCACCACACATCCTCTCAAGTCTGCCTGCCTTTAAAACGTGGTTTGCTGAGTTTCTAGGTCATTCCTTCCAGGCTCCTTTCTTTCCCAGGCCTCGAGGCCAGGGTAAGGCAGCAGAATTAGAATAAATAGACGGACCAGCCTTCCCTTTTTTTTCTCCCCCAGTGTAACAGGCTCTGGGCCAGAAACTCTCAAACCAATTGATGATAACAAGCTCAAGTTCAATGCCATTGGCTGTCTGGTGAGACCTTCCTGGCTATACTTGTCTCTACTCCTTGGCTTGTATTTCTTTCTTTATTTATTCATTTTAATAGTAGCATCATATAAATAAAACACTATTACAAAAATGTCGCAGAAAGTTCAAAACTATTCATTATCCATTTCATACAGATTAAAATTGCCATCAAGGCTGTTTGGATTTGACTTGCGTTCTTTTCCTTCTAATGAGCCGAATAGAGAAGGAAAGGATGCTAATTCATCCTTACATCTCTATCATATCTCGACTTTTACTATATAAAGCATCAAGGTCGCATTCTGGGGAAATGTCTTTTTACCAAAGGTGCTATAATAATAATGAAGAAGCAATTTGTTTCAGCAAACTGCCTGCAGTAATGAGGCTTAATTATAACCATGTTATTAATACCGCTGCTTAAGGTAATTCACTTCTGAGCGGGGTGCAGAACAGTAAACTATAATTTAAACAAGAATCGAGACCTAATTTAAATCATCGGATCTACTGCGGAAAAAGGCAAACAGAACGACTATAATCCGCACGTGATTTAGAGCTTCCCCTTGGCACCATTTCCGGGAGACCGAGGTGACTGTCAGAGATTCGGGCCACCTGAGATCTGGGTTTTGGTCCTCCTGCTTTCTTACCAGAGGCTGTGTGAGTGATGCGGCTGAGCAGACCCGCATCCAGGCACCTGCTGCCTCTCAGCCCCCTTCCTCTTGTAGGCAGGGGAGGCTGAGAGGCCAGGAGAATTTCTTCATCGCCTCAAGGTCACCTCCACGTGCCCTTGAGCTTATCTTAGTTTGTCCCACTAATTTGCTATGAAAATGTGGAGTTTTGTGCTGGAAGGAGCCTTGTTGTCCTGTTATAACCTCTATAGAGACGATACTCACATCCAGGAAGAACAACTGTCTGTGTGTCCTCACCCGTGAACACACAGTTGACCGCCACCTACGAACCAAGGTCCCCTGCCTCTGGGCCCAGTGCTTTGGCTGCAACGTCAGGGCCATCCGAAGGTCTCAGTGAGCCTATGCTGGTCTCACATGGTACCTAAGACATCCAAGCCAGTGATTCCCAAACCTGGTGGCTCATCAGACTCTTCTGCAATGCTGGTTAGAAAACACGTTTATGAGTCCTGCCCCATCGCCTAGATTCTGCTTTCATTGGTCTGGCTTTGAGGCAGGGAATCCATCATGTATTTATCAAGAGCTTTGTTTGTTCTGATGTAGGTGGACTAAGGCAGCACCATGGCGTTTAAATGGGGTGTGTGTGTGTGTGTGTGTTTTCTTGATTACCTCTTCCGGGTTACATGTATTCATTCATCTATCCAGTATTTATAGGGCCCCAATTATATGCAAGCCACAGTTTATGCACAACAGCTCTTCCTAGTCAACTCTGATTTAATCCCTGCTGCTTTATTTTCAATGAATTTTCCGCCTCCTAATGCAGGACTGTATTCCATGTTGTTTTCAACGAAAGCAAACAGGAAATTGAGAATACACTTCAGTGTGCAGCAAATGTTATAAACGACCACAACCAACCCCATGTTTTATACCAGTGTTCTATGGAGGTTAGGTATTACTAAGGTAAAGAGCTGGTCTTACTTAGAGTCTGTACTAATGCTAGCTAATTGAGTAAGACTTAAGAATTCCTAGCAGCCAAGGCTAAGTTAATGAGGCAGTTATGAAGGCTCCATTGCTGGGAATTTACAAAGGCAGGAGAGATTTCTTGAGTCAGAGCAATGTAGACATGATTTCTAGCCCTGGATCCATCATAGAGCACAGCAGTCTCTGTATCTGGTGGGTGCGCTTTGATTGATACCAATCCCTGTCTGTCTGTCCTCCATCCAACCTCCAGATCCACCCATCTCTTCCTTGCTCTAACTGGATACAGGGAGTGGTAGTGTTGGGAGGGAATCCAGTGGCCTGAAACCCAGAACTCACCAGGGAAGATTGGCACACCTTCTCAGTTTGAGGTCTACCTAGAGAGGGTCGCTAGGAGTTGGACATGACTGAGTGACTTCACTTTCACTTTTCACTTTCATGCATTGGAGAAGGAAATGGCAACCCACTCCAGTGTTCTTGGCTGGAGAATCCCAGGGACGGGGGAGCCTGGTGGGCTCCAGTCTCTGGGGTCGCTCAGAGTTGAACACGATTGAATCGACTTAGCAGCAGCAGAGAGGGTAAAAGTGTTTGCCACTCAGTTGTGTTCAACTCTTTGGGACCCCTTGGACTGTAGCCCACCAGGCTCCTTTGCCCATGGAATTCTCCAGGCAAAAATACTGCAGTGGGTAGCCATTCCCTTCTCCAGGGGATCTTCCTGGGTCTCCTGCTTGATTTTCGACTGTCTGAGCCACCAGGGAAGCCAATGCCGAGAGAGGGCGGAGTCCCTTAGATTCCTCACCCTCAGCTCCTCCAAACCCCATGCATGGAGGCAGGTCTGAAACAAAGCTAAATGTGGAGTCAATTGGATTCAGATCCAGAACTCTCTTCTGAGAGAGTGTCCCCAGCAACCTTGGTCCTCAATTCTGGAGAACTTTTTCAAAAGGTTCACTGTTTAGTGAAATGTAAAATGAAAAGGTGAAAGGGATTTCAAATGGCTCAAAAGATGTTGCAAATCCTCCTTTATTGAGGGAGATGAAGGCTCTTGTTCTGAATTCAGCCCATCCGCTCGGGTCTCAGTTTGCCTGCCTCAGTTTGCTTGCTGCCCATCGCCCCACATGTGCCATTTCTGCCTCTTCTCAAGAAGCTTGCCACCTCTTCCCTCTGCGTCCTGCACTTTGTTTTCTCTCTTATCTTTGTTCTTTTCCAAAAGAACTTCACCTCCTGGGTTTCATCACTGGTACAGGAGCGCTACAAAGCCAAATGACACCAAATGATGTCTCCAGCTGATGGTAATGATTGGACTCCGGCTGAACCACAACAGCAGGGCTCAGAGCTGTGGGCAGAACCCAGACTGTACCAGGAGAGATGCTCCGTCTCCTCTCTGTCTCTCTGTCTTTCTCTGTCTCACACACACACATCACATCCCAAAATTTGTATCCAATCACATCTGTGTGTAATGCACACATGCAAACTCACATATATAGCATTAATGCACACACATGAACACTGGTTTGGATGAGCAGTGACATACACCCAGGTAGATACAGCTGCAGACATAGTTTCAGGCAGCAACAACCTTCCCTTTCTCTGTAATTAACCCCTCCTTTCTTCCGCCAATGCTGGTTTCACCCCACCAGTTATGCAGGCAGGTGTCTGGGGAAGCAGTCCATTTCAATCCTAGAGACACTGTGAACCCGTCCAGATAAAAATGTCTGGAGCCAAGCTGACAGCAGCGGAGGTGGGGGAGGAGAAGAAAGTTGTGATGTCTGCAGCATTTCCCTTAGAGGGGAAATAACCTCCCCACCCCCACCGCTGTTCCATTTCTCAGCAGCCCCCCGCAGGCTGTTTCATCTCATATTGTGTGAGCTCCGAGGGGGTGTCCAATTTAAGGAACAATGACTATAAAGTCATTTGAGATGTCCTGCTGAGGCTCAGTGTCTGCCTGACCTTGCTATGTACCACACCAGCTCTGAGGAGCTGACCCTCACTGTGGGCCTTGCCTGCAGCCCCCCAACCATCTCCCGCTGGTGCCCCCAGACCCCAGCCCTGTATCCCTGGAGTCGGGACTCTCAGTCTCTCTCAGAGCAGACCCTCCCCAGCTGTGGCTTTGGGATTTTGGTGGGAGACCAGGGTGGGCTTGTCTCGCACAGGGAACTGAGAGGTCTAGGTGATGATGGGCAGTGACCCCGAAGAATGTTTGGGAGCGGCAGGACCCTCTGAAGTGGATGCAGGAAGGTACCTAGAAAAATCCATCTCCTTTCTTAGTATGGCACAAAGAAGCTTGGGTCTGGAGGCTGAATGCCCTATAAACACCAGTGGCATATCGCTAGGAGCCTCAGGGCTGCTTTTTAAAAACTTGGATATTGGAACCCCCTTTTTAAAGTAATGCTGATGTAAAGTTTAAAAATAAAATTAAAAAAAAAAAAAGAAAAAAAAATAAAGTAATGCTGAATGGGTGTCACCTTCATAGGTCAGTTGGCTCATCACCTGGTCTTAAGAGAGAATTTGCCCCT
Source organism: Bos mutus (assembly GCF_027580195.1). Lineage (NCBI taxonomy): Eukaryota > Metazoa > Chordata > Mammalia > Artiodactyla > Bovidae > Bos > Bos mutus. The sequence continues at coordinate 53,124,438 of NC_091631.1, forward strand.
CGGGAGAGAGTTCCTAGGAGGGCTTGTGCTTCTGGAAAGTGCCACTTAGACTTCCTCCGTCACTGTTCTGATGACAAAAGCCTTTTTTAAAAAATATTTTTCCCAGCACTTTCACAAGCATTAGCCCATTTATTGGTACATTCATTGTACACATTTACTGAAACATGAGGCACTCCGAATCATTTTAGAATGATCTAGATAAATACAAGCTTACATGTTGACTGTCCGCAAGGTGCAAGTTGCTTTGATGGGTACTATGGGGAGTGAGGGGGGTTTTGCAGAGACAACAGAAGGCAGCCTTCAAAGTACATCCCCCGTCCCAGCCCCCGTGGGTCAGATGGCAAATGATCATGTCCATTTTGCGGATGTTTAAACTGAGGGTCAGCGAGGTTCACTGACTTGCTTCCGGTCATGAAATCAGTTAGAGGCATATCTAGAAAGTACATTCTGATTCCAATCGGATGCGCCCTCCTATTCCATCTTCTTAAATGTTGCTTTCCAGAGAGCTCTTCCTATGTCACATCTTTTCTTCCTTTTTTCTTTTCTTGGCCTCTCTGGAATAAGTGGTCTCAAGAGGAGAAACGGTCACTTTCCACATCTTTCTGAGCTCACATATATTGCTTCAGGGACAAGAAGGAAAAAGATGTCTTCCCTGTTCCTCAGGTCAGCAAGATGGAGTGGTCATACGCATTCACGGGCAGCCTCTCCAAGGCCTTTCCTTTTCTTCAGCAGAGCCCTGGGGTGGGCGAGGCAGTGGCTGAGTGTGGTATCTGCCTTACATAGCACTAAGGAAGGTCTTCCTCCAGCCCAGCCTTTCTTTGCAGACTGAAAAGATGGAGGAAGATCCCTCTCTGCCTTCTAGCTGAGAAGCCTGAAGCTTAAAGAGGTTAAAGGGCCTGCCAGAGGCCAGACGAGGTGGTAGCGGAAGGTTGGTGTAACTTGAGCTTGGGCTCTTGCCTGTCTCTGCTCTGAGGAGAGACGTGTGTGTGTGTATGTGTGTGTGTGTGTGCGCGCTTCTGTGTGTGTGTGTGTGTGTGTGTGTGTGTGTCTGCGTGTGTTTGGGGGACATGTGAAGCAGGTTCAAGTTTGGAGGGGGAGCCGTGTAGCTGCTTTCTCGTTGTACGTGTCATCTTGTCAAAAATCTGGAGGCTCTTTAGGCCCCAGGCTCCTCTCCGATGAGGTCACAGTGTCAGCCCACAAGCAGCTGGAGCGGCCACAGGAATGCTAACGGTGCTTCCCAGGTTGCTGAGAGGGGCGCTGGCCTCTGGTGCCCAGGCCCGCTGACCTGTGCCCGGCGGGCAGCCTAGCTCTCAGGAGAGCTGCTCCGGGCCAGGCCCAGAAGCTCCGGAGCCACCCTGTCACCTGCTTTCTCAGGCCCTAGTGACAGAACGGCCCCGTCTCCTGTCCTTCTGGAGCAAGGGGCAAGTTCTAGGTAGCAAGCAGGCGGAACTGGCTCTGGGTGGAGTAAACAAAAAAGGAATTTTTTTTTTGGAAGTATGTCAGGGGCTCACCAAGACTTTGGAAGGCTGCCTGACTTAGGCTGAGGAATGGCCGGCTACTAGAGTGGTCCTGGAGAGCAAAAACGAGGGGGATATTCTTGGTATTTAAGCAGGAGATGTTAAAAACAGCGGCCAGCATGTTACCCCACTGTTGGGCAAAGCTATCACAGCCTCAGCCACATTGGGTCGCCATTGCCACCGGATGGCCCTTCCTCCCTGTGCCCCCATCTCTAGGGCCCAGGGTCCTGGGGTGCCACGGTCTCTCCTTTACTCATCGAGAACCAGGGCCCAGGTGGGAGCAGGTGGCCGGTTGGGCCCAGACCACATCCCAAAGGTGGGTTTTTCGTAGTGGGAGATGGGACAGGGAGCAGGAAGACACATCCACGTGAGAGATGCGGGGATCTGGAGGTTCTTTGCTGGGAGAATGAAGGGGAGTAACAGAACTCAAAGAGGCTTAATAATGCCTTTTAAATAACTAAAAGGTGATTTTTTTTTTCTTCCTTTCTTCCTTTCAGAGAATGATGGACAAATGGCAAATGGAGACTGAAATGGGCTTACATCCCAGCAGGAGAGTGTGGATGAGATGTGTGAAGGGCTTTCCTGGTAGTGAGAGGGCTTCCGGGCCTGGGGTAGCAGACAGTAGGGTGGGGAGTGAGGCATAAAGGAAGACCCTCAGGCTGCTCGAAACTTCCAGCCCCATCCTGACCCCTTGGAGGCGTGCTTGCTCCCTGGAAGGGCCCAGGGCCGCATTCTTTCACAGAGATGCAGGGAGAGGCATAGTGATGGAGGGCAGGCGGCTAGTGGCTGAAGGAGTGAGTTCTTTGCATGCATGAATGCTGAGTTGCTTAGGTCGCATTCCACTCTGTGCAACCCCATGGACTGTAGCCCGCCAGGCTCCTCTGTCCATGGGATTCTCCAGGCAAGAATACTGGAGTGGGTTGCCATGCCCTCCTCCTAGTGAGTTCTTTATTCCTGGGATAATGTGAGAACACTCTCGGGACCTTCACCTTTAGCTCCAAGAAAATGAGACTAGGAAGAAGCTCCCAGTCTAGAAATGCGTCATTCTCTAAGTCAGAAAATGGAAGCACATCCCTAGGGTATCCACCCCAGAGTGCCTCAAGCCACCTAGAAAAGGGGCGTATCCTAGAGTCTCAGCTTTCCCCAGCAAAGGATACTCGGGGTCTCCTGTCCCTTTAAAACACTGATGCCACAGCTGGCTTGAAAATGGGGCCAGCCCAGCAGCTCTCAAAGGAGCCAGCGCAGTAAATGATGAGCAGCTCCCTTGAACTCATCTCCCCGAGCCTGGTGTTTAAAGTGAATTGAAACGAATATCTGATAAATGAATAAACCTGTAAATGGAATCAAAAACCTTATGAACCTGAAGGAGAAATAGGAGTCCCAGGTCTGTTAAGTCTAAATTGAATAAATCTGATCAACTCCCTGACAATTTCTGCCAAAGCTCTTGAAGAAGAAGGAGAAGGGGGTGAGTGGAGATCAGCAGAGGAGGGGGAAAGAGTGAGTGGGGGAGGGCAAGACAGGAATTGGTTCAGTAATTAAGCTATCACCGTGAGCCAGCAGAGGAGGCCCCAGTGGCCCCCAGTTTCACTCAGCTGGACTGGATACATAGATGACATTAGGAGGCTCTGGCATTACTGGCTGCTCCTGTGTCTGCCCCCAAGGACACCTCTGGAGAACAATTAGGCATTTGTGCAAAAGGGGGAAAAGTGAGCTCAGCCGTGTGCAGTGGGAGTCCTTGGTGCTTGAGAGTCAGTGGGGAAGCAGGTGTGGGAGGTCAGGGAGTCACATTCAGAATGAGCTCAGAACAGTGATGGAGCCAGAGAATTCCTCCTTTAGTCTCCATTGACCTCAATCACATTCTTATTATTGTATTGGGCAAGTTACTTTTGTAATGGTTTTAAAACACGGCCACAGAGTTCTTTTAACGCTCCTTCCAATGAAGGTGATGATGTCAGGGTGTGGGGAGGCTTTATGGTGTCTCTTCTTGAATAGGTGGGTTTGCAACTGCTTAGACCAAGACAGAGGGGCTTCCCTGGTGGCACAGTGGTAAAGAGTCCACCTGCCAATGTGGGAGATGTGGGTTCAATCCCTGGGTCGGGAAAATCCTCTGGAGAAAGAAATGGCAACCCACTCCAGTATTCTTACCTGGGAAATCTCATGGATAGAGGAGCCTGGTGGGCTACAGTCCGTGGGGTCGCAAAGAGTCTAATATGACTTATCAACTAAACAACAGATCAATATAGAATGGTGGCCCTGATGCTATGTTTAAGTTTGGGTCAGAAGTTTAAGATTGGGTCAGAAAAGGTCACAGAGCTTCTGCTTGATTTTCTTAGAATATTCACTTTTGGGGAAGCTAGCCACTATATAGGAAACTCAATTACCCTGAGGCTGCTGCGCTGGAGGGGTGTTTCAGCCACCGTGCAGCTGAGTTCCTGACAGTTAGCCCTGAATGCTGGCCAAGAGAATGAGTCCTCTCATCCATCCAGCCAGGTGGAGTCTTCAGATGCCTGCTAGTCCAACCCACATCTGACTGCAAGGGCCAAGACTGCCTCACCCCCAAGCCCTTCCCAGACTCCTAACCAGCAAAATTATAAGCGGCAGAAAATAATTTTATAAGTTGCTGAATTCTAGAGTAATTTGTTAATAACAAAAACATTTCCTCTCTTGGATCTTGATTTTCTTCTTTGAAATGATAGGTTAGACCAGACAATTTTTAAGTCTTTATTTTAGAAATTATAAGTAGTGGGTGAACACAGTATTTTCAAAAAGAGTTCAAATAACACAAAGGGATAAAAACAGAAATGAAACAATTTCCTTTCCTACTTTTGAATACGTCCCACCCATTGAGAAATAGCTACCTTCAATGAACTAAAGATCCTTCCAGAAGTCTTTTATGTGATCACATTGTATATAATTATATCTTTCGAAACTTACACATAGAATTATAATTTGCTTTGATCATGTACTAATACAGATTGAAGATATTTCCATATCAACATATATAAGCCTACCTCATTCTTTTTATGGCTATGCAGTATTCCATGGCATGACTGTATCAAAATGTACTTCCTCTTCTCTACTGATGGATCTTGAAGTTGTTTTATGTAGATTGGTTGGTGGTTGGTTGACTTTTGCTATCGTAATATTGCAGTGAACATTGTTATAGACTTACTTGTGCCCTCTCATACAAGTGACTTGTAGGTTAAATTCTTAGAAGAAGAATTCCTGGATCCAAGGATGTAAGCATTTAACATTTTGATAGTTGTAGTCAGAGCTGACTTTCAAAGAGGTGCCAAATTTATACTTCCACCATTGAGAGGGCTCGTTTCTTGCTACCCTCATAATCTTCTAAGTTTTGTCAACATGCTAAAAAAACAGTGTTTTATTTTTGTTTTCATACCTCAATTGTGAAGTTGAATTCTTTTATATATGTATTGATGATTTTTAATTACTTTTTAAACTTTAAACAGCTTATTTATATGCTTTGCAAATTCTACAGGTTTATTCATCTTTTTTAAGAGCTTTCTTGCATGAACTTTTTGCTGTTATCAATTACAAATGTTTTCCTATTAAACTTGTCTTTTGTATACAGGCACAAAATGTAATTTTGTGTATAAGCAATTTTATTTTTTAATGACATTAAATTTATCTTTTCAAAAAATAGCTTTTGAGTTTTGTCATGGTTTCAAAGATCTTCCCAACACCAGGATCATAAAATAAAATAATAAAATTAATTACACAGATTTTATTTCCATTTTGTTATCATTAAATTTATTGATTTGGCTTTTATATTTGATATTTTGGGGATGAAGATTAAATCTTCCTTTTACAAATTGTCAGACTTGTGATGTCCAATAGAAGCATAATGTAAACCACACATGTGATTTAAAACTTTCTGTTAGCCACATTAAAATAAGTAAAAAGAAACAAGTGGAAGTAATTATAATACCATATCTAAAATTTCAAAATGTAACTGATATAAAAATTATAAATTAGGTGTTTTACATTTCTTTTTGCATACCGAGTCTTCAAAAGCCTCCTATTTTGGACTGGCCACATTTCCAGTGCACACAGCAACATGTGGCTAGTGGCTGCCATATTGGATGTGCTGCTGCTGCTGCTGCTGCTGCTAAGTCGCTTCAGTCGTGTCCAACTCTATGCGACCCAAGAGACGGCAGCCCACCAGGCTACCCCGTCCCTGGGATTCTCCAGGCAAGAACACTGGAGTGGGTTGCCATTTCCTTCCCCAATGCATGAAAGTGAAAAGTGAAAGTGAATTCGCCCAGCCTTGTCCGACTCTTTGAGACCCCATGGACTGCAGCCTACCAGGCTCCTCTGTCCATGGGATTTTCCAGGCAAGAGTACTGGAGTGGGGTGCCATTGCCTTCTCCAATATTGGACATACTCAGTCACTAAGTTGTGTCTGGCTCTTTGTGACCCCATGGACCATAACCCACCAGGCTCCTCTGTCCATGGGATCTTCCAGCTCAGAGCTCTGGAGTGGGTTGCCATTTCCTCTTCTAGCCCATATTGGACAGTACAGTGTTAGATGGTAACCCCAGTAACTTCAAGTCCATTCCTCCCCGCATTGGTTTGAAATGTCCCCTCTAAAAGAGGCTAAGTGGATTTTTTGTATTTAGGCCTATTTAGGGGCTCTATTCTTTCCCACTGAACTGTCTCTCTCTTTGAACAAGAATAATGGTCTATTTTAATTATAGTAGGGTTAAAATATTTTCAGTACCTCCTAGAGCAGTTCTTCTCTCTCATTCTTTTTGTTTAGTTTTTGTGGCTCTTCCGGTTTTGTTCTTTCTCTAGACAGACATTGAAAATGTTAGTTGCTCAGTCATGTCCAACTCTTTGAGACCCCATGAACTGTAGCCCACCAGGCTCCTCTGTCCATGACATTCTCCAGGCAAGACTAGTAGAGTGGGTGGCTGTTCCCTTCTCCAGGGGATCTTCCTGACCCACAAATCAAACCAGGTCTCCTACATTGCAGGCAGATTCTTTATTGTCTGAGCCACCAGAGAAGTCCCATATAGACATTAACACCCAATATTAGATATTATCTAATACTGTAATATATGTACCATATTGTGTATACTGTCTCTATTATTTATACTAGGTACATGGTTCTGTAATATAGACAATACATAATATTAGATATTGTTACCTATTAGATATTATTGTACACCTAATGTACATCTAATTAGGTGTACATTAATAGCTAACACTATATTATTTTGAATAGCAAACAAGCTCTATTATTGGTATTGACTGGGATCACAATGGATTCCAGAGCCAGAAAATAGATTTCTAAGGGCCCTTCTAGGATTTCTAGGTGGAGCTGGTGATAAAGAACCCACCTGCCAATTCAGGAGATGTAAAGAGACTCTGGTTCAATCCCTGATTCAGGAAGATTCCCTGGAGGAGGGCATGACAACCCACTTCAGTATTCTTTCCTGGAGAATCCTATGGACAGAGGAGCCTGGTGGGCTACGGTCCATAGGGCCACACAGAGTTGTATGACTGAAGCGACTTAGCATGCACGCACAAGGGCCTTTCTACTCTAAATGTCAGTGGCCCCACTTTGGTGCATCAAGGAAAGCAGGGGCTGGTGACACACATCCTGTGTGGCTGGGGTGGTGGCTCCTTTGTGCAGTGAGGGAGCTGTGTCCCCACCAGCTGTGTGACTCCTGCATGTGTGCTGTCAGATCTGTGTGAAGGAAATACTCCACGACAATAGTTCAGAAAGACCGACATGCCGGAATTGCTGGGGAAGCCAGCTGGCAGTAGGCAGTGTGCCTGCTCCTTGGGGAGAGCTGTCTTGGAAAATGAATAAGAGGAGAGCTGGAAGGAAGAAAGGAGAATGAGGGATAAGATGGGGGGCATGGGCAGGGGAGAAAAAGCAGGGAGGAGAAAGGAAGATAAGGGAGTGGGGTAGGGGAGGGAGGGAGGTAGAGAGGTACAGAAGGTACTCAGTAGGACAGAGGGCCCTGAAAGATACCAGGGAGGAGAGAGTGCTGCTGAGTGAGGGAGGAGATTCAAGGGCCCAAGAGAACCTGATGGGGTGGTGGGCAAGGGCTGAGGGTGGAAGCACCTGGGCGTTCTCATCGCCACCACCTCTTGCCAAGACAGCACCATGGCCATGGCAGGGAGGAGTCTCTAAAGCATGGAAAGGAGGGCTCTCATCTACAGAAGTTGGGGTGTCCTTGGGGACAGGATTCAGGGTGTCTGGGGAAGCTCTGGCACAGCCTTGCTTGCTTGAGTCCATTGTGCCTGGGGAATAGGAGTAGGAGCCCAACGGATGAGAAGTTCCAGCTTTCAGTGATCTTGGTTGGTGTGCAGAATCTTTGCCTTTGAGACTGGATGGTCCTGGGTGAGAGAAACGAGGATATGAAGACATAGAGCTGCCCTCACACTGAGAAGGAAGAGAGGACGGCTCATCAAAGGCGCAGTCCCTTTTTTTTTTTTCTTTTTTTTTTAAATTTTATTTTATTTTTAAACTTTACATAATTGTATTAGTTTTGCCAAATATCAAAATGAATCCGCCACAGGTATACATGTGTTCCCCATCCTGAACCCTCCTCCCTCCTCCCTCCCCATACCATCCCTCTTGGTCGTCCCAGTGCACTAGCCCCAAGCATCCAGTATCGTGTATCAAACCTGGACTGGCAACTCGTTTCTTACATGATATTTTACATGTTTCAATGTCATTCTCCCAAATCTTCCCACCCTCTCCCTCTCCCACAGAGTCCATAAGACTGTTCTATACATCAGTGTCTCTTTTGCTGTCTCGTACACCGGGTTATTGTTACCATCTTCCTAAATTCCATATATATGCGTTAGTATACTGTATTTATGTTTTTCCTTCTGGCTTACTTCACTCTGTATAATAGGCTCCAGTTTCATCCACCTCATTAGAACTGATTCAAATGTATTCTTTTTAATGGCTGAGTAATACTCCATTGTGTATATGTACCACAGCTTTCTTATCCATTCATCTGCTGATGGACATCTAGGTTGCTTCCATGTCCTGGCTATTATAAACAGTGCTGCAATGAACATTGGGGTACACGTGTCTCTTTCCCTTCTGGTTTCCTCAGTGTGTATGCCCAGCAGTGGGATTGCTGGATCATAAGGCAGTTCTATTTCCAGTTTTTTAAGGAATCTCCACACTGTTCTCCATAGTGGCTGTACTAGTTTGCATTCCCACCAACAGTGTAAGAGGGTTCCCTTTTCTCCACACCCTCTCCAGCATTTATTATTTGTAGACTTTTGGATCGCAACCATTCTGACTGGCGTGAAATGGTACCTCATAGTGGTTTTGATTTGCATTTCTCTGATAATGAGTGATGTTGAGCATCTTTTCATGTGTTTGTTAGCCATCTGTATGTCTTCTTTGGAGAAATGTCTATTTAGTTCTTTGGCCCATTTTTTGATTGGGTCGTTTATTTTTCTGGAGTTGAGCTGTAGGAGTTGCTTGTATATTTTTGAGATCAGTTGTTTGTCAGTTGCTTCATTTGCTATTATTTTCTCCCATTCTGAAGGCTGTCTTTTCACCTTGCTAATAGTTTCCTTTGATGTGCAGAAGCTTTTAAGGTTAATTAGGTCCCATTTGTTTATTTTTGCTTTTATTTCCAATATTCTGGGAGGTGGGTCATAGAGGATCCTGCTGTGATGTATGTCAGAGAGTGTTTTGCCTATGTTCTCCTCTAGGAGTTTTATAGTTTCTGGTCTTACATTTAGGTCTTTAATCCATTTTGAGTTTATTTTTGTGTATGGTGTTAGAAAGTGGTCTAGTTTCATTCTTTTACAAGTGGTTGACCAGTTTTCCCAGCACCACTTGTTAAAGAGATTGTCTTTAATCCATTGTATATTCTTGCCTCCTTTGTCAAAGATAAGGTGTCCATATGTGCGTGGATTTATCTCTGGGCTTTCTATTTTATTCCATTGATCTATATTTCTGTCTTTGTGCCAGTACCATACTGTCTTGATAACTGTGGCTTTGTAGTAGAGCCTGAAGTCAGGTAGGTTGATTCCTCCAGTTCCATTCTTCTTTCTCAAGATCGCTTTGGCTATTCGAGTTTTTTTGTTTTCCATACAAATTGTGAAATTATTTGTTCTAGCTCTGTGAAGAATACTGTTGGTAGCTTGATAGGGATTGAGTTGAATCTATAAATTGCTTTGGGTAGTATACTCATTTTCACTATATTGATTCTTCCAATCCATGAACATGGTATATTTCTCCATCTATTAGTGTCCTCTTTGATTTCTTTCACCAGTGTTTTATAGTTTTCTATATATAGGTCTTTAGTTTCTTTAGGTAGATATATTCCTAAGTATTTTATTCTTTCCGTTGCAATGGTGAATGGAATTGTTTCCTTAATTTCTCTCTCTGTTTTCTCATTATTAGTGTATAGGAATGCAAGGGATTTCTGTGTGTTGATTTTATATCCTGCAACTTTACTATAGTCATTGATTATTTCTAGTAATTTTCTGGTGGAATCTTTAGGGTTTTCCATGTACAGGATCATGTCATCTGCAAATAGTGAGAGTTTTACTTCTTCTTTTCCAATTTGGATTCCTTTTATTTCTTTTTCTGCTCTGATTGCTGTGGCCAAAACTTCCAAAACTATGTTGAATAGTAATGGTGAAAGTGGGCACCCTTGTCTTGTTCCTGACTTTAGAGGAAATGCTTTCAATTTTTCACCATTGAGGATAATGTTTGCTGTGGGTTTGTCATATATAGCTTTTATTATGTTGAGGTATGTTCCTTCTATTCCTGCTTTCTGGAGAGTTTTTATCATAAATGGATGTTGAATTTTGTCAAAGGCTTTCTCTGCATCTATTGAGATAATCATATGGTTTTTATTTTTCAATTTGTTAATGTGGTGTATTACATTGATTGATTTGCGGATATTGAAGAATCCTTGCATCCCTGGGATAAAGCCCACTTGATCATGGTGTATGATCTTTTAATGTGTTGTTGGATTCTGATTGCTAGAATTTTGTTAAGGATTTTTGCATCTATGTTCATCAGTGATATTGGCCTGTAGTTTTTTTTTTTTGGCATCTTTGTCAGGTTTTGGTATTAGGGTGATGGTGGCCTCATAGAATGAGTTTGAAGTTTACCTTCCTCTGCAATTTTGGAAGAGTTTGAGCAGGATAGGTGTCAGCTCTTCTCTAAATTTTTGGTAGAATTCAGCTGAAGCCGTCTGGACCTGGGCTTTTGTTTGCTGGAAGATTTTTGATTACAGTTTCAATTTCCATGCTTGTGATGGGTCTGTTAAGATTTTCTATTTCTTCCTGGTCGAGTTTTGGAAAGTTGTACTTTTCTAAGAATTTGTCCATTTCTTCCACGTTGTCCATTTTATTGGCATATAATTGTTGATAGTAGTCTCTTATGATCCTTTGTATTTCTGTGTTGTCTGTTGTGATCTCTCCACTTTTGTTTCTAATTTTGTTGATTTGATTTTTCTCCCTTTGTTTCTTGATGAGTCTGGCTAATGGTTTGTCGATTTTATTTATCCTTTCAAAGAACCAGCTTTTGGTTTTGTTGATTTTTGCTATGGTCTCTTTTGTTACTTTTGCATTTATTTCTGCTCTAATTTTTAAGATTTCTTTCCTTCTACTAACCCTGGGGTTCTTCATTTCTTCCTTTTCTAGTTGCTTTAGGTGTAGAGTTAGGTTATTTATTTGACTTTTTTCTTGTTTCTTGAGGTGTGCCTGTATTGCTATGAACTTTCCCCTTAGGACTGCTTTTACTGTGTCCCACAGATTTTGGGTTGTTGTGTTTTCATTTTCATTCGTTTCTATGCAAATTTTGATTTCTTTTTTTGATTTCTTCTGTGATTTGTTGGTTATTCAGCAGCGTGTTGTTCAGCCTCCATATGTTGGAATTTTTAATAGTTTTTCTCCTGTAATTGAGATCTAATCTTACTGCATTGTGGTCAGAAAAAATGCTTGGGACGATTTCTATTTTTTTGAATTTACCAAGGCTAGCTTTATGGCCCAGGATGTGATCGATCCTGGAGAAGGTTCCATGTGCGCTTGAGAAAAAGGTGAAATTCATTGTTTTGGGATGAAATGTCCTATAGACATCAATTAGGTCTAACTGGTCTATTGTATCGTTTAAAGTTTGTGTTTCCTTGTTAATTTTCTGTTTAGTTGATTTATCCATAGGTGTAAGTGGGGTATTAAAGTCTCCCACTATTATTGTGTTATTGTTAATTTCTCCTTTCATACTTGTTAGCATTTGTCTTACGTACTGTGGTGCTCCCGTGTTGGGTGCATATATATTTATAATTGTTATATCTTCTTCTTGGATTGATCCTTTGATCATTATGTAGTGACCTTCTTTGTCTCTTTTCACAGCCTTTGTTTTAAAGTCTATTTTATCTGATATGAGTATTGCTACTCCTGCTTTCTTTTGGTCCCTATTTGCATGGAAAATCTTTTTCCAGCCTTTCACTTTCAGTCTGTATGTGTCCCCTGTTTTGAGGTGGGTCTCTTGTAGACAACATATGTAGGGGTCTTGTTTTTGTATCCATTCAGCCAGTCTTTGTCTTTTGGTTGGGGCATTCAACACATTTACATTTAAGGTAATTACTGATAAGTATGATCCCGTTGCCATTTACTTTATTGTTTTGGGTTCGAGTTTATACACTGTTTTTGTGTTTCCTGTCTAGAGAATATCCTTTAGTATTTGTTGGAGAGCTGGTTTGGTGGTGCAGAATTCTCTCAGCTTTTGCTTGTCTGAAAAGCTTTTGATTTCTCCTTCATACTTGAATGAGATCCTTGCTGGGTACAATAATCTGGGCTGTAGGTTATTTTCTTTCATCATTTTAAGTATGTCTTGTCATTCCCTCCTGGCTTGAAGAGTTTCTATTGAAAGATCAGCTGTTATCCTTATGGGAATTCCCTTGTGTGTTATTTGTTGTTTTTCCCTTGCTGCTTTTAGTATTTGTTCTTTGTGTTTGATCTTTGTTAATTTGATTAATATGTGTCTTGGGGTGTTTCTCCTTGGGTTTATCCTGTTTGGGACTCTCTCGGTTTCTTGGACTTGTGTGATTATTTCCTTCCCCATTTTAGGGAAGTTTTCCACTATTATCTCCTCAAGTATTTTCTCATGGTCTTTCTTTTTGTCTTCTTCTTCTGGAATCCCTATGATTCGAATGTTGTAGTGTTTAATATTGTCCTGGAGGTCTCTGAGATTGTCCTCATTTCTTTTAATTCGTTTTTCTTTTATCCTCTCTGATTCATTTATTTCTACCATTCTATCTTCTAATTCACTAATCCTATCTTCTGCCTCTGTTAATCTATTTGTCGCCTCCAGAGTGTTTTTAATTTCATTTATTGCATTATTCATTATATATTGACTCTTTTTTATTTCTTTTAGGTCCTTGTTAAACCTTTCTTGCATCTTCTCAATCCTTGTCTCCAGGCTATTTATCTGTGATTCCATTTTAGTTTCAAGATTTTGGATCAATTTCACTGTCATTATTTGGAATTCTTTATCAGGTAGATTCCCTATCTCTTCCTCTTTTGTTTGGTTTGGTGGGCATTTATCCTGTTCCTTTATCTGCTGAGTATTCCTCTGTCTCTTCATCTTGTTTAAATTGCTGAGTTTGGGGTGTCCTTTCTGTATTCTGGCAGTTTGTGGAGTTCTCTTTATTGTGGCATTTCCTCACTGTGTGTGGGTTTGTACAGGTGGCTTGTCGAGGTTTCCTGGTTAGGGAAGCTTGTGTCGGTGTTCTGGTGGGTGGAGCTGTATTTCTTCTCTCTGGAGTGCAATGAAATGTCCAGTAATGAGTTATGAGATGTCTATAGTTTTGGGGTGACTTTGGGCAGCCTGTATCTTGAAGCTCAGGGCTGTGTTCCTTTGTTGCTGGAGAATTTGCTTGGTATGTCTTGCCCTGGAACTTATTGGCCCTTGTGTGGTGAGTAACCACAGGGTTTTGGTCTATTGCCTGTAGCTTCCAAGGCGTTTCCCTCTGTTATATCTTCTTCTGTTTGCTAGTCTCTTCAGTATCTGGTTTCCGCCCTGACACAAAGGGGACGGTGGAGGACACTTTTTTTTTTTTTTTAGGCTTACTTGTTCAGTCGTTCTGAGGGGAGGGAGGGAGGAATGCTGCAAACAAAAAACACTGGCGTGGGCTCGCAGTGCCTCAGCCACCCTGGGTCTGCCCCTGCTCACGGCGCGTGTAGCCACCCTGCCCACACTGCTCGGGCTCTAGGTTGTTCCGCCGGGAGAGGGAGGAGCCAAGATGGCGGAGGAGTAGGACGGGGAGAACACTTTCTCCCCCACAAATTAATCAAAAGAGCATTTAAACGTCCAGTAAATTCCACAAAACAACTTCTGAATGCCGGCAGAGGACATCAGGCACCCAGAAAAGCAACCCAACTCTTTGAAAGGAGTTAGGAAAAAATATTAAAGACAAAAAAAGAGACAAAAGAGGGAGGGATGGAGTTCCGTCCCGGGAAGGGAATCTTAAAAAGAGAGAAGTTTCCAAACACCAGAAAACCTTCTCACTGCCGAATCTGTGCCGAGCTTTGGAAGCACAGAGGGCAACATAACAGGGAGAAAAAATAAATAAACAATTAAAACTCGCAGATTGAGAGCCTTACGGTAACTCCCCCAGCGGAGAAGCAGCGCAGACGCCTGCATCCGCCATTAGCAAGCGGGGGCTGGGCAGGGAGGCGCGGCAAGGGCTGCATCACTGAGAGTAAGAATCTGGCCTGAATACCCTGAGCACTATCTGAGCGAAATAATTTGGGCTAGCAAACCAGACTGTGGGATATCTACCACGCGAAAAGCCAGCCCTAACCTAAGACCGCCAGGCCTGCCCACAGAACAAAGGACTGAACAGAGATAGCCGGCTGCAGACCTTCCCCCTCCAGTGACAGGCAGCCAGAGCCGGAAGGGGGCAATCGCAGCCCCAGAGAGACATTATCTATAAAACTGTAAGCAGGCTTCTTTGTTAACTAAAACTTCTTGGGGGTCGGGACGGTCAACATCTGCCTGAGAAGGTGCGCCGGTTTTACACCCAGATAACCGAGTGGCGGGGAGGCGATAAGTTGCAGCATTGGCGCTCGCCAAACACCTCATTACCTGAGCTGCTCGGACCTGGGAAGAGCACAAAATGCAGGCCCAACTGAGTCTGCGCCTCTGAGGACTACCCAAGTGCCTGAACCTGAGCGGCTTGGACCTGGGAGGTGCACGCAGTCCCTTGATGACACGCGATCTGACCATCTTGCAGTTTACAGACAATGGAATGCCCTCAGGCACCTTTCAGGAGAAGGAGAATGACCACCATCACATAACCCTCTGGACTCAAGGGTCACCTCTCCCACTGTGACCCTCACCCAAACCAGCAGTATGGAGGGACAGATGGATCGTCTGCACATTGCATGCAGGACATCTGAGCACAGAGTTCTAATTCCACTGGATTACAGGGCCACTTAGTGAGCCAGCAATGGGGTTGAATGGCCAGAAACCTGGCCATTGACATCCCAGCTGAATGCCCTTGCCAGGGACTTTCTTGTTCCTCCTCTGTCTTTAGAAGCAGAAAACGGAATGTCAGGCATTGACTCTGAGCCACTGGATTTTCAAGGAGTCACAGGGTCACACTGAGACGGAAACAAAGGGGAAAACAACCCATCTTCCCAGCTTCCAGGAGATGCACAGCCTGTCTCCACAGACTGCTTGCGCCTCATCACAAGGGCGACAAAATGCTATTTTCCTTTCAGCGGTGTGCACAGGTGCCAATCCAAATGAATATTATTCACACACTTCTGTCCAAACACTGTGAAGTCTTCAAAGGTTGATTAAACCTCTGACATTGTTGCTTTATTTCTCCTGCACTTCTTGCCAGGTGAAGACCTCCCTCCTATGACCTCACCCCTCCTATTCCTCTGTCCTTCTCCCTGTACCACCTTCCCCCACGTGAATCCAGGTATCCCAGGAGAGGATGCCATCTGGTCTCCCTGGGAGGGGGCATGGCACGGACCACGGCTCGGCTTTGGTTTGCTGATGACTCAGAGAGCAACGAGCAGCCAGGGCACCTTGTGTGTGATGGGGGCTGGTGGTGGGGGCACTTAAGGGTGGGGAAAGGGGGAGATTCGACTTTGATTACCCAGCAAAAATCCATTTCCTGCTTGTAATGACTGGCCAGTGCATATTGGAAATCACAGCCTCCCTGCTCGGCTCTCCCCGTGTCATTAGTCCCCAGTGGAGTGGTGTCTCATTGGAAATCACACCTGGTGAAATGAAGCGTGATGTGCAGCTCTCAAGACCTGCCTTTGCTTCGCAGCCTCACAGTGCCCGGCCCTGCCCAAGGTTTCCCTGGATAACCCAAGAGACCCAGTAATGGTGGATCCTTCTTTAAGCGTCCTTAGTCTTACCTATCATCAGAGGTGGGGTGTGGAAGAAATCTTCAAGCATCTCTGTACCACCTGTAGAGCTTCACAGAGTGCCTGATACCCTGGAAAGCCCCATGAATAAGTCAGATCAGGACAATGACAACTTAAAAGATCGAAGGGCCTTCCAAAGGCCACAGAGCCTTTCCAAGCGGTCCTTGTTTTGCTGACCTTAGCATCCATTCGCTTTTTCTTTTTTTCGTAACAGAATCCCAAGTGTCTTTAGAGGAACCACGTTTCCTACCCCAGTTGAGCGCTTTGGATAGGCACCTCTCCATACCCTCCATCCCACCTTCAGCGGTGGGCATATGACCAAATGCTGGTCAATCAACGTTGACTGTACTGATCGGTCCAAGGATTAGTATGGTAACTCAAGTGTGATGCTGAGATTATTGATTGAGGAAGAGGCATTCTGTTTACTTGGTGCTGCTAAATTGATTAAGGTAAGACTGGGGCCACACTTGACTATTTTGATACCACATGGAGTGACCACATTAGTGGCTAATGAAGCGTGAAGTATAGTGGAAACATATATACAATCACCCCGTTTACAACAAATGCTTTCCTACGATGCTCTGAGGGGTAAAGGATGTACCTTTTAATAAACGGTGCTGGGTTAATTGGATATCATATGGAAAAAAATGAACCTTGATCTCCACCTTATGCCATTCACAATAAATTAATGCATGAAGGACCATAGGTCTAAATATGAAAGCTGAAACAATCAAGTTTCTATAGAAAAACAAAGGAGAACATATTCAAGCCTTTGAGAGAGGCAGAATATTCTTCAACAGGCTATACACACACATCGCCCCCAAAAATTAAACATCAAAATGAATGTTAAATCAGACTTTATTAAAGTTAAGAATGTCTATTCATATAAAGACACTATTATGAGAGAAAAAAAAGCAAGCCAAAGACTAGGACAAAATATTTGAAACTCATATATCAGAAAAAGAATTACAATATTCAGAATATATAAAGAATTCCTACAAACAAGTAAGCAAAAGACACATAATCCAATTAAAAAATGCTCCTGGGGGTGTAAATTGAGATAACTGCTCCAGAAACCTATTCTGAAGGGTCTATTAAAACTAAACATGCTGCTGCTGCTAAGTCGCTTCAGTCGTATACGACTCTGCACGACCCCATAGACAGCAGCCTACCAGGCTCCTCCATCCATGGGATTCTCCAGGCAAGAATACTGGAGTGGGGTGCCATTTCCTTCTCCAATGCATGAAAGTGAAAGCTGAAAGTGAAGTCGCTCAGTCGTGTCCGACTCTTAGAGACCCCATGGGCTGCAGCCTACCAAGCTCCTCCGTCCATGGGACTCTCCAGGCAAGAGTACTGGAGTGGGGTGCCATTGCCTTCTCCGAAAACTAAACATACATATGCTCTATTTTCTGGAAACTCTTTTTCTGAGTATATACACCCAACAGAATTGAGTGTTTCTGTTTGCCAAAAGATGTATATAAAAATATACATAGCAGCTTTATTCATAGTGGCCAATCTATATGTTTATCATAAACAACATAAACAACATAACATAACATAAACATAACATAACATAAACATAAACATAAACAACAATCTATATGTTTATCAACAATAATTTGTGATATATTCATATAATAAAATACTGCGGAGTGATGAAAAAGAACAAGCTCTATCACACACAAGAAGCACAAATTCAGCAAGTATAATCCTGATGGGGTAAAGTGAGCCACTCAAGAATACCTGCTGTATGATTTGATTTATACAAAAGCAAGATAGGAAAGCCTAGACTGTGGTGATAGAAGTCTAGCACTGAAGCTACTCTTAAGGTGTTATTGATCACAGTGGTGCAAAAGAGAGCTTCACAGGGTGCTGGAAATTCTACATCTTGATTTGGGTGGTAATTTTGTATGTAGAAATTTACTGATGTGTACACTTGAGGTCTGTACACTTTACTGTATGTAAGCTATACCTCAATTTTAATAAAAAAAAAAGGACTAGTGAATAAAAGGGAAAGAATGACTCTTGTGATACCATCTGAGCATCTGGATCCAGCCATGCCTGAAGATAAACACTCCTGGACCTCTTAGGAGCCAATTAATTCCCTTTTATTTGAGCTTAAACGAGTTTATGCTAGGTTTTCTCTCTTGCTACCACAAGTGTCTTCATAACTGCCACCCCTTTGTGTTCACGCCAGAATATTCCTCCTTCAGCCTGAGTAGATGGGGGAAGTCCTACACCTCACGGGTTCCCAGGCGAGCAAATTCCTCCATCTACTTCTTGCTCTACTTGAGCATGCCTTTGAGCAGGACTTCAACATCTTTGTGCCTCAGTTGCCTCATTTGTAAAATCAATCTGGTAGTAATACCTACCTCATACAACAAACCATGTCCCTATATGAGTCTCATGCATGTATGCTAAGTCGCTTCAGTCATGTCAGACTCTTTGGAACCCTACGGACTGTAGCCTCCCAGGCTCCTCTGTACATGGTATTCTCCAGGCAAGAATACTTGCCCTGCTCCAAGAGATTCCCCTGACCCAGGGATCAAACCCGCATCTCTATGTCTCCTGCAATGGCAGGCAGGTTCTTTACCACTAGCACCACCTGGGCTCACAAATATTTTATTCCTTCTGGTCCTCATTTGATTAATGTTTATAATTAGGATTGCCATGGGAGCAAGGATTGTGTCTGATTTTCTCCTTACCATCTCTCTAGTGTCAGGACCACCCCTTAGGTGTATAAACTCCAGGGGAAAAAAACTGGGGGTGGGGCCTTTGTGTATAATGATCAATTTAAGTCACATGTGGTCATTGGATCAAGCAGAATCATACTTGATCCAATGACCAACCCTGCTGTGGTGACAGATATGGCATTGAAAGATGAACCCCCCAGGTTGGTAGGTGTCTAATATGTTATAGGAGAAGAAGGGAGAAATAGCTCCAGAAGGAATGAAGAAATTGAGTCAAAGAGGAAACAACACCAAGTTGTGAATGTGTCTGGTGGTGAAAGTGAAGTCCAATGCTGTAAAGAACTATATTGCATAGGAACCTGGAATGTTAGGTTCGTGAATCAAGGTAAATTGGAGGTGGTCAAACAGGAGATGGCAAGAGTGAACATCAACATTCTAGGAATCAGTGAACTAAAATGGACAAGAATGGGTAAATTTAATTCAGATGACCATTGTATCTACTACTGTGGGCAAGAATCCTTTACAAGAAATGGAATAGCCCTCATAGTCAACAAAAGAGTCTGAAATGCAGAACTTGGGTGCAATCTCAAAGATGACAGAATGATTTTGGTTCATTTCCAAGGCAAACCATTCAATATCAGAGGAATCCAAGTCTATGCCTCAACCACAAATGCCAAAGAAGCTGAAGTTGAAGAGTTCTATGAAGACCTACAAGACCTTCTAGAACTAACACCAAAAAAGATGTCCTTTTCATCATATGGGACTGGAATGCAAAATAGGAAGTCAAGAGATACCTGGAATAACAGGCAAGTTTGGCTTAGAGTACAAAATGAAGCAGGACAAAGGCTAACAGAGTATTGCCAAGAAAACACACTGGTCATAGCAAATACCCTCTTCCAACAACACAAGAGCCAACTCTACACATGGACATCACCAGATGGTCAATACTGAAATCAGATTGATTGTATTGTTTGTAGCCAAAGATGGAGAAGCTCTTTACAGTCAGCAAGAACAAAACCCAAAGCTAACCATGGCTCAGATCATGAACTCCTTATTGCAAAATTCAGACTTAAATTGAAGAAAGGGAAAACCACTAGGCCATTCAGGTATGACCTAAATCAAATCCCTTAAGATTATACAGTGGAAGTGACAAATAGATTCGAGGGATTAGATCTGATTGACAAAGTCCCTGAAGAACTATGGATGGAGGTTCGTAGCATTGCATAGGAGGTGGTAATCAAAATCATCCACCCAAAAAATAAATGCTAAACAGTAAAATGGTTGTCTATGGAGGCCTTACAAATAGCTGAGAAAAGAGAAAGGCAAAGGAGAAAAGGAAAGTTATACCTATCTGAATGCAGAGTTCCACAGAATAACAAGGAGAAATAAGAAAGACTTACTCAGTGAGCAATGCAAAGAAATAGAGGCAAACAATAGAATGGGAAAGACTAGAGATGTCTTCAATAAAATTAGAGAAACCAAGGGAACATTTCATGCAAAGATAGGCTCAATAAAGGGCAGAAAGGATATGGGTCTAACAGAAGCAGAAGACACTAAGAAGAGGTGGCAAGAATACACAAAAGAGCTAAGCAAAAAAAGACCTTAATGACCCAGACAACCACGATGGTGTGTTCACCCACCTAGAACCAGACATGGTGGAGTGTGAAGTCAAGAGAGCCTTAATTAGGTAGCACCAGGATGAACAAAGCTAGCAGAGGTGATGGAATTCCAGCTGAGCTATTTCAAATCCTAAACAATGATGCTTGGACAGGGAGGCCTGGTGCCGCAAAGTCGGACATGACTGAGGGACTGAACTGAACTGAACTGAAACAATGATGCTGTTAAAGTGCTGCATGCAACATGCCAGCAAATTTGGAAAACTCAGCAGTGGCCACAGGATCGGAAAAGGTCAGTTTTCGTTCCAACCCCCAAAAAGGACAATGTCAAAGAATGTTCAAACTGCTGCACAATTGCACTCATCTCACAAGCTAGGAAAGTGATGCTCAAAATCCTTCAGTCTAGACTTTAGCAGTATATGACAATTTCCAGATGTATAAGCAGGATTTAGAAAAGGCAGAGGAACCAGAGATCAAATTGTTAACATCTGTTGAATGACAGAAAAAGCTAGAAAATTCCAGAAAAACATCTACTTTTGCTTCATTGACGATACTAAAGCCTTTGTGTAGATCACAACAAGCTGTGGAAAATTCTTAAAGAGATAGGAATACCAGACCACCTTACCTGCCTCCTGCAAAACTTGTATGCAGGTCAAGAAGAACAGTTAGAACTGGACATGGAACAATGGACTGCTTCCAAATTGGGAAAGGAGTACCTCAAGGCTATATTGTCACCCTGCTTATTTAACTTATATGCTGAGTACATCATGAAAAATGTGGGGCTGGGTGAAGCACAAGCTGGAATCAAGATTGCAGGGAGAAACATCAATAATGTCAGATATGTAAGTGACATCACCTTTATGGTAGAAAGCAAAGAGGAATTAAAGAGCCTCTTGAAGGTGAAAGAGGAGAGTGAAAAAGCTGGCTTAAAACTCAACATTCAAAAAACTAAGATCATGGCATCTGATCTCACCACTTCATGACAAATAGATGGGGAAACAATGGAAACAGAGACAGATTTTTTTTCTTAGGCTCCATAATCACTGTGGAATGGTGACTGCAGCCATGAAATTAAAAGAGGCTTGCTCCTTAAAATAAAAGCTACGGCCAACCTAGACAGCATATTAAAAGCAGAGACATTACTTTGCCAACAAAGGTCCATCTAATCAAAGCTATGGTTTTGCTAGTAGTCATGTATGGACATGAGAGCTGGATAGTTAAAAAGGCTGAGAGTTGAAGAATTGATGTCTTTGAACTGTGGTGCTGGAGAAGACCCTTGAGAGTCCCTCAGACAGCAAGGAGATCAAACCACTCAATCCTAAAGAAAATCAACCCTTAATAGTCACTGGAAGGACTGATGCTGAAGCTCCAATTCTTTGGCCAACTGATGCAATGAGCTGACTCATTGGAAAAGACCCTGATTCTGGGAAAGATTGAAGGCAGAAGGAGAAGGGGATGACAGAGGATGAAATGGTTGGATGGCGTCACAGACTCAGTACATGTGAGTTTAAGCAAACTCTGGGAGATGATGAATGACAGGGAAGCTTGGTGTTCATGGATTCACAGAGTCAGGCACGACTGAGGGACCGAACAACAACAACAAGTGACCTGCTTGCCAATCCACATTCCTGGAGGAGATTCCATAGATGACTCGCCTCAGAGCATCTGGTCAACCCCGTGTGTGTGTGTGTGTGTGTGTGTGTGTGTGTGTGTGTGTGTGTGTGTGTGTGTGTTGAGGGAGAGGAGGTGAGGTAAAGAGTCTGGGGACTTCCTGAGGGGAGAATCAGGGATGGAGCTCTTGAAGGGCTCATGGTTCCCCACCTGCCAGCATTGCCAGTTCAGCAGGTACCAGGCACCAGAAAGAGACATAGAAAATTCACAGGAATATGCTCCAGAGCATGGAGTCAGGAGGTACCAGTCTTTTTTTGCCCAAGTCTCAGGTCAGGACTGCCCAATACAGCATCTGGCCCATGAGAGGTTCTCAATTCATGTTTGTTTGAATAAATGAGTGACTGAAAGGCTTCATGAGGCTTATATAACACACAGTAAGTGGTCAGTGGTGTGGGGTGGTTTCATTCTTATTCCTGAGAGGCAGAAACCATGCCCATCCCCCTTGCTTTCATGCCCCCAAAAGCAAAGGAGTCAAGTGATGGGGTCTTGTGACCATGGATCAAGTGGGTCAGCTTCTCCCAGGGTCAGGCTTGGGAACAGTCCCATTGTGGTCCTGTCATGGAGGATGGATTCCTAAGGAGAAACAAAAGGGCCTGGAAATCAGGCCAGGGAAAAAAAAAAAAAAAAAACTCTTTTAGGGTTATTTAATTGGTCACCTCGTTAGCAGCCCATCTGCAGCCTGATTCTAGGAAGTGGGGGGTGAGGGAAGGGAAGGGGCCACCCTAGCCAAGACTGGCCTCCCAGACTCAATAATAAGGACGGAGCAATTACCGGGACTTGCAGAGCCAATTCCAGTTAGGACTGCACCAGGCCGGGCTTTGTCCTACGGATGAGGAAAAGGTCAGCGTGCTCCGTGGGAGGAGAAGAAAGAGCCCTTCACAGCAAAAGAGCCTGCTCAAGGGAGGGAGACAGAGAAAAGGAGGGCTCTGCAGAGGTGAAAAACTAAAGAAAGAATGACATTTGGAAATTCCCTGGAATAAGGGGAGGAAGATAATGAAATAAAAATTACAAGGGAGAAGGAACCAGTGAACAAAACAGAAGAGACTGAGGCGGAGCTTTCTGGGGGCTCAGGGCTGGGCTGGGAAGAAGCTGGCAGGACACCCTTGCAGGGGCCACCTGTGCTGGTCACCAGCCTGCTCTCAGCCTCCGTTGCCCCATCTGTAAATGGAAGGGCTCTGCAGATCTGACACCCTGTCTCTGAGTCTATGTTTGCACAGGTGTGGGAAGATATTGTTATGAGGATCCATTGAGGGCAATCAGGACCCTGTCCCAAGGCCACACTATTATTCCTTGGCTGTTCCTTCATTGTCTCTTCAGCCCTTCCCTTCCCTGATTGCTGTTCAGGATTGCTGATTTCTGCCATCCCCTCTGAGACAATCTGGGGCATAAATAGTTCAGTTCAGTTCAGTCGCTCAGTCGTGTCCAACTCTTTGCAACCCCATGAATAGCAGCACACCAGGCCTCCCTGTCCCTCACCAACTCCCGGAGTTCACTCAGACTCACTTCCATCGAGTCGGTGATGCCATCCAGCCATCTCATCCTCTGTCGTCCCCTTCTCCTCCTGCCCTCAATCCCTCCCAGCATCAGGGTCTTTTCCAATGAGTCAAGTCTTCACATGAGGTGGCCAAAGTACTGGAGTTTCAGCTTCAGCATCATTGCTTCCAAAGAACACCCAGGGCTGATCTCCTTTAGAATGGACTGGTTGGATCTCTTTGCAGTCCAAGGGACTCTCAAGAGTCTTCTCCAACACCACAGTTCAAAAGCATCAATTTTTCGGTGCTCAGCTTTCTTCACAGTCCAACTCTCACATCCATACATGACCACTGGAAAAACCATAGCCTTGACTAGACGGACCTTTGTTGGCAAAGTAATGTCTCTGCTTTTCAATATGCTATCTAGGTTGTTCATAACTTTCCTTCCAGGAGTAAGTGTCTTTTAATTTCATGGCTGCAATCACCATCTGCTTCCCAAACATCCCTCCACATGTCCCACCTCTTGGACTGAGGTGGAGCTGATGTCAAAACCTTGGTCTCTGTATGCTGGTGCCAAATTGAATCTTGGAGACAGAGTTTTGGGTGAAGTAGAAAAGAATAGCTTTATTGCTTTGCCCAGCCAAGGAGGGCACAGTGGGCTTGCACCTCAAAAACTGTGTGGCCCAACTCAGGAGGGTTTGGGGAGGAGTCTTATAGCAATGATTCAAGGGTGGAGTTGCTGATAAGGATCAGGGTGTGTAGGGCCTGCAGGTGGTCTCCTGATGAGCTTCTCCGGGTTAGCAAACTGTGACCTTCTTTGGAAAGAATACTAACATCTTCCATTTGTTAGGGTTTTTCATTCTATAAAAGAGCTCAAAGATACTGCTATGGTCATTCCTTAAGAGGAATCAAGACCCTGTCCCAAGGCCACACTACTCTTCCTTGGCTGCTCCCCCTTTGTCTCTGCATCCCCTCCCTTCCCTGATTAGCAAGTATTTGAAAGGTTTCTGTGCCCAGAAGCCCCACAGGGTCCTCTTCCGTTTCAGAGCTGCATGGCTAGATTTGGCCAATGAGCTGTGAGCAGCTGGTGGGTCATTTCAAAGCTGAAGTGTAGAAGAGATGATGAATGACCTTCCAGTTGTCGCCTCCCTGACACAAAAATTCCGAAGCCTGGGTCCCTGAGTCACTAAGTGGAATAGAGGCCCCAGTTGACCCACGTGGGATGGATAAGAGATGTTTTGTTTTGGCGGTGTCAACTTAAAAAAAAACGTTCACAACCTGAAAGTTGAGAGCTATTCAGTGAGAAGTTTTAGGACTTCAAGCCTGGGAGGCAGCAACTCAAATAACCCTGAGAGAACTGCTCTGAGGAGCCAAGGGGGAGTTTTGCAACAAAGAGCAGGTAGTCAAAACATCAAAAGTTTACTGGTAATTAAAGAAAACCAGATATCCCAAGTTAAGGAATTTAGCACTTTCCTATGTATGGGAAGATGTAAGAGTCTGGGCTCACTGAAATCATTCCTTTGATATGCACCTTAGTAATCTAGACCAAATCCTGTGTTTTTACACCTTGAGTTTCCTCAGGGCTCACTGGCTTTTGTTGGAGGGCTTCAATCACAGATGACTGTGACATCTTCTGTTTACTGATACGCCAGAAAATATTCCATTTCTCTGTAGCTTTTTTTTTTTTTTCTCAGTGCTTGTTTTAATTCGGAATTGTAAACCATGTAAACATAACCTAGTCTGTTCTGACTTGTGAACTGACTAAGTTTAGACCCTGAAAGAAAGAAAGTGAAAGTCACTCAATTTTGTCTGACTCTTTGCAACTCCATGGACTATACAGCTCATGGAATTCTCCTGGCCAGAATACTGGAGTGGGTAGCCTTTGCCTTTTCCAGCAGATCTTCCCAACCCAGGGATTGAACCCACGTCTCCCTCACTGCAGGTGGATTCTTTACCAGCTGAGCCACCAGGGAAGCCCATAGTGTATTCTGACGTGTGAACAAAGTTTAGACCCCTGTGGAAGTGAAAGTGTTAGTCACGCCAGTCATATCCGACTATTTGCAACCCCATGGACTGTGGTCCACCAGGTTCCTCTGTCCGTAGAATTCTCCAGGCAAGAATACTGGAGTGGGTTGTACTGGAGTGAGTCGCCATTCCCTTCTCCAGGAAATCTTCCCAACCCAGGAACTGAACCCAAGTCTCCTACATTGCAGGCAGATTCTTTACCATCTGAGCCAGCAGGGAAGCCCAATTGTAACAGCTTCCTTAAAGGGCGCTTGCGTCACCAGAGTCACCCTTTCTGGCTCAGTTTCCTCATTACTACTGGTAGACTGATCCCGTATGTACATCCTGATTCACATGTCCTTGGTGGTTCTCCAGTGCCTGCTGATGGGTGAAAAGAAAACTCCTTTCAGTACTGCTTAAAGATCTTTCAAGTTCATGTTTAAGGCCTGCACTGAGAGTCATTTATTTGGCAGTGAAAGAGAAAGAGAAGCAGAGGTGAGGGTCGCAAGTCACCCTATTTGCACCCTCAACTCAGAGGCTGAGGTGTGGGTTTCCCAGGTGGGGCTAGTGGTAAAGAACACACCTGCCAATGCAGGAGCCATAAGAGATGCAGGTTTGATCCCTGGGTCTGGAAGATACCTTGGAGGAGGGCATGGCAACCCGCTCCAGTATTCTTACCTGGAGAACCCCATGGACAGAGGAGTCCTGGTGGTGGTCCATAGGGTCACAAAGAGGCAGACACGACTGAAGCGACTTAGCACCCTTGCAGGGGCTGAGGTAGAGACATGACAAGCAGGTCCTGTGTCTTAAATAGACATGGTCTCAATGGGACCTGACTGTCTATGCAGTTACTGAGATTCCCTCTCTGCTTTCTCTTCATCCAGGCATACTTGTCCAAAAAATCTCCATCCACTGAGATGAGAGGATGTTTCTCTACTGGGTCAGTTGGAACCTGATGAGCTGAAAGAAATGAAGTTAGCAACCACGTGAGATCTGCTAGTGGATCAGCCCCCTGGACCTGAGCCCCTTGGTATGGGGGGGCCTGTCTTTTCTCATTGAGAAGTGAATATCTTTCTTCACAGTGTGTCGTCTGCTCTCCTAGGACTAAACCTGCAGGAACTGAAGGGAACCCATAATATCAGCATGCTCCCTTCAGAAATGCATCAGAATATCATGGGCCTGGGATTCCTGACTGGGTAGAATTGAAACTATTTACTTTAACGATTAAACCCATGTGCTGGGACTTGAACCCAGCCAAAACCCAGTTTGGGATTCGAACCCATGTGGCTGGAACTTGAACTCACGTGGTTAGGACTTAAACCCAGCCAAAACGCATGGTACCTTGTTTCAGGACCTAATGGAGCGCAGGTTCTTGATGTCTCACTGCAGAAAGAATTAAAGTGATAGGTAAGAAGAGGATTTATTCAGATTCAGAGAGAAGCAAACTCCACAGACACACTATAGGTCATCACAGAGGGTGAGTGTGGCCATGAAATGGGGCATGGTTAGTTTTTACAGGCTGAGTAATTTCATATGCTAATGAGTGGGAGGATTATTCCAACTACGTTTGGGAAGGGGTGGAGATTTCCAGGACTTGGGCCACCACGCAAATTGGTCTTTTGACAGTGCCTTGGAACTTTCATGGCATCTCTTGGTATGTCATTTAGTTAGGTAATTGAGGATCAAGGTCTAATCAAGATCGACTTGTCTGTCATCTTCAGTTCAGTTCAATTCAGTTCAATCGCTCAGTCGTGTCCAACTCTTTGCGACCCCATGGGCTGCAGCATGCCCAGCTTCCTTGTCCATCACCAACTCCTGGAGCTCACTCAAACTCATGTCCATTGAGTCAATGATGCCATCCAATCATCTCATCCTCTGTCATTCCCTTCTCCTCCTGCCTTCAATCTTCCCCAGCATCAGGATCTTTTCCAATGAGTCAGTTCTTTGCATCAGGTGGCCAAAGTATTGGAGCTTCAGCTTCAGCATCAGTCCTTGCAATGAATATTCAGGACTGATTTCCTTTAGGATGGCGTGCTTTGATCTCCTTGCTGTCCAAGGGACTCTCAAGAGTCTTCTCCAACACCACAGTTTAAAAGCATCAATTCTTTGATTCTCAGGTTCCTTTATAGTCCAACTCACACATCCATAATGTTTACTGGAAAAATCATAGCTTTGACTAGATGGACCTTTGTTGGCAAAGTAATGTCTCTGCTTTTTAATATGCTGTCTAGGTTTGTCATAGCTGTTCTTCCAAGGAGTAAACTTCTTTTAATTCCATGGCTGAAGTCACGATCTGCAGTGATTTTGGAGCCCAAGGAAAAAAAAGTCTGTCACTGTTTTCATTGTTTCCCCACCTATTTGCCATGAACTGATGGGACCGGATGTCGTGATCTTAGTTTTTTGAATATTGAGTTTTAAGCCAGCTTTTTTGACTCTCTTTTTTCACTTTCATAAAGAGGCTCTTCAGTTCTTCCTCACTTTCTGCCATAAGGGTGGTGTCATCTGCGTATCTGAGGTTATTGATATTTCTCCCGGCAATCTTGTTTCCAGCTTGTGCTTCATCCAGCCCGGCATTTTGCATAATGTACTCTGCATACAGGGCTTCCCTGGTGGCTCAGACGGTAAAGTGTCTGACTGCAATGCGGGAGACCCGGGTTCAATCCCTGGGTCGGGAATACCCCTTGGAGGAAGAAATGGCAACCCACTCCAGTACTCTTGCCTGGAGAATTCTATGGACAGAGGAGCCTGGTGGGCTACAGTCCATGGGGTCACAAAGAGTCAGACACGACTGAGTAACTTCACTTCACTTCACTTTGCATATAAGTTAAGTAAGCAGGGTGACAATATACAGCCTTGATGTACTCCCTTCCCAATTTGGAACCAGTCCATTGTTTCATGTCCAGTTCTAACTGTTGCTTCTCTTGGCCTGCATAAAGATTTCTCAGGAGGCAGGTAAAGTGGTCTGGTATTCCCACCTCTTGAAGAATTTTCCACAGTTTGTTGTGATCCACACAGTCAAAGGCTCTGGGTAGTCAATAAAGCAGAAGTAGACATTTTTCTGAAACTCTCTTCCTTTTTCTATGATCCAACAGATGTTGGCAATTTGATGTCTGGTTCCTCTGCCTTTTGTAAATCCAGCTTGAACATCTGGAAATTCTCGTTTCACATACTAATGAAGCCTGGCTTGGAGAATTTGAGCATTACTTTCCTAGCATGTGAGATGAGTGCAATTGTGTAGTAGTTTGAACCTTCTTTGGCATTGTGTTTCTTTGGGATTGGAATGGAAACTGACATTTCCAGTCCTGTGTCCACTGCTGAGTTTTCCAAATTTGCTGACATATTGAGTACAACACTTTCACAGCATCATCTGTCAGGATTTGAAATAGCTCAATTCATCACCTCCTCTAGCTTTGTTCATCATGATGCTACCTAAGGCCCACTTGACTTCACATTACAGGTTGTCTGGCTCTAGGTGAGTGATCACACCATTGTGGTTATTTGGGTCATTAAAATCTTTTTTTGTATAGTTCTGTGTATTTTTGCCATCTCTTCTTAATATCTTCTGCTTCTGTTAGATCCATATTTTTTCTGTCCTTTATTGTGCCCATCTTTGCATGAAATATTCCCTTGGTATATTTTCTTGAAAAGATCTCTAGTCTTTCCCATTCTATTGTTTTCCTCTATTTCTTTGCATTGACTGCTGAGAAAGGCTTTCTTATCTCTCCTTGCTACTCTTTGGAACTCTGCATTCCTTTTCTCCTTTGCCTTTTTCTTCTCTTCTTTTCTCAGCTATTTGTAAGGCCTCCTCAGGCAACCATTTTGCCTTTTAGCATTTCTTTTTTGGGTGGATGGTTTTGATCACCACCTCCTTTACAATGTCATGAACCTCCATCCATGGTTCTTCAGGCACTCTGTCTATCAGATCTAATCCTTTGAATCTATTAGTCACTTCCACTGTATAATCTTAAGGGATTTGATTTAGGTCATACCTGAATGGCCTAGTGGTTTTCCCTACTTTCTTCAATTTAAGTCTGAATTTTGCAATAAGGAGTTCATGATCAAGCCACAGTCAGCTCCCGGTCTTGTTTTTGCTGACAGTAGAGGGCTTCTCCATCTTCAGCTGCAGAGAATATAATCAATCTGATTTTGTTATTGACCATCTGGTGTAGAGTTGTCCATGTGTAGAGTTGGCGCTTGTGTTGTTGGAAGAGGGTGTTTGCTATGACCAGTGTGTTCTCTTGACAAAACTCTGTTAGCGTTTGCCCTGCTTCATTTTGTACTCAAGGCCAAACTTGACTGTTACTTCAAGCGTGTCTTGACCTCCTACTTTTGCATTCCAGTCCCCTATAATGAAAAGGACATCTTTTTTTTTTTTAAGTGTTAGTTCTAGAAGGTCTTGTAGGTCTTCATAAAACTGTTCAACCTCAGCTTCTTTGGCATTAGTTGTTGGGGCATAGACTTAGATTACTGTGATATTGAATGGTTTGCCTTGGAAACAAACAGAGATCATTCTGTCCTTTTTGAGATTGCACCCAAGTACTGCATTTCATACTCTTTTATTGACTGTGAGGGCTATTCCATTTCCTCTAAGGGATTTTTGCCCAGTAGTAGATACAATAGTAATCTGAATTAAATTCGCCCATTCCAGTCCATTTTAATTCACTGATCCCTAAAATGTCGATGTTCACTCTGCCATCTCCTGTTTGACCACTTCCACTTTACCTTGATTCATGGATCTAACATTCCAGGTTCCTATGCAATATTGTTCTTTACAATATCGGGCTTTACTTCTATCACCAGTCACATCCACAATTGGGCATTGTTTTCACTTTGGCTCCATCCTTTCATTCTTTCTGAAGTTATTTCTCCACTATTCTCCAATAGCCTATTGTCACCTACTGACCTGAGGAGTTCATCTTTCAGTGTCATATCTTTTTGCCTTTTCATACTGTTCATGAGGTTCTCAAGGCAAGAATACTGGAGTGGTTTATGATTCCTTTCTCCAGGGGACCACATTTCATCAGAATTCTCCACTATGACCTGTCTGTCTTGGGTGGCCCTACATGGCATGACTTATAGTTTCACTGTTAGACAAATCTGTGGTCCATGTGATCAGTTTGATTAGTTTTCTGTGACTGTGGTTTTCATTCTGTCTACCGTCTGATGGGTAAGGATAAGAGGCTTATGGAAGCTTCCTGGAGGGAAAGACTGACTCTGGGGGAAACTGGGTCTTGTTCTGGTGGGTGGGGCCATGCTCAAGTGAAAGTGAAGTTGCTCAGTCGTGTCCAACTCTTTGCGACCCCATGGACTGTAGCTCACCAAGCTCCTCCAACCATGGAATTTTCTAGGCAAGAGTACTGGAGTGGGTTGCCATTTTCTTCTCCAGGGGATCTTCCCGACCCAGGGATTGAACCTGGGTCTCCCTCATTGTGGGCAGAAGCTTTACCATCTGAGCCACCAGGGAATCCTCAGTAAATCTTTAATCCAGTTATCTGTTGATGTGTTCCCTCCCTGTTGTGTGACCTGAAACCAAACTACGGTAGGGGTAATGAAGATAATGGCAATATCCTTCAAGAGGACTTGTGCGTGCACCCTTGTATTCAGTGCCTCTGACCCTGCAGCAGGCCACTGTCAACTCACACCTCCACTGGAGACTCCTAGACACTCACAGGCAAGTCTGGCTCAGTCTCTTGTGGGGTCACTGCTCCTTTCTCCTGGGTCCTGGTGCACACAGGTTTTGTTTGTGCCCTCCAACATGCTGTTTCCACAGTCATGTGTAAGCTCTGTAATCAAATCCCACTGGCCTCCAAAGTCAAATTCCCTGGGAGTTCTCAGTCCCTTTGCCAGATCCCAAGGTTGGGAAATCTGTTGTGGGTCCTAGAACTTTCTTAACAGTACGAAAATTTATTTGGTATAATTGATCTGCAGTTTGTGGGTCGTCTGCTTGGCGGCTCTATGGTGGGATTAATGGTGACCTCCTCCAAGAGGGCGTATGCCACAGGCTGCATGTCCCAGGTTTGCTGCAGCCAGAGCCCCTGACCCTGCAGCAGGCCACTGCTGACCCGTGCCTCTGCAGGAGACACTCAAACACTCAAAGGCTCAGTCTCTGTGGGGTCTCTGGGTCCTGGTGTGCACAAGGTTTTTTTTTGAGTCCTCCTAGCAAGGGCTCAGGCAAAAGATGGCTGCCATCTTGGACACATTTGATTCTAATCAGTTTCTGTTGTGTCCTTGGACTATGTCATTCTTTCAAAAGTTGTACCCTAGCCCTTTCCCTTCTGTTACAGAATGATTCCCTCTGATATTTCCATCCAGCCCAGGAAGCCCAGGAAGAGGATCGGGCTCCCATTGTCTCACCCTCCCTTTTGCTGGAAAGAAGCAAGATTTCAACAATAGATAAGGATCTTCCCACATAGAGTCCACAGGTGAAGGGGGACACTTTTCTCCTGACCCCTCCTCTGTCTTTGTCTTATGAATATGTGCCCTTGTCTCCCAAGAACCTTCCCGAGGGATTATGAGTAGGTGAGTGGGGATGGGCACTGAGGGAGTTTCTCTCTTGAAAGCAGGAGCATAGAGGCTCCAGTGGGTGAAGCTAGGATGTCAGCCTATCTTCTCTCCCCTCCCTTAGCCCTTCTGCTTTCATTTCCAGAATTCCTCCTCTACTCTTCTGACCAGCGCAGTCTGTTCCTAGACTCTGAGCACTGCTCCAGGATTTTTTTCCTTTTTTTTTGCCTTGCTCTCCTCAGCCCTTGTCACCCACAGCAATGAGTATTCATTATTTAAACAACCCATGCCTCTGAAGTCTTATTTATCCAACATCTTTCCACAGCATATGTCAAAATTTGCAGTAAGTGCATTCATCCCATAATAAACATTTGGCTTTGCTGGTCTACCGGCGGCAGGGCTAATTAGGGAGAGCGATTCCCTTGTTATCTGAAGGGAGGTCAGATATAGCAATTAGCATCCTTGCAGAGCTTTCATAATTGTGACTTTGAGGCTAGGCCCTTTGGTGCCAGGTGGGGAAGAGAAGTTGGCAGAGAGGAAAGGGGAGGCTTCCCTAGCAAGTTCTGGAAAACCAAAGCTGAGCTTTGAAAAGAAGCCTGACTATTTGGTTTCCTGGACTCCTATGTTTCTGCCTGAAGTCTGAGCTCTCTGCTTGCCTCTCCCCTTCCAAACGGTGCCCAGATCTGAGATTATTCCCTCTCTAACACACATCCATCTACCCAATTCTGTCTGTGGACATTCAAGAGGACACTTCCACTTGAAAATCTTGTTATTGCTTCAAGTTGAAAGCATATGAACCAAATGGGCATAACTAGCAATCAGCACATTAGGATTTGAGAGGAGCTTAAAGGTCATATGGTCCATCTCTCGTCCCTTCCTCTCCATTGTCTTCAGGGAGCCTCCAAGAAGCTCTTCAGCTTTGGTGAGATATCTCTGACCTCCTTTCCTTGGGGAGGGGAGAGTTGAGTGAGTGCTCCAGCCTGGGTTGGCATTCTCTGGAAGCAAGACTGAGCCATGGGCATGGTCGGGATGCTGCATATGCCATCCTTGGACAATGCAAACTTGGAGACAAAGAGGTCCAAAGGGTTAGGTAGAAGAAAACATGTAGAGAGCCAGGCCCAGGTCTGAAGCAGAGGTGATGAGAGGGAGCAGGCAGGAGCAATGGGAACCAAGAGGACTGCATCATAAGGATCCCCGTGACCGTACTCGGGTTCAATAATTCACCGGAAAAACTCACAGAACTCAGCAAGACTGTTAAACTAACAGTTACAGCTTATTACAGAAAAGGGACACAGCACAATCAGCAGCAGGGAACAGTACACAGGCAGGGCCAGGACAGTTCCAGCTGTGAGCTTCCAGATGTCCTCTCCCAGGGGAGTCATCAGACAGTGCCCATTCACCCCAGCAACCTTGTGTGGCAGCCAGGGGAGCCAGGGGAGATTGCCTGAGTACCCTTGGGTCTAGTTTGTGCTGGGCATCATCCTAGTTTGTACATGGATGCATGGAGAACTGGTATGATGGACCTTAGTTTCCAGCCACCCCAGAGGTCACACTGATGCTGAATAGCCCAAGACCTCCCAGTGAAGGACACTCCTATCAGGCAGATATTCCAAAGGGTAAGAGATTACCTTCCAGCAGTTGGGCAAGAGTTAAACATTTATTAGGGCAAAGTTAGTCCTTGCGCACCTGGAAAGATACCGGAGAAGATGCTGAGGATGTATTATGAGAGCAGGTGACTCCAGACAGCATGGGGGTCTAGGCCTGCCTGTGAGGAAACCAACCCCCTCTCCACCCCTCATTTCCTCATAGAAAATACCAGCATCTGAGCCTAGAAACAGCTTGGAGTGACCTCTCTTCCTGGGGATGGGCTGATCTCCACAGAGGAAGTCTGAGGGAGGAAGCTGAATATGGTTTGAGAGTGTACACACATCCAGGTGAGGAGTGATGGGATAAAGAGCTTGGAGCTGGTCAAATATGTATCCCCAGAGAATGGGGTTTTGCTGTTTTGACAGTCAGCAAGTGCATCAAGATTCCAGAAATCATGAGAATCTGGGTGTTAAAATCTGTCTCTACCCCTCCTAGCTTTGTTGCTTGGGTGAATTACATGAACTCTTTGAGACTTGGCTATCTCACCTGTCAAATGAGGATGACTCCCATGTCACCTGGCTGCAGTGAGGCTTGCATGAGATGAACATGATATCAATGATAACTATCTGTATCCTCACCATCATCCCCCCCAGTGAAGCAGAGTTCATCTTTAGAAGCTCTTGGTCTCTATAATAAAGTTCTTCTTTATGTTGAGATGAAAACTGTTTTTGTTTTAAAACAACTTCTTTGTTACACTGGCCCCACTATCTTCTATTTCTCTCAGTGGCATCTCTACTTTTTTTTTTTTTTCAAGACTATCAACTATTCATTCATTTATTCCTTCATTTATTCATTCAATACATGCTTATTGATATTTGTCTGTTGATATTGATGTTGAATGACATACTATGGAGAGAAGGAAAAATAAGACACTCCTCACCCTCACCCACTCCAGTGTTCTTTCTTGGAGAATTCCACAGACAGAGGAGCCTGGCAGGCTATAGTCCATGGGGTCACAAAGAGTCAGACATGACTGAGTGACTAACACTTTCACCCTCTAAGGACTTATGTTTAAGTGAGACAGCAAGCAACTATCTAAAGCAAACACTTAAAATGTTTTTTTGGCAAATGTACTGAGTACTTGGGGTATAAAAGAAGCAGTGATCTGTTTTATGTACTCTGTTACCTCCCAAATGCACTTTCTCACTCACCTTTATTCCCCTCTTGGGATAACTCACAAACTCTCTCTCTCTTTTCCCCCTATTCTTGTTGCTATGGGTTCAAGGATTGTAAATAAATTTAATCTCAGGCTGGAATTCACAGTGCCTGCTAGTGACATCCTCAAGGGCTGTGTTGAGAGGGATTCTAGGCTGTATCTCGGCCAGTGAGACTGGATAAGACCATCTATCTAAAGAGAATTTGACAGCTGTGATTATAGTGTAAGCTGACCTTCTATCATTGGCGCATGCTCAAGCCTCAGATCAGACTGTCCCCCTCTCTACCTGCAAGTCCCTTCATGCCACTCCCTTTTTCTGATTCCCTATTGGGAACACCAAAGCTCACAGTGGTCTCTCTCTTCCCAGAATCATGCCTATTGCATGATTCACTCTCTCATGTCTGGTAGGATGTGTTCACTTTGTGTAAAATAGTACTTAAGCACGAATTTTACATCTTTATCCATCTCCACCCAGGCTAGTACCAGTCTCGGCTCATGACTGGTGCTAGATTGATAGACAGACGATCCATTCCAGGGGATTCTGAAGGGCTCTAGCAAACCTTCTCGGTTAGAAATGCCCTAGCCATGCTGCCTCTAGATGAGGCACTTGCGCAAAACTCTGCAAAGAAACACATGTGGTGCTAAGTGATTTGCCTGCTCCCTGCAGTTCTGCTACTTTTGCTTGGCCTTTCCTTTCAGTAACACCTCTCTGCTTCTTCCTTGCATACAATCCAAGACAAAATTTCTAAGTGGACCTGGGAGCACTCCCAGCCTAGCTAGAGCCAGGGGGATTGGAGTAGAGTTAAGCTGGTATGTGAACTGTGTTAAAACTGCCTTCAGAATGATGGTAGCTCAGAAAGAAGTGTCTCTGAAGAGAGGGAAGCTTGGGAATCTCTGGCAGGGAGCTCTGTGGAGAAGCCAATGGCAGAGAATTTGAAAGCTGTATCATTCTACAGATCTGACCTTCTATGGTCTGAGTATAAGAGGACTGAAAATTTTCATGGGACAGGGAAATTTGAAGCCTGGGGAAGAGCCCATGAAAAGCTGATCTTGATGAGTGAGAGGGTGGTGACCCATTTCCTAGGAAAGCTGGCAGGAATAAAAATGTCTAGGGGGTCCTAGCTATTAACAGCTAGAAATAGGGTGCTCAGATAAAGTGAACCCAACATTTTTGAAGGTTGGCATTCAGGAAACGTTCAATGAGCAGGGTTCAAGGATGCATATGGGAAGAGTTATTGAAGGGGCACCTATACATCATTCATTTCTTCAACAACATGCTCTTTACAGCAACTGTGTGCCAAAAACAGTATCAGGCACCAGGGACGCGAAGAGAAAAAAGCCATAGTCTTTGTTGAGGAGGCCGTGGGATCCATCCAGGCCTCTGAAGCATAGCAAACAGGCCAGGAGAAAAAGCAACGAGCTTGGAGAGGTCAGCTGGAGGCAGATGACGAAGTACTTTGAACATTCTGGAGAATTTAGTCTTTATCCAGTGGGAAATGGGGCAGCCCTCAGGGCATTTAAGCTAGGGGAGGACTTGTGTGTTTAGAAAGGCTATGATGGCAGCAGCATGGAGTGAGACTTGCAAGAGAAGGAGTTGAAGTCAAGAGAGCCAAAGAGCAGAGAAGAGGAGTTCCAAAGACTCTGGAGTCAGACTGGATTTGAGGAATACATAGAAAGCTATCCTTGACAAGGAACCAGGGGCAGTGACCAAAACCTTTCAGTCTGGGGATGGTATTGGAAGCTGGCTTCCCTGGTGGCGCAGAGGTTAAAGCGTCTGCCTGCAATGTGGGAGACTTGAGCTAACCAAGAAGATTGTGATCCAAAATACCACGATAAAAGAGGAGCAAATTCACTCAGCTACTGGAAAATTCACTCTTATGTGTTGCCAGTACAGACTCTGGGGTCAGGTAAACACATAACTTGATGTTTGTTCAGTTGCTCAGTCATGTCTGTTTGCGACCCGATGGACTGCAGCACTCCAGGCTTCCCTGTCCTTCATTATCTCCTAGAATTTGCTCAAACTCATGTCCATCGAGTCATCTTGGATGATGGATGATGCCATCCAACCAGCTCATCCTCTGTCATCCCCTTCTCTTCCTGCCTTCAGTCTTTACCGTCATCACAGTCTTTTCTAATGAGTCAGCTCTTTGCATCAGGTGGCCAAAGTATTGAAGTTTCTGCTTCAACATCAGTCCTTCCAATGAATATTCAGAGTTGATTTCCTGTAGGATTGACCGGTTTGATCTCCTTGCTGTCTGAGGGACTCTCAAGCGCCTTCTCCAGTACCACAGTTCAAAGTATCTGTTCTTTGGAGCTCAGCCTTCTTTTTGGTCTAACTCTCACATCCATACATCACTACTGGAAAAACCAAAGCTTTGACTAGACAGACCTTTGTTGGCAAAGTGAT
This sequence comes from Bos mutus, assembly GCF_027580195.1. NCBI lineage: Eukaryota > Metazoa > Chordata > Mammalia > Artiodactyla > Bovidae > Bos > Bos mutus. Next base: position 53,161,531 of record NC_091631.1, read on the forward strand.
GTATCAGTTGTGCAAATTTGATGTGTAACTCAATTCCTTTATCTTTAAGATGAGCTCAAATTGTACCCACCTCATGGTGGTTCGGGGGTGGGGAGGTGGGTGAAAAGAAATAATACATTGGGTTGACCAAAAAATTTTTTGAGATTTTCCATAAGATGTTACAGAAAAACCTGAATGAACTTTTTGATCAACTAATACATGCAGCACTAAGCATAATGCCCAGAATGGAACAAGTTCTCAATAGGTGTTATCTATCGGGTGTGTTATTAGGGATTAGGCATGTGTGCTCAGTCGTGTCCAACTCTTTGCAACCTCATGGACTGTAACCAGCCAGGCTCCTCTGTCCATGGAGTTTTCCAGTCAAGAATACTGGAGTGGGCTACCATTTCCTTCTCCAGGGAATCTTCCTGACCCAGGGATCAAACCCATGTCTCTTGCGTCTCCTGCATTGGCAGGCAGATTCTTTACCAGCTAAATGACTGGGAATGACAGTAACCATAACACTTACTGTTGTGGAGTATCCTTTTTCTCAGAAGACTAAAGAAGAAAAGGGAGAATTTAGGGAGTACAGGTGGGCGGCAGCCATACATTCTCCAATGAGATCTGAATCACAGGGGCTCTTGCATTGTGAACTTCCAAATGTTTTAAAATTTTTCTGATGACATTAGCAATGGTATTAATGAATGCTGGTGGTGGTGGTTTAGTTGCTAAGTTGGGTCCAACTCTTGTGACCCTATGGACTATAGTCCATCAGGCTCTATCCATAGGATTTCCCAGACAAGAATACTGGAGTGGGTTGCCATTTCAGTCTCTAGTGGATCTTTCTGACCCAGGGATCGAACTGTTGCATTGCAGTCTGATTTACTGACTGAGCCACCAGGGAAGTCCTATATTAATGAATAAGACTTTCCAAAATTGTGTAATGAAAGGTATGGACATTTACAAGATCTGAATAACTCAGTGAACCAATATTTCCAAATGATCAATGCATGATGTCTATTCAAATTGTAAGATAGAACAATGGATTTTAATATAACAGAGGGTGGAAAGTTTTCTATTTCAAACTGCAATTAACTTTTAAGAAAATACTGTTTGTTGAGTTCTGATATAATTCCAAGGATATCCACAGTCACCAGAAAGGCTAACAAAATATTCCTCCCATTTCCAATTACATATCTGTGTGAAGCCATAATTTCTTCATATATTTTAACAAAACAATATGTCACACTAGGATGTATTCAGAAGCAGACAAGAGAATCCAGCTGACTTTGAATTTGCCTGACATTAAAGAGACTTATGAAAATATAAAACAATGCCACTGGTCTCATTAATTTTGTTTTGGAAAAAATTTTTAATAAAATACATTATTTATGTTCACATGTAATGGTTTATTATTGTACATTTAAATGAATTAGTAAACATTCAAGATTTTTCTAGAGTATAAATAATTTCTAGTGTAGTAAATATCAATAGATATAAAAACATAAACATAAAGAGGTCTTAAGATAAAAAATCTGCTGCTCTAGATTAGAGTAACTTTCCTTCCAGATGTGAAGTCCATGGTCTTGAAAGTGAAGAACAGGTTAGATCTTGTGTCATATTAGCCATGAGTTTAAAACATCATAAATATTTGGATCCAGATCCCTAAACAGGCTTCAGAAAGAAGCAGAGAAATGTCTTCTGTTTCATTTCTTATAGTACAGTCCAGCTGACCAAAATTCCCTGGAATCTTGCCTCTGTTAATGTTTTCATGTGCTTGTGCCTTTGCTGAACCTTAGCACTTACAGTGGAGAAGTTCACGTTGTTTTGAAGAACTCTGACCTGAGAGGAAGTTTTAGATACAAAACCCCTTGTATGAAGGGGTTTTGGTAGAACTGGAGGAGCCATTCTAATGAAACCCCATGTGTGCATCAGGGCAAACTCCTGCTTGGTATATATTTCCACCTTCATCACTCTGGGCTTTCTACCTACTGAGCAGAGTCTGATGATGATGATCCGTAATGTCTTCTGTTTTAAAAGGTTTCACCTTCCACTAACTGAACGTAGTATCTATGTATCTTATCTGATTTCTTCTCACTAGACTTTGGGGAGGATTCAAGAGATACCCTTGAAGCCAGAGTAATGAATGGAGACCTGGTTACTCAGAACATTCAGACAGGGGGCTCACCACTTGAGCTTCCAGGAGCTTTCAGAAAGAATGGAGCAATCCTAATGCAAACTCGTTGAATGGGAGGACCTGAAGTATAGAAGCAGGGTATCTCATCTTTCCTGACCATAACAAGGGGAAGGCATTGACCTCGGGAGGGGTCCTGTGATACTCGTAAAACTTGTTTTAAGGGCACCATGTTGAGCACTGTCGGAGCTGTTCAAAGTCCTGCTCCCATGATGGTGTAGGCATCATGACATTATCAAAATCTCCTAAGATTCTGTAGACTAGATGAGTTGGGGTCTTTCCTGCCTCAACACTAGAGCTATGAAAAAAGAAAGGTATAGAGAAGGGTACCCAAGAATCTGCAAGAAGGGGTCCCACTTACACTCTGAGGAGGGAACAGTTTCCTGCACTCGTACATCACCCAAACCACAGACACACTCCAGTGAGCCTTGGTGGGCAATTTCCCGGAAAGTAGTCCCACCCTCCGCTTTCCATCCTAGGTCTCAAGTTGCTGGTGTGCTCTGCCAAAGGAGACTCTGGGTTGACCAGCTCAGCAGAGAGAAGGACAGAAGGAGACGCCTCCGCAGTCACCTCTGAGATAAAAAGAACAAAATAAGAGAGAGGGGAAAAAGAGAGAAAGGAGAAAATCAAAGACTAATCCTAAAAATTCTCCTTTAATCTTAGAGCTTCCAGACCTAGTTTTCCTTTCATCTAGGACTTGGAAGTTGTCTGGTTATTTTATGGGTAGTGAAACCACAAGGCGAAAAGAGGGTGGGGGGGCAGAGATTAAATTAATGAGCAGGTAAGCGGGTTATTATTTCATTTGATCCTTCTTTCCTTCCTGCTAATTTCTCTGAGCCAATTTGGGAGGCAGAGCCTATCATGTTAACTCAGAGACAGACTATTGTATCCATGTTCTTTCTGAAGCCATTTATCTGAAGGATATTAAAGATCCAATTTACATAGACATTATGGCATTGTGAGGAGGACGTGTGCGCGCACACACAGGAGAGAGAGAGAGGGAGGGAAAGAGAGAATGGAAACGAGGTAGGGTATCCATCTAAGATGCCTGTGTTTGCATCTTGCTCAACCTGCATTGAGTACCGTCTCCCATGAGACACTCAAATAAATTTGCAATCGCTCAACAAGTTAGTTCAAGAAGACATTGGGCCTCAACAGAAATCAGGCTCCACGTAATGGTGGAGATGTTTATTAAACTGTGACTCAACCTTCAGGATCCTACATTTCCTCATCATCACTACAAGGTCACAGTGGAGGTAATGGGACCCTCTTGAGTTTGATTTCTGCCCAATTGGATGGCTGGTTGTGCTGCCCCACCCCTTGTGTGTTGGGGAACAAGGTGATATATATATAGATGTTGGGAAGAAGAGGTCAGACTCCCAGTTTAACTCTCAGCGGAAGCTGGAAAGGTGAACCCAGTTCAGAGCAGAGTCCTTGGTTCCGCACCAGAGAAATGAGTGACCTGGGGCAATATGTATCTTCTCTGGAGAGGGGGCACTTCATTTTATTCACCCATGAAATATAGATACAAACTCTTTTCTATATTATAGATATATCTATATTCTATAAGATAGATTAAAAACACTTTTCTGATGACCCTGGTTTGTTATGCAAATGAAATGGAGAGAGACACATATCAGTACCCTAAACAGAATTTGGCAGGGAAGAGAGGATAACACATCTGGTTACAATGGTTTATTGGGAAGATCCTTTCAGCAACAATCAGTTTCCCTCTGCTTTGATGTCGGGTTTACCCAGAGCCTTGGGATGGGTAACTTGGCCCCCTGAGCATGCCCATTCACTGCCCCATGCCAATGCCAGTGGTCCTGCAGTGGGTGCCACCATTGTGAGTGAGGGCCGGCATTCACCTCCAATTCTTCCATTCCTTCACTGGTTCTTTCACTCATTCAGTTCACATTCACAGATGAACTAGTACAACAGTTCATGGCCTTGACTCCAGATCTTCTGGAGAGTTATAAAAAATTCCCAGATTCTTTCCCAGACCAACCAATTAAATCAGAGATACTGGGAGTGACTCCCATACCTTGATATTTTTATAAAGCAACCCAGGTTGCTCTAAGGAGAGGATGAGGCTGAAATATTGACCTGGTGTATGTTGAGCATTGTGCTTGGTTCCAGAAAAGTTGACTAAGATGCCCTTAGCTCAATGTAAAACAACCCCCCCCCCCCTTGCATCAGATCACTCCTGGGAGAAGTAGGGGGACTATATCCCTGATTTTGCCAAGTTAAGTTGGGTAACTTAACTTTATTTTTCTGGGCTCCAAAATCACTGCAGATGGCGATTGCAGCAATGAAATTAAAAGACACTTACTCCTTGGAAGCAAAGTTATGACCAACCTAGACAGCATATTAAAAACCAGAGACATTACTTTGCCAACAAAGGTCCGTCTAGTCAAGGCTATGGTTTTTCCAGTCGTCATGTATGGATGTGAGAGTTGGACTATAAAAAAAGCTGGGTGCTAAAGAATTGATGCTTTTGAACTGTGGTGTTGGAGAAGACTCTTGAGAGTCCCTTGGACTGCAAGGAGATCCAACCAGTCCATCCTAAAGGAGATCAGTCCTGGGTGTTCTTTGGAAGGACTGATGTTGAGGCTGAAACTCCAATACTTTGGCCATCTGCAAAGAGCTGACTCAATGGAAAAGATCCTGATGCTGGGAAAGATTGAAGGCAGGAGGAGAAGGGGACAACAGAAGATGAGATGTTGGATGGCATCATTGACTCAATGGACATGGGTTTGGGTGGACTCTGGGAGTTGGTGATGGACAGGGAGGCCTGGCGTGCTGGGGTTCATGGGGTCACAAAGAGTCGGACACAACTGAGTAACTGAACTGAACTGAACTAAAGTTGGATAAGACCCAAACTTCTTGATGAGACTGTGAAATGATCTCCTCATCTACCCCTTGATGATGAACATGGGCTGTTGGCTTTACGCCTTCAGAATAATTGGTCCTTCCCAAATCTTGGGTACCAATAAGCTCACCCTGGCCTCCCAATGTGACCTCTTCCCCTGCCCAGACATCTCCTAGGTCCCTCTGTCTGCAGCACAGATGAGGGAGTTGGTTTGCTGATGCTCAGCCTGTTTTTCACCCAGGCTCTGGGCCAGGTCTTTCCAGAATTCTTGAGGAGACCACCATCTCGGGAGTCATCTGCCTATATCTCTGTCTCCTAGGAGCTCTCAGAAGACTGCCTCTGTTCTTCCTTCCTGAAGCCTGGACTCCTTTTGCACCAGCAGTCAAGTTTACAGTTTCTTTCTGATACAATGTAGTTCATTTGATGGGGGGATAAAAGATGCATTTGCTCTAATGGATGACTCTAGGTCAGGCAATTTACTTCCCCACTTTGGGTTTTTATGATTTGGCTAGGTGACACCTCCTTCAGGCAGGAATCTTTCAAGGGTCACATCCCCACACGATGTCTTTGTCCTTCATACCTCAGTTAGGTTCGCTTCCCTGTCCCCCTTCCTCAGCAGCCCACATCCTCAAGCTTAGTCCATGGCTGTCACAAGTCAAGGAGATGCTGCCAAGTTAGGGCAGGCACCTGGCCCATGGCTGGGAAAGAAGTCAGGCTTCCCAATCGATCGTTTCTTCCTTTGGTCTCTCTTCAGAGCTGGCTGCTGCAATTGGATGGGGACTGTGATGTTTTATCATTTAAGTCTGTTAAGAATCTATTTCTTTCTGCATTCAAAACTTTATTCCCATCTTCTCAGGGACTTAAAATACTGTCCTTGAACTGAGACGGGACCCTGGCGCATTAAACACACTCGCAACTTCAAAGCTCTGTGTGTGTTGCTGCAGAGGGTCCCAGGGGAGCATCAATAAGAGACATGTGTTTGCTGTAGTACAAAGAGAAGCCTTGCTTCTTGATGGAGTTGATCTGAGGGGCGGGGGTGATGGAGGGGTCTGTTGTTTGTCTCCAAAGGAGAAGAGGATTAGGGGAGGAGAGGCTTAAGCTCCAGGAAGAGTTGCTGGCATCAGCAGCCTCCTTCCCAAGGAGGATCCTGGTTTCCTCCTAGAGCAAAAGCAAGGGAGATGCCAAGACCCCTGAGACCACAATGCCAACTGTTTCACCCTTGAATAATCATAAAGACTCCATCGTCTGTGTGGTCCTTTGCTGTGCACTATCTCATTTGCGGCTCACACTAGCCCTGAGGGTAAGTAATGCTATTATTACAATTGTCAGATGAAGAGATGAAGGCTCCCAGAGGACAAGTGGCATGCCCGGGATTGCCCAAATAATACTGGACCTACGTCCTTTCTTTTGTCGAAGGTGTCAGGTAGATTTCAATACCTGATTGACTGATGGATAGCTATTGCTTAGAAAGTAGGCAGAGTTGAGAAGAATTTTTCAGATTGCATCTGGGCTCAGTGTGAAGGAAGGCTGCAGTTAATGTGGAAGGTAAACTTAAATTTTAGCATCCAAACTTGGACACTTTTGAGAGTGAAAGGGATTATATTACTATGACTGAACAACAAGTATAAATCGGACTGTTCCTCATGAACCAGTACATACGGTCATCTAAATTAAGTAATCAAGTGTGATCTGGGTATCCGGGTGGAGGTTGCCAGTCTGCAATGAATATGTCGGCTCTGACTTATTTCTATGATTTCTATGAGGACTTTTCTTCTCATTCCCTTACCCAGTGGCAAGATCAGCGTTTCACATCTTGCCAAAATTTGAGAGGGGTTTATCAGGGGTCATCTAATATGACTGCAATCCAGACCATTGTATGTCTTGCCATTTGTGCTCCCAAATCCTAAATCCCCTCTCCTCCTGGAGGGAGAATAACCAAACAATGAATGCAAGGAAAGGGGACCCTCACAAGCTGAACATTTCTTTTTGACTGCAGCATTAATATGACCATCCTTGGAAAGTGAAAGTGAAGTCGCTTAGTCGTGTCCAACTCTGCGACCCCACGGACTGTAGCCTACCAGGCTCCTCTGCCCATGGGATTTTCCAGGCAATAGTACTGGAGTGGATTGCCATTTCCTTCTCCAGGGGATCTTCCCAACCCAGGGATTGAACCCAGTCTCCCGCATTGTAGACAGATGCTTTACCATCTGAGCCATCAGGGAAGTCCCATCACCCAACTTGAGGATGGCCACAAAAATCTCTCCAATCCCACTCTGTGCTTATTTGACAACTGTTTGTTCACTGTTGGAATTTGCTGCCAAACCCTCATCACCTCTTGCTTTGACTGTTTCAGCAGCCTCTTACCTTGTCTGTCTTCACCCCTGCCCTTTCATTTCATGATTCCCTCTGCTAACAGATGGGTATTTCTAAAAATTTAAATCTAACTATACCACTTCCTAAAAATCTGCCTAAAAATCTTCACTAGTCTTCCACATTTGTTATGGACTGAATGTGCACTTCCAAAATTCACCCATTGGAGCCCTAATCCCAGTGTGACAGGATTTAGAGGTGGGACCTTTAGGATGCAATTAGGTTGAGATGAGATCATGAGGGTGGGGCCCCATGACGAGATTAGTGCCTTGATAAGAGAGCTTGTTCTCATTCTCTTCCTGCCCATGCCAAGGAAAGACCACGTACAGACCCAGGGATAGTGACAACCTGCCAGCTAGGAAGAGAGGTCTTGCAAGAACCTGGTCATTCTAGCACTTTGATTTCAGACTTGAGCTTCCAGAACTTGAATAAATAGATTTCTGTTTTTTAAGCTCCCCAGAGTTTGGTATTTTGTTATGGTAGCCCAGCAGAGTCAGATAGCATCTAAAACAATTAGGTTCACGTTTAAAGCCTTCTCGTCTCCTTTTATGCCTGGTCAGTGCTCACTTAACCCTTAACGCCCCAGTTCCCATCAAATCTTCCCCATACTCTAGTCATAGGCAGAAGTTCTCTCTCCATTCTTTGTGCAGGATGGTTCTATAACAGTATGCATACTGGCTTCTGATTTTCTCTCTTCCACTAGACATGAGCTCAAAGGGGTAGGAATTGCATAGTGTTCATTTTGAACACTATGATATCTGACATGTGTGCAAGGGTGCTAAGTTGCTTCAGTCATGTCAAATTCTTTTTGACAAGTTCTTTTACCCTACAAAGAGTAGCCTGCCAGACTCCTCTGTCCATGGGATTCTCCAGGCAAGAGTACTGGAGTGGGTTGCCATACCCTCCTCCAGCAGATCTTCTTGACCCAGGAATCAAACCGGCGTCTCTTATATCTCCTGCATTTTCAGCACCATCTGGGAAGCCTGATATTTGGCATACTAGGTGCTTGAATAACCTTTGAGAAATTAATAAATACACAGAAGAGGATGAATGAATACATAGATGAATGAATGACACCAGGCCCCCGAACAGAGCTTTTTTCTAGAAAAATGTTCGAGCTATCAAGGAAATACACTCTGGATTCCAAAGAGTTCTCTCAAAAAAAGAACCAGGGAGGAGGAGAATGACAATAAAATTAACCAGGGAGGCTTGATAGATCTGCAGCTTTACTTTCTGCCCTCTGGGGACACACTCTGGGTAGAGGTCAGGGCAACAGTGGGGAGCAGTGGAGCTGGGTAATCAGGATAGAAGTCCCACCTAAGTTGCTAAGAAAGCTCTGCTGAGAAGTGGGAAGTAGAGGAACAGAGAGTGGAGAAAGAGCTGGGCAAACAAGCTCTAGACTTTACCTTCACACACCCCCTGGGACTTTATAGGTGGTGCCAATACAGAAGACAAAAGGGACTCAGGTTCGACCTCTGGGCAGGGAAGATCCCCTGGAGGAGGTCATGGCAATCCACTCCAGTATTGTTGCCTGGAGAATCCCGGAACCTGGTGGGCTACAGTCCATAGGGTCACAGAGAGTATGACATGACCAAAGTGATTTAGCACGCATGCATGAACATATCCTGTTTCCTACGCTAAACTTTCTCTCCTGTCCCGAAGCTGTGAGTGAATTTCCTTGCTTGGCCCTAGCAGCATTCATCCCCATCCCTCCCCTTCTTCCATGACCCTAACCTTGCCCTTGAGATCCTCCAAGAGCCTGCCCTCCCTGGTCTTCCTCCTCAGCCTCCTCCTTGGAAATGCCATGCTCAGAAATCCTCCCCCTATTCCCCACCAGCAATCCCCCCAGTGAGGCTGCAGATGGGCAGGGTGTAGGCTGGACAGGGGTGGTGAGGGGGAGAATGTGGTCTAGAGCCTAAAATGAGGAGTTCAATGGGCATCAGCCCCCGTGAGCTGCTCCAGCTTCAGTTGTAAACCGTGCTTGGTCCTCAGGCGCTTGCTCTGTGGAGGGTCCTGGTTGTGCCTCGCTCTGGCTTCATCATTGACCCCTGGCTGCAAAGCTGTTTCTCTGCATCTCTCCTCTTTGCCCCAGTGCATCTTGGCAGTCCAATTAGTGCCTGGTGGAGAGTTTCTTGAGTCTGAGCAATCCGCCCACCCAACCTTTCACCTCCCGATTTTGCTTTCCTGCCCTTTTAGGGAGATGTTTGACAAGCTCTCTTCCATTTTATCTTCAAGCCACTGACATGTTCAGAAGCTCTGCTGCTGTCTTCCAAATGAAAAGCAGGTTAATTAAGGCATATTTTCCAGCTTGTTTTTAAAAGAGAAAACAAAAGAGAGAGAACAGGTATCCTACTTAACGGCTCCTAATTGTTTCTTTCCCCCAAAGTCTTCAGCGTGAAACAGCCTAATTGAGGGCTTCCTCATCTGGCATTGAAGAGGGGAGCAAGGTGGTACCTGGCCCCCCACCGAACTCCCACTCTCTGTCAAGGTCCAGCTGATGTGCCATCTCATCACAGAGACCTCCCCTCTCCCCTGGACTAGGTTAGGTGATTATACCCAGATGCTGTGCGATGCAACCCCAAACCTTCTGAAGGACTGAAGGAGGCACTCTGCTGGCTGTTCGGAGGGTTGTCAGCTGACAGCTCTTACCTGTTAACCTTCCTGAGGAATTGCTATCATTGAAGAGAGTCATCTCACCAAAGTCATGGCCTTTTTGTGGGGTGGCCTGCATCTGATGAGTGGCCCATGTAAAGATGTCAAGGCCTGGTCACTACTTCAGCTTGGTTCAGCTCTGAGATGCCATTCTAGTTTTAGGTCCCTGTGATGTTGCTGCAGCCTTTAAAGAGGCTGCCTTTCAGCCCAGCTCCTCCCTCTGCCCAGTCTTGCTTCTTTCCTTTCCTGCAGGGGTCGATCCCATGAATACTCCAAAATTATCTTCCTGCCCACTAATCTCCATCTCAGGGTCTGATTGCTGGGCAACTTGACCTGGAACAAGAGAACCTCATCTGTGTGACTGTAGCATCCTTTCTAACATATCATTAGCAGGGTGCACTGGTATGCTGGATTCCAAAGAGATATGTTAGGGAGGACAGAATGCAATGAGGCCATTTGTGTTTTTTTCATCTGGCAGACATATGTTGGTTTGATTCTTTCCAGACTTCTCTTGCTCTATTAATTCCTACAAAACACCATCTACCACCTACCGACACACCCGTCTACTTACCTACAATCCATCATCTATGTTTCTATTTTCCTTCCTTCCTTTATCAATCAATCTATCTATCCACCCCATCTCTCTATCTACCCATCCATTCCATCTAATTATTCAGTCATCCCTATTTATCTCTATCTATCTATCATCTATCTATCCACCCCCATCCATCTATCTCTTTGTAGATGTTGATGCTGTCGGTACCCACTCAGATAACTTTCACTGGCTGGTGCTCCCATCTCCCAGCTGCTGTAACTGTTGGCTTATAATATGTATCAACTGCCTTCTTTCCAGAGAATTTCCCTTGGTCTAACAGGAGATGTTTCACCTTAGAGTCTCTGCACCCATCTTCTCTTCCCCAGTGACAGACATCAGGGAATGACTGGCACAGCATAAAAGGGCAATGCTCTTGCTTCAAAGTGGGACAATTTCTATGATAGAATTGCACTGAAGACCTCTTAATGAGATCAGAATGAAGCTAGTTTTCAGACAAGGACATATTCCTGCATAGCCTTGTCCCCTCCTCCTGTTTTGCTTTCCTCCATTCCCCTCTCCTGAGCTTGTTGCTGTTTAGTCTTTAAGTTGTGTCTGAGTCTTTTGACACCCCATGGACTGTAGCCCTCCAGGCTCCTCTGTCCATGAGATTTCCCAGGAAAGAATATTGGAGTAGGTTGCCATTTTCTATTCCAGGGGATCTTTCCGACCCAGGGATTGAACCTAGGTCTCCTGCATTAGCAGGTGAATTCAATAAATCAATGAACATCCTCATCTTTTTGGAGATCCCAACCTAAGCCATTTTGTATCAAGACTAATCCTAAAAAAGCATGCAAGCAAACAAACAAAAAGCAGACACTAAGCATGGGATTCTAGAATTGGATTGCAATGGAGCCCCCGTTGCTGGTAGTACATGGAGTTTCAATGGTCTCTGGCAGGCTGCAGCACAATGAGTGCTAAGATTTTTATCTTGGTGAACTGGGAAATGGATGCGCTATCCGGTTTAGTGTCTTGGGAATTTGAAAGGTGTGTTAGCTTATTTGGGTTGCTGCAGACTGGGTGGCTTGTTCAACAGAAATTCATCTCTCATAATTTTGTGATCTGGAAGTCCAAGATCAAGGTGTTGGCAGATTTGGTTTCTCCTGAAGCTGTTCTCCTTGGCTTGTAGATGGCCACCTTTTTGTGTCTTCACATGACCTTTTCTCGGTACTCACATGTCTCTGGTGCCTCTCTCTTCTTATAAAAAGACACAAATCCTATTGGATTAGGGCCCCACCCTTATGACCACATTTAATCTCATTCACTTCTTTCAAAGGCCCTATCTCTAAACAGTCACCTCAGGGGTTAGAGTTTCAACAGAAGACTTGAGGAGACACAGTTCAATCCATAACAGAAGGAATAAGGATAATAACAACCAGGAAGACTACAGAATTGGGTGACTTTTGCTAAGCACCACTGATTTGCTAGAGAGGGGAAATGATAAGCTCAAATCTATAAACAATTTAAAGCCAAGTTGTGGCATTTAAAGAGAATTTTTATACCTGTAGCCAGAAGTAGACAGAGCTAAAAACAAGGCAGGCATAGGACTTAATTGTAGGAGTAGCAAAACTTCAAAGGAGACTAAATTTTCAGCCAAGGTAAGTCATCTATGCTGAGACCAGAGCCCTAATAGGGAAGTTGTGGGACCTTGATTCTTGGAGTGGGAATATCTGTATCAGTGTACCTAAGGCGGATTCCCCAGAGTTTCCTGAATCATTTGGGCCTGCACAAATGGCCTTCTCTTCCTTGTAAAAGACTTGCTTGAAGGTGATACAGAGGCTTCAAGTGAGGGATTAAGGAAGGACAATGCTTGCCCTCCTCAGATTTCCCCCTCCCCCTCCCCTCTGGTCATCAGAACCATAGATTGGGGTCAAATCTCAGCATAGCCAGACTAGGGAATTGCTGGGCCTGGCTAAGGGGTCAGAGGAATCCAGAGCTACAGGAGTACCTGGCTATAATATAGTGGCAGGAAACAGGAGTAGACCCAGAAGAGCCTGCATTGGGTTGGGGGCCAGAATACAACGCTGTTACAGAGGGTTTTCCAATACAGGGCACTCTCCCATGACACAGCATACAGACCCTGGCAAAGGCCCTGAATTTCTATTTTAAATCACTGCTAAGATGGCTCTTGGAAGCTTGGCCAAAGTGATGGCCCACATTAAACAAAACAGAGTTGCCAGAATTGCCATGTTGAACTGGATAGGGAGGGATCAAAAGGCTCAGAGAAAGAGACATCCTAGAGTGAGTCTGTTATATAACCTGGAAAATCCACCAGCTACCTGTGGTTTTCGGGGGGCAGGGGAGGTGGCTGGATGACACTCTGATTACCAAGGTGATAAGGGCACTGACAACCCCAGAGGGCTCAGCATTAGGACTGATGGAGATCCTGTGACACACCAGGCTCCCTATTAAAAGCTAGAATGTTCCAGAGTAGCAGAGATCTGGTGATAGCACCCAGTTGTCAGAGGCAAGGTGGACATGATTACTGAAACAGGTAACATGGTTGAGGTGGCAATCAGAAGAGCCTGGCCTGCAGGGATTTTTGAAATGGTACATGGATCATGGTGTTCCTAGAGGCAAAATAGATGGGAAGCCAGCAGGTACTGCTTAATAGATAATAAGAGAAAGAGATCAGGATGGATGAACATAAGGCCAAGTTCAGCTTCTCTAATAGAAAACATGATCCCTTGTCTAGCTTTCAGAAGTGAACCAGTTCTCAAACCCAAAGCTCATTGACTAAAGGAGAGGCCAAGTTCTCATAAAAAGGGGCCTGCGACACTATGATAAGTGTATATAGCAGAAAACTGTATACACCTGTATACACTTGGCGGGGTAACTGATTACCCAAGTTACCCCACAAAGCACCTATAGTCATTTACTTTCATAACCAGGCACTGGGAAAATTAACACTCAGAGCCTTGTAAGGTTTGTTGAAGACAAGGTCTGAGTTGACTCCAGTACCTGGGGACACAAAGCATCATTATGACACTTCTGTGAGGTTAGAGGAGGCCAGATAATAAATGAAATTCTGGATTCCAAGTGTCCCAAAATATCCACCAAGTGGTCATTTCTGCACTGTGCTTAGCTCATCAGTCATGTCTGACTCTTTGTGACCCCATGGACTGCAGCCCACCAGGGTCCTCTGTCCATGGGATTCTCCAGGCAAGAATACTGGAGTGGCTTGCCATGCCCTCCTCCAGGGGATCTTCCTGACCCAGCAACTGAACTGGGGTCTCCTTTGCAGGCAGATTCTTTACCAGCTGAGCTACCAGGGAAGCCCACTTTTCTGGTTGCTGAAATAAAATTGGAATGGACATAGTAAAAGGTATAACCTTGGTTCCTTGACCTATAGTGTAAGAACTATTGAATGGGAAAGACAAGTAGGACCCCCATGAATGTTCTCTCCCTCCACTAGAAGACCAACAAGGATATCACATTCCAGGGAGGATGGCAAAGATCAGTGCCACCCTAAATAACTTAAAGGATGCTGAGGTGGTGGTTCCTTGTCATAGTCCCATGTAATCTACCAGTCTGGCCCCTGCAAAACACAAGTGGATTGTGACCAATGACAGTGGACTACTGCAAGGTGGTCCCAATTGTATTGTAGCTGCTTTATCAGTCATCCTTATTTACTAGAGGAGATTAACATGGCCTTGGATAAATGGTATGTAGCTATTGATCTGATGAATACATTCTTTTTTTGTATACCCATAAGCAAGGACGATTAAAAGCAGTTGGCATTCATATGAAACAGACAACAGTATATATTCACCTTCCTGTCTCAGGGGTAATGCGAATTCTCTGCTTCTAATATGGTCCAAAATGTCCTACACCATTTGGATATTGGATAAAATGTCAGAATGGTCTATGGTAGTAATGCCATCATGTTAGTTGAACTCAATGAGAAGTAGCAAATACTTTGGATGCCTTGGTAAGATCCATGCATTCCAGAGGGTTGTCGAGAAACCCTGGAGATTTAGGTTCTAGAGAATTCCATATCACTGATGCTTTTAAAGGATTAATAGCCTAGATGAGGCCCCTCCTCAAAATGAGATATTGCTCCTTGTACCTCTTATTGTCAAGACAGATAACACTTAGTGGGCTTCTTAGGGTTTCGGAGGCAGCATATTCCACTCTGGGGAATTCTGCTATATCCCATTTATCAGGTGATGTTAGCAGACCCTTAGCTTGGACAGTGCCAGGTAGGTCACCCCCTAGATGAGTTACTTAGACCAATGAAAGTGCTAAAATGTGAGATCTAAAAGGGTGATGGAGGGGGAAATACCGAGTAGCGACATGGCCTCGGGAGCAAATATCAGGAATGTGGTTCATTCTAGTCACCCTCCTTCACAACGTTTCCCAGGAAACTGTGACCCTTCAGGGTTTTGGAGACACTGTGTCTGGATGGAGTGAACAACGGGAGAAGTGAGGGGGTCAGAGCTGAGCAAAGGTGGACTGCAGGAGATGTTCTTAGTGCCCTTCCCAGGTACCCTTTATGCACTGGGAGTGTTGGGCAGCTGACTTGGGAGCAGACAATTCCTCTCCATCCTAAGAGATGATCTCAGCCAGTGACTGACTGGCACGGGGAGAACAAATGTCCTATAGGTGGGACTAACTGGTGCATTCAGTGCTAGAGTAGAGCCTTCCCATGAGATCAGCCTGAGGCTACTTTCTACTTCCTACTCTGCTTCTCCAGCCCCCCTGCCCTCTCCTGCTTCCCTCACTCCTAAGAGTGCTCCCCCTAATAAATCATTTGAGCAAGAATTCTTACTCACATGTACTTCTACTACACGACCAAAGCCAATGTGTACATTAATTTTGTACACATTGTGTGCATTTATTATTACTTTTAAAGCAGATTCTTTTCCAGTGCCATCATTTAGTGTATACTGCACAAACCCAGTTGTCATTTTGCGCTTTCTAAATTATGTTTATTAACTATATGACCCATATATATCAAAGGCCAATTTACTTTATGATTTATCATGTCTCAGTTAAGTAATTCCAATCTGCATATTTTGAGGGATGGAGAATGTTGCACTCAGAGAAGTTTACTAGTTCAGACTAAGTTAGTAGGTGGAATCATATCACATAATTGAACTTGAACTTCCTGAATTCCATTATAGAAATTCAGAGAGAAAGAGAAGAAAGAGAGCTTTTATTTACCCATTGTCTTTTCTTCCATAGCCCAAATTCAAAGAGAAATAAAAGGAATTAATTTTTGGCTTTTGAGTTTCTGAGAGTCCATGTTTTGGAGATTTTAAGAATTTGCAGAGAAAATTTTGACAATACCTCCTTTTTACTTTGCATGCTTGATTTCGAAGCAGACTCTCCTGTGAGAAACTATTGAATTATTCTATAATTTAGACTCTTCATTTCAGACCAGGCTTTCCCCACTTCTGTCTGAATTAGTGAAGTTTGACTAAATGTGGACAGGAAATGAATTGCAAATTATATGTAAATGTGTATAAATTAGCACCGTTATTAGAATAATTTGCATCAACAGCTCTATAATTAGGCAGCAACCTGGGAGAAAAGGGCAGTGGGCAAAAGATGGAGGAAGCTAGGAAGACAGCCCAGGAGTCCTGGGTCCCCACCTCTATGTTAATGAGACTCCATTTTTCCTTCCCCAGACCCCTTGGCACAAGACCTTGGGGATCTAAGATCCATACCCTGCTTTTGTCTGATTCTTGCTAAGATGCCTTGTCTGTGTTGCTCGGGGGAACTTGGCTTTTCCTCCTCAGTGTAGCACCGTGGGAGGCCCTGGGATTTGGGGTATAGAGGTCTCAGATCATGGCTTTCAGGGTGACTTTAGCTAAATCACACTCTGATCCTCAGTTTCCTCATCCAGAAAATGGGATTTGCAAAATGTACTTCGTCCTATGCTGTTTCCCAGTGCTTGCCATTTGCATGAGATCATGCATCGACCTGTACAGCTGTCCATGTGCATTCGGTATTATTCTGATAGCCGAGATCATCTGGCCAGCAAGTGGCAGGTCTAGGATGAAACCCAGATTCGTCTGGCCTCACAGTCCATGTCCCTGCCTCCCGCTGCCCAAGTGGGAGGCATCCACGAAGACCAGCTAGTTCCCATGGCATCCACTCTTCTCATGCCCCTTAGTCGCCTCCCTCACGCGCATACAGTTCTCTTGGGGCCAGAAATGGTGTCTTCTGTGCCTTTTGCATCCTGTTCTCAACACACTTTCTGGTGGGCCATGCCCAGGTCAGTGCCAATCCTTGGGGCCTGTCTATGGACTTACCAACAACGCTTCTCTCTCTTTCTCCCTTTGACCTGGGGCAACTAGGAAATGACATGAAGCTCCCATCCCCTTGTCTACAGCTACCCTGGGACAACCCACCTTTGAGCCAAAAAAAAAAAAGGCAGTTACAGGGATACAGAGAATTGCAAAGAGTGTCTGATGAAGCAAATGACCACCTACTTGCCTTTGGAATGGTCATACGGATTTTCTTTTTAACATATTTGTCATCTTTATTTGCCGTGAAAACACATGTCCATGCTCTTAACCCAGCCCAGAGGATAATCAGTGGCCAGAAGGAAATCACTAAGGTATGTGAATCATCCCAGGCAGATACCTGAGGAATGAGCACCTGTCACAGAAAGATCACAGGGTTTGGGTTCAAAATCAGGTATTGGTTCCCACTCTATGATCTTGTAAGCCTTCTGAGCCTCCCTGTATCCTTTACAGAGTGACCGTGAGGATGAAATGGGATTTTCTATGTAAAAGGAATTTGCTGTTATTTCATGATGATCAAGGACCCCCGGCACAGAACTTCAGTTCCTGGCTGCCTGTCCAACCTCGCGTCTACCTCTCCACCCCTCAGCACACATGTGATGCTCTAGACCTAGAGAATGGCTGCTCATTACAGCTGTCTTCACTCCATTGCCGCCCTTCTTTGGACGGCTTTTCCTGCCCCACTGTTTGGCCAATGCCTACTGACTATCCATCCATTCAGTAGACGGATGTTTGTTGAGCATCCACTGCGTGCCAGTCACTGTGACAGGCACTGGGGACATGATGGTGAACTAAACAAAGATGGTTCTCTTCCTCACGGAGCTTGTATTTTCTGAATGATGGAACCCTCAGATTAAATAGTACAGCCTACAGTGACATCCATCCTCCCTTAGCAGACTTAAGCACCTCCTCCTTTGTACCCCACCGACATTCTTCTAGCATAATGTCTTTGAAAGTGAAAGTCTCTTCAGTCCTGTCTGACTCTTCATGACCTCAGGGACTGTAGCCCGCCAGGCTCCTCTGCCCATGGGATTCTCTAGGCAAAAATTCTGGAGTGGGTTGCCATTTCCTTCTGCAGGGGATCTTCCTGGCCCAGGGATCAAAGCGGGGTCTCCCGAATTGCAGGCGGGTTTCCACGCTCTGCGGCACCCTCCTCTTGGCCCTCTCCCTCTCCCTCTCTGCCTGTCTTTTCTCCTCCTTCTCTCTCTCCCTCCATCATACTGGCAGCCATCTTCTTTGTCCTTCCTTGGAATTTATGAGGCCAATCCTTGAAATGAGAAGGTGACTACTTTCAAATAGATAAAAGAAAGCCCTTCTTTTCCCAGCAGATAATTAATTTGTGTCACTTGCTAGTCGTAGAACATAATTGAGGCCAAGGGCTTAAGAAGGCCCTGAGAAGGAATTAGACACGTACAGTCATACCAGGGGCAAAGTATCACTCACACTGCCTCTCCATCCCTGGAGGGCGAGGTGAGTGAACCCTGCCCTGAGCTGGGTAGCAAAGAGCTTCTGAGCCTATTAAGGGGCCCCGGCCAGGGCCTGTACTCGCTTACCACATAGTGAGCTGAGAGTTAGCTTCCTGGCACCAGAGACAGACTTGTCATCAAAGGGTGGATGAAGAATAAGTCAGGAGCCTTGGATTCAAGTCCTGTCCTTGCTCTAGCTGAACAATTCAGGTGTATTCCTTAACCTCTCACAGCCTGTGAGTTCCAGAAACCCAGGAATCCTGTATGTTTCTCCTCCCTGGGCTGTGGACAGGTGCTGGCAGTGGAGCTGGTCAAGCCACAGGGTGTGAAGGACTGAGCACTCCATGCCCACTCAACTTGTTTCTCACCTTTGGGTGTAGTTAAAGGTTGATTGCTAGAGAGAGGGTGTTCACCAGAAGCTTACAGTCTAAAGTTGCTGACATTGACCTTGGTTACAAGGCCCATCCTGTGGGCATGGGGTGATCTCAGGTGAGATCCCAGGAGCAGAAGCGACTCAGCATCCCTGAGACCAAGGCCTGCATCCAGCATGACGAACTGCGAGGTCTTGGCAACTCTCTTTTCCTTTCTTGACTCTGTTTCTTAATCTGCAAAATGGATGTTGGAGGTTGGAGCAAAGATCATTATTCCAGATCGTCATTTTTCAAAGTATTTTTCAGAAAAATGAAAAATTTCAAAAAAGAGTTCCAGAAAGAAAAAATTCAAGAAAATGTTTGAGAAATGCTGCCTAATATCTGTAAAGATAATCAGCAGGCAGATGAACATAACGAGTCTCATAAAAGGTCTATAATCAGGAGAACTGTTTCTATTCAACCTGTCTTGGCTCAAATTTTGCAGAACCCTTATAACGTCCTATGACATTGATTCTTGCGGGCACGTGCTGCTGGGGGCATGTGACAAAGGAGTCTCTTGGGTTTGTCCTCATTAACCTTTTTCTGTCTCTGTGACTCTCACAAGGCAATTCCACACGGGGGTGGGAGCATTGGGGATTGGGGGGCATTCAGCTTCTCACCAAGGATTGGCCAGTGGTCACGCTGCGCTGTTTCAGAATGTCCTACAGAGTTTGTCTGCCATCTCCTTCTTCCCAGTTATGCTTTTCTGGTCAAGTGACTTTCAGTCAGCTTTCTCTGAGCAGAAACACCCAACAGAGGGTGAGGCAGGTGGACAGTATCCAGTAGATCGGGAACCCCGAGAAGGTAGCTGGGGGTGCGTGCTGGTGCTGGTAGGGCTTCCCAGGTGACACTAGTGTGAAGAATCTACCTGCCAATGCAAGAGACATAAGAGATGCAGGTTGGATCCCTGGGTCAGGAAGATCCTCTGGAGAAGGAAATGGCAACCTACTTCAGTATTCTTTCTTGGAGAATCCCATGGACAGAGGAGCCTGGCAGGCTACCGTCCATAGCATTGCAAAGAGTCTGACTCAACTCAAGTGACTCAGCATGCATGCACACAGGTGCTGGCAGGATGCACATATTGCAAACTAGCCACACACATACACCCTCGGGCACTCTGTGGTTGAGTCTCTGGAACCAGTAGGGAGTGTGATAAGCCAGCCCCTACCTGTAGAAGAGCCACCAAGACAGTGAGGCCATGCAATGTGACTCAGCATGGCCACAAAAAATGCACTGGGTACTCCAACTGTGCCATGCCTGGCACTGAGGCTGGAGACCCAGTGGTGACTCAGATCCACTCCCTGACCTTGAGGTGTCCTTGGACTAGGGGAGGGACAGGATGACAGACAGCGTGCCACCGGATAACAGTACTTATTTTCCTGCCTTGGTGTACAGTGTCAGCTGTACACCACCTGGACACTTTTTAACTGGAAAGTCAGTTACAAATTCAGATGCCTAGCTTCAGGCCTAGATTTTGAGAGTCAGAATTTAGGAGCTGATGCCCAGGCATCTGTGTACTATGGTGTGTGATGCAACTGAGAGATTACTGACTTACATGGATCGGGCTGGTGGGAAAAGCTTGCACTCTGGGGTCAGGTTGCTGGCTGGTTGACCCTGGACAAGCCATTCCTCACTCTGAGCCTTAGCTTCTTCTTGTTTCCCCCAGCTTTACTGAAGCACAATTGACAAAATTGTAAGATATTTAAAGGGTGCCACGTGATGATTTGATATATGTACACACCATGAAAGGATTTCCCCATCTAATTAATTAACACATCCATCATCTCACCTATTTATCTCTTTCTTTTTGGTGAAAATGTTTAAGTTCTGCTCTCCTAGCAAATTTCAATCATGTGATCCATTGTTATCAACTGTAGCCACCATGATTTACATTCGTCCTCAGACCATATGCCTCTTATAGTTGAGAGTTTGTCTACTGTTAGGAACTTCTTCCATTTTCCCAACCCTTCAGCCCCGGGCAGTCATTCTTCTACTCTCTATTTCTTGGAGTTTAGAATTTTCTTTTAGAGTCCACATATAAGCGGGACCATGCAGTGTTTGTTTCTCTCACTTAGCTTCTTTATTGAACATGTTCATACATTTGTGGCAGGAGTGACATTGGAACAGAGCGGGTAAAGCAGCTGGCACAGAGTCTGGCCTGGCATAGGAGCTCAGGGGGTGGCGGCCATCCTCCGTATGTTTACTGAAGTGCAGGAGAAACACAGAAGGCAGAAGAGTCACCCATCAAACCACTTCCGCCAGCCGCATCTCAGAGGGAGGGAGGAGCCAGGCTAGGTTCTGGATGTGCTGGAACTCCCTGGATCCAGGGTGCTGCACATTGGTACAGACCATTTAACCACAAAGGTTGACATTGAACCAGATACTTCAATGCTTTTTACAAGCAAGGACCAGGGGTTTGTGAGGTTCTGCAGTTTCCCATGGCTCTTCAGCCAAGAGCCAAATTTCCTGATACACCCGCTCCTTTGCTTTAATTCACAGATTGAGGACCAAAGCACTCACTATTTTTATAGTATTTATGAATTTCCTGTGGGCAAGTCTTGTTGCCTTTGCTAGCTCCTGAAGGCCAGGAACTGGACATTTGATGTCACCTCTTCCCTTAGCGCCAAGCAAACAATAAGCACTCAATAAAAACTTGTGGCCAACTGATAATTGATCTGTTGCAGCAGAGAGGAGAGATGCCAGCTGTGGTCGTTTTGTCCTCAATTTGGGTTCATTTCCACCTTTAAAGAGCGTGTGCATTATTATATTATCATATTATGCAAACCAAATATTCTAAAAAGACAGATAGTTAACAAACAGACTAGTAGATTAGGGATTGCCTGTGGGATTCATCCTAATCAACCAGCCTACTTATCTGCCTGTGATCAGGGTCCTGAATCTTTATCATTCAGTGGAGTGAAGCAACATCCCAGGTTCCCAGAGGAGTAGAACGGGATTTCAATTACATATCCATTTTTTTTATCACTTCACTGAAATAACATGGGCTCCCTGGCTCTAAATTGCTAAAAACCAGTTTAACTTAAGGAGACAAATAGACACTAATTACAGAGCAAAGTGGAGTCCAAAGCGTCTAGGCACTTGGCTGAGAAATGCCTTCTGCCACTCACTCCAATACAAAGCTGGAAAAAATGGAAGTTTCCCTCCTGCTTCTCCACTCCTAGAAGCCCTCCCACCAGGAAGGTAGGAGTGTGAGGGGAGGGGTACGAATCAGCCATCTGGGGAGAGAAGTTGGGATGTTCCTCTTTTAGCCCTGGCAAACTATTAACTTAAAGACCATGGCATCTGTTTCTTTTGTATAATAATCTGTGCTGTTGTCTACATTCTTATTTAGAGGCACCTTCTAAATCCTAATCAGTTCTGTAGCTTCCAGCAAAAAGAGTGATGATACATAGGCATACTGGTGCCCTGACTGGTACTAGCTTCACAACAGCAACTGGTTGTATGATCTTGGACAAGTTACCTTAGCTCTCCGCTCCAGTTCCTCTTCTGCGCAGTGAGATCCAGGGGTGTGCTGGTAAATATGTAGCTGGCTC
Organism: Bos mutus; assembly: GCF_027580195.1. NCBI lineage: Eukaryota > Metazoa > Chordata > Mammalia > Artiodactyla > Bovidae > Bos > Bos mutus. Next base: position 53,183,874 of record NC_091631.1, read on the forward strand.
TCCAGGGAGGAAAAGACCTTATTTACAGCTTTTGCCAATTTCCATGGTGTAAATATGCCCAGCATGACAGATTTCAAGCTGCCAAACCAACATTGAATAAGGAATTGGGAAGAAATGCCCATGACCCACTCTCCTGAACTGGCGTGGGATGGTTCTAGCTCTGGTTGAGCTCTCTTCCATCATCAAATCAAATAATAATGTGATAGCCAGGCAGAATGCATTCAATCTCTCCCTGTCTGGGCAAACACATATCCTTAGCTCCTAAATCTAAAACCAGATGGCAAGTAACAGGAAAAACATCTAGCTTCTGCCTGTCTCAGAGGTGGGGTAAGAATAAAGGAAACAGTATTTTAAACATAAGGTAAAAGTAAAATACAATTCTTTTCATTATTCATATCAGTATTTAATGAATATGGAATAACATTTATTAATAAAATGTAATAATATATTCAAACTCTCCTTGAACAAAAAAACTGCTCTTCCCTGCTTTTGTGCCTTTGTGAAGGAGAAGGTGGACAGTTTATTCCACGTCGAGTGAGTTTGACAAGGGACAGATGGACAAAGTGCCTTCTCCCCATCTGTCATGTCCAAGTTCATGCTCAACAAATGCTTAGTGGCTGTGTATTGATGAGACCTCCTGGCCCTGGGAACGTTCCTCTTTCATGAATGGCAGAGATCTGATAATCAGGCACTGAGTACCAACTGGACCATTCAAGGGACTTCCTTGGGGGTCTATAGGTTAAGACTCCATGCTTTCACTGTAGGGGGCAGAGGTTCAGTCCCTGGTCAGAGAACAAAGATCTTGCACGCCGTATGGTGTAGCCAAAACAAACAAATAAATGAACAAAAAATAAATTTAAAAAATCCCCAGTTGAACCATTCAAGTTTCCCCGATGTGACTGTGTTGCCTTAGCATCCATGCTTTTGCTGCTGCTACTGCTGCTGCTAAGTCGCTTCAGTCGTGTCCGACTCTGTGCAACCCCATAGACGGCAGCCCACCAGGCTCCCCCGTCCCTGGGATTCTCCAGGCAAGAACACTGGAGTGGGTTGCCATTTCCCTCTCCAATGCATGATAGTGGAAAGTGAAAGTGAAGTCGCTCAGTCGTGTCCAACTCTAGCGACCCCATGGACTGCAGCCCACCAGGCTCCTCCATCCATGGGATTTTCCAGGCAAAAGTACTGGAGCGGGGTGCCATTGCCTTCTCCATGCTTTTGCCTGTCTCAAACAGTTCTTCCTCCAGCTCTTCTGTGGACCCTTCCCTTCCTTAGACCACCTCTCTCTCTGATAGTGCTTTCACCTCTCTTACAGCACATATCTTATCCAACCTTGACTTCAGTCACTGATGCTCTTGTCCTATCCCTCAACCAGACTGTGAGCATCTTGAAGGAAGAGATTAGGTCTTATTAATCAATTTTATATTTCCCACAGTGTACTTAATAAATGCTTTTTGAATTTTAATTGAATTTGTAGGACTAGAAGGTGATATAGTTCCTTAATCTGAAGAGTTCTTTTTTCAAAAATGAGACCTGAAGTTAGATTCAGCTGAAGAATATGCAGAATAGCATTAGCCAGAACTGTTGATGTGCAGAGGAGTAGTAGGCAACAAAATTCTGAGTATGCTCAGTAGGATGCCAAAAGGTGCAATTTCACTCCCTCTCGCTCACACACAGTGATTTGCTTGGCATCCAGCATTATTCACTTCTTCAAATAAAGTCTCTATTTATACCCACGTTCAATTGAATAAGAATGTTTCCAATATCTTCTAAGCACATGGAACACTGCTAGGTACCATGGGAGATAGAAGTGGTAGTCTGTAACTTCAAGAAACCCGGAAGGACAAGATGGATATATTTGACGTGTAAGTAAGCGGTCTGGGTGTAGTTAGGGAATAATTGACCTTAGCTTTGAGGAATGAAAAGGGGAAAGAGGAAAATAGAGGAGCATAGGAGAATAGACAGAGGAAGAAATATAAAGAGGGGGGAAATGGTCATTGTAGGACACAAGGGAAGGATGTGGAACAGATGGGGAAGACCAGAGTGTAAGGAGGGAGCAGTGGGATGGGGAGGCATCTTGACTGGTGGGGGGAGGTTTTTGTGTTGGAAGATAACACAGTACAGACTTATCTGAGAATCAAGAGGTTTAGGACCTAGAATATCTGTTGAGTTTAGACTTTATCCAACAAGCACTAAAGTTTTTAGACTTTACCCAGCACACTTTTGAGTGAGGATGTAATTTGATGCCAGACATACATACATGTGTTCTCATTTGCTCAGTCATATCCAACTCTTTGTGACCCCATGGACTGTGGCCTGCCAGGCTCCTCTGTCCATGGGACTCTCCAGACAAGAATACTGGAGTGGGTTGCCATTTCCTCCTCCAGGGGATCTTCCTGACCTAGGAATCAAACCCAAGTCTCCTGCATTGGCAGGCAGATTCTTTACCACTGAGCCACCTGGGAAGCCCCTGGATACCAGACACTAGAGAGTAGAAACCACAGAGTCTAAGGCATCTGGGATTAAGACCCACAGTGGGATAGTGGAATTAGAGCAGAACCCAGAAGTCACTGAGAGACCCAGGAAGACACATGGAGCCAACTCCCCTTTCCATCTTTGTCTCTTTCCCTTTTGGGCTTTGTCCTTTGGGGTCTTTTGGTTTGTCTCTCTCTGAATCCTAGAAACAATTCTTCTTACATGGCTTCTCCACTGTCTTCTTTCTACCCACTGGCTTTCTCTGATCATTCATTTTTTCCTTTCTCTCAGTAACTTCAGCTTTTCTGAGGCATCATGACCCTCCAGTCCTCCCACTGCTAAGTGACTCAGCTGCTTAATATCCATGCCTTCAAACTTCTAAGGGTCTGATTGACTCAGCTTCCCATACCTGTTACATTATAATATTGTAGGTTGTCAGCCAGCTCAGGTGATGCCCACTCCTCATCCAATCAGCTAATAGTCTGATAGGCATGGTAGGTAGAGGTAGGGTGGGGTCAGAATCTGGGTCACCTGATAAAAAGCACAGCCCAGGTATTTAGAAAAGCTATAGATGGGGATTTGATTTAGGTCATACCTGAATGGTCTAGTGGTTTTCCCTACTTTCTTCAATTTAAGTCTGAATTTGGTAATAAGGAGTTCATGATCTGAGCCACAGTCAGCTCCTGGTCTTGTTTTTGTTGACTATATAGAGCTTCTCCATCTCTGGCTGCAAAGAACATAATCAATCTGATTTTGGTATTGACCATCTGGTGATGTCCATGTGTAGAGTCTTCTCTTGTGTTGTTGGAAGAGGGTGTTTGCTATGACCAGTGCATTTTCTTGGCAAAACTCTATTAGTCTTTGCCCTGCTTCATTCCATACTCCAAGGCCAAATTTGCCTGTTACTCCAGGTGTTTCTTGACTTCCTACTTTTGCATTCCAGTCCCCTATAATGAAAAGGATATCTTTTTTGGGTGTTCTAAAAGGTCTTGTAGGTCTTCATAGAACCGTTCAACTTCAGCTTCTTCAGCATTACAGGTTGGGGCATAGACCTGGATTACTGTGATATTGAATGGTTTGCCTCGGAAACGAACAGAGATCATTCTGTCGTTTTTGCGATTGCATCCAAATACTGCATTTTGGACTCTTTTGTTGACCATGATAGCTACTCCATTTCTTCTGAGGGATTCCTGTCCGCAGTAGTAGATATAATGGTCATCTGAGTTAAATTCACCCATTCCAGTCCATTTGAGTTCGCTGATTCCTAGAATGTCGACATTCACTCTTGCCATCTCTTGTTTGACCACTTCCAATTTGCCTTGATTCAAGGACCTGACATTCCAGGTTCCTATGCGATATTGCTCTTTACAGCACCGGACCTTGCTTCTATCACCAGTCACATCCACAGCTGGGTATTGTTTTTGCTTTGGCTCCATCCCGTCATTCTTTCTGGAGTTATTTCTCCACTGATCTCCAGTAGCATATTGGGCACTTACTGACTTGGGAAGTTCCTCTTTCAGTATCCTATCATTTTGCCTTTTCATACTGTTCATGGGGTTCTCAAGGCAAGAATACTGAAGTGGTTTGCCATTCCCTTCTCCAGTGGACCACATTCTGTCAGACCTCTCCACCATGACCCACCCATCTTGGGTTGCCGCACGGGCATGGCTTAGTTTCATTGAGTTGACAAGGCTGTGGTCCTAGTGTGATTAGATTGACTAGTTTCCTGTGAGTATGGCCTCAGTGTGTCTGCCCTCTGATGCCTTCTTGCAACACCTACCATCTTACTTGGGTTTCTCTTACCTTGGGCGTGGGGTATCTCTTCATGGCTGCTCCAGCAAAGCGCAGCCACTGCTCCTTACCTTGGATGAGGGGTATCTCCTCACTGCCGCTCTTCCTGACCTTCAACATGGGATACCTCCTCTAGGCCCTCCTGCACCCGTGCAGCCACCACTCCCTGGACATGGGGTAGCTCCTCTTGGCTGCCCTGAAAGTAGGAAAAACCACTAGACCAGTCAAGTATGACCTAAATCAAATCCCTTATGATTATACAGTGGAAGTGAGAAATAGATTTAAGGGCCTAGATCTGATAGATAGAGTGTCTGATGAACTATGGAATGAAGTTTGTGACATTGTACAGGAGACAGGGATCAAGACCATCCCCAGGGAAAAGAAATGCAAAAATGCAAAATGGCTGTCTGGGGAGGCCTTATAAATAGCTGTGAAAAGAAGAGAAGTGAAAAGCAAAGGAGAAAAGGAAAGATATAAGCATCTGAATGCAGAGTTCCAAAGAATAGCAAGAAGAGATAAGAAAGCCTTCTTCAGTGATCAATGCAAAGAAATAGAGGAAAACAACAGAATGGGAAAGACTAGAGATCTCTTCAAGAAAATTAGAGATACCAATGGAACATTTCATGCAAAGATAGGCTTGATAAAGGACAGAAATGGTATGGACCTAACAGAAGCAGAAGATATTAAGAAGAGGTGGCAAGAATACACAGAAGAACTGTACAAAAAAGATCTTCACAACCCAGATAATCACAATGATGTGATCACTGACCTAGAGCCAGACATCCTGGAATGTGAAGTCAAGTGGGCCTTAGAAAGCATCACTACAAACAAAGCTAGTGGAGGTGATGGAATTCCAGTGGAGCTATTTCAAATCCTGAAAGATGATGCTGTGAAAGTGCTGCACTCAATATGCCAGCAAATTTGGAAAACTCAGCAGTGGCCACAGGACTGGAAAAGGTCAGTTTTCATTCCAATCCCAAAGAAAGGCAATGCCAAAGAATGCTCAAACTACCACACAATTGCACTCATCTCACATGCTAGTAAAGTAATGCTCAAAAGTCTCCAAGCCAGACTTCAGCAATATGTGAATCATGAACTTCCAGATGTTCAAGCTGGTTTTAGAAAAGGCAGAAGAACCAGAGATCAAATTGCCAACATCCGCTAGATCATGGAAAAAGCAAGAGAGTTCCAGAAAAACATCTATTTCTGCTTTATTGACTATGCCAAAGCCTTTGACTGTGTGGATCACAATAAACTGTGGAAAATTCTGAAAGAGTTGGGAATACCAGACCACCTGACCTGCCTCTTGAGAAACCTGTATGCAGGTCAGGAAGCAACAGTTAGAACTGGACATGGAACAACAGACTGGTTCCAAATAGGAAAAGGAGTACGTCAAGGCTGTATATTGTCACCCTGCTTATTTAACTTATATGCAAAGTACATCATGAGAAACGCTGGACTGGAAAAAGCACAAGCTGGAATCAAGATTGCTGGGAGAAATATCAATAACCTCAGATATGCAGATGACACCACCCTTATGGCAGAAAGTGAAGAGAAACTAAAAAGCCTCTTGATGAAAGTGAAGTGGAGAGTGAAAAAGTTGGCTTAAAGCTCAACATTCAGAAAACGAAGATCATGGCATCTGGTCCCATCACTTCATGGGAAATAGATGGGGAAACAGTGGAAACAGTGTCAGACTTTATTTTTGGGGGCTCCAAAATCACTACAGATGGTGACTGCAGCCATGAAATTGAAAGACGCTTACTCCTTGGAAGGAAAGTTATGACCAACCTAGATAACATATTCAAAAGCAGAGACATTACTTTGCCAACAAACGTCCTTCTAGTCAAGGCTATGGTTTTTCCTGTGGTCATGTATGGATGTGAGAGTTGGACTGTGAAGAAGACTGAGTGCCGAAGAATTGATGCTTTTGAACTCTGGTGTTGGAGAAGACTCTTGAGAGTCCCTTGGACTGCAAGGAGATCCAACCAGTCCATTCTGAAGGAGATCAGGCCTGGGATTTCTTTGGAAGGAATGATGCTAAAGCTGAAACTGCAGTACTTTGGCCACCTGATGCGAAGAGTTGACTCATTGGAAAAGACTGTGATGCTGGGAGGGACTGGGGGCAGGAGGAGAAGGGGACGACAGAGGATGAGATGGCTGGATGGCATCACTGACTTGATGGACGTGAGTCTGGGTGAACTCCGGGAGTTGGTGATGGACAGGGAGGCTTGGCGTGCTGTGATTCATGGGGTCGCAAAGAGCTGGACACGACTGAGCGACTGAACTGAACTGAAGTGATAGATGGGGAGGTATCATGTCTTTTATCTCTTTACATATTCTTTGGATTTAAAGGATAAAGATAATGATGGGGTCAAAAGTGATAGAGGTTTATGAGGCTGGCTAATTGGAAGAGTAGAAATAGTGACATAAAAATAAGGAAATGCAGCAGGGAAGCTGGGTGGGGACAGGAACTGCTCATTTAGGGGCAAGTTGAGTTTCACTTATTCATTTAGCAAATATTTATTGACTGCCTACCATATGCCAAGAACAGTGCTAGGTGGATACCAGGAAGAAGTCAGGGTGTTAAAACATTGAAGATGATAACAGAATACTCAATAAATTGTAATGATACTTCCATCTGTTAAGCTCCTACTGTAGACAGTCTGTATCTGTTACTCTATCTTGTTTAGCTCTTGTTATTTAGTCGCTCAGTTGTGTCTGACTATTTGCAACTCCATTGACTGTTGCTGCCAGGCTCCTCTGTCCATGGGATTTCCAGGCAAGAATACTGGAGTGGGTTGCCATTTCCTTCTGCAAGGAATGTTGCCAACCTAAGGACTGAACCCGTGGCTGTTGCCGCATCTCCTGCATTACAGGCGGATTCTTTACTGCTGAGCCACTGGGGAAGCCCACTTTTTTTTACTTTTTAAAAATTGAGATATAATTGATGTGTAGCTTACAGATATGCAACATAGTAATTCACAATTTTTAAAGGTTATATTCCATTTATAGTTTTTATAAAATACTGACTACAATCCCTGTATTGCACAATATATCCTTGTAGCTTATTTATTTTCTGCTAGTAGTTTGTGTCTCTTATTCCCCTATCCCATCTTGTCCCTCCCCTCTTCTCTCTTACCACTGGGAGCTACTACCTTGTTCTGTGTATCAGGGAGTCTGTTTCTTTTTTGTTGCGTTCACTAGTTTGTTGTATTTCTTAGATTTCACATGTAAGTAATATCACAGCATACGTCTTTCTCTGTCTGACATTTCACTTTCCATAATGTGCTCTAAGTACATACATGTTGTTGCAAATTTTATTCTTCTTTATGGCTGAGTAGTTTTCCATATGTGTGTGTGTGTGTGTGTGTGTGTGAAACATCTTTATCCAGTCATCTGTTGGTGGACACTTAGTTTGCTTCCATATCCTGGCAATTGTAAGTAATACTTCTATGGACACTGGGGTGCATGTACCTTTTGAATTAGTGTTTTTGGCTTTTTGGGATATATACCCAGGTAGAATTGCTGGATGGGATGGTGGTTCTATTTTTAGTTTTTTGAGAAACCTCCATACTGTTTTCCACAGTGGCTGCAACAATTTACATTCCCACCAACGGTGCATAAGTGTTCCCTTTTCTCCGCGTCCTCACCAACATTTGTTACTTATGGTCTTTTTGATGATAGCTATTTTGCCAGGTGTGAGATGATATCTCACTGTGGTTTTAATTTGCATTTCTCTGATGATTAACAATGTTGAGGATCTTTTCATGTGCCTGTTGGCCATCTGTATGTCTTCTTTGGGAAAAATGTCTATTCAGGTCTTCTGGCAGTTTGTAAAGTCAGATTCTTTGATTTCTTACAATCATCTTAAAAAGAAGATGCTATTCATTTGACTTTGCATTTGAGGAAATGAAGATTCAGAGGGATCAAGTAACCATCTTAAGACCACACAGAGCAACAGCTGAATGGATAAACACAATGTTGTATATATGCACAATGGAATATTATTTAACCTTAAAAAGGAATAAAAATTTGATACATGCTATAATGAGGATAAGCTTTGAAAACCTGATGCTAAGTAAGATAAGTGAGTGAAGTAAAGTCACTTCAGTCGTGTCCGACTCTGTTCGACCCCATAGACGGCAGCCCAACAGGCTCCCCAGACACAAAAGAACAGTACAAAAGAATGGACATTACATACTTCCACTTTTGCTGTACTGGAAGCAGGCAAATTCACAGACACAAAGTGGATCAGAGACTACCAGGGGCGAGGGGAGAGGAATGGGAGGTTGTTGTTTAATGGGTACAGAAATTTTGTTTGGGGTCATGAAAAAGTTCTGGAGATAGACAGTCCTGATGCTTGTGCAACATTGGAAATGTACTTAATGCCACTGAATTATACATGTTAAAATGGCCAAAATGGCAAATCGTACATTATATAAATCTTACCACAGTTGAAAAATGGCAAATGAATTACTCTAGCTATCGTGTGGAGAATAGATTGTGGAGTTCCTTGCTGGGTGGGGAGAGTGGGAAGAAGCAGAAGACCAGCAGGGTTGGGGGTGAAGGTCTCACATAGTCTTGCAGAAATGATGGTACCTTGTTGGATCAGAGTGGCATCAGCAGCAGTGGAGAGATATGGCCAAATTAAAGACCTTTCTGGAGGCAGACAGCTGACATGGTGTGTCATGCTTGTAGGAGGAGACAAAAGGGGATTGTGTGTGACACGCAGGATCTTGTCTTGAGGTATAGGGTGCATTGTTGTATTGGGTTCTAATATTTTAGGGGAAAATAGCTGAAGTGTTGTCAGGAGAAAGAAGTATTGTGCTAGCTTAATGCCACCACAGGGGCAGACGAAATTGTAAGGAGACAGGTTTGAGCTCAATATTAAAAAAAAAAAATCAACAAAAATCTTTTTAATAATAAGAGTCATTCTGAGCATGGCAAGGGCTACTCAAGGGGTAATGGTCTCTCATTCAGGGCGTGTGGGAACTGGTGCCCCCTCAGTGAGGCTGTCAAAGGGAAGATATATGTTGGATTTGGGGTGATTTTTAAGATCCTCTTCAGTCCTCAGATTCCATCATCCCAGGTCTTTGGAGGCTTTTGAAAATGGAATTTCTGTCCCAGATGGAGACAGAAGTCAGATGACAGAAGTGGGAGGCTGGTCACTTCAGGTTAGAATTGGAACCCATGGAACAGTTGCTTCCCTCCAAGCCGGCTTCCAGCCCCACGTTCTTGGTAGCCACCGCAGTGATTCCCTGACATGTCATCACAGACAACCTCCTTGGCTCAACTCATTTCCCGCTGTGCACCCATAACACACAGATTGGAGGTAACTTTGCTCCAGAGAACCAATTAGCACAGACCCAGGCTGGGTAATTACGGTTTAAGATCCTGGCAGCCGATATCCAGGGAAGGTAAAGCACTGGGAAGCCATTTCGCAGCAGGTTTTGGGAGGAGCAGCGTTACAGCCTTCCTTTCCTCCTCCCCTTCCTGCCCTTGGACCCCCACCCCTGCCTCTCCCAAATTTAAATGGGCCCAGAAGAAGAAGGAGATGGGATGAGATGGAAAAGACCCTGGAGTGAACAGCTGCTCCTCTCCCAGGGCCAAGCCCACTGCCTCCACTGGTCTTTCCATCGGCCCTAAGAGGTTGCTATTATCCAAAGGTGGGGAGAGGGGACCAAGTGACGGACCAAGTGACTAGGAGAGCCACAGGTTTCTAACCCAGGTGACCAGACTAGAAAGGGAACTATACACCCCATCCTGATTGGTAGATTGGCGATGCCACGGGACTCTGCTAAGAGAGGCCCATGGTCCATGGTCACCTCCATGCCATCCAGAGCATTAGCAACTCTGTTCTCCTTCCCTCTCCTTCCCTTTGGACCTGTGCAGAGGCTGTTGCTGTATATGAACCTGTTTGTCTTCATCTTCCTACTCCAAGCCGCTTTCACCCACCAGGATCTCCCGACCACCCCTCGCTAGCCACCCCACAGCCCCTTGGGGCTCCCTTTAATCCACTCTACATACTACAGCTGGAGGAACTGTGTTAATGATCAAATCCAGTTGTGTCCTTCCCTGCTCAAAACAGCTCAATGGCTCCCCACCATCATCAGGATAATGTGCAAACATAGCCTTGGTGAAGCTGATTTGTGTTTTCCTTCAGATCCTGTAAGAAACAAAACATTGCAGATACTCTCGAGATCCACTGTCTACCATCCTCTGGCCCCCTTTTTCCTTTTTGAGGTCTTCAGCTGTGAACTTTTCTTTTGTGACTTAAACTTTTACTGTTTAAATAAGCTAACAGGAACACTGACTTCTATTTTTAGTTTACAGTTCTATAAATTGTAACACATGGCTAATGGTCTGTACCACCATCACAATCAGAATAAAAAGAATCTCATCACTCCTGTAAAATCTACCTTTTTACATTACATAAAATGTACCTCTTCATACGTAATGATCATACTCTTCCCTGTCTTTAAGTCCTGATGTGCACTAATCTGTTCTCCATCACTGTGGGTTTCTTTGAAAGATGGGATATCTCTGGAATCATACATATAGTATGTAACCTTCTGAGAACAGCTTCTTTCACTCAGAATTATCTTTGTGTTCTGCCCAAGTTGTGTGTATCAGTAGGTTTTTCTTTTCAATGACTGAGTAGTATTCCATTTCACAGATTAAAAATAGGTTTGCCTATCTACTCACCTGAGGACATGGCTCCTTTTGTCTCCTGACGTTTGTATGTTGTCCCTTTTGGGGACATCCCTTCCTCCCTCCATCCTCCTCTTTGCTTCTCTAATTCCTTATCCCTCTTCAGATAGATTATACACTCCTTCCCTAGGCAGATCGCTCAGAATCCAGACAGAATTAGGTTCCCCACGTGGTCCTCTCTCCAGTGAACATGTTGCTCACACCTGAAGGTAGTTTTTGGTGAAATTGCCAGCGTCCTCTGCCATCTGTAAAGCTTCATGAAGGCAAGGGCTGAAGACATGCTTTCAGCATGTTATGTTTCCTATTATATAATGCATATGCATTATATATTTTATAATGTTTATCAATGTTTATTAATGTTTTATAATGTTTATTAATATATAAAACATTTATTAATGTTTTATATATTATAAGCATATAATGTTTCCTATTATATGTCTATCACCTGGCAGGTCCTAATAAATATTTGCTAAATTAATGAATATTATTTTCATTTATAACCCTTGGACCTAATATTATAGTAAGCCTTCAGTAAATCACAAAGGATGTATGAAAAGCTAAGGAAAAAAATGTGTGCAGCTGTCCATCTCTCAATGGATACCTTTCTTTATTTTGCTTTTGTCTACACCAGTCTGACCTTTTTGCCAAACTTTCATAGTAATCTGAACCACCAGTCTTTTTTTTTCAATGTTACAAAAATTGATGATACACCACAGTAAGAAACAAAGATAGATAAATGGTTGGGATAAAGTGAAGATGAGGAGAAAAAAAAAATGAGACTGAGGAAAAGCTAGAACTCAGAAATTCATGCCCTAAGGACTGAGCTTCCTAACAACCAAAGACAAAAGGAAAGCCAAAAATTCATCGGTGATGAATTTTGCATTGTCCGTTAGTCAAAATTAGACCAGTTTCCCTGGAGAAGCTGAAACTGAGGATTTCCCATATGGGACTTCAAAAAGGAATGAGAAATCACACAGGCAATTTAAAAAAATACCCTTCTTCCATTAAATATAATAGCTAGACTCAGAGCTTTTTCTTCGAGCGTTGCTTCGGTGCTAACTTCAAACCGTATGACTAAACACAAGTCAATAAATCTGCTTCCACAAGGAGCCAAAGCCATTTGGTCCAGAAACGCAGTTCTCGGATCGTCTAACTTGATCCAGGGATAAAATCTAGAATATCTAGAGGAGTAGCTGGGCAGCATATCCTTCAGATAATCTCACATGATGATTATTTCTCGCACTGGGCTCTTCATAACAGCCAGCAGCAGACGATTCGAGTTTGTTTCCCAGGGAAGGTGCAGTGTTGGCATTCTGTGTTGTCAACACAGGTAGCATACCTCCTTCAGAAATCAACCGAGTAGGCGGCAGAATCGGCATTCTCCTAGGAAATCAAGCATTCTAACCAAGGCTTTTGCCTGATCAGACTGCTGTCTCTCCCACCACACTCAGATGGACCACAAATACAATAATGTCATGGAAGAGAAACTGTGATCCCCCCACCCCGTCCCATGCCCCAGGTACAGACAATACCAGGAAGAGCCATGTGGAAAATGTGGCTCAGTTTCAGGAGGATTTGAAAAAGATGACATTAAGACAATCCCAGATTGTAGTTGTTCAGTCTTTAAATCATGTCCAACTTTTTGCTACCCCATGGACTGTAGGCCTCCAGGCTCCTCTGTTCATGGAATTTTCCAGGCAAGAATACTGGAGTGGGTTGCCATTTCTTTCTCCAGGGATCAAACCCATGCCTCCTACACTGGCAGGCAGATTCTTTACCACTGAGCCACTATGGAAGCCCAATTCCAGATCCTGGGATTAAATAGTCTGAAGAGGATGAGAGTATCAGTTAACATTTGAATATAGGATTCTTTGTCATTGACACGGTCTTTGCATCTGATGCTCATAAATGCAAGGCAGGAGTAGGCTGGGCATGGCTCACTATTATTCCCAACTGATAGATGAAAAAAAGATATTTGGGAGCTTATATGAGTTGCCAGAAGTTGTTCAGCATAAGGTGCCAGAACCAATACTTCAGCTTTTCTGGACTCAAATTTTGTGCTCTTTGCCTTTCTCATTTAGTATATTAACATACTAGAAGGCTGTATGCAAATGTAGTGGAATGATTTCCTAGAATAATATCATAGAGATGCAACCTTTATCTTTAGATCAAGAAGAAGGCGTTTCCAACTATAATAAAAGGGATTTGGGTTAGACATGAGGAAGATATTTCTGCCAGGGAGAGTTATAAGTCATAAGAACAGGCCAGGGAGGGAGACTCTGGAATTTTCTTACTCATAACCTTTAAAAATGTGAATGGTGCTCTCGGTCTGGGAATGATTTGGAGGGCTGTTCTATGCAGAGAGCCCATGTCTGCCTTGAGCTTATCACCTTCTATTCTGTCCTTCCATACCAGAGCCTGGGCTTCTGAGAGGCTCAGCCTGAGGCACTTGCCATTCATAGAATCAATCTTTTGGTTTGTTTGTTTAGTCACTAAGTCATGTCCAACTCTTTGTGACCCCATGGACTGTAACCCACCAGGCTCCTCTGTCCATGGGATTTCCCAGGCAAGAATACTGGAGTGGGTTGCCATTTCTCTCTCCAGGGGATCTTCCTGACCCAGGGATCGAACCCACATCTCCTCCATTGGCAGGTGGATTCTTTACCACTGAGCCACCAGGGAAGGCCTGAAATCATCCATTCAACAATATTTGTTCCGCTGGACCAGAGCTGGGTCCGAGTCTCAGCAGGAGATGTTTTCAGTGCACGTCGTTCAGATGAAGACGTTGCAGTGGAAGGACTCCTTACAGAGATATGAGCTTCAGAAACAGCAGGCCAGCCGGCAGTGTTAGAGCTGCTGAGTGCAGCTTGGGAGCCTGGAATCACAGGGGAGAGGCTGTCTGGTGGGAGCCATGGTGTGGAGGGACGAACCTGCCAGATGCCTGGTGTCAAAGGGAAGGAATGCCCTGCCTTCTGATCTGTCTCTGGTGCCCACATTGGCCACAACACAGCCAGGAGCTGGACGTCAAGAGAATCTGGGAGGTACAATGCCCAGAGATCAGTCTACTGAGGCCAGAGCCGAGCAGAGAAGGGACCAGAGAGGGGCAGGAGTTCCTGGAGACCAGCCAGCATAGTGGGAGCAAGGTCAACAAAATCTCTGCCTTCCTCTCGCTTTCATTCTGCAGGAAGACAGACACTGGATACACCAAAACCCCCACATGAAACCAAAAAATGGTTATGACCCAGTCACACTGAGTAGTTTGAGAAAAACAGAGCAGGTGGAGATTTAGAAGTGGAAGGGGGCCTGTTTTAAACAGAATGATGCAGGGAGGGGGTGCAGGAAGAGGGGTGCTCTGAGGAGGTGACATCATGCAGAGGCCTAAATAAGGGGATAAACTGGGCCCGGTCCCCATGGAAGGGCCTGGAAGCCCCGTTCCAGGGGGACAGAGTACCTCACTTGGGAAAGCGAGGTGGACCCCGGGAAGGCAGGTTCTCAGCGTGTCCTGTGTGTCTGAAGGCAGAGCTGTGCTCAGGCACGTCCCCCCACCCCTGTGAGCCACCCAGAGCCCTGCTCACAAAGGCAGAGGTGCCCCAGCCAGGGCGCCTGGGGTCCCCGCAGCCCAGGGCCTCCCCCTCAGCGGGGCCGGAAGGCTGAGTCACCACCATGGCAACCGTTCCTTGTGAATAGGCGAAGGCGGGTTTTGGGGCTCACTTGGTGAGAGACCAGGTGCTAGGCGGTGACCCAGAAAATGTTTCAGACTCCTGTAGCTTCTGCCCAAGAGTGTGGAGAGAGTGGCAGCTGGTAGCCAGGTGGCTGGGCACCCACGCGCGGCTGTGGCCATCCTCCACGCTGGTCCCGGGGCCTGGAGTCGGCTATAATTAGGCCTGAGAGACCCAGCCACCTCCCCCTCATGCAGACACTGTCTCTCTCTCACACACACACTCCTAGAAACACAGGGTTCCATGAAGGCAGCAGCGACGCTGAACTCATAGCACTGGTGAGTCTGGGAAGGCTTCTTGGAAGAAGCCACAGTTCAGCTGAGACCAGAAGGCAGAGTAGTTGTTTCAGCTGAGCAAAGAGAAGGTGAGACTACATTCCAGGCACAGGGAGCACTGCGCCAAGGCCCGGGGGTAAGAGAGAGAGAGATGAAGGGGGGAGAGTGGTGGGTGGGCAGGCTGGTGTGTGGAATGGAGAGAAGTTCAGATTGACTGGAGCAAAAAATGGGGGGAGACCCACACACACGGAGTTAGCAGGCAGCCTGGGGTGTCCGAGGTCTCCCTCCGCCCCGTCCTGTGATCTCCTGGCTGGAAAGAGGAAAATCAGCTTCCTGTTTCTGGAGTGCTTTGCCATTTGGGAAACGTTTCTATACCCGTTTTTCGCCAGTTATGACAAGACGCTGATCTGGGGCTGTGAACACAGCTGAGGGCAGAGGCTCAGTGATGCCCAGTGACTAGTTTCAGGGCCAGGGCTAGGGGCTGGGATTTGAACACATATTTTCTGACACCTGGTGTGATACTCAGCTCCCTGTGAGGTGGGTGTGCAGATGCCCTGGCCTGGCGCCCAAGGTATTAGCACCATCTGTGTTTCCTCAGTTACCCACCTGAAGCCTGGACCCTGTTAGAGTTGGGATCTAACCCCCCAGCTAGCCGTGGGTTCATGGGCACACACACATGTGTGTGTGCAGCACACTCAGCCTCCAGGGAGTGCCCAGAACTGGGTTCTGTGGCTGAAGCTTTGGTCCAATGCCCACCTTGCTCATCCACGTAGCAAGGGCTTCCTGTGCTCATTCCAAGGTGCTTCTACGCCTCTGAAAACGACAAGAGGTTGCACGCCTTCAAGTGTGAACATTTGTTTTGTTGCCGTTTTGCTGTCTTGGGTTCCCAGCCTCACCCAGCTGCCTCCTTCTCTGCCATCCTTCAGTGCCCTTTGCTTACACTGTCGTCTCATCTCCCATCTTCCATCCTTTCTTGCTCTGGGGCTCTATTCTCTGTCCCGGGCTTTCTGTCCTTCTCAGGCTCTACCTCCCTTTCCAGAAGCTTCCCCTGGTTGCTTGGCAGCCCCAGCCTCTCTATTCCCGCTACTCCTTCCCTTGGCCTCCATCCCCCTCCCAGCCATGCTTTCCTTTCTCAGCAGCCCCTCCCTGGAGAGAGGAACCCCAGGCCCCAAAGGAGCTGCCTGGAAGGCATGGCCTGGCTTCTCAGATCCTTGCTTTGGGGAGCCATGGGGGTCTGAACAGGTAGGGAGGAGTAGGGAGAGAGGAGATTCTGAGACTCCGAAGGGAGGAAAGAGCAGCTATTAGTCACCAGGGGGAGAAAAAGAAAAGGAATTGGTCAGACAGCAGGTGGCCCAGGAAAGCTCACACAGCCCAAATCAGCCTTGAATTTAATAAGGGACAGGAATTAGAGTCGGCAGGGAAACTCTATGTTGCTGGCCCAGCTTCTTCGCTCCCTGCTCCAGCCCCAGGGTGGAGAGAAAGGTGAGCAGACAGGAACCTGGGGTGGATGCCTAATCGCGTCTTTAGAAGCTGAGGGGAAGATAACAGGAGGCAGAGAGAAGAAGATGTAGCCAAGAGAAAAAGGGACAAATAGCATCCTCGGGGCTCCAAATATCTCTTATGCATCCCAATGAAATGACATAGCGCAGGGGCCTTTGTAGCTGAGAGTGCTTGTCCCTCCTCCCCTTTTCCCCTTTCTCATAGTCTGCTTGTCACATGACCAAATATTAGTTAAGAATTCAGTTGGAACCTGCAGGTACCAGACTTTAGGTGGGCGCTGGAATCAAAGATGAGTAATGCTTGGTCCATGCCTTCAAGATGTTCATAGGCTACTGAGAGATCAAGGTGCCCACCAAGGATGCTCTAGTCAACAAGTACAGTGAAAGCTCTAAGTGCAGAGTCCAGGGCTGGCTGGGCTCTTAGAGGGCTCGGAGGGCTTCACAGAGCCTGGCTTCAGATCCAGAAGACAAGGCAGAGTTAGCTAGACAGGTAGAGAGAAGAAGGGTAATCCCAGTAGAAGGAAGAGCATTGTTCAGAGCCCCAGAGTCACTAACGGGCCTTGTGCATTTAGGGGAAAATGAGGGATATGGGAGCAGAAGGGATACTAGGAAAGGCTGGCGGCTGATGCTCTCTCTAGGGCCCCAGTCAACAAGTGGCAGGAAGTTCAAGTAGCTTCCAGGCTTCTGAGATAAAGGAGTCACATCCATCTCCCCACATTGCTCAATGTGACTAAGCTGCACCACCCAGGGTAAGGTTCTAGAGCAGCGTAAGGGACCAGGAGGCCTCTGCTTAAGAGGCTTTAGAGTGAGCCTGGATTTTTGGTTAGCTTCATTTTGCGGGAGGTGACAGAAGTCGTACATCTCATTCTAACCCCCTCTTCGCTTCTTTTTCTAGTCCTGGAAGATCTTCAGCAATTCTGTCTCTTCCTCCTGGGGTAAAGCTCATCTCCATTCAACTATAACAGCCATTCCATTACAATAGCCTCAGGCCAGAGGCCATGGTTCCCTACCTCCCTGCCCCACCCCCATCCTATGGCAGAAATAGATACCCGAGGAATCCCAAAATGAATCAGGACAGGACAACTTTAGAAAAGATTTTCCTAATGTCACTGCGTACAATTTAGAGAACAATTTGTAAAAATGTATCAAGAGTCTGCTTAAAATCCATTACTGACTTCTCCCTACCTTGAGGGTAAAATACAAACTCCTTGGCATGGTACAGGCTGCCTACCTGTTCGGTCTCCTGTCCCCTCATTAGCTCCTGGGAACCCTCTCCATGCCCGTACCTACACCCCAGCATTATCAAGCCACCAGTAAGTCCTAGAATGCATTTTCTCATGTCGTCATCATTTGGATCTTGCTGTTTTCCCTATTCAGAATTTCCATCCCCAGCCTGTCCACCAGGTTGACATTTCCTAAGAGTTCCAAGTAATTTGCAAGTAAATTCCACCCTGACCAGGCCTTTCTTTCTCAGCACTTAAGAGTCTTTCCCCAGGGTCCCGTAGGTCTGTTTCTGTCACAATGGCAGCATGTATCCAACTGTATCACTTAAGTGACTGTGTTCCCGCTTGCCTGTGACCCCCAGGGTGGCAGACACTGGCTCCTCCTTTCACCTGTGGGTCCTCAGTGCGTGGCACAGTCTCTGGCCCACAGTCCCTGTTCAATAAATATTTGGTGAAAGAAAGGATAAGCCTTAAAATTATTCTGTCCCTTGACCTAGTAATCTCACTTGTAGGAATTTAACCTCAGGAAATATTTCAAAAGAAGAAACAAGAAATGTGCACATAGATATTCACTGCAGGATTGTCTTTATTAGTAGAAAACTGGAAGCAATCTAAATGTCAATCATGCGGAATTGTTAACACATTATTGACAGAGGGATTTTCGCAGAAACTAACACCTGTGACCCTAATACGTCTCTGGTCAATAATGTGTTAACTGAGTTATAGACTATTCTACTGCCATTAAAAAACTAACTGGAGACAATGCGACAACATAGAAAATGTTTGCCGCATAATCTATAGTTTTTAAGAAAAGGTATACAAATTTGTATGTTCACTCTGATTATAATTATGTAGAATTATCAGCAAGGACTAAAAGAGAATATATAAAAAGAAAATTAGTTGTTGGACTGGCTTTAGTCAACAGAAGCAATTTATTTTCCTTCCTTAAAATTCCTTTTTAATGCTGTTATGATAATATTTATGTGCTGAATGGAAACAGCGATTCAGCCCATGAGCCAGGCAATCCAGGGGTCTGTCTCTATAAGGGGTTTTGGGGAATGTATAGTTATTTTATACATCAGTCTTAAAAAAGTTATAGATAGACCCAAACACTTTGGCTTGTCCCCGTGAACCATAATGTATTCAAATGTTCTTAAAGCTTCTTGTGTTTCCAGCTGATGATCTTAAAGATTGGGGTTTATCTACTTTTAGCATCTTCCTTCCCAAGCCAATAAAGCCTAATCTCTGGGAGTCTTTTTGGGTGCTTCCCATTACCACCCTCATCCCTTTCATCATTTTATAACTATTTCCTGGATCTTTCTATTCTTTATTGTAGTATTTGCATATTAGCTATTTGCCAAATGCTTACCACGTGCAAGGTAGGGTGACTGATCATTCCCATTTGCCTGGTACTCTCTTGGCTTTAACTGAAAGTCCATTGTCCTAGGAAACCATTCAGTCCCTGGCAAATCAGGATGATTGGTCACCTTATTACCAGGCTCCACTTGTTATATACTGCAGTGAAATTTGTGAATCAGATGGACAAGCTCTCTCCCTCAAGGAGCTTACACCCTATAAAGTGAGAATGACCAAAAAAGCAACTTGAGCATGCTGTTAAAAGATTGGCACCAACTACCATGAATGCACAGAATACAAAACAATGATTGGTGTGTGTGCGTGAGTGTGTGTGTGTTTGGGGCAGAGGATGGTCTCTAGAAAGTGAAACTGTTAGTCAGTCAGTCATGTCTGACTCTTTGCTACCCCATGGACTACAGCCCACCAGGCTCTTCTGTTCATGTGGTCACTCACCTACAGCCAGACATCCTGGATTGTGAAGTCAAGTGGGCCTTGAAAATGTTACTACGAATAAAGCTAGTGGGGGTGATAAAAGTCCAGCTGGGCTATTTCAAATCCTGAAAGACAATGCTGTTAAAGTGCTGCACTCAATATGCCACCAAATTTGGAAAACTCAGCAGTGGCCACAGGACTGGAAAAAATAAGTTTTCATTTCAGTCCCAAAGAAAGGTGATGCCAATGAATGTTCAAATTACCATACAGTTGCCCTCATTTCACATGCCAAGGTAACGCTCAAAATCCTTCAAGCTAGACTTCAGCAGTATGTGAACTAAGAACTTCTACATGTACAAGCTGAGTTTATAAAGGGCAGAGGAATCAGAGATCAAATTGCCAACATCTGTTGGATCATAGAAAAAGAAAGGGAATTTCAGAAAAGCATCTACTTCTGCTTCATTGACTATGCTAAAGTCTTTGACTGTGTGAATCACAACAAACTGTGTAAAGTTCTTAAAGTGATGGGAATACCAGACCAGTTTACCTGTCTTCTGAGAAATCCGTATGTAGGCCAAGAAGCGATAGAACTGGACAGGGAATAACAAACTGGTTCAAAATTGAGAAAGGAATACGTCAAGTCTGTATATTGTCACCCTGCTTATTCAACTTATATGCAGAGTACATCATGCGAAATGCTGGGTTGGATGAATCACAAGATGGAGTCAAGATTGCTGGGAGAAATATCAACAACCTCAGATATGCAGATGATAACACTCTAACGGAAGAAAGTGAACAGGAACTAAAGAGTCTCTTGACAAGGGTGAAAGAGGAGAGGGAAAAAACTGTCTTAAAATGCAACATTCAAATAACTAAGATCATGGCATCCAGTACCATTGCTTCAGGGCAAATAGATGGGGAAAAAGTGGAAACAGTGACAGACTATTTTCCTGTGCTCCAAAATCACTGTGGACAATGATTGCAGTCAGGAAATTAAGACGATTACTCCTTGGAAGAAAAGCTATGACAAACTTAGTGTATTAAAAGCAGAGACATCATTTGCTGACAAAGGTCCATATAGCCAAAGCTATGGTTTTTCCAGTAGTCATGTATGGATGTGAGAGTTGGACTATAAAGAAGGCTGGGCACTAAAGAATTGATGCTTTCAAACTGTGGTGCTGGAGTAGACTCTTGAGAGTTCCTGGGACAGCAAGGGGATCAAACCAGTCAATCCTAAAGGAAATCAATCCTGAATGCTCATTGGAAGGACTGATGCTGAAGCTGAAGCTCCAAAACTTAGTCCTCCTGATGGGAAGAGCCAACTCAGTGGAATAGACCCTGATACTGGGAAAGATCGAAGGCAGGAGGAGAAGGGGGTGACAGAGAATGAGATGGTTGAATGGCATCACTGACTCAATGGATATGAGTTTGGACACATTCCGGGAGATAGTGAAGGACAGGGAAACCTGACATGCTTTGGTCCATGGGGTCACAAAGAGCCGGACACAACTGAGTGGCTGAACAGCAGCAACAATGGTCTGTAGATGAATTGTGTTTGAGCTGGGCAGTGGAACAGTAGTTCTCCTAGTAGATAAGGGGGCTTGCTCACAGCCACCTTTTGGTGTCTCGTTCAGTCCTGCGTGGTAATCTGTGTGGCTGCACATTCCGTTCTTCAAGGGAAGGTTCTGTTCCTGCTTGGTTTCCAGCACCCTTCTTTGTATAAGCCAGCGGTTGGCCTTTTCCCTCATCTGCTCACTGAGGTCTAGTCTTCTTGGAAGGGGAAGAGTCCAGGTATTAACCCCTGTCTCTGGTCACATTTGCTAGCCAGGCATACATTACCTGAGAATTAAATCTGAGTGCTTTCTCCTCGCCAGGCTCTATGCTTTTTCATACCAAAGCACATGCCATGGGGTACCCTCTCCTGGGCTGGCCCACTCTCTATGATATCTAGCTTCAAGGACATATGGGATCAGGGACAGGGCATGTTACGGACTGAATTGTGTCCATATAGGTCCATACACGTATTTGGAGAGAGGGCTTAGTTAGTGTTAGTCGTTCAGTTGTGTCTGACTCTTTGTGACTCCATGGACTGTAGCCCACCAGGTTCCTCTGTCCATGGAATTCTCCAGGCAAGAATACTGGAGTGGGTAGCCATTCTTTTCTCCAGGGGATCCTCCCAACGCAGGGATTGAACCTGGGTCTCCTGCATTGCAGGCATATTGTTTACTGTCTGAGCTACCAGGGAGGGCTTATGGAAAGGTAAATGGAGGTTAAGTGAGGTCATAGATATGAGTCCCCAATCCCATAGGACTAGCATCCTTAAGAAGAGGATGAGATATCAGAAATCCCTTTCTTTCTTCCTGTGAGCTCACAGAGAAAAAGCCCCCCGAGGACGCAGGGAGAAGGTGGCTGTCTGCCAGCCAGGAATAGCCCAGACCAGGACTTGAACTTGCCAGCAGCTTGATATTGGACTGTCGTCTCCAGAATTGTGGGAAGATAAACTTCCGTTGCTTAGGCACCCAGCCAGTGGGAGTTTATTCCAGCAGCCCAAGATGACTGATACAAGGATGCTTTAATATTTCTCAGGCAAGGGTCTGCTCTCCCCAGCTAAACTGCAGCACCTAGGAGCAGAGATTCAGCCTTAGACCTATGCGTCTGCATGGGACTTTCATATGGGGCCAGGATAGCTCGGTTGGTGAAGCATCCTCCTGTAATGCAGGAGACCCTGGTTCGATTCCTGGGTCAGGAAGATATGCTGGAGAAAAGATAGGCTACCCACTCTAGTATCCTGGGGCTTCCCTTGTGGCTCAGCTGGTAAAGAATCTGCCTGCAATGAGGGAGACCTGGGTTCAATCCCTGGTTTGGGAAGACCCCCTGGAGAAGGGAAAGGCTACCCACTGCAGTATTCTGGCCTAGAGAATTCCATGGACTGTATAGTCCATGGGGTTGCAAAGAGTTGGACACGACTGAGTGACTTTCACTTCCTAAGCATGGAGTAGGTGAACAAGAAAGATCTGTTCATTTCTTGAGAAGAGAAACTATGTGAGGAGACCTCCACAGGCAGGAGGAGGAGCGGAGGGTCTTCGGACAAGACCATCAAAAGTGTGGAGAAGGGAGCCCGTTATGGTCACTCTCCCCCTCCCCTTAGACATCTTTCTCCCCCAGGAGTGAAGGCAAACTTTGTACTTTAAAGGTGTCTAGGGCTTCCCAGGTGGCGCTAGTGGTCAAGAATTCACTTGCCAGTGCAGAAGACATAGAGATGTGGGTTTGATCCCTGGGTTGGGAAGATCCCCTGGAGGAGGGCCTGGCTACCCTCTCCAGTATTCTTGCCTGGAGAATCCCCTGGACAGAGGAGCCTGGTGGGCTACAATCCATGGGGTCGCAGAGTAGGACACAATTGAAGTGACTGAGCATGCACACAAGCAAGCATTTGTGATTGGAGGCAGGAGTCTGGAGACCTCCCCTGTTCTAGAATCCTGAGGTCATTTGACCCTCACAGCCAAGCTTGGGCATAAGAACCCTGCATTATCCCCATTTTACAGGTGAGAAAACTGAGACTCCAAGACCAAGTGCCCTGTTCAAGTTCACACACCATTGAACGGACCATGACCACATCTACAGGTCTGTTTCCCTCTCAAGCCTGTGACCTTTCCGTCTGGTTCCCCAGGAATCATGACCCCACTACCTGGATCAGCCTAACCCAGGCAGGCCCTCTCATCAGCTCCCACCCAAGTGCTTCTCATTCCCGCCCCGCTGGTCGGGAGAGAGTTTCCCAGGGCGAGAAGCAAGCCCGGAGCTATTCATCCGACAATTGCTCCTTTCAGTCCAGATTTGTTTTTTGATTTGTTTTCTGTTTGTCTTTTCTTCTGGGGAGGCAGAGAGGCATGGGGGAGCCTCAGCCTTTTCTGAGAACTCTGTGTTTATTTCTCCTTCTGTTGTGTGGGGATTTTAAATGACGAGGCTTTGATTTTTTCTGCCTCCTTGGGAGATGTGCGTGATTTTTTAAAAACACACTGGCTCTGGTACAATATTGCTGCCCGTTTTTGCCTGCCGTGGAGCCCACAGGTCTCAAAACCCCATCTCTGACTGTTTGTGTTCCCTCTCCCACATTGCATGGGGCATGTGAAACTGTATTCTGTGTTTTGCTGATGGAGAGAGAGAGAGAGAGAGAGAGGGGCCAGATAAGGAGGGCAACTCTGGAGAGTGTCTTGGTTAGTTTTTGTTGGAGCAACTCTGCTTGATCATCCAAGCCTGCCCTCATGGCACCGAGAGACTCCTAGTTATGGCTGTTTAGTTGCTAAGTTATGTCCAACTTTTTGCAACCCTGTGGACTGCAGCATGCCAGACTTCCCTATCCTTCACTATCTCCCCGAGTTTGCACAAATTCATGTCTACTGAGTCAGTGATGTTATCTAACCATTTCATCCTTACAGGGACACAAGAAAGTGAAAGGAAGTGAAAGCTGCTCAGTTGTGTCCGACTCTTTGTGATCCCATGGACTGTGGCCTGCCCACCTTCTCTGTCCATGGAATTCTCCAGGCCACAAAACTGGAGTGGGTAGTTGTTCCCTTCTCCAGGGTATCTTCCCAACCCAGGGATCAAACCCAGTTCTCTAGCACTGCAAGCGGATGCTTTACCCTCTGAGCCACCAGGGAAGCATAAGACGGGGTGGGCAAACAGGCATTCGTTTGTGGTCAAGAACGTACATTTATGGAAGCAGATGCTGAACACAATTACATGAGTGCTCAAGCATGTCAAGTAAGGAGCCATATGTCAGTTGTATGTACTTGGCATCCAGGAGTGTGGCACACCTGGGCGAGATGTTGGGTATGAGGACCTCCATGGACCATATTCTTGCCAGTGAGAAAGGATACACACGTGCACATGTCAGGTAAACTGTAAGAGTGTTAACACGCTATGGGGCACAAATAAGGCAGCAGGAGACCCACGTTCAAGTCCCCAGCTGACCTCTGACTATAGTAGTCCCATATTTTTAAGCAGATATAGGAGTGTGCAATGGCACCCCACTCCAGTACTCTTGCCTGGAAAATCCCATGGGCGGAGGAGCCTGGTAGGCTGCAGTCCATGGGATCTTGAAGAGTCGGACACGAATGAACGACTTCACTTTCACTTTTCACTTTCACGCATTGGAGAAGAAAATGGCAACCCACTCCAGTGTTCTTGCCTAAAGAATCCCAGGGACGGGGGAGCTTGGTGGGCTGCCGTCCATGGGGTCACACAGAGTCGGACACGACTGAAGCGACTTAGCGCAGTAGGAGTGTGCAAAGGACACTTGTGTCTCTGCGTGAGCACCCCAGGGTGTATCTTTGTGTCTGGCACTCATTTGTATGTTCCTGAGTGTGCCTGGGGCTCCAGGAGCACATATCTATCGGGAACCCAGGAAAAGAAGGATCTGTGTATGCGTGTGAAAATTTCAGGGTGCTTGTGTGTGGTGCCATCGTGCATTGGGGCTTGCTGTGTTCACAACCCCAAGAATTTAAAACAGCAACAATAATGACAAAGAGGAATGGAAAACAGCAAACACTGCATCCAGTTTGGAGCCTCAGGAGCAGGCCCCATGCCGGCTACAATTCCGGTGGTGTCCGTTACCATGACTATCACTAAAATGCTGCTGCTGGTACCTCTGTTTGTTTTTAAGTCTCCATCTCTGCGACATTCCCTTCTGAAACTCAAATCCCATTCCCTTGGCACTTCCTTCCCTTTAGATCAGGGGATGAGAGTCTGTTTCCTTCCCAGTCTACAGTCAGAATGTAGGAGGAAATCAGCCTCCCTAAATTCCAGGTATGTTTGAGAGTGGCTCAGGACCCCAGCGGGAAACCAGAGCACCCAGGGAAGATGCACGACCTCCTGCTTGTCTCCTTGTCTAATCTTCTGGCTCAGCCTCTGATTAACTGGCTGCCAGGGTCTGGGAGGGGGAGGCTAAGGATAAGGCCAGGAGTGGAAATTGCAGATTCCCAAGAACTGCCCCACCAGCCCAGGCTGGAAAGCTCTGGAGACAACAGACTGTGGTCCCCGGCTGCGTAGGGCAGAAGCCTTCATGCTGCCTCAAACAGCGCTCTTGACCCCTTGCCCAGATTGTGAGTGAGTGAGGGGCAGGCTGGAGGACCTGGGAACTGCCAAGAGAGAGCAGAAAGACGGGCCCGGCTGTGGGTGCTGGCATCTGCTCAGGTGTTCTGTTGTGTTAGTTCTTTTCTTTAAAGGCAGGGTCAGTGAGGTCCAAGCCACGGGTCCCTTTGTCCATCAGCTAGTCAACTTCAGGTATCCCAAGCCTCTCTCTGAACCTGCAGCTGCAGCCTTTAGGTGGGAGGGGCATAAGTAATGCCAACAAGCGAAGGGCATATGCTGGTCACCTCCACCAGAGGGGAAGAGCATGCCCCTGGCTTCTGCATCAGACCAGGCCTGGGGGACAGCTGCTGTGTACTTTCAGTCTATACCCATCCCTGTCTCCCCCAGGACAAAGCCCCACACTGGACTCTGGTTAAGCAGGTGCTCAGGAAATGCACACTGAACTGGCCTGGGAGCCCTCAAACCTGAGTGTCCCCACAAAGGACCCTAACGATAATGCAGACAATGTTTTGCGTTGTCTCAGCGTTGCTTTCTTCAACTAAAAAACGAGGAGCTTAGATTGAATTATCTCTACACTTCCAGCACTGACATTTCATGATTCTATTAGCTAATTGAATTGGATGGACAGTATAGAGAATGTTGAACAACAGGTCATTTTTCTTTGAACATTAACTGGATCCCTGGGCGGTGTCATTGTCAGGTCAGCATAAAGCCAGATGTGAAATAATTTTACCTTCTCTTTCCAAAGTGAGCAGGTTCATCGAGTCTGTTCTGAAACCTGTGGGAAGGCAGCTGGGAGGTTTGCTGCCTGTGCTGTTATGAGTTTCTTGTGGTTAGGATACTTTGGACACCGCCGGCCCTTTAAGCTTAGGAGCCCACGAGAGCTCCCTTTATTTGTAATGTCAGGACCGTCTGCTGCTTTGGGGAGTAAAAGTCAAGGAAAAGAAAAGATCTGAGTTTGAGAAGCAGATCCACGCTCCTCCAACAGAAATAACATGGAGGAGCCTTTGTGGAGCCAAAGGCTATAGAGGCTGGAATTCTTTCTCCAACTTCTGACTTCTTGGGTCACCCACCCTCTTTTTTTAAATTTTTTAAAATTTATTGTCTTTGTTGCCTTGCATGGGCTTTCTCTCATTGCAGCATGGAGGTGCTGGCTTCTCATCGCAGTGGCTTCTCTTACTGTGGAGAATGGGCTCTAGAGCACTCAGTAGTCGTGGCACGTGGGCTTAGTCACTCTGCAGCATGTGGGATCTCTCTGGACCAGGGATAGAACCCATGTCTCCTGCATTGGCAGGCAGATTCTTATCCCCTCCCCCACTAGGGGAGCCCACCGACCCTCTTGATAATCTTTTATTGCTAACTGTTAAGAGTTACAGATTAAATGTGTCACCTTAAAATGCATATGTTGAGGTCTTCACCCCAGGATCTTGGAATACGACCTTTTTGGAAATAGGGTTTGTAATTAGTTAGGGTGAGGCCATTCTGAAGTAGGATGGACCACTGATCCCACAAGGCTAGTATCTTTATAAAAGAGAGAAACTTAAACACAGACACTCTCAGAAGGGGAACATCGTGAGAAGATGAAGGCAGACTTGGAATGATGCTTCTGCAAGCCGAGGACCCCCAGAGATGGCCAGCAACTATCAAAAGCTAGGGCAGAGACGTGGAACATATTCTCAACACCGACCCGGCTGATACCTTGATCTTGGACATCCAGCCTCCAAAACTGGGAGACAATCCATTTCTGTTGTTAGGCCACCCAGCCTGTGGTTACAGCAGCCCTTGCAAACTTACACAGCAGGAGATACAGCTGCTGGAGAAAGCCTTGCATCTCCCATTCCCTCCTCTACACCCCCAGCCCCACCCCAGGCCTCCAGATAAGTATGTCAGGTGGGTGGCCTGAAAGAGCAGGGCAATATCCTCAGGGAACGTGATTTGTCCAGGCCCGTTTGTCTTTACAACTGATGCTATGGGTCAGGAGGTCCTTCCTTCTATCCCACCTAAATCCCACCTGCTGCAGCCCCCTTGTCTTATCTCCCTCCCAGAAGATGCACTGAGTAACCAGAGCCCCCACCTCCCGAAAACAATCCTTTGTTGCCTAAAAGTTACGCGTGGAATCTCCTTTCCAGCTGCAACAGCTGAGGGCTCTCACTCTCTGAAACAAGGTAAACCTTCTGTGCTCAGTGCCCGCCCCCTGTCCAGACTCAATCCTCCAAATGTCCGCGTGTGATGACCTTTTCTCCCACCTCCCAGAGCCGGCTAGACAGGATCTGGTCTCCTCCTCCCTCTCCAGCCTCCCCAGCCCCCGCCCCACCAGCTGTCCTTCCACAAGACAGTGCTTGTTTATGTGCTCACACTCGCCTTGTCTCCAAACGTAGCGTGGAAATAAGTCGTAAGGACTGAGATGCAGCGGCTGCGAAATCGCAGTGACCGATGAGAGGGCCTGATTGCTTGTGCATAGCTGCTGAAAGGGGTCTTGACATTTTAAGTGCTCGTCAGAGTGAGGGATGACAGCGGCAGACAATGAGACACTTCCTCTTTGCCTTTCGCTGGCTATTAATAAGTGTTTCTGATTCTGCAGATGTGGGAGAGATTCGGAGCCATTGGGTTGGGTGTGCTCCATTTTTTTTCCCCCTCACTTTGTCTTTCTCCCAGTCCCCATTTCCTCCTCTCTCCCCTGCCTCCCCCTCCGCTGGCCACCAGCCTCCTTCTCTCCTAGGTGCTCCAGGCTGTTTGTCTTGGAGTCAGATTTGTTAGCGCTCAGAAAATGTCATTAGGCAGCTGGACTCCGACCTGCTCTTGGCTCTTTGCTGGAATTCAATCTCTTAGTCTCCCTGGCTTGGTCCAACTGCCAAATCCCAATCACTTCCCCCAGGGATGGAGAGGAATGGAAGGGCTAGAGCAGGCTGGCCGAGGAGATAGACAGAGAGGGTGAGAGGCTAGAATGGGGAAGGAGGTATTGGGGTGCTGGCTGCCGCAGGCGCATTGAGAGTGGTCAGAGCCAGCTGGGACAAAGGGCCAGGTCTGGGATGGACACGTGCACAGAGAACAAGGGCAGAGCTTCCTCCCTCCCTCTGTGCTTCCCCGCTTCTGTCCTTCCGGCAGCACCGACTTCAGAAAAGGCACAGCCTCCTCTTCCACAGCCTGCACAGGGTCTGGTGCTGTTCCCAGGCCTCAGGGAGGATGCTGGACCGCTGCACCCAAGAGGAGGCTGTTTGATTCCCTACCTGGTTCTCTGAATCTCAGCTCATTGCTCTGAAATCCATCTTCTCCCCAGATTAGGAGGACTGAACACCCAATATGCCTGGGATTGAGGCTAACATGGGACAGTCCTGTGCAAACTGGGACCCTGAGTCATGCCACCCAAATCACCCCATGACTCCTGACCTGACTTCCCGAGTCCCTTTCTTAAGAGGTACCTTCCTGGCTTTAGATGCACCCTGTTGAAACAGGCAGTGGGCAGTGAGGAGGATGCGAGAGGGTGGGTTGAGGTGAGAAAGACAAGAGCCTTCAGACTGAAACAGCGTGGCCTTCTAATCCAGCAACGAGAAAAGAGCCGTCCGGCCAAGGGGGGTTGCACTTAGAGATGCCTTCCCAGCCAAAGGGGCTCTGTGTCCGTGGGGGAAAAGGAGGCTGAGGGGCACCAAGCCAAAGAAGGAGCAGCGCCCCTGCTCCCAGGCCTGCTGGACCCTCTGTTAGCCGTGTTCCCCGAGGTCCCCCCACCCACCCTGCATCTGAGCCCCCTCCAGCCTGGCTTCACTGGAGTCCAGCTTGAAAGCCTTATCCCGAGCCCGCAGCCTTTGGATCTCTTTATCCTGATTCAATTACATACACAATATGAGCTTTGCAAACAGAAAATTACACGCTGCAATAATTGAATTCTTTCCTGGACTGGAAGCTTGCTGGGCTGTGGTGTGGAGCGGTTTCCAGACACTCAACCTTGCCCCCAGACCCCACCTTCACTTAGCAAGATGATAGCTAATGTTTAAACCCCACTTTCCCGTTAATGGTGCCTCTACCACCCCCATTTCCTTTGAATTTTACAACTAGGTGGAGTAAGCAATTGTATACTACTAGTGTTTATCATTAAGCTGCTATAGATCATTACATATCATTCCCTTTTTACAAATGAGAAGACTGAGGTACATGACGATTATAAGATATACTCAGGACAACGGAACAGATAATCGTGGCAGAACCAAGATCCAGGTTTTCTGAGACAAATTACATGTTTTCTTTGCAACCTGACCTGACTCCCATTTCCTGCCCACCCTAACTACCACATGGGCTTGGGTCTTCAGGTTTCCTATGGCTCATGGGAAAGAGGATGATTCCTTTTTCTCCCTCCCACAAATTTAGGCAGAAGTATTATCTCCAGAACCATGGGCGGAATCCATCCTGTATTTGTTGTTTAGTCACTAAGTCGTGTCTCTTTGTGACCCCATGGACTGTAGCCCATGGGATTCTCCAGGCAAGAATATGGGAGTAGGTTGCCATTTCCTTCTCCAGGGGGTTTTCCCAACCCAGGGATCAAGCCCATGTCTCCTGCATTGACAGGCAGATTCTACCGTCTAAGAATCTGAGGGAAGCCCATTCTGTCCTTTACCATAAACCAAAGCCACTGTTTCAAAACTCTTAACTACCAGCAAACCAAGATTATTTTGGATACTCTCAAGAGTTTATTTTTTTCATTGGTTTACCAAACCTATTCCCTGTAGGACCAACAAAACCACTTTCATTTTCCTGGCCCTTACTTTAAAATAAAGCCAAAGAGATTCATTTCTTATTCCTACTCAGGAAATATGGCAGTAACTTCTGTCACCCTCATCAGCAGCCCCACAATGAATGTATAGTAAGTGCCTGTTATGGGCCAGGAATTTGTACCTCATTTGGTCCTTACAATAAATGACTGAAATGGCTATTAATATTTCTATTTTAGGGAATAGAAAGTAATTTTTCTATTTGGGGGCTTAATGGAGCAAAACCCACCTCCCTCCAAGTGTCTACTTCCAGCAAGGACTAGAACCCAGGATCCCCTAACTGTAGAGCCTGTGTTGTGAAGCACTCTGCCCCAAGGTCAGCCAGGAATATGGTCCCTTCTTTTCTTCTCTCCTAGTTCAGATCAACCTCATCTTTGAAATGGACTGTTGAACTCCCTCCTTAATGGTCTCCTTGATTTGGGGCTTATGTCCATTAAATCTGTCCTTTACACTCAGCCAGCGAGTGACTTAATAAACATCTCTGACAAAGCCATTCCCAGGCTCCAAGGAAAACTCAATAATTCCAAACTACCCACAAGAAAAACAGCAACAACAACAGCAACACTCTCTATGAATCACTGGTCTTCTGTGACCCTGCTTATCTCCTGAGCTCTAGATCCTACTCTTCCCGTTGCATATTGCATAGTTATGCTAAACTGCTCATAACTCCTCTAATGCAAGTACCAAGAGATTTCCCATCTCAGTGCTTTCATGTAAGCTTCTCCTTCTCCCTGAAGTGCCCTCCCCACTCTTCTTTGCTAGACTTCAGCTTAATTTTTCGTTAAGACTCAGTCTAGGCATCGTTGTCTCCGGAAAGCTTTTGCTGAATCTCAGGTAGGCTAAGTCTCCTGTTCTGTTATCCACAGCCCCCTGGGTACACTCCTGAGGACAATTACTTGTTCACACATCTTAGGCTTCAAGCTCTGCCCTCCAGACCTGGAATGGAAATTCGTTACATAGAAAATACATCATTTTCACCCTGCCCTAGCAGCTAACACATTTCCTGGCTCATGGTTATCACTCATTAACTATTCATTAAAGGTCTTTAAATCACTGTGTTTAGCTGATGACATAAATATATAGGCATATCTTCCTGAATAACTAACTTCCAAGATTTTGCATGATTCCTGATGCTGAATATATAAAGAAATATTTGACCAACTGGCCTGGAGTTGTAAAATTACCATTGGAACCTTTGTTTCTTCGAGATGCAGAATAATCCTAGAATAAGGAAGTCTCTCCTGACACATCAATAAACTTCACACTAACTTCCTAGAGGGCCCTAGAAAAAGGGAAAGGAAGTCTAAGATGGCGCAAAGTCCACCTGTCAGTCTGGGGTCACTCTGACACACAGTGGGCAGACAAAACAGAGAATCCAGTCTTCCTCCTAAGAATATTAAGAATATTTTAGGCATTAGTGCCTTAAAAGGAAACCTGGAAAGTGGAGACATTTACCACATTCCTGATAAGATTCAATATCACAAAGATGTCAACTCTGCCCAAATGGTTCTATAAATATTTAATGCACTCCCAATCAAGACTCCAACAAGATTTTTCATAGAGGTTGACAAGCTAATCTTGAAATCCAGATTGAAATATTAATATCAAGAAAAACAAGATAATTAAAAAAAAGAAAAAGGGATTTGTTCTC
Organism: Bos mutus; assembly: GCF_027580195.1. Taxonomy (NCBI): domain Eukaryota; kingdom Metazoa; phylum Chordata; class Mammalia; order Artiodactyla; family Bovidae; genus Bos; species Bos mutus. Next base: position 53,215,850 of record NC_091631.1, read on the forward strand.
TTAGACATCAAAACATATTATAAATGTATGGTCTTTAAAAGAGTAAAATTCTGTGCTATTGACTCATAAATAGACAAACAGGTTGACAGACTAGAATACCAAGTCCAGAAATGAACACATATATTTGCTGGCACATAGTAGACACTCAATAAATAGTTGTTGAGGAAATAAACAAAGGTGGCATTTCACATCAGTTGGACTGGGAAAATTGACTATTCATTGAGAAAAAAAAAAAAATAGAGCTAGATTCTATCCGTCACAAAAGTCAATTCAAAATAGCTTAAAAATCTTAACATAAAAATATCCTTAATATTTAGAAGAGACTATAGAATAATTTGTTTATGACCTTAGGGTAGGAAGAGTCTTCTTAAATAAATGAAAATATGCAAAGGATATAGAACAGGGGTTGGCTCACCACCTACTTTTATAAACAAAAAATTTATTGGGACACATTGTTTATGCATGTCTCTGGCTACGTTGGTGCTACAGTGATGGTGTTGAGTACAGAGATCACATCATTTGCAAAAATGAAAACATTTACTATCTGCCCATTTACAGAAATGGCTGACCATTGACACAGAGTGAAAATATTGCTGAATATAACTATATCAAAAATGGAAACTTATTGGTTATAAAAATGCCAAGAACAAAGTTTGAAAGGCAAAATACAGACTTAAAAATGTTTTCAACTTATGTTAACAGACCATAGATTATTAGTATTGAGGTAATATTAATATGAAGACTGTTCACTCTAATAACAAAGACAAAGGGCAGAAAATATAAGCAGAAAATTCACAAAAAATATACCTGTGTCGGATTCATATTGATATTTGGCAAAACTAATACAATATTGTAAAGTTTAAAAATAAAAAAAAAGATACTGATATGGCTAAAAGAGGCCTAGGGAGATGCTCAGTCTCACTGATTTTTATCACTCAAGGATCAAGGACCCAGCAAGAAACAGAGGATAAAGCTAGGCAATTTGAAGAAAGTTTAATGAAGGGACTATTCACAAAGTGTGACCTGCCCTTCAATAAACAAACAAGGGATGGTACTGGCTCAAGGGATGGGCTAGTAATTTTACATTATTAGATTATGTGTTATATATGTATATTTACCACAATAAATAGTATGTATATCCTCCCTCTCCAAAAAGGCATTAAAAAATCAACTATATGGTATTTTGAAATATTCACTATAAAGGCATCAGTTCGGTTCAGTTCAGTTGCTCAGTCATGTCCGACTCTTTTTGACCCCATGAATCACAGCACGCCAGGCCTCCCTGTCCATCACCAGCTCCCGGAGTTCACTCAAATTCATGTCCATCGAGTTGGTGATGCCATCCAGCCATCTCATCCTCTGTCATCCCCTTTTCCTTCTGCCCCCAATCCCTCCTGGCATCAGAGTCTTTTCCAATGAGTCAGCTCTTCGCATGAGGTGGCCAAAGTACTGGAGTTTCAGCTTTAGCATCTTCCTTCCAAAGAACACCCAGGACTGATCTCCTTCAGAATGGACTGGTTGGATCTCCTTGCAGTCCAAGGGACTCTCAAGAGTCTTCTCCAACACCACAGTTCAAAAGCATCAATTCTTCAGCGCTCAGCTTTCTAGAGAGAAATTAAAAATAAAAGTTGTAAACTGCAAAGAATAAGCATAAAAAATCTGGTGCTGCTACATTTTCTATCAGAAAAAATAGATTCTAAAACTAAAATATTACTGGAAGTAAAAAAAATTAAATAATGGGTCAATATACCACCACCAACAAAAAAACTTAATAAACTTAAATGTCTTTGTACCTAATAACAGAGTTTCAGATACAGAAAGGAAAAGCTGACAAATCTAAAGGGGGAAATAGAAAAATCCACAAGAAGAGTTTTTAACAAGTTTTCCTTAGCAATTGTGATAGAACAAGTAGCAAAATAACACCAAAGATACAGATGGTTGGATAAATAGCAAACTATGATGACAGCTTGTATCTGAAGGTACAAGAGAAAGGATAGAAGCCTGGGAGAATTATATGGAGAGGGTTGGTGACAGGAACTGTGACTTTGGGCATGGGGGTGCACTGTCCCATTGGGAACTGGCGGGGAGGGAGAGGGAGTAAATAAGTTCCTCAACTTCATTCTCGTATAGTCCTCTGGATCTTCTATTGGCAAGGAGCTTGTTGATACAGTTCTTACAAGCCAACTTCCTAGAGAAAAGGGTGGAGAAATGTGGAGAGTGGACCTGGAAGGCAAACTGAAGACATTCAGCACACCAGAAATCAAGGAGTTGAATATCAAAACATTGTCACCCACAAGAGGGGTACATACTCGTAAAGTGTGGTGTTGTGAAACATACTCCTATATACAGATGATGGAGAATAAAGTAGGACAGAGACTTTGGAACTAATTTTTCAATCACCATTCAATTTTCAGTGTGCATATACTGTGTCCCAGCAATTTTATCTCTCTGTATCTAGGGACACACTTGTGCTATTAGATAAAGAGGTATGTACAAAGATGCCCATTACAGCATTTTTTGAGTGAGAAATGAAAAAAATCCCAGATTCCTATAGGTTGAGAAATACATAAATTGTATTATACCCTGTCTAACTTACTTAACTCAGTATGACAATCTCTAGGTCTATTCATGTTACTGCAAATGGCATTATTTCATTCTTTTTTAATCAGTTCAGTCACTCAGTCATATCCGACTCTTTGTGACCCATGGACAGGCTTCTCTGGCATGGACATCATGCCAGGCTTCTCTGTCCATCACCTACTCCTGGAGCTTACTCAAACTCATGTCCATTCAGTCAGTGATGCCATCCAACCATCTCGTCCTCTGTTGACCCCTTCTCCTTTAGTCTTTCCCAGCATCAGGGTCTTTTCCAATGAGTCAGCTCTTCTCATCAGGTGGCCAAAGTATTGGAGCTTCAGCTTTAGCATCTGTCCTTCCAATGAGTATTCAGAACTGATTTCCTTTAGGATGAACTGCTTTGATCTCCTTGCAGTCCCAGGGACTCTCAAGAGTCTTCTGCAACATTACAGTTCAAAAGCATCAATTCTTCAGTGCTCAGCTTTCTTTATGGTCCAACTCTCACATCCATACATGACTCCTGGAAAAACCATAGCTTTGACTAGAGGGACCTTTGTTGGCAAAGTGATGTCTCTGCTTTTTAATATGCTGTCTAGGTTTGTCATAGCTTTGCTTCCAAGGAGCAAGCTTCTTTTAATTTCATGCCTGCAGTCACCATCTGCAGTGATTTTGGAGCCCAAGAAAATAAAGTCTGTCACTGTTTCCATTGTTTCCCCATCTATTTGCCTTGAAGTGATAGGACCGGATGCCATGGTTTCAGTTTTCTGAATGTTGAGTTTCAAGCCAGTTTTTTCACTGGCTTTCACTCTCCTCTTTCACTTTCATCAAGAGGCTCTTCAGTTCCTCTTTGTTTTCTGCCATAAGGGTGTTGTCATCTGCATATCTGAGGTTATTGATATTTCTCCTGGCAATCTTGATTCCAGCTTGTGTTTCATCCAGCCTGGCATTTAGCATGATGTACTCTGCATTTAAGTTAAATAAGCAGGGTGCCAATATACAGCCTTGACATACTCCTTTCCCAATTTGGAATCAGTCTATTGTTCCATGTCTGGTTCTAACTGTTGCTTATTGACCTGCACACAGATTTCTTAGGAGGCAGGTCAGGTGGTCTGGTATTCCCATCTCTTTCAGAATTTCCCACAGTTTATTGTGATCCATACAATCAAAGGCTTTGGCATAGTCAATAAAGCAGAAATAGATGTTTTTCTGGAACTCTCTTGCTTTTTCCATGATCCGGTGGATGTTGGCAATTTGATCTCTGGTTCCTCTGCCTTTTCTAAATCCAGCTTGAACATCTGGAAGTTTTTGGTTTATGTACTATTGAAGCCTTGCTTGGAGAATTTTGAGCATTTCTTTGCTAGTGTGTGAGATGAGTGAAATTGTGCGGTAGTTTGAACATTCTTTGGCATTGCTTTTCTTTGGGATTGGAGTGAAAACTGACCTTTTCCAGTTCTGTGGCCACTGATGAGTTTTCCAAATTTGCTGGCATATTGAGTGCAGCACTTCCATAGCATCATCTTTAAGGAGTTGAAATAGCTCAGCTGGAATTCCATCACCTCCACTAGCTTTGTTTGTAGTGACACTCCTAAGGCCCACTTGACTTCACACTCCAGGATGTCTGGCTGTAGGAGAGTGATCACACCATCGTGGTTATCTGGGTCATTAAGATCTTTTTTATATAGTTCTTCTCTGTGTTCTTGCCACCTTTTCTTAATATCTTCTGCTTTTGTTAGGTCCATACTAGTTTCTGTCCGTTATTGTGCCCATCTTTTCATGAAATGTTCTTTTGGTATCTCTAGTTTTCTTAAAGAGATCTCTAGTCTTTCTCATTCTGTTGTTTTCCTTGATTTCTTTGCATTGATCACTGAAGAAGGCTTTCTTATCTCTCCTTGCTATTCTTTGGAACTCTGCATTCAGATGGGTATATCTTTCCTTTTCCCCTTTACCTTTCTCTTCTCTTCTTTTCTCAGCTATTTGTAAGGCCTCCTCAGACATCCATTTTGCCTTTGTTTTTCTTGGGGATGGTCTTGATCGTTGCCTGCTGTACAATGTCATGAACCTCCATCCATAGTTCTTCAGGCACTCTATCAGATCTAATCCCTTGAAACTATTTGCCACTTCCACTGTATAATTGTAAGCGATTTAATTTGGGTTTGACCTTTTTTAATGGTTGAGTAATATTTTATTGTATATATGTACCATATCTTCTTTATCCATTCCTCTGTCAATGGACATTTAGGTTGCTGCCATGTCTTGGCTGTTGTAAACAGGGCTGAACAATGGGGTGCATGTATTCTTTTGGACCATGTTTTTTTCTGGATAGATCATAGTCACTTAAATGTGGAATCTAAAATGAAATGATACAAATGAACTTATTTACAAAGTAGAAACAGACTCATAAACTTAGAGAATAAACTCGGGGTTGCCAAGCAGGGAAGAATGAATGGAAGGGACAGTTAGGAATGAACATGTACATGCTGTTAAATTTAAAGTGGCTAATCAACAAGGACTTACTATATAGCACAGGGAGCTCTACTCAGTGTTATGTGGCAGCCTGGATGGGAGGGGAGTTTTGGGGAGAATGGATACATGTATATGAGGGCTGAGTCCCTTTACTGTTCACCTGAAATTATCACAACATTGTTTATCAGCTATATGCCAATTTAAAATTAAAAGTTTAAAAAACTTTTTTTAAAGTAAAAAGAAAAAAATCACGTTATAGTCAAATATGTTATTACAGTCATATGATAGAAGAATATGAATTATTTTAAAAGAATAGAATTCATTCTAGTAGGTATTATTATGGGTACTTCTTCAAGAAGCATTACTGAGTGAAAAATGGGAGTCATAACATAATATGCATGGTATTTTATTTACATATGTAAAACATATGTAAATCATATATTTTTATACATGATGTCTACATCAATGTAAATTTATGGATATAATTTAAAAGGACATATCTCATGATTAACCATGAGGAAACGGTAAAGTTTTTTAAATAAGAAGAATGTATTTATTTACTACTCAAGAAAAAAATTAATTACCACCAATAGCAACACAAGAAGACCATTAGCCTTCTGGGAAAGCTCTCTCTGCCGTGAAGCCTTCTGGTTCGTCTGTCAGATTCTTCCCTCCTGAGCACTATCTGGGACAGACATCTCTGTTCCAGCATGTGCCACAGTCGATGTTAGACTAGAGTTCACGCTCAGTGTGTCTGCTTTCCCTTCTGGACTACAATCTCAAGTCCAAGAACTGTGCCATTAGAGTGGACAGTCTTTACTTTCTTTTCTAATCTTTCCTCCTTTCTGGCAACTCTCTGACTTGAGTCCAACCCATACGTGTCAGCAGTGCCCTCCAGGAACCGTACCTGTCAATAGTGAGTGCCTGGGCAGCTGACCCGAGTTGGACCAATTAGTGTACTTTTGTCAAAAATGAGGACCTGGGAGAGACAGGAAGTTAGACCTGGGACCTGTCAACTGCCATATTTTTGATATCAAGAACAGGAGAAGCAGACAAAGCTGGTTCCTCAGAGAAGGAGAGAAAAGAGTGAAAAGACCTGCAGAAAGGAGGAAAGAGGAATCTCGCTGGTGTTTGAGGACCCGACTCTGGCTTTAGCAACACCTCTGTATCTTTGTATAAAGGTCAAGTCTGCATCTTTATAATAAATGTCTGTTTTTAACTAAGATTTCCAGTTGGTTTGTGCTGCTTATAGCCAGGAGAATTCTAATTAATAGTGAAGGGTTTTTCGCTTTTGTATGTCTCACTGTACCTATCTCATTTCAGAGCTTGCTTCTTAGTAAACACTCAGCAAACATTTGCTAAATTGGACCAAATGAGGCATCCACTCCTCCATGGCACCCTGATTCAGCCCCTGGTTGACACTTGCTGTGGTGCAAGCTCACCAACCACCGAGACTCCTCATCCCACTTATGGGCAGCTCCATGGGCCCCTCTTCATCATGGCAACTCTGAAAACTTGGGAAGTCCTCTCTTTTCTGAGCTAAACATCCCTATTTTGTGTGTGTGCATGCTCAGTCATTCAGTCATGTCCAAGTCTTTGCAACCCTGTGGACTGTAGCACATCAGGCTCCTCTGTCCATGGCGTTTTCCAAGCAAGAATACTGGAGTGGGTTACCATTTTCTTCTCCAGGGGATATTCCCAAAACAGGGATTGAACTGGCATTTCCTGCACTGGCAGGTGGATTCTTTACTGCTGTGCCACCTAGGAAACCCAGACATCCCTATTGGTATTTCCCTGATCATACTCCTCAGCACAAACTCCCATTTGACAGGGTCTCTCTTAGAGTGAAGTGCCCCAAATAGACTCTTCAGGCTTCAAATGCCTGTGGATTGTGAATGAGGCAGAGCTGTAAGATGTTATGAAAAGATACCACAGAACTGAGAATTGGTCAGGGTCTGGATTACTGTGCTGAGTATCTAAAAATGAATTATCCTTTGTAGGGAACTGTTAGGAGATGAATTCAGTATAGAAATGCTTTGCTATTAAAGGTGTGTGAATATGAATTTTGTTAGTACCTAGAATTTAGTTTGCTGGTGTGAAAGTGTTAATTTTAAAGTATGATCATAGCACAAAGCACATATCTCTCCAATCAGTCCCACAGCCCTTCTGTAACTATGAACCACTCACACTTGAGGGGCTTCTAGCATCCCTGTGACTTGGAATTGAACTACAGAGTCTGCAAAGTCAAGTGGCAAGCAAGACTGTCAGAGCCTCCGAAGAGCTGGGAGGGTAACTTAGAAGGGATCATCTAGTCTAATCCCTTCATTTTACAGATAAGCCACCTTAAATCTGTTCTGGAACAAGTGGGCCACTAATAAATAAATAAAATAAAGTAAATTTTACCTATGAAAAGGCTGAGACTCCAAGTGGATAAGTGGCCAACCTGAGAGCATGTGTTATGCCAGGGGTACACCTGAGAACTGCCCTTCCAGTCCCAGCTTCTTTCCCTGCACCAGCCCTTCATGAGAGGAAGCCAGCAGCCTGTAGGGGCAGTCCTTGAGTATGAAGAAGCAGGCACAGGCTAAGGGCCATTTGTTAGCACGTAGAAATCTGAAGCAGTTGAACAAATCAAAGCCTGCAATTAGGGAGCATCCATGAGCCAGATGTCCACCCAGAGCTAGTTTCCCAGACTTCCCCTTTCCCATGGGTGCAAAGGAAGTCAAATCAATATTAGAGTTCAATTCTTCCCTCTTCTTAAAGGTTGAATCTGTGGAACCGTAAGGGACAGCAATCGAGTAAAACACAGTACGGGCTTTATGTGCATGTACAAATGTCTTATCTTCTCCATAGACTCCTGAATCTTGCCTTCTCCTGCAGGAAGGAAACTGGAAAAGTTGTCTCTCAATGCAGTGACCATGGCCCTCTCTGCTAACTTTTCCAAGTTCCAGTATCTCTAGTCTGTGGAAGAGAATTTATGTATTTTACCCAGAGAACATCAGACCCTTTACCTACGGTCATCGTTGATTGCTCCAGGCAAACTGTGAAAGCTGAAGGCTATTTGCCATAAAGAATTGAATCTGAGAAGACCCCTGGTCAGCTCTCTCTAGGTTTCCCAGTGTGGTCTAAGAGTGGCTGGAGATAAGCATAGTCCCTGGAGGTGAATTCAGATCCCTTTGGAATTCTAAGGATCTGAAATTTCATGTCCTCACTGAGAAGGGAAAGAGATGAGAAAGATAGTGTAGAGGTCTTGGAAATCAACACGTGTAAATTACATAACAGCTCACAGAGGACGTAACAGAGAGCAGAGATGTCAGCAAGAGGATTGGCCAGTTCCAGAAGGACTGGACAGCAAGTCAATCTTAAGGAATTCAATCTCTGAGAAAATCTTTGACTGTAGCCCCATACCAGCTTCCTTGTTGCCCTACAGGCATCTTTTCCAAATAGAATACCTCTTTAGTTGATGGCTTTGCTTGGGTGCCCAGTTTCCGATGTCTTTCAGAAATAACGTTTATCTGGCTTTGAAGGTCTTATTCTAGGGACATTTCTTATTTTCCCTCTTTCTTCTTTCAAAAAGAAAGAAAGAAAGAAAAAACAGCAGCTTTGAGTAGTCTGAGGGTGACACGAACGCCTGATTTTTATGCAATGTTGCAAGTGCCTTTCAACAACACAATGGCAGGTTCTTTGACAATGTCATGCGTCTATTCAAAACAACCGGCATGCCAGTCAGAGGCCTGGGTGTTTGCACAGTGCTTGTTCTCCGCAGTGATAAGGCATGTTAGATTTTCCCATTCTATTTGAGAAATAATTCTGGTCTTTTTTTAAGTCCCCTGCTTTTTTGATTATTTTTTTTTCTTGCCTCTTTGCTGAACAATAGGACCTGTCCCTGTTTGATTCCTTTCGTGATGCTTGTGCGGTAACAACTTGAGAAAGAGAGAAAAGGAGAGTGGGGACAGAGCTGGAGGTGGAGGGGGAGAATGTGATGGCTTAACAGGCCCTGCCAGGTGCTGGCCAAGAGAGGGACAGCATTAAGGAGGGGCCGGGAGATTAGCACCGATAATTTTGTTGGGTCGATTTGTACAGCTCTTTTGTTGGAAGCCAGGATATGTAGGAGGATGGGTTAATTATCAGGCATCCTGCTCCCCTGTCTGGTCTACCACAGCTAATCCTCTCTCCCTTTAGCAGGTGTGCGGAGCCAAGAATGAGAACGCCTGCTTCCTGCCTCTGCTGGAAGCATGATGGATAAAGAGAGTAAAGCAGAGTGGTGACAGGGATATAAGGGTGGGGAGGGTGTGAAGTCTTCCTTCCAGCTTTGCAAATGTGGAGAAAAAGGCCCTAGCTACCCTCTATTCTCAGCAGGCTCCCCAACTGGGAGTTACTGGTCCCAGGTCTAATGTCTTCACATAGACCTGCCCTCTCATTTGGTGTTACTAGTTAACCTTTGCTGTATAATAAAGAAACCACCACAAGAGTTAGCCACTTGAAGCAATCATCAGTTTTTAAGATCACGATTCTTCTGGATAATTCTAATCTGGGTTGGTCTTGGCTGATCACAGCTGGGTTCACTGACGTGCAGATGGGTTGGCTGGGGACTGGCTTGGTGGCCCCAAACACACCTCTGATGTCTGGTTATGAGGGTAAAGACCAGATGCTTCTTATAATCTAGCAGCTAGCTCAGTAGCCAGGTTCCCAAAGCCCCAAGAAGGCAACACCAAAAAAGCACAGATCTGGTCCTGTTTGGGTCATATTTACTAATGTCCCATTGAACAAAGAAAATCATAGGGCTTGCTCAGGTCAAGGAGTAGAGAAATAGACTCCTGAGTTCACTTTTGTACATGAAGCAGAGGAGAGGAATTTGTGGCCATTTTTCCTTTTATCAGAATAGCCTGTTGCCTCTGTCCCCTCAACCCCCTAGCCCCCGTAGAGACACACACATCCATGTTTGACTTCTGCACCTGGCTTGAAGCTTTAGCAGAGCTTCCTTCTGGAACACAGCACTCAGCGACACGCATGTCACTTATTCTCTGCATTTTTACGAACTTGTACCTGTTCTTTTGTAGTTTCCCTTTATTTCTTGGCAGAATTTTGGAATCATTCTCACCTCCCCATTTTGTGAATGAGCAAATTGTGGCCCAGAGGGGTAAAATGATTTGTGCAACATCAGCCTTCCAATCACAAGAGATCTGAGACCTCAGACTCTTAATTCTAAGTCAGGCATCCAGCCCCCACATCAGCCACCTTTCCCCCATCCCCTGAAAGGATGTGGAAAATTCCTCAAAGTTGTGTGTAAGTGTTTGTGCCCTATCTATTATCAGAAAATGTTTCAAAGTGATTTTCACACCAAAGCACAAAACAAAAAGGAAGCGAGACTGTGGAAGGGATGTAGAAGTGGTAGGTGCTCACAGGCTTCTGAAATGAGCCAATTACATGACTTGGGCAGAATTACTCTGGGTTTTCTGGCAGCTGAGGCAAAAGAGGGATATTCATTGAGTTGACAGTGTTTTTTTTTTTTTTTCTAACAAAAGAAAGCATGCAAACTCAACTGTGGAGAGAATTTATTTTTGCTGACATAAAACTCGAGTAAATGTTTACTGGACATGTCTCTCTCTACAGAACACTGAATAGCATTTTGGACCCCAGCCTCCTTCGAGGCTCCCAAAACACATTTCTTGGCTGTGCACCTTCCCCCTCCACCAAGGTACTGGCAGGAGGTGCTGCCCACAGTGGGTGTTCAATCAATGCTGCTGGCTGATTGGTGAGTGGCATGCCGTTTTGACTCCACACCAGGAGTTGAGTCTCTAGTCCTGGGTGAGTGGACAGGGCTATTTGGAAGGCTAAATTAATTGATTTAGTACTGATTGGGCTGTAAACCTCTGTCTGATATCTCTAGAATCCACAAATCCCTTGGTTGCAGAAACCCTTCAAATTCTATCCAGGCTTCATCTAAGGGACACAAATTTATAAATCACTACGCAGACCAGATCTCTAGCCCCTATCCTATCATTGACTCACGAGTGGGACTGAGCAGATTTTTTCCTTTCTCTGAAGACCTACCTGCCCCCTTCCCCATCCTGGTATTCAGAGGCTCAAATGATGTCATATATGCAAACCGTTAAGTGCAGTAGAGATGGAAGGGATCATAGCAGTACTCTTAGACTCTCAGTTCGGAACTCAGCTGAACTTCCCCATCTTTAGTCTCAGGCCTTGGATATCTGATTCTACCCAAACCTTGTGCCTTGTGATAGCAAGTGTTAGAGGAAAAGAGGCTGAAGAGTCTCCAATGACCAGACAACCACTATAGGAGCTGGTGTCTGTCTGACAACATTTATGGGTTAGGTGCTCCAAATCCCCAGCAGGGGGACACAAGGGATGAAAAGGTCCTTCCTTGGCTGAAGCTTGGGCTCCTGCAATAGTACTGTGATCCAGGGCCATGTTCCTCAAACTCTGAAGTGCATGCAAATTCCTGGGGTTTGTTAATATGCAAATTATCATTCAGGAGGTCTGGGGTGGAGTCTGAGATCCTGTACCTCTAACAAGCTCCCAGGTGATGCCAGTGTTGCTGTTCTAGAGACCATGCTCTGAGCACAACCAAGAGATAAGAGGACCCATACCAAAATGATGATCAGTTTCCTTTTATGGTACTACCGTGCCCAAATCGAAAGGTATAGTTGGAGTGAGGACACAGTACTATGGATCATAAGATGCGCCTGAATCTCAGAGCAGGTGGGTTTGGAGCAGAGTCAAGCATGAAGGGGGGGGGGAGGTCTTTGTTATCGCTGCATGTTTACTTTAACCCTGGAATTAGGGTATGATGAGGTAGGAACGAAGGGTTGAACTTTACATTCTGCCTCTGGCCGGACCACTTAAGAATCTAAAGGGGATGGACTGTTAAGCACTCTGGTTTCCCTCCAATTTAAACCAACAAATAAAATCACACAGGGATGGCTTGTTTACCAAGCACATATGTGACCTCACTTGGTACAACGTGTAGTGTAATGCTTTTGGCTAACTCCTTTCTATAGATGTTAGAAACAGAGGCACAGAGAGGTCAAGCAGGCATCCTAAGGTGATTTAGTCAGTTATGGGCAAATCAGGTTCAGAGTCGGGTGCTGGACTCCCAAAGTCTACGTGTTTCTAGCACACCCGGTGAGGTCTGGACATGGGCCCAGCAAGGAGCCTCCAGCTTGGGAAGCAGCAGACACCAGCCACCAGAGGAAAAATTTATCTCCCCACTGGGAAGAGACAGGACACCAAGTTGGCCTGTCTTCCTTTCCCATTTCCAGATGAGTACCTGGTAAGCACCAAGTGCGGCTCCATACCTGCATGTCACAGGGGAAAAATTGGGAGTGTGCAGAGATACTCATCAGTTACATAGGCAATTGACAGTCTGGAAGTTTTTGCTTAAAAACAAGTTAAAATATGTCACTCGCTTTTGATTATTTTTTTAAGAGTGCAGTTAGATATGGAGACTTTAGCTTGAATAACCTCAGATTTCTGTGCCAATCAGACGGATCCTGAAACTTCCTAAGTTCTTCAAGTGTACACATTTTCGCTTGAAAAATTACCAGGTTTGTCTACAGAAAAAATTTCAAACATAAAACACAAAGCTCATTTGAAGAGAGAAATTCTCCAATGGAGTGAACCCAGGCTGTCATAAAAAAGTTAAACCAGGCATAAAGGAAAATGTCAGATGTGTGTGGGAGAACCAGCTGTCTCTCCTGTTTTTTTTTTTTTTTTTTAATGTATAAACTAGATCTGATTATAGGCAAATATATGAATGTCTGAAGCTGGGCATCAAGAGGGGCAGGGGAGGGTGAGCCTTGCTCTCCTGGGTGATACTGAGCTCTCTCCTGGAGAATACATTTTTTTTTAAACTTCTAAATAAAGCACTCTAGAGTGGCACATTTATAACCAGAGAAGAATTACTCAAATAAGAGACGCTGTCAGCTATTTATTTTAAAAGCGTTTTTCCTGAAAGAGAAGGGGGGAAAAATCTCTCCACTTTCCTCCATGTCCCTTCAAAAGGTTTGTTTGTGAGTGAATTCTTTCCTGGCTTTATTTTCCTTCTTAGGAGACAAGCCTGTCTCATGGCCGGAGAATTATTTCTGCTGCTGCTTCTCTCTCTTCTCTGCCCTGAGTTGAATCACCTGTCTGCTTTCCAGGCAAAAGCGAAGCCTAGTCTCAGCCTTGTGATGCGGGTTGGGGACAGAGAGGCTGGAGTGTATATTTGTAGGAGACCAAAGGGGTTCTTAATGAAATTCCAAAAATAGCCCTCAGTCAGAAAGAAGGAAGGGGAGAAGAGAGAGAGGGATGGAAGGAGGGAAGGAAAGCAAAGGAAGGAAGAAGACAAGAAAACAAGAAGAAAAAGAAAAGAATGGTTGGCGGGGGAATGAAGTAATGCCATTTGTAGCAACATGGATGGGCCCTGAGATGATCATAAGTAAAGTAAATTAGACAGAGAAAGACAAATACCATATGATATCACTTCTATGTGGAATCTGAAAAGATGATACAAATGAACTTGTTTACAAAACAGAAATAGACTCACAGACATAGAAAACAAACTTACGCTTACCAAAGGGGCCAGATCAGGGAGGGATAAATTAGGGATCTGGGATTAATAGATATACACTACTATATAAAAATAGATAAATAACAAGGACCTACTAAACAACACAGGGAACGATATTCAGTATCTTGTAATAATCTATAATGAAAAGAACCTAAAAAATTTATATATAAATGCATATATAAGTGAATCACTTTGCTATACACCTGAGACTAACACAGCATTGTAAATCAACTATACTTCAATAAAAAAAAGAACGGGTGAGGAGGAAAGGGAAAGAGTGTCCTAGTCTAAGGAGCAATGCGGGAATCGTGGCTGGGCCCCAGGGTTTCAGCTCACGCTTGCTTTCCAGGCACCTGTCCCCTTCAGTCCCATTCTAATCACGCCTGAGCTGTAGACTCAACACCAAGGGCATGGGTGCCCTTCAGTGTTCGTTTAGCCCGTCCCTGCACAGAAGGGTCTGGATGGAGGGAAGTAAGGCTGAGTCTGCACAGTGACCCCAAAGATGAAAAGTAAACAGAGACGGGCTTGTGTTCATGAACCCACTGGAGAGATCTTTACTGGACTGGGATGGGGAGTGATGCCACGTTCCAGGCAATGCTAGTTTGACTGACTTCTTTTTCTTTATAGCAGGTGTTACTTGGGTGCAGCAGACATCCCAGCAGCTGATGCCTGACAGACGTGGTGAAAACAGCAACCTGCCTGCTGCCCTCCTATCCCGGAGCCCCCTCTATTAAAACCCTGCCAGTTCCTCAAGCTCCAGCTCACCATTTTTCCTCTTGCCCAGTAAGGACTGATGTCTTCCTAGAAATGCTTTACTCATACTTCAGAAATGGCGTCTGATCCCCTTCTGGGCTGAGTTAGTTATTTGGATACACAGCCAAGGTGAAGGCTAGGTCTACTTCCTTTTTGTATTTTCCACAGGGTTTGGTGCAGGCTGGGTGTTCAACAGGAAGACTTGCGGAATTGCTAAGTGCCCCAACATGGCCTGAGCCATGGGAAGACAGGCAGTGTTCCGTAGCCTTTGATGGTGTTACTGCTAATCCTCACAACAACCCCAGGAGGAGATGCTATGTCATCCTCATTTCAGAGATGAGCCTACTGAGCTACTGGGGTTGAACTTGAACTTGCCCATGGTCATGCGGCTTCAAACCAGGATTTGAACTGGCATCTGGGACTGAAACCTTCTTGTTTTGACCACTACACAAAGTCCTCAAAAGCCTCACCAGGTACTGAGGGTCATCAGCCAGAACAACTGAGTTGACATTTTATTTTGTTCAATAGTCCAACTCTAAGACCATTCATTAGCCCTATGTGTGTGTGTGTGTGTGTGTGTGTGTGTGTGCTGACCATGCTTATACTGGTTCTTCTTATAACTACCTTCCTCCACACCCTCCCTAGAATTGCACAGCTGAGCATCCCTCAGGCTTCAAATGTCGCTCTGCAAGACCCCAAATCCTTATTATTTCCACCAGATCACAATGGACGGGGGTCAGAACATCAGAGGGAAGATCAGAGTCTCAAGTCTTCACTCACCTACCTCGCAGGGTCATTATGAACAAAATAAATGAGTTGTGGGAGTGTGGAGAATATAGACCATAATTATGTAATATCTATGTATGGTGGCAGATGGTAACCAGATTATCATGGTGATCATTTTGAAATGTATAGAAATATCGAATCACTATGTTGTATACCAGGACCTAAATAGTGGTGTAGGTTAATTGTGCTTCAACAACAAACAGATATACAAACAAATTAACAGAAAAAGAGATCAGATTTGTGGTTACCAGAGGTGGGGGTTTGGGAGAGGGGGAATTGGATAAAGGCAGTCAAAACGTAAAAACTTCTAGTTGTAAGATAAATAAGTCTTAGAGATATAATGCACAACATGATAAATATAATTAAGAAACTGCTGTATATTATACACGAAAGTTAAGAGAGTAACAAAGAGTTCTTCACAAGGAGAAAACAGATACACTTTTCTATTTCTTTAATGTTGTATCTATATGAGATGGTGGAAGTTCACCAAACCTATTGTGGTAATCATTTCATGATGGATGAAAGTCAAATCATTATGTTGTACTCTTTAAACTTATACAGTGCTGTCTGTTAAAACATTAAATGAGATAAAAATGTAACATATCTACAATAGGGCGTGGCACTAAATTATCCATGGTAATGACAGGAATTACTTTACAACTAGGCCACTGTGAAGTTCAGGGTGAGTCCTATCCATCTGAGATCTGGCATCTCCAACTCTGCTTTCTCCGTGAAGCCCTCTGAGACAGCTCCAACCCCAAAGATTTCTCTTGTCTGAAGGTGTCACACAGCCCAGCCATAGAGAAAACGTATCCCCTCATATTGTCCCCTGGCGGTTTTGTAAGGGATTCCTAAGGGGCGGGGGTGAGGGGCGGGGCCTCCAGAAGGGGACAGACTCTTGTGGTGGATAAGCCCTCGGTCTCTGGTGTGGTTGGTCCAGCACCTCTGTGCAGCTGCCCAGCTTGGACGCCGACGCCTCCAGGGGGCACCACTCTCACCAACTACAACTGTGCAGAGTCCTCTGGGCCGTGACTCTGGGTGATTCTGAGTCAAACAACCCTGAGTTCACAGCCAGGCTGTTATCACCCTGTGATCTTAGACATCTTATTTACCTCTCTAATCCCAGTTTTCTCACCTGCAAGATGGGGACAGCGGGGACCCCCCTTTCCTAGGGTTGCTGTGAGGGGAGGGTGGAGGGAGGTAGTATGTTTCAGTGACTAAGTATTGGGCAGGCGCTCAAATAACATCAGGCATTATTTTTAGAGTCTGAACAGAGGGGAGGACACAGAGGTCATGCTCGACAGATGGCCACTGATGGATGAATTTCTCCCCTAGAAAGCCTGGACGGGGCTCCTCCTCCAAGGCATTCTGCTTGAACAAGCCAGTGTGACTATAGCAGGGCCAGCTCTGAGCACAAGCTAAGGAGGCAGGAGAAGGGAAGAAGGGAGAGGACAAAAAGACACATGTCAAAGGCTCCTCTCGTTGCCCCTCAGACTGCGGGCACAGGCTTCCAGAGGGCAAGGCTGCCATCTGTGTCTGCCCTGCCAGCATGGTGCCTGACCCAGGAATCCCAGCTCTTGGTAACTCGGCTGCCCATTCACCTGTCACATCTCCGCACGAGGAGGGGCTCCGAGAGCTGCTTTCCAGGCCTCAAGTGTGTATCCCCTTCATTGACAGAGGGCTATGGGGAATATTTGCAGTGATGGACATGGCTCTGCTTTGGGATTCGGGTATCTTGGATCCTGATGTGAGTCCAGCGGGTCTCCTCGGATCCTCACTGCTTCTGCTGCCCTCAGGCTACTTGTCTCAACAGAAGAACAGCTAGCAAATCCCCTGCCTGCCTTAGGAGGCTACTGCTACTGCTGCTACTGCTGCTGCTAAGTCACTTCAGTCGTGTCCGACTCTGTGTGACCCCATGGACGGCAGCCCACCAGGCTCCCCCATCCCTGGGATTCTCCAGGCAAGAACACTGGAGTGGGTTGCCATTTCCTTCTCCAATGCATGAAAGTGAAAAGTGAAAGTGAAGTCGCTTAGTCATGTCTGACTCTCAGCGACCCCATGGACTGCAGCCCACCAGGCTCCTCCATCCACGGGATTTTCCAGGCAAAAGTACTGGAGTGGGGTGCCATTGCCTTCTCCGTAGGAGGCTACTGGAAACCCCAAATGGGATAACATACGAGGGAATTTTGGAAGGTATAAGGAGCCACTTGGAGGCAAAGGGAAAGGATCATACGCCTAATATATGTAATTTTTTGTTGTTGTTCAGTCGCCAAGTCATGTCCCGCTCTGCAGCCCCAAGGACTGCAGCATGCCAGGCTCCTCTGTCCTCCACTATCTCGAAGAGTTTGCTCAAATTCATGTCCATTGAATCAGTGATGCTATCTAACCATCTCATCCTCTGCCACCCCCTTCTTTTCTTTTGCTTTCAGTCTTTCTCAGCATCAGAGTCTTTTTGCATCAGGTGGCCAAAGTATGAGAGCTTTAGCTTCAGCTTCAGCATCAGTCCTTCCAATGAATATTTGGGGCTGGTTTCCTTTAGGATTGACTGATTTGATCTCCTTGCAGTCCAAAGGATTCTCAATAAATATAATAACAATTATATTTAAATATAATAACAATTATTGTTATGTCCCAAGCAAGACCTGTGGACCTTAAACTTCTGTAATGCTTGCCCATCTGCCCCTCTGGTAAGAGTATGTGTAAGCTGGTATCAGAAAGCTTAAAATGGCTATCTTTAAAACAATCTCAGAAGAGAACTGCAGGCAAAGGGGAAAGGATGTGCAAAGGCCCTGTGGTAGGGAGGAGCCTTTGAATGTTCTAGGAACCTGCAGACCATAGTATGCTGCAGTACAGTGAATCGGGGGCATTGGAGAGAGAAATGATACACAACAGGGGCTCAAACACACATGGTGAGTGAATGAACGAGCTGGTGAAGGAATGAGGCTTCTGTTGGGGTCTTGGGATCCCATCCTTTTCTAGGGGTTCACATCTTTCCCGTGCTGCTGCAGTCTTGAGGGACCCCCATCCTGGACTCTGTGGGGCTGCCCACTCTACTGGCAGAGACCCCCCTGTGAGCTCCACCAGCTCACCTGGCGCTCAGACTCCAGCAGGAAGCTCTGGCCTTCACACTTGGCTGACCCTGTCCACCTTGCCCGCCCTAGGAGCCCCTCCTGTTCTGGCTCCCCCAGGGGACCACAGCCCATGTTTATGAAAAGCGAACATGTCATTCAAATCGGCACCTCTGGCTTTACGCTGCCGAGGATCAGGAGTCACTATTTTTACCTCTCCTTGCTGTCACTGGACTTTACAAGCAAAGGCTGGTCTCCCCTTTGGCAGTTCCTGGAACCTCGCAGACAGTAATGAGTCTGGGGTTGGTGTTAAGCTCAGATGTCAAACAGAGCGGCCAGGGCCTCCCGAAACGCAGAGAGAGCTGCGAGCTTCTCCCTCTACAAGGTCAGCTTGTGTGTAACACTTCATTAAATTGCTCAAACACTGAGCCGTGTCTTTAACCAATACCTTTAATGTCATTTTCTGCAGACTTAATAGAAGAGCATTAGCATACCTGTCAAGTCTTCCCATTTAAACTTCGAAGTGAGTGAAGTTTAAAGTGCCTCCTTGAGCCCACAGTGGATTTAGCTTCAAACTTTGGTTTAAGAAAAAGAAAAAAAAAAAAGGAGAAGGAGGGGGAATCCTCTGAGGGTCTGTATGACGAAGTGGAGAATGTTCTTGAGTGCTATCTTCTTCCAAGTCTGTCTTCTTGCCTCCAGGAAGTATGCCTAGGTTACAAACAGTGGGAGGCAAGCCTCAGAGTAGACTAAGAAGTGACCTTTCGTGGTCTCAGATTTACAGACTAGATGGAGCCCCAGGAGGTCAATTAGTCCGTTCCCCTGTCCCCCAATCACATT
Source organism: Bos mutus (assembly GCF_027580195.1). Taxonomy (NCBI): domain Eukaryota; kingdom Metazoa; phylum Chordata; class Mammalia; order Artiodactyla; family Bovidae; genus Bos; species Bos mutus. The sequence continues at coordinate 53,234,903 of NC_091631.1, forward strand.
GCTTAGAGCAGGGCATTAAACCATTCTAAGGCAGACATAAAAACCAAGGCAAAGAGCAGTATTAGGAGCATATATTCCTGGTCACACAGACAATTAAAATGATTTGGGGTTGGGGAGAGGGATAAATTAGGAGTATGAGATTAACAGATACACATCATTATATGTGTACTACTGTATAGGGCCTACTGTATAGCCCAGAGAACTGTATTCAATATCTTGTAATAAGCTATTGTGGAAAAGTATCTGAAAAGGAATACTTTGTGCTACACCTGAAACTAACACCTGAAACTAACTTTGCACTATATCTGACACACTGTAAATTGACTATCTGAGTGCTAGGTCACTTCAGTCGTGTCTGAGTCTTTGTGACCCCACGGAGAGTAGCTTGCCAAGCTCCTCTGTCCATAGGATACTCCAGACAAGAATACTGGAGTGGATTGCCATGTCCTCCTCCAGGGGATCTTCCCAACCTGGGGATCGAAGCTGAGACTCATGTTTCCTGCATTGGCAGGCAGGTACTTTACCACGAGTGCCACCTGGGAAGCCCAAAACCATACTTCAACTTAAAAAAAAAATTTAAAAAGATGATTTGAGGCTTTTTGGATTGTATATGTAGGCAGTGCGGTGTGTGTGGATAATGACATAGTTCTGCCCTTGCCCTGGTGGGGTGAGGAGAAGGAAGAACAGACAAGGTGGCCAACGGGCAAGAACCGTTGAGGGGGCCAGTGAAGGCCTTTCTAGCTTGGGAACGGAGAATGGAATTGCTATTTTCCGGGTCAGTCTAGAGCTCCTGGAAGAGAGTCAAAGCAGCAGATTCATAGTAGTGACTGCCCACAGCCCAGAGGCACCCACATAATGAAGGGCATATAAGGAACATGTCAACTAGAAGATTCCCTCTTCTGTAAAGAGTGGGAAGTGTCCATGTTAAACACATCTGAGAGCTTGTGTCTCATTTGGCCTCAGGAAATCCCATCTGTGAAATGGGCTCATCAGCAGGAGGTCAATTCGCAGGCAGGTGGAAAGGGCATGGCTTGATTGCTCAGCATGGAAGTCCTGGCGGGAATCAGAAAACAGGATAATGAATGTGCCTCTGTCATTAAACCACTAATCGTTAATTACCCCCCTAGACATCACATAATGTGCTACCCAGGCAAAAAGAAAATTACTTGAACTTTTCCACCAAGTTCTAGTTGTAAACAAATTACTTGAGTCAAAACTATTTACCAAAGTGAGTAATTTTAGATATTTGTCAGACTTCATAACACGCTTTAATTAGCACCAGCTAATAAAGTCCTCTTGTAATTAAGCACACATCCATCCCTTGTTTTTTATTTAAAATTTTTGCTTACGATAATTTTTTAAGTGATTTGATGACTGGCTTCCAGAATTCACATAAGTATACAAAGGTGCGTGCATTTGTGTGTGTGGATTTCCAAATGTCACCCTGCACCGCCCAAGATGCCCGCATTGTTAAAGCACCCACTTAATTATTAATGCTGCAATTAAGGCGAGAAAAAGGCGTTTCTCCCCCAAAAGTGGAAAGTTGATCCCTGGCTCCCAGTGCCTTTGAAATGGGTGGAGGCTGGCACTCTCGTCCCCTGGGTCCCCAGGGACAGATCAGACAGCGTGACTTGTGCCTGGATGCCCTTAGGGAGCAAGCGGGTCTGTAAGGAACCTGCTGGTTTCCCTGACATGCTCTTCCTGAGAAGCTCCAGAGTGAGGATGGCAGCAGTGGCAGCTCACTCTCAGCTCAGAAACCTGTCACTCGGAGATCAGCATTTTAACCACCCCTTACCCTCCAAAAAAAAAGAGAAGGACACCTTAATTTACCCTTCTGATTGGCTTGATAGCTGTCAGAATGACAACCTGTCTCTGGCTGAAAGGGACCCGGGGTTAGTTCTCAGGCTGGCTCTGTGTGCATTACTTGGCTGGCTTGCTCTCAGGAATGGTAACACAGAGGTGGCTGTGTGGTACCCTGATGGCCACTCTGCCCCAGCTCCTGCTTCCCCACCCTCTGGCTGTGGGCTGATCTACAGGTTGGAGCTGAGGACTATGACTTCTTCCCCCACCCTAGGGGTACCCAGTGGATGTTCCAGGGCGTGGATGGACCTATCGGTAAATGGCATCCTTGCAAGGTTGCCATTCCACTGCATGTTTGAGAAAAGGGCATTGGTGACTCAGGCAAATCCTCAAAGTTTCCCTGGTCTCTGACACAAAGTCAAATACTTAATGCAACCTCCACATGAGACTCTATAGCTCTCCAACCTGGTTCTTCTCTCGGAAAATGAGTTTAGTAACTTATGATGACAACATCACCTGGGAAATTGCTCTGCCCCAAAGGTTAGTCAGTTTCTTAGTCTTTGTAAATTCGTATTCTTTTTTGGCATATATATAAAAATTTCCCAGGTCCCTTACAACGCCCGGAAATTCTAATATACTTTCCAACCCTCTTGAAAAGTCTCATATGTGACTGATGGTCTGTCTTTAATGTGCTTGATTTTGTCAAGGTTTACTGTCTGTGCTTATAAAAGAAATTTTTGTTAAAAAAATTCCAAATGTATTATACTAATAGTATTTATTTTCTTTTTCAAAGTACATATGCCTTCCTCTAAGCCCTCTGTACCACCCTAGAGGATAGGGGTATGTTTCCCGGGGCTCCGTGCATCTCAGTTTGCAGCTGAGGCCACTAGCCCATATGGCTATGGAGCACTGGATGTGCTAGTCAAAGTGACATGTGCCCAACTCGTAAAATACATCCAGGTACTTAGTATGAAAAAATGAGTGTAAAATATCTCAACATATTTTTTAAATGTTTTATTTATCTTTGGCTGCGCTGGATCTTTGTTGCTGTGTGCAGGCTTCCTCTAGCTGCAGCAAGCTGGGGCTGCTCTTTGCAGCGCATGGGCCCTAGGGCATGGGCTCAGTAGTTGCCCCATGGCAAGTGGCGTCTTCCTGAACCAGGGATCAAATTCGAGTCCCCTGCATTGGCAGGTGGATTTTTAGCCACCGGACCACCAGAGACGTCCCCTCAATAATTTTTACATGGATTACACGTTGAAAGGATAATATTTTGACTACGTTAGGTTAAATAAAGTGCCTTAAGATTAAATCTCACCTATTTCTTTTCCCTTTTTCTCATGTGGCTACTAGAATATTTTAAGGCGTGTATAGAGTCTTCATCATATTTCTGTTGGGTAGTGCTGATCTGGAGGACACAAGGGCATCAGATGCCTGTGGCAGACGAGAACAGACATTGGGGAGATTTCCAGCCTGGACCTGGGTTTGATCTGACTCTGTCACTTATTACGTGCGTGACCTTGTGTGTGTGCTAAGTCGCTCAGTCATGTCCAACTCTTTGTAACCCCATGGACTGTAGCCCATTAGACTCCTCTGTCAATGGGATTCTCCAGGCAAGAACATTGGAGTGGGTTGCAATTTCCTTCTCCAGGGGATCTTCCTGACCCAGGGATCGAACCCACGTCTCTTAATGTCTCCTGCATTGGCAGGCGGGTTCTTTACCACTAGGGCCTCTTGGGAAGCCCTGTGTGACCTTGGGCATAGTTTTCTTTCTCTGGGCCTCAATTCCCTGGATTTTAATAGGGAAGATTGACTCTACAAAGTGACCTATGAGAGTTATTCCAGTTGTAACTTTCCATGGTTGCACCGAATGGGATTGCCATCTTTCCAGGGACCTGAAAGGGCCCAGTGAACTCTTTTCTCTCCACTTGGGTCCTCCCATTCCACTGTGCCAGGCTCAACATCGCCTGGGGAGTGGCATACCTGTCTCGTCCTTTAACCCATGGTGATATGTCACTGATCAGCACAATTGCTTCTAATAGCTCCCCAGGTGGATTCCAGAGAGCAATGAGCTGAACATAAAAATCCCTTTATTATTGCCATTTCACTTTTATATACCCATCAAGCTTTCATATTTAATCTCCTACATCACAATAGCTGATCATTTTTAACATTTGACATTGATAGAGTGCCCACTGCTATTATTCTGACATACTATAAAACATTACACCCATTTGCAATAGAAAAGGCCAAGAATCAATACCCAGCCCCATTTTCCACTGTGGCCGTAAATCATGAAGCACCTAACAAATTGGTTTAAGTAGAAGAAACTTCAGAACCAATGAATGGCCTGACCAATCCCCACCCTCTGTTAGAGGACCCAGATGCCTGTGAGCTGGTTGGAGGTGGCAGGCAGGGGTGGGTGGCATGGATGGGAGAGCTGGTGGGGAGCCAGGCTATTCCATATGGCAACCAGGATTCTCCAGAGGAATAACTATATCTTTCTGGGTCCCAGAGACATCTATAGAGGATAAAGAGCATCTTTATTCCAGTCATGTCTGCTTCGGCCCTTGCTTTATAGCAAGTGGCCTCATATTAGAAGCTGGTGACTTCCTACGTCTTACAGGCTCCAAGATCCATTGTCAAGGTTATTGTTCTATTTTGTCAGTTAGCCCATTCATTGGAATAGCCAGATGTTAAACTGAATTGATTGACTATTTAATCAAATTGACTTTAGGATAAATTAATGGATCAGTTCTGCTCAAAATGGCCAAAGCCAGGAGTTAAAGAAAGTCATGGATTTAGTAGGCATTGCTTAAAGTATTTAGGATAATGGGTCAGATTAAATATTCAGTCATTATCTTTGTATCTGAAACAAATGACATTTTCAAAATCCAGAATTCTAGAGTATTCAGAAAATCGCCATCATTTTCATTCTTTGGGCTTTGTCTGGATGCAGCCTAAGGCTCTGATGATTTTGTTGGACTCCATCAAAAGCTTCTTTCAGCCCAAGCTGCCCAGAAGAAAATACATGAGCCTCTGATCTGACTGATTGCAGTGGATGGGGTGCTAGAACCTTCTGAGGCATTAGAACCTAGCTCTAGGAGAAAAAAAGGAAAAGCAGCTTATTTGTCAATTTATTTTCAGTTCAGGACTGGATTTCCTATGCAAGTCTGTTATATGAGTGTGTGCATTCACCTGTCTTCCCTGTGACAAGTATACTCCTAAAAGGTCACATATAAGCCAGATATGTTTAAAAGAATGAGTTCCCCTTTCCTATTAACTTACATTATCATTACAGAGATGATTTGCCTGCATTTCAATTAGCAGTGAGTGATTCTTTACATTATCTGTCTTAACCTCTTAATGATCCTACATAAAATGAAGAGTTTTGTTGAAAGGAATTCTTTGGTAAGGGAACTTATCCTGGTTCTTTGGGGATGCTTACAGTCATCCTGGTTTGCACATTTGGAGTGACATACGTGGGAGGTCACTGGATTCAGATCTGCAGTGTTTTGGGGAAAGCTTGTTAGAGCATGAAGAATATCAGATTTTGAGTCAAGAGTCTGATCCTGCTGTTTTCCAACTGGGTGAGTGCAGAGATGAGCTATATGGCCTCTTAATGCATTAGCTTTTTCACTCGTTAAGTGGGGATAATAATTCCCTATGTCTTTCATAAGATCTCTAATGAGGAAATGAGATGATGGAAGTAAAGCATTTACTATAGTGTGTTGAAAAGCTGAGACATCACTCTGCTGACAAAGGTCTGTATAGTCAAGGCTATGGTCTTCCCAGCGGTCATGTACTATTGTGAGAGTTGGACCATAAAGAAGGCAGAGAACCAAGTAATTGATGCCTTCGAACTGTGATGCTGGAGAAGACTCCTGAGAGTTCCTTGGATAGCGAGGAGATCAAACCAGTCAATCTTAAAGGAAATTAACTCTGAATACTCATTGGAAGGACTAATGCTGAAGCTGAAGCTCCAGTATTTTGGTCACCTAATGTGAACAGCCGGGTCATTGGAAAAGTCCCTGATGCTGGGAAAGATTGAGGGCAGAAGGAGAAAAGGGCATCAAAGGATGAGATGGCTGAATGCATCACCAATGCAATGGACATGAACTTAGGCAAACTCCAGGAGATGGTGAGGGACAGGGAGGCCTGCAGTGTTATGGTCCATGGCATTGCAAAGAGTCGGACACAAGTGGGCGGCTGAACAGCAACAACATTGTTATTATTACTGATAACGAATTAATAAAATAATAAAATATTTTGAAAGAAGGAACAGGATAAACCATTCTTACATCAAGCTCTATCTTACGCCAATGGGAGCAAAGTTCCATTTATTCAGAACAAACTTAATAGAAAGCACAAAAAAGTTAAATGAAGTTTTCTCAGTTTTGTATCCTGAGAACTGAGAGTCAGAAAGTCAGATACAGGTGGGTCCTAGAAGATTTCTGAACCATTAAAAAAAATATGGTTTTTTGCCATGCGTTGCTTTTTACTTGAGTGTATTTGGATATATTTTAATGAATTTATTTACTTAGTAAACAAACATTTACTAAGGATCTATTCTGTGGTCTATCCTGAGCATATAATAAAAGCAGGCAAGATGTGGGTAGATTGTCTATATGTGAGGTTCTCAAGCTTTCCGGTGGATCAGAATCCTTTCTGAGGTTATATCAACAAAACTTTCAAAATCAGAATCTCTCATGGTAGAATTTGGATATCTGTATGTCGACTAATTTCCCAGGTAATTCCAGCATTTGGGCCCACTGGCCTATATGAGAACACACTACTAGTCCTCAAACATCATTATCAGGAATCATCCTTCTCTATCATTTTTAGGGGGTGGAGAGTTCTGTCGAGACTCCAGGTTTCTGGTTTTCCTAAAACTGGGACACAAGTAGACACTGACATGCTCAGCTGGTGTGTGACCACTGCAGAGACGCGGAAATGGGCCAAGTCTTTTGTTCTTAGCCTATAGCTCAGCTGCCGCCTCCCTCCAAAGTCACCTGGTTTGTTTGGCATCCTGGACTGCAGGGACCCTGTGTGTGAGCCCAGAGGACCACTCAGAAATCCCATTGTGCCTTTTATCATCAAGCGTGGGATTGTTCTCTTTGGGCTACGTCTCTGTTTAGAGTAAGGGGAGGGGTAAGCTGGGGAGAAAGGGAAGGAGGCCTCAGATCCCTGGCAACAAAGCTACATTGTTCTCTGAGCTGAAGCATGACTCCCAAATACTGCTTAGTTTTATAGCACCTGCCAAAGAGCTTTTCCAGAGCAGTTTTCCCTCGGTCATCTCATGTGAGCTTCTCAGCAACACTTAGAAGGACCTAGGGTAGATATGATAACTTCCATTTGGTGGATGATGAAGTTGAAGTTCGGAGCAATGTCGTAACTTTCTTAAGTCAAACAGGTGCATGATCCTTGGGGTTGAAGACAGTATTTATCTTAGTCACCTTTGCTCTTAGCATATTTCTAAGACTATAAAAGACTATCCTTAAAAAAAAATGACAGAGCTAGATCAGCATCAGACCCTTTTCTAAGTCCAGGGACTGAATACCCAGAGGTCTCCCACTGCCCTAGAGAAAACCAACTTGAGTCCTGACCCATCTGTGGAGGTCTTGTCTTTCTCAACAATCACATTGTTTCAAAGGTCACTGGCGTCTTCTGCAGCCCTCTCATCGTGGGCCAAGAACTACTTTCGATGTCTGTTTCTAGCTTTTGCTGGAGCCCCAGAACACAAGCCTTCTTTCTGCCTGTGGTCTCTCCATCCCTGGATGGAGAGCTGTTCTTGGCTTGTACCTGGCTCCTGCTGATTTTACAATATCATGATTTCAGCTCAATGAAAATGCATCTTATTCATACAGAACTGCCAGCACCCTTAGGTGGGAGCTGATTTGGGCGAGAACCGTCTGGAGGAGAGACAACAGCAGAGCCTCCCAAGTGGGAAGGTCTCAGAAGAAGAGTCTAGAGCCTGTCAGAAGTCACACTGCTCTTCCTCTGCTCTAGGTTTTCTGTCTGGTCAACTGTACCAGGAAAGCCTCCTGTGGCCTGGAACTTTGCTTGCTGCTCAAGTGCATTTCTTGAGCCCAAAAGTAAGTCCCTCTTCTTCTCTCCTGGTCCTCAGGGAATTTGGACAACCTGCCCTTCACTGAAACCCAGGATGCAAAAACACATAACTTGGCAACCCTATAGAATCTCTTTTCCAAGAGGTCTGGAAGGAATGATGAGAAATCTTTGCCTCTAAGGCAGTGAGAAGCAAGTTGGGAACAGGGGCCAGGCAGGTAGACTTCCTCATGCCCTTGGGTGTATCAGGCTTTCTGAGGCAGAAATCCATTTCTTGCAGTGAATTTCAGAGGGCAGGAGGAGAGGGTGCAGTGGCTCAAATCTTGTCCTGGTGAATGAAGAGGGCAAAGCAGCAGCAGCCACGGAGTAGTGCAGACCTTGCTATATAGATGCCGAGGGGCAGATGGTACTAAATATTCTGGTTTTCAGACCCATTACAGCACCCAATCTGCCCTCCTCTTCTCCTTCCACTCGGCCCAGGTGGCCAGGACCCAGGCTCCCTCGTGGGCCATCAGAAGTGACCCTTTGATATCTGATCTCCCATCTGCTGGGCTAGGCATGTGGAAGAGACAGCTGGCACAGCCCCTCCCTGGGGGACTGCAATTAGGGGATATTTAATCCTGTCACCAGGTTCATTTGCAGTGATGGATTTGGATTGGAGCACTGAGTGGCTCCAAGAGGATATTGGATTACCAGGGCCCATCCCCTTCACCCCTCAAACAGAGCTGGCCCTCCCCTGCCCTGCAGCCTGGCTTCCCAGTTCCCAAGGTAGGCCACTTGGCACCCATGAATTAAGAGCATGCACTTGCTGTCAACAACCCCTACCCCTACCACCACCAAGATCCTTTATCTAAAACCTCAACCTCCTGAAGATATGAAAAGACTGATGAGATTTTCAGCCCCCAGGATCACTCTTCCTGCTTATTTTGGAAGTTCTGAGTTATAGAATCTGGAGCTTAAGGAGATAATGGGTGAATCACGGCTATTCTGTTTTCACTTCCCAGACTCTCTGTGCTGGCAAACTGAAATGGGGGGGAGGGGTGGGGGCGGGCTCTTTTTCTGAATCAAGGTGTCTTCTTTCATGCTAGCTAAGTATACTGAAGGGGAAAAGACTAAAACCTAAAGACGTGGATTTTATGGTTTTTATCAAGTCACTCGCCTTCTCTGACTCTCCGCTTTCCCATTTACAAACCAAATGGATTGGATGAGATATTCTCTAAGATGTGTTCTTGATCAGACATTCTTGTTTGTGAGGAAAGAGTTAGGCTAAGTCATCAGGGAAAGAGTATGGGATAATAGAAAGTTCCCAGAGAGGAAAATAATGGAATATGCCAACAAACAAGATGCTTCTCAGGAATATTTCAATGGAGAAGGGGCGCTGGTATGTCTGAAATAATTCCAAGGTGACTTCAATGATTTTTGGTGATCCCTGGCGAGACAAAGAGTTTTGATCCATCTTCCATCCACTCACTGGCTTTTTTTAAGGTCCCCAAAAGAGAGAAGTAGTTTCGAATTTCTGGGCTTTGCAGTTTGACGTATCTTAAGGCAGCCTTTGAGGATCATGGACCATCTCTCCACATGGCAATTTCCATGGTTTGGGAGAGATGAAAGGCTGGGGTTGTATGGGAAGTTGTACCACGACTAAGACCTTGAACAGATAAGATCAGATCAGTCGCTCAGTCATGTCCAACTCTTTGCGACCCCATGAATCGCAGCACACCAGGCCTCCCTGTCCATCATCAATTCCCGGAGTCACTGAGACTCACGTCCATCGAGTCAGTGATGCCATCCAGCCATCTCATCCTCTGTCGTCCCCTTCTCCTCTTGCCCCCAATCCCTCCCAGCATCAGAGTCTTTTCCAATGAGTCAACTCTTCACATGAGGTGGCCAAAGTACTGGAGTTTCAGCTTTAGCATCATTCCTTCCAAAGAAATCCCAGGCCTGATCTCCTTCAGAATGGACTGGTTGGATCTCCTTGCAGTCCAAGGGACTCTCAAGAGTCTTCTCCAGCACCACAGTTCAAAAGCATCAATTCTTCAGCGCTCAGCCTTCTTCACAGTCCAACTCTCACATCCATACATGACCACAGGAAAAACCATAGCCTTGACTAGACGGACCTTTGTTGGCAAAGTAATGTGTCTGCTTTTCAATATGCTATCTAGGTTGGTCATAACTTTCCTTCCAAGGAGTAAGTGTCTTTTAATTTCATGGCTGCAGTCACCATCTGTAGTGATTTTGGAGCCCCCAAAAATAAAATCTGACACTGTTTCCACTGTTTCCCCATCTATTTCCCATGAAGTGATGGGACCGGATGCCATGATCTTCGTTTTCTGAATGTTGAGCTTTAAGCCAACTTTTTCACTCTCCACTTTCACTTTCATCCAGAGGCTTTTTAGTTCCTCTTCACTTTCTACCATAAGGGTGGTGTCATCTGCATATCTGAGGTTATTGATATTTCTCCCGGCAATCTTGATTCCAGCTTGTGCTTTTTCCAGTCCAGCGTTTCTCATGATGTACTCTGCATAGAAGTTAAATAAACAGGGTGAAAATATACAGCCTTGACATACTCCTTTTCCTATTTGGAACTAGTCTGTTGTTCCATGTCCAGTTCTAACTGTTGCTTCCTGACCTGCATACAGATTTCTCAAGAGGCAGATCAGGTGGTCTGGTATTCCCATGTCTTTCAGAATTTTCCACAGTTTATTGTGATCCACACAGTCAAAGGCTTTGGTATAGCACAAAAGCTGCCATCTCCCATGACACAGGCTAGGTACTAAGTCTTTCTTATGGGGTCACATCACTCCCAGCTTCCTATTGCCCCTGGAATAAAATCCCAGTGCATCACTATGGGGCACTGAGCCTGCATGATCTGGCCTTCACTGTCTTCTATCTTGATTCCTGAAAAGCTCTAATTCCCGTGTGTGTTTGTGTGTGTGCATGTGCACACATATGCGTGTGTGCTCAGGTGTGTGAGTGAGCACATGTGCACACCTTCAACCTCCGCAGAAGCTTCTGCACCTACACTTCACACTTCTTTGCCTGGAATGGCCTTGCCTTAGTTCTTTGTATGGCTGGTTCATCATTATTCTTTTTTAAAAAAGTATTTATTTATTGTTTTTGGCTGTGCTGGGTCTTCACTGCTGCTTGCAGGCTCTCTGTCTAGTTGCAGCAAACACTACTCTTTGTTGCAGTGCTCGGGCTTCTCATTGCAGTGATTTCTCTTGTTGTGGAGCCCAGGCTCTAGAGTTTGGGTTCAGTAGTTGCGGTGCATGGGCTTAATTTTCCCAAGGCATGTGGGACCTTCCCAGACCAGGGGCCAAAGCCATGTCCCCTGCATTGGCGGCTGGATTCTTATCCACTGTACCACCAGAGAAGAAGTCCTGTTCCTCATTATTGTCAAGCTTGTGGCTCAAATATTGCAACCGGCTCTGCCCTTTGCTGACTTACTCAAATTACCTGTTCCTAAGATGATCAAAGGCATTGAAACAAAGACTCATCACCAATGAGTTCTGTGTTCCATCCTGGAAGTGGTGGCACTTGCAGAGCAGGCCCTGTCCTGAGAGAGCTCTTGAGAACTGCAAAGCTGCTACCTTCAAAGGGCCGACGGGAAAGCAAAGAAAGAAGCACTTGAGGGCAGAGGATTTCCCTCCAGAGAAAGGAAGCACTTCAAGCCCATCACCACACCACTATAGCCACAGAGATGCATGTGTGTGTGTGTGTGTGTGCATGTATGTGTGTCCAACAGAGGGACAGAGCATCTCCCACAAACACTATGACTCTAGAGCTCTTAAATACCCTTGCAAATCACCAGTGGTCCACGTAATCCCTCCATCCATGAAGTAGTAGACTGTAAATTTTGTTTATATTGTCAGTGCCTCCCTATATAATTCCCTGTTTCTCACAAAAGCTCCTCCTGATCAACCCCTCTTGCCTTTTATTCTGAAATCCATCATTGTCTGTGTCCTAGTTGAAAAATACAACTACTTTTAGGTAATTTGATAAATCATCTAAGGCATTTTCAGATGCATGTTCTCTGCTTCTCTATTCCATTTATAAGCTCCTCCAGGGCAAAATCTATACTTTTTCTTTTTCTTTGTAAACCTCTCCACAAGATTCTCAGGACAGACTTCTTGTCAGTATGCTTACTGTCTGAATGCATTTTTATAGGCTGAGCATGCTTTCAGGCTGATTTTCTTTCACTCATTAATTTATTTAAAATATTTATTGAGACCTATTATGTGGCAGGCACTGTGCTAAGTACCGGGGATTCAATGTTGAAGCTCACAGTCTGGGGCAGAGATGGAAATATATACAAATAACTATCACACAATGCAATAAGTACTATAATACAGGTACTGTAGACTCAGAGTGCTAAAGAAACTCAGGAGGGAGCTTAGAAAATTATTTAGTTAATGTTCCAATGTCTAAAAGTGAATGTTTAAATCATGCCTTTCCTTTGTAAGTGCTTCTTGCTTTTCATGGCATTTTTCATGTCCAATATCTTATCTGATGCTTCTAGTGGTCCTGTTAATAAGCTTTCACTCCACACATTCACCCTCATGCAGAGTAGGTGCTCAAGAAATACCAACTGAGAGGCAAAAGAATGGAAAGAGGAGATTATTATCTCTGCTTTACAGTTAAGTAAACTGAACATCACAGAGTGATGTGCCAAAGGTCATAAACAAGAACCCAGAGAGTTAGTATAAATACATCTTAAACATCTGCTCATCTTCTTTGTTACGGTCACTACCTGCCATGCTGCAGCAGGTACAAAGAACGGCGAGACAGGCTCCCCCCTCACGGCTCTTCCAGGCTCACTGGTAAATCCAAACACCAGAAACCATGGCTAGTTAAATGATAACATAGGAATAGGTGGCAGCTTGGGACAATAGCACAAAGTGGTCCACAGGGAGTCAACACATGGATGGTGTGACCAGAAGGAACATAGGAGGTAGGAGAGGTTAAAGAGCCCCCAGGAAGGCCTGCCAAAGGATGTTGAACTGGGCTGCATCTGAAAGCTGATGAAAACTTAATGAACAGAACCGTTAAAAGGAAAGGGGAAGAACATACAAGATACATTCAAAGACAGTGAAATCCAGTGACCCCTGAGCCCCAGCTTCAACAGGTGGCAAACTCTCGACAGTTGCACTCACGCTCATCCCTGCTTCCTCGCTTAGCATCGGCTCACGTGCCCCTGACAATTCTTCCTGCACTGCTCTGTGCCTCCCACCCCACCTGCCAGTTGATCTCTCACTGTTTACTGTTCCTTCAGTCTTTTCCTCTGTAACCCATTCAGTCCTATTGTATTGTTAAAAAAAAAAAAGAATCTTGTGTGCTCAAATTCATCACCAATACTCTCTGTCTTCTGGCTCTAATAAAAACCCAGATACCCCAGAGGTCATGGCTTCCTCCAGAGTCCTCTTAATGGGAGATTTTTATCCTCCACTCACTCTATAGCATCTAGAAAATGTAGAGATTGAAAGAGTCGACTTTCAGCTACTTCCCCATTTCTGTTGCTAGACCATTATTCTTCCTCTCATGTGGAAAAGCCCCATGACAACTTGAGGCTCACAGCATCTGCTAAGACCCCTTTCTACTTCTCTTCATTGTTATTATCTATGAGCCTCCAGGTCAGTTTGTGAGAAATGATGCAAAGGAGAACAGTTCTGTTTAGGGATGTAGTAAGTATCTTCTGGGGGGGTGTCTTACCAATTCATGGTCACCCAATTCTTTGGTTACTGCCTGACATAGGAGTGTGGTCCAGAAGCTATGTTTGTATTACATGGTCCTCATTCATTGTCCATACTTGAGAGGACCAGCATAGACTCATGATCCAGCAGGGCTAATCCAGTCTTCTCTCTCCAGGAGTTGAGAAAGAAGACCAAAAGACTAGTTTCAGCCCAAGCTAGTCCTTTGAACAAAGACTAGTAAACTGGTGAGCTGGGTTGTCAAGAAGCTGATAGCCACATTTGGCCATGTACATGTGAGGCAGGAAAAGCCAATCTGAAAGAAAGTAGAGAAGGCTAAGGCAGACGCACAGAGAGAAGTGAGGCCGGACATCCAGCACAAAGCCTGCTTAGGCACTGGACAACTTTCTAGTCCATCCTGAGGCTCAGCTCCTCCTTCTCCCCAGGGTCGAAGATGCCCCTGTGTCTTTGGAATAATCCCCGCACCCTGCCAAACTTCATAGCTTTTATTTCCATTTTTTGCTTGTTTTTGATGTCCACAATCAAAACAACATTGCTAAAAGTAAAATCAGATGTCAAAGGAAATGGCTGGCATCTCATTTTGAAGTTTGCAGAGATAGAAATGACCCAGTTAAGACAAGGTGACACCCTTTATTTCATTTGATTACCAATATGATAGAAAGCATGGTCAATAAGAAAGAAGAGCTGAGATTATGGTTCTGGCAAGATGGTAAATTATTACAACCTGAAAGTCTTACACCACTAAAAGAAGCTATAAATGTTTGATATTTATGTAAAAACAATCTTGTAAAGCACAACTTAAAATCTTAAGAAAAGAAAAGGAATAAATGAAAGAAGAAACCAAGACCTAGGGAAGTCAGAGGCAGACACATGGAAATGGTCTACCATGAGTGAGAATCTACAAACACCAACAGCAGGAATATTTGAGCATCAGAAAGTTGACAGGATAGCAGTCTGAAAGATAATACAAAACAAGTATGTTTAAAATGAATGAAGACTTTTAAAAAGTAATGTAGATTCTAATACATGCATAAGTCACTATGAAGACAGAAAAAGTATTAAAATGAACCAAATAAAATTTTTAAAAATACAGCCTTTGGCACTAAAGGCTCAATGGAAGCATTTTGGAAACAAGAGAAAAGATGAATTAGAAGTTGGATCAGGAGACTTTAACCAAAGTAGAATATGATGTGAGAAAATGATGGAAAATATGAAAAGTGTCAAAATAAAGAATGGAATTAGAGCCACCATAAATGCCTAATAGAATTTTTAGAAGAAAATAATTGAGCATGCATAAGAAGAAAGCTGTCCAGAACTGGACAAACTTGATTAATTGTGTTTTTAAAAAGGCATACTGTGCAGGTAGAATAAATTTAAAAATCTATAACTAAACATATCATAGTGAAACTGCTGAACACAAAAGTCAAAAACAAAACAGAGAAGATGGTTTTGTGTAGACAAACAATAATTACTTGGGCAGCAGACTTCTCAATGGCAATATTTAACCCAAAGGATAATGGAACAAGTCTTCAAAATGCTGAGGAAAAATAACTCCCAACCCCAGCTTCCATCCTGATCCAAGTGAAGGAAAAATAAAGTGAAGGAAAAATAAAGATAACTTTAAAAAACTCAAAGATTAAGAGAGTTTATAACTCATGGGATCCCACTGAGAGAAAAATCGTAGAAAGGAATGGAGCCCATAAAGAAAGAGTAAGACGGAAAATGTAATGGTGAATAAAGAAACTGGTGAACCTGTGGGTGACATAAAGCAAAACTTGACTGTATAAAATGAATATAATGAAAATATCTGACTTGGGATTTGAAAAACAAGGTGGAAAATAATAGTGGACAATAATATCAAGTAAAACAGAGCATAATAGTTTGAAGCTGAAATGTTCAAACATTCTTGTTTTGTTCAGGAAGAGGATAGAAATATTGATTAAGTTTACATTTTCCAAGTCAGCAAGCATGTTAAAAATTTAAAGCTAAAAACACACACACACACACACACACGGAGAAAAATACTACATAAAAGAAGTAAAATTAAAAGAAATGTAATCAATCAAATCAAAGCAAGAGAAAGCAGGAAAATGAATCTAGGAATAGAACAATGAAAAGTACAATTCAATCCAGAAATCAATAAGCACAATAATATTCTATGTCGAATGCTGTTTATGCATCTTACATATACACTAGGACTGTGTCAGATAAGCGAGAGTCCATGGTCACCACGGCCAAAGCATATAAACAGGGAAAATTTATATTTAAAAAATCATATGAAGCAAAGGTGCTTATCCTCACTAGTAATCATAAAATACAAACTTTAAAAATCAGATGTAACTTGAAATCTATTTGATTTACAAAGATAAATGTTAGTCGGGGGTAAAGAAACCCTTAAACATTCCTAGGAGGGTACAGATTGAAAGTAAACGGGCAATACACATTGTAAAGTGAAATGTGAACATATAATCAAGCAATAACCACTCTGGATTTAAAGGAGTATGAGTGTCCAGACTTGGCTTCCTAAGGTGAACAAATAGAAAACTGGACAGATAAGTGAAACAACGTTTTTCTGATCTTGAACAAGAGGCATGCTGTACTGTAATCCCTGAAAGAAGGAAGCCAAACAAGTGAACCCCATCATCCTTTCTGCCTTGAAGCAATTTCTAGATATTGCAGGGAATGGAGACCAAAATGACCTGATGGTCCCAATAAGTTGAGAAGTCAGATGTCAGAGTCCAGCAAAACTGAAGTGGCGAGAGTTCCTGGGGCAGAATATTGGAGAGGGGAAGATACACAGATAAAGAACCCCATGAATCAGCATAGGAATTCCCTTGAATTGTTGACTGAAAACCATTCCTCACAGGTACAACATGAAACTCCTGAAGACTGGACAAAGATCAGCTTCTGGGGGGTGGGGAGCGGGGGACAGTTACAAGCCAAGAACAGTTTACAGAGTTCACACAAGTCCAGGAATCATCTGAGTTCCCGCTGGCCAGAATGGAGGGACTTTGTTGCTTACACAGAAAACTTAGGAGGGACACCAAAAGGGTCATGGTTCACTAGGGGCATAAATTAAATGTACAGGTATTTTCTCAGTCTAAAGTGTTTTCACATTTCAGTTTACAATGTGTATTGCCCACTTACTTTCAATCTCTACCCTCCTAAGACTGTTTAAGAGTTTCTTTACCTCTCACTAACATTTCTCTGTCTTTTAAAAAATTTCCTAAACAAGCTTTAAAGAGATCAAACTGATTCACAAGTAACTTAATTGTCAAATAAAATCCCATAATTTTATAGGAATGCAACAAAACCCAGAACTGAACAATATAAGATTCACCATTTCCAACAGTGAATTAAAAACTAGTAGACATGTGAGGAATCATGAAAATGTGGCCCTAAATGGAAGAAGAAAAATGAGTCAAGAGAAATGGGCCGAAAAGAAAAATGACAGTTAATGAAACAGATTTACATAAAGGAATGTAGAGTGCTGGACATAGCAATTATGGAGGTAATGTAATATTTTTACTCACTTAATTTGTTCTAACTATCATTGATTGTATAAGGAAACATAATGCTTTATTTTGGGATTTGTAACATGAAAGATTAAAATCAGTTATCAGTTCAGTTGCTCAGTCACGTCTGACTCTTTGCGACCCCATGAATTGCAGCACACAAGGCCTCCCTGTCCATCACCAACTTCTGGAGTTTACTCAAACTCATCTCCATTGAGTCGGTGATGCCATCCAACCATCTCATCCTCTGTCATCCCCTTCTCCTCCTGCCTTCAATCTTTGCCAGCATCAGGGTCTTTTCAAATGAGTCATCTCTTCCCATCAGGTGGCCAAAGTATTGGAGTTTCAGCATCAACATCAGTCCTTGCAATGAACACCCAGGACTGATCTCCTTTAGGATGGACTGGTTGGCTCTCCTTTCAGTCCAAGGGACTCTCAAGAGTCTTCTCCAACACCACAGTTCAAAAGCATCAATTCCTCAGCGCTCAGCTTTCCTCACAGTCCAACTCTCACATCCATACATGACCACTGGAAAAACCATAGCCTTGACTAGATGGAGCTTTGTTGACAAAGTAATGTCTCTGATTAAAATATGTAGCAACAAAAACATAAAGAATGGAGGAGAAAAATGGAATTCTTACTTATATGTGGTTAATGATTCAAGATTCTTATTTATATGTGACATAATATGATATGACAGTAGATAGATTGTGATAAGCTATTAATAAGAATGTATGCTGCAAACCATGATGCAATCATTAAAAAATATAAAAATATAACCAATTCTCCACAACAGGAGATAAAATGAAAACATAAAAAGTACTCAATTAATAAAAAGTTAAAATTTTTAAAAGGTCCATATAGTGGAAGAAATAACAAAGAATGGATAGAACAACTAGATAACAAAGAGCAACACAGTAAGTGAAGTGAAGTCGCTCAGTCGTGTCCGACTCTTAGTGACCCCGTGGACTGTAGCCTACCATGCTCCTCCATCCATGGGATTCTCCAGACAAGAGTACTGGAGTGGGGTGCCATTTTCTTCTCCAGAGGATCTTCCCAACCCAGGGATTGAACCCAGGTCTTCCACAATGCAGGCACATGCTTTACCGTCTGAGCCACCATGTAAATCTAAACTCAACCAAATACATTAAGAGTAAACTCTCCAACTGAAAGGCAGAGATTCTCAAACTGGATTAAAAAATGGATGATTAAGTGGTATGCTCTTTATAAGAAATCCAATTTAAGTACAAAGATATAGAACAGTTAAAATTTGGGTTTCCCAGATGACTCAGTGGTAAAAAAATCTGCCTGCCAATGCAGAAGATGCTAGTTTGATCCCTGGGTCAGGAAAATTCCCTGGAGAAGGAAATGGCAATCCATTCCAGTATTCTTGTCTGGGAAATCCCATGAAGAGAGACCTGGTGGGCTACAGTACATGGAGTTGCAAAAGAATCAGACACAATTTAGCAACCAAAACAACAACAACAAGTTGAAATTTAACAATGAAAAATGTGGTATTATGAAAATAATTATTTAAAGGTTAAGTGGCTATACTGATACCAAAGAGACTTCAAAACATAGAATATTACAGGGAATAGAGACATTAAATAATAATGAAGAGATCAGTTTATCAAGAGGACATAATGGTTCTAAATGTTATTTGTCTAAGAATATGTTTCAGAATACATAAAGCAAAACTGATAGGACTGAAAGGAGAAAGAGAGAAGTCAAAAATTATACTAAAGACCTTTTTCTGTCCTTATTAATAGAACGAATAGTCAAAAAAATTAGCAAGAATAGGTGCTCTGAACAGCGTTATTAACTAGCACAATCTATTTTAATTGTCTAATTATTAACTTGGCATTTATGCATCCTTCCCAACAACAGAATACATGTGTTTTACAAGTGTACCTGGAATGTTCATTAAAATAGACCACAAAAGTGATAAAAGCAAATAATATAAAAGAAGTAAAATCATGAGAAGTATGTTCTCTGTCCATAATGAAATTAAAATAGAATTCAATAATAGAATGATATCTGGAAAATCCCCACATAATAAAATTTTAAACAATATACTTTCAAATATATTGGATATTTAGTTGCATCAAAAGAAAGCCACAAGGGAAATTAGTAAACATTTTTTTATTTAATAAAAATTAAAATGTAACTTGCAGATAAAGCAAATGCTTAGAGGGAAATTTATAGCATTAAATGTTTGTATTAAATAATAAAAATCTCAACTAAATTACCCTAGTGTTCACTTTAAGAAACCAAATTAGAATATAAAATTAAACAAAGCAAAAAGGAGAAAGAAAACAATAATCATGAGACCAGGAATAAATAAAATTTAAAACAGAAAGCAATAGAGGGGAAAAAAAACAATGAAATCAAAAGATGCAAAAGATGGTTCTTTGTAAAAATCAATAAGATTGAAAAATTCTAGCCAAACTTGATCAAAGACAAAAGAAAGATACAAAAGAACAATATCATAAATGAAAGAGGAAACGTCATGCAGATCCTACAGACCTTAAAATGATAATAAAGGAAGGTTTGAACTGTTATGAAAATAAACTCGGAAACATAAAAGAAATCGACACATTCCATGATTAGCAAAGTTCACTCAAGAAAAAACAGATAACTTGAATAGCTCTATATTTATTAAAGAAGTAGAATTTGTTTATAAAACTCCCCAAAAAGAAAACTCTAGACTCAGATGATTTTACTGATTAATTCGAACTAAACATTGAAGGGGAAAAAAATACAAATTCTGCAAAAACTCCTCCAGAAGATGAAAGGAGAAAACACTTTACAAATAATTTTATGAGGTCAGCAGTTCCCTGATACTGAAACCAAAGACCAAAAAAAAGAAACCAAACAAAGAAAAACTAAAAAAGAAAAAATAACCTACAGATTAATACTCCTCATGAACATGGATATAAAGCCCCTTAATAAAATACTAGCATTGATTCAGCAATATATAAAAATGATAATTTTTTGTTGCTGTTCAGTCGCTGTCATGTCCAACTCTTTGCAACCCCATGGATTGCAACATGCCAGACCTCCCTGTCCCTAACCATTTCTCAGAGTTTGCCCAAGTTCATGTCCATTGAATCGGTGGTGCCATCCAACCATCTCATCCACTGATACCCTCTTCTTCCCGCAATCTTTCCCAGCATCAGGATCTTTTCCAAAGAGTCGGCTCTTTGCATCAGGTGGCCGAAGTATTGTAGCTCCAGCTTCAGCATCAGTCATTCCAATGAATATTCAGGGTTGATTTCCTTTAGGACTGACTAACATTTTTGAAACCCAACATTCAAAAGATGAAGATCATGGCATCCAGTCCCATCACTTCATGGCAAATAGATTGGGAAACAATGGCAACAGCGACAGACTATTTTCTTAGGTTCCAAAATCTCTGCAGATGGTGACTGCAACCATGAAATTAAACACTCCTGCTCCTTGGAAGAAAAGTTATGACAAGCCTAGACAGCATATTAAAAAGCAGAGACATTACTTGGCCAACAAAAGTCCGTCTAGTCAAAGCTATGGTTTTTCAAGCAGTCAACTACAGATATGAGAATTGGACCATTAAGAAGGTTGAGCACCGAAGAAATGATGCTTTTGAACTGTGGTGTTGGAAAAGACTTTTGAGAGTTCCTTGGACTGCAAGGAGATCAAACCAGTCAATCCTAAAGGAAATCAACCCTCAATATTCATTGGAAGGACAGATGCTGAAGCTGAAGCTCCAATACTTTGGCCACCTGATGTGAAGATCTGATTCATTAGAATAGATCTTGATTCTGGGAAAGATTGAAGGCAGGAGGAGAAGGGGACGACAGAGGACGAGATGGTTGGATCACATCCACACAGTCAAAGGCTAGAGCATAGTCAATGAAACAGAATTAGATGTTTTTCTGAAATTCCCTTGCTTTCTCTATGATCCAACAAATGTTGGCAATTTGATCTCTGGTTCCTTTGCTTTTACATCTGGAAGTTCTCAATTCAAGTACTGCTGAAGTCTAGCTTGAAGGCTTTTGAGCATAACCTTACTAGCATGGGAAGTGAGGGCAGTTGTCCAGTAGTTTAAACGTTCTTTAGTACTGCCCTTCTTGGGAATTGGGATGAAGATTGACCTTTTCCAGTCCTGTAGCCACTGCTGTGTTTTCCAAATCTGCTGGCATATTGAGTGCAGCACTCTCACAGCATCATCTTTCAGGATTTGAAATAGCTCTGCTGGGATTCCATCACCTCCACTAGCTTTATTGGGAGCAGTGCTTCCTAAGGCCCATTTGACTTCACATTCCAGGATGTCTGGCTCTAGGTGAGTGATCACAGCATCATGTGGCCAAATGATAATATATTTGACAAAATAGAATATTACAGGATATTTCTCCTACTAAACATTGTGCTGGAGGTCTTCATCAGTGTGATAAAGCAAGAAAAAGAAACAAAAGGCATACAGATTAGAAGGAAAGAAGTAAAAATCTTGTACTTTGCAGATAACATGATTATGTAGAAAATCCTAAAGAAATCTATAAAATCTACAATCTATTAGAATTAATAAGCGAATGCTATAAGTTTGCAGCATAATTTTAAAAAAATCAGTTGTATTCTACATCCTAGCAATGCACCAGTGGAAGTTTAAACTTATAAAAGGAATTTCATACATACTAACAACACAAAAGTAAAATCTTATTATATGTATGTAAGATTTCTATGCTGAAAACTGTAAAACAATGTTGCTTTACATCATGACAATGATGAGAAGAATCAAGGGAGACCTAAATAAATGGAGAGATGTGTTCATACTTTGGAAGAATTCAATATTGTTAACATTGAGAAGAAGTGAGTTCTTCCAAAATCAATCTACAGATTCAATGGAATTTGAATCTACTAAGGGGTTTTGTTTTTGTTTGTTTGTTAATGGCATCACTGACTCAATGGACACGAGTTTGAGCAAGCTCTGGGAATTGGTGATGGACAGGGAAGCCTGGCATGCTGCAGTCCATGGAGTCACAAAGAGTTGGACACGACTGAGCAACTGAACTGAACTGAGATATCAGCAAGTTGGTATATATAGGCAAAGGACCTGGTGTGGTAACTAGCCTCCCAAATGGCCTCCAATAATTCTGGTATTCAGAGTAGTCTGTGTGACCAATAGAATGTGGCAGAAATAATTGTATGTTACTTCTGAGAGTAGGTTACAGAAGGCATCATGTCACTTTCTTTATTTTCTCCCTCACACATTCCCTTTCTCTCCATTGACCTTGGGGAAAGTCAGCAGCCATGTGTGAACAAACTTAAGGAGAATCCCTTGTGGTGAGGCCCTCACTGGAGTCTCTAACCAACAGCCATGTAACTGAACTTGGAAATGACCCTTCTAATCCAGCCAGGCCTTCAGATGATTGTAGCTCTGGGTAACATCTTGACTGCAACCTATGAGAGAACCTTATCTGGAAAAATCCAGCTAAGCTTCTCTGAATTTCTGACTCACAGAAATTGTGAGATAATAAATGTTTACTTTTTAAAACTTTTACATTTTGGGTAAACTGTTGTGCAGTCATAAACAAGTAATATCCTTAGAGTAATAAAAACAATTTTGAGAAAGAACAAAATTTCAGGACTTACAAAAGACTTTTATAAGGCTTACTATAAAGCACTAAGTAATCAAGATCATGCAGTCTTGATCTATATAAGTAAAAAATATAGAAATACAGATCAATGAATCAGGTTGGGGAATCCAGAAATAGACTCAAAATTTATGGCCAACAGATTTTGACAAAGTTTCAATGCCATTTAAAGAAACAAAGTTAGTATTCTCAATAAATGTTACTGGAACAATTGAATATCCACATGAAAAACAAAACCAGAAACATCTCAATCTACACCTTGGCCCATGGGGTCACAAGAGTCTGACATGATTTAGTGACTTAACAACAACAATGCCAAAGATGAGATACAGATGGCAAATGTTGTTGTTTAGTCACTCAGTCATGTCTGACTCTTCTGCGACCCCGTGGACTATAGCCTTCCAGGCTCCTCTGTCCCTGGGATTTACCAGGCAAGAATACTGGAGTGGGTTGCCATTTCCTTCTCCAGGGGATCTTCCCAACCAGGGGATCAAACCTGCATCTCCTGCACTGGAAGGTGGGTTCTTTACCATTGAGCCACTGAGCCCAGTGAAGCCCACAGATGGCAAAAAAAAAAAAAAAAAAAGAACCTGAATATGCTCTACATAACTTCTGCTAAGTCTCTTCAGTCGTGTCCCACTCTGTGCGACCCCATAGACGGCAGCCCAGTAGGCTCCCCCATCCCTGGGATTCTCCAGACAAGAACACTGGAGTGGGTTGCCATTTCCTTCTCCAATGCATGTAAGTGAAAAGTCAAAGTGAAGTCGCTCAGTCATGTCCAACTTTTCTCAACCCCATGGATTGTAGCCCACCAGGCTCCTCTGTCCATAGGATTTTCCAGGCAAGAGTACTGGAGTGGGGTGCCATCGCCTTCTCCGTCGACATAACAGGAAGGCAATTTAAAACCACAGAGATACCACTACCTATTAAAATGGCTTTCATTTAGAAAGGAATGAAATCTGACAATACCAAGTGCTATTGAGGAGGATATGGAGCAACTGGATCTCTCATCCATTGGTTAGGAAGGCAAAATGGTATTGCAACTTTGGAAAATAGTTTGCATTTTGGTACTAAGTTAAACATTCACTTACCATTACTTCATGGCAAATAGAGGGGGAAAATGTGGAAGTAGTGATAGAGTTCCTCTTCTTGGGTTCTAAAATCACTGCAGATGATGACTGCAGCCATGAAATTGGAAGACATTTGCTTCTTGGCAGGAAAGCTATGACAAACCCAGACAGTGTGTTGAAAAGCAGAGACATTACTCTGCCAACAAAGGTCCATATAGTCAAGGCTATGGTCTTCCCAGTGGTCACGTACAGTTGTGAGAGCTGGATCGTAAAGAAGGCGGAGCATCCAAAAATTGATGCTTTTGAACAATGGTGCTGGAGAAGGCTCCTGAGAGTCCATTGGATAGCAAGGAGATCAGGTCAGTCCATCTTCAGGGAAATCAACCCTGAATACTCACTGGAAGGACTGATGCTGAAGTTGAAACTCCAGTATTTTTGTCATCTGATGCAAACAGCTGACTCATTGGGAAAGTCCTTGATGCTGGGAAAGATTGAGGGCTGAAGGAGAAGAGGGCATCAGAAGATGAGATGGCTGGATGACATCACCGATGCAATGGACTCGAACTTGGGCAAACTTCAGGAGATGGTGAAGGACAGAGAGGCCTGGCGTGCTGCAGTCCATGGGGTTGCAAAGAGTCAGCCATGACTGGGTCACTGAAAAACAACGACACATAGCGTACAAGCCAGTAATTTCACTGCTAAGTATTACCCAAATACATTAAAAAGTATAGTTCATATAAAAACTTGTATCTAAATGTTTGCAGCAGCTTTATTAATAATCAACAAAACCCAGAAGCAACACAAGTGTCCAACTGGTCAATGCATAAATAAATTGTGGTATAGTCCTATCATACAGCACTTCTTAAAGTAAAAATCAAGTACTGACACACATGTTAATATGGGAGAATTTCTCGGGCATTATGCTAGGTGAAAGAGGGTAACCTCAAAAAAATGCATGCTCTATAATTTTTTAAGATATTCTGGAAAAGAACAAAAATTACAGAGACAGAAAACAGATCAGTGATTTTCAGGGGCTGAAGGTAGAGGAGGAAGATTAACTATAAATAGGCACAAGGGAAATTTCTGAGGTGACTGAAACATTCTATATATTGATCAGGTGATGTTACATGACTATACAAATTTTTTAAATTCATACAACTGTATACCAATAAAGTATCGATTTTGTGGTGTATAAATGAGACCTCAATAAAATAACATTTACAAACTGTGGAATACTGCTTAAGTATCCTTTGAGGGAAATATATATCTTTAAATACTTAAATTAGTAAAGAAGGAAAGTCTGAAATAAATTATTTCAGCTTCTAGCTGAAAGAATCAAGGGAGAAAGTGACCAAATTAGCCCTACAGAGGGGAGAAGAAAGGAAATACTAAAAATAAGAGTAGAAATCAATGAAATAGGAAATGGATAAACAAAAGATAAAAATTCAAGAAACAGAACAGTGGTTCTTTTAAAAAACCAATGCAATTGACAAATCTTTAGCTAGACAAATTGAGAAAATAAGAAAAGACACAAATTAACAACATTAGGTGTGAAAGAAAGGACAACAGTACAGGTCTTACAGATGCCGAAAGAAAAATTATTAATTAACTGAATACTTAGATGAATGAAAAAAAATTTAAAAGATTAAAAATTACCAGATTGACCCAATATGGAATAGAAAATCTGTTATGTTTAAATAAATTAATTATATTTAATAATAGCTATTTACTAAAGAAATTAAACTTGTAATTAAAAGCTTTCCCACAAATAATACTCTCAAGTCCAGACATTTCACAGGTGAATTTAAACAAATATTCAAGGAAAAAGTAATGCCAATATTCTAAGACTCAGAATAAGAGGGAAAACTTATAAGAGGGAAAACTTCCCAGTTCATTTTATAAGGCAGAATAATCCTGATACAGAAAACCAGTCAAGACTTCAAGAGAAAAATACCCTACAGACCAATAGGAGTCATTAATAAAATATTAGCAAATTGAACCTAGCAACAGATAACAGGAATAATACATCATGAATACAGAATTGGTTTATCATTTGATAATTAATGAAGGTAATTCACTAAAATAACAGATTGAGAAAAAAATCACCTCAATACATGCAGGAAAATGCATCTGATAAAATTCAGCAGCCATTTATGAAAAATTAATAACTCTCTGCATACTAAAAACAGAGGAAATCTTCCTTAACCTCCAAAAGTCATCTGCGAAAATTTCATAGCTAACATGTTTCTTAATGGTGAAATACTGAATACTTCTCCCCTTCAGCTGCAGATGAATTAAACATAACCACAGTTGCCACCTCTATTTTATGTTATACTGAATGTCTCAGCCACTGCAATAAGGCAAGCAGAAACAAAGGAATGGCATACATATAGGTTGTCTGCATTTTGTCAAGGTGGAATACTAGAAACTGCATTCACTCTCCCACCTGAAACAGTCAAAAAAACTGACAAAATATCTGAAACATCCATTTTCTAAACACTGGGCATCAGGCAACAAATCACAGCGATCTCAAAGAAACAGGAAAGAAACGACCTGAGCCCAGTGGTCACATGTTGCACTAGCTTACTGCTTTGAGTATCCAGGCAAGGAGAGGGTACTCCCTGAGAAGATGGAGCTGAGAATTTGAGGCCAGAGGGACTAGAGTTAGTAAGAAAGAGCATTAAAGAGGAGACATCTACACAGAGAACACTCAAAAGTTTTTCATGCCACTCTCTCAATAATTAATAGGTCAAATAGACAGAAACTCAGTAAAAACATGGAAGACCAGAATAACTCTATCAATCCAATTGACCTGATTGACAATTACAGGACACATTGCCCTCAAACAACAAAACACAGATTCTTTTGAAGTGTCCAAGGGGTAATTCACAAGATAGACCATATTCTAGGCCATAAAAGCACAAAAATGTACAAGAATTCACCATATACAAAATATACTCTCTGTTCAAAGTAACATTACAGTAGACATCAACAGAAATGTATCTGGAAAAAAATCACCAGATATTTGGTTACTTCTAAATAACCCATGGGTCAAAGAGGAAATTAAAAGAAGAATTAGAAAATATCTTGAAATGAATAAAAACGAAAACACGAGAGCTGGAATTTGTAGGATGCTGCTAAAGCAGTGCCTATAGGGAAATTTATAGCACTAAACGCCTATGTTAGAAAAGGAGAAGGCATCAAACCAGTGATCTCATCTTTCACCTTAAGAAACTAGAAACAATAACAGCAAATTAAACTCATACAACAGAAAGAAAAGCAAATAATAAAGATCAGAACAGAAATCAATGAAGCAGCCTGAATAGACAAAAATGGGAGTAGACTCAAATTTAGCAATATTAGGAATAAAATATATTTCAGATATTAAAAAGATAATAAGGAGATATTATTAATAACTTGATGCTAATACATTCTATGACTTAGATGAAATGAAAAAAATAATTAAAGATGAGAACTATCAATGCTCACTCAAGATGAAATAGAAAACGTGACTAGCTCTGTACTTATTAAAGTCATTCAATTAAAAACCTTCCCACAAAGAAAACTTCAGTCCTAGGTGACTGCATTGGCTTCCTTCTATCAAACACTTAAAAATACCTGTTCTACATAAAATATTTTTAAAAGTGGAAGAGAAGGGAATGTTTCTCAATTCATTCTGCAAGGTCAGCATTAACATGATACCAAAACTGTATAAAGATAATCCAAAGAAATAAAGCTACATATTGGTATCAGCTTTATGAACATGAAGTAAAAAATTCTTTATACTTTAGCAAGTTAAGCCCAATAATTTGTAAAAAGCAAAGCAAATTATAACCAAGTAAGTTTTATCTCATGCATGCCAGGTGAAATTAAGATTTGAAAATCAATCAGTATACATTTATGTTAACAAACTAAAAAAACCATATGATCATCTCAAAAGATACACTAAAAGCATTTGACGAAGTCCCAATACTGAGACAGGGACGCCTGGTGTGCTGCAGTCCATGGGGTTGCAAAGACTTGGACAAAACTGAATGACTGAACAACAACGATATTCACCTCTGGTAAGAATCCAAAAAAACATACGGAAACAGAAGGAAAATTAGTCAACTTGACATAAAATATCCATGAAAAACTCATGCTAACATGGTACATGTGCTCAGTCATGTCCGACTCTTTGCGAGTCTTTACGGACTGTAGCCTGCTAGGCTACATGGGATTCTTCAAGCAAGAATACTGGAGTGGGTAGCCATTCTCTTCTCCAGGGGATCTTACCAACCTAGGGATCAAACCTGGGTCTCCTACACTGCAGGCAGATTCTTTACTAGCTGAGCCTCCAGGGAAGCCCAGCTAGCATGGTGTTTAATGGCAAAAGACTAGACATTTTTCTTCTAAGAATGGGAACAACACAAGGATGCTTACTCTCTTTACCTCTATTTAACTAGAAGTCCTAGCCAGGATAATACAGCAAGAGAGAGAGAGAAAAAAAGACATCCAAGTTGGAAAGAAGAAACAAGATTGTCTATATTTATATATGATGTTATCACCTATGTAGAGACTCTGACGGCATCTACTAAAAAAGCTACTAGAACTCATTAGTGAGTCTGGAAATATTGAAGCATACAAAATATATACAGAAATCAATTTTATATTTTTTTGTGTTAGTAATATATGGGTTTCCCAGTTGGCTCAGTGGTAAAGAATCTGCCTGCAAATACAGAAGCCTCAGGAGTTGCAGATTTGATCCCTGGGTTAGGAAGATTCCCTGGACAAGGGCATGGCAACCCACTCCAGTATTCTTGCCTGGGAAATCACATGGACAGAGGAGACTGGCAGACTACAGTCCACAGGATTGCAAAGAATCAGACACGATTGAGAGACTACACAACAAACAACGCAGGATGGATTCTGTCCATGGTTCTGGAGGTAACAGTTTTACCTAAACTTGTGGGAAGGAAGAAAAGAAATCATCCTCTTTTCCATGAGCCAAGAGTCGGACACAGCTGAGCATGTGTGCATGTACCATACATAAGAAACAGCAATATCCTTTCTTGCATGTATCCTATAGACCGGCTAGATTGGTATGTCTAACAAATAAGCACAAGGCAATGTGCAAGGATTCTCACTGCAGCACTGCTTGTAAAAGTGAATAAATAGAAACAAACCACCCCTCACCAGGGGACTAATAAGCTGATTTATTCACACAGTGAAATCCTGTACAATAAAAAATTTCAGTGAATGCACCTGATTCATATATAACCAAATCCACAAGTCTCTAAAACATAAAAGTGATGAAAAAATGAGTTACCAAAAGATGTGTTTTATTTATAGACAAATACATAGTCAAAGCACAAAACATGAATGGAAATTACACCAACTTCAGATTAGCGGATAATCTGATATAGAGAGATGGGCAAGGATGCAGATGAAGCATCTCCTGTATTCATAGTGTTTTATTTCTTTAAAAAGTAAACATTGGAAGCAAATATGGCAATGTGTTAATTTATGTTTAATTTCAGTTGTGGGAACATTAGTGTTTATTATATTTTGAAAATTTCTCATTTTTATCTTATATAACATAAGCAGGGAAGGATTGGCCTGCCCTCAGCAAAGGGATTTCGTTTGTTGAGCCCCACTCTTAGGAATATAGGAAAAGCAAGTTTCTTGAGGCTTCTATTGTGTCTCCTAAAGAGGAGTGAGAAACTACACCCCAGAGACCATGCCTGAGAGAATCGTGTAAGATTCTGGAAGCTGTTCAGATTCCTATATTTGGTATCTGTCACTTCTACTTCAGTTCCTGACAGCAATTTGCAGTCTTGAACAGGAGCTGAATTTCTCAAAACCAAAAGGACCTATAGGCTTGTTTTTAGGGGAACCAGGGAGTGAGAAATGGGAAGACTGAGGTTTATCTTGTACCCAGATTTGGGGAGAAGTCTTAAGTAATAGAATGGGTGTTGTTGAAGTTGTTTTTCAGTCTCTAAGTCATGTCTGACTCTTTGAGACCCCATGGACTGTAGCACACCAGGTTTCCCTTGCCTTCACTTTCTCCTGGAGTTTGCTCAAATTCATGTCCATTGAGTCCAAACAAGTCCAACCATCTTGTCCTCTGTCATATTCTTCTCCTCCTGTCTTCAATCTTTCTCAGCATCAGGGTCTTTTCCAGTGAATCAGCTCTTTGCATCAGGTGGCCAAAGGACTGGAGCTTCAGCTTCAACATCAGTTCTTCCAGTGAATATTCAGGGTTTAATTCCTTTATGATTAATTGGTTTGATCACCTTGCAGTCCATGGGACTCTCAAGAGTCTTCTCCAACACCATAATTTGAAAGCATAAATTCTTCAGTGCTCAGCCTTCTTTATGGTCCAACTCTCACATCCATACATGACTGCTGGAAAACCATAGCTTTGTATGGACCTTTGTTGGCAAAGTGATGTCTCTGCTTTTTAATATGGTGTCTAGATTTGTTGTAGCTTTTTCTTTCAAGGATCAAGTGTCTTTTAATTTCATGGTTGCAGTCACTGTCCACACTGATTTTGAAGCCCAAGAGAAGAAAATCTGTCACTGTTTCCACTTTTTCTCCATCTGTTTGCCATGAAGTAATGGGACTGGATGCCATGATCTTAGTTTTTTGAATGTTGAGTTTCAAACCAGTTTTTTCACTCTGATCTTTCACCCTCATCAAGAGTCTTTTTAGTTTTCTTCGCTTTCTGCCATTAGGGTGGTATCATCTGCATATCTGAGGTTGTTGATATTTCTCCCATCAACCTTGATTCCAGCTTGTGAGTCAACCAGCCTGGCATTTTGCATGATGTACTCTGTATATAAATTAAGTAAGTACAGCCTTGAGGTACTCCTTTCCCAATTTTGAACCAGTCGTTTATTCCGTGTCTGGTTCTAATGGCTGCTTCTTTATCCACATACAGGTTTCTCAGGAAACAGGTAAGGTGGTCTGGTATTCCCATCTCTTTAAGAATTTTCCATAGTTTATTGTGACCCACACAAGGGCTTTCATGTAGTCAATGAAGTAGATATTTCTTGAAATTCCCTTGCTTTTTCTGATCCAATGGATGTTGGCAATTTGATCTCTGGTTCCTCTGCCTTTTCTAAATCCAGCTTGTACATCTGGAAGTTCTCAGTTCACATAGTGTTCAAGCCTAGCTTGAAGGATTTGGAGAATTACATTGCTAGTATGTGAAATGAGTGCAGTTGTATGGTAGCTTCCACAAAAATGGGTGTGGCCCGAGGTAAAGAAGCAAGGGAAGCAGAGTGTAATCTTGGTGTGGGAAAGAAGAGGTGTGCTGGGTGAAGCCTGAAAGAGGCTATAATTCTACACAGACTCCTGAGATGCCCTAACTTACCCATTTTCCATCAGCACTTAGTACTTCCTTGCATCCTGCCCTCTGGGATATTTCAGCATTCTTGAAGAGCTGACTCAGCACAATAGTTTATAAGTTACTTGACCTTCTCAGTCCCAGCTAACATTGCTTCCAATCCTAGGTAGCTGCACCCTACCTACATTCTATCACCGAGTTCTTCCCTTAGTCTGAACACCTCAAATGTGATGTCTTCTGCTCTGCCAAAGCCTTGATTCCAGCTCTTTTACTTTCTAAGTCTCACTGCACTTGCCCTTCAATCCTGCTGATGTCTCTAAGGCCCTTGAATCCTCCATTTTCCTATCATCTATTAACTGCTTTTTAATTTCATTCTTGTCATCCATAAAAACCACAGTTGATTCCTTGAGTCATTCACTTGTAAACTTTTGTTCTCATTTTCTTACATAGAACCCTTTCTAAGGAGGCTTCCCTGGTGGCTCAATGGTAAAGAATATGCCTCCTAATGCAGGAGACGTGGGTTCAATCACTGGGCCAGGAAGATCCCCTGGAGAAGGAAAAGGAAATCCACTCCAGTATTCTTGCCTGGGAGGGCAGAGGAGCCTGGTGGGTTATAGTCCATAGGATTGCAAAAGACTCAAGATGTGACTTAATGACTGAAAAACAACAGCCCTTTCTAAAACATCCTACCATCTGTATTCTCTGCCCCTAGACTGTAGGGCTGAAGAAAATTATATAGCCATGCAGGCTGACATCATTAGAAATTTGGGATTTCCAAAAGGAATCAAATCTTCAATTCTGTTTAGCACTTTCTTTTTGGTTCTTAGACAACTCATGCCCAATATTTCCTTAGAAGGCATTCCCAACTGATCTGGGCTCAAGCACACTGTCCTATGCACTTACTTTCTACTTCATAAAAAATATGAAGGTCATTAGGTATGACTGAACTCTGCCTATGTTTAAATCCACAAGAGGAATACTTGGTAATCTGTCTAATCATGTCATTTTTCTGTTCAAGGCTTATCATTATTATTGCTCTCCCCCTTTCAGTTCAGTTCAGTTCAGTTGCTCAGTCATGTCCGACTCTTTGCGACCCCATGAATCACAGCACACCAGGCCTCCCTGTCCATCACCAACTCCCGGAGTTCACCCAAATCCATGTGCATAGAGTCAGTGATGTCATCCAGCCATCTCATCTTCTGTTGTCCCCTTCTCCTCCTGCCCCTAATACCTCCCAGCATCAGGGTCTTTTCCAGTGAGTCAACTCTTCACATGAGGCCGCCAAAGTATTGGAGTTTCAGCCTCAGCATCAGTCCTTCCAATGAACACCCAGGACTGATCTCCTTTAGGATGGACTGGTTGGACCCCCTTGCAGTCCAAGGGACTCTCAAGAGTCTTCTCCAACACCACAGTTCAAAAGCATCAATTCTTCAGTGCTCAGCTTTCTTCACAGTCCAAATCTCACATCCATACATGAACACTGGAAAAACCATAACCTTGACTAGATGGACCTTTGCTTCTAAGATCATAAAAAGAAATGTCTAAACTACTGCATAGCACAGAGAACTCTACTCAATATTCTATAATGATCGAAATGGGGAAAAAATTCTACAAAAGAATATATACATATATATTTATATGTATAACTGAATCACTTTGCTGTATACTTGAAACTAACATAACATTGTAAATCAACTAGAATCCAATATAAAATAAAAGTTTTAAAAATGCCTAAAAAAAAAAAACATAATTATATACACATATAAATATTTCTGGAACTCACTGCTTTCACTATTTCACTAAAACTACTCTAGCAAGGGCACCAATGACCCTTTTTTTTTTTTTTAACCCCACCGCCTCCGCAGCCTCCTCCACCAAGTCCCTACCAATGACCTTCTATGTTCAAGTCCAGTGACTGCTTTCTGCCCTTAACCCGTGTTCCTGCAGAACTGAATTCTGCTTCTAAATCCCTTCCTTCAGGGAAGAATCCACTGCCCTGGCTTCCTCTGTGTCAAGCTCCCTGATGCTTCTGCTCTCCTCTCACTCTTTGCATTCAGTGTACTCACCCAGAGTCTCATTAACTACCCGAATCCTTACTTCTTGACTTTGACCCTCTTCCCTTCTCAGGCAGCAAACTCTTCCTGGGTGACTGCAGTGATGTCCCCATTCCCATGGCTTTAACTACCACCTCAATCCTGACAACTACCAAAATCTATATTTCCAACTCAAACTTCCTTTCCTGAGCGCCACATCCTCAAACATAACAATTTGCAGGTGATCTCCCACAGGACTTCAAAAGCAACACGTTCAGACTCATATCTTGCAAAATGTCTCTTCCTCCTGTTGCTCTTTTTTGATTGGTGGAAGCCCTGTCTTCTCAAAAGCCTGTGGTAGCAACCTGGAATTTAACTCCTATGGCTCCCTCCACAGACATCAGTAGTAACCTCCATAGACATCAGTAATAACCTTAGGTCTACCTCTCTTAGGTAGATCTAAGCATTACTTAGAAGAGGTTGAGTCAGGTGATGATTGGGAACATGAGTCTGAGCCAAACGGCATGAGTCTGAAAGTTGGTTTTACCACTCACCAGCTGTTGATTCTGATGAAGTTACTTATTTTGTGTCTTTTCAATTTCCTCATATCAAAGGAGGAAGGCTAATAATATTACCTACTTCATAGAACTGTTGGGAGATTTAAACAAATATATGGAAAGCACCTAAAAAGTAGCCTGCAGTAAGCATCCAGTAACTGTTCACCCACTGTCGTTGTTACAACAGCATTCATTCCTCACCATCTCCACAGCCTTAGCACTGCTCAGTTATTCATCTTCTCCTACAAAGGCCTTTGTCTCTTCTTTTTTTTCAATGATTAGGATCCTGTGTTGGGATTTGCTGTGAGAGTAGTCAGGACTGGCTCATAGCAACCAAGCATGAAACTGGGGGCCACTGGTTATTCGATTTCTGAGTGAGGCCAGGTTGGGGAGCAAAAAAAAAAAAAAAAAAAAAGTCCAGAAAACCTCAAGAGAGAAAAATAGGAAGAACTGGGTCTGAAGGGAAGAACTGGCTCCTGGGAACAGATGAGCCAGATGAAGAATGGAGGTGGCACTGGAACAGTCCAGGCATAACATGAGATTGGATAAAGAGAAAACATATTTCAGAGCAATAGCCTCCTAATCCAGCATTTTGCAATCCATGATCTGTATTATTATCACCTGGGAAGCATTTAAAACATACAGAAGCCGAGGTACAGCCCCAGATAGATTTGATTAGAATCTTGGGATTAAAGTCACAATATTATTGTTATTATTTTTTATTTCCACAGGCAATTCTAATGTGTAGCATACAGGTAGGGTTTAGAACCACTATCTTTTAACTAGTCCCCTAATTTGCATCATTTACTTCTCTCACACCATGCGTGCAGGCGTGCGTAGTCGCTCAGTCGTGTCTGACTCTCCGTGACTCTATGGACTGTAGCCCACCAGGCTCCTCTGTCCAAGGGATTCTCCAGGAAAGAATACTGGAGTGGGTTGCCGTGCCCTCCTCCAGGCTCTCATACTCATGCCTAGTTTTTACTTGTTTTCCTTTTCAAAAAAATTTAAATTATTTTAAATTTTTTAATTGAAGTATAATTTGTTGTACAATTTTATGCTACAGCTGTACAATATAGTAATTCACAATTTTAAAAGTCATAATTTTATTTATAGCTATTATAAAATATTGGCTGTATTCCTCATGTTGTGCGATATATGCTTGAACGGTATTTTATACCTAATGGCTTGTGTCTCTTATTTCCCCGCCCCTGTATTGCCCCTCCCTGCTTCCCTCTTTTCACTGGTCACCACTGAGTTGTTCTCTGTATCTCTTAGTCTGTTTCTTTATTCACTCAGTTCAGTTCAGTTCAGTCACTCAGTTGTGTCCAACTCTGCGACCCCATGAATCGCAGCATGCCAGGCCTCCCTGTCCATCACCAACTCCTGGAGTTCACTCAGACTCACGTCCATCGAGTCAGTGATGCCATCCAGCCATCTCAGCCTCTGTCGTCCCCTTCTCCTCCTGCCCCCAATCCCTCCCAGCATCAGAGTCTTTTCCAATGAGTCAACTCTTCGCATCAGGTGGCCAAAGTACTGGAGTTTCAGCTTTAGCATCATTCCTTCCAAAGAAATCCCAGGGCTGATCTCCTTCAGAAAGGACTGGTTGGATCTCCTTGCAGTCCAAGGGACTCTCAAGAGTCTTCTCCAATACCACAGTTCAAAAGCATCAATTCTTCAGCGCTCACTAGGTGGTTGTATTTTTTAGATTCCACATAATAATAATACCATACAGTATCTGTCTTTCTCTATCTGCCTTATTTCACTTAGCTTAATGCCCCCCAAGCTCCATCTATGTTGTTGCAAATTGCAAATTTTATTCTTTTCTTTTACAGATGAGTTGTATTTCACTGTATATACATCCACACTTTTTTTTTAACCATTCATCTGTTGATGTACACTTGGTTACTTCCATATCTTTGCAATTATAAACAATACTGCTAAGAACATTGGGGTACATGTATCTTTTCAAATTTGTGGGTTTCTCTCTTAAGGCAAAGCTAGTCATATCATTCTCTAGCTTTCTGTCCTTCAGTGAGTCCTCATAACCCCATAGAACAAAAATTCCAGTTCCTTAACCTGTAAAATCCTTTCCTG
The DNA here is from genome assembly GCF_027580195.1 of Bos mutus. Taxonomy (NCBI): domain Eukaryota; kingdom Metazoa; phylum Chordata; class Mammalia; order Artiodactyla; family Bovidae; genus Bos; species Bos mutus. The sequence goes on from NC_091631.1 coordinate 53,270,703, forward strand.
ATTATATATTTTTCTACTTCCTACTGGCTTGTGAGAACAATTTCAACACAATTTTTCTCAGCTCAGTGTTCAATGTTGTCACATCAGTAGTTTGCAATCAGCCATGACAGAAACATTTACATCATAGAAATAGGCAAATACTACAAAAATCCCCCAGCCCCAAAGGGCTTATTGTTAAAAATTTAGGAGCTCACTGCTGCTTTCTCCTACTTTTTCCACATACCCATACTCTACTGAATTGTCAGACAACTTGAAATTTCTAGAATATGGTCTTTCAGATGCTGCTGCTTCTGCCTATAACATTTTTTGTCTTTCCTTACTAATTATGCACACTTCTACCTATCATTCCAGTCTCAACTTAAACAGTACCATCTCCTTGAATCCTTTCTTACCCATTCTGAGCAGAGAAGATCGCTTCCTTCCCTGTTAGCACTGCACACTGTTGCTATGAGAGCTAGGGATTATTTGTTTATTTTTTTAAACCATATTTGATAACACAAGTTGTTTATGTACATACGTAGTTTTCTTCCTCACCAGACTGTGAACTCCTTCGTGTCAAGGATCATGTCTCTATCAAATTTGTATTCCTATTACCTGTCAGAACACCTGGCATACAGTTGACATTCAATAATTGTTTCTTTAATGAATAAATAGATGAAAAGTGGGAAGATAAATGAGCAACCCCTCATTGGAGGAGAATATTCAGAACAGAGAAGAACTTGAGAAATACTGAGGTGCTTGTTTGGGAGGGTATTTGATGCCATATTTGAACTTCATCTCATAGTAAACAGGGAATGGATGCAATTTCTCTGACAAGGGAAGTGACCTGTAAAAAAAAAAACATGTTTTAGGATGGTTAGTCTGACAGCAGTGTGCAGAATGAACCTGTGAGAAGAGAAACTGGAGGCAGAGAGTGTGTGGTCAGATCCAAGGAGATCAGAGCCTCAGGCAAAAAGGTAAAGAGGCAGAATGTGGGCTCAGTTGAGGCACATCTACAGCCATGAGCATCCCGGAGCGCACCCAGAAAGTGAGCACGATTGTCAGAATCCCAGAAAAAAACCAGGAAGGATTTTATTTGCTTTTCTGAGGCATAGAAAACGTAAGCAACATGATGGTTCTCTTCAAATCCTTGACGACCACTCCCAGGGGAGCAGGAATTGGCCAATTTACTTCTGAGTTCTGTATTGCCTAGAAGTCAGATCTGAGACAAACATAAAGAGGAACAGGGCACCTGGAGAAGTGGTGAGTTCCTTATCACACAAAATGATGAAGTGGAACGCTCGGTGCAGTTGTCATAAAAGGAACTCAAGGATTAGACCAGGTTACCTTTCCAACACTTGAAAGTCTGTTATTTTAGAAAGGTTTTCATCCCGGTGAGTTTGAGGAGACAGTGTGGCCTGCAAGTATATTGTCCAGCAGCTGGAGTTCCTGGACAAAAAGCCAGGGAAAACCTGAGGCCAGCGTTGGCTGTCCACGCCCAGGGCTGTTTGCCCTATACCTCAGTCACCACGAAGAAGGGCTCCTAGGGCCCCAGACTAGTGGCAACTCCAGGTTAAAAGATATCTCGGATCCTCCCTAGCCCTAGGGAGACAGGAAGAGACTAAGAGAGGGTGTCAGGGTGTCATCAAGAAAACACCCACAGCAGCTTTCCTTCTCCCTGACCCCTCTTCTCACTCTCCCAACTACACAGGTGTCCCTTCCCAGCCTTAAAGATGATCTCATGATGTCTTCATCCAATGAGATCCTCAGCTCAGAATTTCCTCTGCCTTTTCACTCTCCCAGAGATATGCCATGAGTGCCCTCCACAAATGTTCTTGATCCCATTTCCCTTCTCCCATTATCTTGAGACTGTTCCATTTCTTTCTATACCAAATTCTTCCTTGTCTGGCCCAAAGCACTTAAGATGGTTTTTTATGCTGGAACACATATTCCCTCCGATGACCACTCTGTTTCTCTTCACCACCCAGACTTTCAAAGATGGTGCTTTACTCTTGCCGCCCTGAATGCTGACCCTCTCCTTGCAGCTTACTCCTTCCTTGCGGCCTAGCTCTGGCTCCCAGCTGCTCTCTTGAGGAATGCTGTCTGTGCAAAGCAACAGAATGAGGATGAGATCTGGAATCAGAAAATGTGAGCTCAGAGTCTGGATCAACTATTTACTCTCTGAGCCTCACTTTCTTCATCGTAGTTTTATGAATATCAGATGAACTAATAGATAAGGAAGACCCCCGCCACACACACACTGAAAAGCATTATGCAAAATGCTAGTGTCAACCGAAACCAGTCACAAAGATGGCTAACGACATCTCAACCACTTGTTTCAGTGGCCTTTCCTCGGGTCTCAATCTCATAACTTCTTGGCTACATTTAAATTGGCTGACCGTGTCCTTTGTGAAACTCTTTATTTTCATGATTTTTTTTCATTTGTTTCTAGGAAATTGACATCTGTTACCCAGTTACCTTTCTGAACCCTCTTCCTGCCCCTAACAGCATCATTCCTATTAAGGTTTTTCCATTTTCTACTGTTATGCCTTCACTTAGAATTAAAGGAACAATTTCTTTCCTAAGTGTCTGACTATCTCCTCTGGGTCTGTAACCAGTTCCAAGCCTTGGTCCCAGCTTTGCAATTCTGCTGGGCTTCTCCATCTGGTTTTCCTGCCAGACTCTTCAACACTTCATTGTTGATACAAGGTAAATCAATACATCTTTGTAGATTCTCCTGACAAAGCAGTCTGAAAAGGCCAGACACTGAATGATTATTCGTCAGCCCTGCAAAAGACTGTACTTACCATCAGGGACTACCCCCAAAATGCCAATCAGAGAAAACAATATCTTTTACATAAACTTCATGCTATAAATTATAGCATCTGTATTGAAGCATTAGGTGGAGATATCTGCTCCCAAAGAACTTTTGAATTGTCAAGGCATCTTATGGGTTGACAATTCCCTTATGTTACCCATCTCCCTGGGTCCTAGGTTCTAGATTCTTGAGGGTGACTGTGGCCAAATTCTATAAACTGAACTCCTGGGTCCTTCTCAAAGTTTCCTTGATGGATAAACAATGTGTTTACTAGAAGAACAATTAGCACAGTTATCATCAGATGACATTTTCCTGGCCTGAACCAAAGAAAACCACTTAACTCCTCCATCTGGCTCAGATATTCTGTCCTTCTGGAAAATTCTGAATCACATCAAAGGGCAAAAATCTATTCTTTATATTATAGAAAATGCGTGTAATTTTCCCATGTTTCCCTCCTCCTAGCCTGGCTAATTTTTATTAATGGTATGTGTTTAATAAATGTTAGTTTTCTGTCCCTGTTTCCCTTTTTGCTATCAGTCTGTAAGTGCCATGAGAGCAGGGACTCTGCGTTTTTCATTTTCTGTTCCCACACACCAAGCCTGTCCACCTATCTATCCACATACAAACACATATTAAATGGCACATGATATTTTTCACGATTTTAAAAAAAGTTTACTTGGAGGATAATTGCTTTACAATGTTGTGTTGGTTTCTGCCATACCACAACTGTGAATCAACTCTAAGCATACATATATCCCCTCCCTTTTGAGCCTCCCTCCCACCCCGTCCTCAACCCAACTCCTCCAGGCTGTGACAGAGCACCAGGCTGAGGTCCCTGTGTTATACAGCAACTTCCCACTGCTGCTACTGCTGCTGCTAAGTCACTTCAGTCGTATCCGACTCTGTGCGACCCCATAGACGGCAGCCCACCAGGCTCCCCTGTCCCTGGCATTCTCCAGGCAAGAACACTGGAGTAGGTTGCCATTTCCTTCTCCAATGCATGAAAGTGAAAAGTGAAAGTGAAGTCGCTCAGTCGTGTCCGACTCCTAGCGACCCCGTGGACTCACCAGACTCCTCGGTCCATGGGATTTTCCAGGCAAGAGTACTGGAGTGGGGTGCCATTGTCTTCTCCAGCAACTTCCCACTAGCTATCTGTTAATATTTTACACGTGGTAATGTATATAAGTAACAAGCAGCTCATGCAGCTCAATATCAGAAAAACAAACAACTCAAACAAAAAAAATGGTAAATGGATGGAAGATCTAAACAGACTTTTCTCCAAAGAAGATATACAGATGACCAGCAAACACATGGAAAAATGCTGAACATCCCTCATTAGTAGAGGAATGCACATCAAAACTACAATGAGGTATCACCTCACACAGGTCAGAATGGCTATCATCAAAACATCTATGGTTTTTAAGTAGACAATATCTAGGTTAGTGATATGGGAGGAGAAGGCAATGGCACCCCACTCCAGCACTCTTGCCTGGAAACTCCCATGGATGGAGGAGCCTGGTGGGCTACAGTCCATGGGGTCGCTAAGAGTCGGACACGACTGAGCGACTTCACTTTTGCTTTTCACTTTCATGCATTGGAGAAGGAAATGGCAACCTACTCCAGTGTTCTTGCCTGGAGAATCCCAGGGATGGCAGAGCCTGGTGGGCTACCGTCTATGGGGTCGCACAGAGTAGGACACGACTGAAGCGACTTAGCAGCAGCAGCGGCAGTGATATGGGAACATCTGGCTTTAAAGTGGGATCCTAAGGGATCAGGTACAGTGGCTCTTGCGTTGAATTGTGGAGTGTGCTAATATTTAGTAGTTGCATCTGAATGTAGCAACCAGAATCCTCAACCTATTGCCCCATAAATATTCTCTCTAGTCCCATCAGTCTACTTATCTGATCCCTTAACATTGACCAGGACCCATTTCCTACTTGTGTGGCTGGGTAACCCTGAACCAGCAGTGTGTTGGAGGCTGTTCATGCAAGATCCATTTTACACATCTTGCCCCAGGTCTGTGTTCAGCAATATCATGCTGGCAGCTTGAAATTGGCAGTGTGGAAGTATTTACACCATGGAAACTGGCAAACACTACAAATCAGGGCTTTCTTTTCCCCCAGAGAGCCTGCTGTAAAACACTTACCAGCATACCACTGATGCCAACACGCTTCCTGTTTATCTCTTGGCATAACTGGTTGCTTCTAATCCATAAATTTCAGCTCAGATATCACCTCTTCAGAGAGATCTTTTTATCTGATCTTATCCCCCACCCCAGCCACCTTCTATTGTATTATCAACTTCTTCTTCAGAGCACTTATATCAATCTATAACTACCTTGTGTGTGTATTTTTTGGACTGGTCTGTAGCTCAGCTTACCCACTAGAAATCTTGTTTTGACTTGTTTACTGTTGTCTCCCCAACATCTAGTGAAGGGCCAGACACATGGTTGGTGCTCACAAAATATCTCTGATGAATGAATAAAAGGAATAAATGGTTCCAACAGTTCAGGCATTAGAAAGGCAAAGCATATATGTGTTTATACCTTGCAATACATCCTGAGTGCTTTGGGGCGGGGGGTGAGGGTGGTGAAGGAAGGTGTTATTACTTGCAGCTAGTAATAAGAACACCAAGATCTTTCTAGAAACAGTATCTCTCATCCTGAGCGTTTAGAGAGTGTTTTTCATTGTATGCCCAGGACCAAGCACAGTGCCCAGAATTTTCAGGATGGAAAAAACTGGGGATTATCTAATTCATTTATCTTTCCCTATAACACCCTAGGGGCTTCCCAGATGGCTCAGTGGCAAAGAATCCACCTACTGATGCAGGAGAAAGAGGAGGTGCGAGTTCCATCCCAGGGTTGGGAAGATCCCCTGGAGAACAAAGTGGCGACCCACTCCAGTATTCTTGCCTGGAGAATCCCATGGACAGAGAAGCCTGGTAGGCTACAGTTTATGGGGTCACAAAGAGTCAGACATGACTGAGCAACTGAGCACACACTCACATAACACCATGGAGAACTCCATTCCTTTGCCTTCACCAGCAACATACGCTGCTAAGTCACTTCAGTCGTGCCTGACTCTGTGCGACCCCATAGACAGCAGCCCACCAGGCTCCCCCGTTCCTGGGATCCTCCAGGCAAGAACACTGGACTGGGTTGCCATTTCCTTCTCCAATGCATGAAAGTGAAAAGTGAAGTCACTCAGTCGTGTCTGACTCCCAGCAACCCCAGGGACTGCAGCCACATAAAACACTACTATTTTCTTCTGAGAAAATGAAGTCTCCAAGGCAGGAAGAGTTCCTCACCACTAGGAGTGCTAGAAAGCCAGAGAAGGCATCAATTTATCTCTGTATCTATAAAAATATCTGTATTTTTCTTCTCTGACTAGGTCACAGCAATTCATTATGTCACCCTTAGGCAAGAAACCAAAGGGGGATGAGAGGGTCCATGGTCCCATCTCTTCCAGCCAGCGGACTGCCTCAGAGATAGCTTTGCTTACATGACTGAATAGCTGTAAGTCACCTTTGCCCCAGCCTCCTGGAGAAGGCGAAAGAAGTTTTCGAAATGTTTTCCTGCCACACGGATCACTGCATTATGCATGAGGGCAAACCCAGGGAACAGCAAATCATTGTGGGATGGAGGGGCAGGGTTCATGCAGAAAGGAAAATCGAAACTTTACTTGCCTTCTCCTCGGAATGGTTTCCCTCAATTGATAATTAGTGTTATATTATCCCACATCTTTAATAGGTTATTGATGCCTTTGGCAGCAATATAATCCTGGTGTCAAGAGTAATTCCTTCTTTCTATTAGGCTGTGCTGACTACAGTCAGGCAAGGCAGCTTGGACACAGGGTCTGGCTGATCCAACTCCAATCAATTCGATCTAGTACTTCTCTGGGCATTGACATGCAGGAGGAAAGATGTATATTCACAATTTGCCTTAAAAGCACAAGAAGGCATGAGACTTGGGAGTCTAGTAAGTGAATACAAGCTGAGGAGGTCTTTTCTCTTCATCATCTTTGGGTGGAAAATGCCAAATACCCTGCTGCCACATTCTTGGTACTCACTGTGTGAGCTGGAGGTGCTCCCAACTTCAGAAATGGAAATGATCCACTTTGTCTCAGTCAGCACCGCATCTCCTAGGTGGGTTTTCTCCCCTTTTCCAGTTCCTCTTTTCCTGTGGGCAGTAGTGCTTCTGGTCCAGAGGACTCCAGACAATCCACGAAGCAGAAATACCTCCAAGTATCCCAAATTAGACAATTAAGAGTTGAGTGGCTGAAGGGGCTGGAGGTCTTTGAATATGAATCTCGGGTAGACAACAAAATTCCTGAACCATGTGGAAATGGCCATTGAGGTCAGATTCACGTATCTCAGGGGATCCCAGCAAACTTCCAGGAGAAGCTGAGGAACAGCAACCAATTCAGGGTTCTACAAGCTGAGGACTTACATATTTTAGAAAGTCACGATCTTGTAATAAGAGACTCCTTTTCTAGAAAGCTCAGAGTCTTTCCATCTCACCTCCCTTATAAGGGCATAAGCACTGGTGTTAAAGTGAAAAAAAATACCTGAGGCCTGGACTGGTCATTTAGAAGCTATGTGATCCTCGCTTAAGTTGCTTCATCTTTCTGAACCTCATTTTTTCCCAACAGTGAAATGAGAAAAACTATAAAAACTCTGCATCCCTAACAGAGTGCAGAGGGACAAGTAAACGGGATGATACGTAAAAGAGACACTGGTAGCCAAGTGCTGCATGAACTCCAGGGAATCTTTGATATGCCAGGACTGTTCCCTTCTTCTAAGAACAGATCTTCCATCTCTAGCAAATGTTCCTTCCCCAAAACAAGCCTTGTGATTTGAAACAAACACAATACTACGTATCAGATAGATAACCAACAAGGACCTACTGTTTAGCAAAAGGAATTCTACTCAATATTCTGTGATAACCAATATGAGAAAAATAATCTAAAAAGTATTAAATATATGTATATGTAAAACTGAATCACTTTGCTGTACACCTGAAATGAACACAACATTGTAAATCAACTATATTCCAATAAATTAAATGCTAAAAAAAAAAAAAAAAATGAAAAAATCTGCCAAGTTGTTACTCTATGTGAGTATCTGCCCAGACCCAGCCAGTCATGGCAACCCTCTCTGTGGCTGTCATGGTTGACTGGGATGGCCCTAGAGGGGAGCATGAAACCCCAGTGAGGCACTGAGAGCCCCTCCCCATGGGTTTTAGCCTTGCTAAGAGAAAGATTATGAAGCAGTTTCCTCTGGGAGTAGAAGCTATTGGATGTGAGGTATGGAGATTGTCGTAGCTTTGTTCCCTAATGCATGAAGGAAGTCTGACTGCTGAGGGAGAAAATAGAGCTAGAACTCAAAGGAGAGATGAAATGCAGAAAGAGATCCATCTCGTTCAGATTTTCCTGTGGGTCCAAACGAAACCCCTCTCCTTCATGGCTTGAAAGGATATTCCATCAATATCTTTCCAGTACATTCCTCTTTTTCGCCTAAGTCAGTTTTTGTTATTTCTGTCACTTACAACCAAAAGAGGTTCAATAAAGAAATTGCAATTCATTATTCAGGCTCCCAGCTCCAGGCCAAGCTTGGATCATACATTCTGGTCTCTCTGCCTCACAGTGCACAGGTCTCCTTCTCCAGGGCCGTTTCACTTGCTTTGTCCTTCGTTCACTCCACCAAGAATCTATGAGCTTTCCACATATGGCAGGCACCCTCTCATCCCTCTGGGTTCTGCATGTAATCTAAAGAAGACATTTGGGTGCTATCCAGAGGAAACCAACAGCTCCATACCTTACAGGCATCCAGTCAATAGGTCAAGTCTAAATATTTAGCCTGATGCTCTCGTTTATTTGTTTTCTTTTTCTACATCTATTTATGTAGGATTCTTCGAATCCTTCATGGAATGGAGTAGGTTATAACTCACGAAAAATTGCTGAGCATCTACTGTCGACTGGGAACTATTGGGGGAAAAAAGACATGCCTTTGCCCTTGAAATGTGTAGAGTCTTGCTGAGCAAACAGTGCAAAGCCAGAGAACAAGTCAGAAAAATCAAACCTGGCAATTTATGGGGCACAGATCATACGATTTCAAACAATCAGAGAAGGGAAGTATTTGATAGACTAAGGTGTTTAGGATAGAATTGAAATAGGGTATACCCTGCTGGATTTTCTTTTTCAGACAGCACAGTAATTAATTTTTAAAACTAGCTGATATCATTGAAATTCAGGAGATTTTATATTTTTAAAAATATAGATTTCTTTTTTCATATATATAGATTAGGAGAGTTGGTAACAATTCCCATTTGGCCATAATCCACTGGAACCAAACAGCTGTTGCCCTCTTCAGAAAGGGCAGCCGTGTCTCTGTTACCATCTGACCAGTTTGGTACATTTAGATTCCTCAGCCTGGTTCCCAAAGATGTTTGAATTTGATACCTAAAAACTAAGTTGGAGTTCAAAATGTCCCCGCTCCCCAGAAGCCTCAAAGAAGGGACCTTAGGGACAACTCATATCTAAAGTTCAGGCCCACCTTCACAGGCACCCAATTTAGCATTTTTAAAGTGTCATTGACCAAAGTGCCCTACACCAGCCAGGCTGCATTCACCCACCTGGCTCCAGGTGAACAGGATCCAGGGGAAAGATTCTCTGTAGGAACATAAAGACTGAAGCATCCTTCCTCAAGTCATCAACCATTAAATGCCTGCCACTCAGAGCCTCAGACTTTCTTCAGCCCCTCTTCCTCCTTCTTTTTCTTCTTTTAAATGGCCACATTTTCTCACCTTGTTGCATTTGAAAGCAGATGATACAGAATGAAATTCCTTCGGCGGCTGTATGTGCGGGAGCGCAAAAGTATTTATGAATCCTAAATGAAGCTGGCTGCAGAGCCCAGGAGCTCCAGCAGAGCCCGGCGTGTGTGCCCGGCGGAGTCTGATCTCTTACACAGGAAGCTGCGTTTGATATCTCATTTGTTGGCCGTGTTCCTCACAAAGCCGAGTGCTGTTTAACCCACTTTCACAAAGCAGAAGAAAATAAAGAAGAGGCTGGGTGAGCAAGGGAAGGCCGTCCCATAAAAACGCCCTGGAATGGTCAGAAGAGATGCTCACAGGGCGTGAGGAAGGTGCTGCCACCCTCTGGCTGGGTGTAGCATCACACCTGCTGGATCACGTGGGTACCCCTCCCCACTCCTTGAGGTCCTCTGCTTCTAAACTACCCTGAAATCCCAGAATTGTAGATGAGATCAGACTGGCTTGTTTTTTTATTTAGGTCCTTAGACAAAGATGTTCTTTCTCTGTTTCTGGTTTCATAAGAAACTTCTTGGGTAAACGAAGACCCCCCCTCCAGCCCTGGCCTAGGAGAGACCCAGCATGTAGTCCTGCCTCAATCCACCTCTTCCTGCTAGATATTCAGCCCACGCGTGACAAAGACTTTGGCAAAATGCTAGCAATCAGAAATCCGCTCTTCATAGACATAAAAAGAGTCAGTACATAGGTCTCCCCAATAATGGTAGTCTACATGCATTAGCATATATTTCCTTGAGAAGTGAACTATCAGAGTATGTCCCTAAAAGCAATTCATTCTATTTACAGCTTTTCTGAAGCCCCCGAGAGGGAATCATCTCAGAACACTGCAGACACCACACTGAAAATAGTGAAAAACATTCAATTTGGAAACAATTTTACCTCGATCTGTCTTTTTTCTTTTTTCATCTGTGAGTCAGCCCACTGCTTCTGTCCCTTCCCTTACCTGGAGGCGGTCCTCTCCATGCTCCCTCCTGGGGTCGCCATGAGGACAAGAATGATGCTGTATCCCCAGAGTGTGGCCAGTGGGAGACCAAGGAGGACACCCCATCTTTTTGTTGTTGTGGGTTTTTTTTTCCAGTTTGACTGAGATTTAATATACAGTACTACATACCTTTTAGATGTACATGATGATTTGACTCACATGCATCATGAAATAATAGCTACAATAAGTTTAGTGAACATCCATCATGTAAATACAAAAGAAAAAAAAAATAAAATAAATATTTTTTCCTTGTGATGAGAACTCTGAGGGTTTGCTCTCTTAAAATCTCTCATATAACATACAGCAGTATTAATTACATTAATCATGTTGTACTTTATACCCTTAGATGTTTTCTATCTTATAACTAGAAGTTTGCAATTTTTGATTGCCTTCATTGAGTTCCGCCCAACCCCTCTTCACCTCTGGTAACTACAAATCTGATCTCCTTTTCTATGAGTTTGCTTGTTTGTTTTTGAGGTGTAATTGACCTACAGCACCATTTTAACTCTTTGGAGGACACCACATCTTTCCTCCTGGTGGAAAACACCTCATTCCCATAACGGAGGAAGGCTGGTGACGGGGGCAGAGAACAGAGGGTGCATCTGATCAGCCGTGGTGTTATTGCTACCGTGTACAGATGACTCCCCAGAAGCTGACTACTGCTCTTTAAGCAGTGTCAGTATGGATGTTGCACCATATTACCCCATCTTCTGGGCTAACAATAAGATTGGGTGACCACATCAGGGCTTCCCAGCTGGTGCTAGTGGTAAAGAACCCGCCTGTCAACACAGGAGACACAGGAGACCCAGGTTTGATCTCTGAGTTGGGAAGATCCCCTGGAGAAGGGCATGGCAACCCACTCCAGTATTCTTGCCTGGAGAATCCCACGGACAGAGGAACCTGGTGGGCTACAGTCCATAGGGTCGCACAGTCAGACACAGCTGAAACAACTTAGCACACAACCATGTCAACAGTGAGAAAAGGGGAGCAAAGAAGTATCCCTCTGATTACAACACGCCAGGTACTGGTGCAGCTGAAGAAATCACTCAACTCCTAGGCATGTACGCGCTTCCCAGGCCCTTCCCAGGTGGCTCAGTGGTAAAGAACTCGCCTGCCAGTGCAGGAGATGCAAGAGACGCAGGTTCAATCCCTGGGTTGGGAGGATTCCCTGGAGAAGGAAATCACAACCCATTCCAGCACTCTTGCCTGGGAAATCCCATGGACGGAGGAGCCTGGCACGCTACAGACACGACTAGGGACTGAGCACACACACATAGGCACATGCTGCCCGAGAGAGGACCAAGAGGATGGCAGGCCTCTCCAGCGAAGAGGATGGATGGCATCTTCAGCGAAGCCAAGGACATCACAGCCTGGACTAAGTAAGTGGTAAATGCCTACTACCTGCCCACAGCCATGCTCTGAATAGGAAGGAAACAGAATAAATAAATGCTAAAATACCATTTTTGCTTTTGAAAGAAGTGAGCAAGGCAGTCAGAGGTAAGCCACGCCCGGTTGTGGGAGGTAAATACCCTGGATTCCGAACTCAGGAGACAGAAGGTAGGACCTGCCGTGTTCCCTTGGCAAGACAGCTGGCTGCTCTGAGACTTCAACTTCCTCTGCTGATACTAGTCCAGTACATCCCATAGCTTCTTATGCGGAGGAAATTAAAAATGCAGTGGTTTTCAAGTCAATAGTGCTATCCTTTTTCAAAAGAAAAATTATATATGAAACTCTAGTGAAAATGTGGATGAAAGCCGAGCTGTTGATTTGGGAGGGATAGGGGCGTGGAGCTCACCACCTACACTGTCTTCCCTTGCCCCCAGAGTGGCTTCTGGGGCACCCATGAGCACTATACCTCTGAGAAGTGTAACTTGAAGGCCAGTGAGATAATGGTTTGAAACTGTATTGTTTTTATTAATGATCATACAAACTGGCCATTAGTACAGGTGACTGTAGGAATCAAGAGAAGGGAGAGACCAATATGGGCTTAAGTGTTCAAGTAACAGTAGGACTTGCACTGATCCTTAAAGGATGGCAGGTGTCTGGCTGGGACAGAGGCTGTGGGGTGGGGACTCCAAGTGGGGTGGTGGGTGTGAGATATCACCTGTGCTCCTCAGGGCAGGGCACGGAGAGAGCCCATCTGGTTGGAGATGACCATGTGTTTGAAGTGGACGAGGGAGCATGGGGTGGTTTAAGCCACTTCTTTTGGCAGATGAATGATGATACAGGGTAGGGTTTTATATGGCAGCCCCTTTGGGAAGCCTACACCAGGAAGGAGCTGGCTGGGAAGGGTCCTGAGGGTAGTTAGCCTGGCTTTGCTGTTTGACTCTAGATGGACTAATTCATTGCCTTGAACAGTACTTGTTTGAGGAGTCAAACTTCTGGCATCACGGTCCATTTGCTCTACTGATTTTTGCTCTGGACTCTGAGTCCGAATCCTAGTTACCAGGTCACTGCTCCCCATGTGCCCTGCTCTTCAGGCGTGTGGAAGTTCCCTACCTCCATGGAGGCATCTCCTAGAAAGTCTGCTTCCTCAGACTCTCAGTCTCTCCAGATCCCCTTGGAGGCCTCGTGGTGGCCCCTGTCGGGCCCTGCGCCTGAGGGGAGGGCTGCCCCTGCCCTGCCTTCTCCACTGCAGTCCTTTAAGGCCCCAGGAATGATTCACCTTCCCTGTTTGTCTCGGAACACCTTGTTGTCTTGTCCTCTTTGAAATGCCTGACAGCAGCAAATGCTTGGGTCTAAAAGCAAAATAATGAAATCAAATGAAAGCTCCCCAATTTCTCAAGTGCTTGTCCTTGGTCCAGTGTGGTGCACGGCATGCATTATTCAGAGAGGAGCAGCTGTATTACCCGAAGCAGAAATTCTGTCTTTCAGGTACCAGTCTGGAGGGATGGCTGGAGTAGAGCTGGATGGCCTGCCCAGTGGCCCCTGGGTATTTTGGGAGCAGAGGAGGGTCAGCTTTGGTGCTGGATCCCACAAGGTCATTGAAGTAGCTTGTGTCCGCTGCCCAGTCATGGGAACAGATAGGTCAGTTACCCCAGTCTGAGAGGGAGGGAGGTCTAGAGGGGTAGGGCAGATGCCAGGAATGAAGGAAGGAGAGATCGTGCAAACTACGTGACTGGAAGAACTGCCAACTGCACCAAAGTCCCCCAGAGAGAGGGCCCATACCCATATCACAGCCTCTAAATGCACAAGCTGCATGAAATTAAAGAGTACAGATTATCTTCTAAATGAGATAGCTACAAAATTGAAATATGGTGGGTGAGGGGGTGGAGAGGGTCCACCAGGGAGGACTGTAGTCTAATCTCAGTTACGCATCCACTTCCAGTAAGACCATTATGCTCCCTTGCCTATTTACCCGTGACTTACTGAGGCCCTTAAAAGAGGGAATGTATTTTAGTCCCAACCCTGCATTGTCAGGCTTGATCATGTGACTTACTTGGGCCAATGGAACGTTGGACAGTGTTGCTCTAAGAAGTATGGTGCTTTCACTGGTTCTCTTTCATTCTCTTGCTTCATTCCTTATACTGTCAGAACAGCAGGTCCCAAATTAGGTTCAGCTTAAGTCCAGGAATGAGAAGACACATGGAGAATATCTGCAACTGCCAACATGCTCTGTGAACAAGAAAGAAATACTTGTGATTCTGAGCCACTGAGATTTTAGGGGGCGTTTGTTACCATAGCAAAGCTGGCTAATATAGTTGATGTCAATCAATGATGAGGAAATTAATCATGTCTGCCTTGAGTTAAGCTTTTTTAAACTTGATTTGTTTATTTAATTGATTGTTGTCATCTTCACTTGGGGTGAATAGCATTGATGAATAAGAGGGGTTGTTTGTTTTAATGAATCCATAGAAAAATGTTGATATTTACAGAATCCACATAGTATAATTTGACAAGTCCTGTGGCTGGACTTCTAACTGAATTTCCCTTCATTCATGGTTGAGTAGGTCTAAACAGAGTGTGTGGTTGTCCATTCTCTGCCCTGAACTGCTGAGAGCGCATTCACCAATCCTGTCCAGAATCCTACCAACTTTATGTGGACAGCCGTCCTTCAACTGTGACTTAATAAGTATTGTCTAAGCCCTTACTACGGAGAAGGCAATGGCACCCCACTCTAGTACTCTTGCCTGGAAAATCCCATGGATGGAGGAGCCTGGTGGGCTGCAGTCCATGGGGTCGTTGAGAGTCGGACATGACTGAGCAACTTCACTTTCATTTTTCACTTTCATGCCTTGGAGAAGGAAATGGCAACCCACTCCAGTGTTCTTGCGTGGAGAACCCCAGGGACAGGGGAGCCTAGTGGGTTGCCGTCTATGGGGTCGCATAGAGTTGGACACAACTGAAGTGACAGCAGCAGCTGCAGCAGCAGCAGCAGCAGCAAGCCCTTACTATGCCTAAGGCCTTGGGAGTGTACGTTCATTACTTCATTTGGTCTTCCCAACAATTCTTTAACAATAGGTAATATTGCTGCTATAGACTGAATGTGCCCTGCTACATTCATATATTAAAACCTAACCCCCACTCTGATGGTCTTAGAGGGTGGGGCATTTGGGAGGTACTTAGGTTATAGGGTGGAGCCCTCATGAACAGAATTAGTGCCCTTATGAAAGAGACTTCAAGAGAGCTCCCTCATCCCTTCCTTCATGTAAGGACACAGTGAGAAGAGGGCTTCTGGTTCTATGAACCAGAAAGTGGGCTCTTACCAAACACCAAATCAAGTGTCCAGCTTGACCTTGGAATTCTCAGCCTCCAAAACTTTGAGAAATGAATTTCTGTGGCTTATAAACCACGTGGCCTATGATATTCTGTTAGAGTAGTCAGAATTGACTAAGATAATTGTCATGTACTTTTTGAGAAAATCAAAAGTCCAAAGGGTTTTCCAGGGGCACAAAACTGGTAAGAATCAAATCATAATTTTAACTTAGGTTTCTTCCTTCTTGACCCAGGGCTCTCTCTTCACTATCCCAAGATCCATGGATTGTACGTGTTCTATATGAGGTTGCTGCTGCTGCTAAGTCGCTTCAGTAGTGTCTGACTCTGTGCAACCCCATAGATGGCAGCCCACTAGGTTCCTCTGTCCCTGGGATTTTCCAGGCAAGAATACTGGAGTGGGTTGCCATTTCCTTCTCCAATGCATGAGGTTACCATCTAGGATATAATCTGCCAGGAGCTCAGAGACACAGGTTCATGGGCTAGTAGTAAGGAGATGGGCCAGAAGCTAAGACTTCTTACACTTGATACATTTTTATTTCAATTTATTTTATTCCCAGACATGAATTCATTCATATTATATTCCTAAAATGAAAAGTTCAACTAACTAGGAGTCTCCAAACTTTTGGGGGAGGTACTTCTGTGTCCTCTTAGAAGGAATGCATTAGTGGAATTAAAAATAGATACCTCTGCAAGAAAGTTGGTTTCCAAGGGGGCTGCAGTCTTCAAAGAACGTTCCTACTGTTAATTATGAGAGTAGCAAGACTCATATTGTGAACAAAACAACAATAATTATCTGAATAATTAAATAATAGCTTCAGTGTCAATAAGTATTTTGCACAATGCTTTCATATAAATTATCTATCTGCTGTCTGAGAAGGCCTCCAAGAGCCACTTGGATTGACCCTGTCTTCACTGCTGGCTACCATCTGTCTGGGGCTCAATAGTGCATGTATCCAGGCCTGGCTGGGCTCCATCAGTCACCTCCTGCCTTTCTGCCTCCAGAAAGAACAGACACTTGATGGTCTGGGAAACCTGGCAGCCATTGAAAAAGACCCCTTCCTATCCTTGTACATTTAACTGACTGAACTATAGACTTGCTGAGTGACCTTGGCTTCTTATAGAGAGATGCAGAGAAAAGATAGGAGTTTCCAGTTTGCCTTTATTTCGCTTTCATACAACATTTCCCTGATGGCTTGGATGGTAAAGAATCTGCCTTCAATGTTGGAGACCCAGGTTTGATCCCTGGGTCAGGAAGATCCCCTAGAGAAGGGAGTGGCTAACCACTCCAGTGTTCTTGCCTGAAGAATTTCCATGGACAAAGGAGACTGGTGGGCTACAGTCCATGGGATTGCAAAGAGCCAGACACAACTGAGAGACTAACACACACACACACACATACTCACAATTTCCACTCTAGGAAACAGCGCTTGTGGGATCCACTACTTTCTCCCCAGCATCTGAATCATAGATATATTTCCTTAGGAGCAAAGAAGTACCAGCAAGAGAATGTGGATGGCTCAGCATAAATCTATGTCTACCACTAAAGAGCCAAGACACAGCCATGAGATGGAATGGACATCCCCCTGCAAGGAGTGCAAGTTCTCCTTGAGGCTGGCCCCAGATCCCTCGGTCCCAAAGGTTTGGGAATGAACTTGGCAATGACCAGGGCTACTTGAGGGGCACTGTGGGCCATTTTGCTCTTCCAGAGAGTTTTATGCATCTGGGGTGCTTCCCTAGAGTGATGCTGTGTGGCTGGAGAAATCACAGTTCTGTTGGCTGTGTACAAAGCTACAAGTCCTATCCTCGACTTTTCTGCACCTTTCTACACCTGGGGAAAGGCAAGATTCTGACTGTGTTTACCTCCTAACCTCATCTTACTAACATCTACATCTGGCCATCTGCAACCTGGACCAGACTGCCATATTGGAGGAAAAGAGGTGCTCTTTGAGACATTCTGATTCCCTCTCTGTGAAAGCTGCTTTGAGGTCAAGTGAGGAATCATACAAGACCTGGTTTCTGAGTGCCTCAGATTCCAAAGGCCCCAGGCCTTATATTCTGATTCCTCCCCTAGCCCACCTTCTTGTCTACTCATGTCCCGGGGATTAAGGCAGTGGCTGCCTGGTTGACTGCCCCCTTCTGGGGAGGGAGGTGGTGTCAACTCTGCCCTCCCACAGCCCTAGCCCTCTTTGGAGGGCATCTTATACACAGTCTCCATGCCTCTCACCACAGCTAAGAGACAAGAGTGGGTCTTGGACCCAAGGGCAGGCAACTGTAGCCTGCCATCAGCCTGGGTAGTGGGTATGCTTTTAAACCTTTAGAACTGGCCAGTTCCAGATGACTGGCTGAATCTGGTAGATTCTGCTTCAGAAGTTGAATGTTAGAGGTACAGAGAATGGGCTGGTGATTAAAGTGGGGGTGGTAGGATCCAAAGCCACAAACACCAGCAGTAGCTCACCCTCAGAGGGGGCAGAGAAGGTGCTGGGTGGGTGGAATGCCTGCTCCTGCAGGCGTGACCAGTGACCCAGGCACAAAGGCTAGGTTGGCACCTCAAGGGCCCCCAGGCTTGTCTTTTCATAATACTGCTTTCCTGTGTTCTTGCAACAATCTCAATAACCCGATTCTATTTCTTTTTATAGAACCTAAAAGAATACAAGTTGTACAGAACACATACTTGAGAGGCCTGAATTTAAAAGGCAGAACAAAACAATTGACCAGAGGTTCCTTGGCCGCCCATCAATTTGCTCACCCGGGTCAGGCTGAGATGTATCTCTGGCCCTGCCTCTAGTAGTGATGCACCCTAGGGGGTTGGAGGGTTCTGGGTGAAGATGATCTGAGAGAAGGGGCTCAGAGAGGGACAAGAAAGGCTGTTGAGATGGGGAAAGCTCTGACCTAAGAAGGGGTCCCTTTCCTGTTCTCCAAACACTCTGAGCAGAGGAAGGGGAGAGTTGAGACAGTGAGATAAGGATGGTGGTGATGGTGGTGAGGATAGGTTGGGAATGGGGGATGGGATAAAGAAATAGTCTTCCGCTCCTAGGATCCCAGTCTCCCCAGCTCCTGGCTCAGACCCAGCCAGACAGTGGGGAGATAGATGAAGTGGATGCCCAGTGTCTGGGCCGTCCTCCTTGCTCTAATTTTGGCTTCATGTCTGATGTCCTCCCTTCACCCTCTTTGCAGCCAGAGCTGAGCCTCCCTGATCCGTGGGGGAAAATCTAGCTTTGTGTGCCCAGAAACTCAGCAGCCATGGTAAACAGAGAGGAAGATGGCTTTTGAAGCCTGCCTTCTTCAGGAAGCCTTCTCTGCTTACTCCCAGCTGGACAAACTCTGTATTTTGAGTTATCCAGGGAATGTAAGAGTTGGACTGGCCAACTGGGAGCACCAGGAGGACAGCAGCTATGTCAGCCTTGTTCACTGATACATGCTGAATGCTTAATTAACACAGTGCCCAGCCCACAGAAGGGGCTCGATTAGTGGTCATTGAATAAATGAATAAACAAATGGATGCATGATTGAATATACTCTTCTTTTTTTTTTTAAGCCGAAGTACCTTTGTTCTATATGAAATAGTGTGCAGCTGCCAATATGTAAGAGCAACGCCATGAACTGTTATGGAGGCAGAGGAGAGGGTCCAAACCTCTGCATCCCGGGCTCCTCCATGCTCTAAAACCAGTCCCTAGGGATTCTCTGCATATTTTGAAATTACATGGGAAACTCTTTTCATTTTCCCAGTGAAGAAACAGGTCCCCAAAAGAAAGTGGCTTGTCTAAGCTAGAACAGGCACCCTGGTCTCCCAACCCCCAGACAATTTTTCATGTGCTCCATTTAGACTGTATTAATTCACAGTGCTGCGTGCCCAGCAAACAGTGGGTGACTGAAGATTTGGGAGGGAGGGAGGAAATGTGGGGCAGGGGAAGGGGGGGACTTGTTGATTCCCAGGCTGTGTGCGCTGGCAAGAGTCATGAGCGACACCCGCAACGAAGGATGCAGCACCAAAATAAAATGTATTGTATTTAAATATTCCCCAAGTCATTTTGTGTATTTAAGTCTTAATTCATCTCCTCTAAATCTCTCCCCACTACATTAATGTGACGACTTTGACAGAAAGATGAATAACATTATTAAAGGAGCTCGGGAGCAAATTTCACTCATAAAAATCTCCCATTCACTCGCTCGCTTTGCCGTTCCCACTCCGCATTCTGTTCCTGTTCACGTCCCAGGTCTCCATCCCCCTGGGCCCCCAGCTGCTGGTAGGGAGATTCAGAGGACAGGGGTACGTGTGTATTTCATACTCACTTCTAAATCTTACCCCTTTTCATTTGAAAAATATATCGTTTGAGCCAAACCCCAGATGTGGCAAGATTCAGCCTGGAAAGAGGGAGGGAAAGCAGATCCTCATTTGAGAAAAGCCCCCTGCAGGGACATAGGATGGGGCAAGAAGCATCGCCCGTGACCAGAAGGCATCCTCCTTGAGGAAGCACATCTCAGGAGAGCAGGGACCATCCCTACAACACTCTCCTCTGGGGATTCCGCCAACCCCACACCTTCCACGTTGCTGGCTCCTGCCCAGCTGGAGGCAACCCTGGAAGCTGCCATCACATCCCACTCCTCCTCCCAGAGCCCTACTTGGCCTCGCTGGCTCGGGATTTATGCCCCTCTTTGCCAAGCCGCCCTGATGGATCACTTCCAGGATGGCAGCAGAGTCAGTGGTATTCATCTCAGCTACGTCTCAACCTTCTCCTTTAAATCATTACTCATGCTGGCAGCCGCTTGTTCGTTCCTGACAGCCTGGCCTGAGCCTGGCTGCTCCATCTGTGGGACTCCCAGCTGGAGGGGCCCGCAGGGTCTACCCTGGCAGGGACTGGAGGAGCCTCCTCTGTCCTTTTCTTACCCGCCTAAGCCTCTGTTAGGTCATCTGACGTCGAGGTCGCCAACCCTGGAGCCCCAAGGCACACTTCTGACCCAGCACTGACTATATAACAGGAAAGTCAGCTGTTGGTGTGGTGCCTGGGCTGTTAGCTCTTCTGGCCGTGGATGGTGCTCACTCTCTCTGTGTTCCCAGTGCCTAGTGGGGCTGCTGGCCCATAATAGGTGCTCAGAGACTGTTTGATGAACTCAAATTCTAAATTGGACAGTGGTTACATTCTCTATGGAAAACTATTTGGCAGTATTTACTAAAGCCAAGCGCTTCCCTGGTGGCTCAGTGGTAAAGAATCCACCTGCCAATGCAGGAGACACAAGAGACACAGGTTTGATCCCTGGGTCAAGAAGATCCCCTGGAGGAGGGAATGTCAACCCACTCGAGTATTCTTGCCTGGAGAATTCCATGGGCAGAGGAGCCTGGTGGGGTTGCCAAAGAGTCAGACATGATTTAGCAACTAAACAACAACTGAAGCCAAACATACACACGCTCTGTGGCTCAACTGGACATGCATCCCACAGGAATGAGTGTGCATCTGTCTGCCCAAAGACACGCACAGGACTGTTCATGGAAGCTTATTCCAAATAGGACCAAACTAAAGGCAACCCACATGTCCATTCACTGTGAAATGGGCAAATAAATTGTTGTGTATTTACACAAGGATCCATGACTCCCGTGCTATGTAGCAATGAAAAAGAATGAGGTCCTAGTCACACAACAACATGGGTGAATCTCACACAAAAGAAGACAGACACAAAACAGCATACATTGATTAGAATACAGGTCAGAATAATGGTTATCTTTGAGAGGTGGGAGGTCATGATGGCTATTGACTGGGAGGGGATACAAAGAAGTCTTCTAGGGTATTGGAAATGTTCTTGATCTTGCAGTGGTTGGTTACATAGGTGTAGACACAGGAAAACATTCACTACAGATGTACCCTTATTATGTGTGATCTTGTAAGCTAAATCTTATTCAAAGAATAAGAAGAAAATGTGGCAGGATACCCAATCTTTTTGCATCAAAGTCTGTGCCTTATTGTATGTGCATTCTATCTTCTGCATGTCCAAAACCATGTAAAACTATCACACTAAACTTTTTCCATGTTTTATATTATGAAGACAATTGATGTATTGCATATACATTTTCTAACTATGCAAAAACATGCCCACCAGAAATTTTTATTTTCTTATTTTTTAAATTTATTACTGAGGTATAGTTATTTATAGAGGTTTCCGTTGTGGCTCAGACGGTAAAGAACCTGGCTGCAATGCAGGAGACACGGGTTCAATCCCTGGGTCGGGAAGATTCCCTGGAGAAAGAAATGGCTACCCGTTCCAGTACTCTTGCCTAGAGAATTCTATGGACAGAGGAGCCTGGTAAGCTAAAGTCCATATGGTCACAAAGAGTCAGACATGACTGAGCGACTAATACTTTCACACATAGTTGGTTTATAATGTTATGTTAATTTCTGCTGTGCAGCAAAATGATTCAGTTACACATATACATACATTCTTTCCATTATGCTTTATTACAGGATATTGAATATTGTTTCCTGTGCTATACAGTAGGCCTTGCTGTTCATGCATTCTATACATAATAGTTGGCATCCACCAGAAGCATTAAACATATCCTCTCCCTTCCCTAATACCCTGAGTGAAAATTACTGCACTAAAATGTATTTACCTCTTAGCATAAAAGATATTCATTACTTCCCAAGACTATGTCTCATTAGAGTGAGATAAAGAGGTAAAGAGGATGATTGCTAACTCATAAAGGTGGGGGCTGGGGACCATCATAGAGCAGAAGCAAAGGGGGCTTGTGTCCAAGAATCACAAAATTAGTGAGAGGTCTGTATGCAAGACTTTCCAAGAAGAGCAAAGGGCTAGAGCAACTCTTACTTGATCTCAGCTCAGTTCTCTGAAGATTGAGCTGTGTGTGTCCTGTGAATGCAAATGTGACTGGGTATCCATGGAGGCTGACCACCCAAACAGAGGAGTCAGTTTGAGAGAAGAGAGGAGCCATGTGTGTGTGTGTGTGGCGGGAGCGTGGGAGGTGGGGAGGGAGGCGAGGTGAAGTGTCAAAGCAGAGTCCAGAAATGAGAGGCAGTTCATATGGGTGAAGTTCACATGGCCATTTGTTCACTCCTCACCACCAAGATCTTATGCTAGAACCTTAAGAAGACCCCTGAGGATATTTTGACTTAGTTTATAGAAAGCTCAGATCTACTTTTATTGAAAGTAACAAAACTTAACAAGTGACTTGTAAGTTTCCTTCTAGAGATAAAATCTATGATTCTATAGAAAACAGCAACATTAAAAGACATATTAGCTATTATGTTTGCTAGGTTTCAGGCACTGTTCTAAGTATTCAACATATATAGCTAATCTTAATAACCATATGAGGCACATATTATTACTAGCCCCATTCTACAGATAAGGAAATCAAGTCTTGAAGCGTTAATGACCTTGCCCAAGGTCACACCCTCATAAGTGGTAGATCTGGGATTCCAACACAGATCTTCTGGTGTCAGAGCCCAAGCTCTAAGCTCCCACCACCTTTGACAAGGAGCAGACAAAGGGATGTTCTCTTCAGAGCTCTCCAGACAGTTTACATAAATGAGGCTCCTTGCAGATTGGACAAATCCTGCCAGTGAGGGCCAGGGCTCCGTGGGAGGACAGTGTAGCACCAAGTGCCTCCCAGAGCTGAGGTGGGGAGCAGTGGGAGGCAGGGTGAAAGGAGAAAGGAAAGGCACTTAAACCACACACACCACAAAGCAGAAAACAGGAAGTGGCGCGTGGGGCTTTGAGTTCAAATTGGGCTCAAATAGTTACTGTGGGTTTGACCTCAGGTAAGTTACTTAACATTGCTGAGCTCAAGTGCTCCATCTGCAAAATGGTGGGAGCAGTAATCCCTTGCTCCTGGGTCTACCATGAGGATTTTAACAACGTGGAGTCCTTGCAGTGTATAGGGCATGATGAGTTCACTCTACGTGGTTGCTGAAGCTCTTAGATTGGGTCATGAGTTAAATGCAAATTAAAACGTCTTGTCCCTGGGATTTTGTTTGGGGGGAGTTTGCTTTCCAAGGGGGAAGACCACAGCAAAGCCAGTGAAAGAGCTTTAACTGAGCGTTCTAATGGGCTCTTTAGGATGTAAATACAGTTTGGAATGAGTATCATCCTTGTCCCATTTGGGAGGGGTACCCGTGGGATTAGGCAGGAACTAAGACTCCGGGTGAACTCCAGGAGTTGGTGATGGACAGGGAGGGCTGGCGTGCTGCGATTCATGGGGTCGCACAGAGTCGGACACGATGGAGCGACTGATCTGATCTGATCTGATCTGAAGACATCATGTGTGTGTGCCTGGAACTCAGGATGGGTGCTTCCCTGCCCAAACCCCTGGAGAGGACAGAACCACTGAGCTTAAGGGAGGGAGGGACCTGGGTTAGAATCCTGGCCTCATCCCTCACTGGTTGGTGACCTTGAGCAGGTGGCGTTATATTCTCTGACTTACATGATGAGAACAGGAAAAAAATATACAGGGCTCTTGGGCCAGTGCCTGGCACACAGTCCCTAAGGGGTGATTAGTACTGGAGGCATACAAGGATGCCATGGGAATGTTTGGAACATTCTTTTCTGAAACTTCCAGGAAGGGCAATGGGTCTGCTGCCCTGCCCTCTTCTACCAGGAGGAATGATCTTGCTGAATCTTCCTCAGTCCCTGGATCTGAAACCTTAACAAGTCTCTTTCTTCTCTGCCCCCACTTGGGACTGGACCAATACAGTAGAAAATGTGCTGAACTGAGAGTCAGTCGAACTAGACTTTTGGTAATTTACTCAACAGCTCTGAACCTCAGTTTGTTGTTTTGTTGTTGCTGCTGTTTATCTGTAAAGAGAGAAAGGGTATATTTGAAAAGGTAGTTTTGAGAACTAAACTAGGCATACTCTGTAAAGACTGATGGCCAGTGTTCATAGAGTTTGCCATGAATCTGGGGGGTGGGCTTTCTTTACTGCCTAACCTCAAACCCCTATGCATGAATGCGTGCTTAGTCGCTCCGTCGTGTCTGACTCTTTGTGACCCCATGAACTGCAGCCTACCAGGCTCCTCCATCCATGAGATTCTCCAGGCAAGAATATCAGAGTGGGTCGCCATGCCCTCCTCCAGGGGATCTTCCAGAGCTAGGGAGTGAAACTGCATCTCTTATGTCTCTGGCACGACAGGAGGGCTCTTGACCACCAGGGCCACCTGGAAAGCCCCAAACCCCTATGCATCTCCCCTTTATACCCTAACGGGGACCTTTTCCTGTCCCGATGGATGCAGCATATTCTTGTTCTGCTCAGCAGGCACACTCAGGCCTCAGCCCCGGCATATTGCGGCACACACACACACACACACACACTCCTCCCCCTGACCCCACACACACACATGTTAGCACGCATGTCCACCAATGGCTGTCATGGAGAGAAACAGCAGCAGGAGGAAATCCCCACATCCTTTCTCCCCATGTCACTTTGTTTTGCCTGCACAGGCAACAAATTAAAACAAGAACCCCCCATCGCCCAGAGCTGCCTGGGCTTCTGCCACGGCGGCTCTAATAATAGCTGAGCAGAGAGGCTCCCCTGTCCTTCAGGCCCCGGAGCGAAGAGGCAGCGCTTTTCATTGGCAGCCAGAGAAGTGGCTGGGAGCTTTGGCTGTGTTTATTCGCTGCGACTTTGGGGTGATTATATATATGGTTTCTTGTCCTCTGTCTAAGTGCTTCATCAGAGATAGGGGCGTGGGGGACAGGGGTGAGGGGGCAGCAGTGGGAAGAAAAGCAAAAAGCAAATCCAACTTCCCCAGGAAAACACAGACGCGGCACGCTCAGTCAGTGCAGGCACCAGCACACAGCAAAATTGAACTTTCCCTGCCTCACCGTGGTCTTTGAAAGCATTCAATTATCTGTCTGCACCTATAGAAAATGTTAGGGATTGCTTCCAGAAGCCTTTAAAAGGGTCTATACATAACAGAGAGGCACATACACTCCCAGCAGCAGGCAGAAAAACAACAACAATCTATTCATTTACCTTTGAAAAAGCCAAAAAGGTATAAATTCTGCCCAGAAATCAATCTCCCTCTCTCTTCCTTTCTTTGTCTTTTGCCACATCCTTTCCCCAACCTCTCACCCCATCTTGTGTTTATTTATTTTTTTCTCAGTTAAGGCCATAGAAACAGCCAAAGAAGGCAACATGAATGCAAAGGAAAGAAGCCAATTTATTTCGATGGAAATGCCCGCTCCACTCAGGCAAAGCAGAATCTTCTCCAACTGCTTCCCTGCAGGCCTCTGATCGGAATTGAAGGCATTTATTGGAGCACCCACCACCTGTGGAGACACAGCGCCCATCACTTTAAGGAACGCCTCCTCACTAGATTCTCAAAACAAATCTTTAACCTCTGAGGCTGTGATAACCAACGAGGATCTACCGTTTCTGTTTTGCAAATAAGTTCATCAGTATTGTTTCTTTTTAGATTGCTCACATGAGGAGTATTCAGACGATATTCTTCTTTTTCTGACTAATTTCACCTGGTATGACAATCTCTAGGCCCATCCATGTTGTTGCAAATGGCATTATTTCATTCTTTTTAGTGGCCAAGTAACATTCCAGTGTACACAGAAAACAAAGTTACGGTTACTAGAGGGGAAGGGTAGGGTGAAAGGATAGTTAGGGAGTTTGAGATCAACATGAACATACTGCTATATTAAAGTGGATAACCAGGACTTCCCTGGTAGTCCTGTGGTTAGGAATCCACCTGTTAATGCGGTCACATGGGTTGAATCCCAGATCCAGGAAGATTCCACGTGCTGTGGGGCAGCTGAGCCCATGTGCCGCAACCACTGAGCACACATTCTAGAGCCCACAAGCTGCAACTGCTGATGCCCTCACACGCTGGAGCCCATGCTCTGCAACGAGAGAAGCCACTGCAATGAGATGCCCTTGCATCGCAATAGAGAGTAGCCCTCGCTCACTGCAACTAGTGAAAGCCTGCACACGGCGATGAAGAGCCTGTGCAGCCAAAAATAAAAATAAAAGATAACCAAGGGTCTATTGTATACTCTGCTCAACGTTACGTGGCAACCTGGATGGGAGGGGGGTTGGAGAGAGAATGGATACATGTGCATGTATGGCTGAGTCACTCAGGCTTCCAGGTGGCGCTAGTGGTAAAGAACTCACCCGCCAATGCAGGAGACATAAGAGACACTGGTTCGATCCCTGGGTCAGGAAGATTCCCTGTAGGAAGATAAGGCAACCCTCCTCCAGTGTTCTTGCCTGGAGAATGCCATGGACAGAGGCGCCCATGGGGTCACAAAGCAGCAGACATGACTGAAGTGACTTCGCAGCACGAGTCACTCTGCTGTGCACCCGAAACTGTCACAACACTGTTAATCTGCTATCCGCCGATATAAAATAAAAAGCCTAAAAAGTCTTTGAGGTAGACGTAGCCACTCCCACTTCACAAATGAGGAAAGGGAGACCCAAAGAGAGAATGGAGTTATTGAGTAGCAAAATCGGGCAGCAAGTTAAGATTCCTGCTTCTCAATTCAGGTCTCTTCCTAACCCTATCCCTTTCTGTTTTTGAACCTGGGCTATTATATTGTCTGTCATGGGAAGAGACATCAGGGTGGGGTCAACAGATAATGCGCGAAGTTACCCACTGCCACAAAAGGAAGCTGGCTTGCAGACCATGTTTATTAAAGGCTGGGGGACATTGTGATTGATAAAAATAATGAAGATGAAGGTAAACATGAAGGATAGGGGCAGAGTGCTGACTTAGAAGGCGAGTGCTCTGGGACTCAACTCAGTCCTCTTGCTTACAGCTGTGTGACTCATCCAAGAGTTCCTTCACCTCTCCGAGCTTTCACTTCCTTCCCTGTGAAGTAAAGATTGGACTAGATGAGTGGCTTTCACACTGGGCTCAGAGGAGTCACTAGGACTCTAAGGACTCCCAGGGGTTTCTGGAAAATGGGTGGATCTCAGGAGTCTGTTTCTACCAGAAAACTCTCAACCTCTTTAAAAAAAAAAAAATCTAGTTTCTGTATCATGATTCTGCAGGGTAATTCATTAGAAGGAAGAGTTCTAGTGCTAATGCGGTGGCATCTAAAGGCTTTTCCTGCTAGAACATTCTGTAGTGTGACGGCGCCATGACTTTTAGAACCCAAGGAGTTCACTTGCTGTCTGACGGGTTTCGCGTCACAGAAGACTAAACAGCAGAAATGACTTATGCTGGGTAAACAGCTCTCTACCGGGCAAGGAGAGTCTGTACCCTTCTCATTACTCAAGCGGATCTGTACTGGTAGGACAGAGCTGGTAGGGTGAATCAGAGATAGAGATGCTGAAAGAGAGCAGAAAGCCTGAGGCTGGAGAGGCCAGACCTGACCATCAAAGACAAAGGACACATCAGCCAATGAATGATCGGAATCACAGAAACTGGATGGGAACTGGAATCTGAATCAAAGCGGTGGCTGCCCAAGACAGAGCAGGCAGGGCATAGGGCCATGTTGTGAATATCGTGACATCTGCCTTGCCTTTTTTTTTTTTTTAAGAACTTTTTTGATGGGGACCATTTTTAAAGTCTTTATTGAATTTGTTACAATATTGCTTCCATTTTATGTTTTGGTGTTTTGGCCACGAGGCATGTCGGATCTTAAGCTCCTTGACCAGGGATCGAACCCCCATTCCCTGCATTGGCAGGTGAAATCTTAACCACGGGACCACCAGGGAAGCCCCTCTGCCTCACCTTTATGGGCAGGAGTACAATGTGTTCAACGTAGGGATATGGGATCCTGATTTGTGCCCCACCGTCCCCACATCCCTGTGGATAAAATCCCAGGATGCACAAAGGATTCTCTGAGGCCTAAGAGTGTTTCTTAAAATGTTAAATGAGCCAGTTGGTTCCAAATCTTTTGGAGCAGAAGCAGTTCATTGCCTCCATATGATCAAGAGTCTAATTGTGAACCACAAAAGCACAAGTTGGCAGCATTTTGGAACCAAGAAACCTTACAATAGCCCAACTTTGCTACTGCCTAAAATCAGGCCCGGCTTTTAGGGTCGGTTTGCGTTTGGAACACTCAGCTCAAAGCAGATGGGATGGGCAACATGGACCATTTCCCAAGACTGGGCTGATGTCCTGGGAACGACCGCCTGGAAGCAAGGCTCAGAGTACTGTGCCGGGTCTGAATTGGCTTTACTAGCATTAAATTTGGTGAGGTTGCTGCAAGGGCCGATTACAACCCATCTGTTCCCAGCTACGCGTATCTAAGGGGCTTGCTGAAGAAGGAATTTTGTTTCTGAAATTATGTCTGAAAGGTAATAACACTTAAATTTTCAGGGTTTCTGGGTCTATTGTGTCTAATAAGTTAAATACTAAAGTTGTATCAGAGTCAGTTTTGTTTGTCCCACTTTATAGATGAGTCGACTGAGACTCAGATGGCGTAATGTAAGATAGCATCACCGACTCAATGGAATGTATCTGAGCAAACTCTGGGAGATAGTGAAGGACAGGGAAGCCTGGTGTGCTGCATTTCATGAGGTCACAAAGGGTTGGACATGACTCAGCAACTGAACATCAGAGCACCAAGTGACCTACTCAGGGTTTTTCAGTGAGTTCAGGGCAAAACTGGGGCTGAGACCCCATCTCCCACCACCCGCCTGGGCTCAGCTCCCTGGGGCCAACTACTCCTCCATGGCTCCACATCCGCTGAGCACCTTAATCTGACCCCCTAAAGTCTTGCTGACCCCCAGGGCCCCAGCTTTAGCACGGAGGGATTGAGGGTAAGCGAGAGAGTGACTTTCCATGGCATGTGACTTGTCGACCAATTTGAAGAGCATTTTCTTGGCCAGCGCTCTAATCCCAATGCTTGAGTAATGCCCTGAGACCACATTGATCAGGATCCAGGAAATTCCGACCTGACCGCAGCACGTTGTAACGGCCTTTGCCTGGGTGACCTTCTCCCTGTCAGAAAATACATCTTTTCTGCAAGTCCCTAGCCTGCAAACATCACCCGCAGCCAGCTTATCCCAGACAAAGGGCTTTGAAACGGTCCAGATAATTCATCAAGGGGAAGACTGTTTTCCAAGTGTGTAATTCGTCCACTATTAACCTGCAGCCGTGGCGATGGCCCTGCCTTTGATTCCCGTCTCCAGTCAGTGGCACTTCTGTCACGTAATGCATTGCATGATGCATGGCAGAGGACAGGGAGCAGAGGCTTGTCATATTTCCCAAATGTCAGTGACCCCTTCTCAGGCTGACTGACACCCTGCTGGTTGCCTGGCTGTGCTGCAGGCCTGACCCACTGTGAAACGTGTGGTCTTTCTGGTTCTGCCGGAGAAGTTGTCCTGGAATGAGGGACATTTTAGAAGGGAGTTGGCATCTCTGGCCATCTGGAGCTGTGTATTCAGGAAGGATGGGGCTTAACAAGAATACACAGCCTTCTCCTTTACACCTTAGAAAGATGTCTCAGATGCTCAGATACTAATGGCACTGGGAGGCTGTGTGCCTTTGTGCAAGGGACGGCCCTCTTCTGGGCTTCATTTTTGTTGTACACAAAATAAAAGGATTGGACAGCGTAATTAGACTCAGATGAATTGATTCTATTTTTTTTCCAGATAGTTGTCTGTCTTGGATTAAATTAGATCTAAAAAGGCAAGAGGATGAGAAAGAAGAAAAGGAGGAGGATTGGGAGAAGAGGAAGAAGGGGAGGAAGAGGGACGAGAAGAAGGATGCTAAAGGCTGGGGTGAATTATTAGTTTTAATCACCAAAACATGTGTGTACAGGGTGAGAAAAGAGATGTTTTTAACCACTATCCTCCTCTCTTTTCCTTTCCTTTCCTTTCTTTTTCTTTTCTTTCCTTGTCATCATTATTCTAGTCTTAGAAAGTTTTCCATGAGCAAAGCTCTGCCTGGTGTTCAAGGAAGCAGGACCAAGTGAAAAAGGCCTCACATGGCCCCAAATTTCCACAGGTCCCTGACACTGGAGTGTGTTCACCAGGTGAGAGCAGGTCTGTGAAGCATGAGAATGAAGGAGGCAGTGGATGAAGAGCAGGTGTGAGAGCCGAAGCACAGGTTCTGCACCACTAAATGGACCAGGCAGCGGAGGAGGTGGGGGACGGGTCAGCACCAGTGAGAGTTTCAAAAGCAGTGGGAGGCAAACGCTGAGGTCTTCCAGACAGTATCTTCAGAAAGGTGTGCACAGAGGAAGAGCTCAGCTGAAAATCAAGCCAGTTCAATGACACTGGTTTTGAACAAGTAACTCGGCCACTGGCCAACTTTCAAAGTTAACCAGCTAATGTCTGGCCCAAGACTGAGGGTCTGTTTAATATAATAATGTAAGAACTCATACACTCAAAGCAAAAACTCTTCTTCATTAATTTCCCTCAAACTAAGGAGGGCCCCACATGAAAGAATAAAAATCAGAAAAGCAAAATCACATTTAGATCATCAAAGGAATGTATTTCCTCCCATTTTGGGGCTCCAGTCATCCTCAGGATGGCAATCAGATGCTTCACCTCTAGAACTTCCAAAAAAACCCCACAATGTCTGGGCCTCACTCCAGCCCTAGTAAATCCAAGATGAAGCCTCCCCAAGGTCTGGACCAGGAGTTAGTCTTGCCTCTAGAGGGTGGGTACCAGAGGATGTCACCCACTCCTAAAACAAGAGCCGTAACACCTGCAGGACCTGGAAACAACTGCCTGGCAGTGTGTGCAATCAGGCCAGCTGTTTGTTTGACTAAACATTAAATATATGTTGGATAAATATTTCAGGACTAGACAGTGTGTTCCTCTACATGCTATAAGCTTTCAATACAGGGGGTTTGTCCAAACATCACCTCTGTGTCCCTAACGCCTAGCACATGGTAGATGCCCAATGCATCTGTTGAGTGTATAAGGCGCTAGTGGTAAAGAATCCACCTGGAATGCAGCAGATGCAAGAGATCCGGATTCGATCCCTGGGTCAGGAAGATCCCCTGGAGAAGGAAATGGCAACCCACTCCAATATCCTTTCTTGGAAAAAGTCTCATGGACGGAGGAGCCTGGCAGGCTACAGTCCATGGAGATGTAGAGTCAGACACGACTGAGCACTTGTCAGTGAGTCAAGGGAATAACATGAATGTGGAATGAGACTTCCTTTCAGAGTGGTGGAGTAGAAAGAGCCCAAGTTCTGACATTAGGCATCTCTGTTCAAACCCTGGTTATATGACTTTTTAATCTGAGTTCCTTGAGTGAGTTGCTTCCAATGGAGGTCTGAGCCTCAGTTTCCCCATTTGACAAAATTGGGGCCCATGGAGCATCCCTGTGCTCCACAGGGATGAATGAGTTAATCTGTATGAATAGGCATTGACCCGTTTATAGCACAGCATTCAATTAATATGAATAAAACAAAGTTCCATCTGGGCCTCTGATGTCAGATACTGGTTCAATTTCCCTGATGTTCATATGCATCACTTGAGACCCCACAGCCTGGAGATGCAGGAGGAATTAGAGACGGTGGCTCCAAAATAGCTCCCCTCAAGTACTTCAGCATCCTCAAATAAGACCAGAGCCAAAGCTATATTTAATGCTGAGTGGCCTTGATAAAAAAAAAAAAAAAGGCTCATTTTCCTTTAAATTCATCATCAGACAACACTCCCTTCTCCCAGAAGCTGTACAGAAGTTTGGGTTGACATGACACACCAATGCAGCAAGACAACATAATTTAAAGGAGCCCTGTGGCTTGTACATTTGAGGCCGACTGCTTTGCAGCATTTGAGCCAATGCTCGGCGAACAGCTGGGAGATTAGGTACTAACGAAAAGGAAATGATTTGAAATATCCACGCCACGCTCCCTGCAAATCAGAGCACTGCGACTTGGCAAGCTTCATCTTTCCTCCCCACCCCTGCCATTGAAATGTGTCTCCATACGGGGCTGTCTGCAGAGCGGCACTGAGATGTTTACAGCTCTCTCCCTCTTGGCTTCTGCGTCCGCTAGTGTGATAAAGGTTTGGCTTTGTTGTATCAAGTGAAATCACAGAGCTGAATGTTCTCCTTGGCTAAGAAATACTGCATATATTGTATTAGGTGGCACCTTTGGGTGCCATCATTCATCTCACTTATAGCTGTACCTTCTGGGAACCATAGAAAATGGTGGAGAAGGAGAGACGAGCTACAGAGAGGCTGGAGCACATCGCCTGGTCCAGCCCCCTGCCTCTGAGCAAGGCCCTGCCTCTACCTTGTTCTAAGTAGAGTAGCCTGGCCTCTGGGGACTTCCTCCAGGGACTGACAGGTCCTATTTGCCCAATCCAAGCGGAATCCCCTTGATCATCCAAAAGTCTTCCTCTTGGCCAAATCAAGCAGCCGCATTTCTGTTTTCTAACGTTCCAAGTCTTCTCTTCTTTCATCTGCATGTTAAGTCACTTCAGTTGCGTCTGACTCTTTGCGACCCTACAGACTGTAGCCCACCAGGCTCCTCTGTTCATGGGATTCTCCAGGCAAAATTACTAGAGTGGGTTGCCATGAAGGGGACCCTCCTGACCCAGGAACCGAACCCAAGTCTCTTATGTCTCTTGTACTGGCGGGTGGGTTCTTTACCACTAGCCCCACCTGGGAAGCCCCTTCTTTCATCTACTCAACTCTAATGTTAGTTTTTCTTCTTAACTGGTCTTCCCCTGGAGACAGTTCAAATTGGAAAAAGAACTGTTGCCCCTCTCTCCTCACACTCCCCGCCCCGCCACCTCCAGTACTTCTCAGGGTCCTATCCTCTAAGAACTTCATAACTTACAAAAAAGCTACTTGTCACACTTTGAGACAGGTGCAAATAATAAGCAGGTAAATAACAAAGATGCCTGTACTGGTATCTTCCTAGCCTACTCAAGTCGGGGAAGGGGTGCTGGGAAAAAGACTATCTCTGCCTGATGAGGATTGGATTCTCCGTGGTAATGTTGGGACTTCCCTGGTGGTCTAGTGGTTAAGACCTCGCCTTCCAACGTAGGGGGTATGGTTTGATTCCTGCTCAGGGATCTAAGATCCCTTGTGCCTCGTGGCCAAAAAAGCCAAAACATAAAACAGAAGCAGTACTGTAATAAATTCAGTGAAAATTTTAAAAAATGGTCCACATCCATGGTGAGCTTGAGCTAAGGCAGGAAGGGAGAATATTCATTCAACAAAACAACTGAGATCAGCCAGACATTGTGGATCAGTTTAGCCTTTGCTGCTTCCCAAGTTCTTTGCCTCTCCCTGGCATCCTGGTGTCCAGCGCCTCAGATGAGAGAGCTTAGCAGACAGACAGCATCTTTTAAAGAAGACAGAGGAGGGGAAGCTGTGAACACACATGCTTTTTGTTGTTGTTACTACTGCAGATGCTGCTCTAACTAGAGCGCTTGTACCCCTGGGGGTATGCGGTGGCAAACGAGGCGATATAAAGGCACAGAATAAACAAATGCATCTTCCCAGGGCATCAGTTTTGCTTGAAGATATGGGGTTAAACATTTTTATAATAGAACAAACAGATATATACTGTGGCATGGAATGCAAAATTCACATGAATTCCTGAGATAAAGCTTAAGACTTCAAAGAAACGTCACTCTGGTAGCGGGCTGCTTCGGGCTCCGCCCCCAGAACCCCTTGGGGGGTGGGGGTGCTCTCAACTCCTCTGCCAGGAGGAACTTGGGTGGGTGGGAGCATCTGAAAGGATCGGTGTATCTCACCTCTGAGAGAGGGCAGCCTTCCCCACAGAGCAGAGCAGGGTGTCCCTTGGGCTCCGAAGCCCACCCGGATGACTGTGGGAGCCTCGGAACCACGGAACAAACTAGAAGAGAGTGTTCTCGACAGCAGAGGGGCCTGGCAGACTGCTGCAGGACAGCTCAAAGAGCTTGCTCCTGTTAGAGGAGGACAAAAATAGCCAATTTCTCCCCGTCATGGAGACGCATCACCCCGGGGCCTG
This sequence comes from Bos mutus, assembly GCF_027580195.1. Lineage (NCBI taxonomy): Eukaryota > Metazoa > Chordata > Mammalia > Artiodactyla > Bovidae > Bos > Bos mutus. The sequence goes on from NC_091631.1 coordinate 53,304,885, forward strand.
TCAACTCCTTGGAAGAAGTGGGATGGATTACAGTTATGGAAAGGCAGCAACTAATTCACTTTTATTGCAGGAGGACTTCGTCCCCTGCTGCTCCCAGGGGACAGACACACTCTCACACACTCACCGACACATGGAGGCTCCACGCACCTACCTGCTGTCCTCCGAGCCAGCCAGACTGAGGAGAGAGAGCAAATGTGATTAATGGGGCCACCCCAGGAGACTTGCTGGATGGCAAGCAAACGTGCCGTACCACGGAGCCAATTTCAGTAACAGGTTTAAGAAAGCCCTGAGACAGAAGCAGGGGGGAATGCAGCTGACTCAGCCATTCCAGCCTCCTCTGGTCCAGAGGGAGCCTCAGGAGTAAAGGAATGGAGATTACTGCAGAGACCAGTGCCAGGGAGAACTTAACGCTCACACCTCCATAGCAGCCGGCCTGAGGGTGGGGAAATGCAGGCATTACTAAGGACGGGGTGGGTGGAGGGGGGGTACTTTTTCCATTCGCAGAGTTAACACAGTTCTTGGTCTTAGCGTCAGAAGGTCTTGCTCAGAGGTCTTATTCCTAGAGTGCTTTACAGTTTCCAAAGCATTTCCATAAACATCATCTTATTTAATCTTTATGCTAATTTTGTGAAGTAAGGATATAAAGGCTTGAAGAGTTAATTGTGGTTGGATTTTATTGGGTTTTTTTGCTACTGGACTATATAGTCATGGCCAGGAACCTGGACTTGGCATTGAGGTTAGTGTCCTCTCCACCCTTTCATGTTGTCATCAGATGTGATGACTATCTTAGCAGTCAAGGCTCTTGATGTTGAAACTGAGGGTCCAGGAGCAAGCAGATCCAGGAGAGGAGGGGCTCCAAGGTCAGAAAGGTCAATAGGCTCAGAGTCAGCCTGTTTCTGGATTCCCCCACGGACTACCTGTGTGACCCTGGACAAGTTCCTTAACCTCTCTGAGCTTTTGTAAAATGAGGATGACCTAAGTACACCATATGAATGAACAAAATAGCTTACATTATGTGCTTAGCAGAGTATCTGACACACACTACTTTCTCAATAAAAATGAGATATTATTGCTATCACTAAATATCTCATTTTTATTGAGAAAGTAGTTTCATTTTGAGAGGAAAATAGTTTCCATTTGCTTGGACAGGAAAGAGAAAATCTCTATAGCACCATGTCCATCAGAGATTTTCAGAAGATTCTGTTAATCTGAAGGAGGCAGCAATAAAAATCTAAACCCTAGAATGAGCTGTCAATGGAACCGAATTTGAACTAGCATCTGTTTATATGGGCTTCCCTGGTGGCTTAGCAGTAAAGAATTTGCCTGCAGTATGGGAGACCTGGGTTCAATCCCTGGGTTTGGAAGAGCCCCTGGAGGAGGGAATGGCTACTCACTCCAGTATTCTTGCCTGGAGAATCCCATGGACAGAGGAGCCTGGTGGGCTACAGTCCATAGGGTTGCAAAGAGTTGGATACAACTAAAGTGACTGAGCCCACGTGTGTGTGTGTATATATATCTATATCTATATCTATATCTCAGATCAGTCACTCAGTCGTGTCCGACTCTTTGCGACCCCATGAATTGCAGCACACCAGGCCTCCCTGTCCATCACCAACTCCAGGAATTCACTCAGACTCACGTCCATTGAGTCAGTGATGCCATCCAGCCATCTCATCCTCTGTCATCCCCTTCTCCTCTTGCCCCCAATCCCTCCCAGCATCAGAGTCTTTTCCAATGAGTCAACTCTTCGCATCAGGTGGCCAAAGTACTGGAGTTTCAGCTTTAGCATCATTCCTTCCAAAGAAATCCCAGGCCTGATCTCCTTCAGAATGGACTGGTTAGATCTCCTTGCAGTCCAAGGGACTCTCAAGAGTCTTCTCCAACACCACAGTTCAAAAGCATCAATTCTTCAGCGCTCAGCCTTCTTCACAGTCCAACTCTCACATCCATACATGACCACAGGAAAAACCATAGCCTTGACTAGACAAACCTTTGTTGGCAAAGTAATGTCTCTGCTTTTGAATATGCTATCTAGGTTGGTTATAACTTTCCTTCCAAGGAATAAGCGTCTTTTAATTTCATGGCTGCAGTCACCGTCTGCAGTGATTTTGGACCCCAGAAAAATAAAGTCTGACACTGTTTCCACTGTTTCCCATGAAGTGATGGGACCGGATGCCATGATCTTCGTTTTCTGAATGTTGAATATATATACATATATAAATATATATATATAAAACACACAAAAATATGTTGAAGATGTTTTCTCAATCTGTACCTGGGGGCATCCCCAGTGACTACAGCTGGGTACCAATGAGAGAAGAGAGGGCATCAGAGAAGCTTCTTTTTTTTTTCTTGTGTGAAGTAAGCAGATGGATCTCAGTGGGCTGAGAGGAGGGCAGGACCACCTATAGGTGGTCAGGTGTCAGGCAGGACACCTGCCCTGTCTGGGTGTGGCCTCTGTGGGTGCCACTCGGGAAAGGTGTGCATTGTTCATCTTCAGTACTAAAGCAAGAGCAGGTGAGGTCCTATTTATGAATGTATTTTCCTTGTACCCCTCCTGCTAAGAGAGTCTGACTCTCAGGATGCTCCTTTGAGACCAGATGAGAGGGCTAGGGTACTCACACCAGAACTAGAAACTGACCCCTTCTTTTACAAACAAAGAAGCAGAGGCCCAGCAAGGGAAAGGCATCTGCCTTGGAGACACACAGCAGTCTCTCGTCTTTACCCCACTGTCTGGGTCCCCTCGGGCCCCCTGGGGCTCTGTCTCCTGCTACTGACCCTGGCTCCAATCCATGGACGCAGGCGCCAGGGAAGGTTGAGCCCCATCTGCCCAGCGATCTCCCCAGCTCCAGGCTGCATGCCAGCCTCCGGAAAAGTGTGTCTTCTGAGGCTCCCTGAGTCCTTGACCAGGACTCCGGCACAATGCAAACAGGAGAACAATAGGGAGTGTGTGAGGGAGCCCAGCCGGAGAGGGTATTGATCATGTTTAAAAAAAGCAACACACACAGAGGAGCCCAGAAAAAAACCTTCCCAACGCACCAGCTGGCTTAGCTAATTAGCGCGGGTGAGCCCGTGTCAGCCGCCAGCTCGGAGCCCGGAAGAAAACAATTCGCTCAACAAACAGAACATCTAAGAAGGAACAAAAAGAAAACAGCCTCTCTCCCCTAACCTCCGGAGAGTCCATGCAGCCTAGGAAGGGGAGGTGATGGGCAGGAGAAGTTCTGAGAGCAGGATGGGACTTGGGGTGGGGGTGGCCTCAGGAGAGCATCGGCGTCATTTAAACCAGGGATGCCCTGCAGGGCAGGGGGCTGAGGTGGCATCCAGGCCGGATAAGGGGGTGTCAGAGTGCTGGGGGCTGAGCTGCCCCTTCCTCTCCACAAAGGGAATCGTGTCACCCCCTCAAAGTGCTGACTCTGAGCCCTGCCTCTCTCCAGGGGCCTTCCCACCCTGCTCATAGCTCCTTTTCTGGACAGGTCACAGTTCTGGTGCGAGCAAGCCAGGGAGCCATTGTTGGGCCTGCTGAACTCGGGCAGAAGGCCTCCCTGACAGCAGGCTGAGCACAGCAAGCAGATGCCTGCGGCCCCACGGAAGACATCACCCGCAGTACTTGCTCTGGAGGAAGGGGAGGTGGGGGAGGGTCAAGGGACAATTGGACAATTGAGGCTCCTCGAACGAATGAATTCAGGTTACTTGGGGTCGAAGCTACCAAATAGTGAAAAGAGAGGCAAGGAAGGGGTGTTGGAAGGGAGGAAGAAAAAATGGGAGAAAGGAGGGAAGGAGGAAGAAGGAAGGAAGGAAGGAAGGAAGGATGTAGTAATTAAATGCTTCTCTTTTTTCCCCCCTGGTTTTCAGCAAGATCTTTAATTTACCTTCTGTTCCCAACTGCATCACAGGAGCACAAGGTAGCCAGGTACCTGAATAGGCTGGTTGGCTTTGTAAGTGTAGAGCAGTCAGTATGTATAGAAATCATGTACCTCAATGATTCTTTAATAAGAAAATGTAATGAGTAAAAAAGACTTCAGGTGTGTTTGAAACTTTTGCCCTTTGCTGCATTCTAATTGCTAAAAAAATCTGTTTATTTTACTCAAACGTGGACATGCCTCAGAAATCCTCAGGTACCTTAGTGAAACCAGGATTTTCACCCCCCATGCAAAGCTAAGGAAATGGGGCACATGTCGTTCACACAGGGAGTCAGTAAGTGTTCAGGCAGACTGTACAGTGCTGGGCACACAAGCCTGAGGATTCCACTGGGCTCTGCAGATGGAATGTGTGTTCCACCGATGTATCTATGACTCCTCCTCTCTGCTTCTCAGGCCCCACTGCCTTTTCTCCCACATATTAGGAGCCTTCTGATCAGAAAGAAGACAAGATCCTGAAATAGAAAGGTTGATTACCCCTCTATTTCAGAATCCTGAGCTAGGATAGAATGTGCTAGAACAGAAGACACATTGGAACTGAATTCAAGCACTTGTGCTCGAGTCTCAGCTGCCCCACTTCCTGACTGGGTGATACTGAATGAATCACCTCATCCCTCTGGAGCTCAGTTTCACCATCTGTAAAATGAGGAAAAGTACAATAGCTTTTCAGAAGTATCATATTAGAAAAATGGAATTCCAGAAAGATTCAGAATGTAAATTTCTATTTTTTAAAAATTTTATTTATGTATTTGCTTTTGGCCACGCTGGGTCTTCGTTGCTGTGTGCAGGCTTCCTTTCGTTGTGGCGAGTGGGGGCTGCTCTCTAGTTTCGGTGCCTGGGCTTCTCACTGCGGTAGCTTCTCTTGTTGCAGAACATGGGCTCTAGGGAGTGTGGGTTGAGTCATTGTGTGCATGGGCTTAGTTGCTCTGTGATCTTTCTGGACCAGAAATTGAACCTGTGTCCCGTGCATTGGCAGGCAGATTCTTAACCGCCAGACCACCAGGGAAGTCTTCTATTTTTCAAAGGACATCATGGATGGATCTTTAAGAGTGCTGTTTCCAGCATCATTACACAGAGATCAGGGAGACCTACTGGTGATCTTTCCCAGTCCCTCAGATCCTATCCCCTGGTCTAACCTCCTATCTCTCCTCCAGATCTAAGGCAGGTACTAGGCATGGGTGGGGGCTGGAAGTAAGGCTATGAATTAGGAGGTCCCTTTGCGGAGTCTCTTCCTGTAAGTGTAGACACGATCATGTTCGTGTCTGTGTGTTTGTAAATGTACATGTGAACGAGGCCACGTTCATGTCCATCCATTTTTTGCTTTTATGTCTCAGTCAATAGTTTTTGGCAATGCCTTTGTAACACCATGAACTGCAGACAGGAAATAAGACCCATCCATTTGTGCTGGTACAAGCTAAAGATTTTCTATAAAGTGCCCACATTTCCAGGCTGGGGGAATGGATTTCACTGCAGGAAAAAAAAAATATTGTGAGGTGAGAGAGGTGCAGCAAAGGAAAATATTGGCCACTTTAATGATTTACAGAAGCATAGAAAACCTCCTAGCCTGCTGAGATTTCATATTTCCCCTCCTGCCAGTAAGGGGGCTGGGGTAGGGGGTCTAATGCAGCTGTCATGTGCAGAAGCGTAAAAAAGCCAAGCCAAGGCTGGCCCCTTTCTGAATATTCTGTGAGCTCCAGTTGAGGCACTTTCTGACCCAAGGAGAAGGAGCTAGGCTGGAGAGGATGGAAAAAGGATAAAAATAGATACACATTTTAGGGGTGACTACTTGTTCTCTGCATAGGGTATATAAAACTAGCCCTGGGAGAGATTCTTAAGAAATACAGAGTCTTCATTTTACATATGGGAAATCTGAGAGCCAGAGATATGAAGTGACTTTTCCAAGATCAGCACCCTCATTTATAGAGAAACTGAAACTGTACCTCAGCCCAAAATTCTTTCATCTATATCCACTATTAATGTTATCATTATTGTTAGTAAATTACCATCACAAAAAGACCACTGAGGGCTTCCTATGTGCCAGGAGCCATACCACCTCTAGGAACACCATCTTGTCTAACTGTCATACCACCTTGAGAAAATACGTGTTATGATTCCCACTTTAGATGAAGAAACTGAAGCCCAGAGAGAGACTAAATAACTTACCAAGATCATATGGCCAATATGGGACAGAGTCAGGGCTTGAGCCAACCCCAGAATCCATGCCAGAATCACTTTCCAGCAGGTATTTCCACAAAGCAGGCAATGTGTGGACAGAGAGTCATAAACGCTACTCCTCAGAGAAGTGCCTCACCAACAAACAAACAGTCAAAGTACCTGGCTTGGACAATTTAGAGGACAGGGGCTTTAGAGCAAAGCCCAAGGTGGTTAGAATTTAATGGCAACCAAATGGGAAGCAGCCCCTTTCCTGTGCGGTTGCAGTAATCTGAATGGCTTGCAGCAGCGAGTCGTGGGAATTGAGCTATTAATAAAGGGAGTCGGCAGAATGATTTACAATCAGACATTAATATGGAGATTTTCATAAACACAATAATTCACACCCAAGCAGAGTCATAAATGTAAAGTTGCATTAACTATTCTAGTTGGCATGGAATGCCACACACAGTGTGAAATTGAACACTCCATTGTACTCTAATAATGGACTAATGGAAAAAAAAAAATTTAGTTGGGGGAGGGAGGGGTAAGGGTAAGGCGGTGGGGGACCAGATGCTCTATAGTTCAAACTTGCCTAGTCCTTGTAAGAACCATCCCCAATTTCTGCTCTTGCCTTCCAATTAAAAAAAAAAAAATAGGCTTTTTATATTGGAACAATTTTAGATTTACAGGAATTTAGAAAGTAAAGAGAGTATTATATATCATTCAGTTCCCCTATATTTTACCATCTTATGTAACTATGGCCTATTTGTCAAAACAAAGAAATTAACACGGTATAGTACTGTTAATTAAACTCCAGACTTTATTAGGATTTCACCAGTTTCCATTAATGTCCTTTTTTTCTGTTCCAAGATTCTAAGCCGGATCCCACATTGCATTGAATCATCACATCTCCTGCGTTGCTGTTCTGTGATGGTATTTCATGACCTTGACAGTTTTGAAGGGTACTGGTCAGGTATTTTGTAGAATGTCTCTCAATTTGAGTTGCTCTGATGTTTTCCTCACGTTTTGGCTGGGGTCTGGGTTTTGGGAAAGACCACCACAGAGTGGAATTGCCCTTCTCATCACATCATACAGGGGGTGCATTATATCCGTGTGACTTATTGCTAGCATCGCTGACCTTGATCACTTGGGTAAGGTGGATGGTATTTGTCAAGTTTCTCCATTCTAAAGTTACTATTTTTTTTTCCCCCTTTCTGCACTCTATTCTTTGGAAACCAGACACTAAATCTAGCCTAGACTGAGGGGTGGGGAGGATTAAGTTCTACTTCCCAGAGGGGGAAGTTCCTACATATATTATTTGCCTTGCACTTATCAAAAATTAATTTTACATTGAACTCTTTAAATTTTATTATAAAATCCCCTGCCTTCTTAAACACATTATTTTGAACATGATTTGACTTTTTCTTGGTCATTCCCTATTCTAAGTACACTCTAATCCCTCCCTTTCCAAATATGTTCAGTTCTTACCCTCCTTGACCTCTCTGCAGAATTTGACATGCTTAGCCCTTTTACTATGGAAAAAAAAAAAAGAAAAATTTTCCCAATTGCCTTGCCATTATTCTCTTTTGCTTTCTCTTCTTCCTTCTGAACTCATCACCATTCCAAATCTGTCTCAATTTCAGTCCCAGTCTCTGTTCCTTTTCTCCCTTCCCCCACCCCAGTCATTGTATTCTTCGGGCCTTCTGTGGTCCTCACCTCTCTTTCTCTCCAGTGTTCCCTAGATGGCTTCAGTTATGAACATTATTCACAGGACTCCTACATCAGTATTCACCCCTAGCCCTATCTCTATGGCTACCATGCCTCAGTCTCAACTCTCTTCTGATCATCGGTCTCAGCAGTTTTAACTGGCACTGTAACAGTAGTCTAAACAATGTGGAAGGTTTATTTCTCACTTATGTGCAAGTCTGAGCTGGTAGAGGTCTGGGAGGAGAGAAGCAGTTCTGGTGGGGCCTCGTGTTGTTTTGACGTAATGTTTTGGTGGTGCCCTCGCCTGCATAGCAGAAGCTGGCTCCTCGCGACTGTGTTTCTATACAGACCTTCAGGAACAGGACTAAAGAATGGAAGGCAAGCGTATTTTAAGAGGGAATGATCTGGAAGAGATACACATCGCTCTGCTCAGAACTCATCAGTCAAAACTTAATCACATGGCAATACCCAGTTGCAACGTAGGATGGGAAATGAAGTCTCTAACTGCACAACAGAGAATAGAGTAGATACTGGGGTCATATACAATCTCTGGAACTGAAGCCACCATTTTGCTTTATTTTCTGACTCCTATAATTCCTGGGATACTTCTCCTCTTATTGTCTTAATTTGTTGTTGTTGTTAAGTTGTGTCTGACTCTTTGCGACCCCGTGCACTGCAGCACACCAGGCTGCAGTCCTTCACTATCTCCTGGAGTTTGCTCAAAAAAATCCATTGCGTTGGTGATGCTATCTAACCATCTCATCCTCTGCCACTCCTTCTCCTTTTGCCTTCAGTCTTTCCCAGGATCAGGGTCTCTTCCAATGAGTTGGCTCTTTGTACCAGGTGGCCAAAGTATTGGAGCTTCAGCATCAGCATCTTCTTAGTATTTGTTATTATATTAATACTTATGGGTGCTCATTTCAGGTACCACAGTTGGAAACTTGGGTAGCTTTGAGAGTTCTGATTTCCCCTTAGCAACTTCTCTCATGTTCAAGATCATTTATTCATGCTTACTAATGCTATACAAATTCAGACTTTCATTACCTCTCTTTTGAACTCTTGTAATAATTTCATAAACAATCTTCATGCTTTCAGTTTCTCATTTCTCCAAACCATCTTCAGTATGCTGCTAAGTCAAATCAGTCGTGTCCGACTCTGTGCGACCCCAGATGGCAGCCCACCAGGCTCACCCGTCCCTGGGATTCTCCAGGCAAGAACACTGGAGTGGGTTGCCATTTCCTTCTCCAATGCATGAAAGTGAAAATTGAAAGTGAAGTCGCTCAATCGTGTCCGACTCCTAGCGACCTCATGGACTGCAGCCTACTAGGCTGCTCCGTCCATGGGATTTTCCAGGCAAGAGTACTGTTAATCTCAATTAACACAGCTCAACTCCTCACCCTATTCATACATTTTCTGTGGCTCCCTATTGCCTAAACCCAGAACTGTGGTGCTGGAGAAGACTCTTGAGAGTCCCTTGGACTGCAAGGAGATCAAACCAGTCAATCCTAAAGAAAATCAACCCTCAATATTCATTGGAAGGACTGATGCTGATACTCCAATACTCTGGCCACATGATGTGAAGAGCCAACACATTTGAAGACTCTAATTCTGGGAAAGATTGAAGGCACAAGGAGAAGGGGCAGCAGAGGATGAGATGGTTAGACAGCATCACCCACTCAGTGGACATGAATCTGAGCAAACTCTGGGAGATCCTGAAGGACAGGAAAGTCTGTTGTGCTGTAATCCATGGGGTTGAAGAGTCAGACACAACTTAGAGACTGAGCAACAAGAAAAACATTGCCATCTCAGAAAAGTTCAAATGCCCTAAATCTATCACTCAAGACTGTCCACAATCCCACCCAGACTCTGCCCTACCTTCATTCTCTCCATTTTGTTCAGCACCATATGCATTTCCTTTACATGGCAAATCCTGCCTCAAGTCTCACTCCCTGTTACTTTGTCTTACTAATAGGATAACAGCTAACTGTATTGATCACTTGTATTGAGTCCAACTAAATATGTTATCTCATTAAATCTCACAACTCTGGAAGGTAAAGAAATAAACTATTTTACAAACAAGGAGCAGAGGCTCAAAGAAACAAAGTAGATTGCCCTTAATTATTTGATTAAAATGTGACAGAACTGAGGTTTGAGCCCAAGCCTGTGTGACTCCAGAGCCTGTGTTTTTAGCCTAGACCCTCTCCCACCCAAGTCACTGCTCAGGATACTCCTTCAACTAGAAATGCCCTTTCCTCTTATCAACTTGTGGCAAAATCTTATCCATTTTCAAAGCCTATCTTGAATGCCACTTCTTCCATGAAGTCTTCCTTGAATCATCCACGTGGAACTTTTGTCTCTTCCCTCTGATTCCTGTAGCTAGGTATCTGTGCCTCTCTTTCAACACTTAGCATCTCCTACTTCACATTCTAGTGTCTATAGATATATCTTAATTTTTCCATACTAGATACTGAACCCGAGGACGACAATATTATTGGGCAGGAAAGAGCAGTTTTATTCACTTTTTTGTTTCTGAAGTAGAGCATTTATTACTTAAACTCAACCCCCACATATAAATACAGCATCTAAAATATTTCTTAAATTAAACTCTCCTTTTCCATTTCTAACACTGCTTCTCTTGTTCAGGTCCTTTTACATGTCTGGCCTGTATCATTGCAATTATCCCTGGGTGTCGTACTCTTATCATCCCCTCCATATAGCTGTCAGAGCGATCAGTCCTCATCAGAGGCTTCCAGACTGAATGCAATGTACTCTAAGCACCCTAACCTCTATAAGGTTAGCACAACTCTCAAGGATGTGGACCATACTTGTCTCTATTGTCTGGGTTGTACTTGCCCTTTTTTTATGCTCTAGATATATTGTGCACACATAAAATTTTTCACACTTTCATGCCTTTCTCAGACTGTTCTGCCTTTCAGAAAAGTTCGTTCCCATTTCCCATTTCGTTCTTCATTTCCCAAAGGGAAATGAAGTCTCTTACTTCAAGACTCATCTTGGTCAAGATGACCTTTCATGTCAGTTCAGTCGCTCAGTCATGTCCAACTCATTGCAGGCCTGTGGACTGAAGCATGCCAGGCTTAACTGTCCATCACCAACTCCTGAGGCTTACTCAAGCTCATGTCCATTGAGTTGGTGATGCCATCCAACCATCTCATCCTCTGTTGTCTGCTTCTCCTACTGCCTTCAATCTTTCCCAGCATCACAGTCTTTTCAAATGAGTCAGTTCTTCACATCAGGTGGCCAAAGTATTGGAGTTTCAGCTTCAGCATCAGTCCTTCCAATGAATAGTCAGGACTGATTTCCTTTTGGATGGTCTGGTTGGATCTCCTTGCAGCCCAGGGACTCTCAAGTGCCTTCTCCCACACCACAGTTCAAAAGCATCAATTCTCCGGTGCTCAGCTTTCTTTATAGTCCAACTCTCACATCCATACATGACTACTGGAAAAACCATAACTTTGAATAGACGGATCTTTTTTGGCAAAGTAATGTCTTTGCTTTTTAATATGCTGTCTAGGCTGCAGTCCATGGGGTCGCTGAGAGTCGGACACGACTGAGCGACTACACTTTCACTTTTCACTTTCCTGCATTGGAGAAGGAAATGGCAACCCACTCCAGTGTTCTTGCCTGGAGAATCCCAGGGACAGGGGAGCCTGGTGGGCTGCCGTCTATGGGGTCGCACAGAGTCGGACACGACTGAAGTGACGCAGCAGCAGCAGCAGCAGCAGGTTGGTCATAACTTTTCTTCCAAGGAGCAAGCATCTTTTAATTTCATGGCTGCAGTCACCATCTTAAGTGATTTTGGAGCCCAAAGAAATAAAGTCTGTCACTGTTTCCACTGTTTCCCCAACTATTTTCCAGGAAGTGATGGGACCAGATGTCATGATCTTAGTTTTCTGAATGTTGAGTTTTAAGCCAACTTTTTCACTCTCCTCTTTCACTTTCATCAAGAGGCTCTTTAGTTCTTCTTCGCTTTCTACTGTAAGGGTGTTGTCATCTGCATATCTGAGGTTATTGACATTTCTCCTGGCAATCTTGATTCCAGCTTGTGCTTCATCCAGTCCAGCATTTCTCATGCTGTACTCTGCATATAAGTTAAATAAGCAGGGTGACAATACACATCCTTGACGTACTCCTTTCCAGATTTGGAACCAGTCTGCTGTTCCATGTCCAGGTTGCTTCTTGACCTGCATACAGATTTCTCAAGAGGCAGGTCAGGTGGTCTGGTATTCCCATGTCTTTAAGAATTTTCCACAGTTTGTGGTGATCCACACAGTCAAAGACTTTGGCGTAGTCAACAAAACGAAGTAGATGTTTTTCTGGAACTCTCTTGCTTTTTCCATGATCCAGTGGATGTTAACAATTTGATCTCTAGTTCCTCTGCCTTTTCTAAATCCATCCTGAACATCTGAAAGTTCATGGTTCATGTACTATTGAAGCCTGGCTTGGAGAATTTTGAGCATTACTTTACTAGCATGTGATGAGTGCAACTGTGTGGTAGTTTGAGCATTCTTTGGCATTGCCTTTCTTTGGGATTGGAATGAAAACTGACTTTTTCCAGTCCTGTGGCCACTGCTGAGTTTTCTAAATTGGCTGGCATATTGAGTGCAGCATTTTCATAGCATTATCTTTTAGGGTGAAATAGCTCAACTGGAATCTCATCACCTCCACTAGCTTTGTTTGTAGTGATGCTCCCTAAGGCCCACTTGACTTCACATTCCAGGATGTCTGGCTCTAGGTGAGTGATCACACCATCATGGTTATCTGGGTCATTAAGACCTTTTTTGTGTAGTTCTTCTGTGTATTCTTGCCACCTCTTCTTAATATCTTCTGCTTCTGTTAGATCCCTACCATTTCTGTCCTTAATTGTGCCCATCTTTGCATCAAATGTTCCCTTGGTATCTCTAATTTTCTTGAAGAGATCTCTAGTCTTTCCCATTCTGTTTTTTTTTTTCCCTCCATTTCTTTGCATTGATCACTGAGGAAGGCTTTCTTATCTCTCCTTGCTATTCTTTGGAACTCTGCATTCAAATGGGTATATCTTTCCTTTTCTCCTTTGCTTTTCGCTTTTCTTCTTTTCACAGCTATTTGTAAGGCCTCCTCAGACAACCATTTTGCCTTTTTGCATTTCTTTTTCTTGGAGATGGTTTTGATCACTGCTTCCTGTACAATGTCACGAACCTCCGTCCATAGGTGACCGTTAAGGACTCCATATCAGGCTGGCTGCTTTTCTCCTTTTCTCACCTAGTTTGTTCATATCTTGTCATGCCCAGATCCAAATCTCTGTTAGATGTACCACTTAATTGAAAATTATCTGTTTGTGTGTGTGCTAATCCATTTGTTTGTACACTTTTTGAGGTCAGGAACCATATTTGGTCATCTTTGTCTTCCTTGTACCTAAGTTGGTACATATATTAGGTAGTCAAGTGTAGCAGCTGGTCAAATGAATCATAAAAATCACTGATTATATTATGCCTTAATACAGTGATACTACCAGCCCTACTGAAGTTCATGTGGATTACTGTCTGTATTGAAGGATCCCATTTTCTATGTTTTCCTGCAGCCTGTCTGCTGTCATTTCACACTATGGTGAGAAAACCTGACTGGTTTGGCTCTTTTCCCAACAGACTTTATTGAAAGTCCTTATAAGAGAGGACTCTGGGTATGAATCAGAAAACCAAGATGGCTATAATAGTATTGGAACAAGAGTGTTTTATAAGTGTTGTGGTGACAGCATCAATTCTACGTGATCAGATTTTTGTTCCATTTTGGTTCTTGGTATGTTCTGGCTCCAGGATTCAGGTAAGAGAGCCCAAACCAAGTGGAACACAGAAGGCGCCATTCTGCTCTTTCTTTGCTTGGGACCAAAATAAGTCATAGATTGACCAGGACTATTCTAGACATACTGTTTTTGCATTCACACATTTTATCTGGTTTGATCCCCAGAAGATCCCTTTGCTGCTGATGTACTGTTTGAATTTTACAGATAATAAAAGAGACGGGAAGAGGTTAATGGGCATGAGAGTCCCTTGGACTGCAAGGAGATCCAACTGGTCCATTCTGAAGGAGATCAGCCCTGGGATTTCTTTGGAAGGAATGATGCTAAAGCTGAAACTCCAGTACTTTGGCCACCTCATGTGAAGAGTTGACTCATTGGAAAAGACTCTGATGCTGGGAGGGATTGGGGGCAGGAGGAGAAGGGGATGACAGAGGATGAGATGGCTGGATGCCCTCACTGACTCGATGGACGTGAGTCTGAGTGAACTCTAGGAGTTGGTGATGGACAGGGAGGCCTGGCGTGCTGTGATTCATGGGGTCGCAAAGAGTTGGACACGACTGAGCAACTGAACTGAACTGAACTGAAGGTCACACAGCCAGTAAGTCACTGAGTCATGCCATGAATTAGGTGTCTTCACTCAAAATCCAGTGTTCCTTCCTCTATCTCACATGTCACATGATTTTCCTGTGGGAAAATTGTATTTACATAAACCAGTGCTTTTTCAAGATCTTAGTTCCCCAACCAAGGATCCATTGTGGTTCTGGTAGTGAAAGCATTGAGTCCTACCACTGGACTGCCAGGGAATTCCAAACCAACACTTTTTCAAACCACAGCTTGCAAACCATTACTTAGTCAGCAAATAAATTGAGTGCGTACCAAACAGCCCATTGAACTGCAAGGAGACCAAACCAGTCAATCCTAAAGGAAATCAACCCTAAATATTCACTGGAAGAACTGATGCTGAAGCTAAAGCTCCAATACTTTGGCTACCTGATACTAAGAGCTGACTCCTTGGAAAAGACTCTGATTCTGAGGAAGACTAAGGGCAGGGGAAGGGAGTGGCAGAGGACGACTTGGTTAGATAGCATCACTGACTAAATGGACATGAATCTGAGCAAACTCTGGGAGATGGTGAAGGACAGGGGAGCCTGGTATGCTGCAGTCCATGGGGTTGCAAAGAATCAGACACAACTTAATGACCTAACAACAATAAAGCAGCGTTCAGAATGGAATGGGATGGGATGGATGAGATCGATAAAAGAATGAAAAACCAGAAAGTGAGTATTGTTCATGAAACTTTTGTCCCAGGTTACAGTATAAGATATTCTTCTTACTCTGAGTTACAGTTTTTTTAAAAAAAGAAAAAAGTTGAATATTTCTTTTTTAACAACCTTACCTAAAACTAAATTGCCACAATGACCCTCTATTGCCAAATATGATGTGAGTTTCTGTCTCTGTCTTCTCTGACTCTTGGTAGAATATGGTTCCTTCCCCTATTTTTAGCATCACAAAGCACTTGTCTCCCTTGGCCCTTTAAATCTCGCGTTCTCCTGGTACCTCCGTCTTTCTGACAGTCCTCACTCTAGCACTTACATTTTGGTATTTTCTAGAGTTCTTCGTGACCTTTTTTTTCTTCCTGTTCTGTCATCTTAGCGTAAGTTCAGATTTGACCATCAGATAAAAGCCGATGTAACCACTGATTCATGCATCGCACCCTCAGTCACCTCCCAGGTTCCTGACCCATGTTTTGAACTCTCCACTGTACATCTCCTCCTAGACAGTGTCCACATATCTCTCAGATCCAACGTATCCAAATGAACCCACTATTGTCCCTTCAAATTCACTCTCCTTCCCCCTGTGTCAGTAGGGACACTCCCATTCACCCACTCATCCAGGCTAATAACCTGGGAGCCCTTCTTGACTCCTCTCTTCCTCTCCTGCCTCGACATCTAATCAATTGCTCCTCCTCTACATCTCTCCAAATTGTCTGCTCTGCCACTTTCTTAGTTCACAGCCTCATTATCTCTCATTGAACTACTGCTCCATTCTCTCTCCTCCAGTCAATCTTCCACACTGCTGCCCTGGTTTCAAAAATGCAAATCTGACCACACCGGTTCTTTATGTAAAATCAGCCTGTGGCTTCACTGGAGTGTTGACTAGACAAAGATCCATGCTTTTCAGCATTCCTTGTGAGCCCCTCCAGTTCTTTTACCTCCCGAGAACCTCCCTCTCCCCTCTTGCCTGTTCTTGCATGTCCAGCCTGCCCCCACCATGCTTCAGATCCACCTGCTAAAGTCCTATTTCAGTTTGAACCCCATTGCCACTTCCCCTGTAGAGTGCTCTTCTTCAGAATCATTTCCTGTGTAGATACCTGGGTGTACCCATAACTTCAGGACATTCCCTCAATACACATTACCTCTCAGATCACACTAAATTGTAATTGATTATTTGCATTTCAGACTCTGGCACTCTACCGTGAACAGTTCAAGAGCCAGAATTATGTCTTATCCACTTTCCTCTGCCTGGGGCACTGGCATATAGTAGGTGTTCAATAATGTTTGTAAAATAAATGAAGTCTCAGTTCTGCCATTTACTGGCTGTTACTTTGAGCAATTCCCTGAACCTCTCAAGCCTCATTTTCTTCATCTGTAAGTGGATAGAAACTAATGATTATCCAGTGCTTCTATGCGTCTTTAAATATGTTATTTAATTCTTATCACACACCTCATCTTATAAGTCAGAGAGATGATTCTTCATCTTATAGGCAAGAAAAAAGAAACTGGGAGAAATGAAGTAAATTGCAGTTGGAGAGCTAGTGGAGGTAAGGGGGTCATTGCCAGGATTTGAACTTAAGTCTGTCTGGCTTCAGAGCTCTTTCCACTACACTGAGCTGTCAATAGACTGGAGAAGAGACCACCTATCTCACAGGGATTAAATTTCTAAACTGTTGAATGCTGATGAAACTGTGAGATGATATTATTGTTGTTAAGGTGTGCCATGGTCTACATACCATGGTCAGAATTCTCAGAAACTGAATATTGGAAATCACTTCATTAAAGCTGGCTGCAAAGCCTCATGGGAATCAGACACCTCTGGAGTTCCTTCTGCAGAATCCCTGCCCCATGCCTGTGGATGTAAATAAATGATGGCCACATGACAGGAGGCCCAGTAGAGCGTAAGGATGCTGTGTCCAGCAAAAAATCACCACAGGTGCGCTTGTCGGTTACAGGTTATGCCACCTTACAAATGCCCAGTTGACACAATTGTATTTTAGAATCTTCAGGCAGCTTTGTTGTTGCAACAGTCCATTTAGAATCCTGGCGTCATGCTTAGGGTCGCGAACTGCACTGCTTTTAGCTTCTGCCACCAGTTTGTGAATCATTCTGTTTACAATCCTACGGACAGTGTCTGGGTGGCACGCTTGCAGAAAGGCGATGATATATGGCAGTGCCTGCCTCAGGATGCGTCAGGAACCACCAAGAGAGGCAAGAGGCAGGCTCAAAATATATTGCACCAAGTTGGCCAGTTAGTCACCCAAAACCAACAGGAGGGTCCTGAAAGGACAGTTGCACAAGGGCATATGGCGCCATTGGACACCGGACCATCTGAATTACTTCCTCCCATTTATGGCAGGGATGGCAGGAAAGACAGGACTGTTATTTTTACTGACTGGGTGAACTGCCCTGGTGGTGGAAGGTTAGCTCCTTAATTTTCCCTTTCATCATTTGAATGCTACTTAATTCCACCTAACATCATTGCTTGTTAATGTCTCTAGTTTTTTATTGCTGCAGAGAAACATGCTGTAACCAATCTGGACAAACCATGGACATGTCTGTAATTTAATGTCTGCTGACCCCAGTTTGAGGGGCTTTTTCTTCAAGCACATTTTTCGTGGGTCTGTAAACCCTCACTTACAACCCCCTGACAGCCTTTTCCAAACTCAGTTCATTTTCTTCTCAAGTTAATTTTTAAAAATGGGAGAAAACTTTACAGTGATGCTCTGCAAAAGCTGTGGAGAGAGACTGTGCTGAATATGGAATCAAATCTTAAAAAAGTTTGCCTTGTTTCCTAGGAACTATGAAATGTTTTCTATAGCGCATAACAGCTAGTTCAACCCTATATGCTGAAGCAAATACTCCCAATTTTGTCTCTTCAGGGACAGCCTCCTTTGAACACTCAGTTCTGCCCCCAACATGGTAGTCCATGATCAGTTTGGGGTGCAATGACTAGGGATGAATCTTACTGTTACTAAATATTGTCAGTGCTGGAAACTTCCTAATATATTAAGAAGTGCTGTGTTTACAATAGTCTGGCTTCTACATCACAAATAGAGACTGAGTCGTCCAGGTTCATCAACAATGCATGTAGATATCAACTTGTTTCCTGTTTCTCTTGGGTCAGAGCTATCATTAAACCTTATTTTCTCACTTTTCCCAGAAAAAGGAGATGGTAGATTATGGCCCCTCAGCAGGTGGTGCTGCACCTTGCAAAATGGCCATAAGATATCAGACCAGTTGGTAGAATATACTTAATAGTCATGGCTTTCATCCTAAGGGTTCAACATCCCAACCTGCAGACTGCCATGTTTACCTAGAGGGGCATGCATGTGGGCATGCATGCATGTCACCATTTTAAAGATGGCAAGAGTGAGGCCAAACACACTAAGTGATTTTCCTTAGGCTGAACAGTTTGTAAGAGTCAGAACAGAAGCCAAGACTCTTCATTCCCCGTTCCAGCTCTCAACACACTGGCCCCAAGCTGTTTCTAAAGAGGTTAGAGGGAGTCCACTTCTAGGGTCCTCTGGTCTTCCTGCCTCCATCTTTTGTAACAATTCCTGTTGTGTTTGGGAGCTAAGCACACCTGTGGGGAACCAAATTCCATAAACCTGGCACCTGAGTTGTGCCCCTGAGAGGCTGTGACTGCACAGATAACAACATCGAGCAAGGAAGCTAATAGCCCAGCATGGCTCACGGCAGTGTTCTGAGCTTACCTACAGGTTCACTGTGGCGTTACTTATGGAGATGACAGATTTACTGTAGCTCAACTTAATAAAATAACATTTATGGGAATGTCTGCACAATTAGAGCACACTTCAGGTCATAAATATGCTCCAGCCAAAGCCACATCGTCCACGTCCCCCTGCTTGGGGACACTGCTGTTCTTTGGAGATTGATGAGAACTGTGGCAGGTCCTGAGCACCTGGGGCACAGGGAAGGTGCCCAGAAAAGGACAGGAGCAGCTCCCCAGTTCTCAGTAGAGAATTCTCCTTCACAGCCCGTTCCTTCTGAATATCCCCCATCACAAATTCCTCCATTGTATCCAGCTGTCCCCGTTCGCCAGCACCCACTGGAGACAGCAGAGCACAGTAGAATTTAGGCAAATAAAAACACGCTTTCTACCCATATAATTCTGGGTGTGCCTTCCTACCTTCCTGGCCTCCCTTGTCTCATCTTTAAAATCTGGGAGTTGGGTTCATGATTTCCAAAAGGCTAGAATCAGTTTGTTTATTTGGGGTCACTCAACAGTCTCAGATGAAAACAAAACTTAGGGTCAACATGATTTTGGAGGATTACCTCTGGATTTCATAGCTTTGAACTCTTTCTGACAGCTGTCTCTGCCTCCCACCTCTGGACAGCAGATAGTATCCAAGATGCTCCCCAGACTTGGAATTTAACAGAAGTGGTCTGGTCCCCCAGAGTCCTGTCTCTCCCGTCTACCATCGTTTCCTATCGGGCTCACACAGAGCACACACTGACTAGTAAGGGGGAGAGTTGATGATTTGATTCTATTGAGTATCTTGCTGTGGAGTCTTAAAGCTGTGTAGACAGTGCGTGGATGGAATTGCTGAAAGCCTCTGTGTGGGCAAGCCCAGCTTCAGTGTCACAATGACCAGCTGGAGAGCGAAACATGTAGCCAAACAACGGGCTGCTTGCTTTTCCACCTTGCCAAATCACCAGTTTCACTGATTTTCTTTTCCCACTGACTTAATTGTTTTCTCAACGGATCTGACTCACTTCACAGATTGTTTCCAATCATGCGGACACAGCCCAAGTTGCCAAATACCGTGGTTCCTGTTCCCTGCAATCTAGCGAGGAGCCCAGCTGACTCACCGCACACCACCAGCCATGTGACGGGGCTTCATCGCATCCGCCTCTGGGTGCAGAACACTCTGCTGCAGACATGGAAATAACAGATTCTGGGAGACAGACACACAGAGAGACACACAGACACGCACACCATATCAGGCAAGTATAGTTAGGATTCGGTGAAGCTCAAAGGACTGGGCCTCCTGAAATTTTGTAAATAGCCACTAACCCAAGACAAATCAGGCCCATTAATAATGGAAAATGCCAATCTCATTGATTTACCTGTCTTACAGTCCACTTGCTTCTCTTCTCAGGATGACAAACTCTACCTCTGATCACCTTACCTTCTCTAATACACAGGCCAGAAGCTGGGGCTGGCCTGGATGAGTTCTGGGAAGCCCAAGGCAGAGCTCCAGGGGATGGGGGTGGAAATGCAGTCAAGAGTTTAATTGGGAAGAAGAACTGGTCAGTAAGTTACAGAAGCATATCCAAAGGGATCACTGAAGCAAGGAAGACCTGAAACAGTTACTGGGAAACAGAGCTCATAAGAACCAAGACATAGAGAGGCTGGATATAGGGCACCAAAAGCTGACATGAGTGACCAGGAAAGTAGTCCAACAGAATGTGCAGGACAGGCAGCCGTGACGGTGGCTAATTTACCAAGAGCTCCCAGCCTCTGTGGTGTGGGCAGGCTAGTCTCGTGACCTCAGAGCTGTGGCATGACACAGTTGTTTTACTAAACCATTTCTACTAAACTGTTTTGACTCTAATTGAACATAGCCACCCTGTAATTCTAATAATTCCATTCCCAAATATATAGAAATGCACACATTATACAGCACAATCCCTGCTAAAATAATTAGAATAGCATTCTTCACAGTAATCAAAATATGGAACCAACCCAAATGTCTATTATCAGTGAAACCGATTATTGTGAATTACTCATGCAGTGGAATAGTATACGACAATGAAAAATAACAAACTGCGTACCAACATGTTATTGAACAAATAAAACTTAAAGCCTTGTGTGTGAGCCTAGTTACACAAAATTCCAAGACAATCGCAATGAATCGATAGTGATTACAGTCGGGAGGTCCCTTTTGGAGAGGAAACAGGGTATTAATGACTAGAATGGGGACTAAGGAAAGCTTCTGGAGTGCTGTGAATTTTCTAATACTTCATCTGGGTGGGAGAGTTAACACTAGTATGACTACTCTCTGTGTGTATTCGACTCCAATACAAATCTTTATTTATAAAATTTTTAGGTTTTAAAAGGGAGGGCAAGAAAAGTTGACAGAATGCTATAAACACCCTCTGCAACCAGGTACCTTTCTCACATGAATGAGCAGGATCACACGGATCCTGCAGGTTTTGTCTTGCCTGGTGTCTGAAGGTGCTCGGTCTGTGTGATCATCTCAGAAATTGGCTAAGAGACTGAAGAATGGGGGGAGCGCAATCTGCGAATCCATGCCCTTCACCGGGAGAGGAATGTGCAGAAGGAGGCACGTGGAGGGGACGGTAGGAGAGGGTGGAGGTGAATGCGCCTGCTCAGGAGAGGGGAAAGACCAGCAAGGGGTTGGAAGCGGGGAAGGGGGCCCATCAGCCTCTCACATCTGGACTCCGAAACCACCATCTGATGCCACGCCCCTCAGAAGCGCCCACGCTAATCACCACCAGCTGATACCCCCGGCCACATCTGCAGCACCCCGGCTAATCACTGCCCACGATTGCCTACACCTGTCTCCCCCGCCCGCCAGCCCCCAGCCACCTGCCTACCTGCCACTTTCAGTCCTCACGCTAAATCAATAACAAGAACCTCCAAGGGCTGCCTCGCTTCTTGACTCGTGCCCCGCCCCCCTCCCCTGAAGCCCACTTCCCCTCCTTCCCCTCTCCCAGCCCGATCCATCTGCCCAAGCTCAGATCGTCTCTGGCAGGACTGGCAGGCCGGCTCTCCTTGCAGACGGCAGGGCTTAGCCTGGTTTTAGCAGCTGCCGACACTGCAGTTTAAGAATCACCGTGTCTGGGAAAAGTCCATTAAAAGACAGTAACAATGTATATTGTGCGGTGACCCTGGGGGCACCCAATTCCACCTTGTTAATGATCTCTTTGAAATAGCCGAGGCTATGGAGAGAGACACGGTTCAGAGGTCCCAGCACTGTGTTGTTAGGACACGGCTGCATTTGCTATGTTTGGGCAACTTTCCGGAATCACTCTCATGTTAATGGGGGCAGGTCCTCGGAGGCCCACACAGCCAATTAAAATGCTCTTCAGGAGTGTCTGAGTGTCCAGTCACTGGACAGATCTGTGAATATGAAGTCTGGGGAGGAGAAAGCTGAAGATCTGGTCAACTATTCCACAGTGAATGAATGTTCTAACTGTGAATCTCATACTTGTTTCCCCCACAAATTAGGGTGCTTGGATGAAAGTTACCTATTCAAAACACACCCACTGCCTTCACAGGGGTTATATACGGTGCCCTCGGTGCCCTCGGTCCCTGGGTTGGGAAGATCCCCTCGAGGAGGAAATGGCAACCCATACCAGTATTCTTGCCAGAAAAATTCCCATGGGCAGAGGAGCCTGGTGGGCTACAGTCCCTGGAGTTGCACAGAGTCCTCTGTAATCCACCTCTGACTCCTTTCTTTCCCACTAAGGAAGCAAACTGAAAGGCCAGTAAAAGGACATTATGATAAGTGCTCTTTTAAATCTTCTCTATTTCACAAATAAAACCTTCCCTGACTTGATGCTTTATTATCGCTAACAAATTACTTGCAGTGTACTTCCTGGCAGATAAAACAAGCCAGTGTGTTTTGACACCTAGGCTGAGAAGTGCGGCTGGGGAACACAGAAACCCACAGCTAACCACACGATAAGGAACACAGGAGTAGCAGGAGAGAAGGATGAAAGAATTTCTCGGAAGGAAGACTTGTTGAGCATTCAATAACGCAGCAAACATTTAATGAGCACCTACTTGGCGTAGGCTCTCTCCTAGGTGGAGGGCATGACTGGCTTATTTTGCAAGGGTAATGGAGTTTTCCAGTATCTTTTTTTCAACCGTGGTATAAGTCACATAATATAAACATTTTTAACCATATCTAGGAGTACAGTTCAGTGGCACTAAGTACATCCACATTGTTGTGTAACTCTCACCATGATCCATCTCCCAAATTTTTCACCTGCCTCAACTGAAAGTCTGGATTTAAGAATAGTTTAAAAAGTCATCTAAGCAGAGAAGGGCAGAAAACAGGCAGGGATAAAGACATTCCAAGATATTTCATTCCTGTTTCCTTCCATTCCATTCCAAGCACTTACAGATGATTTTGTGACCTTAGTCCCAGGATTGGAGAATGTGAGAGTCTAAGAGGGAACCTACCATTGGTTCATGCACTCACCCACTTTCAGCTGGTCATGGTGTCTTGCTAACCCACAGGTTTCATTCTGGAGAGATGTTGGGACACTGACTTTTAAACAATGTCCCTCCTGTACCCTTACCATCATGCCCCTGCTAATGTGAGCAAGTTATAGAAGGTCCCAAATGAGGAATTAAAAGACATAGGTTTTAGCGCCATCAGAGCATAACAATTTAAGGAAAACATTAAAGGTCCAAGGTGTCACGTGTCCATCATTATAAAGGAGCTATGTTCCTAGGGTCGACAAGGAGGATCTGCAAGCCAGAAATTGGCATTTTTTTAGAAAAACATTGCTGTTAAAACATGGACCCCTGGTAACTAGAAAACATCTTTCCCTAACATCTATATAATGCTTGGCCACTGTTCAGGCCTACTCAGTCCTCATATGATGCGACAAAAGTCTGTCCACTGTTTTTAAACCCTGAGCACGCCTCCAAGCCCACTGCCCTCTGTGAACAGAAAGCTCTGTCCTTTCCCACCTCCCACTTTCTCCCCTTTAATTGACCAATTTTTCTCCTATTCCAGAATCTTCCCTAGCCTTCCATCCATTTGTCCACTCTAGCCACATTTGCTTCCCCTGACCCTGTGCTCCAGGCCAGCCACTTTATGAGCTTACAGCTTAGAAGTCTCCACATTCCTAATCCATCAGTCCGCTGGTGCCAGAACCCAAACACAGCCAAGTGTTACATGCTGTCCTACCAAATGCACGGAAGACAACCATGCATTCATCGTTAGTCAGCTGGACCGTCTTCTCTTCAGGAACCCATTCATCCAGCTTTTATTGACTTCCCCACTGTGACTCTTCTGAAACATTTGCATCCTCCCAAACCTGTACTATCCCCTCACCCTTAATGTGTAAGGGCTGCGGTAACCATTTTCCCTGAGTTGGAGGCTTAAGCTTCTCTGGTAGTTCAGTGGTAAAGAACCCACCTGCCGGAGCAGGAGACATGGGTTGGATCCCTGGGTCAGGAGGGAAATGGCAGCCCAGTCCAGTATTTTTTTTATTTTAATTGGAGTATTTTTTTTTATTCTAATTACTTTACAATATTGTAGTGGTTTTTGACATACATTGACATGAATCAGCCACGGGTGTACATGTGTTCCCCATCGTGAAGCCCCCTCCCGCCTCCCTCCCCATCCCATCCCTCAGGGTCATCCCAGTGCACCAGCCCCAAGCACCCTGTCTCATGCATGGAACCTGGCCGCTCCAGTATTCTTACCTGGAGAATTTCATGGACAGAGGAGTCTGGCAGGCTACAGTCCCTGGGGTCACATAGACTCGGACACCACTCAGCAACTAAATAACAACAACAGAGTTTTAAACAACAGAAATTTATTTCTTCACAGTTATGGACACAAAAGGTCCAAGATCAAGGTGTTTGTGGGTTGTTTCTTCAGAGGCGTCTCCTTGGCTTGCACATGGCCATCTTCTTCCAGTGTGAGTCTGTTTTCATCTCCACTTCTTATAAGGACACCAGATTAGGGCCCACCCACCTGCCCTCATTTTATCTTAATTACCTCTTTAAAGGCCTGTTGTCAAATAGTCACATTCACAAGTACTGGATTTAAGACTTCAACTGTGGATTTTGGGGAGACGCAATTCAACCCACAACACCTACCCTCAAGAGACAAATTTGCTTTCTGTTTACTGGAACATCAGAACCCTCTGACTTTTTCCTCAACTGCCCTGCTTTTGACTCTGATTATTCCTCTGTCTTCACACACTTCCCATTTCTTTCTCTCAGCTCTGAGGGGTTTTTTGTTTGTTTTTACTTTTTTCCAGCTGAACTTCTTCACTGTGGCATGAGGTCTTCTCTGGTGGCTCAGCTGGTAAAGAATTTGCCTGCAATGTGGAAGACCTGGGTTCGATCCCTGGGTTGGGAAGATCCCCTGGAGAAGGGAACGACTACCCACTCCAGTATTCTGGCCTGAAGAATTCCATGGACTGTATAGTCCATGGGGTTGCAAACAGTCGGACACAACTGAGCGACTTTCACTTCTTCCTTGTGGCATGAGAGCTTAGTTGCACTGTGGCATGTGGGATCTTAATTCCCCTACCAGGGATTAAGCCTGCATTCTCTGCATTGGACGGTGAATTCTTAACCACTGGACCATCAGGCAAGTCCCTAAGTTCATTTGAGTAATAGTTTCTCTGGGAAGCTTTCCTGGGTTCTCTGGGCAGCGTAAAACCTTTCTTCATCTACAATTCCATTTGTCTCAGAAGAAAGGAAACTAAGCTTTCTAGAAGGCCCACTACATGCCCATTGCTATGCCAGCCACTCAACCACCATATTCTTTCTTTCCCTTAAAGGAGCATTTCTTTCCTTTTCACTGTAAATGTTTCTATTCCAGAAACTAACAAGTCTCTAGGGATTATTTCTTTCCATCTCCTTCTATTCTAGAGGGAGTAGCTATGCCTGGCCCTCCCCTTTATGCCTATTGCCCTGGAGTGAAACCTGGCATACAGAAGGAACCTAATCCAGGCCTGTTGAATGATCGAATGAATGAATCCTCTTTGTAAAAACTAAACTCTCTTGACCCCACTTGAGTTCTTGATCCCTACTCCTTTTCTGAGCCCTTCTCCATATATTATTCCTTTTCTTTTGCATCTTTAATATCTTCCTTTCCACTGGCTTAATTCCCTCTACTTGGTATACATCTCTTCTGCTTGAAAGGACATTTTTTCTCCCTGCCTTTCTGCACCAGGGTTTCAAACGATCACAGTTCCTCATTTTCCCTACAATCTAACTGAGAGAGAAGACCCGCGTCCATGCAGATTATAACTCAGTAGGTCTATTTTGAGATGCTGGTATATTTTAAAGCCTTTCTGGGTACCAGGTGTAAGAGCTTGGAATCTAAGCTCTGGGCTTCCACTTTCTTACATACTTATCCCTTACAAAAACAACTTTCACTGTCATCACCAAAACCACTCTCTGGGGGTCTTCAGGAATTTCAGAAATTCCATCTTTTCCTGTGGCCTCTGTGTGAACCCAGACCTCTGGTGAACATGTGACCCCTTCAGTCTTGCTACAAACACCTCCTGGACCTCTCCCTACTATTCCCCAAGAGCTGCTGCTTGTCCTCCTGCCATGTGCCAGATGGAGAATTCCCCAAGGACTGGTATCTTCCCTTTTTCTTTTCCCCTCCACATTTTCTTCTTGAATGATTCCATTCACTTTGCTAATTTCGAGCACTTTGGCCCTGCAGATGATTCCTGAGTCTAGATCTCAAACCTCAGCCTCATTAGAGTTCTTGGTTCACATTTACACTTTTCTTAGGAAGGGTCCACCCGAATGTCCAACACTCACTTTACCCATGATATGTCTGTTTTGGATCATCCCAAAAGCAAAGCTTGTGACAAGGAATGGGAGCAGGAAGTTTATGTGGGAGGTGGTCCAGGAGGCCAGAGCAGGATAGCAAGGTCAGGGGAGGCGGGGATGGAGGAGCATCCAGAGAAGGGAGCATGCTCAGGATCAGTGCTCTGAGCAATACAGCCTCCATCCCTCTGGAACCTCCTGAGAAGTGGTCAGAGTGCTCTCCACACTGTGCTCCTGAAGGACCGAAGGTGGAGCATTGATTCCCTTCCCCACTGGTTGGCAATTGTCCAGGGGATCCTTTTCACCTCATTCTTGGGTTACTCCTATGAGCAAGCCAAGAAGACTACTAGGGTTTGGAGATGGCTGTGTGGCACAAAGTAGAGAGAAGCCCAGAGGGCCCTTGAGGGGAGATGCAGGCAATGTGCAAGGTGATTGAGGCCATGTGGATCTCTCCATTACAGTACCTATCCCAAATGTACTGTGATCAGAGGCAGACCTCTCCCAAGTCAGCTCAGCCAAGCATCAAGTACAAAACTGTGGAGAAGCTTTCAATTCTTCCTCTCCCTTTTACTTAGCAGTCATCAGAACCTCATCCTCTTGATTCTAACCAGACCTGCTTCTCAATGATGTTCCCCCATTGCTTTCTCACCAGGAGTCCCATCCTTCACACTGTCTCATATTAACATTCATCTACATTGCCTATCTTCCACTTTTCCAGACTTCCTTACAACTCTTGCCAGATTATTCTTCCTAAAGATTAGTTTTGACATCGGTAACCTGCTAGTAAGTCTTCAGTGACTGCAAGGAGATCCAACCAGTCCATCCTAAAGGAGATCTGTCCTGGGTGTTCACTGGAAGGACTGATGCTGAAGCTGAAACTCAATACTTTGGCCACCTGATGCAAAGAGCTGACTCATTTGAAAAGACCCTGATGCTGGGAAAGATTGAAGGCAGGAGGAGAAGGGGACGACAGAGGATGAGATGGTTGGATGGCATCACTGACTCGATGGACATGGGTTTGGGTGGACTCTGGGAGTTGGTGATGGACAGGGAGGCCTGACGTGCTGCGGTTCATGGGGTCGCAAAGAGTCGGACGTGACTGAGCGACTGAACTGAACCTCAATGAATGGCCAAGATATGTTCAACCTCGTAAACTCAGAGTTCAATGCCATTCTTGCTCTGACTCTACATCAACAGGGCAAAAATGGCATTCTTATTACTCTTCTTCCCGTATCTTCTGTCCAGGAGGTTCTTTGACTTCTTCAATCCCACTGCCCTAGTTTCTTCATCTATGTCTTTCTTCTCCTCTTTCTCCCTGCCCATAATTTGCTAGATTCCCCCAGAGCCCCATACACTGTAACAGTTCCAGTCTCATCTGTCCTTCCTGGCCCACAAATGCTCCTTAATCCTCCTTGAAGACAAGGGAAGTCCACTTCCCCTCTCCCTACACCCTCAAACACTTAGTCTCTTCTGGTTTACATCTGATTTCCCTTTTATCTTTTCACAGTACAGTGATTTTGAGCTTGCCTTGCTTCTCAAGTTGAGGGTGACCAGGTCCCGGGTGGTGGGGCGGGGGGTGGGGTGGTATAACTACATCGTCTCTGATTCTTCTACAGCATGAAGCATGGTGTGATGAAGCATGATGTGATGCACAGTTGATAAAGGGAGAAATGAAATCAGGAGAAAGGGAAAGAGAGGGGAGTAAATCCGATCCCCCACTGAGAAACAGGCTGCACAGCAGAGCAAACGTTACAAGCCAAGTAGGGTCTGGCATATGCCAACCCACCCACCTCTCCAACAGACTCCCACCTCCTTGAAAAGAATTTTATTGTTGCTCGTTATCTCACCTGCCCTTGCCGCTGAGTGCCCACCTGGAGTCAACCTCCTTCTGCCGGAGACAGCTGCTCCTGATGTTTGGGTAAAGGTTGTGTAGATTTCACCTCGGGGTGTGGGGTGAGGGGAGAGCTGGCAGAAGAAAGATCTTTTGCTAATTCCAGATGGCAAAGGTGAAAAATATGTAAAGGAAGCATGCCAACTGTTTCCACGCTACCCCTAAGCTGTGTCAGCATTATGTCCACAGGAACCCGGGGAAATTTAAAAAAAAAAGAAATCCGTCCATCAGACATTGCTTTGACTACATTATGTCGAATACTTGGTATCACAAATGCTGTCCCTACACAAGGCTGTCAGATGGACTGAATGCACCAGTGTATTTGTCACTCTATTGATGGGATTTAACCAAATAACCAGTGTCTTTCTGCCCCATAGTAGTCAGTTGCTCTCCAGAAGTCTTCAGATATCCCAAATGACTGGTGGTTTTGGTCAAAAAAGAGGCTTGACTTGCTCATCAATGACATGGCCAATTCACCTGTGAGTTTGGCTGTGTGCCGAGCCAGCCTCCGTCACAGGCTAGCCACACTTAATTAAATCAGCAGTCAGGAAGATGCCATTGCTCCTCAGTTCCTGCCGCATGAATGGCAGAGGGCCAGGAATAGGGCCCATGGGATTATTCATGAGCTGCGGTGAATCACAACCAACTAAATTTTCCTCCTTGCCTCATGTTCCCATTAGCCCAGAGACAGATCATGATGCGTATTGCTCTCCACATACTTTGATTAAAAACTAGTGAGGGCCAGGGATAAACTAGAAAGGATGTGGAGATTAACTTCGGGACCTCCTACCTTTCCCTCCAATGAGGTTGTCCTTCATTTGGGATCATTTGCGTCAGTCCCCTCTCCCCCAAAGCAAGGTCACCTTCCATAATGTTTATTTACCTACCCTGTGTTATTGTGCACCTGCCAACTCATTTATCCATTCAACAAATAGATGTGGGGCACCTCTAATGGGCTCAGACGGTTCCCCATCCTGTTAGGACAGTCGTGATCACAGGAGAGTTTTGTACATAATACCTTCATTTAAGGGAGTGAGCCAGGAACTTCCTTGGGTCTTCCAGTGGTTAATAATCAGCCTAACAATTCAGGAGACAAGGGTTCGATCCCTGGTCCAGGAGGATTCCATAGGCCCCAGGGCAGTTAAGGCAGTGGGCCACAGCTGTTGAGCCCAAGCACCACAACCACCAAATCCCACACGCCTCTAAAGCCCATGTTCTGTTTTTGCAATAAGAGGAGAAACCGCTGCAATGAGAAGCCCACACACCACAACAAACAGTATTCCCCACTTGCTGCGATTAGAGAAGGCCCACACACAGCAATGGATACCCAGCACATCCAATAAATAAATAATTTTTAAACATAATAAAGGCATGAGCCAGAGGGCTGGGATTATGGGTACCCTGGCAGGGCCAAGGAGGAGGGGTGATTGTGTGGGGCACATAGGACTTCAGTGATCAAAAATCAAAACAGGAGCACATCAGACCTCTTCTCTTTCTCTCTTGCTCAGAGGCAGGGCCCTTCTCTTACCATTCAGACAGGACTCTGTGTGAAACATGAAAAAGATAAAGTTCCCCATCCTCAAGGACATTATAACTGATGGGATTCCTTGCCTCACTCACCCTTATAAACCAGAATGAAGGACAGGACCATACAGAAAGTAGATTGGTCTCATCTCTCCCTCCCAGGAAAAGCAAAAAGCACAGCTCTGCCCAGGCCAGCCGTCCCAGCCATAGCATCTGTTCATGGTGTCCTATCTGTCTTGGAACCCAACGAGTCCACCACGTGATGGATGATGTTCCACTTGATAGGGAACGGAACGAGCCGTGATTTGTCATTCACCATAAAGTACTGCTATTTCATCTGCTCCCATTCCCCGGGACGCAGCTCTGGCTGTTTGCTCTATGCATCAATTTATAGTTTATCCTAAGACTAATGATGCTGTATTTAAGAGGCAAGGTGGGGCTTTGTTTTTGTGTTCTACCAGCAGAGGATTACATTACTGATTGATCGTACGCAGTTGTCTGAGGCAAAAACATTTTGAATTGATACCTGGATTTGGACTACAATCAACTTCCTCGACAATTGCCTCTTGGTACTGAATAGATCAAGGAGCCACAGCTTTCTAATAGGGCCTCAAGGAGATTTTGACAATCCCTGCTAGAAGTGAGCGGTTTGTTGTGGTGAATGGGAGGCAGATAGATCATCGGAAGGGCTGGCTTGCAGCTTCCAGGAGCCTGAGGATCTGCCCTAAGACCCCATGAGTCCAGACAGCTGAAATGGGGCAGGAACAATGATGTGCTGGTGAATTGTGAGAGGCAGCTCTCTTAAGGAAAAAATATAAGGCCTATTTGATAGCACTTGCCAATTTCTATAGTGTAAATACTCCCACTCTGCTTTCAAGCCAGCAATGCGATGTTCCTGAACACAGATTTGGGAAGAGATGTACACGGATGGCTCATAAGCTGGTACAAACCGGCTTCAACACAAGATAGTGACTAGTGTGTATTATTTACACTTACCATCTTGTTCCAGCAACATTTTTTTCTGATAAGGATATTGGGGCTCAGAGAAGGTATGTAGCCTACCCAAGGTCACAGAGCTATAAAGAAATGGAATCTTCTTACCCATGGGTTGCACTCTTTTCATCATCCAGGGCATGGAGCCAGCTTGTTTAGGCTAGTCTCTGATTACAGGGTCTTTCAGGGCAACAGGCTGCTGCTACAAGAAAGGGTAGAATCCAAGGAAATGCACCTTACATCTAAATTTTCTTCCCATTGTTGCCACCTCACTTACACTAGTGGGGAAATTCAGGTCTGCCTCTGAACTCATTTGTCATCTCCAGCCCCAGTAACTTCCAGGCAAAGGATGTAAACTTCCATGGGGACTCTTGCCTGGAATCTGGAGAAGGAACAAGATGACCCTTAGGAGATCCCAATCAGAAGAGTCCATGAAGCCAATTCAACAACCAATTTGGCCGGAAGACTAAATCACTTCCCCTTGGATTTGTTTTCTCCGTTTCTAATTTTCCCACCTACCGTCTGTGCTAGTTCATTTCCTTCCTGAAATTCTGAAGCAAATGAGGCAACGGCAGTGAGGAGGGGGCCGATGAGTGAGGGGGCCTGGGCAGGGACCCACCCGGGTGCTCTGGCCAGCAGGTTCCAGTGAGTGCAAAACAGCGGGGCACTGATGGCCATTAATATCCACAGAGGAAATGCTGAAAGGCCAACAACCTAATTACCACTTATTCAGCATATCAACTGGTCCTCAGCTCCTTCTAGCAGCATGTCATGCTATCCTGAAGTGGGGAGTCTGGGAGGAAAGGGGAATAAAGAGAATCAGCCAGCTTTTCCCCACCCACTGCCCTACCATCCTGTGATGGGGATGTTGGGCAGCCTGTAGGCACTTCGGGTCCCTGGAAGGCCCTGTGGCTAGAGTACCAAGGCAAGCAGGATGCCCTGGGCAAGTTCTAGATGGTGGAGAGCAGTGGTCAAGGAGGTTGGCTGCTGATTCAGAAGCTCCACAGCTGCACAAGATTCTACGGGGCAATCGGAGGGGAGAAACGACCCTAGGTTACCTGCAGTTTTCTGCTTCTGAGAAGGGCTGTCTTTTGGACACCTCACGAGCCCAGGCCACTTCCTGAGGAGGCAGAGGAAGGAAGTGACCCAGCCACTCTTTCAAGTACCCCCACCCAAGGTGCCCTGGGCACTCTCGCCCTAATTCCATCCCAGGAAAATGGAATAGTCTGATTCTGTTTCTAGATCAGGAATAGTTTCTAGATCAGGACGAGGTAGTGGGGAAGAGATCAGTGCTGTTTTGTATTTTTTTTTCCCCTTCTCCCTGGTACCAGCTGGACTGGCAGCCTGGGCAAAGAAGAGCCCATTCTAAATGCTCCCTGGGGTCCAGAATGGAACTCATTACATCAAACCTGCCGGTCGCCAGCAGCTCTGCTTTGTGAGCTGTGAAACAAATGTTTATCCACCACTCAGTGAGGTTCAGAGCTATTTAAGGAGCTCAGGGTGTTGAGCTGCAGGCAAGAGCTGTGTGTGTGAGGCCAGTGCTGGCACAGAGCAAGGCGGGCACAGTCTGACACTGGAGCCTCCCCGTTCCACAAGTCAGAGCAGAGGGATCATAACAAGACTGGGGTTATGGGTCACGTTTCATCTTAAGCCCCTTCCTCTCCTTTCTCCCATTTCTCCGTCCTTTTCCTTGTCTCTGATTCTCTTTCCTTCTCCCTTCTATCCCTTTCTTTTTCCTTATTTTCTCCCTCCCTTCCTTCCTCTCTTCCTTCCCCTTCCTGCTATCATTTCCTTCTTCTCTTCTCTTGGACAGGTCTTTGGAGTCCTCATCATACTTTAATATGCCTTGTTCTGTCTTGTGGAGACAGGAAATTCACAAATTTATTCACAAATTTATGGAAGAATAAAATAAAGCTAAGCCTCTACCTTCACAAAACTTCCAGACTAAGGAGAATTCCTCATAGTGTGATCCTCATGGGTATTTGCCAGGAAAGGAATGGAGCGTGGCAACACAGCATGCCCAGCCTAAGTTCCACAGGGATTTCTTGAATGACATACCGGCCAGGGTCCTCCAGATCCTAGCATCACAGGCAGCATTTCTGGTTTTGAAGGGGCCCTGAAGATCACAGTTATGTATGAGAAAGCTGAGACTCCCCTGCTCTAGTTTTCATAGTTTTAATGAGTTGTCTACTCAGCTTGTATAGAAATGGCTTTTGTTTTAAAGACAAGTGAAGAGGGGACCCAAGGAGGGTTGATGGATGAGGCTAAAGGAGGTGGCCTTTGCTGCCAGGGACCTGACGACACATTGTCAATTGTTCTCCATGTTAACTACCTTGAATCAAGTGTTATGTGTTGGCCACCCCCAGCAGGAGCTTAAGAGAACAATGATTATTCCTTTTGTTCACAGATCTGGGAGTTGCCTGGGCTCAGGGAAACAGTTCTTACTGCTGCTTGTCCTCTGCTGTTGTTCAGTCGCTCAGTTGTGTCTGACTCTTTGCGATCTCATGGACTGTAGCCCACTGTACCCCGTGCTTTGAGGCTTCCCTGTCCTCTATATCCTGGAGTTGGCTCAAACTCATGTCCATTGAGTCGACATGAGCCGACTGCTGCTTGTTCTAATCTTCCCTTAATTCTCCTAATCACGCAGGGAGGTGGAGGTTACTGTACCCACATCATAGACAGGGAAACTGAAGCTCAGAGAGGTTAGGAAATCTGCCCTGGATCACAGAGCAAGAAAGTGGGAACTCCAGGATTTAAACCCAGGGCAGCCTGATTTCAAAGTTTATGCACCCCTAGTTCATCCTGGGTGAGGGGAGCTCTCACTGTTACAATCAGGAGGTAGCTAGGACTGGGGGCGTCCTGCAGGCTCTTCATTCCATGTGTGTGGAGTCTGGGCTGGGAGAGACACAAACCACTGGAGCTCTCAGGGATCTTGTCCCTCCTCTGTGGTCCTCCACATGCAGCTTCCAGGAGGCCAGGGTTCTTATATGGCTGCTGAAGACTCCCAGAGTGAGTATCTCAAGAGAGACCAGCAGAATCTGAATGGCCTTCCAATACAGCCTTGCACATCACATAGTATCATTCTAGCTGCACCCTGACTCTCTAAGGCAGGTACAGAGTCCTCTCGGGACTTGCAAGGGGAGGAGATCTAGACTCTACGTTTTGATGGAAGAGCGTCAAGGAGTTTGCGGCCATGCTTTGAGACTGGCAGCTATTGTTAACCAGTCTCTTAGGTTCGGAGGGTTATCCAGCCCTGTCCAGAAGTGCTGCAGTATTTCAATGCAGGTACTGCAACTGAACTGCCTGGGCTCAAGTCACATGAGCTTTGTGAATTAGCCATGTGAGGTTGGGCAAGTTACTTAATATTCTGAGTCTCGGTTTCCTCATCTGTTAAATGAGGTTAAATAATTCTTCACTCACAAGATTGTTGTAAGGATTAACTTAACATATACTAAGAATTTAGGGCTTCCCAGGTGGCGCTAGCGGTAAACCCAGCTGCCAACGTGAGATCTAAGAGATGCAGTTTTGATCCCTGGGTCGAGACGATCCCCTGGAGGAGGACACAGCAACCCACTCCAGCATTCTTGCCTGGAGAATCCAATGGACAGAGGAGCCTGATGGGCTACAGTCCACAGGGTCACAAAGAGTCAGACATTACTGAGCGACTTAGAACGTATGCAAGAACTGAAAACAGAACCTGTCGTATTGTTGGCATTCTACAAGTGCTGGCAGCTATTGTTATTATTCCCATTTTATAGATGAGAAAATTGAGGTGCCGAGAGGGTAATTATCAGCCTCTGTCATGTAACTAGTATTTGAACCCAATCGCAATAGATTCCAAAACCAAAAATTCTCCCTGAGTCCCTGATAGCAGTACCTTTTCCTTCTACCACATGAGAATCTTTCCCAACATTAAAATTCCTTTATGTATGGAGATTTGGAATTTGGGCCCCCAGACCTTTGCAGAAGGTCCTACTCTGGACTTGTGACCCACCTTGACTCTGACCATATTAGTCAAGCTGCACGGCCATGGATGGGGGGAACCAGGCCCCCAATTTGGCCTGCCCTGCACACATCTGTGGAGAAGGCGATGGCACCGCACTCCAGTACTCTTGCCTGGAAAATCCCATGGACGGAGGAGCCTGGTAGGCTGCAGTCCATGGGGTCACTAGGAGTCGGACACGACTGAGCGACTTCACTTTCACTTTTTACTTTCATGCATTGGAGAAGGAAATGGCAACCCACTCCAGTGTTCGTGCTTGGAGGATCCCAGGGACGGGGAGCCTGGTGGGCTGCCGTCTATGGGGTCGCACAGAGTCAGACACGACTGAAGCGACTTAGCAGCAGCAGCACACATCTGACCCTTACAGGTTGAGAGGGTACAGATATGAGGAGAGGGTCCACAAATAGCAGAAAGAGTACCTTATGGTGTTCAAGAACTGGGGAAACACCACAGGATCTGACTACAAAAGGCAGGCATTTCTGAGACTCTTGAGTCTTGGTTTCCAGCTCTTTAAAGGCTACCGCTCCGTCCACCATTCGTTCATTGTGAGAACCTGAGGGTGATAAAGCTCCTGGTGAACACCCAAGTCCTGGCCACGCATCGGTTATGAATTCAGCCCAGCAGAGGATGAGGTGTCTGCCTTGAAGTACAGCCCCGCTTCAGAGCCTGTGTAAGCTGGGGCGTGGACAGGTCAGCCCTGACGTGGAGATGGAAGGCCATCGCTTGGATGATGTGCCCTGGGGAGGGCAGCTGGTGGGGGCTTCAACTTGCCTGTATGCCTTTTGGGCAGGCGAATACACTCACACATACTCAGACACACACAGATATGAACACATGCAGTCTGTGCACTGATGAGTGTGCTCACACACATGCACACACGTGCACACACATGCACACAGTACACTTCTCAGACACCTGCTCCAACAGAAGTGCTTCAGATAAACATCTGGTGCCACCAGGCCCAGACCTGCCCTCTGGAAGCTGAGGATTGCCTGGGGTCCCGGAGGGCCCTGCTGGAAGGACACCTTCCTTTGGCTTCTAGAATATGCAGCTTCTTTTCAGCATCCACTGCCAAGAAGCCTCCAGCCCCACATGGGCGCTAAAGCCCAGCTCCTGTGTAAGTTGCCTCATGCTTAAATAGCCCCCTCTTGATCTCTCGTCATCTCCGGGCTTTCATCTTCCTTTCTCTGCTTCTTCA
Organism: Bos mutus; assembly: GCF_027580195.1. Classification (NCBI taxonomy): domain Eukaryota; kingdom Metazoa; phylum Chordata; class Mammalia; order Artiodactyla; family Bovidae; genus Bos; species Bos mutus. The sequence continues at coordinate 53,340,876 of NC_091631.1, forward strand.
GCCCCTCTTTTTCATTCTGGAGTGGAAGCCTCCAGAAGGGCATGTGACCCCTTCCCAAGGCCCGTGCCCTGACTCTGTTGCCAAGGAAGGAAAGGAGGTAAGGTGGGTCTCTGGGGTCCAGCGTATGAGCAAACCCCCAAGCTGAAGAAGCACCCTGCTTTCCATTCCCAAATCCTGAGAAGATAAACAGCAAACTCCATAAACCCAAAGCAGAGCTGTTTAAAAACTAGGCCCATGGTGAGGTGGTGGGTCCCACTCCCCATCCATCTGAAGGGAGGAATGCAGGAGGGGTTGGGCCCCCGAGCATCCTGATGCTGGTTCTCCCCTGGGAGAGGATTTGTTTCTCCCTCAGTGAGAAACCACTTCCTTTAGGACCCCCAGGCTGGGAGTGCAGGGCGCAGGGCTGAACAGAGGAATTGAGGCTGGCCAGACCACTGAGGCACGTGAGTGTGCGTGCATGCTTAGTCACTCAGTCGTGTCTGACTCTTTGCAACCCTATGGACTGTAGCCTGCCAGGGTCCTCTGTCCATGGGATTCTCCAGGCAAGAATACTAGAGTGGGTTGCCATGCTCTGCTCTAAGGGATCTTCCCAACCCAGGGATCGAACTCACATCTCTTATGTCTCTGGTATTGGCAGGTGGGAAGCTCATGTGGTCAACATGCATAATCTCACCTGGATGAGCCTAAAAGTGCATCTCCAGGTAACATTTCAGGTTCTTCAAGTCAATTTGACCCTCTGAGCTCAATGGGGCATTACTGCCACCCCATTTCTCAATGAAGGAAATTGAGATGCTGTGGGATTATTACTGGTGGTTCACTGTGAGTCGCACCGATGTGAGACCGGCAGAGAATGGCCGGTTACCGATCACTGAATACTGTGTATTAACTTGTCACAGCTATCCCAATCTCTTCTCCTTATCCCTGAGGAGTCCACTGGTCAGGCCCATAGTTTGCAGGGGCCGGGCAGGACGTCCCACAGGGGTCTTCCTGAGCCCACTCCTCCATGCTGGTCTCCAGGGCTCCTGGCCGAGGGCTCCTGATTATTTAAAGTAAGCCTCCCCCAAGCAAGGCATGTAGTCTACAAGGGCTTCGCATCCCCCCTTCAGCTGTCCTGCCACGTCTTTGCAGAATTGGTCCTATTGTGGCTTTATTGTTACAGTTTATTTATAGTTTTTGTTTTATACTATTGTTTTATACTGTTATTACTCCAGGCCTCAGGAAAAGCAGGGGCACTGAGTTGAAGGGGCCTGCTCACCTAAGACTAGAGAGTGGCTGACCTGGGCATTGCCTGAGAAGGAACTCCAAAGTCAGGGATCCCACCAATCTGCCCTGGTCACTCTGGCTCACAAGCCAGTGAACCTCTCTTTGGATTTTCAAAATTGTAGAAGCTAGATTTTGTCCAAAGTTGGGACAAGGCCAGCCGCCTTGAAGCCAGGTCTTTCAGAGCAAGGGGCTTGAAGAACCAGGGGAGGCAGCCAAGAGCCATCCTTTCCCTCCAGCACAGGCTTGTACACACACACACACATCCCACGGTTAGGTGGGAAAACTCATGATTCTCTTCTGTCTCTTTCTATTCTCGGTGATTTGGGTCAATAAAATGTGTGTGTGAGAAAGACCTGAGAGGGGGGAATAAGAGTTCCAACCTCCAGGAAAAGGATAACCCATTCAGCCTGATCTCCTAGGAGGAACAGGCATGGGCTTTGAGATTGGATGTCAGTGGTGTGTGATTGGCTGCAAATCCCTGTGTCCCCGGCGGGAGTCCTTCCAGGCATCCATGGTGCTCTGTGTCCCCTTGGCTCCTTCCCATCTGCTTAAACCACAGCAACTCTTTCAGTCTCAGCATAGACCATGACAGACCCAGAAGGGACTCCTCTTACAAGGCCCCTGATAAAGGTCATCCAGCCCCTGTTTAAACCCCTCAGGAGTGGGGCTCTCTTTGCTTCAATTTTCTCTAACACTGCTGACCAATGGGTAGGCATTTGGGACAGACAACTGTCAACTCGGCCTTCTGTGATACAAGGGGAGCCCAGAGTCCTTCCAGCACCCAGATGTCTCCCGGCCAGTTTGATTACTAGAAATCCCACAGGGCCAGCTCTCCTTTAGTGCATCTTAGTCATCGCCTCAGAGAAGGCAATGGCACCCCATTCCAGTACTCTTGCCTGGAAAATCCCATGGATGGAGGAGCCTGGTAGGTTGCAGTCATGGGGTCGCTAAGAGTCGGACATGACTGACCGACTTCACTTTCACTTTTCACTTTCATGCATTGGAGAAGTCAATGGCAACCCACTCCAGTGTTCTTGCCTGGAGAATCCCAGGGATGGGGGAGCCTGGTGAGCTGCCATCTATGGGGTCGCACAGAGTCGGACACGACTGAAGCAACTTAGTAGCAGCAGCAGTCATCGCCTCCTTGTGGCCCCTTCAGAGGAACTGGAGGTGAAGAAAGAGGAGAGGGGAGAGGAGGTGGGGACGAAGGAGAGGAAGGAGTTCCTTTATGCTCACTCTCTGTCTTTCAAGGCTGGAACTTGGGGGATTGTGTTGCCCTGGAAGGAGAAGCTGCTTCTTCACATGGTAGGAAGCAAAGATGGGTTGTCTGAAAGCAGACACATCCTGCCCACCAAGTTCCTCTGGGAGGCGGTATAGGGCAGTGATGAATGGGTTTGGGAGTCAGAGCACCCTGGCTTTGAATGCCAGACTTACCTTTCACAGAGCTCTATAACCTGAGGCTAATTAAATTCTCTGAGCCTCAGTTAAGTCCTCTGAAACCTGGAGATAACACCACCACCACCCCCAGCCTCATAAGGTTGTTCAGGATTAAATAAGATGATGTCAAATATTTGGCACATGCTTAGCACATAAAGGCTCCCCAGGTGGTGCAGTGGTCAAGAATCTGCCTGCTAAGCAGGAGACACGAGAGACGCAAGTTCAGTCCCTGTGTTGGCAAGATCCCCCGGAGTAGGAAATGGCAACCCACTCCAGTATTCTTGCCTGGAAAATTCCACGGATAGAGGAGCCTGGCGGGCTACAGTCTATGGGGTCACAAAGTGTCGTACATGACTGAGTGCACACACAATCCCACAATTCTAACAGCACATAAAAGGTGCTCAATAAATAATCATTGTTATGAAGCCCAGAATACTGTCATTTGGGAGCGAGGGGATGAAAGTCGAATTGTAACGATAAACGGTAACAATTGTGGAGGGCTTACAGTGATTTTGGAGAAGGAAATGGCAACCCACTCCAGTGTTCTTGCCTGGAGAATCCCAGGGACAGGGGAGCCTGGTGGGCTGCCGTCTACGGGGTCACACAGAGTTGGACACGACTGAAGCGACTTAGCAGCAGCAGTACAATGATTTTACATGTATCAACTAAGGGAATTCTAACAACAGCCCTGTGAGGTTGCTGGTATTATTTGCTCCATTTCACAGATGGACAAACTGAGGTGAGAAGTTGAAAAACTCTGCCCAATTGCATACAGTGGAATATTATTTGGCCTGAAAAAGGAAAGAAATGTGGACACACGCTGTTACATAAATGACACTTGGAAACACTATGCCACGTGAAATAAGCCAGACACAAAAAGACAAATACTGTATAATGCTGCTTGTAGGAGGTACCTAGAACAGGTAAATTCAAAGAGACAGAAAGTAGAATGAAGTTTATCAGGGCAGCTGGGAGAAGGGGAGATAGGGGTTGTTTATGGGTTCAGAGTTCATCATTTGCAAGATGAAATGTTCTGGAGGTCTGTATGCAAAACAGTGGGAATATACTTAACTGTACACTTGAAACGGTCAAGGTGGTAAATTTTACAGTATGTGCATTTATCACAAATATTTAAAAGATATGTGTATCATCCTACTTTTAAAATGGGATTTAGACACGCGGCTATGGGTGTTTCTATACACACACACAACCGTAGCTGAACATCTTCCCTCCAAAGTGGTAACCGTGCTTGTTTGTGTGTATCGGAATATGAGTTTATAAGTTTTCCATGTTTTCTGTAGCAACAGATAAGTCTGCAATAAAATAAACTTATAAAAAGGAGAGTTTTTTTTTAAATAAACAATGTCAATATAGTATTTTTTTTTTTTTCAAAAAGAAAGACCTAGAGAAAAATACCAGCAGTTTCACAGGGTTGTTGTCCCTAGTGGGTGTGCAAATATAAACGAGTGCCCCTAGACAGACCATTTCCGTGCTCTAGCTCTTCTTTCTCCACTTCTGGGAAACACTGCAAGCCTAGAGTCACTGGCCGGCATGGGCTTGGAAAGGGAGAAAAAAATATACCTTCCTGATCCTGAACATAGCTATTGGCACATGTGAGTGGCTGAGTTAGGTCCTGCCATGCCTCCATCCCTACTGGAGAGAAAGGGAAGGCCTACAGGGATCAGAAGACAATGGAGGCAGGGGAATGGACCCAAAGACTTCACAAAACACATCGCCTCCCCTCTCCCTTGCCTGCCGCACCCCCACCACATAGGTAGCTCTATTCCGCCAGAGACTGGCTCTTTCAAATTGGGTGCATCCCTCCATCCTCTCATTTGCTGGCGGTAGGAAATAAATCAAGGCCGGGCTCCCGCAACTGTCTCTTTGAAGTTTAAAACAGCACAGTGCAGGTCCCTCTCTCCTGGCCAGAAACCCAGGTCATCGCCTCCCCGGGCCCCCTCCCACTCTGGCTGCTGCCTTCAGTGCATATTAAAATTCGTCTCCAAGGGGTGCTTTAGAGGCAGGCATGGCAGGGGCAGCGATCTAGTACCAACCAGACAGCAAGACCCCTGGGCAGGCGGTTCTGATAGCCCGTCCACTAAGAAAGTCTCATGGAGAGAGCCGGGAAGCAAACGCCTTTCTATCAGCCAAAGCCACGCTAATTGCCACCAGGGAGAAGGGCAGAGTTCACCCAGGTAACAGGTGCGCCTTGTCTTAATAAAGACCGACTTGTTTGCCCAGAGCTGCCTGTAGAGATGGGAGGAGGTGGGGGAGAAGGGAGGTTGGCGCTCGGCTCGGGACCGGATGCCCCTAATTAGAGGAGCTTGCTTTGTTCCCTCCACGACCCTCCCCAGGGCTCGACATGCTTCAAGAAGGGGAGGTAAATGCCTAAAAGAATGGTGGTGACTGTGGATTACTTACAGGGGGTGTATTGACTTTGTGGGGTATCATTGACCTTCTTACTGCCAAGAAAGGTTGAATTAGGGGGGCCGCAGGGACAGTGATGGGACAAGGGGGAGAAGAGAGGAGGACAGAGTAAGAGGAGAAGGAAGAATGCAAGTGAGCCCTGGGAAGGGAGATGGGGGATGAGAGCTGGGGGTGTGCAGCTCTGAGTGCCATTCAATATCAAGTGTTTATTATTTGTGTGGCACTGGCCTGGGCAATGGGGACACAGGGAAAGAATAACCGTGGTCCTTGCTCTAAATCTGGCTGGGGAGGCCGCCGCATAAATAGACAATTACCGCACAATGTGAGGCTCTGCTGAGTGTCGTGGGAGCAGAGAAGAGGGAGAAGGCTGGAGAGGAACAAAGAGGGAGTTAGGGAGTTGAACTAGGCTGTCTCCCCAGTAGGGCCACAGATCAATTGTCAAGAGTGGGCAGCAATGCTTGGGGCTTATAAGAGGCTGTTCACCTTTCAACAGACCTAAGCTCCTCCCTTCTGCTTTCCTTCTCAGCCACACCTCCTGCTAAGCAGCAGCAACAGATGGATGCAAGAGAGCACAGAGATCTCAGGGACTGGCCCATGGTAGCTCAGTCTGGTTTGAGTCCAGCTGTCCTATCCAACAGCTCATCCATCTCTCCTTCGTCCAGACTTAACTGATGAAAATCACTCACTGTGGAACTGATCAAAGTTGAAAGGATGGAGCCCTAGAATGACCAACCAACAACCAAAACTATCCATGACCCAGACCTTTTGCCTGAAGCTCATCACAACAGTGCAAACTGGCTATCGGTTTCCCCTGGGAAAACAAGCTCAGCGAGGCTACGTAACCTGCCCATCATCACAGTTTTCTGGAGGCTGAGCTGGAATCTCAAGCCAGGTCTCGGTGACCCATCATCCTGTGTTCTGCGTGCCTTCACATCTCAGGACAGCGAGGCTCCTAGTAAGAGTTAAGGGGAAGACTAAGAACAAGAATGAGTGGAGACGGCATCTCAAAATTGATTCAGTGCCGAGAGCTGGAATCTCAGCTAATTCTATCCTATGATTTATTAGTTGCAAACAAGGGGTTGGGGAGGACAACACAGTTGTATTGGTTTTGTGTTGTGATTTTTTTTTTTTTTTAATCTCTGAGATGTCCCAAAATGTTTACCTTGTAAATTTGTTCAGTGGAGAGGTGGGTAAACACAAGCTTTCGGAATGTGATCAGCATGGCCAGCCTGAACGCCAGGCAGGTTTGCAGGGGTAGGTGTAAGACACTGCACACAGCATGTGGGGGCGGCGAGCCTCCCTGAGCAGGAAGCGCGACCTCAGCATGTAGACCGCAGCCCCCACCAAGGCCAGAGGGAGGACAGGCATGCGCTGGGCTGCCTAGGTGGTCCCTCGGGGTCCCCCCCCGGAGGGCAAGTCCAAACTGTATGCAGCACACCCATTTCAAGCCTCGCTGCCTGCAGTGAAATGCCGTCTCCATGGGTCAGCCTTTCCCATCTCAACAGCCCACGTTCCCGCTTGACTACAGAGCTTTAATCAGGCCTGGCCCCAATCAGACATGCAGTCCTAGCATTTGAAATGCATCCTGGGTGACCACAGGAGAAGGTCAAAGACCCTGGGAGGGAGATGTGGGCTCTGTCTGACAGCTCGATGGGAACCTGGGAGGTGGTGAGCACCCCGTCACTGGCAGCATCTGAGAAGTCATCAGATGGTCATCTGCGCAGCCTAATGTACCTTCAAAGGACACAGACTCCAGAGTGACACTGGTCTGAGTTGGAATTCCGGCTCCACTGTTCATTGGCTTAACTTCCTCCAGCCTCTGTTTACCCATTAGAAATAGGGGTTAATAATGGCTTCAATCATCTCCTGGGGTGGTTGTGAGCAGAAGGTACATGAACAGGGGTAAACACAGAGCCCAGCATTTTGTGAAGTGCTCAGGAAGTAACAACAGCGATGGGGTAAAAGCAGCAGAGACGCTCGGGTGAGGAGGAGGAGGAAGACAGAGCTCGCAGGGAGGCATTTAGTAAGGAGGGATCTCGGTGGGTCCAGCCAGAGCAAATACCACCTTATTAGCTGTTCTCCTCTCTGAAACTCTAAAGAGAAGACCCTCTTACATGGTGATCCTCTTATCCTGCAATAAAACCCACCCAATCCCCCTACCTCCCTTGTGAGTCAGATGCTCCCTAACCACAACGGGTTGGACAGTGGGACGCAATTCTGCCAGTCAGATCGCTGCTTGTCAGCATTTTGCAAACCACTGCCTTATTGGCTGTAAGGGGAATGATATCAAAAAGACCTCATGATGACTTCACAGTTGGGAAAAATACCTGCCCCTAAGTCATACCCTCTGCCCTGGGCTAAGGGTCAAACCCCTCCCTCCTCCCACCCCCAGGAAATTCCTTTTTTCATTTGCTATAAAGTGATTTCTGCTGAAGTGTGTGTTTTTGAAGTGGAAAATTGAAAACACACGATTCATTCCCAAAGAAAACGGTGAGTTCACAGATGAGAAACCACTCGAGCTCTTGGTCCAAAGGGTTACTTGGCAGGTGTGAGGGGGGCCACCACACTTTCTCCCTCTCTCAATCCAGAACCAAGGCTAGACTAAGAGCCAGAGAAATGGGGATCCAAAGCTCACCTTGATTTCTGATCCTGTTAAATGAGATGGCATGGCTCAGGTCGGGCCAAGATGACTTGCCACCACACCCCTGAACTGATCTGATCCCCTCAAACGTTAGGGTTGCCTGGCTGGATCAGAGCCTGCCCCGTGAATCTCACCTCAATGCTGACAGCAGAGTCTGTGTCCTTTGTAGACAAACCTATCCCAAAAGGGAAGAGGAGAGGGAAGAGCATAGGTCATGCATAAACCTGAGAGTGACAAATGACTCTGCTGGGTGAGGAAGGGGACAGCAAGGGGCCAGGGATGTTACTCCAGGGAGGCCCCTCCATGTGGAAGCCAGAACATGAAGGGACAAGCACTGCCCACATTTTTGTTTCCTAGACAATTAACCAATTGGACTGAACATTTTTAGGGGGTTGGGGGAGTCTCACAGGTATATCTGTTCATGCCTGAGGACAACAGCCCTGCTACAAATGTACACGATATCCTGTGTTCCCACAACACAGCCAGACCAATGTCCCATCCAAGTAAAGCTGGTTAATGATGACCATGAGCAGGTGCTCAATACTCCTGATTTTATAAACAATGATTTCCCATCAACCCTGTGCACGCATGCTCAGTCGCTTTAGTCATGTCCAACTCTTTGTGACCCCATGGACTGTAGCCAGTCAGGCTCCTCTGTCCATGCAATTCTCCAGGCAAGAATACTGGAGTGGGTTGCCATGCCCTGCTTCAAGGGATCTTTCCAATCCAGGGATCAAACTTGCATCTCAGGTGGATTCTTTACCACTGAGCCACTGGAGAAGCCCCCACCAATCACATTCCTACCCAAATTTCCTGGTGAACCTGAGTACGGTAGGGCTGCATGGATATCTGAACGTTCTTAATCAGGCTTTGAAGCATCTCAGTGCAGCACCATGGCTCAGGAAGCCCCAGCCCACAACCAGTGACTTGGAGAGGCCACTGTGGGCTGAACTTTTGAGCCTCTGGTCAACCATGTGTATGGTTGTGCTTGTCCAAGGGAGGGAATGTGCCAGTCACCTGAGTAGTCCTGCTCTGCCTTCCTAAGGCTGCTTCTCCAGCATCAGGGTCTGCCCTCTCATGTGTCTTCCTGGTTCCACAGTAAGACAGGGATGGCTTTGCTCCCAGGAGGCCCCGAAATGGGTCAGAACACTACGTTAATCAAATCTCCTCCAAAGCTCTCCTGCACCCAAGGCTGAAAGTTCAGAGCCTGTTCTCTTTCCAACCCAAATTTATGTCCAGTCGCATGGCCCAATATACTCATCAGAGGTTCTGTAATGAGATTTAATAGCAGCATGAAGATACTTCAATAATAAAATGCATAAAGAGCTAATAAAAAATGCATAAAGATTCTTCAATAATAAATGCCAAAATAAGATGCCCCAAATTTGGATGTAAACCTTTCCCATTATCAAACTCCTAGGGAACAATTTAGAGAGTAGAATCCCAAGGAGATTAAAGTCCAAAATCAAAGTATTTAGCCCCTGTGAATTAAAGTCCAAAGGGAGCCCAAGCTGCCCAAGTTTAAATCAAGTTCAAGGCAATGGAGGCCCTTTCTGTTTTCTCACTTAGCTCCGTCTCAGACAAGTGTTCTCGGTGTCTGAGCAGCATGGGGATTCCTTAAGTGGCTAGATCCCGATCTGTCTCCCCAGCTCTTCGGAGAAGTTCAACCCCAAGTCTTTTATGCTCTCTATTTTTAAGAGCCCCCAAAACTAATAGCACATTAAAAACGATCAAACTCTAACCCCAGACCAATACAGTTTAGAAGGTAAGATGATATCAAGTCCTCAGTACAGTTGCCCAGGCAGAATTATGTTCCCAGCACCGGTGCTCAGTTTGCAAAAGCCCATAGCAGAGCGTCATGGTGCTCGTGAGAAGGCCGACAGCCAGAGAGGGTCCGGGTCCAGCATCCGGGTCCCAACCGCGCATGCCTGCAGCCCAGAGTTCATGACCTTTGCCTCCACAGCACAGGGTTAATCCCGGCACTCTTCCAGGAACGCTCCACTCTTCCCTCCAGCTGGGAGGCCGCACATCCTCACAGGTTGCATCTCGGAGTTTTCTCAGTCAGAATTAACCCTTCCCTGCTCTAACCCTCCAAGCCGGGACCAGAACCTGAGAGAGTAACAGTATTGTGTGCTCACCTGAGCCAAGATGGGTCCAAGAGTGTAGACTTTCTGGTTCCACTCACCTCTCTTCCCTCCACTCCTACCCAATCCTAGGGGGTCACAAACAGAGGGCTAGGGGACGGAGAGAGGGAGAGAAACCCTCCACACTCCTCTGTTCCAGATGACAGCAGGCAGGGAGGGCACTGCAGCAGGTCTTACCCAGGGACAGGGCGAGAAGATGCAACTCTAAGTGAAGCTGGATGCCTCGACCACTACATGGCATTGGGCAGTCTAAGCAGGAGTCGAGTCTAAATGCTACTTAAAGTGTCATTGGACTTTTAAAGCTGGAAAACATTTATCAAAGCCATGGATCTCTCTAAGCATAGATCAGGAGTAGTAGAAGAACATCCCTCTTGAATAAATGTCAGGGGACAGTGGGAAACAATGAAAATCACAGTGCTTTGTGATTTCATATCACACGTGGAAAAAAGTGAAAGTTGACTAACAGTTTCACTCAGTCCTGTCAGACTCTTTGGGACCCCATGGGCTGTAGCCCACCAGGGTCCTCTGCTCATGGGGTTCTCTAGCAAGAATACTGGAGTGGGTAGCCATTCCCTCCTCTAGCGGATCTTCCCGACCCAGGGATCAAACCGAGTTTCCTACATTGCAGGCAAATTCTTTACCATCTGAGCCACCAGGGAAGGCCATGTGAAGCTTGCTCAAAATCCAGGTGACAGCCCCCTAGCACTTGATCTGTACCTCCCTACGGATGCTTCTCTAACTCGTAGTGGTTCATTTGTGGGCACGTCTGTTCTCTGGTCAGTAGGCTGGAAGCCTCTTATAGGCAGGTGTCTTCTTTATCTGTCTCTTATAAGTCCTACCAGAGTGCTCAGTAAATATCTGAGGATAAAATAAAGGAAAGGAGATAAAGATAGTAAAGCATCCATGAGATTCTCATGCAGCAAAGATCATTGGCCTTCAATGGAGCCAGAGAAGCATGAAGTTATTATAAAACTGAAGGGGCAGTTTCCCTACTTTTGGAATGCATTAGTGGTCTGTGAATCCTTTCCCAAGATGACCCTTTGGTGCAGACTCACCTCTGGTCCCTAGTCGTTGAGGTCAGATGAGTAGAAATACTACGGGGCCGGTGGAGAGATCTTGGGATGGGGTGTCTAGCAGTCCTGGTGCTAGGCCCAGGGATGCATGCCTGGAACTTATAAGAGGGGATGGTGGTGTCTGCTCTGGGCTGTTATGAAGAATCCGTGGAAAGAGCAGGTCTCCAACGTGAATGCCAGGTGCTGGTACCTGCCCACACTTCAGCTGCCCTTGCAAGGCTGTCACAGGCCAGAGAAGTTAGTCTCTTTCTCTTGCTTCTGGAGACTTCCTTACCAGGTAGAGATCAGACGGCAGGGTAGATGGCCTAGGAGACCCTGCCTTCCCTTTCCTCACAGTCCACACTTTTAAGGAGAGAAAGGTCAATTAATTGAAACAAAAAGGTGGGATTTCAATGCTTCCCCCATCACCCTCCTTTACCCTCTGCCTTCACACTCCTTTCTGTCAAATGGGCTCAGAGTGGGTACTAAGAGGCACACCATTTTCACGTTACTCTGGCCTGTGATTGTGATGAAGTGGCGTCAAAGCCTCTCTTGGTGTTATTTCTCTAATCTGGTGTGTGTGAGTGAGAGAGAGAGAGAGAAAGAGAAGGATGGAGGTGGCAGGGAGTGGGGGCTGAAAGGAGATGGGGAGAGGAAGATGGGCGAGGGAGTTTTTCCATCTCTTTATATTTTTAATCACATAAATAATACACACTCATTGTAACAAGTCAAATAATAGAGATGTTTTTCAGTAAATCATCTCACCTTTCCCTGAAACCCCAGTGTCCTTGACCTTCAGCCCTCACCATCCTCTGCTTCTACCTAACCCCTCAACCAGACTATAGACTCCTATACACATGCACACCACTTCCTCATCTCCCCTCTCTCTGCAGCCCCACTAGTCTCTTGCAGACACATTTGTTCCACACTCCTCTACAGGCAAAGCCGAGCCACATCCCAGTTGCTACTCTGGTCTGGAATCCACTGAACTGTTCAACTTGTCCTTCACTTTGGAGAATCCTGAAATAGCCAGAGTAAAATTCACTTGGCAGCCAACTTTCTCTCATACGACTACAAAGAGTCCCCTCCCCAAAAAGGACACCCCTCCTGTAGGCACGATCAGGAAGCTTGTGGAGCTGGCTGGGGAAAGGTAGGACTTCGAGACTAACAATGAAATGCATCTGAACATTTTCAGGGCTGCGCAAACCGTATGTCTTTATGATTTGTGTCCTGGTCCCAGAGGCATCCCCAGCTCTATTGAACACTGATGGAGTTATTTAGGCTCATAAATAATATTATCAGAGAGGGTCCACTGGGTAAATAGAGTCAGTGTGTAATTGTCGGAGTGCGGTATTGATTGTTCTTCACTGACTAATGAATTATTCTGTTTGAAAGCCCACAGAAATAGCGCACAGCATTTCAAGGTGTTGGGGCCTTTGTAGGATTTTCCTGAAGAATGGCTACTGCCGAGTGATGCTGGCTGCTGTAGCCAGAGAAGAATGCTTCTTCAGCCAGTCTCCAGTTTCAGAATTCATACCCCACCTCCACAAATCTCACACACTGCAGATCTATTAATATCACAAGAAGAAGCCCAAGATGTGGGTGCCTAAGTATGGGCTTCCTGGCATACGATTTTGCATATTGTCTATAAGGTATTTGTTTCATGCTCCAGGCTTCCTCAATGACCTCCCAGTGGCAGACTAAAATCATGCTTTTAATACAAGGCTACTGGAGGGAATTTCAAAAGATAGAGGATGTTGTTAATTTCTGCACCGATGTTCCCATCTTACAAAGTAGAATCTCTAGCTAAACATCTATACCTTGACCCCTTTCTCAACCTGAAAAATTTCCACGCAATTCTTGACCCTTTGCTGATCCTTATTTTCTCGACTATGGAATGTCTTTTCACACATCACCCCACCCTCATTTAGCTGTTGGCTTGTTTGTCTTTTTCTTAATGGTTTTTCTGAATTCTTTGTATTTTGGATGCTAATCCTTTATTGAATCGATTTGTTGCAAATGTACCCTTTCCATCTGTGCTTTGTGTTTTCACTTTCTTTATGCCATTGTTTCGGTGAACACACATTCTTAATTTTAATGTAGTTAAATTTATCAGTCCTTTAATTCATTATTAATGCATTTTGTATTTTGTTTAAGAAATCATCCCTGCCTCAGCGTCTCGAAGATAGCCTCCTTTATTTACTTCTAAAAGCTTTAGAGGTTGGCCTCTCACATTTAAGTCTTTGGTGTATGAGGAAGTTATTTTTATGATTTATGTATCAGCATCCAATTTCACTTGTTTTTAGTAAATACAGGCAGCTATCCCAGCCCCAGTGTTGTCTCTCCTCTCCCCTGGGAGCTGCAAGGCCATTTGTCATACATTAAGTTTACCTATAGGAATGTGTCCATTGCCAGCTCTCTGATTCATTGGTCAATTCTTCTACTCTTGTATTGAATAGCACAATATCTTAAAATCACATGAAAATCTCCTTCTGCTCATGCTGCCCCTCCCCAGTGACACTTTGATCTAATCATCAGACTCACCTGCTCTTTCACCTCTTCCCACATTGCCTCAGTCCTTCCAGCCTCTTCCTCGCCTCCAATCTCTCACCTCTACATTTGCTTGTGGGGGTGGCGGTTTAGTCGCTAAGTCATATCCGACTCTGCCACCCCATGGATGCTACATGCATGCTACACTTCACTCTGTAACCTGCCAGGCTCCTCTGTCCATGGAATTTCCCAGGCAAGAATACTGAAGGTTTTTTTTCAGGTTGCCATTTCCTTCTCCAGGGGATCTTCCAGACCCAGAGATTGAACCCTCGGACCCATGTCTCCTGCATTGCAGGTGGATTCTTTTACTACTAAGTCACCAGTGAAGCCCCTACATTTGTTTACAATTTGTTAAATAGTATCATGTGCTCCCTGCTCCCACCCACCCCCAAAACCTCACTTGGTACCAGACCCCCAATAGATGTCATGAATACCTGTTAAAAAGATTCAAAGAGCAGTCTCAGCTTAGATCTTCAAATCTCAATGGACTCGTCCATCCTGAATAAAAAACAATCACTTGGGCCTTTCAAGATGAATTACATATCTTAACCACAAATTATCTTTTTCTGACCTAAGTAAACACAGTGGAGCTTGTGAGGCTGAAGAAACATTGCTCAGGAGCAGAAACCAACTACTTATCTTCCCCCAAAGAAATCAAAGCCAGGAGCATGGGGCACATGCTGCAAGAGCCAACATCTACTAGGTTGGAGGTGGTCCTGGTTCCATCCTCAATCCCTAGGGCCAGATTGCCAGCCCAGGAGACTCAAGTCCTTTGCCAACCAACAGAGAGAATCCTTGGAAACTCTTGTACTTGCTGCCCCCACACCAGCTTACAAAACCACCTGAGTCTTCCTATTCAGACCTGCATCTTTAGCCCACAAAGAAGACTGCCAGAAAAAGGACTCCCAGCAACTAGGACTGATGTGACTTAGCAGTAGCAGCAGCAGCAGCAGCAACTAGGAACACGGTCGAGTCTTGCAAAAGCCCTAAGGAGAAGGAATCTTCCTGCCACTGGCTTCTGTGAATGGTTCTGCAATACAGGTTCCAACCAGGTGGGGGAAGTAGAGGTTCATACTGATGTAAATGTCCAGGGACAGGAAGTGGGAAGTAGCAATGGGATGTACTTGGTGGTTGAGAGACAACTTGCCATACCTCATCACTCACTCAGCAAATATTTGTAAAGGACCTATTGTGTCCTGGGGCCTCTGCTATGTGTTGGAGACTCAGGGATGAAGCAACGCTGCTCCTATGGGCTTTCCTGCACAGTGCCATGCCCAGGATGGCAGTGGGCACAGTGGCTGTGAAAGAGACTCCTTAACTACAACTCATATGCCTTTTTTTTTCTTTTGAGTTCAATCTCCAAGTTAATTCAGAGCAAAAGACAGTTACTTAAATCCAGATATTTTATTTTAATGTGGGTAATTCCCATAATATCATACATTAAGATGTCTGATTTCAGCTGCCACCCAACAGGAGGCAGGAATGTCGCTTCAGATCTGTTTTATCACTGCATGTGCATATGTTTCTATTTCGTTTATGGCACATGGGAGGCTGTCGCTAAATTGGTCTTGCATTCCAAGTGTGGGAATAGAAGCCTGAAGTGAGATCCTGACCTTACATAAGGTAGGAGCCCTGTGCCCTGAGATCGAGTGTGTGCCCACCTGTGTCCTTGTGTGTGTGTGCATGTGTGCGTGTGTTTAGGGCCTTAAAGGAGGTGGAGGCAGGGAAGAGGAGAAAATTTCTGACCCCACCAAGGACCCCTATAGTTCAGCTCTATCACCAGCAATTAGAAAAGTCCATCTTAAGGTACCCAGGGCCCATTGCATCTCAGAAGACCCCATGGAGGCTAAACCAGAGGCTTTCTACTGAGCCTCATCCATTGGCAGTAAGAAGGTAAATTGCAAGGAGGACACTTTTCAGCTCCCAGCCCTCCTCATCCCGCCCAGTCATCTCAGCCAAATTAGCAGCGCTTCACAGGATTGTTTGTTTGGGGCTGATGCTGCTGCTTCCGCTCTGTTGTTAGCTAAGATAGGCTGGGAGGCTGCCAAGCCGTTAAGGATCGTGGTTAGCCTGTTACTTGAACTGCTTTCTTCTGGAATATTAAAAGTTTTACAGCCTCAAGCAGTGCACTTTGGCTCCTAGTAATTAATACCGATTTTACCATAATATCTTATTTTTATGGACATTATCTTGTTTTTCATGAGCTGCAAAAATATCACTGCAGCTTATGAAATACATTATAATATCTCGCTTTGTGCAATCATATTTGTGTCATTATCTGGCCCCTGGAGCAACTAATTTAGCCCACATGATACAGAGCAATATTTATTCTGACTATGTCACACATATAAGCAGGTCTAGCCTTGGTCACAAATGTGTCCTTCCAAAAGGGCTACCTCCTTTGACTTTGCTTGACCTCTCCAGGCAAGCCTGAGTCCTCCATCCCCCTGACTTTATCTTCACATATTCTCATTATATCTTTTATCACATTGCATTACATTTGTATATTTCTCTCCTCACGTATCATGAGATTCTTGAGGACAGAAGCTACATCTTTTCACCTCTGTGGCTTTGTTCCTATTTCAGAGCCTGATAGGTTGTATTTAGTAAGTATTTATTGAATGACTGATTGACTGAAACTTTGTTTAACATATTAAGTAAATTTATATAGACAAAGAACTTAGCAGAGGACTTTACAGAGAGTCAGCATCCAATATATATTGGTTGTTATTAATATTATTATAATAATTAATGGGAAGTCAAAATCGGTCTCCCTGTAATTTGTACCTATTGGTCCTACTTCTAGCCCTTGGGTTATGAACCAGTGTTGAAAAGCCTAAAACTGCTTCTCTCAGCAGTAACCTAGCTGAGCTCCTGTCCAATTTCTGAGCAGTGACTGCGGTGGGGACACCAGGTCCTGTGGGATGTGGGAGGGTAAGTTGACGACAACTCAAGGAGCCCTTCTGCCTCGGGGAAAATACTCATGTTTGTACAGAATATAAATGTTTACAAGGAATTTTCAGAAATGCTGTTTTATTTTATCCTCTTTAAAAGCCAGGTATATCACTTTATCTGCAAATTTTGCAGATACCTTCTGGTGTCCTGCCCAAGGCCACACACAATACCAAAGGCAGAAGTGGAATTTGAGTCCAGGATTTCTGACTCCACTGCATATACCGCGCCTCCCCACCGCCCCGCAATGTCCTTTGAAGTCGCGCTTCATAGTGGTGGCTTCAAAAGATAAGTGGCCCAGATAGACATAGGTCCCCGAAGTAGATCATCGCGGCCTGATTTGGGCAGAAACGCTGCCCTTGCCACCCCACCAGGTAACTGAAGAAGAGCACTTATCTTCCAGCCCCATCTGCCCCTTCAATTTATGTCTTTGGTCTTGGCTGTGGCCCAAAGTCTCCCTGATGCTGTCGTCTCTTGATACCTTAATCCATTCATGGGGTTGACATGCATAAAAGATGGAGCGTCTCTCCTCCAGCTGTCAGCTGACTGGACCTCTGGGGTGGGTCCACGCCACACTGGTGGCCAGAAGAGATGTTGTCTAGCGCTGGCACCGAGGGAGGGACTTGTGACTGAATTATTTTACAGCCTCAGTTTTGGGGAGAGTAAACCTCACTCTGTGCAGAGAAAGGGCTCTACACCCTCCCACAGACTCGGAGTATCCAAGGCAGGGGTCTTCACAGTGTAGAGGGAAAAGCAGACTGCCCTTTCACCGCTGATAAATCACGTTGCCTTGAGCAAGTGACATTCCCGCTTAGAGACTCAGTGACCTCTTCCATCAGATGGGTGGAGAAAAAAAAAAAGAGCTACTCTAAAAAAGCCATGTCAGTGAGGATGGGGGAAGGGAACCCCTGTACACTGTTGGTGGGAAGGTAAATTGGTGTAGCCACTATGTGAAATAGTAGGGAGGTTCCTCAATAAACTGAAAATAGAAATAGTATATGTAGTGGAATTCCACTCCTAGGTATTTATCCAAAGTAAGAAAAACACTAGTTTGAAAGCATACATGCACCCCCATGTTTAGTGCAGCATTATTTACGATAACCAAGAGATGGAAGCAGCCTAAGTGTCCATCAAGAGATGAATGGTTAAAAAGTATGTGAGATATATATATATATATGATATGTATATATACATGCATATATATGGGGGTGTGTATAATGAAATATTACTCAGCCATAAGAAAGAATGAAAAGAAGGAAAGTTTGCCATTTGCAGTAACATGGATGGACTTGGAGGGTATTAATGAAATAAATCAGAAAGAAAAAGACAGATACTATATATTATCACATATAGGAGGGATCTAAAAATGAAACAAGCTAGTGATTATAACAAAAAATAAGCACACTCACAGATATAGAGAAAAACCCAGTGGTTACCTGTGAGGAGAGGGAGGTGGGGAGGGACAGGATAGGGCTCAGTGAATAAGAGGTGCAAACTGCTGTGTATGAAATAAGTAAGCTACAAGCATATTGTACCGCACAGGGAATAGAGCGGATATTTTATATTAAGCATAAATGAAGCATAATCTTTAAAAATTGTGAATCACCGTGTTGTGCACCTGAAACTTATATGATATTAGAAATCGACTGTATCTCAATAAAGAAATGAAAATTGAAATTAAAAATTTTAGAAGACCAATGAGATGATGTATAAGAAAAGAGCTTTGGAAACTAAGGTCCATAAGAACAGAAGTGATCATTCTGCTAAAGGGGACTTTTACAAGCTTTCCAGTTGTGTCTGTCCTCCTCCCCCAGCTTAGCCTGTTCATGACTTTTACACACCTCTTCCATGTTTTAGTCACAGAACCATGATGACTCAACCCAGGTAAGGTACATCAGAGGGTGACCTGCTCTACAAGATGACTACTTACTGGGGCCAAG
Organism: Bos mutus; assembly: GCF_027580195.1. NCBI lineage: Eukaryota > Metazoa > Chordata > Mammalia > Artiodactyla > Bovidae > Bos > Bos mutus. Next base: position 53,359,282 of record NC_091631.1, read on the forward strand.
GCCATCCTGTACTCGGGCTGCTCTTTGGACTATTATGTGTAGAAATAGTGTGAGTATGAGTCAAAAGGATTTTTCAATTTTTGATATTAGTCATAGAACTGATTAGTATCTCAGTAGTTTTTATGAAACATTTCTTGTAGTCTATCTTGCGGAGAAGGCAATGGCACCCCACTCCAGTACTCTTGCCTGGAAAATCCCATGGACCGAGAAGCCTGCTGGGCTGCAGTCCATGGGGTCGCTAAAAGTCGGACACGACTGAGTGACTTCACTTTCCCTTTTCACTTTCACGCATTGGAGAAGGAAATGGCAACCCACTCCAGTGTTCTTGCCTGGAGAATCCCAGGGATGGCGGAGCCTGGTGGGCTGCCGTCTTATGGGGTCACACAGAGTCAGATACGACCGAAGCGACTTAGCAGCAGCAGCAACAGCAGTCTATCTTGAGAAATTTTATGGGGGGTGGTTTTGTGTGTGTGTCTTACAGTTCGACTTCGTAGACTTTAAAAAACAACAAATTTTAAGATACCATACTTCTGCAACAAACATTTATTTGTCTTTCAGGGCCCCACAGACTGCATGGTTAAATCAATTAAGCAGTTTCCTTAAGTATCACCCTTTTCGAGTCTTTCAAGTTTAGTGATAAAGGGGAAGCACAAGAAAAAATTTCAAGTTTTTTTTTTTTAATTAATATTTATTTATTTAGCTGTGCTAGGTCTTGGCTGCAGCACGTAGTCTTCAGTTTTGGCGTGAGGGATCTAGTTCCCTGACCAGGGCTCGAACCCTGGCCCCCTGCATTGGGAGCACAGAGTCTTAGCCACTCGACCACTAGGAAAGTCTCCTTTTATTGTTTATATTTATTTTATTTATTTGACTGTGTCTGTTTTTCATTGCACTGAGGCATGTGGAATCTTAGTTCCCTGACCAGGTATTGAACCCACATCTCCTGCACTGGAAGGCAGATTCTTAACCACAGGACCACCAGGGAAGTCCCAAGAAAATCTTCAAGTTTTTGTTTTATAAATACTAATGTACTGCATTTGATATATATTGAAAATGAAAAATGTGGAATACAGTTTTTATTTTGTAAATGCTAATGTATTAAACCTCTTGTACGTTGAAAAAGAAAAAAATGCAGAAGGCAGCATCTGACCTCATGATCTGGAAGCCATGCAGAACAGCCCAATGGTCATCTAGCTTTGGATAGCAATTCACTTAAAATGCAGTTTTCCATAAAGTCCTTGCCATTAAAAGTGTTTCAATTTTAAATCTCAGTAGCTTCACGTTTTATATGTCATAGAAACTATCTGAAATCAGCACTGACCTCAAGGAATCATGAAATCTCAGAATAAGAAACCAGAAATCATGAAAACTCAGAATAAGAATTCAAAGATAATTGAATTATCTTTCTAATTCAACCCTTACATAATTACTCTATTTGGTTATGCCACTCTTCATGACACAAACATAATTATAACTTCTCTGAAGGTGGAAAATGCTTCTGGTCCATCTTTGTGTCTCCCATCACAGTAACTTTAAGATAAGAAATGCTAAAAAGTTGTTTTTTGAATGAGTGAATAAGTTGATAAATAGAGAATAAATGAATAAGGAAATGAACTTTCCTTGCATAGCTAATGTGCATTTCAGTTCAACTAGTACATGAGCTTCCTTACTGGTTGGCCATGACTTGAAATCAGTTTACTCACTCAGCAAATGTTTATTCACTCAATCATTCACTGAGTAGATATTTATTGAGTACCTACTATATGCCAAACACGGTTGTAGGCACTCAGAATACATCAGCGGATAAAACAGAAAAAAGCCTACCCTCATGAAACAATTTTCTAATGAAAGGAAAACAAATGGCTGATCCAATTGATTGACTTTTAACAGAATAAGATAGACTGAATATTTCCCTACTGATTTAGTTTTCACAACATTTGGGTACAATATCGTAAAATCAATTTGTTGATACCTACTGTTTCTAGACAATATTCTGGGCATTTTGGGGAAGGACAGATTGATAGCATACATAAAGAAATTAAAATTTATGCAATGTGAATAAATAATACAGGTACCACAAACTTTAGTTCATTTGTTCTAAAACACTACTTACAGATTCTTCCTACCATACCGATGATCTGGGCTGTTAAATGCTTACATTCCCCAAGGACTTTATGGAGTTCATACATCATAGTGTATGCTATGCAGATCTGCATTTGTCTGTCATTTACTTTAGAGAATGGTAGACTGACAGTAACTCTTATCTGTGTGTCTGGCCACAGCTGAAAAGATCTCCCTGGGACTAACTGTTCTTTCCACATCGTGCACACAGTAAAATTATTCTTTGGTTGGGAAAGAAAGCACTGTTTGCAAAGTCAATGATTGCTTACTCCTCAGTTGGGACCCAGGTTGGAGGAGTCTTTGCTCCAGAACAGTGGTGGCTCCCACTGATTCCTCCCTTCCTTAGTATGGACCCTTCTATGGCCAAATGGTGGTTCATCTGATGTGACCCCTCCTCAGTTGCCAGTGGTTCTGTTTCAGGATTGGAGTCAAAATTGAAGTTGGGTCTGTGGTATCAATTGAACTGTCCACTAGCCGCTTTATCTGTGAACTTGTCTGTGGGTCTCCTAACACCATCCTTTCCCCATAGAGATACCCATATGATAGACAACAAAGGTGCTTCTCTTTATTCCCCAAACAATAGCTTGCTGCTGCTGCTGCTGCTGCTGGTGCTACTGCTGCTAAGTCCCTTCAGTCATGTCTGACTCCGTGTGACCCCATAGACGGCAGCCCACCAGGCTCCCGCATCCCTGGGATTCTCCAGGCAAGAACACTGGAGTGGGTTGCCATTTCCTTCTCCAATGCATGAAAGGGAAAAGTGATAGTGAAGTCGCTCAGTCGTGTCCGACCCTCAGCGACCCCATAGACTGCAGCCTTCCAGGCTCCTCCATCCATGGGATTTTCCAGGCAAGAGTACTGGAGTGGGGTGCCATTGCCTTCTCCGAAACAATAGCTTACTTTAATATTAAAAAATCACCTACAAATCAAGTTGATTTGTGTTTTACAAAGTAAGGAGACACATTTTTATGGTTTATTTGATGCTTTGAAATTATATAGGTATACATTTGCAGAATTAATGCAACTTGAATATAATGCATAACAATAATTGATTAACTTATGTCATATATATTATATACATGTGTTTATCATAGAATATATATCTTCCTTTACATAAGGAAGCATTTATTTCATCTGTTAGTTGTCTGCCAACCTTATCTCTCACTGAAGGGTAAGATCTCACAGCACATCCCATGGCTTAGATTCAGACTTTTATTCCTAATAGCACTATATTATGCACACAGTGGGTACTCATTGCATATTTATTGAACAATGAATAAATTTTAAAACTATCAGTTCAGTTCAGTCGCTCAGTCGTGTCCAACTCTTTGCGACCCCATGAACTGCAGCACGCCAGGCTTCCCTGTCCATCACCAACTCCCGGAGCCTACTCAAACTCATGTCTATTGAGTCAATGATGCCATCCAACCATCTCATCCTCTGTCGTCCCCTTCTCCTCCCACCTTCAATCTTTCCCAGCATCAGGGTTTTTTCAAATGAGTTAGTTCTTCGCATCAGGTAGCCAAAGTACTGGAGTTTTACAACTATAAATTATTATAAATACTATTAAAAAAACTGAGGACCAGAGAGGTATCTAAAAGTCTAATCTAAATCTTATTTATAAACAAAAATCATAACATGAAACTGAAGGCCTTAATTTAATCCTTTAATATTTATGACAACTGCACTAATAAAGTAAGGGCTTACCTGGTGGCTCAGTCGGTAAAGAACCTGCCTGCAATGCAGGATATGCAGGAGACCCCAATCTGATTCCTGGGTCAGAAATGTTCCCTGGGGAAGGTAATGGCAACCCACTCCAGTATTCTTGCCTGGAAAATCCCATGGACAGAGGATCCTGGTGGGTTACACCCCATGGGGTTGCAAAGAGTTGGACACAACTTAGCAACTAGAATCATCCCTGATTACTGCCCTCGAGTTGGTCTATCCCTTTTCTGACATCCATACTGCTTAGGGTCTTACATGTTCGCTGCTGCTGCTAAGTCGCTTTAGTCATGTCCGACTCTTTGCGACACTATGGACTGTAACCTGCCAGGTTCCTCTGTCTATGGGGATTCTCCAGGCAAGAATACTAGAGTGGGTTGCCATTCCCTTCTCCAGGGGATCTTCCCAACCCGGTGATCAAACCTGTGTCCCTTACATCTCCTGATTGGCAGGCAGATTCTTTGCCACTACTGATAGCTGGGAAGCCCTCTTACATGTTTATTATGGCACTGATAAATAGTCAAGGCCAGTTTTTCTATCCTCTCATGACTGAGGCTAAAAGGATAAAGAAACTGAGACTACAAGGATAAACTCATTTATTCAAGGTCACACAGCCAGTAAGAAGCAGAGGAGACAGGACCATAGCCCAGGGGGACATCTACTTACCACGTCATGTCTTCTGAAAAGAAGGCATTCGCTAAAATACTTGCTGAATCAACAAAGTATTTATTGTGGATCTATTTCATACTCAGCAACATACAAGGAGCTATGGAGCAGTAGAAATGTAAAACATAGTCACTGCTTTCATGGAGCTTAGCACCTAGCTGGAAAGACTTGTTATCCATGAGCAAGTATTTAAATAATCATGAGAAGGGCCAAAATAAACAGCTAAGACCCTAAGCAGCATGGAGTTCAGAAAAGGGTAGACCAGCACAGGCTTAATAATCAGGGACGATTCCCGTTGAGTTCTAGATGGAGTCAGGAGCACTAATTCTGACATTGGCAGTGGTTCTGCCTTCAGGACTGCTGACTCTAACGATGCCTGGAGAAAGACTGGGCTTCCGCAGAAGCTCAGCAGTAAAGAATCTGCCTGTAGTGTAGAAGCTGTAGGAGATGCAGGTTTGATCCCTGGTTGGGGAAGATCCCCTGGAGGAGGGCATGGCAACCCACTCCAGTATTCTTGCCTGGAGAATCCCATGGACAGAGGAGCCTGGAGGGCTACAGTCCATGAGCTTGCAAAGAGTCAGACATGACTGAAGCAACTGAGCACGCATGCATGGAGAAGGACTATCTTTGGTGCTGAAGCTCTTCATTTCCTTTTCATCCCTGTTTGGCAAAGACAAACAGAGCAGCCACCTGAGGAGCAGGGGCAAAGCCACGCTCTCCTGAGCGACCCCATTTTAGGCACAAAAGCCTTTTTCCTGGGACAGCAGTGGGAGACTGCCTCTATTAACTGAGGCCCCAGGCCTTTAGGGCACCACTGCCAGGAGGAGCCCAGGGAGAAAGGTGTAAGGAGCAGACTCCCTTATCCCCAGAAAGTTGCCCGGACGATTTAATTAGTGTCCCCAGCTTATTACATCTGCCACTGTTTCTCCCCAAGGGACGCAGCCGGGCCTCCCTAGCGCTGACTGTTATCTTTCAAGAGCTCAGAGCGGAGTGCTTTTTCAGTAACCTCATCAAAGGATAAGCTAGGATTCAGATAAGCTTTTCAAGGAGGAAGTCAGGGTTATAATTTTCAGAGACTTCTGAATGTCACCTCCAATTTTCGACTCTTCAGTTCAAATGCCAGTTTGGGGGAGCCGGGCAGCCTCAGATATTGAAATGGCAACCTCTGACCTCAGCCCTTCTACATTCCTGGTCATCTTAGAGCCCGGCGGATCCAAGAGTTGAAAGTGCTAGAGATGTCTGACTTTATAATAATTCTGCTTCTCAGAAGTGCAAATTACACAGGAATTGGTGCTAAACTCTCCATTAACTACAGAGTCCAAGGAACCTTTAGTTTCCCAAATTACCTGTCAGTTTCTCTGTGACGCCATATAATTCTGTCGTTTAAGGGGGGAAAAATGGTTGTAATTTGAAATTTCAGTGAAATTTCTAATTGAATCTGCATTTAACTTTGAAGACTTGATGTTCCTCCATTTCAGCAATGGGTTGAGTCACATTGGAAATTTCAGTTTCACCTTCCCCTGAATTCCACAGCTCCTTTCTTCCTCTCTCAATTGGGAGCACTTATTATGGTAGCACCAGCTGCTCATACAATCTTCATCCTGAAACAAGACCTTCAGAGATTCAATCCACCTGCTGCTGCCTCAGTAATGGGGGGAAAGGGGTGAGTAAGAAGGGAGAACTAAGCTCAGATTATGTTTAAAAAATAATTTATTCCCCTTTTAAAAAATTGTGAATGATAATACATCATAATTATTCTTGGTAATAAATTCAAGTGACTGAGAGTCTTAATAGTGATAGAGATATAGGATGTTTTGGTTTTGTGGTTTTTCAAGCTTTCTCCCTGAGGAAACTCTGGAGTGTACAGAGAGATGGAGCAGGGAAAGGGGAGTGTCTTATTTTCTACCCTCGTTTGAACCAGAAGAATTCTATTTTTTATTGAGGTATAGTTGATGAAAAATATTATGTTATTTTCAGATGTACAGCATAGCCATTCAGTATTTTTTCAGATTGTACTCCATTAAAAGTTATTACAAGATAATGGCTATGATTCCTTGTGCTAAATAGTATATCTTTGTTGCTTATCTATTTTATACTTTGGGTTTATATCTGTTAATCTCCCGCTTCCGGTTTGTCACTTCCCCCTTCTCTCTTCCCTTTGATAACCACAATTTTGTTTCCTGTATCTCTCTACTTCTGTTCTGTATATACTTTTATTTGCATTATTTTTCAGATGCCACATATAAATGATATCTTACAGTATTTGTCTTTCTCTTTCTGATTTATTTCACCATGTGTAATATTCTCTAGGTTCATTCATATTGCTGAAAATAGCATTCTTTTTTATGGCTAAGTGATACTCCATTGTATATACCATATCTTCCTCTAATCTAATCACATTTAATCACATCTTGTCCATCTAATCCCATCTATTGACAAGCACTTGGTTTGCTTGGCTACTGTAAATAGTGCTGCTACAAACATTGGGGTGCGTGTATCTTTCAGAATTAGTGTTTTTACTTTTTCCAGATATATATCCATGAGTAGAAATACTGGGTCACATGGAACTCAGTACAGCTAATTAATATAATTAAAAGTGAAGTTTTTCTGGTTGAAATTGTCTGTTTGATTTTTGCTCAAGAGTTCACTTAAAGCAAGAGTTCCCTAGCTTGGAAAGGTGGACAGAGTTTGAAGTCTATTGAATATACATTATATTATAACTTGGGAAACTGAGACCAGAGAGAGAACTTTAAGTCTCTATCTGATGCCGATGCTATCTGCTCATTTATCCCACAAATATTTGGGGGGAGCCACTTGTGCTAGGCGTGTTCTAGGCACTGGAGTACAGCAGTGAACTAACCCATCTTTATCCTCAGAGAGCTTACATTTTAACGGGAGGTGACAGACAATGAACCAGATGTCAATATACACTCGGTCGTGTTTGTCTGTGCTCGGTTGCTAAGTTGTGTCCAATTCTTCGTGACCCCAGGGACTGTAGCCCACAAGGCTCTGTCCATGGGACTCTCCAGGCAAGAATACTGGAGTGGGTTGCCATTTCCTCCTCCAGGGGATCTTCCCAACGCAGGGATCAAATCTGCATCTCCTCTGTCTCCTGCATTGGCAGGCAGATTCTTTACCACTCAGCCACCTGCGAAGCCCAAATATACACTCTGTCAGGTAGTGCTGAATGTTATACAAAATGAAAATATGGTAAGAAGAGGAAAAATATGTGGGGCAAAAAATAAAAATTAAAAGTAAATAAATATGTGCTTCAGATGGGATGTGCTATTTTATATGGGATGCTCAGAGAAGACCTTTGTGTAAGGTAGCATAAAAAGACCTGAAGGAAGTGAGGAAGTGGGTGATGCAGATAACTAGAAAAGGAGCATTCCAGGAGGGAAACACCAGCAGAAAAGGCTCCTGCCTGGAATATTCTAGGAACAACCAGAGCTGTGGCTGAAGAGTAGTGAGCAAGGGGGAGGCCTGAGAAAGGGCTCTCAGACATCAGAGGGGCCTGATCATTTGGGACACTGTAGACCATTGCTGGGAAAGATTGAAGACAAAAGGAGAAGATGGCAGTGGAGGATGAGATGGTTAAATAGCGTCTCTTACTTAATGGACATGAACTTGAGCAAACTCTGGGAGATAGTGGACAATAGGGAAGCCTGGTGTGCTGCAGTCCATGGGGTGGCAAAGAGTCAGACATGACTGAATGACTCAACAACAACCAATAGACCATAGCAAGCCATTTGAACTTTATTTTGAGTGAGCTGGGAGCCTTTGGAGGGTTTTAAGCAAAGAAGTGACATGATCTGACTCAGTTTTTCTGAAGGATCACTTTGGCTGCTAATTGAAGAATTGACTACAGTTGGGCAGGGATGGAAATAGGGTCCAAGTGAAGAGGCTTTTGTAGTAACCCAGGCAAAAGATCCGGAGAAGGCAATGGCACCCCACTCCAGTACTCTTGCCTGGAAAATCCCATGGACGGAGGAGCCTGGAAGGCTGCAGTCCGTGGGGTCACTGAGGGTCGGACACGACTAAGTGACTTCACTTTCACTTTTCCCTTTCGTGCATTGGAGAAGGAAATGGCAACCCACTCCAGTGTTCTTGCCTAGAGAATCCCAGGGACAGGGAAGCCTGGTGGGCTGCCGTCTATGGGGTCGCACAGAGTTGGACACGACTGAAGCGACTTAGCAGCAGCAGCAGCAGCAGGCAAAAGATTGCGGCAGCTTGGACAGGGTGGTAGCAGTTAAGTCATTAAGCCCTGGATATATTCTAAAGGTTGAAGCAAAATGACTTGCTGTTGACTTGAATTTGGGGTGGGAAAGCAAAAGAAGAGTCAGAGATTATGCCAAAATTTTATGGCCTGGGTAATTGGAAGGCTGGAAGCATCATTTTCTGAAATAAGGAAGATTAAGGGAGGAGCTGACTTAGTAGCAAAATAAGGGTTTGCTTTGGATGTGCTGTGCTGTGCTAAGTCGTTTCAGTCACGTCCAACTCTTTGCAACCCCAGGGACTGTAGCCCACCAGGCATCTCTGTCCATGGGATTCTCCAGGCAAGAATATTGGAGTGGGTTACCATGCCCTCCTCCAGGGGATCTTCCCAACCCAGGGATCGAACCTGTGACTCTTACATCTCCTGCATTGGCAGACAGTTTCTTTACTGCTAGCACCACCTGGAAGGCCCCTGCTTTGGATATTCAAAAGTTAATATGCCATGAGACAGCTACCAGCCTTCAAATAAGAACAAAAAAATTTAACGAGCACCAAAAATTTTATATATATATTCCCTTCCACCTTTCAGGAGAAACACAAAAAGTAAAATAGAGTCAATTTGCAGGTAACTTGTCTGCAAGTAGTAGCTCATCCACAAGCTGATTTGAATTCGGCATACTAATTTTCCTTTTATTGAGTAACATATGTAGAGGAATGCAAGATCATTTTAGCAACATTCTATGAAGAAAAGAGGCCTGCTGAATGAAACTTGACCATCACAAAGTCTGTCTAAAGCATACAGGAAACTTGCTTATCAAAGTTGCACATAGCTCTCAGCTGGGAGGGATAGCTAATAACTCTGATCACAAAATCTAGATTCAGAAGGCAGACTAACAGGGTAGGATAGAATACACAAGATGAAATTTATCAGAACGACACTTAAGATCCCACCCTTAGATCCAAAGCTATCTGTGCAATGGGAGAAGCCTTAGTCTATCCCACCGTTAGATCCAAAACTATTTGAGCAATGGGAGAAGCCTTAGTCAGTCAGCTCAGTCACTCAGTCATGTCCGACTCTTTTCGACCCCATGAATTGCAGCACACAAGGCCTCCCTGTACATCACCAACTTCCGGAGTTTACTCAAACTCATCTCCATTGAGTCGGTGATGCCATCCAACCATCTCATCCTCTGTCATCCCCTTCTCCTCCTGCCTTCAATCTCTGCCAGCATCAGGGTCTTTTCAAATGAGTCATCTCTTCCCATCAGGTGGCCAAAGTATTGGAGTTTCAGCTTCAACATCAGTCCTTCCAATGAACACTCAGGACTGATTTCCTTTAGAATGGTCTGGTTGGATCTCCTTGCAGTCCAAGGGACTCTCAAGACTCTTCTCCAACACCACAGTTCAAAAGCATCAATTCTTCGGCGCTCAGCTTTCCTCACAGTCCAACTCTCACATCCATACATGACTACTGGAAAAACCATAGCCTTAACTAGACAGACCTTTGTTGTCAAAGTAATGTCTCTGCTTTTTAACATGCTGTCTAGGTGGGTCATAACTTTCTTTCCAAGGAGTAAGTGTCTTTTAATTTCATGGCTGCAATCACTGCACTGATTTTGGAGCCCCCCAAAATAAAGTCAGCCACTGTTTCCACTGTTTCCCCATCTATTTGCCATGGAGTGACGGGACCAGATGCCATGATCTTAGTTTTCTGAATGTTGAGCTTTAAGCCAACTTTTTCACTCTCCTCTTTCACTTTCATCAAGAGGCTCTTTAGTTTTTCACTTTCTGCCATAAGGGTGGTGTCATCTGCATATCTGAGGTTATTGATATTTCTCCCGGCAATCTTGATTCCAGCTTGTGCTTCTTCCAGCCCAGTGTTTCTCATGATGTACTCTGCATAGAAGTTAAATAAGCATGGTGACAATATACAGCCTTGACATACTCCTTTTCCTATTTGGAAACAGTCTGTTGTTCCATGTCCAGTTCTAACTCTTGCTTCCTGACCTGCATACAAAGTTCTCAAGAGGCAGATCAGGTGGTCTGGTATTCCCATCTCTTTCAGAATTTTCCAGTTTATTGTGATCCACACAGTCAAAGGCTTTGGCATAGTCAATAAAACAGAAATAGATGTTTTTTTGGAACTTTTTTGCTTTTTCAATGATCCAGCAGATGTTGGCAATTTGATCTCTGGTTCCTCTGCCTTTTCTAAAACCAGCTTGAACATCTGGAAGTTCAAGGTTCATGTATTGCTGAAGCCTGGCTTGGAGAATTTTGAGCATTACTTTACTAGCATGTGAGATGAGTGCAATTGTGTGGTAGTTTGAGCATTCTTTGGCATTGGCTTTCTTTGGGACTGGAATGAAAACTGACCTTTTCCAGTCCTGTGGCCACTGCTGAGTTTTCCAAATTGGCTGACATATTGAGTGCAGCACTTTTACAGCATCATCTTTCAGGATTTGAAATAGCTCAACTGGAATTCCATCACCTCCACTAGCTTCTTTGTTCGTAGTAATGCTTTCTAAGGCCCACTTGACTTCACATTCCAGTATGTCTGGATCTAGGTGAGTGATTACACCACCATGATTATCTTGGTCATGAAGCTCTTTTTTGTACAGTTCTTCTGTGTATTCTTGCCACCTCTTCTTAATATCTTCTGCTTCTGTTAGGTCCATACCATTTCTGTCTTTTATCGAGCCCATCTTTGCATGAAATGTTCCCTTGGTATCTCTAATTTTCTTGAAGAGATCTCTAGTCTTTCCCATTCTATTGCTTTTCTCTATTTTGCATTGATTGTTGAGGAAGGCTTTCTTATCTCTCCTTGCTATTCTCTGGAACTCCACATTCAAATGGGTATATCTTTCCTTTTCTCCTTTGTTTGCTTCTCTTGTTTTCACAGCTATTTATAAGGCCTCCTCAGACAGCCATTTTGCTTTTTTGCATTTCTTTTTCTTGGAGATGGTCTTGATCCCTGTCTCCTGTACAATGTCATGAACCTCCATCCATAGATCATCAGGCATTCTGTTTATCAGATCTAGTCCCTTAAATATATTTCTCACTTCCACTGTATAATCATAAGAGATTTGATTTAGGTCATACCTTAATGGTCTAGTGGTTTTCCCCACTTTATTCAGTTTAAGTCTGAATTTGGCAATAAGGAGTTCATGATCTGAGCCACAGTCATCTCCCAGTCTTGTTTTTGCTGACTGTATAGAGCTTCTCCATCTTTGGCTGCAAAGAATATAATCAATCTGATTTTGGTGTCGGCCATTTGATGATGTCCATGTGTAGAGTCTTCTCTTGTGTTGTTGGAAGAGGGTGTTTGCTATGACCAGTGCATTCTCTTGGCAGAACTCTATTAGTCTTTGCCCTGCTTCATTCTGTACTCCAAGGCCAAATTTGCCTGTTATTCCAGATGCTTCTTGACTTCCTACTTTTGCATTCCACTCTCCTATAATGAGAAGCCTTAGTTTTCCAGAAATTCATGTAAAACAAAGTCATGGGGGATTAGTTGATGGTAAGCTCATTATGTAATAGTATGGTACATGAATTTCAACAAAACCAATGTAACATTAATAGAAATGTAGTATCCTGAGTAATGGAGTTGATAATCTCAGCCTACTATGCACTGAACTGTCCACACACATAGGGCTAATTGTGCTCCGTTCCAATGCCATGGGCTTCCCTGGTGGCTCAGATGGTAAAGAATCTGCCTGCAATGTAGGAAACCTGGGTTTGAACCCTGAGTAAGAAAGATCCCACGGAGAAGGGAATGACTACCCGCTCCAGTATTCTTGCCTGGAGAATTCCATGGACAGAGGAGACCACTACAGTCCATGTGGTCGCAAAAGAGTTGGACATGACTGAGCAATGAAACACACACACATCCAGTGCCTTTGTTGAGATAATAGCAAGCAGCCACGGAACAATGGTCAGAATACAATGGGCTGGAAACTCTCATGGCTTTCAGAACCTATCTATAGTGATTGCTTTGGGGAGATAAGCACTGAGAGAACTGACTTTATATCTCTCAAGTTAATGATCTGCTCTTAGTTATTCCTCACTTTTGATTACTTCAAGCCGAGGGTGTGGGCTGATGCTTGTCCTCAGACCGAAGAGTAGGTCTACATTTTACCCATTCTGAATACCACATAGCCAGCTTGTCTTAATCAAAATACATTGGATCCCATGGACATTTAAACAGTTCTTTTGTAAAAGGTTTAAGTGATCGTCCCCAAAGAAGAAAGGGAAAAAGTAGAGAGGAAAGGGGAAATAGAGCATGGTTTAAGCTTACTTGTCTCTAATACCACATAAAGGGGTGGGGACCTAGGTCTTCAGAAGGCATCCCACATAAGTGCTCTAACTTTCCTACATTCGCCTCTCTGCTCATCTTCTTTCTCATAGTCCTTGCCCTCTAATTCCTCCCTGAACTGGTATTTCTGTCTCATGTGCCTATTCTGGAGACTAAATTGAAAAAGGGCCAGTCTCCAGTTCATTGACTTTTACATTCTGCAGCCTTAGATATTCTCCTCTGCTCAGGTTCTTACTGGCTCCACAATGGGCGAGAAAGATAAACTCTATGCTGCAAATATGGTGGAAGAAGGCTTGGAGAAGATTCTCAAATTAAGTTTGTCACAATGACAGTTCCCTTCCAAAGACCACCCATCAACCCTCAAAAGCATATGGCTCTTATTGACATAAATTTGACCTTATTTGTTGCAGAGATAGCTGGCTTCTGTCCCGGAGATTTGATACTGGCAAACAGTTTTGCCAATTAGGAGTTATAATTTCTTAGCCTCACTTGAAACTAGGAAGGACCATATGACAAAAATTCTTACCACTGGAATGCAAACAGAAGTGATAGCCACACCTTTAAGTCTTGGAGCTTAAGAAGCGAATGTACATCCTCCAATCTCTTTTTTCTAATTCACCAGCCAAATGCAGAGGGTTTCAAAGTCCCTAGGCATGAACAGAAACTTACTAAAGGACTTTGAACTCTAAATACCATCAGCAATGGGTTCCAGAATTAAGTTGTTAAGTGAATAAGAAAACAAATTTCTATTGTGCTAAGCCAGATTTGGGGGACTTATTTGTTACAGCAGCAAGAGTTACCCTAACTAATATATTATTTACTTGGAAAAATAACTCTGGAACAAAATGCCAATTTATTATCACTCTAATCTCTGGTGGTGGAAGACAGAGGAAGAGGGTGCTCATCCTAACTCATAAGTCATGAGGAACAGTTGAAGAAAGCTGAAACTCAGAAGCCTTGTGTGTGTGTGTGTTTGGGGAGATGGTGGTGGTTATTAATTGATAGGGAAGGATTAATCAGTTGTTGAAAGTTACAGAAACCCCAATTAACTTCAATGAATGGAATATCTTCCCCAAATGGCACCATATACATGATCCATGAAAACAGGCACCATATGTACCTGGTTTACTACTTTGCTCTCAGAGAAATCATAATAGCTGGCCCCAAAATGGATACCATATAATGCTCAAAATTCTCCAAGCCAGGCTTCAGCAATACATGAACCATGAACTTCCAGATGTTCAAGCTGGTTTTAGAAAAGGCAGAGGAACCAGAGATCAAATTGCCAACATCTGCTGGATCATCGAAACAGCAAGAGAGTTTCAGAAAAATATCTATTTCTGTTTTATTGACTATGCCAAAGCCTTTGACTGTGTGGATCACAATAAACTGGAAAATTCTGAAAGAGATGGGAATACCAGCCCACCTGACCTGCCTTTTGAGAAACCTATATGCAGGTCAGGAAGCAAGAGTTAGAACTGGACATGGAACAACAGACTGTTTCCAAATAGGAAAAGGAGTATGTCAAGGCTGTATATTGTCACCTTGCTTATTTAACTTATATGCAAAGTACATCATGAGAAACGCTGGGCTGGAAGAAGCACAAGCTGGAATCAAGATTGTTGGGAGAAATATCAATAACCTCAGATATGCAGGTGACACCACCCTTATGGCAGAAAGTGAAGAGGAACTCAAAAGCCTCTTGATGAAAGTGAAAGAGGAGAGTGAAAAAGTTGGCTTAAAGCTCAACATTTAGAAAATGAAGATCATGGCATCTTGTCCCATCACTTCATGGCAAATAGATGTGGAAACAGTGTCAGACTTTATTTTTGGGAGGCTCCAAAATCACTGCAGATGGTGATTGCAGCCATGAAATTAAAAGACACTTACCTCCTTGGAAGGAAAGTTATGACTAACCTAGATAGCATATTCAAAAGCAGAGACATTATTTTGCCAACAAAGGTCCATCTAGTCAAGGCTATGGTTTTTCCAGTAGTCATGTATGGATGTGAGAATTGGACTGTGAAGAAAGCTGAGCGCCGAAGAATTGATGCTTTTGAACTGTGGTGTTGGAGAAGAGTCTTGAGAGTCCCTTGGACTGCAAGGAGATGCAACCAGACCATTCTAAAGGAGATCAGTCCTGGGTGTTCACTGGAAGGACTGATGCTAAAGCTGGAACTCTAATACTTTGGCCACCTGATGCGAAGAGTTGACTCATTGGAAAAGACTCTGATGCTGGGAGGGATTGGGGACAGGAAGAGAAGGGGATGACAGAGGATGAGATGGCTGGATGGTATCACCGACTTGATGGACATGAGTCTGAGTAAACTCTGGGAGTTGGTGATGGACAGGGAGGCCTGGCATGCTGCAATTCATGGGGTCGCAAAGAGTCAGACACGACTGAGCGACTGATCTGATCTGAATATTAGTTAAATAAAATTCTAAAAATAATGTTTAAAAATCCATGCATTTGCCAACAACAAAACGGTGTGGCTGAGAGTGATTTTCCCATTAATGAAAGTTCCATACCAAGTCTCAATGACTGGTGGAAGGCTGGGTTAGACAATCTCTCAGCAGATGCTTCCCAATTTTTAATATCCTCCATCTCAATACCTTTCAAAGCACTCCACCATCCATTTTATCTTTTGATCCTCATAGCAAATCTGGGAAATTATCATCTCATTTTTATAAGTTTAAAAATGGAAAGGTTAATGACTGATCCAAGGTCACCCTGCTCTTTAGTGATGAAGCTGGAGTTAAAACTTCAGTCACTTCATCCCTGGAACAGAGTTGTCAGATGCTTCCTGATTCTGAAAATAAAGAAATAAAGAAAAACAGCACTCTTTATTGAGTGCTCACAGTGCTAAGTATCTTACACACACTTTCTCTCAATAATCATAACCACTTTGTGAAAAGCACACTATGATTAATCTGTTTTATATGGAGCATCTGAAGCCTAAAGAATAAGTAAGCTTACACAACTCAAAGATTGTAGACCTTAGGTTGGAGCCCATTTGCCTCACACAGGCCCATACTCTTAAGTTCCACAACTACCACCCTCTTAGCAAGTACAGAAAAAACAAAACGGGTCAAGGAGTTCATGGAAGACTTCACTGGGGAGGTAGGACTCAAACTGGTCACTAGAGTTTTAGCCTATCCAGGGATTGGCCATAAAATACTTCTCAGAAGCCAGAGTTCACATATATTTCTTGTGCCTTTGACATTCCTGATGATCTCCAAGGGACCTAGAATGAGGACAAGGTTGGAGGAGAATGGGAAATCCATCTACTTATATCTTTCTAGAGTTTTTAGATGGTGTGTTGTTTTTCAGTCACTAAGTCATGTTCATCTCTTTACAGCCCTACGGACCACAGCATGCCAAGCTCCCCTGTCCTCCTCTATCTCCTAGAGTTTGCTCAGATTTGTGTCCATTGAGTCAGTGATGCTATCTAACCATCTTATCCTCTGCTACTCCCTTCTCCTTTTGCCTTCAATCCTTCCATCTCCTTTTGCCTCCTTTTCTAGCATCAGGGTCTTTCCCAATAGTTGACCCTTTGCATCAAATGGCAAAGTACTGGAACTTCAGCTTCAGCATCAGTCCTTCCAATGAGTATTCTGGGTTAATTTTCTTTAGGATTGACTGGCTTGGTTCCCATGGGGAAAAGAACTCCCTGAGTGAAAAGAAATCACAATTGGGTTTAGAACTTGAGAGTTTAAAAAGTCTTAGCAGAGAACCCAGAGTTGCATATAGTGGTTTTTGGGGGGAAGCTTTTCTGACCTTTGAAGACTGCTGAGTAGACCCTTCAGTTCAGTTCAGTTCAGTTCAGTCGCTCAGTCATGTCTGACTCTTTGTGACCCCATGGACTGTAACATGCCAGGCCTCCTTGTCCATCATCAACTCCCAGAGTCTACTCAAATTCATGTTCATTGAATCAGTGATGCCATCCAACCATCTCATCCTCTGTTGTCCCCCTCCTCCTGCCTTCAATCTTTCACAACATCAGGGTCTTTTCAAATGAGTCAGTTCTTTGCATCAGGTGGCCAAACTATTGGAATTTCAGCTTCAACATCAGTCCTTCCAATTAACACTCAGGACTGATCTCCTTTAGGATGCACTGGTTGGATCTCCTTGCAGTCCAAGGGACTCTCAAGAGTCTTCTCAAACACCACAATTCAAAAACATCAATTCTTCGGCGCTCAGCTTTCTTTATAGTCCAATTCTCACACCCATACATGACCACAGGAAAAACCATAGCCACCTAGAGCCAGACATCCTGGAATGTGAAGTCAAGTGGGCCTTAGGTAGCATCACTACGAACAAAGCTATGTAGGTGATGGAATTCTAGTTGAGCTATTTAAAATCCTGAAAGATGATGCTGTGAAAGTGCTGCACTCAATATGCCAGCAAATTTGGAAAACTCAGCAGTGGCCACAGGACTGGAAAAGGTCAGTTTTCATTCCAATCCCAAAGAAAGCCAATGCCAAAGAATGCTCAAACTACCACACGATTGCACTCATCTCACACACTAGTAATGCTCAAAATTCTCCAAGCCAGGCTTCAGCAATACATGAACCATGAACTTCCTGATGTTCAAGCGGTTTTAGAAAAGGCAGAGGAACCAGAGATCAAATTGCCAACATCTGCTGGATCATCGAAACAGCAAGAGAGTTCCAGAAAAACATCTATTTCTGCTTTATTGACTATGCCAAAGCCTTTGACTGTGTGGATCACAATAAACTGTGGAAAATTCTGAAAGAGATGGGAATACCAGACCACCTGACCTGTCTCTTGAGAAACCTATATGCAGATCAGGAAGCAAGAGTTAGAACTGGACATGGAACAACAGACTGGTTCCAAATAGGAAAAGGAGTACGTCAAGGCTGTATATTGTCACCCTGCTTATTTAACTTATCTGCAGAGTACATCATGAGAAATGCTGGGCTGGAAGAAGCAGAAGCTGGAATCAAGATTGCTGGGAGAAATATCAATAACCTCAGATATGCAGATGACACCACCCTTATGGCAGAAAGTGAAGAGGAACTAAAACACTTCTTGATGAAAGTGAAAGTGGAGAGTGAAAAAGTTGGCTTAAAGCTCAACATTCAGAAAACTAAGATCATGGCATCTGGTCCCATCACTTCATGGGAAACAGATGGGGGAAAAGTGGAAACAGTGGCAGACTTTATTATTTGGGGCTCCAAAATCACTGTAGACAGTGATTGCAGCCATGAAATTCAACGACACCTACTCCTTGGAAGGAAAGTTATGACCAACTGAGATAGCATATTGAAAAGCAGAGACATTACTTTGCCAATGAAGGTCCATCTAGTCAAGGCTATGGTTTTTCCAGTGGTCATGTATGGATGTGAGAGTTGGACTGTGAAGAAAGCTGAGGGTCAAAGAATTGATGCTTTTGAACTGTGGTGTTGGAGAAGAGTCTTGAGAGTCCCTTGGACTGCAAGGAGATCCAACCAGTCCATCCTAAAGGAGATCAGTCCTGGGTGTTCTTTGGAAGGACTGATGCTAAAGCTGAAACTCTAATACTTTGGCCACCTCATGCAAAGAGTTGACTCATTAGAAAAGACTCTGATGCTGGGAGGGACTGGGGACAGGAGGAGAAGGGGAAGACAGAGGATGAGATGGCTGGATGGTATCACCGACTCGATGGACATGAGTTTGAGTGAACTCCGGGAGTTGGTGATAGACAGGGAGGCCTGCCATGCTGTTAATTCATGGGGTCACAAAAGTTGGACACAAGTGAGCGACTGAACTCAACTGAACTGACTAGATGGACATTTGTTGGCAAAGTAATGTCTCTGCTTCTTAATATGCTGTCTAGTTTGGTCATAACTTTCCTTCCAAAGAGTAAGCATCTTTTAATATCATGGCGGCAGTCACCATCTACAGCAATTTTGGAGCCCCCCAAAATAAAGTCTCTCACTGTTTCTACTGTTTCCCCATCTGTTTGCCATGAAGTGATGGGATTGGATCCATGATCTTAATTTTCTGAATGTTGAGTTTTAAGCCAACTTTTTCACTCTCCTCTAGACCCTTAAGTTGGCAGAAATAGACTAGCTATGTAGACAGAAGGACTTTGAGAAGTTTCCAGTACAGTTTGCATTGCCTGCTCCACATGGCCATGCCACCATTGTCTCTAACCCCCAGTGCTCTTTCTCCTGTATAACTCTTACTTTCACTGCAACCCTGTCCACTTTTTCCCCAAGCAAATATTGAATCTCGCATCAGATCCTTCCATGGAAACTTCAAACTTGGACATTTATCAAAAAAGGAAAATAATTACACTGCATAGGGAGGACCCAACTTCAATGGCAACCCCTACCCTTGCTCTCTGACTCCCTAGACCAGCCCGCCACTGCGGTAACTTATTTTCTTCTTGGTCAGATTCAGGACTCCTCTCCCAACACTGCGTCCCATCCATTTTGGTAAAGCGACACTAAGTATATTGTAAGTAATAGCCCGCCTGCAGCAATGTCACTAACGGGTCTGTCTGTGCCTGGTTATGAATGGGCCCGTCCTCAGCAGCAGTCACACTGTTCAGGGCTGCTCAGCCCATCTTGCAAGGTCAGACCTCACTGGTTTTTGGACGGTGGGGAAATCTAGGAAAGCCTAGCATGTGACTGAATGGACTATCCCGTGGATGACTATCTCTCCTGGAAAGAGGTACCTTTTTCTTCTCTGGGTCCAAGGTCACCAGTGCCTTCAGAAACCAAGTATTTAAAAAAGATACTTGGATGCAAGACTCAGGATAAACCCCAGTGGCTACCTCCTGGCCTCAGATAGTATATACAAGAGAAATGCATACAGGGTGTCTTTACCCACCAACTCCTCTGACTACAGCTTTATTCTTCATGTGCCTCCAGCCTAGCAAAGCATCAGACACAGAGGCAACAGTCAGAGAGCATTTGTTAAACATAGTTTCATTCACTGAGGGCAAGGGCTATGCTAAGTGCCTTACAGATTTTCTCTGGCTAAGGTTCCTAGTAAACCTGTGCAGGAGATGATGTGATTCGACTTTTAAGACTTGCAGAAGCTAGGAGTCCAGCAGTTTCCCATCCTGAAGTACTATAATTGCTGAGAGGTAGAGCCGGCACTAGGTACTGAGTCCAAAACTTAGTTCTCTTAAGCACTCCATCACGCTCCTTCTGTTACAGAAGGGAAAACAATTGCTGTGACTGTCAGATGCATTCTCACACCTAATATATATATATATATTTTTAATACATTTCTTTTTTTTTTTATTTTAGTTGGAGGCTGATTACTTTACAATATTGTAGTGGTTTTTGCCATACATTGATATGAATCAGCCATGGGTTTACATGTGTTCCCCATCCTGAACCCCCCTCCCACCTTCCTCCCCATCCCATCCCCCTGGGTCATCCCAGTGCACCAGCCCTGAAGACCCTGTCTCATGCATGGAACCTGGACTGGTAATCTGTTTCATATATAATATACGTGTTTCAATGCTATTCTCTCAGATCTTCCCACCCTCACCTTCTCCCACAGAGTCCAGAAGACTGTTGTATGCATCTGTGTCTCTTTTGCTGTCTCGCATATAGGGTTATCGTTACCATCTTTCTAAATTCCATATATATGTGTTAGTATACTGTATTGGTGTTTTTCTTTCTGGCTTACTTCAGTCTGTATAATAGGCTTCAGTTTCATCCACCTCATTAGAACTGATTCAAATGTATTCTTTGTAATGGCTGAGTAATACTCCATTGTGTATATGTACCACAGCTTTCCTATCCATTCGTTTGCTGATGGACATCTAGGTTGTTTCCATGTCCTGGCTATTATAAACAGTGCTGTGATGAACATTGGGGTACACGTGTCTCTTTCAATTCTGGTTTCCTCAGCCACATCTGATCTTAAAAGTCTGATCCAAGGGATCCATACATAAGTGTGTGTATGATGTGTATGTGCAAATATACACATCTAAATTTGTACTAGATAAAAGGGAAATGATTCTGAAATAAAGGTTTGGGGGATGAAGTACCCATTGCCCTCCCCAGCTTTGCTCTAGTCCTCCTGCCCTCTGTCCCTGTAGCAAAAGGTCCACATGACTTATGGATCCCTCAGTCCTTGAGTCTGTCTCTCACTTTTTCCCACCCTCACCCTTGCTTTTGTTCCCTCCTTCATTCTAAGCTATTCATTTTAGGACACTTTAGCTTGGCTTATTTCAATACCAACTTTTTCCTAATAGATCTGACAGTTGAACTGCACTTCCCCAGTTTCTGACCCTTGGTAGTCTTCAAGGATCCCCCCATCAAGCGTTTCCCCTCTGACAGGCTCAGACACACTCCTTGGCTGAGCTTTAAATTGGTTCATACAATCCCTTGCCTTCTTTCATTCAAGCATCATTCATGCAACAAATATTGCTTGAGGGCCTCCGCTGACCTGAGCTTGGCTCTGAGAACCCGTTGGTGAACACGATCATCTGAACCAACCCCTAAGTGGCTCACTGTTCACTGCGGAGATAGATAAGTAGTCAGGCAAAGATTATAGGTAGTAGAGAAAACAATGACTTTTCTGTTAACGCTTGAGGCAGAATTCATGAAAAGTAAAGAGCTCTCTTCTGTTTAGCAATACACCTTGATGGGTCATATGTGGAAAAAAGTCAGGCCCAGATCCTGACCTGCCAAGGAGGAGCGAATCCAGAAGTTGCTAGTGGGTTCTGAGTGAGTTCTTAGTTCCCTTCAGGGATCAAGCCTGTGTTTGCTGCATTGTAAGGTGAATTCTTAACCCCGGGACCACCAGGGAAGTCCCCCTGCTCTGCATTTTAAAGAGGAGTTTTGATCCATTTAGGTAGCCCAAGCAGAAAGAGTAAAGATACTAGAAGGAATATAAATTGGGAAAGCCAAACACATTTGGGAAAAGAACCCAACACCAAGAAGAGGCAAAAGTCAGAGAAGGTGATGGTGGTGGGAAAATCCCAGGAACTTTTCAAGCCAAGCTAGAATTTGTTCTAAATTCTTCACTGTGTGCTACTCCTCTGCCTTGCCTTTTAACCCTTCATTAAAATATGTGATACCAAAATAGCCTCTGTTTGTGGTTTTGTGTGAATTATTGGACAGGACAACAAAGAGAAACCTCATCTTCTTCATATTACTTCTCTGCTGAGACCAGGATGACAGCAGAGCATGGCACTGAGAAAGTAAAGAACCCTGAAATTCCAGACCATGGTTGGTCACAGATGAAACTCCAAACAGAACCGAAGAGAAGTGGAGGAGTAGCTGCAGACTTGGATGCCAGTGACCACCCCCTTCACACACACCTTTCACAAATAGACTAGACCTACAGTAGTTCTCAGCCCTGACTGCGTATCAGAATCACCTGGTGCTTTCAAATATGTGGATGCTCAACCACACGATTTAATTTTTCAGAGTTTGGACCTTAGCTTCTATACTTTCTGAATCAGAGAACAATGGTCCTTGAAGGACAGAGGGACATTCAGACCTCAATATAATGTGGCAAGTGTTAAAAGAGACAACATTAAAGAGAGCTAAGGAACAGAGACAAGGTAATAATATATGGAAGAGACCGCTAAGCTGAAGCCCGAGGACTGAGCAGGAATCAGACAAAGGAAAGAAGGTAAGAAATGGGACAGTGTACCAGGAAGGGGAAAGGGTAGAATTGAAAGCAGAGCTCAAACTGTTACAAAGAGCCCAGGAAGGCTGAAGCTTAGTGTGTGTATGGGGGAGGGAGGAGCTAGGCAAATCAGGAGGGTAGGGGATATTAGTAGCAAGAAGTAAAGTCAAAGATGTAAGGACTCCACATCACGGAGATTCCTGTGTGCAGTTAGGAACTAGATTTGTTCTAATTCCCTTAGGATCTATTATAGACAATACCTCTTTCCCCTTCACCCTCCCAATCCCTGCACCAGTTCGCTCTTGCTACATAGCAAATTGCCCCAAACTCAGTGAGTTGAAACAACAAACCTTTATTATTCCTCACAAACCCGTAAGTCCACTGGGTAGCTCTGATTTGGGCCAGGCTTGGCTGATCTTGGCTGGGTTCACTCATGAGACTGTGGTCAGCTGGTGCGTAGGCTGGGAGACAGCTTGTCCAGGGTGCCTCATTTGTGTCTGGCGGTTGGCTGTTGGCTGTAGTACTGGAGTGACAGGGCCACATACCTCTCATCATTCAGCAAGCTAGCTCAGGCTTTGTACATGGCAGTGCCGTCTTCACAGGAGAGAGAAGCACACGAAAGCTGTTGAGTTCTAGACTTAGAACTGGGACCCTGTCACTTCAGCTGCATTTTATTGGCAAATGAGTTTCTTTAAAGTTCAGTCCAGATTTAAGGGATAGGAAAACTGATAGAATTGCAAAGTCACATTGCAAAATGCATGAATACAAAAAATGTGGCCATTTTTGCCATCGACCTACCACACTCCTGTAAGAGCCCTTAACTGCCTCCATAGTTTCCTCCTGGTTTGAAATGGGAGGGGGTTCAGAAACACACTTTTCAGGAGCCATAAAATAACACAAATCCAGCCACAACTCACAGCAACCAAGCAGCCACAGGCAAGAGCCAGGCTCCCAGTCCTAATTGCCCAGCATAGTCTTCACAAGCCATCGATTTTCTTTTTCCCAACCTCTGCATCTCCAGTGTTGTTTTCCTAACACTACAAACTGTCTGTTGCTTCCTATGTCCCTCAGGCCTCTGTGGGCATTTTCTTTTACATCAGCACTCAAAGAAGAAGCATCACTCCCTCAGGCAGCCAAAGTGAGTGTCAGGGCAAGACCAGCAATCACAGACTCTACTGGTGGCAGTAGGTGGGGATTTCCCAAGGAAAGCTGGGTCCATGCATGCCAGTCCTTCTGAGAGGCAGAGTGCTGTGGCTTAGATCTCCCCAGGCCTTTTCCTTCCTCCTTCCTCCACAAGACTGTGTGACAGAGCTTGTCAGCACCTGGCCCGTTGGCCCCCCGGGCTCACAGCAGCCATGTCCCTTGGCCAGTCTCCCTTTAGACACCATGTCCAGCCTGGACTCCTCGTTTAAAGAATGCAAAGGAAAACAAGAGACAACGTGGAAAAGAAATGGCCCCTCGGAGGACAGACCAAAGGAAAGACACTCATGAAGAAGATAGAAAGGACAGGAAGGGTTTTAGTCATTGACTCGATGTTTTAGAAAGACTAGCATCAGTGGGACGATGACTTCCTGGCTATCTTTTCTGAGGAAAAAGTGGGAAATTCAAGACCAAATTCAGCAGGAAGGAATTGGGTTAGACAGAGTGGAGAATTTTCTTCTGCAAGAGCTGCAGTAAACAGGACACAAGACAGAATTTAGACAAGTCCCTTCACCTGAGACATTTCCAGTGTAGCTAGAGATTCCACAGTGATGTTCATACACTAGTGAAAAGGACTGCCCAGTGTAACTTCACTGTACAAATACGAGTGGTCTGGCAAGGAGTCCAATTGCAATGACATTTTAAAAAAGGAAAAGGAAGCTACGTACATCTCTGTAGAGGTGGCAGGACTTGAGTTAAGAAAGATGTGTATAAATAAAAGCAAGATAACAGCTCCTCCTATAAATAGAAGGAGCTGTTTTAACAAAGGAAGAAGGTACCACTCTCATTTGATGGGAAATCTCAGTCCTGGGCAAACTGACACCTTTGGTCACCCCAAAGCAAGGGAAACTTGAATTCACACCATCCATGGGAACATTAAAGAGGCCATTTGGACAAGATGGTAGGATTTAGGTCAAAAGCTACCCTGAAAGCTGAGGTAGGAACAAGATGGTCTTTGTAGGCTCCTTCCTACTTGTTAGTTCTACCACCTCCGTCTTCAGGAGACGTTTAAATTTCCTCAGTTTTGGTCATAAATGTCTCACTGGGCACATATCCGTCAGAAAACCCCATATTTTGGTTCTGTTAAGTGACTTAGAACACAGTGCTTTCCCCCAGGATGCTTGTAGGAAGACACTCTTAACAAAGCAGTATTACTTGCGAAGAATTATGCTTCAATATCCTGTACTTGGTAAGGCTTCAATAGGTGCTTCTGGGATAAATAAATGGATGGGTAGCTGGATGGATGGACAGACAGATGGAGGGAAGGAAGGGAGGAGGGAAGGAAGGAAGGACCAGAGGGAGGGAGGGAGAAAAGAGGTGAAACTGAATGGCAGTTTTGTGAATGGAATGATGGATAAGTGAATGGATAAATAGAGGAATTATAGCGGCTAAAATAATAAAGCTATAAGAAGAGAAGTTATATAATATGGCTAGAAAAAAAAGTATAAAAAAAAGTTGCATTTTCGAGTTTTTGAAACTGACATGCCAGCAATGTCTTTTTACAGACACATTATATAACACAGCATCATCCAGCCACACACACACACACATCACAGCTAACAATACCTCCATATTCCCCTTCCAACTCCTCTCTACTCTCTTTCCTCTCCCATCACCAAAAACATGTTTTAGATGAAACTAAATGAGTTCTATTACTCCCACTGACACGATGGGTCCTTGGACTCATCACCTCAGCCTCCTAGTCTCAATAATTCCATCTGCGTCAATGAAAGGGCTGAATCAGATGGTGCCCACAGTCCCTTTTAGTGCTAGGATCATAAACCATTGTCTTTGTTAATTTTAATCAAGTGACAGAGAGGACATTTAGATAGCACAGGAGCAGTATTTTGGGTCACGTCTATAAATTCCGGGTTGGGAACCACTGAAATAATATGATATTTTCTACACATATGAGATAAGAAGTCAGAAAGAAGTGAAAGGGGAGGCTTCCCTTTTGGTGCTGACCATAGGACCTCTGCCCCCTCCTCTCCCTGAGAGAGGAATTGAGCCTGGAAAAAAAGGATGTGTTTCCGTTGTCGCTTTCAGTCTGGCTCCATGTGGCTGGTGTGAAGTTGTACATTTTGCAGCTGAAGGCAGTGGGCTCCCCAGGATAATAGCAGCTGTTCAAGTGCATATTAGCACTCGAGATGCTTGATAAGAGGAATTAGAGTACCGCCCGGTTTCTTTATTTTTTATTTTTTGCCTGGCTGAATCAATAATTAAGTGTATTCTAATAGTGCAGTTTTGCTCGAGATTCTCATTTGGCTCAGGCATTAGGTCTAAATGAAATATTTAGTTGACAGGATACAGTTATGGAGCAAAACCACATTTCTGTCTGTATACTTTAATTTTTCTAATGATGAGAAACCACAGTCTGTCTTCCAGCCCTGGCTGCTGTGGCTTTCCTGTCATTTCCTCTTCCAGAGAAAAGATGAAAATCCCTCTTCCTCCTGCAGGAAAAATGCGCATGTCACATCCTAGAGTCCACTGTCCTATGAGGCCTGGAGCCATGAGAAAATGCTACTTCCACCCATTTTTGCCCTAATGCAAACAGACTCATCAGAAAGGCATGCTGGGACCTTTGCCTTAGGCAGTGGAAAAAAAGAAGAAGCTAGGACCATGAAAGACCAGGATTGGGGCAGAGAGAGCATATTTGGAAGAGACTAGCATCTCAATCAGAGAAGGCAATGGCACCCCACTCCCGTACTCTTGCCTGGAAAATCCCATGGATGGAGGAGCCTGGTGGGCTACAGTCCATGGGGTCGCTAAGAGTTCAGACACGACTGAGCAACTTCACTTTCACTTTTCACTTTCATGCATTGGAGAAGGAAATGGCAACCCACTCCAGTGTTATTGCCTGGAGAATCTCAGGGACGGGGAAGCCTGGTGGGCTGCCGTCTATGGGGTCGCACAGAGTCTGACATGACTGAAGCGACTTGGTAGCAGCAGCAGCAGCATCTCAATACATGAAGACATGTAACACACATTGTGTTGTTGGGCTGGGGTGATGCATAGGGATGCTCTAACTTAGAGCATTCCTTTAGCTCCTGACCCAGGGGACCAGTCTTTTCAGGGCAGAACCAGCTTATGCTGGGAGCTCAGAGACAACTGAGCCCAGAAAGGGAAGGCACAGGCAGTTAGGACTCAGCTGGGCAGGCTAGGGCTCAGAGCAAGCCTGCAATCCTAGCCGCATCACTTCCTTGCTATGTGACACCAGAAAACTCCCTTTATGTCTCTGAGCCTTTTCCCTCAACTGTTGATAAAGCACCACGACCATAAGGTACCATCCAGTGACGGCTTCTCACGATCTGGTTCCAGCAGACAGGGACACCTAAAGGTCACAGTGGATGTATTCCTGCCCCAAGACAATCCTGTCTTCATTTATTTGTAGGCACCATCTCTCACCCGTGACCCTTCCCCTCCCCCTTCTCTCTTTGGACCTCAGGAAGTCATTCTACAGCCTTCCTTCACATTTCACTTTATTTCAGAGTCAAGCAGTATCCACTGGACAACATTTTTTCACATTCAACCTAAATCCACTAAGCTTTTTCTTAGAGCACATCTCTGCTCTCTGCTCTTCTGAGTCCATAGCTCCTTACCCAACCCCATCCTCCCCACCTGTGCCTGGAGGAGTCAAAGGGCTCCAAAGAGCATCATCTTGGAACCAGGGAAGTGCCACAAGCCTTCCCCAGGTATTTCTGCATTGCAAGTCCAGGTTGGAGCCCAGACAGGTACCAGCCCACAGAGAAATAAAGACTGGGGTCTCAGATCATCAACTCTGCACAGTTTGCTTTTCTAAGTGCCTCTATTCTAGATAAATATTTTGTATACATTTGCTTTAGAAATTAGAAAAGGAGGGAGAGGTGGGAAGGAAAGAAAGACAAGTGATATTGATCTTGAAGCCAGGCAGGCTGGGTTTGCTCTGAGAGTGTTTGAGAAGTCGAGCCATTCATCTCCAGCAAAGCGGGCCATGCAGAAAAGGAATATTTGTCTAATATTTGCTCAGCCTATTGTGTCTTGCTGTGTATTCCCAGGTACACTGGCTTTTGGAGAAAGTTAATCTCTCTGTCTTAAGACCTCCCTCTCTGTGCCATTTCTGAGCTAGAGGTACAGAATATGGGTTTTTTTTTGTTTGTTTGTCTTTGTGTGTTTTTCTTATCTCTCTTTTTCTTTCTTTCCTTTTGGTTGTAGCAGGGCAGGTTGCTCCCTGTTACCAAAGCACAAGGTATTTAGAGCGGGGGCAGAATGGAGGACAGAGGATGCCTATCTATGGCCATGGATGAGAGGATGCCTATTCTGTGGCCATGGAAGGCCATGGAGGGTGTTCTCCTGAGAGTCTCTGTGGACCAGACAGGAAGCACATATGCAGAAGTATCCATGAACAGAGCTGTGGAGGAGAAGTCTGGAGCCATACTGGATACCACTGGGACAATCTTCGGCATTATTAAGTGTTTGTGATGCTTTTTCACAGCAACGTTGCATTTTGATCCCTACAGCCACCCTGGAAGGTGAACGAGGCAGCCAGAGCTATGCCCAGCTTCCAGACAGGCCAGATGGAACTCAAGATGATAGAATAAATGGCCGGGGATGGTATAGTGATATCTACAAGATTCCCAGCTACTAGTAGAAAGACAGAGAAGGCAATGGCACCCCACTCCAGCACTTTTGCCTGGAGAATCCCATGGACGGAGGAGCCTGGTAGGCTGCAGTCCATGGGGTCGCTAAGAGTTCGGACACGACTGAGCGACTTCATTTTCACTTTTCACTTTCATGCATTGGAGAAGGAAATGGCAACCCACTCCAGTGTTCTTGCCTGGAGAATCCCAAGGACGGGGGAGCCTGGTGGGCTGCCGTCTCTGGGGTCGCACAGAGTCAGACATGACTGAAGCGACTTAGCAGCAGCAGCAACAGTAGAAAGAAGTAGAAATTAATCATTTCAGAGTTGCCAAGCATTTATCAAAACATACCCCAGGAACAGAGCAAAAAGAAAACGAAAACCCCAGTGCTCTTACCCATCCCTCAGCAAAAGCCCTGTCTCCCGGGTACTTCACAATGTTCCACCCCACCCCATGAAATATCTTTTATGCCAATGTTTACTTGTAACCTAGAGGGACCGTAGTCCCCACTTCTGAGGCTTCCTTCTGTGGGGAGGAGCACTGACTAGCATAGCATGCCTCCTCCTTTCCTTACCCACTCTTCCCTAGACAGGAGGGGTGGATGACGTCTCTGCCCCAGGAACGGACTCAATGATACATCAGCCAGCCAACCCTTCTGAGATCCATCTCGCCTCTCTCTTCTAGGCCAGTGTCTGGAAGCCCACTGCTGTCATGTATATAAGTCATGTCCTCAAACTAATCTGTATTGATAATCAAGGTGATTGTGTTGAGCTCTGTCTTCTGCCTCCTTTAAGGAAAGAGGGAAGGAGGGAGGAAAAAAGGAAAGAAGAAAGGAAAAAATGAAGGAAGGAAGGTGGGAAGAAGGGAGGGAGGGAGTAAAGGAAGGGAGACAGAGGAAAGAAAGGCAAAAGAGTGGAAACTTCTATGGACTGTAGAACCTCACACCATCTATCTTATTAGGCCTCCTTTGATCCATAAGAAGCCTGAGTTTTCTCTTCCATTCTCTTTTCTCCCAGGAAATGAGAGACAGTTCTGCTGAGGGTCTTATCTCCTTCCACTGTCCATGATCAGCAGCTGAACTGGGGCCCATAAATCAGAAGACATGCCAGTCCCAGTTGTCATTGATTATGCTTCCTCTGACACTACATTTTCCCCTGACTTGAAATACATGTCAAGGCATGAATACATGCCTAATCCACCTGGATGAAAGGTCTGATATAGAACCATCTTCTAGATGCCACTGTCACTTTATGAAAATGCCCCACTAAGTCTGATCAAAGGACAACTGTGTGTTTTGAATGCTCATAAGTTTATCAGATAGAATCCCAGGACAAAGAGTTACTGGGATTCTAGCTCAGCTGCAGATAAAAAAAGAGAAGAACCATATGTTGGGGCCCTGTACACTATGTGTGATATCTCTCTTAAATAATCACAAAAAAACTTTGGGAAAGCATGGGTCTTAGAGTTACCACGGAGCAGAAAGGTGTAAATATTATGCCTTTCACTAAAACTGCTGTCTCAGTTCCCAACCCACCTTCCAGGTCTCTGCTGAGTCTGCTTTTATACTGCTGCTGCTGCTGCTAAGTTGCTTCAGTCGTGTCCAACTCTGTACAACCCCATAGATGGCGACCCACCAGGCTCCCCCATCCCTGGGATTCTCCAGGCAAGAGTACTGGAGTGGAGTGCCATTGCCTTCTCCACTGCTTTTCTGAGGGGACAGCTGAGCAGACGCACATGGCTTTCGAGTCCTAAGACTTGGGTTACATTCCAGCTCTGCCATTTCACTATGTGTGATCTTGGGAAGATTACTAAAGCTCCCCGAAGCCTCCGTTTCTCTGACAAAATAGAAGAAATTCCACCTAACCTACACAGCTATTGTAATGGTTCAATAAAATACAGTCACTTACTTCAAATATGTTTGTCTTTTCCCTTCCATTTCACTTTCTTCTGCTTTCACACTTTATAGGAAATACATTCATTTTTTATTTCACAAATCTTCAATTGATCTTTTTAAAATTTTGGTCACAATAACTTTATCTTTCAAAAGTTCTTTCCTGTTACGATAATGTTCCTTAGGAAGAAAAATAGTATCCTGTTCTTGTTTCTGAAATACAAGAAATGAAAAGTATTCTCTTTCCACAGATTTGACAGGGATTCTTTTCCCTCATATTTTTCTTCTGCTCCCTGTGTTGCTTTCTTTTCCTCTGAATTTCTTTCCCTGATAGTTTGGGCACTGCTTTTAAGTTTTCCCCAAATGTGTGGTGATCCTCGGTGGTCCTTTAGGATGAGGCACTAAAATCTGACTGGAAATTCCATATATGTGGGTTGTCAACATCTTGGGCCCACTAGTCTGTATGGCAGGACCCACATCTTTGAGACTGTCAGATGTCAGTGTCCACAGGGCTTTTCTCTGGGGATAGTCTTTCCCAGAGCACAGTCCTCCCAGCTCCTGACAGAGTTGAGGGAATAGAGAAGAGGAGTAGCCACTGGAAGAATTCTGAGTGTACTTTATCATATCTTTTTTCCACAATGCATCTCTTTACCTTCAGCCTCACCTGTTGTCCCTAATATAGCACTTCCCTCACTTAATTTCTCCAGAAGACAAAGCTTTTTGCCAGGTTGGAGAAGTATAGTCATTTGGCTGCACAGAATAAAGAAGATCTGGGGGTCCAATGCTCCTTAACTCATCTCCCTGTGTGCACCTCACTCCTGATCCATGCTCTCAGGACTCTGGTACTCACGATCACCTAAGGCTTCCAGGGACTGCCTCTCACTTCTCATTGGCAAACCCCTCTGCAGGCTCTCAGATGTCAGCTCTTCAGTCTGCTCATCATTAACACTCCAGCCTGCTATCCATTGTCAAAAAATTGTTGATATCTTTCATTCTTTGCTCCGCCATCCTACTTTTCTGATCCCTTTGTCGCCATGGATTTCTTCTTTTCCTATTTTTTCTCTATTCTATTCTTTTCCTGGTCATTGGAGCATGGCAGAGAGGAGGCTGGAAAACAGCAGGTAGAAAAATACCTGTTTAACCTAAAGGGGAATAGCTTCCTCAAAGGGCTATCATCACATCTGGCCTATGATAGAGGCTGAATAAACATTGGTTTCTTTGGAACTCCCTGCTTCAGGCTCAGTGCCTTTAGCTTTTTGGTTAAGATGACAATGGAGGACTTTTCATCTCCTTGGATGACACTATTTATTAGCGTATTTGTTTATTTTCTGATGTCATGCACTAGAGTTAAAAAGCCGTTGAAGCAAATACTCATCTGTCTTGTTGTCCGCTCAGGCTGCAGTATCTGAAACACCGTCTGATATTGAGTAGGTGTTTATTGTCTGAGTGACAGACTGAGAATAATTAGATGATAGTATTGGAAAGGGGCTTTCCTGGTGGCTCAGACAGTAAAGAATCTGCCTGCAATGGAGGAGACCTCAATTTGACCCCTGGGTTGGGAAGATCCCCTGGAGAAGGGAATGACTATCCACTTCAGTATTCTTGCCTGGAGAATTCCATAGACAGAGCAGCCTGGCGGGCTACACTGTCCACGGGGTTGCAAAGAGTCAGACACAACCGAGCAATTAACACACATACAGTATTGGAAAGACAAGTTGGACCCATACTGAGTAGACTTTGGTGCCAAAATGAGGACTCTAGGTTGTATTTGATGAGCAATTAGAACCCATCAAAGACTTTGGAGGTGAGAAGTTGAAGTCACCAAAGCCATCCTTAAGGATGAATAATCTGATAAGTCTGTGAACTTGAAGCAGATTTGGAAAATGGAGTGGAAACCAATTAAGTCCAGTAACATCCAGGTGAAAGAGACTGAGGGTCATAACTCAGGGAATAGCTGTGGGAATGAATAGCATTGAGAGATGGGCAGAAAAAGTGGCCTTCCCTGTCACAGTGTCAGGGTAAGTTGATTGACCCCGGGAATGCCCAGCCCTGCCCTCCTTTCCCCCCATGATACCTTGGACACGTCTGCAGTCCCTACCAACAAGATCTGGAGCCACGGCTGGCAGCTTTGGTTTGTGCTTTCCTCTCTGGCCGCCACCTTTGCTCGATTTCTGCTCAAGGAGTATCCCACAGCTGTCAGTTCAGCGGCTTCTTCTTTCTTCCCTGGTTACTTTTAAACTTGGGGTTTGCAAGCACTGGCCACAACCATTGTTTTCATTTCCCCAAGGCAGATTTAGATCTGATCACTGAGTTAAGATGGACAGAGGGGAGCTGCTGTGCAGGTTCTGCCTTCATTAATAAGTTTCCCTGACAGCAGAAGGAAGTCTTTCTAGTCAATTCTTTGTAGTCAATTCCTGATCTTCATCCTCCCGTTGTTAATATTGTTGTTAAACTCCCGAAGTCACACTGAGTGAAAGCTAATTATAATAATTAACAGAGAACTCCTGAACTTGTCAAACTGGTAATTATAAACCACAGGGACTTCTATCATTAATAGATGCGAGGAAAGTGGAGGCACAGGGGTGCTGGCAGGGAGAGGCGCGCTTGAGATGTTCCAGTCTGGAGCCAAATCCAAGTGCCACCAGGATGCACGGACACAGCTTCCCTTGGCTCTGTGTCCAACACTGAGGCTGCCTCTGGTTTCCCGCAAACCAGCCCCAGTCATTCCACACACTCACCTTCTGTCACCTTGTCTGAGACGGCCCAACGTTCCCCACCCACAATGCACTCTCCTACACATTCACATACTTACAAGCAAGCAGCTTCTCTACCGGGGCCTTTATATTCATTCAGTCATTCATGCACCAAAATCTTTTTTTTTTTTGAAATATAGTTGAGTTATAATGTTGTGTTAATTTTACGCATTGAAATCTTATTGAGCATTTACTAAGTACCTGAACTTACTTTAGGCATCAAAGATAAAAATTGTGAATAAAATACAATACCTGGAGACTTTCCTGGCAGTCCATTGGTCAAGACTTCACCTTCCAAAGCAGGGGGTGTGGGTTCGGTTCCTGGGGAGCTAAAATTGCACATGCCTTGAGGCCAAAAAATCAAAACATAAAACAGGAACAGTATTGTAACAAATTCAATAGAGACTTTTTTTAAAAAGATGCAATTCCGAACTTCAAAAATTTGTAGTCTAATGAATAAAAGGTGAGGATTCAAAAAGAGCCCTTTAAAATACAATAAACACTTATTATTGTTCCAATGAAGGCACGTGCAAAGTGCAATGTGAGAACGGAAATAAGGTTTATAAACCTGTCAGAAGAGGGACTGACCCTGGTATCAAACCAATATAGAACCTGAAATCCTGTTTCTAAAGCAGTGGCTCTGATCATTTATTATTCCTAAATGCCTTTAAGAACATGCTGGAAGCCATGGCCTTTCACTCCAGAAATGAGTTCAGTCATTTTTGCTTAAATGCAAGATTGTTCCTGGAATTTCAACTCTTTACAGAGACCCTGAAGTCCATTCTAGCTCTACTGGGGGAGTCCATCCTTCACTATGCTAAAATCTGCTTTTGTAAGCACTGAACACTGCCCAGTACATAGTAGGTACTCAATAAGAAACAGCTTTGATTATATTCTTACTACCTCATGTTCTTAATGGAAGAACTTTATAAGATAAAGTATGAGGAAGTACTTCACTAGCTCCAAAGAATAAGGTGCAAGTTGGTTACTATTATTGACAAACACTGGTTGATTCAGTCTGGTCACTGTCCTGTGTGCCCAGAGGCAGCACCCATCATGGCTTCCCCTCCACATTCCCAGGGCAGAGAAGCAGCCTCAGCATTTCCTTGAAGAAAAGATTCTTTCTCCCTTCTCCAAAGCTGCCCTAAGGCATCAAGGTGCCTGAGTGTTTCCCCACAAAAGCCTTAGGAAGAGCCTGGCTTCCCCCGACCCTCCCCCAGACTATGGGCGGGATAAATTCTGCTCTGCTCCTGAGTGTGGTTTCCCCTCCCTGCCACTGACGTGGTCATTAATAGAAACTGCTGCGGAGGGGTGGCTTGGAAACCTCTGCTGGCCTTCATCCCCCAGCAATTTCCCCAATTAGACCAGCAATCTAAATATAAAACCACTCTCTTGTGAGGCAAACATCATCTCAAGACAAGGTCTTCAGGATGCTCTTCTAAACAGATTACTTCTTCCAAGTCCTATCTAAATCCAAATGTGGGGAGTATCATAAAAAACAATTCTGCAGAGTCAGCTCAAAGGCCACCCCAGGGCCAGGTCTTAGGGTACAAAGGGGAACTTGGGCCCTCCGAGGGACCCTGGTGACCCAGGAGGAGTGGGGGAGATGCTGGCTGGCAGCCTGTTCCGTGTCCCAGCTGGGCTCCCTTTGAAATTTGGGGGCTTCTGCTGGCCGGCTGAAAAGGGCCAAATGGGTTCAAGTTAGGGCAAGATTGGGCTGGCTTCGAAGTCCCAGGCCAGAGTGTATTTTTAGCCCAAGCTCAAAAAATTGTCAGAAAAACTCGCAAGGGCTCCAGGGCCAACAGCAGCTTTTGGTTTTGGCTGGAACGAGAGGGACAGAAACCACACGCCTCAGAGGGACACAGAAAGCGGGCTGGGGGTGGGTGACCAGGATGTCCTGGGGCCTTGCTGCGAAAAGAGTGGAGGTCTCTGTGAAGGACCCAGGAAGCTGGAAGAGCAGATAGAAGTCAGGACGCTCCGCCAAAGTGTCCCCACTTCCCCACAAATTCTGTGTCTCCTCTGCTGCAAGGGAGAGGGTCAGGCCAGGTTAGCTTTATCTGGGTCGCTTCTTGCCAGAGCCGCAAAAGACCAGTTTCCTCCGCGAGAGCTTTTGTTTTCTGAAGAGGCTGCGGCTCATCCCGGGAGGAGCCATTGTTTCTGCAGAGGATTTTTAGATCAGCCGCTGGCTTTTGGTGCCCTTCTCCTCCAAGTTCTCCCCCATTCTTTTTGTGCGGGGCCCGCTTTCCTGGACATAAACAACAAATGGTCCTATTCACCCTGGAGATAAGATTGTGCTTCTCCCAAAGTCACCGCTGTCCTCTCACTGCCTCTGGAACTGTTTGAATAATGAGGCTCCTGGAGAATTCATGTTGTTTTATCCTTTTCTTCCCCGAGATTGGAGATTCCCTAGGCAGGCCTGGTGGGCAGTGCCTACAGGGGGTTACCTGGGGGTGGTTCACACAGGGCAGCAGCCCAAGAGAGCTTTTCTTCTTGCTGTACTGGTCCGGGCTCCATGCAGCTTTTTAGAATGTTTATATATACTGGTCTCTCTTCTCTTCATTAAAAAAAAATTTTTTTTCTTGCCAAGTCAAACAATGGCTCTCATGCAAAGAACTCCCAATCCTCCAGAAATGGTGGACCACTTCAGCCTGAGATTTTTTTTTTTTCCACCTTCTAGAAGCTGCCATGGCTCCAGCAGACTTGCAAAGGGAAACGGACAGGATATGTGCCAGAGTGAGCAGCCAGCTTACTATTTCAAAGCGTTCCTTCCTTTGAGATTCTGTCCTCCTCGCCAGCCCCCGCTGGACTTAGAGCTGGAAGACCTGGATTTGAGATCCAGCCACATTGCTTGCTAAGACTGTGTGACCTTAGGTGAGGCAATTGATTTATCTTTTTTTAACTTGCTATCTTATCTTAGAGTATAGTTGATTAACAAGGCTGGGTATCGGGTGTACAACAAAGTGATTCAGTTATACATTTACATGTATCTATTTATCCTTTTTCAAAAATTTTTCACCATTAGGTTGTTACAGAATACTGAGCAGAGTTCTTTGTGCTATACCGTAGGATACACGCACCCCAGTGTTCATTGAAGTGTTGTTTACACTAGCCAAGTCATGGAAGCAACCTAAATGTCCATCGACAGAAGGATGGGTAAAGAATATGTGGTATAGATACACAATGAAATATTACTTAGCCATTGAAAAGAGTGAAATAATGCCATTTGCAGCAACATGGATGGATCTAGAGATTATCACAGTAGGTGAAGTAAGTCAGATGAGGCACTTTAAACCCTCATACTTACTGTCTTTATCAGAGTTGGGGGCTAATTCTGCTGACTCCATCTGTTTGTGACGGGACTCAATAACAATAATGGATGGGAAAGTGATCTATGAACTAACCACTGAGAAATGCATGTAAAGGGCTCTGACCATTTCTTAGTACCATCATTAAAATAATCATGATTATTATTATAATAACCTGTTTAAGCGTAAACAAACAGCTTTGTTTTCAGACTCAGATTTAAATCTTGGCTCTGCTATATATTAGCTGTGTAACTTTGAGCAAAAGATTATTAAATTTATCTATGCCTTTATCTCCTCATTCCTAAAAATGGACATAAGACCATCTAATTAATAAGGCTGTTGGGGGAGTTTAAAAGAGAGAACATAGGAAAAGTGTCTGCTATGTGGCAAGTTTCTAACAAATGTTGTTCCTTTTTCTTTTTACCTTTGATTAATTCCTTTGGGTATTCTTTCAATGTTTATTGAACGTCCATTATAAGCTGGATCTTGTGCCAAGCACTTGAAAGTCAAGAGAGAAAGATTTGAGAAATGCAGTGTATGGCAAGGATGGGAAAGATACTATAGCAATTCGACGAGCTGAGTGGTTTATACAACCAACTGAGAGGGACAGAAGAATCCTGTCTAGGAACTCAGATGGCACTTGAGCCCGGCCTTGAAAGTGTGCACAGGATGTCTCCAAGACAGAGACACCAGGAGAGGGCATTTTAACAGGGAGACTTTGAACAAAGGCTCTGATGCCTAGAAGTGCATGATCTGTCAGTGGCAGGAGATGAGGCTAAAGAAAGCAAGAACCAGATTAGAAGCAGGCAAGCAATCGATGCAAAGACGTTGGACCTTATCAGAAGGCATTGGGAAGCCTCTTAGAGGGTATAAGCAGGGAAGTGACATGGTCAGATTTGCATTTTAGAAAATCTGCCTAGCATCTGAAGAATGGCCTGGAGTGGAAGGGGAGGCAAGCAGTAGGGTAAGAATAGAGGCAAGAACAAGAACAAGAGGCAAGTGGGATGGAAGTAATTCGGGGGACAGATAAGGCTCAAATCAGGGAACTAGCAGCAGGAAAGAAGAGGGTTTGGACTAAGTGAAAATTTAGCTTTGCGAAATAAAGGAATAAGACTTGACTTGGGTGTCTGGCTCAGGAAAGAGGGAGGGTGGTGATGCCATGAACTCAGAGAGGAAACAAACTTGACATAAATGATCCCCAAATGTGCCTTTTTCAGATTCCAGAGACGCTGGGAATAGGAGTGACCTTGTGATCAGCTAATGATGTTCCTCTGATGAGGGATGAGATTAAGGGGTTAATATCTTCAACCCTTTTAAGGCTGAGAGAAAAGGAGTACCTCCTTTCATGTCCCATCTGTGTGCTTTGGAGAGCCTTAGATAAAATAGGAGTCAATGTAATTGTTTCAAAGAGTATGCACATTACTATATTATTGTATAACTACTTTACAACTATAACTACTATATTATATGATATAATGTGGTAAAATTATAATATTGAGTTATTTAAATATTATTGGACTCATAGGGTTTTTTAATGTCGCTTTGATACTCTTCTGTGTTTTCCAAATTTTCTATCATGAACATAAATGTTATAAAATATCCTTATTTTATCATTATAAAACAAATATCAGCCCAATAGAAATATGAGCAAAATACTTGAATAAACACAAAAGAAGATCTCCAAGTAGCCAATAGACATACAAAAAGATGCTTGACCTAATTAGAAATCAAGAGAACACCTTTTAAAACTCACAGTGCAGTTCCACTAGACAGGTAGCCAAATGGTAAAATGAAGAAGATGGAAAATATCAAGTGTTGTCATGGATGAAGAACAAATGTAACTCTTGTCCATTGATAGTAAGGAGTAAATTCATAGAATCACTTTTTAAAACCTTTTGGCAGATATGGTATTTACACTATTGTGGAACATAGGCAAACCATGATTTAGTAATTCCACTCCTAAGTACAGAACCAAGAAAAATGCGTACATATATTCAGCAAAAAATATTACAAGAGTTTTTATCATAGAACTATGATACCAATCTGGATAGTATACCAATATCCATCAATAGTACAATAGATAAATTATGGTATGTTAAGACAATGCAATACTATACAATAAAGAGAATAAATCTTCTACTATTGTATGTATGTAACAGTAGGAATAATTCTCAAGATTATAAGAATTCAAAATTCTCATAATTTTGAATAAAAGACAACAGATATTTACATGAAAGCAAACAGTTCATGATGTTTGAAGTCTGGATTGCAGGAAGTATAATTTGAAGGAAGCATGGGAAGGATTTCTGGGTGCTAGTAGTGTTCTATTTT
Organism: Bos mutus; assembly: GCF_027580195.1. Classification (NCBI taxonomy): domain Eukaryota; kingdom Metazoa; phylum Chordata; class Mammalia; order Artiodactyla; family Bovidae; genus Bos; species Bos mutus. The sequence goes on from NC_091631.1 coordinate 53,398,018, forward strand.
TTAATATGTGCACTGATTATATAGATGAATAATCACTTATATAGATGTGTTTCTCAGAATTCATTGAGTTGGGTGATATACACACTTTTGTGTATATATATTATGCTTTCATAAATTTTCATCTAAAAATACTAGAATTGAAGGGATTGTTGATGCTGGCCTGTAGCATCAATATTAAGGAAGACTCCATCTACCTTTTTCAGCCTGAAGTTGCTATCTGAAGATGATGCTAGGAGATCAGAACTGGGTGCTGGGAATAGTAACACAAAGTCAACATTTCTTCATTTATTAAGGCCTCGGATCTGAAAAAATCCTCTCCTTCTGATAAAAGAACAGTATCTGAAAAGGTGTTATTATTACAGATTCTACAGGACTAAAAACATGAAGCTAATATAAAAACTTTATACCAATACATTTGAAACTATAGAGGTAATGAATATATTCCTTAAAAACATAGCTTATTAAAACTAACACAAAAAGAAGGAGAATATGATCATTCTACATCTAATCAGAAGTCAAATCTATAGTTAAAAACATTGACACACACACACTTCAGACCTAGGTCTCTTTTGTATTGAAACCTACAAATTTAAAGCAACAATTTTACAAAGCTTTTTCAGAAACTTTAAAAAGAGGTGTGTGTGTGTGTGTGTGTGTGTGTGTGTGTGTGCTTAGTCGAGTTTAATTCTTTGTGACCCCAAGAAGTGTAGCCCACCAGGCTCCTATATCCATGCGATTTTCCAGGCAAGAATACTAGAGTGGGTAGTCATTCACTTCTCCAGGAGATCTTCCTGACCCAAAGATCGAACCCAGGTCTCCTATACTGCAGGCAGATTCTTTATGGCCTGAGCCATCAGGGAAGTCCCTAAATAGAGGGAATACTTCCTAACTCATTTAAGAGGTTAGCAAGCCTTGATACTAAAAGCTGACAAGGATATTACAAAAGAGGAAGTCTAAATTAATCTGACTCACAAACACCGATACAAAAATCCTAAGTAGCCTCATCAAACAGAATTCAGGAATATATGCAAAGGAGACTAGGAAGACCAAGGGATATTTACTGTAAAAATGAAAAGCTGGTTTAATATTTGAAAACAATTCTAGTTCACAATAATAACAGAAAAAAAGAAGAAATTTTATACAATCTTCTCAATAGAAGCAAGAACAATTATTAATAAAATCTAACATATATTGATGATAAAAGCTCTAAGCAAAACAGAAACAGAATTAAATTATTTTATGAGAAAAAATAACTATAAAAATAGCAATTGCCATCCTTTTTTAAATAAATTTTTGTTGGAGTATAGCTGCTTTAAACTGTCATGTTAGTTTCTGCTGCAGTTTCTGCTGTACAGCAAAGTGAATCAGCCATACGTATACATGCGTTCTCTCTTTTTTGGATTTCCTTCTCATTTAGGTCACCATAGAGCACCAAGTAGAGTTCCCTGTGCTACACAGTAGGTTCTCATTAGTTATCTATTTTATACATAGTGGTGTACATACGTTAATCCTAATCTCCCGGTTCATCCCACCCTTTCTCCACCCACCTTGGTATCCACACATCCATTTTCTATATCTGTATCTCATAAAAAGGAACAAAATTGTGCCATTTGCAGAGATGTGGACGGACCTAGAGACTGTCATATAGGGTGAAGTAAATCAGAAAAAGAAGAGTATCATAAAATATCGCTTATATGTGAAATCTAGAAAAAGGATACAGATTAACTTATTTGGAAGGCAGAAATAACAAGCACCATTCTTAATGGAAAATACTGAAGATATTCCTTTTGACCCTTTGGAAAGGGAAATAAAGCAAGGGTTTACGTCCGTTCAAAATTGTAATAGTTTGAATCAGTTCTAATGAGGTGGATGAAACTGGAGCCTATTCTACAGAGTGAAGTAAGCCAGAAAGAAAAACACCAGTACAGTATACTAATGCATATATATGGAATTTAGAAAGATGGTGTGATAACCCTGTATGCGAGACAGCAAAAGAGATACAGATGTATGGAACAGTCTTTTGGACTCTGTGGGAGAGGGCGAGGGTGGGATGATATGGGAGAATGGCACTGAAACATGTAAATTATCATATGTGAAATGAATTGCCAGTCCAGGTTCAATGCATGATACAGGGTGCTCAGGGCTGGTGCACTGGGATGACCTAGAGGGATGGGATAGGGAGGGAGGTGGGAGGGGGGTTCAGGATGGGGAACACATGTACACCCATGGAGGATTCATGTCAATGTATGGCAAAACCAATACAATATTGTAAAGTAAAAATAATAATAACAATTTAAAAAAATTGTAATAGAATTGTCTAGCTAATGTGATAAGAAAAAAAAGATCACAATTATAAAGTGATAACTAAACCTATAAAGAGATAACATTTGCATTTAATACTGTTTTGTACATAGGTAATCTGAAAGAGTATACAGATAAATAATCAGAATTCTAAAATTATTTAGCAAGTGACCGGATATAAGGACAATATACAAAAATCAATTATATGCTTGTATAATATAAACAAAGAGTTAGAGTATGAATTGTTTTTCAGATAATTACAAGGCATTCATAACAGCATCAGCAAATAAAATACCTACGATTAAATCTAATGAAAGATATGAAAGACTTCTACGTATACATATATCATGCAGAGCACTACCATCAACAACAAAGCAACAAGCAGAAAACATACCAAAAGAAATCCCTATTAAAACATTATTGGAAAAACGGGTCTAGATCCAATGCATGCTCAGTCACTCAGTCATGTCTGACTCTTTGAGACCCCCTGGTCTGTAGCCCACCAGTGTCCTCTGTCCATGGAATTTCCCACGCAAGAATACTGGGGTGGATTGCCATTTCCAACTCCCGGCATCCTCCTGACCCAGGGATTGAACCTACATCTCCCAATCTCCAGGACTGCAGGTGGATTCTTTAGTACTGAGCCACCAGAGAAGCTCCCCTAAATTCAATGAGATACAAAATGTTTTCAAGGATTAAAAACTAAAGTGTGCAATGATATCATCTCCAAGTTTAGCTATATATTCAATTTAATCCTAATCAAAATGCCAGTGAATTCTCCCTTCTTTCTTGTTTTCTTTTTGAAATGGAAAATATTATTCTAAAATCCATATGGAAGTGCAAAAGGTCAAGAAGCTAAGACATTCTTGACAAAGAACAAAAAAGTAGAACATATCATTAAGTGACAATAATTAAGATAGCATAGTATTAGCACAAAGATAGACAAATAGGCCAATGGAACAGAAAAGAGTCCAGAAACTACTATGTATGTATGATCATTGGGTCTGACACTGCAGAATAGTAGAGATAACACAATGTTTTCTTTAATGCTGTTAGACCCTTGGATATCCATATAGAACAAAATAAAACTTGATTTTTATAGTATAGCATATATAGAAATCAATTTCAGATGGCTTATTTATCTAAAAGTAAAAGGCAACGGCATGAAGTTTCTACATGACAATCTAAGGTATTACCTCTATGAAAATGTTAGTCACTCAGTTATGTCCGACTCTTTGCCATACTGTGGACTATAGCCCAACAGGCTCCACGGTCCATGGGCTTTTCCAGGCAAGAATACAGCAGTGGGCGGTCGTTTCCTTCTCCAGGGGATCTTCCTGACCCAGGAGCAAGAAACAAAAAAAAGAATTATTTGAAAGGACACAAAAGTGTTAAACATAAAGAAAAAGATGGATAAATTAGACTGCATAAATTGGACCTTCTATTCATCAAAAGATACTATTAAGAGAGAAAAAACAGGTACAGAGTCAGAAACATTTGCAAGCCACATAAACTGACAAAGGACTCAATCCAAAATATGTAAAGAACTTATAAATCAATAAGGAAAGTACAATTATTAAAAAAAGATGAGAAAGATACTTAATAAATGAGAATATTTTAATGACCAGTTAACAAATGAAAATGATCAAGTAATTAAGGAAATAAAGACTAAAGCCACAGTGAAATACCACCACATACCCACCAGAGCAGCTAAAATTACACAGACTGGTAATAAATAACAAGTGTTGGCAAGGGTGTGGAGCAACTGGAACACTCATACTTTGTTGATGGGACTGTACTTTGGTAGAATTATTTGGAAAACAGCTTCCTACTAAACTTAAACTTATGCATACTTTATGACCCAGCAGTTTCAATCCCAGGTATGTATACAGTAGAATAATGCATTATGCATAAAAATACATGCACAAGGATATTCATAGTGACATTGCTCATAATAGCACAAACTGAAGCAATTCAAGTTCCACCAACAGTAGAACAGGTAAATGTGGTATATTTGTACAATGGTATACTACCCAGCAATGAAAATCAACTACAACTGTACTCAACAATGAGAATGAATCTCTCATGTACGTGCATGTGCTAAGTCACTTCAGTTGTGTTCAACTCTTTGCAACCGTATAGACTGCAGCCTGACAGGCTCCTCTGTTCATGGGATTCTCCAGGGAAGAATACTGGAATGGGTTGCCATACCCTTCTCCAAGGGATCTTCCCAACCCAGGAATCAAACCTGTGTCTCTTACCTCTACTGCAATGGCAGGTGGATTCTTTACCACTAGCGCTGGAAGCCCCTCATGTGTGTGATATGTATCAAAATAAGTCAAGTGCATCTAATATACTTCGTATGATTCCATTTAAAGTCCCCAAAACAAGCAATACCAGCCTGTGATCTCAGAAGTGAGGATAAGAGTAACCTTTAGGGAGAAGAGAGACTTGTGATGAGGAGGGATTAAGAAGAAGGTTTCTGGGGTACTACAGGTGTTTTATTTTCCTATCTGGGTAATAGCTTCACTGAGATTTGTTTTATGATCATTTACAGAGCTATAGTTCCATGTTGTGTACATATTTCTGTATGAGTATTATACTTCACATGCTTATTTTTTAAAAATTAAGAAAAATAAGCATGAATATCCATACTAAACTAGAAATAGTTTAAACTCTGGACTCCTCCATGGATGGGAAAGAAAAGGTCAATGGAGTTTTGTGAGGAGAGGATAAATTCATGAAGATGTGGGTGTACTTCAAATAGTAAATTCCCAGAAAATGAAGCTCCTTTTTAACAAAGTCAACACACAACCTCTTTCTCTTTTTTTAAAAGTCTTCATAAATCATGCAAAGCAGGCTACTTGCCTTGGCAGCTCCATCCTAAAATTACTCCACACACAGAGTCATGTGTCCTCCCCCATTTGAAAGTCAACAAGTCTCAGCCAAAATTGTGAAAGTTGGTAGGATATTTCTTCTGTTGTCAGTTTCATTCTGCAGCTTTGATATATTTTAAAGATCACTGGGCTTGCAATCAGAACCTTAGGTTCAAATATAAGATAAAGATCTCTAGTTTGGCAACCTTTGGTCCTGGCAATGGTTTCTGGACAGCTCTGAGCCTCAGTTTCCTCTTATGCTTGATGAAAAGGACACACGTGCCTGCCTCCCAGGGCTGTGAGCAGTAGTGATTCAAAACACACACACACACACACACACACACACTCTTCAAATCTTAAGGTGTTGTGTACCTAGAAGGGATTGCCCCCTCCTCCTCGGCTCCCATCTCCTTGGCAACCTCCATTTCAGGTGTCACTATCATCCTGGTCTTTAACCCTCCTCCCTCTGTCATACCAGGAAAGAATCTGATATTAGTAATTTATATTCCAAGGATTGATTGATTATTCTCCAACTGGAGCTCAGCCAGCGTTTGCATTTTATGTCTTTTATCCCTAATTGTGGCATGAAAGACTTTTTCTCTTGTTAAAAAGAATTTGAGACTTCAGTAAGAAGGTGGTGAGCTTTGGGGGAAGGGAGGGGGAGCTTGAAATCACATTAGCCAGATTCTTCTAGCTCTGAAGGTGAATTTGATTTAGCCCTTTTCAAGTGCTTTTTGTTTTGCTGGAAATGGCGTGGCGCAGTAGCCAGAGGGACTGCCCTACTAAACGGTCCCTGCCCTCCTAGACAGGGTTGGGGAGTAGGCAAACAGCACTCTGGGGCTGTCGATGTCCCAAGCCTTGCAGAGGGTAAAAGAGATCCGATCCCTCAGTTACTATCTTTGACCCAAAACCTGCCTGATTCCTGGAGAGGTAGGCTGCAGCCTGCCTCCTGCCTCTCCCTTCCACTTCCTGGTTTGAGATCAGCTGTGTCTCTCCTTCTGAACCTCTAATCTTAGCCTAATCCCTGACATCCCTTCCCTTTGTCCCAAGACACTGTGCTGACTTTCAGCTTGATTTTATTACGCTTTTAAAGACTGTTCATACCTTAATCCCCTTTATCTGGCATCCTGGCATTTATTCTTAGAGCTTATTTACTATTTCTGCATCTGGCTATCACATTTCAAAGCCAGAAATATGTTCTCCTATAATGTTTCTTCTTGGTAAATAAAGATGTTGCTGTCTCAAAGATGTTAAAAGGAAAGGGAAGTTGAGAAAAGTACAAGAAACGGAAGAGGAATCGGCCAAATGAATTGACGCAAATCAGACACCCAAAGATAGCAGAAAGGAGCTTATTTGTCTATGAAAAAAACCTAACTAGGGTGGAGAGAGGGGAAATCCCAAGATCTTGTCTAGACCAACAAAAAGTACCTGAAGACATGACTCTGATGTATAGGCTCTGGGCAGAAACTAAGAAAAGAATCTCTAAGATCATATTCTGAAGGTTGCGAAGGGAGTTCTTTGACTCAGCATTTAGAAGCAGCATTTGGGCAGCCAGTCAGAAATGCAAACTTGTTGAGAACTGAGCTTCAGAAATGAGACAGTGGACCTGTAACTGAGGTACCATGAGCAGCTCACACTGCAGTGAAATTCTTTTACAGGGAAGTATCAGGCAAGGACTTCCCACGTGGCATTAGTGGTAAAGAACCTGCCTGCCAATGCAGGAGACATACGAGAGTTCTATCCCTGGGTCAGGAAGATCCCCTGGAGGAGGGCATGGCAACCCACTCCAGTATTCTTGTCTGGAGAAGCCCATGGACAGAGGAGCCTGGCTGGTACAGTCCATAGGGTTGCAAAGAGTCAGACATGACTGAAGAGACTGAGCATGCATGCATGCATCCAGCAAGGAAGAGACTGAGGAAGTAGGAGCCAATCTCAAGGATGGAGCTACAGAGAGGAAAAGTCAGATGCTCTGGGAGGTAGAAGAGAACTGTGAACTGAAATACACCTGGGCTTTCTTCTTCACTGCAAGAGGAGATGGGTTTTTTTTGCTTTAAGGGGAAGTGTTCCAAATCTATTCAACCCAGGAAGTACTGTGGAAATTCACATTTCCTCTACTCCCCTCCCATCCTACAGTCTCTCCTTTCTCCCCTTTTCATCTGAATATGGACATGATTCCCCAGGCTCCACCTTCTGGTCCAAATCTCCTCATCCCTCTCCCCTTCAGGATCTATGAATTTGAGGCTCCTTTCCCAAATCATTTGGTTGGAAAGAAATGACTTCTTGCAGCATTCACATTAAAATTTGAAGATGAGGAAGAAAAAGAGAGGAAAAAAAAGTAGCTAAATTAGCAATGTTCACTCAGCGTGATTTTGCTTTAATCCAGGCTTGTGAGCTTGACAGGGCTCAGAATAAACGAATGCAGATGTGTCCATCACACCAGCAGATATATTACTACTAATACCAGACAAGACGGCAAAAACACATCATGCCTGGCCCCCACTCTGTTTCCCTCTTAATCCTCTTCTAATTGCACTGGGCATGCTGCCTGCACACCTCTGTCCCCCCAGGCAGTGCCAGTGCTCCTCTGGCTTCCACTCTCTCCCCAGAAGAGGCTGGTATCCTGTCAAAGGGACTCTTTTTGCAGAGTTAGAGCAGCCACAGAAATCTGGGGTTTGCCTGTGGTTGAAGAAGATGTAATAGGAAGAAATCAGATGCGGGCCCAGAAGTGGAATCCTGGTGTCAGTTCTCACAATTAGCTGTTAGAGAGGGTTAGAGGAGACAGTTTATGTACAAGTTATTTATCTAATTCCTGACGCATAGTAAGCTGGGTAAAAGTTACCCTCTTTAAATAGTAGCTATCATTTATTGACTGCCTACTCTGTGTAATGCAGGCTTCCCTGGTGGCTCAGTGGTAAAGAATCCACCTGGCAATGCAGGAGACGAGGGTTCAATCCTTCAGACCTAAAGATCCCCCAGAGAAGAAAATGTCAACCCACTCCAATATTCTTGCCTAGAAAATCCCATGGACAGAGGAGCCTGGCTGGCAAAAAAGTCAGACGCAACTTAATGACTAAACCAACACCACCACTCTATGTCATGCGCACTGACTAATCCAAAAAAAAAAAAAAAAGTACATTTAAATAATGCTTGTGAGTAAGTGAAAATCACTCAGTCGTGTCCGACTCTTTGTGACCCTGTGAGGAGCAGCCGTTAAGAGATACCCCACGCCCAAGGTAAGAGAAACCCAAGTAAGACGGTAGGTGTTGCAAGAGGGCATCAGAGGGCAGACACACTGAAACCATACTCACAGAAAACTAGTCAATCTAATCACACTAGGACCACAGCCTTGTCTAACTCAATGAAACTAAGCCATGCCCGTGGGGCAACCCAAGATGGGCGGGTCATGGTGGAGAGATCTGACAGAATGTGGTCCACTGGAGAAGGGAATGGCAAACCACTTCAGTATTCTTGCCTTGAGAACCCCATGAACAGTATGAAAAGGCAAAATGATAGGATACTGAAAGAGGAACTCCCCAGGTCAGTAGGTGCCCAATATGCTGCTGGAGATCAGTGGAGAAATAACTCCAGAAAGAATGAAGGGATGGAGCCAAAGCAAAAAGAATACCCAGCTGTGGATGTGACTGGTGATAGAAACAAGGTCTGATGCTTTAAAGAGCAATATTGCATAGGAACCTGGAATGTCAGGTCCATGCATCAAGGCAAATTGGAAGTGGTCAAACAAGGGATGGCAAGAGTGAATGTCGACATTCTAGGAATCAGCGAACTCAAATGGACTGGAATGGGTGAATTTAATTCAGATGACCATTATATCTACTGCTGCGGGCAGGAATCCCTCAGAAGAAATGGAGTAGCCATCATGGTCAACAAAAGAGTCTGAAATGCAGTACTTGGATGCAATCTCAAAAATGACAGAATGATCTCTGTTCATTTCCAAGGCAAACCATTCAATATCACAGTAATCCAAGTCTATGCCCCAACCAGTAATGCTGAAGAAGCTGAAGTTGAACGGTTCTATGAAGACCTACAAGACCTTTTAGAACTAACACCCAAAAAAGATATCCTTTTCATTATAGGGGAATGGAATGCAAAAGTAGGAAGTCAAGAAACACCTGGAGTAACAGGCAAATTTGGCCTTGGAATACGGAATGAAGCAGGGCAAAGACTAATAGAGTTTTGCCAAGAAAATGCACTGGTCATAACAAACACCCTCTTCCAACAACACAAGAGAAGACTCTATACATGGACATCACCAGATGGTCAACACCGAAATCAGACTGATTATATTCTTTGTAGCCAAAGATGGAGAAGCTGTATACAGTCAGCAAAAACAAGACCAGGAGCTGACTGTGGCTCAGACCATGAACTCCTTGTTGCCAAATTCAGACTTAAATTGAAGAAAGTAGAGAAAACCACTAGACCATTCAGGTATGACCTAAATCAAATCCCTTATGATTATACAGTGAAAGTGAGAAATAGATTTAAGGGCCTAGATCTGATAGATAGAGTGCCTGATGAACTATGGGGTGAGGTTCGTGACATTGTACAGGAGACAGGGACAGTACAGAAATTCATTATTAAAAAGTAAAGATACCCTGTCTTGGCATACCTCCCCTCAAATACCTCTCCTCAGGAATCAACATGGTTAAAAGCTTGTATATGTGTGTGTACATATAAAGACATGAATACACATCTATGTATGTTTTTACATATTAGGTATCCTAGTATATTATACCATTATGCAAATTTTTCAAAATTTAATATCTTGTCAACATCTTTCCTGTGTTAGTACCTACAGATATATTTTACTCTTTAAACTACTGTATTACTATAGTAATCCCTTTTGTCAGTGTATCATAACCTATCATTTTTAATTAGAGATCTATATAGGGTTTGAATTTTATAGCCACATAATGGATTATTCAAAACTAGTGACTACTATTTTTTGTAACTCTAAGTAATCTGTATTTCAATTCCTCAATTTGTGTGGCAACTGGGAAGATAAGCTTGTCAATTCTAGTAATCTCATTTTAGGGTTCACTCAGTAATTCAGGTTTAAGGTCAGTAACTCTAGATTTCTTCCTTTTGAACCCTTCTCCCACAATACTATCTACATTCCAGGGCTCACAGGGCAATCATGGTAGGCGTAGAGCCTCTGGTCTGTGGCCAGCCATGGTGCTACCCTCTGAAGTGGACTTATTAACCCGCTAGGTTGTTGATTATAATCTCTCCCACTGATAGCTGGTTGTATGTTCATCTACCTCTTCCTAGTTCTGTCAACTTTGGCTTTATATACTACTGCTGCTGCTGCTGCTGCTGCTAAGTCGCTTCAGTCGTATCCGACTCTGTGTGACCCCATAGACGGCAACCTACCAGGCTCCCCCGTCCCTGGGATTCTCCAGGCAAGAACCCTGGAGTGGGTTGCCATTTCCTTCTCCAATGCATGAAAGTGAAAAGTCAAAGTGAAGTCGCTCAGTCGTGTCCGACCCTCAGCGACCTCATGGACTGTAGCCTACCAGGCTCCTCCATCCATGGGATTTTCCAGGCAAGAGTATTGGAGTGGGGTGCCATTGCCTTCTCCGTTTATATACTGAGTTTACCAAAAAGTTCATCCTGGCAATGGTGGGAGGGAGGTTTAAGAGAGAGGGGATATATGTATACTTACGGATGATTCATATTGATGATGGCAGAAACCAACACAATATTGAAAAGTAATTATCCTTCAGTTAAAAATAAATAACTTTTTAAAAATTAATTTATTTAATTGGAGGCTAATTACTTTACAACATTGTGGGTTTTGCCATACTTTGACCTGAATCAGCCACGGGTGCACATGTGTCCCCCATCCTGAACCCCCTCCCGCCTCCCTCCCCATCTCATTCCTCTGGGTTGTCCCAGTGCACCGGCTTTGAGTTCCCTGTTTCATGCCTCTAACTTGGACTGGTGATCTGTTTCACATATGGTAATATACATATTTCAATGCTATTCTCTCAAATCATCCCACTCTCACCTTCTCCTGCAGAGTCCAAAAGTCTGTTCTTTACATCTGTGTCTCCTTTGCTGTCTCACATATAGGGTCATCCTTACCATCCTTCTAAATTCCATATATATGCATTAATATACTTTATTCGTGTTTTTCTTTCTGACTTACTTCACTCTGTATACTAGGCTCCAGTTTCATCCACCTCATTAGAACTGAATCAAATGCATTCTTTTTAATAGCTGAGTAATACTCCATTGTGTAGATGTACCACAGCTTTCTTATCCATTCGTTTGCTGGTGGACATCTAGGTTACTTCCACATCCCGGCTATTATAAACAGTGCTGCGGTGAACATTGGGGTACACGTGTCTCTTTCAATTCTGGTTTCTTCAGTGTGTATGCCCAGCGGTGGGATTGCTGGGTCATATGGCAGTTCTATTTCCAGTTTTTTAAGGAGTCTCCACACAGTTCTCCATAGTGGCTGCACTACTTTGCATTCCCACCAACGGTGTAAGAGGGTTCCCTTTTCTCCACACCCTCTCCAGCATCTATTGCTTGTAGACTTTTTGATAGTAGCCATTCTGACCGGTGTGAGATGGTACCTCATAGTGGCTCTGATTTGTATTTCTCTGATAGTGAGTGATGCTGAGCATTTTTTCATGCGTTTGTTAGCATCTGTAGGTCTTCTTTGGAGAAATGTCTGTTTAGTTCTTTGGCCCATTTTTTGATTGGATCGTTTATTTTTCTGGTATTGAGCTGGATGAGCTGTTTGTGTATTTTTGAGATTAATTCTTTGTGAATTGCTTCATTTGCTATTATTTTCTCCCACTCTGAAGGCTGTCTTTTCACCTTTCTTATAGTTTCCTTCATTGTGTAAAAGCTTTTAAGTTTAATTAGGTCCCATTTGTTTATTTTTGCTTTTATTTCCATTGCTCTGGGAGGTGGGTCATAGAGGATCTTGCTGTGATTTATATCAGAGAGTGTTTTGCCTATGTTTTCCTCTAGGAATTTTATAGTTTTTGGTCTTACATTTAGATCCAATAACATTTTTTAAAAATTCAGGTGTTGTGGAAAAACTCAAGTGAAGTTTTTGGCCAACCCAATATTTTGAAATTGTTATTGATTGCACACAAATTATGCAATATTTTTCCATCTTTTTTTAATGTGGACTTTTTACTATTACAAAATGAAATGACATTAATTATATATACTATATACTCCAGTACACTTGCCTGGAAAATCCCATGGACAGAGGAGCCTGGTGAGCTACCGTCCATGGGGTCGCAAGAGTCGGAGATGACTTAGCAACTAAACCACCACCGCTACATATTATATTACATATTTTATAATGTAATATCTTGCCTTAAAGTCTACTTTACTTGATATTTATATAGTTAACTATACCAGCTTTCTTTGAGTTAGTGATTACTTAGAATATCCTTTTATATATTTCTATTTTTAATTTTTGTGGCTTTTAATGAAGAATACCATTTATAAATAGCATGTAGCTGAAGTTTATTTGTTTATCCATTCTTACAAGTTCAGTTTTAATTACACTACTTAATGGTTTCATTTATAATGTAACTCTTTAAATTATTTATCCCTAATATAGCTTACCAATCTAGTCAGCCCTGTCATTTTGGTTTTTGTGTTCTGTTTCATGTTTTCATTTGTTTTTTATTCTTAATTTCTTGCTCCCTTCTAAATCAATCAAGTTTATTCATATTTCAATTTTTATCCCTTTTTGTTCTTTTATTCATATATTCTTTTATTATTCTTTTATATGGAGATTTAAAAATGATTTTATATTCTTTTAAATACTGAATATTTCAGTATTTATCCTTAATTTATTACAGTGTATTTAAATTAATGCTTATGTGAATTTTTAAACCATGCAATACCCTTACAACAGTTTAATTCAATGAGTTCCCCTTCATTCTCTTTGTATTACTGTTGTCCAGTAGTTTAGTTCTATATGTTTTAAATCTGGCATGTGTTTTAAATTTGCCTTTCAATGCAGAGGGTGCGGGTACAATCTCTGGTCTGGGAGCCAAGATCCCACATGCCTTGCAGCCAAAAAACTGAAACATAAAATAGAATCAATATTGTAACAAATTCAATAAAGGCTTTAAAGATGGTCCTCATTTTAAAAATTCTTTAAAAAAATTAATATGACTATATTTAACTACCTTGCTGCAAAATTCAGACTTAAATTTAAGAAAGTAGCAGACCATTCAGGTATGACTTAAATCAAATCCCTTATGATTATACAGTGGAAGTGACAAACAGATTCAAGGGATTAGATCTGATAGATAGAGTGCCTGAAGAACTATGGATGAAGGTTCATAACATTGCACAGGAGGTGGTGATCAAAACCATCCCCAAGATGAAGAAATACAAAAAGGTGTCTGAGGAGGCCTAACAAATAACTGAGAAAAGAAGAGAAGCAAAAGGCAAAGGAGAAAAGGAAACATATACCCATCTAAATGCAGAGTTCCAAAGAATAGCAAGTAGAGATAAGAAAGACTTCCTCGGTGATCAATGCAAAGAAATAGAAGAAAACAATAGAAGGAGAAAAACTAGCAATCTCTTCAAGAAAATTAGAGATAACAAGGGAATATTTCAGACAAAAATGGGCACAATAAAGGACAGAAACAGTATGGATCTAACAGAAGCAGAAGATATTTAAAAAAAAAGGTGGCAAGAATACACAGAGCTATACAAGAAAGATCTTCATGACCCAGATAACCACGATGGTGTGATCACTCACCTGGAGCCAGACATCCTGGAGTGCAAAGTCAAGTGGGCCTTAGGAGGCATCACTACAAACAAAGATATTGGAGGTGATGGAATTCCAACTGAGCCACTTCAAATCCTAAAAGATGATGCTGTTAAAGTGCTACACTCAATATGCAAGCAAATTTGGAAAATTCAGCAGTGGCCACAGGACTGAAAAAGGTCAGTTTTCCTTCCAACCCCAAAGGAAGGCAATGCCAAAGAATGTTCAAACTACTGCACAAATGCACTCATCTCACATGCTAGCAAAGTAATGCTCAAAATTCTCCAAGCTGGGCTTCAATAGTACATGAACTTCCAGATGTTCAAGCTGGATTTAGAAAAGGCAGAGAAACAAGAGATCAAACTGTCAACATCTTTTGGATCATAGAAAAAGCAAGAGAATTCCAGGAAAACATCTAATTCTGCTTCACTGACTACACTAAAGCCTTTGACTGTGTGAGTGAAAGTTTCTCAGTCATGTGTGACTCTTTGCGACTCCATGGACTATACAGTCTATGAGATTCTCCAGGCCAGAATACTGGAGTGGATAGCCATTCCCTTTTCCAGGGAATCTTCCCAACCCAGGGTTCGAACCCAGGTCTCCTGCATTGCTGGCCAATTCTTTACCTGCCACCAGGGAAGCCCTTTGATTGTGTGGATGACAACAAAATGTGGAAAATTCTTCTAGAGATGAGAATACCAGACCACCTTACCTGGCTCCTGAGAAATCTGTATTCAGGTCAAGAAGCAACAGTTAGAACCAGACATGGAACCAGAACATGGTTCCTAATTGGGAAAGGAGCATGTTAAGGCTGTATATTGTCACCCTGCTTATTTAACTTGTATGCAGAGTACATCGTGCAAAATGCCGGGTGGGATGAAGCACAAGCTGGAATCAAGAGAGCCGGGAGAAATATCAGTAATGTCAGATATGCAGATGACCCCATCCTTATGGCAGAAAGCAAAGAGGAGCTAAAGAGCTTCTTGATGAAAATGAAAGAGGAGACTGAAAAAGCTGGCTTAAAACTCAACTTTCAAAAAATTAAAGTCATGGCATCCAGTCCCATTGCTTCATGGCAGATAGATAGGGAAACGACGGAAACAGTGACAGCTTTTATTTTCTTGGGCTCCAAAATCTCTGCAGATGGTGACTGCAGCCATGAAATTAAAACACGCTTGCTCCTTGGAAGAAAAGCTATGACCAATCTAGACAACATATTAAAAAACAGAGACATTACTTTACCAACAAAGGTCCATATAGTCAAAGCTATAGTTTTTCAAGTAGTCATGTATGGATGTGAGATTTGGACCATAACAAATGCTGAATGCCAAAGAATTGATGCTTTTGAACTGTGGTGATGGAGAAAACTCTTGAGAGTCTCTTGAACAGCAAGGAGATCCAACCAGTCCATCCTAAAGGAAATCAGTCCTGAATATTCATTAGAAGGACTGATGCTAAAACTGAAACTCCAAAACTTTGGCCACCTGATGTGAAGAACTGACTCCATGGAAAAGACCCTGATGCTGGGAAAGATTGAAGGAGGGAGGAGAAGGGGACAACTGAAGATGAGATGATTGGATGGCATCACTGACTCGATGGGCATGACTTTGAGCAAGCTCCAGGAGTTGGTGATGGACAGGGAACCCTGGCGTGCTGCAGTCCATGGGCTGCAAAGGGTCAGACACGACTGAGCGACTGAACTGAGCTACCTATTTAGTCCTTTAATATTCTTTATTCCTTCTTTATGTTTTGGACTTTCATCTCTATCATTTTCCTGTAGGTTTTATAGTATGAATGTGCTAAAAATTAATATTTTTGTATCTTATTTTATATTAAAGCATCTTTATTTTGTCCATATGTTTACAGGATGTTTTTCATGGAGTATATGATCTTAAGTTGGCAGTTTTATTTATTTATTTTAGCACTTTAAATATGTCACTCTAGTGCCTTCTGGCTTTTATAGTATATGTTGAAAAATTATCAGTTTATTGTTGTTTTTGCTTGTCTTTTTTCTCTGAATATTTTAAGATATTCTCCTCATTTTTGGGTTTCAGCATTTTGACTAGTACATGCTTAGACGAAGTCTTTTTAAAATTGTATTCTGAGTTTTTTTGAATTTATAGGTTGATGACTTTCATCAGATTTGGAAATTTCTCAGTGCTATTTCTTCAAATATTGCCTCATTTCACTATATATCCTCACTTCTGGTGAATCAAATACATATATGACTTTAGACACCTTTGTGTCTCTTAAACTCTATTCATTCTAGCCTTCTTCCAGGAAGAGACTTCTAGACTTTTTCAAAGGAAAAGAAACTCAAGCAGACAAAAGGGGTTTTGCTGACTTGGGAAGACATAAACAGGATTTGTTGGAGAATAATGTGACTGGAATTTGCAGGGCATAGTACTGTAGAGGAGAGAACTACGCAGACGGAGAGCTTCAGATATCTGCCTTGGAGTATTCTTGATTTCTTAGCTGAGTATTTATTACATATCATCAAGTGAAATTCCTTGATGCTGAGAAAATTACAATCTTTAGTTTTCTACAAGTTAAAAAAAAAACTTTAGAATTCACATAGAACTAGGAGATATCTATATTCTAGCCAAGCACAGTAGAGAGAATTTATTGAATACCCAGGATATTAAATAGGGATCCCAATAGAATCATTTGTTAGTAGGTAAACTAAAGGTGTGTACATGCAAAAGTCTTTGAAACATCTCAAAAGGATCAAGCTGAACAACAAATAATTTAGCTACTTCCACTCTCCCCCCGCCCCAAACAAATGCTCTTTAAGGACATTAAGAAAATCCAGTCATTCAACAATGTAACATTCACAATGTCTAGTCTACAATCATAATTTAATAGACATGTCAAGAAGTAGGAGAATACAACTCATAATCAGGAGAAAATCAGTTAACAAAGCATAGTCAGGAATAAGAAAAATGATGTAACTAGAAAACAATTTAAAACACTTTTATTTAAAAAGCTCAAGAATTTATAGAAACTGTAACCATAATAATTATATTATTGAAATTCTAAAATAGAAACAAATGGAACATGAAAAGTTCACTGGGAAAAATTACACATGTTCAATTGATTTTTCAACAAGATAATCCAGTGGGGAAATGGTGTTGAAACAACTGGATATCTGTTTGGATAAAAATGAACTTCATTCCTTAAGTCACAACATGAACAAGTATTTACTCAAAATGGATCATGAACCTCTGTCAGTTCAGTTCAGTTCAGTCGCTCAGTTGTGTACTACTCTTTGCAACTCTTATCCTCTGTCATCCCTTTCTCCTCCTGCCCTCAATCTTTCCCAACGTCAGGGTCTTTTCCAATGAGTCAACTCTTCGCATGAGGTGTCCAAAGTATTGGAGTTTCAGCTTTAGCGTCAGTCCTTCCAATGAACACCCAGGACTGATCTCCTTTAGGATGGACTGGTTGGAACTCCTTGCAGTCCAAGGGACTCTCAAGAGTCTTCTCCAACACCCCAGTTCAAAAGCATCAGTTCTTCGGTGCTCAGCTTTCTTTATAGTCCAACTCTCACATCCATACATGAACCTCTGTAAAAAATAAAATTATAGACCTCTGAAACAAAAGAGGAGAAAATGTTTGTGAACCAAGTATAGGAAAAAGTTTCTTAGATAGAACACAAACAAATGAGAAAATAAAAAATTATGAATATAACCTCATCAAAATTTTAAAATTTGACTCTTCAAAAGATTCCAGTTAGAAAGTTAAAAGACAAGCTATACACTCAGAGAAGATATTTTATGTGTGTGTGTGTGTGTGTGTGTGTGTGTATACACACACATATATATGTATATATAGGCAATGCAGGAGACCCTGGTTCAATTCCTGAGGCAGGAAGATCCCCTGGAGAAGGGATAGGCTATCCACTCCAGTATTCTTGGGCTTCCCTGGTGGCTCAGATGGTAAAGAATCTGCCTGAAATGTGGGAGACCTGGTTGGGAAGATCCCCTGGAGGAGGGCATGGGAACCCACTCCAGTATTCTGATCTGGAGAATCCCCATGGACAGAGGAGCCTGGGGATCACAAAGGGTCATATACGACTGAGCGACTAAGCACACAACACACAGAGATATAGATATATATCTGATAAAGAACTTGCATCAAAAGCATGTAAAGAAGCATTATAGCTCAATAATAAAAGCACAAACAGCTACATTTTAAAACATGGGCAAAATATTTGAACAGAGCTTCACAAAGGAAGATATGCAATAACCAATACCATCTGAAACGTACTTAATATTATTAGTCACCAGGGAAATGCAAATTAAAAACCAAATAGAAAAGTATTCCATACCCATTCAGTTCAGCTTTGTTCAGTCACTCAGTTGTGTCCGACTCTTTGTGACCCCATGGACTGCAGCACACCAGGCCTCCCTGTCCATCACCAACTCCTGGAGTTTACTCAAACTCATGTCCATCAAGTCGGTGATGCCATCCAATCATCTCATCCTCTATCGTCCCCTTCTCCTCCTGCCCTCAATCTTTCCCAGCATCAGGGTCTTTTCAAATGAGTCAGTTCTTCGCATCAGGTGGCCAAAGTATTAGAGTTTCAGCTTCAGCATCAGTCCTTCCAAAGAGTATTCAGGACTGATTTCCTTTAGGATTGACTGGTTGGATCTCTTTGCAGCCCAAGGGACTCAAGAGTCTTCTCCAAAACCACAGTTCCAAAGCATCAATTCTTTGGCACTCAGCTTTCTTTATAGTCCAACTTTCACATCCATATATAACTACTGGAAAAACCATAGCTTTGACTAGTATGAAAAGGCTCATAAGAAAAGTTTATACATAAATGTTTATAGCTGCTTTATTTACTATAGCAAAAAAATGAAAATAACCTAAATGCCTACCAATAAGTAAATTTTTGTAGTATATTTATATAATGCAACACTATTCATAAAGAAAAAGGACCAAAGTTCTAATACACACAGCAATATATATGATTTCAAAACATTATGCTGAGTCAAATAAACCAGACACAAAAGGATGTTCTTTTTTAAAAGGCAAAATTTATCTACTAATAAAAAGCATATTAGTAGTTTTCTAGAGGAATCTAGAGGAAATAGAAGGGTCATTGTCTGCAAAAAATCACAAAGAAAATTTAGGGTGATACAAATGTCATTATTTCATTCTTTTTGGTGCCATTTACAGCAAGATGGACGGACCTAGAGATTATCGTTAAGTCAGAAAGAGAAAGACAAATGCATATGATATCTCTTATATGTGGAATCTGAAATATAATACAAACCACCAAAGTAATATCTATGAAACCAAAACAAACTCACGGATATAGAGAACAGATTTGTGGTTGCCAAAGGGAAGCAGTGGCAGGAGAGGAAAGGATTAGAGGTTTTGGATTAGGAGAAGCAAACCATTATATACAGGATGGATGAACAATAAGGTCCTATCGTATACTGCAGGGAATTATATTCAATATCTCATGATGAACCATAATGGAAAGGAATATGAGCAGGAAATATATATATATATATATATATATTAAATATATATGTATAACCAAAACACTGCTAAACAGAAGAAATTAACATTGTAAATCAACTCTGTATCGATAGAATTTTTTTAAAAAAAGAAAATTGAGGTGATAGAAAACATCTGTATCTTTTTCGGAGTAGTGATTATATGGATGTAAGCGTTTGTCATGAAGCTTTACAATTCAAACCAGTTGCTAAAATGCATTATTGTATGTAAATTAAATGTCAGTAAAATTATTTTAAACTTAAAAGAGAAAAATTTACTGGAAGATCACTTTTATCCTGTAGAGGCCTTTTAGGATTTGTTAAGTAGGTTTACTTCAGTTTTATACTACTCTGAGGATGTAGCTAGGACTCCTAACATTTGCCACTTATTAGGATATGACCTTTCTTAGCTCTTCACTGAAAGTCTATGGAGTTTACCAAGATATTTCCATTCTATTTATGTCAAAATTATAATCTTTACCTCCCAAATTGTGGCTCTTTTTCCAGAGGTTCTCCTTATGCACAAATAATTTAGAAATTATTCAAAGTACTAGGAAAATACAGATTTGGGGGACTTAACTGCAGGTCTCTCCTTTACTGTTATAATCTTTCAGTTAAAGTTCTCTTGGCAGATCTAAACAATGAATGTCTCTTCTGCTTGAATAAACCACCACTCTCTGTGTGGGTTCCCTGCACCTCAGTTTAGAAAATGCCTTTGGGTTTGGGGACAAAGTGAGTATAAATGAAGTGTTCACTTCCTATACTTCTGCTATAATTGTTCTCTAATGCCTAGAAACAAAAGTTTTTATATTTTTTGTCTAGCTTTTAAAGTTGTTTATGGAAGGTACTGCAACCAGATTGGAACCAGAAGTTCAGGTGTAGTCTTTTAAAATCAATTTTGCTCACACTTACAGAGTAAACAGAACAAACCACAGAAGAAACAGATAATTAAAGGGACAGAAAATAGGAATGAGATACATTCACAATAAGAAAAAAATAAAACATGGAAAAATCAAAATTATTGCTAGTGTATGTCTTTGTTTGGCTCTGGAAACTATTTTTCTGTGTATCTTTGATATTTTCTCCACTTTTTTTCCCCAGAAATTCTTTTATTCAGAACAGAATTCTATTCACCCAGTCTCAACTTTCCTGTAACGTAATATAATCCATTTATTATATTATCATTGATTTTCTCAATTTTTATCCATAAGTACCCAACTGACTTTGTCCATTTTATTATTTACTGGTTCGTTGATTTCCCCTTCATAGTTAATACTAATAACAGATTTGCTCACTCTTTTTTGCTTTTTGATTGCATCCTTTTATGGCTGCAATGACCTCTCAGGGATATATCGAGTTCTCTTCTTCTCCATTATCATCTCTCTTTCATCTATGGTCAGCTCTGCTTGTTCACCGTGCACATTTATTTCCTATCATAGGTTTCAGTCATATATCTAGTGCTTGTTTATTAATACTTAAGAATGAAGAACCCCATCCATTTGTTTAGTAAGCTGATGTAGATTTCATGAGTCCAATCCTTATGTTTGCAACTGCACATGGGGAAGATTTACTGCAAATGTTGATAGGCAGTTATCTGCAGGCTTTCTGGGTAAAGAGTAGGCAAGCAGGCAGGCTGCTGCTGCTGCTGCTGCTAAGTCACTTCAGTCGTGTCCAAATCTGTGCAACCGCATAGACGGCAGCCCGCCAGGCTCTTCCATCCATGGGATTTTCCAGGCAAGAGGACCGGAGTGGGTTGCCATTGTCTTCTCTGAAGCAGGCAGGCTAGGAATAGTGACATTTTCCAAAATAAGAGGGCAGCACTCTGGAGATGGAGTAATTTGGGAAGCATTTTTCTTTTGAATGGAGCTGCATTCTTTCTTCTCATTCTCTCCTCATTTTCTTTTTATATCTATCTACAGCTTCACCTATCAAGTTTATGTCTTCTTGTTTCCTTTTACAGTATTTCCTGAGAGATTGGGGTTGAGCAAAGAAAGTGTAAGGGACTTACCTATTTTGATAAATTGGACTGCTTAGGGCTGTTTCTACCATACCAAATTTTATCTGAAAGTCTGATGGGCTAAATTCAGTGGTTTGGGACTTGGTCTGGGACTACTGAGATTGTGGGTAACCAATTCTACAAAGGAATGTGAGAAACAGCCCCAAGCTCAGAATAGACTAGGGTGTGTCTTAGGTTTGCAAAATTGGGAGGAAAAAATAGCCTCCTATTAAGTGGTCTGAGCCTAGAATTTGAATCTAGTTTGCCGTGTTTCAGAGATGGGGTTAGGGAGAGCTGGTTTACTTCTTTTCGGTGAAGTCTATCCAACTATACAGTGGAGCCAGGAGAGATTTGGAGAGTGGGAAGGCTGAGCAATATCTGTTCCTTGGTTTCTTGGTTTTCAGACACAAATGAGATTGTAGGGTACCGATCCTTTTAGACCTTTACAAATCTCAATAATCAGTTAGTATTTTGATGTCTGTTAAGCAACCCCTTTACGATTTGTAAGATTTCCTCATTGTATTTAGTTTCATTGTGAAGCTGGGCTTCATCTCTTTCCCATTAAGAAAGCCAAAAACTTTCAGTCCTCCTTCTCTTCGTTCTTTGGCAGCCACAATACAGGCAGGTGAGTAAGCTCAGCACATCAGAGGCTTCTGCTCTGACGTTTGGCACTCGAGTCAGTGGCAATACGATGATGGAGTGATTAGAACTCTGTCATGAAGTTAGCAGTGATGGCAGATGTAGTGAAAAGAGCGGTGTCCTGGCCAGACTGTTTTCTCAGTAGAATAGTTACTGCCTTCCTTTTCTTTGGCCCACTATAAGACCTCAGCTCCATCTTGTTTATTACCCAAGGCTGCTCTTGCTGTCTTTTCTGTCAATTCTGACGACATTCCAATAAAACATCATTTTGTTAAGATAGCAAAAATTAGTTTCTATTTCTCACAAGATGACAGCAAACTAACTGATAAGAATCCACTTTCAAACTGAGAAGCAGCAAAGCACACGGAGGAGTCAGACGGCCTGGATTTAAATCTCCAGCTTTGCCACTTACAAGCTCTGCGAACTAGCCTGTAGATGTATCAGTGTCTCGTTTTTGAGTGTGGGTAATAACAGTGCCAATCTCACTGGCTTGTTTTAATGCTTAAAGAGTTAATGTGTGAGAACGACTCGGAACAGCGCCTGGCACAAAGTGAGCACGTTGTAATTAACACGTCTCCAATAAAGTATAGAAAAGCTGGGATTGGGTATTTAGCCTAGATACAGCAGAAAGCAATGAGCATCCTATTACAATTCCAGGACGGAATTCTAGTTTATGGCACACAGCAGCAAAATAGTTAAAGATTACCCAGAGTTACTGGAATTAAGTGTTCATGGAGGGCAAATCTTGGGAGATTGTTGTTGCTAAAGCAAAGACTACAGGGTAAAGGAATTACTTATCTTGGCATTTGATGATTTTTTTAAAAAAGAAAATGAAGCATTTAAATTTCTAAATTCTCAGGCTTTCTACAAACACTGTGAAAGAATAAATTTTTAGTTGCATCTTTAGGACTGAGATAAGTGAATACCAAATTTATCAGAGATTATTTTTTTCCCCTGCGGACTGCCAAATTGTGACATCTGTTGAATTAACCAGCTTGTAATGTCTCTTCAGTAGGGCCATGTATCAGGAAAAAAGAGAACACTGAAACACTGGATTAGATGTATGTCGCAGGATTAGGAGATATCTTGGTATATAGAACCCTTACCCATCACTGAACTTCCCATGCTCTTGGAAATAATCTTCCTGTGCCCATGAATGAGAGAGTTACCCTACAACAACAAACCACTTTATCTTTCAATCTACCCTCTCTAACCCCTCACACACCCTTCTTTTCTCCAAAGTTACAATTAAATTAGATCACAGCATACCCTAAGGAGAAAATGATAAATAAAATCAAAGAGAGGAATCTATTCCAAAGAATTGCAGGACTTTCATTTTATTTGCAAAGTTCTTTGGAATGTGTGTGGAAATGAATTAAGAGGGTTCTCACCAAACTGGAAGGAGGCTTCCCAGATGGTGCAGTGGTTAAGAATCTGTCTGCCAGTGTAGGCAAAGCAAAAGATGCAGGTTCTATCCCAGAGTTGGGAAGATCCCCTGGAGTAGGAAATGGCAATCCACTCTAGTATTCTGGCCTGGAAAATTCCATGGACAGAGGAGTCTGGCTGGCTACAGTCCAGGGAGTTGCAAAGAGTCGACCATGACTAAGTAAATGAACACACACACACACCAAATTGGAAGAAACATAGCTTTAGACTGGACTCAAGTTATCAATATGAATTGACTTACTAGACAGCCTAGTTTTTGTGTTCTTGCTGGTATGTATTGTAATAATTTGTATATCTGGTTAATTTACATTTGCCTCCATGTTCTTAGCTGACCCTCACTAAATAAAATTCAAACACCAAAAATATTTTGATCTAATGTATATAAAGGAACTTTAATTTGGAGGGATATAGGAAGTCTGAAATTAATCAGAATGCAACCACCCACTTCCTAAGTCCCTAGGGAGGGCCCAGAAAAAAAAAATCTCTCCT
The DNA here is from genome assembly GCF_027580195.1 of Bos mutus. Classification (NCBI taxonomy): domain Eukaryota; kingdom Metazoa; phylum Chordata; class Mammalia; order Artiodactyla; family Bovidae; genus Bos; species Bos mutus. The sequence goes on from NC_091631.1 coordinate 53,422,054, forward strand.
CAATGAAACCTTGAGATCAATATTGGTAAAAGAAGTATGAGACCTTTGAGAAACACTCTGATGGTTGTTCTGTGTAGCCCAAAGATGTTGAGGAAGATGTTGCAGTTAAAATAGGCCCCCTGGTTTCAGTGTGATGCAAGGATTTCAGAATGAAAAAAAAAAAGCAGAGACACTTAACCGGCAGAGGCAGAATGAGCTTGATTATCATAACAGAAGGAAGTATCATTATGGTAAATAAAATGGTCTAAACCACAAGATCATTGATGATGGTTGATTGCTCATGGGATCCTTTGACTGTAAGGACTGGTTCCCCAATGAATGAGAAAATGCTATGCTAATAAAAATGACCCTCAGGTGTCAGTGGTTTAGCAGTTAAAAGTTTATTTCTCTTGTACATAAGTCTGCTATAGGTCTGAGTGACTTCCCTTGGGCTTTTGATCATACAGTGACTAGAGGCTAAGCTTGTTTCGTGTTGTGATCTGATCTCTTAGCTTCCATGGTAGGGGAAGAGACTGTATCAAGAGCTTATGCCTGCTTTTCTGGGCTTCAGCCAGAAGTTTCACATGTCACTTCTGCTCACAGCCCATTGAGCAGAGCTAATCACATGGCAGCACTTAACTGCAAGGGGAAGGGGAAATGGATAGACCATATAGAATACTTGTGAGCATTACTTTTTCTGCCATACCTACTGAAGTCCTACATTATGGATATTACTGAATAACTGGAGGCCTGACGTCAACTGTCACCAGGTTATGATGATCCTGATCCTTCATGCAATTCCTAGACTCAAGTTCAAAGAAACAGAAACTTGCAAATGAAGACTGGGTACACTTGAGGGGATATCCTGCAAAAATATCCAAGTGTTCACTTAGAATCTTCCCCCTTATTCTTCTCCAAAGGTAGATATGGATATTTATCCTCAGAAATAGATAGGTATCTAAACTTTTTATGTACATTACCCATCAGGTCTAAACTGACACTACTGCTTATACTCTCAGAAAACCACAGTGATCTAATACCCAGAATGGAAGCTTACACAAGACAGGTGACAAGTGGAGTTTTGAACTAAATCATGGTAGTGGGCCAATGGTAATCAAAACATATGTCAATAAATGAAATAAATATACACAGCAATGATCCTCTATCAGTACCCTTTACCAGTGGAGGGAGGGAGATCATGACAGAAAGAGACAAGAGGAAACCTCTGCACTTTGTGCTTCCTACCAAAAAAATAAGCCAAAACATAAACCACATCCTTAGGAGAATCATGGAAATCAGTGTCACCATAAAATACTTGAAAAGCACTCCAATTCACAGGCCCATTTGGTTCTTTGGTTTATCCTGCCAAGGGTAGATGAACCTTGGAGAATGGCAGTGGATTATTGTCAGTTTAATAATGTATGACTCTAACTGCAGGTACTTTTCCTTTCATGGTCTCCTTATTAGAACAAATCAGTACAGCCCTTGATATTGAGTATGAAGTTATTAATCTGACAAATGCTTTTTTTCTCCTCAATTTCCAACAAATGGAGGACACTAGAAGCAATTTTCTTTCCGTTGATGGGACAAATGTACACCTTTATGACTTTCTCAGAGATGTCTCAACTCTCCTTGACTAGGACATCTCTTTTTCCACTTTGCCTGGAAAGAGTGATAAAGTGAGTTAAGGAACTAGGAGTTTGCTAATGGTTTAGCCAAATTATTTATAAGTTAGAAGGATCAACATTTGGGGATTGAAAGGATGGTATTATGTCTCTTGTGAATAATCATCAAAGTTTCCTACTGCAGAGAGTCAGACGATATTAGCTTTCTTCTACAATGCTTGCTTGTGGTAGACAAAATAATGGGTCTTCAGAGATGGTCATGCCCTGATCCCTGGACCCTATTATGTTTTGCTACTCAGCAAAAGGAATTTTTCAGATGTGGTTAAGGCTTTGGATCTTGAGCCTGGAAGATTATCCTGTAGTATCCTGGTGGACCCAATCAAATAACTTAAGTCCTTAAAAGTGGAGAACATTTCCTGAAAGAAGAGTATGAGGGATGTAACAAAAGAGGCAGGAGAGATTCAAAGTGTGAAAGGAATTCAACTCACAATTACTAGATCTGAAGATGGATAGAGGAGGCAATACAGGGGCCTCTAAATGCTGAGAACAGCCTTCAACTGACAACCAGCAAGGAAGTAGGGGCCTCAGTCCTACAACCTCAAGGAATTGAATTCTACTGACTCCTTGAATGAGCATTAAGACAGATTTTTCTTAGAGCCTCTAAAAGAAATACAGACATGTTGACACTTTGATTTTAGATACCTGAGACCCATGTCAGAGTTCTGACCTACAGAACTGTGAGATTAAAAATTTGTGTTGTTTCAAGCCATTAAATTTCTGGTAATTTTTATGATAGCATTAGAAAATTAAACATTGCTTATTATTTTTATGAACAAAGCAAAGTTGTTATTGGGATTCTACAGAGTACATTCTGATGATCTGAATAAGTGGACAACTCCAGTACTTTGGCCACCTCATGCAAAGAGTTGAGTCATTGGAAAAGACTCTGATGCTGGGAGGAATTGGGGGCAAGAGGCGAAGGGGACGACAGAGGATGAGATGACTGGATGGCATCACTGACTTGATGGACGTGAGTCTGAGTGAACTCCGGGAGTTGGTGATGGACAGGGAGGCCTGGCATGCTGCAATTCATGGAGTCGCAAAGAGTCGGACACGATTGAGCGACTGAACTGAACTGAACTGAACTGATAGAGTGCTATTTCACACATGGAACACCAGATCCACACACGCATGGGACCAAGAGCTGACAGGAACACAGACTAAGAATAAGGATGTATCCTCAACAATTTGTAGAGCAGCAACCAACATCCCTATCCCCTAATACGGTATACCAAAGGGACCAGCTAGCCTCCTGTTGGCAGGCTGATTACAGTGAACACTTATGTTATGAAGGGGGCCATGATTTACCCCTTTGGAAGAGAAAGTTATTCTGGATTAAGATTTTCTTTCCTTCTTAACATGTCATCTATGATCTTATTGTTGCCTTATACATCATAATGACAGTCACACATTGCTATTTCTTATCAAATAATTCAAATACTAGTATTAATAATTGACATTTGTACAGAAAAGAATTGACACTGGATCGATACCCATGGGATTCATTGATCACGACATACACGCATCACCCAGAAATAGGTGACCTTATGGAACAAGAATATGGATCTTTATAAAAATCAGTGCCAGTTGTGGGGGAATCTTGGGAGATTAGAGCACGAGGTATAGGGTAAATTGGGTGCTTTGAGTGGGCAACAAATATATGGTGCTATTTCTACTATCAACATAATGAAGAAATGAAGGTGTGAAAATATATGTACATAAAGTAGTGAGGGGCTGTTCAAGGTTCACAGTTACACCCATAATCTTGATTTTGTTTGTTTCCCTCCTTGTAACTGTACTCTGCATGTTTAGCACCTCGGTGGTAACAGTTTGTATTTTAAAAACACTCGTGTGATGGGCACTGTTCTGTGTGACTTACATGGAACATCTCATTTAGTCATCATGACGACTCCACTGAAGTACTATATTGTCCACGTTTTGCACATTAGGAAATTGACTGCAGTGAAGTGGTAAGTGGTGGAGCTGGAATTTGAGGGCTCAGGCCCTTACCCACTATGCTACAATACCTCTCGATGGAGGAATGTTTCCATGAGGAAATACAACAGTTATTTAACCAAGTTGGAAGTGGTAATTGTCTCCTGGATGTTTTGGGTTTCTCATGTTCCTGAGACAACATGCAAACAATAATAATTTTGTAGTGTTAGATAGGATGGTTAATTCTCAGTATCAAGATGAAATAAATAAGGTTTCTGCTATAAGAGGGGTGGAGAAGGGAATGGCAACCCACTCCAGTATTCTTGCCTGGAGAATTCCATGGACAGAGGAACCTGGAAGGCTACAGTCCATGGGATGACAAAGAGTTGGACACGACCGAGTGACTTATAGAAGGGGAGGAAGAAAAAGAAAGGAGTAAATTCAGAGGATCTTCTAGTACTCCTCCCAGTAGTATTGTTTGCAATGGTGAAAATTCATAGGAGGCTCTACACACAGGATTATCAAGAGCTCATGCCCTCAGGAATGAATGTCATATGCACCACCTCACTCAGGAAGGAATTCCAACTAGTTAAGGTTCTAATTAAAGTCCATGGAAACAGGAATTGGTAATAGAGAAAGGAAGTCATAAAAATTAACTATAGTGTCATAATCAGCTTTGGAAAAAACAGACATAGCCTTTACCTTTCTTTATTTGTGGTAAAATACATTTCACTTTATTTTTCTTTTCTTTTTTTCATGATTTGGTATAATGTGCATTGGTGGTGGTAAACTTCACAACCTGGTGAGCCAATACTAAGACAGCATCACCAAAATCCTGTACCTAAAACTGCAAGATCTGCAAGTTCTGCAAGAACTGCAAGATCGTAGTCCATCTTTGATCAAAAGTAGACATTTCATTTGTATAAAAGATAGATGTGTTTTATTGCTTGTCTTTCTTTCTTGTTTTCCTCCTTTGTTTATTTTTATTGTTCCTGACAAAATTTTAAGATTTAAGGAACAGTAAATAGATTTTCACCAACCAAAAGGATGGACTGCAATAGGGATTTAGCTTTTCCCGCTGCTTTCCAACATCAAACTCCTTTCTCATTGTAAAGGAATCACCTATTATGCAGTCTTAACCTCTTATACTACTGACACTGAAATATCAGTTTCATCCTCTCTTCCCTAGGGAGGAAATCACAAGAACAAGCCTAGACTTTGCCAGTAAGGTGCACCTAACCTCCCCACCCGATTTTAACTCTTGAGTAAGTGACAAGAAAATGAAAGGTAGTTAGAATTCATCTACACCATCAATGACAAAGCCCAGCTTCTGTTCTTAGTAATGCCACAGGAAGCACCTACAATTTTTTCAAGAGCATCAGAAGTGGCATCTGTTTCCACAGGAAAAGGGCAATGAGTAGAAAGAGGCTGCGTTGGGCCCAACTAAGGAAACTTTGGGTGGACCCAAGCCAAAACTGTCAACTCAGTGAGGGTGCTGGCTTATTGCTGACGAAATCCCTGCAAATCCATCATTCTTCATGACATCAAGACTTTACTAAGATTCTTTTTTTTCTAACAAAAGTAGGGGTGAATTCAGAGTCATCAGTGATTTTTATTTATTCATTTAATATTTTTAAAAGAAGATGGTGACAAAAATGGGATGATCTTCATTTTTTTCCATTAATTTTCCCATTTAAAAAAACGACATAGCAACTGGGATATCAAAATCAAAGAATCATGGAAAACATCTATAATAAAAGGAGAAATCATGAAATCCTGTTATATACCCAGTGTGTAGGAACAAACCTTCAAAGAATAGTCTAATATCATCAAAACAAGTGATATTAGCATCTGTGCTAAAGGTAAAAAGGAAAGCCAGTTGAGCTCTCATGGCCCCAAGAATATGAGAACTTTAAGATGCCAGAAGTATTCGCTAGAATTCTGGAGGCCCAGTCTGAGAACAGAGGCCAATAATGGGGAGGAGTTCTACAGGAGCCAATTTGTGGGTGAGTGCGAAGAGACAATGCCATATTGGCTGTGCAACGTGGGTGAGTACAATCATGACAGATGGTGCTGAACCAGTCTGGACCCTAAAACCTGGAGCTAACCAACTAAATCTTGCTTCTGAGGCAAAGCATTACACCAAGAAGAAACTTCTGGGAGTAAAAATCCAAACTGTGCAAGCAAAGGACTATAGGGGCATAAGAAGAGGAAGCTTCCAATAAAAGTAAGGGTGGACTTGGGAGGGGAGAAGAGAAGAGGGCGGGATGAACTGGGAGACAGGAATGGACTCCCAGTCAATTACTTCCAGACTGGGTAACATATACATTGCTGCTGCTGCTGCTAAGCCGCTTCAGTCGTGTCCAACTCTGTGCGACCCCTTGGACGGCAGCCCACCAGGCTCCCCTGTCCCTGGGATTCTCCAGGCAAGAACATTGGAGTGGCTTGCCATTTCCTTCTCCAATGCATGAAAGTGAAAAGTGAAAGTGAAGTCACTCAGGTTGTCTACTTGAAAGTTACAGAGTCGTGTCCGACTCCTAGCGACCCCATGGACTGCAGTCTACCAGGCTCCTCCGTCCATGGATTTTCCAGGCAAGAGTACTGGAGTGGGGTGCCATTGCCTTCTCCAAACATATACATTACTAAGTATAAAATAGATAGCTAGTGGGAAGCTGCTGGACAGCACAGGGAGTTCAGCTTGGTGCCCTGTGATAACCTAAATGGGGGGCAGTGGTATAGGCAATGTTGGAGAGAGGCTCAAGAGGGAGGGGATATATACATATGCATATATACACGTATAGCTGATTCATTTTGTTGTACAGCAGAAACTGACACAACATTCTAAAGCAAATATATCCCCAATTTTTTAAAAGAAAAGGGAGGGGTTGAAACAGTCGTATTTTGAAAAGTATGAAATCAAAACAAAAGCAGTGTTTTTTATGACTTTGCAAAAGAGCAAAGGAGAGGATACTACTGCCCAGAAGCTGGAAAAGCTATCTAAGCCACCTTCCCCTAATAAACTCTGTTTTACATTTGTACTCTCCTAGACTCTTGGGCACAGAAGAAAGCCTATGGCCATGCTAAGGAGTACAGCTTCAGGCTATTAAGAGGCAATGAGTGGTTTTAAAGAGGGAAATAGCAGGACAGGATTAGCAGTGTTTAAAGATAGCAATTTATTAATGACCATTCTGACCCGTGTGAGATGATACCTCATTGCAGTTTTGGTTAGCATTTCTCTAATAATGAGCAACATTGGGCATCTTTTCATGTGTCTATTTGTCATCTGCATGTCTTCTTTGGAGAAACGTCTGTTTAGATCTGCTCACTTTTGATTGTGTTGTTTGTTTTTCTGGTATTGAGCTGAATGAGCTGCTTGTATATTTTGGAAATTAATCCTTTGTCAGTTCTTTTGTTTGCTACTATTTTCTCCCATTCTGAGGACTGTCTTTTCACCTTGTTTATAGTTTCCTTCACTGTGCAAAATCTTTTAAGTTTACCAAAAAAGTCTATAAATAATAAATGCTGGAGAGGATGCAGAGAGAGGGAATCCTCTTGCATTGTTGGTGGGAATGTAAATTGATACAGCCAGTATGGAGAACAGTATGGAGATGTCTTAAAAGAAAAAAAAAAACTAGTGATAAAACCACCGTATGACCCAACAATTCTACTACTGGGCATACACCCTGAGGAAACTATAATTGAAAAAGACACACATGCCCCAATATTCATCATAGCACTATTTACAATAGCTAGGACATGGAAGCAACCTAGATGCCCTTTGACAGATGATTAGATAAAGAAGTTGTGGTACATATATACAGTGGAATATTACTCGGCCATAAAAAGGAGCACATTTAACTTAGTTCTAATAAGGGGGATGAACTTAGAGCCTATTATACAGAGTGAAATAAGTCAGAAAGAGAAAAACAAATATCATATATTAATGGATATATATGGACTCCAGACAGAGAAGGCAATGGCATCCCACTCCAGTACTCTTGCCTGGAAAATCCCATGGGCAGAGGAGACTGGTGGGCTGCAGTCCATGGGGTCGCTAAGAGGGGACACGACTGAGTGACTTCACTTTCACTTTCAACTTTCATGCACTGGAGAAGGAAATGGCAACCCACTCCAGTGTTCTTGCCTGGAGAATCCCAGGGACGGGGGAACCTGGTGGGCTGCCGTCTATGGGGTCGCACAGAGTCAGACACAACTGAAGCGGCTTAGCAGCAGCAGCAGCATGGACTCTAGAAAGACGGTACTAATGAATCTATTTGCAGGGCAGCAATGGAGATGCAGACATAGATAACAAACTTGTAGACACAGTGGGAGAAGAAGAGGGTAGGATGAATTGAGAGAGGACATTGGAAACATATATACTACCATGTGTAAAATTAGATACCCAGTGAAAATTTACTGTATAATGCAGGGAGCTCAAATCTGGGGCTCTGTGATAACCTAGAGGGGTGGGATGTGATGGGAGGAGGGAGAGAGGTTCAAGAAGGAGGGGTCATACATATACCTATGACTGATTCATGTTGATATATGGCAGAAACCAACTTAACATTGTAAAGCAATTATCCTCCAATTTAAAATAAATTAATTTTTTTAGAAAGAGATAGCAATTTGTGATGCTTATGGCAAACATGGCAGATTGTCCATACCCATTCTGATGCAGAAGATAGACGGGCTCCAGGTTAGACATTTACAACTGGCCTCCTGTTTGCATTTCATGGGGCTTGAAGAAGTGGGCTTCAGGCTGGATACTTATAACCGTTAGCACTTCCTGAGACAAAAGATAGATGGGCTCCTGTTAAGGCATTTACAATCAGCCTCCTGTTTGCCCTCCAAAATGGAAGTAACAACAGAAGCAGGGTAAATAGCCAGTGTTTGTCTCTAAGGTAATAATCATGGCAAGGACAAAGAGGGGCCAAAGCCTGTTTGAGTAAAGGATTAAGGAATCTTTGCTCCCCTCTCTTTTGGGGACAGGGAGACGTTACACATGCACAGATCCTTGTCGGTCAAAAGCGAGGGGATAATTCCAGGCCGCAGTGAGCCTTGTTCCTCCCAGAAGCCTTCACTTCAAGATTTATATAGGCTGAGGGGTAAGTGTACACCCAGGGGAGGTCAGATGTAGAAAAAGAAACCAGATATTATGCCTGAAGGAAGACAAAGACCCAGAAGAACTGCCTTATATAAATGACTTAACAGCCGCTGTACTGCCCTCCTCCTCACTACGGGGGATCCCCACACCATTTCTCTCCACATGTGCATCTCTGTCTTGCTTCTATCTCATCTAAACAAACTATTTCTCTATGCGCTCCCCCACTTGTTGTTGCGCTTTGTCTCTAATAATAAACTTTACCTGCATTTACAGTTTCTGCCTCCGTGATAAATACATTTTTTTACTGGGGGCAAAGATCCAGGGAAAAATTGCTTCTAGCCAGTAGCCTTGCTGGTCTGGTGGCTAGGATTCCTGGTTCTCATCCAGGCTACCCAGGTCCAATTCCTGGGCAGGAAATTAAGATCTTGCTTCACACCACCACTCCCTGCTGCCTCACCAAGATCAATCCCACTCTCTTTCTAGTGTATCTTTCTGTATGGTAGATGGTAGAATGCCAGGAACTGCATTCCCTAGGCTTTTCCAGCTGGATTTCAAGATTTAGCTTGAGGCAATCACATCTACTCAGGCAAGATCTAGAAGGCAGAGGTGGGCATCCTTTCAGGCATCCGCTGTCTTCTGCTGGCAAGCATGACCATGAAGCAGGGCATTTGTGCCCCGTATTCCATCATCCAGTCATTTGATTCTCAGATGCCAAAATGTTGGGCATAGGGCAGCCTTTTTCCTAGTGTACTCTGGCAGGACTGATGTGGCTCTTAACTCAACAGTTACGATACTGGCAATATCTGATTCCTGGACTTTACCTAAAATGATATGTCCCTAAAACCAAGTGTTCTAGGGTTTTTATTCCTAATCCCTAACCTTTCCTCTTGGATCTAGGAAGCAGCTTCCCAAGTGGATGAATTCTTGACATTCTTTAAGTCTTTCTAAAAGCGCAGCCTAGGGCATGCTCTTCCAAACTTTCCAACGTTACCCAATTCTCTGTAATTCATCATTGGTTTTTATGTTTTGTTCTGTTGTTTTGCTTTAAGAAAGATATCATGATTTCTGCAGCACACTCCATGCTTCTATTAGATCAAGAACTGCAGTGTTGGGGAGAGGGGTCAGGGCAATGCGGGAAGACTCCACAGTCTACAAAGGACTTATAACACATCTTGAAAGACGATAGAAATTAAATAGAGAGGAGAGTGGACATTTCAGACTCAAATGGAAGGTTTAACCAAATGTTCAGAGACAAAATTATCAATATTTTTCCACTTGTGACAATAAGGAAGCCAGGCTAACCAGAAAGAAGGGTATGCATAAAGGACCTTAGGAGGATGATAGGCATAGAATGGGAGGAAGGAGATCATAAGAACCCTCAAAGCTAAACAGAGAATCTCATGCTAGATAGAACAGCAGCTGGATGAGCAGTGGGCTCTTGAGAAAAATGCAAAGATGAGAAAGATAAGCACATTCAAAGTGGATAGTTGAGGAGTCGGGAGTTCTCATCCAGGCTGGGAAATGTTGATTTTATCCAAATAAAGCTGACAGTTTTTGCTTCTGTGGAAGAGTCAGGCAATATGAGGCTCTAAAGCCACCCCCACCCCTGTGCCCACGACCCACTCCAACAGCAGAAAATTTATATCAGACGTGACCCTCTTTCTTGAGGTAACCATACTCAGCCTCAGAACTCTTTGCCCAGAGCTCCAAGCAGTCATTAGCAATCATAGGACCTAGCATGAGAAATAAAATCTACTAGTTGTACCCAATGTATTAAATACTGTTCTAGCAAATCCTAACAGTTATAATAAAATATTAACATACTCTGTTTATTTATTCACATCTTTCATTGTAAACACAATTAACAATCTCATTCTTCTTAGACACGAGACTAATGATTTTAGCCATTAAACTCTTAAAAGAGTTACATAAAATTGTCCGTGACTAAATATAGGTTTCAGAAGGCATAAGCAGATTGTGTCAATAGTCTGTCCCCGTGACAGACTCTGAAGTACTTCTAATTCCTGTTAACATTTCCATGCACCGTATTAAGTTTGGAATCAGTGACATGTGTTTAGCATTACATGTAGTCCAAATTCTAAGATTAATTTTTATAAGATCAAATAAATAAACACTCAGAGATCATGCAGTTCTTACAAACATTCATCTCATTCTTATCATCTGTCACTATCAACATTTAGAACTGAACCAACTAGAGGCTTACAGATTCCTTGGCTGTAGTGATCCCACAAGAACCAACCCAACATTTGGGAACATAAACCCTAACCCTTGCAAAATGACAAAATTGTCATCCTAGACTGGACATCAGTTCTTAGGAATATTAGGTGACAGGATGGGTTTCCCCAATGGCTCAGTGGCAAAGAATCCGCCTGCAGTGCAGGAGACATGGGAGATGAGGGTTGATTCTCTGGGTGGGGAAGATCCCCTGGAGGAGGAAATGGCAACCCACTCAAATATTCTTGCCTAGAAAATCCCATGACTAGAGGAGCCTGGCAGGCTACAGTCCACGGGTTCGCAATGAGTCAGACATGACTGAGTGACTGAGCACATGCACACAAGCACAGATGTCAAATATTTTTAATGGGTTTTGGAGACAGAGTAACCTAATTCATAGGTGTGACAGGACCTCAGTCCTATGGGGGTTAATAAAGCCCAGAAATGAATTTATTTTTAATTCTTTGGGAATTTATCAGTGTAAACACATGTACTGCAGATACCAAAACATGAAGAGTAGTTCCACTGAGTGAAGGCTTGGTGATATTTCCTTTCAAATATCCTAAAAGGAGTTGAATATAGGGGATAGGGAGCCCTGCAAGGTGCCCAGGAATACACGGATCTGAGCATCTTCTTATGCAAATTACATGTGAAACCTTGTGACCAAACTCAAAAGAAAATAACTCATGGAAAAACAATCCTTGAGAAATCAGTGGTGATAACCCCCTCTCTATCTTCACCACTATGACTTTAGAAAAAGCCACCATCAAGTCTCCCATAGATCTTTGCAGTAGTCTCCTTGCTGGCCTCCTTGTGTCCACACCTGTGAAATATTTTCAACAGAGAAGCCAGAAGGTAAATCAGACCATCCCAGTCTTCTGCTCAAGGCTCTCAGATGGTTTCCATATGATTTAGAGCAGTGTTTCTCAAACTCTAGTGTGCATCAGAATCACCCTCTAATAAGTAGTGATGTTGAGAATCTTTTCAAGCGCCTTTTCGACATCCATATCTCTTCTTTGGTGAAATCTCTATTTAGATCTTCTGCCCATTTTTTGATTGGTTTTTTGTTGTTGTTGTTGTTTATATTGAGCTGCATGAATTAAAGCTACAATGAGGTATCACCTCACACTGGTCAGAATGGCCATCATTAAAGACTCTACAAACAATAAATGCTGGAAAAGGTGCAGAGAAAAGAGAACCTTCCTACAGTGTTGGTGGGAATGTAAATTGGTACAGTCACTATGGAGAACAATATCAGTCAGTCACTTCAGTTGCTCAGTTGTGTCTGATTCTTTGCAACCCCATGGACTTTAGCACACCAGGCTTCCCTGTCCATCACCAACTCCCGGAGCTTACTCAAACTCATGTCCATTGAGTTGGTAATGCCATCCAACCATCTCAGCCTCTGTCGTCCCCTTCTCCTCCCAACTTCAATCTTTCCTAGCGTCAAGAACTTTTCCAATGAGTCATCAGGTGGCCAAAGTATTGGAGTTTCAGCTTCAGCATCAGTCCTTCCAATGAATACTCAGGATTGATTTCCTTTAGGATGGAGTGGTTGGATCTCCTTTCAGTCCAAGGGATTCTCAAGAGTCTTCTCCAGCACCATAGTTCAAAAGCATCAATTCTTCGGTGCTCAGCTTTCTTTATAGTCCAACTCTCACATCCGTACGTGACTACTGGAAAAACCATAGCCTTGACTAGACGGACCTTTGTTGCATTACTCAACCATAAAAAAAGAATAAAATAATGTCATTTCCAGTGACGTGGATGGACCTAGAGATTGTCACACTGAGTGAAGTCAGACAGAGAAAGATAAATATGAGTGACATTCTTACATGTGGAATCTAAAAAAAGAGGGATAAATGAACTTATTTACAAAACAGAAATAGAATCACAAATGTAGAAAACAAATTTATGGTTACCAAGGAGGAAGGGGGAAAAGATAAATCTGGAGATTAGAATTGACATATACCATAAAAAATGTATAATAAGAAGCTATTTATAGCATAGAGAACTCTACTCCATGCTCTGTAATGACCTATATGGGAAAAGAATCTTAAAAAGGGTGGATATAGATATAGACATTTAGGTATATATGTAAATGTATAACTGACTTTTTATAAATATATATTTATATATATAACTGATTCACTTTGCTGTACAGCAGAAACTAACACTGTCAGCCAAGTATACTTCAATCAAAATTAATTAAAAAAAAAAAAAAATAAGTTTAAAGAAAATCACCATGGGGGCTCAGAAAAAGAAATCACCCAACAGGGCTGTTACAACACAGATTGCTGGCCCCATTTCTAGAGTTTCTAATTTAGCAGGTAGTGGGAAAAGCCTGGGAATATGTTTTTTTTTAATTGAAATATATTGATTTATTTTATTTTATTTTTTTAGCAAGGTGAAAAGACAGCCTTCAGAATGGGAGGAAATAATAGCAAACGAAGCAACTGACAAACAACTAATCTCAAAAATATACAAGCAACTCCTACAGCTCAACTCCAGAAAAATAAACGACCCAATCAAAAAATGGGCCAAAGAACTAAATAGACATTTCTCCAAAGAAGACATACAGATGGCTAACAAACACATGAAAAGATGCTCAACATCACTCATAATCAGAGAAATGCAAATCAAAACCACTATGAGGTACCATTTCACACCAGTCAGAATGGCTGCGATCCAAAAGTCTACAAATAATAAATGCTGGAGAGGGTGTGGAGAAAAGGGAACCCTCTTACACTGTTGGTGGGAATGCAAACTAGTACAGCCACTATGGAGAACAGTGTGGAGATTCCTTAAAAAACTGGAAATAGAACTGCCTTATGATCCAGCAATCCCACTGCTGGGCATACACACTGAGGAAACCAGAAGGGAAAGAGACACGTGTACCCCAATGTTCATTGCAGCACTGTTTATAATAGCCAGGACATGGAAGCAACCTAGATGTCCATCAGCAGATGAATGGATAAGAAAGCTGTGGTACATATACACAATGGAGTATTACTCAGCCATTAAAAAGAATACATTTGAATCAGTTCTAATGAGATGGATGAAACTGGAGCCTATTATACAGAGTGAAGTAAGCCAGAAGGAAAAACATAAATACAGTATACTAACGCATATATATGGAATTTAGAAAGATGGTAACAATAACCCGGTGTACGAGACAGCAAAAGAGACACTGATGTATAGAACAGTCTTATGGACTCTGTGGGAGAGGGAGAGGGTGGGAAGATTTGGGAGAATGGCATTGAAACATGTAAAATATCATGTAAGAAATGAGTTGCCAGTCCAGGTTCGATGCACGATACTGGATGCTTGGGGCTAGTGCACTGGGACGACCCAGAGGGATGGTATGGGGAGGGAGGAGGGAGGAGGGTTCAGGATGGGGAACACATGTATACCTGTGGCGGATTCATTTTGATATTTGGCAAAACTAACACAATTATGTAAAGTTTAAAAATAAAATAAAATTAGAAAAAAAAAGAAATATATTGATTTATAATGTGTTAGTTTTAAGTGTACAGCAAAGAGATTCAATTATTTATATATTATTCAATATATTATATATATATTATTACATTATGTATATGTGTGTGCTCAGTCATGTCCCACTCTTTGCGACCATATGGACTATACCCCATCAGACTCCTCTGGCCATGGAATTTTCCAGGCAAGAATACTGGAGTGGGTTCCCATTTCCTTCTCCATATTTTCAAATCCTGGAAGATGATGCTGTTAAAGTGCTGCACTCAATATGCCAGCAAATTTGGAAAACTCAGCAGTGGCCACAGGACTGGAAAAGGTCAGTTTTCATTCCAATCCCAAAGACAGCCAATGCCAAAGAATGCTCAAACTAGGGCACAAGTGTACTCATCTCACACACTAGGAAAGTAATGCTCAAAATTCTCCAAGCCAGGCTTCAGCAACACGTGAACTGTGAACTTCCAGATGTTCAAGCTGGTTTTAGAAAAGGCAGAGGAACCAGAGATCAAATTGCCGACATCTGCTGGATCATGAAAAAAGCAAGAGAGTTCCAGAAAAACATCTATTTCTGCTTTATTGATATGCCAAAGCCTTTGACTGTGTGGATCACAATAAACTGTGGAAAATTCTGAAAGAGATGGGAATATCAGACCCCCTGACCTGCCTCTTGAGAAATTTGTATGCAGGTCAGGAAGCAACAGTTAGAACTGGACATGAAACATCAGACTGGTTTCAAATAGGAAAAGGAGTACGTCAAGGCTGTATATTGTCACCTTGCTTATTTAACTTATATGCAGAGTACATCATGAGAAACTCTGGACTGGAAGAAACACAAGCTGGAATCAAGATTGCCGGGAGAAATATCAATTACCTCAGATATGCAGATGACACCAACCTTATGGCAGAAAGTGAAGAGGAACTAAAAAGCCTCTTGATAAAAGTGAAAGAGGAGAGTGAAAAAAGTTGGCTTAAAGCTCAACATTCAGAAAACGAAGATCATGGCATCC
Organism: Bos mutus; assembly: GCF_027580195.1. NCBI lineage: Eukaryota > Metazoa > Chordata > Mammalia > Artiodactyla > Bovidae > Bos > Bos mutus. The sequence continues at coordinate 53,437,494 of NC_091631.1, forward strand.
AGTCCCACCACTTCATGGGAAATAGATGGGGAAACAGTGGAAACAGTGTCAGACTTTATTTTTGGGGGCTCCAAAATCACTGCAGATGGTGACTGCAGCCATGAAATTAAAAGACGCTTACTCCTTGGAAGGAAAGTTATGACCAGCCTAGATAGCATATTCAAAAGCAGAGACATTACTTTGCCAACAAAGGTCCGTCTAGTTAAGGCTATGGTTTTTCCAGTGGTCATGTATGGATGTGAGAGTTGGACTGTGAAGAAAGCTGAGTGCCAAAGAATTGATGCTTTTGAACTGTGGTGTTGGAGAAGACTCTTGAGAGTCCTTTGGACAGGAGGGAGATCCAACCAGTCCATTCTGAAGGAGATCAGCCCTGGGATTTCTTTGGAAGGAATGATGCTAAAGCTGAAACTCCAGTACTTTGGCCACCTCATGCGAAGGGTTGACTCATTGGAAAAGACTCTGATGCTGGGAGGGATTGGGGGCAGGAGGAGAAGGGGACGACAGAGGATGAGATGGCTGGATGGCGTCACTGGCTCAATGGACATGAGTCTGGATGAACTCCAGGAGTTGGTGATGGACAGGGAGGCCTGGCGTGCTGCGATTCATGGGGTCACAAAGGTCGGACACAACTGAGCGACTGAACTGAACTGATACATATATATATATATGTATGTATGTATGCTTTTCCAGGTTATTTTCCTTTATAGGTTATTACAAAATATTAAGTATAGTTCTCAGAGCTATATAGTGGGTTCCTGTTGATTATTTCTTATATATACTGATATATATATATGATCTGATATATATATTAATCTCAAACTCACAGTTTATCTTTCATCCCCTTTCTCATTTGGTAATGGAAAGTTTGTTTTCTTTTTTTTTAATTTTTTAATTATTATTATTTTTTTTACTTTACAATATTGTATTGGTTTTGCCATACATCAACATGCATCCTCCACGGGTATACACGTGTTCCCCATCCTGAACCCCCCTCCCACCTCCCTCCCTATACCATCCCTCTGGGTCATCCCAGTGCACCAGCCCCAAGCTTCCTGTATCCTGCATCGAACCTGGACTGGCGATTCATTTCTTATATGATATTATACATGTTTTACCGGAGAAGGCAATGGCACCCCACTCCAGTACTCTTGCCTGGAAAATCCCATGGGCAGAGGAGCCTGGTAGGCTGCAGTCCATGGGGTCTCGAAGAGTCGGACACGACTGAGTGACTTCACTTTCCCTTTTCACTTTCATGCATTGGAGAAGGAAATGGCAGCCCACTCCAGTGTTCTTGCCTGGAGAATCCCAGGGACGGGGGAGCCTGGTGGGCTGCCATCTATGGGGTCGCACAGAGTCGAACACAACTGAAGCGACTTAGCAGCAGCAGCAGCAGCATACATGTTTTAATGTCATTCTCCCAAATCATCCCCCACTCCCTCTCCCTCAGAGTCCAAAAGACTGTTCTAAGACATCCATCAGCAGATGAATGGATAAGAAATCTGTGGTACATATAGACAATGGAGTATTACTCAGCCATTAAAAAGAATACATTTGAATCAGTTCTAATGAGGTGGATGAAACTGGAGCCTATTATACAGAGTGAAGTAAGCCAGAAAGAAAAACACCAATACAGTCTACTAACGCATATATATGGAATTTAGAAAGATGGTAATGACAACCCTATATGCAAGACAGCAAAAGAGACACAGGTGAAAGTTTGTTTTCTATACCCATACATCTATTTCTGTTTTTTGTTTATAAGTTCATCTGTGTCACTTTTTTTTTTAATAAAAAAAATTCCTGACCATGCAGTGTCAACTGCAAGGCAGTGGTCTCCAGCCTGAGGTGCCCCAGGCGGGCAGGTGGTTAACAGTCTCCCTGGGGAGACCAAACTCCAATATTTTGGCCACCTGATGTGAAGAACTGACTCATTGGAAAAGACCCTGATGCTAGGAAAGATTGAAAGCAGAGGAGAAGGGGATGGCAGAGGATGAGATGGCTGGATGGCATCACCAACTCAATGGACATGAGTTTGAGTAAGCTCCAGGAGTTGGTGATGGACAGGGAAGCCTGGCGTGCTGCAGTTCTGCTGCTGCTGCTGCTGCTAAGTTGCTTCAGTCGTGTCCGACTCTGTGCGACCCCATAGACGGCAGTCCCCCAGGCTCCCCAATCCCTGGGATTCTCCAGGCAAGAACACTGGAGTGGGTTGCCATTTCCTTCTCCAATGCATGAAAGTGAAGTCGCTCAGTTGTGTCCGACTCTGTGCGACCCCATGGACTGCAGCCTACCAGGCTCCTCTGCCCATGGGATATTCCAGGCAAGAGTACTGGAGTGGGATGCCATGGGATTGCAAAGAGTCGGACACAACTGAGCGACTGAACTGAACTGCACTGAACTGCGGCATCAATCAGGCTGCTGGTATGTCCACAGACTCTCCCCAGGCCAGACTGATGGAGGGAGGCCCGGCAGGCCCCAGGGCCCAGGAAGCCAGCAACGGGCCAAGGATGGGAGTGCATCGCCTGGACCAGAGCGAAGGGAAAGTGAACGGCATGGGGGCGCCTCTCTAGTCGCGGCCCCTGGGAAGCTGGGCCAGCCCCCTCACACACCTGGCCTGCCCGCTCCCGCCCACCTGGAGGCCCTGAGCAGCCGGGCCCTCCGGGCGACTCACCGGTGCGAATGTAGGCGGCTGTGGCCTGAGCTCCAGGGAGGAGCCGCGGCTTCCTCCCCAGGGATGCCTGGCTATGGCAACCTCCACTCGTGTGTGTCATTGTTTTAGATTCTACATCTTAATGATATCATATTTGGCTTTGTCTGCCTTACTTATTATGATCATTTCTAGCCCCATCTGTGTTGTTGCAAATGGCTTTATTTCCTTCTTTTTATGAATACTATTCGATTGTGTGCATGTATCACATCTTCTTTATCACTCCTCTGTCCATGGACATTTAGGTTGTCTCCACGTCTTGGCTATTGTAAATATTTCTGCAACGAACCTTGGGTTGCACATACCTCTTCAAAAGTTTTCTCCAGATATAAGCCCAGGAGTAGGCTTGCTGGTTCATACGGTAGCTCTATTTTTAGTTTTTTAAGGAACCTCCAAAGCTTTCTCCATAGTGGCTGCACCAATTTACATTCCTACCTACAGTGTAGGAGGGTTCCTTTTTCTCCACAATCTCTGTAGCATTCATTATTTGTAGACTTTTTTGATGATAGCCGTTCTGGCTGGTGTGAGGTGATATCACATTGTAATATCGATTTGCATTTCTCTGATAACTAGCGATGTTGAGCATTTCTAACACCATCCCAGGAGATGCTGATGCTGCTGGGTGAGGACTGTGTTTCAAGACCACTGATGTAGAGGGAAAGTAAGGGCCTTACACTGGGATCCGGTGTCATTACCACCTGACCTCAGCTCCTGTTACTTTTTTCTTTAGTCTGTTCTGGATTCCGTGGCCCCCTTACCCACCCTTGAGCCAAGCATACACCTTCCTGCTCAAACCTCTTTTCTAAACACTTGCCCCCGGGTAGTTTCGCAGCACATTCTTCACCTCCTTTAATTCCCTGCTCAGAAGACACCTCCGTGAGGAACTCCCTAATCATTCTATTTAAAACTGCACACTTTATCTCTCCCCAGCATCTTTATTCCCTTTTCATGATTTATAGTTTTTCTGCAACATTTATCACCAACTGACATACTACTATATTTTACTTATTTATTTATACTTTTTTTTTTTTTGTCTTCTCAACCACCAGCTAGCACTAAACTGTAAGCCCCATCAGGATAGGAAGCTATCTATTTGAAAAACCTCTTTTGTTCACTATTATAGCCTGCTTCCCAGGTGGTGCAGTGGTAAAGAATTCTTTTGCAATGCAAGAGATGTGGGTTCAATCCCTGGGTCAGGAAGATCCCCTGAAAGAGGAAATGGCAACCTGCTCCAGAATTCTTGCATGGAAAAGTCCACGGACAGATGATCCTGGCGGGCTACTGTCCATGGGGTGGCAAAGAGTTGAACATGACTGAATGAGCATAAAACAATTCTTGGCACATGATAGGTGCTCAGTAGTCATTTAACAAAGTGAATAAATTCTGAGAAGTAAAAGAAAATTATAGATAAGTTTAAGATCCATGACCAACCTAGATAGCATATTGAAAAGCAGAGACATTACTTTGCCAACAAAGGTCCGTCTAGTCAAGGCTATGGTTTTTCCAGTGGTCATGTATGGATGTGAGAGTTGGACTGTGAAGAAGGCTGAGTGCCGAAGAATTGCTTTTGAACTGTGGTGTTGGAGAAGACTCTTGAGAGTCCCTTGGACTGCAAGGACATCCAACTAGTCCATTCTGAAGGAGATCAGCCCTGGGATTTCTTTGGAAGGAATGATGCTGAAGCTGAAACTCCAGTACTTTGGCCACCTCATGCAAAGAGTTGACTCATTGGAAAAGACTCTGATTGTGGGAGGGATTGTGGACAGGAGGAGAAGGGGATGACAGAGAATGAGATGGCTGGATGGCATCACTGACTCGACGGACGTGAGTCTGGGTGAACTCCGGGAGTTGGTGATGGACAGGGAGGCCTGGCGTGCTTCAATTCACGGGGTTGCAAAGAGTTGGACACAACTGAGCTACTGAACTGAACTGAAGATCCATAGAAGCCAAGCTAGAAAATAATCAAAGCTAGATTTCAAGGTAAATAATATTGAATAATATAAAGTGCTTCAAGAAGTTTGAGTAAGATTGAAAACTGAGGAAATGTCTTTCGTATGTAGTATATTTTGTGTTTTGTTTAAGAAATTCTTCCCTACCTTGAGGTGATGAGGTTATTTTATTTTGTCATCTAAAAACAAAATAATTTTTAAAATCTTTATTTTTTATTTTGGAATAATTGTAGAGCCACAAGAGGCACTAAAAAATATATGCGGACACAGAGGGGGAAGGAGAAGAAGGATGAATTGAGAGAGTGGCATTGAAACATATGCACCGCAATGTGTAAAATAGAGCAGCTTTCCACTCTAAGCCAGTGGGAAGATGCCGAATGACGCAGGCAGCCCAGCCCAGTGCTCTGTGACTACCTAGAGGGGTGGGATGGGGCGGAAGTGGGGGAGGAAGGCTCCGGAGGGAGGGGACATAGGTATACTCATGGCTGACTCGCACTGTTGGGTGGCAGAAGCCAATGCAGCATTGTAACGCACTTATGCGCCAATTAAAAATACATTTTAAAAAACAGCAGTTTAGAAATTACAGGGCGTAAAGGGTATTTCTTCCTCTGCCACCAGTTCAAACTTTCAAGAGGAACCTCCCCACCAACCACCTCTGTAAGCAAAAGAGGGTCAAAAAGAACATTCTCCCCTTCTATCCCATAGTCATGGCCTGATATCAGGTAGATGTTTCTGCCTCTTAAACATGAAAAAGGGTAACAATAAAAACCATTATATTAATAACAAAGTAATACGACTTAGCAACTGAAAAACAACAAAGCTAGTGTTTTTTTAAAAAAAAAAATATATGGGGAATCTCCATACATGCATCCTTCACCCAGCATCTCCCGATGTTAACACGTTGTAGAACTGGGGTGAAATCCCAGGACCAGGAAATTGACATCACTGCAATCTACAGAGCATATTCAGATTTCACTGCACTCACATATAGCACCTGTACATACATGAATGTGTATTTGTATCACTAGAAGGTGATGGCACCCCACTCCAGTACTCTTGCCTGGAGAATCCCAGGGACGGGGGAGCCTGGTGGGCTTCCATCTATGGGGTCGCACAGAGTCGGACACGACTGAAGCGACTTAGCAGCAGCAGCAAGCAGTTTTATTACAAGTGTAGCTTCATGGAATCACTGCCACAATCCCTATACATAAGTGTATAGTTATCACAAGACTCCCTTCATGCCACGCCCCAATAGCTATCTCCTCCTCTCTCTATCCCTGTCTCTGGGTAAGCATTAATCTGCTCTCCATCTCTGTAATTATGCTATTTCATGAATGCTGTATAAGTGGAATCATGCAGCATATACACTTTCAACCATAACTTTTTAAACTCAGTGTAATTTCCTCTAGGTTCATCCAAGTTGTTGCAGTTTTCAAGTTTATTCCTTTTTACTGCTGAGTAGTAATCCAGAATATAAATGCACCACTGCCTATTTAATCTTTCAGCTAATTGAGGACAGTGGATAGTTTCTGTTTTGGAGCAATTACAAATAAAGCTGTTATAAATATTTTTATACAAGCTTCTGTGTGAAAACAAGTTTTCAATTCTCTGGAATAAATGCCTAATTGTCTGGTTGTTGTGTGAATTTTTAACTATAAAGGAAATATCAAATTATCTTCTGAAGTGGTTGTACCATTTTACATTGGCACTAGAAATATATAGGTGAACCAGTTTCTTCACATCCTTGTTAGTATTCGGTGTGATTTTTCACATCAACTATTCTGATAGGTGTGCAGTACTGTCTCACTGTAGTTTTCATTTGCATTTCTCTAATGGCTAACGATGTTGGACATCATGTGCTTATTTGTCATCTGCATATGCTCTTTGATAAAATGTCTGTGCGTGTCTTTTGCCCACTATCTAACTGGATTTTTTTTTATGCTGAATTTTGATAGTTCTCTATGTAGTCTAGATACAAATTCTTCACAATACTGCAAACACTTTCTTTCAGTCTTTTTGTCCACTTAAGAGGATCTTTTGAGAGAAAAGCTTTTTAATTTTGATAAGTTCTAATTTTTCCTTTATGGATTGTGTTTTTGGTGTCAGGTCTAAGAACTTTCTACATAATCTTGGAACTCAAAGGTTTTCTCTTATGCTTTTTTCCCTAAGATTTGGCCCATGATTCATTTTTATTTATTTGCACATAAAATGCATGGTTTAGAATCAAAGTCCATTTTATGCTTATGGATAGCCCCAGTACCACTTAGTTAAAAAGCTGTCTCTTCTTCTTTAGTTAGTTTTGTTCTTTTATCAAAAATGTGTTGGGTATTTTTGTGTGGATCTATTTCTGAATTCTCTGTTCTATGGCACTGATCTATATGTCTATCCCCCTATTAGTATTACATTTAATTGAATATACTGTGTGCGTGCTCAGTCAAATCTGACTGTTTGTGACTCTACGGACTGTAGCCCGCCAGGCTCCTCTGTCCATGGGATTCTCCAGGCAAGAATATTGGAGTGGTTGCCATGCGCTCCTCCAGGGGAATCTTTCCAACCTAGGGATCGAACCTACATTTCTTATGTCTCCTGCATTAGCAGGCGAGATCTTTACCACTCACACCACCTAGGAAGCCCATTGAATACCCTAGCCATATAGTAAGACTTAACATTGGGAAAAATTATTTCTAGCACTTAATTCTTCTTTTTCAAAATTGTTTTGGCCATTCTAGAGCTTTTCTCTTTTCATAAATTTAAAAATAAGCTGATTTACAAAATAGAAATAGAGTCACAGATGTAGAAAACAGCCTTATGGTTACCAAGGAGGATAAGGGGGATAAATTGGGAGATTGGGATTAACAAGGCCACCTGATGAGAAGAACTGACTCCTTAGAAAAGACCCTGATTCTGGGAAAGATTGAGGGCAGGAGGAGAAGGGGACGACAGAAGATGAGATGATTGGATGGCATCACTGACTCAATGGACATGAGTTTAAGCAAGCTCGGGGAATTGGTGATGGACAGGGAACCCTGGCGAGCTGCAGTCCATGGGGTCACAAAGAATCAGACATGACTGAGAGACTGAACTTACTAACTGATTACTATTATAAAACAGGTAACTAATAAGAACTCACTGCATAGCACAGGGAACTCTACTCAATACTCTGTAATGACTTACATAGGGGAAGGAAAAAAAGAGTGTATGTGTGTGTATATATATATATATATATATATATATATATATATCTGATTCACTTTGCTATACAGTAGGAACTAGCACACAGTGTAAATTAACTATACTCCAATGCAAATAAATTTTAAAAGAAAAAAAAATAAACTTGTTTGTGTCTACAAACAAAAGAAAACAAAAAGCCCTGATACCTGTTTCAGTTGATTCAAGGTTGCCGTTTAAGAACTGAAAAATGTTATGCCATTTCTGTCTGCTTCATGGGTTCAGATAAGATATCCTCTGTCATTCAAATTGGTGGGTTTTAATAATGTGTCATTTATCTCTGGCTGTTTTTAAGATTTTTTCCCTTCACCATTAGTTTTCAGAAGTTTGTGATATTTCTTGGTATATATTTCTTTTGGTTTATCCTATTTGGGATTCACTCAGCTTCTTGGATCCGTAGGTTTTTGCTTTTCACCAGTTTGGAAAGTTTTCAGCTATTATTTCTTCTGGGACTCCATTGATATACACGTTAGATATTTGTTGTATAAATCCCTGATACTTTTATTTTTTCTTTAGTCTATTTTCTCTTTATTGTTCAGATTGAATAAATTCTATTGATTTGACTTCAAGTTCATGGATCTAGTGCTCTGTCATATCCACTCTGCTATTGATTCCATTCAGCAAGCTTTTCATTTAAGTTATTGTATTTTTGAGTTTATTTCTCTTTGGTTCTTTTTTATGACTTCTATTTTTTTGCTGAGATTTTCTATATGTTTCATTGTTTCGATAGAAGTTGTAATTGATTACAGGGCATTTTGTCTGAGTTGCTTTAAAAGTCTTGTCAAATAATTCAGCATCTCAGGATTAGTGTCTGTTGATTGTCTTTTCTTTTTCAAGTTGTGGTTCTGTTGTTATGAAGGGTGATTTTTTTTATTGCATCCTGGATATTTTGGTTATTAAATTAAGAAATTTTGATCTCATCTAAATCTACTTTTGCAGAAAGTTACGCTTTTGAAGTTTAACATATAGGTTCTGCCCTACTTTTGTGGTTTTACTTCTAATAAAAGCTCAGTTTTCTGGGTCCTCGCAATGTTTTCACTTGCTTTGTTTCTCTAGTGCTGTTGAAATACCTGCTCAAGGCCTGCTAGCACTGTTTGCAGTGGCAGAAGGTATTCCCTTAGGCCACCTGTTACTGAGAGACCTTTGACAGAGAAGAAAATCCCTGAGCCGGGGTCTCCCTATACCTCTAAAGGGAAAGCAGGGAGACACAGATCTTCATGGTTGTTGCCACTGTTGACAGATGGGATAAGCCGCCAGTGTTCCAGTTGTTCGGTGGTGGCTTAAACAGCTCAGGGCTTCACTATTTCCCATGGATTAGGTCACCCACTGGGCCTGGCTTGTGGAGCAAGGGCTGGGTGGCCTGGGGACTTTCTGCTGCTGCTGTAAGCAGAGTAGCCCACCCACCAGCATCCTGGTTGTGGAGCAGGGTTGAGGGGCTGAGTCCTTATTGCTGCCACTGCTGGTTTCCTAGTGATGGAGCAGGAGTGGAGGTTCCCCACTAGATCTCTGTTGGGCTTGCCTCTTTTTGGTCCTTTGGCAGTAGAGAGAAGGTCTTTCTGTTTTTCTCTGTTTATGCCTGTCAGTGGCTCTGGGCTGTAGGCTTCCCCAGTGCCCAGTATAAGGATACACGAGAGACATAAAACAAAGCAAATGAAACAAAAACAAACCACCCAGCCCCTCCCCCACCCCCCACCAAGGGAACTCATCACATTGTTATTCCTCAAGTCCTGAGGTCTCTAGCCAGTCTGACTTTTCTTTCCAGCTTTCAGAGTCCTTTAATCATTGTCTGTTTAAAAATTCCTGGGTATTTAGCTATATTTAGAGAGAGAAGGAGCAAGAAAATGTCAGTCTATAGTATCTTGTTCTGGAACTGAAATTCCAGAAAGCAATATAATTTTGACTTCATAATCAGGTCTTTAATCCATCTGAAATTGATTTTAGTGTATGATGTGAGACAGATATCTAATTTCTTTTCCTCCCATATGGATATCCAATTTTCTTGGCACCATTTTTGAAAAGTCTGTCTTTTATCTAATTCTCTGCAGGATCACCTCTGCACTGTATCGAGAGTCTATTGCTTGGCTTGCTATTCCATGGCATTGCTCCATTTTGCTATCACTGCATCAGTGCAACACCAACCTAATTAACATATTATTTATAGTAGGGCTTGATATATGGTGGTGTAAATATTCTAACAAATGTTGTTTTTATATTTATTTTGTACCCAACAAACTTGTTAGAACTTTCTTCTTACATTTAAAATTTTATCTATGGAAATTTTTTCAATTTTCTACATGCACAGTTATATTTAAGTGATGACTTTTTTTTCCTTTTCAATCATTTTCTGGAGGTAGTGAAGGAAGGTGTTTTGTGTGTTGGCCAAAACCTCTAGTACAATATTGAATTGATAGATGTGGGGTTAACAGAATTCCTTGTCTTGTTCTTGCTTTCAAGAGGAAAGTATATGGACCTTTACCATTAAATATGGTACTTGCTATGTTTGCTAAGTATGATGTAGATATGTTTTATCAAGACAAAGAAGTTTCCCCTCCATTTCTATTTTGCTAAATGTTTTATTTATCATGAATGGATAGCAAATTTTATTTAAAAAATAATCAAAAGGAAAAAATTAACACTAGTTAAAAGAAGGCTGGAGTGCTTGTATTATAATTAGACAATTAGAATCATAGCAAAGAATACTATAAGAGATAGACCTTTAAGTCATAATGATTAATGGGGTTGATCTATCAGTGTGTGTGTGTATGTCTGTGGGAATCACTCAGTCATGTCCGACTCTTTGTGACCCCATGGACTGTAGCCTGCCAGGCTCCTCTGTCCATGGAATTCTTCAGGCAAGAACACTGAAGTGGATAGCCATTCCTTTCTCTGGGGGATCTTCCTGACCCAAGGATCGAGCCCGGGTCTCCTGCAGTGCAGGCAGATTCTTTATCATCTGAGCTACCAGAGATGCCCTAATCTATCCACAGTATAACAATTCTAAACATTCACGTTTAGAATATAATAATAGAGTTTCAAAATACATGAAACAAAGAAAAATAAACCTAAGAAGAGAAATAGACAAATCCAAAGGTATAGCTGGGGATTACTCTTGGAAACTTTTCCTCTTTAAATACTTGAAAAAATAAGTAACAGGAAACTGACAATGATATAAAAGACTTAAACATACTGTCAAACAACTTGATCTAACTGATATCCATAAGATATTCCCTCCAACAAGAATAAATTACACATTGCTTCTAAATGTAAAAGGAACAATTGTCAAAGTAGACCAAATTCAGACCAAAAGCCAAAAAAATAAATCTAGATAAATTTAAAGGGATTCAAGCCATAGAAGGTATATTCTTTGACCAAAATGGAAGTAAGTGTGAAGGTGTTAGTCATTCAGTCATGTCCAACTCTTTGCGACTCTGTGGACTGTAGCCCTCCAGGCTCCTCTGTTCATGGAACTTTCCAGGCAAGAATACTGTAGTGGGTTGCCATTCCCTTCTCCAGGGGATTTTCCCAAACCAGAGACTGAACCTGAGTCTCCCACATTGAGCACATCTAAGCCACCAGGGAACCCCAATGGAAGTAAATAGAAATCAAAAACAAAAATATAAGGAAAATTCTAAAAATTAGGGAACCAAATAACACATTTCTGAATAACCTATGAATCAAGGAAGAAACCAAAAGACAAAATCAAAAACATTTTGAACTGAATGAAAACACAATGTATCAGAATTTGTGGGATTATTAAAGCAGTACTTAGAAACAAATTTATATCACTAAACATCTATTTTAGTAAAAAAAAAAATATCTCAAACACATAACCTCAGCTTTCACCTTCACAAACTGGGGAAAAAAAAAAACAAACCTAAAGCAAATAGAAGAAAAGAAATAATACAGATCAAAGGATCACAGTAAAAAAAAAAAAAAAAGATTTAGCAGCTTTTAAAATAAATATATGTAATATGTATAATGTAGTAATAAACAATAAATATTGTTTAATAAAGATAAAATTGATAAACCTCTAACCACACTAATCAAGGGGGAAAAAAGAGGACCAAGAGACTAGTATCAGATATGAAAAGTGATGTCACTACAGATTCTACAGATATTAAAAGGGTCAGAAGGAATTATTATGAACAATTTTATGCCAATAAATTTATTAACTTAAATGAAATGTAAAATTCCTTGAAAAATCACGAACTATCAAAGTTCATTCAAGAAGAAATGGCCTGAATAGACTTACATCTATTACAGATATTGAATTTGTAAATAAAAACCTTCCAACAAAGAAAACTCCAGGCTCAAGTGACTTCATCTGTGAATTCTGCCAAACACTGAACAAAAACATTAAAATGATTCTACTCAAACTCTTTCAAAAAATTGAAAAAGAGGGAATATGCACCAATTCATCTGAAAGTTAGTACAGTTGATACAATGATAACAATGCAAAGACATTACAAAAAAAAAAACTACAAAACAATATTTCCCATAAACATAAATACCATAATTATAAACAATATTTTAGAAAACCAAATCAATAATAACATGTCTTGACCAAATAGGATTTATCACATGAATTATTCCATGAATCAGTGTTAAAGTTGCTTTAACGTTTTAAAAGAATTAATATAAGTCACCATATTACCAAACTGAAAGAGAATAACCACATAATTATCTCAATAGATGAAGAAAAAGCATTTGAGACAACCCAACTTCCATTTTTCATTAAAAAAAAAACAAAACAAAACTCTTAGAAAACTTGTTCCCCCCCCTCAGATCAAGAACAAAATAAGGATATCCAGTCTCACTATTTTTATTCATTATGTTGGAATTTCTAACCAGTGCAATAAATCGAGAAAAAGAAATAAAAGGCATCCAGACCGGTAAGGAAGAAGTAGAAGTATTTTCACATACATACACAAATAATTCACATACAATAAGATTGTACATCTAGAAAATGGGATGCAATCTAAAAAAAAGTTACTGAGACTAATGTATGAATTTAGCAGAACTTCAGGTTGCAAGACCAATATACAAAATTTAACTGTATTTCTAAATATTAACAATGAAAATAATAAATTGAAATATTTTTAAGAGATAATATCACCAAAATATGAAATGACTAGGTATAAAACTGGCAGAATATATGCCAAATCTGTCACTGAAAACTACAAAAAAAATAATGTCAAAAGAAATGGAAGACCAGAATAAATGGAGAGAAATACCTTGTTCATACGTTCAAAGGCTCAGTATTGTTAAAACGTCAATTGTCCTCAAATAAATTCAAAAGAATCTCTACTGAAAATGCCATAAGGTTTTTTTTTTTTTTTTTTTTTGTAGATTTAGACAAGTTGACTCTAAAAGTTATATTGAATTGTAAAGGTAGAATAGCCAAAATAAACTTTAGAAGGAAGTGCAAAATAGAGAACTAACTCTACCTGTTTTTAGAATGAACATAAAGGTACAGCAATTAAGGCAGTGTAATGTTGGCATCAGATAGACTGTCCTAGCAATGGAACAGAATGGAGAATCTAAAAGTTGCATACACACACATTGATTTTTGACAAAAGGGCGAGGGGGGCTTCCCAAGTGGTGCTAGCAGTAAAGAACCTGCCTGCCAATGAGGACACATGCATTCAATCCTTGGGTCAGGAAAATCCCCCGGAGAAGAAAATGACAACCTACTTCAGTATTCTTGTCTGGAAAAATCCCATGGACAGAGGAACTTGGAGGGCTACAGTCCCTGGGGCCTCTAAGAGTTGGACACAACTGAGCAATTGAGCACACACACATACCAAAAGCAATTCAGTGGAGAACCATAGTCTTTTGACATATGGTACTGGAACAATTGGATATCCACAATCCAAAAAAAAAAAAAAAAAAGATGAATTCCAATCAATATGTAAAAAATAATTTAAAATCGATAACATATATCTAAATACAGTATACAACAAATACATAAATGTAAAAGTAAAAACTATGATGATTCTAGTATAAAACATAGTGGCAAATCTACTTCTTTGGATATTATACACGCTTTTTATTCTTTTGGTGCTGAATAATGTTTAGTGGTAATCATCTTTCATTTCTATCTTCTTCTGTGCCTGTCTCTAGATCTCAGGGACTGGAAACCTATAACCTACATTTCTCAAACTCTTTAACACTGGACTTTGAAATGCAATTTGTGTTCTGCCAATAAATACATATAATCTGGAGAGCAAGACTGAGGAAAATACTTTTCTTTCTTTGACAGTGGTGATGGCTGATGTACAGGTTGTAAAAATCTTGAAGTTTGCAGCAGCCGGATACTTTTTCACTTCCAAATTTTGTTCTCAATCATTCCAATGATTTAATAAACTCCTAATTCCTTGTATTTATATTTTTCCTTATTGAAATATTTTGTTTCTGTTTTTCTGTGCTGAATCATGAACAATATATTCTAAAATGTATAAGATATATGTTTAAGTTATCAAAATCAAATGTGAATAACCTAATCTTCATATCACATAACCCAAAGATCTTACAACACTAACTCCATTAATTTCTTATATCTAAAATTAAGTTGCAAGAGTTTTATACTTACTCTTTTGTATAGTCACTGTTCATGTGGATTATCCACTTATTTACAACTTTCCTTTCTTTTGACTCCTTTCTGCATTTCATATCTTCCATCTGGAATAATTTTCTTTTTGTCTGAAAGACATCATTTAGAATTTATTTTGCTGAGGGCTTGTTGATAAAAACTCTGTTTAGTTTACCTAAAATGTCTTTATTTTGTCCTCATTTTTTTTTTTTAAGTTTATTTTTTTATTGAAGGATAATTGCTTTACAGAATTTTATTGTTTTCTGTCAAACCTCAACATGAATCAGCCATAGGTATACATATACCCCCTCCCTTTTGAACCTTCCTCCCGTCTCCCTCCCCATGCCACCCCTCTAGGTTGATACAGAGCCCTTTTTTGAGTTTCCTGAGCCATACAGCAAATTCCCATTGGCTATCTATTTTACATATGGTAATGTAAATTTCCATGTTACTCTTTCTCACCCTCTCCTCCCCTCTCCCCATGTCCATAAGTCTATTTTCTGTCTGTTTCTCCATTGCTGCCCTGTAAATAAGTTCTTCAGTACCATTTTTCTAGATTTCGTATATATGTGTTAGAATACTATATTTATCTTTCTCTTTCTGACTCACTTCACTCTGTATAATAGGTTCTATATTCATCCAAACTCATCAGAAATGACTCAAATGTGTTCCTTTTTATGGCTGAGTAATATTCCATTGTGTATATGTACCACAACTTCTTTATCCATTCATCTGTTGATGGACATCTAGGTTGCTTCCATGTTCTAGCTATTGTAAACAGTGCTGCAATGAACAATGGGATACATAAAGTGTCTTTTTCAATTTTGGTTTCCTCAGGGTATGTGCCTAGGAGTGGGATTGCTGGGTCATGTGGTGGTTTTATTCCTAGTTTTTTAAGGACTCTCAATACCATCTTCCATAGTGGCTGTATCAATTTACATCCCCACCAACCACGCAAGAGAGTTCCCTTTACTCAACTCCCTCTCCAGAATTTATTGCTTGTAGACTTTTTGATGATGGCCATTCTGACAGAGAAGGCAATGGCAACCCACTCCAGTACTTTTGCCTGGGAAATCCCATGGACGGAGAAGCCTAGTGGGCTACAGTCCATGGGGTCGTGAGGAGTCGGACATGACTGAGTGACTTCACTTTTCACTTTCATGCACTGGAAAAGGAAATGGCAACCCACCTCAGTATTCTTGCCTGGAGAATCCCAGGGACGGAGGAGCCTGGTGGACTGCCGTCTTTGGGGTCACTCAGAGTCGGACATGACTGAAGCGACTTAGCAGCAGCAGGAGCAGAGTATTTTTAATTTCAGTAATTGTGTTGTTTGTCTCTGTATGTTTATTCTTTAATTCTTCTAGGTCTTTGTTAATTGATTCTTGCATTTTCTCCATTTTGTTTTCAAAGTTTTTGATCATCTTTACTATCATTATTCTAAATTCTTTTTCAGATCGTTTGCTTATTTCCTCTTCATTTATTTGGACTTCTGTGTTTCTTGTTTGTTCCTTCATTTTTGTAGTATTTCTCTACTTTTTCATTATTTTTTTTAACTTATTGTGTTTGAGGTCTCCTTTTCCCAGGTTTCAAGGTTGAATTCTTTCTTCCTTTTGGTTTCTGCCCTCCTAAGGTTGGTCCAGTGGTTTGTATAAGCTTTGCATAGGGTGAGATTTGTGCTGAGTTTTTGTTTGTTTGTTTGTTTGCCTCTGATGGGCAAGGCTGAGTGAGGTGGTAATCCTGTCTGCTAATGATTGGGTTTGTACTTTTGTGTTGTTTGATGTTTAGATGAGGCATCCAGCACGGGGTGCTACTGGTGGTTGGATGATGCTGGGTCTTGTATCCGGTGGCTTCCTTTCTGTGAGTTCTCACTATTTGACACTCCCTAAATGGCACCCCACTCCAGTACTCTTGCCTGGAAAATCCCATGGACGGGGGAGCCTGGTAGGCTATAGTCCATGGGGTCGCTGAGGGTCGGACAAGACTGAGCGACTTCACTTTCACTTTTCACTTTCCTGCCTGTCTATGGGGTCGCACAGAGTCGGACACGACTGAAGCGACTTAGCAGCAGCAGCAGCAGCAGCAGCAGGGTTAGTTCTCTGGTAGTCTAGGGTCTTGGAGTCAGTGCTCCCACTCTAAAGGTTCAGGGCTTGATCTGCAATAGTCTGGGTAAAAGGCATCCAAGAGATGGCTGGGCAACTTCTTGGGTCTGGAACAAGGGCACCTTCCTCAGCTGGTCACTCAGACATCCTGAAAGGTTTGCTTCATCTCTGGGGTCTCAGAGGACTCGGCTTTACATTTGGGGTCCTTCTAAGACAGGAATGGGAGTCTGCCAAGAAGACAGATCACCACGAGTGCCCTGGGCTTGGGGGGGCAGGGTTGTCCCTTTGCCAAAAAAGTCACATGATTTTAAAGTGTCTCACATATTTTGAACATGGAGCATGCGTGGACCTGTACAGGAGACACTGTGGCCACGCCTGGATCCCATCATGATTCTCAAGGAGCTGCTGTCTTCATTATTAAAAGATATTTTACATTTAAGGTGTTATTTCTTTGCTATCTAGTTTCCTTGATTATTGTTGAGAAGTCAGTACTTAATCTAACTCTGATCCATTTGAAAATAATCTGTATTTCTTTAAATCTTCTATTAAGATTTTCTCTTGTGTTGTTCTATGTTGTACTTAAGTGTTTTGGAGATTTATAAGACTCCTTGAATGTATGATTTATGACGTTCATAAATCATACACAATCAGGTCCTGAAAATCCTCAGCCACTCTCTCTTCAAACATGGCTTCTGTCCTAGTTTCACTCTTCTCTCCTGGGATTCCGATTAAATGCATGTTAGCCTCACTTTGCCTGGTGGGCTGCCATCTATGGGGTCACACAGAGTCGACACGACTGAAGCGACTTAGCAGCAGCAGCAGCAGCAGCAGCAGCCTCACTTTATCCTGTGTATCATCTGACTACTTTATTTTCTACCTTTCTGTCTCTTCATGTCAAACATAGGCTACTTTCTTCTGACATATCTTCCAGTTTACTAATTTTTTCTTCATTTGTGTTTAATCTGTAATTAAGCCCATTTTTTTCATTGTAATGGTTAGATTTTACAGTTTTAGAAATTCTATTAGAAAAAAAAACCCACTCTGTCAGTCTTTATAGTTTCCTTCTCATACAAATACGTTCACAATTCTTTTTTATTTCCTTAAACAGAGCATTATGGATGTTATGCTACACTTCCCTCTCCAGGAATAAGAGATTTCTTACCCAGTTGATGAGAATGTTGTTGTCTGACAATCTCATTGGAACTTGCTTTGGTTGAAAAGAGATTCCTTACCTCAGTTAAAAAGAGGTACTTCCTACAGGTGAGCCATATCCAAGGATTGGTTGTAATGGGAATTAACAACCTAAATTCCTCCCTCCAATTCAGGGTATCTCTGAAGAGCCATCCTACCTTCAGTTTCTCCTAGTGTTTGCTGAAGTCTAATGAGACTGAATTTCAGTCTGGCTTCTTCCTCTTCTCAATCCTACTTTTTTTCTTCCCCCACAGACATTGATCCCTAATAAGCTTTCTAACTTTAATATCCATCTCAGAGTCTACATCCCTGAGAATCCAGGCTGCAATTCAGATTAAACATTGTTGTTTTATAACTTCCGTCTGGTCAAGATACTGAATTATTTGTTGATATGTTTCTATTATTTTGTTTGTTTGTTTTCTGCTTTTCTACACTTATTTTGTTCTTTGCAATTTGACTATCTTTGACTTTATGATACCCATTACACTTGAAATAATTACTTGTAATATTTGAGGACAAAGGGAAGTAGTTGCTTTCTTTTGGAGCCAATTTGCATTGCTTCTTTCGAGTGCCATGGATATATGCCACCCTATGCTGAATCTATGCCCAAAGGCTCCTTGAAGCATCCAGGAGATTTGAAACTAGATTGCATAACTGTAGGTGGGCTAGATTCCTTCTGGTTCACATTTATACCACCTTGTTGAGGAACATATCAACTATTAAACTTCAAATCTTGTTCAGATATTGGATTTTCTCTTCTTTCCCCTTCTTTCCATAATGAATTCAAAAGAAAAGTTCAGAATTCACCAGACTGGCCAATGGTCTTAAGGCAAAAAATGTCTTCTGTGTTGGCTTTACCTCTCACATTTTCCTTTAACTAATTTTCTCAGTAGTTCCATACTAACTTCTTACCTACTTGATACATTTAAGAGGACTTGTAGTTTTCTCTCAACAGGTAATTAGAACCATATAACCTAGCCCATTATTATAGAGAGTTAAGAGTACCAGTTCCATCCATTTCATGCAGATATTTTGACATGTGATATATTTGTGAGTGTCGGGAAAAGAATTGAGAGAGCCAGAATCTAGCAGCGGATACTAGTTTGCTTTGTTCAAAAAGACTTCAAGCTTCATTCTGAGCTCAGAAGAAGAGAGCCAATATGGATGAGTGATGTCTACCATGGTCACAGGAGGTGTTTAGCCACAGGAAGAGAAATCCTTGAGCCAGATAATTCTGAAAACCTCTTCCAATTCTATGGCCCTCTGAATTTATTAATATAAAAGCCCATTTCCCCCTAAACTTCAGCTAATCCTCTCATTTTATAAACTGCTCAGCCTGATTTTAAGACTCTCTCCCTGGTCTTGTCCCAACCGATACTGCCAGACTCTCCTGCTGCTACACCATATGCACCACAAGCCTAGTCAATCAGACTCTGTCCTCCCCTAAACATCTTTCAAGCTTTCCATCTCCAGCAACTCAATTCAGAGTTTCACTGGTTGGAACACTTGCTCCCAATTATACACATAGAAATTCTAGACATTTTTCAAACTTAGCTCAAATCTCACCTCCTCTGTTAAGTTCTTCTTGGTCTTCCTACCGGATTGCTCCTTCCTTTGATCTCTCAGAGCTTCAGAAACCTTTCCAGCTAACTTTGCCTTTCTCTTTTTCCCATATTATTTGGCTCTTTCTTTAATCTCTTGTTCTATATTGTGAGGTGCAAGAGATTTAAGCTGGGACTGCCTTATCTTTGTACCTAACATTGCTTGATACCCCGAGTATCTCCTTCCAGAAGAGAAATTTCTGATGAAGAAGAAAAGTCTTATTCTTCAGTACTACAGACTTGGGCAATAGAGGCTACTCATATTCTGAGGGGTAACTCTAGATCCCCTGAGTTGTGCTCACTTCTCCCCAGAGTCCTGGGACAGCTGTTTGTAGAGCCCATACTGAAGCATAGATGGTAGGGCAAGGGGCCACATACTTGCATTGGTGCCAGAATCTGAAGCCAGGAGCCGGGCATGCCTGGGTTGCTATCACCAACCAGCAACTGAACTGGCCAGACCAGGCATAGTTGAGCATTTAAAATACATTAAAGGCCTGCTGCCTTTGAAGTTGGAAACTATCTCTATTTAATCAGAGAGAAACAACTTTTCAAAAGATTTTTTCCCCTCTTTTTTACCTTCAGCTTGCTGGCTTCTCCTGTGGTTAGTAGCATGAATAAAACATGCATATCCCAATTAAATCTTGATTTAATTTCACTTCTTTGCAAAGCTGATGAACTCCAGCGCTTTCATAAAGACACTGAGCATTAGCATTCTTTTGTTATGCACAATCCATTCTGAGGAACAAGGGGCTAAAAATAATCAGCCGCCTCTCTCCTGGCCTTGCCAAGCTCTCAGTGAGTTAGGGAGAAAGGAAAACACACACACGCCCACACACGGACATCTCCAGCCAGGCTAATCCTCCCTGCGGAGACCCCCTGGTAACTGTGGAGAATGAGAGCACATTTGACCACGAGGAATATCCTAGGGTTGGAAGGCAAACACTTGGATTTTGGTTGGTGCATTGTCTGCACCAAAAAATATACCTTCTTATAGACTCTTGGGCACTTTGCCTGGAATAGCCAGTAGCCCACAGTGATTAGAGAGTCCCTCCTCCCCCTTACCCTGCTTCCAAGGAGGAACCAACAACAGAAAGTTTGGACTGAACTGCACCATCCCAGAAGGCCGACTGAGCTTCTTGGTTACCACTAGCTTTTGAGTTTGAAAAATACAAAATTCTCCCACAAGTTTGTCCTCATCATTTCAAAAAATAAATGCATATTGAGGACTGGAAGGAAATGCATGAACATGTTTGTCAGTGGTTATTTCTGGATGTTGGGATGATGGATCATTTTTATATTATTCTGCATGCTTTGCAGTTTCTAGACTCTTTTTAATAAGCAGAAATATATTTTATCATCCAAAAAAGTTAAAAAGACATGTATATTGAGCCCCCTACTATATTCTAGAAGAACAATTATCTCAGAAAATGTCCTTAACTTCAAGGAATTTTTGCTCTACCTAGGGTAACTAATAGTAGACAAGGTAACTAAAATCAGGACTAAATTTGGAGTTCTTGGTTCCAAGTGGCCCAGAGAAAGAAATATCTCTGCAGGTAGCAATGGACAAAGAAGATCTTCCAGAAGTGACGCTAGAAAACTTGGTATCTCAGGGTCCAAGGGACCTTGGGAGTCACTGAACTGTAGTCATTGAAATGTAGGACCTTGTAAACCGACCCTATATTTCATCTTCATCAGCCACAGGAAGTGATCCCCTGGTGAACACAGTCAGTATCTGACCAGAGACTTGATACTGTCCAAGTCAGTCCAATCCATGTTTGGATTTCTGATACTGCCTGGAGGTTCTCTCCCATATTGAGCTGAAGTGAAACTCTGGTGGCTCTGACTTGCCTTCTGAGGTCAAATACGCTAGGTCCTCTACCTCTTCTACCAGACGATTTCCTTCCCATATTTTGCATTATTTTTCACAAATTTCTTCTGAATTGTCCTTCTTTTCTTGCCAAAACAACTATAGATTCTTCAGTTGACCTAAAATGGCATGACTTACAACTGCCAAGGGCTTCAAAAATGGGCAAAGCTCACACAAAATGAGAGACAGGAGAATGGACATGCTCAGCAAGGAAAATGGTACAAGCAAGACGTAGATTTTGAGAGAGACCAACTATATAGACTGGTCTATGAAGAAATCCACCTATCTAGGGCTGAGTCTAACTGGGGAGTTGGCAGGAGGTGCAGGAGGAGTGGTAGGAGGCAGGCTCAGAGCCTGAATTGTAGACTCCACATGCCCGACACTGAACAATCTCAGTCATTCCAAGAGGAGCCTGCTCTGGGATTCAGGGAGTCTTTGTAATCAGGTCCTATTGCTTCATGAGAGCCCAGGCCATTGTGGACCCAGAAGAGGGAAGACCAAAGAGAAGACAGCCGTGAGAAGATGCTGGGTATCTAGTTACTGCAGATGGCTTTTCCCCCAGCTTCCAACTTTCTCTGTGATCTGACCAGAAAATCACAGACAATATACAGCTGGCCTGCAGAGGAAGACCCCCTGAGGTCTCCATGTTCTTGGGGATACATCTATCAGTTTAGCCAAACTGGACCTGATTAGTAGGGGCAAGTTTCAAAGATCTTATCCCTGAGATACAGGCCAATTTCATGGCTTGTGCAAGGAGGATGCTAGAAAGGAGGAGGGACCACAAAGAACATGACAGGCCTGAGCAGGCACTGGAGAGAGATCAGAGGGGGTTGGAGGACAAGTCTGGGGTAGAACTCTCCCTTATCCTCATATTCTTCCAGTCATTGAGTTGGAGTGAATATCAAACAGTGGATGGATGCAATGGAAATGCTCCAGAGGCTCTACACACTCAGGACATCATGATGATGAAAATGCAAGCCTGGCGTCTGTGGGCCCTGCAGCAAGAGTCCTAAGGAAGGAGCCTTACTGAGCTGCCCACCCATCTCCTCTTTCAACACTTGGTTCATCCTATAAGTCAAGGCTGCATATTGCCAGCCTGCTTATTTAAGTTATATGCAGAGTACACCATGTGAAATGCTGGGCTGGATGAAGTACAAGCTGGAATCAAATTTCTCTCTGCCAGGAGAAATATTAATAACCTCAGATATGCAGATGATACCACCCTTATGGCAGAAAGTGAAGAACTCAAGAGCCTCTTGATGAAAGTGAAAGAGGAGAGTGAAAAAGTTGGCTTAAAGCTCAACATTCAGAAAACTAAGATCATGGCATCTGGTCCCATCCCTTCATGGAAAATAGATGGGGAAACAGTGTCAGACTTTATTTTTCTGGGCTCCAGAATCACTGCAGATGGTGACTGCAGCCATGAAATTAAAAGACACTTGCTCCTTGGAAGAAAATTTATGACCAACCTAGATAGCATATTAAAAAGCAGAGACATTGCTTTGCCAACAAAGGCCTGTCTAGTCAAGGCTATGGTTTTTCCAGTAGTCATGTATGGATGTGAGAGTTGGACTATAAAGAAAGCTGAGTGCTGAAGAATTGATGCTTTTGAACTGTGGTGTTGGAGAAGACTCTTGAAAGTCCCTTGGACTGCAAGGAGATCCAACCAGTCCATCCTAAAGAAGATCAGTCCTGGGTGTTCATTGGAAAGACTGATGCTGAAGCTGAAACTCCAATACTGTGGCCACCTGATGCAAAGAACTGACTCATTTGAGAAGACCCTGATGCTGGGAAAGATTGATGGAAGGAGGAGAAGGGGACGACAGAGGATGAGATGGTTGGATGGCATCACCGACTCAATGGATATGAGTTTGAGTAAACTCTGGGAGTTGATGATGGACAGGGAGGCCTGACATGCTGCAGTCCATGGGTTCACAAATAGTCAGATACAACTGAGTGACTGAACTGAACTTACAGGACAAGTGGCCCTCATGAAAGTATGTGACTATCCCAGACCACGTATCTAAATTCCAGTCCTTGCCTTAAGGATCTGGAACTTGGTCTTGAAGAAGGGGTGTGAGATCCAGGGGTGTGTCATGTCTTGTAATAAAAGCCAGTGCTGAGCCCTCTGAGCATGGAGCCCAGAGTCCTGGTGGCTTGGGACCAATGACAGTACCATTGAAGGTCTGATGACCCTAAAACACTGAAACAGAAGCCAACCACACAGTCCTAGACTCAAATCCTAGCTTTAACACTTGCTGTCTTAGTCATTTAACCCTTACAGTCATAGATTCCTCCTGGACAAATCTGAGACTGCACACCTGCCTTGCAGAGTGTTTAATAAGACAGTGTTACATTTCTGCCAAATAACAATGGTTATTGCTACCTTTAACATAAAGTCACTCAGCAAGGGACAGAAAGCTTAGAACAGTGAGAAGACAGAGCCAAATCCTTGGAGGAAGAAATGAAGGAGCAGAGTGGGGAGAGGCAGGTGAAGTCTCCCCTGGGGAGTGAAAACCCTCTCAGATGGCTTTGGGAGATACAATCTGTCCAACCCTGAATCTGGGACCACAGCTCACAGGCCTTTGAATTTGTTTTGTTATTTCATCTGAGCAGGCTCCTGCCTCGTGTTCAAGAAAAAAAAAGTCTGCTGCTTTTTAAAATCTCCAGACCATCTCCCCCTCTCCACTTTGCACAAGTCCAAACCACAATGAAGATTCTCCTACACAGGCTATACACCCGAGCCTCCGAACAGCTCACACCAATAAACAAACCCCCAAGACCCAGGAGGCATACACTGTGAGAAATTTACACGCTTATAAACAGACAGGCCTGTTAATATGTTCACGGGTCGGGGGTCTTTCTCCCAAATGCAGACAAGATATTGCTGCAGTAAAAGGGGAAATTGTTCAGTCCTATCTTCCAAGCACGGACCAGGGAGGAATCCCTAAGACCGAGTTGACACAGCTCATAAATCTCCCACATTGCTGTTTGTCCCAGCTTCCATCATTTCAAGCAACATGTGGGATTGTCATATTTTAAGAAAATAAATAAAATGAAATTATAGATTCGCCTTTGTGATCCTGATGTGCAGATTACATGTTATTACATTATGGATCTCACACCCTTCAGTGCAATTGCACTAGGGTACGATTATTGGATTTTGATGTATTGCCAACCTCAAACCCAAATAAATATTTTTCTCTACTAAGTGATGCTGGGAGGGAAAGCACTTCTTGAACATAGAGCCTATTTGGGTGTTTTAGTAAGAAATGAAAGGAAACCAAAATGAAGAAGAATAAACAAGCTGGCTCTGGTCTTCCATGGCAAGTCTTGTACATCTAGTTCCCTAAACCCCAGGGGGAAAAGAAAAAAAAAAAGAGACAGAAAAGAGACCTGGAGTCTACTCTAATTCTCAGAAGAATTCATGCACTTGATCAACAGACTACTATGTGCTATGTGTCAGGCATGGTTCTGGCATCAAGGGTAGGACAGAGAAGAAAACAGACAAAAATTCCTGCCCTCTGAAAGCCTGCATTCTAGTAACGAGAAGACAAAATCAACAAGTAAAATATATAGCACACTAATGGATAAGTGCTTTAGAGAAAAATAAATTTAGTCAGCAGGGGATGGAATGTGGTACTGATTTTTTTAATGATTTTTGTGTGTGTGGTGAAAATCACATAATATAAAACATACTATTTTAGCCATGTTTAACTCTACAGTTCAGTAACACTAAGTACATTGTTGTGCAACTCAACATCATCCATTTCCCAAATTTTTCACCTTCCTTCACTGAAAATCTGTCCCCATAAAATACTAGCTCCCAATCTCCCCTCCCCAATACTCCATCCCCTACTTGGCCTCTGGCATCTACCAGGGTACTTTCTGACTCTGAATTTGACTCTTCTAGGTACCTTGTATAAATGGAATCAAAGTGTTTGTCTGTACCTACTGTGTATTGGAGTGCATTAAGATTAACTTAATATACCTCCTACAAAGAGATTGTACCTTTTCTTTTTAATGGGTAGTCAGATATGGCCTTCTAGAAAGAGTGACATTTGACGAAAGCCCAGTAAACAGTGAGACAGCCGACTCTGGAGATACTTGTGGGAGGGAAGTGCACGGAAGCAGACGGAACAACGAGTACAGAGACGCTGAGGCAGCGGTGGACCCAAACGTTCAGAAAACAGTTGAAACTTGTAGCTGAATGAGGATGAGCAAGGGACAATGACACAGGGGCAAGATCAGAGAGGTGATGGGGGATGGGACAGCCAAACTGGTAGGGTCTTGTAGGCCACTGTGGTGACTTAGGACTATCTTAGGTCTGTTGTACAGGGACAGATGAAACAAATACTGTCCCAGCTTTTTCAGAGGCTGTCGATGGTTGTGAAGCTGTAAGCGGCCAACAAACTATGTGCAGTGTGGGAAATGTCACAAGTGAGGGAGGGGTACTTACAGGAGTGATGGGTAAGTCGGCAAGAGACTTCTTCCAGCCCTCCATCCTGGACACCTCTCTCGCGAGACTCTGGTTATTTGAAGGCATCACTCAGAAAAGCGTCTGACCTCCCCTCTTTTCTGCCCTTGTGCTTGCAAGGTAAGCCTCTTCAGTCGTGTCTGCTTTTTTGCCACTGTATGGACCATAGCTTACCAGGCTCCTCGGTCCACGGGATTCTCCAGGCAAGAATGCTGGAGTCGGTTGCCAAGCCCTTCTCTAGGGGATCTTCTTGATCCAGGGATTGAACCCACATCTCTTATGTCTCCTGCATAAGGAGGATATGTCAATCAGGTTCTTTACCACTAGAGCCATCTGGGAAGCCTCTTTCTGCATTTAATGTAGCTTAAACCATTGACAAACTTGAGAAATAAGAAATATAAAAACGGACATAGAATTTAATATGGTACAATTTCACCTTTCACATTGGTCTAAAGAAATGTAACCTTATGTTGTTAAAAAATATATGATCTTCTGATTTCCTTGATTGCTTTTCTGCTTTTAAAATATGTAATCATGAAGATGGTCAAAAGGTACAAATTCCAGTTATAAGATCAGTAAATACTAGAGGTAAGATGTACAACATGATTAATAAAATCAACACTGCTATATGTTATATATGAAAATTGTTGAGAGAGAAAATCCTGAGTTCTCATCACTAGAAAAAACTTTTTCTTAATTTTTGCATCTGTATGAGAAGATGGGTGTTTACTAAACTTATTGTGATAATCATTTTGTGATGTACTTAAGTTAAATCATTATGCTGTATACCTTAAACTTATACAGTGCTATATGTCAATTAGGAAAAAGTGGAAAAAAAAGAAATTATTCATATTAAATCTTTTTTAAAAATTAAATAATAAAATATGTAATCAGATGATTTTGTTTTTGGGAGAATATCAGTTTCTTTTAGTTGTTTCAAGTTTTCTCTGCCATTTGTGTTTCTCTTTTATGTTCAGTGTTTCCAATACCATTTGTTTTTAAAGATTTTAAAACACCAAAACTGTAACTGAGTATGGTGGAATTTGTTTCTGGTATGATGTTAATATTATACAAGGAAATGTTTAAAGCATTGTTAATTGGATTACTGACACATACAATATGTTTACAAATAAACTATGGTTTTGATCCAAAAAGACAGAGGGGGTGGTGGTCTGGAGGAGTCCTCTTAGAAGGCAAATGGTGTTTCCAAAGATGGACAAGGTCAAAGAAAGAGGGAGACAGAGAGGTCTGTCTGACTCTGAAGACTTTTCCAGTGAAGAACCCCCTGATTGCATCTCCCCACATACTTACCCCCAATCTCTACTGGAAATGCTAACTGGAAAGGCTAGAAAACGAAATGGGATGTGAGGTCAAGGTGGGAGAAGGTAAACATTATAATATCACATCATAGAGGTGAAGGATCAACTTTTTTTGGAAAAACTTACAAGTCAAAGCCAGCAAAAGAAGCCCTGCAGTTCCCACGGGTCAAGGCACCTTGGATCAGACTACAGAGTCATGCTCTAAGGAAAGGAGGCTGCTTCCAGTACAAGCAGAGCGGCATGGTAACGGGATAAACAGGCTGACCCAGGTGCCAGGCAGACTGTGTATAAGTGCCAGCTGTGTAGGGAGTTATCTAAGAGTGCCAGTTGTTAGCACCTGGGAACTTTGTGAAAAGGTGGATTTGGGCTGCTGGGAGAACAGGGACTCCAGTCCCATAGGAAGTTGAGTTAAAACCCAGCCCCTCCTGTTAGAAGAAGGGAGCTCTTGCTGTCATTGGTTCATTCCCTGGTGATCTGAGCTTTAGGAAACATCCCTGGACAATCTACTTGTGTCTCCTGTTGGAGTAAAGACAGACCCTGAGCAAAAAATGTCTTTTCATACTGTTCTGTTCATGGGGTGTTCAAGGCAAAGTTATGGATTTTCCAGTAGTCGTGTATGGGTGTGAGAGTTGGACCATCAAGAAAGCTGAGCGTCAAAGAGTTGCTGCTTTTGAACTGTGGTGTTGGACAAG
This sequence comes from Bos mutus, assembly GCF_027580195.1. NCBI lineage: Eukaryota > Metazoa > Chordata > Mammalia > Artiodactyla > Bovidae > Bos > Bos mutus. The sequence goes on from NC_091631.1 coordinate 53,465,213, forward strand.
ACTCTTGAGAGCCCCTTGGAATGCAAGGAAATAAAACAAGTCAATCCTAAAGGAAATCAGTCCTGAATATTCATTGGAAGGACTGATGCTGAAGCTGAAGCTCCAACGGCCACCTGATGGGAAGAACAGACTCATTGGAAAAAACCCTGATGCTGGGAAAGATTGAAGGCAGGAGGAGAAGGGGATGACAGAGGATGAGATGGTTGGATGGCATCACCAACTCAATGGACATGAGTTTGAGCAAGCTCTGGGAGTTGGTGATGAATAGGGAATCCAGGCGTGCTGCAGTCCATGGGATAACAAAGAATCAGACACAACTGAGCAACTGAACTGAGATGAGCAAAAATTACTGCACCATAGCAGCAAGAAGACTGATGCTCCCGTAGCCTCTTAGAAAGGTATAGACAACCTTGTGACGGAAGACACTTTCGGAAGCTCTGTGTAGTAAAGGGGGCTTCCCAGTGGCCCTAGTATAAAGAACCCACCTCCCAATGCAAGAGATGAAGGAGACATGGATTCAGTCCCTGGGTAGTGAAGATCCAGACCCTCCTGGAGTAGGGCATGGTAACCCACTCCAGTATTCTTACCTTGAGAATCCCATGGACAGAGGAGCCTGGCAGGCTACAGTCCATGGGGGTCGCAAAGAGTCCAACATGACTGAAGCGACTCAACACGCAGACACATGTAGCAGAGAACTATGCAGGGGCCAGAGTATCACTGGCTTTCATGCCAGAATTGGTTCTTAGACTTGGAGAACATCATTTCGCTCTCTGGCCAGCCAACTCTTTGCCTTTCAAATAAGGCTTTTCAGGATCTGGTTTTAGAAATCCAGCGGATCCATTAGAAGTGTCCCAAGTGCCGTTGTGGTATGAGAGAAGGCCTCAAGGGAGCCCCTCTGCAGGAGTCTGGAAACAGTGCTGTCTTCCATCCAGAGAACCACTACTTTGCATTTTCTTTTTCTGTGAAAGTTTTCTTCTGAAGAGATGGTTATGATGGATTTTTTTAAATAGTTTGAAAACTACGAACTCTGTATTCGTGTTCCAGCCTTTCCCCACCCAGCCACTCCTGCAACATCAAGCAGTGCCATGCTTAAGCGACTCATCCCTTTGGCTGAGAGCCCTAAAGAGAGAAATGTCTTAACTTCCCTACGCCATTAATTCCATCGTTTTTCTGCCTGGTCAAAAGTTTAGCCGAAGTCTTTCCTTCTACAGGAACACTAAAATTTGCTGGAAAACTGCCACTGCTTTTGTCTGGAACACCTCCCTGCTGATCCCTCCCTCGCATCTTCGCTGGTTAACTTACAGCCACTCTCCAACTCAGTATAACTGCCACTTCCTACAGGATGGCCTTCTGGGTGGTCCCTGGGCTCCCTCCCGATACATTGCACTCGAATCACCTTTATCTTTAATTCTCCCATACAAGACTGTGATTGTTTTGAGAGCAAAAAATAAATTTGTCTTAATTATCACTGCCTACCTAGCCCAGTGATTGCCATGTGCACGTGCGCTCAGTCACTTCAGTCATGTCTGACTCTTTGCACCCCTATGGACCAAAGCTGGCCAGACTCCTCTGTCCATGGTTATACTCAATAATAGTATTTCTGCCATAATACCTATTATCTGTTAAATTTAAATGTGCAGAGAAGGCGATGGCACCCCACTCCAGTACTCTTGCCTGGAAAATCCCATGGACGGAGGAGCCTGGTAGGCTGCAGTCCATGGGGTCACTAAGAGTCGGACACGACTGAGCAACTTCATTTCACTAGGAAATGTAGCAGGCAAATAACACTCACTGTTTTACCTACTTCTCACACCAACCCTTGAGGGTAGGTATTATTTTATAGATAAACAGACTGGGTTCAGGAAGCTTGAATGGACCTATCCAAGGTCACCAATGAATAAACAATATCATCATCTACATCTCGGCTTTTGAAAGGTCTTAAAGAGTAAGATTTAGTTATCTCTACAGTCTTCTATCCTCCAAAGTGGAAAATCAGGCCAAGGTCATCCATGTTTAGGTGAGCGTCTACGGTAAAGGCTAGTGGTAAAGGACCCGCCTGCCAATGCAGGAGACATAAGAGATACAGGTTTGATCCCTGGGTTGGGAAAATCCGCTAGATGAGGGCATGGCAACCCACTCCAGTATTCCTGCCTGGAGAATTCTGTGGACAGAGGAGCCTGGTGGGCTACAGCCCATGGGGCCGCAAAAGGCTGGACACAACTGAAATGACTTAGCACGCCCACACGCACTAAGGTAAGGGTTGACCCCCTTACTCGGATGTAAGAATATGGGTGGGATTTTAGTCCGTCACTCACTGTTCTCTGGAGAATAAAGAAGTGGAACAGAGAAATCCTTGAGGAGTTCATAATGTACACGTGGGACATACCTAGCAGTCTTGAGAAGCTTTTCAGAACAATATACCAACAATCATTCTTTAGCTCATAATAGAATGCATGGACACTGATATATATATATATATATATATATATATATATACACCCCAGTTCAGTTAAGTCAACCAAATATTTAAAAATCACTTTTAACAAATGAGTCACTGAGGACTTATTCAATTAAATAAACATTTCCTGCAGCCGCAATAAAGGCAGGGCACTTTGCTCTGTATTACAGGATACAAAGCAGCTTCCCCGGTGGCTCAGTGGTAAAGAGTCCACCTGCAAGGCAGGAGCAGTAAGAGACAGAGGTTCTATCCCTGGGTCAGAAAGATCCCCTAGAGGAGGGCTTGGCAACCCACTCCAGTATTCTTGCCTGGAGAATCTCATGGCAGAGGAGCTTGCTTGGCTACAGTCCAGGGGGTTGCAAAGAGTGGGGCATGTTTGAAGTGACTTAGCACCCACACACAGGATACAAGGGACTGAGGCCACAATAACCTCCCTTCCTGTGCTTCCTGCAAATCCATGTAAAGACCTCTGGCTTTACTCCAATATGCTGGATTGTAATTGTGCCTTTTTGGCTTCTCTTCCCCACAAAAGGCTTCCTCCTTCAGAGCCCAGTCACAATCTTACACACCTCAGTATCCCAGGACCTATCATGCGCACTGCACAAAGCATCAGTCGAATTGGATAAGGCAGATCTCAGCTCCCAGGGGGCTAACAAAAAGAGACAAAACATGGATCAAGTTTATATTCAGGGCAGAAAGTGATGGGTCTTCCAGAGGGCTAGAGCATTCCCTGGAAGTCCAGGGACAATGTTAACAATGGGAGACAGGGAGAGCCATGGTTGCCCCTACTTAAGCAAAGAGAACGGTGGAAGCAGGGTGTGGAGGGAGCATGCACGGTGAGGACTGCATGGGGGAGGCAGGGGTGGATACGGAGGACCGACTGGAAGACGCTGCAGGCCAGAGCAAGAAGGCAGGCTTTACTTGTGGCAGGGGATCCTGGTTGGTTTTGAAGAGGGAACACGGCACGGGAGCCTTGATGGTTTAGGAGGGTCACTCTGCAAACAGTGGGCAGGGTGGGCACAGCACAAGGAGACTGGGTAGGGTTGCTGGTTGGTAAGCTACTGCAAAAGAAAACAAGAGAGGTCCTTGCAGGGAGGAGAGGAGGGACAAAGGAACGTGGAAGTGACAAGAGTGGAATTGTGGTCACATCAACAGACTTGACAACTGACTGAGTGGGCAGGGCAGGAAAAGAAGTGAGAAGAAACATTCTGCTCTAAGGTTTAGCCCTGCCCACAAATGGGAGAACTGTGCTAGACAAACAGGTAAGAGAAAGGCAGGTTTACACAGACTAAGGTGGGAATAGGACGCATCTGACTTTATGCACCTTGACTTTGAGCTGTCAAACTTCATCTTAATTCATCACTTGTGACCCGTGTGAATTTCTCTTTGTCTCAGTCTCTTTACCTGTTGCTGTTGCTTATATGCCAAGTTGTGTCTGACTCTTTGTGACCCCATAGACTGCAGCTTGCCAGGCTCCTCTGTCCATGGGTTTATCCAGGCAAGAATACTGGAATGGGTTGCCATTTCCTTATCCAGTGGGTCTTCCGGACCCAGGGGGCAAACCCATGTCTCCTGCGTTGGTAGGGAGATTCTTTACCACTGACCACCAGAAAAGCCCCCTTTATCTGTTAAATGGGGATAATATAGGATTTATACACAAGCTTGTGGTGGGAAAATTACACACAGGCACACCCACCCATGCGTGTGCCTGGCACACAACAAACAGCCAATCTGACAGTACTGTTAGTATTGCTATTAAGCAGGTGGACATGTCCAGCAGAGACAGAACTGCAAATCTGCTGCTCAGGACTAGAGCAACTCTTCATGAAAGGACTTACCATAAGATTGCTTTAAGTAGAACATCCCTGGGCTTTTAAAAGGATTTTTTTTTTCATTTCACTTACATTTCAGAAATCTATTCAGTGCGTTAAGTGAGGCACCCCCCTAGTTAAAATGACACCACTTCAATTCCTCAATGAAGACATTCTTTGAAACAAATTCCCTCTTGAAAAAGTCAGCCAGGACAGAGAGGAAGGTGTGAACTCCTCAGGGCTGGTGGCTTAGAGGGAGGTGGATGGCACAGGGGCGGTTGGGGCAGAAATAGATAAAAGCCCTTTTGAACAATGAGGACCTTGGAGGGTCTGGTGCTCGAGAAAGAGGGAAGAACCCAGGGGAACCCTCGGGGAGCCCACCCCAGGAGAAACATCAGTGTCCCGGGCCCCTCCTCATCCACAAAGACCCGGTCTGTCTACGTATGAGCAGGGAGTGACTCCTAAGAACACAAGCCACTCCTTTATTAATTTATCCTCTGGTAAATTACCTGCTTTGTGGTTTGCTGTTGCTGTTTGCTAATATTGCTTGGCCCAAACGTTCATTTGGGTTCCCAGAGGCTGTTACAGAAAAACCTGAATGCACATTTTCACCGACCTAATATAAATTCTTATATGTGATGTTAGAGAGGACTTCTTGGAGGAGGTGGCTTCCTAAAGAAATAGAGGCAGGAAGGGAGGGGACTGGTGGTGACTCTGCAGCCATCGGGGAGTCCGCGGACACCTCGGGGGTGGGAAGAGGAGCCAGTGGAGACTGCAGCAGGGACCTGGGGGTGCTGGAGGCTCCTGTGCCCCGTGAGGTCGGCTGGCGGCACCCCAAGGGTTAATGTGCGATGAGAACCAGGCAGGGTGTGGAGGTCTGTGAGTTCCCCGCCCTGGGAGCTCTACAGGAAACTGCCTAATAAACCAGCCCAGAATCCATCTCCTGTTGCATATTTTATTGACTTGAAATTTTTTTTCATCAGTGGACTCCCAGAGCCAGAAAGAATATAAAATAAATAAATAAAAAGACTCCAAGGCGAAGAGAGGAACAAATCAGCCCTGTGCCTCCAGCCCCTCTAAGCCACCCCTCCTGGCCTCCCAGTCACAGTCCCGCTTCTTTATTTCCAGCTCTCCCTCCCTGGACGTGTGAGGTCTGATTGATCAGGAAGGATTGTAAATGTGAGATTTATAGGAAGAGGGAGACAATTTATACCAGAAAAGTTTCTATCTGAGATGCAAGTGATTTATAAGTTTATTTTTTAAAAAGCAAACATGGAGACCCTTGTAAATAACAGCTTTATATATTAACTTTCTGATGCAGCCTCCTACCTATGAATGAGTGAACAGCATTAAGTTCCCATTTAGGAAACAAGAGCCTAAACCCGCTGGATTGAGGGACATGATTTATCAAACGCAGCCTGCACCATTCATCAGAGCCCAGCTCCAGGATTCAGTGGCAGTAAGACTCTGCAAGCTGCTTCAGGGTTTCCTCTTTGGGTGGTATCTCTTGCCTTCATCTTTATTTATTTCCAAAAGAAAAGAATGTTGCAACTGATTGAACTGACTGATTGATATGTCAGTGCTGAGATTTATGAGGCCGGGCCCAGCTTCCAGGGCTGTCTCCTTATCCCGAGTCTTTTCTGATGTAAGCTTGGCCCCTCACCAAAGATTTGCATATGCCATGTTCCATCTTGTTCACCGTCTAAATCACTGTATTTCTGGTCAAATCTTCACCTCCTCTGAATCTCCTGGTCAGATCTTCCCCTCCTCTGAATCTCCTCCAGAGGAGAGTTCCAGATTGGCCCTCCAAAAAATTTTACCACCAAAATACCCTATCAGTGACGGCTATGGGAGGCTGAGAGCCCCAGAAAATCAGATCTGTAAAAGGCCAGTAGGAACTCCTCTTTTCACCAATGGGGACCACAGCTCAGAGAGGTGGAGAGGTTGCTCAGAGTCACACAGCAGTCAGGGGCCAAAGTGGGAACAGAAAAAGGTGGGATGTGCATTTGCTGATGCCATGTCCAGCCTTCTTCCCACCACACTGAGCTTCACCAGACAGCACTTACTTCAGGGTCTATGAAGGAAACTTCCCTTATAGCTCAGTTGGTAAAGAATTTTCCTGCAATGCAGGAGATCCCAGCTCAGTTCCTGGGTTGGGAAGATCCACTGGAAAAGGGATAGGCTACCCACTCTGGTATTCTTGAGCTTCCCTTGTGACTCAGCTGGTAAAGAATTCGCCTGCAATGTGGGAGACCTGGGTTCAATCCCTGGGTTGGGAAGATCCCCTGGAAAAGGGGAAGACTACCCACTCTAGTATTCTGGCCTAGAGAATTCTGTGGACTGTATAGTCCATGGAGTTGCAAAGAGTTGGACATGACTAAGCGACTCTCACTTTCATGAAAGAAGCTGAGCTCTCTGGAAGTTTCCCCAGATGAGTGTCAGAGTAGGGGGCAGGAGCCTGAGCTTTGGGGAACTGTCATTATTCACAGTGATGTCCTCCTCTGCCTGCACCCTGAACCCTGGTGACCAAGGCTGGGGATCACAACCATCACTGCAGAAAGGCTCCCCCATTTGTCCATGCTGATTTCACAGGGACTCTCTCCCCTCCACAACTGATCTACGCATGGTTCTCAGACTTGCTCTTGTCCCAGGGCCTGAGATAGTATTACCCTCTCAACAAGCATTGTTTTGCCCTTTCGTCCTTTCTTATCTGCCCTCCTCTAATCTCTGATAACACTTGTCTCTACCCCTCAGTAGACACTTAATCACCATCACACATAGTATCTGTCCTGCAATTAAGCGCTTCACCAGGTTCCCCCTATGTGTTGGCTTTTGTCTTATGGGTATGCCAGGCACTGTGTTCACCAACTGACCTGTGCCAGCCGGTGATGCCCGCCACTCTTGGGTAGGGCCATGTAGCCGGTTCTCACCAATGGACTGGCCAAGACAGTAGGAGGTTGCTCCTCCAGCTCTACCTGCCTCCCCGTGGTAGCCTTGGACACCATGAGTAACAGAAGACACAGCCCCAGAATGCAGCAGAGTCCCCTGGTCCCCGTCTGACTTTGCATAAACAATCAACAACCTTTCTTATGCCAAGCCATTGAGATCTGGGAGTTTGTCACTGAAGGATGTACCTTCCTCTACTGATTAAATCAGTTATTGCTGCTAATCCCAGTTCCGCCACTAGTGAACAGTCATTTTTCCACTTCTGGGCCTTAGTTTATTCACTTTTTTAAAAAGAGGCCATTAAAATGTCAACTGCTGTATATTTTACACTTGCTACATCCCAGGCCATGTGCTATGTGCTTTATAAGCATTAAAGCACTGACTGATAATGACTGTGTGAGCTAGATTTCACTGTACTCTTAGAATGAGGAATCTGAGTTGGGGTGGCGCAGGGTGCAGGATGGCAGGCACCTCTTCCAGGGTTGCACAGATACTAAGTGGTGATCTGAAGTCAGAACACAGGCAATCTGACCCCAGTGCCCCACATTCTTACCACCATGCTTTATGACCACTCAAAATCCCTCAAGCGCAAGTCTTCCAGAATATTAATATCGAGCCCTCGCTCTCTGCTGGTATGCATAACTTACAAATCAAATTGTAATGTATTTGAGAATAGAAGTAATGGGCTGTAGCAGCTCACAGACACGCCCTCCTCCTGAGCCTAGAACCCAGGGAACGTGGAGAAGGTGTCTCTCAAACCCTGCTCGAATTGAATTGCACAACTCTGAAGTCAACTGAGATAAACATATCTCCTGCTTGGCAAATCTGACTCCAACCGTGGGATCGCATTAGGACTAAGATGATGAAAACTAGAGTCATTCAGCCTGATGATCTGATATGTGTCCTTCATTCCTCTGGCATACAGCAGACGTGCAGCTGCTGTAGAAAAAGTCCTGGGCAGGGGGTGAATGCAAGTCACAGCCTCTGCTCGCTGCAAAATTACAGTCGTGCCAGAGAGTGAGCTTCATCTGAGAGCACTAAGGTGATGTGTACACAGAAGCGTCGACCCCCAAGTTCCGGGGACTACTGCTCTCCAAGACCAGCTGTATGCTGGGAAATGTTAAACCCCTATTTGTTTCTGGGAGGAAAGAAAGCCCTAATCTGTGGTGTTCGCCCATTTCCATGGTGTAAATACCATGGCTGATTGTTGTTTCATCACCAAATCATGTCTGATTTTTTTGTGACCCCATGGACTGTCAACTGCCAGGCTCCTCTGTCCATGGGATTTCCCAGGCAAGAATATTGGAGTGGATTGCCATTTCCTTCTCCAGGAGATCGTCCCAACCCAGGGGTCAAACCAGTATATGCTGCATCTCCTGCATTGGCAGGCAGAGTCTTTCCCACTGAGTCATCTGAAAAGTCCACCATGGCTGATTTCAAGCTACCAAAGTGATGTCACTTAATGCAGAGTTAGAAGAAGCACAGTGAATTCTGGAGATGTCTTCATGAGCAAGATCCAAGGCCTACTGCATACAACATGCAAAGGGTTCTTCCTTCCATCTCTATCGAGATATAAATCAAAGAGAGAATCATTTGGGAGCAAGTGGAATACAGATGAGCACTCAGAAACAACTGTCTCAGGGTTGAGGAATATTAGATACTAAGGCTATACATGAAATGTCCTTCTGTGTGTGAAGGTTTTTGAAGGCAGGGAGAGAGAACAGATTCTCATCTGTCTCAGCTGGTTTATGTCCAAGTATGCCTGCAGGCAAATGGCTGGACCAGGTGACCTCTAAATGTCACACTCAGCCTAAGGATTCTGTGATGCTGGCAGAATTTGCTCCTAGCTTTCTTCTGCCACTAGAGACATGCCAGGCTTTCTGGGGACCAGAGTCAGTACTACCAGCATACCCAGTAGAATGCCATCAGCAAACATTCCCTGCAAAGTTGCTGACCTAGTCTTGAGCAGGTTAATTGTGGCCAGTGGGATGCTCAGCTGCCAGGGGAATTTCTAAGACTCTGGAGTCCACACTGCTGGAGAATGCAGACATACCAATGACAGCTCCTCACTCCTAAGGATGGCTAACGGGTCTCCCTGTGCTGGGCTTCTGTCCCAGGGTGCTCAGACCCTGGGAAAAATCCCCCCAGTCCAGGCCCTGGCTAACCACGCCCAGCAAGGCTGGTCCAGCCCAGCCCATCATCCTAGCTCAGCAGCCCCCGTGTCTGGCACAGGAGCCCTCCCTGCATGTTTATGAATCTCAGGGCTCACAACTGTGGTCCAGAGTCTCTCCTGGGAGAGAGCAGATTATGTCACAGGCTCCTGGGACCTCACAATGACAGGAGACAGCAGCTTGCCAAGGAGGAGGGAGGATGTGGATGGGAGCTGTTCACTTCCCATACCCAGGAAGCTTCTAACAGAGGGCAGACTAAGCCTCTCTGCAATGAGCTCCCATGCGGAGGCACCACTTCCCCAGCTGGGAGAGGCTGGTGCCAAGGAAGGGCTCCGGTGAGACCTGTCCTACAGAATGCACACATTTCCGGAAGCAATCTAGAAGGGCCCAGGGTCTACTCCTACTTCTAAGGGGTACAGCTCCTACATTAATGGCTTGTCATTCGGAAGTAACTGAGAAATAAAAAGATGGGTTAATTTTCCTCAGGTCAAGTCTCAGGACACAGAGTCAAAACCAGAACCCAGCAAAATGGCCTGGCAAGCACCATTAACACTTGGAACAGAGGCAGAATTAGACGCTCAAGTTCACAGCAAGTTGCTTATGAAGGCAGATTTAGGAATCAGGCCTTTGATCCGTGGTTTGCCACTTACATGGGCCCTGGTAAATAATATTCAATACGAGTGATGACCCACTGGAAGCATAGTTTTTCATGGAAGAGTCTGTGGATTAATTCAGTGGCAAAAGGAAAGCTGGGCTCAACAGTTGTCTGGCTTTTCCTCTGGTTCTCTCCCCTACCTGATCAAAGACAACCTTTCGTAAATACCACACAAATTCTCCCCTGAGCCTGTCTCTCTCCTGCAATCTCCATTTCTCCCAGATACCTTAGTTCTACCATCTATCCATCCACCCACCACTTGTCCACTCATCCCTCCATTTGCCCATCACTCATCCATAAACCCACTCATTCATTTAATTACAATTTATTGAAATCCTACCATCAGAAAATCTGCTAGAAACTTGGGATGCTTTAGAGTCTGTAGTGTTTAAAACCAGAAACCCTGGAGTCAGATTAACTGAGGTTGCAATACAGACTCTGTCAGCTTTCTAGCTGTGTGGTCTTTAACCCTTTACTTGACCACCCAAAGCCTTGGTTTCCCTATCTGTAAAATGGGAGTAATACTACTCTCTATTTAAGGTTATGCTGAATAGTAAAGAAAATACAGGGCTTCCCAGGTGTCACGGTGGTAAAGAATCTGCCCATCAATACAGGAGATGGAAGAGATGTGGATTCAATCCCTGGGTCAGGAAGATCCCTTGGAATAGGAAATGGCAATCTGCTCCATTATTCTTGCCTAGAAAATTCCATGGACGTAGGAGCCTGGAGGGCTACAAGCCACAGGGTTGCAAAGAGATGGACACAACTGAGCAACTGAGCTCGTGCGCAAAGAAAATATATATGCATATAAAATAGTACAGTCCCTGGAGACTAACAGTACTCAGGAGCCTGTCCTTACGTGCTGTGGGAGAGAACAAGGGAGATGGGATGTAAACCTTGACTTAGGGAGCTTTGAGTCAAACTCCAGATCCACACTGGCGAGTTGGATCCTGACGACTAGAGAAGACAGAACACTAGTCTACTCATCTCTCAGGCTGCTCCCCTTTTCCCCTTGGCCATGGTGGCTCTGCACGTGTCAGATCAGCTAGATCAAATGAGCCTCATTTCCCAGAACTCCTCTCTGTATGTCTCTGGTTAGACAAGCCACGAGACGGATTTTCCTTAAAGCGTTGGTGGGCAAGCATGGAGCCACAGCCATGGTGGTTTTGACATTCAGAAGCTGGGACAGGAGATCTTTGGGTTCACTCGCTATCTGCTCTCACCTCTCTTTGATTCTGGGCACCTTCCTCTGGGCCCTCCCTCAGCTCCTCAAGCGACTGGATCCGGTAATTTTTTACCCCATCATGAGAGTAGCCACCTTTGCTGTGGGTTACCTATTTCTTCATGACTGGAGGTGGTGAGAATGAGCACAGATTCCAGCTGGTCCATCCTTGCAGATTCCAGCTTTTCTTGGAAGTTCGATTTGTCCTTCTTTCCCCACATTATGTCTTTCTTCCCTTCATGGCTTCCCTGGTGCCTCAGATGGTAAAGAGTCTACCTGCAATGCAGGAGACACAGATTTGATCCTTGGATCAGGAAGAACCCCTGGAGAAAGAAATGACAACCCACTCCAGTATTCCTGCCTGGAGAATTCCATGGAACGAGGAGCCTGGCAGGTTACAGTCCTTGGGGTTGCAAAGAGTCGGACACGACCGAGCTAGTTTCACTTTCTTTCCCTTCACGGCTGCCTTCCTGTGGACATGAGGCTCCAGCATCAGATGAAATTTAGCAGCCTTACAGAGACTAAGCAGTTCCCACAATTGTGTAAGGTCCTACTCTTGTAATAAATCACTTAGACATGTAGGTTGATAGGTACACAAATAGATGGAGAGACAGAGATGTGTAGATATAAATGTATATATATGTATGTATGTGCATATATCTGAGTATATGAAGCATATGTATATGCATGTACATAAGTGCATGCATAACTGCATGTATGTACACACACACACACACACACACACACACACACACACCCCTCTTAATGGTCTACTTCTCTGGCTAACCATCATCTTCAAGAATCTTCTTTCACATAGCAGCCATGTCTACTAATATATCTCTCGCCTCCCCTGGGGGTGGGGAATATCTTCAGACTGACTCCTAGGGCCCTGTAGAAGGAATCCTCAGAGAAAAATATTATTTCATCCCTTCCCTTCCATTGCTTCCCCATTCACCACCTCCTGGACAACCTGCAGCTTCCATTCTGTCTTGACCTCTCTGTGGACTCTGGCTCCCTTGTTTCCTCTCTTCTCTTGTCCTACAGAAGAACAACAATGGCAAAATTAGATCTTGAAAATGACTAGATATTCCCAGTGCTGGTCAAGAGCTCCCCATTTACAGGAGCTACATTGAGGCAAAAAGGCAGGGCGTCTCCTGAATAACGGCATCTCCGTCTTAGCCTTCTCATTTTGCTTTAGCCTCTGCCCCTTATGGGTCTCATCTGCTCTCCTACCTCACAAGCGACTATCTGTGAACTCAGGCCCTTGCAGGAGTTGTAGGTCTTTCGAGACTGGAACATTTCATTCATCCTCCACACCCATGGCCCACTCTCAAGTCAGTCTATCTTTGTGGCAGTGTTACTTCTGGTCTGTTCAAGGCTCAGCTCATGGTACCAGTTACCAGGGCTAACAACGTGGGTGCCGTCTTTGACACTCTGCCCGCGTTAGTGGCCCTCAGTATTCATGCATCATATCCAATCAGAAGCCCACAGTCCTGCATGTTAATCCTCCCTCCTGATATCTCTCAGAGGCACTTATTTCTCTGCAGTCCCACTGCTAGACTAATTCAGGTCCGTAATTCAGACCTTCCTGCTCTCTCTTGTGTTTTATTTCAAAAGCTCCCCAACTGGTCCTCTCAATTCCTGCGTGTCTCCATTTTTGTCCTTTGTAAACTCTGCTGCCAACTTAGTTCCCCTGAAATGTAACTCTTACCTTATTCTTCCTCTGATTAAAAGCTTTGAATTATCTCTCCATTTCCTAGTGAATTCATCCACAACTTCTTTCAAGAAGTTCAAGACCTCATACAATTTGACCCCAACCCACCCTTTCAGACTTATTTCCCGTTGCTCGGCTGCATGTGCCAGATACTTCCTCCCACCCATCTGAACTGTCCACCCTACACTGAAACGTCCTGTGTTTCCCTGTCTCCCACCGCTTAGTTTCCAATCTCTGCCATGAAATCAGACCCGTTTTTCAAAGTCCACCTCAATTGCCAGCTCTTCAGAGAGTCATCTGAATCCTCCCAATTTGTCCCCCATAACAGTTTGCCCTCCTGCAGGACCGTTCACTTCAACCCTTCTGTCCTGTTTATAAACCAGTCAGAACCATGGTTCTCTTCTTTTTTATTCCCACAATGCATAAATGCTTGTTAGTTCAACCAAGCTGTTGCCCCCACCAAGCCTATACCCACTCAATCTCACTTCATACGTCGAGGTTGTCAATTTTATTACCAGGAAATCATCTGCATATTCCTGCCTGCTTTGCTCACCATGCTTTATACCTCAGATTAGAGGTAAGTTAGACTTTGGACTGGCTTTTAAATATCCCCAGCTGATTCTACTACTGCAGCCGATGCCTGTAACATTTATTTATAACTTTACAAAATTGGCCGTGGTTAAGATATATAAACCCGAAGGGGGCTCGTGCATTTCCAATACATTAAGGTATATTTAAAACATGCTGTGTCTTATCAGAGGCTTTAAAATACACATTACTGCAGGAGCTGGAAAGACAGGAGCAGGGTAATTGGCTAATGAGAATTCTGAACAGTGACTGGAAATATGGCAGAACTGCCCTTTGAGAACTGTGCTCGCACCTATTAATGAACTTTATCCAAGGCTCTAAAACACAGCCCTGTGTTTCAAACACAAGCCCAGGAGGCTGTGAGGCATGAATGCTGTTGCGTTAATTCACACCTAGTTATGGTGACTGGCACCAGCCATCAACACTGGTCAGAAGAAAGCTGCTGAAAAGCCTTGAATAATTACTAAGGCTGGGTTTATATCATACCAGGTGCCAGGTGTTAATAGGGAAGGGCATGTTTTTCTAACTCAAAGCTTGTGCGTATGTTAGTGGGGGTGTGGGGATGTATGTGTTTACATGATCACAATCATGCTTGAGCATGTGACTGTGGACACCACATTCTGCCATTTAGGAAGGACCAGGACGTAGTAGCGGAGAAGGCAATGGCACCCCACTCTGGTACTCTTGTCTGGAGAATCCTATGGATGGAGGAGCCTGGTAGGCTGCAGTCCATGGGGTCATGAAGAGTCGGACACGACTGAGCAACTTCACTTTCACTTTTCACTTTCCTGCATTGGAGAAGGAAATGGCAACCCACTCCATTGTTCTTGCCTGGAGAATCCCAGGGATGGGGGAGCCTATTGGGCTGCCGTCTATGGGGTCGCACAGAGTCGGACATGACTGAAGCGACTTAGCAGCAGCAGCAGCAGGACGTAGTAGACAGAAGGATGATATGGAAAGTCCAACAACTTTCCATCCTGGGACAGGACTACAGATGCCAGATAGAGCTTCCCGTGGTTCACAGCCCTGCAGTAAATATTCCGATTAACAGTAGTTCAAGTCTAAGCCATGAGCACTGTAAAGCTGGCCAACAGTTGACCTTGTATTGCAATGAACAGCCATCCCCTTCATATTAGGAGGACAAATGGCAGCTTCCCACCGAGCCTCTACAGTGATCATCCAGAGCATAGCAAGCTAGATTGCCATGTGCACTTGCCTTATTGGGGTGCTGTTTGTTCAGCTTGCCAGCTTGCAGTGAGTTCTCTGAATGCCCTCCTGTCATTTCCATGGGTGGCCTCCCCACTGCCTTGTCTGTACATCAGCCCAGTGCTTTGGTCACAGACCAGTGGACTGAAGAAGACACTGGGCCAATTCACTCAGCTGTGCCCCATTGTTGCAAATCCCACTTCTCTGCTGATGATTCCAAAATCTGTGTCTCCATCCCATCTCTCTCCCTACAAGTTCATTTTTGTCCATGGTCCACTGGACAGAGAGATCTACCCGATGTGCCCCAGGTAATAACTCATGCAACCAGTCCCAAAACAACATATCCTTTTCCTTTAGCTCTTAGATCTAAATACCCTATGTCTGCTGACTTTAACTCCAAAACAGTTTAGGCTCTTGACATGGACTCCTGCAACAGCATCCTGGCCCAGCTCCCTGGCTCCAGCCTCATGTCCCTCAAGCCTGTCTTCCATGAGGGTTTAAGCATAGCTTTCCCTAAGGGTTATAACCTGAACACTAAAGCCCATTCTGCTCATCAGTGTCTCCCTAGCATTTATAAGCTCCCCTTTCAGGCTTCAGCCTACTCCTCTACCTTCTTATCCTCACTGTGTGCCTTGCCTTTTGATAACACAGGACTACTTCACTTTTTCCAGATGTTCTTCTGAGACTGAATTTTCACATGATCCCTTCTTTATCTCTCCATTTGACTAATTCCATCTCAGCCTTTCACACTCTGCACAGTTACCATCTTGTGGGAGACTTGCATGACTCCCAGGCTCCTAGAAGCTGACCAGGGGCCCTTTTTCTGTACTTCTTTAATAGCCTGGTTACATCTCCATCATTGAACTAAGCACATTGTAATAGAATGATTTTTTTTTTTTTTTGGCTTTTCTGACCCGATAGACTGTTAGTAACTTTGGAATAGAGACTATATATATTTCTTTCCCCTTTGTATCTTCAACCCTTGACAAATATTTTTGAGTGAGTGTATGAATAAATGAATGAATGGTGTGTGTGCATGTCAGAGATTGCTCCATAGGTATAAGAGGGGAGAAAGAGCATATGTCAATGAATAGAAATATTTGAAGCCACTGGACTCGAATCTTGAATTTAACCCTGGAGAGAACAAGAAGGAAGCAAGGTTATTTTTTTCAGTTTTATTGAAGACACAGTTGATGTATCACATTGTTTTATCCTAAGTTGTACAACATAATGATTTGCTGTACATATATATTGCAAAATGATCATCATAGTAAGTTCAGTTAACATGTATCACCCCATATGGTTACAAATTTTTTCCTTATGGTGAGAACTCTTAAGATCTATTCTCTTAGCAACTTTCCAATGTACAATAGAGATTATTAACTGTAATAACCATGCTGTACATTACATCTCTAGGATATTTTTTTATTTTATAACTCGAAGTCTGTACTATCTGCTTCCCAGATGGTGCTACCAGTAAAGAATCTGCCTGCCAATTCAGGAGAACCAGGACACACAGACTTGATCCTTGGGTCGGGAAGATCCCCTGGAAGAAGGCATGGCAACCCACTCCAGTATTCTTACCTGAAGCATTGCATGGACAAAGCAGCCTGGAAAATTACAGTCCAAAGAGTTGGACATGACTGAAACTACTCTACATAAACACACACATACCTTTTGACAACTTCCACCCATTCCCCCTACCTTCTACCCCTGCCCCTGGCAACTACCATTCCCTTCTCTGTCTCTACAAGTTTGGTTTCTTAGATTCCACATATAAGTGAGATCATACAATATTTGTCTTTCCCTGACTTATTTCACTTTGCATAATGCCCTCATGATTCCTTCATGTTGTCACAAATGGCAGGATTTTGGAAATTACTTTTCTTTGGCAATTCTGGAAACTGAGGCTTCTGACCATCTAAAAAGTAACTGGTTCCTTGTTCTGTGCTTGGTGCTACCCAGGCAAGACAGAGTTTCCTGTCTAGTGGGGCTGCAGGAAGCCATGCAGAGAGGGGGATGCAGGAGAAGCCCAGGGCTGAGCTGACACGGGTCCCATCACTCACTCTGCCAGGGTGAAAGTGAAAGTCACTCAATTGTGTCTGACTCTTTGCAACACCATTGACTATACAGTCCATGGAATTTTCCAGGCCAGAATACTGGAGTAGGTAGCCTTTCCTTTCTCCAGGGGATCTTCCTAATGTAGGGATTGAACCCAGGTCTCCCACATTGCAGGTGGATTCTTTACCAGCTGAGCCACAAGGGAAGCCCAGGGTGGTGGTGGTTTAACTGCTAAGCCATCCAATTCTTGTGACCTCACAGACTGTAGCCCACCAGGCTCCTCTGTCCATGGAATTTTCCAGGCAAGAATATTGGAGTGCATTGCCATTTGCTTCTCCAGGGGATCTTCCCGACCCAGACCTCCTGCATTGCAGGCAGATTCTTTACCTATTGAGCCACTAGGAATGTCCTCTGCCAGGAGCCTTTTGGCAAATTTCAGTACCTCCTTAGTTTCAGTTTCCTCATTCTGAGTTAGAATAATAATTCTTGCCACTCAGGGTTGTTTTGAGAACTGAGTCAATGAGTGTGATGACTTAGAACTGTGCTCAGTAAATATTCAACAAGTAGCAGATGTTACCATGAATAGTAGTGTGACATCAATTTTAAAAATCACCAGCTCCTCCTCTAGACAATGTCCTTGCATCAGAGTTTTCTCAACCTCCACACTTTAACACTAGATAATTCTGTGTCTTGGGAGACTGTCTCTTGTGCTATAGGAAGTTTGGTGACATCTCTAGCCTCTACCCACCAGATACTGGTAGCACTGTGTCCCCTCAGTCACCCAGTTATGATGACAAAAATATTTCCAGGTGTTATCAATATCAGTGTTTCTCTAGGTGAGAAACACTGCTTTAAAGAGGGAGGTAATAATCTCTGTTGCTTTGACTTTGGGCCTCAGTTTCCCTATCTGTAAAGTAAGGAGAGCAATGTCAAGTCTGCTGTTATCTTGGGAAGCAGAAGGAAGATGGTCCCATTATAGAACCAGGAAACGTCTACCATAAAGCTAAGCCAAGTGAGCTATCAAAGTACTTGGTGGAAGCGGGGTGATCTCTGGGCACAGGTCCAAAGGCAGAAGACAGCAAGACAAGCAGCTGGTAACAACAACAAAGGTCCATGTGGGCCATATAGTCAAAGCTGTAGTTTTTCCAGGAGTCAAATGAGAGTTGGACCATAAAGAAAGGCTGAGTGCCAAAAAATTGATGTTTTTGAACTGTGGTGCTGGAGAAGACTCTTGAGAGATCACACCAGTCAATCCTAAAGGAAATTAACCCTGAATATTCATTAAAAGGACTGATGCTGAAGCTGAAGCTGAAGCTCCAATACTTTGGTTTCCTGATGCAAAGAGCCAACTCATTGGAAAAGACCCTGATGCTGAGAAAGATTGAAGGCAGGAGGAGAAGGGGATGACAGGATGAGATGGTTGGATGGCATCACCCACTCAATGGACATGAGTTTGAGCAAGCTCCAGGAGACGATGAAAAGGATAAGGGAGCCTGGCATGATGCAGTCCATGGGGTCGCAGAGAGTCAGACACGACTGAAGGACTGAACAATGACAACAACTCTAGTTAACTTGATTTTTTAACTTGGATAAACTTTCAGCCAGCAGCAGAAGCACTTACATGCCACAAGCCAGAGGCCTGAGATACAGCCATACCTCCCGCAACATTCCCAGCTGGTAGGAACAAGGGTATAGGAAGGCCTCCCTGTTCCGTGCAGCATCATGCATTAGAAAACAAAAAAGGTACAGTAAGTGCCACTGAGCTCCTCCATTAATTACTACGTAAGGGGGAGAAAAAAGAGAAGAATAAAGTGCTTTTACCTGCTCGGCTGGATAATTAAAAGCTGCCTGAAGCACTGCTAACCTTTTTCATTATGGCAGTGTTCATTATAGAGCCAGAAAGAATTAACTACACTGCATTATCAGATATCGAAAAATATTAATAGCAAAAGTGAGAAAGGGAAAGGAGGAATTTTGGGCGAGTTAATTAAACCACACGTCCTCAATGACTTATTAAGTGACTGGTCGAGCTTCCTGGAGCTCGGTGAGTCCCAGAGAGCTTGCGATGTGCCCCTGGCTTCTCAGGAAATGAGTTTTCAGCCCGTGAAGCTGTTTTTTTTTTTTTTATCCTCTATTGCAAATTTTTCTTTCTTTCTTTCCAAATCTCGCCAAGTGTGTCAAGTCTTGGATGGGGACCGTCTTGGAGCCAATAGCAACGGGAGCTCATTGAGAGCTCATAAAGGTCACTACTTCGGAACTGCATTGCAAGCCAGTTCACTGCATTGTTCAGCAAAACCCTTTCAGCTCTTCTGTAACTGAACAGGTGAGAACAGCTTATAATGAGGTCCCTTTGCTGCTCCTGTAACCAAAGCCCATGAATGAGTTCAAGACAGGCCCGCCTCACCTATTGGATTCCCTTCTACAAGACACAGTGCTACAGCCTGGCATAGTGCATGGGGATGGGATGGGACCCTGGGGCCTTGAGAGCTGCTTAGAGTAAGTGTGCCGCTATTGACTCCAGAAAAATCGGAGCAGCCAATAGTTTCATGGAGCAGTACATGTTAGGGCCCTGCTGCAGTGGCAGAAAGTCCTGCTGAGCAAGGACTATTGTACTAGGAAATCTTTGGGGCATTGAGATGGCATCCTCTGCCGTTTAAATGCTTATTACAGAAAGGCATACCATACACCGTCCTCCATGGAGCTCTTTGAATGAGCACAACTGTCATGACAGTACGGGGTAAGGATAGTACATGTGCAGAGAAAACATCTTCGATGGCAGAGGGAACAAGAAAGGGAATAAAAGCATTTTCACTTAGCAAAAAGCAAAAATTGATGATGAAGGAAATGTAGTATTGATTTCTTTTTTCTTCCTGCTGGCACTGGAGCTTTCAATGAAGTCATAGAACAACTGGGACTCCAACTTTGGTCCTGCTTCAGCCTAATCTTGTTTTAAGAGTCTAGTTTGCATGATTACTGGAGACAGGAAGAAGGTTCTCTTTTGGCAGAGTGAGGGTATCTTTACTCCAACATGCCATCGTGACAATCAGACATTGTTCTGTTGACTGCCATCCTGCCCTTGGCTCTGGGCCATACCTTGGCCTCAGTATGCTCCGCTCAGAAACTCAGCAAACAGTGCCACTTGCCCAGGGAAGAGCTTTCTAGGAAGTGGGTGTGAGTGATGGTTTTTCAAGCTGCAGCCTAAATGGTTCACGGGGACAGGAAAGCTTCGGCTTCTACATGAAAGAAAACGAAAATGGCTACAGGGGCAGGAACAAAAATGTTGGGTGAAATCAATAAAGTCTTTGACATGGGCCCAATGGTCATGTCTCTTCCTGACCATTATCAAGAGCTGTGTTTGCACAGATAGCTTCTTGCATTTTGCCAGCCCACTGTTTGTTTGGTTTCTTTTTCATTTCTTTTACTGAAGTATAGTTGATTTACAATGTTGGGTTGATTTCTGCTGTACAACCAAGTGATTTAGTTATACGTCTACATACACTGTCTTTCGTATCCTTTTCCATGATGGTTTATCACAGGATACTGACTACAGTTTCCTGCGCTATGTAGTAGGAGCTTGCTGTTTATCCATTCTATATATAATAGCTTGCATATGCTACCCGGAAACTCCCGTTCCATCCCCTGCACTACCCCACCGCCCCTTTGGCAACCAGCAATCTGTTCTCTATGTCTGTGAATCTGTTTCTGTTTCATGGATAGGTTCATTTGCATCATATTTTATATTCCACATATAAGCAATATCATAGGGTGTGTGTCTTTCTCTGACTTACTTCACTTAGTTCGATCGTCTCTAGATCCATCCGTGTTGCTGCCAACTGCATGATTTCCTTCTTTTTTATCAGCGCACTATTTCTAAGCTACAGGCAACGAAGGCTCAAGACTTTCATCAACAGTGTCTTCTCCCTGTTCAATGAGTTGTACATGGAAAGTCCTGAGAACAGTGCCTGGCACTTAGTAAGCACTCAACAAATGTTATTGATTCTTCAACATCCTGTATCTTTATCTGGAACTTTTCATGAACTTTCAATATCTTGAGATACCCTGAAAGAAGAAATCTAAAAATTACACAGAGTAGGATATGAACACTGAATTCTGAAAAATTCTTTGGAGGCAGATTTCTGTATGGAATGACACAGGCATATTCCCCATACTGGCAAGAGTCTTAATTTTCTGGTTTCTAATCTATCCTTCTGGGTGTGTGTGGAGTGAAGAAGCTAAGAATCACTTGTAAGTGATTTCCAGATTTGAGATCAGGGTTAAAGTGAGTCACTTCCCAGGATTTGAGCCATTCCACAGGGTCCCTGACCATTCTACTTTTTTCTAAGGAACGAACATAAGGATAGACTCCTTTACTCAAAGGTCAAGTGAAATCATTTGGCTTAGGACTATGTGAGAAAACTTTAGAATTCAGTGACTTGGAGCTTGAAAGTGAAAGTGAAAGTTTCCAGTTGTGTCCAACTCTTTGCGACTCCAGGGACTATAGAGTCCATGCAATTCTCCTTGCCAGAACACTGGAGTGGGTAGCCATTCCCTTCTCCAGAGGATCTTCCCAACCCAGGGATGGAACCCAGGGATCTTGAAGGAAGTAGAAAAGAGGCTGCCCAGGGCTCTTCATGACCAGGCAAGGCTTCCAAACACATCATGCTTATTCCCACCTCCTTAACTCAGCTCACTTCCCACAGATCCCTTATCCTTCCTTGTATCTTTCAAGTACCATCTGCCAAGCTCAGCACAAGGTCCACAATCCCAGGAAGTCTCCTTTGAGTGAGCTTAGTCTTGGTTGACATTTTTTCCTCTTAATTTCCATAGTATTCTCTGAAATGTCCATATCCAACTACTCCAGATTGGTCAGT
Organism: Bos mutus; assembly: GCF_027580195.1. Classification (NCBI taxonomy): domain Eukaryota; kingdom Metazoa; phylum Chordata; class Mammalia; order Artiodactyla; family Bovidae; genus Bos; species Bos mutus. Next base: position 53,486,916 of record NC_091631.1, read on the forward strand.
CTATAAGTTTATTCATTCTGGAGAACTTGACAGCATTACGATATAAATCTCTTTTCCATCCCGTTGGACTCTGGAATGATCATTATAAGTGCCTCTCTGGTTGGGTCCACTGAACTCTCACTATCTTTCATTCATGTCATATTTCAGCAAGTATTTTACAGTGTTTTAGTGAGTTATTCAGTTGTCCATTCTATTCATGAGCACTTGGAGGGAAAGCATCATTTATTTATCTTTATATATTTATCATGCCTGGAACAAGCACATTCAATATGTGTTTGTTGGGTCATGGTGAACAGAATTGAATTGAACTGCACTTGTTTTTTTTCCATCACAGGACCGAATTCAATACTGGGCAAAGTGTGGGCACACACCAATTATTTGCTGCTGGGCCTGAATTAAACCCCTCAATCCCCCACTCAACCCCTTCACACAGTGCCAAAGTTACATGACTTTATAATGAAGAAGCACACGGTTTTCTGGGCTTCAGTAAGCTTACTCGGACTTCCCCAGTGGCTCAGTGGTAAAGAATTTACCTGCAATGCAGGAGACACAAGAGACGCGAGTTTGATCCCTGGAATAAGAAGATCCCCTAAAGGAGGGCATGACAACCCAATCTGGTATTTTTACCTGGAGAATCCCATGGACAGAGGAGCCTGGCAGGCTGTGGTCCACAGGGTTGCAAAGAGTCGAACATAACTGAAGTGACTGAGCATGCACTCACAAGCTTACTCACCCTAAACCTTTCTGACCACCTGCCAAGGAGACAACCCTAAGTAGTCAATCGCTTATCTCTATAACTTAATTTACTTCTATATTCTAGAAACCACATAACTATCTAAAAAGAAAATACAGATGTGTTTTGAAACTCAAGCTTTCCAGGCATTCTGTGTAAGGGAACTTTCCTCAAATGCCTCATCACCCATGTGAAAGATGGAGACAATCCACTGATACCTACTTCAAGCACGGAAGGTATTGCTCACTTCATTTGTGACTTTGGACAAGCAATAGCCTCTCTGGGCCTCCTGTCTCTTTTTATGAGGTTAAATCAGATCCTTCCTGTTCTAATACCAGTTGCCTCTGACACCCTGTGGAAAACCTGGTTGGTGTGCTAACACAGACATTTCTAACTCCTTTCTCTCTAGCCCTCTAACTGCTATTGATGTTGAAAAAAGAGAAAAAAGACCTGTGCTTATTTTCTCAGGTGCTCACACAATATGAGCAGACATGTGACGAATTCTCAACAGGGGCTTCTGGGATTTTTTTTTTTTTGCTTTCCAATGTAAAATGGACAGATTTCTTTCTTCTTCCTGTCTTGAGTGAGGAGTTGTTAGCCATATAATGATAATGAAGAGGCAAGAATGAGGATGAAAGATCAACATATCAAGGACAGCAGCGTGCCTGATTCCTTGTTAACACATAGACACAGAAATATTTAATTAAATGATAATACCAAATTAAAAATTGAACTGCCTTAATTCTTTACATTATTATGAATGTACAGCTAGGGTCCAGACCTGCATATGACTAGTATGTTTACATCGTGACACACTTCTAGCTAGATTTTTTTTTAATTGAAAAGTAACACATGCACATTCTTAGGAACAATATTTCAGAACTATATAAAGCTGTGGGATCATCTCAGTGAAGGAATCTCTTGTGTCTTCAAGAATTTAAATTCCTATTTAGGCAGGAATTTTGCTTAAAGTTTTGCTGAAAACCTCTCTGACACATACCAATCTAATTTCTAGTCAAGTGGGTTCATCAGATTAATCGCCTGATTCCTTTGGGTCCTCTCCACGAGTATAACTCCAACTTGACCAAGTTCACAGGAACACACACACACACACACACACACACACTCCCACACACAATTTGCAGAGTGCTTTATATCACACAAATTTCCTCGTACATTATCACATTTGATTCCTCCATCAGTCCTGTGAGATTTGTTGTTCTATAATTCCCCCTGTTTTGTACATGAGGAAACTTAAAGCGAGTTCCCATGATCTCACTCAAATGCAATGGGCTTCCCAGGTAGCACTAGTGGTAAAGAATCCACCTGCCAATGCAGGAGACTCAAGAGACACAAGTTCTATCCCTGGGTAGGGAAGATTCCCCTGAAGAAGGATATGGCAATCCACTCCAGTATTCTTGCATGGACAGAGGAGCCTGGTGGGCTATAGTCCATGGGGTCACAAAGAACCGGACATGACTGAGCATGCATGCACTCACCCAAATACAATACTTTTACATAACTCAGTGGCAACTCAAGTTAAAATTGTGCACCCCGTATCATCAACAATGGAAGCTGCCAGCTTTACCCTTTCCCTGTGCTGGGGCTAAGGCTCAAGAGTTTTTAGAACCTTAGAGGAAGCTCCAAGGACCATAGAACCCCATGGGAGGCATCATGTCAGAGAGGGTGATTCCCCTGCCCCATGGAGCTCAGCAACCCTCAGTGGGAAGGAAGCAAAGCCTGTCCCCACTCCAAGGCCTGGAGCACAGGTTAATTATGGAGCTGGACAAATGCAGACTGACGGCGGGCTTACCTTCCCTCTAACCTGCGCCTTGGCTAACATGAGTTGTACAGCCAAACCCGGCCTCCTTGGCATGTTGTTCTTTCTCATCAATAAATAACTGCCTGAAACAATTACACTTCAGGAAACTAACCTTATTTTTCTCTTTCCCCCTGAAAGCTACCAAAAATTAAAAGCAAAGATGCTTAAATCAACTGGAGGGCTTCTGGGTAGACGTTCCTAAGTGCAATCTGTCTAATGGGAAAGACCTTTTTGGGGGAGGGTTGTCACTCTGCAGCAACCCTGGGCAGGCCCACCAATAGGTAAAGACAATACACATTTCCTACATGAGAGCCTGGCCCTCTGCATATCTCAGGATCCACCTGCCCAACAGATGTAATTTACCTCCTATTCTAGCTCCTTCTGGAGCTGCAGGCATGTCATTCTTTTTTTTTCTTTTTAGCCAAAATAGTGTCATGAAAAGATTGCAACACTTCAAAATCAAGCAGTTCCAAGTTTGAGTCAGAATTCTACCACTTATCAAATTTTATTTGACCAATTTGTATTATTTATCTATTGTCGCATAACAAAATACTCCAAAACTTAAGTGGATTAAAACAACATGCTTTTATTATCTTTCCATTTCTGTGGGTCAAGAATCTAGATGCAGCTTAGCTAGGCCTCTGCTCAGGGTTCCCCAGGCTGCAATCAGCGTGTCATCTCTCCAGGCTCCACCAAGGAGGACATGCATCCAAGCTCACTCATGTGATTACTGTCAGGATGCAGTTCCTCCCAAGCTATTGCCTGGAGGCCTCCCTCCGTCCCTTGCCATGTGAACTTTCCCATAAAGCAGCTCACAACACGGTGGCAGGCTTCCATCAGGATGGACCAGCAGAAGACGAGACGGAAGTGACAGTCTTTTCGTGACTTAATCTCAGAAGTGACACCCCATCACTTCTGCCGTATTCTGTTTGTTAGAAGCAAGTTTCAAGGTACAGTCCACACTCCAGGGACAGGTGTTATACAAGGACATGAGTGCCAGGGAGCAGGGATCCTGGGGAGCCTCTATGGCAGCTAGCCACAGCATCTTCTGACCACGGTTTCTTCATCTGTAAGGGAGCACTGGGGGAAAGAGTCAAAAGACAGTGTTGAGATTAGTGCTTAGAAGAATGCACGGCACACTGTCAGAGACTTCCAGAAGTTAATTGCCCCGCCTCTCCTCAGCCTGTCATGTCTCAGTGATACCTTTAGAGGTTTATGTGCAAAGAAGGCTACAAAGTCTCCACTTCCAAGGATGAAGCAAAGGGATGCAGTGAGCAAGTCAGAGGGTCCCAGGAAACAAAACTGAAGGCAAGGGGAGCATTTGAGTTCTCTGAATGGGTCAGAGGCAGGCCTTCTCCAAGGCAGATGTTCAGAGGGAGTCTGGCTAAGGGGTCTGAGACCTCAAAGCCTGGATGATGCTGAGGGTTTATAAACAAGGACCAGACTAAGAGCAAACAGCCTCATGACCAGGACCCCGACTCCCTATCACAAGCCTAGCCCACCACCCTCCCCAGTGGTAACTCTATGAACATTTCTGAGTTGGGGATAGGGCTGGGAAGGGGTGTCCATACATTTCGAGGTCTCTTCTTCCCCCAAGGTCAGTGGACTGTGGAGCTGGCTCTGAGCATTGATCACTTCCACTTTCCTCCTCTAATTCTCATCAGTTCATTAAAGCTTGACCTTCTGGGCTTCTCTGGCTACTCTGGATGTCCAGCCTGAGAGACCATTATATTTTAAAGGCTGTTAAACTGTCCAATGATATTTTAGCTTCTTCTTCTTTTTTTATTTGATAGCGAATCATCCATCACCTGTGTAAACTTCTAAGTAAAAACTCGGAAGAAAAAGATGGAGAATTATATAAAATTATGGTGGGATGAAGCAGTTAAATTTCTCTCTATCAACTGAGGCGAGGCGAGGCGAGGTGAGATGATGGTCAATTATCTTTTTCCACTCACTGATAAATCGCCCGGACCATTGAGACTGTCAGGGCCTGACTCATGACAAGTAGAGGAGGGCGTCAACGTGACCAGAGGCCCAGAAACATGGAATGGTCTTGCAGATGGCGTTTCAGCTTCTTCCAATCCAAACCTTGACTTCCTGGCCAGGAGTACTAGTCCGGGCCCTGACCATGTCCTGGGAGCCCCCACCACTTCTGACCACTGCCCCGACTCTATCTTCCCTCCTTCTCATTATGCTCAGAAAGCAGCGGCACCCACATGAAGCTCTTCACCAAAATCTCTCAAACTGACCTCATTATTTTTCTCTCCTTTTCCTTATCTGACTTAATGGTACCATCACTCACCCAAGTTATTTAACTAGAAACTTCATCATAATCCCAAACACCTCCCTTTTCCTCACGTCCCACCCCCCCCCACCCACCCATGCATTCATCTCTGAGTCTGTTCTGTTGTCTAACTCAGTGATTTGTCAACTCCGGCCCCTCCTCACCATCCCTGCTACTGTTGCCTGGTCCAGACCCTTATCATCTCTTCCATAATCTGTGGGAAAAGCCTCTTAATTGGTCTCCATAGCTTTAGTGTTTCCTCAGAAATACACAAATCCTCAGAGCTGCCCAGGTGGCGCAGCAATGAATCCACCTGCCAATGCAGGAGACACAGGATATGCAGGTGCGATCCCTGGGTCGTGAAGATCCCTTGGAGGAGGAAATGGCAACCCACTCCAGTATTCTTGCCTGGGGAATCTCACGGACAGAGGAGCCTGGCAGGCCACAGCCCATAGGGTCACAAAGAGTCAGACACCACTGAGCACAGGACACAACACAGATACACATGCATACACTCTGCACGCCTTCCAGTTTGCTTTTAAAGCACCTTGTGATTGCATCTCCTTTCCACTGACTTCAGGAAAAAGCTGAGACTCCTCACCCAGCATGTGATTTCCTGACACCCTCGTGACATCACCAGATGGCGGAATTTGTGGTTTTCCTCACATACTCTGTCTTATGTCCATGGCTTTGTCTGTGTTTGTTCCCCAAACCGAGTTCTCTCTCCTTGCTTTCTAGTCTAACTGATTAGCTTCTCGCAATCAGCTCCAAAGTCACCTCCTTCACCAAGTTTTTCCTAACTTTCCTCTAGCAGTTAGCCAAGCTCCTCTTTGTGTTCTCACAAAACCATGCAACTCCTCCACTGATTTCTGGCTTTGAGGGATATATATCCCCCACTCCTGGACTACAGGGACCCTGAGTAAAGATCATGGCTCGTCTTCCAGCACCTAGCACCACTGTTGGCCGATGAGTGTCTGAAAGTGAAAGTCGCTCAGTCGTATCCGACTCTTTGTGACCCCATAGACTCTACAGTCCATGGAATTCTCCAGGCAAGAATACTGGAGTGGGTAGCCTTTCCCTTCTCCAGGGGATCTTCCCAACCCAGGGATTGAACCCAGGTCTCCCACACTGGGGGCAGATTCTTTACCACCTGAGCCACAGGGGAAGCCCAAGAATACTGGAGTGGGCAGCCTATCCCTTCTCCAAGGGATCTTCCCAACTCAGGAATCAAACCAGGGTCTCCTGCATTTCACTGATCAGTAAATTGCCAAGGACAGTGGAAGAAGAGAAACCAGATTAAAACATTGCTCTACAATCTCTCTGTGGCCTCAGCAAGATTTCTGTGTCTCTGAGCTTCATTCCTTATCCATAAGTGTAATTGATATCTACAACCTATGAGCATGGTAGAAAGAAAATAAATATGTCTTAGGAAATGAATGACTATTATGGGAATGAGAAAACAGGAGGTGTTTGAGATGAAGCTAAAATCTCTATAATGACTTGGGTGAATGAAGGTACCATAGAGGAGAGAAGAAATGTTAGACCGGAAATAGTGTAGTAAAGAACTCAACATATAGTAGGCATTCAAGTCTCCCTTCCTTGTGGGAGTCTAACAACTGGAGAATAGGAAGAAATAGTGTGCCCCTTACATGTCCACCATCTCATTTCTTTTCATCACTACCAGTCAGTCAGTTCAGTTGCTCAGTCGTGTCCGACTCTTTGCAACCCCATGAACCGCAGCACGCCAGGCTTCCCTGTCCATCGCTAACTCCCGGAGTTTACTCAAACTCATGTCCATTGAGTCAGTGATGCCATCCAACCATCTCATTGTCTGTCGTCCCCTTCTCCTCCTGCCCTCAATCTTTCCCTGCATCAGGGGCTTTCCCAATGAGTCAGTTTGTTTCCTTTTAGTGACCTGGATGGATGCCAAGGCCTGTTGCTGGGGCAAAAACCCCTCTGTTTGATATTGCCGTCCCTGATAGACTCAAACAAACTCACTGAGACGTCTGATCATCTCCCAAAGTGACTCTGAACTTGCTTGTCTGGCACTGTATCATGTGTACACGCAAACACAGCTGGACAGGCAGGTAGGAAGGACACGCCCTCATAAGCCAGCCTCTGCCAACACGATACTGGGGACCCCACCTGTGACAGAAGGGCTGTGGAGCAGACTCAGGAGTGACAGTAGCTGGTCTTGGACCCCCAGTTTCGGGCCCTGACACAGTTGGACCTGCCCGCAGCTAGGAGTTGCTGCCTGGGGAACAATGTGGGGCAAAGTAAGAAGTGCCACCTGGGAAAGCAGGGCGTGGAGGTAGAAGGGTTCAGGCTGGAATGGCCCCATGAGCCAGGCAGCAGTGTTCAGAGAGTTCCAACAGTGGAGAAAGAAACTAAGAGGACACAGCCCAGGGCCCAAAGACAGGGAAAAACAGGAAGACCAGACAACCCTATGAGCAGAGAGAACCCATGTGCAACATGGAGTGTTTGGCAAAGACACAACCCAAATGCAGAGTTTGGTGGGCTGGAATGGGGCAGACGATCAGATCAGATCAGATCAGTCGCTCAGTCGTGTCCGACTCCTTGCGACCCCGTGAATCGCAGCATGCCAGGCCTCCCTGTCCATCACCAACTCCCGGAGTTCACCCAGACTCACGTCCATCGAGTCAGCGATGCCATCCAGCCATCTCATCCTCTCTCGTCCCCTTCTCCTCCTGCCCCCAATCCCTCCCAGCATCAGAGTTTTTCCAATGAGTCCACTCTTCGCATGAGGTGGCCAAAGTACTGCAGTTTCAGCTTCAGCATCATTCCCTCCAAAGAAATCCCAGGGCTGATCTCCTTCAGAATGGACTGGTTGGATCTCCTTGCAGTCCAAGGGACTCTCAAGAGTCTTCTCCAACACCACAGCTCAAAAGCATCAATTCTTTGGTGCTCAGCCTTCTTCACAGTCCATTCTCACATCCATACATGACCACAGGAAAAACCATAGCCTTGACTAGACGGACTTTTGTTGGCAAAGTAATGTCTCCGCTTTTGAATATGCTATCTAGGGTGGCCATAACTTTCCTTCCAAGGAGTAAGTGTCTTTTAATTTCATGGCTGCAGTCACCATCTGTAGTGATTTTGGACAATACTTACCTACAGTTGATGCTGAGTCTTCCAGCCTTTTTTTGCATAACAGACAAGCCCTGCCTGGATAGTGATGATTTAAAGGCACTGGACTGAACAAGAGAAATGGCAGTACCTTCACCAATGAGGGTAAATCCCACCATATATAAACATCCCAATGAGTGTGCATGTCAGTCTCCATTCAGATCCACAGGCATCAGCAGAACAACTGGCATAAGAAGATTTTGATTCCTATTGCATTACAGCTTGAGAAAGCAGCTGGGTTTTCTTTTTAAATTTTTGCTATTTTTTTGTATTTATTATTTTATTGATGTATAGTTGATTAACAACATTGTCTTAGTTTCAAATATACGGTAAAGTAATTCAGTTATATATAACTTCTTTCAGATTATTTTCCATTATCTGGTTACTATAAGACATTGCATATATGTCCCTGTGCTTTACAGTAAGCCCTTATTGTTTATACAGTTTATGTATAGTAATTTTACCTGTTAAAACTCAGCAGTGGCCACAGGACTGGAAAAGTCAGTTTTCATTCCAATCCCAAAGAAAGGTAATGCCGAAGAATGCTCAAACTACTGCACAATTGCACTCATCTCACATGCTAGTAAAGTAATGTCAAAATTCTCCAAGCCAGGCTTCAGCAATACGTGAACCGTGAACTTCCAGATGTTCAAGCTGGTTTTAGAAAAGGCAGAGGAACCAGAGATCAAATTGCCAACATCTGCTGGATCATGGAAAAAGCAAGACAGTTCCAGAAAAACATCTATTTCTGCTTTCTTGACTATGCCAAAACCTTTGACTGTGTGGATCACAATAAATGGTGGACAATTCTGAAAGAGATGAGAATACAAGACCACCTGACCTGCTTCTTCAGAAACCTGTATACAGGTCAGGAAGCAACAGTTAGAACTGGACATGGAACAACAGACTGGTTCCAAATAGGAAAAGGAGTATGTCAGGCTGTATATTGTCACCCTGTTTATTGAACTTATATGCAGAGTACATCATGAGAAATGCTGGGCTGGAGGAAGCACAAGCTGAAATCAAGATTGCCGGAGAAATATCAATAACCTCAGATATGCAGATGACACCACCCTTATGGCAGAAAGTGAAGAGGAACTGAAGAGCCTCTTGATGAAAGTGAAAGAAGAGAGTGAAAAAGTTGGCTTAAAGCTCAACATTCAGAAAACGAAGATCATGGTATCCGGTCCCATCACTTCATGGCAAATAGATGGGGAAACAGTGGAAACAGTGTCAGACTTTATTTTCGGGGGCTCCAAAATCACTGCAGATGGTGATTGCAGCCATGAAATTAGACGCTTGCTCCTTGGAAGGAAAGTTTTGACCAACCTAGACAGCATATTCAAAAGCAGAGACATTACTTTGCCAACAAAGGTCCGTCTAGTCAAGGCTATGGTTTTTCCTGTGGTCATGTATGGATGTGAGAGTTGGACTGTGAAGAAAGCTGAGTGCCAAAGAATTGATGCTTTTGAACTGTGGTGTTGGAGAAGACTCTTGAGAGTCCCTTGGACTGCAAGGAGATCCAACCAGTCCATCCTAAAGAAAATCAGTCCTGGGTGTTCATTGGAGGGACTGATGTTGAAGCTGAAACTCCAATACTTTGGCCACCTGATGTGGAGAGCTGACTCATTGGAAAAGACCCTGATGCTGGGAAAGATTGAGGGCAGGAGAAGAAGGGAATGACAGAGGATGAGATGGTTGGACGGCATCACCAACACAGCGGACATGGGCTTGGGTGGACTCCGGGAGTTGGTGATGGACAGGGAGGCGTGGTGTGCTGTGGTTCATGGGGTCGCAAATAGTCAGACACGTCTAAGCAACTGAACTGAACTGAACCTCATACTGTTAATTTATCCCTCCCCCTCCTTTTCCCTATGATAACCAAAAGCTTGTTTTGTATGTTTGTGAGTATATTTGTGCTTTGTAAGCAAATTCATTTGTATTTTTTTAGATTCCACATATAAGTGATATCATATGCTATTTGTCTTTTTCTGTCTGACTTCACTTGGTATGATAATCTCTGAGTTCATCCATGTTGCTACAAATGACAACATTTCATTCTTTTTTATGGCTGAGTAGTATTCCATTGTATGTATACGTGTGTATATATTACATATATACATATATATGTATATAATATCTCACATCCTCATCCGTTCACCTGTTGATGGACACTTAGGTTGTTTCCATGTCTTGCCTATTGCAAATAGTGCAGCTAGATTTTCTTATACCTCGTGTCACTGCCCCATCACATCTTGTCTACTAACTCTTAGGTAAGCAGAGGGCTAGAAAATAACATATAATTCATCTCATTTTACAGATAAAACAAAGTTTCTAGAAAGGTTAAATGACTGCTCAAGCTATTATGACTAGTCTTTGATAGAGAAAGAACTGGAATTCATTCTTCTTTCAGTAGAAATTTCTCTCCAACCTACCAATTAGCCAACCATGTCAATGGGAATCCACTGGAGACTGGAACTTAACTTTGGGGGGAAATATACCTTTGTTTGGAAAAAATCATCAAAAGAAACACTTTACCAACGCAAATCTAAAAGAAGGACACGTTAAGATGCTTGAAGAAGAACTGGGACCTATATAATTATATAATACTGAACAAAAGAGACTTTGGTTATTGCCTTGTGGAACCATTGTATTGGTGTTTGGGATTATGTAGACAGAGGCAACCTTGGGAATTTCCTCTGAAAGTCAATCTTGGGATAAGAAAAAGAAAAGACTGAAGTGGAAGAGAAAATTCATCCTTTACCATTTGAAAAATCAGAATCAATTGGTCTCGAATCAGGAAAGATGGGAAAGACATGCACCTTCCAGGGAAACAGAAAAACAGCTGGGCAGGAATCTAGCCGAGAATAGTGCTATGAATTTGGGTTCATGCTCATGGATTCTGAGGACAACCAATGGTAGAAGCAATGAACTGCTATTATACTGAGTGCTTTAATTAATGCTTATTAAAAGTCATAGTCTGACCTCAGTTGGGCTGATGGGAATTAGGAAAAGCTAAGCCCCATGGTTAAGAAGAAGCCAAGAGAAGATTGGATGTCCCTCTCACTTAAGCCAGATTTGGGGTTACCAGTGGAAATAGCCTTCAGCCAAAAATTTAGGACTAGGCAGGCAATGATCTCTGTGTGATCATCAGCAACAAGGACAGTAGGAGGGCAGAGGATTAGTGGACCAAAGAGATCAGAGAAGATTCTGAAGTTCTAATTCCAGAAGAGAAATTGTGTGGATGGGCACTTTGATGGGACTAATTTAGGGCAATTAGGCTAGCAGGAAGTCCTACCAGGTATTAAAATTCTCTTGGTTGCAAGTGAGAACAATCAGCTCTGGCTAATTTAAATTTTTTCCTTTAAAAGACAGGATGGAAGATATAGTAGAAAGATAGTTGGGATATCTCACTGAACAGAAGGCAAAATTAAGCAATCAAAACTCAGGATTCTCAACTATGTGAGTTGATGGAACCTTATGCAAGGTGCAGACATTAATATGGCTAGTTTCTGATTTCCAATCAAATTCTGTTTCTCTTTGTTTCAAAAAATCCCATTCAAAAAGAATCAGAATGGCTTGAGGTCAGTAACAACCTATCCCTACGTATAACTAGTTATCCCTGTGTATAACTAGAGGAAGAATATCTTCTCTCTTCCCACGCAGTTTGGGTCCATTAAATAAGAACTGTTTCCATAACAGAAACATCAACTTGTATTCTCCACCATTTACTGTGACCCTTCTCACTTCCCTCCAAGGAGGCACTATTAGTTTCTATTGTTGTAGAACTTTTAATCAGAGACTTAGTGACCTCAAACAAAGTGCATGTGTTAATTCACGTGTTTCTGTTGGTCAGGAGACACAGCTCCACTGAGTCCTCAGCTAGTGATCTCATAGGCAGCAAAGTGTCAGCTGAGCTATGTTTTCATCTGAATGTTCAAGTGGGGACAAACAAGCTTCCAAGCTCATTCACGTTGTTGGCAGAATTTATGTCTTTGTGGCTGTAGGACAGGGGACCCTGAATTTTTGCTGTTCGTCAGTTGCCCACATATCGTTAAGGCCATCCCACAACTTTGCCCTGTAAGCTTCCTTCAGTGTGGTGAAGGAAGGGAAATCAAGCCAGCAAGGGAAATCTCTCTCTCAGGGGACAGCTTATTGTTGTTGTTCAGTCACTCAGTCATGTCTAACTCTTTGTGACCCCATGGACTACAGCATTGCCAGGCTTCCCTGTCCTTCACTATCTCCCAGAGTTTGCTCAAATTCATGTTCATTGAGTTGGTGATGCCACTCAACCATCTCATCCTATGTCACTCTCTTTTCCTCCTGCCCTCAATCTTTGCCAACATCAAGGTCTTTCCCAATGAGTCAGCTCTTTGCATCAGGTGGCCAAAGTATTGGAGTTCAGATTCAGCATCAGTCCTTCCAATGAATACTCAGCCTTGATTTCCTTTAGGATTGACTTGTTTGATCTCCTTGCTGTCCAAGGGACTCTCAAGAGTCTTCTCCAGCACCACAGTTCAAAAGCATCAATTTTTTGGCGCTCAGCCTTCTTTATGGTCCAACTATCACATCCATACATGATTACTGGAAAAACCATAGCTTTGACTATACAGACCTGTGTCAGCAAAGTGGTGTCTCTGCTTTCTAATACACTGTCTAGGTTTGCCATAGCTTTTCTTCCATGGGGACAGCTTAGCCTCTCTTTTAAGAGCTTTTACCTATTGAAGTTAGGACCACTCCCTTCTAATTAACTCCCAATCCACTGATTTGTAACCTTAATTACTTCTGCAAAATCCCTTCACCTTCATCATGTTCCACTGACCAGAGCCAAGTCACAGGTCCTTCTCACGTTTCAGGGGAGAGGGTTATACAGAGCATAAGCCTGAAGGGGTGGGTATCATGAGGCCATCCTAGTATATATCTGCACAGGGATTGGGAACCAATGAGATGGATAGGGAGTAAAGTTTTGGTCTCCTTCTTGACATGCATATTCTCTCACATCTCACCTTTTCTCATCTTCCTACACAGAGGTCACAAGATTTCTTGTCTCCTCCATGTAGTAAGCTCACCAGGGCAGGCCAGCCGTCGCTCCATTTTCTACCTATGACTAGGAAATTTCAATCCAGGAGGGAAGGAAAGAAAACTCAAGTTCCAAACTTCATTAAGCCTCAGATCCAAACTTTATTTTCCTATTCAACTTTACCACCCACAAAACCAATATATTGATCCCTGATTCCTTTCCACTTGTTTCAGAACTCAGAGAGGAGAGTTCTGATTTATTAGAGTCTCAAATGCCACTTGTTATTCTGAGGTCTGGCACCAAAGTCGTGAAAACCATTCTCAGTTAGACAGCCACCCTAAGGTGCACCTCCCTTATGCCCTGACAATTTGGATGTAGAGGAAACAGAAAACTGGTTTGGGTAGTTGCAGGCACCTGACACTTAGGACACTTTAATACAAGGGAGGAAAAGCACAAAGCATGTCACTTGTCTTGGAGATTTAAAGGCTCCTTTACACCTCATGTTCACCCTGATTTTGGAAAGGGTATAGCTGCTACAGCAAACAACTGGGGTATTTATTACTGTAAGAAGGCCTTTTCCTCCATATCCCATCCAACCATAAATTCCCTCCGTCTCTGTTTGTTTTTTGATCCCTCCACCTCTTCTTACAATAGGGAGGACTAGGCTGTGTGTGGCCGTGAGCGTGCCACCCACAAGCACGCCTGTGTCTGTCACAACTCCAATACCCTCCAACGTTTCCTGGGGCCACAAATCTCAACCTATTACCCCGTCCCACAAGTCAGGAACAGGTTAACTGAGAATGAGGCAGTCCAGACTCTACACCTGCATCACCATTCCCCAGCAAGGAAGAAGCAAATTCACAAGAGCCACCACATACAGGCTTCCGGAAGAGAAGCTGAGGCACAGAGAAGTTGAGTAACTGTCTCAGAACACACAGGAGTCGGTACCCAAGTGGAGAGTTGGATTCGTTTGTTTGTAGCTCCTGACACCACTGCTGCTGCTGCTGCTAAGTCGTTTCAGTCGTGTCCGACTCTGTGCAACCCGATAGACGGCAGCCCACCAGGCTCCCCCACCCCTGGGATTCTCCAGGCAAGAACACTGGAGTGGGTTGCCATGTCCTTCTCCAACGCATGAAAGTAAAAAGTCAAAGTGAAGTCGCTCAGTCGTGTCTGACTCTTAGTGACCCCATGGACTGCAGCCCACCAGGCTCCTCGGTCCATGGGATTTTCCAGGCAAGAGTACTGGAGTGGGATGCCGCTGCCTTCTCCTGACACCACACAGCTCCCTTCATACAGAGCTGAGGTGTTTAACCCCCCCCCACATGCTTAACATCTCCTGGGAGACGGGCTGTTGATGTAAATAAACCAGGAACCCAGGGGCCCTTGGGGGGGTCAGCTCCTGGGACACTTTAGTTAAGGCGGTTAATAACCACAGCAACATGATTTATTACTTAGCACTCGAAGGGAACCGGCTGTCACTGCAGTACCTCCTGCCCCAGTCCAGCTCCTTCATTTGCATAGGTAATGGTCATGTTATTAACAGCTCATTAGAGTCAGGCCCAGGTGACCAGAAAGACAGACTCAGTGGACCAGAGGGAAAGAGCCTCTTGCATTTCAAAGAAAACCCTATCAAGAGTCTTATTCCAGGGACAAGAAGGGGCTGGTGTGACCCAGACATGGCTGGGGAGGGTTCTAAATGAGGAGGTCCCTTTCTTAATGACAAAGTATAACTCCAAACAGCATTGCGTGCATGCACACTCTGTCACTCAGTCATGTCTGACTCTTTGCAACACCATAGGCTGTAGCCTGCCAGGCTCCTCTGTCCACGGGATTCTTCAGGCAAGAATACTGGAATAGGTTGCCATTTCCTTCTCCAGGAGCTCTTTCCAACCCAGGAATCGAAACTGCATGTCCTGTACTTACTGCATCTGCAGGCAGATTCTTTACTACTGAGCCACCTGGGAAACCCTCCTGCTGCTGCTGCTGCTAAGTCGCTTCAGTTGTGTCCGACTCTGTGCGACACCATAGACGGCAGCCCACCAGGCTCCCCCATCCTTGGGATTCTCCAGGCAAGAACACTGGAGTGGGTTGCCATCTCCTTCTCCAGATAAAAGCTAGGGAAATTCAAATAAACTGTGAACTTCATAATAAAAATTTGTTAATATTGGGCCATTAATTGTAACAAATGCACCGTACTAATAGAAGATGTTAATAATAGAAGTAACCAGGTGTGGGTTATGTGAGATCTCCCTGAACCATCTTTTTCTATAAATCTAAAACTGCTCTAAAATAAACAGCTTGATTTTATAACTCTCTTGCTATATGGGGTATAGTCCAGCCCAAGCCATGTTATCGTTCAATCAGTGTTGGTCCTCCATGCCTTAGTAAGATAGGGAGAATAGGCATCTTTACTTTTCCTTTACAAATGAAATAACTGAGATTTAGAGAAATTAAGTGACTTGCCCATGATCACATAGCTATTAAGTGTAAGAGATTAGTTTCATTCTCAGGCCTTTCAACTTAAAATGAATGTTATCATCTCAGAGAGAACAAGGATAAAGAAAAAGACAGTGCAGGTTTCTGTCTAACAGCCAGAGCAGTTGGCAGTAGGGGCCGTTGATAGGGACAGATGAAAGGTCAAGGTCAAGGTCAGCCAGCAGTTCATGGTCATTCTTATAGGTTTCATATTATGAAGCATTAGAGTGAGAAAAAAAATTCTATGTACCCCTCTTTCTTTCTCATCCTTTCCCAAACCTCCCCCACATTCTACATGTGGAAATACAATCCAGAATTCTTGTGGAAGTATTTTTGTTGCCCCAAAAAACAAACTGACATGAAGACCTTTCATCCTTTCTCTTTACTTGACCTCAAAACCTCATCCCACAGAATGTCAGTATGAGCCCCAGTGTAGAAAAGAAGTGGTCCAGGTTTGCACAAAATGAGTCAGTGGGCAATGAAGACCCTAAATCTAGCTCCATTGGGGCCTCTTATACTTTCCTCCAGCCCCTGCTGTTTTCTAATCCATCTAGAAGCAAACAGGAGAGACTCAGCTGTGAGCAAGTTTGGAGACATGGAGAGAGACATTGGTGACCAGGCCCTGCTGTTGCCCACAGAAGAAAATGATGTAAGAGGAAGAAAAGAGACTGATTGTATGTGAGGCAAATACACTGAAATGCTCCTGATTTTAACCCAAATCCAAACCAGGTGTTGGCCTTTGGACAGGTCATTTTCATCTCTCTGTGACCCAATTTCCTCTTCTGGACAATGACAGATGTGGAGGAGCCAATCTCTAAGCTGTCTCTGAACTTGGGCCTTCTGTGGCCTAGCTCATGATCACAGATCTCGTTCTGCTGATTAGGCTGGGCTCTCCTTGACTGGAAGAGAAGCCGATGAAAATGCAATCAGAGGGTGATAGACATACTGAATCAAGGTCATGATGTGCTTATTTTGATGAGTGGGAAAGTCCCTGGTCCCTTCTCTACAAGAAGAAAATGTTCAAGTAACCATGAAACTCACCACAGATTATTCAGCAAATGCCCACTGGCTTTATCATGCTACACCGCATAAAGGATTGGAGACAAAAGGGGTATTGGGGACATCAAAAAGGCATAATCAATTTTTTAAGAGCTTACAAGCTCCCCCCATACAATCCAACCCAAGAATCACAAATATCAAACTGTCTGCCATGTCCTATACGTAAATATTTTGTAATGAAGATGTACGTGAAGGTGGGGGAGGGAAGGATTGGGAATTTGGGATTGGAGAAGTAAACTGCTATGTATAGAATGGATAACAACAAGGTCCTCCTATATGGCACAGGGCTTCCCCTGGGGGCTCAGATGGTAAATAATCCACCCGCAATGTAGGAGACACGGGTTCGATCCCTGGGTTGAGGAGATCCCTTGGAGAAAAGAACGGCATCCCACTCAAGTATTCTTGCCCGGAGAACTCCATGGACAGAAGATCCTGGTGGGCTACAGTTCGTGGAGTTTCAAAGAGTGGAACATGACTAAACGACTAACACTTTCACATGCTATATAGCACAGGGAATATCAATATAAATATATACTCAATATCCTGTGATAAGCCATAATGAGAAAGACTAATGAAAAAAGGTATATATACATACATGTATAATATATTTTGTGTATATACAGTATATACTATATATACACAGCTGAGTCACTTTGCTGTATTGCAGAAATTAATACAACATTGTAAATCAACTATATCCTAATAAAATTTTAAAAAGATGCCCATGAGAGTACACACGTGAGTGCATGTGCTTGGATGTTTGTGTGCACAGTCTTCCTGCCCTGACTCACCCAGTATCTCCACTTGCCTTGTCATGAATAATGTCCTGGAGGAAGTAAACCCTTTGAGATGAGCATTTATCCTCTGGGATGCACTCAACCCGAGTGAGGCCTGAAGCTGCAGGAGATCCGAACATCTGGTGACGTCTTCGTCAGATCTTGGCCTGGGGAGCTCGGGGTCAGCTGATAGTGGTGGGGGCCTAGGAGGGGTCCCCTGCTCTGCTCTGCGCCCTCCCCGACCATGCTTTCCTCCTTCTTTTCTACTCCCCCAAATGCAATGCAGGTCCCTGCATGCATTTCCCTCCCCTTCCGGCTACATACTGCCACGTCCCAGACTCTCCTAAGGGCAACAAATGACTCCTATCATTTTTAAAATGTAATCAACTGCATTTGATCCAGCAGGTGCTTTTGTGAGTATGGGTTTAAAAAAAAAAAAAAAGCAGATTGAAAAAAGTGGATAAAATATAAATTAAAAAAGAAGAATGGGTCTGGTTACAATCAATAACCCCAGAATTATTGACTCCTCTTCCCATTACACTGTGATGCCTCTGTAATCTTGCTGGCAGATTCTATAAAGGACGCATCTGTGCAAGATGAGATGTCCATTGTCAAAAGTTATAATTCTCTCCAACACAACTCCCATAACAGCAGCCAGGCAGTTTCTGCAGAGCGATCTGGTGTCTGGGAACCACATGACATCACTCTCTAAAACCCATTTTGTGTCTCTGCCCCAGGGCCTCTCTGTCCTCAGCAAGTTGGCAAGAGGAAAGGAAGCAGAACCAGAAGCTGCACCTTGGCCGGGCCCGGTGTCCCGGGTTCACGCATTTCAGGCTCTCCTTGGCCCTTCCAAACCCCATTTTGGAGAGGCATATGCCTCTACCCTTAGTAGGACGAAGGTCCTACGGGAAACAACTGGATTATTCACTGAGGAAAAGCTGAAGCTAATCTACTTTCCAGTACAAATTCTCTATGTGGGACTGTGGCTCAAAACAACAATTTGGCTGAGGGGTACAGTTTGAAGTTGGTTTCCATAGGTTTCTCCAGGGCAGGTGAGAGCAGGTCGTAGTCATATACCAACTAGGAGAAGCAGTTCCCCCGTACAAGGACCCAGGAAGCCAGGCCCCTTGACAGGAGGGCCCCAGACCTACCAGGGGTCAAGGAGAATCTCCAACTGGGAGCCATGGACCCCAGCAGGCAGCCACTGGCCCAAGGAGTCCTTTGGCACTCCATGTTTAATCCCCAGGAGACAGCGTGGCTGAATGTGAAGGGCACTGGTCTGAGAGCTGTGTGACCTTGACAAAAACCACCTCTCTCTGAGCCTCAGCATCCTCACTGCAGAGGAGAGTGTTGACGGGACAACCTCACAGGCCCTTCCAACTATGTGATGAGTGACACTCTCTCCTTCGATGCTGGGTGGGGGGTGGGGGCTGGAACTTCCATCACCTCTCAGCCTTCCCAGCCTTCTGGCTAATGTCCTCATTCTGACCCTAGGAAGAGCACCTCATTCTCCCCAGAGGGGTTCGGGAGTTCCCCTGCTGAAGCAGGACAACTGGAAAGCCTGGGTGGGGTGGGCCCTGCCCTCAGGGACGCTCTGTCCAAATGGCAAGCAAAGCTCTGCTGGTTTTGATGATGAAGATTTACAGCCAGAAGTGAGTTTCTCTGGCAATATTGTCTGCTGCCTTTATGAGCAGCAATTACATAGCATTTGGTACCTGGGAAGGCAACCGGCGAGAGCTGAAATGGTGAAATGCTCTATCACTCCAAGGAGCACAACGCCTTTGGTAATAAATATTGACGTTCATTAAGACAAAGCCAGAATTCAATCTGTTCTGGGGAATTCTCTGCTTCCGGCCTCCAGAATGGCCCTTATTTACAAGATGTCCCTGAGGGAATGAGACAGGCTGGCTCACCTTGCTCCCCAAGATACATTTTATTCAACCAACTCGTCCTGGGCAAACGTGCATCTGACAAGCCAATTTGAAAATGAATTTGGTACATTTTTTGAGTTGATTATTTATTCTGAAAATGAATGCCTGCTCTGGTCAGGCTGACAGCTCTCAGGATGAGAGAACCCGTGCTCCCAGCTCCCATTCCTTGCTTCCTCCCCAAGCCAAGGGGCACAGAATCCAGAGACCCAGCTCTCCCAGCACTGGGGCAGGTGGGCCCCTCCAGCCTCACTCACCGGTACTCAGCCCAGCCAATGTTCATGCTGCTGGGGGAAAGCCAGTGTGCAGAGCCCAGGCTTGTGCCTGGGAGAAGTGGCATGGTGTGAAAGCTGGGCAGAGGGAAGCGGCGTCTACCCGCTCTACCCTCCTGGACGGTTTGATCGGACAAACACCTGACTCCCCCTGCCCGGAATCATCATGAGGTCCCCAGGAGAGACCCAAGGACAGGGTGTGGGGAAGGGAGGGTCTTTCTACACCATTTAACTTCCAGTCCCCCTGTTTCTTACTTTCACCATTTCCTCTAGACCTCCATCATGTCAAGATGATACCTTGGTGAATTTCACTAAAAGGTAACATTTTAGAAGGATGTGCTGAGAGGGCACCCCTTCCATCCCTTGTCCTCCAGATGTGCTTCCCAGAACTCTCAGGGATCCTGGCTTTCTAGTATAGTCCTGGAAGACTTCCTGTAAAAAGAAGACTGTGGGGCAAGGATGTAGGTAGGAAGCATGTTTGGGAGATTCTGATCTGCTTGTGGCTAAAACCTCCCTGAGGGGAGTTAGGGTCATGGAATGCAAGGCTAGGAAGCCTGGACTCAAAATTTGCCAAGGTGATTAGGTAGCTTTTGCTCAGTGGCTTTCAAGTTACTTCGAGATCATGAGACTGTTTGTTCTAATGTACATTTGTCCAGAGCCTCAATGTACAATGTAGATAAAAGTGAAGCTATTCCAATCAAACAGATGGAAGACACAGAGACCTACCCTCTTCCCTCACTCAGAATCTGGTCCCATTAACATCAGGATTACCTGAGCTGTTTGTTGAAAATGCAGGCTTCTAGCACCCTTCACCAGACCCACTGATTCATATCCTCCAGAGGTGGTGTCCTGGAATATGCATTTCTTTGTACCACTCTTGGTGGTTGGCAAAGTGCATGGAAGTTTGAGCATCATGTTCCATGGCTTGACAGGACAGAGGGTAAAAACAGATGCATACCTGATTGGCAGGGAAATCCTCCCCGGCTTGACTGTATCCTGACCTGTTACCCACCTCCCTGCCACACACTCTGGTGCGTCTGTGTTCCGGGGCCTCATGTAGCTGTTCGTGGTGCTGAACATGGAGAGGCGAGGAGCAGAGGGAACAGCAATTATAAAACCCCACCAACCCCTTAAACCCACACCACTGCTTAAGGTTTCTGTGACACTAGACACCACAGGCTCTGAAAGCACATGTTTTTAAAGCACCTTGAAATCCACACGCCCACTCCCAACTCCTAGTGTGAAAAGGGTCATCCATTTCCCAGCCCAGCTCCAAGAGCAAATAGTTCAGGAGGTTGAAATCAATGAACCTCAAACCAAAGCTCTTCAGAGACCTGCTCTCTATTGAGCAGGCAGTGTGGGGGTGGGGGGCGGGCAGACCCAAGGGGCCCACACTCAGGGGTGCAGCATGGCTGGAGAGCCATTTTCCCAGAGCACCAACCTCTAAGCCAGAGCCTGCATAACTCCCACCTGCAAAGGGGCAGCTCCTGCCCCCTCTGTTGTGTCATTCTGCTTTCCAGATGGAGGGTGAGGGGAAGCGGCCCTGAGCAATTACGTGTCTAGCCTAAGGTCACGGAGCACGTCAGCGCAGGCCCTCAGAAAGCACCAAGTCCTCCTGCAGATTCAGGCAGCGAGTGGGCAACGTGCCCTCGGGCATCTGCCTCACGGCACCTTCATCTTGCCTGCCTCAGCAGCCTGGGCTGGCTTTGCCGTTGCTCCCACACGGCTCAGCCAGCCCATCACCGCCCTGATCTAAGCCTCCCCTGCCACCCCCAGCCTGGGGCCTCTGGAAATCAGGAGACACCTGCCCAGGTAGGTGATGGCTGTCATGAAGTGAGCCCGGAGAGGAGGAGGAGGAAGAGGGGAAGCCGCAGTATCCGGTTTCATCTTTACTTCTCAGCCCACTAATTGGGGCAGTGATGGGAATGTGAGAAATACAGGCAGAGTCTCACTAGGATGACAGGACAGCTGTAAGCCCAGTAGCTGGGGTGTCGTTGGACAGCCTGTTGTTTGGAACTGACCCCCCAGCACCATCACCTACCACCATCACTCCTCCTCCTTTTGAGAAACCGCTTCCTTGCCACATCAGCTGTGTGATTCTAATGGGCTGCTGATAACCCCAAAGAGCAGAGATGGTGTGCAATCCAGGTCCAGCCAATTACTGCTCCTCATGCCCTTGGGCATAGCGATGGTTCAAGGACAGGCCTCGGACCATGTCTGGCCAATCACTGTTCTTTCCTGGGATTTCTTCCAGTCCAAGTATTGTGGGGGAGGGTGTAGCTAGAGATGGGAACCTTCCCTGACACCTGAAAAAGACCTCTCTGCAGCAGGAAATAACGAAGCCAAGCAGAGACAGGTAGGGTGTAGACATAGAGAAAAAGAATCCTGGTGACACCGTCTGAGTTCCTTAATCCAGTAGAAGCTTAAGTTCTCAGACACATGTGCCAGTAAATTCCCTTTGTTAAAATAAGATAATTCAAACTGAGTTTTGTTACTTGCATCCAAATAGTCCTAATAAATATAGTGAGAGAGAATCATACAGCCGACTGTCAAACATAAAACAAGCTGTTTAAGTTGGCATTGAACTGACCACAGAGGACAGCAGATAGCAGGCCTAGAAGAAACTGATCTGGGCTGCATATGCTTTTATTACTTGGGTGATGGGATTTCTTGCTCCTTGAGGTTTTGCCAAAGGTCAGTAGCCCCAAGGGCTCTCTTGTGCCCTATGGAATTGGAAGAGGGAGTGGGTAAGTCTAGCCAAGAGCCAACCATGGAAGGAACAGGTAGAGTTAGAGCAAAAAAAAAGGGGGGTGGGAGAGAAATCTTCAAAAATGGTGCATAAGGATTGAAAACCCCTACTCTAATTTGAGGCCTGATGAATGGAACTGAAATAACACTCCACTGCTCATTGAAACTACTCTCTCCAAGGTCAACAGTGACGATCTAACTGCTTAATCCTACAGCACAACCTCAGCTGCAATGTGTCCCCACCTGTCTACAATCCTAGAGCACAATTCTCAGTGCTTCTTTTCTTATTTTTAAAAATATTTTATTTATTTAAAAAAAATATTTATTTATTTCCCTGGTGGCTCAGATGGTAAAGAAACTGCCTGCAATGTAGAAGACCCAAGTTCAATCCCTGAGTCGGAAAGATCCCCTGGAAGAAGTCATGGTAACCCACTCCAGTATTCTTGCCTGGAGAATCCTATGGACAGAGGAGCCTGGCAGGCTGCAGTCCATGGGTCACAAAGAGTCGGACATGACTGAGTGAGTAACACACACACATACATTTATTTATTTATTTGGTCTTAGTTGCAACATGTGGGATCTCTAATTGTGACACAAGAACTTTTCGTTGTGGCACTCAGGATCTTTGATCTCAGTTGCAACGTGTGAGATCTTCAGTTGTGGCATATGGGATCTAGTTTCCTGTTCAGGGATCGAACCTGGACCCCCTGAATTGGGAATGGGGAGTCTTAACCTCTGGACCACCAGGGAAGTCCTAGTGTTTCCTTCTTTAAATGCCCCTCTCCCTTGAATTCCAGACTCTGTGCTAACCTAATCCCCATAGTGCCAGGACCATTCTCATGTCTCCAAGGATGGCTGTTTTTCTTCTCCCAACACTCAAGTATAGGCACTGCTCCAGATCCTCCCTTCCAGCCTACGTTTCTGCAGAAGCCACTCCTCCTGGGCGAGAATCGCTAGCCCTGATCCCTCTTGAAAGCTCCAATTCCCACTCCTAATTCAAAGACTCGTCACCTTTTATCACATCCAGAGCCTTCCCTGAATTTCTCGGTACAGGGAGTAGACCCACAGCTCCCCCAGTAACTCAGGTTCCAAACTTGAGAGCCAACAAAGACTCTTTTCTTCCCTTCTCCCTGCACAGCAGGTCATCCTGGTCTGTAATTTCTTCTGTGAATGTCACAACCTTCTTCCCGGGCTCTTTATTTCTCACTGTTAGTTCCTTAATGTCTTTATCACCTTGTACCTAGACTTTTGCAACAATCTTTTCTTTGCTCTAGTCAAACATTTGGAGAAGGAAATGGCACCCCACTCCAGTACTATTGCCTGGAAAATCCCATGGACGGAGGAGCCTGGTGCGCTGCAGTCCATGGGGTCGCTCAGAGTCAGACAGGACTGAGCGACTTCACTTTCACTTTTCACCTTCATGCATTGGAGAAGGAAATGGCAACCCACTCCAGTATTCTTGCCTGGAGAATCCCAGGGATGGCGGAGCCTGGTGGGCTGCCGTCTATGGGGTCGCACAGAGTCGAACACAACTGAAGCGACTTAGCAGCAGCAGTCAAACATTTTATTCAACAAGCGTTTACAGTACAGGGTGCCTTTTATAGACCAAACCCTGTGCAATCTTCACATTCTCTAATTCATTCCAAACACTATAACCAAATTCATCTTCCTCAAGTACTACTTTGATCACATCATCCTGGGGCGCTAAAGCCTTCAATGGCTCCCCATTGCCCACTAAGTACAGCTCCCATTCATCAGTCTGTCATTCAAAGTCCTCCATAATTTGTCCCCAACCTACCTTTCTGGACTTATTCCCTACTATTTCCTCTACATAGACCTTATACTCCAGTCAACCTGATCTATTTATTTTTCCTTAAACAAGCATTGCAATTTTCCACTTCTGAGTTTTTGCCTACTCCATTTCCTCTGCATGAAAATGCCCCCCACTTGTCCTGTGTCTGCTCTTATTCATGTCTCAGAGCTCAGTTCAAACATGATCACCATCTCCTCTTAACACACCTGCCAGAAGTGATTGCTCCACCCTTTAGAATCCTGTTTTTAGCATTTGGATTTGATGCTTTGCATTGTGGATCAGTGACCTGTGTTCTGATTCCCCATCATCAGAGTTCTTACCTGAAGCATCTGTATGAGAATCACAAAGGGGCTCGCTAGAAATACAGGCTCTGGGGACTTCCCTGAGGGTCTAGTGGTTAAGATCCTGTGCTTCCAGTTCAGGGGATACAGGTTTGATCCCTGGTCAGGGAAGCCAAGATCCCACATGCCATGTGGCATGGCAAAAAACCAAAACAGGCTCTGGCACCATGCCCAGAGAACCCACATTTTCAGCATGTACCCCAGTGACTTGTGCATTCAGATCTGACAGCAGTAGACTTGTGAGACTGTAATTTCCCCAAGGGTAAGGACCACGTCTTACCTGGCTGCATAAACATCACCGCACCTGGAAACTCAAGTGGAAGGGAAGCTCCAAGATCACTATGTTCAAACACCAGTCCAGTGTTTGACTATTCTCTCAACATTGCTACTAAGTTGAAATTTACTAAACTTTTCTAATAGCATGAGTTTTCATAAAGAACATTCATCAGTGTTTAGTCTAAGATCACTGTGGAGAGCCTACTTTATTAGGAGAACCTAGCTCAAGACTCAGAAAAAAATCTGTCTCTAATATTGGTAACTTAAATGTTTGTAGTTTTCATGAGAAACTTAGATTCATTTTTGTATCCTGGATACCGAATTCTGTAATTAATCTCATTTTGTGTTGACCATGGGATACCCGTGACAAAATCCATGGCCACCACCAACAGATAGATGGGACTTTATGATCCCACAGGGAACCTCACATTTGTTTCATCACCTTCTCCTAACCTTGTTTTACTTTAGCATCTTTTTCTTTTTTCAAACCAATTTTTTGTTTATTTTATCTTGCCATATCATTTGCATCTTTGCAAACTGTTTTAAATCCTTTGGTAAGAAGACAAGTTATAAATAAATAAGATAAATTCCTGAATCTATGGATGTGCAAATGTTTTCTGACTATTTTTTTTTAAGATGAGAAGAGAAATTGGGTTGAACGATGAGTCCTTGGATTGGCACTTCTGATAGAAAGCAGGGCCAGAAAGAACATATGGAGTAAGTGATGCTCTAAGGTCAGAGTTGTAAAAAATTAGGACTTGCAGAGAAAACATGGATTCAGAAAGGATGATGAAGTTTTAGAACAGGAAGAAATGAGAGTGGTTTTAGAGTGTAGTCATAAAAGGCAGAAGGCAAGGAAAAGCTTTTAGAGCAGGAAGAAGTAGTTAAAACAGGGGCAGTTACAGAGAACTAACCGTGGGGTCTTTATACCCAGAGAAGGGAGGTCCTAATGCACTGTAGTTCTGAGGCTCCAGTACAGAAGGACTCCTGGTGGGTTCAGAAGGCTGTGTGGAGGAATGAACTTAGGGTCCAGGGAAAAAAGACCTTACCTTCCCAATGATCAAGAAAACTAAAGAAACGCCTCTGGGCTAGAATTGGAGGTTAAAATAAGAGTAAACAAGAAGGAGAGTCGGAAACAATAATAGAAATCTGCCCCATATTGAAGGCACGCCAAATGAATTGAATATGTGTGCCTGTAACTTTGGTACATTGAGGTCCGTCTCAGGATAGTTATAAACTGTGTGAAGTTTAAGTACTAGAGTAGAGGTGGAGAGAGGGAGCAAAGCAGTTATAGGAGAAACTTTTTTTTAATTGAAGTATAGTTGATTTACAATACTGTGTTAGTTTCAGGTGTACAGTGAAACAATTCATATATATATATATATATATATATATATATATATGCCATGCTGAGTCACTCAGTCATTTCTGATGATTTGTGATCCTTTGGACTGTAGCCCACCAGGTTCCTCTGTCCATGGGATTTCCCTGGCAAGAATACTGGAATGGGTTGTCATTTTCTTCCTCCAGGGGATCTTCCTGACCTAGGGTTAAAACCGTGTCTCCTGCATTGTATATATATTTTGCAGATTATTTTCCTTTATAAGTTATTATAAGATATTGACTATAGTTCCCTGTGCTGTACAGTAATTCCTTGTTGCTTGTCTATTTTATGTATAGTAGTTTGTTAAGCTTAAGCCCATACTCCAGCAGTAGCAGCAGCAGCATACACCTAATTTATCTCTCCTTCTCCCTTACTTAGGAGAAAGTCTTGACTTCAGAAGGGCAGAGAGTGTCAGACTATCACCTGTGAAGCATGGAAGTTGCCTGGGCCCATGGCCTACACTCCCACAGATACTAGTAACTGCTAAACACCTTTGGGCTGCCCCAACTCAAGATCACAATGCTTCATGCAGGCACCTCAGCGGGTATAAACTAGTCTTCATAAGAGTGTCTGATTCCAGCTCACAATCCAGGGCCCCAAAATATCATCAAACATAAGAAAAGAGAAAAATATTTATTGAATGGTTGTCCCTTTTTTCATTCAATACTTATTGAATATTTAATGATTACTGAGCACTGCAGTAGGGAATGGAGATATAAAAGATACTAACACATACTTCTTGCCCTTAATAAGCTCCAAGATCAGGGAGGAAATCTCTGAGTAAACAAAGTATTATAATGTGTGGTGTGATTAATGCCAGAGTTACGCAAAATGCTACAGTATAGATAAGATCACAGGGGATGGAACAACTAACCCTGCCCTGGGAAGGTAGAGAAAGGGGCATTTTTAGCCAGGGTTTTGAAGGATGAGTAGGAGTTGTACAGATAGAACAGAGGGGATAGCAAACACCAAGGTACAAAGGCCTTAAAAAGAAGGGGATGTTTTTGAAACTATGAGAAGTTTGAAATGATTAGAATAGTGTGGAATAAGAGTAGCAGGAGATGTGACCAACTTTGGAGCTGGACTGTAAAAATGTTTCCTAATATGATATCTGAGAGTTTAGACTGTCTTTCAGAGAGAACAGAAATCTCAGACATGTTTAAAAAAAAAAAAAAAAAAAGTGACCCTCGAGTAATCAGCATCACCTGCTGGGAAATTTCCAGGATTCTGATATCTCACGGGGGCAGGGCGGGGGGGCAGGGTGGTGGTCCATCCTGGAGCCACCATCAGAGTGGCAGGCTCCACATGCTTGAGGTCCAAGGGGAGGCAGAGAGGCTTAAAGGGTGCAGGCCAGCTGCAGGGTTAACACTGTTGATGTAGCAGAATGTAGGGTGGGGTCCAGAAGCCCTGTTTTCCCGGCTGGGAGCCAGGAATGGGCTGAAAACCTCTTGGTTCTGAAGCCCCAGTGTGGGCCTTCAATCCTTGGGTCCGGTTACTTTGCACAAGAGCAAGAGTGAATTCGCATGCCAGGGAAAAATGAAAGGCTGTACTTCCTCCTCGGAATCAAGTTGTTATTGTTCAAATGCATTATTAATGACCAGGGCTGCAATCATTTATAACACGGTCATCACAAAAGCAGCTGTTACCATTTACACACAGCTCTCTGCGAGTGTGTTATTAAGGTAATATTTTACCATGCATGCGACTTGCTCAGGGGCTGCATGCCTAATGCTCAGCTTGAACAGATCCCCCACTCCCTTCTCAGAAGTAATCACTCCTTCCCTTTCTTTATGGAGACGCCAAATGCCAGGGAACAGAGGCAGGAGAAAGAGATGAAAACAGGAAGCCTTGAAGAATGGAAGCAGAAACGCAGGCCATGTTTCCCCACCTCCACCCTCATCCTTTTCTCCTCCCCTGCCTTTTTTTTTTTCTTTTGAATGAAAAATAAAAAGGCAGAAAAGCTCAGGAGCCTTGTAACTTCCCAATTTTTATTTAAAAATAAACCTACTGTCGCGGCTGTCACCACTCTTGTCTGCAGAGCGTGAGTTCCAACCCCACAGCCTAATATTTATATATAAGAAAGTAAATGCTCTAAAGAGAACAAATAAATCAACTTAGATTCTGCAAAAGGAGTCCAGAATTTGCCAAAAAGGAGAATTTGGCTGCCAGCATAGTCCTTGGAGGACCCCCCCAGCCAGCAGACCCAGGGTGACAAAGGGTCCTGGTGGCTGGCGCAGAAGAGCGGGGGGAGTGTGTGTGGCGCCCCAGACAGGGCGAGCCTCCGAGCCTTTCTTACTCCAATAGGACGGACCTGAACATCTGCATCAAAGTGCTAGAAGCACTGGTTGGGAACAGCCAGGACAGATCACAAGACTCAAATTCAGGCAGCAGGGAAAATTGTAGAGAGACCCACACCCTAAGGGCAAAATAGGGACTGAAAACGCCGAACTTGCCTGAGCTTTCACCTGATCACTGAGAGGGTAGCCTCTTCCCCGTTTCTAGCCAGGAAAATTAGGGCATCGTGAGAGGACCTGAGGTGTGACCCTCACGGCTGATGGTTGAGTGCATGGTGAAGGGGTAGGTCACCCAACAAATGGTGCAGAGTGGAATACAGGGGCCAGAGCGGTTCTACGCACTGGGGGAAAGCTAGCTGCATGGCACAGACCTCATTTGATCTGAGAGATCATGGAAATTTGATGCAGATCAAGAGCTGGAGTAGAAGGTTAGCTTGGCAAACAGGAGAACAGCCTGTGCAAAAATCCTGGGGCAAGAGGAAGACTGGATTAAGGAACTGAGGGAAAAGCATATGCTGGGGCTTGAGAGGTGAGGGGAGAATAGTGCATGATAAGACCAAGGAACTAGTCTAACCAGCTTGTGCACAGCCTTGGTAAGGATTACGATCTACATTTTAGGAGCAATGGGAAACCAATGCAAGATTGCAACCTAGAAGGACAGCATGGCCAAAGTGGAACTTTGAAAATTGCTCTTGGACCACAGGATGGAGAACAAACTGGAGGGTCAGCCTGTGTGAGGTGAGTGCAGAAGTTGAAACCAGCGGTTACATCACCAGAGGTGGTGGCCGAGGGCAAAGGAAAACAAAGAAATAATGTGGAAGTCAAATCAGCAAGGACATGGTGATCAACTGGATGAGGGTTTCAGAGGGGGAGGAGTGCCCCAGTTTCCCAGCTTGTATGGACAGAATCCCAGCTTTTCTGTACGTGCAGAAAGAGAGCAGTGGGAGAGGCCAAGACTGAAGACATGGGTTCCAATTTTGAAAATGTTGAGTTAGAGGCAGCTTTGAGATAGCAAAGTGGAAGTTCCAAGTACACCATTGGAAAGACAGCTGCGGGGAGGACAGAGAAGTCTGGATTGGAGGCCCATGAGGGAGCCAGTGCACAGAGATGATGACTGAGGCCGATCCCACGGGGAGTCAACTTTGGATAGAGTACAGAATCAGAAGAAACCAGGGCCAAGTCTTGAGGAGCAGGGATGGCAGGGAAGGATGAGCACAAAGAAGAGATGGCGAAGTCCCTAAGCAGGAGAAAGAATCCAAGTGAACACAGCATCACAGGGAATGGGGGCCGTGTGTGCTTCAACTAGAGAGACTGATCGAGGGAGTGGACTATCGCCAAGCCATCAAGGGAAACAAGGGGTAAAAAATATCCATTAGACAGATACAACACCACCAACCAGCGGCCATGGCCTAAGCTGCTGCGTATCAAAGCATTCAACACAGTGACAGGCACACGCGTGTGCTTAGTCGCTCAGTCGTGTCTGACTCTTTGCGACCCCATGGACTATACTATACCTCCAGGCCAGAGTACTGGAGTGAGTAGCCTTTTCCTTCTCCAGGGGATCTTCCCAACCCAGGGATGGAACCCAGGTCTCCTGTACTCCAGGCGGATTCTTTACCAGCTGATTCACAAGGGAAGCTGGCCAGGCACATAACCAGACCTCTATAAATGTTGGCTCTTGTTAAATTCCCTCTCTCAGGTCTTTAAATCTAATATTCTCCTATTCTATTGAAGGGGGGCAGGGTGGGAGGAGACATAGGCTAACATTTTAACAGGAGAGCTTTACGATTAAACCCAAAGAATTTCCTGACAGGAAGGCCTGCAAAACACCCATAAAAGCTATTAAAGAAGATGATAGAATCCTGGATGAAATTAGGATCAGAACAGATTCCTGCATGTCTGGGACAGGTTGGACACAGCCCTTTCTTGAAGCGGAGGACAAATCCAAATCTCAAGACAGGTCACTTCTTCTCTGAGTGGCCCCCTGCTTCCTCCCCTGCCCCCAAGGAGATGTGAAGGGGAGCCTTTTCATTTCAACAGGCTGGAGCCCAGGTTAACATGACCACGGCCACCAGCAGAAAGAACTCAGAGGACAAGCACCAAAAAAAGAGGCTTGAAGGGTCACTGAGTGGCCAGGATTACAATGTAATGCCAGGCCTCGGGTCAGTAATGGGGAGGTATTAGTCATCCCTTCAGACCTCGGCTCCATTATTTTTGCCGGAAATGTGAGAATAGCTCTCACTAATAACGTGTGGAATCACTTCCAACTATTTGCCTTTCAAGTCAGCCTCCTCAGGTCGGGTGACATATCTCGTTTAACAGGGGGTGCCATTAGAGAGAAGATTTAACGTGCGGCTAAAAGCATTTGTAGCGGGAGCTGTGGGTGGGTTCCTTTTTAAGCTTCTGTGGCTGGTAACTTGTGTCTCTTCCCTCCATGCTGTTGGGTTTTGTTACCCGAGCTTTTTTCTTTTCTGAAGGAGGTTGGTCATTAACCCTCCCCTGCCCAGAGCATCCCCTGGCATGGCCAGGGCAGGTTGAGAGCAGAATTAGAAAGCTCGCCCGCTGTCAGCCAAGCCTGCAGTAGGTTCCCAGGGCTGGCAGGATTACTCCAAGCATCTCTCCCTCTTTATGCACCTACCCCTCATCCTGTTTGAATGACCTTGTGTCTCCTTATGCTGACCTCTTGCAGAAATAACTACAGCTTTGCAAACAGAGCCACACATCCACTGGCCCACAGAATTTGTATATCTACCCACAAAATGAATCATGTCTATTGCCATGCACTGACAGGCCCAAAACCCATGCCAAGAACTGCAGGAAGGAAGGGGTGAGATTTTAGAAGAGGAACTTGTCACTTGATTGAACTTTCTCTTTTTTACTGAGACTTAGTATTTTTTTCCCCTGAAGGTAAGGAGCCTTTCAGACCCTGCCTGAGCTTCTTAAATCTTTGCCCGCCTTCCCAACTCCTGGAGTCCTGACCTCTCGAGCCTCAGATTCTCCATCGGAAAGATGGAAACAGTAACTGCCACCTATGAAAATAGAGGCTGTAATTAAAAATAGTGAGCACAGAGCTCAGTTCAGTTCAGTTCAGTCGCTCAGTCATGTCCGACTCTTTGTGACCCCATGAACCGCAGCATGCCAGGCCTCCCTCCCTGTCCATCACCAACTCCCAGAGTTTACCCAAACTCATGTCCATTGAGTCAGTGATACCATCCAACCATCTCATCCTCTGTCGGCCCCTTCTCCTCCTGCCTTCAATCTTTCACAACATCAGGGTCTTTTCAAATGAGTCAGCTCTTTGCATCAGGTGGCCAATATATTGGAGTTTCAGCTTCAACATCAGACCTTCCAATGAACACCCAGGACTGATTTTCTTTAGGATGGACTGGTTGGATCTCCTTGCAGTCCAAGGGACTCTCAAGAGTCTTTTCCAGCGCCACAGTTCAAAAGCATCAATTCTTCTGCACTCAGCTTTCTTTATAGCCCAACTCTCACATCCATACATGACTACTGGAAAAACTATAGCCTTGACTAGACGGACCTTTGTTGACAAAGTAATGTTTCTGCTTTTTAATATGCTCTCTAGGTTGGTCATAACGTTCCTTCCAAGGAGTAAGAGTCTTTTAATTTCATTTTGGCTACATGTTACAAGGGATCAAATCTCCAACCAAAGTGCCTAAACAAAGAGGGAATGTATTGGATGGTGTAACTGACAAGCATAGAGCTGAGCCTGGCTTCAGACACATAGAGGGGGACTTGGGGACTGTCCCCAGGACAGTTTCTCCCTCAACATTCCATTCCTCTGTCCTAGTTCCATGTCATACAAGACCTGGTGGCAGCAAGATGGCAGCAGCTGCTTCAGAATGGCACCCTCAGGATCCCAAGCCCAACAGAGAAGGAGCTGTTCTTCCCCTTAATGACTCACCTAAGTCCTGAGCTGGACACACGTCATGTGAATTGAGTCATTCCTGAGCCAATCACCATGCCCTTGGACTTGGAATGTGATCACTGGTAAACTCTACCTGGAGGGGAAGAGTGGGGGTGGGAGGGAGCTCTACCTATGTCAAAGCACTGAGAGTTGCATAAAAGATGTTTTCCCAAAGGAAATTTATATCATTACCAAAAAAAAAAAAAAGAGAGAGAGAGAAGAAGCAGCAGGCAGGGAGGACATGAGGGGTTCAAATATAGAGCTATTCACTGCAAATAATAATTTTCCATCCTCCTCTGTGTGCAAGAGAAGGATTATTTGATAGCAATGTGTACTAAAGGAAAGCTCCATGAAGTTCTCCCCCTCCCCCTGAAAAAAAATTATTCAGCAAAGAATCTCCTTCTCCATATACTAGTAATATATTGATTACACCCTTCATGGCACTTTTCTCAATCTGCCTTCTATTAGAGTTACTTACTCCAAGTGTCTATCTGCTCCATTGTAACAGAGCCTCTCGAAATTAAGGATTAGGTCTTATTCACCTCCATACCCCTCACAGCACCAGGAGCATAAGGGGACATCCTCTCGCATAGGAGATGATTCCAGACCCACACTGGCTCCCAGTGTCTGGCTCACTTCTCTTCTTTTTCCTCCCCTGATCATTACATCTGTGCAGGGGGGAGACACATAGAGACTAGCGGCCCAATGAACTCAAGGCAAAATGTTCCCTGAAGCCCCCTCTTCTGCTAGAATGTGCTTCTACTACAGTTTCTCTCATATTGTAGCTCATATGGTTTTCCAGATTCCCCACTAAAAAGAAAAATCTCTGGGAGCAAACAGGACCTTATCTTTCCATTTTCTCAATCCTTGGTACCTGGAACAGCATCTGGCACAAAGAAACTGCCCTGGTAAGTGGTGTAGCTACCCCAGATCTCACTCACCATCACCCCCAGATTCTCAAGAAAAGCTTCATGGTCAGAGCTACAGAAAAGGCAGGTACCCGTCCAGGTGAGGGCTTACAGAGCTGGAGGAACACACAAACCACAGGAACAGAACAGGCAGACACAGAGAGGATACAAGGAGCCCAACAGGCTATAGGATGTAAACTGAGCTAATGGGAAAGGAGGTGAGGTAGGGGCGATGTGACTTGATTCGTGATCAGGTTGGTATTCATGGGGAAGGGGGAGGCCTAATTAGTGAGGAGCTGACAGTAGATACCCTCAAAGGCAGATGGATAACACGGCTATGGCTTCAGATGGTCATCCTGGTCAGAACAGGACCCCAGTGGCGTCAAGAAGGCGAGAGGAACAGGCTCAGCTCCTTGGGATGGGGGTGGTAAAGGGTCAGAGAGGAGGTCAGTCCTAGCACCTGTCGGGTGAGACTGAAGCCCTGGGGCAGGAGAGCTGAGAGGGAAACTGAGCAGAATCCCAGTGGTATGAATCGGGCACTTTAGTAACAATCAAGGGAAGGGCGTTTGTTCCCCAGTGAACTGGATCCTGGGCCTGTGGGCAGACATCTGAGCACAGCAGTGCCCCTGCCGGTAAGATGGAGATGCTGGTACCCACCAAGCCCAGTTAAGGCCTGACGCACCTCAGGAGAAGGCCTGGGTGACTGCGCCCTGCGGGGCTGGGGAAGGCAGGACGACAGGCTGGCCGTGTGAGAAAGGCTTCCTGGCAGACTCCCAGACTGAGTGTGTGTCCAGGGCCAGGGACTGAGCCACTGCCAGCAGCATCTGACCTCACGGATCCCCCTAGTCAACAAGGAGCAAAAACAGGAGGCTCCAGAGGCTCCCTCGGCTTTGGAGAAAGCTCTGCAAACAAAACTCAGTTTTTAGGGGTTAATCTGCAGCCCCAGGAGGAGGTGGGGGCCTCCTCTGCAGGGCAGAGCCAGCGAGTGGGCTGAAACTAAAGGAAAAGCACGGGCTGCTGGCCTGAGATTAGTCTGGCAGCAGCTCCAAAGACCGGCCCTTCAATCACTGAGCTTGTCTGAGCCCTCAAACGCACCAGCCGCCTCCCACCAGCCCAGCTAATGGGGCTGAGCTGCGGAGGCCACCACCTCTGTCTCCCGGCTAACCGTGCTGGTTTGCTGCTCTGAATCTCAGTTCCCCAGCAGCCACCGGACCCTGGACTCCGCCTAGTCTGTGGGGCTGACCCCTTGCATGTTTCCTCGGCGCCTACCATGTGCAGAGCATCCTACCTCCTCATTCCCCTGCCTCCTGCCACTCTCACCAGCCCCAGGGTAAAGGGCTGGGGGGCCAGGCTCAGTCAGCCCTTTGTCCAGCCATTAATTTGGGCTATAGATTCTATGCATGGTGGGGGTGCCGTGAAGTAGGGTGCCCAGTGGTGAGAGGAGAGGAGAGACAAGACACGGTCTACCCTTTCTCCTAAGCCCTGAGGTCCTGTGCGTGGATGCTAAGTGGTTTCAGTTGAGAACGATCTTTGTGACCCTATGGAGGGTAGCCCACCAGGCTCCTCTGTCCATAGGATTCTCCAGGCAAAAATACTGGAGTCTGTCTCTACCTGCTTGGGAACACAGGGAGCATGGAATCTGAGCAGTTCCCATCCCATTTGAGAGACCACACACACACACCACACCACACACACACACACACACACACACACACACACCACACACACACACACACACACACACACACACACATCCCAAGGGCCCCCAGGGCAGGGATGGAAAGTGAGACTGAAATGTACCATTTGCTCAAGCACAGGACCAAGCTCTGGTTTCCCTGGGTGCTCGATTTCTAAAAGGAAGGGGGGTCTCCTTTGCCAGGCCGGGCGGCCCCCATCCCTCGACACCCACCGCCACGCCAGCCCTTCCCTGGTGGGTCCCTTGTGAGGACCCCCCCCCCCACCCCGCACATCTCCGCAAAGGCCCGGAGGAGCCCTGGGAGCGGGTGTGGGCAACAAAGGTGGTAAGGGGGCGGGTGGGTAGCGAGGAGGGGCTGCCCGCGCGCCGCTGTCCCCGAGGACCTCCCCGAGGGAGGGAGAGAAGCGCCGCAGAGGGAAAGGGGAGAAAAGGGCGCCGGCGCGAACAGGGCGAGCAGCCGCGGCGAGGCTGTTCCTCTCCAACCTGCAGGCGGCTCCGCCGGCGTTTCTAATCACCGGCCGCTGCTCGGGCAGGTCCCGGGGACCTGTCAGCTCGCGGACACTGACGGCCCTCGGACGGGCGTGCGGGCCCGGCCGCCGGCTCCGGGGCAGCTCCTGCCGCGGCCGCGGTGCCCGGCTGCCTCCTGCCGTAGTGAGCGCCCGGCGGACGGCGCATCCGTCCCGGCGCCGCGTCCGTCCCGGCGCCGCGTCCAGGGAAGCGCGCGGAGAGCCCCTTGCCACCCCGCGCGCCCAGCCTGCCCGCTGCCTTCACCCGCCTTCCGCCCCCGCCTCAGCTCTGGGAGGGGGAGCCCCGTGCGACCTCAGGCCTCCCCTCGGGGTCTGCACCCCACCCCGCCGTCACACACACAGATCGGCTCCCGGGAGGGGCAGGGAGAAGCCGCAGCAGCGAGCCGAAGCCCAAAGAGCAGGTGGGAGGCGAGCTGGGGAAAGAGACACAGCGAAACCGGAGGGAGGTCCCTCGGCATCCTCGGGAGGGGACAGGAGCTAACCTCCGCCGTCCAGTCCGGCATCTGCTCCCCGTCGCTGAAAAGACAGCCGATTATCGGCAGCCCAGAAGGGAAGGCCACTCTCCTCTCTCCCCGGCTCCCAGCTCGCTCACCCTGTTGGACCCCCTCCGTCCTGCTCCTCCCCTTGCCTATGGGCAGCTATGGCCTCTTTGTGCCCCAAATTCTGAAGGCTGGCGTCCCCGTGCTCAGAGTTCCCAGGGGGTGCAGATCAGTGATGTCCCACACGGTTCTTGACAAGGACAGACAGATGCTTTCTCAAGCTTGTGTTAAGCACAGCTTCTACCTAAAGGCCTCTTTCCACCTTCCCACCAGATTGCCTGGCCTCAGCTGCTCTGAAGAAATAAAGGCATCACTGCAATATTACCCAGGTCTCCCAGCTCTTGAGGAAGGCCCCAGAGCACCCATCTTTAAGGACACTACCTTATGCTTGCAGCTGGTCCACCCCCACCCCAGCAACTCCCCCACCTGGAGGACTTACCTGGTCACTGCAGTCTGCAGGGATGCTCCCCTAACCTATGCATTGATGATCTGCTGCACGGGAGGCCATGCTGCTACAAGCATATTCTAGCTTTGTTCTCCAGGAGTTTCAAGTGCCTGTGTGTGACTCCCCCAGGGAAAAGTAAGGTCCTCAAAAGCAATAACTACCGCTTTGCTTGTTTTGATTCCCATGAAGCTGAGCTTAGATTGATGTATGGTAAAGTGAAAGTGAAGTCGCTCAGTAGTGGAGGTCTCTTTGCAACCCCATGGACTGTAGCCCGCATCAAGTTTCTCCATCTATGGGATTTCCAGGCAAGAGTACCGGAGTGGGTTGCCATTTCCTTCTCCAGGGGATCTTCCCAACCCAGGGACCGATCCCAGGTCTACTGACTTGCAGGCAGACGCTTCACTCTCTGAGCCATCAGGGAAGCTTAAGCACTTCCCTGATGTAGCGTAAGCACTCAATAAATGCCCATGGACTTGGCTAATAGATGCACGGACTTGCAAGGGGGGCATTGTCCCATAGAGAGAGAAAGATGGCCTTACTCTTCCCTGACAGGAGTAAACTAAAGTCATGTGTCCTCGGGCTGTCTCAAAAATCAGCAGAGCCCAGCCCTCCCCTTGTCCCTGCTTCCCTCCAGCCACCTTGGCCCTCTGGATCCCTGTGGGTTTAGAGAGGCCAATGCTTGTGGCTCTTACCAACATCAATTTGCAGTCACCAGGATGCAACTTCACCCTATGCTGCGTTCATAAATTAATCTCCTGGGATTAGATTCTGTGTTTTAGTAACACTCCTGAGGCATTGTATTTACACATTAATAATAAAAGAAAAGAGTGAGACAAGTTCTGACAACTTTCAATAACATTCAGAAATAAAGTGTGAGGTGAGGAAGTGTCCAAAGTTAATTAAGACCATTTGGTGGTGACGGGGGTGGGAGGCGGTGCCTGCCACTCTCTGACAGGTGCTATTTCTGAAACCCAGTTTCCCTGTCTGCAGTGTACCTGATGCCTGCAGAAAAGGAGGTGCTGAAATAAACAGAACTACTGGCGTGAGCTGGAACTTCCTCATGTGTGGTTTACACTGCTATGGTCTACAGTGCTGTGGATACTTGGCTGGAATTTGTGGAGGGTCCCTAGGGAAAAAAAGGAGCGCTTTGGCCCTTTGCTGTGGTTAGCAGATGGTGTGTCCAGACTGTTCACATCTGCTCCATGTAAGTGGGGTCCTAGAGGAAGTTAAGGGGTGCCCTATTCCTTGGAGAAGGGCTGGCAGCTCACTTTCCCACTTTTAGTTATAAGAGCCCTCCAGACACTGACCTAACTAGAACATCATCCCAGAACGGGAGGGGAAATGGCTCTAGTACCGAAAAAGAGGGACTCCTAGAATTGGGTATGGAGTGAAGCTGGACATTGCTGTGTAATAACAAGTATGGTTTATTGCACAAATGCTTGTATTTTAAGCCTGCCTGGGTACACCAGTCACTCAGTCATGTCCAACTCTTTGCAACCCTATGGACTGTAGCCTGCCAGACTCCTCTGTCCATGGGATTTTTCAGGCAAGAATACTGGAGTGGGTTGCCATTTTCCTCCTGTAGGGGATCATCCTGACCCAGGATTGAACCTGCATCTCCTGTGTCTCCTGCACTGCAGGCAAATTCTTCACCTGCTGGGCCATCCGGGAAGCCTGCATACACTGTGTATTGTCGTGGTTCTCGTTCAGGCGCTCAGTCATGTTCGACTCTGCAACCCCATGGACTGCAGCACTCCAGGCCTCCCTGTCCTCCACCATTTCCCGGAGTTTGCTCAAACTCATGTTCATTGAGTTGATGATACCATCCAGCCATCTCATCCCCTGTGCGTCTTTGTATTTTCTTCATTTCCCTTTTAGCGTCTTTCAGTTTTAGAATCGGTCCTTTTAAAAAATGCAAAGCTTTTCTTTCATAAAGGACTTAGAAGAAGAGGAAGTAGAATGCTCTTTGTTTCTTTCTTGAGCCCAAATGGAGCACTGTGTGTTGGGCCTGACGGGGACAAAAGGGAGATGCTCAGAGAAATGTTTCCAGTGCTACCTATGGGGCCCCTCCAGAGTGGACCTTCTCAGAGTTCTTTTCTTCACTTTCTCCACAGTGTTTTGTTCATATAAGGGACGAATGAATCCCTTCCTATCCCAAGGGATTTCCTTTGATTTTTTATTGGCAGTAGAAATTAAATTGGCAGCATCAAACTCTTCAGCTGTATCCCAAATGATATGTAATCCCAGCTCATCATTCCCCATCTTTGATGGAGTCTATCATCTAAAAGAGAGAGGATGAAGGACAAATGGAAATGGGAGTTTGGAAGAGAATGATCATCCAGGTTCCCATCACAGTCTGAGATTTCCAACTCGATTAAGATTTTCAGCGAGTGACCATAGTCTTGTTTTCTGTTCTGGACTTCTTGCTCTTGGCTTCACTAAAGGGCTTCACAGTAGCCAGGCAGATCTCATCTGTCCTTTGAAACATGATGTTTCATGGGCAAGTATATTTCTTAAGGAAAATGAGGGTTGGGTCTAGCCAGGTGCTTTCAATACACCTCCCATTCCAGCCTTCTAACAAGGGAGAAAATTCAAAATAAAAAGAAATACCACCTGAGCAAAAGCCCTCACAAACAAAAGACTCAGTTCCTCAACAGCTCAGTTCAGTTCAGATCAGTCACTCAGTCGTGTCCGACTCTTTGCGACCCCATGAATCGCAGCACGCCAGGCCTCCCTGTCCATCACCAACTCCCGGAGTTCACTCAAACCAACGTCCATCGAGTCATTGATGCCATCCAGCCATCTCATCCTCTCTCGTCCCCTTCTCCTCCTGCCCCCAATCCCTCCCAGCATCAGAGTCTTTTCCAATGAGTCAACTCTTCAGATGAGGTGGCCAAAGTACTGCAGTTTCAGCTTCAGCATCATTCCCTCCAAAGAAATCCCAGGGCTGATCTCCTTCAGAATGGACTGGTTGGATCTCCTTGCAGTCCAAGGGACTCTCAAGAGTCTTCTCCAACACCACAGTTCAAAAGCATCAATTCTTCGGCACTCAGCCTTCTTCACAGTCCAACTCTCACATCCATACATGACCACAGGAAAAACCATAGCCTTGACTAGATGAACCTTTGTTGGCAAAGTAATGTCTCTGCTTTGCAATATGCTATCTAGGTTGGTCATAATTTTTCTTCCAAGAAGTAAGCATCTTTTAATTTCATGGCTGCAGTCACCATCTGCAGTGATTTTGGAGACCCAAGAAATAAAGTCTGACATTGTTTCCACTGTTTCCCCATCTATTTCCTATGAAGTGATGGGACCAGATGCCGTGATCTTTGTTTTCTGAATGTTGAGTTTTAAGCCAACTTTTTCACTCTCGTCTTTCACCTTCATCAAGAGGCTTTTGAGTTCCTCTTCACTTTCTGCCATAAGGGTGGTGTCATCTGCATATCTGAGGTTATTGATATTTTTCCCGGCAATCTTGATTCCAGCTTGTGCTTCTTCCAGCCCAGCGTTTCTCATGATGTACTCTTCATAGAAGTTAAATAAGCAGGGTGACAATATACAGCCTTGATGTACTCCTTTTCCTATTTGGAACCAGTCTGTTGTTCCATGTCCAGTTCTAACTCTTGCTTCCTGACCTGCATATAGGTTTCTCAAGAGACAGGTCAGGTGGTCTGCTATTCCCATCTCTTTCAGAATTTTCCACAGTTTATTGTGATCCACACAGTCAAAGGCTTTGACATAGTCAATAAAGCAGAAATAGATGTTTTTCTGGAACTCTCTTGCTTTTTCCATGATCCAGGGGATGTTGGCAATTTGATCTCTGGTTCCTCTGCCTTTTCTAAAACCAGCTTGAATATTTGGAAGTTCATGGTTCACGTATTGCTGAAGCCTGGCTTGAAGAATTTTGACATTACTTTACTAGCATGTGAGATGAGTGCAATTGTGTGGTAGTTTGAGCATTCTTTGGCATTGCCTTTCTTTGGGATTGAAATGAAAACTGACTTTTCCAGTCCTGTGGCCACTGCTGAGTTTTCCAAATTTGCTGGCATATTGAGTGCAGCCCTTTCACAGCATCATCTTTCAGGATTTGAAATAGCTCAACTGGAATTCCATCACCTCCACCAGCTTTGTTTGTAGTGATGCTTTCTAAGGCCCACTTGACATCACATTCCAGGATGTCTGGCTCTAGGTGAGTGATCACACCATCGTGATTATCTTGGTTGTGAAGATCTTTTTTGTACAGTTCTTCTGTGTATTCTTGCCACCTCTTCTTAATATCTTCTGCTTCTGTTAGGTCCATACCATTTCTGTCCTTTATCGAGCCCATCTTTGCATGAAATGTTCCCTTGATATCTCTAATTTTCTTGAAGAGATCTCTAGTCTTTCCCATTCTGTTGTTTTCCTCTATTTCTTTGCATTGATCACTAAGGAAGGCTTTCTTATCTCTCCTTGCTATTCTTTGGAACTCTGCATTCAGATGCTTTTATCTTTCCTTTTGGGAGCCCTAATTTCATGGCCATGCTCACCCCCTACTCTGCCACCCTTCTCCAGTTTAGATCCCCTCAGAAACTCACTTCTTAGACATCAGAATAATTATTCCAGCTGCCCTCCATCTTCAGCTATCCCTTACCTGGTCTACATGGCTTCCTAGGAAGAAAGGAAGTCAGGAATGATCCCACTGAATTCTAGGCTCCAGAATGTCAAGCATTTTTTAAAGCCATTTCTATGAAACAGCCCTTGAGGACGCAGTGATTTTCTCATCATGTTCAATATGATGTAGACATTAAGCATGAAGGTCTGGAATAGACTATCTGGAATTGACTCTTGGTCAGAACACTTACTAGTTATGAGACCTTGGGCAGGAAGCGTAACCTCTCAGCTGTGTGGCAGTTTCCTTATCTGTAAAGTGTGGTGAGTGATAGCCGACCTCCCAGAGGTATTGTGAGGTTATTGAGTTAATTAAATTAGTCGATCCACATAAATTGTTTAGAAGACTGCCTGACATTATTATTAATAAGAATATGTTTGGTTTAAGTCTTGCCAGCTGAGAAGGAGATTCTACTTCCTGGCCTTCTCTTTTCTGGACTAGTTGACCCCAAGTTTTTTTTAACCTGTGCAACATTTATCCCAGGCTAGTAAGGAATTGCTCCTCCGCACAGAATTGATAAGGCCACTAGAACACCTGGCAACTAACCCCACAGAGAGAGGAAACCGTGTTTCTCATAATTTATAGGTTTATATTCACAAAGCTTCTGATCTTATCCCTGTGAGCTTCTGCCATCTCCAGCCCTGCCCACCTAAAGATACTGAAAATTTTCAGCTGGCAGACTCAGACCTGCCATGTCCCTAACCCTGTCCCGACCAAGCCCAGTTGTTTATTAGGGAACCAACTCCACCTGCAGTTGAGAGGAGATAATTGATCTCGTTTCATTAAGCCAGGTACCCCGTGGTCCCAGAGCTAAACCCATGAGGCTTTTAAAGTCCAATGAGCTTCACCTTTCCCACTAGTGCTCACCTTGTCCTCCCAGCAAGCATGGCTGGATTCTGTCCACTTCTAAATTTACACTCTGATCCTCAGGTGGCTCAATGGTAAAGAATCTGCAATGCAGGAAGCACAAGTTCAATCCCTGGGTAAGGACGATTGGAGAAGGAAATGGCTACCCACTCCAGTATTCTTGCCTGGAAAAATTCCATGGACAGAGAAGCCTGGCAGGTTACAGTCCATGGGGTCGCAAAAGAGTCAGTCACGACTTAATGACTAAACAACAACAACCTCTTCTGGAACTGTCACCTTGCCTCTAAATCTCTGTTCTAGAACCTTCCAATTTATCCATCTTATGCCAGTCCTTTTTCCAGATAAACTGAACTCTATGTCAGTACCCAACCGAGCAATACTTCTTGGCCTGGATCATCGCCAAAGTGTCCACAGTGCCGCCGCCACCTGTACCAGGAGATGAACTGTGTCGACGCTAACCTTAGCATGACCATCACTTTGCCTGGAGTCTCCCTGTGCTGAGCTTAAGAGCCTGCCTTACCACGGACGCAGACTCCACTACTCCCTACCCTGCCTGGAGTTAGTTTCTTTCTCTTTCTTTCCCTGTTGACCCATAGATTAAGTTGCTGCATGCCCTGTGGCCAATGCCTGGATATTATGACAACGGCAAACTAAGTTTTATACATGCAATTTCTCTGAGCTTTCTGCCTACCTGACGGCTCCACTAGGGTGCTTGCAAAGCACATCACACTCAATAGTTCAAGACCAAACTCATGATCTTCTGCCCAAAACCAAACCCCTCTTCCACTCTGATGCCCCTCTAATCAGTTTTCCATGCTGCAACTAGAGTGATCTTTTCAAAATGCAAATCTGTTCATCACACACATACACACTTAAAACCCATTAGCTTCTCATTGTCCTTTGGATAAAGGCCCACAGAAGGGGGCTTCAAGTCTGGCTGCCTTTCCAGCCTTACCTGGTCTCTCTCTTTCTCTCTCTTACTGTGGTCCAGACACCAGGCTGAAAGCACTCAGGGCACTTTGGACGGGATAAGATAAAGGTGTTCCTTCTGGGCAGCCCCACTGAAAAAAGATGCCCTTTCCTGTGGGCTGACACAGATGCCCATGGGACTCTAGCTTGGCAAGTGGAGCAGGGCTGCATGTCAGCTCCCTATGCACCTTCCTCAGCCCCGCTACTCACCTGTGCCCACAGCACAGCATTGATCTGCTGGGCCAGTCATCCTTGCCTTTTGAGTTCCCCCAAAATCCACCGTGCTGCCTCCTACCAGTAGGCTTTGCTCATGCCACTCCTTCTGCTTGGGATTCTCCTGCCTTCTCTCTTTACCCAGTGATCTCCAACTTCTCCCCCAGAATCCCAGCTCAGCCATCACATCCTCACGGAAGCCTGCTTGATCTCTCCCCCTGTCCAACTCAACAAGTTCATTTGGGATAAGCTGTCAGCAGACAGTGTTTCCATGCTTCTTGAGACGATCCCATCTTATAAGCTTTCCCCATGTTTGTGTAACTAATGTCTGACTCTGTCATTGTGTTACAATACAAGCTCCATTAAAGTAGGAACCATATCATTTTTTTTCTCTCTTTTTGTGTCTCCAGAATGTAACACAGTGTCAGGCACAGAATAGCTGATAATTAAATATTTATTGAAGACCTACTGAGTGCAGGGTGCTCCATGGTAGATGGTAGTGTCTGGACTTTATAATTGGAACAACTTAAGCTTCCCAGAGGAGTGATTAAGCGTGTCAAAGAGGAAAATATTCCGTTCCACTTAATTATGCATTTTATTTAAAAATAGAAGTCTTTATTAAAACAACAA
This sequence comes from Bos mutus, assembly GCF_027580195.1. Classification (NCBI taxonomy): domain Eukaryota; kingdom Metazoa; phylum Chordata; class Mammalia; order Artiodactyla; family Bovidae; genus Bos; species Bos mutus. The sequence continues at coordinate 53,530,658 of NC_091631.1, forward strand.
AGCATAAATATTAAAGAATGTATTTAAATAACTTGTACAATTTAGTGCAAGCTTTAAAGGTGCATAAACACTGAAATGCAATTCAATGCCTTTTTAAATCATTTTCTATCATTATCTTGACTTTATCTAATCTGGTCGCAACGTAGGTTGGGAGAAGTAATTCATTTTGACTTTCGTAATTTTGTCTCAAAACCTGCTAAGGCTTGTCCACAACTCCAGCAGGTTTCTGGCCTCCCAGGCTTTAGATCAGATTAGAGAAAAAGCCTTTGTAGGTGGCTTGCATCTTTGCTCCTACAGGGAGTGCTCCTACAGTTTTAGAGGGGAAAGGTCCTTCTCCTAAGGGTAAGAACTTTGAATATATATCACCCCACTCTTTGCCTGGTCTGGCTCACCCTGGTCCTGCAGAAAATGACAGATGGCTCAGAAAGGCAAGAGTGTGACTTCCACACCAAGACCCATACCTGACTTCTGCATCTGCCTCTTCTACAGAAAGAGAAGCTCTTTGTGTACCACTTCTCTTTCTCTACTGCCAGGATTTCTGATCGACAACTTGATCTCCATGCTGGTTAGACACCTTCCTAACAATTACAGCCCCAGAACCTAATGTTGCAAACAGAACTGAACTAAGCCCAGGACAGTTGTAAAGGAGTTATAGCGGTGCCCTATGCAAGGTGTGGCCACCTGCCCTTTGGAGAGTGATGGCTCATACCACCCAGGTGGGTTTGCTCCTGAGCTTAACCTGCCCTAGGATCTTTTCCCACGGCTGTCTGTTTACAGGTACACAGAGAGGGAAGACTTCGGGGTGGTGAAAGCTGGAAAATAAGAAGTCCACCCATTGACAGAGTCGCTAAGAGGCCATTAATGCTAAGCTTCAGCAGCGGAACACAGAAAACGGCATTAAAGGATTTACTTTTCATGACCATAATTCACAGCTAATGTACATTTGATGTTTAATGTATGAACCAGAGGTGACTTCAAACTCGCGGGCCTTTTCTAAATAGTGTTTTAATCTAAGTTTTAAAAAAAAATAGAGGTTCATACACTCTGTCTGTCAGACAAGAGGGAGGGGAGAAAAGGCAAAGCTAGGTGTGAGAATCCAATGTGGGAGCCGGCTTTTGTTCAGTCCTTTATTGAGGTTTTACCTCTAATCTCTCCCTTTTTGATGCAATTTAAGATTAAGGAAATGAAAGGCAAGGCTGACTGTGAATGGTTTTACAAACAGGACAGCCAAGGGGCCCTCAGAAGACAGTTTTGTAAGAGGCTTTGGCTGCAATCCCTAGAAAGGATGGAGGTGGGAGGGTGGCAGTACCCCTGAGCTGGTGGAACATGGCCCCGGGACAGCCGGCCCACCTGTCCGCCAGCAAGACTGACCTTCAGGGTTCAAATAGGAGGTGAGGGTGGTCACGGCACAGCTCACCATGGGCCAGAGTCAGGCTTGGAAGGCTAAAAAGCACAGCTGTCAGAGCAAGAGGCGCCCTGCTCTGGTGAAAAGAGCCCCGAAGTAAACATTCCTAGTCTTGGGTCTATTGTGTAACTTCGGGTAAGTGGTTTGCCTCTCTGTACCTTGGTCCCCTCACCTTGACAACAAGCCTCTCAGGCTAAATCAGCAATTTCAAATGATGGAGCTTCAGGAGCAATGGATGGTCCAAGCTGAAGGACCCTGCCCCTCAGCACCTCTTCAGCAAGACCTCACACTCATCTCTTTTGTAAATAATGAAAAGTGAAAGTGTTAAGTAGCTCAGACATGTCTGACGCTTTGTGACCCCATGGACTGTAGTCCGCCAAGCTCCTCTGTCCACAGAATTCTCCAGACAAGAATACTAGAGTGGGTAGCCATCCCCTTCTCCAAGGGATCTTCCCGACCCAGGGATCAAATCTAAGTCCACTGCCTTTCAGGTGGATTCTTTACTGTCTAAGCCACCAGGGAAGCCCCCAATGGTTTTATGTAAAAGGTTTTCCACTTTAAGGTAGCAACACCTTGAAATGTACAAGATCAGCTGATCCTTAAGACTCTCTCCAGCCCAAGTCTAGAGAGTAGATACGCAGAAAACTCACCCAGGTAGATGTCCTCCAAAACATATTCTTTTAAAATGGGCAACAGAAATAGGACAGGACCTACAGATTGCAGAAGCCACGTTACTAGAGATCACAGTATGAGGTGGGGCCAAGGATGTGTTCCTTGGAGTTCAGTTGATCTATCTCAAGGGGAGGAAGATGCATTCCAGCTGAACCACTTTAAAGAAGATATAAAGTAAGCAGGTGGGTGGGCTTTTCTGGTGGGTGCAGTGGAGGAAGGGAGGATAATGGGAGTTAGGGGTGTTTGCAAGGGAATTGCTTTGTAGAGTTGGGTTATGGAAAGAAGGAAAGGAAAGGAAGGAATTTACTGGAGTGGGAATGCAGAGAAAATAAAAGTTTTTTTCTCTTCAATAAACTGGGGAGATTTCTAAAGCTCTCTTCAGCTGGAATCATGTTATGTGTTTGTGATTCTTTCCTATTGCTTAACACGGCTGGATAATGGGGAGTTCGCTTCAGTAGGAGAAAGGCAGTCACAACTAAGAAAAGGAGTAACAAGAGTTTCCGAACAGGCCAATGAATGGAAGCCATCAACAGAAACCTCAGGGCAGGCACTATCTGAATCCACTGATTCTTTCTTGGTTCATTCATGCAGCCCATTATTGCTGCACTCTGTACTAGGCTCTGTGCATGAGGGATCATGAGAAAGACGTACATGGACCCGGCCTTCAGAGACCATGAGGAAGTCAGGAGCTGAGCACATGGTTCTGCGTAGGATGCAAGAGAGAAGCGTGGAGATGCAGAACATTCTGGGGTGTGATCAAGTTGTGCTGACTCACCAGGAAGCTGGGGGGGAACTTCTCCCCTCAAGACTTGTTCTGAGATCAACACAATGAGGTTTAGAGTCCCTCCCACATCAGCGGTTGCCTGTGTCCCCTCACCCAGAGCTGCTCCCCAAAACATTATGTTTCTCTGTGATCTCTTCCACCTCTTCTTCAGAAGGAACCCCAAGGCTTTCTTCTACTCCCTTAAAAAATTTCTATTTCTTAGGTTGCATTATAAAACAGTATTTTTTGAAAGAAAGGAGAGAGACCTGTTCCATCACATATTCAGAGATACATAAAACAAGCCTTGGTCATAGGCAGGTGACTAGGGTGGTGGGCATACTTGGAACCATAACTCATGACGAACATATAAAGAAATGGGATGTTTAACCAGAAGATGCAGGGTAAATAAGAGCGCTCTTTTCCAAAGTTTAAAAAATTGTCCTAAGGAAGAGGACCTATACAAACTGATGCCCCCAAAATAAGAATGAAAGTCAATGGGCAAATGGTCAAGAACAGATATTCTTGTCTCGATTTTTGAAAAAGAATTTTATTTTTAAATGACTGGAAATTGAATGGAGGCCTTTAGGACATGAAGGAAGGGTGAGTTCCCCAAGGAAGACATGTAAGCATGGACTTAGTAGCCATGGAGAAATGAGTAAAGAGCAAGCCCCAAGGTCTTTGAGACACTGCCCACACTTGACATTGCCTGACTTGCTGTGCATCTCAGATTATTCTGCCTTCTTTCCCCAACCTTCAGTCCTTGTTATTCCTCTCCCTGACTCTCTAGCAAGCCCTCCAGAGGTCCCTCAAGATCCAGTAATAGAGAGATTTCGGCCAGGACAGACTCAGCCTCCCTGAGCACTGAGCGGAGCTGGTCCCTCCTCGCAGCACAAGCTCCCTGATCACGCTCAGTTCTCCCCTGGTTAGACCCAGCACATCTCACCCAGGCACACAGGGCCATCTCTCCCATTGCACTGTGTGATGTGATTTACAATAAGAAATAGACATTTGGTCTTGGTCCCCTTCTGTCACCAAGCTTCTAAAACCCTTGGGATTTCCTAAGTGACAAATGCCAGAAAAGTTAGGTTCATGAGTTGCCTCTTCGAAAACCCCTACACCACCTAAGGATGGGGGCTGTTTGCCAGTGGAACCAATCATGTAATTAGAGGGATGGGACTTTCAGTCCCACCTCCCTGACCCACAGTGAAGGGAGAAGGCTGGAGGCTGAGTTTAATCACCAACGGCCAATGATTTTATCAATCATGTCTATATCAATCACCTCCCATAAAAACCCCAAAGGATGAGAGCTTCTGGTGAACACGTGGAGATTTGAGGAGAGGAGGGCACTTGGAGGGGGCGTGGATACTCAGCCCTCTTTCCCCATTCTTTGACCCATGCATCTCTTCCATCTGGCTGTTCCTGAGTCCTTTTCTAATAAGCCAGTACTCTAGTAAGTCAAATGTTTCTGAGTTCATGAGCTATTCTAGCCACTGATTGAACTCAGGGAGGGAGTCCTCGGAATCTGTCTACTCCGGTCCATCAGAAGCACAGGTGACAACCTGGACTTGAGACCGGCGCTGAAGCGGGGGATAGAGACTTGTGAGACCGAGACTGAGCAGTCGGCGCTGAAGTGGGGGATAGAGACTTGTGAGACTGAGTCTGAGCCCTCAACGTGTGGGATCTGACACTATCCCCAGGTAGACAGTGTCAGAATTGTGCTAATTGCCTGGTGAGTGGGAACCACCCCCACCACACACACACACACACAAACACACACACAGGAATTCAGTATCAGAACTTTAACACTGAAAGTGCAAAGCAGAGGATACACACCATCGTTTCTTAAACCACTGGTCCACCTCACCAATGCACAAGTCTGCGCGCCCTGGGAGTCAATCCTTCGCTGAACCCATGTGGTCAGCCCGTCTGGCCTGCTTCTGTCTCTGCCACTGCAGCTCTCGCACACGCCTGTGGCACATGGTACCTTTCCAGGCAAACTTCTACTAAGGCAGAGACTGAAATGGATTCCGTCCAGGAGAACTAATCCCCCCAAATCAAAATCTTCCACATGGGGGTGATGATAAACAGATGCCTCTCATCTCGACAAATGAAAGGTCACCCACAGACAGTGCAGAGTAATTATTAAATCACTTCCCCATTTGTTCAGGATCAGTAGCGACCTCATTACCTGGATCCAAAGACAATATCTCTAAGTCCTGGGCATGGATCCAAAAAGGTCATTAATAACAGGATAGTCCCCAAATTTGCAGGAAAAGAAAGATCAGCTCTAATTAAGGAAGCAAAGTACTCCAGACCAGCCCTTTACATCAACAGTTTGCATGGTAATAACAACAATTTTCATTTCTCAGGCACCGACTTTATAGCCTCCAAGAGCAGTAGCCAGGCTCACCAAGCCATTCCCTCCTCCACAAATGGGATGGGACAGGATGTGTTAAAGGCAGCCAACTGGAGGGGGATTTTCTTATTGTCGCTTCTTCTAGCTTCAGATCAGAGGCCAAAGACTGGAAACAGAGACTCAGATTCTTGGTTCTGTGCCCAGACATCTGGACTTTAAGAAGAGCCAGGCGCATGTGGGTCACCTCTTGGCAAAGAACAACACTTAGTCCCCATCTAAGTTCCCCTGGCACCTGCCTTGAACAAGTTTATCCAGGAGTTGGATTTCAGAGGGCAGACTCTCTTTCTCAGCTGCCATAGGTTTGATGCAGGAGGTAGATGCCAACCCCCGCCCTCATCCACCCCATGGTGAACAGTTGGAGTTCATTCCCTGTGGATGGAAACTGTGAGATGAAGATAGCAGGACAATTGAGAGAGGAGGCTGGGCCCTGCACAGATAAAAGATACGAGACCACGTATTTCTCATTCTTGAAGTCAAGGAGACCTTCCTGACTAGAGAGTTCCTTGGAAGTCGAAACAGGAGTGGTGTCAAGGCTGCCCATAGGCCTTCTCCGTGGAACCCATCTTGGCTGAGAGACGCACGTATGCATATGGGAGGATCCTGAGATATACCAGATACAGACTCTGAATCAGGCAGGTCAAAGGATGGTCCAAAGGAAACCTGGAAGAAATGTCCCGTATAAGTGATGAAAACTAAAGCTGCAGCACTCTCTGAGTCTGCCCATGTGTCTATCCACACGTACTGTATTCTTTTTTTCCTCCTAATGAATATTTTATTTGTTTCACTACTTTTCTTCTTTGTGGGAATTCTTTTCTGCAGCTCCAAAGGGCCAGGGCCTTGTCACTGACCACTGGTCTAGTGGCTAGGATTTGGTACTCACTGCCGCAACCCGGCCTCAATTTCTGGCTTGGAGCCAAAACCCTACTTGGAGCCACTGCAGGCCAAGGCCCCCAGAGATCAGGTTGACAAGTCAGTCAACAGGCATCTTCGAACTACTTCCTAAGCTGGGTGCCCCCAACTTCTGCCTTCCAGACCCTACAGAGAGATTCCATTTTGCTACCTATCAGAGGAGCACTAGAACTGCTTCAGCCTCCCCTTCAGCATCAGTCCCCTGCCTTTCCTCTTCCCTACCAGCCCAGAAGCAGGAGCATCAAGAGTTCAGATTCCAAACAGAACCAGTGTAAAACCTGGTCTGCCCCTGAGCAGCTGGGGACACTTAGGCAAAGCTCTAAGCCTCAACTCCTCATCTACAAGGTGGGTACAATCATTTATGGTCCAAACAAGAACTCGTTTAACAATAAAAGGGAAGGGGCTTAAAATTGACTCAGAAACAACAGGCACAGGATGACCATGTTCAGATCATGATGCATGGTCATCCTATTTAAAAGGGTTATTGTGAAGATCAAAGAATGCATGTATAATGCTCATCACAAGCCTTGACTCATACCAGGCATCAGAAATCATCATCATCGCGCTATCCCAGATGGCCAAAAGGTGAAGAGTGGCCAGGATGGACCGAGGGAGACTTCCTGCCTCCTGTAGGCCTGTCACCACGCTCTCTCCACACCCAGTGGTGCTGACTGGGTGCGAGTTACTGCAGCAGCAAGGGTAGCGATGAAGGTGCACACCAATTCTCACCAAAGCAGAACAGCTGAGGGTCACAGAACGTCCCTGTCAATGGGCTGACATCCCCCATGGCAACTCTGGAGGATACACACACACACAAACAATCCGCCTCTGGGTTATTACAGCCGATAGATCTGATTAATCTGATTAAACATGGAACATTCCATTTCCACCTCACTCAGCTCCATACTCACGGGGCACCAGGCTAGATCCAGGTTGGCCCCCAAACAGGCCTGATAATTAAAACAAGTTCTGCCCTGGCTGACTGCATTCCCCCATTACTCTCTCCCATTACTGGAGATGCAAACAATAAATAATTTAATAACCTGGGTTGAGTCGAATCTGGTTCCAAAACAAAGTGTTTTAATTCTCCAGTGTGCTGGCTTTCAGCATTACTGTAATTCCATTTCCCTTCACTTGACTGGGCCTTTTGCTGCTTTTTAGGCTTCTCGTATTTCTCCCCAAGTTTTCCCCGTGGGGCCCTGACAGCTGCATTATAGCAGGGCCGGCCGGGCAGCCAGCATGACATCACTCACTACTCAAGTCCGAGGCAGCAGCGCGGCAGCAGGCACGTACTCATTAGCTCAGTGATCACCCTGGGCCTTGATGGCCATAGAAAGCTGTCTGTGTGGCCGCAGGCAGGACACCTGGGCCCTTGCCTTCCCCCTCCATCCTTCTCCTTCTCTTTCCCTGCCTCCCTCCAGCCCCTTACAGTCTCCGGCAGCCCTGGCTATGAGAAAAGGACTGGGGGGGGCGGGGGGTGAGGGGAGCACTGGAGGGAATGGCAGGGGACTGGCCTCTACCCGCTGGCCCTGTGGTCTGATGCCCCATCAACACTCCCTTACTGGCTTTACAGGGAACTGTACTTAGTCGCTCAGTCGTGCCCAACTCTCTGACCCCATGGACTGTAGCCAGCCAGGCTCCTCTGTCTACAGGGATTCTCCAGGCAAGAATACTGGAGTGGGTTGCCATGCCCTGCTCCAGGGGATCTTCCCAACCCAGGGTTCAAACCCAGGTCTCCCACATTGCCGGCAGATTCTTCACCGTCTGAGCCACCAGGGAAGCCCGAGCTCCCTAATCCAGCTTTCATAACAACACACAGTGCGTTAGTTGTTCAGTCGTGTCCGACTCTCTGCGACCTCATGGATTGTAGCTCGCCAGGCTTCCCTGTCCATGGAATTCTGCAGGCAAAAATACTGGAGCAAGTTGCTATTCCCTTCTCCAGGGGATCTTCCTGACCCAGGGATCAAACTCAGGTCTCCTGCACTGCAGGCAGATTCTTAACTGTCTGAGCCATCAGGGAAGAATTCATGAACACTCCCAACCCACAAAGAGAGATTAGGTTTTGCTACCTTTCAAAGGAGAACCAGAACCACCACAAGCCCTCACTCTGGCCAAGAACAGTCTCCCCCTCCCAGTCCTCCCACTCCACCCCCCTCCTCCCCGCCTCTGCCCACTGTTAGTCCTCCCCTCCTTTGTTTGGAGCCTCAGCCAGAATATGCTGATGTGAGAGCTGTGCCCTTGCCCTCAGCCCAGCAGCCAGGGGCCCAGAGCCACAGCTGCAGGGGAGGAGCAGGGGGTACAGGAAACGCACCAATGAAGCTTTCCTTTAAATAAAGAGCAGGCAAGCATTGTGCTCCATTGATTACAATTTTTTTTTTCTGAATGTTGTGACATTTGCAGGAAGGCTAATTTATTCAAGCATGGAAATCTTTAAAAACTTAATTAAGTTATTTCTGTGATTTTCCATGCCTTATTGTTTCGAGTTCACATTTACTTTCATCCTTGTTAATAAAAAATAAAAAAGTGGGGAGGGGGCAGGGAGGGAGGAAAAATGATCTCAAAGAACCTCGAGAGACTGTTTCTAGATGCTTCCTTCTCCAGCAAGAGGCCTCTGAGGCCTGGGGCAGAGAGGTGAAAAGGAGGGATGTGTCCTGCAGTGTCAAGATCCGAGTCAAGGCCCCACTTCCATGAGGAATGGAATGGGAATAGCACGAAAACCCGGGCTAATCTTCCACGGTGGCACCTGTAATCAGCTTTGCTGTTGTTGTATAATCGCTAAGGCACTGTCTGACTCTTTTGTGACCCCGTGGACTGCAGCCTGCTAGGCTCCTCTGTCCATGGATTCTCCAGGCAAGAACAATGAGCGGGTTGCCATTCCCTTCTCCAGGGGATTTTCCCGACCCAGGGATCAAACTCATGCCTCCTGCGTTGGCAGAATTTTTCTTTACCACGGAGCCACCAGGGAAGCCCACGGAAGCAAGCTTAGGTAAGTACAGACTCAAGTATGTTTCTTTTCTAAAACACTGGATTGCATAGTGGTGGACAGCGCTCCCTCAAGGCCAGCTGGATACTGCCTCCTGGAGAGTATCAAGGGGTGGGAGGATGGGGGCATAAAGGAGGCAAGTTTGGAATTCAGAGAGTCAGGCCCGGTTTTCTAAGAGCCAGATGTCGCTCTGGGTAGCTGTGTTGCTTAGAAAATATGAGGCTGGGATATATCAAAGGCTATTTTTTTCTCCAACATGGGCCCCAAATCCCTAGAAGTTACATTCATTCTTTCTCTCAAAGACAGTACCAAGGGTTCCTTCATCTGCTCACTCAAATTAGTTAATGCCCCTCATGAGTCACAAAAGTGACTGGGGGCAGGGGTGAAGCAAAGAGCAGAGGGAGCCAAGAAACACAGGGGTGAGAATTCCCATTAGAAAATTAAAGCCGTGCTGGCAGGAAGAATATGCAGAAGCTATTTCGTAGTAAATATTTTAATTCTTCCAAATATACAAATAGAATACCGTGTGGTTGATTCCCATCTGGGGGTAAGTGCCTTGGTGAGTTGACAGGAGGCTGAGTGAAGAGGCACCAGATTTCATGTGTGGACAGGGATGACTGGGGTAAGGAAAAACAACACTTCTTGGCTGCTAATCCAGGAAAGCTGAGCAGGTGAGGATTAAAGTGTGAAAGTGTTAGTCGCTCAGTTGTGTCTGACTCTTTGCGACCCCATGGACTGTAGTCCACCAGGCTCCTCTGTCCGTGGGATTCTCCAGGCAAGAATACTGGAGTGGGTTGCCATTCCCTTCTCCAGGCAATCTTCCCAACCCAAGGATTGAACCCAGGTCTCCTGCATTGTAGGCAGGTTCTTTACCATCTGAGCCACCAGGGAAGCTCGGTGAGGTTTAAAGGGCTGCCTAAATGATAAAGGATAGAGGATCTGATGCGGGAGCTTATTAATAGAGAAAGAAAAAGTAGTCCAAAGAGAGGCAGCGAGGACAGCTCCAGAGCCTGGTCGGAGCCTTCTGAAGTAGAGGAAGCGGCCACAGAGAAGAATAAAGACAGAGAAAGTAAAGGAGCTCTTCCCCCTAGAAGGTGCCAAGTGGGGAGGACAGGACCCCTCCGGAGTCCAGGCTGTGCTCACTGCCTTCCCACCAGGGTCTTGCCTGGCTGGAACCCGTCCTGCGAGTGATGTCAACTCAGAGCAAGTGGGAACCAGAACCCTCCACCGAGGGTCTCCTTGCATTTCCTTTCCTGGAGCTTCAGCTTTAATTTCAAACTGCCCCCAAGAGCAAATACTGTCTCTTCACACGTCTTTGGAGTACCTCCCTTTGATTGAAAAGAAAACATTCCCACTATCTACAGAAAATATCCTGCCCCAGCCCCTAAATGGACTCTCTCTTCTTTTTCCAGGACATCAGACCAGCTTCCCCTGCTGGAGCCACAGCCCAGGTCATCTGCATTCTGATAACATTTGCACATATTATTTTTAAGTCATTAGTCTCTGCCTGATATTGAGAGTCAAGAACTTTAATGGGAGAAATTTATGGCTTGTCTCCTCCAATCAACACAATAATTCATGGTTGTGTTGCGTGTGTTACGCTAATGGAGATTGCTTTCAACTGAGTGTTGTTTTTTTTTTTTTTTTTCCTCCTCCAAATCATTAGCTAGTTTCTCCTGATCTATTAGCGGGAGCAGCAGCGTTACCTCCACCCATGCTGTCTGCCAGCACAGAGGGTCTCCAAGTGTGGCCTTAAGAGGCCTCCAGGCGGTCTGCCTGCTAATTCAAATGGAAAGTCATAGAAAATGCCTTTTCTTCAAGTGCAATCTCCAGAGCAGATTTGAATCTCCATTCAAAAGGCCCAAAATGAACATTTTCAAAATTGTAAGTATAGTAATGGTTACTTACTATAGGCAAAGGTTTCCCTGGACCATTATAAGGGTTTTTTTTTGTACCAGTAAGTGAGTACTAGGAGATGCCCACAGCTGGGCCTTTCTGTGCTGCCCTGAGGTCTGGGGTCTCTGGGAATCCTGTCTGTGCAAAGTGTCGAGGCATTGGCTGTAAGTAAGGCAACCAAATGTCAGGGTTCAGAGAGAAATGTCTCCAGCTGTCAGTCCATCCATCTCCTTCCAATGTCAGGGTGGACAAAGAAGTAAAATAAAAATCGATGAAGATGGAGGAGGCATTCATGCACTGGTTATGTAGACACAGAGACCTGGAAGGCCGGGGGTCAGCCCACCTCCCTCCCCTGAGCCGGCTCCTTCTTCTGCTCTTTTGGCACCAACACAAAGCCCTGGGCTCAGTGGCACTTCACTCTGTACACGGTAACTCTGGCCTCCCAGACCCTCATAATTAGAGCTTACCAGAGCCTCCCTTGCTGAGGGAAGAAGGAAAAGTTAACATCCACACAAAGGGATCTTTGGGCATGTTGACCTCTGGTTGAATTTCTACCATGGCAACAAGAAAATGGGAGTGGAGACCATGCGGGGGACCCCGAATCTCTGTAGTGCCCTCCTGTGATGTCTCCTCTGTGCAGTCATGCTCTCCCCAGCTTGACAGAAGCTTGACATCCAGTTTCTGGGGAGGATGGTAAGAGCTCCAGCACCATCAGCACCCTTCATTGGCCCTCTAATGGGCTGTTTCCATCCTGGGATGGCTCGTGTTGTCTCCTGCTAGCCTGCCCTCTCTTCTTCCATGTTCCAGCCTCCTCCCAGCCTTTCCGTCTCCTCTGACCCCACGCACCATGCACCTGTCCTGCTAGCACAAAACTGTTGTCCTCTGTCTTTTGCTCCCTTTGACTCTGAACTTGCCTCCAGACTTCTATGCCATCTTGATCTCACCTCCTCATTCTCCCTATCCCTCTACACCATCTTGATTCTCAACCTCTGTGTGTTAACCACTCAGTCGTGTCCAACTCTTTGCGACCGCTTGGACTATAGCCCACCAAGAGCCTCTGTCCATGGAATTCTCCAGGCAAGAATGCCGGAGTGGAAGGCCCTTTCCTTCTCCAGCGATCTTCCCAACCCAGGGATTGCACCCAAGTCTCCCACACTTCATTACTATCTGAGCCACCAGGGAAGCCTAAGGGCTTATATCACCCAAGTGTGTATCACCCAAAGGGCTTGTGAAAACACGCAATGTTGGACTGAGCCACAGTTTCTGATTCAGAGTCTGATGTGGGACCTGAAGTCTGCATTTCTAACAAGCTTCCAGGTGATGCTGATGCTTCTGGTCCCGGAACCACACCTTGAGAACCACCACTCTGCATGCATGCGTCTTACCTACTCCTCTCCAAGCAGCCTGGGGCGTGAAGGAAGCAAGTTTCCCTCTGTATTGGATGCATCTCACCCTTGAGTCACCGCAGGGGTCGTGCCTCCCTCCGCTCCAGCCGCAGAAGCCAGCAGGCTCGCCTCCCCCTCTCCTCTGATTGGCAGCGGCCCAGCTCCTGCCGCTTTCCCACCTCCCGGCCACTCTGGAGCATCTCTCTCCACCCATGCATGTGGCTTTTTGCCTTTTGCTTTTCTCTCACTCCCTGTGTTTCTTCACATCCATCTCTGTCTGCCAGATTCTCACATCCAGGCTTCCTCTGGCATCTATCCATCGTCCTCATCCATCGAACTGTGCAGATATTTACATTTCTAAAGCCCAGTGTGTTTTCATGATTCCTCCTACTTCAGCCAAACAAGGATTTCCCTCTCAAACCTACTCATCGTTAGACTCTGTGGTAGGGGGAGGGTGGATGTGGTACCCACAGGAATCACCCCTCTTGAGGCTGTTTCTTCATCAAGAACAGAAAGCAGACGAAGCGGTAGCCTGCCTTGGACCAACTGTCTTATAGATCCTTATCAAGCACATCGAGCGGAACTGAGAGCCCCTCCCCGGGGCTTTGGCGTGAGTATTTATTTGTAATACTCAAGGACCAAGAGGCAAAAACAAACAAATACGTGTTCCTTTCTGGAACATAAGCCCTTGATCCCTGGGAAGCAGAATAACAGGGTAGAGGTTGAGAGTGTGTACTCTGGTCTGGGAGTGCCTGGTTTGAATCCCACCCCTGGCCCTGACAAAACATAAACAAGCACGACACATCTCTAAACCTCAGTATCTCCATCTGCTAAATGGGCATATACCCCAGGACCAATGCCTAGAGAATTAAATGAGCTTAACACCTAAGCATGCCTGTGTGCCAAGTCACTTCAGTCATGTCCGACTCTTTGCAACCCTATGCACTGTAGCCCGCCGGGCTCCTCTGTCCATGGGACCAGGCAAGAATACTGGAGTGGGTTGCCATGCCCTCCTTCAGGGGATTTTCCTGACCCAGGGACTGAACCTGGGTGTCTCAAATCTCCTGCCTTGGCATACAGGTTGTTTACCACTAGCGCCACCTGGGAAGCCAGCCCTAAGACCTATGAGCCTCAGACCTAAAAGGACTCAGTAAATGCTAACATTAGGTGCCCCAAACCTTGGAGCCTCGACATTTAGGTACAGAGATTGAGCAAAACCATGGATACAAAACTTTCTCCCCACGACTGTTCCCACACTGCACCAGCAAACCCTGGATTTTCTCAGCTAGACAATAACCATCCCCCATTTTGCCCTGAGCATTCAGTCCCCCAGCACTTAACTTAAAAGCTTTATGCTTTGTTTTTTTGTCTTGTTTTGTTTTTTTTAATAGAAAGAAAAAAAATTCCTATTCTTGTCTGTCCAGTGTTTTTCCAGCAAAAGCACGAGTCAGCACTAAGAATTCTCCTTGGTCAGCAAAACGTATGTTGCAGTGGGGGAATTTGGGGGAGTTGGAGGGGGGCCCTAATGAGAAGAGAAGTCAAGAACTGGCTAGGAAACTAGCCAATTTCCAGGTGTCCCAGAGATTCCTTAGAAATAATTCCTTCTCTTTCCTTCTGCATTGACTCTGCTCCCTGCCACCCACAGAATCCATCTGTAAAAAAACAGGCCAGAGGACTTGAGAGAAATCAGTTCCAGAAAAACTGGTTCTCCCGGCCGCAGCCTGGAGTCTGAGGATAGGCAGGTTGCAACCCTTCCCTTGGACACTGCTTGCCAGCCCGTCTTCCAGGAATTCCGTGCACATGGCTTACCACCGCAGGAAAAGTGGGGGTTATCTCACCAGCCACCCACCCCACCACCAAGGTGATTTCTGGGAATGTCCTGCCCAAAGAGACTTGGCTCAACAGTCACGGGAAGGACATGTCAAGACCCACTGGCCATTTATCACCCTAAGGACACTCGCTCTTACTTCTGCCACTTCACTACGGGCAGGGTGTGGCAGACCGCCTAAGAAGCCTGTCCCCTCATACCAGCCTGGGCAGCCAGCCTTCCTGAAGACTGCTAGGCCTAGCCTTTCTGGCTCGTGGACTGCAAGGGCTCGTCGTGCCCCATCTCCACACCAAAGAATCTGGAAATCAGGCCCCACTCAGACACAGAGTGGCCAGAACACAGGCAGTGAGCCAGTGAAGCCTGATTTAAGATCCAGGTTCTGCCACTCGGATGAATTAGGCAAGCGACTTAATCTCATTGTACATCAGTTTTCTCATCTGGGATATGGGGATAATGATTCCTGCTTCAGAAAACCAGTCTGAGGCTTAAATATGTTTTATAAAAGCAACTTGCATGTGTGGAAAGGAGGCACCTGGTCCTCTAGCAGGGGTCCCCAACCTCCGGGATCTAATGCCCGATCTGAGATGGAGCTGATGTAATAATAATAGAGATACAGTAAACAATAAATGTAATGCATTTGAATCATCCCAAAACCATCCTGCACACCTCGGTCCATGGGAAAATTATCTTCCACGAAATCGGTCCCTGGTGCCAAAAAGGTTGGGGACTGCTGTTCTATCGGGCTCACACAATAAATGGTGGCTCTGGCGATTATTTAAAATAAGTTACGATAGTGATAGGTTTATCTGTCACTGGAGTCAGGAAAAAGGTCAAAGTCACACCTCAAGTACCTTCAGCTGAAACAGACCTAAGGGTGAGAAAGCAAGTTGGTCCAAAGTTACCAGCGGCTGCTCCCGCTCCTCTGGCTGAAGTCCGGGTGCATTTGTATTCCTTTGCTGCCAGAGGCCTGTGCATATGGAATACATTTTCTTTGGGTGTCTCACCATTAACGTTTTCATTTCTGCTTAGCATCAGGGGCTTTGCCCGTTGCTGGCCTTCCAGACCACTAAGCCTGCCTTTGTCTGGCTTGCTTTGTTCTCTCATTTCCTGATCAGCCAGGGAGCGTTCCCTGGCGGGGGCTCTGGGAGGAGGGGCTATGTATGGCAGTTCAATAGACTGAGTTTTGGAAAAGCAGGAGTCGAGCCCCACCCCACACAGGGGGCCCCTCATTCCCTCCCCAGCACTTAATGCTGCTTGTGGATCAAATGTTCTTTTCTTCCCAAGTTTTCTGACTCCCCTCACATGTGCATGGGCTGAATTCTGTCAATAAACACAAAGGCATCAGCTGCCATGTTTGAAGCTCATCAGTAAGCCGAGCGTGGCTCTGGAGAGATGACCTTCCACTTGAAAGAATATAATAACTCACACTTGTGGCAAGTGGGCAGTGAAACGACAGCACTGTCATAGCCACTGATTAATGGAAGTACAAATTGGGATAACATTTCCGTGGACGGGGAGGGCCGGAGGGAGTGAGGGAGGCAATTAGCCAACGTTTAACAAGAGTCTTTGAAACATTGACCCCACTTCTAGGAAGGTACCCTAAGAAAATCGACAGAAATGTGGTCAAATATTATCGTGAAGCAAAGATGTTCATTGCAGTAGTATTTACAATAGTGCTAATTTGCAAGCTATCCATGATAATTGATTAAATATATTTAATCATTTATCCCCAGAATTAAATCGTCCACAGAATTAAATACTATGAACCTATTAGAATAATATTTAATAGGATGGGAATAGGCTCATGATGTAATCGTAAGTGAAAAAAGATTATAAAAATGCAAATGTAATGTGTCATTCCAATTTTAATTTGAAATTTGTACACACAGAAAAAAACAGACAGGAGGGCAATTCTCTCTCCTCCAAAGATAAATATGAATAGCAATTTATCTTTAGTGATGTGATTGTGTTATCCTACTTTCTTTTGTATGTTTGCTATATTTCCAATAACAAACATGTATTATAGTTGGAAAAGAGTGAAAACCACATAAATGAAAGTGATGCTTTCCTCTCCAGGGTCTGAGATAGTGAAAAAGACAGACTTGCACCAGGGAACCCTCTTCACCTCTGACCTCTTAGGGTGTGGCTTCAGAGATGCTTTCTGGTCCTGACTTGCCTGGTCCACCCTGAGCAATCCTAAGGCCAGAACCTAGTTGTCCAAGCGAACAGAGCTGGCGTGGCAGTGATCTCCTGCAGGCCTGCCCATCCTAGGAGCCTTTTTTAAGCCTCCTGTTAGCAGGCTTTCCTCCTGTCTATTAGGTCACTGCAGATTGATTCATTTCACTTCACTGTGGTTTACAGTTTGCAGTTCTTGACCCTGACATCCTCCCCTGGTGCTGGAGCCCTGTTTCTGCAATAGCAACAAGCCAGTGGCAGCCAGCAGCAGGTCAGCAGCAGGCCTTGTATCCTCCTGGCCTCCTTGCAGGCTCCTCACCCTCTCCTTTCCTCTCTGTGCCTGTCCGGCATCCACATACACAAGGCTGCAGCTTCAAGGGACCCTGTGGGGTCCGAACCATGATTCAGGGGAAAAAGAAGGGCCGGCTGAGACCAGGCCAATGGCAACTCAGTTCTCTGCAAGAGTCCTTAGCTCTGGCCAAGCTACAAAACAAGAGGCTCTATTTGCAGAGTCCACAAGGTCTGGGACCCTATGCCTTACCTTTCACTGTGGAGCAGGGAGCTCACAACTGAGTGAACTCAACAAGCTGAAACATTCTGGGCTTCTATTAAAAGGTAGGGTATTTGTAGAAAAATCCATTTTGCAAATAATATTAGCAAAAACCCATGGGAGACAGAGAAAGTCTATCCCTCTGTCCCATGTTGCCATTTATGGAAAAAAAAAAAAAAATTGTTCCCTTCAGGGTCTTTGGCCACCTGCCCTCTTCAACATTTCTGCCTGATGTTTCACTTCTCCTCATCAACATGGACCCCATCTATAAAGTCCACTCTGCCTACTCTCTGCCTCTGACATCGTTTTCAATCAGTCCTTTCTGCCTCTCCTTCCAGTGTAATCATAAGAGCCACTGGTCACAGAGGGAAGGAACCTGAATTCTACTCCTGACTCTCTGGTTCAAGAGTTTAGAACTGCAGGCCAGCCTAGAGCCTCCCTGAGCCTGAGTGTTCTGTCTGAAAATATACGGCTTGAATTAAAATTCGAAACACCGTTCCAGTTCTCACGTTCTATCGCGTGTCCGACTCCCAGAAGTTTCCTGAGTGAGGCTGTCCCCGACCCTGAGGTCCACAGGCGCCCTCTGAAGTCCTCACAGGGAGAGGAATTTACTCTTCATTTCCCATCGGTTTGCACAAGATTTGTGCTTTCTTGTTTGTCTTCTGTCGAAATAGAAAGCAGCTCCGAATGGATGACTATGCTTCTTCACGACCTCCATCTATGTGTGCAGAACACAGGAAACAGTCAGGTGAGGTGGTTAGTTCTCTGACTAATGCCTCCCCCTCGGGCAGACTTGAAGAGACTCATTTAAATTTGGTTTTCCTGCCAGAATTGTCAGGCCTCAGTGGCCTTGGGAAATCACCTAGGAAGAAAATCACCATTTATCCAAACAACTCTGCCATCTGCACGGGCTGCCACCATCTCCAAACCTCTGCCTAATCTGCACACAGCAGCGTCAACTCCCCTGTTCCAGCGCCTCCCCCCAAGGTCATGGTCATGCCTGGCGAAGTGTGGGCCTATGCCCTCAGCCAGGATGGACTATCCAGGGAGCACCAGACTCATTAAAAGCCAGAGCCTGTGTTTGCAACACAGATGAGCTGGATAGGCACTCACCCAGGTATCAGATGCATCGAATTCTGAGAACTGCAACTGTCTTTGCAATGTGACCCTGAAGAAATCACTTGACATCTCTGAGTCCCATACTCCCATTTCTCTGGAGTAGACATCATAACACGTACCTTGTAGGGTTACTATGAGACTTAAATGTAATCAATTATGTGAGCATGCATTTTTAAATGTGAATATTTTACACTCTTTACACATTACGGATGTTCCGAATTACCTGACCCAGTAACACATCCTTGTCACAAGGCCACTGTCAGGGGAGCTACATCATGAAGAAGAAGCATTTGTCTTGACACACAGAGTTGGAACTCACAACATATTCTCCCATTGAAAGGCTAATATGCATGGTATTTGGTTGCTGGGGATAGAAATGACCATAGTTAGTACATTAGTTATGTGTGAGTTAAATAGATTTTCAAGGAGTTCCCGGAAAACCTCTCCCTCCATTTACCACTTTTTTCTATGAGAGAATAGTGTTCCCAATTCATAGAAACTAATTTCCAGGCAAATCTTTGGAACCCTGCCCATCTGTAAGTCGACCTTTGTTAAATCACCTTCAGATGCAGTCATTCTGTGCTACCTGGGGGGCTAATGACACATTTGCGGATCCCAGAAGGTCTGCGATATTACAGGCACAGGTATGGTCTCCTGCCTTCCCCTACAGAGTGAAGAAGGGGTGGAAGGAAAGTAAGAACAGTCACTTCCTCGGCCCCCTCATTCTGCAGTCGTTGAGCTTTCTGGGCGGGACCTTCAGAATCTGACAGCTCTTTCCAGGTAAAGGAACATCTACAAAACACAAACACATCATCACAGTTCCGGAGGAAAGGAAACCTCAGAAGAGACACCTATTTCTCAGCCAGAAACAGAAACAGATCCCCATCCTAATGGCAGCCTTCAGGAGGTGAGAGGCAGGGGTTCAGGAACCCCAACGCTGGTGGTGGATTACCCAGTGACTCAGGGTAAAGACAAGAGTATTTAGAGAGGGTTTGCACTGCTTCAAAAACCTAGCAGGTTCCCAGTTTCACTCCTCTGCGAGGGGCAATGGCCAGAAGGCCATCCAACCCACTTTCCTTTCTCCCAAAGGGCTACGACTGAAAATGCAACTTGCCAAGTTGTATGCTTGAGCCTGAATTCCACCCACCCCAGCCCTGCAAACGCGTAAGTTGAAGGCCAGCTCCCACCCTTCCTCCAGCAGCTCAGAATGTGACTGTAGTTGGAGATTTGGGGGTCTCTAAAGAGGTAATGAAGGTTAAATGAGGTCATTAGGGTGAGCACTAATCCAGTTAGACTGGTGTCCTTATAAAAAGAGGACATCAGGACCCAGACACACAGAGCGGAGACTGCATGAACACACACAGAGAAGATGGCCACCTACCAGCCAAGGAGAGAGGCTGCAGAAGAAAGAAACCTGCTGATACTCAGATCTCAGGCTTCCAGCCTCCGGGACTGTGAGCAAGGAAATTTCTATTGTTGAAGGCACCCAGCCTGTGGTGCTTTGTTAAGGCGGTCCCAGCAAATACGCAGCAGAACAGCACCAGGGGCAAACAGCAAGGAAAATGAGATACAGACTCCAGGAGTCTGGCCTCCCAGTCAAGAAAACAGGCAGACTTGGATGGATGTGGTTAAAATACTTCCAGCTCTGAATCAGTGCCTGGGCTGCAGGACTCACCCCCACCTCGCTCTCACACAGGCTCCTGGTTCCTTCTTTGATCAAGGCGGCTGGCCTGCCCGTCCATCGCCCCCTGCCTTGGCACAGCATCTGCCAGCATCTCTGTTCCTAGGAGCCATCCTCCAGCCACTGAGGGGGTCCTGTGCCATCCAGAGAAGGAGAAAAGATGGGACCAAGTAAACTCTTGTCAAGGCCACACTGTCTGGTTTCCCAGACATTCAGGACAGCTGAAGGCAGCACAGCTTGGGTGTGAAAATTTACTCCTCTCTCCCCTTCTTCTTCTCCTGCCAGGCAAGCAGGTTCTTGTCCTTAAGGGACAAGGAGAGCCCGGCTGAAAAGAGAGGCTGTTCGTTTGTGCGTGTGTGTGTGTGTGTGTTTCATTGACATTTTATGAGTTTTGGGTTCAAAGCAAAATTGAGGGGACCATGCAGAAATTTCCCATACACCCTACCACCCCATATGCATAGCCTCCCTTGTTATTCAGCTCAATTTCCTTCTTTTTTTGGCAGGCCACATGGCTTATGGGATCTTAGATTCCCGACCAGGGACTGATCCGTGGCCGGTAGCAGTGAAAGTACTGAGTCCTAACACCGGACCTCCAGGGATTTCCCAGCCCAATTTACTTCTATTGTTAAATCACCATCAGTCTTTCCCCTTCCTTTAAGTGTCCTCAAGCTCAGAAAACCTATAATAGTTGGTAGCATTTTTCAACAGCCTACAATGTGCCAGACACTGTGCTAGCCATTTATTTACATGACTTCTGATTCTCAGTCACCCTTGAATATGGGAAAGAGCACTCTCTTCTTTGTTTTTTTTTTACTTTAAAAATATTTATTTTAGGGCTTCCCTGGTGGGCCGGTGGTTAACAATCCTTGCTTCCACTGCAAGGAGCACAGGCTCCATCCCAGATGGGGGAACTAAGATCCTCAGAGAGACCAAAAAAATTTTTTTAATTAAAAACTTTTTATTTTATTAAAAAATTGTCAACCATTAAAACTGACCTTTTCTGGTGTGCACATCTATGAATAATTCTTGAAAGTGAAGTCACTCAGTCGTGTCCAACTCCTAGCGACCCCATGGACTGCAGCCTACCAGGCTCCTCTGTCCATGGGATTTTCCAGGCAAGAGTACTGGAGTGGGGTGCCATTGACGTATAGTTGATTTACAATATTGCGTTAGTTTTAGATGTACAGCAGAGTGACTCTGTTTTTATCTCTCTCTTTTTTTTAATTATATCCCATTATATGTCTGACTCAATGAACTTGAGTTTGAGCAACTTCCGGAAGAGAGTGAAAGACAGGGAAGCCTGCTGTGCTACATACAGTTCATGGGGTTGCAAAGAGTAGGACACAACTTCGTGACTGAACAACACTAGGTTATTGTGAGACATAGAGTATAATTCCCTGTGTTATATAGTACATCCTTGTTGCTTTTCTATTTTATGTATAATAGTTTGTATCTGCTAATCCCAAACTCCTAATTTGTCCCTCCAACCTCCCTGTCCATTTGGTAACCATAAGTTTGTTTTCTAAGTCTGTCTGTCTCTGTTTTGTATATATATTTGTATTATTTTTCAGATTCCACATATAAGTGATATCATATGGTATTTGTCTTTGTCTGACTTATTTCACTAATTATAATATTCTCCAGGTGCACCTATGTTGCTGGAAATGACAATACTTCATTCTTTTTATAGCTGAGTAATATTCCAATGGACACATATACATATATACATACCACATCTTCTTAAGTCAATCATCTGTTAATTGACTTCGGTTGCTTCCATGTCTTGGATATTGTAAATGGTGCTGCTCTGAATCCTGGGGTTTGTGTAGCTCTTTGAATTAATGCATCCCTGCTTAAAGAGGGTTTCCCTGGTGGCTCAGATGGTAAAGGATCCACTTGCAATGCAGGAGTCCCAGGTTCAATCCCTGGGTCAGGAAGATCCCCTGGAGAAGGGAATGGCAACCTATTCCAGTATGCTTGCCTGGAAAATCCCATGGACAGAGGAGCCTGGCGGGCTACAGTCCATGGGGTTGCAGAGAGTCATATACGACTGAGCAGCTAAGCACACACACACTGATTAAAGTTGTGAAAATTGAGGTACAGCCAGGTGAGGCACAGGCAGGCAGCTGGTGGGAGACAGAACAAAGCCAGAAAGTTAACTTCATCTGACTCTTTGCACTTTCCACTCTGCCCTTCTGATGAGAAAACATACCTGTGAAAACTCATTTGTAATGTGAAATACTAGGTGATGAAAGTGTTCTTTCTGTTTCGATCCTTATTGTTAATAACTGGGAGATATAAAAAAAGAGACAGAGAGAAATCTTCAACAAACATAGAAATCCCATGACTTCTGAAACTGAGATCTGATCTCCAACTTAAAAACCTTCTATGCCTTCGTTTTGCCTGAAGAGAAGTCTAAATTCCTTTGGAGACGAGCTGCTCCCCAGTGCCTGCAGTGTCAGCATTCTGTAGCTTTTCTTCATAGCACCTAGCACAATTTGAAGTTCTATATTGTATTTAGATGATTGTTTGATTAATATCTGTCTTTCTGCACTGAACTGAAGCTCTATAGGTAACGTGACCATATAGTCTATAGTATAAACAGAAACACTTTTGAAACTCAAAAGAGGTGCTAGTCATAATTATTCCAGGACAAGAACAAAACTGGGACACATGGCCATCCTACGTAGAAAACAGAGACTGACTCTGATTTTCTTGCCGTTAGAGTCCCAGTGCTAAGTCCCATACTTGGCACGTAGGAGATGCTCAATAAACAAATCTGCTGATTGATTCAGCAACATGTCCTTTGAAGATCTCTCACAATTTTATCCCACTGTTGGGTTGCACCCCACAAGCCTACATGGTCTACAAGCACAGCTTCAAGACTAAAGAAAGAGCCCAGAGTCAGCGATAGAGATATTAATGGTTAATGGCTGGGAGAGCTCACATGTCTAAGACAAGGTCCTGGAGCAAGAGCCAAGAGCTGTGACGCGCCAAGGGCTTTAATGTCCGTCGCTCCAAATCTTTGTTGTGATGAGACAAAGAACCGAGGAACATACACTCGCGTGACATCTATGGTGCCGTGACTCGGATTTAACCTGGCTGAAACAACCTCTGCGTGGAAGAGGCCAAGCACAGCAGGAGCCCAACTCAGCGAAGCTCCCGCGCTAGAAGCGAAAGGCGAAGAAACCCAGCGCAGGGGAAGGCCCATCGTGCTGGAAACCGGGACAGCGAAAAACGAACTCAGCAGAAAGCTCACGTGGCCCAGTCTCAGATTCCAGAAGACCTCCGGTTAAGGTAGGAGGTCCTCGCTTCTATGGCTGGAGGGACCTTTACAATCTCTCGTTTCTTGTTTCCTCAAACCTCCGGCAAACAGGCGGGCGGCAGGGGCACAATACTCCTCAGCATGTCCCAAAGGCGCTATCTGCTGAGCCCCAGTAGCTGTTACACAAGCCGTCTATGGGGTCGCACAGAGTCAGACACGACTGAAGCGACTTAGCAGCAGCAGCAGCAGAAGCAGGCACTGGTGGAGCAGGGTATGTACAGACAGCATGAGAACAGCCATCTTGGGTGGATTAACCATCCACCCACCATATCCTTCAGACCTCATCTATGGCAACTTCTCACATATCCAACCCTCGTCACACAGGGGCCTCCATGAAACCCACCTTGAACACACCATACAGTCTCACACCTCCAAGATTTCACCAGCCTGCTGCTTCTACTCACAATGTCCTCCCCTCACACTTTACCTACCTAAATCCTCCCATCCTTAAAAGTCTTCCCAGTTCAAATACTGCCTCTTCTCTGGATTTCTGCTCCAATTTCCCCAAACACTTGAATATACCTCCTAATGACAGACATCCCTCTGCATCATAGCTATTTATGTGTCCTGTCCCTCATCAGACTGTGAGGTCCTTCAGGTTGGAGCAGAGGTTTTATTCATCTCCCCAGAGTCCATCCTGGGGGCAAACACAGACGGAGCATAGAATAAATGCCCATTGAGAGAATAAGAAAAGGTTGGACATCTCTGGGGTGTCAGCAGTAGAGAAAGACTGAAAAGGAGTGCCCTTGTGTTCTGAAAGAATCATGTTTACGTAGCTGAGACTAGATAGCTGGTCACTTTGTACATCACACAGTACTGGGCATATAGCAAGCACATCTTCAATCAATATCATCACCACGCGTGGTCATCAGCATCAGTATTCACACTGTCAAGCCCTTATGGATGACAGTCTGTTATGGATATATCCCCTCATCTCCATCCTTCCTGTCTTCTGCAGCTCTAATGCCAAGCCTCCATTGGCTCCTCACCTCCCCACCAGCACTTCCTTGTAATGGAACCAATCTTCTCCCCTGCCTTCTGTCAGCCTGGATAAATTTGAGGAGTCCCTCCCTGACAGACAGACTTCCTGGCACATATTCTTCAAAGCACATGTGATGCAACGGCTGCTGTTGGACTCCTTGGAGTCTCCATCTTTCCCTCGGCCAGGCTGTTTATATTCTTTAAAGACCTTTCTTATAATGCTTGTGCTAACATTTACATCCCTGCTTAACTAGGCTGGCCTCTGCTGCCCTGGGCATTTCTTAGACTCATGCAGGATGGAGTTGCAATCTTTCCAAGCTATTCAGTAGCTCTTTTCCCACTCAGAGCACAAAGCGTGCTAAGAGCTGGAAGTTGCTTAGTGCGCAGGCTGCCTGGGGGTTGGGTTAC
Source organism: Bos mutus (assembly GCF_027580195.1). Lineage (NCBI taxonomy): Eukaryota > Metazoa > Chordata > Mammalia > Artiodactyla > Bovidae > Bos > Bos mutus. The sequence goes on from NC_091631.1 coordinate 53,555,154, forward strand.
ATCCAGTGAAAGTCATGCTAGGTTTAGCCTGTGTGCGTGCTCGCTCAGTCGTGTCCTACTCTTTGCAACCCCATGGACTGTAGCCCACCAGGCTCCTCTGTCCTTGGGATTCTCCAGGCAAGAATACTGGAGTGGGTTGCCATTTCCTACTCCAGGGGATCCTCCCGACCTGGGATCGAAACCACATCTCTTACATCTCCTGTACTAGCAGGCAGATTCTTTACCATTGTATCACCTGGGAAGCCACAGGTTTAGCCTCGCCTAGATATAAAGAGAGGCTTTGGAAACAGTTCTAAGCTACAGCAATGCTCCGCCACTTATCAGCCCTGTGACCAGCCAATAATTTAATCTCTCCAGATCATTACTTTCCACATCTGTAAAAAAAACGTAATCACAATATTACGTAGGGTTGGTGTGAAGCTTAAATGAGAGAAGGAAAAGAAAGAGGCACATAGTAATTGCTCACTAAATGGTATCTATTTTTTGAAAAGATAGACAAAAATGTATTGCAGACCTACTATATATAAGGTATGTAGAGTATTAAACTCTGGTATTAAAGATGAAAAGATAAAGAAGATATAATCCCTGGCTTCTTCCAGTTCAAAATCAGAACTCAAAGGGAGCATGATAGCAGCTCTAAGAGATACAGGCAGCTGCAGCAGGAGCAAAAAGGAGAAGGTGCATGGCACTGGGGTGGAGCAAAACTGGGGTGCAGGCTGAGCCTGTGAGATTGAGAAGAGCCTTGACTCTGACATGATAAAATCTTGCAGAAGCAAATATTCCTGCAAAATCTCAGAGAGACACTGGATAAAAACAATAGCAATGGCTTCTATTTTCATTAATTGCTTCCTCCAATGTTTCACGTTATCTCACTTAACTCTCTCAACAGCTCTGTGGAGACAGGTGCTACTAATATTTCCATTCCATCAATAATCCTCTGGCTCCAAAAGGTAAAGGGACATGCTCAGGATTACAGGGCTAGAAGTAGCCGAGCAGAACTTGAATTCAGATCGTTCTGACTCCAAAGCCAGAACTCACAATCCCACACTGTGTGTGCCTGGCGGGGACACGTGGGATTGAGAAGAAGACCAGTGTGGCTGAAGCGTAGGTCTGCAACGTAGGCATGTGCGTGCACATGCCAGGCATTTAGTGCAGGGGTAAATCTGAAAGAGGAAGTTTGAAGAAGAGAAGTAGGAAACTACTGAAGAAGATTCTAGAGTCTAGATGGAGGGGACGGCTTCAGTTCTTATCTCTGTTTTGCCTTAAGCCACCCCCGGGGTGGGTATTAATAGCAGCCCTGTTAATACCCTATCATGCTAAGAACAACAAAGGGAAGAGCCCTGGGAGGTCCGGTGGTGCACCAGGCATTGAGCCCTCTACTGGAGGAAAAGGCCTCCAAGGCCCATTTTGCTGGCTTCCAGGTCAGGGCCAGGCCTTCAAATTGACTTTGACTTCACAGGAGAGCTCAGCAAATCCTGCAAAAGCAAAATACCTGGAGGAATATCTTTCCTTCTCTGGAGTTTTGGCAAACTTATTATCCCAATCAATATCTGAGTAATTACAATCCCCTGTGATCAAAGGGGGGTGGTTTTCCTTTTCTTTGGCCTCTTTACAGGCCTCTCTTATCTGGAAAAAGATTTCTTAATCTACTTTCCCTAAATGCCCTGAAGGTCTGCGTGCCACAGAGGCCCCAGAATTCCCCAGTTACTTTTTACTTCTTCCCTGCTGCCTGACCCAGCTTGCAGGCAGGCGGCGCTGGTAGGAATAGGCCTTTCAGCTCTGGCCCTCCACAGAGGCCCCCAAGGGCAGGAGTAGCGGGGGGAGCTAGGACTCCAGGAGCCCAGAGAACAGAGGTGAGTTCACTTCCCGCTCAGTCTAAGAGGAAGTGGGGAAGGGCTCGTGGGCGGGGCCGGAGGACCACACCAGAAAAGAAGGTAAACTAGCTTATTGCTCCAACTGTTTACACTCTGTACCAGCCAGGCCTTGGGGAATTGGAAGGAAGTCGGTTGCAAGTTTTCCTTTCAGCCCCTGACAAGGGATCACGAGGCTGAAAGGCATTTTTGTTCAGTCATCCCTGCCAACCTTCTTCTGCTGCCATGCATATCTCCCCACCTATGCACCACCCAGACAAAAAGCAGTTATTCAGCTGGTAGGGCCCCACCTCAGGCAGTAAGACCACTTCCCACCTCGGCCTTCCCAAGCCCCTCTGGGACCAGGAATATTTTTCTCATGTGGGTCTCCAGAGGGCTGGATGTGACATATGAACGTGAAAAGAGGGGCTGCTCCCCATTTGAGGAAGGGGGTGGGGGGCCGTGGAAGGGGCCCTAGGGCTCAGTCTGGCCTGATGTATGATTTAGAGACCAGGGCCTCTCTGGGTCTCATGATTTAAGAAGTTCCCCCACTCCAGAAACCTAATTACCCCCCGAGATTTTTCTTACGTCTTCTCAGCTTTGCTTCTGAAGAGGCCCTTCCAAGAATGCCACTGGGTTAGAGTCATTACTCTGCCGACTGCTTGCCGGGCCGTTTATTGTATTTTTATGAGCGGAGTGCTGTGCTGCCTAATACATTTCCCAGGAAAGATTCTGTGGAGGGGGCTCCGGGGCCGCAGCTGCTAACGGGGGAGGAGCGGGAGGAGCGGGAGGAGCAAGATCAGCGTGGACCAGAGCTCACACATGTGCCCCCCGCCCCCGACCCGTGAGGAGGGAGGCGGGAGCCCAGAGAACGTAAATGACCCAAGCAGGTCCTACACACTTCTGAGATGAGATGGATAAGCCAGCTGAATACCCACTGCTGGGACACCTTGATAAACATTCCAGAGGCCATCCTGTCCAGCCCCCTGCCTCCAGGCAGATCTGTTCCAATTTACCCCAGACAGCATGGGACTCCACATCTCTGAGGCAGGCAATTTTGCCGTTCCAATGGTAGACCACTCCAGTGTTTAACAGCCTTCTCTCACAAAGCATTTTCCTTCTGGAATTAGCAATGTTTGTGCCAGAAGGGAACTTGGAAATCATATAGACAAAGCCTCTCATTTTAGGAAGGGCAGAATCCAAGCGTCTCCACTCCTGGAGAAATCACTCCATCCTATAGTACAGACATGCTTGGCCTGGGAGGGGATCAGTCACCCTGAAAACCCTTTCAGCCCAGCTCAGAGCTGAGGGTGGCCCTGTGAGCCAGCCCAGATCGTGGGTAGGTGCATCAATTTTCATAAGAGAATGACAGCCCTACCCCAGGGTTGACAGATTCTAACCGTGTATGTGTATGTGTGAGGCGTATGGGTTTGTACTTAATTGGCAACCCAATAGCTGCTCTTTAGGTATTTGGCAGGGCATATGATCTCCAACCCACTGCCACATAATGTCCATCAAAAGCCTAGATGAGAGAAAGAAAATGCATCGAAGTGACTGAAGCATGTGTACTCACTCCATGCAAACAGAGGGCCTCAGGATTAAGCCATGTCAGCAGGGGACCGGGTCCTTCTGGCCCCCTGTTTTCCTGAGCTGAAGTTTGGCCTGTGTGGAAGGACGATGCTGTAAGGAGCGGACTAAAGAAATGAGGAGTTGTGTCTGCTGTGAGGCTGTTGTTGAGGACCTTGACCATCTGGTCATACAGAGCTCCCTTCAGAAACGACCCCAGGGAAGCACCTTCCTGGGTCAGCACTGGCAGAGGTGGGTTTCTCCTAAACAATCTCCTCTCTTTTTGCCTCCTCTTCTCCCTTTTTTCCTCCCTCCCTCCCTTCTTTGTTCCTTCTTTTCCCTTTCCTCCTTCTCTCCCTTCCTTCCTTCCTTTTTGTTCTCCCATCTTCAGATCAGATCAGATCAGATCAGTCGCTCAGTCATGTCTGACTCTTTGCGACCCCATGAATCATAGCACACCAGGCCTCCCTGTCCGTCACCAACTCCTGGAGTTCATGTCCTGGAGACTCATGTCCATCAAGTCAGTGATGCCATCCAGCCATCTCATCCTCTGTCATCCCCTTCTCCTCCTGCCCCCAATCCCTCCCAGCATCAGAGTCTTTTCCAATGAGTCAACTCTTCGCATGAGGAGGCCAAAGTACTGGAGTTTCAGCTTTAGCATCATTCCTTCCAAAGAAATCCCAGGGCTGATCTCCTTCAGAGAGGAGGACTGGTTGGATCTCCTTGCAGTCCAAGGGACTCTCAAGAGTCTTCTCCAACACCACAGTTCAAAAGCATCAATTCTTCGGCGCTCAGCTTTCTTCACAGTCTAACTCTCACATCCATACATGACCACAGGAAAAACCATAGCCTTGACTAGACGAACCTTTGTTGGCAAAGTAATGTCTCTGCTTTTGAACATGCTATCTAGGTTGGTCATAACTTTCCTTCCAAGGAGTAAGCGTCTTTTAATTTCATGCCTGCAGTCATCATCTGCAGTGATTTTGGAGCCCAGAAAAATAAAGTCTGACACTGTTTCCACTGTTTCCCCATCTATTTCCCATGAAGTGATGGGACCGGATGCCATGATCTTCGTTTTCTGAATGTTGAGCTTTAAGCCAACTTTTTCACTCTCCACTTTCACTTTCATCAAGAGGATTTTGAGTTCCTCTTCACTTTCTGCCATAAGGGTGGTGTCATCTGCATATCTGAGGTGATTGTTATTTCTCCTGGCAATCTTGATTCCAGTTTGTGTTTCTTCCAGTCCAGTGTTTCTCATGATGTACTCTGCATAGAAGTTAAACAGGGTGACAATATACAGCCTTGACGAACTCCTTTTCCTATTTGGAACCAGTCTGTTGTTCCATGTCCAGTTCTAACTGTTGCTTCCTGACCTGCATACAAATTTCTCAAAAGGCAGATCAGGTGGTCTGGTATTCCCATCTCTTTTAGAATTTTCCACAGTTTACTGTGATCCACACGGTCAAAGGCTTTGGCATAGTCAATAAAGCAGAAATAGATGTTTTTCTGGAACTCTCTTGCTTTTTCCATGATCCTGCGGATGTTGGCAATTTGATCTCTGGTTCCTCTGCCTTTTCTAAAACCAGTTTGAACATCAGGAGGTTCACGGTTCATATATTGCTGAAACCTGGCTTGGAGAATTTTGAGCATTACTTTACTAGCGTGTGAGATGAGTGCAATTGTGCAGTAGTTTGAGCATTCTTTGGCATTGCCTTTCTTTGGGATTGGAATGAAAACTGACCTTTTCCAGTCCTGTGGCCACTGCTGAGTTTTCCAAATTTGCTGGCATATTGAGTGCAGCACTTTCACAGCATCATCTTTCAGGATTTGGAATAGCTCAACTGGAATTCCATCACTTCCACTAGCTTTGTTCGTAGTGATGCTTCCTAAGGCCCACCTGACTTCACATTCCAGGATGTCTGGCTCTAGGTGAGTGATCACACCATCGTGATTATCTTGGTTGTGAAGATCTTTTTTGTACAGTTCTTCTGTGTATTCTTGCCATCTCTTCTTAATATCTTCTGCTTCTGTTAGGTCCATACCATTTCTGTCCTTTATCGAGCTCATCTTTGCATGAAATGTTCCTTTGGTATCTCTGATTTTCTTGAAGAGATCTCTAGTCTTTCCCATTCTGTTGTTTTCCTCTATTTCTTTGCATTGATCGCTGAAGAAGGCTTTCTTATCTCTTCTTGCTATTCTTTGGAACTCTGCATTCAGATGTTTATATCTTTCCTTTTCTCCTTTGCTTTTTGCTTCTCTTCTTTTCACAGCTATTTGTAAGGCCTCCCCAGACAGCCATTTTGCTTTTTTGCATTTCTTTTCTATGGGAATGCTCTTGATCCCTGTCTCCTGTACAATGTCACAAACCTCATTCCATAGTTCATCAGGCACTCTATCTATCAGATCTAGGCCCTTAAATCTATTTCTCACTTCCACTTTATAATCATAAGGGATTTGATTTAGGTCATACCTGAATGGTCTAGTGGTTTTCCCTACTTTTTTCAATTTAAGTCTGAATTTGGTAATAAGGAGTTCATGGTCTGAGCCACAGTCAGCTCCTGGTCTTGTTTTTGCTGACTGTATAGAGCTTCTCCATCTTTGGCTGCAAAGAATATAATCAATCTGATTTCAGTGTTGACCATCTGGTGATGTCCATGTATAGAGTCTTCTCTTGTGTTGTTGGAAGAGGGTGTTTGTTATGACCAGTGCATTTTCTTGGCAAAACTCTATTAGTCTTTGCCCTGCTTCATTCCGCATTCCAAGGCCAAATTTGCCTGTTACTCCAGGTGTTTCTTGACTTCCTACTTTTGCATTCCAGTCCCCTATAATGAAAAGGACATCTTTTTTGGGTTTTAGTTCTAAAAGGTCTTGTAGGTCTTCATAGAACCGTTCAGCTTCAGCTTCTTCAGCGTTACTGGTTGGGGCATAGACTTGGATTACTGTGATACTGAATGGTTTGCCTTGGAAACGAACAGAGATCATTCTGTCATTTTTGAGATTGCATCCAAGTACTACATTTCGGACTCTTTTGTTGACCATGATGGCCACTCCATTTCTTCTGAGGGATGCCTGCCCACAGTAGTAGATATAATGGTCGTCTGAGTTAAATTCACCCATTCCAGTCCATTTCAGTTCGCTGCTTCCTAGAATGTCGACATTCACTCTTGCCATCTCTTCTCTCCCATCTTAGAGGCACTATAATCGTGAGACTAATTCAGTTATTGGAGTTTCAAACTCTTTATGCTTCTAGTATCCTCTGTCCTATCCCCTGTGACAGTCCTTCCTTTGCCATCATATTTTCTTTTCCCATTTGCTTCTAGTATATATTTATCTCACTCTGTTTCACATATCTGTGTAAGACGCCAGAACTCCACTTTGGTTCAAGGCAGCTATAAGTTAAGTATGTTAATGAATTAATTAATACAGCTCAAATGGCGCTGCACACACAGATTATGTTTACAAAAGAGTGCATTTACCAAGCTGGAACTGGAAGGCCTCCCAGACCATATGGGCCTTGAACTAAGAGTCTTAAAAAATGTATAAGATATAGAGAAGCAGAAAGAAGTGGGGAAGTAGCCACAGTCCAAATTCTGTCCCTTCACTATAACCAAAGACTGCATCTTCTCAAGCTTCTCTCAGCACCAGTGAATCTCCAGTAATTTTACCCAGTCTCCTATCTCTTCAGGAATTTGAAGGCATAGAATTAAAAAAATTTTTTAAAGAATTATAAAATCATGTGAGGTATAAATCAACTATGTTTCAATTAAAATTTTTTTCTTTAAAAAATAAAATCATAGAAGGCAAGGACCTTGGAATGAAAATGAAGCCTCAGTTCAGTTCAGTTCAGTTCAGTCGCTCAGTCGTGTCCAACTCTTTGCGACCCCATGAATCGCAGCATGCCAGGCCTCCCTGTCCATCACCAACTCCCAGAGTTCACTCAGACTCATGTCCATCAAGTTGGTGATGCCATCCAGCCATTTCATCCTCTGTCGTCCCCTTCTCCTCCTGTCCCCCATCCTTCCCAGCATCAGGGTCTTTTCCAATGAGTCAACTCTTCGCATGAGGTGGCCAGAGTATTGGAGTTTCAGCTTCAGCATCAGTCCTTCCAATGAACACCCAGGACTGATCTCTTTTAGAATGGACTGGTTGCAGTCCAAGGGACTCTCAAGAGTCTTCTCCAACACCACAGTTCAAAAGCGTCAATTCTTTGGTGCTCAGCTTTCTCCACAGTCCAACTCTCACATCCATACATGACTACTGGAAAAACCATAGCCTTGACTAGATGGACCTTTGTTGGCAAAGTAATATTTCTGCTTTTCAGTATACTATCTAGGTTGGTCAAAACTTTCCTTCCAAGGAGTAAGTGTCTTTTAATTTCATGGCTGCAATCACCATCTGCAGTGATTTTGGAGCCCCAAAAAATAAAGTCTGACACTGTTTCCACTGTTTCCCCATCACCAGATGCTATGGTCTTAGTTTTCTGAATATTGAGCTTTAAGCCAACTTTTTCACTCTCCTCTTTCACTTTTATCAAGAGGCTTTTGAGTTCCTCTTCACTTTCTGCCATAAGGGTGGTGTCATCTGCATATCTGAGGTTATTGATATTTCTTCTGGCAATCTTGATTCCAGCTTGTGCTTCTTCCAGCCCAGCGTTTCTCATGATGTACTCTGCAGATAAGTTAAATAAGCAGGGTGCCTAGAGAGGCCAAATCTAGTTCCTGGATCACTTAGAGTGAGTTCTGTGTAAGGACCCTTAGTAGTGGTGTTGTAGTTGAGGGGGAAAAGCAGTAATTTCCCTGTTTTACAAATGAAAAACAGCAGCCCAGGAGAATGTAGTAATTTGGCCAAGAAAACTAGCAGAACCCCTGAGCTGTCTGCTCCAAAGTGAGACCTTCTCTCCTTGAATCCCTACAGTGTTAGAGCATCAGCACTTGGATCTCCCATTTCCAGATCCCTCCTTCCTCACCTCCACCCTATCTCTGGTCTCTTGTGGATCCCACAGCAGCCTGCCTCTGCCCACCAGCTAGCTCCCTTTCCATAGACCCCATTTGCCTAAATACCAGTACTAATACCAAAACGCCAAAATCTAGGTCAACATTTGAGCTAGTAACCAAAGGAGATTGCACCATGTTTGAGGGCTCTTCTTTCAGAGGCAGGAAGATAGGGACAAAGGAATTTTCCAGGCATGTTTTCAGGCTAGGGACTCCAATGGTTCTATTTTCTTTTGCCCAAGTGTAGGTAGCTGAGACTTATTTTTGGTGCCTTGGGTAGAAACGTGATCATCTGGAGCCTTTGCTGAGTTCACACCACAGGCATTTCCCAGGTGCTCTAGAACTGCTGTTTGTCTTTACAATCAGGAAAAGGAGAGAGTGAAAGCCAGGTCCTGACAAGAGACTCCTGTATCTGCTACACTAGCACACGTTGCCTCAGAGACTTGGTCTGCCCTCGCCTCCTGTGCTACCCGGCCACGTCTCAGAGCCTCAGCATTGCTTGGTGGGCAGCTCTGCTCAGAGGGTCACACCCAAAGGCCCAGGGTGGAAGGAAAGACGAGTCATCCAGCCCCAGCCCAGAACGCAATGTGACTAACCAACTTTCAAGGCTGCAGTCTATGACTTACGTGTGACTAAGCTAGACCCAGCACATCTCTCACAGGACAACCCTCAGGCAGCCTGCACACTAAGCAATCTCCAACTCTTAGCATGCCTTGTGCTCTGAGTGGAAAATAATTACTGAATGGCTTGGAAAGATTGCAACTGCATCCTTCTTGAGTCTTGAGAAATGCTCAGGGCAGCAGCAGCCAGCCTAGTTAAGCAGAGTTATAAATACCAGCTCAGTCTCTAAAGGATACAAACAGCCTGGCTGAAGGGAAGATGGAAGATCCAAAGAGCCCATCAGTAGCTGTCGCATCAGAGGCCTCAACCTTACCTCACACCATATACAAGATGCCACACCAAAAGGAATGTAAAAGCTAAAGTAAAACTTAAAGTTATAAAACCTTGAGAAAGAAATAGAAAACTTTTGTGACTTTAAGTAACACCAAAATTACGACCTGTAAAGGAAAAAATGGACAGATTGGATTTTATCAACACTAAAAACTTCTCTTCAAAAGACAGTCTTGAAAGACTTAAAAGACAAGTCACAGACAAAAAACTATTTCCAAAACACATATCTGCCAAAGAACTTGAATCAGGACTACATAAAGAGCTTTCAAAACTCAATAATAAGAAAATAAACTGCCCATTTTTAAAAAAAAATGAGTAACAGGCATTTCACCAAAAAACGATGCATAGATGGCAAACAATCACGTGAAAAGATGCTCTATGATCTAAAGTGAGATAACTCTGCGTGTCTCTTAGAGTGGCTAAAGTTACAAATGAATGAATGATACCAAGGGCTGTGGAGGATACAGGACAACGAGGATGCTCTATAATTGTGGATGAGAACGTGAAATGATACAGCCAATTTGGAAAACAGTTTGGCAGTTTCTTATAAATTTAAATATCTATTTGTCATATGACCTCACAATTCCAATCTAAGGATTTACCATATGAAATGAACTGACATGTATCCAGAGCTTGTATATGAATGTTAAAAGAAAGTTTTTTCACAATCACCAAAAATTGGAAACAACTCAAGGTCTAGTGGATGGGTGTACCAACTGTAGTATGTCCATACAGTGTAGTCCTACTCAACAATGAGAAAAAATGAATTACTGACATACACGACAACGTGGGTGAGTCTCAAATATTATGTTAAGTGAAACAGCCAGACTCAGACTACGTACTATACAATTATATTCATAGGATACTCTGAGAAAGGCAAGCTGTAGGAACAAAAACAGATCAGTAGTTGCCAGGGGGCTGAGGATGGGAGAGCAGTTGAATGAAAAGGTACTCAAGAGACATATGGAGGGTTGCTGGAATTGTTCTGTATCTTTATTGTTGTAGCGATTACATGACTTTATGTATTTGTCAGGGCTTTACTGGTGACTCAGATGGTAAGAATCTGCCTGCAGTGCAGGAGACCCAGGTTCAATCCCTGGGTCAGGAAGATCCCCTGGAAAAGGGAATGGCTTCTTGCCTGAAGAATCCCATGGACAGAGGAGCCTGGCAGGCTACAGTCCATGGGGTTGCAAAGAGTTGGACGTGACGGAGAGACTAACACTTTCATGCATTTGTCAAAACTCATAAAACTCTACAGGGAAAAGGTGTACGCTCAGTGAAACTCTACCAAGGGTACACCTCAGTCCAAAAAAAGTTGAAGGAACTCTTTGTTCTTGACAAATAACTTATGAGATATGTACTGAAAATTATCTTTATCTTACAGATGATAAAAAGGAGGAATAAAAAGATTAATTAACTTGTTGAAAGTCACAGAGCCAATAAGTGGTAGGTTGTGATTGGGATCCAGACTCTAGAGCACCAGCACCCATTCTCTTAGCCATCAGGCCATACTGCCTCCAACACTTGGGAATTTATACTTAAGTATGTTTTGCCTCGGGCTTCCCAGGTGGCACTAGTAGGAAATAACCTGACTGCCAATGCAGGAGACATGAGAGATGCAGGTTAAATCCCTGGATCGGGAAGATCCCCTGGAGGAGAGTATGGCAACCCACTGTTGAACTCTTGCCTAGAGAACCCTATGGACAGAGGAGCCTGGCAGGCAAAGAGTTGAACGCAACTGAAGCGATTTAGCACACATGCATGGGTATTTTGCCCCACCCATTGGATTTTAACCAACTTGAAGATACAGTCTAAATCATCTTATTTGTGTTTCAAGTACATAAGAATAATTTGAAAATATTGTCATCTTTAAGACATTCAAGCAGAAGCAGAGTGCAGAGGGGAAACCCTACCCAAACCCCTTCTCCAGGAACTTTCTTGTTGAGAAGATGGCCTTCCACCATGGTGGATATACTTCAGTTCAGTTGCTCAGTCATGTCTAACTCTTTGCAACCCCATGAACTACAGCACACCAGACCTCCCTGTCCATCACCAACTCCCAGAGCTTACTCAAACTCATGTCCATCAAGTAGGTGATGCCATCCAACCATCTCATCCTTTATCATCCCCTTCTCCTCCTGCTTTCAGTCTTTTGCAGCATCAGGGTCTTTTCCAAGGAGTCAGTTCTTCGCATCAGGTGGCCAAGGTACTGGAGTTTCAGCTTCAGCATCAGTCCTTCCAGTGAATATTCAGGACTGATTTCCTTTAGGATGGACTGGTTGGATCTCCTTGCAGTCCAAGGGACTCTCAAGGGTCTTCTCCAACACCACAGTGCAAAAGCATCAATTCTTTGGTGCTCAGCTTTCTTTATAGTCCAACTCTCACATCCATACATGACCACTGGAAAAACCATAGCCTTGACTAGACAGACCTTTGTTGACAAAGTAACATCTCTGCTTTTTAATATGCTGTCTAGATTGGTCATAACTTTTCACCCAAGGAGTAAGTGTCTTCTAATTTCATGGCTGCAATCACCATCTGCAGTGATTTTGGAGCCCAAGAAAATAAAGTCTGTCACAGTTTCCATTGTTTCCCCATCTATTTGTCCTGAGGTGATGGGACCAGATTCCATGATTTCAGTTTTCTGAATGTTGAGTTTTAAGCCAGCTTTTTCACTCTCCTCTTTCACTTTCATCAAGAGGCTCTTCAGGTCCTCCTAGCTTTCTGCCATAAGGGTGGTGTCATCTGCATATCTGAGGTTATTGATATTTCTCCTGGCAATCTTGATTCCAGCTTGTGCTTCTTCCAGCCCGGCATTTCTCATAATGTACTCTGCATATAAGTTAAATAAGCAGGGTGACAGTATACAGCCTCGAGGTACTCCTTTCCCAATTTGGAACCAGTCTGTTGTTTCATGTCCAGTTCTAACTGTTCTTCATGACCTGCATACAGATTTCTCTGGAGGCAGGTAAGGTGGTCTGGTATACCCATCTCTTAAAAAATTTTCCACAGTTTGTTGTGATCCACACAGCCAAAAGTATGGGAGCTTTGTGACTCCATGGACTACACAGTCCATGGAATTCTCTAGGCCAGAATATTAGAATGAGTAGTCTTTCCCTTCTCTAGGGGATCTTCACAACCCAGGGATCAAACTCAGGTCTCCCACATTGCAGGCAGATTCTTTACCAGCTGAGCCACCAGGGAAGCCCAAGAATACTGGAGTAGGTAGCCTATCCCTTCTCCAGGGGATCTTCCCAACCCAGGAATTGAACCAGGCTCTCCTGTATTGCAGGTGGATTCTTACCAACTGAGCTATCAGGGAATCCCCAGATATACTTACATATGCAAATCATTTGCATCTCCAGTATCCCAGTCAGTCTCCAAATACAAACACGTACTTGACTTGGAAACAAAACCCATAATAGGTTCATATCCTTGCTTTTATAGACTAGCTGTATGACCCAAGGGAAGGTAGGTCACCTCTATGCACCAGTTTTTTATGTTTCTAAAACAGAAGTGATAATACGTACGTTTGATAAGGATAGATCCCATATCACCTAGTAACAGCTCAGTAAATCCTGTTTAATCCAAATGTGTGGGTAATTGGATTGCAAGATGGCAATTGCAATTTAGCTGCAAACACCAGGTCTCTGTTCAGTCGACTCTACTCAATGAGGGTGATTCACACTCAGCTAGGTCTGATTTCAGCACCTGTTTTGTTTTTTTTTTTAACAATCCACTACTCAATCCTAACAAGCAATCTGGGTCCTATGTCACTCAAGGTATGACTGTAGGAAGTGACGGGACGGGAAATACTTAGCCTAGAGAAGCAAAGATTCTTTAGGGATGTGAACGTTGGTTTAAAATATTTGAAGAGCTGTTATATAGGAAGAGAAGGTAGATTTGTTCTCAGTTGCTGCAGGGCAGAACCAGAATTAATCTGGATGCAGATTTTGTATTATGGAATAAAATTGTCCAACAACCACTCTTAGCCAGCAAAGGAGGAGCTGCCCATGAGGCAGTGGGCTTCCCAGCGCTTTCAGGTCAATCAAGCTGTGCAGTCATTTGTCAGAAAGCCAAAGAAAATCCCCAGCAAGTCGATTTTGGGATCCCATGCTTCTCAGCATACGTGCTTCACAAGTACACACAGGTGCACCTCCTCAGAACACACGTAGGTGTGTATGAACATGGAAAGGGCCCGTGTGCCCCCTCCATCCTTTCACCCTCCCCAGTAATGGGGGTAAGTGGAGTTACATGCGCCAGGAACCAGGGCAATACACAGATAGTCGGTTTCATCAGCTGGCCTTGCATTAAGAAGGGAAGCTAAGGAGAGAATGTCCTGCCCTCCAAAAATGCAGACCTATTTGGATCCTAGCTGAGGTCCCTTGGCAGCTGACACACATGCCCATCTGCCATGCTGGCACAGTGCCCCCAGCAACGGGAGCTCTGCTTCCTGCTGGTGGGTGTAGGTGCCAGGTGGTTGCATATGCCTGCAGAGCAGGCCTGGGTCCCACACAGCACAGGACACTTGCAGTCTCCATGCTCACCCTCTATCCTACTCACCCCCCGCCTTCCCCAACCTGGGGTGTGGGGGTGCCCCAAAGTTACAGAGAGTTTAACCCAGAAGCCAGGCGCTGGAGGGGCTGGGGCTGCCAAGTGAACAGGCCTTGCCGCATCCAGCAGGCCATGGAGCCAAGACCACCCATGGAACAGCCAAATGGACGCTTGGAAGGAAAGGCTGAGGCACGAATCACACCAACTCAGAGGGCATCACACAGGGTCAGGCCCATGAGAGAGAGACATAGGGTAATAGAGGATGCCTTGGGCTGTGTCATCCTCCTCCAGGAATGCAGAGGAGGAACTCTGGGGGAGGAGCCTCGTGTTTTTCTACATTTGCCCTTAGTGGAGAAGTTCACCCTCTTCTGCGGTTGGATGAGAGTGTCTGAGCCAGTGGTCACCTCTGCCTGGCTGTGTGGGAGTGTGTCCACCACGTTGGCTTGTGTGTGTGTGTGTGTGTGTGTGTGTGCACGCATGCGCGCGTGTGTGCATGTGCAAGCCCACATCTGAGGGTTGCAGTCATTGCATATTGCTGATACTGCAGAAGCACATAAAGGCTGGGCAGCTAATCCAATCATTCATGCTTCCCTTGTTCCGACTCTTGGATCTGATAGATAAAAATGCCCAGGCAAATGACCGGTTTCATGGACTGTTTCCTCTTTTGTCAATACAAGGAATTGTGAGCTGTCATCTTGTCCCTCCTCTCCAGAGAGAGAACTCAAATATTTATGACCTGCTTTTATAACACTAATTGTATTTCTAATTGTTTTTCCCTCTCAGCAGCATCGCTTCCCTCACCCCAGTGACGATGGGCAGTTCTGGGGTTTATGAAGAGTGGTTTGTCACAAATGAAACTCAGAGGAGGTTTGGAGCAAGGCAGCCACATGTCCTGCTTAGTGGTCTTCCTCCGCTGGAAGCCTGGGCTCTGGCTGGAGGCCAAGTCTGCGTGTCCAGAGGGCCCTCCAGCAAGGATGGGGTTGGCTCTCGCCTCTCAGACCCCAGAGGCCATCAAGAGACGTCAAAGGTGGCTCCTTGCACTGGGTGCCCTTCAGCCGCAAGCCCAGGCAGGCCCCTGCCTCAGTTTCTCCACTTCAAAAATCTCTTTCCTCTCCCCTCTTTCAAACTTCTTTTTGTGTTTCCCCTCAGCAAAAGGCCCATGTGTGTGTTTTTTTTTTTTTTTTTAAGGTATGAAAACTGATTTTTAGACTTTCAGATCAATGAAAGTGCTGGAATGAGAGTGGTGTCCTGGGAGGCACGTTTGACTAGGAATTGGGAAAACTGAGACCCAGTCACTCAATTATTCATTCTTTCATTTAGACATCAAACATTTATGGGGGCTTCTCCATGAGAAGCATTGCCTGCACCCTGGGAGCAGAGAGACCACTGCCTCCTAGACCTTTTCACCTCCCAAACCACAACCTGTTCCTTATCCCATGGACGTGGACTACCAGGACCCCACAGTCTCCACCAACACTGCCTTTCAAGAATCACTGTCACCATATTTCACAGACAGCTGGAGGAACAACTTCACTTAAGTGAATAAAGGTCCAGACCAAGAGTTGGGAAGACCCTGCTCGGCTTCTTTTCTAGTTCATGACCTTGAACAAATCACCTAGACTCTCTCAAGTCCAGTTTCTTTATTTAAAGGATAGGAAGCAAAGTAATCTTGGACTCTACATTGATTTTGAAAATTAGATAAGATGATGTAGGTAAACACTGTCTGTGAACTACATACATGTGAAGCAATCCGTGTATGTAAGAAATCACTATTAATAGTAATCCCAGAGTCCTAGCTATCTCTTCCAGTCTCCCCATGTAAGGCAAAAAATTGGACATTAGGGGCTTTCCGTTGGTCTAGTGGTTAAGAATCTGCCTGTCAATGCAGGGGACTTGGGTTTGATCTCTGGTCCGGGAAGATCCCACATGCCAAGGAGCAGCTAAGCCTGTGCACCACAAGTACTAAAGCTCCCATGCCTAGAGCCCGTGCTCCGAAACAAGAGAAGCCCCCGCAATGAGAAGCGCATGTCCTGCAACAAAGAGTAGCCTCCACTCGCCGCAACTGGAGAAAGCCAGGCACCTCAATGAAGAATCAGCACAGCCAAAAATAAGTAAATTTTTAAAAATCAATTTTCGAAAAGAAATGGACATTAGGATGTGATGCTGGGGAAGGAGGTCCCTATTGGCTGACCCCTTTGCAAAAAAGGGAGAGAAATCTTCTTTCCAGTAAATCTTGTAGGGCCTCTCCTGAGACTTGGGTCAAACCATCCAGCACTGCACAGATAAGCTCAGTCACAACTGGAAGAATAAAAGGCAGAGTTTAACCCCATAGGGTCTCAAAGAGTCAGACATGACTTAAGTGACTTAGCACTCACGCCACCCTAACTGGTGAGATGTGTAACCCCGGCCTCACAAAGCCCTAGATCTGTCATTCAAATAAGGTTCCAGGGAGCTGGTAGAAGAGACTCTGACTCCTCTCAGTGCACCCCCCACCCCCAGACCCAGCCTCTCCGTATCTCATTCCCAATGCTCTTTCATCTGGAGGCACCAGGCTAATTGGTGATACATGAAGAAAGGAATTCTCTAAGCAGGTGAGCTTGGAAAAGAAGGTGAAAGTCACACAACGTGTTTTACAAAGAAAAGACCTCAGATCTCAGCTCCTCCCAATCCTCCCCAAGGCTGGGATGATCTGAACAAGCAGGGGTGTTGGCTGTAGGGACTTACATAATCTATAAGACCTTGAATCAGTCTCTTGTTTCTCTGAATCTGGAGGTTTTATTTCGTAATTGATAATGTAGTGGTCACAATGGTAACCACCTTATGGGGTTAGAGAGATCGTATGAGGTAATACCGGAGAAGGCAATGGCACCCCACTCCAGTACTCTTGCCTGGAAAATCCCACGGATGGTGGAGCCTGGTAGGCTGCATGCAGTCCATGGGGTCGCTAAGAGTCGGACACGACTGAGCAACTTCACTTTCACTTTTTACTTTCATGCATTGGAGAAGGAAATGGCAAGCCACTCCAGTGTTCTTGCCTAGAGAATCCCAGGGACGGGGGAGCCTGGTGGGTTGCCATCTATGGGGTCACATAGAATCGGACACAACTGACGCGACTTAGCAGCTGCAGCAGCAGCATGAGGTAATACTGTGTAAAGTCTTTCCAGAATGGTATGGCCTAGAAGGAAGAAAGCATGTAGGACTTGCCAGAGAGCCTGGATTTATGGCTCTATTGTTCTATCTGACCGTGGCCTTAGTGAAGTCATTTAATGTCTCTGAGCTGTACTGTTTTTACCTGTGAAATAGAAATAATGATGCCCACCTCCAAGGGTGAAGAATATCAAGTAAGATGATGAAACACTTGATGAGCTGTGAACTGCATTTAAACATCAGTGACTTCCCTTCTGATGAAGAGACCGAGGGCCAGAGAAGCTCTCTGACTTGCCCAAGGCCCACAGCTAACATGGAACCTGACCCACATTAAGAAGTCAGCCAGGCGCTGACTCCCAAGAGGTCCCCTGTCCACTCTTGCCTTCCAGGGAGGAGGAGCCTGTCCCCCGTGACAGCCCAGACTTGCTGCAGAGGTCTGCTGGCAGCCACTCCCAACCAAATGTAGTGGGGGTGGGGGGTGGATTTTACATCGATTTGAATGCTGCTGTTTATATTTGCCTTCCCTCAGGAATTAACTACAGTCCTTCCAGCATTGATTAGCTCCATCTGGTTTTCTAATGGAGTCAACACAGGGCCCCTTGGATATTGACAAGAATTTAACAAATATACCCCTTAGAACACCAAAATCGGCCATGGGACACAGCATCTACATGTACAGGTCACTTCTGCCTAAACCCAGCTGGGAGTACACTGTGACTTCCCTTTGGCAGCTGCTGCAGAGGCTGTGAGCTGAACTGTTTATAGTTTTTCCTTTTTAATTTTGAGGCAGGAGTGATTAATTTGAGCCTTGTTGAGGCAGAGGACAAAGATGTGTTGATCACGGCAAGGCAGAAGAGAGGCTAAGCACCTGTCCATTTCCGGGCCTCCCAGAGCTTCTCTGAAGGGTCTGGGTCCCCTTGGTCAGCCCCTCCCACCCCAGCCCAGGGACCTCTCTGAGCAGGGATCTTACAGCCTGGAGCTTGGACTGAGCCCTTCAACCACCCTCCATCTAAACTCAGTCTCCCTGTCCCCTGCTCAAACACCCCACTCTACAAGCCCTTCTTGCCTTCAGCCTGCTCACCCAAGCCTGAAGTCTTCCTGGGCCCCCACCCTCCCCCAGCAGAGTCCCAGCCTGCCTTTTCAGCTGCTTGCTTCTCGCAGTACCTCCTGACCTCAGCCTCAGTTCAGTTCAGCTCAGTTGCTCAGTCTTGTCAGACTCTTTGCGACCACATGGACTGCAGCGCACCAGGCTTTCCTGTCCATCACCAACTCCCAGAGCCTACTCAAACTCTCCCAGAAAGACTGGAGCAAAGCTGGGGAGGGCCAAAGGCTGGGATCAGCCAGGGGAGCTGGGGACGGTGAGGGTGGGCGCTCCACGACTCTAATCTGCCCCACAGGGAAATTTTAGGTTAGATTTGGGGCCTGTGCTCAGACCTTCTCAGCTTTTTGAAACCAATCTTTTTTTTTCATTATGCCTTTGAGTTGCTGGTGCGTGTGTATGTTCCTTCTCAGAATAGCAATAAAATAAATTAGGAGGGGAAAAAAAAAGCCCCAGTAATAGTGGACAGGAAAGAACCTCTGGCTTGACTGACTAATGAGGTGCGGCTCATTTGGGAGAAAGAATCCCTGCTGTCTTTTGGGGAGCAGCCCCTCGCACAGGGTCTCTCCAGGCAAAACCTCCCTTCTGGGGCCTCCTCATCTCATTTGGAGCAGAGATTCAGAGCCAAGCTTCTGAGCATCCCTGAGAGTGAGCAAGTAGCCACGTCCTCCTTCCAAAATGAGGCCCATCCTGGAGGACGCGGGGAGGGAGGGATCGCGGGCTTCTCTGCCTGTCCCCTGTTCCCCGCCTGGGTTCCACCTCCCCAGGTCCTCAAGCGCTAACCCACTCCCACGGCTTCCTAAGGAGCCGCACAATAGATTTATTGAGGGGAGCTATACGTTTCAGCAAGGCCGACCCTGGGAGGAGGCAGTGACCTTCTGAGCAGGCTCTCTCTGTGCTGATTTTATCCAACACAAGAAGGTCTTTCATAAGCCTCAGGGCTGGCCCGTGCAGGGGCGGGTGCTGAGCGCACCCCTGACCCGCCTTATCTGCCCCCCATCGCGCCCCCACCCCAGACGGCAGCATCCGGAGGGCAGCGGTCACAGGAACAAGCACTTCTGCCTTGAAGGAGACTCTTCGGACGGCTGCTCCTTTGTTTCCCCCATGCTTTGGCCTCAGACCAAAATCGAGTTGAAGGAAGGATGGAGAAGAATAAATAACTATATCTCGCAGGCTTTTTTTTTACGTTATGACACAATAGGAGACGCCAGGAGGGTGTGGGGGAAGGGAGAAGGACCTTTTCCCTCTTTTCTGGGGGGTGGGGGTGGGGAAATTGCTACATTTTCTAATAACAAGTAACTAGAAAACAGCTGAACCTGAAAACTTCAAACTTCAATCAAAGTCACTCTTACAGAGGAGTAGGTGGTTTGAAAAGGCTAGAAAATAAGAAAGAAAAAAGAAGAACAATTGGTCTGGAATTAATCAAGATATTAATATTAGAAAAGGTGGCAGAGCAGACAGGCTGTGCCCAGGTGGCTGGGCGTCAAGAGCCCAGAGCCTGGGACCTTCTCAGCCCATCCCCTCCCCTGCAGAAAAGCTTATGTGCTAGGGACAAGACCCGGACTGGAGGGAGGTCGGGGCAGCCTTAAAAAGACACCCCTCCCAGCCACCAGCCACTGGCCACCAATCACTCGGGCCTCTCTCCCACCCACGCCTCTTCTCTGCAGCGACAGGCCACTGGTGTGTGTCGGGGGGACATATGTCCCCAAGGGCAGGTATCCATGGGGCAGTGTTTGACTGACAGCTGCAACCTACAAAGGGCCTTACATGGTGGGAAGCAGACACTTGGTCTCCCCATGACTGTCAAGCCATTCCCTGGCTCTCAACTCATTTAAACTAAAAACCCAAGTATATTTATTCCCTCATAGACCTGATACACTCCAGTGCTCCTGCCAACTTGCTTTGCAACTTTGTACACAGCAGATCAATGTGTGCAATTTAGGAACAAAGAAATGAAGACTTCGGTGAAGATGAGCTGGGTAGGGAGGGGGCAGGCTGGGGGATGGGGGGTGGTGCTTGGCTCCCACTCACTGCCCCCCACCCTCCCTTTTAAAACTCTCACTTTCCCCCTCTACCCCCACCCACCCTGTAGCACTGATCTCTGAGCCTTTAAAAGGGAGAGAAGGTCTTTGAGGCATGAACACAGAAGGACAACTCCTCCACGTTGCCCAGAACTAGCATCTTTTCATGTGCCTCACGTGGAGTACAGGACCGTGATCATAAGTTCCTAGAAAATCCATCCATATGTCCTGCCCTGCTGGGCACCCCACAGAGCTCAGGTCCCCACTCCCCCTCCCAGCCCAAGGAGTTTCCGATTCCTCAGCAGACATTGAACAACGTGGGGACAGGTGACATTGTGTTGAACAAATACAGGTGCCATTTACCCTCCTTCCATTTTTCTGACTATTCTTAGGGGGGACTCAAAAAAAAAAAGTTTAACTCAGTTCTGCTGTGAAAGGAGGTTGCGGAATCTGCTGTGTTTAAGAGAGCGAGGCTAGCAGGTTTGGGAAGATCCTTCTCCACGTTTCCAACCTCTCCTATCAAGGAGGCAACTCAAGGGGAGACAGTGGACTCAGCTCTGCTGGCAGGTGTTAAAACCACAGACCTGAAGCTCATTTTCATAAGGTTGCCAGCAAACTCCCTCAACACCAAAGCAAGGCCTTCTGCCCACTTTCACATATACCCTCAGGCTGAACATGGCTCCTTTTTCCCACCAACCTTGCCCTTAATGTTCACTTTCATCTGAATTTACTAGAACAGTAACAACAGGGAGAGGGGCACGGTGAATTTTGCTTTGAGCTCCACACCCCTGCCAGGAAGGGCATGAATGCCTCATAGGGTTTAGATGAAGCAAAAAGGATTCTGCATCTGCTGAGCGTGGGGTTCTGTAATGTGATTTCATGTACGTTACCAGAGCCTTCAACCAGCATCACCTCCCCACCCCTGCCCAAATTCCCCAAAACACTGATGCAAACTTCGAGAACCAGCTAGATTGATTTACCCAAGGTCACACAACATGTGGGGCTTTGCTGGTGGCTCAGTGGTAAAGAATCTACATGCCAGTGCAGGACACACAGGTTGGACACCTGGGTCAGGAAGCTCCCCTGGAGAAAGAAATCATCGCTACTCACTCCAGTTTCTTGCCTGGAAAACTCCTTGGCATTCCCAGGAAGTGCCTGGCGGGTTACAGTCCGTGGGGTCGCAAGAGTTGGATACCACCTAGCAACTAAACTACAACTGTTGCCAGTGCACAACATGTGAGTCACAGCAATAGGACTCAAAACTAAATTTTCTAACCCCAACACTCATGTTCTTTCCTTGAAAGCACCATGATGTGGAGGGAAGATGGGCTCCTGGCCCAGGCAAATGTGGATTCAAATCCTAGGTCACATCTTGTTCCAGCACTTGCTAATAGCATGGCCTTGGACAGTTAACCTTTTGGGGTCTCAGTTTCCTCATCTGTGAAATGGAGGACCTAACACCTATCTCATGGGGTGGTTGGGAGGATTACATGAGTTAGTGCCTGTAAAGCTTAGCAAGATAGCAGGCTTGAAGTATGGTATAAATTGATGTTACTTCCCTTTTTCTTGACTTTCTTCCATTTTACAAGAGAAAAATAAATTGAAGCTATGTTTTATGGTAGCTTAACATAATTGTACAACACAATGGTTTTCACAAAATGTACCCTGAAATCAGACAAAAGGACATTTCCACTCATCCCACCCAGGGCCCCCCTCTCCCTCCCTTCCCAGTTACCATGTCCTTTCAAAGGTAATCATTATCCTAACTTCTAACGCTGTAGATCCATTTTACCTGCTTCTGACTTAAATAAATGGAGTCATCTGGTATATTCTCCATTGTGTCTGCTTGCTTCACTCACCGTATTTATGAGATTCAGCCACGATGCTGCGTCGGTTATAGTCTGTCCTCTCTTTTCCATATAGTTTCCTGAGTGTGAATATACCCAATTTATTTATCATTTCCATTGTGGATCAATATGTTTTGTTTCCAGTGTTTTGCTTTTACTAAAATACTGCTCTGAACATTCTCCTGTGTGTCTTTTGATAAACTTACATGTTTTTCTGTTAGTTCTAAGAAATGTATGTTTTGCATCAGTAGAAACTGCCAAGCTGTTTTCCAAAATAGTTGTTCCAATTCTCACTCCTACTAGTAGTGTTGGAGTTCTGATTGTTCCATAGCCTCACCAAACACTTGGTATTGTCTCTTCTTTCTTTTAAGCACTCTGCTGAAAATGTAGTGATATTTCACAGTGATTTTAATTTACATACCCCTGATTATCAAAGTTGAGCACTGTTTCATATGTTTATTGGTCACTTGGAGATCTTCTTTTGAGAAAGCCAGTTCAAATCTTTTTTTCCTTTTTTCTAATGAATTATCTGCCTTTTCCCTGATTTATAGGGATCCTTACATATTCTGAATATGAGTCCTTTGAGATATGTATTTTGCAAATATCTTCTCCAACTCTGTAGCTTGCCTTTTTGCTTTCTTAGCTGTGTGGTTTTACTTTTTATTATCAATTGATGTTATTAATTTTAATGTAGTTTAATACATCAGATTTTTCCCCCTTATGGTTAGGCATTTTGTGCCCTGTTGAAGAAATCTTTATTTAGCCTGGATCCAGAAGATATCCTTCCATGTTTTTGTTTTTTTTTTCTAAAAGCTTTCATTTTACCTTTTTCATTTAGAATTATAATTTATCTGTCTGGTGTGAGGTAGGGATTTAATTTTTTTTTTTTTTTCAAATAAGGATATCCAGTCAACTTAGCATCACTGAAAAAGGTCATCCTTGCCCCCATGACATGAAGGTCACCTTTATCATAAATGAGGTGACTGAATATGTGTGGGGGTCTGATTCTAGACTATGCCATGTTCAAACAGTCTAGTTCTCTATCATTTCACCTGTAGAACACTATCTTTATTATTACAGTTTTAGGTAAGTCTTCAAGATACTTTTAAAGAAACCAATACCAATATCTTTCCAAACCAGGAAATCTGTGCCCCCTCCCTTGTCCCAGGTAGATCATGCTGGTGCTAAGTCATCCTTCCAGTTAGTTGGGTGGGAAGAGGAAAAGGAATAGGGAGAGAGTAGAAAAATGTGTTATAAAAGTTTCATCTTCAGACTAATGAGATTGGAGCAAGTTGTCATGTGTTATTCATGGTAAGAAGGACCCAAAGATGTATGAAATTTCACAGAATGATGGAAAGAGCTTGGGAATAAGAGTGAGAATTCCTGAATTCTAGGCTCAATCATGTCATTCACAAATTGTGTGACCTTGAACAGCCTGGTTCCTCTGTCTGGATCCCTTTTCCTTCAGTAAAAGAAGAGGATGGAACTAGATGTCTTCCATTGTCCCTTCTATCTCCGAGAGTCTCCAAGAGAAAGAGAAATTGGTGTAGGAAATGCCTCTCCAGTCTATAAAGGTGTTTTCTATTAGAGCAACAGAACTTTCTATCCTTATTTATCCTCATGCAATATCTATTCAAAGATATGAACTCTGGGCTTCCCAGGTTGCACTCAGTTCAGTTTAGTTCAGTCACTCAGTCATGTCCGACTCTTTGTGATCCCATGAATCGCAGCACGCCAGGCCTCCCTGTCCATCACCAACTCCCGGAGTTCACTCAAAGAATTCACCTGCCAAGCAGGGGACCTGGGTTCAATCCCTGGGTCGGGAAGATCCTCTGGAAGAAGACATGACAATCCACTCCAGTATTCTTACCTGGAGAATTCCATGGACAGAGGAGCCTGGCAGGCTACAGTCCATAGGATTACAAAGAGTTGGACACGACTGAAGTGACCTAGCACATATAAACTGCGCTAGGCTGGATGTCTCCTCTGTATTCATCATGGTCTTGTTCATGTCTTCCTCTGAGCTGGTCTCAAAAGGGACAGGTGTGGTTTTGGTGTGAGACAGACATGGGTTCAAATCCTGATTGTGCAACTTACTTGCTGTTTGACTTTGGAATAATCACTCCTCAACGTCCAGCCTCGGTTCCTTCGTATGTAAAATGGAGGTTAAGAACATTCCCCTCCTCATGTGCTTTTGCTGCCCTAGAGTATTTTCACAAGGACAAGCACTTTTTACAAACTGCATAGTGTGGCTACAGTTCTAAACTCACTGTCAGATGTCTCATCACCTCTGACCTGTCCAGTTACTTACTTGCTTCCAATCCCCACCTGCCACAGTCCAGCCAATAAAGGTATCAACCAATTAATCATTTACCTGGAGTCAACCCAAGGTAACACACACCTGCTCAGAGATTACCTGGGGTTTATTTTCAGTCTGAGTTCCCAAATGCTTCAATCCTGGGGAATGTGGTTGTGAGGGTTTTTGAGGTCAGAGGAGAAGGGCAGCAGGAAGAGCTAACATGGGATCAGAAGAACTGACTATGTTCGTGGAGTATTTAGTCCAGGCCTGAACACAGGGCAAACACTGCGTAGTGATACTTGCTGGTATTTCTATTATTGTTACACCTGTTCATTTAAAGGACAGCACAGGTGTTCTTGGTGAAAGACACCTATGATTCTGCCCCTTAGGTGGGACACAGTTAGGGTGGCATTACCTCTTCCCATGATGAGAATAACTACAGGATTCCACCTCCCCAGGGGAATTCAGCTTTTGGTTCAAACAAAACCACTGCAGGTTATTTCTTTGGCAGGCAGTGGAGAGAGAGTGAGAAAAGACGGGTAAGTCGAGAAGCTGTCTTTGTCCTCCACCCAGTGGCTCCTAGGTAATGTTTTCCTTCCCTTTAGAAAACAGGAGTCTCCTGTAACCAGACTCTGAACTGTCATAAGCCCCTGTGGCCAGAGAACAGGTCTGTGGTCACCAGCCCCTTAGCACTGGTCAAAAGAGAACCACTTTATCTTCCCCACTCCAACCCTGTGCCCTGCAGAGGCTGCTGCCTGCTGCTTCGTGATGGCTCTGTACTAGAATCGCCCCCCACACTTCATCAGATGTCACAGAGAGGTCTTGCCTTCTCCTGTGTCTCCCCTTCTGTGTGGCTGGAGTGGCGCAGGCCGGGCACACAGGCCCTCAGCAGGATATAACAGCAGATCTGTGCATTGCATGCGGCTCCCAGCATATTTGTTTGATCCGTGTCCAGGTTCGCTTAGACATCTGCTTCTAAGCTGACAGCTGAACATAAAAGCCGTCCCAAGTGGCTGTTTTCAGGTCTTCGGTGCTGGTGAGCCACAGTTGGGAAAGCTTTTCCTTCCCTGTGCCCCTAAGTGAATTATCACATGTTATCAAGTCAGAGCTTTGGGGTGGCCCGGCTCTGCCGCTCCTCCTCTGATGATCCATCAGCCACCGAGTGGGTGATTAAGATATCCTCTGCCCGGGAGTGTGCATCAATCTGCCGCTCAGCTGTCCTTTCCAAGGGGCATGGCAGAGGGTGCCAGGCATTTCTGATCCCTGAATATTTGTGCCACACACTCTGTACCTTGGATCCACCAAGGGATCCTGAGTCTGATCACCAATCCCACCTCCAGCCTGTACTCACTTCCTCCCAGCCATTGCCCCTGTATCAGAGCCATTCAAGGGCCTACTCCCGATGCCAGCCCTCCCAGTGCACTGGATGCCTGGTCCATCCCACAACGCCCAGAGACGGGCACTCTAGCCCCTCCTTGCCCCTCTGTAACCAGGTCATCCCTGCTGCCCTCAGCCCCAGGCCGCGTAGAGGATTAGATTGCACATGAATAAGCAATATTCACTTGGCTCTGAAAGCCTAGAGTAAATCCCTTGAGCTGCTGTACAGGAGCAGGGCAATATTTCCCATCTCCTCCCCCTCCGTGGCCTCCTCCGGCTCCTATTCCATTTGAAAGCCCCCCACTCTTTCTTTTTTTCTGGTATGTACTTGCAGGTAGGTAACTATATTAGAACACCACCATCAAAACACAACATTCAGAGCAGAAAAACAGATCCCTGGGAGCAGTCGCTCAATTAACAATGAGGAGAGGTGCAGGAGGAGAGCACCCTCCATCTGGCCTCTCACTCGGCCCACCAGGAGGAAGAAGGCAGTCAGCCCTTCGTTGGTCCCCAGCCCCATTTGTGGAAGGAGAAACCTCCCAGAGGCTTCAGGGGAGCCACCCACTTTGTGAAGAGCCAGTCCTTCAGAAAGAGTTAGAGAGTCAAGGCACCCCTGTGATAGGACGTCTTAGTCAGCTCAGGCTGCTGTAACAAAATCCCATAGTCTGGGTGCCTTAAACAACAGACATTAATTTCTCACAGTTCTGGAGGCTGGAAAGTCCAAGAGCAAGGTGTGGACAGTTTGGGTTTCTGCTGAAGGCCCTCTTCCTGGCTTGCAGACAGCTAGCGATCTTGCTGGGTGCTGTCGCGATCCTTCTTTGCTGCTTGTGCATGGACAGAGTAGGGTAATTCCATTTTTTAATTTTTTCTGTTTTTAGGAAACTCCATACTGTTTTCCATAGTGGCTACACCAATTTACAATCCCACCAATAGTGCACAAGGGTTCTCTTCTGGGAAGACATCCTTGCCAACACTTGTTATGTGTTGTATTTTTTATAATAGCCATTCTGACAGATGTGAATTGGTATCTCAGTGTGGTTTTGATTTACATTTGCTGATAATTTGTAATGTTAAACTTTTTTTCAGATGCCTATTGGTCATCTGTATGTCGTTTTTGGAAAACTTTCTATTCGGGTCCTCTGACAATGTTTTAAACAGATTATTTGGTTTTTCGATGTTGGGTTGTATGGGTTCTTTGTATATTTTGGATATTAACCCCTTATCAAGTGTATTGTTTGCAAATATCTTTTCCCATTTAGCAGGCTGTTTTTCATTTTGTTGACAGCTTCCACTACTGTGCAAAAGCCTTTTGGTTTGACATAATCCCATTTGTTTCTTTTGTTTTCCTCGCCTAAGAAGACAAATTAGGGGAAAAAAAAAAAAAAACAGCTAAAATCACTGTCAATGAGCATATTGCTTGTGTTTTCTTCTAGAATTTTTATGTTTTCAAGTCTTACATTTACGTTTTTATTCCATTTTGAGTTTATTTTTATATATGTTATGAGAAAGCAATCCAGTTTGACTCTTTTGCATGTAGCTGCCCAGTTTTCCCAGCACTATTTACTGAAGAGCCTGTCTTTTCATAGTAACTCTTCATAATGTTTCTCAGAGATAGCTTTTCCTTTCCTGGCAACTTTCACTGTAGTTGACAGCTCTGCCATCTCCCCTCCCCATAATGTGATCTTCCTGCCTCTAATCTGTGTCCTCACACCCCATTCTGTCCAGGGCATCCAGACTAATCTTTTTAAAGCACCATTCCCATTATATTATCCTGTTTCAAAAACTGATGGTGGTTTCTGTTTCCCGTGGACCCACATGGCATCCCAGCCTCATCCTCTGCTTCTCTTACAGATGCCTGCTCCAGCCTGGTTTGTCTTCTCTCTGGCCAGGATGCTTTAAGTGCATTTGCATCACGAAAAACTTCAATTAGATGCCAGACCTAAACTGCCTGAAATGGTAGCCACTAGCCACACATGGCTATTGAACAACTGAAATATGGCAAAAGCCACTGAGAAACTGAATTTTTAATTTGATTTAGATTAAAAGGCAGAAGCATTAGTATAAAATATTTTGACATTAGATACAGCTTTATTGTAAAGTTTAGTAGAAACACATTTCACTTTAACCATCATATTCCATAACATATTATTGCTGTACTGTAGTACATGGATCAGCAACATGTATCATTTCTAGTATTAAAAACACAACACAAAAGGGGAAGGGATAAATTAGGAGTTTGGGATTAACATGTACAAACTACTACATATAACTTAGATACACAACAAGGACTTACTGTATAGCACAGGGAAATACACTCAATATCTTATAATAACTTATAATGGGAAAGAATTTGAAAAAGAATATGTGTATCATATATACATATTCTTTTTCAAATTATGTATATATATACATAATTTTCTATATACACACATATATGTATATGTATGTGTATATGTATATCTCCATATACATATAAATAGATATATCTATATATACATATACATATTCTTTTTCATATCCTTTTCCCTTATAGGTTTTTATAAGATATTATACACATACATATGTGTATATAACTGAATCGCTTTGCTGTACACCTGAAACTAACACAATATTGTAGATTAACTATACTTCAATGAAAAATGAAGATACAGATAAACATAAATAAAGAAAAACAATGCTGTCAGAGTCAATGGATGATTTAGTTGGAAGGATTTTGTTTTCTACACACTGATATACCACTGTAATGTGATTTTTTTTAAACTATTTTTTACAGATGGCATGAGTTTCAGTGATTTCTGTTTCTTTTTATCTCATTTAATATACCTCATAAAACATGTAAAATACATACGTGGCTCACAATATATTTCCATTGAATTGTTTAGCAGTAGCTCCGCATGATGATGACAGATGGGCACTTAATGGAAAGGAAAGCAGGAAATAGGAGATGGTAATGGGAGCCTCCATCTTGATCTGGTCCTGCCCGTGGCACCTAGAAACCAGCTTAGGCACAGTGGAGACCTTCAGTAAATGCTGCAGAAGGTGGTAAAGGGTGGTGTGTAGGAGGATAAGCTTGTGAATCCAACTATCCCTGAATTTAAATCCCAGCTCTGACAACTTTATGAATGACTCTGAGCCTCAGTTTTCCCATCTGCTAAACTGGAGTGTTAACATTACTGAATTCAGAGGGTTATGGGGCGATTACATAAGATTATACATACTCTTAGCATGGTACTTACAGATAATGAGTGCTCAATCATTGTTAGCTATTAGGCAATTGGATTTAATGGAATAGAGGCAAGAGGTGTATAAAATTACTTCTGGAGGCCCTTTGATTCCTCTTTTCTCTGACTCCCAGTCACATGGTTGCTCAGAGGATGACCTTCTGACTCACAGAGATGAGGTTCATTGCAGCAATAAAATCAGCTCATAGAGGAGTATTTTTTACCCATAGACTCAGCACAAAATGCATTCTCAAATGCCCATCAACTAACCACAATGACCTGCCCTTGCAAATCCCATGATCAGCTCTGAGCTCCACCTCCAGCCTCTCTGGGATAGGGCGTGGGGGTGGGCTGAAATGGTTCCTGTTTTTATGCAATTACTGAGTTTGTCAAAAAATAATCTTCAGGATGCCTAGTCTTCCTCTTAAAATATACCTCCAGGGTCTCCCAAGGTCAACCAAACCCCATGGTTGGATGTCCCCAGAATTATGGCACAAGTGACTCTCCAGAGAAGGACCAAGGGTAGACTCTTCTCCTAATTCCTACCTTGCTCTCTGCCCAACTAAGAGGGTGTGCTGAGTCCTGGCACAAGCCAGGCAGACAGACAAATGTCTTGGAGATCTCTTCTGGGGT
Source organism: Bos mutus (assembly GCF_027580195.1). Lineage (NCBI taxonomy): Eukaryota > Metazoa > Chordata > Mammalia > Artiodactyla > Bovidae > Bos > Bos mutus. The sequence continues at coordinate 53,584,710 of NC_091631.1, forward strand.
CCTGCCAGGCAGGAGGAGAGGAAGCGGTGTTATAGCTTGAGTCACTGGAGCTCAAATTCTCTTCCAGTACTTCTGAGTGGAGAAGAGAAACAAAAGTAATTTCAGACAACACTGGAAGAAACAAGAAAGCAGAAAGCTCTAAGTTCCCTGTAATGTTCTGGGACCCACAACCCAGAAGAGAGCCCAAGAGTCTCGGATTTAGGACCAAAGAGGCAGAGAGTAACTGAGAAAGCAAAACACCACATTTTCACAAATGAATGCACATGGGAGCCTCTAGTTAAAGTAACCACGAAACCTGCAAGGGCTATTAGAGTCCCTCCAGTGTCACAGGGAGCTGTAAAGACATCTTAAAGGAGAGGAATAGTAGGATCCTCATGGCTGTGACTGACATTTTTTCTAATGAAAGGGAGAAAAGAAGGAGTTTATTAAAAGAATCTCCCATAATCAGAGCTAAGATTAAATAACCAAGCCATGGGAAATATAGAGATGTGATAACAGACCAGATTTCTCCATGTGACAGAATTACTCCAAGGAGCAGAGATTACTGACAGCCTAGTCCTACGTGCATTTTTTTCCTTTCTTCCTTAGTGACAGAATCCTGGTTTCATTGGGCAGCCATGGTTACCAGCCAAAAGACTACATTTCCCAGCTATCTTTGCAGCTAGGTTTGACCATGTGACTAGGTTCAGGCCAATGAGATGTAAGCAGAAGGGTTAGGCCTTCTAAAAAAGGAGGGCCTTTTTCTCCCTTTTGTCCTTCCAACTGCATGGTATTCAAATAAGGTCACTGAAGTTCCTGCACTCTTAATAGAACAGGAGATAACTTGGAGGTTGGAATTTGCTCTGAGGATGGAGAAGCAGAAAGATCAGGGCCTGCCCTGGGAGCTCTCAGTTGGTCCTGCACAATCTACTTCTGCACTGCTTTTGCAGAAGAGCAATATATATGTCTATTTTATTTAATTACTATTTTTGTTTAGTTTAGTTTTTGTGTGTGTGTGGCATGGGTGGTGGAGGTTTCAGTTAAATGCAGCAAAATCCAATCTTAACTGTTATACCACAATTAGGGTGTTTCCTATTTACATTATCTTTAAGCAGAGATATCTTCCCTGGTGGCTCAAAGTGTCTGCGGGAGAACCGGGTTCGATCCCTGGGTTGGGAAGATCCTCTGAAGAAGGAAATGGCACCCCACTCCAGTACTCTTGCCTGGAAAATCCCATGGACAGAGGAGCATGGTAGGCTACAGTCCATGGGGTGGCAAAGAGTAGGACACAACTGAGCTATTTTGCTTTCACTTCTCACTTTAAGCAGAGATGGTCTGACTAGCTTTTTCAGCTCTTCATTGAAAATCCTTGGAAAGTCCTCAGATCAGTCCAACCTGGGTCAGATACCATCCCTGCAACCAAGCAGCTATGGTCATGGGAGCATATTCTGAGAAAACCAGGAGCTGGGGGGAGACAAGATGGGTCCCATGCTGACCTTTGCCCACAGAGGGAGGGCTAGCAGGTCGTAGAGGTAAAGACAGAAATAAGTAGACAATGTCCGCAAGTCTACTATAAGAAGACTTGGGTTTAAATTACCTTAATCTTGGTAATCATACTAAGATAATCATACTAAGTGGAGTAAACGAGTAAGAGGAAGACAAATACTATATGAAATCACTTCTATATGGAATCTAAAATATGACACAAAGGAACTTGTCTATGAAACAGGAACAGATTCATGGACACAGAGAACAGACTCTGGTCGCTAAAGGGGGGAAGGGACTGGGGGAGGGACCGAGTGGGAAGTTGGGGTTCAGTTCAGTTAAGTTCTGTGGCTCAGTCGTGTCCGACTCTTTGTGACCCCATGAATCGCAGCACGCCAGGCCTCCCTGTTCATCACCAACTCCCGGAGTTCACTCAGACTCACGTCCATCGAGTCATTGATGCCATCCAGCCATCTCATCCTCTGTCGTCCCCTTCTCCTTCTGCCCCCAATCCCTCCCAGCATCAGGGTCTTTACCAATGAGTCAACTCTTCACATGAGGTGGCCAAAGTACTGGAGTTTCAGCTTTAGCATCATTCCTTCCAAAGAAATCCCAGGGCTGATCTCCTTCAGAATGGACTGGTTGGATCTCCTTGCAGTCCAAGGGACTCTCAAGAGTCTTCTCCAACACCACAGTTCAAAAGCATCAATTCTTCGGCACTCAGCCTTCTTCACAGTCCAACTTTCACATCCATACATGACCACAGGAAAAACCATAGCCTTGACTAGACGGACCTTTGTTGGCAAAGTAATGTCTCTGCTTTTCAATATGCTATCTAGGTTGGTCATAACTTTTCTTCCAAGGAGTAAGCGTCTTTTAATTTCATGGCTGCAGTCACCATCTGCAGTGATTTTGGAGCCCCCCAAAATAAAGTCTGACACTGTTTCCACTGTTTCCCCATCTATTTGCCATGAAGTGATGGGACCAGATGCCATGATCTTCATTTTCTGAATGTTGAGCTTTAAGCCAACTTTTTCACTCTCCACTTTCACTTTCATCAAGAGGCTTTTGAGTTCCTCTTCACTTTCTGCCATAAGGGTGGTGTCATCTGCATATCTGAGGTTATTGATATTTCTCCTGGCAATCTTGATTCCAGCTTGTGCTTCTTCCAGCTTAGCGTTTCTCATGATGTACTCTGCATATAAGTTAAATAAGCAGGGTGACAATATACAGCCTTGATGTACTCCTTTTCCTATTTGGAACCAGTCCGTTGTTCCATGTCCAGTTCTAACTGTTGCTTCCTGACCTGCATATAGGTTTCTCAAGAGGCAGGTCAGGTGGTCTGCTATTCCCATCTCTTTCAGAATTTTCCACAGTTTATTGTGATCCACACAGTCAAAGGCTTTGGCATAGTCAATAAAGCAGAAATAGATGCTTTTCTGGAACTCTCTTGCTTTTTCGATGATCCAGCAGATGTTGGCAATTTGATCTCTGGTTCCTCTGCCTTTTCTAAAACCAGCTTGAACAGATGTAAACTTTTATATGTAGAATGGATAAACAACACGGTCCTACTGTATAGCACAGAGAACTATATTCAATATCCTAAGGTAATCTATAATGGAAAAGAACGTAAAAAAAGAATGTATATATATATACACACACATAACTGAATCACTTTGCTGTATAGCAGAAATTAACAGAACATTGTAAGTCAATTATACTGCAACAACAACAACAAAGAATCCTGTAGGGTATTTATGTAATATCCCCATTTTACAGAAGCAAAATTGACACTGAGAGAGATTAAGTCACTTCCCAATGACACATAACCAGGGAGTATCGGAGCTAAATTTCGAGTCAGGGTGCAATTTTTGTTGCATTAACTTTTTGTCAAGCTCAATTCATTATTGAGCTTCCCTTATTATAGAGAAAACTGAATTAGAGGTGACATATCTCCTCTCCCATCCCTACCTCCACCCCATAAAAAAGACACAGCTCTGTAGTCATGACACTTGGAATCGAACTTGGAATCGGCAGGGAGGGAGCAGACAGCAGTGGGACAATACTTTGGCCACTTGATGTGAAGAGCCAACTCACTGGAAAAGACCCTGATGATGGGAAATACTGAGGGCAGGAGGAGAAGGGGTAACAGAGGATGAGATGGTTGGATGGCATCATCGACTCCATGGACATGAGTCTGAGCAAACTCCAGGAGATTACTGAAGGACAGGGAAGCCCAGCGTGCTGTAGTCCACGGGGTCGCAAAGAGTCCAACATGACTAAGTGACTGAACAACAAGTTAAATAATGTCTCCAGGAGGAATGGATGCCCACATGTGAAGTTAGGAATAGTCAGAGCTGGCCTGGGGATGCTCCAGTAGAGTCAGTCCAGAGAATCTTTGAACCCGGCAGCAGAGCTGTGAGAGCAACAATATCTTTATTGGAACTTTTAAAAAGAGCTTTTGATTAGCCTGAAACATTAGTGTGACTTATTTTCTCAACTCTGGTAAATATTTAATTATCAAAAATAATAGTGTTTTTTTTTTTTTTTTTTTACCTTTTTGAATCTAAATCACAGCGAGAATTTTATTAAAGCTGTCTTGGCAGTGAATGGCATCCTAGCGTGACATCTTTTAACTGACATCCCTATAATTAGAAGGAATTGTCTTTTCATACCACACATTTGAACTGGCTAATTACTCAATGAATATTTAGCTTCTTACATAGGCAAATATTTTGTGAAGAGGGGAACTTTCCTGAATAAGCATTCAATCCAGAAAACTTTCCAGGAGCCAGCTATATGACCTAGTCTATCCGAGGTCTTCACCACCGCTCTCTACCCCAACTGTTCACCACCTGCCTCCACCATCTGAGACTCACACACACTCATGGACACACACCCACCCACCCACACACATGCATACCATGTTCTGGCACTTCTATGAAAAACCAAGGGGGCCTTTAATTTTTGTTTGGATTTCTACATTTTTCTTTCTTAATAAAAAATTTCTTAAAATATTTCAACCACTCAAAAAAAATTAAGGAATAATATGATAAGCACCCTTATGCACACATCCCAGTGTCATAAATAAAACATGACCAATAAGGCTGGATGCCCTTGTACTGCCTCCCATTCCTGCCCACCCTCCCTCTCATTCCCTATTTCCAGGCTCTTGAGTTTGGCCATCTTTGAATTTGGTGTCTGTATTCCTATGCATTATTCATAAACAGTACCTGGCTTGGTTCTGCATAGCTTACAGCTTTTATAAGTGGTATCACAGTGGATATACTCTTCTGCAGTATGCTTCCTTAGCTCTGTGATGTTTCAGAGAATCATCCATGTTGATACATGTAACTCCACTTCATTCATTTTTACTGCTGAGAAGAACTCCATTGAATGAGTACTTCACAACTTACTCAACTTATTCATTTCATTGTCCTGTTGTTAGAAATTTTGGTTGCTCCACCTTTTGCTATTACAAACAACAGTGCTGTGATGTCTCTGGTACGTGTCTCTTTATGCACCTGTATGTTTCTCTACAGCATATGCCTACAGTACAGTTGCCCAACTGTAGGGCGATGTATCTTTAACTTTACTAAATACTTCCAAACATTTGTAGTTCAATGGCAACAGATAAGCCACTCAAGAAAAGCTAATGTTTTTAACCCACCTTATGTTTTTTGGCCAAAACGACGGTGTCAGCATTCCTTTCCAATACTCTCCTGTGTCTCTGGTAACTTTCCAGAAACCTCTTTTGTGTTCCTTTCTCAAAGAGTGCTGGTGTCAGTGAGCAGTCAATCAAAGGCCCAAAGCCAGGTCCCAATGAGAAGGCTAAGAAGTCTTACCCGCTTCATGTTCAAGCGGGTCACTTTTGAGCTCTCGAAGATGTGCAGCAGGCAGGGGGCCGTGATAAGCAACTCAGCCTGACACCCACCACCACCAGGAGTACAGAAGATCAGTGACACGTACCTCGGCTTCCCCGGGGCCTCAGCAGGGGCTGTGAGTCCTCAAGTAGCTCAAAAATAGCTCCAAGGGAGGAATATATTGCTTCTACTCTCCTAAGGAGAGTCAAAAAGTCTTTAAGGACGTACCTTGTCTGGGGCTTTGTTGTGGTAGGGGGATCTCAGAGGGTCACAAGTCCTCCAGATCAGAGGAACAAGTGACTCTCTTCTGAAGGATGGACAAGCACTGTGGGGACGGGAGTAGAAGAGAGATGGAGGGAGCACAGGGCAGCCTGCTCCCCCAGGAATCACCTTCTGTACTAAGCTGCTGGGTCAGTCCGTCCCTAAACCCTGAAGCATGGGGAAAGGGGCTCGTGTCTGGAGAGCTGACCTCTGGTCTTATCAAGGGCTGACGGTCCCAGGCATCCAGGAGGCACTCAGCAGCATCACCACCAGCCCCATCCAGGGGTTCCCTTCCTCCCAGGTCTGCCAGCCCCCTCTGGGAGGCCAACTTCCTCCCCGCTCAAGCACACGGCCAGGTCCAAGTTCACCAGGGCTTTGGGGAGCTGACTGCCAACCTTTAAGGAGCCTGCTCTCTCTGCAACCTTTCAGGCCAAGAGGGAAACTCCCAGAGTGAGCTGCGCCTGACCCCAGGGGCCTGCCACATTAGGTCTCCTGGTGGCTCCGCATCCCTGAGACCCACGCTCCACCTCTGCTTATTACATCAACCGTCCCCACCCCCACCCCCCCAATCTCTCATAGGACCTAGTCTCTCATCCTGCAGCTGGGGTGGGGGAGTGGTTTCTTTTTTTTTTTTTAATGTATTCTTTGGCTATGCTGGGTCTTCATTGCTGCAGGGGGCTTTTCTCTAGTTGCAGCTAGTGGGGGCTACTCTCCAGTTGCCGTGTGTGGGCTTCTCGTTGTGGTGGATTCTCTAGCTGTGGAGCATGGACTCTGGGCACTACGGCTTCCGTAGTTGCTGCTCCGCAGCCCTAGCGCACAGGCTCAGTAGTTGCGGCACATGGGCTTAGTTGCTCCTTGACATGTAGGGTCTTCATGGATCTGCACTGGCAGGCAGACTTTCTACCACTGAGCCACCAGGGAAGCCCTCAGGGCTGGTTTCTTTATGGACCTGGTGGTCTCAGGATTGGCTGCCTCTTCGCAAACCTGGAGATACCGAGTCACAGCCCTCAGTAACTAAGTACTTCCCCTGCGCTGAACTTCCTCCCCTCCCACTGAGGTAAGAACTAGCCTTTCTGAGGGACCCGGTGAAGCTCAAAACAGAAGCAGCCCAAGCCGCCAGCCAGTAGCAGGGCTGGAATTTGCCATCAGAGACTCATCCACAGAGACAGGAAAGTTCCAAGATGTTGGGAACCGAACCCCAGGGGGACCGGGGGGCCCTTATCTCTGCCCCCTGCCTGTGCAGCCCCCCCACCCCCACTCAGCTCCGCAACAATGCCTGAACTAATTTCATCCAATTCTACTTTAAAAAAGAAAACCCGGGAAATAATTACTTTAGTCAGACATTATTTACTTAAGTAATTCTTTACTCAAACGTCTTTAGGCTTTATTTTACTAATACTACATAATTACGTAATTGTGCAATTAGGAAGAAATTAAATGACAAATGTTTGCTGAGAACAAACGGAAAAAAAATAGATCCTTTATTTCCCCGAGTGGTCTCAGCTCAGTACATTACATCTTCTTCCCCTCCTACCAGCTCTCCCCTAGTCTTCCTGTCCCAAGCCTCCCCCAGTGGGGATCAAGCAGGTGGGGTACCTGGACACGTAGCAGCAGATGTGGGCACTCTGAGCTGAAGGCGAAAAGCAGATGCCTTCTAGAACTAACCTGTGTGTCTCCCTGTACAGCCTGACCTCCCTCCCAGGTTTGGGGGCAGGAGTCAAGCCTCCTCTGGGAGATCCATGCCTTCATCCCAAGGCAGCCTGAGAAAAGCAAGCACAGCTGGGCCTACAGATTATCCTCCTGTAAGCAAAGTCCAATTTAGCTCACGCTGCAGGCTCCTGGGGCACCCCACTTCTCAGGCTGAAGAAGAGGGGTGAAGAGTCCCCTAGGAGGAGAGGGAGATGGGAACACATCTGCTTGGCCACCTTCATGGGGACCCACCATGTCTGCTTGGTACTCTACCCAAGGAAGAGGCACAGCAAGCACCCCAGGACTGAGTAGCTCACAGGGGGACCCATTCCCTTGGACCACTGCTCCTCCTCCCTCCTTTCCTGCTGCAACCCCAGCAACTGTGAAAGCCAGTGGAGCTTCCTGTGGCTGAAACTCCAATCAATCAACCACCCACCCAGTGCCTGGCAAGTGTGCCTTTTGTTCAAGTTCTGAGGGGGACACGAAAGACCAGCCAGGCCACCGCTATGCTCATTAATACGTCAGCTGTTTGGAACTTGGCATGTAAAGCAGTGTTATTCACAGTAGAAAGTTTCCTAATCCAGCCTCCGCCCCGCCCACACACACACACAAAATCAGTTAAGTGTCCCCAGCATCCTGTACCAAGAAGGAGGAGTTTGAGCCATGGACTCGGGTTGTGGAGGTTCACATCTGTCTCCAGCACTTTTAGGCTGTGCCCCTGAACAAGTCACTCATCTTGTCCGGCCTCTGTTTGCTCATCAGTAAAATGGGAATGGTGCACACCCTACCAGATTGCTGGGAGGATGAAATGAATTGGTAGCCATAAGGCATTCAGAACAGCACCAAGGGCTAATAAGCAGGAACTATAGAAGCCAACCCAGAGAAGAAGGGCTGTGGGAAAGTGCCCCTTCCACCCCCACCAGCTCTGAGCTGATGAGGACTCAGGAGGTGGGGCAAGACCAGCAGGGCAGGAGGCTGGGAAAAAGTTGGAAAGGGACTCTGGTCCCCAGGGGCACTGCCATGGTGCCCTGTGGGAGGGACTTCCTGCTGACGGAATGCTCCAGAGAAACTAGGAAAGAGCACAGGGCCCCGCTGACATCCTTGAAGGAAACACTTTCCGAGTTGATCCTTCTTTTTTTCCCATCAACACAGGGGATCAAGGGATTAAAGTGACTTCCTTCAATGTCTCTATTCGTTTGTTTCACATAAAACAGACAAAGACCAAGTCTAAGAACTAACAATGGGCCTTTGGGTGTTCACCAAGGGGATGAAACCCTGTTTCTGGCCATCTCAGATGGAACAGAGGTGGGGGAGGGGGTGCCTGATGGGCCGGGACACCCTGAGCCCTGTGGCAGCAGGGGAAGGAGGGGCTGCGGGCTTTGCTCTTCCCACTCCCTAGTCTTCTCTGGGGGAGAAAGAGCAACCCCCTGCAGAGTTTGAATCCCACCACAGCAGCTTGCTATCTGAGTGACCCTGGGCATGTTGTGTGACCTGAGCCTCAGTTTCTTCTTTTATAAATCAGGTCTTATAAAATGATTAAACAATCTTTCATGAGATTGACAAAAGGATTCCATGAAATAATGCACTGAGCTCAGGGCCCTGGCGCATCAAAGAACCTAACACATGGCCAGCCATGTGTTATTATCCTTCATTATTATCATTCATTATTATCGTTATTATTTCATGGTGCCATGACTAGTCCTGCCGCCGTAGATCAGATCTTAGAGGGGTGTCAGGAGACGGTGCCTTGGAAAGGGGTGGGTTCCAGGCCACTGCACATAGCCATGAGGTCTTCAGAGGAAAATGGAGGGGGCAACAAGGAAGAGACAGGAGTAAAGAAAATTCTAACAGTTGCGGAAGATGGGGCAGTTCAGAACCAGGGTTGCTGTCCCCATGCGGTTGCCCAGATATGAGACCAACTGGGACCTCTCTGCAGAAGGCAAGCTTCCACCCAATAGGGAGGAAATTCTACCCTCTTCTTTCCAGCATCCTCCATGTGCTGTGCTTAGTCGCTCAATCATGTCCAACTCTTTGCAACTCTATAGACTGTGGCCTGCCAGGCTCCTCTGTCCATGGGATCCTCCAGGCAAGAATACTAGAGTGGCTTGCCATGTCCTTCTCCAGGGGATCTTCCCAACCCAGGGATGGAACCCAGGTATCCTGCATTGCAGGCAGATTCTTTACCAGCTGAGCCACCAGAGAAGCCCAGCATCCTCCATAAAGCTTATTTCCAGGAGCTCCTTTGTGGTCTTGGGGTAAGAGCCACTTGTTCTTACAGAAGGCTAGCCTCAGAAAACTGCATTTTTAAAGATTTTCTGGTATTGACCTTTGGCAAACCGCCTGCCCACGGCTCATCTCCCTTGTCTGTCCTCTTGGCTCCAGTTCATGGGGCTCGGCCTGGGCGTGTTCTGCTAACCAGGGCTCCTGCTGTGGCCACGATCCCACCCTGCATTTGCTGGACAGCTGGGTTTAGTGTCCTCTGTCTGCTTTCGCAGCCCCTGATGCCAGCCCGGCCCCTATGCTGCCTTTGCTGCTGCCCCCTCACGGCCCCAGCCACCTCCTAGCCGAGGCAGGTGTCCCCACCTCACTCTATGTTGTCCTTTTTCCCAAGCAGCTACAAGGTCAAGCAGCAAAGAAGCCAAGGAAGCCAGAGGGAGATCAGCCACACCCCTAGTCTCTGGGTCCAATTTCAAGTTTAATTCAATGCAATGGATATTTATAGAGCATCTAACACCAGAAGGCTCAGAACCTGTGAGTGAGTGTGTGTGTGTGTGTTGAGGGATTCTCTGAGGGGATAGATGGAGACTTACCTTTGTTGGTTCAACTCATATCTTTCAAAAAATGAAATTCAGGACTCCTTTGAATGTTCTGTAGAACGCACTGCAGCCAGCCAATACTGACCGATAGATGAACTGAGTTTTTGAATCCCAGGGCTTTCTCGCAAGTCGGGTCCCCAGGGTCAGGAGGAAACCCTACTCCAGCAGACTCCAGCTGCTCCAAATGTCTCCACTAAGCCTTGGCTTTGCCTCCTGTGGCTCACTGGCTGAGAGCTGGTAGTAATCAGGATAAGTCTGCAATTAACAAGGTCTCCCTCCTGGTCTAACCTTAAGAAGGACAGAGACAGTCAGCGCGCAGCCTGCCCTCACCGCCTCCGCAGTGCTGTTTGTTAGCCTCACAGATTATTATTAGAGACGCTGCAAAGCTAATCACCTCCCTGGTGGACACCCCGCCTCGCTGCCCCCAGCTCCTGCTCCTACATCGTCTGTGTTTGACCTGACATCCCTGGGCTCCCAGGCTGCCTGCTGGCAGCTCCCAGGGAGGAGCAGAGGTGAGCCCACCTGGGCAGGACTGCAGGATTATCTCCTCCAGGAGGATGACTTTTGCCCGGAGCCCCCAAGGACCAGGGCTGGGGACATAGAGGGGTGGGGAGGAAAGGGAAAAGAGGAAGGAGAGGGAGGAGGGATTTTGGAGAACTGCTGTAAGCTGGAAATGCCTTGGCACTTATTCATCTCTGGTTAAGCCCTTGTTAGTACATCCAGAGGGATACACACAGGGAAAGGCAGGAAGACCAGGCGACGGCCTTCCCTCCCACAGATCAATGTTGGGTAATGGAGGAAGGTCATTAGCAATTCTCTCTTTCCCCCAAAGACTGCAGAAGAGAAAAACAAACTTCAGTTCCAGCAGAAGGCATTTAAGTAACCCAGGGGAACGACTTCCTCATTGTGAGGAGGATTTGCATCCCTAGATAATTTCCATGCCTCCTTCTGCAGCCCAGCAGCCCTCACCAGTTTTCACCTGGCTTTTCCCCTGCTCGGACCTCCTGGGTGGCCTCCAGTGGGTGAGAGGAAGTCCAAAGGCAGGAACTTAAATCTGATATAGCCATGCCCTTGTCATTGTCACTTCAGGGCACCCTTTTGGCCTATCTAATCCCCACCATTCCTGCAGAGCCAGCTCAGGATCACTCCAGTGGTCTTCTGGCCTCAAGTTCATCTGCCCCCCAGCCTTGTTCCCAGGGTAGGACCCATGCCCCACACATGTCTGAGCCTCCTCCCTCCTAAGAGCAGTATCACACACAGAGAATGTAATCAACAGATACCATGTGCTTAATATGAGGGTCAGTGTGAGTCCTGGTGTTCTGGTCATTTGTAGGATGTTATAGAGTTTTAGAATCACATGGAAGGAGAGCAAGAAAGGGAATGATCGAACAGTGACAGGACTTTATTACCTCACATCTTCCTTGTGACCACCCTATTGGGTAGGCATTATTATTCCCATTGATGGGCTTCCTTGATAGGTCAGTTGGTAAAGAATCTGCCTGCAATGCAGAAGACTCTGGTTCGATTCCTGGGTCGGGAAGATCCGCTGGAGAAGGGATAGGCTACCCACTCCAGTATTATTAGGCTTCCCTGTGGCTCAACTGCTAAAGAATCCACCTGCAATGCAGGAGACCTGGATTAGATTCCTGGGTTGGGAAGATCCCGTGGAGAAGGGAAAAGCTACCCACTCCAGTATCCTGGCCTGGAGAATTCCCTGGACTGTATAGTCCATGGGGTCGCAGAGTCCGACTCAACTGAGCAACTTTCACTTTCAATTTCACTTTGATGTATTTGCAAACTGAGGCTTAGAGAGGTAATTTGCCCAGGGCCATATAGCCAGTAAGTAACAAAGTTCTGGGATATGAATTGAGGCCTAACCCAAAAGCCTAAATTTCCTTCACTATGGGATGTCCACCTTAGTCAAAACTCCCTTAGACGTGAGGTCAACTTGACCTTGTTGTTGTTTAGTCACTAAGTTGTGCCTGAGTCTTTGCAACCCCATGGTCTATAGCCCACGACGCTGCTCTGTCCATGAGATTTCCCAGGCAAGAATACTGGAGTGGGTTGCCATTTCCTTCTCCAGGGGATCTTCCCGACCCAAGGATCAAGCTGGAGTCTCCTGCATCAGGCAGATTCTTTACCACTGAGCCACCCAGAAAGCCCTGACTTGACCTAGCCTCCTATTATAGAACTCACACAGGATTTACAAAAATGTGAGACAAGTGAGATATCACATCTCATATCACATCCATAGCCTCACCACCCCTTTGGAAGAATCCCATTTCACTTAGTGATTTCTGAAAGTGAAAGGTACTCACTAATGCAACAAATGTTCAGTAAGTAAACTGAGTGCATACACTACGCCAGGTTCTGCTGTAGGTGCCAGGAATACAGCAGTGAACAAGACAGATAAAATGCCCTACTCTCTCAACAACAACAAAACAAATAACCTGATTAAAAAATGGGCAAAGAACTTGAATAGATATTTCTTCAAAGAGGAAATACAAATGGCCAATAAGCACATGAAAAGATGCTCCACATCACTAATCATCAGGGAAATGCAAATCAAAACCACAATGAGAAATCACTTTACGCCCATTAGGATGGCTATTACCAAATAAACCAACCAAAAAACAAAAACAGATGAGGATGTGGAGAAATTATAACCCTTGCATCCTGCTGGTGGGAATGTAAACTGGTACAACCCCTACAGAACACAGTGTGGCAGTTCCTCAAAAATTAAAAATAGAACTGTTACTGAGTCCAAGCCTGTACTACTTGCCACAGGACCGGCCAATAAATTGAGAGATACATTTAGGGGGGCGAGGAATAGCGACTTTATTTGCAAATCCAGCAGACAGAGAAGATGATGGACTAGCATCCCCAAACACCATCTCACCTGAGTCAGAATTCAGGCTTCTTTTATACTACAAGGGTAGGGGGTGTGGTTGGTGGGTGACAATTTCTTGGTGCCAGAATCCTTTGTTCTTGCAGCTATCCATGTCGATCTGGTCATAACATTCCTCAATCAAGACAAATGTTATTCTCTATTCTGCAACTTTTTGTCTCTGTATGAATGAGAAAGGGTTATACCTTTCAAGGTCAGAGCCCTGAGCATAGGCTGCCCTGTATATTTCAGGCTACAGGCAACATTCTTTTACAAAGGTGCAGAGCCAGCATGACTAAGCCCAGGCCACAAAGCACAAGGGTTAGAGCTAAAGCAATATATCCAACATGGAGTCAGGTTTGTTCTGTTACAGAATTATCGTATGATCCATCAATTCCACTTCTGGGTATTTATCTAAAAGAATTGAAAGCAGAATCTCAAGAGATATTTGCATACGCATGCTCACAGAAGTATTATTCACAACAGCCAAGAGGTGGAGGCAACCCAAGTGTCCATCCAACTATAAACAAACAAAATGTGTGGAATTTACATACAATGGAATATTATTCAGTCCTAAAAAGGAAGGAAACTATGATTCATGCTACAATATGGATGACCCTTGAGGATGTTATGCTAAGTGAAATAAGCAAGTCACAAAAAGTCAAATACTGTATGATTATACTTACATGAGGCACCTAGAGTAGTCAACTTCATAGAGACAGAAAATAGAATGATGGATGCCTGGGGCTGGGGGAGAAGGGCTGCAGAGTTATTGCTTAATGGATCCAGAGCATCAATTTTACCAGATGAAAAACTTCTAAAGATGCAGTGTGAATATATTTGACACTACTAAACTGTACACTTAAGGACAGTAAAGACTGTAAATTTTATGTGTCCTTTACATAATTTAAAATTTAAAAAAAATTTTTTTTAAGAAATCCCCCGCTCTCATGGAGCTTCCATTCCTGCACTGAGTGCATGCCCTGCTGACTTTCTCCTCCCAGACCTCTCCCTTCCTTTCCCCTTCCATGAGTGGGAGGGGTCAGTCAGGAAGTTAAGCAGCCACCAAGGTTCATAGCCCTGCCCTGCACACTCACACTTGATACCCCCACTTTCTTTGTGTTCACGCGTGCTAAGCCACTTCAGTTGTGTCCGACTCTTTGCCACCTTATGGACTGTAGCTCACCAGGCTCCTCTGTCCATGGGAGTCTCACAGCAAGAATACTGGAACAGGTTGCCATGCCCTCCTCCAGGGGATCTTCCCAACCCAGGGATCGAACCCTCGTCTCTTAAGTCTCCTGCTTTGGCAGGCGAGTTCTTTACCACTAGAGCCTCCAGGTCTCAACAAACTGGAAGGGTCAGGCCAGCTCCTCTCCTGACCCCCTGTTGTTTGCTCACTCTCACTGGCAACCCCTGGAGGAGAGTTATCACAGCCAGTTATCACCTCCACTATCCTGGGGGATAGTGGTCATCACAGCCCCACTGGAGGCTCCTCTTCAAGGAGCACAGCTCCAGTTCACCTCTGGAAACCAGAGGCCTTCTTGTTCTCACCCCTCCAGACTCTTGGAGCCAGGAGTTTGTTGGCTCATCACAATCACTCGAGGGATGTGCATGTGTGTACACACACACAGCATAGGGGTGGGAAGGTAGAAGAGGGAGGGGTCCTTCCAGTAGGACCACAGACGTAGCCAGCTGCCCGCAGGCCTCCAGCAGCATGGTCACTCCCCAGAGAGCCCACCTGCCGCTAATTGTTTGTTGTTCTGCAGCTGAGGCAGCCTCTCCCCCCAAGTCCTCACTGTCCAGATGTTGTCGTCGGCCAACCCCATCAGGCAGGGCCGGCCTGGGGTCTGGCTCTCGCCTGTCAGCCCTGACATCTTCAGTGGATAATGGAACGCAAGGATGTGAGAGGCAGAGCAGGTGCATGCTAATGAGGAGATCAATTTTAATTATGATTTTAATTAAACACCCGATCCAGTAGGAAATATGACAAGAACTGGGCTGGGGTTGTGCAGCCTGGAAGGAGGGAGGGCTGTAGGGGGGAGGGAAGGCGCCTCAGTCATCCTCAGGATTTAAAAGAATAAAGGGCAGCACTGATGGGAAATCGAGAAAAACCTGTGCCACCTGAATTTTTCACCCAGTGAGGCTTTTCCTTCAAAGAGCGCTCAGAGATCTCGACTCCTGCAGAGAAGGTATTGCCTACGAGGAGACCTCGGAGAGGGCCAGGCCTGCTCTCTGTTCACCTGGGGAAATCGAGGCCCCAGGGGCAGGGGGATGTGACTGTCTCGCCTCTGTCCCTATAATGTGCTGTCCAGGCCTCTGGTCAAGTACTGATCACAAGCATGTTCCTTACCTCCTCCCAGCCCCCATCTGCTTATATCAAGTGTCTACAAAGCAAGGGCTGTTTGTGTGATGCAAGCCCTTCAGGGGCAAAACCAGGAGTGGACACAGAGAGCATCTGATGCTCATGGTGGTCATGCCTCCTCTACCACAAAAGAATTTGGTGTCATAAAGGATCATCCCCAAACTCCACCTTCCACTGGTACTCTTGAACAGTACCCAGCATGTAGTAGGCATCTAGGAAACGATGTGCAGTGAATAATTAGATGACAAAGAAAGTCTCTGAAATGTAAGGAGAAGTCAGGAGTGCACCTGATTAATCAGTTATTCTCAAGTCAGGATATCAAACTTCTCAGCGCTGCTTCATGGAAGAAAGCACCATGTGCCCGGGGTATGTGGCCTGGGTGTGCATGTCTGTATGCACATTGCTGTGTATTGTGTGCACACGTTGCTATGTGTTGTGTGCAGTGTAAGTGGTGGCGGATGACAGCAGCCAGTGGGGTGGAAACCCAAGGGGCCAATGGAACTAATGCTGCAGGACTCTTGATAGCAGAGAATTCTAGAACAGAATGGCAGAATTGCCAGAGACCCGAGTAGAACTTTCAGCAGTGACAGAGATGTTCCATATCTATACTGCCTGATACACTAGTCAGTGGCCACATCTTACTATTGAGAATTTGAAATGACTTCTGTGACTGAGCACCTGAATTTTGTATTTAATATCCATTCATTTCAATTCAAATAGCCACACGTCGCCAGTGGCTACCATACTGGACAGTGCAGTTATAGACCACCTAGTCAAATTCTCTCTTGGTCCAGCAGAGGAAACCGAGGACCAGAGAAGTAGCCCTTGGACATCACCCAAGCTCATGCAATGGCCTTCACAGGCAGCATGTTAAAACTCCTTTCTGAGACTTCCCCGGCAGTGGTTAAGACCCCATACTTCCAATGCAGGAGCGTGGGTTCCATCCCTGGTTGGGGAACTAAGCTCCCACATGCCTTGCGCTATGGCAAAAAAAAAAAAAAGACTCCATCCTGTATAGATTTCTGGGTACATAAACAGAATGCCTGTCAGGGGGTTTCACTCCTGGGAATGTTGACAGAGGCCCTTTGTAAGGCCTAAGAACTATTGCGAAAAAGATTCTCTTCTGGTTCTTACCAGAGAACTAGCGAGAACCCAGTGATTGCTTCTGCCTGGTCTCCATCACCACCAGTGCCCCAGCAGGCAGGGCCCATCTGGTTCTTCCCACCTAGGTAATGTGAGGTCTTCCTAGACTCTCAACCCACAGCTAAATTCTTGTCACTGGCATGAACAGAGAAGCTGAGATTGGAGATGGTGGCAGAAGTTAATTGGGATTAGATGCGCACGTTCCATGGTTAACAAAAGCACAGATGGTCCAGAGCCACTTCTTAAGCCAGATCATCTTCTAACTACTCTCCTCTCCTCCCTCTCTGCTTCCTCCTCACCCTACCTCCAGTGATGCGCCTCCCCAGGTGCTCTGAGAGGTATCGATTGGGCTGTTTCTCCTTCTTGCAAGTTATGACTCAATATCAGTTAAACCTTTTCCATAATAAATGAGGTCATCGAAAGAGGAACGGAGGAAAAAGGAACTTCAGGCCTCACTCTGACACACCCATCAACCCCTTCTTCCCTTCCCTCGTGTCTCCTGCTGTCTGCTTCACTCTTTGAGCTGCCAGTGGAAGAGACAAAGTCAGGAGACCCACAAATCACTACTTATAGTCAGGACACACAGGATGTCTGCTGTCAAAACACATTTCAGACTCCCAGATTGGCAGCGACCGCAAGTCAGGGAAAAGCACTGGCTACAAATCCCCAGAGAATTCCCCCAGCCTTCCCCCAAGGCCCCTCACTGTTGGGGCAATTGAATTCCAAGCTTCAAATGAACTCTGGTTCTCAGTCTGGGAGCCAGTTCACCTTCTTAGGAAAGACCAGTTCCAAATTCGCTGTTTCTTTCATGTAAGTAAGGGATCAAGAGGGCTTCCCCGGTGGCTCAGAGGTAAAGATTCCACCTTAAGTGCAGAAGACTCACCTAGACTCACCTTCCATCGCTGCGTCAGGGAGATTCCCTGGAGGAGGGTATGGCTCCTACTCCAGTAGTCTTCCTGGAGAATCCTATAGACAGAGGAACCTGGCGGGCTACAGTCCACAGGGTTGCAAAGAGTCAGACATGACTGAAGCAACTGAGCATGCACAAAAGGGATCAAGAAGAAGAGAAGGTTAAGTAATTTTCATCTGCGATCCAAATTGTTCCTTACAAGTGTGAGCAGGTTCCCTAGCAGCTGGACCCTGGGGTGTGGTCACATTAACCTTAGACCTGACTCCAATTCGTGAGTTCAGGACTCTCCAAGCAGATCCGAGGCAGCCTCGCTGTGGACACGGCAGTCTTCCTGCAAAGGAAGGACCCTGCCTGTCAGAGACCTGTTAGCGGAAACAGACAAAAATGTAAGAGACAGCCTGCAGACCTTCTGGAGCACGAGGGGAGAGAGGCGCGTGCAGGGCTAGAAGGCAGCGTGTGGCAGCAGGCGATGACGTCATCATTGCGCGAAGGGCCAGGGCCAAAGAGCCAGTCACCTTGCACACTGGCCCTTCTCACTCTAAGTGGCGGTCTCCGTAGAAGAAAGAAATTCTCTTTTTAAAAGAACTGATAGAGAGGTTTTACAACTCCCAATCAGCAATTCCTTTTATCTCCGTCTTAAGGAACTCCTTTCTGAAAGCAGAGTATCCACTAAAGGAACCAGTCAGTGCCCCTCTGATGCCGGGGCCCAGCGCTCCTGCCTTTTTTCAATTCATTTCAGAAAAGTCATGGGGCAACTGCTCTGGGCTTTCTTCTTCTTCCCCCCACCCTAGGACCTCTTCCCTTGCTAGAACAATGTCTATTTCTTTTTTAATAGGATTCCAGGCTTCCCTGGTGGCTCAGATGGTAAAGAATCTACCTGCAATGCAGGAGACCCAGGTTCAATCCCTGGGTCAGGAAGATTCCCTGGAGGAGGGCATGGCCACCCACTCTAGTATTTTTGCCTGGAGAATTCCACAGACACAGGAGGAGGCTACAGTCCATGAGGTCGCACACAACTTAGTGACTAACATGCGCACACAATAGGGTTCCACTTCTGGAGAACAATGGCTCTGGAGAGTGAAGTGGGAGTGGGGCTGTGGGTGGGGAAGCAAAGGGAAGAGCAGAAATGGAAGCAAAGAAGAGGAGTGATGGACACCATGTCTTAACCAGTGCTCAGATTCTTGCCTGAATCAGTTTTGTCCCCAGCATTAGCCTGTCTCCCAGGGTTCTTCTGCTTTGGGTGACCTTAAGCACTCCTGAAGGTGAAGGCTAAGCTCTGGAAGACCTGGATGGCCACCCCAGCTCACTTGCATGTATTCAGTCAACCGGAGATGATGCCAGGCTCCAGACCAGCTCCAGGTGGGCATGCTTGCCACACATCTCCAGGGTACTGCTTTCAAAGCCAAACAAACACACTGTTATTTTAAACTGCATGCCTACGCAGTGCTCCTAGGAGAATCTTGGCAGGGAGACCAGCAGAGAGACGAAGATTTCAGCCTGACAGCCAGAGAGACCCACATCTTGCCCCTGACCCTGAACAAACATGTTTTTTTTTTTTCCTGCCTGGAACTGTCTTCACATCACCATGCTTTGCTGGCAATTAGCAAGCCCTGACCAACACGCAGGAACTTTATTAGGACTGATAACATCTTCCGTCATCCCAGGCTTTCTGCCCAAGATCACCATATGCCCCATAGGCAAGATCCTCTTCTGCCCCTCTCCTCTGGACAGGGCAGGTATGAATGGAGTTGCTCCTCTCCCAAATAGAAGATGTTGCAACCAGGGCTCAGAGCTTAAGGAAAATGCTGGCAGTGAGAGAATAAATCCAAGTGGAGTCTGGACATCCTCATCTTTGAGCTTTTTTCACACCTACTGACTGCAGCAAATCCATCAACTAGTATTTAATAAGCACCTATTACAAATGAATGAGGCATCACCAGAGACTCACAGATGTCTAAGATGAGACACCCCTTCTCACTTAAAGAAATTTACACTTTCTTTTTGAGGAGATATAACCAGGGCACACTGGTGGCTGCTGCTGCTGCTGCCGCTGCTAAGTCACTCCAGTCATGTCCTGACTCTGTGCGACCCCATAGACGGCAGCCTACCAGGCTCCCCTGTCCCTGGGATTCTTCAGGCAAGAACACTGGAGTGGGTTGCCATTCCTTCTCCAATGCGTGAAAGTGAAAAGTGAAAGTGAAGACGCTCAGTCGTGTCCGACTCGGCTCGACACCATGGACTGCAGCCTACCAGGCTCCTCCGTCCATGGGATTTGCCAGGCAAGAGTACTGGAGTGGGGTGCCATTGCCTTCTCCGACACTGGTGGCTACACGGGTGCAAACTGGGGGATCCATTCACATGGAGCACAGCACAGCTGTTCTGGGGGTGATGCCCATGCCCCCCTGCCAGTGTTACTCACAACAGGAGAAGCACCAAGAGCTGTAGATTAAGAGGGGCTGACTGTGGGGTGAAGAGATGGAAAGCCTTCACCAAAGCCGTGGGGCTTGAGTGCAGCTTAGAAGGTTGATTTGGGATGATTTGGTTGAATTGGAAGGAGATGGGTGCAGAAGACATTGCAGTGAGTAAAATCCCCTGAGACAGGAGATCTGGTCAGAAAAACCCAGAAAGAGTTCAAGAGCCACTGAAAAGAACCATTTGGCTGGAAAGAAGAGTTATGGGAAACCTGTTTGCAAATGTAAACTGAGGGCCAAACAACCACTACAGAGCCCCAGGCTGAACTCTGTCCTATTAGAGACCCGCGTCCTTGACCTTCCTAGTAATGACAAAGGGACCTTGGGTTTGAGTTGAGCCTTGAGGCTCAGATGGGGATTAGTGGCAGATCCCCCCAGGTGGCTGCCCACGGTCCTTGGGCCGCAGGGCTTTGTTCAGCCTCCATCTTGAGGCCATCTCCCTGCCTCCTCCTTACCTGGAGCTTCATGCCCAGCACCTAAGGATGGCAGGAGCAAGCTTTCCCATTCACCACATTTCCACACTTCCAGTAGAGCCCTGCCCCTTCTTCCTGCCCAGCAGCTCCCTGGCACCTGCACCCTCCCTGCCTCCCTCCCATCCCAGTGGAGGTAGAGACCAGCCCTCCCTCTGTTTCAGATCTCACTCAAAACACTGATTTTGAGTGAGGGACCTGTTGCACTGATTATGCTTTCTCACCCTCGAATTGTCAATTTCCCTTCCCTACTCGAACTTTCCCATCACTATTCAAATATGCTCTAGAATCCCCTATTTAAAAATCAAATCCTTCATTGACACTACATCCACCTCTATCGTCCTATCTCCGTATTTACTCCCTTCACAGCCAAACTGCCCCCAAAGCCTCAGATCCAGATGCTTCTCCCCCTGTCTTACTTCACCCTCCCTCCCACTGCGTCCTCCACATTCCCTCCCCCACACACCACACAACACACATACCTCGGAAACTGCTTTTGCTAGGACTTCCAGTGACCTGCGAGCTGCATGTTGAGTCGCTTCAGTCATGTCTGACTCTCTGCGACCCCATGGACTGTTACCAGCCAGGCTCCTCTGTCCCTGGGATTCTCCAGGCAAGAGTATCAAGCAGATTGCTGTGCTCTCCTCCAGAGAGTCTTCCCAACCCAGGGATCAAACCCACGTCTCTTATGTCTCCTGCGTTGGCAGGCAGCTTCTTCACCACTAGCACCACTAGTGACCTCCAGGTGGGTGAATCCCATGCAGTTTGTGGTATCTGCATCCTCTTGACTCTTCAATAGCATCTAACCAGTGAATCCCTCCCTCCTTCTAGAAACACTCTGCTTTCAGTTCCTATGATGTCACATTCATTCCCCTGGATTTCCTCCTAATGCTGTTGCTTTTTGCAGCCTTCCTTTTCTTGAACGAACATGACTCCCTATTATTTACACAATTCCAAACACTTTATATTTTAACTTCTTTAATCCTCCAATCAATACTATGAGATGGATAGTTTTTCCCCTGTTTTCTAGATGAGAAAACCAAGACACACAGAGAAACTTTCCCCTAGCTTACTTAGCTAGAATTGCAAAAGACAAGGTTTGAACAGACAGTTAGGATCTGATTTATGTTACTGGTCTCTACATCGTGCTGTCTCTTTAACAGATGATATTAATGAGGACAGAATAGAATAGGCTGCAACAACAAACCACCTCAAGATCTCAGTAGCTTAATGGAATGAGAGTTTATTTCCATCTCATGGTTTTTATCCAAAACATCTGTGAAGGATCTTCTCCACACAGCCACAAGGACCTGGCAATAAAAGTCCTGCCATCTTATAACTTCAGGAAGGAAAGGAAAAGACTGGGAATCATATTTGGGGCTTTCTCCATCGTTTCTACTCATATTTCCTCAAATAGAACCAGTCACAGGGTCCCACTTAACTGTGAGGGGATGGGGAATACTGGGGAGCAAATGGCATATTTACCGAGATAAGTCTACTTGCAACCATAAACTTTAAATGTTGGAGCTTCTCCAGCCTCAGTCTTAGGCCCTCATCTTTCTTCACTCTGTACTCATCTGTTCCCATGGCTTTGGTTATCTCCATACTGAGACTTCCCAAATGGATGTTTCAGCCCAGACCCCAGCCTCATTTCTGAGCTACAATCTTGTCTGCTTACTTGATATTGTTTAAAACTGTACCTCAAAATCTTCTTCAAAAAGAGGAAATGCAGATGGCCAACTAATCATTGCTATGCTATGCTAAGTCACTTCAGTCGTGTCCGACTCTGTGCGACCCCATAGACGGCAGCCCAACAGGCTCCCCCGTCCCTGGGATTCTCCAGGCAAGAACACTGGAGTGGGTTGACATTTCCTTCTCCAATGCATGAAAGTGGAAAGTGGAATGTGAAAGTGAAGTCGCTCAGTCGTGTCTGACCCCCAGCGACCCCACGGACTGCAGCCCTCCAGGCTCCTCCATCCATGGGATTTTCCAGGCAACAGTACTGGAGTGGGGTGCCATTGCCTTCTAAGGAAATACAAATTAATCACAATGAAATATCACCTCACACCTGTCAGAATGGCTATCATCAAAAAGACCACAAGTAACACATGTTGTCAAGAATGTGGAGAAAAGAGAACTCTCCTGCACTGTTGGTGGGAATGTAAATTGGTGCAGCCACTGTGGAAAATGGTATGGAGATTTCTCAAAAAACTAAAACTAGAAGTACCATGCTGCTAAGCTGCTAAGTCGCTTCAGTCGTGTCCGACTCTGTGCGACCCCATAGACAGCAGCCCACCAGGCCCCGCCGTCCCTGGGATTCTCCAGGCAAGAACACTGGAGTGGGTTGCCATTTCCTCCTCCAATACAGGAAAGTGAAAAGTCAAAGTGAAGTCGCTCAATCGTGTCTGACTCTTAGCGACCCCATGGACTGCAGCCTACCAGGTTCCTCTGTCCATGGGATTTTCCAGGCAAGAGTCCTGGAGTGGGGTGCCATTGCCTTCTCCCATATGACCCAGCAATTCCATATCTGGATATATATACAAAAAAAAAAAAAACCCAGAACAGAAATTCAGGAAGGTACACACACCCCATTGTTCACAGTAGTGTAATTTACAATAGCTAAGATATGGAAGCAACCCAAATGTCCATCAATGGATGAATGGATAAAGAAGATACGGTGTGTACATATATGTATATGGTATATATATGTATATATGCTGCTAAGTCGCTTCAGTCATGTCCGACTCTGTGAGACCCCATAGACGGCAGCCCACCAGGCTCCCCCGTCCTGGGATTCCCCAGGCAAGAACACTGGAGTGGGTTGACATTTCCTTCTCCAATGCATGAAAATGGAAAGTGAAAGCGAAGTCGCTCAGTCGTGTCCGACTCTTAGTGACCCCATGGACTTCAGCCTACCAGGCTCCTCTGTCCATGGGATTTTCCAGGCAAGAGTCCTGGAGTGGGGTGCCAGTGCCTTCTCCATATGTATATATATGTATGTATATATTGTACTGTATATATATATATCTTTCTACAAGTGGCAAAATGTCATTCTTTTTATGGCTGAGTAGTATTGTACTGTATATATACCTATATACATACTGTATATACATACATATATAGTATATGTACTGTACTGTATATATATATATATGCTGTATATATACATATTGCATTTATATGTATATATGCTGTGTATATATATACTATATATATTATAAATATAATATATATATAAACTTATAATATATATGCAGTACAATAAACCCAGTACAATACAGTACTACTGTACTGTACTGTATATATATATGCTGTATATATACATATATACCTACTGCATTTATATATATACTGTGTGTGTATATACAGAACAATACTACTCAGCCATTAAAAGAGTGACATTTTGCCACTTGTATCAATATAGACTGACTCGGAGGGCATCATACAAAGTGAAATAAGTCAAACAGAGAAAGACAAACACCGTATGGTAGCACTTGCATGTGGTATCAAAACAAACACTACAAATTAGTGAGTAAAACAAAAAAGAAGCAGAATCACAGATACAGAGAGCAAACTAGTGATTGCCGGGGGGAGGGGGAAGGGGAGGGGCAAAATAGGCGTAGGAGACTTTAAAAAGGGGTTATTATGGGGTTATATGAAATCAGGTGTGTATGAAGCCCTGTAGAATTTAAAGAATCTTTCATTCAAAAAAAATGTTTTTAACATTTATTTACAGTTGATTTGCAAACTTGTATTAATTTCTGCTATACAGCAAAGTGATTCAGTTATATATATGTGTGTGTGTGTACACACACACATACATTCTTATGAAAAAAATATACTGAAAAAATAAATATATTTTTAAAGCTTCTTCAATTTAAACCCCCTGGAGCTCTTCTCCCACCACCCTATCTCTCCTCCCCCAACCTGTCTCATTTCATCCATGTTGTCACTTCTGTCAGGAATCTAGAAATTACTCCTGCTCCCTCCCTTGCTTCCCATATCCAACCTATGGTCAAGTCTGGATGAGTCTGTTTTCAAGATAATGTTAAATCTACTCAGTTATCACCAATGCTGTCACTTTTCTCTAAGCCACCGTCGTCTCTTGCCTAGACTTCTCCCATGGCTTCCTTTCTGTTCTCTTTATTTCTTTCCTTATCTTCTGGAACATCTTCACAAAGTCCCATTTGGGCATGCCACTCCTTTTTCTCCATAAGGATGCCCATAGAGCTCAGGGTTGTGTACAACACCCTCTGCAGTCTAGCCTTTGCCAACCTCCCCAGCAGCATCCTCTGTGTCTCTCCTGCTCACGCACCACTTTCCAGCCCCACAGTTCTTCTTGGAGGTCCTGGACTGCGCCACTCTCTTAACCAGACGCAGGCCTTCCGACGTGATGTTCCCATTACTTGGAATGTTCTTTTCACACTCTACTCTGCAAAGTCTTTCTTACACATGGGTCCAAGCCTAAATGTCACCTCCCAAGGGACCTTCCATGAAACCTCCAATGTAATTAAGGTCCTCCTGTTGTATTATCTTATTACACTCTGTTATTTTGTTTTGTAGCACTTATAACAGTTTGTAAATATACTTCTACTGTGACTTTTGTTTAATATCTCACTGCCACAGAACCATAAGCTCTATGACAGCCATGGAGGAGTACACAACCACTCACCATTGTATCTCCTGCACACAGCATCTGGCATATAATACATCAACTGTGGATAATCGTTAAATGAACAATCCAATGAAAAAATAACCACTTTCCCCAGAATATAACGTCAATGATCAGCAGATGCAGCCTGCAGCAAACTGGCTTAGCATCTCCCTATCCCTTCATTCCCATCCGATGTGGTTATGACCAAGTAACAGTGATCTT
Organism: Bos mutus; assembly: GCF_027580195.1. Classification (NCBI taxonomy): domain Eukaryota; kingdom Metazoa; phylum Chordata; class Mammalia; order Artiodactyla; family Bovidae; genus Bos; species Bos mutus. The sequence continues at coordinate 53,609,922 of NC_091631.1, forward strand.
TTGTTTCTGAACTCTCAGAAGAACTTGCAAGTCTTGACCACCTAGAATGGGCTGTCTGAGCCTGGCTCATGGGGGAGTTTGGGTAGCATCTCTAAGGCTGACCTGCTCTGGGCCACAGACAGACTCAGCAGGGTTTCAGCCTTTTTATTACTTTTTTAATTGATTAATACGCAAATTCAGTTGAATATGTAAAGTCTTTCACAAGCTGACCCATTCTGCTTTTCAACTTCACTGCTCCTATAAACAGTTGCTACAAATGTAGCGACTTAAAATAATTGATTGTCTTAGAAACACTGGGCTTCCCTGGTAGTTCAGATGGTAAAGAATCCGTCTGTAATGTGAGACCCCAGTTCGATTCCTGGGTCGGGAAGATCCCCTGCGTAAGGGATAGGCTACCTACTCCAGTATTCTTGGGCTTCCCTGCTGGTTCAGACAGTAAAGAATCCACCTGCAATGAGGGAGACCTGGGTTCGATCCCTGAGTCAGGAAAATCCCCTGGAGGAGGGCATGGCAACCCACTCCAGTATTCTTGCCTGGAGAATCCCCATGGACAGAGGAGCCTGGCGGGCTACAGTCCATGGGGTCGTAAAGAGTCGGACACGACTGAGTGACTAAGCACAGCACACAGTTTCCAGAGTTCAGAATTCCAAAATGGATCTTACTGGGCTAAAATCAAGATGTTGGCAGGGCCACATTCCCTTCTGAAGACCAAGGGAAGACTCTATCTCCTTGCCTTTTCCAGCTGTTAGAGGCCACTCGCATATTTCATGTCAAGCCCCATTCTTCCATCAAAGCCAGGACAATGTGACGATGTGGTCATGTCAAAGCCTGGTGGTCGAGTCCTTCTCATCCTGCCTTCTCTCTGCTTCTCTCTCTTCTGTCTCCTCTTTCTACTTATAGGTACCCTTGTGATTTCACTGGGTCCTGCTAGACAAGCCAGGATAATCTTCCACCCCAAGGTCAACCAATTAGCAACCTTAACTCCATCTGCAATGCCTTTGGCACATAACCCAGTTTATCCACAGGTTCTAGGGACTAGGACAATGGTACCCTTGGAGAACCATTATTCTCCCTACCATCAGTCTCACTTCCCTCTACCTCTTATTCCAATCTCAACATTAAAAAAAAATTTTTTTTTATTGGACTATAGTTGCTTTACAATGTTGGGTTAGTTTCTACTGTATAGCAAAGTAAATCAGCTATATGTATACATGGAACTCCCTTTTTTAAATTTCCTTCCCATTTAGGTCACCACAGAGCACAGAGTAGGGTCCTGTCTACATTTTAACCACAAAGAATTCGAGACTTTGAGCCATTGTTCTGAAGAACCAGGGTTTCAGGAATGAGGATCTACAGAAAATCACATAAGTTATCTCTGAAGATTTCTCTAATATCCTCTGCCTCTTTTAACTCTTCCTACTGTGTGTCACTTCCAATTTCCTCACCTGAAAATGAGGAGAAAGATGCCTGCTTCTCTGGGTCATGTGAGGATTAAATGTATTAACATTTGTACACTGCCTAGGAAGTCAGGACAGTGAATTAAAAAAAAAAAGCTTATGCTCTGACTTCAGAAGTCTGGGTTACAATTTTGATTTCCAACACTTAAGACTTATGTGACCCCAACAGAGTATTTAATCTCTGTGAATTCCCTTGAAACCTCTATTTCCTTAATTGTAAAGAGAGGGTATCAATAATACCTATCTTAGAGGGTGCAGTGAGGATCAAATGAGATAAATTATGCAAAGTGTTTTGGCATATAGTAATTGCTCTATAAGATTGGGTATTATGATTATTACACCAGAATCCCTAATAAATTGTAGCTGTTCTTTGTTGTGATGGCACTTTATTTCATTCCTTTATCTAACAAACTCTCAAATCTCAGCTTAAGTATTACATCTTCAGGAAAGCCTTCTCTGTGTCTCCCAGCCAGAGGTAGTTAGTTATTTCCCCTGTGTATTCCTACAACACCCAGCCCGCGTGTCTGTTACAGCATCAGAACACTAGGCTGATTTAGTGCCTGTGTACACCCCACTCCACCACCACCACAAATGCAGGAGTCTGAGCTACTTGAAAGTAGATTCCAGGCCCCATTCATCGGCATATACACGGTGCCCACTCCAGGCCCTCGGCAATACTGGTGGTCCAGTGGCTAAGACTCTGTGCTCCCAATGCAGGGGGTCCAGGTTCGATCTCTGGTCAGGGAACTAGAATCCACATGCCCCAACTAAAAAGGTCCCGCGTGCTCCAACTAAAGATCGCTCATGCCGCAACAAAGGTCTAAGATCCCACGAGCTGCAACCAAGACCTGGCACAGCCAAATAATAAATAAATACAAACAAATATTAAAAAAGAATGTCTATTGACTGAACAAACAGAATTCTAGGTTACTGATTAGAAATTAGCATAACATAAAATGCTTGCTAATTTCTGTGTCTAAACATACATGTGTGTGTTAGGTCGCTTCAGTCATGTCCGACTCTGTGACCCCACGGACTGTAGCCCACCAGGCTCCTCTGTCATGGGATTTTCCAGGCAAGAATACTGGAGTGGGTTGCTATGCCCTCCTCCAGGGGATCTTCCCAACCCAGGGATGGAACCCATATTCCTTTGTCTCCTGTATTGGCAGGCGGGTTCTCTACCACTAGGGCCACTTGGGAAGCCCCTAAGCATGCATAATATTACTCTATTCATATTCCAATAGGTGAGGTGAACACTTCTTTCCTTGGGAGCAGCATTCCTTGGCAAGTGAACAGAACTGGATCCCCGAGGGAGCTGCAGCCTGAAAGAAAGTTTCCCGCCTGTCCGGCCCCACCCTGAGAGGAACCCTCGGGGCACAGCTCTCCTGACCATCGCTCCTACCTGCAGCTCTGGGCTTCCCTGCTTCAGCAACTACGCCCTGCAGAAAAAGTCTGCCCCAAGCAGAACAGGGCTGAAAATCATATTTTCACGGGATGTCAAACCTCCTCTCCTACCTTAAATGAAAGGTATTATTTTTGAGAAGAGAATGTCACACTCTACCACCAAAATTCTGCTTCCTCGGCAGAAACCCTGGCAGTTTCTCTGCACGGCTGGCAGCTCTCCACCCAAGGCCAATGCTGGGAAATTCACCAGGCCCAACGCAAATCACGGGAGCACAACTCCTCCATGATTCAAACAAGGGAAAGCAGAGTCAAGAGGCCTTATTCCCTTTGCAGAAATGGGGCAGGAACAGGAGGTACGGTCCAGCCACTCCACCCCAGGACCCAGCGCAGGTCCTAACTCTTCTTGGGAAATTCACCCATCACTTTGCCAAATAAATAAATTATCCCCAGCTCAGCAACCTCTGGGCCTTTCCTGTAATAGATGATATCCTTTCAGCTTCATCTTTGGTATCTATAAAAATATACCCTTCGTAGCTGCCAACAAGTTATCAGTCCCTCATCTCTAAGCAATTCATTCTAGAGACTGAGGCCTCCTTCTGATTCACCCACACAGAACCTGCCCTGGAATAAAAGGCTTTGTACGGAGCTGGGAGGGTGGAAGAGGTGTCAGGCAGCGAGTGGATTCGAAGAAATGGGACACTGTCTCTACTTTTTAATGAGTGAGAAGGCGCTTGGGAGAACAGGACAGAAGCAGCCTTCTGTCCCTTGAGCTTCCTGTTGTGTCAACTTCTGTGTGTGCGGCCTGGGGGCTGATCAGGCACCAAGCCCCCTGGAGTCCCAGCAGCCCTGGCTGCTTACCTAGCTGCCAGCCCTAAGTATGGATGTGCAGCCACGGTGGTTACCTTTTCCCAGACCTGGGGGGTTTAGGCCCTACTTAGCCTCTGCAGCCACTCCCAGAGGCCCCTGTGTCCTGACAGAAATGTGAGTCAGCTCTGGGCAAAACGCAGATGATGAGCCCAGGAGGTCTGTGTCTTCTGAGGCTCTGCGGCTGGGCTCAGGTGCCAACCTGCTCCATGCTGGCATCCTCCGTGTCATGGATCCAACTACTCCGAGACCAGGAGGCCAGATGTTTTGCCAAGATGGGTTCAGAGGCACAGGTGGTGACTTGTGCGTGGCCTTCGGGCTCTCGTGACGAGGCATCCGCATCAAGATGCTCCCCTGGCAGGTACCTGGGCACACCACGTTCTTGCCCAGCGCTTTCCCAGGGACCCATCTCTCAGAGACCACAAGTGCCTCCCTTAGCAAGGACTCTCCACTCAGAACTCTCCAGCCTGCTCCTCGAGCTCCTCACTCCACTGCGCGATGGGGCTGTATGCAAACATTTGCTTTGATTTGTAAAATGATCCATATAATTAGGGAAAAGAGTTAAATAAAGGGACTGATTTCAGAGAGCAGGCTCTTAATGACACTAATACCTGACAAAAGGGGTCATTATGATGGGCTAATGGGCCTTGCCTGGCGCTCCGTTCTCTCAGGACACAATCCAACACAGTCAATTATCTGCTAATCAGGGCCATTTTGTCAGAGGTTATTGCCCTGAAGTATCAATTATAGGAACATTATTAATACTTTATGGAGAAACCACTTGCATCAAAGTGTTAAACTCATGGGGCGAGCCCTTCACCCCTCCCCTCCCCACTAGGACCCACCATCTGCCATCTCTTTTCACCCCCAGTCAATTCTCCAACTGGGGAATCCCATTTCCATGACCCACTGGGTCTACTGGGAAGGAGCCAGGGCCACGATGATGTTCCGAATCCTGTCACCTGTGACCGGACTAGCACTCCCAACTCTTGATGCCACCAACTGGCAACAAGTGGCTTAACCCAAAGCCAAGCCATCACTGTCTCAGGATGAGGAGGGAAGCTGAGGGCCATGGGGCTGAAGGAACAAGATGGCTGTGTGTGTGTGTGTGTGTGTGTGTGTGTGCGTGCACGCGCGCGCACCTTTCTCTTTGTCTCTGTGTCTCTGTCTCTCTCTCTTTATCCATCTCCCTCTCTCTGTCTTTGTCTCTGGGTATATGTCTTTCTATCTTCCTCTCTCTCTTTTCCTCCCTCCCTCCATCCTCCTCCTCCTTCTCTCTCTCTCTCTCCAATGTTGTCCTTTCAAAGAAACAAAAAATAGATACACAGGGACTCTCATTTCAAAATACTGCCTGTTCATGATGCTGTCTTTTCTGTTCCCTAGAACCCACTTCTTCTCCATACTGGACACAGATTTCTCGCCATTGTGGAGGCACCATCAACACAGAAACTGGAGGAATGACTAAAAAAAACAGTGTGATGTAGAGGACCAAACATGAAAAGGACTTAAGAGAAAGATCAATGAGAATGCCAACCCCACAACCGGCAGTGGGATCTCAGGCAAGTCGCCGAACCTCTCGGAGCCATGGTTTTCAAATCTCCCAGGATACAGCATAGCTTAGAATGCCAGCTGGACCACTTACTAATTGTGCAAACTTGAGAAAGTTATTCCACCTCTCTGAACCTCAGCTTTTCGCACATAGGATAGAAATAGTTCTGTCCATATGCTGGAGCTATGATGAAGGTTAGATGAGAATGTGCACAGAAGCACTGTCCCAGCACCTGACGCATTCCATCCACAGGCAGCAGGATATTCAATCTGCAGTGGAGCCCTGGGGTTGAAATACTTGCTCAGAAATACACAATGAATGTAAATGATCAATGGCAGTAAGTTCTCTCAGCTCCTACACCTGTGAATAATTACATAACTGCCAGGGGGGGAAAGGGTTAAGGGCTTTTCCCACCCAGAAGAGAGAGCAGAAGTAACCCCTGGAAACCCCTTCCAGGGTTCTGGCATCGCGGGGTGGTGCCCAGACCACCTGGGAGGAGATGGCTTTCAGGAATGAGTGAGAATCTCCACTGTCATGACCCAGCAAGCCTAGACCTGCCCTTCACAATCAGGCACCTCACCAGGAGAAAGGAGATTCGACCCCATGTGGGAATCTCCTATAATCTGGCTCATAGGCCAAGGTTAGTCTCATGAGAAAAAAAGAAAGGGAGAATTTGCTAGAACTTTGCTAGAATTTCCTAGAAAGGAAGGGAGAATTTGCTTTGGTATTTAGTGGTCTCTCCATCACTGTCAACCCCATTCTGTGATTTAGAAAAGAGACGTATAAATGTGGTGTGTTCATGCGTTCACCGATAGTTGATGAGTCCAGCAGTATGACCACGTGGGAATGGGGAAGGCCAACTCAGGAACAGATCAGTTCTGGAGTTTGGTTAATGTGCTAATATAAGTGTCCATCTACGCATGTTTAAAGCTTCCTGTAACTCCTGATCAACCTAAAGGACTATGAGTTAGTCCATTTAGGGAGGCAAAGGCCAAGAACAGGATGCAATACTCGAGAGTTGGAAGAATTGTCCAGAATTTTTCATCATCCCCGGTTCATCTGGGTACAGACATCAAAGAATGAATGTCATTCATCACTGTGAGGTTTGGGGTCAAAAATGTCAACCTGAACATAGCTTAAAGTGCAGAAACAAGTCTGCCATCTCTTTCCTGGAGACCGAGGGCAGTCAAGGTGTTTGGCTGACTTTGGGAGAAGCCCATCCAATGAAGAGAAATGGCCAACACTACATTCAGCATCCACTGCATGTGACCAGAAAGGAGGAATGGACACTTACGACAAAAGACCTCCGCATCATGTTTGGGGCAGCCCGACCTGGTGAGCCATGTTGGTTGAAGGCCTAAGGTGCTAAGAATCAGTCCTTCCACTCCTTGATCACAGGGTATGAATGTGCTGTTCGGTGGGCCTGGGTAATTAGCGTTGGTGGCAAGCAGTTATAGGGTTAAGTGCTACCAGGGGTTTGAGCTGGGCTGACAGAGCCTGAGCCGCAGAGTGGGGTGGTTGCCTAGCAACAACACCTGTAGCACATTAAGCAGCCAGTCAGCTTTGTCAACTTCTAGCGGGGGCTTTGTAGAGCGGAAGGTGGGGGTGGAAGAAGGATCAGAGGGCACAGAAGTGGAAAGCTGGACAGTGGCTCTCAAGATGGAAGAGGGTGCAGAATTGAGAGTCCCGCCAACAAGGCTTTATGCCTCTTTTCTTCAAGCAGAAGCAGGTAGGCAGCTAGGGTAGGAGTCCAGAGTAGGTGTCAATATGGCTCTTATATCTTCCTAAGACCCTCACATGAAGCATCAAGTGAAGTTGGAACCCCCTTCCTCAACCCAAGCTCTCAAAGAAGGCATCTGGGATTTGCTAATTTGGGGAGGGTCTGGGAGAATGAGGAGGAGGCATTCTGTGGTTTTGTTTTCAGATCCGGGAGGACTGGGGGCTCATTCCACTGACTCATCTTCGAGGAAGGACCACAGAGAAGAAGCAAAGACTCTGAGAGGGTAAAATCTTTCTCACTGCCTTCCTTTCACACCTTCCCACGCATCTCTCTGGACCCCATCTCACACATACATGAGATACAGCTGAAAAAAAGAAAAGATTTGGGGAAGGACAGAGAACTCAATAATATTGTTGCTGCTGTCTTTATAGAACTCATGGTCTAGCTAGCCCCTTGATTTCTCTCACAATTTCCAAGCTGCCTGAGAGGGCAGGGGGCAGAGAGTGGTGTATTCGAGGGGAGGGGCCTATTCTTCTGTAGCCCTGACAACCAGAAGACTTGGAATCAACCCCACCATCACTTGTAAGCCATGTAGCTTTTGGCCGATATCTGCACTGAGGCTCAGTTTTCTCATCTGTAAAGTTGGGGGTAATTACAGCTGTCCTACTTACCTTATGGGAATCAGAGAACACCGCTTTCTGCTCCTCATTCTCCCAGACCCTCCCCAAATTAGCAAATCCCAAAGGCAGTTTAAGTAGAAGCACATTACAAACACTGTAAGTTCTCCTACATGTATAAAGCATTGTAATGCAAAGATGCCCATGTATCTGCTTTTCTGGTCTGACCTGAGCTATTTACTGTTTGACCCAAAGCAGAAAAGAGAGGGGCAGCCACGTGGTGGTTGCTGGTTAACTCGGTGGCAGAAGGGCTCTGAGAGAAGGCCTATTCAACTAGCTCTAGGTTCACTAGTTTGAATCCAGTCCTAGCCCAACCACTATGGTAATCATTGGGTTTGGAATTCAGAGAGTCTAACTTTCAGAAGACGTTTGGCTTATCTACAACCCACGGAATTTTCACCATACACTCATGCATGAGGTTATGAGGGAGTCTGGAGAACCTGGTTCATGGGCCCAAATGTGCATCTAACCCTCCCTCCCCTCCGCAGATCAAGCTTCTCCTTCTCAATTATTGTAAAAGGTGGTCCAGTGACTTCCCAGGTGGCTGAGTGACAAAGGATCCGCCTGCAATGCAGGAGACACGGGTTTGATCCCTGGCCTGGGAAGATTCCCTGGAGAAGGAAACAGCACCCCACTCCAGTATTCCTGCCTGGAAAATCCCATGGACGGAGGGGCCTGGTGGGGTACAATCCATGGGGTCTCAGAGTTGGACATGACTGAGCGTGCACATGCCAGTGAGTAGGGGCGCGTGTGTGTCCCTTGGATATCCACATCAGCATGCCAGCCACAACTGCCGCCGCCTGCGGGTCCCCCTCCTACCTTGATCCTCCCTTCACGTCTGAAAAAGCAGGCAAGTCTCCCTTTCCACACATCAGTTAAGACAGATCCTCCCCAACCCTTGAAGTCACACCACATCTGATTAGGAAAAAGGAGAATGTGTGCAGAAACCAGCAGCATGAAGGCCCACTCAGGCCAACATAGCTACTTACCGGCCCAGGAGGGACCAGACCCCTGCATGGTTCTGTGGGCTTTCTGCCTGAGTGGCCATGGGGTCTGCAGACGCCCCGCCACCCCCAGGGTGACAGTGTGACTGTGAGATGCTCACTCCACGGCTTCTCCGATCCCCGTGTTGTGCCGTTATTTTCATGCTCTGGGTTATATTTAACTCAAGTCATAATATTTGGAGGGGGGGTGTGCGGTTGGAAGCCTGCTGTTTCACCAAGAAAGGCATTTGAATATTCTCGGTTCCAGAGAATTCCAAGGGCTCCGGGAAGAGAGTGAGGCGGCTGCCCCAGATTTGTCTGACACATTGCGGTCACGTGGACTCCATTAGCGGATGACTGAGGCAGTGAGCAGGCAGCCTAAAGGAATGTTGTAGAAACGATGAAGAGGAGTCAGTGAGTGATGTCAGCAGGAGGCTGATGCCTCTGGGGGTCCCAGGGCACTCGCCCCACACATCCCTACAGGGAGGGAATCTCTTAATTGGCAATAGCGCCTGCCTTGTCAACCACCCCACCTCTTACAGCTCATGTCAGTCTGAGGGGGAGGCAGAATCAAGTCCCAGGTGACGTGAGCAGCACGCTCAGCTCATCAGCCATGGAGGCTCTCATTCCTGATGCCTCTGATAAGAAACGGAAACATCCAGAGGGGACCCATCCTCATCCTGGGGGGGTCAATGCTTCCCCCCAAAGAAGCCCCAGCAAGGTTGTTTGTGTGTGCTCAGTCACTTCAGTCGTGTCCAACTCTGTGTGACCCTATTGTCTATAGCCCGTCAGGCTCCTACGTCCATGGGATTCTCCAGGCAAGAATACTGGAGTGGAGGTTGCCATCCCCCAGGGGATCTTCCCGACCCAAGGATCGAACCTGAGTCTCTTACGTCTCCTGCATTGGCTGGCGGGTTCTTTACCACTGGCGCCACCACCACAAGGCAAAATCCAGGACAGTCCAAAAACTGTAGAAATACAGCTACCTTCCAAGACAAAGATATCCCTGAAGACCTAAATTCACCTGTTTCCAGATTGTATGGACACCCCATAGGTACTTTTAAATTCCGAATCCCTAAGTATATTTTCCAAAAGTTCCTTGTGTGTTACATTACACAACACATTTCTCTGGGAGACTCCAACTTTGGGTTTTGGGGTTTTTTTTGGCATCACTTCCCTGAGCCAGGAAGGGCAGTTTGGGCGGAATCCCAAATGCACGGAGGTGGCGTCTCCGAGATGGAGAGTGAAGACAGGCGGGCCTGCCTCGTGTTTCTTATTATGGTGTCTAGACACAGGCGGGTCTCGAGGCTGCAGGAGACAAGACCTGTCATGTCCCAGAGCACCAAACACTTCCCAGTGAGAGCAGACTCCAATCCCCTCACCAGCGAGGGCAGCTGGCAGGAGACCCACAGAGTATTCCTTGAGGACAGGTCCCACTCACGCCTCTAAGGGTCTTGCCAGGCAGAGGAGTCCAGGATTCAGTGACTCAGGGGTGGAAAGTAAGGAGGCCCTTACAGTTGGGGGCTACCCCCTGGCCGTGGAGACCACCATCTCCACTCCAGTAACTAAAGCACTAAAACCAGCCTCTGCTTCACATTCATGGGAACTGACATATGGTATAATTTTTTTTTAAATCTTCCGAGTTCCCTAGGCAGCTTTGACGTGAATATTAATACTAACATAATTTCATGATGATTAGAGAACACAATTAGGGGCTATTAATAATGACACAAATAATGACATTTAAGGCCTCATTTTTAATTTGAGTAATATTCTGTCTGGTGGTATTTAAACAGTCCTGTCTAGCACAATTAGGGCAGTGCCAGGGTGTAGTCACTGCTCACAGAATCCGTCAGACCCACCTCACCCACCCACCTGTGTGGCAGAGGGGATGGATGGGGGGCGCTGGACCTCAGTTCCAGCCGCGGCCCCTCAAGACAGAGGGCCTTGTGAGCAGATTGCAACACAAGAGTGCAACTCGAGGAAGATGGCTGGCAGCTGGAGTGGGGCCCACGAGAAGCGGTCACTTTCATCCTGAAACACTGCTGTCCTCCTGAGAGCTGGAGAGACCAGTATAGGTGTCCACGTTTCCATTTCAGTCCTAGTTGTGCTGCGGAAAGTAGCTCCCACTTCCTCCCGGAAACCTCTCCAACCCATCTTCCGTCACATTGCCCTACTCCTGTCTTAGCACCCAGTACATTTGATTCTACATATCTGTTTGCTCACCCACGTCCCCAGCAGCCTGCTCACTTGTTGAAGGGCCGGACTGTCTATTTGCTTTTACCTTGTCTCTTTGCCCTTAGTTCCCAGGCACATAGTAGGCTGTCTGTGAATATTTGTTGAATGACTTAATGACCAAATGACAGTGTTCTGCCTTCCATCCATTGGGCACATGTTGGAAGCTGAAATCTCATACCGGCAGGAGCTCTAAACCGCATCATACGGGCATTTCTGCTGCTGCTGCTGCTGCTAAGTCTCGTCAGTCGTGTCCGACTCTGTGCGATTCCATAGAGAGCCCAACAGGCTCCTCTGTCCCTGGGATTCTCCAGGCAAGAACACTGGAGTGGGTTGCCATTGCCTTCTCCAGTGGGCATTTCTAACTAATGCTAAACATGTGGAAGATGATTGGGTTGGTCGAGGGGTTGCACAGAAAGGAAATGTCTGTGAAATACAAAACTTCGGGCAAAAGCCAGGGATGGTTAGAATTTAACCCAAAGTCCTTGACCTTGGTTAAATGGCACTGGGAAAAAAACATACTGTAATTTCATGATGTATTTTGGTGTTATAGACTTGATTGTGTATGATGGAAATTGATAGCTAAGCCTGGACTAAAAGCTGGATTTTTTCTCCCAGTTTGGGATTCTGTAGCAGAAAGGAGGAACCAAAATAACAAACTTCCTGTTAAGTGAGACTCTTCAATGAAAAATAGGAAGAAGATGAGGAGGAGGAGGAAGGGAATGGTGAGAGGGGGATGAAGAGGCGGGGGCTGGGGGGAGGAAAGAAACTCAGTGAGCATTTATCCTGGGCCAGCATCTCAGGCACTTGACACCCACTGTCTTCTTTGATCCTCATAGTAATCCTACGAGATATAGATTATTATTACTATTTTCGTTTCACGGATGGTGGAACTGTAGTTTAAAGAAGTTAAATCAACACGCCAGGTCCCAATACAGCGGGTGCTGATCCCAGCCACAAACCCATGTCAGTCCGACTCCAGAAGGCAGACGGTCACCACCCACTGAACTCAGACAGGTGACTGGTGGGAGGGCAGGTGGAGTGCTGAGCCTCTGCAGAGGGACGGGAGAGGAGGCAGCTCCTCGATGCCCCTCCCACCTGAGGCTCGGGCGGGGTCTGCAGGGGGACAAAGGGAAATCCACTGGCCCAGGGCCAGAGCAGGCAGCCCTAGGACCAAAGAGGGCAGGAGCCTGGACTCCTGGATGGGTGGTCCCCGGACACGTCCGAGGACAAAGCTGGCGGGCAGCCGGCTCCAGAGCAGGCCGATGGGGCTTTGGCCGAGGCCAGTGAGGCCACAGAGGCTGGGGCAGGGTGTGCAAACAGCAGGGGAAGTTAAGTGGAACCTTTCTGGGTAATTGACTCTGTCTGCCCACAGGACCCCCTGCCAGGCCCAGGCAGGCCCAGGCCTGATACGCTGCAGCCTGTCTGGAGTCTGTTCTGCGAGGCGGAGTGCCTGGCTGACAGCAGGCTGGTAATTTTGTTATAAGACTCCCCCCTTCTGTTTGCAAGCCTCCTTTTGTCTGAATTCCTGTGCCCACAGGCAGGATGGAACTGAATGGAGGATGGGGGGGCTCAGGGGTGAGAGGTGTGAGCCCCCACACCCACCAGAGGCCCTCCAGCCTCCTTCAGCATCCTTTCCAGGTGTTGAGCCGGTACCCATACCCCTCCCAGCAGCAAGACAGGTGCCGGGGATTCAGAAGGGCACTGGGTTCCCATCAAGCGGTTCTAGCAGCAGCAGGAAGCCCTTGAAAGCCCCCAGAGCTGGTCACTCATCAATGTCCTCCTCCTGGGGTTGAATACATATTTTCTGCTGCTACTTACCACCATCCCCCAAATCCTTCCTTTTTCCTCCTGGTTTGCATAGCCTGGGCATTCTGCCCACCCAACCCTCAGACTTGGTCTCCCAAGGCAACAGCAGGAAACATGGTCTGCCTAACAGGTGATCTTGGGATCACCATGCCTGACCATTTGGAGAAGTAGCTGGAGAGGTTCATGTGGGGGGTTCAGGAAAGGCCCAGAGGAGACGGCAACACCAGAACCAAGGCTGGCATGAGGGCAGAGCTTCCTAGGACCCAGGTGGGGGACAAAGAGGCAGAGCAGCCATGTAAAATAAGGCAGGGGCAGGGCTAGGCTACCCACCCCCCACTCCAGCTCCTCTATTGGCTCTGGGGTTGCTTTCCACTCTAGGTTTATACGGGTTTAAATCAACATTCTCATCTTCCTCTGCTCACCCGTAGCTTCTCCCGGTGCCTTGAGGTCTAGGACTGACACTGGCATTCTTCCAGCTGAGAGACTCCTGATGCGCCCTCACAGTCAATCAGAAGCTGAGTAACACTGATTCCCCTTCCCCATGTCTCCCTACGTTCCATGGGTACCAGTCAAGGAGAAGCCCTTAGACCATCTTGCCCAGACTGTTACAAAGGCCCCCTTGCTCACCTCTGGGACTTCTAGCTCTCCCCCACTTCACCCTCTTCTACCTATACCATTATCAGAATTAAATTCACAAAGGGTAAAGTTATTATATACTCAACATTTACAAAGAGCTGACCATGTGCCAGGCATTATTCTAAGCACTCCACAGAAATGATTTATTTCATCCTTACAACAACTTCATGGAGGTAAGTACTGTTTATCATTCTCATTTTACAGATGAAGGAACTGAGGCACGGAGAGATTAAATAACCTGCCCAAAGGTGCATAGTTAAGCTAAGCAACGATACAGCCAGGAATCAAAATCTCCACTCTTTCTCCTAAGAGTAGCAATGGTCACATTACACTCTCTTTTTACTCAGCAAACTTTCAGGGTTTTCTCACTCTCTGCTGCTGCTACTGCTGCTGCTAAGTCGCTTCAGTCGTGTCCGACTCTGTGCGACCCCATAGACGGCAGCCCACCAGGCTCCCCCGTCCCTGGGATTCTCCAGACAAGAACACTGGAGTGGGTTGCCATTTCCTTCTCCAATGCATGAAAGTGAAAAGTGAAAAGTGAAAGGGAAGTCACTCAGTCGTGTCCGACTCTTAGCGACCCCATGAACTACAGCCTACCAGGCTCCTCCGTCCATGGGATTTTCCAGGCAAGAGTACTGGAGTGGGGTGCCATTGCCTTCTCACCCCAAATCCATCTCCTTAGCTTCTACGCCTTCAAAACCCTGTCCTAACCTACCTTCCTACTCTCATTCTTCACCCCCAGATTCCAGCCCAAGCTGCTGCATCTTCTTCCCCAGGTGCTGTTGAGCCTGGGAAACCTGTTCTCAGTGTGCCTTCTATCACTCCATTTCTACGTGCCCAAATCCCTCCCTTCTCATCCTCCAGCCCAGCCAAAAGTCAGGCTTTGCCCTTTTTGAACTCTTCTTAGGTTGTTACAATGGCAAGAGGATTGGCCTGGGGCCTACCAGGTTAAAATACTTAATCTCCTTAATGGTTCCATCACCTTAAGAAAGCAAATTCACTTCTCTGAGTGTCAGTTTCCTTGTCTATAAAATGGGAGTGATAAGAGTATTTTATTTTCCAGAGTTGCAATAGCTAAAGGAAGTGATTTGGGGAGAGTGTCTGGCTCCTAGTGGACCCTCAGTAAAGGTTAACATCCACCCCCTACCCTCCCAGCTTCTTGCCCTCACAGCTTTCATCATGTCTCCCTGGCATTTCAGCTGTTCAAATTCTCAGGAAACTGTAAGTTATCTAAGGGCAAGGATAACCCATCGGTCTCTGCATTCTCCTGCACTACTTGCCAAGTGCCCAACATTGCTGGTGCTCCATCAATGAACGAATAAAGGTACGAATTCATCTAAATGCTTGACCAGGGTCAATTTAAATGTTAGAAAGGGGACCCACCTACCAAAGGAGATAGATCCAGATGATCTCTGAGCTCTCTTCAACAATCTCTTTCTAAAGAGAATTTGTGCAAAACACAATTCTCTCCCTATCTCATCAAGACATCAGCATGAGGTCACATTGACTCCTCAAATCCATTTCCAGCCCACTCACACTTTTTCTCCTCCAAATTCTTTTTTCCAGGGGTCTGGCATTTCCAGTCCATACCAGGAAGCTGAAGTTCTCCTGCGGCCCAAAGCACGGTGGCCCCTGGCAGAAAAGTCAAACCAGCAAATAGAAATGTCACTCAATCATTTCCCCGTGCTTTCCTCTCATTGGCCTTCTCCACCGCATATAATGAAAACTGCTTTTTGCCCAAATATTGTTTGAATTTCAAATACACAATTTCCCCCAGGGGTGACCAGATGAAAAGAGAACTCTGGTTTGCAACATAAGACCTCTATGTGGAAGTTGCCTTGAATGAACACCGAAACGAAATTTTTATTGAGCTCCTTGAAATGACAGAAGCACATCAAGGCAACCAGGCTCCCTTCCCACTGTGGTGTGCTAAAATTATTGTAAATGAACACCAAGGAAGCACCCCTCAAGGGGTGAGGAAAGAAGGAAAGGATTTTAAACGCAGTGGGCAAAATAATAAATCCGTTCATGGCATCTAACCCATCCCTACAAGCACCCCAGCATGTGTCTTCCGACGTGTCTCTCTGTACAGACTCTGACTGTCCACAGCTGGGGCTCTTAATCAGAGGGAGGAGGACAGTCTAAGAGGCCCTAGGGCAATGATTCTCAATCCTGACTGCATTAGAATCTCCTAACGTGTTGTAGAAAAAACAGATGCCCAGATCCCACCCTGGACCATGTAAATCAGAGTCTCTATGTGTAAGGCCCAGGCCTCAGAATTTTATAAAAGCTCCCAGAGGATTCAAATGTGCAGCCAGGGTGGGGTGTATACATCAATTCAGAGGGTGTAACCCCTAGAAATGGCAGCTAAACTTGTGTATGCGTGAGAATAGGTTTGTGTTTCTGGGGTAAGACATCATAGTAAAAGTCACTTAGTCATGTCAGACTCTGCGACCTCATGGACTATACGGTCCATGGAATTCTCTAGGCCAGAATACTGGAGTGGGTAGCTGTTCCCTTCTCCAGGGGAATCTCCCCAACCCAGGGATCAAACCCTGGTGTCCTGTACTGTAGGTAGATTCTTAACCAGCTGAGCCACCAGAGAAGGGTCAGTTTCAGACAATTCTTTAAAATATCTGCAACTCTAAACAGGTTCTCATAATACATCTACACCTTATGTCATGGGTTCCTTCCAACCAGAAAATGATGTGTACCTAAGATGTTGCTGAGGTTTAGGAGCTAAGGGGCAAACAAAAGTTCTCTGCTTCCTTGAGCAGTGAGCTTGTTGATCAAGATCCCACACGGCAACAAGCTGTCAGTGAGGGGTTCAGGGACACTAATGAGGGAAGGCCCACTGAAGAACAGAGGGAAGCATTCTCACAGGCAAAAACAGGGCCCCGGTGTAATTTACTATTTCGGCAGCCCTGCCTGTGGCTCAGCTGACAGCTGTGCCCAGCTCGGCCTCCAAATCTGGACATCAGAAGCCATGACCAGAGAGAGGGTCAAGTGCCCAGGATCTCCTATTTTGGGAACTCCATAGCTCTGGCTGGCCACTGCACTCCATAAAACTGTCCTGAGAGCCAGCTAGGAAGTGTGTGTTGGGGACCGGAGGGAGGCAGATGATGGTGGAGTCCCTAAGCAGCATCTGCAAGACTAAGAGGCCCTTTGGAGTTTTCAGTACCATCAGAACATGATTTCAATAAATCCAGGGAGGAGGCGGGGCAGGGGGCAGAAAGTGGGGCAAGGAGGGAAGGTGCTGGGCTCACCAGCTCCCCAGAAACCCTCCTCCAAGCCCTGGAGCCTGTTCTGGTAACAGCACCACTCTCAGCCCCCTCCTGCCCGGCTCCCACCCTCACCGCCCAAGGCTTGGTGAGATATCAGAATTTAGGCTCCTCCAGGGTACAGCCAGGCCTGCCTGTAGCACCGCCACTGCCAAAAGGCGAGAGGGCCAGCCTCGGGGGCTGCCCAGCCCCAAGTCAGCTGCCTAAGTGCTCAGCCCCGCTCATGAAAGGGCCCCCTCTTCCTCTCTTCTCAGCCCTGCACTCTAATTTATCCTCCCCTTTGATAACCAACTCCAAACACATTGAGTCAGGGCCCGGCCATCAGCGCACAAAGGCCTGTGCTCTCCCGGCTGAATGCGCACTTCACTCTTGGGGGGATTTCTATAGAAGGCGAAATCCACCAAACAAGCTATTACACTTAAATCAGACAATGCCCGAGGTGACGGCGAGGAGACCAGCGTTAATGACTCAGCTAGCAGCGGGCTTCTCTATGTGGAAGCTCTACCGCAGCATGGCAGAGCAACCCGCTGCCCTTCCCAGCCTCGCGGCCAGATCACTCTCCTGCTCCCGCACTAGAAAGTTGACCCTCTGTGTCTGCCGGCTCTCTGAATCCTGAGTGTTGATTCCCCCAGGCCCACGTAGACTGACTCTTAATTCCCTTTTTGCCTAGGAAAAAGAACTGAGAAATGAAGCCTGCCTGCCCCCTTCTCTCGCCTTCATTCTGAAGATGAGGAAACCATGGGGATTTTTGAAAATCACATAGGCAGCTGGAGACAAAGCCAGGATTACAATCTCTTGTTTCTCGCCTCGTCCAATTCATACAAGAACTAATATAAATTAGGCGATGCACATAAGGCACTTTGCATAGTTTCCGGCACAGGAAAAAGTGCTCGATAAACATTGGTTGTTATTCGTTGTAGTAGTAGCAGCATTTTTATACATCGCTCAACTACTCAAGGAGGGCTTATCATGAGCCAGACAGTCTTAGGGTGCTGAGCACAAACAGTAAACAGAACACAGCCCTGCCATTCTGGAGCTCCTACTCTCATGGAAGATTCACACTGAAAAGACTCAGACAATTACATAGCGTATAGTGGTGTACAGTGGAGAGCGACAGCACAGGGGAAGGAAAGGATGCCTTCGGGGTGCACAGGGAGAGCTCCCGATGCAGGCTTGGGAAGAGAATCTGGTGTCTCGGCTGAGAGGGAAGGAGGAGTTGGATCTAGCCAGGTGAAGGCAGGTGGGAAGGAGAGAGACAGGTTGGGGAAAACAGAGACTTCTAGGAGGAGGGTATAACTGAGTTGTAACTGAATGTGCGAAAGCAAATAAGGAATGTAAAGGTGCATGCGGGGAAGATGCGACATCTCAGACTTGGATATATTAGAGGAAGCACACCGACTGAAACTGCCCACCCTGGCCAGGCAACCATAGTAACCATTTGCATGAGTTATTTTATGACAGGATGTCCCAGTAAGGAACACGGAACTAATAAGCCACCACCAATCAGAAAAATTCGGGAAAGGTCAAAAGGAGAAGCCACGTGTCCTACCACCTCCCAGAATCCTTCTTGCTGGCATCCATCTTGGTTGAGCAATGCATTCACCACCAGGAAAGACCCTAGAGTAATTGACCAAAGAAAACCCGGAAACCAACCCCATCAACATAAAACCCGAGACTAAGCGCCACACGGCAGAGTAGTTCTCCTGGGTTCCCTTACCCTGCTGCTCTCCATCCAGGTGCCCCTTCCCAATAAAGTCTCTTACTTTGTCTGCACGTGTGTCTCCTCGGACAATTCATCTCCAAGTGTCAGACAAGAGCTCGCTCTCAGGCCGTAGAAGGGGTCCCCCTTCCTGCAACAGATGGGGTGAAGACAGGGTGGTACAAGGAGGAAGGCCAATGGTTGTGAGATGTGAGACTGGAGACGCAGGCACAAGAAGCCATAGGAAGGAGCCTGGGCTGGAGGAGTCAGGGGATCACAGGATCCACAGGCATGCAGAGGTCACAGGGGAAGTGGGCTTGAGGGGTGGTGGTGGGTGGGTATGGGAGGAGCAGTGCAAGGAGACCACTTAGCAGGTCAAGGCCCAGTTTAGCACTCGTTCTGAGTTTCATTTCAACCCACTGCGTGCCTGCAAGCATGCTAAGTCACTTCAGTCACGTCTGACTCTTTGAGACCCCATGGACTACAGCCCACCAGGCTCCTCTGTCCATGGGATCCTCCGGGCAAGACTACTGGAGTGGGTTGCCATTCCCTCCTCTGGGGGTCTTCCCAACCCAGGGATGAAATCCGCATCGCATATGTCTTCTGCATTGGCAGACGGGTTTCCTTCGCCACTACTGCCACCTGGGAAGGCCTTCAACCATTATGTGGTTCTAATCTTGAGTCACCAAACAAGGCCCACCAATAGGAGAACTCATGGGAAGGGGAATAAGCTGAAAGTAGACAGCTCTGGCCCCAGGAAGAGAGAAATCAAACAACAACAGGTTTCCCTGGCCACTTGGACCATAATCCAAAGCCTGGAGCATCCAACAATGAGAGCAAGTTCTTCACCACCAACCAGATACGTGACTTTAGGACACCTCCATTTCCCCATCTGTATAATGAGGACATTCACTAAGTAAGTGGTAAGCTGCTTTGCAGTTCTCCCATTCTGCTGTTCTATTACTCGAAATATAGATCATATATTTTTATTCTAAGAAGGTTTGCTTTGCATTTTAATGTTTATAAAAACAAGGCAAAATGGTTTGCATGCTATAATACAGGAAACACAGCACATCAAGATCAAGTATCATGCACAGCAGACATTTCCACTTCTGGGTCCAAGAGACCCAGCTTTGACAAGGTCGAGGAAAGGCTGCTTGGGAGCTGTGGCTCTGAATGTCCAGGCTTCTTCTCACAGCCTGTGCACAGTTCTCTGGTCTTCAGGAAACCCTCTTCCCAAGGCCATTGCCCTGAGGAGAGAGGTTCTACAGAAGGCCATGTCTCTCTCTCTCACCCAATAGCCCTGGCAGCTGCTAAGGCAGACACCAAAGTTCCAAGGACTGGGGGCAGGCGAACAATACAGTGAATTCAGGCTGGGGTGAGAAAAGAAAAAAAACGCATCAGAGCTGTTTTTGGCTGGAAAGTTGCTCTCTATCCCGTAGCTTTAGGACGCCAGCAGCGTAGCATCCAGAGGCACACAGCTGCATGGAACAATTCAAAAATTGCCTTGTTGGACTACAACGTGCCAATTTTTAAAATCTAGAGCCATTTTCACTATTACAGTCTGTGCCGCCTAAGCCCGGAGAATTTTCTTCTGGGAGGGAAAATTGATTCCGAGGTTACCATTAACCCCCATTAGCACAGCACGCCCCATTCCAAAACCATTCTTGGGAACCAAGGGGGCCAGAGGAAGCTCAAGAGACCCACAGTGAGGTTGGTGCCCAACATCCCGGGTGCTAACAGCCAAAGTCCATTAGCCCATCCTCAGGAGGGCAAGAGAGTGCATGAGATGGGGAGAGGCAAGCGAGAGGGAGCAGAGAAGAATCTGGGCATGAGCTTTCCCAGGAATTCCTAGGCTTTGGGAGTTTCCTGGCACAGCTCACTTCATTTGGGTGGCTTGGGAACTTACATGAGCCGAAGAGCAGGAACCAAGTCTAAAATCTGCAGAGATCCTCTGGATTTCGATCTGCAGCTCTCACCTGTGACTCCGCTCTCTAATAGAGGCCAGTGCCTCAGAGGGAAGTGTTCTCCAGGAACTGGTTTGGGGGCGGCCATCCCCTCCCCCCATTCCTTGCACCCAGCTGCTCAGGGCCCAGGTCTTTGCCAGATAACACAGCTCTAAGGCTTTGTCTGCCCTGGTGCTGTATATGGAAAACCACTCCAAGCCATTCTAAGCACAGTCAAGAGCCAGCTGCCTTGATCATGGGGTGTGCTGTGACCTCCATCTCCCCAAACACAGAGCAAAGACCCACCAGTTCAGCAGAGAAGGCAGCGGTGACAGTGACTGCTGCAAAGCAAGGAGAGAAAGACAACTGTGGGAACAAAGCAGGAACAGCGGGCGACCGAGGAGAGCAGCACATCCACTGATCTCTCAAGCGTTATTTTTCACATGCCGGTGACAGAGCAGTAGGCGCTGGTCTTGGATCCGGCGAGCCCGGGAATAAATTCTGGCTCTGCCGCTTGACCTTGGACAAGTTACTTACTCTTTCTGAGTCTCTGTTTCTTCTTCCCTAACCTAGGAAGTAAAAAATAACCACCCGGTAAAGTGGATGTCAATATTAAGTGAGATAATATAGGAAAGGAGTGACCATATAGTTTGCTCCAAAATATGTATGTATGTACATTCATGAACAACTAAGGAAGCCCACCCTCCATTAGAAAACATCTCTCTCTTGTTAACAGAATGACATTGCTTCATTCTTCTTGCAAGCGTTTGCCTCAGTGTCTGAGATTGTGACTAGGTGGATGACCAGCTCTGAACTGGTCAGAGAGCTTGTCAGCCTCCTTAATGCTCAGCAGTGCCTCTCCAGCACTATTGGAGAGAGGAAAGCGCTCTGATACAGCATGGCTTCCCTCCACAAATATTTAGAGCATCTGCCAGATGTTAGGTCCTCTGCTAGGCACTGGGGCTCCAAGATGAACCATATCTGGTCCACTCCCAGCCCTCCAGGGTGCCAGGGAAGCCAACACAGCAGGCCCATAAATACAGCTCATCACAACCCTGCAGGGAGAGGGCAGGGAGGGCTCATAACAGGGTCAGTAGCAGGGTGGGCCAAAGAGGGCGCCTCCAGGGGTGGGCCCCGGCACAGCGGTTGCGTCTGTCCCTGCAGACACTGGGAAATTGACCTCTCTGAGTCATGGGGTTATTTGTGCGGGAGGGGAGGGGAGCGCGCAGGGCTAAGTGCTGACGGGACGTCCCTGTCAACACAATGTTCCGCCTGGCCGGGCCTTCATATATAAAGATATTTAATGAATTAGTTAATTAATGAGAGGAGTTTGATTGATAGATCATATGGCGCTCGCAGCAGGGTGAGTCTGACCCTCGATATCGCCGCCTCGGCTGCAATCCGTCCCCCTCATTGGTCGGGAGAGCGCGGTCGCTCTGGCAATTTGCATGCATTTAATGTAGCTCTTTAATAGGATGTAATGTTAGCAAAAGCCAAAAGCGCAGCAGCTGTAACTTAAAAGACAGCCCCATTACTGCAAGCCTTATAATTAGGGTAAGAGGGAGACTCGGTCTGCCATATGTTAAACTCTTTTGAGGTTAATAGCTCTGTAAGATTTTTGCAATTTAAAAAAATTACACTTGAAGGATGATGACAAGCCTCATCAATGAGGCGCCTCTCCACCGGAGGAAAGGGACAAGGAGGAGCCCAGGTCCCCCAAGACCATCTTCCCCGGGGGACGTGACCAGGTGGCCCCTCTCCCGCCGCAGGGCACCCCGTCCCCACCGGCTTCCCGCATCCCGGCCCCATTAGCGCGTGGCAGCCGGCTCAGCTTGGCGGAAACGGAGCTCGCCCACCTGGCTCCGCGCAGCCGCCGCAGCCTCCGCAGCCTCCGGTCACCGCATCCTCCCGGGGAGGCAGGGCGGGCGCCAGGCGATCAGCGCGCCCCAGGCCGAGGAGCAGCAGGGCGCGTGCTTACCTTGCAAAGTCCCGGGCAAATCCAGAGCAATTACGGGTCCCCGCAGATGCCCCGGGCGCTAAATGTACAGCAGGACCCGAATCAGGGAACACGCGGCGGGCGCTGCCGGGGGTGGGAAGAGGAAGTCGCCGGGAATTTGCTTGGTAATTACCGGGCACAAGGCCTTGGGGTGTTTGTCACCTCTGTGCCACAGCCCACGGGGCAGGGTTGGGGACGGAGTGAGGGGCGAGTGGTGCGGAGCCCTGGCCAGAGATTGACCCTGGAGCGCTGGCCCCTGCACCCTGGCCGCGACGTAGAATAGAAAGGCCTCCTCACCAAGCCCGCGTGAGCCCGGCTGCACCCTCCCAACCTCTGGTGTCTTTCCTGGGGGTCCCTTCCCAGCGACCTAGGGGCACGGGTGGAGGGGGTGGGGCGGCAGGCAGCGGGAGTCAATCTCTGGATACCTGAGTAGCCTCCTCCCGCGGTCCCTCCCGCCGCCTGCGCTAGGCGGGGAGCCGGGGCCGCCAGGCACATCGTCTCCCTGAGGAGTTCTGCCTCCCGCATCTTTCCCTTCTCCCTCGCTGCCTCGCAGAGTGCGTGGGAGTCAGACCAAATTCCTGATGACAGACACTCCAGACAAAACAACAACAAGGAAAAAAGAAGTAATCCCTCTTATTTTTTTAAAAGGGGGCTCTTGTTAAAAGGAAATTACAGGAGAGATCAAATTACTGCTAATTGCACAATTACCTGATTATCTCTGGTACCAAAAATACATGAGATCTTTTCCCCCTTCCCAGCCACTTTAAGAAGTTTCAGGGACATCTCTGGGGAAAGGACACCAATCTCTTTGGCGCAAACACCAAAGAATATGCAGAAAGGGGGCTTGTGGGTGAGGATAGCAAAGGGAAGCTTCAGCGGGGCCAGGGTAGACCCCCAGAGAGGAGAAGGAAAGGTTCTGAATTGGGGAAGAGTAGGAGCAGGGGCTCAACATTCAGAAAACGAAGATCATGGCATCCGGTCCCATCACTTCATGGGAAATAGATGGGGAAACAGTGGAAACAGTGTCAGACTATTTTGGGGGGCTCCAAAATCACTGCAGATGGTGACTGCAGCCACGAAATTAAAAGACGCTTACTCCTTGGAAGGAAAGTTATGACCAACCTAGATAGCATATTGAAAAGCAGAGACATTACTTTGCCAATAAAGGTCCGTCTAGTCAAGGCTATGGTTTTTCCTGTGGTCATGTATGGATGTGAGAGTTGGACTGTGAAGAAGGCTGAGCACGGAAGAATTGATGCTTTTGAACTGTGGTGTTGGAGAAGACTCCTGAGAGTCCCTTGGACTGCAAGGAGATCCAACCAGTCCTTTCTGAAGGAGATCAGCCCTGGGATTTCTTAGGAAGGAATGATGCTAAAGCTGAAACTCCAGTACTTTGGCCACCTCATGTGAAGAGTTGACTCATTGGAAAAGACTCTGATGCTGGGAGGGATTGGGGGCAGGAGGAGAAGGGGACGACAGAGGATGAGATGGCTGGATGGTGTCACTGACTGGATGGACGTGAGTCTGGGTGAACTCCGGGAGTTGGTGATGGACAGGGAGGCCTGGTGTGCTGCGATTCACGGGGTTGCAAAGAGTCGGACACGACTGAGCAACTGAACTGAACTGAACTGAACTGGAGCGGGGGAAGAGAAGTGGCAAAGATAATAGAAATGCATCTTCCAGTGAAGTATATGTCAGAGCTCACAGGGCTTCAATTTGGTGAGACCCATGGAGGTCAGGTCACTTGCTCACGGTTTTTGGAGCTCTCTGCAAGGCATAGGGGCCTGAATGTGAGCTGGTGTTGGGTGGGGCATTGAGGAAGCTGTTGAAACCTTCTAAACTCTCATTGCCTTTTGGGGGCAGAGATTATTATGGTGGGCTTCTGCAACCCTGGTACAAAAACCTTATTCATATTACAAATCCTGATTTGAAAGGCTGCTTATTGGGAGCTGCTAAAAACGAGCAAAATAATAATAGCCAACTTTTGTTCAGGCTCTATGGTTTATAAAACGTTTTCCCATATGCTTTCTCACATAATTCTCTCACCTACCCTGTTCTGTTGGAATCCCCATTTTCAAACGCACTAACAGAGACCCAGATGATGTGAAGAACTCCCCAGAGGTCTCATGAGTTGTCATTGTAACACCTAAAGCTCCATGCCCCGTATCTTTACCCTGAATCTCAGAGCCTTGTCTTGGGGAGACAAGTGAGGGCTTAAGAGGATTTCTCTGCGTGGGACTGAGGCCGCGTAAATAAGGTGCTGAAGTTAGGCTTTATTATCTTCTTTACCTTCATTATTTTTTTTTAAGCCAGTGGCCCAGGCACTCTCTGCTTGGATCTCCACTTGGATGTGGCCCCATCGTCTGGAGCCTTTTTTCCCATGGGAAAGGACCTCAGTTGAGAAACCAGCCTGAAATGTCACTTCCGGGTCACCAACGATACCTCGGCTCTTTGATGAGAAAAGGCGGAGCAGGTCCTGGTTGAAGAGTTTGCTTCCTGTTCACCCCCTCCCATTTTGCCAGCCAGTCAGAATGAGGAATGAGACCCTTCCCCCAATTCCCCACCCTCTTGGCTACCACAAACTGGGGAGGAGCAGGTGAACAGGCTTAAGCCCCAAGAGCCCTGTCAGAGCCATGCAGACATGAGGGCCACTGCAGCTTCCCAGAGGCTCCTCGGCAGTCAAAGCCACTCCTCCAGAAGCACCATATCCCACCCCCACCTCCCTATGGAGTAGCCATGGTGGCTTCAGAATCACCATCCACAGATCAATAGCAGGGCAATTACGGGCCTTGCATGCAGCCGGCCGGGCCTCCCTCCGGAGGAGCATGGGGTGCATGCAGGAGCAGAGGTTCCCTTCATTAGGGCGGCCAGTCTCAGAGTGACACCAGAGCAAGACCGAAGACACCCACGACTGGGGGCTGGGAGGCATCTTCCCAGGAAGAGCTTTGAACTCAAGAGGAGTGAGGAGAATGAGGGGGTGAACTGGCCTAAGAGGGCCTCTCAGAGGAAGAGGCTGACCCCAGGCTTGCCTCCCCTTGCCGCACCCCATCTCCCTGTCTAACCAGCTCGCGGCATCCTCCTCTCCCCCTACACACAGACCACTGGAGGGAAGTTAATGAAAAGTAAACAAACTGATTTTTCCCATCAGCTACCCTTGGCTAGAAGGTCCTGTGGCAGAAAGGGTCAACGGGCAGTCAGGCAGGCTGTCTAAGGCCAGAGCAGGCAGAGGGCTTGAGCTTGGGCCTGTTTCCCAATAAAGGCCTGCTTGACAAAGGCCCCAGGTTCTAGACAGGCCTTTTCCTTTAAGACCAAGCCCTCCATCTGTGTATTAAACGTGGTCCCCACGATATAGATGCTGAGGATTAAAGATGAATCAGACTTGCCCTTCTTAGAGTCTAGAGTCTTGTGGGAAAGGCAGGCACATGGCTGCTAGACTTGGAGAATATCAGATACCTCAAGTCATTGAGAGGACGAAACAGAAGTTAGGAGTGAAATGCTTTGAGCCAGGTTTCCCAACTGGCAGCGGGGTCTTGGTGAGAATCAGGTGTCCTGATCCCTGTCTAGTCCTCCTCCCACCACAAGGCGGAGCCGAGTGGGAGGCGGTACTGCACTTTCTTTGCTTTTGCCCGCTCCTGCCACTTTCCTCACCTGCTGCTTGCTCCTGGGTGAAGATGCATAATTAGCAGTTGCTCCTCAATCCTTCCTGCCCAGCAAAGGATTTGATAACATTTAAATTATTCCATTTAAAAGGAAATTTCCTCAACACTCTCTATTCTCAGGCAGGAGAGCTTGGCCAAGATAAGACACAGGAAGACTGGGGACACAGGTCCATAGAGGGGTGATGGACCTCAGCAGGAGTCCTCTCCTGGTCACCCAAGGGGAATGCATTTTTGTATCATGCTCTTTTTTTCAGTGAGAATGGGCTTGGAAACGCCATGCCAGCCTGGCTCCAGCCTCAGGGCCTTTGCTCTGGCTGTTCCCTCTATCTAGACTTTCCCAGCTATCAGCACAACTTACTCCTTGACCTCCTTTAAGTCTCTGCCCCAAAGGCAGCCTGTTGAAGGAAACCTCCCTTGACCTCCCTACTTAAAACTGAAATACCCTTCTCCCAGTGTTCAGCATCTTCACCCTGCTTTCCAGTTCTCCATAGCACCTGACGACTTCTAACTTATTATATAATGCATTCGTTTGTCATGTTTTGTGTATGTCCCACTTCTGCCACCCCTAGAAAGCAAATATCAAGAGGGCAAGGAGTTCCTGTGTTTTGTTTACAGTAGTTAGAACACCTAGCAAATAGTAGATGCTCAGTAAATAAAGATAAAGGAATGAATGAAGTAATGAATCAAGAGTCTTCAAATATGAGAGCTGGGAAAGACCTTGAAAATAAGCTAATCGCAAAACCTCAAATTGTGGATGAGGAAAACGGAAGCTGGAGAGGGTGAGAGAAAGACTCCTGGAGGAGGTGAACTGGACATGGAACACTGCTGGTGCTGCTGCTAAGTCGCTTCAGTTGTGTCCGACTCTGTGTGACCCCATAGACGGCAGCCCACCAGGCTCTCCCGTCCCTGGGATTCTCCAGGCAAGAACACTGGAGTGGGTTGCCATTTCCTTCTCCAATGCATGAAAGTGAAAAGTGAAAGTGAAGTCGCTCAGTCGTGTCCGACTGTGTGCGACCCCATAGACGGCAGCCCACCAGGCTCCCCCGTCCCTGGGATTCTCCATGGAACAATGGATTGGTTCAAAATTGGGAAAGGAGGAAAGGAGTACGTCAAGGTTGTATACTGACACCCTGCTTAGCTAACTTATATGCCGAGTACATCATGCAAAATGCTGGGCTGGATGAATCACAAGCTGGAATCAAGATTGCTGGGAGAAATATAATAACCTCAGATACTCAGGTGACACCACCCTTATGGCAGAAAGGGAAGAGGAATTAATGAGTTTCTTGATGAAGGTGAAAGAGGAGAGTGAAAAAGCTGACTTAAAACTCAGCATTCAAAAAACGAAAATCATGGCATCTGGTCCCATTACTTTATGGCATATAGATGGGGGAAACAATGAAAACAGTGACAGACTTTATTTTCTTGGGCTTCAAAATCACTGTGAATGGTCACTGCAGCCATGCAATTATAAGATGCTTGCTCCTTGGAAGAAAAGCAATGACAGACCTCGACAGCAGATTAAAAAGCAGAGACACCACTTTGCCTACAAAGGTCTGTATAGTCAAAGCTATGGTTTTTCCAGCAGTCATGTACAGATGTGAGAGCTGGACAATAAAAGAGGCTGAGTGCCGAAGAACTGATGTCTTTGGACTGTGGTGCTAGGAAAAGACTCTTGAGAGCCCCTTGGACAGCTAGGAGATCCAACCAGTCAATCTTAAAGTAGATAAAGCCTGAATATTTACTGGAAGAACTAATGCTGAAGCTGAAGCTCCAATACTTTGGCCACCTGAGGTTGGAGAGCCGACACACTAGAAGGGATCCTGACGTTGGGAAAGACTGAGGGCAGGAGGAGAAGGGGGCGACAGAGGATGAGATGGTTGGATGGCATCACTGACTCAATGGACGTGAGTTTGAGCAAGCTCCGGGAGATGGTGGACAGGGAAGCCCGGCGTGCTGCAGTCCATGGGGTCACAAAGAGTCAGACACGACTGAGCCACTGAACAGCAACAACCTGGAGGAGGTGACATGTGAGATAGACCTTCTTTCCCATCTTCTTCTTTTACTGTTTCTTCAACTAGTTCATTCCATGCTTTTGTTTTTTCATTTATACATATTCATTGGACATTTACTGCTTTCTAAACACTATGCAAAACATAATTGTAATGTGAGACACGTATCAATCCCTTTATTCCATTATCTTGTTCGAACAAGCCTATAAGCTTAGTACTATCATTATCCCCATTTAATAGATGATAAATTAAGGCTCAGAGAGGTTAAGCGACCTGCCTAGTCCCACAGCTAGAAAATGGCAGAGGGGAGACCTGGACCAAGGTCTGTTTGACTCCAAACTTGTATATTGCACAACAACATCCTTTTTTCCCCTTTTTTCTTTACCTTCCTGTCTGTTGGGTCAGACTAAATGGCCCAAACAAGGTGGCAGCCAAGGTCACCCAGATTAAAACCCTTCTCAAGCAGCACAACCCTCCTTCTCCAAGCACCCGCACGAAGCCCCCTCTCTCAAACCCATCTGCTCACCTCCTCCTGGCTCCACACTCTGAGCCCCACATACCAGCGCTGATATGATTCACAGCACCAAGATCGGTCCCTGGGAAGGAAAAAGGGCTCATAAAACCTTACAGCAGTTTTATGACATATTCTTAGCTTTTACAGGCGGACTGGGCGGCCAAGGCAGGCAAACAGCAAGTGTCTTGGGCAGATGAGTGGACCCCATGAGCCCAGCACTGGTGAGAACAGCTGCAGGTTTTTTGTGAAGACAGCACCATCTTTTAGTGCCCAAATGGGGAAGGGCAATATAAGAAACAAACTTATCTCTGGCTCTCTATTGTTTAAAGAACACTTTGACGTTTAATGCCACCAGGCAAAGCAGGTACTATTTCAGATTCACAGATGAGGGAACCCTGCAGAGAGGTTGCAGAGACTCCAACTTTCCTTCCTGAATTCAGATCTGTTGCTGTGCTTCTGGGACCCCTGGCACGGCACTAACTCTCAATGACTTCAGCTGTTTCTGCCCACAGAGTACAGGCCCAGGTAGTCACCTCTTATACAATCTCGGTCCAGATTCCATCACTAGGACATCCCAGAGCAGCTCTTGAGTAAATTTCTGCTACTAACATCCAAGTCTTGGGGAACCTCTTACCCATGTCTATGACCCCGGAGCTCTAGCTCGACTCCTCCACCTCCCTCCAGACTACTGCTCCACTTCTATTTTGCAAGCCACCCCATCTTGTCATTTCCAATGCACAGCTCATGGCAGCATCAGATGCGGGGGGCTCAGGGAGATGGCAATGTCTCACAGATGTAATCACCTCCATTCTCTGATTTATTTGGATCATTCCTGAATTTCTAATGAAAAATAAATAAAGCGGGTCTTGTCATGCCTCTTTGACAGATGAGGATACAGGTTCAGAGAGGTCAAGCAATTTTCCCCAAGTTACACACCTGGTGATCGAGAAAACCAGGATCTAAATCAGGCATCCTGACTCAAGTCCAGGTCCCCTCCTTTCTCCTGGGTAAGTTTCTGAGAGTCTCAGGTTACTCCTAGCTGTTTAGTGCGGTGATATTTCGGATTCAGTGGGCGTTTTACTTCCTCCTCAGTTGAGAGCTAGGGCCGGATTTCTTGGTTACTTTGACCCCGTGTGTCTGGGCGTATTTTAGCTTGTGGTTTTTCCAGTAGGTGGGTTGTCTTCCTTAGGTATCAGGTGCCAACCCAGGCCCCACTGAACACAATTGCCATGGCGAAGACCTCCTCACGGCGTGGCCTGAGCTAGGGGCCCAGTTAATCCTCCTTCCTTTGGATTACTAAATTCAAGAGGTGTCATAACTGTGAAAATCATTGGCTCAGTCATCTGGCATGGTTAAACGCCTCTTCCGTGGGAGCTTCTCAGGGAGGCTTTTCGGGGCATGGCCCCTTGACACCCCCTGAAGTATGGTGAACAGGACCTCACACTATTCTGGGCCCCTGATGTCCCTGAAGCCCCATCTATGCTTTTCTCCCCCTCTCTCCTCTGCCCCCCAACTTCCCTGTCACTAGCACTGCCTGCAGCCTCTCAGGGGCCTCTTGCTGCCCCACCCTCCAGCCCCTGCTGCCCCCTCACATCTATGTAGCCCTCCTGCCTGGGTACCCTCCCTGTCTCCTTTGCCTGCCAATCACCTACTCATCTGTCAAGAGACAGCTCAAAGATTGCCTCCTCTGTGAAGGCTTTCCTGATCCACACCCCCGTCTCTCCAGACAGAGAAATCCACCACCCCTCGTGTGTGCAGCCCTCACTGTGCTCCAGTGAGGGAACTAGCTCCCTGCCAGGGTCTGGGAACACTTGGAGAGCAGGGATGCTGTTTGATTTCTCTCGTAATCTTATCAGAGAACCTGGTACATGGGAGATGTTCTACGGGCACTCGCAGAGTACAGAAACACACACGTGAATGGATGTCCACGGCTACATGCATGTGGAACGAGAAGAAACTATGCCATCAGGGAATTTAAATCTTCATCTGCGTGTCCATTGATTGGTGAACTGAAACAAAATATGATCTATACATACAATGAGGTATTACTCAGTCTTGAAAATGATGGGAATTCTGACTTGTGTTACAGCCTGGATGAACCTTGAGGACATTGTGCTAAGTGAAATAAGCCAGACACAAAAAGACAAATACTACTGATAAATGAGCCCACTTATGTGAGGCACTCGGAGTAGTCGAATTCAGAGACAGACAGTAGAATGACAGCTGCCAGGAGCTGGGGGTGCAGGTGGAGTGGTCAAGAAGTCTCCCTGGAGGGAAGGACATTAGATGGGAGCCTTCGGGTATTCCCTCAAAGCCCTCCATGGTAGTGTAGCAGTCTGCCCCTCCTCCACAACCACAGAACATCCCATAACATTGAGCATGCCCATGTGGGATTAAGCTCTATGCTAGCCCTCCCCTTCCTCAGAGTAACCAGTGAAAAACTGCATCTGACCTCTGCCTTGA
Organism: Bos mutus; assembly: GCF_027580195.1. NCBI lineage: Eukaryota > Metazoa > Chordata > Mammalia > Artiodactyla > Bovidae > Bos > Bos mutus. The sequence goes on from NC_091631.1 coordinate 53,640,826, forward strand.
AAACCAGTGTTCAGCAGATATAGATATAAACACATCCATTTCTCTTCCTTGATTTGCACTAAAGTACAGCTGGTCCTCAACTGGCAGGCTTTGCATTTCTGGGCTGTCTTGCTTTGCTTGCCTCACACCATTTAGCCCTTGAGAATGATGGAAAACCCAAACAACAGTAGTGTCCTTGGCCTGAACCCTTGAACTCTTACCAGGTTTTCCTCATGTGCAGCTCTGCAGCCCTCCGCCATGGATGGCCGGGTGCTGGCAGCAAAGTGATGGGATCCAGGTGAGCCTCTCCTCAGGGACAGCAAGGGAGGCTGGCCCGCATCTTCCCCTCTCCTGAACAGGCCATGAGGAGGAAAGATAGTTAGGGCTGAAACCTCAAATACGAACTGCTCGGGAAGAACCTGTCACACATGGAGCTCCTGCCAGGAAACTCTGATCCTGAAAAGTCAATGTGGTACTGGAGGGCTCGTTTATTGAGAACCTATCATTTCAAATGCCCTGAACTGAGGTGTACCTATAGTCTAGAAAGGCAGATACCAAGGACCCAACTGGTTGTAATACAGGGTCAGTTACAGTGTCAAGAGGTGAATTTCAAACATTGGGCTCAAAGGGTTCAAAGTGGGAGTCAGTTGCTCAAATCCTGGCAAGGTCTCCAAGCCAAGTCAGCCTATAAATACAATTAGCCTGAGGGGCTGCCTTTCCAGGAGAGCAGGGAGAGCACTGAAACACTGGCAGGATCCATTATTCTTCTGGAATAGAAGAGGCCTTATCTGACTACTCCTCCCCAAGCAGGCAGCTGGGTTTTTCCAAGCCTTGGAATATGAAGGAAAGAAGATAATGATGACCCAGCCAGTTTGGAAAACAAGATTTAGGCTGGGCAGGAACAAAGCCAGTCTTCAGGATCAGGTAGACCTGCCTTCAGTCTTGGCTGTTCTACTTGCTAATTGTGTGGTCTTGGGAAGGAACCTCTTTGAGCCTTAAGTTCTCCATCTGTAATGTGAGGATGACAACCCTTCCATCCCAGGAGTTGTTACAAAATAAAGAGGTGTATGGAAAGCCTCAGACCTGGGAAGGAGTAAGCACTCGGTGAATGAGAGTTGCTATTGTTATTGGTATCCCTAAAATATGCTTGGGTGTTCTTTTCCGGCCCCTGATTGATGTATCTGGTATCCAGGTAGGCCTTGTAGCCCTAGAAGTTTCCCAGTACTTTTGGGAGATTCCATATTTCTGAGCATAAGACATTGGTGAAGATGCCCCGTGGTCCAACATTAATTAGTACCAGTATAGGATCCTGATGAGGATGGAATGAGCTACCTTGCGTAAAGAGTGTCTAGCAGTGTCAGACACAGAGGAAGTGCCAGATGGTGTAGATGTGCAGACTGGATTCTGGAAGCAAACCCTGGGTTTGAGCTACAGTGTCACTAGTTGCTAGGGGTGTGAACACATTATTTAAGCTCCCGTGACTTGGTTTCCTCGTCTGTGAGCTGAGGATGGTAATAACAGTGCTCATCTCGCAGAGTTGTGGAGATTCAATGAGAAAATAGCTACAGAGCACGTGGTAAAGTCCGTTCTCTGTAAGGGCTCCGTGAGTGTTTGCTATCATGATTATGAAGTCCTATATCCATCTTTGCCGCTGTTGTTTGGAGCAAGAGCAATGGACCTGAATTCGGAAAACCCAGGTTTGAGTTCTGGCTCCAACAATCAATGGCTCCCCTAACAGTAAGCAGGTCACAGCTTATCTGAATCCATTTTCTTGTCTGAAAACCAGGGATGATAATGTTCACCCCTTACCTTGATGGCTTAAAGTGAGAATGAAAGTACTTTGAGTTTATAAACTGTAAAGAAAAAGAAAATTATAATAGACAAATGAAAAATCAAGTTGTATTTCAGTGTTAAAGTATCTTTTTAATTTGTGCATGTGTGCTAAGTCATTTCAGTCATGTCCAACTCTTTGAGACACTATGGACTGTAGCCTGCCAGGCTCTTCTGTCCATGGGATGTTCCCAGGCAAGAATCCTGGAGTGGGTTGCCGTTTCCTCTTCCAGAGAATCTTCCCAACCCAGGGATCAAACCCGAGTCTCTTATGTCTCCTGCATTGGCAGGTGGGTTCTTTACCACTAGCGCCATCTTGGAAGTCCCTTTTAATTTATGGAGAAAAGGGAAATGCAGAGATAAACATGCATGTTTATACAGAAATGGGAAATTTCTCAAAGGATAACAAGTGGGACCTCAGCGATGAGAATGGGCTTGAGGACTTTTACATTTTACTTGAACCCTCTGCACCACTCGAATACATTTTTTTTGAAACAAGCATGTTTTCCCCGCCTAACTTAAAACCAAAGCCATATTTTTCTGGACATTATGGATTGTTAGTAGATTGCTTAGAACTTCAGACAATTCGAATGCGTGTCCCGGTTCTGAAGTAGAAATGAACTTGTGGCCTCAGTTTTTTCCATCTCTGAAATGGAACAGCCATCCCCTTGTCACCACTCAGCTTTCTAAGGCTAAGGGGAAGATAAAGATATGATCCCAAGTGCAAATTAACATGAAGACAAGCTCAAAAATCTTTTTCAAAAGTAACTTGATTACCTCTAACCAAAAATCTGTGAGATTCTAGGCCTGTCCAGATACAAGCACAGCTCCCACCCAGAGCCTGAGGGAAAGAAAATGCACTATTATTCCTAAACTGGGGCTCAGCAATGGTGTTCACAGTGCCTCTGACCCTGCACACAGCCCCTGAGCAGGCCAGGGCCCTTCCCTCCCATGCAGATTGCCAGAGGAACCCACCCCCTACTCACAGAGCCAGTTCAAGGATCCCAAGGGAGCGAGCCCCAAAGACCAACTGCATCACCTCCCACCTAAAGCATCTAAAGATGGAGCAGCATCTCTGCTGCTCCAGAGAGGAGAGAGGAAGCCAGGCTGGGGAAGTGGCTTGAGCCCCCAAACCTCAGCCCCCACCCCCAACCCACGCCCCTTCTCCTCTCCCAGCACCTCCTAGAAGCCGGTCCTCTTCCCTTCCCTGGGGCAGTGGCTGCTTGGTATTCACGCCATGTCTTCCTTGCCCGTCTCCATTTGGAAAAGTCTCTTTTTGACCTCTCTGTATCTCTCGGTTGCCTTTGTTGGGGGGAGGGAGTGAAGGGGAAGGGAGAGAAAGATCATCTCAGCATTTACCCAATTAGTGGTAATTAGAAGGCAAGGCCCCGGGCGCGCTCCTCGCAGCTGCTCCGAAGGGCAGAGACGGCTCCAGAGTAGCTGCTAAATGGCCAGTGGACACACTCTGTCTGCAGGAGCTCTAACCAGCCCGCTCCTGGCCCATCAGCCCTGCCTCGCTCCCCAGCCAGAGGACACCCTCATCTTTCTCCCCACAACTGCTTCTCCCAGGTTATTTCTGTAGCTTGCCCTGAATCCTCAGTCCCCAAGAAGCAACCTTGGGCTGTGTCAACCAGGGCCCCCTCTGGGCCTGTACCTGGGTTTAGGCCTGGTTCCCATGGTAACCAAAGCCCCACCCCCAGAAGAGTGCAGCTCCCTGAAGTGGACATCTATTTTCCCAGGGCACTTACTGCTTTGGTTTCTAGCTAGCCTTGAGGTGCTCTGGTCTGAGGTAGGACAGCTGATCTGAACTCTATACTCTTGGGTCACAGTTGGGTGACCTTCAGCTCACTTGGGTCCAGACAGCAGGTCTAGAACTGTAGTGAAACTTTCAATGTGATGGCATCTCAAGAGGTCAGCATGCCTACCCCTTCTCAGCAGGTATATCTCAGTAGGTGGAAGGGAATTGAGAAGCCATTTTTACTAAGAGCACGGCCTGCCCTGACCCCAACATAAGTAGCCAGCTGTTTGGGACTGTCCATTCTTATTAATGGCTCTGATTACCCTCCTTGGAGATCCATTATCTCCATGCCAGGGACTATACTATTAATTCCCATCTGTACCGGATTACTTACAGTTAGTGGTTGGTACTTTTCCACGGTCTCACAACACATCTTAATCAGATGGTGAGTGGGTTTAATTAGCCGAAGTATAGGTTTTATTTTTTTTTATTCATATAACTACTTAATCTAATGGAAGCCTATTATCTGTGGCTTTTTTCCCACGCATAATTATTGCCGTTTTTAATTGATGGTGCATCAGGGGTTGCGGCTACAATATGGCAGCTGGAACACAAAGTCGCCTCTCCCCAGAATGAAGGTTGAGAAAATGAGTTGTCAGTGAGGCATCAGATTTCTTGTTTTCACTGAGATGTGAGCTCCCATGTGGAAGCTGCTGGCTCCTGCCAAAAGGAAGAAAATGTGGATCTCAGCTGGGCAACCCCTGGGCTTCACTGCTGCAAAATGCCCTTCAGGAGCCCTGGGGCTGGAGCCAAATCAGGAACAGCTGGGGAAGGTAGCTATTTGTCAATCCAACCAGATCACAAGCAACCCCAGGGCAGGAACCAGGTCTTTTTCTTGTTCTGCCTCCTCCATCTCACGGGCCCTTGGGATGGGCTCAGGTACCTGTGTGTTCTCCATAGGCAAGCAGTGAATTAAATTCAGGGCTGAGATGGTGCAGGAAACCCAGACTCTTGCAGAGAGAGTCACTGTCTTGAATGTGAAGATGATCCTCAAGTTCTCCCCACCGAGAGAAGGAGCGACGTTCAAATGTGAATTGGGACTCTCAGCCAGTCCATGAAAGATCCTAGCCGTTCCCATTCAGAAATCAGAACCTGGTCTTTAAATGGGATGGGCTGCCAACATTCCAGTGATCATTTGGGACAGACTAAGATCTCTAGGAACCAAAAAGTGCCCATTTATCCAGATTGTAAGGGAAATGAGCAGAAAAATGCAATGATACCTGGTCAAAAGTAGGAATCCATCCATTTTCTTTGTGTCCGGGTGTGTATGTGTGTGTTTATTGAAGTATAGCTGATTTACAATGTTGTTTTAGCGTCTGCTGTACAGCTAAGTGATTCAGTTATACATATATAGACATTCCTTTTTATATTCTTTTCCATTATGGTTTCTCACAGGATATTGAATACAGTTCCCTGTGCTATACAATAGGACCTCGCTGTTGACTGTTCCATATATAATAGCTTACCTCTGCTAACCCCAAGTTCCCACTCCACCCCAAGCCCAGCCCAACCCCCTCCTATTTGGTCAACCGCAAGTCTGTTCTCTGTATCTACAAGTCTGCTTCTGCTTTGTAGATACGTTCATTTGTGTCCTAGGGAATCCATTCATTTTTTTTTTTTTTTAATAACACTAGAAGGCTAGGGCTTCCTAGAGATAAGCTATCTTGAAGGCTTGGTAGGAGAACCTGGCAGCCAGTTAGCAAAGCTCCTAACTGACCCAGAATGAAAGGATTCTGGGGTCTTTGATGAATTTCCAGAGTCCCTTGGGCTGAGCAGGACAGGGAGCCCTATTCACCCATGAAGGGAGCTGAGGCAGTGTGGACAGGAAGTAGTCTCCCTGACTCACCCTCACACACCCACTCTCACTACACCTCTTGCCTCCGGCTCTCTCTGACCCGTTAGCTCCAGTCAGAGGAAATCTGCACAGCTGGGTTCAAAGTTTTATTTCCCCTCCTGCTTGTCTCTTCCTATTAAATAATGTGACACAGAAAGGAGGCCACGAGAAGGAAAGGTGCTGGGGCTTTGGGGTTGTACCGTCTCTTCCAGGAGCCTCCAAGTTACCAGGGCAGCAGGCATGGACTTTCTCTCCTGGCTCTCCGGCTCTGTCGGGCTACAGTTGGTGGTGGCATTGGGTTTATTCCTTCCTTCCCATTCTGCAAAAATATGTGTACAGAGACTCCTGTGCCCGACCCACAGTCAGCAGCAGACAGGAGCCATGGATTCCTCTTGCAGCGTTTTACAGGGTGACGGATCAGATAATGTACACTTAGCGAGTGCACAAATAATGTGAATCAGGGTTGGCATAGTGCAGTGAGGTGTAAAAAAAGCAATTTGAATTGTTCTTGGGAGACGCCAGAGCTGCTCTGACATGCTTGCTTGCCAGAATGCTGCCCTATGCCCCTCCGGAGGGCTGAGCTCCAGGCTCCGGCCGGAAAGGCAACGAGGCTGCCCAGCATGGCTGGTCTGGAGGGGAGCTCCCCTAGAGACAGGAGAAGCTCTGCACACATGGAAGGGAGAGGGCAGGAGTGAGCAGATGAAACAGAGCTTCAATTTGTGCTGGAGGGGACAGTTGGACCCACAGAGCTGTCAAGACAATTGTAGGAAGGAGGGAGGGAAAGAGAAGGAGAGAGAGAAAATTCTGCATCACTGGCAATGGCCACACCTGGGCAGCAAGTTGATGTGGACGTGTGTGTGCTGGGGTAGACCTATTCTTAGCCTCCTTGGACTGCCAGAAGTCTTCTAGTCCATCCCCCTGCCTCCAGACAGAACGATGCCTCCTCTCCCACACAACAATGGGTTTTGAGTTTGTTTCAAAGCCTCTCCAAGAAGAGGAGATTTCACATCCTCTCTTAGTCACCTGTTCCAAGCGTCTGAGAACACCGACCCTCTGGAACTTCTTCACATGCTGAGTCCTCCAGCAGCCTTCAGCTAACACATTTTCACAAGGGTCTGGCCACCCTTAATCTGTTGATGGCACTCTAAGATTACCTGTGCCCAAGCAGAGACCTGTCCCCAGTGCCACATCCTCCCTCTCCTGGTAGGAGGAGGGCTCATAAGGTAGGGTAACCCGCTCATCTCTCAGGCCAGCCTTCCTCTCGCTGTCCTTTCCGACCACCCTGGCTGCCCTGAGCTGCTCTGTCGGGCTGCCCTCGCAATCTGGCTCTGCAAGCCAGACTACCTGATGATGCTGTGCAGGTTGATGAGGCCGATCCTCCTCTGGTGCTGTCCCCATCAGCCTCTGTCCTCACCGCCTCTCCTCCCCCCACGCTGCTTCCGTGAGGTTTCCTGTCCTGAGCAGGAGACAGGCTGTTTATCACTGGGACACCCGCTGGGCAGCCTTACCTCACAGAGCCAGAGCATCTCTTCAATCCTCCCGACCCTCACCTCCCCCAGCCCCGACCATCATCCTCTTCTGGCTCCCGGGGGTGGGGAGCCCAATCTCTGAGCACAGAAGATAGTCAATAAAATGGTTTGAATTTATTTTTCAATAACAGCAAGCAGGCATTGCCAACCGCCTCCATTAAGTGCCCCAGTCAAACCAAGCTCCAAGCCCGAAACTCGGCATCTGGGTGGTTTACGAGACCTGGTCAGAGGGGAAAGTGGTAGGAAATCTCTTGATTGTTTCAAATGAAAGCCGATTACAGGGAGCAAGGGAGTTTCTTGGTGGCTCAGGAAGCTGAGAGGTTCCAGATAATGGATGGCCGGGCTGCCGCCTGCCCACCTGCATTACTGACCTCAGAGTGGCCACGGGGAGCCCAGCGCAGATTAAGAATCCAAACAAAAAGGAAGATAGGACAGGCCTGGGGACAGGCAGCCTGCTGAGGGACTGGCTGAGGGCTCCAGATTTTTTTCCCAGGAAATCTGGGGACACATTTCCATGTTGTCTTTGCATAAATTTGTATGCTGATTTGCATGCATTTGCATTTTTGCCTTCAAAACGCCCAAACTCCCAGAATATAAAATAAAATGCAATTAATTAATTAATTGATATGATGAATGGCAAATGCAGCCATACTAAAAATACAGGATCGGTGAGGGACCTTGATCAAGGGACAGATTTTTGAACTTGTCCCCCTAAGCCAGGATGGATCCCGGGGATGTGGCACAACCTGTTCTGAAGTTGTCTGTCTCCCTGGCTCCCTCAGTAAGCCCCGGGGAGCAGGAACAGACAGAACTCTTTGATCCCTACATCCCTGGGCTCCAGCTCAGGGCTTGTCTCATACAAGACTATTAATAACTGTTTGTAGAATATGTGATTCAATGACCAAGTGACTCCCCTGCAAACTTATGATCAGAAGATAGGATCAGAAAAAACTGACAATCCAGCTGCCTAGGAACCGACTGGATGGGGTTCAGAGTTGCCCTCAGAGGAAGAAGTCTTCACAGGGCAGCTAATCAGGGATGTGGCTCAGAACAAACCCTCTGGGGAGGAGTTCTGGGAGCAGATTGGGAGAGGGTGCAGAGCATGTGGGCTGCCCAGCCCAGGGGCTCTCGGTCCTGAGTAGATGTGGACGCCAATCTGGACCCCGTGATGGCATAAACCAGAGGATGAGGTAAAGGCAGTGGAGTCTTCCCTCTGTGCCCAAACAATGAGGCTTTATGGTCTTTTGAACCCAGAAAGGACCCATTGAGTGACCTGGCCTATCCGCCCTCTGTGCCTAACACAGGGCTTTGCACAGAAGTGACTCTCAGCAAGTTTCTACTAAAGCACCTTCTACTGAATACTCGATGAATATTGATTAATCCACTAATTGGCTGACTGATTGATTCTCTGGTCACCTTTCAGCAGTCCTTAATCTTCTCCCCAAACCCAACAGCTCTCTCAGGAGATCCCAGCCCTCCCCCACGCTTACAGACACAAGGTTTTCACAGACTCCAAGAGAACCACTGTCTGGTACCACATAGCCCACATATATGATGCTATTGACCCTACTGTTAATTCTTTGAAATAGGTAGTTCTACCTGGGGGCTCACCTAATCCCACTTACTATGACAAAAGTCTGTTCTTTCTGATTCCAAATTTTGCAGAAGGATCAAGAAGAATTGCTTTCTGTCCTACATATATCTCCCATGTGTTGATCCACTGTGATAGTCAAGAGAATGGACTTTGGAGCTGGGTGGCCAGATAATCGGATCCTGGCTCCACCCTCCCTTGCAGAACAAGTTAATTTCATCTCATCTGTAGAATGGAGGTAACAATGATGTGATTCCATAGGGTTGTCATGAGGGATATGTCATGTCATGAGAGATTAAATGAGACAATATCCACCACTTAGAACAGCGCTGGGCACATAGTAAATGCTACTCCAGTGTTAGCTCTTCTTATTGTTTTACAATAGACCCCTTCACCCTCTCTTTGGAGAAAAAGAAGAAACAGAATTGAAAGTAATGAGAAGATGGAGGGAGTTTCACAGAAGTGACTCCTCAGGACGCAGAGGGGTGATTGAAGCGTTTTCTCTTCACTATGTATCACTCAAAATATAAACTCAGAATCTAACGCCTGGAGAGAAGCCAGGATGCTGTTTGGATAAAGAGGTGAGAGGTTCTCAGAAGCTGACCCAGGCATCTTTGGCAGGCTGCGACAGGTGACCTAATCAGGGACACCAGTAGAGCCCGGGATTTGGGGATGTGCCCTCTGGCTTTGGGGATCAGGCTAATATGAGGCTTGGAGAGCGGCTGCAGAGGAAGCAACCCTGCCCCAGGATTAGCAACCTGGGCATTGTCAGGCTTTGGGTATTGGGAAAGACAAATAAGAAAAGTCCTCAGTTAGGGGAGCCTGGAAAATACCAGAAGAGACACTGGTGCTGACACTGTTTCTCTTCTCCTTGCCTAGCTCTAAATGCAGGTTGGACACGTGACCAAGAAAGAGGAGTATTTGAAGAAGAAACCAGCTTATCCATAAATTCCAAGGAAAACACCAAGTAGGGACCCCAGAGACTCAAAAATTTCCTTACTTGATGTGAAGAGCATCAAGAAAGAACTGGGTTTTTACTGTGAGGCCAGGTCCTTTTTTTGCTGACTTTACTTCATTCTTCGCAACAACTCTGAAATGTAGGTATTGTTGTTCCCATTTTACAGATGAGAATAGGAGAGACTATAGATTTGCTAAAGCTCAAAAGATAGCTAATTGAGGATGCCATGTTAGAGGTTAGGTCTACCAAAGCCTGTGTTCTGTTTACTACTCTGAAGGAAGAAGGGTACAGATTGGAAAGAAAAACAGGAGCAGAGGCCTTGAGAAAGGAAGGCGATGAAGGCACTTCATAGGGCTTGGGGAGGGGAACAAGCAGGAGCTAGGAAGTTGTGTGCATATGACATTAAGTGAATAGTATGCAAATTAGATGCAAAACAACTTGCAAATGAGTAAGTGGAGGGTTTTTTTTAGCCAACCACTCAACTCCATTTGGCACAATTGCAGCACGAGGCATACCTGCCCAAAGCTAGCACTATCTGTGCTTCAAGCAGAAATAGTGTCTAGTCTGCTGAGGTCTCCTTCCTCCCTCCTCCTGCTCTGGTCCTTCACCCCCTCACCCCTGAGGCCAATCGCACCAGCATCCCTCCCTCCAGACACCCCAGAAGATAAATGGCCTCGTCAACCTCCTAATGGAGTGACCTCTCACCCCTGATCTATCTCCACTTCTGTTTACCTTCACTGGGAGGCTTTCTGGCCACCTGGGATCAACAGCTGCCATTTTCCTGACCCCGCTTGTCAAATGAATCTCCCAGCCCAGTGCCTTCCTTTACCAAATGGCAGCAGAGATGAAACGTACCCTTTTAAGGGACTGCCTCTGACCCTGACCACACTCAGCAGCTTCTTAAGCTCAGTGTGACAGCTGCTTCCCTACTGCTAGTCTCTGGGGAATCTGGAAGAAAACTTCCAAGGTGATCTTATGATGCCTCAGGTAGACAGTAGTTGGTAGCCCCTCCCTTTCTTAAAGGTGCTTAAAAAACAATCTAGGGCCAGTCCTGGCTATCCATGCCAATTTTAATCCTTTCCTTTCTGTTTAGAAGTTCTTGCCAATGTCTACCTTATATCCTCACGTTCATAGTGTTAGCCTATTCTCTGCTATTTTGTCCTTAGAGGAGATGGAGAATCTCTGCCCTTTCACCTTTTAATGTAAGAAAGGAATGGGGAATTGGAAAGAATACACTTAGCAATACAGAGTTGAGACACTTATTGACAAAACACTGGGCTTTTATTTTCTCCTGCCTGCCCAGAAATCATAGCTTATGTCAAGGGCTCAATGCCAAGGGTCCCAGAGACCTCCTGGCTCTTAGCATGGGCAAATCATGGAATCCAAGGAGGGCTGTGATCTCTTTGCACTATGTTCTTTATGTTTCCAAAAGGAGCTCAGGGTAATCATTTTGTTTTTAAAGTCAATGTCAGAAGAGCCATTTGCAAGATAGACTGTCCATGAAGGAGGTCACTGGAAGGCAGCATCTTATTGGCCAAAATGTTCTTAGCAGTTGACCGGGTCCAGCTTAGAGACCATTTTCTTTGAGAAACCTTCCTCCTTTCTCTCGGATTCAGATCCAGATTCAAGTAACAAATATTAGTTGTGTTTTGTACCAACCACCACTGTGTTAGGTGCCTTCACATACATTATCTTTTAGGTGACTTCACATACATTATCTTTCATTTAAAAAAAAAAAAAGCTAATCATCACAGGGGACTTCCCTGGTGGTCCAGTGGTTAAGAATCTGCCAATGCAGATGACACGGGTTCAATCCCTGGTCCAGGAAGATCCCACATACCGAGGAGCAAGTAAGCCCATGTGCCCTAGTTACTGAAGCCCACTCACCTAGAGCCAATGCTCTGCAACAAAAGAAGCTCCCACAGTGAGAAACCTGTGCACCACACCTAGGGAGTAGCCCCCGATTGCCACAACTAGAGAAAACCCACATGCAGCAACAAGGACCCAGCACAGCCATAAATAAATAAATAAAACTGGGAAGCTCTAATAATATAGTATGGTTTAGACACAGGAATGACTGACAACCAGTGGAATAGAATGGCCAATTCAAATATAGATCCATATTTGTGAATAAATTTAATAAAAAAAAGAAAGAAAAATCTCATCTTCACAAATGCCTTCAAGATAGGTAATCTTATCCAGACTTCACAGAAGAAGAAACCAAAGGTCATGGCTAATTTAATAATTCCTCAGTCTCTTTGGGGACTGTAACATAGGCAGTTCGACCAGATATCTACCTAAATGCTTTCTTAATGATGCTTTCTGCTCATCACCTTCTGTTCTATTTATAGAAATCAGATGGTAAGCTTAAACTATCTTGGTGACACAAGGTTGGAGATGGTTGCAAATCTCATTCCTCAAACCCTGCTCCATCCCCCAACATTCAAACCCACTCCTCTATCTCCACTGGAAGGAAGGCAGCTCCCCAGAGAAAGTGAGTGAGTGGTGGTGGAAAGACCCTCTGGCAGGGTCACCAGCAAAGTGCCAATCCCTTGTGACTCTGTGGCTTCTTTCTACAATGACTCATGATTCCAACTTCAGTCATCCTCTCTTTCTTTTGATCTTGCCTTTCCTGGCATCTTCAGCAAAGAGGCTGGGGAAGCAGGCTGGAATATTAAGGGGACACACGTAGGCTGGTGACTGCATTAAATGCTGTAAATTTGGCATCAAAGTGGACTGCTGTTTTGATAAATAGAATTTCATTTTCTGAATCTTTCCATCATTGGGCTTCTGTTGATCTAAGGTTGGGCTGAACTATGTATGAAGTGAGTGATACAGATACTGTTCTGTCCTCTGGGAGTTGAGGTCTGACCCCTCAAGATGGAAAACTCCATCAGTTGACACAAACACCCTAAATGCATTGTAACTACAAAGCGTGAAAGAAATCAAAGATATTAAATTGGGGTAGAGCAAAAATTATGAGGCTTCCTCTAGGCCATTGGAAAATTTCCATTTTCCCCTGAAAATTGTCCTATACTGATTCTTCTCCATGCGTGGGGTCTCAGGAGCTAGAACAGATTGGGACACAGAGTAGGCAATGCATATATGTTATGAATGGCTAGATGAATGGATCTTAGGTGAATGGATAAATACAGCTGAATCAAGAGACAGTGTAGAGAAAGTCTTCTCTGATCTTCTAAAACACCATCCACATTTGGGCAAATGACCTTGTCTTATCCTCTAAGCCCATCCACGCTCTGCCTATATCAGCCACCAGGGAACTTGGCTGTGCCTTCCTCACATCTCTGCAGAGAGACAGTTTAGACACCTCTTTCTGCCTGGGGAAGCTTGTCTCTAAGCCTGGGGACATCTGGGATTATCCCTGGCCCAAAGTTCTTTATAAGGAAACCGTAGACAATGGAAGCCCAGTTCCTTGGGAACCAAAAAGCTTTGTTTAAAAGACAGCTAGTTAGAGAGTGGACAGTATTTTTAAATGCATGAGTGTGCTGAATAATTAAGCAAAAAGTTTTGTTTTCATGGAAAAATTTCCTCCAAATGCTACATCAAGGAGGGTACTGAATTTGCCACAGGCAATTGTTGGCAAAGATAGTGAGGCTGTGTTTCTTCCAGTCCCGGGAAAAGGAATTCAGATCAGACCCCCAGGCTATGGCCCCCAGTTCAAAGACAGCCCACTCTTTCTGATGCAGAACAGTCACTTTGGGAAAATCAGATAAGGTCTTCCAAAGATCATTAAGCCTTTGCCCTGCCTGGTTACCAAAATCATTCAAACTCTTCCCCTGTCTAGATTTTCATTGCGTCATAAAATTTTGAAGCAATCCATCCAATCCATTTTACAGAGGAAAACACTGAGGGCCAGAGAGGTTAAGAGATTTGCCAAAAGGCCCACAGCAAGTGGATGGCAGAACTGATTATCTTAAATGTCTGATTATTACCCTTTGCTATCTTCTCTGCCAACAGAAATGCAACCCATCGTTTAATAACCTGCTCAAGTCTCCCCTCCTCCTTAAATACTTTTTGAACCCAGCACCCTACAAATATCTCTCCCCCCTTCTCTGAATTCTTAAAACAGTTATTTCTTAAATTCTTAAAACAGAATGTTTAGGGGCTTCCCTGGTAGCGAAGCTAGTAAAGAATCTGCCTGCAATGTAGAAAACCCCAGTTCAATTCCTGGTTTGGGAAGCTCCTCTGGAGAAGGGATAGGCTACCCACTCCAGTATACTTGGGCTTATCTGGTGGCTCAGATGGTAAAAAATTCACTTACAATTCGTGAGACCTGGGTTTGATCCCTGGGTTGGGAAGATCCCTGGAGAAGGGAACAGCTACCCACTCCAGTATTCTTGCTTGGAGAATTCCATGGACAGAGGAGCCTACAGTCCATGGGGTCACAAAGAGTCAGACACGACTGAACGACTTTCGCTTTCACTTTAGAACGTCAGCCCGCAGCATCATTCCTGGGATCGTTGGTTCCCACTAGGCCATGTGATGAGTGAATAATCATCTGTCCATATCTTTTTTCAAAATTTATTTTGGGTCTGGGTCTTCATTGCTGTGTACAGGCTTTATCTAGTTGCAGCAAACAGTGGCAGGGGCAGTGGGCAGGGCTATTCTAGTTGTAGCTGTGGTGCACAGGCTTCTCACTGTGGCGGTTTCTCCTGCTGTGGAGCACAGGCTCTGGGGGTTTGGACTTCAGTAGTTGCAACATGTAGGCTTCAGTAGCTGGGGTACACAGGCTTAGTTGCTCCATGGGATGTGGAATCTCCTAGACCAGGGAGATTCCTGCGTTGACAGGAGGATTCTTATCCACTGTGCCACCAGGGAGGTCCCTGAACACATCTTTTTGATGAACAGATTCCAAGGTCTTAAAAGGAAGGAACTCTCTCTCACACCTCTTTTGTATCTCCCTTCATGGTAAAGCATGTAAGTGATACTTGATGGATATTTGTCGAAAATGTAGCTCAATGGGCAGATGGATGGATGGACTAAGGATGAATAGAAATATTTTAAGGGTAGTTAATAAATGAGAATACTGCTAAGTCTGCTAAATCACTTCAGTCGTGTCTGACTCTGTGCGACCCCATAGACGGCAGCCCACCAGGCTCCCCCGTCCCTGGGATTCTCCAGGCAAGAACACTGGAGTGGGTTGCCATTTCCTTCTCCAATGCATGAAAGTGAAAAGTGAAAGTGAAGTCGCTCGGTCGTGTCCGACTCTTAGCGACCCCATGGACTGCAGCCCACCAGGCTCCTCTGTCCATGGGATTTTCCAGGCAAGAGTACTGGAGTGGGGTGCCATCACTTTCTCCGAAATGAGAATAAATAAAATGATAAAATAATAAAATTATTCCACATAGTCTAGTGTAAGCATTTGCTTAAAGATGCAACATCTCTTTATTATAATATATGTGTGTGTATAAATATACAATATATATGTGTACGTATGTATAGGTACATTCACACACACTCATAGTGACTAAGAATAACAGTCCTCAGCCCATGTCACCTTATATTCATTTTCTAGGTAATGCAACTGAATCACAGAGGAAAGGGAAGAAACCAGCCACCCTCCCATGGCCAGGAAAAGACACAGGAGGAATGAGAGACCCAGTTGGAAATACACAGTGCATAGTCTACCATGATGAATTTTGTTTCTTTAGAATGAAGGATGAATAATAACCTAGGACACCTTCCTGTGGGTGCTCTCAGGCCCTGAGGGGGCTGAGAGAAAATAAATCTGCTCTTCAGAAAAAGGAAAAAAAAAAAAACATAGTTACTGTTTCTTCTTTACACCCCACATTACAGGTATGACTGGTGGGTCATTAATTATAAAACTGCCTTCATAAGCTCTAATGGAGGCATTTTTAAAAATTCTCTAAATACTTGTAGCAAATTTTAGCATTAAAAATTACTCGAGTCAAAATTATTTACCAGTATGGTAATTCTTTCCAAGACAACTCTAGGCTTGAAGTCATTTTCCTTACCAGTACCACCCGATAGAATAATTGGCTGCAATTAGCAAATGACTTTGTCATTCCTCCCAGAATCTGGCTTCAGCATCCGTGAAACATGCGTATGCTTTTCTTTTTCCCAATAGGGACTCAGAGCTTCTGCAAATCTTGTCCTCCCTGTGCAATGCGTCACAGAATCACAGAGATGGAGGGGGCTTGCCATCGCTCAACTCAGAGTTCCTCAGAAGGTGGGACCTAAGGTAACTTAGGTGATACACAGATGAGCCTTGAAGAAAATTAATAATTAAGCTTCTTGTAATCCACGTTAGAAAAAAAAAAATGACTTGCACACCAAACCTGGGTATGTTGCATAGCATGTTTAGAGCGAGGACAAAATTTTTAACTAAGCCAACTGAAAGAAACATATTTAAAGTTCTGACAAAACTCATAAAAATACGACTTGAATAAATTGAAGTTTGGAAAATACTGATAGCCACATACCCTCATCTTTTGGGACCAGAAATGAAGCCCAGAGAGGCAGCTACGGGACCAGAATTCAGCTCTGGGAATTGTCAGACCAGGCTTCCTCTCCTCTAGACCCTGTAACATCTCCCTTCACCCTGGAACAGCTGTCAGTAACAATGTGAGGTTGGCAGAGTTTCTTCGGTGTCTAGGAAGCCACATTTCAGGATTGCCCCTCCCTTTCTCAGTCTTCGCTCACTCTTTTCCCCATCCTCCAAGGTTCTGATCCCCCAGTGAATTAACATATGTTCAGATCGTTTCAAAATCCACCATCTTATACACACACATATATATACCACGTCTTCTGTATCCATTCATCTGTTCGTGGACATTTAGGTCTTTTTAAAATAATACTGCTATGAGCATCGGGGTGCATGTATCTTTTCAAACTCGAGTTTTCATCCTTTTCTGAACATATAACTAGGAATGGGACCCCTGAACCCTATCATAACTCTATTTTTAGTTTTTTAAGGAACCTCCATACTGTTCTCTCTAGTGGTTATGCTGCTGCTGCTAAGTCACTTCAGTCATGTCTGACTCTGTGGGACCCCATAGACGGCAGCCCACCAGGCTCCCCCGTCCCTGGGATTCTCCAGGCAAGAACACTGGAGTGGGTTGCCATTTCCTTCTCCAATGCAAAAGTGAAAGTGAAGTCGCTCAGTCGTGTCCGACTCTTAGCGACCCCATGGACTACAGCCCACCAGGCCCTCCGTCCATGGGATTTTCCAGGCAAGAGTACTGGAGTGGGGTGCCATTGCCTTCTCCCTAGTGGCTATACTAAATATCAATAGTTTAATGTGC
The DNA here is from genome assembly GCF_027580195.1 of Bos mutus. Lineage (NCBI taxonomy): Eukaryota > Metazoa > Chordata > Mammalia > Artiodactyla > Bovidae > Bos > Bos mutus. Next base: position 53,657,631 of record NC_091631.1, read on the forward strand.
TGCTTCCCAGGTGGCTCAGTAGTAAAGAATCCACCTGCAGTGCAGGAGACCTGGGTTTGATCCTTGGGTTGGTAAGATCCCCTGGAGACATGAATGGCTACTCACTCCAGAATTCTTGCCTGGAGAATTCCATGGACAGAGGAGCCTGGCGGGCTACAGTCCATGGGGTCGCAAAGAGTTGGACACAACTGAGCAACTAATACTTGCTGGTTATGTCAACTGGATGATGCTATCTCAACTGGCTAGGTTTGGGGTTTGGGTGACCCATTCTATGAAACAGTTGCTTAACACTGCTTTTCAGATAGTTTCCAGCTAGGGGACCCTTCTTGCTGGCGTTATCCTTCTTGCCCTCTGGTTTGAACTGCACAGACTGTATTGATGACATTTTGTAAGGTTTACGTACATCTCATTGAATCCACAGAGAAGGCAATGGCACCCCACTCCAGTACTCTTGCCTGGAAAATCCCATGGATGGAGGAGCCTGGTAGGCTGCAGTCCATGGGGTGGCAAAGAGTCAGACACGACTGAGCGACTTCACTTTCACTTTTCACTTTCATGCATTGGAGAAGGCAATGGCAACCCACTCCAGTGTTCTTGCCTGGAGAATCCCAGGGATAGGGGAGCCTGGTGGGCTACAGTCCATGGGGTCGCACAGAGTCGGACACGACTGAAGCGACTTAGCAGCAGCAGCAGCAGCATTGAATCCAAGTACAGGGGCAACCAGGTCACTGACCCTCCAGGCCAGGACCTTCCAGGGAGCCAGAAGAAAGACAGCACTGGTTGACCAGCCCAATCCACTGACTAGCAAAGGATGCCTCATTTGGAGTTGGGGCCTCAAGGACACCTGTCCCCTTTCAGAGCTTGGTCATCTAGGGGAGTGTCAGTCTCATGATTGCTCCTTAACCATCTGGCCAGTGCTGGCCTCCTTAAACCTCTCTTTATCCCAAGTCTGGGTCTGACAGGGGAAGGTGTCTTATTCCTGGCCTCCCCCAGCCAATTCTCATGCAGTTTCCAGAAGGTGAAGTGGAGCTGTCTGGGGGCTGCGGCTATATCAGCGTGTTTCAGCTGCCAAGTGAAGGCAGGGATGAGACCCACCCCTCCCAGGCCTGTTTCCTTGACTTTAAAATGAAGGGATTTGGTTTAGAGAGCATCTCGGGTGCCCATCCAGCAGTCCTTGACCTCTCCCTATCACCAGGCTTTCAAACATTTTTCTCTTGCGGTTTCCTTTCTGTGTCTCGTAATCGCATTCCCCATGAATGATAAAAGCGCTCCGGGTCCATCCATTAGATATCTTGACAAAGAGCTCTTCAGAGTTGCTTCTTGGCCTTGACAAAGACTTTAAAGCTGAAAGAGTGACAGCATTTTTTTTTCCCTCTTGAAGGCCCAGGTGTTAGAGAACAGAGGGCATGAAGGAAGAAATTACCCTAGTTGGGAGGACAGGCTGTGGGGTCAGGCAGACCTGGGTTCTGAGCCCAGCTATATCATTGCTGGTCGAGTGCTGGGAGCAAGTTACTTAGTCTCTGTGGGCCTCAGTTTCCTCGTGAGTGAAATAAGGAAAAAAAGGCACCTAGAAACAGAGTGGCTGTGACTGTAAATGAGATCACTTATGTAGCTGATACATGGAAGGTGCTTGGCTGGTGCCAACTGTTGGATTTGAACAACTCTGCCGAGAACAGAACTGATCCCCGTAAAATCAGTCTGCTTTGGTTAAAGACATTCTCCCAAAACCCAGACTTAAAATCCGTATTGAGTTTTATCCCAAAATAAAAGAGAGAAGGGGGAAAGACTGGATCAAATAGAGAACAAAAATAACAGTGTTGGGGCTTCCCTGGTGACCTAGTGGTTAGAACTCTCCACTCCCAGTGCAAGGGACAGGTTCGATCCCTGGTTGGGCAACTAAGATCCCACGTGCCATGTGTCGTGGACAAAAAACATATAAATTAAAGGATGTCTATCACTTTATTTTATTTATTCTCATAATGTAAAAATAAGGAGCGTTTCTTTCTTTAACACTGACAAAAAAAAAATACAGTGTTGCTCCAACTCAAATGGCAGGGAACAGAGAGGGTCCCTGGAAGTCTGGGTCCAGGTTTCAGAGTTGCTACTTAAATCTGGAATCCGTATGCCCACCACTATCCCCACCCCGCATCCCTTTTCATCCCTTCTTCTTTCAATCAAACACTTCAAAGAGGAGCCCGGAGAAGAGAACTGTGAATTCTCTGCTCACTAGTTTTCATGAGACGAAACCAAAGAATGTTTCTTTTTGAAACTGCATCTGCTCATCCAAACCAATTTTACTAGCTAGGGGACCTGAGCTCACAGGCAGGCTCAGGGGCTGATGAAATTCAGATGTGAGGCTGCAGAGAGACTTCAACAATAACAGGAGAGTGGGGGAGCCCAGTGTGGCTGGGCAAGGGTCCGGGCAGTGGGGGAGGGGATTTGGAGATGGAGAGAGAGGTACCCAGGAAGAGACAGAGAAGAAGAGAGGAAGGGGGCCAAGAAGGGCTGAAAAGGAAGAGATGAGACAAAGCCCAAGAAAGCATTTTATTTTTCTTCTTTAAAGAACAAAAAACAAACATGCTGTTTCAACTGACGGGAAATGTTCGTCTGCCGAAGGCATTATTAGGACAAGAGATAAGGAAACCACAGAGATAGGAAATAATTATTTTGTATCTGTCTTTATAAATGAAAATGAAGGACATTAACTGAAATAGGATTTAGATTTTCAGGGACAGAAGGGAATGAATTAGGGAATATTCTGATAACACAGGAAATGTTTATTAACAGGTCAGGGGAGGGGGACTCTTGAAACTGACAAGGATTCCCGAGCCAGATAAAAACCAGCTAGACTAAAAAGGAGACCAGGAGAACCAGAGCTGTGGGGTCAGAGGGCACCACTTGTGCGAGATAACTCAGATCTGGATGGAGGATGGATGGAAAAGGTGACTGACCCCTTCACCCTACTTGGCAGTTGGTGACCCAACATAACAGGTGTGGGTCAAGCAACTGTACCCTGAGCAAAGCAGACGTGGACAGAAGTATCCAGGGCAGAGGCATCCCTCCTCCTCATTTCTGTACTCCCTGTAGCTTGTGGATGGGTGCAGTTTGGAGAAAGTGTATGGAAAGGAAGAAAGGGAGGGAGCCGTATCAGTGAGAAGGCCAAGCTCACAGTCTAAGAGAATCCCACACTCTTTAGAGACTCACTAACTGACAAAGTCCTTAACACACGTCTCTTTGTCTGCTGGCTGTATACCCAGCCGGGCCAGACAGAACTATCTTCCCTATTTCTCCACTCTGTCTAGAGACACAGTGGAAGGCAGCAGTTAGGAGCCCAGGCTCCGGCATCAGATTGCCTGGATCTAAATTCTGGTTCTGTCCCTTTCTAGCTGTTGGCCTTGGATAAGTTATTCAACTCATCTGAACCTCAGCTTTCCTAGCTATAAAATGGAAATCTAATGGGCATATCTCTTCCATAATGTCATTGGTGGGATTAAACGATGCCATAAAAGAAAGTTCTTAGAATAGCAAATAGACTATACAATAAAATATAGTTATTATAACAATTTCTAAAGGCATTCTGGCTTACTTTCAAAGTCTAAGTTCTTTGTGTCTAAACTTCATCCCTCTTGCTGCCATTTGAGCCTCTCCTGATTGAAATATGCCCTCCTACACAGCTTCCTGCCTTGGACCTCGAGCTCTGTCTGTCCCGAAAAGGGCTCTTCCTCACATCCTCCTGTCCACCCACTCCGACATCACCTTCAAAACCCCAGCAAGGCTGCAGGTGGAAAACTTTTTGACCACTGAAACCAAATGTCTAGTGGTGTTAAAGTCTTTACAGGAGAGAGAGCCAATAGATCGGGTTTAGGACGGAGGGAAGCACAGACCTGCCCACTAACCTGCCCCAAAAATCCCAGAACCCCTGGAAGATGGTCACTGCTTCCGCCTCCACTTCTACACAGGACCTGGTGATGCATGCCCAGGATGCTTCCCAGAGGCAAGACTCACACAAGGACCCTCTGCAGGTGTCTGAGCTTAGCGTCTCCTGGAGCAAATCTGGGGGCTGGCTCCTTGGACTCGCTGAAAGCTCTCTGCTGACAGAATCAGATAATCAGCTAATACCCGACCCCGCGGCGTCCTGAGCCTTGGGACGGATACATAACAATGTCATCAGGCCTGCCTTCTAAGAGCCTTAGCCAGCTTACTGCCTCTTTGAGTGAGTCTGCCCTGGGTAATTATTCCAAATTCTGCCCGTGAGGAGGGCTCAGTGTCATGTCACCGTAATCCTCTGGAAAGATCTGCCATTGGCACCATCAAAGGGGCTGCACACGGCCTCTTCTCTACATACAGCTCTCCCGAATCTCTGTGGCAGTTCCTGGAGAAAGTAGCTCATCCCTGATTTTCTCCATAGATGTGTTTCAAAGAAAATGGGTGAAAGCTTGCTTCTGGGGATCCACAGGGGGCAGGGTTGGACCTCCAAAGTACCTCCCGTTCCAGAAGTCTCAAGCTGGAGTCAACTCTTCCCAGCCAGCCTTACAAATAAATAGCCTCTGGCCCACTCCTTCAGGTCCAGGGAAAACTGGTACAAACTGAATCAGGATATCTGACTGCCTCCAGTCCAGGACATTCTTCTTCTTTTTTATTTTTAATTTCTGGCTGCATCAGATCTTAATTGCAGCATGTGGCTTCTTCTTTGTGGGGCCCACAGGCTTCTCTCTAGTTGAGGCTTAGTTGCCCCTCGGCATGTAGGATCTTAATTCCCTGACCAGGGATCGAACCCATGTCCTCTGCGTTGGAAGCTCAGAGTCTTAACCAGTGGACCAACAGGGACGTCCCCAGTCCAGGGCATTCTGAGGAAGGGAAAATCTGTGATCTGGTAGTAAATCAATATTTGTGTTTGTGTGCAAAACTGAGAGAGTAAACTGCTCTTCATTGATCATGATGATAGTGATAATGACAATAATCATACCCTGCTGCCACAGTAAGAATGGGGTCTTGGGAGACAGTTCTGAGTTGAAATCCCAGCTGGGCCCCTCCCAGGCTGTGAACTTGCCTTCACTTCTCTGATTCTCATCTGTAAACAAGGGGATAATATGGTACCAACCTCACAGGGAGTTTTGAGAGGCTTAAATGAGCACGTGCACAGAACATAATGGCCAGCACATCGTGAATGCCCAATACATTTCAGCCTTCCTTAACTGCTATTATAATCATTCAGTATTTTACAGTTTACTAAACACTTTTACATGTATTAACTAATGTAGTTCTCACTTCATCCCCGGAAGAAAGTCATGATGGCTCTAAGTTTTACGTATGGAACACTGAGGCTCAGAGATATCTAATGACTTGCCCCAAAGGTCCATAATTCACATTTTAAAACAATCAAATAGATGCCAGAAGCTTGTGTAAGATTTTGAATATTTGGTTCAGGCATTGAGCGTTCAACACCAAACGAGCATTGTGACCCACTCCTTGAAGGTCTGGCCCTCTGGTGTGACAGAGATTTCCCGTTCACTGGGCCTGCAGCTGTACCAGACAGACCAGAACGCAGCTTTGTCGGGGCCATTTGCAGGCCTGCGGAGAGATAAGTGTCACAGAGCAAAGTAGTTCAAAGCCACTAGGACTCTGGGCTCTGTTGTAGCTCAGTGGAGAGTGTGCTGAGGGGGTGACAATGTCACACATGAATAATGCATAGAAGGTGCTAAGCTTCAGTTTCAGTACAATCCAAATGCTCATTTCATCTTTGATTTTCCCTTCTGGCTGCGCCATTCCCTACAGCCACTGATCCCAGGGGCTTCGCTGGAGCTGTCCGGCTGCCCGCTAAATTGGCTGTTCTTGATGGTGAATAGAAAGGAGGGGCGGGGCGCTGGGGACAGAGAGAAAAAGAAAGATAAGTCGAGGGGAGGGGATTACGGAAGATGAAAGAGGGAGATGAGAGAAGGAAGATCTTTCACTGGACTCCTCTTACGCAGACCTCCACGGCCCCCGAGAACTTGGGGAGGTTTTGTTCCAGGAGAACTTTCCTGGTCTTCTCACTGTGTGGTTGTCACAGACTGAACTCTCATCTTCCCAAGAAGCGGGAGGAGTGGAGGGCCGGGCTCCTGCCAGAGACGGAGATCAGAGGAGAATGCCTGCCGTGGTGTGCAAGGGAAGGAGAGGAGAAAGAAGACCCTTCTGGCAGGACAGGACTGACGCAAAGCCCAGCCCAGCAGCTGTGTACAAATACAGGAGCAGCAGCATGGGTCTGGGGATGGGATGCAGGTAGCGTCTGTTCTAGCTGCAAATCTGAAAACAAGCAAGGGCTACAGTCTGACGTTTTGGGTCTAATGAGAAGACAGGCACTAAAGCAGCAAATGTCACCCTTGCTAAGAGTCCCACCAGGCCTGGGAACGTGATGAGGCCTCTGTGGGGTCAGAGGGTCAGAAGGTCAGAGCCCACAACAGCATCAAGGGGAGGGCGCAGAAAGCCTTGTGAGTCGAGTCACTCCTTTGTGGGGGACAGAGGGGGTCTTCTTTAAGGAGGTGCTGTAAATTCAAACCCAAGGCAGCAGGGTTTGACAGTCACAACTGAAGGTACTTCCTGTTGTCCCGTTCTTAAAAATCAGTAGGCAGCCTACTCCAGGGTAAACCGCCCATCGCTTTCTTTTCTTGGGTCAGCCAGATGAAGCAGCTGCAGCTGATTTTAATGAGATGTAATAATATTCTCTCAGTTCTGTGAGCTATAGACTGAGCCCACCGAGGAAACCTGCTCAACCCCCCAAATGATCAGACTTGTCAAAATATGATCATTTTGTTCCTTATTATAAATGAAAAGAAGATATGATTTAAGTGTCATCCTCTGGGCGTGTAAGCCAGATTCCTATAAATCAATCATCCAAAATAAACTCTTTGGAGTGATTTCACTACAAATATGCTGGAAACAATTTCTTTAAACAAAGCATAAAAGTATTACTGTAGCTCTCCAACATCAAAATGGCTTTAGACAAGCATTATTGGGTTGCTGGTGTATTCTTTGCTTAATATATGTTATTTATGGTTTTGTGCCTGACAGGCAGAGTCAATACTTGTCTGCAAGAAACCTCTTGCTTACTTCACGTCAGGTCCCCACAGTGAAACAGGGAGAGATGGCAGGAATGGCAAGAGGTGTAAGGACCAGGCTGGGGTCCCTAACCTCTGCAGCTGGGACACTCCATTTCCAAACTGGGTCCCAGTGAGTGGAAGAATGGTTAAGTCTTTAGTGGCAACCTACATCCTGCTAGGATAGGATTCCCAGGTGTGTTACTTACTAGCTCTGAGATTTGGGCAAATTTTTCTTTCAGTTTTGAACCTTCAAAATGGGGACAATGAGGACAGTGTGTGTGCGTGAGTGCTAAGTTACTTCAGTTGTGTCCAACTCTTTGTGACCCTGTGGACTCTCCATGGGATTCTCCAGGCAACAATACTGGAGTGGGTTGCCATTTCCTTCTCCAGGGGATCTTCCCAACCCAAGAATTGAACCCACATCTCCTGCATTGGCAGGCAGGTTATTTACCTCTAAGGCCACCTGGGAAGCCCAATGAGGACTGCAATAGCAGGTAATTAATCCAGTTGTCCCTGGGTTACAAAGACTGGGACACAACTTTACGACTAAACAGCAATATGCAGTTGTCATAAGGAGCCAAGAGGAGTTAATACGGTAAAGCACCGAGAACAAAGTCAGCCATGTGTTGGCACTAGTAACCTTTAGTTGGGTTCAGTTTAGTTCAGTCACTCAGTCGTGTCTGACTCTGCGACCCCATGGACTGCAGCACACCAGGCCTCCCTGTCCATCACCAGCTCCTGGAGCTTACTCAAACTCATGTCCATCAAGTCAGGGATGCCATCCAACCATCTCATCCTCTGTTGTCCCCTTCTCCTCCTGCCCTCAGTCTTTCTCAGCATCAGGGTCTTTTTAAATGAGTCAGCTCTTCACATCAGGTTGCCAAAGTATTGGAGTTTCAGCTTTAGCATCAGTCCTTCCAATGAATAGTCAGGACATATTTCCTTTAGGAGGGACTGGTTGGATCTCCTTGTAGTCCAAGGGACTCTCAAACATCTTCCCCAACACCACAGTTCAAAAGCATCAATTCTTCAGCACTCAGCTTTCTTTATAAGAAAGAAATCCATATATAACTACTAGAAAAACCATAGCTTTGACTAGATGAACCTTTGTTGGCAAGTAATGTCTCCGCTTTTTAATATGCTATTTAGGTTGGTCATAGCTTTTCTTCCAAGGAGTAAGCATCTTTTACTTTCATGGCTGTAGTCAACATCTGCAGTGATTTTTGGAGCCCAAGAAAATAAAATCTCTCACTGTTTCCATTGTTTCTCCATCCATTTGCCATGAAGTGATGGGACCAGATGCCATGATCTTCATCTTCTGAACGTTGAATTTTAAGACAACTTTTTCACTCTTCTCTTTCGTCAAGAGGCTCTTTACTTCCTCTTCACTTTCTGCCATAAGGGTAGTGTCATCTGCATATCTGAGGTTATTGATATTTCTCCCAGCAATCTTAATTCCAGCTTGTGCTTCATCCAGCCCAGCATTTAGCATGATGTACTCTGCATACAAGTTAAATAAGCAGGGTGACAATATACAGCCTTGATACACTCCTTTATCTATTTGGAATCAATCTGTTTTTCCGTGTACAGTTCTAACTGTTGCTTCTTGACCTGCATACAGATTTCTCAGGAGGCAAGTCAGTTGGTCTGGTATTCCCATCTCTTGGAGGATTTTCCATGGTTTATTGTGATCCACACAGTCAAAAGCTTTGGTGTAGTCAATAGAGCAGAAGTAGATGTTTTTCTACTTCTCTCTTGCTTTTTCCATGATCCATGGAACTCTCTTGCTTTTTCCATGATCCAGCAAATGTTGGCAATTTGATCTCTGCTTCCTCTGCCTTTTCTAAAACCAGCTTGAACATCTGGAAGTTTATGGTTCACATACTGTTGAAGCCTGCTTGGAGAATTTTGAGTATTACTTTGCGAGCGTGTGAGATGAGTGCAACTGTGCAGTAGTTTGAGCATTCTTTGGCATTGCCTTTCTTTAGGATTTCTTTAGGACTGGAATGAATAGTGACCTTTTCCAGTCCCGTGGCCACTGCTGAGTTTTCCAAATTTTCTGGTATAAGGAGTGCAGCACTTTTACAGCATCATCTTTTAGGATTTGAAATAACTCAACTAGAATTCCATCACCTCCACTAGCTTTGTTTGTAGTGATGCTTCCTAAGGCACACTTGACTTCACATTCCAGGATGTCTGGCTCTAGGTGAGTGATCACACCATCTTGTATCTGGGTCATGAAGACAATTTTTGTATAGTTCTTCTGTGTATTCTTGCTACCTCTTCTTAATATCTTCTACTTCTGTTAGGTCCATACCATTTCTGTCCTTTATTGAGCCCATTATTGCATGAAATGTTCCCTTGGTATCTCTAATTTTCTTGAAGAGATCTCTAGTCTTTCCCATTCTACTGTTTTCCTCTATTTCTTTGCATTGATCACTGAGGAAGGCTTTCTTATCTCTCCTTGCTATTCTTTGGAACTCTGCATTCAAATGGGTATATCTTTCCTTTTCTCCTTTGCCTTTACCTCTCTTCTTTTCACAGCTATTTTTAAGACCTCCTCAGACAACCATTTTGCCTTTTTGCGTTTCTTTTTCTTGCAGATGGTCTTGATCACTGCCTCTTGTACAATGTCACAAACCTCCATCCATAGATCTTCAGGCACTCTGTCTATCAGATCTAATCCCTTGAATCTATTAGTTATTTCCACTGTATAATCATAAGGGATCTGATTTCGGTTATACCTGAATGGTCTAGTGATTTTCCCTACTTTCTTCAATTTAAGTCTGAATTTGGCAATAAGGAGTTCATGATCTGAGCCAGTCAGCTCCGGTCTTGTTTTTGCTGACTGTATAGAGTTTTTCCATCTTTGCCTACAAAGAATATACTCAATCTGATTTCCGTATTGACCATCTGGTGATGTCCATGTATCAACTCTTCTCTTGTGTTGTTGGAAGAGGGTGTTTGCTATGACCAGTGCATTCTCTTGGCAAAACTCTATTAGCCTTTGACCTGCTTTGTTTTGTACTCCAAGGCCAAATTTGTCTGTTACTCCAGGTGTTTCTTGACTTCCTACTTTTGCATTTCAGTCCCCTATAATGAAAAGGACATCTTTTTTGGGTGTTAGTTCTAAAAGGTCTTATAGGTCTTCATAGAACCATTCAACTTCAGCTTCTTCAGCATTACTGGTTGGGGCATAGGCTTGGATTACTGTGATATTGAATGGTTTGCCTTGGAAATGAACAGAGATCTATCTGTCATTTTTGAGATTGCACCCAAGTACTGCATTTTGGACTCTTTTGTTGACTATGAGGGCTACTCCATTTCTTCTAAGGGATTCTTGCCCACAGAAGTAGATATAATGGTCATCTGAGCTAAATTCACCAATTCCAGTCCTTTTTAATTCACTGATTCCTAAAATGTTGATGTTCACTCTTGCCATCTCCTGTTTGACCACTTCCAATGTCCCTTGATTCATGGACCTAACATTCCAGGTTCCTATGCAGTATTTCTGTTTACAGCATTGGACTTTACTTCCATCACCAGTCACATCCACAACTGGGTGTTGTTTCTACTTTGACTCAGCCTCTTCATTCCTCCCGGAGCTATTTCTCTGCTCTTCTCTAGTAGCATATTGGGCACCCACTGACCTGCAGAGTTCATCTGTCAGTGTCCTATCTTTACCTTTTCATGCTATTCATGGGGTTCTCAAGGCAAGAATTCTGAAGTGGTTCTGAAGTGACTCCAGTGGACCATGTTTTGTCAGAACTCTCCATCATTACCCATCCATCTTGGGTGGCCCTACATGGCTTGGCTCATAGTTGCATTGAGTTAGACAATGGCACCCCACTCCGGTACTCTTGCCTAGAAAATCCCATGGACAGAGGAGCCTGGTAGGCTGCAGTCCATGGGGTCGCAAAGAGTCAGACAGGACTGAGCGACTTCACTTTCACTTTTCACTTTCATGCATTGGAGAAGGAAATGGCAACACACTCCAGTGTTCTTGCCTGGAGAATCCCAGGGACAGTGGAGCCTGGTGGGCTGCTGTCTATGGGATCACATAGAGTCAGACACGACTGAAGTGACTTAGCAGCAGCAGACAAGGCTGTGGTCCATGTGATCAGTTTGGTTAGTTTTCTGTGATTGTGGTTTTCATTCTGTGTGTCCGCTGATGGAGAAGGATGAGAGGCTTATGGAAGCTTCCTAGTAACCTTAGCCATTCTTGTTGTGTGTTGTTTTTGTTAGTAAGCCAGGCATTTCCTGGCCCAGGGAAGTGCCATGGAACAAAGCTTTGCTTGGATTTCCACAGACTCTGTCAATTGTCTTGACTTTGATGTTTTCACTTCATTTTATGAAGGGAAGTAAACTTGCAGAGAACAATGAGTGGCCCAGGGCCATGGAGCTTTGAAGCCCCATTGGTGTTAGAGAAAAACAGCAAGGGAAGGGGCAGCATCCTCAGAGGTCTTCCACAAGGTAGGATTTGTCTCTTGAGCCCTCCGTCTCACCCCTTCCCATCTCTCTGTGCTCACCAGGAGAGGCATCATTTCCATGCTGCGTTTTGTAATGCTCCAATCCATCCGCATTTTAACAACCTTGTACCTCAGTCGAGATAGAGTCTGAAAAGTTTAATATCATGTCAAATGAGAGAGCCAATAAAACTTGACATTATTAATAGGATGTCAAGGGTTTTTTTCGAACTGCTTAGGGAAAAAACATTGTGTCCCATTAAGTGTAGCTCCTTGCACTGAGAAATATTAAGTGACTTTTCAATGACTAGCAGCTGGAACTATTAGTTTTTCTTCATAAGCGTTGATGCTGTCGACTCTGAGAGGCCAGTCGAGAACCTTTCAGGAAGACACAGGATGAGCCCGTGCAATCAGAACAGCTTTGAGGTTTCCCTGGGACCTTCTCTGTAAGTGGGCCTGAATATGGAAATGGGCTGTGAATCATAGAAAGACTTAAATACCCTGGGTCGAGTAAGCATGAGATTTCAGACTCCCTTTTGTCCATTTATCCCCTAAAGAGTACAGTGACCTAACAGGGAGATTTGGTGTGGACTTAGAAACAAGGCCAGCGCCTCCAGAAAGAGGGAAAAAACAGGGCTTCCTGTCCCTGCCCTGCTGCCCCACCCCAGCCTTCACTGGGCTCTCCATGGGCCCAGAGCTGCTGGAGCTGCTTGTCGAAGTACCCCTGCCCCGGGGAGGGAGTGGGCTTGGTGTCAGATGTTGCCGCCTCGGCTGACACTGGGCTTAGCAAGGAGGAGGCTGGCAGGGAGCTGCAGGGGCCTCTGTTTCCCTTGGCCTGGGGCCATGGTCGCCTTCCAGCACGTGGCTTTCCAGGCTGGAGTCCCCTCCCCAGGAAGAGGTCAGGCCTTAAAATAAGCTGGCGTGACTCATGTCTGAGTTGGGAATGCTTCACTCAAGTGCCAGCCTTTCAGGAACTGCAGCTGGAGCAGCTGAAAAGAAAACTCCAGAGGCTCAGACCTGCGATTCTGGAGTCTTTTGGCTGCTCAAGCCCAGCCAAGATTGTTTTGTCTGTTCCCACCTAGGCTACTTGGGAGCCAGCACCTTTCAGCCTCTCTGTGCATATGTACTTAGCCATATCCGACTCTTCCTGACCCCATGGACTGTAGCCTGCTAGGCTCCTCTCTCCCTGGGATTTCCCAGGCAAGAATACTAGAGTGGGTTTCCATTTCCTTCTCCAGGAGATCATCCCAACCCAGGAATCGAACCTGCATCTCCTGCAGCTCATGCAGTGCAGACAAATTCTTCACCACCAAGCCACCCAGGGAAGCCCCTCTAAGCCACCCCATCCCCAGAGAAATAGATTCCATAGTATTTATCCACTTTTGCACGTCACCATTTGGCCCCACTGTCTCGCCACCTTCTCTGTGGGATGTCTTTCATGGTTCCCAGCCCAGCTGCTACAGCCTCCTAGGGCACGTACCTGTGTGTTCATTCTTAGGAATCCAGGGCACTGGCTAAAGAGAAGGTCAAAGGCCAGTGCTTATTTACATAAGGCTGAAGAATTTATTGGAGAGTTGTGTTCCTTTCAGAAGATCAAAAGGAAGGCCTGGACAGCCAATAGGACAGTCCTTATTTATCCTCTTCTGATGTTCTGATCGACATGCTTCTCTTTGCCCTTTGTCCCCTGTCCTGTACCATTTGGGGGCACCTGACCCCTAGAGTGGACAGATGGAAGGCAGCTTGTGCTTCTTAAATGTCACCCGAGACTTGGGAGACCCTGGGGAGAAAGCCCTTGGGATGACCCTCATGGCACCCGGAGTGCTTACAACGCAGCTGCAGCTGTCAGGATCGGCGACAAGGAGAATCTCCACTGGTCAATTCCTCTCTTCCCCATGGAAGCTCAGGACTGAGAGATTCAGCCAAGAGCCAAGGAGGCTGAGGGAGAGGTCTGCCTCTTACAGCGTAAATGACAGTGGCAGCCCCTCTGTTCCCACAGAGCTCAGGACAAGGGGGAAGAAAATTGTTACGATTGTGGAAGAGACTTGGGTCAGATGCTGGAAGGAATCTCCCCACTCGTAAGATGGTTCCTGGATGAAGCTATGGAATTGCAATTTCAGGTGTAATTGCTCCCTTTGCTCTGAGCTCCTATCTTCACCCCAGCTCATATCTGATAGTGACTAACTGGCCCCTTTCCCTTTCTGGAACATGATCTAAGAGGTTCAGATAACTGACTTGGGACTCTGAGGCAGAAACTCCAAGAAGATAGAAAAGAGGTAAGTGATCCTGGGATAAGAAATGAAATATTTGGTTGGCCAAAAAAATTTGTTCTAATTTCTCCATAAGACATTATGGAAAAACCTGAATGAGTATTTTGGCCAACCCAATACAATCAGTGTTACACACCTGTGTTAGTGTGGAAGCAGCGTGGTGTTGTAGAGAGGATGGAGACTGGAAGCAAGAGGTCGATAGATCAGGAGCAAATTCATCTCTACTCTTTTGGTGTTGATGTCACTCTCAGTAAAGTGAGGAAAATAAGACCTGCCTGGACCTACCTTAGGATGATTGTTTTGATCATGTGAGATAATAGATACAAACTCTGAGGGGAAAATGATAAATTGCTTTAAAAAAAAATACTCTTATCAGCCCACCCTTCTGCTCAGAGGTAGAAGTAAGGGTGTCCTCTGATGTCAGGAGGCAGAGTCAGGTGACATTTAAGCCCCCTTCTGGCTCTAAGGGTCTGTAGAGACATCCTCCTCTCCCCCCACTCTAAGTTTCCCTTAACCCACTCTTCATTTGAGGCAGGGCAAAAAACAGTGCATAAGCTGGCAACCCTCTGTTTATTAAGAGGAAAAACCTGACATTAGGGGGTACATCTTATAACATGGATAAATCGTGAGGACATCGTGCTAAGAGAATTAAACCAGTCACAGTAGAGAAATACAGTATGATTTCACTTGCATGAGATACCCAGAGTGTCAGATTCATAGAGACAGAAAGCAGAACAGTGGTGGCTGGAGGCTGGGGTGGGGTTGGGGGGTTATTATTTAAAACCATGATCCCCCAACCTTTTCAGCATCAGGGATGGGTCTCATGGAAGACATTTTTCCACGAACCGGTGGGGTGGTTTCAGAATGATTCAAACACACGACATGTATTGTGACACCACTGAATTACCGTGGCAGGAGGCGGAGCTCAGGCAGAAATGCAAGCGCTGGGGAGAGGCTGTAAATGCGGATGAAGCTTCACGCCCTCCCCCACCACTCACTTCCTGCTTACGTGGCGGGAGCTGGGGACCCCTGATTTAAAAGGTATAGAGTTTTAGTTTGGGAACATAAAATAGTTCTCAAGATGGATGGTGGTGATGGTAGCACAACAGGGTGAAAGAATCTGATGCCCCTGAACTGTACACTTAAAATGGCAACTGTTATGCTATGTATATTTTACCATAATAAACACTGGCATCAGGTCAAACAGCTATCGAGTCATTAATTCTGATTGATTCACACTAGGACTAGCTTTAGCCACTAAAATGTACTCTCATAACGAAGTGACCTGCCACAGCCCCTTTGTTGGGAAGTTGGGAAGGCTATCCTGTTTGCTGTCCTGTCGGTGAGGGAGTAAGGCAGGGTTCAGCATCAGGGTGGGGGTGTCCTCGGTACCCCTGAGCATCCCACACAATCTGGGGTTCTGAGAAAGCACCACAGCTGCACCATCATAGCTGGGAAAGCCCAGTACCATCCTGAACCCAGCAATCGGAGCCTTTCTCCAAGGCGAATGGAAGGGAATTGTTCCCACTCCCTCTCACTGCAGCTCAACCTTCCTTCACCTTCCTGCTTTAATGTCTTAATCAAGTGGCAGATGAGAGGAACTGATCCATGCAAAGGACAGAAGGTTCGACAAGATGTGTGGAACCTACTGCTGCTCTTTATCCCCCGCCCGAGTCCCCGCCCCACCAAAGAGAAAGACAGGGGAGCCAGCAAAAGAAAGAGAAAAAGGCGAGAGAGATTTTGTACCCTTAAGCCTCCACTGCCGCAGTTCAAAAGACCAATCTTTACTGAAAATAAATTTAAAGGAGAATTTTTGATGTATATTACGGTCTCTGGTGGTAGACAAGAGCGCTGCTGGCAGTATATGGAGTTATGCAAAGCCAAAGTGGGATTACTTAAAAGTGTCTGTAGTGCTTTGATTAACTGGTGTGTGTTTTATTTTTTATACGACACAATCACAGGCCTACATTGATAATATCTTGCTATTATTGTTTGACACTTGAAGCTCTATTTTTCCTATGACTTGGAAGTGGGCCTTGTTCAGTCTAGGGCAAGGGTCAAAGGATCAAGATGATCCCAAAGGGGATAAGATGGAGACATGCCCACCCTACATTTTTTTTTAATGCAATGTGCAAAAGCCCTAAGACCTATCAAAAGTGAAGAACTGGGAGAGCAGACGTGGTGACTCAAGGAGCACCCGAGTGCATGGGCTATAACAGAGTCCAACTACCTTCTGAAGTTCCTTACGTCTGTCTGGAAAATGTCCCCCCATTAATCCATCTTCTGGAAATAAGGCTCCGGGCCAGTCATGAAGCTGCAAACCCACCTTTCTGTGTTTTGCTTTGTGATGCTGGGACTGGGACTCTGTCCTGGGCTGGGACTCTGCACGTTGATTTTCTCCTGCCACCCCACCCCACCCCCCCACCCCCCTAGCTCTTGTTTGGTTGCCAATAGAGGGAGCTAGAGGGAGACTGGAACACTGAGGCAGGGAGATAGCTCTTTCCTGTTCACTTGCTGCTTCTTCCCCAGCATAGGAGCCCTTTGCCCAGAGGCGGTAGTGTTTCCAGGCTGTCCCAGTCCTGGGCTCACTGCACATCCCCTCAGAGGTCCCAGCACCAGCCAGGGAGTTCCCCTTCTCAGCAGATGGAGTCCCAGCTCTGCAGAGCCTCTCCTCTTAACTCCTGAGACACAGGCAGCCCTGGGGCCCTCCTTCAGGGTCTAGTGCATCAGAAGCCTGTTTGCACCCCCTACCCCCAACCCCCGTTAAGGTCTAGATCCCAGCTGTGCAGGGGCCCTCCCAGGAGCTTCTGGATTGAGACAGCCCCAAGCTCTTCTCACCCAGACCTAGGTAAAAACTGTCTGCGTCTGTTAAATCAATCCCCTGTGTCAAATCCTTTCTGTTAAAATGCCTGGCTTGGTTTCCATCTTCCTAACCAGACCCCAACAATATAAACTCCTTGAAGCAACATTATTCTGAGCACAAAAGGTACCATTCTTCCTCGTCCCTGAAGCAAAGATAATGCAGACTGATGCTTGGGAGTGGCTGGGCTGCATCTTTGAAGCTCACAAAACCCAGAAGGACAGGCCCACAGAGCCAAATCAGAGAGGAATTCGGCCAGGGTGCGGTGGTGGGGCGGCGGGGTGGGGGGCGGGCGGGGGACGGGGCGGCGGAGGCGGGGGGCGGGGACAGGGACAAGGGTAAGTGCACCAATTTGATGGCCGAGAGGCTTGGAAGGAAATGAAAGAATGGCTGCACCTGTAAGATGAGGCGGGGCAAATCCACCCTGGGAACCCCTCTGAGAGCGAGATGGACCCCGGACCACATCTATCCACTTGTGCAACGAGGCAAAGCTGCTGTCTTCCTACCCAGCTTTCCCTGCCTGAGTCTCCTGCCACCTGCCTGTGGCACCTACAGGACAAACTCAGAGACAATTTTCTTTCTAATTTTCAGAGCCTTCTCAAGGACAGACCTGCTCTCCCTAGACCCTTGCTCCTCCTCTATCCCCGCTCGTTACCCTCATGAGCTCACACACGGCACCACGGAGTCTTGTCCGAAGCCTGGGCAGAGAATCCCATTGCAGACTCCAACATCTTCGTCCATTGGTCTCTGCAAAAGGAGCAAATCTCTGTCCTCACTGGGCCACGAGGCATGTGTTTGAAGCCATGGCAGTCACACTTCTATGTCCGTGGCTATGGCCTTCCTGCCTGCCCAGCTACCCTGGCATGAATGTGGGGCTTCAGGGGTCATTTCATTCCCCCACACCCAGCCAGAATCTCTCTCTCAAATTCATCCGAACACAGGAAGGAGGCCCCTGTTCTTGAAACGTGCCCATGAAATTCCTTTAGCACTGACCTGTGTCTCTTTCCTCCCACTCAGGTAGACCTCCTTCTAGCAGAGTGAAGTCAGCAGATGGAAAATCTGGTGAAGACTGACTATTTCACAGGGTTGTTGTGAGGGTCAAATAGGATAATATATGTGAAAGCATTTTGTGCACAGTCAAGCTCTGTACAAATGGGAGGAAATATTATCACAACAGTTGCTACCCAAACCACTCACTACATTATTATTATCTAAGTCCTCCTTCTGGTGCTTTAAACTCATTTCTTTTTGCTCTGTCTGCTTGGGTAATGGCTGTAGATTTCTCCCTGGGGCTCCAGCTGCACAGATAGAAGAAGGCCGAGGCAGCCGTGTGCCTCCAGCCCCGAGTCTCAGAAACCCCTCCAGGCCCCGACCAGTCCAGCTCCCCAGAGCATGGCCCCGGCGGTCCCAGGGGGACCGTATTTTCAGGCCTATCTACTTCCAACTGTGGAGCCTCTTCAGGCCAGTCTGGCAGGAGCCCAGCCAGCATCTCCATGAATCATCTGTGCCTGTGCCCTATTGTGCAGGGCAGGGCAGCTGCGGAGGAGGCCAGGGCCCTGACCTCAGAGGTTGCTGGATTATTTATTACCTTTGGCGTCATAGGCTAATTTGGGTCTGAAGCCCTGGGGAAATGGCTTCATCCCCCTTTCTCCCCATGAGCTCAGCTCTCTTTATGTTCTATCTCATAGGAATAAACAGTGGGGAGAAAGAAAAAATGTTAGCGCTCTCATATACTATACTGAATTCTGCAGTTTAAAAGAAAACAGCGACAACAGATTGAAGGGACACCAGCCATCCAAGAGTTTATAAGGGGAGTGAAAATAATCACCCATGGGAACCATGCTAGACTCTTGCAATCAAACCAACCCAGCACCTGTGCTGAAACAGTACCAAGCACTGGGGGCCTTCTGATCCGGGGAGGATAAGGGAGGAAAGAACCCACCTGCAATGCGGGAGACGTGGGCTCGATCCCTGGGTTGGAAAGATCCCTTGGAGGAGGAAATGGCAACCCACTCCAGTATTCTTGCCTGGAGAACCCCATGGACAGAGGAGCCCGGGAGGCTACAGTCCAGGGGGTCACAAGAGTTGGACACGACTGAGCACACATGCATGAGAGGTAAGAGTAATTAGGGAATATTTCTTAGAAAATGTCCATTTATCTTTCTTTTTGAACATGTACTTTGCAGAAAATGAGAAAATGAATAAGTAAAAAGAAGAAAAAAATTACCCTTAATCCCTACCTGAAGATAACCATTGTCTACAAGTTGATATATGTTTTCTTAGACATTTTTTGATGCATATATTTATATTCATACAATTTTAATAAAAATCGAATTATTCTGGGTGTACTATTTTATAACCTACTTTTTTCACTTAATTTCCTATGTCAATAGATATATATATCTTCATTATTTTTAATGACTACTAAGTATTCTATTGTGTGACTATAAAAGAGAACGTAATTTCTTTAACCAATCCTCTCTTATTGGACATTCCAGGGATTTCTTGTTTTGTGTCATCTTAAACAATGCGGCAGTGAACATCTTGGCATTTACCTCTTCCTGTTTATGTGTGTTTTGTTATTTTTCTTTAGAATAAACTCCTAGAAATAAATCACTGAGGCAAGGATTAATGTATTTCTAAGGTGCTTATTGGGCTTCCCTGGTGGCTCAGAGGTTAAAGCATCTGCCTGCAATGTGGGAGACCTGGGTTCGATCCCTGGATCGGGAAGATCCCCTGGAGAAGGAAATGGCAATCCACTCCAGTATTCTTGCCTGGAGAATCCCATGGATGGAGGAGACTGGTGGGCTACAGTCCACAGGGTCACAAGGAGTCGGACACAACTGAGCAACTTCACTTCACTTCAAGGTGCTTATTGGGGTTCCCAGGTGGTGCTAGTGGTAAAGAACCCTTCTGCCAATGCAAGAGACATAAGAGATGAAGGCTGGGAAGATCCCCTGGAGGAGAGCATGGCAACCCACTCCAGTATTCTTGCCTGGAAATCCCATGGACAGAGGAGCCTGGTGGGCTACAGTCCATAGAGTCACAACCAGTCAAATACAACTGAAGCGATTTAGCACACATGCAAGGTGTTTATTATACTTTGTCAAATTTTGGTATATAATATAATATATAGTTTAAATTTTACACCAAGATCCACTTCTAACCAACAGAAAAATATCGAGTTTTAACTTAGGCTTTGAGGGTATGGAGAGATATGGACTGGACACTAGGCATGGAGACAAATTTGGCAGCTACAGGGCACAGAGATGCGATCTAAACAAGTCGTTCCTTTATTCAACAAACATTTGTTTAACCCTAACTGTAAGCCAGGCACTACGCTCACTCAGCTCCGAGGTACAAAGACAACAAGACCTTTGAGAAACTCACAAAAGAATGGGAGTTGGAAGAAGTATGAGTTTGGCTTAAGCAGAACATATGTATTGGAAGAATGGGATGTCATTGGAAGTGCCTGGCAGTGATGGGCTTTGAGGACCTGGCCAAGGGGTGGGATGAAAGTCAGGTTCTGATAGTCTGTGGAGTGATGCTGAGTAGTTAAGAAGGAGGTGAGTTACACAGACCTGGATTGCAATCCTGGTTCAGCCACTGTCTAGCCCTATGGTCCAAACAAGTAATTTAACCTTTAGAGTCTCATTTCTTCTACTATAATATGAGGAATACTGCTGCTGCTGCTAAGTCGCTTCCGTCGTGTCCGACTCTGTGCGACCCCATCAACAGCGGCCCACCAGGCTCCCTCGTCCCTGGGATTCTCCAGGCAAGAACACTGGAGTGGGTTGCCATTTCCTTCTCCAATGCATGCATACATGAAAGTCACTTCAGTCTTGTCCAACTCTGTTTAACCCTATGGACAGCAGCCCACCAGGTTCCTCTGTCCACGGGATTCTCTAGGCAAGAATACTGGAGTGGGTTGCCATTTCCTTCTCCAATGGGGAATACAATAGCTACCGTATCTGGCTGTTGTGAGGTAAAACAAGGTGTGCTAAGGGCATAGCATGGCATTAGCCATAGTTCTCGTGTTAAACAGAGGTGGACAGCAGGTTGATGCAGATCTGAGAAGGTGTAACGGCCCCACATGTGGGGCCCAGAGGCAGGCTGTGTTTTGGTCAACCTATACTTTCTGTACATCTCAGGGGCCCCTTTCATGTGGACATTGTAGGGTTGATGTGAGGTGGTTAGCTCTCTGAAAAAGAAAAGAAAAAAGCAAAAAGAAATAAAGCTGGCAAAAAAGAAAGAAAGAAAGAAGAACATCCCTGACCCTAAGAGACCCATGAGGTCCTTGGGACAGGAACCCATGTTGGTGACTACTGCTCCACCCAGCATGCCTCCTGCCCACCTGTCACAATGCTGGCAGAGTTCTGTGGAACCCCCACCCTCCAGAGCCTGGCCTCAAGTTTCCCAAGCATCAGGCCTTCTAGGCATCTCCTATGAGCCTGTGATCTGTCTATTTGTCCAGTGACTACCTGTCAATCTCCCACGGTGTCACTTCTGATAAACAACTTGGAGAGAGTGACACCTTGATACATCAATTCCATCTGAGGTTTCTCTGACAGGCCTCCCAGCTCCTGAATCACCAGGGATGATTCATGGCCAGGCATGAGCACTGAGGGACCCTGCCCTCCTGGCTGGGCTCTGTGTCAGCCTCACGCTGTCAAAGCGAACTCCAGCCTTCTCCTCAGGCTAGTTTTACCATCTTTTGCCTGTATGCCAAGGAGGAGGGGGATTCTTTTCTGCATGCATGCACCCATCCACCCATCCATCCATCCATTTAGCAAATGTGTCTAGGAAAGAGCAATGTTATCAGGAGGCTCAGAGGGGAGGGAAGAGAGCTGAAGTCTGTCACAAGATCTGGGCTCCAGAGGCTCTTGAAAAGTCATTTAACCTCTTTTAGATGTGTATGGGCTCAGTTGTATAGCCTGCCAGGCTCCTCTGTCCTTGGGATTTCCCAGGCAAGAATACTGAAGTGGGTTGTCATTTCCTTCTCCAGGGAAGATCCTGACCCAGGGATCGAACCCACGTCTCTTGCATCTGCTACATTGGCAGGCAGATTCTTTACCACTAGTGCCACCTGAGAAGCCCCTCTTTTAGATCGTATAAGTGCAGACACTTCTGCTCTACAGATAAGAAGATATATTATGCAATCCCAGGACGTTAACCTAAAAGGGGAGGTCTTCAGGAATGTCAGGTTTAAGTGCGTTTATATTCATCCATTGAACAAATATTTATTGAGTGTCCATTTTGCATCAGGTACTATTTTAGTGTTGGGAATATATCAGTGAAGAAACAGATGAGAAAATCCTACACTCATGGGGCTTACAGTCTAATGGAAAGAGACAGATAGTAAGTGAAATAAATAAGTACAATACATAGTATATTAGGTAGTGATACGTGCTAAGGAGAAAAATAAAGCAGAAAAAAAAGGAATGGAGAGCATTTGGATTTAATTTTAAATAGAGTCGTCGGAGAAGACCTCAATGGAGAAGGTGATCTTTGAATGGAGGGAGGGAAAAAGTCACATGGCCCTCAGAGAAAGGAGCACTCCATGTGGCAGAAGCAACAGCCAGAGGAAAGATCACCGTGGGTGCCAGGAAACGCAAGCTCCAAGTGACTGGAACAGAATGCACACAGGAGAGGTACAGGTGATCAGCACTCACGCGGCTTTGGAGGAAAAGGACTTCGGGTTTTATCCTGAAGGAGATACTGAAGATTCTGAACAGAGAAGTGACAGGGTCTGATTTATACGTATATTATTTTTGGCTGCACTGGCTCTTCATTGCTTCACGGGGGCTTTCTGTAGCTGTAGTGAGCAAGGGCTACTCCCCGGTTCCAATGCACAGGCTTCTCATTGTGGTGGCTTCTTTTGTTGCAGAGCACAGCTCTAGGCACACGGGGTTAGCAGCTGTGGTAAACAGTCTTGGTTCCCCTGCAGTCCATGGGATCTTCCTGGACCAGGGATTGAACCTGAGTCCCCTGCATTGGCAGGCGGATTCTTAACCAGTGGACCACCAGTAAAGTCCTGACATATTTTAACAGGATCATTCTGGTGCTGTGTTGAGACTAATATAAATCAATAATAACAGCTAATACTTACATAGCACTTCTTATGCACCAGCCACTGTTTTTTCTAAGTCAATCCTCACAACAACCATATTAGGTAGAGTCTATTGTGACTCCCAGTTTATAGATGAGAAAAGACAAGCATGGAGAGATTATCGAGAACCTGGCCCCACAGCACAGATTTCCCTGACTTCAGATGGCAAAGAATCTGCCTGCAATGCAGGACACACAGGTTTGACCTCTGGGTTGGGAAGATCCCCTGGAGGAGGGCATGGCAACCCACTCCAGTAATCTTGCCTAGAGAATCCCATGGACAGAGGAGCCTGGCGGGCTACAGTCTATGGGGTCACAAAGAGTCTGGCACGACTGAGTGACTAACTGTTAATGTTTTCTTTTTACCTTTGGCCACACAGCTAGTCAGTGACTGAGCCGGGGATGAAGTCTGAGAAAGGTGGCTGCAGATTCAGTGTCGTCCACATCCTACCCTGCTGCCAAAGCACACCGAGGGGGGAGACAGTTAGCAATGCCAGTGGTCTCCACCACAGGGATGCTGGTGGAGAGAATGGCGGGCTGTATTTGAAGGTAGAATCAACATGTTTTGCTGTCAGATCAGATGCGCAAGCAGAGTCATAATGCTGCTGTTGTTTTTTAACTTGATCAACTGGACAGATAGAGTTGCTTTAAATTGAAGCAGAGAAAATGGAGGAAGGGAAAGAGCAGGAGTTTGGGATGCTCTGATTGGAATCCCTGTCAGACATCTTAGTAGTGGGAGATATGAACTTAAAAGAAACAGAGGACCTGAGAGTCTGGAATATTTGCTCCATGTCAAAGAACTGGTTAGTGAAAGGGGGTTAAGCCTTCGAGTATGAGCTTTTCCCCCTCTTCGTGCTTCTGAGCACCTTTCCACTTGCAAGTCTACTGTGGTGCATCGTTTGTTTGTCAAAGTGGAAGTCAGGTGCTAGTGAAAGCTTCTCCTTCCTCCTCTTCCTGGGCTGGGGTGATGGTGTGTGCCCTTGGTGGTCTGGGGAGGGATGAGGGCACTTGTGGAGACGGGTAACCCAGGTAACCATCTCCTTGGGTGGTGAGGGAGAGCCAGCTCTAAATGTTTACAGTATTCTACCGTTTCTCCCTCCTCAGAGGGAGGGACTCCTGAACCCACTAGAGCTGGGTGTTTGGCCTCCCAGAAGTCCATCCTATGTTGACTGAGAGGTGGGCGATTGCGGGGTACCGCAGCAGCCCCTGGCGTGCAGAGCTGGAGGGAGCTGCCGGTGTTTATTTGGGTGGTGAGTTGCTATTTAAAATCAGGCTTTGTTTCTGAAAATGAGACAGCTGGGGCTACATTTGGTGGATAAAGACATTTTGTTGAACTTTCAAAATGGGGTATTATTTTCCATTTACACTTATTTCACGGAGAATTGTAAGAAGATGAGATTGTAGACGTGTCTGTGATATGCAGTAATGAGTGATGGATCTTTGAAGGTAAAAATATCTCTAGGATATTCTTTTTCTTTTTTTTCCTTTTTCTCTCCTCTCTCTCTCCTCCGGGCCTCAGGTTGGGAGTGTTTAGGTTTGGTTTCGTTTTGTTTTTAATATCGAAATGGAGAGTGTCTCTGGTGGGAGTATAGACTCTTCTCAGCTCAATGTTTGTCTTAATAAAGGTTAAAAGAAATGAAATAATATTAAAAAGGCTCTCAGAAGACAGGCACACCAGATGCTGCCTACTCCCTAGATTGTTGCAGGAGGAGGCAGAATAGCAGAGCTAGGGAACCCACAGGTATCTGGAGCAGTTGATCCCACCAAAGTGAAGAACCTCCGGGAACAAAGAAACAAGGAAAGACCAAGAGGACTAGAGAAGAAGACAAAGAGGGAGAGGAAGTCAGAGTCCAGCAAGACACCGCCATCTTCCTCTACATTCAAAGCTCTCTCCTTCTCCAGGCCCTGCCGTTGCAAAGGGGCAGATTTGGCTCCCAGAGGAGCCAAATTCAACATCTCACCCCCTGTTGCCCTCTACCTCCTCTTAATCGCCTTGGAAGGAAACCAAGAAAAGAGAAACTAGAAGGAGGAATAATGTTCAGCTTGATTTTCTTGCATAAGAACTTAGATAAGGAAACCCATGAGTGTTTACCTAATAAATAAATGAATGAATCATTAGCCTATCAGCCACTATAGCAAAGAACCAATACTTGAATTGGGGAATGAATTACAGAATAAGTGAATCTGGCATAAACTCTCCAATTTCTTAACCTCCTGCTCCTGAACACAGACCTCTTTATCTTTGTCTATTGACAAAGTTGACATTCTCAAAACAAAACCCCCTTGGAATTTATCACCATCAAAGGCCTATGTCCAGCTATGGCCTCATAAAAATACTGGAAAAAGCTCTACCCTTTGTACATAAGTACTAGCTATTAGAAACAAAAGTTTTAAAGCAAGAGAAGCAAATATTTTCCACTGTACTGAGTTCAAATCAGACACTGCACGTTTGCAGCCTAACTTAATCACTGGGCAGGGTTAAATTTCAGAGCATTGCCACTCATGAAGGCCCCTCCAACTGTGCTTCCCTCCCCAGTGTGTTTCAGCTATAACCATCTTCCAGGTGACCAGTTCTGATTGGTGTGATCAGTATTCCCTTTCTTCATGAGCTCCTCTGGGAACAAGTTTGTGTCTTCCTCCTCCTGGTGTCACCCAGCATCTCTCGTGCCCACTGATGGTTCCAAGGCCATCGGTAGCTGCCTCTTGAACTGAGCGTAGTGATGTCCAGAGTTCCAGCTTTTCTCCCAAAGACCATTCTTCATTAAGCTTCAGCAGATGTCAATCGATGGTCAATTGTAAATAGCAACTTTGTTTTTCAAAGGCCAAATACCCTGGAGTCATACTTGACTTCTCCCTAGGATATAATCCATAAATTCCACAGGCTTGGGGGAACTAGCCTGAGAGACACAGAAACTCGCTAATTAACTCTTCCTAACTTGAGATAGCTGAGAACTTGGATACCTAAGATCCCGTGAAGAGAGTGCCTTGAACTTTTATCTGAGGACAATAGACCATACACAGAGCAAGAAAGGAAAAACTATTTGTCTCTGAGAGCAAAATTTATATTCAATAAATTGAGAAGGACTACCTGGAGGTCAAATACCAAGGAAGGTGCCAAAAGAAATTCTCCAGTCTGGGAGGAACTCCCTGAAATCAGAAAGTGAGCTGGAGGTCCTGAACAGCCCAGGGAAGATCACATTTGTGGATTTGGGGGGCAGAGGATAGAGTGACTTGCTTTAAGGTTTCACCTGTGTTTAATGGGGAAAAGGGAGGGAGACGGAGCGGAAGAAAAAGATGGGAGAGAGGCAACAGGCTATGTGGGAGTGACACTTAGGGTACCCCAATTCCTTTTCCTTATCTAGAAGCAGAAATGACCGCCTTCCTTGATGTTAGGCCATGCAGGGGTGGAGACATTTGGCCTGAAGACTAGAGACTCCCAGAGTGTCAAGTAAAGAGCCCCAAGTGATCATCTACCAGTTCCTTTACCTTACAGATGCGGAGGCTCAAGCTCAGAGAGGGGACAGTGAATTGCTCCACCTAAAATCACCTCCCCCTTCGTGGCCTCTCCAAGGTCCTCCCCACCATGCCCATTCTCAATCGGAGGAGGAGATTGATGCTTCTGGAGAGCAGACCACATCTCCGGTCACATTTTTTTTCCCTACTGCCTTTCAAAGGAGTCCTGGATTTTGAATATAGTCTCCAGCCCTGACAAGTTTGAAAGTGGTCCCTGTGAGTCCTTCTCTATCAAGAAAGTAAGAGGGACAGCAAGGGTGTAGGGTTCCCAAACACCAGTCACCTGGGAAGTAGTTGGAAAGCCTATTAAAAATGCAGAAGGGGCTTCCTGGATGGTCCAGTGCTTAAGACTCTGCACTCCCGAGCATAGGGGCTTCCCAGATGGCGCTAGTGGTAAAGAACCTGCCTACCAATGCAGTAGACATAAGAGACGTGAGTTCGATCCCTGGGTCGGGAAGATTCCCTGGAGTAGGAAATGGCAACTCACTCCAGTATTCTTGCCTGGAGGATCTCATGGACAGAAAATCCTGTCTATAGGATAGGGCAGAGCCAGACATGACTGAAACGACTTAGCATGCACGCACGTGCTCCCTGTTCAGGGTCCTGGGTTTGTGCCTTGGTCAGGGAACTAGATTCTGCACACTGCAACTAAAGATCCCACAGGAGGCAACAAAGATCCCACGTGATACAACTAAGACCCAACACAGCCAAATAAACTTTGTTAGTTAAAAATGTTACTTAAAAAATGCAGAAAACCTTGCCATACCCCTGAAAACTGACTCCATACACCTAGCATGGAGTTCTATAGTTTTCACCAGCACATTTTGTGATTTCCATCCACTGAGTTTGGAAACTCTGTCCTAGAGGAGAGCAGGTGTATGAAACCATGTTTGTGGATAGATGGGGCTAATTTCGATTGTCCATCCATACCACGGGTCCTGCCCCATGAGTAGGTAAAAACAAACACAATCGATGGATCAAAACAAGTCTCTGGGCTGCTCTGAAGATGCTCTGCATACCTGCGTATTATTGATTCCAAGGTCAATTATCATCAGTTTTATCATTCATTCCTTGAGGGAAGGCTAACCTGAGACAGCACCAAAACTTCTCCAAAGTGACTCTGCACCCAACAGTCCACCTTTCGCCAGCCCCACCCAAAACACAAATTTCAGCAACTGACCCCCATTTTGGATTAGCCCTTGATTTAAGGCCATGGGGAAGTAATTAAAGATAATTGAGGATGCAGCTTGTAAATGAAGACATACTGCCACCCGTGCAGTAATTAATCATCTCCTCTACCCTCCCCCACCTCCCTTCCCACAGCTGGCATTTGGTTGATACCAAACTGGGCTCTTGTATCCACAGACTTCCAGTTCTCTCCCAAACTTTGACATGGTTGACAGACTTTGATTACCACCACCACTCATCCTCCATGCTCCTCACTTAAAACTCACAGTGCTCCCCACATAACATGTGCAGGAGCAGAAGCCCCCACCATGCTTTCTGACCATCTCACTTCCCGAAGTCTACTGTGGAACTTCTAGAAAATCCAAGAGCAATGCTTTCCGGTTAGTAAATGTCAACCACACAGGTTCTCTGCACAAGCCCTGGGTTTTACGTGCCCCACAGTATTCTAAGCTGATAACAGTGATAACCCATCTGGCCATGGCCTGCCTTCCCTCCCAGGGTGGGCAAGGGATTATGGCTGTTTTAACACTGGGAGACTCGGAGCTTGTAAAGAGCCCTGTGCTCTGAACAGGGGGACCATTATATAAGTCCACTGAGTTTGGCACTGCAGGATGGCGGGCTCCCAGTGGCATCCAATTACTGGGAGGCTGATGGCCACAGCTGAAGGACCCAGGTCTCGGCCCGCCTATGTCCTGCCAGCAGTTGCAGTAAAACGGAAATTAAGTGCGGTGTCATGGCCATTTAGGGCATTAGGAACGGAAGGCGCTCGGGATCTGCTTTCTGGCCCCGTGCCCACCTTATTAAAAAGGTGCAAACAAGGCCCTGTGCTGGGAGAGGGGGCAACTGGAGAAAAGGGACCTTCTCTGCAGGTAGAGATGTGAGGGGAGGAAGGAGATGCAGGGAGGCTGTGTCCCAGATCACCTTGGCTGAGAAGGAAATGGGCTTGATAAATGAAGAAAAGGCATCGGGCTCCAGATGGAAGTCTTTAAGGAACATTTTCCAGGTTGCATATTTTCTCCAGGTCCTGAATTTCCACTCTGCCCACAACTCCTCACCCCAGCACTCACGGATACACAGCGAGGTGCTGGGGAGAGGCTTAGGCAGAGGATCAAGTCTGCATTCTTTGACACTCCCCCTCACATCATCTGCAACTTGCTGGGGGCCTTGAGGCCCTGCAAGCCTTCACCAGCCTGCCAAGTTCTCTAGCTCTGAATCTGGGGAAATCCTGCCCTTGGCCACCAGCCAGCCGTGGATACTGGGGCTATTTGCTAAATAAAGACCACAGGTCCCAGGGCTGGAGGAGGGGCTGAGGGCTGCCTGCTTGCTGCTCACTTGCCATGCCTGTCCCCATTCCCATACACCCCAATTGCCTCTTCTCACTCATCCCTCACTCATCCTGACCTTTTTCTTTTATTGAGGTAGAGTCAATGTACAATTTTGTGTTAGTTTTAGGTGTATAGCAAATATATATATATTTCAGTTATATATATGTGTATATATATATATATGCACATTATGCTAAGTCACTCAGTCGTGTCTGACTCTTTGAGACTCTATGGACTATATCCCACCAGGCTCCCCTGTCCATGGGATTCTCCAGGCAAGAATACTGGAGTGGGTTGCCATGCCCTCCTCCAGGGGATCTTTCTGACCCAAGCATTGAACCCACATGTCTTATGTCTCCTGCATTGGCAGGCAGGTTCTTTACCACTAGCACCTCCCAAGAAGCCCATATATATATTATTATATATAATCATTATATATATATATATATTCATTTTCAGATTCTTTTCTGTTATAGATTGCTACAAGATATTGAATATAGTTCCCTGTACTAAACAGTACGATTTTGGGGTTTTTTTTTTTCGTTTATTTTTATTTGGAGGATAATCATTTTACATGTTGCGTTTGTTTCTGCTGCACAACAGCGCGAATCAGCTATAAGCATACAGATGTCCCACACACTCTTGAGCACCATGACCTTTATTTCTGGTCTTTGTCAATTCCTTCCAGACAAGGCAGATCAGACAGATTTGGGGAAGGCAGCAGAGGGAGGGAACACCACGGTTTCCTCTGCCTCTTTTTCACCCCACTCCCACTGAAACACACACACACTTCAGGGGCGTGTTTGTCACCTCTTGCCCAGCTCAGTCTGGCGTTGAGAAGACTCCAGGAGCCTCTAAACAGCCAGCCTGAGCCTTCCATCCTGTGCTCTGCTGTCTTATTTCTTTGCCAACAGCTGTAACAGAGGTGAACTGGGACAGGGGAAACACCGGCTCCCTTTGGATAGGGGAAAAAAATTAAAAAGCCCGTTTTTCTGTCCTGTCAGGTCTATTTAAGTATTTAATGAGGTGAGATAGTACCAATAAATTTAACATGGCACAATAACTCTGATGATGTGGGCCACAGACTAATAAGCTTCCATCCCAGGGACAGGAGAGTGATCTCGCCTTCGCTAGATCTTATCGGGTTTGATTGCTTTGTTCAGATATTAAAAAGGTTGAGCAAGGACTTTCGGGCACTGCCACAAATCTGTGCATACCCTCCCGGGCTAGATAGATTGAAGCCAGGCCTCGGAATACAAGGCTGTTTATTTTAATTGACAATCAAGAGGAGTGGAATAGGCGGAGGGTGGTGGCAGCCACAGGGGCGCCCTCTGATTAGGTGGCTGGATTGTGTGTTTTCTCCTTCTCTTCAAAGCTGTGGCCCAGCTTCAAATCTGAAGGTCTGCCCCATGGAGTGTTTGCTCCCAAGGCTTAAGAAAGTCTTTTCTCCACTTGTCTTGAGCAAGGAGACAGGCCATTGACCCATGCTGGTGACCCACGTCACCAGTGGTCTCTGTCCTCATCTCCTGTGGGTGAGGCCTGCTGCAGGCATTCCCCAGGGAACTCATGTCCAGCCCAGGCTGCTGCCCCCAGGGGCACAGAGCCTGTTCTCCCAGTTGTCTGCAGATTCATGGGGCTCCCACTAAAGCTCTTTGAGGCCAGAGACCACATGCCCCACTTCTAATCCCCCCACCACACAGCAGAGACCAGAACTTCTAGAGGATGACAGGAGGCACACTCCTGGCCAAGAGCACCCCCTTTAAGTTAACATTTAGATATATATCTTAATATTAATTGTGTATAAGCCTAGTACCACAGATTTGCCAGTGGTCATCTATTTGTCCTACAGTTTTCTTTCCTAGAACTGGTTGTTAACCCCCAAAAGCAGTTTTGAACTGTACATCTGACCAGATCATTAGCTTTTCCTGTTTTACTTCTTTTGAGAAATCGGAATTAAAAACATCTCAAGTTTTTTAAAAAACTACATATAATTATAGCTTATTGTGTTAAATATATATGTATATATATAACTGCACACACATACAAACACATATGGGAGGAGGCAATGGCACCCCACTCCAGTACAGTCGCCTGGAAAATCCCATGGATGGAGGAGCCTGGTAGGCTGCAGTCCATGGGGTCGCTAAGAGTCTGACATGACTGAGCGACTTCACTTTCACTTTTCACTTTCATGCATTGGAGAAGGAAATGGCAACCCACTCTAGTGTTCTTGCCTGGAGAATCCCATGGACGGAGAAGCCTGGTAGGCTGCAGTCCATAGGGTCGCACAGAGTTGGGCACAACTGAAGCAACTTAGCAGCAGCAGCAGCAGCACACACACATATATAGTCACAAAAGCTTCCCTGGTGGCTCAGACAAGAAAGAATCTGCCTGCAATGCAGGAGACTCAGGTTCGATCCCTGGGTCAGAAAGATCACCTGCAGAAGGGAATGGCAACCCACTCCAGTATTCTTGCCTGGGAAATCCCATGGACAGAGGTGTCTGGTAGGTGACAGTCCATGGGGTCACAAAGAGTCAGATACAACTGAGCGACTATCACTTCAAAATCATGCAAAACTTCACAGGTATTATTAATCAGGATGAGGCAAATGTAGACCATAAGTTCTAAAGATGAGTCAAGTTCAAGTAAATTACTACAAGAAGAATCCAAAAGAATCAAGTTTGGGAACCACCGTATTAGCTGATTTACTAATTGATTTGTTGGTTGGTTGCTTGGTGGCTTTTTAGTTGACAGATATTCTTCCCCCAACATTTAATTATGAACATTTTCAAACATAGCAGAAAAGTTGGAAGAATTGTGTGGTGAACGCCCATACACCCACAAATTAGATTCTGCAATTAATGTGTTGATGTATTTGTTTGTTATATAACTGTCCATCTAGCCATTTCCAATCAATCTATCTTATGTTTTTTAATGCATTTCAAGGTAAACTGCAGACATGAGTACACTTCACCCTTAAATACTTTAACATGCATATCATTAGAGTTCAATATTTGTTTATGGCTGTTCCTTTTTTGTTGTTGTTGAAAGTAAAATGTATATACCACAAAATGAATAGGTCTTATGTGTATCATTCAATGAGTTTTGATAAGTGCATCCACCTGTGTAATCCAAAACCCTATGAAATTACAGAACACGACCATCACCCCAGGAAGTGATGATCATGGCCCTTCTCATCCCCCTTTCCTTCCTACAGAGACAATCACCTGTTGTGACTTTTTTCACTGTATATTAATTTTGCCTTTTGGAGAACTTCAGGTAAGTAGAATAGGACACTGTGTACTCTTATGTACACATTATGTACACTCTTATGTACATCATCATTATGCCTGATGATGTATGTGTCAGCAGCTTGTTCTTTTTTATTGTTGTGTGGCATTCCTTTGCATGTATCTGTGCTCCCATTGATGGACACCTGAGCTATTTCCAGGTTGGGGATATATAGTCAATAACATTGTTATGAACATTCTCCTACAAATCTCTTTGTAAATACACATTTTTGTTTCTCTAGGATAAATCACTGAGTCATATTACTGACCATAAGATAGGAGTATGTTTGGTTTTAGGAAAAAACTCCCAAATCTTTTCAAAGTAGTTGTGTACTGCCATCCACAATGTCTGAGAATCACTGACACTCCAGTTTCTTTGCCAACATTTGATGTTGTTAGTCTTTCTAATTTTAGTCACTCCAATAGATATGTAGAAGTTGAGCACTTTTTCATGGGCTTGTTGGTCAACTGTAAACTTTCCTTAAAATCTATTTTTTTAATTATATTTTCTATCTTTTCATCATTGAGTGGTAGTAGTCCTTTTGTATTATGGATACCAATTCTTTGCCAGACAACTTTTACACTTTTGTCAAAAATCAAAAGTCTCTATATGCCTATTTCTGGGCTCTCATTTTTGCTCTACTGGTTGATGGATTTTTAAGAACAAATCCTTAGAATGTTGGAGCTTGCAGAAGAGGTTGAAAGTCTTTAGTCTATTGGTTTGTAAAAATTTCTTGAATAAGACCTCTTTTAAAATGTAGTGAATATTTTGGATCATCTCTAAAGAAATTGCATACAGATATATATGTTTGTGTATAATTGGGGGGTCATATAACTTTGATGCCTATATCTCAACTCTCATAGATAGAAGAGAGAATTGACGTGATTTAGCCAAAGCTATAGAGTTTAGCTAACAAGAGAGCTCAGGCTAGGTCCCAGAGTCTTTCACTGTGCTATACTGTCCCCCTCAAAAACGAATGGCTCATTCTCTTTTATCCAAGAGCTTATGTTTTAGTGACAGAGTCCAACATATTCACCACTAACCATTAGAGAACGTGTTTTCAAATAATAATCAAACCAGGAGTGTGTGCCACAGGAACATGGAGATTCTGGGTAAGAAGGGAAGGGTCCATGGAAAAGGAGGCCTCTGAGCTGGACCAGAGATATGCAGAAAGAACACTTCAGTCCAGGGTATTGCAAAATGAGCCAAAGCTTTGGGATAAAAAAAAGACTAAGCTCCGCAATGCTAACATCTAGATCCATGTAAGTATGAAGCAATAGACATTGGCATATTAATAGAAGCATTTTGATGGTCATAATAATCCTCCTCACATTCCTTCTCATGGGAAAAAAAATAGTCAATAGCTTGGGAAAACTTCCTACAGGTTGATATTTTTTAACACTCTGTCCCTGAAATTACCACAACTCTGAGTTGAAAAATCCTGTGTTTCTGAGCGTATTTAGAAAGGCAGGTTGAACAACCTCAGGGTAAGAAAAGTGGAGGCAGTGGAGCAGAAAGAATTCATAAGTTGGTGTCGACAGACCTCAAACTGAAATCTGTCTTTTCAATTTACTAATTGTGTGATCTTGCACAAGTCATGAAATCTTTTTGACCTCTCATTTCCCCATTTGTAAAATGGGACTAATCATAATACCAGCTTCCCTAGCCTGTTGTGATGTGTCAAAGAAATAAAATTTGTGAAAGCACATCATCGTGGGCAGAAACATGCAAAAGAGCAGTAAGTCATCATTATTATAAGGAATTATTTGGGCCTCCGTTCTAAAAACCCAGACTACTGGGCAATGACTCAGGCAGGGAGTAGGGACCAGGGAAAATGAAGGTACCCATACTTACAGCCAATCCCTGAACAATGCCTTTCTTCCTCAAAGGCAAAGAGTTGGTGAATACATACGTGGATAGGCTTTGCTTTTTATCTCTTCCATTTAAAGTTGTCCTTCACATTTATTTAACTCTGTCTCTGCTGTGTCTTGGGGTCAGGAGTAGGGCGGTCTTAGGAGAGGAGAGAAAATAAAACATGTCATTATTTCGCCAACTGCTTTTACTCCACCAGTTAGAATAGGTTAGGTTATGCTGAAGCAACAAATAAACACAAAGTCTTACCAACCTGGAACAACAAAGGGTATTATTTTGTAAGCAATATCATAAAATGTAGAACAGAGCTGGGGACTTCGTTCTTCATATCCTCACTCCAGGACAGTCATCACTGCAAATATTACCAGTCAGTGCGG